>NW_026991712.1:100147408-102647408 GCF_029215605.1 Mirounga angustirostris | reverse complement strand
TGTTCACCAAAGTGGAAGCTCTCTGAACCCTGTACTTTTGGGATTTTATGGGCACTTCCTCATATAGGCATGATCAGTCATTAACTCCATTTTCAGTCTTTCTACCTTCTCAAGAGATTGGGGCATGGGGCTAAAAATTCCCACTTGTGGCTTGTTCTTTTCTGTGATCACCCTCATTCAGGAACCATTAGGAGCCCACCAAGAGTCACCTCATTAGAATAAAACACACTCCTATCACCCAGGAAATTATAAGGGTTTCAGGAGGCCAGTGCCAGAGACGAGTCAAAGACCAAATGTTAGAACAAGAGATGTTCTTCATGTTATTATCACTTAAGAAAACACAGGGGTTTCAGGAGCCCTGTGTCAGCAGCCATGGGCAGAGACCAATACATAATTTTTATTATAAATCACAACATCACAGTCTTAATCTGAAAATAACACAGAGACCACTTAAGATTAACTTAATGTCATTTGTAAAGATCTCCAGCTCCCAATACACACTAATTATATGATCATAATTGTTAGTTTGCACCATATAATAATATAGAAATAGGGTACTTGATCTCATTGAGCTTATTCTCCAGTGGGGGGAAAAAGTAGCTTTTAATTTTTTTAGAGTGTTAAAGGAATATAAAACAAAAACATAATAAAGTGCTAAAATATTCAATGTACGTTGAGAGGGTATTACAAGTCGACATAATTTACAAGAAGGATTCAGAAAAAAACTTTTCTGATGAAATGACATTTAAGCTGAGTCTGGAAGGATGGGTATGAATTGGGAAGAAAACGTGTGCTTAAGTTGAGAAGCAATCTAGATCAGAGGTACAATTTGGAAAAACTCTGAAGCAAAAAGATTTTGATGGCTATGGAAGCATATGAGTCTGATGTGACTGAATTGTTGTAAGGACTAAAGTGGCTTCAGCTCCATCTGGAGAACGTATAGGTCAGAATATGCCAGGTTTTACTGGTCGTATTAAGGATGTGGGATAATGTTATATGTATGGTTGGAGGACCATTGGAAGGTTTTAAGGAGGAGACTCAGATGTTTGGATCTGCACTTTAAACAAAAACAATCACTCTTTTTCTTTTGTAAATAACTATTTAAAGAAGAAGAAGAACAACAACAACAAAAAGGAGATGGGAAGACGCAACCAGCGGAGGAATATTCACACGGATGATCACATTGGGAATGGGAAGACCTGAGTAAAACTGATGTGCATTGGATGACAACCTGAAAAGGACTGGTGATTAGTTACATGTAGTGAATGAGTGAGAGGGAATATATCAAAAAAGGCTCTACATTTGTTTGTATCAGCAACATCAAAGTGATTTTTAAAAGTTTTATTTTATCTGTTGGGGATCTGATCCATGTCACTGTCAACCCAAGAAAATTCAACATTTATTTTTTATTTTTTTTATTATTTTTTTTAAAGATTTTATTTATTTATTTGAGAGAGAGAGAATGAGAGAGAGAGAGCACATGAGAGGGGGGAGGGTCAGAGGGAGAAGCAGGCTCCCTGCCGAGCAGGGAGCCCGATGCGGGACTCGATCCCGGGACTCCAGGATCATGACCTGAGCCGAAGGCAGTCGCTTAACCCACTGAGCCACCCAGGCGCCCGAAAATTCAACATTTAGTTAGATCAAAATTTATTTGGTCATATTCATCCAAAAATGGTTCCATTTGATACAGTATAAAATCTAGGAAAGTATATTTTACCAAGATTTATTAGCTATGATATAGATATGGCTACTGAAAATAGTTAATAATGAATGTGTTTCTTCAGTCATCTAACTGCTTAGAATTAGACTCATTGCTTAAAACACCCTGAGACTTAAGATGGGACAAAGCTGGACAGAACACCATTGGGGAGAAAAATAACAGAGGACAGGTTTCCAGATTCACCAGGCTTCTCAAAGTCTCTATCTTTTCAAAAAGCAAAGCTCAGTTTATAGAAACTCACGTTGTTTTTAGTAACTTCGAAAAGTGCTATGGGCCTGGCTGATTATACTATGTGGAACTTTGAGAGTTATAGCAAGCAACTCCTAGAGAATTAGAAATACACATTTGAGATATAATTTATATAATTGAGCAGCTTTGTAAGCATATTCAATTCTTTGGATACTATCTTAGGAACAATAAGAGTTAAGTGAAGACCATTAGGCAAATATGTTAAGGCATTATGCAAAAAATACGTGTATTTAAAAATATTATGTCTGCAGAGTATTAAATAGATTGTAGATATTCAAAAAATACTATAGGATTGAAGTTTTAAAAAGATTATAGCAACCCAAGCAAACAAGGTGAATCTTTTATGTAAGGCAGTATCTATGAGATTTAAGATTCAGGTAACTTCAAGATATTTAAGAGATGTTTTTAACAGAAGCCATAGTATTCACATTTGACAGGATAATTAAAGAAAAACAGTGAATAATGAGAATTAACCACTTTTTCCTGCGATTCACTGTATAAGTACTTTACTTTTAAATTTTAAACATCACAGTAATGCTTTATATAGACATCTAATTCATAATATGTAGCTTAGTAAACTGAAATTTTTAAAAGAAAGTAAAGAGTTTGCTGAAGTTCAGAAATCTCTAAGTGACAAACCTATGTTTTAGACTTTTTGATCTGACCAAGAAAAGAGCAAGAACCAGAAAAATGAATCAAGCGTAAAATCTGGGTTTTCTCCTTAGAAAACTGTTTGGATGTAATAAAAAAAATGAGTATCTAAAACTGAACAATTTATAATCAGAACCTGAGCCCAAATAACCCCATGATCATATATTCTATGAGGTTCTACGTGGAATAACTTGTAAGACACTCTGTAAAGAGTCATCTAAAGCTGATGACAACTTTCCTTCTTCTCAAAATGTCTGACTTGCTTTTTACTTCCTTCACAGTTTTGGTAGAAAGTTTTAGGTATTGCTTTATTTTTTAACTGAATAAGTTCCAAGTTTTAATATGTAAAGCCTCATAGATCTGTTCTTTTAGGGATTGGTGAATGTTTCCCCAAGGCCTAGATAATACATCTTTTAGGCACATATGCCTACAGTTTCTGTTGTAACTATTGGAATTTACTCTTGACTACTCCAAGGTAGTTATAGACAATATGTAAATGAATGGTCATGGCTACGTTCCAGTAAAACTTTATTTATAAATACAGGTGGCCAATTAATGGGGTTATAGTTTGCTGATCCTGGATGATACATATTGAATATAAATATATAAGCAACTCAACCTAAAGAAGACAATGTTATAGTGTGAAAATAATTTCATTCAAAATCAATAAAATAAGCTATGTTCTTAAAAATGATGCACATGGCAAGTTTTATTTAGACTAAACATTGTCCAATCAGAGTATATTTTTTATTATGAAGAATCAAAGAAAATACTGTTATTGTTAAAAGAACTTACCCCAAACTTGCAAATAATGCAAAAGAGAATACAACCAGTACTTCTACTCTCATACTGGGCAGTGTTGAATTTTCTATTTAAGCAGTATCTAAAATATCTACTTAATTATCTAGGGAAGTGAAATTTTGTTTCACTTTAATGTGTATTATTAATTGAATACCCTCATTCGGTGAGTTTGCATAGTTACTTGTACATCGAGTACTGCAGAAATATAAATAATTTTTTCAGGTAGAAAAACAATTTTGTAGATTTTTGTTGTCTTTGCTGGCAGTGCATTAACCAGATCTGTCTCCAACTTGAAATGTGTTTCCTGATGAAATCTATAACTTCATCTAATACTCCTTTCACCTGTTTACTATCTTACTGGTTTTCTCATTAATGAGGCAATAAATGTGTTCATTTTATGTTTGTACAAAGTGTCATTTTTAAAATCTTTTTTAAATTTTATTTATTTATTTGACAGAGAGAGACACAGTGAGAGAGGGAACACAAGCAGGGGGAGTGGGAGAGGGAGAAGCAGGCTTCCCGCGGAGTAGGGAGCCTGATGCGGGACTCGATCCCAGGACCCCAGGATCATGACCTGAGCCAAAGGCAGACGCTTAATGACTGAGCCACCCAGGACCTCCATTATACTTTGATAGTATTTCACATTTAAGGCTTTATATTTTTGAATAAAATTCATGTAATATTTTGATTCTTGCAAAACCTCTAACCAGTGGTTCATTTTTTTGTAAGATTTTATTTATTTGAGAGAGAGAGAGAGAGCATGCACAAGCAACAGGGAGGGGGAGAGGGAGAAGCAGACTCTCTGCTCAGCCAGGGAGCCCAACATGGGGCTGGATCCCAGGACCCTTGATCCCAGGAACCCAGGATCATGACATGAGCTGAAGGAAGACACTTAATGAACCGAGCCCCCCAGGAGCTCCAGTGGTTCTTAATCTTCCTTTATTAGAAACCCTTCAGTCAATGGATAGAGAATAAGGAATCTCTTTCTAGAACATATATTTAATCACAATTATGTGAAATGTTCATTCATATCCTACTTCCTGAATCTCATTTAAAAATTCTTGAATCTATGAATGAGCTGGGCTTTAGTCAATATAGATAGATGTAGGGCTTGTTTAATTTCCTAAAGTGTATCCTTTTATCTTTTTTTTTTTTTAATAAACTCAGTATTCAAAGCACCTTTGGATACAAATACACCTCCCATATCCATCACCTTTATGTGCTCTCTGCTCTCCTCTGACAAAATTCATATTCTGTTTAATTTCTTCACGTAAGATAGAAATAACTGCTACAGTGTTTCATCTTCTTGAAATATTTGTGATTTAACACTAAGCAAAGGCTGATATCAAAGTATAAAAAATCGTGAAATTTTAAGCATTTGTTACCCAAATATAAATGAGGACAGATACATTTCATACATATGTAATTCTTTGGTCTATCCATCCGGTAAGACTTGAGCTGATCAACGGAGAGTAACATCTGTATGCTGACTTCAGAGATTTATCATGAGATCGACTGGAGTCTTTCTAGGTTTGTGCATCACTGTAAAATTACTATGCAATATTAACTATTGGGATTCTCCTATCTTCTTTAGGAGTACATATGCATGCCTGGATGTGAAGTTCTCTGATTGATTTTGTACACATCCACTTTAAATTCACTTGGCACTTTTATTTTACTTTTTAATCTCTAAGTTATCATTTTGTTTCCATTTCAGATTTGTCTGACTCATCTCTCCAATTAAATGCTACATTACATTGCATGTTAGAATTATTTTTATTCTCTTCTTTCTTGTTACCTCATGGAAACTATAATTGTGTAATGTACACATAAAGATATTAATGAAATAAAAGATTGAAGATAATAATTTTAGAAGATTGTGTGGCTATGGTGAGAAAGAAAAATGATATTGTAGTGGGAAAATGTGGTTTTCTTTCACTCAAAATGGTACTTTCTCCAAAATGTGATTTTTATTCAAAATGAAACTTTCCCAAAACGGGTTTGTTTGAGAATCTCAACTGTAGAACAGATATGTTCCCAAATCTTTACTTGCTTTCTTGGGAATATATCATAAATTCTCATATGTCAGAAAAATCAATGAATCTTATACACTTTCTTCATCTGAATTTCTCAGTATTGTATCAACAGATGGCACTGTCTGAATAACCCATTTAAATTAATTTCTTTGGTACTTATGCTATTTTTAAATTATTTTAACTGTACTCATGGGGCACAGAATGGTTTTGTTAGGAAGCCTAAGGAACACTCATCTATATTTAATGCAGAATGTAATTATTTAGTTGGCACACCCAGATTGACAATAAGCTTCTCGTCTTTAACTTCATACCAGAAACTGAATGTTTCTCTTGTTATTAATGGCCAGATCATGAAATTTGGCTTTTGTATCAACAGGAGGTTTCCTGTTTCATTTCTTTCTAAGGATTAAAGTGCTTTATGTCTTGGGTTGCTATAACAAAATGCCACAGACTAGATAGCTTATAAACAACACAAATTTATTTCTCACAATTCTAGAGGCGGAAGTCCAAGATCAAGGTGCTAGCGTTGTTGGGCGAGGGCCCCCTTCCAGGTCAAAGACTTCTCATGTCCTCACACAGTGGAAAGGGCAAGCTAGCTCTCTGGAGCCTTTTTATAAGGGCACTGATGCCATTCATGAGGACTCCACCATCATGACCTAATCATTTCCAAAAGTCCAACCTCCTAATACTGTCAACTTAGGCATTAGGTTTCAACATAAAAATTGGGGGCTTGGGGTGGGGCGCAGTCATTCAGACCATAGCACCTTAGCTGAGGTACTATCTTGTTTCTCTAAGTCCTTTTGAAGCCTGGACTCTATACCTAAATGCACAATTATAATAGCTGAGCCTTCACTCTCTTGTCATATATCACTACACCATTACATGTTTTAATCCCTTATTTTTCCTTCTGATATTGCAAGGGATATCTAGAAAGAAGCTTTAGATAATGTCTGTCTGATGAGCTTTCAGGGCCTTCTTCCATGACCTTATAATCTCTGTCTATTGACACATTAGTGTGTACATAAGATACACCTGTAAGTATTTTACCATGGGCCTGAATTTCTCTTGTCATACCCTAAGTTTGCTTCTCTTTAAATCTTGTCTCTGGTCTCCATCATATGCAAGTGATTCCTTAAATAATCCATTCAACTCTCGAACAATTCCCTTCACTGGCGGTCAAGGAAGAAACTGCTGTTCCATCCATATAATTGGTGTTGATTTTAGTAAATGAGTTCAGGAAAGTGAAATCTACTCCTGAATTCTAACCTACAGGACAACTTTAATCTTTAATGGTGGTAACTGTAGGTTCAGTATATTAGAAAATGAAAGGTTTTTAGAACAAATATAACTAGCATTGTCTACAATGCTGTCCAAAACCATATTATAGTGAGAAAATATTTTCAACTATTGGAAACGATTGGATGGGCTCAGTAAACAGGCTGGTGAAATGCAGCGATTGCAAAGATGTGGAGAAATGGTTACACACATTCATTTCTGTTATGGAAGTAAATTATAAAGATTTATAAAATTTTATGGTCATTACTCTCTACATTTTAAATGTCCCTGACCTATTATTCCATAATTACACTTTGAAGCCTATACTCTACCAAAATAAAAGCAATATTTATAAAGATACATGGGCAAGATGTTTATTGTAGCAATATTTGTTTTGGAAAAACAAAACAACACAGAAATTATTAACAACTTCACATTTATCACAGGGAAAGAATATGTGTCTTATGGTATATTCTCATCTTTATACATTAAGCTACTATTAAAAAGACTGAATTAGATCAGCATGTATTTTATCAGAAAGAGATCAATGATACATCAAGTTTAAAATATTGCAAAGTAGGGCGCCTGGGTGGCTCAGTCGTTAAGCATCTGCCTTCGGCTCAGGTTATGATCCCAGAGTCCTGGGATCGAGTCCCACATAGGGCTCCCTGCTCGGTGGGAAGCCTGCTTTTCCCTCTCCCACTCCCCCTGCTTGTGTTCCTACTCTTGCTGTCTCTGTCAAATAAATAAATAAAATCTTTAAAAAAATCTTTAAAAAAAATAAAATAAAATATTGCAAAGTAATCAGCATAGTATTTTCCAATATCTTTAAAAAAGAAAATCTCTGTCTCTCCTCTCATTCTGCCCCACCTTCTGTGTCTCTTTCTCTACACACACTCACAGAAACACACATATACATGTACATATACGTGTATTTTTTCTGGATAAGTATGGAGAAATTATGAATGATTAGATTACAAGGATACAGTATTTGAAAATAAAAGATTAAAATTACTTTTGAAAGGACTATTTTTGTAGTAAATGATAAATAACAATCTGATTTTGTACTTCTCACTTTCCCATTGAAATAACCAAAACATAAGATGTAAAGTTATGACAATACTTATTACTAGAAATGTTATATATGGAATTAAAAAAAAAACTCAGAAGCAAACAGTAGAATGGTAGTTGTCAGCTGCTGGTGCATGGGGGAAACAGAAAGATATTGGTCAAAGGGGTACAACTTTCCAGTAATAAGATGAGTGAGTTCTGAGGATCTAACGTACAGCATGGGGACCATCATTAAAAATACCGTATTGCATACTTGAGGATTGCAAAGAAATAGATTTTAAGCATTCTTACCAAAAAGGGGGGAAAAAAAGTAACCATGGCAGATGATGGATCTGTTAATTAACTTGTTTGAGGTGATCACTTCACATTGTATACTAATATCAAATCATCACATTGTATATTTAAGGTATGTACAATTTTATTTGTCAATTATATCTTTATTATTATATCAATAATAAAGCTGGGAAATCAATCAGTCAAACAATCAATCTCTGATAAGAAAAAATATATATATCTGTCAAAGTCCAGGTAAGAGGGGTTTCAGTATTTAAATCATCCAAAGGTTAACAAGATGGCTATTTCAAAGACATTTGCCCCCGTTGACACTTTTTGTACAGGCCAGGTTTATTTGACTTCTCTACTCCTCATCAAGTATTTCTAAAATTATTCCAAGACCAAATTTTTCAGCAACACTTTAAGAATTAGTAATAAAATTGGATTGGAGGTGGCACATTGTCTCTTATAATAGGAAGTCATAATAATTGAATAGAGATTCAAGAGACATAATGGCCACTCAGATTTTTAGGTTTTTTCCTGCACTACTTTTGGCAAGTAACAAACTGCAGATAACACAACCAAATAGTAGAAAAAGTTTTACTTTTTATCTAACAGACCCCAAAGGAGTTCTGTTTACTGATTTAGCATTTATGCCATTATATATTTGACAGTTATCTCAAGGTTAGAAAATGTATATCCAATTGTCTCTCCCACAGCCTGATCTTTCCTCCAGACCTTATCCTTCTATGTTTTATTCTTCTTCTTAATAACATCTCCTGTTATGTAATTTCAAAAAGTGAACATACTGTTTCTTAGCAAGTGAGATCAGAGAAAAGTCTCAAAGTTGTTGCAAACTTTTCTTCATATCCCATCATTATGACCAAGGAATGCTGTGCAACCAGTGTGGAAAAAGAATCTCCATTTGGAGTGCATGTTTCACCGTAGGAGGGGGCCAGTCATTCCAACCATCCCTCTAAATTATGTTGTATTTGTTGGTTTTGACAAGGCTTATTATGCAAAATCCTTTATTAATGATTTTTGGAAATGAGAATTAAGTTTTTGCTCCTAGTGTCATCCTTTCATTATCCAGCCTCCACGCTAATTGACAAAATGTCTTAGAGTTTATAATATGTAGTTTGCACTATTTCTCAGTTTCTGTAGTTTTTCTCTTACTTTTATTTGTATTCTGTTCATTCTTTTGGTTGGTAAGTCTAGTTTGGAGGGTTTACTATCCCATCATTCAACTTTCCAGAAGTCTCACTATTTAAATATTTCAATGTTAATAAAACACTGACAGAGGGAAATGATAAAGGAAAGGGGGAAGAGGAGAAATCGACAGAGTAAAGAATCAAGATGGTATAGGAGCTACCTTCCATTAGATGGGACATTTAAAAGGACAGAAAGAGTAGAAGATCAGTGGGGATGTAGGTTAGTTTAATGCTCTGGTTATAGGAGGTTGAGATAATGAACAGCTTATGGCCCTACGTTTTTACTTAAGTAAGAAGTGAGGCCATTTGCTCAGAAAGAATACAAAAGAACCACATACTGTCTTAGTTTTGATCATTGTGGTTTTTTTACATTTCTTGTTGGTTGTTCATTTGTTTGCTTTTCTGAATCGTGAAAGCCTTTGTATATTATACGATTATTAATCTTCTATCTGCTGATTATGCTGGTGGGTTTCTGTTTATTTTTATTGTGGCTAGATTTGTTATATCTTTCATTTTATTTATGCTTTTTAATTTGTGGTCAAGCTGAGAAACTTCAGTGGTATTTTGCTATTTTTTGTCACTTGTTTGTTTTCTTACCTAGTATCTAATTCCCCTTCCTATAGCAACCCCAATTAACTTTGGGGGCATTGATTCTTATCTATTTACATAGATTTTGTGGTTCTATAAACTAGGTGTCATGGGAGACCCAAGATAGACTCATCAGAGCATTTCCTCAGGATTCTGAATCTAGATTGGACAAATACAAGCATGGGAAGAAATGGCTGGAGCACATTTGTTCTCATGCTGGTGTCCATGTAAATAATTTCCCTAAACCTGATCTGTGACCAATATATTTTCTTCAGATTGAGTCAACAATTATAATTACTACATCATACATGTATATACATGCACGCATATTTCTTTCTTACTTATATTAAAATATGTATTTATCTGTGAAACTAATACAAAGTATTTTTTATGTTCTGCAATTTTGTATCATTTATTCATTTATATTATAAAATTTCTCTGGGTCATCGCATGGATTAAAATTCAGGAAAGAACAAGTCTCAGGGACAATGTGTCAGAGATGCTTGTACTGACTACTTGGTAATAAAATACCATGTTTTACATTATTAAAAGGACTGTCAAAACATCTAACACAACAGTCCTATCAAAACACCTATGACACGATGTGGTATTTTCTTTTTTTTGGTTGTCAAATGATCCTTTATTGAAACATTTTCCTTTGTAGTTAACTAGCTGGGCATTCCACCGCACACTGTTGGTGTCATGAGGGTGGCAGCCATCAACATTGCAGCCCACAGACTGGGCAGTCCCCAGGATTTCTTTAAAGGTTCCAGAGAGTTCTCTGGCTAAAGATCAGTTTCGCATCTGTCGGGCAATATTGAGAGTCTCATCAAAAGTGATACTTCCACTGCGCTTAATGTTTTTCTGCTTCTTTCTGTCTCTTGGTGGTTCCTTGAGGGCTTTGATAATCAGGGCAGAGGCAGAAGGTACCACTTCAGTTTGGGCCTGTCTGTTCTGAATGGTCAGTTTCACTGTAATCCTTAGACCCTTCCAATCACTGGTTGCCTTGGCGATGTCATCACCAACCTTTTTTGGAGACAGACCCAGCGGGCTGATCTTCGGGGCCAGGGCAGACGTGGCACCGACTTCGCCCCCCGGTGCACCTCAGGTGCTTTGATCTCGTTGGGGTCGAACTTAGGTGGCATGGCGGAGGTGGCTGGTGTCGGATGAACCCGGATTCGGGACGACCGAGGAAAGTTGCACCTTTGCCTCCCCGAGCGGAAAGCCAAAAGGATGTTGTACTTTCTTTGTCTAAGTGGATTCATAAAAACAGGGATGGTCTGACAGTCCTCTTAACCAGGATACAACACTGATTTTCACTACCCTATATTATTCCTTATTTTTTATGGAGGCATGTTTAACTACTAAAATAAGTATTACAAGATAAATTTCCCTCAAAATATTCTTAAAACTCAGTATTTAATGACTTTATAAATCAAAACACATGTATTATCCCATTCCATTTCAGTAATAATAGCCTAAATCAGATTTGTCTCATTTATTGCCCTATGGAAAAACTAAAGAAATATAAGTATAGAATCTGCCTGTTTCATGTATTCTTTTCCCCTTAAAAAGTAAAACTTAAAACAGAAACTTTGCAGATATGGAGCACATATTTAATCCTCTTTTCCTGATATAATCATATAAAATATTTTATCCAAATGAAATCCCAAAGTTTCACCTTTAACTAATGAAGTAGAATATTATTTTAATCCAACTGTATGCATCTTTTAGAGAGTATAGGTTCAAAGACAGGCCAGTAAAATATTCAAACATTAACCAAATATTTTTTCTAGTACACAATTATCTTTTTATCCAGTCAGTTGTCTTCTTTTGATTCCACTATACTGGAGAATGGCACATTACTCAACTAGTACTGACCAAGCACTAGCAACAGAATAAAACTATAAAAGCTTCATTTCTCAAGGATAATATTAAGGCATCAGAGTTTTATCTAAGATGGACAGAGGATAAAATTTAAGAGAAACTATTTAAAATCACTACCCTAATGGATGACATATATAACAACTAACATTCTTTGTGTAGTAAATATGAGATACTAACTATTCTTCCTATTCATAGGTTCACTTATTTAATCTTATCATAACACTTCATGGTGAATAAAATTATTATCTATTTTCTAACAGATCAAGAACTGATGCACAGAGGTTAAGTACAATGGCCAAAGTCACACAGTTATGAAACAGAGGAAGGGGGATTTCAACAGATTGTATGGCTCTAGCCACTATGATAAACTGTCTGTCAAAGCTCAGCATACTATTAGATATAGTTAGTTTCCATTAACTGCTTACTAAGATTAGTATTTTCTGACAGAAGGAGAGGTATTTTGCACATTGTTGTATAAATGTTATTAGTAATACTGTATTTCATCTAATCGAAGTTGCCATCAAATATAATTTCACACCATTATTTTATGTACCACTAAATAGGAATTGTCAATTTAACTATAATATGATCTTCTCTGAATTTTTATTTTGTAATTATTAAAAGAACTCTTTTGACAGATCTGACGAAGTATTTAGAATGATATGACACTTAACATTAACATGCGCACATCTTGACCTTTTTAGTGTATTTAGCATTAATAGTATCATTTCAAGGTGCATCATAAACATCAATTATAATAGCCATCTCAGTTTCAGATATTCTAAAATGTGAAAAAAAAACCATGTTTGGAAGAGATAAAATATAAAAGTAGCTGTCATTTATTGAAGACCTACAAAAACCATAACATTCCACTCATTGTATTTATATGAATTATATCATCAAATTTCATCAAAAGAAAACAGAGGACCAGACTGTAACAAACCCAATGTAAAGGAAGGCGGACAGCCGTGAAGTCAAGTCCTATCACGCTGCATAACTGTTCACGGGTAGCAACATGTTTTAAAAAGAAATTTAAGTAAATAATAGTCTTTTGGGACTAAAAATACGTTCATAGCCACCAACTTCAACATACTAACCATAATGTATTCTACTATAAGAGAGACTTGATTCCTTTAAATCATATTTATTTATTACCCAAGTCAAAATTTAAGTTAAATCTTAAATCGAGCTATGATTTGGCTGAATGCCTTTTACTTTTTTAGAGTACTATGTCTTCTATAGCATTCAAATATTCCTTAAAGTTGCTTACAACATAAATTTAACGTATACAAACTTAGTCATTTGGATAATTACTAAAGACTTTTAAAGACTTACTAAAAGTATGCCATGAATTATAATAAAGTCCTAAATTACAGTTTTAATATTTTGTTCATGACTTAAAAGGTATTATAAAAGGAATATGAAAAAGCAATGAAATATCAAGGGAACATATAAAACCTTGTATACCAATAAAAGTTCTTCAAAATTCTGACCTCTTTTCTCATGTTATGTCCAAAAACTGGAAGTGCAGAACTCCTCCGGCATTGGTTGAAAATTTTCTATGAGCAGGATTTATAGGTGGAGAATCATTTTTTGCTTGGGCAATAATTCCACAGTATCAAAGAAGAGGATTTCAAGAATAGCATTTTGGGAGGATCTGGTTCAAAATATGACAGCTATTCCAAAAAAGAATGGAATACCGTACGACTAGACAAAATTTGGTTCTTCTTTGACATGTCAACTAATACAAAAGAAGACAAGGAAAAGGGGAAAATAAAGAGCAGGGTGAGGAAGAATGGGACAAAAACAAAGAACAAGATGATATATTTAAATCCAACCAGTTGGGGACTGCATTAAATATAGGTAGGTTAAAGACACCAATTATAAGGCAGAGGTTGTCAGACTGTATTTTTTAAAAGAATCAATTATATTCTGCTAGAGGAAATGCACTTTATATAACAAGAGAAAGATGGATTAAAAGTTAAAGGATGGAACAAGGTATATCAGGCAGACATTAACTAAAAGGAGGGCTGACTGTCTATATTAATATCAAACAAATTATGTTTCATTAGTGATAAAGAAGGACATTTCATAATGACAAAAGTGTCAATTCATCAAGAAGCCATAGCAATCTTTGAATGCAACTGATCGAGAGAGAGGGAAAAGACCATTTTATCAATATCAGAAAAAAAGAAGGGTTAGTCACTAGATAACTTACAGAATTTAAAAGGATAATAAAAGCTTGAGCCAACATTATGCTAGTAAATTCGATATATTAGATGGGATAGACTTGAGAAAATAATCATGGGAATATATCAATTACTAATACATTTAACAGAAATATATCTATACAGATTTTTAGTAATTTTAATCATTTATGTTTTTCAAAGAAGTTGTCTATCCCATTAAAATTCTCTGAATTTTTCCTTAGGGACAAGATTATATGCAGATATGACTTTATATTTTAATATATTAAAATATATTAAATTTTATTATATTAGATTTTAATATATTAATTCATCACAAGGGTGCCTGGGGAGCTCAGTCGTTAAGCGTCTGTCTTCGGCTCAGGTCATGATCCCAGGGTCCTGGGATCAAGCCCCGCATTGGGCTCTGTGCTTGGCAGGAAGCCTGCTTCTCTCTCTCCCACTCCCCCTACTTGTGTTCCCTCTCTCGCTGTGTCTCCCTCTGTCAAATAAATAAATAAAATCTTTAAAAAAATTTTTTTAAAGATATTAATTCATCACAAATCATTCAATACAGGCATATCTCATTTTATTGTGCTCTCTTGTACTTTGCAGATCTTTTTTTTTCCTTTTTTTGACAAAATGAAGATTTGTGGCAACCCTGCTTTGAGGAAGTCTATCGGTGCTATTTTTCCAATAGCATTTACTCACTATGTCTCTGTGTCACATTTTGGTAACTCCCACAATATTTCAAACTGTTTTATTATTATTATATTTGTTATGGTGATCTGTGATCAGTAATCTTTGATTTTGCTATTGTAATTGGGGTGCCACGAACCATGCCCATTTAAGACAGAAAACTTGGTGTGCCTGGGTGGCTCAGTCGGTTAAGCCACTGCCTTTGGCTCAGGTCATGATCCCAGCATCCTGGGATTGAGCCCCACGTCGGGCTCCCTGCTCAGTGGAGAGTCTGTTTCTCCCTCTCCACTGCCTGCCTGCCGCTCTGCCTACTTGTGTGCTCTCTCTCTCTCTGTCAAATAAATAAATGAAATCTTTAAAAAAAAAAAAAAGACAGCAAACTTAATCCATAAATGTTGGGTTTGTTCTGACTGCCCCATTGACTGGCTAACCCCATATCTCTCCCTTTCTTCAAGCTTCCCTATTCTCTGAGACACAATATTGAAATCAGGCCAGTTAATAACTCTACAATTGCCTGTAAATGTTCAAGTGAAAGGAAGAGTCATATATATCTCGCTTTAAATCAAAAGCTAGGAAATTATTAAGCTTAATGAGGAAGGCATGAGAAAAGCTGAGATAGGCCAAGGCTAAGCCTCTTGAATCAGCCAAATTGTGACTGCAAAGGAAAATCTCTTGAAGGAAATTAAAAATTATACTCCAATGAACACACAAATAATTTTTAAAAAAGTGAAAAAGCCTTATTCCTGAAATGGAGAAAGTTTGAGCGATCTCGATAGAAGATCAAACCAGCCATAGCATCCCTTTAAACCAGAGCCTAATCTAGAGAAAGGCCTTAACTCTGATTCTGTGAAGGCTGAGAGAGGTGAGAAAGCTTCAGGAGAAAAGTTTGAAGCTAGTAGAGGTTGGTTAGTGAGGTTTAAGGAAAGAAACCATCTCCGTAATATAAAAGTGCAAGGTGAAGCAGCAAGTGCTGATGGAGAAGCTGCAGCAAATTATCCAAAAGATCTAGCTAAGACAATTAATGAAGGTGGATACACGAGACAACGGATTTTCAGTATGGACAAAACAGCCTTCTAGTGGAAGAAGATGCCATCTAAGTGTCTTTAGCAGCTGGGGAAGGCAGTCACACACTTACTCTCTTTCTTCTGCAGTGGGGATTGCTGGCGTCCTCTATCTGGAAGATGTGCCACCCTGGGAAGAATGGTGATGTGGGCAAATTTCCTCTTATCCACTCCAATGTATCCAAATTCATTTTTACATATACATATGTGTGTGTGTGTGTGTGTGTGTGTGTTGACCGAAAGAGTCTACACACACAGCAGAGTATGCTGAAATGTCTCTTCTGAAAATCTGGACTTCTACAGAGGCTCTAGTCTGTGGGTGTCTGCACAAGTTAGCCTTTCCCAGGTGTTCCCACACCTGTCCAAGAGGAGCTGAAGCCAGTTTATAGGCTCCAGTCCATACCATAGTCTATACTGAGGTCTCTCTGCCTATTACCTATTGCACAGCTGGATGAGATGCTTCCCGGGTCCCTTGGCCTATGATGCTGGAATCCACAAATCTCAAAGAGGCACTTTTGTTTGTGAATGGATGTCAAATTTTAGCTGTTAAAGGAGGGACAAAAACAAGGCATGTCTTCTTTCACCATGAATGTTGACATCACTTCTATATTTCTGAGTTATATTTGAGTAAGATTTCTAGCTTTTTTGAGAATTAAGCTGAAATCATTAATTTTAAGACTTTTTATTCATATATATGCATTTAATGCAATAAATATTCCTTTGGGTACTACTTTAGTAGCAAATATCCAGTTTTGACATGCCAGATTTATTATAATTCATTTCCAAAATTTGGCTGTCTCTGAAAATTATACATTACTTAAAGTTGTTTAATTGTTTGAATTCCAGGCAGTGAGAGATTTTATATATATCCTTTAATTACTGTTTTCCAGTTTAATTCTATCACAGGAGAAATTATTTTGAATCATTTCAGTCATTTGAAATTTGCAGAAGCTCTTTTTAGGGCCTAAGATACTTGAGTCCATGTACACTTGATAAGAAGTTTATTGTTATCTTTAAGATTTTCTATGTATTTACTGCATTTTTTCCAATTTCTACTGTTGGTACTTTTATTTATTCTGTCTGCTTTATAATACTTACACTCAAGCAACATACATCATCTGAATTTATTCTTTTTCAATACTGTTTCGTATCTTCTACACCATTTTCATTTTCATAAAAAATTAGAATAAACTTGCCAAATGCTACAAAGATGTCTTCTGAATTTATTTGAATCTATAGGTCTATTTGGTAAGAAAACCATTAAGTGACTTTGAGTTTTCTGATCCACATATAGTTTATACTTGTATTTTCTTTCCTGCACAATATTTGCTCTAAAATGAATAATTCTTTCATTGGTTTACTCTTTTTTATGTAACCATTGCTAATTTTTCTCATAAACTACATGAATCAGCTTTGAACAACATTTGCTCAGTTATACGGCCTTCTTCCAGGGCCACACATCTCTAAATACTAAATGTAAACAAAGTTCAAATCTTCATTTAAGACATTTAATTTTCAAGTTTAAATCCAAGTTTGAATCCAAGTTTAAAATAAGTGTTTTATAGATATCAACTTGTATTTGGCCTAAATAAAAAAAAAATGTATAGAAAAAGGCTATTCCTATCCTTACTCTAAGCTCTGAAAATTCTTCTCATTGTAAGGATATCTACCCAGATTTTTACCCAGAGCCATACGTGTGGTTGCTGTGATGCTATGTAGCTGATCCCTTCCACTTAGTGCAGGGATGTCACATGGAACCACCTACAAACCAAATTTCTCCCTCTTCCTTAGGAAACTAAATATTTGTAACAATTCCATGAGTACATAGATGAAGGAAATGTGGAAGTACCCTGGAAATAAGTGAGCTAGGTGAATAAACCACATGATCATGTACATTACTTGTGTTTTCAGGAACTTATGTCTGATCTTGAATATACTTCCAATGAAGAAGGGATGCTATTACACATAGTTAGTTTCATGATCTATTAGGTCAGATAACATTTAGGTCATGATAAGTGGGTCAGTCTGGAAGGGTTCTGTTGTTCCATGGTCTGGTGATCAGTTCATCTCAATAACAATGTAAGAACTGTTTCTCAATAGACCTTAGAAATTGTTCTATGACATGTACAAGAGCAGCACAAAATATCTTTCTTTCTCTTTTTTTCCATTTTAGAAGTGTTCTGACATGCTCAATACTTCTGGCTCTCCAAAACTACACTGTGTGCAGGTCTTCAAATTTGTCTGACACTTCTCTCCCACCTTCTAACATATATAGATATTACTGAGACTTCTATGGTACTTTTCACTCCTTGTTCCTCAGATCACATTATCTTGATGTTTTCAATATAAAGGCAAGAATGAGAAAGTATGGAACTAAATTATAATGAAACCACATAGTTGTTATGGACTTAATGACCAATAAATAGATTGTGTTCTTGTCCCCTCCAGGTTGAAGTCAACTGCTTCTGTTGTTCTCTATTTACTGGAACAGAGAAAAATCAACACTAGCCAGCTCAGTGGTAGTGAACCCCATGAAAGGATGCAGGTTGACTTGCTCCAATAAATAAGAGATGCCAAGAGTAGCTTCTTCCATTGCTTGTATCACCTAATTACATTTATGATAATATTGCTATTTTTACAAGATTCATCTGTCTTCCTCATAAGCCATACAAACAAGTAAAATAGATTTTAATATCAGGAACATTCTCTTCTGACACACATCCCAGAGCTAAGAGAACAACCAGAATGGGTGAGTGTTCACATCTTCACTCCCAGAGTACACTGCACGATGGACTTGTCTCCAAATTCCATTCATTTTCTGATTTTCATGATACCCATCTGAACTGGAGGCTCATTTTGGTTTCCTACATTATAAAATATTAGTAATACCTCAAATCCAGGATATAGCCTTTACCCATGTCACTCTCCCTCAAAAACAATCACTCCTGTATATATGTGCCTTTGAAGAAGACAGGGTGGAATAATTTTAGTGAAAACTTGTGGTGGTATCATTCAAAATACTTTAGGGTGAGGGCATGGATCTTCATCATGGAAATGATCCAAGCTTCTCTTAATCATATTTAGATTTTAGTGTAGCTATTTTGTAGATTTGTTAGAGTTTTTGTTCATTGTACATCTATATCTTTTATAGGTACCTAGAGATCAATTCAACATTACCAATGGTTCTTCTGGTGCAATCTTCTGATTACCTCTCCAGTTATGCTACCTATTATAATACCCATTCTAACTTTTATTTGGCTGGCTGGATGCTGCCATTTGGACTCTGCCACCCAACGTATTTGCTCCTTTGATTCAGGGAGCCTATTTTCCATGGCAGCTTCTCCTACTCTTATCTCCAGCCTACAAAGGAAAGCTACTAGAGAGTTTTGAAAGAATGTTGGTGACCCCCTAATCCTAGTGCCTTGTTGAAGATTTATTTTCAGTGTTCTCTCAGATGAGAAAAGTTGTGTAAAGTCAGAGTATAGAAATTTTCTGTACACCTGTTTGAATTTCTTCCTCAATATTAAGCCACAGCACCTTTGACATCCAAATATCTTTTAGTATGAATTGTTATTAAGTTGAGATTTCAAGCTATCAACTGAGTAAGCAGTTGTTTAAACTAATGCATGACATTCAGAAACTTGATATAAGTATCCTTATATCAATACATTTATGTCCAACTAAAGCAAGAATCCATACTACCTGTTCTATCTTTACTAACTGTCCATTTTTACATTTATTATTAATGCATATGTTAATTTTTAGAGAGAAACATATACACTGTCATATTTATAGGTCAAAAATGGTTAAATATAATTTCATATGATTCAACCTAAGAAATAAAACCTCATTTCATTTTAAGGAACATTTGATGTTCTTTTGTATTTTCTGAGATCTGACTCTACTTACAGGTGAAAAGGGAATGGGAGCAATGTGAGGAAAACTCTTTTGTAAGGTCACTAGTTCAAGTGAGGTAATTATAGGGTTTCTAGGCAAGCTAGGTGTAACTTCTCAAGTAGCTGATGTAAGGCTGCGTATACTGGCAATGGTGTTAGACATTTAGTATCAACTGAATTGACCTAAAAATGACTGAAAGAAATGTCCTATCTCTGCAACTCCAGTGATTGGAGTTTTACTGTTTCCAAATCTGTGCCCAATTTTTTTTCTGCAGGATACCTAGACATATTTGTAAATTCAACTGATGCTCTAACTCAGCAACTCATGGAATCAGATTTGCATGTGATTTTAAGTATGTTACTCCTGATTTTAAGTATGTCAAAGAAATTGTTTCAGGACAGTAATAAAATCTTTTTAGTTCTTTATCATGTTTTAAACTAGGAATTTAAAGTTCTTAGCTTGCCACTGTTTTTCTTGAACTTCTCCATTTCAGACAGAAACTGCCACCCTACCCCCATGTACCTTGCATTGTTTATTTGCAACAAAATGGCCAATCACAATAGTATTTCATTCCAGGTGACTATGAATAATAATTTAAGTATTTTCCTGTTACATTTCATGAATTACCAATGTCCTATTTCCCAATGATAATTGAGGCTCACTGAAAACCCAAGAATGTCAGATAATCAATCTCAGTTTCCCATCTTTGAGGAATATTTACCCACAACCATTTCTAGTTACACCATAGATTGTCATTAAAGATATATGGAAAGGAAGATAAATTATTTTAAGTGTTACAACAGTTATTTAAAACAAAAACAGATGGTTATAAAATTATTAGAAGTTTTAAAGGAGTTAGTTTCAGGCTAAGGCTTTTCAAATGATTGCCAGAAAACAAGAGAACATCAAGAGAACATCTCTGCCACAGTTGCAAACATGGAAAAGCACAAGGTCACCGCTGCAACTACTGGGGTCAACTACGCACGCTTTACCTGAAATTCAGGGATCCAGAATCAGGGAATTAGTACCAGAATTTCCACAATGTCATGGACATTGGAATGTGAAACCCAGATTTTGGCTTTGCACCACCTTCCAATATCACAGAGTGATTCATCATTGGAACATCCAAGATCTTGCTCAACAACCTAATGTAGCAGGTAGTTGACCTCTGTATAACTACTGCCTTTCTAATTTTATAAAGCAACATAGTTTGTGGAGCTTATCTACATCTAGAACCTAATTAACATCAAGGGAAACTAAAAGAAATGTCCTATCTCTGCAACACAGGAAAAAAAAATGGAAGGGGATTGAGATGTATGCTGACAGCCAATCAATTATATCCAGTCCAACTTAAAGGCCAGCATATTAAATGGGCAGAATTTTTAAATTACAAAAAATGATGACTATCTTTGGAGTGGAAAAGAGTGTGAGCTAGCAACCAGATTTTTCAGATAATGAGAAAAATTAAACTTACTGGTATCATGGATCAAATACATGAATTATTTTTTTGATCAGGGGTTGGCAAACTATTCTTTGTGGCCTGTTTTTGTAATGTACATGAGCTAAAATGTTTTTTATGTTTTTAAAGTGTTGGGAAAAAGTGTAAAAAAAGATAACAGATATCTTATGTCATGTGCAAACCCTAAAATACTTATTATTGGGCCTTTTTCCCAAATATGTCTGCTTACCCTCTGTTAGATGAGAACAAATAGGTCAGAGAGTACACAATTCATTAGAATTTAGTATCCATGAGGCAACAGCCTTTGTGTCCTTTTCCTATACTCAATCCTAGTATGATGTCTGATACCTGGTACACATTAAACACTTAAGTGTTGAATAAACATAATTTACAACACTACCAATCTTTAGCAGACTTTAGCATGATCTCTGTATATGGTGTCTTTTTGTACACGCATATTAACACTGTCCTTAAGATAATGCATGTTATTCTAGATTGATATGCATGTCAAAGTGTTGCACTGACTCATATCCAACCACATATAAAATCAAGTCTGGTTTTGATAAGAGCTTTATCACCTGTTTCTATCCAACTTTGATCTCTTCCTCTTCTGGTGAAATTTATCTCAAGCAATGTATTCCATGTCACTGAAACCTATTAATCCAGTGTAATGGCATTTTATCCATACCTCTGTATGCATTAGAAAAGGAAAACAGAACAACAATAACAAAACTCTATTAAGGGATAGATTTGCCTTTGTAACACCCAAGGACTCATGTGTAGAATAAATTCCTTTTACTACAGACATGACAAATAATTACTTTAACTAGGAATATAATGTGCTTTAATACCATTTTCCTATGTATTTTTGTTTTAAGCACCTGAATGAACAGATCTATATTTTTGAAAATATTTTTCTCCATATGACAGTGTTGTTTAAATTATCTAAAACTAATATTTTAGATTTTATAAGTACACAATTTACATAATATAAAAGGTACTCTGTACATGTATGTTTGAAAATGTTCAAATAAAGACAAAAAATATCACAAATTCAAACAGCAGGAGGAGTATTCTAGTATTGGAATAAGTGAGCATGACATAAAATGCAAATAAATTGTATATGATGAAATAGAAGACTGATGTCCTATAAGCTCTTTTGTCTCTAGATATGTTATTGAAATTTCAAATGGATTTTATGAATGACAACATAATTTTCTTTTAAATATTTTGCCAATACAGAGACAAATATGCTATTTAGGTGCTTGCTTCTTGAGTAAATTTTATGAAGTAATTTTTCTAAGCAAAAGCTTTGTAGCACCAAGGTTATAACATAAGGCAATGGAAAACTGATACTTTAATTTTTTCCATCCTTAGGAAATTAGTTAATTTCTCAAGTTAAAGTCCCTTCGAATAAATATATGAGAACCTTTTCATAACTTAAAAATCAATTATACATTTATAATTAACTCACTAAAACTACAATTATAATTAACTCACAGATAAATTCAAAACCATATTTTTTCCTGAAAAATAAATTTGACAAATCATAATATCTACTTTCTGGGAAAAATAATCTTTTATTTTAAATATCTTCTATTTTCTTAAATAGGTTTATCTTTACATTTAAGGATGCGTTCATAAGTATTAAATTAATAAATGATATATTTCTAAATACCAGGCATTCAAGATGTCAGTATAATTTTGAAAGACAAAAAAAAAGTTTTCAAAATCTACCTAAATTGGTTAGAAAAATACAACGTATTTAATATTTCCTTAACATAGGCAAAAATATTTTTAAAATATTGTTCACAGTCAATTTCTTTTTATATTTTATGTTGTATAATTTCAAATAAATTTACCCTTCCTTTGCTATGTGATGAGCCGGGTATTGTATGGAAGAGATGAATCACTAAATTGTACACTTGAAACAAATATTACACTGTATGTTAACTAACTAGAATCTAAAGACTTATTTTTTTAAATCCACAAAAATGAAAAATTTTTTAAATCTACAAAAAATGAAAAGATAAAAAACTAAATTATGAACTACAGTAGTCAGATTTTACAAACAGTTTTGACTTTTTAAAAATTTTCTGGGTTCCTGGAATTTTTTGATTTTTAATTTACAAGTGTCTGTTCCTATTTGGAACAAATTATGCCTACTGTCCACCTCTAGCCATAATAAATTAGACCAAAAGTTTCTTTCATGCCAGATTTAGAAATCATAGCTGTGGATTATTTTCCTTATATAGTATAAATTTTCACATGAACAGTTCGATGCTACAGTGATTATAGTATTTCTTGTGGACTGACAGCCAACATAAATGGTTCACAAAGAACAGGAGCAAACACACAGAAAGAAGCATAGATGCTGCTGGAGTTCTAATGTTCAACCTGCATTCTTACCTTTGGTTTCTGTGAAACACAACTCTATTTGTAGAAAGCTTTCTCTAATTTATCAAATTATTGGTTATTTTCCCTCAAATTGGTTTTGTTGCAAAAGAGGCATAATTAATGGAAAAGCCCTATTCTCTTCATTGTTCTAGTAATGCCATCAGTACTTCTCCTAATCAAAAGTGCAACCTTATTAACCTGGAATTACAATTTAATACAATCTGGGTTTTAAAATATCTTATAAAAATTGTATGTTTCAGTTTTAAATTTTTTCTGTTCTTTGTATATACATATTTTTCATTTTTGTAGATTTAAAAAATAAGTCTTTAGATTCTAGTTAGTTAACATACAGTGTAATATTTGTTTCAGGTGTACAATTTAGTGATTCATCTCTTCCATACAATACCCGGTGCTCATCACAAGTGTCCTCCTTAATCCCCATGACCTATTTAACCCATCCCCTCCACCCACCTCCCCTCTGAGAACCATCAATTTGTTCTCTATAGTTAACTAATGTATATATTTTTATTCATGATTCACAAATATTTATTGAGCTACTACTGTGAAAATGTCACCATGTCAAGTATCATATAGTTGTATTTTTCTCTCTTGTATTTTCCCTGGTTTTTTAGTTGAAAATAATTGTCTTGCTTTTCTGAATAATCACACTTATTATTTATAATTTTAATCTAGTCATGTTTCTACCTTATAATAATCTGAGTAATGTATATGACCAATATCCTCTTCTAGAATTTAAGATCTATTCATACATCTTAATATATTAAAATACCATAATACATAGATGATCAAGATATTTGTTGAAGGACTGTGGGTTATTGAACATTAGCCTCTTTTATTGTTTTTATTACTCCCTATTAGATGAAAATTTCTATTTTATAAAATCCAAATTGTGGTTGCAGTGGCCTGTGTCAGAGGCATAATTTTATTCTTCAGCTTCCTGCAATGGGAATGACCTTGGCCCATGATCCCTTACTCCATAACTCTCTCTCTCATAAGCTAAGCATTGATTCCCTCAGTGCTTCCTGATCTTCATTTTAAACAATTATGATAATCTTAGCCTAGGCCTTGATAGTCTTTTAACCATTAATTTTATAATATTTTTCAAATTTCTTGACATTCAAAACTATAGTTTCATTTACCACTTCTTTGTTAATGATTAGTTAATCTGCATCTTTTATGTTAATTCTTCATTTAATTTCCCTATTCCCATTTGCTTCATAGATTCTTGACTATCCAATTTATATATTGAAGTACCCAGGTATTCTTACTCTTCCTACTGGTGGAAGCTTCCCCTCCCTGAAACAGAGCCTCTAGTAACATGGAACCCAAGGGTACGGTAAAATAAGGCAAAAAACCCTGATGTGTCCTATTGGGAATAATGGTGAGTGGGGTTCACTTATACTTCCAAATGTCAATATGCTACCATTTTTGGATCTATCATTTGGGGATTAAAGACCATATAATAATTGTTGATTTAGAGGGTCAAATGGTGATCTCCAAGATAATGGCTTAGATGCACTTTCAAGGCTGATGAAAAGGCTGTTTACTCCATCAGGCTGGGAGCTGTGGGTGGTTCAGTAGACCAGTGTTTCCATGATCATGTGTCCATTGCCATACTGAATTTGCTGTAAATTAGACCTTTTTAAAAAAGTTATTATTTAAATTCCAGTTAGTTAACATATAGTGTAATATTAGTTTCAGATATACAATTTAGAACTACAGCAGAACACTCATGAAAGAAACTGAAGAAGACACAAAAAATGGAAAAACAGTCCATGCTCATGGATTAGAAGAATAAACATTGTTAAAATGTCTCTGCTATCCAGAGCAATCTATAACTTCAATGTCATCCCGATCAAAATTCCAAAATTCCAATGACATTTTTCAAAGTGCTGGAACAAACAATCCTAAAATTTGTATGGAATCAGAAAAGACCCTGAATTGCCAAGGAGATGTTGAAAAAGAAAAACAAAGCTGGGGGCATCACGTTGCCCGATTTCAAGCTATATTACAAAGCAGTGATCACCAAGACAGCATGGTACTGGCACAAAAACAGACATACAGACCAATGGAACAGAATAGAGAACCCAGATATGGACCCTCAACTCTGTGGTCAAATAATCTTTGACAAAGCAGGAAAAAACAAGCAATGGAAAAAAGACAGTTTTCAATATATGGTGCTGGGAAAATTGGACAGCCACATGCAGAAGAATGAAACTCAACCATTCTCTAACACCATACACAAAGATAAACTCAAAATGGATTAAAGGCCTCAATGTGAGACAGGAATTCATCAAAATCCTAGAGAACATAGGCAGTAACCTCTTTGACATCGGCCACAGCAACCTCTTTCAAGATACACCTCCAAAAGCTAGTGAAACAAAAGCAAAAATGAAACTTTGGGACTTCATCAAGATAAAAAGCTTCTGCACAGCAAAGGAAACAGTCAACAAAACAAAGAGGCAACCCACAGAATGGGAGAAGATACTTACAAGTGAATTATAGATAAAGGGCTGGTATCCAAGATCTATAAAGACCTTCTCAAACTCAACACCCAAAAAAATAATCAAGTCAAAAAATGGGCAGAAGACAGGAAAAGACACTTCTCCGAAGAAGACATACAAATGGCTAACAGACACACGAAAAAATGTTCATCATCATTAGCCATCAGGGAAATTCAAATCAAAACCACATCGAGATGTCATCTTACACCAGTTAGAATGGCAAAAGTTGACAGGGCAAGAAACAAATGTTGGAGAGGTTGTGGAGAAAGGGGAACCCTCTTACACTGTTGGTGGGAATGCAAGTTGGTACAGCCACTTTGGAAAACAGTGTGGAGGTGCCTCAAAAATTTAAAAATAGAGCTACCCTATGACCCAGCAATTGCACTACTGGGCATTTACCCCAAAGACACAGATGTAGTGAAAAGAAGGGCCATATGCACCCCAGTGTTCATAGCAGCAATGTCCACAATAGCCAAGCTGTGGAAAGAGCTGAGATGCCCTTCAACATGAATGGATAAAGAAGATGTGGTCCATATATACAATGAAATATTGCTCAGCCATCAGAAAGGATGAATACCCAACTTTTACATCAACATGGATGGGACTGGAGGAGATTATGCTAAGTGAAATAGGTCAAGCAGAGAAAGTCAATTATCTTATGATTTCACTTATTTGTGGAACATAAGGAATAGCTTGGAGGACATTAGGAGGAGGAAGGGAAAAATGAAGGGGGTGGAAATCGGAGGGAGAGTGAACCATGAGAGACTATGGACTCCGAGAAACAAACTGAGGGTTTTAGAGGGGAGGGGGGTGGGGGGATGGGTTAGCCTGGTGATGGGTATTAAGGAGGGCACGTACTGCATGGAGCACTGGGTGTTATACAAAAACAATGAATTGTGGATCACTACATCAAAAACTAATGATGTATTGTATGGTGACTAACATAACATAAAAAAAAAAAAAATTAGTGATTCAACACTTCCATACAACACCTGGTCTCATCAAGACAAGTGCATTCCTTAATCCCCATCGCTTATGTAACTTATCCCCTGACACATGTCCCCTCTGGTAACCATCAGTTTGTTCTCCATAGTAAAGAGTCTGTCTCTTGGATTGCTTCTCTCTTTTTTTTCCCTTTGCTCATTTGTTTTGTTTCTTAAATTTCACATATGAGTGAAATCATATGGTATTTGTCTTTCTCTGACTGACTTATTTCACTTAGCATAATAGTCTCTAGCTCCATGTATGTTGCAAATGCCAAGATTTCATTAATTTTTTTATGGCTGAGTAATACACACACACACACACACACATGTACACACACACATACCACATCTTCTTTATCCATTCATCAAATGATGGATGCATGGGCAATTTCCATAATTTGGTTATTGTAGATAATGCTGCTATAAACATTGGGGTGCATGTATCCCTCTGAGTTAGTATTTTTGTATTTTTTGAGTAAATACCTAGTAGTGCAATTGATGGAGGGTAGTTCTATTTTTAACTTCTTGAGGAACCTCCATACTGCTTTCCAGAGTGGCTGCACCATTTTGGAAATTAGACCTTCTGATTTGGGGCAATGTTATGTATGATTCCCTGTCAGTGAATCAAACACTTAGTTAGCTGTCCAATAAATGCTGGTTAAGGCCCTCTGAAAAAGAACGATATACCCATAACAGAAATATATGTAGGTTCCAATCAAGATGAACTGAAGAAAGGCTTCCAATTCAATAATCTTACCATGAAGTAACTGGTTGGTCTTCTCAAGGGATGGTGCAATATTGCAGACTCAACATTGATCGTTCTTGCTGACTGGTTATATATTTGCTGTGTACCTTTCTTATGTATGGGATCACAGCTATTGGGCCAGTGAAAAACCTTGCCACCATGGCCACTCTGTCATCCCACTCAGTTGCGATGTCTCATGCAAGAACTCTAATAATATCAGTCACTAAATCTTTCTGTTCACTCATTACTTAGAGACTTTTTTGTGGTCAACACTGTGTGGTGAGTGTTAGCAAGTAATACAAAATAACTTTACCCACTATGTACCTACTCTCATAGAATCATCAACATGCAGTTTTTTTGGTCAGACCTCTTTATCCCTGAGCTTCTATTGTCATTCTCTAATGTATTGATTATATCCAGCTAGTGTCATCTAATTTCCGTGTTTAAAATTACTAATCCTTTAGAATCAAATACCTGAGATTTGCCTCCTTTTGTTTATTTACTCCTACCAATATCTTATCCAATCATAGCATCGGTAACATTTTAACAGAAGCACTGCTACATTCCACCAGTGATTATTATTTATCTGACACCAGTGATGGGTTTAGACTGGCAGGTGACCCGTACTCTCGAGAAGAGGACATAACTTTGAGAGAGGAAGCTTCCTTTCAGCAATGGTATTCCTCTTGAGGAATTCAGCTTTGTGCCACTAACAACCAACAGTCCCTATGGTTAGGAAAACCAGTACCTCAGCCTTGAAGAGAGGTTCTAATTATTGTTCCATTGCATTCATGCTTTCCTTCTTATTTTTAATGGCTTTCCTGGCGCATCTTCTTTTATTCTCCAATGGTCATTTTCCACATTCCACTTTGCACTTTCCTTTCAATTTACTATACAAGTATTTTTCAAATAATGTTATCAAGAATCAACACTGATCATACCACTCTCCACTCACAACCACCAGCAAATATCTGTTTTCTAAGGAATTATAGTCTCCTAACTGAATTTGCTATTAGAAGTTTTGAAACATTTTCTATTTGATTTATATCACAATTGACCTTACATATTTTATGCCTCATGATTATCCTTAATTTAATATTTGCATACTCCCCTGACTTCAAAATCTTGTTGTGAAAATAATATACATTTGGGCGCCTGGGTGGCTCAGTTGGTTAAGCGACTGCCTTCGGCTCGGGTCATGATCCTGGAGTCCCGGGAACAAGTCCCATATTGGGCTCCTTGCTCAGCAGGGGGTCTGCTTCTCCCTCTGACCCTCCCCCCTCTCATGTGCTCTCTCTCTCTCATTCTCTCTCTCAAATAAATAAACAAATCTTAAAAAAAGAAAAGAAAATAATATACATTTATGCAAATGAAATAGCAAAGATGCCACACTTTAATTTATACTGAAGTATGAAATTAGTATGCAATTGGTAACACAGAATTGTGGAATAGTGAGCACATTTTTCATGGTTTATTTGAGAGATGTGCAGAAGGTAAAAGGAAGGAGATGGTATTCCAGGTATTGTAGAAGATAGAGAGATGGTTAGGTGAGGTGTGTACAGTTTTTCCAAGGACAACATAGAGGACAGTCTGAACAACAACAACAAAAAGAAAAAGGTTTTCATTGGTGACTAATGGGGGGGATACAGATGTAAAATAAGGATGGTTTTAGATTATTAATGACCAGAACTACCATTTCACCAAATCTGAATTTTATACCTTTTAAGGGAGTGGAATGATAAAAGGGGTTTTCAGATTTATCTGAAAAGAACATATTTGCTCTATGATTTATTCAGGAGTTTTCTTTGTATCAATTGGAAAATATGTCATTTTTACTTATTTCAACATAATGTATGAGTTCAAAATAATAATAATAATAACAATTATTGTACAATTTTTACTTTTCTCTGGTTAAATTAAGGAGCTTACCATATATTAGGAAAACTCAATATATGGAAGAACTTTTTATGCCTTCTTAACTCTAATTTAAGCAATGCAGTATCTCTGAAAAAGAGAAATGTAGAGCAACTAGTTGAGAGAGAAGAAGTCATCAATAAAGTTGTTGTTATTTTTGTTGGGTTATCTAACTGCAGATATTCATACCGATTGGAATTATGCAAACATTTGAAGAAATAATATAGTATAGGAGAAAATTGCTGGAGTGATTATCTGTGAAATTGGTCGTAAACTTAATCAAAACCAACCCATTATAAGATATTGCAATAGGTAGTTAGACATAGTGATATGGAATTTTAGAAGTTCTCTTTTGATTGCTTCTTTTTCTTCTTTTCAGTGAAATAAAATGCAAAGTTATAAAATAAAAGGGAGGATGGAGAAAGATTGCTGGATGCCTGAGGAGCAAAAACAATGTCTGAAATATCACTCAGGCAGTGGGAAGATGAAGGGATTGGACGAATATAGAAAAATGGCTTGGCAATGCTAAGGACATGGGAGGATGATGATAGTGGCCATAATGTGATTCCAGTGAAAAATTTAAGGGGTAAGCAACTTTAGTTGAGATAACCTGAAAATAAAGCAGCTTAAAAAACTGTAAGTTTATTTCTGTTTCCAGTAACAGATCTGAGGTAATTGCCCCAGGTTAGTAGGGAATTCTACTCTGGCTACTGACAATTATTCAATGCCTTAGTTTCTTCCCAGACTTAATCTTGGCTTTTCTCTAGGGGCTGACTTTATCTGCATCTTCAAATATAGCTAACAAACTTATTCCGGGCTGTGGGAAAGAGAGGAAGATCATTTGCTTAAATTTTTTGTATAAGTAAAAAAAAAGACAAAGGATGAAAACATCGCTTCTGCTAACATTTAACTGGTGAAAAATTAATGATGTGGGCACAGCCTGCCATAGCAGTATAAGATGATGGAAAGTGTATCTACCTGGACATGCATCTATTGCAGAAGAAGATAATGGATTGTACTAACATTCAATGTCTTCCATATATAGCAAACCTTGAAAAAATGTTTAGCCCATCCACATTCAGGTGTGAAGTCAAGAAAGTTTTGATATAAACAGAGTTTTATTTTCCAGGAGAGTACAAGGAAGGGAGAGATGTCCAAGGAATTTGAGGGTGTATGCAAAGATGTGATTATAATATTGGGGAAAGGGATCCAAGCTTTGGGAAAAGTGAAATAAAGATATGATGTGGGGCTGCTGCTGAGGGTTACTGAAAAAATGGTAAGAAATAGTTTTATACGAACTGGGTGTAGCTATGGGAACTGACTTTAAATGGGTGGAATACCTTAAATCAAGGTTTTTTAAAAGATAAGTAAATAATAATGAGAAGTTCAAAGGAATAAACATAGGACTGTGTTATCAAGTCATGCTGTTAGATATGGTAACTGGAGGAGAACAATTCAAGGAACTGAGAGGCCAGATTCATAGTTGCAACATTGAAACACTACACTGGAGAAGTTACCATCTGTAGGTCTACTTAAATGCCAATCATTCATCCTCTCCTCTTGGAGTAGGATCTTGGCCCAGCTTTTCTATGTAAATTCTCCTTGCTTGCTTCTCATTTTACTGATGAGCCATTCCCAGTCATTACAAGTACCCTCTTATGTGAAGAGTTTGAAAAACAGAAAATAAGACTTTATATTCCTAAACAAAAGCAAAACAAAACAAAACAAAAAATGGATTCCTACTCAGTAGATTCAGACAGTGAGTCAGACAATGTATCCTATATCTTTCCGTTCTGGTTTTGATAAAATAATTCACGCTCTCTGCCTGTCAAAGCATGGGTAATCCATAAAATAACACATTTTAGTGTTTTGTGCAGGAGGGCATTTAATGCTTAAGAAGAGAGACTGTTCTTTTACTTAGTAGTCCAGTCAGGAAGTTATGTGTGTGTTTTAATCTTTACTTGGCATAAATAACCCTGCCACTTTTCATTCAGATTGCATTGCCTCTAATTCTGCTTCCTCCTCAAGAATTCCTTTTCTACTTGTTATTTACATCTTTCAAATATTTACAGATCATTTTCATATTCCCTTAGGCCCGCTATAAATATTATGTTGCTTTAATCTCCCCCCATAAATCAGTCTTTCCTTCTCATTATTCAGTTGTTTTCTTCCTGGACTCTTTCCAGCATTACTACATTTGTCTGGTATTGGAGTGCCCCAGAATTAACACAATATTGTAGCTGCAGTCCCATCAATGATGATATCAATTTCCATTCTGAGTATGGAATGTCTCTTCATTTTGTATTTACTATCATATTTGTGGATTTTGTTTCTTTTGTTGACTGTGCTACATCACTTTTCTTTATGGAATATTTTAATTAAACTAAGGCTTTCATATGTTGTCATTTCTAATAGCCATGGACTAGTCACAATAATAGTCTCTAAAATCCATGACTTTATTTCATATTCGATTGTGATTTTATTTTCCCTAGAAACTGTATTTTCAAATCACATTAGCCACACATCATTACACTATTCATTCCTTCTTTTAGATATTTGGAAAGGTGTTAAATAAAAGACAACAAAAATCAAAATCCTGAAGGTAAGCTTATTACCTACAGGTAATTCTCTCCCTAGATAGTCATCATTACTCTAGTGACTATATTTCATTCAATATTTAAACCAAGAAGAAATGTTTGTATTCTCCACAAATTAGTTTGGAAGTAGCATTTAATGAAGTATTTTCTTATCCAAAATATGGTTTTGAATGACCTAGGATAGTGTGATTCCCAGGGAAATAGAAAATTTCTAAACACCCTGAAAAATATTACATAGTTTCCAGTTGGTGTTATGATGCTATGTCCCTAACTCCCAAAATACTATATATATTATAGTATTAATGTTCTATGGTAAGAAGTACAACACAGAAACCTGAAAAGCAAGATACTAACTCTCTATATAAACATTTTTCTAATGAATTTAACATATCCTTTAAGGCTTAAAGTATGATTCTAAGTACATCATGCGCAGTGAGATATTAAGAATGCAAATTGGAAATGTATAAAGGTGGAGAGGCCTAAAAGAATATATTCTGGACACTTAAATTCTGGCTGGATGACAGGTTTTGGGGGATAAGAAAAAGTGGCTTCAACTAAAAGTCAGAGGATTGGCTGCTATTGGTTTTTACCCCAAATCCAATGCCTGCGTTAATTTTGTTCAGGTGCCCCCTCCTTTAATATGTGATTGAGGTGAAGATGTTCCCATATCCAGCTTCAGGGATTGTTTCTGATTAGTCATAGCCAGTATCAGTCATCTCAATATATGCAGGAGAAATTGAACAAAATCTAAAATCCACTTCTTTTTTTTTTTTTAAAAGATTTTATTTATTTGACAGAGATACAGCGAGAGAGGGAACACAAGCAGGGGTGAGTGGGAGAGGGAGAAGCAGGCTTCCTGCGGAGCAGGGAGCCCGACGTGGGGCTCGATCCCAGGACGCTGGGATCATGACCTGAGCTGAAGGCAGACGCTTAACGACTGAGCCACCCAGGCGCCCCTAAAATCCACTTCTGATAAAACTTTCAGCAAACTAAGAGAAAAGGGGAATTTCTTCAGTCTGATATAAGCATCTACATCAACTCTACAGCTAGCATCATAATAGCAAATGATTAAATGTTTTCCCTGTAAAATCAGGAAAAAGACAAGTATATCCACTCAAAACTTCTATTTAATGTTGTGCTGGAGGTTTTAATAAGTGTAATAAGATATGAGAAAAAGGTATCCAGAATGGAAAGGAAGAAGTAAAACTATCTTAATTTGCAGACAACATGACCATCTAGGTAGAAAATATGATGGACTTACAGAAATGTTTCTAAAATTAATATATTAATATAAAGGAGTTGCAGAATGTTATATTAATATAAAAGAGTTGCAGAATGTAATACAAATATACAAAAATCAATGTATTTCTATACTAGTAACAAATCACATGAAATTAACATAACAATAACATTTATAATGATATCAAATGTATGATAAATTTTAATGTGTAAGACCTGCACATTGAGAACTAAAACATTGCTGATTGCCATTAAGCAATGAAAGAAGGCTTAAATAAGGGGAGAGAGGTAACTCGGTCACATCTCAGAAGCCTTAATACTATGTAGGAGTCAAATCTCTCTAAAATAAATGATAAATGAAATACCTATTAAAATCTCAGCCGTCTTTTTATAGAAATTGACATGCTGTTTCTAAATTCATTCAGAAATTACAAGGACCTATAATTGTCAAATAACTTTCAAAACATAAGGACAAAGTCAAAGGCTTAACCTGATTTCAAAACTCATTATAAATCTACAGAATTATGACAGTGCCATTTTCACATCAAGATACAGAAATAGATCAATGGAAAAGAAGAGAAAATCTAGAAATGCACTGACAGACATATGGGCAACTAATCTTTTCGACTATTATTCATATACCATGCAATTCACCCACTCAAAGTGTACAATTCAATTATATTTAGTACGTTTACATAACTGTGCAACCATAAACACAAATTTAGAACATTTTCATCACCTCAAAATGAAAGACCATACTCTCAACCCCTCAATATTCTCCAGCCCTAAGTAAACACCAATCTACTTTCTCTATTTATGGATTTGCCTATTCTTGTCCTTTTATATAAATGAAATAATATGTGGTCTTGTGCAACTAGCTTCCTTCATTTAAGATGTTTATGAGATTTGTACATGTTGTAGCATGTATCAGCACTTTGATCTTTTTGTGGCAAAATCATATTGCGCTGTGAGGGTATACCACAATTTTGTTTACCCATTCAACAGTTTATGGAAATTTGGGTTGTTTCCACTTTTTGGCAATTATGAATAATGCTGCTATCAACATATGTGTACAAATTATATGCACATTTATTTTCACTTCTCTTTGGTATATGTGTAGGAGTGGAATTGTTGGGTCAAGTGGGAACACTATGTTTAAAATCTGAATAACTTCCAGATTGTTTTCCAAAGTGACTGCACCATTTTTATTTCCACTAACAATCTATGAAGGGTCTGATTTCTCCACATCCACATCCTTGCCAACACTTATTATTTGGCATTTTCATTTTACTGGGCTTAAAGTGGAGTTTCACTGTGGTTTCGATTTGCATTGCTCTGATGACTAATTATGTTGAGCATCTCCTTATGTGCTTAGTAGCCATTAATCTATTTTTTTGAGAAATGTTTATCAACCTTGCATGTTTTTAATCAAGTTATTTGTATTTTAACAAGAATTCTTTAAATATTCTTATCAGTTATATAATTTGCAAATATTTTCTGCCATTCTTTAGGTGTCTTTTCACTTTCTTGGTAATATTCTTTGATGCACAGAAGTTTTTAAGTTTGATGAGCTACACTTTATCTATTTTTTTCCTTTTCTTCCTTGTGCTTTTGCTGTCATATCTAAGAACTTGTCAAGTCCAACGTCACAAATAATTATCCCTAGGTTTTCTTTGAAGAGTTTTATAGTTTGAGATCTTAAATTTAGGTCTTTGTACATGAGAGGAGGTAAGGTGTCAGCTCCATTCTTTTGCAGGTGGATTTCCAGTTGTCTCAAGACCTCACGTTGAAAAGATTATTCTATCCCAGTTGAATGGTCTTGGTTCGCTTGTCAAAAATCAGTTGACCACAGATGCGATGTGTAGGTTTATTTCTATCCCATTGATCTATGTCTTTATCCATATGCATGGACCACATTATTTTAATTACTGTAGTTTTGTAGTAACTTTTGAAACCAGGAAATGTAAGTCATCCTAATTTGTTCTTTTCTTTTTATTATGTTATGTTAATCACCATACATTACATCATTAGTTTTTTTTTTTTTATCTGAAAAATTTATTTGCTGAAGTTTCAAAAAGAAAAAAAAAAAAACCCACCTCACAACTTTTCTTAAGAAGTGTTCTGCAACATAAAAACCTGTAGGCAGCTTCTGGACCCAAGATCCAAACTGAAGAAAGCTTAAGTTGATGTTTTATTCTTTTTTTTTTTTAATTTTTTATTCTTATGTTAATCCCCATACATTACATCATTAGTTTTTGATGTAGTGTTCCATGATTCATTGTTTGTGTATAATACCCAGTGCTCCATGCAGAATGTGCCCTCTTTAATACCCATCACCAGGCTAACCCATCCCCCCACCCCCTCCCCTCTAGAACCCTCAGTTTGTTTCTCAGAGTCCATAGTCTCTCATGGTTCGTCTCCCCCTTTGATTTCCCCCCTTCATTCTTCCCCTCCTGCTATCTTCTTCTTCTTCTTCTTTTTTTTTTTTTTTTAACATATAATGTATTATTTGTTTCAGAGGTACAGGTCTGTGATTCAACAGTCTTACACAATTCACAGCTATCACCATAGCACATACCCTCCCCAGTGTTTATCACCCAGCCACCCCATCCCTCCCACCCCCCACCACTCCAGCAACCCTCAGTTACTTTCCTGAAATTAAGAATTCCTCATATCAGTGAGGTCATATGATACATGTCTTTCTCTGATTGACTTATTTCGCTCAGCATAATACCCTCCAGGTCCATCCACGTCGTTGCAAATGGTAAGATCTCATTTGTTTTGATGGCTGCATAATAGTCCATTGTATATATATACCACATCTTCTTTATCCATTCATCTGTCGATGGACATCTTGGCTCTTTCTACAGTTTGGCTATTGTGGACATTGCTGCTATAAACATCGGAGTGCACGTACCCCTTCGGACCTTTACACTTGTATCTTTGGGGTAAATACCCAGTAGTGCAATTGCTGGATCGTATGGTAGCTCTATTTTCAACTTTTTGAGGAACCTCATCAGGGAAATCCATATCAAAACCTCAATGAGATACCACCTCACACCAGTCAGAATGGCTAAAATTAACAAGTCAGGAAACAACAGATGTTGGTGGGGATGTGGAGAAAGGGGAACCCTCCTACACTATTGGTGGGAATGCAAGCTGGTGCAGCCCCTCTGGAAAACAGTATGGAGGTTCTTAATTTGTTCTTTAAAAAAAAAAAAAGATTTATTCATATGAGAGAGAGAGAGCACAAGCAGAGGGAGAAGCAGGCTTCCTGCTGAGCTGGGACCCCCCAGTGCAGGGCTCAATCCCAGGATGCTAGGTTCAAGACCTGAGTTGAAGGCAGATCCTTAACCAACTGGGCAACCCAGGTGCCCCTAATTTGTTCTTTTTAAGATTGTTTTGGCTTTTCGGTGTCCCTTCAGCTTCCATAGGAATTTTAGGACCAGCACCTCAATTCCTATAAAGAAGGAGGCTGGGATTCTGATAGGGATTATGCTGAATGTAGTAGATTAGATCAGTTTGAGTCATAATGTTATTTAAAAAATATTATCTTCTAATCCATGACTATGGGATGTCTTTCCATCTGTTTAGATTTTTTTTTTTTAAGATTTTATTTATTTATTTGACAGAGAGAGACACAGCGAGAGAGGGAACATAGCAGGGGGATTGGGAGAGGGAGAAGCAGGCTTCCCGCTGAGCAGGGAGCCCGATGCGGGGCTCGATCCCAGGATCCCGGGATCATGACCTGAGCCAAAGGCAAACGCTTAACGACTGAGCCACCCAGGCGCCCTTCCATCTGTTTAGATCTTAATATCTTTCATAAATGTCTTGTATTTCTCAGAGCTTAAATTTTACACTTCTTTTGTTAAATTTATTCCTAAGTATTTTGTTATTTTGGATAATATTATAAATGATATTGATTTTCAATTTTTTTTGTATATTTTTATAGAAACACAACTGATTTTTGTGTGTTTATGTTGTATCCTGAACTTTGCTGACTTTTTTTAGCTCTAAATATTTGTGTGTCTGTGTATGTATTTGTATGAATTCTTTAGGATTTTCTCTATATTAAATTATGCCACCTGAAAATTGGGATGTTTTAATTTTATCTTTTCCAATTTGGATGCTTTTTAAAAATTTTTCTAACTTAATTGCTCTAGTAGAACTTCTGGTACAAGGTTGAAAAGTGTCCCATTGGGCATTTTTGCCATGTTCCTGATTTTAGGTTAAGATTTTCAGTCTTGCATAATTGTGTAAGATACGAGCTGTGGGTTTTTCATAAATGTCCTTTTTCGAGTTTTGGAGGTTCCCTTTAATTCTTAGTTCATTAAGGACTTTCATCAAGAAAGGGTGTTGAATTTTTTCAAATATGTTTTGTACATCAATTGAGATAATCATGTGTGGGTTTTTTCCCCCTTATTCTATTAATGTGCTGTATTTCATTGATTTTTTGGTATGTTGAAATAACCTTGCATTCCTGGGACAAGTCCCATTTAGTCATGCTATATAATCCTCTTAATATAATGCCTGGGTCAGTTAGCTTGTATGTTGTTGAGGATATTCACTTGTATGTTCATAAGAGATATTGGCTTGTAGTTTCCTTTATTGGAGTTTTGTCTGGTTTTGTTATTAGGGTAACAATGGCCTTATAAGAATGAGTTTGAAGTGGTCCTCACTCTTCTATCTTGGGAAGAATTTGAAAAGGATCATTATTAATTCTTTTTGAAGTGATTGGTAGAATTTACCAGTGAACCCTTGTGGACCTGAACTTTTCATTGTTGGGAGGTTTTTGAGTGCATATGTTTTAATTTGATAGTTCTGTTCAGATTTTCTATTTTTCTTGAGTCAGTTTGGTAATGTGTGTTTTTGTAAAAATATGTTCATTTCATCCAGGTTTATTTAATTTGTTGTCATCCAATTGATCATAATATTGTTTTATAATCCTTTTTATATCTGTAAAGTCAGTAGTATTCCCAATTCAATTCTTATTTTATTTATTCATTTTTAAGATTCATTTATTTATTTGGGGGGGAGAGGGACAGAGAGAGGGAGAGAGAATCTGAAGCAGACTCTGTGCTCAGGGTGGAGCCTGATGTAGGTCTGCATCTCACAACCGGGAAATCATGACCTGAGCCAAAACCAAGAGTTGGTCACTTAACCGACTAAGCCACCTAGGTGCCCCTCATTTCTTATTTTAGTAATCTGAGTATATTATTTTTTTCTTAACCAACCTACTTAAAGGCTTGCCATTTTTGTTGATCTTTTCAAATAACCATTTTTTTTTTTTTTTGAGAAAGAGGGAAAGAGCAAGCAAGGGGTGGGTAAGGGGCAGAGGAAGAGAGAGAATCTTAAGCATGCTCTTTGCTCAGCATGGAGCCCAAAGCGGGACTCCATCTCCTGACCCTGAGATCATGGCCTGAGCTGATATCAAGAGTCAGGTGCTTAACCAACTGAGCCACCCAGGTGCCTGTCAAAGAACCAATTTTTATCTCATCAATTCTCTCTGTTGTTTTTTTTATTCTGTATTTCACTTATCTCTGCTCTAGTCTTTATTATTTCCTTTCTTCAGTTCACCTAGGACTTAGTTTGGTCTCCTTTTTCTAATTATTTATGGCTTAATGTTAGGTTATTAATTTGAAATCTTTATTTTTTTTAGGGCACCTGCGCAGCACAGTTTGTTGAGCATCTGACTCTTGGTTTCAGCTCTAGTCATGATTTCTGGATTATGAGATTGAGCCCCACATCCAGTTCCATGCTCGGCATGGAGTCTGCTTGAGACTCTCTCTCCCTCTTCTCTGCCCCTCCCTGCTGTTTTCTCTCTCTCTCTCTAAAATAAATGAATCTTTTAAAAAAAGAAATCTTTATTTTTTCAAAATGTAGGCTTTTAAAGCTGTAAGTTTCCCTGAGCACAGCTATCACTGCATCCCAATGTTTTGGCATTTGTCTCTTCATTTCATTTATCTCACAGTATTTTCCAATTTATTCTTTGACTTACTGGTTGTTTAATATGTGATGTCTTATTTTTACATAATTGTAAAATTTCCAATTCTCCTTCTGGTCTTGATTTCTAGTTTCCTTCTATTGTAGTCAGAGAAGATACTTTATGTAATTTAAGTCCTTTTAAACTTACTGAGACTTGCTCTGTGACCTAACATATGATCTATCCTGGAGACCATTCCATGTGCACTTGAGAAAATGTGCATTCTGCTATTGTGAGTGATGTGTTCCATATACGTCTGTTAGGTCTAGTCAGTTTATAGTATTATTTAGTGTTTTATTTCCTTATAGATCTGCCATGTTCTTTCCATTATTGACAATAGGGTATAGCAGTCTGCAATAATTATTGTAAAACTATCTAATTCTCTCTTCAGTCCTGTCAATTTTTGCTTTGTATATTTTGGAGCTCTGTTGGTAGGTGTGTATGTGTTGATAATTGTTATATCTTCTGATGGGTTGGCCTTTCCTCTATTTATAATATTCTTCTTTATAACTTATAGTAATGTTTGACTTAAATTCTATTTTGCTGTATATTAATATACTACCCAGCTCTCTTTTTATTATTGTTTGCAATGAATTTTTCTCCCATCCTTTCATTTTCCATCTATATTTGTCAAAAGTGAGTCTTTTGTATATAGCATGTATTTGAATAAATTTTTTAAAAATCCATTCTGCTTATTTATGTTTTTTATTAAAGAGTTTTTAATGCATTTTTATTTAAAGTGATTACACATTTAAGGGCGCCTGGGTGGCTCAGTCGGTTAAGCGACTGCCTTCGGCTCAGGTCATGATCCTGGAGTCCCGGGATCGAGTCCCGCATCGGGCTCCCTGCTCAGCGGGGAGTCTGCTTCTCCCTCTGACCCTCCTCCCTCTCATGCTCTCTGTCTCTCATTCTCTCTCACAAATAAATAAATAAAATCTTTAAAAAAATAAAAATAAAAAAATAAAGTGATTACACATTTAAAAATATATTTGCTTGTCATTTTTCTACTGGTTTTCTGTAGGTAATATATTTTTTGTTTTTCAAATCCTCTATTATTCCTTTCTTTTGTGTTTCTTTTTTTTGGGGGGGGAGAGTGCCATATTTGCTTCTATTTAATTTTCTTTTATGTATATTTTTACACATTTTATTAGTGGTTGTGCAGAGATTCCAATCAATCTCCTGTACTTATAACAACTATATCTGTGTGTGTGAGTATGCACATGTGTATAAATGTGTATATATATTTATATATGTATATATGCTTATATATAGCAGTTAAATAATAAATAGAATTTAATATATGTATACACACATACATATATACATATTTATATAAAATGGATAAACAGTACAGTGATTTTACTCTGTAGTTTTCTATATTAAGAGAGACATAAACTCATTGCAATGTGAACATGTAAATGTGTAGTAAAAGTGGAGGAAGCACAAAATCCACATTATAAGCACAGATAGAACTATACCATGGTTTAGAAATTATAATATGCTACCATGCATTGTAGATTAATTAACCAGTTCAACTATTCCATGAGCTAGGTGTATTTTTGTTGTGGTGGTTGGTGGTTAAGATAATTGATGCAAGAGCTTGAATATATATATAGGTAGTAAGTGATGACACTGAATTTGAAATATGGGTTTCTTTAAGTCTCTAAATTCTGTGCTTTTCCCTCTTTTATAAATATTTTTCAAAATAGTCCATTTTTAATTACCCATATGCAAATTGTCAATATCACAGTTACCAGTTCATATATCAAAACTTTCTAAAATATCAAAACTTTAATAGAAAGTTTTTTAGAAAGTCAATTATAATTTTATTTATTTAAAATTTTTATGTTTGGAAAATTAGCAAACATTTTGATTTTTACATGACAACACTTCGTGATGATTATCATTCTGTTTATTTTATAAATCTAAATTAAATGCCATTGCTATATCTTACATTTTAGCAATCATTTTTTTCCCTTCAGTTTTATACTATACAGAACTGGTCCAAATCTATGTAGCATAGCTGGATGTGAAATGAATGAAAGTCTGCCTAATACTTGGATGTAGGTCTACCAAGTCAGATGAAAAAAAAGGCTGCCAGGTATCACAAATATGCTAATTTTCTTGCTTGGAAAAGTTTCCCCTCTTCCACAGATTTTTGACAGCTCCTACTTAAATAGGAGTCAGTCCTATTCAGGTTCATCTGAACATGTGAAATAACCAAATTAAAGTATGTTCGCTGAAGACTAACAAGAAATTAAAAAAAAAGAAAACTGTTGGTAAAATATAAAACTGGTCCATGCAAATACAATCTACCTGTGAGAAGAGATCTGAAGAGGCAAGCATGAGAAGTTAAGAAAAAAAAGAAAGATCATTTTGGAAGCCCTCAAGATTTTGTTGTAGTTGTATTTTTGCCATAAATCTACCACTATATTCAATTAATGTAGTGAAATCCTGTAGTATAATATTTTAATCATCAACTGTGTTCTCTATTCTTTAATGAATACCAGAATAACTTGTCCTATTACTCTAATGATTCAAATTTGCAATCCTTTCTGACTTGCTTACACAATGCCATTAACCATTTCCAGAATAACTATTAATCAAAATGTCATTTAATCTTTACCTTATTGACATGAAATCTATCTTAACTTTGTTAACTATACAGTTCTTCAAACTCTCAGCTTTCAAGTTTCCCAAATCCCATACTCATAAATGGTTTATTCACCTTTTTCCTTGCCCTAGGAATTTTTTTTCCTACAGGTGTTATGTGACTTTTCGTATTTTAGATTTCTTTTTTTGTTCAACAGAGAAATAGATAAGACCTATATACCTCAGAAGAGGAAGTGTTGGTTCTCTTAAGTAAAACAGACAAGTGAAGTCTCATTTTCACAGATAGAATGGATAATGAGATCATGACCTGGGTGGAAATCAGGAGTCTGATGCTTAACTGACTGAGCCACCCAGGCGCCCCTATAAATCAGATTTCTATTTGTGTTTCTTATGTCAGGTTAATTTTTTTTTAATATTTATTTGAGAGAGAAAAAGAGCATGTTCTGGGGGAGGGGCAGAAGGAGAGGGAGAGGAAGAAGCAGACTCCTTGCTGAGCAGGGAGATCCCCAATGTGGGGATCCCAGGATTCTGGGATCATGACCTGAGTCCAACGCAGACATTTAACTGACTAAGCCACCCAGGTGCCCCTATGTCTAGTTAACTTCAATGAACAATTTTCCTTGGCTGGTGAACTGAATTTGAGTTAATAAATGCACGAATAATTTAATCTGTCATCCTATAGCCAGACCCTGCTAAAATGGTAGCGGTAGGGTTACTGCAGATAAGAATGTCATTATCACTTTTGTTTGTTTTTCTTATTGGAACAAAACAGTTTTTCTTCAAAGGTGAGCAAGCCCACTAACTTCCCTTTTTATTGTTCTCTCAAACTGCCATAATAAATAATGTTATATAATGTCTTCTTGGTTCATAAAGGACATGATCAATCTGAGTGAATTCACAATGAATAGTATTTAAATTTGTCACCGGCATGGCTTTTCCTTTTTAATTAAAAGAATGCCACAGATTAAATTAAAAGAATATCTTAATGAAATATGCATAGCTTCTAATTAGGAAGAGTGGCACATTTATTTTTATGGCATTCTTGAATATTTAAAGAATAAGAGAAAGTCGACTGAATTCACAACTTAAATATTATGCAGCACAATAGACAACAGTAGTATACAGTATATAAAAGATTCTGCCATGATGCTTTGTCTCCTTAATTAACAGCATGTAAAATTGGATCAAATTATTTTCCACCCAGCATCTTATTTATATATATGGTCCAGTCTTATGTAACATTAATTGATTCTTAAACAATTTCCTAGTTCTATATCAATTTTTTTTTCCAGGAAAGTAAATTCATACTTGGAGTTAACATGATAGGAAATAGAAAAATATGAATTTTTTCATGGTTGCATAAAAAATATAATGATTTGATAATTAGTAATTGAACATCCATCTTTAGATAGCCAACTTTCAAAATTACTAATTTAAGAAATAAGAAAAATACTGCTGAAAGTTTGTGTAATGTTGCCACTTAAAATATTAATTTTAAAATTTGTAAACATATATAGGTAACTTTATTTGCCCTTGATTATAACTGTCAAAAATCAAAACATCTCTTTAAACTGGGATTTAGTCTTAAAAATTTGTGTCCTCTCCCAGAAAACTAAGGTATCTGAAGCTTAATAGTGCCCAAAACATTTTTTTATGAATTGGTAAATAATTATTTTATTATCATATTTATATTCAATTTACATACATTCAGTTATTGTGGACAATGAAATTGCTCTCACTGCTACAAAATACATACACACAGATATTACTTCAAAATAGTTGTGTATGTATATGTGTTTGTGTGTTTTGTTAATGGGAGCACTAAAAAGAGGTATTTTTTAAAAATAGATTCTTATTTATTTATTTGACAGAGAGAGACACAGCAAGAGAGGGAACACAAGGAGGGAGAGAGGGAGAAGCGGGCTTCCCAGCAAGCAGGGAGCCTGATGGGGGGCTCGATCCAAGGACCCTGAGATCATGACCTGAATTAATTGATTCTTAAACAATTTCCTAGTTCTTTATCAATTTTTTTTTTCCAGGAAAGTAAATTCATACTTGGAGTTAACATGATAGGAAATAGAAAAATATGATTTTTTTCATGGTTGGCTAAAAAATATAATGATTTGATGATTAGTAATTGAACATCCATCTTTAGATAGTCCCTAAAAAGATGTCTTAAGTATGAAAAAGAAAATATGCTTTTAAATGGAAAATAAATGAGATGGTATTTATAGGTGCTTCTTTATTTTGAGCCTTTTGAGGGGTGCCTGGGTGGCTCAGTCAGTTAAGCATCTGCTTTCAGCTCAGGTTACAATCCCAGGGTTCTGGGATCAAGTCCCACATTGGGCTCCTTGCTCAGCGGGGAGCCTGCTTCTCCCTCTGCCTGCTACTTCCTCTGCTTGTGCTCTCTCTCCCTAAGAAATAAATAATAATAAAAAAAAATCTTAAAAAAAAAGAATAAGAAAGTGTGTAGAATTAAAGAAAATACACAGTACAGTTACTGTCCAGAAATGTTTCTGCAATCAATTGTCCATCTTTCTCCAAAAGAAGCTGTTGATAGAGCAGATTATATAGGACAAGAAGTTTCTTCACTTGATCTTAGCCAAAAGGCCGAGAAGTGATGGACAAGAAGTTTCTTAATACGGAATTCTTTTATATGCAATAGTGCTTGAAGTGGAAGAAATAGAGTTTTCCTCTAGAGCAAGTTATCCATGCATGTATAAGTTTTTGTTTTTCCTTTGCTGTGACACCCATGTCTCAGGATAGAAAGATGATTTTTTTGACTCTATTTTGACTCTGGTGAGAGAAGCCAAGATTGTTGTCTTATTCAGTTTTATATTCTTAAAACTTCTCAGAAAACCTGTACATGATAGGCATGAAATAAATTACAAGTAGAAAATTGAATGAGTGAACTGATCTGAAGACTCTGACTTATATTGAAGGAAATCTTGAAAAAGTTATGGTGGCTTTCTTAACAATTTATCCTTGTGTAATTAAAATGCTAGGATAGGAAATCAGAGAAAAATGTGGTTTTAGGGTATTTTACACTTTTATGTGTATTTGTACTTGAGTTGTCCTGGGAATGCCCTGGTTCTTTTGTTACAGCCTGGGGATCTTTTCTGAGATAATCGTAACTACTGAAGGAATCCAATGTACTGATGACCCTAGATAGTTAACATTTTACGTGGACATGTATCTTTTCTTAAAGTCTATATCATATAATATATAATATATATCTGTATGTATATTTACATATACATGCATATATATTATATATATATTATTATATGCACATGGGCCCAAAAGTGGATATTTAACTTTTAAATTATATATCATTTGTTTCAGATATATCTTGTGTCTATTTATAATTTGGAGCTGATTTGAATCTGTTTGAGACCATCATTACTGTTAAAAACTATGGAAATACTGGATTAAGAGTGTTTCAAAGCCTTCTTGGGGTGCCTGGGTGTCTCAGTCAGTTAAGCAACCAACTCCTGATTTCAGCTCAGGTCATGATCTCAGGGTTGTGAAACTGAGCGGGGAATCTGCTTAAGATTTTCTCTCCATCTCCCTCTGCCTCCCACCACCGCCCTCTCACTCTCTTGCTCTCTCTTTCCCTCTCTAAAAAAATTAAGTCTTAAAAAAAAAAGAGCGTTTCAAAGACCTCTTGACTGTGGTCTAGTCATCTTTGTTTCCTGAGAGAAGCTCCATATGGTGCCTGACTCACAGGAGACACTCCTGTATATTTAAAGAATAAATGACCAAGTCCATCCTTCCTTTCTTCTCTTTTCTTTTTAAAATTTAAGTGTATTAGAAATGTAGAAGGAAATAACAATGTACAAAAGAAGACTATCATTGATCACTATCTCCACCAATGTTTAGGTCTTTTCTTTCTTCCTTCCTTCCTTTCTTTCTTTCTTTCTTTCTTTCTTTCTTTCTTTCTTTCTTTCTTTCTTTCTTTCTTTCTTTCTTTCTTCTTTCTTTCTTTCTTTTTCTTTCTTCTTTCTCTCTCTCTCTCTCTCTCTCTTTCTTTCTTTTCTTTCTTTCCTTTTTCTTTCTTCCTTCCTTCCTTCCTTTCTACCTTCCTTAATTCTTAATTTCCCTCATAGCTACCACTGTGATCTGGAAACTTGTGGTTCATATATATGTCATGAGTCACGTGAAACATTCAGAATTTTTATTTCTTTGCTTATATTTTTACTGCAAAGTGTTCTTATATCCTAACCACTAACCATTCACCACAACTATATTCTTTTAATATTTAGTCTTAGTAATACAATATAACAAATGTTCTATTATAGTGTGTTCTTTTTGGAGGGAAAGAGGAAAGGCCAATAAGTAGGAAGATATGGGAACAAAAAAGAAATGTCTAAGATTCAGGGAAAAAAAAGAAAATAGAACATACTTTTCCACCTTTTTCTTTAATCTAAATTTTGAAATGAGCCCACTTGTGCACTCACTGTATACTGTGTACATTCTCATAAACATACATTTACGGAATGTGAAAAAATTTGGTGAAGTTAGAGGAGTCTAGAACATCTCTGATTATATCATATAGTCTTGGCAATGTTAAAGGAAGAAAACTGAGGTTTAAGGAAATGAGTTGTTCATACTGTTGAATTTTCCTCTGAGCATCCTACTACTCAGAATTTGATACATAATTACAATTAGACACCTTGTACTGGCAATTAAAAAGTTTTCTACTATTAATAGATAAAATGCTATTCTGACCTTATGTTTAAAAATTTTAAAAAGGATTTACATGTAAACTTTAAAAAAATCATAATAATAATGAAACATTTGCTCTTATTGCACATAGCTTTTTGATAATTGAGTAAATTTTTGTGACTTTTTTACTTTATTTTTTACTGTAATTTCTGCAATTTGATTATATTTTACAAATAGCTGAATGCTTCTAGCAGGACATAGTCTGAAAAGCCACATATCTGTTTTCCAGTCAGTTCTCAAACATATTTGAGGTATAAAATCCTAGGTTTCTAACAGTGTGTGTATGGTAGACAGATCAGAACATAAGGGCTCTGATGAATCCTGTATGACTGCACAGTATTTTTTCTACCACTCAGTTGTGAAGTTATTGAAATACTTAACAATATAGATTTTAAACATTTTGGGGCTCAAATTTAAGTCCTGGGTGACTTTAAATCAGTACTGAACAAGAGGTAGGAATCCTTGATGTTGATCCTGGCTCTGCTATGAACTGGATATGAAAAATCGACTTTAAATCACCTTTATGAATTTGAATACATAAAATAAAATCCTCATGACTCTTTCTATACATTAAGTAAGGGAGTTGATGAGAATACACTTAATTTGGGGGATGGCAGTGCCACCAATGTTTTAGTGGGTGGGTATTCTCCAATCAGCCTATAATTCTCCAGTCTTCCTGTTGTGTTTTTTTCTAATTCTCAGAAATTGTTTGGTTTGATTTAAAGAATTAATACCTATTCTTCTGAAACTGTTCAAAAAAATAGAAACGGAAGGAAGACTTCCAAACTCATTTTATGAGGCCAGCATTACCTTGATCCCAAAACCAGACAAAGACCCCATCAAAAAGGAGAACTACAGACCAAAAATGAACTATTGGGACTTCATCAAGATAAAAAGATTTTGCACAGCAAAAGAAACAGTCCACAAAACCAAAAGACAACCAACAGAATGGGAGAAGATATTTGCAAATAATGTATCAGATAAAGGGCTGGTATCCAAAATCGATAAAGAACTTCTCAAACTCAACACCCAAAGAACAAAGAATCCAATCAAGAAATGGGCAGAAGACATGAACAGACATTTCTGCAAAGAAGACATCCAAATGGCCAACAGACACATTAAAAAGTGCTCAACATCGCTCGGCATCAGGGAAATCCAAATCAAAACCTCAATGAGATACCACCTCACGCCAGTCAGAATGGCTAAAATTAACAAGTCAGGAAACAACAGATGTTGGCGGGGATGCAGAGAAAGGGGAACCCTCCTACACTGTTGGTGGGAATGCAAGCTGGTGCAGCCACTCTGGAAAACAGTATGGAGGCTCCTCAAAAAGTTGAAAATAGAGCTACCCTATGACCCAACAATTGCACTAATGGGTATTTACCCCAAAGATACAAATGTAGTGATCCAAAGGGGCAACTGCACTCCAATGTTTATAGCAGCAATGTCCACAATAGCCAAACTATGGAAAGAGCCTAGATGTCCATCAACAGATGAATGGATAAAGAAAATGTGATATATATATATATATATATATATATATATATATATATATATATATATATAATGGAATATTATGCAGCCATAAAAAATGAAATCTTGCCATTTGCAATGACATGGATAGAACTAGAGGGTATTATGCTAAGTGCAATAAGTCAATCAGAGAAGGACAAGTAGCATATGATCTCACTGATATGTGGAATTTGAGAAACAAGACAGAGGATCATAGGGTAAGGGAGGAAAAAATGAAACAAGATGAAACCAGAGAGGGAGACAAACCATAAGAGACTCTTAATCTCAGGAAACAAACTGAGGGTTGCTGGAGTGGAGGGGGGTGGGGGGAATGGGGTGGCTGGGGTGATGGACATTGGGAACGGTATGTGCTATGGTGAGTGCTGTGAATTGTGTAAGACTGATGAATCACAGACCTGTACCCCTGAAACAAATAATACATTATATGTTAATTGAAAAAAAATTGTTTGGCTTGGAGAGACTGACTATAGGTATTTTATTCTGTAAGGTATATGCTAGAGATGCTTCAGGAACTCAGAAGTTTAGATAAAGTTAGGCTTGACTTTGGCTGAAAGTTACTTTAATGTTATATTTATCTGTAATTGTGTTAGAAAAGTAGACTTGGTAAATGTACAGCTGGCTGAAAATTCACAGTCTGTATGCAGATGTGCAATAAAAATATAATTTTTTTATTTCACATCGTTTATCTGATCCCTATAATGAGCTTCTCCCAAGAGGGGTGCCAAAAAAACCCTCACAACAGTCTGGTTTAAATAAACTATTGGAGAGATCATTGTTTGAAGGGATTGTCCTCTATTTCTTCTCCTTAAAGATGACAAAATGGGAAGAATTTGATTATGAAAAAATAGTCAATTTTACCTTTTACACTTGAAAACTTCTGAGCATTGCACATTTGCTTTGTTTCTTTCAGTGACTGTTTCTATATCCTTATCATCTTCTTTGTTCTACTGATTGATTTCATTGCCTGGGGGTTGCTCACAGTTCCTAGCAGAAAGAAGCTAACTTGGAATTTCAGCAATACTGAAAGCCTGATGCTTAGATCCATGCCACTATTTACCATTGTCTGGGAAAATCTGGATACTTAGTGGGAAATTGGAAGTAAAGCAGAGAGCCAATATTTTGCACAATAGTATTTCAATTTATTGTTTATATTGGGAAAAAGATGCTTAATTGGAACAAAGATGGTGTAGGATTGCTAAGTAATGTTTAATGATATACTAATGTATGTGCATATATACATACATATATTTGTGTTTGTACAATTATTTACACAAAAACTGTATTAAATTTTCCAAATTTTCTGAAAGTAAACCCTTGTTATTGCCATTGGGAGGCAAAGTGCAAGTAGATACTCTTGGGCTAACAGCTCACGAGAGAAACTGAATCCTGTGGGACTTTTTGTTCTCACTAAGCCAAAATAGCTGTCTTCTGATACTGAAAATATAAATAACTGCTAGAGAGTCGATCTAAGGCCGTTTTTTTTTTTTTTTTTTAAGAAAAGGTCAAAAACTAGAGAAGCCTGTCAAATTACATTTTTGTATTATAAAATTATTTTATCCTGATATAAAATTATATGGATTATACTTAGAGGGAGGCAGTAAGGTCTGTTTCTAAATTACGTTATTTTTTTCTTTCCTTTTAAAATGGAGACAGAAACTCTTGAAATGATTTCTCACATAATCACCTATTTTTGCATGTATCATTTATCAGTATCTAATGTGTATGCCAAAAATGTGTTCAGTCTGTTCATCATATTAAACAATTTAATAAAAAGTGAATGCTTTTAATTATGAACATTGGATTTTACTTTACATTGATTCATGATGCCATGAAGACTAGTGAACAAGGAAACATTTAATAATCATTTTGCCACAAGTATACTATAGATGGAGTTTAGGAGAGGATCATAGAATAATTAAATTGATAATATAAATCATGTAAAAAAGGTAAATTACCTTTGGAAATGCTCAAGTTCATTAACACATCTCATCGAGAATCTGGTTAAGAATTTATTTTAAACATGTATCCAATTTATGTAAAAAGCATATCGTAAAGAGAGGGATACTCAAATATAAAATCAAAACATAAAGAAAATGTACTAAAACTCCGGAGGATTTTTTTGCAACACCTAACAAAATTATATATGCAGTTATCTTTTTAATTCAGAAATCCTATTCCTGAAGGTGCTATGGCAAAAACATAAAATGTTATATTTGAGCTTTATTTTTTATATAAAAAATTGAAAACAAGGACATGGATGTAAGATTCTGTTTTATGTTTTTTTGACTTTGAAATCATGTATATATTGAAATAATTCAAAAGCAAAATAAAATAAAATAACCTAACAAAACAATAGTTAAAATTGAAAATAATGAAGTGAAACCTAACTATATATAAACTTGGTGGCATAATTCCACTAAGAAGAATTATATTTGTGAACTAAATATATATTTTGACTCTAGTCCTAGTGGGATAAAACCTATAGTTAAAAAGGACTGCAAATAAATATTAAATCTCATTATTAACCCCATTATTTAATTATTACTAAATGGCTGTACTGGAATATTACATAAATATGCATATGTGGGTAGATAGATATAGAGAAATAGGTGAAAGAAATAATCATGTCCTTATTAATATCATATCAAGAATCAAGTTTCCAAGTGGAAACTATATGCAAATATAAAATCCAAGTAGTCAAGTAGATTCTGTAATCTTGAATTTCAACTTTTTTTTTCTAAAAAAAAAAACCTATTTCCAACTTTGTTCATTGCAAAGGGCTAGAAGCAACGGTAATCCAGAAAAATAAGTGGTCCAAACACCCAGATAACAGTTTTTAAGTGGAATTCTGTAAAATTCTCACCTATTATGTCCCCAAATACTGTCTCTGCCTTCTCTAACTCTGATAAGATGTATGAAACCTCATTGAGGTTTTGATTTGGATTTCCCTGATGCCAAGCGATACTGAGCACTTTTTCATGTGTCTGTTGGCCATTTGGATGTCTTCTTTGCAGAAATGTCTGTTCATGTCTTCTGCCCATTTCTTGATTGGATTATTTGTTCTTTGGGTGTTGAGTTTGAGAAGTTCTTTATAGATTTTGGATACTAGCTCTTTATCTGATATGTCATTTGCAAATATCTTCTCCCATTCTGTCGGTTGTCTTTTGGTTTTGTTGACTGTTTCCTTTGCTGTGCAGAAGCTTTTTATCTTGATGAAGTTCCAATAGTTCATTGTTGCCCTTGCTTCCCTGGCCTTTGGTGATGTTTCTAGGAAGAAGTTGCTGTGGATAAGGTCGAAGAGTTTGCTGCCTGTGTTCTCCTTTAGGATTTTGATGGACTCCTGTCTCACATTGAGGTCTTTCAACCATTTGGAGTCTATTTTTGTGTGTGGTGTAAGGAAATGGTCCAGTTTCATTCTTCTGCATGTGGCTGTCCAGTTTTCCCAACATGATTTGTTGAAGAGACTGTCTTTTTTCCATTGGACATTCTTTCCTGCTTTGTCGAAGATTAGTTGACCATAGAGTTGAGGGTCCATTTCTGGGCTCTCTATTCTGTTCCATTGATCTATGTGTCTGTTTTTGTGCCAGTATCATACTGTCTTGATGATGACAGCTTTGTAATAGAGCTGGAAGTCCGGAATTGTGATGCCACCAGCTTTGTTTTTCTTTTTCAACATTCCTGTGGCTATTCAGGGTCTTTTCTGGTTCCATACAAATTTTAGGATTACTTGTTCCTCAATGAGATACCACCTAACACCAGTCAGAATGGCTAAAATTAACAAGTCAGGAACCAACAGATGTTGGCAGGGATGCAGAGAAAGGGGAACCTTCCTACACTGTTGGTGGGAATGCAAGCTGATGCAGCCACTCTGAAGGTTCCTCAAAAAGTTGAAAATAGAGCTACTGTATGACCCAGCAATCACACTACTGGATATTTACCCCAAAGATACAAATGTAATGATCCAAAGGGGTATATGCACTCCAATGTTTATAGCAGCAATGTCCATAATAGGCAAACTATGCAAAGAGCCAAGATGCCCATCAACAGATGAGTGGATAAAGAAGATATGGTGTATATATATACAATGGAATGTTATGCAGCCATCAAAACAAAACAAAACGAAACAAAACCGAAATCTTACCATTTGCAATGACATGATGGAACTAGAGGGTATTATGTTAAGTGAAATAAGTCAATCAGAGAAAGACATGTATCATATGATCTCACTGATATGAGGAATTCTTAATCTAAGGAAACAAACTGAGGGTTGCTGGAGTGGTGGGTGTGGGAGGAATGGGGTGACTGGGTGATAGACATTGGGGAGGGTATGTGCTATGGTGAGCATTGTGAATTGTGTAAGACTGATGAATCACAGACCTGTACCTCTGAAACAAATAATACATTATATGTGTTAAGAAAAAAAAAGAAGATAGTAGGAAGGGAAAAATGAAGGGGGGGAAATCAGAGGAGATGAACCATGAGAGACTATGGACTCTGAGAAACAAACTGAGGGTTCCAGAGGGGAGGGGATTGGGGGATGGGTTAGCCTGGTGATGGGTATTAAGGAGGGCACGTACTGCATGGAGCACTGGGTGTTATACGCAAACAATGAATCATGGAACACTACATCAAAAACTAATGATGTAATGTATGGTGATTACCATAACATAATAAAATAAAATTTAAAAAAAAGATATATGAAACCTCCCCCTTAATTTCTTCACTAAGCTAACAAAACTAAATACATCACTTGAGTTTCATTGGTCAGTGCAGGTAATGTGAATTTGAGCTGCACCTCTACAGAGACCAAATTGTGAATATAAAGTTTCAAATATTTATTTTGTTTTTATTCATTGTGCTCTGACCAGCAAGTAACTTTTCATGAAATTCCCTGAAGATAGGGAATGGAGTAGATTTATTTCTGGGCCACTGTTAAAGAGGCGGGTGGCACTTTTAGTTCCTATTCTTGTCAAGAGAGTGTCTTATCTTAGATTTTGCAGCACATAACATGTCCTGAGTATTATCTTTTTTCCTGCATGTTCCTCAGGTTTGTGAACACAAATCTCAAATTCATTATATTTGTGGAATATCTTCAAAAACCATTTTAGTATTTAGTTCATTGTTTTGGATCATATCTATATTTTGGTCTGATAATTTTTTACTATATTGTCAACATTTAGATACTTTTAAGAAGTTTTTATTTTTTCAATATTTCTCAATATGTTAAGGTTTTTCTAGTGGAGCTAAAACTCAAATTCTAGCCCATCACATTCCTAGAAATAGAATTATAGATAAAACTATATATAATAAATGTTCAAAATACCCTTTGAATTTTTAACATTAATTATTATAACTTTTCCCAGAAATTCTATTTAGGTTGTTTTAGCCAGTTCTTTTTTCATGTCATGCTTTTATTCTTTTTTGTTTAACCACATTAAATATATATATATATATATATATATTTACTCATTGAACGACAAATATCTATCTCATTCATTCAGCTAATATGCATCAAAGACAGTTATAGGATCCAGGACTATAAGGTCTTAAAAAAAAGTAAAAAATCCTTGTCCTAAGAAGTTCAAATTCTAATCATGGAAGCAAAAGACAACAAAATAGTAAGCAAAATATTCAGTATGTTTGAAAACAGTTAAGTGGAAAGGTGAAAAACATGGATGGAAAAAGTAATAGACAATGTCAGGGAGAATGGTGTGTAGTTTAGATAGAGTGCTCAGTAGCTGGAACTGAATAAGTGAGAAAGAAATTAGGATAAGATATCAGAAAGGCAATAGGGAGCAAAATTGTAGAGGTGCCTGGCCATTATAAAGAGTAGAGGATTTTGAATAAAGAGATAACATTATTTTATTCACATTTAACAGAATCACACTGAATGGTGTATTAAGAACAGACTGCAGAGGACAAAGATAAATTCAAATACAGCTGTTAGGATGTTTTATACTGTTCTCTCAGTAATATTTGGTGGTGACTTGGATCAGGGGTATAGCTACGGAGGTGAAGAGAAGTGGTTGAATAAGGAAATATTTGTTTAAAATCAAACATAAGGGGTATACATTGGAATCAGGATTTCTTAAATTTCTTTCATATACTGGATCATCTCCACAATTTGCCAACAGTTCAAGATCTAAAGGTCTAAAAGCATGAAAGCAATCTCTCCCTCATCAATTTGACCTACCTATTTAAGGTCGGTCCCTCTACATTCTGCCTTGTTCTCACATCTAAGTAGATGATTATACTCTACCTTTTGTTGACTCTACCTTCTGAAATGTTTCTGGTGGCAGTTTCTTATTTTACCTACCCAAACTCTAATCAAATTTTTGGATTTATCAGGACCTTTATATAGATTTTCTAATTTCCAGTTTTAACCACTCAGATCATTTCTTTTCTACTCTTGGCATATCAAATTCTCAAAATTCTGCTTATTCACTTAATTTCTTTAATGGATCCCATACCTAAATCTAATCTCTTTAAAAAATCATGTAAGGCCTGAGGGTTTTAGGCTGATAAAATTCTACTTGTTGGGCTGGGTAAAAGTCAAAAATTATGTGGGCAATAGGGTAAAGAGGGAGTGCATGCCCAGTATTTATATATTATATATCTATCTATAATCTATCTATAAGTATATCTAACTATCTGTAGGTGAGTTTTCCATAAGATTGATAGCATAAATTGATTGAATAGGTAGATGGTCTGCCTATAATTCTTTAGTTGGTCCCTAAAGCTAGAAGACTTTTTATATCATCTCAAGCATCTGGAAATATGATACATTCTTTAAATGAAAGTTAAAATTCAATTTCCTAACTAAAGATTCCTTTTCTAATCTCTCGCAGAATTTTGTCAGTTATTATTATATTATTGGTCTTATACTCTAATATCTTCTCTACTGTGATTTATGGCCTTTACTGGTTATTTCTCTAACCGTGAGGATATTCTTGGACCAAACCCATTCAACAATTGATTCAATGTCTATGTTTTTCTTTCTTTTTTTTTTTGAAATGGCATGCATTGAAAATTTACTTATGTAATATTTGTACTAAAATATCACATGAAAGAGTAGAATATTTTTCTTTGATCTCAAATATTCAAAAGATAAAGTACTATGGAGTATTTATACATTAAATATTATTTATCTAGGATTTAAAAATATGGAACAAAGCTTACTTCTGGCCTGTTTATTGACTCAGTCATCTAGTCTGTGGGTAGAGGATATTAATTTATTTCTGATCACTTCATGGAAAAAAAAATTGGTGGCTTCTGAATTTCCCTATTTTGCTTTCCATTGGAGGTAATCTATTTTAACAAATTATAAATTCAGAAACTTTTTTTTTTCCAAAATCTCTCACATTAGACCCACAGATTTAAGTGTGACCAATTTGCTCTTCCAGGATTCGTTTCATTATGCCAATCTTGTTCTCCAAGCTACCAAATACAGAATCCTAAATAAAACAAGACTGTTGTCATGAGATTGCTCTGAGATTATTTATATTTAAAAAACTCACTTAGGGCGCCTGGGTGGCTCACTTGGTTAAGCGACTGCCTTTGGCTCAGGTCATGATCCTGGAGTCCCGGGATCGAGTCCCGCATCGGGCTCCCTGCTCGGCGGGGAGCCTGCTTCTCCCTCTGACCCTCCTCCCTCTCATGCTCTCTGTCTCTCATTCTCTCTGTCTCAAATAAATGAATAAAATCTTAAAAAAAAAAAAAAAAAACATCTCACTTAAATACCTGCAAAATATTGACTTTTTATTCTTTCATTATATATTTTATATTCTCAGCATTTTGATAATGAATATTCAGTGCTGTAGCATAGCCATTTAGTGCTAAAATGAATTTATTTCAAAAGAAGATGAAATCTCATTTTATCTAGGCTTTTCTCTTGCCCCTACTTATAACTAGCATTTTTATCTAAATAATGAAAAATACACTTCCTATAATAGTTTGCTAGGACTGACATACAAAATACCACAGACTGGGTGGCTAAAACAACAAAATGTATTTTCCCATAGTGTGGAAGCTAGAAGTCCAAAATCAAGGTATTAGCAGGTTTGGTTTCTTCCAACACCTCTCTCCTTAGCTTCTGGATAGCTGCCTTCCAGTTGTGTCACATGGTTTCTCCTCTGTGCACAAGTATCTCTGGTGTCTCCTTTCGTGTGTCCAAATTTCCTGTTCTTATGAGGACACCAGTCAGATTGGATTCAGGCCCACTCTAATGGTCTCATTTTAACTAAGTCACCACTTTAAAGGCCCTATCTCTAAATACCATCAGATTTGGAGGTACCGGAAGTTAGGGCTTCAACATATGAATTTGGGGAGATGTGCAATTCAGCCCATAAAACCTCTCTTGTTGACGATTTTGATTTCTTGCCCTTTGATCAGTAATAAACTATCATTTATAAACTCACCTTCAACAAGGGTCTCAAATACTGAAAACTTCTTTTTTTTTTTTTTTAAGATTTTATTTATTTGACAGAGAGAGACACAGCGAGAGAGGGAACACAAGCAGGGGGAGGGGGAGAGGGAGAAGCAGGCTTCCCGCGGAGCAGGGAGCCCGATGCGGGGCTCGATCCCAGGACTCTGGGATCATGACCTGAGCCGAAGGCAGACGCTTAACGACTGAGCCACCCAGGCGCCCAATACTGAAAACTTCTTGCTGAAGTTTAATTTCTTTGATATATTTTAGTTATGTAGTGTCATGTTATAAATATGTACTGGTAAGTGTAAACTGGTGCTTATGGGCCAAGTTGAGATAAAGGAAGGAAAAGCTAAAATTAGCTGGGAAAATAAATTTAGAATAAGAGAGATGCAGCTTAAATGTTCTCCATTCACTTAATATGGGCCTTATGTTTTTAATATTTTTACCTGACAAAATCATGTACTCATACACTAATAGGCAAGTTTTATTGTTTGTTTGTTGATTGTAAAAGCAATCTCTAATCTTTTCAACCTTTTAAAATTGTTCAGGCGATTAAGCCCTAGAAACTCAGAAATAAGGCCAGAATGTGGAGTGCTCAATTTGCATATTCAAATTCCCAATTATGTGCATAGTAATATGCAAATAAGCCTTTTTTTTGTCTTGACTAAGAACTTTATGGTAGGAAAATTGCCTATTTGTCCTTGTAGAAAACCAGACATGAACAACAAACCTTCCCCCTAAATGATGAAACTGATGAGTTCTGTTTTTCTGAGAACTACTTATCTGTGAGATCCCAATGCTTCATATTAAACTGCAACAGAAGAAAGAAAAATATAATACTCTAAATATTTGTTTTCTCTACATATACATATACATTTGTGTGTGCATATACACATGCATGTGTATGCACATACACATATATGTATATGTGTGCATGTGTGTGTCTGTATGTACACATTTCCATAATTTCTAGACAGCTCAAAATACAACAAATCCTGATATACTGGATAGTCTACAGTTACTGGGAGGGCAGGATGTTGGTCTGGGATTGAATACTGTGCAATATGATACAACCACTTTTAAACATATATATATATATATATATATATGCTTAACATAGTATATATTTATATTTATATTTTAGAGAGAGAGAACAGAGGGCAGAGGCATAGGGAGAGGGAGAGAGAAACTCAAGCAGATTCCTGAGTGTGGAGCCCCACATGGGGCTTGATCTCATGACCCTGAGATCAGACCTGAGCCAAAACCAAGAGTCACTGAATCCACCACCCAGGCGCCCCTTAAATACACATCTTAAGGACTAAAGTTAATGTCCCCTATAGATATCATTTCCTACTCAATTATGATTAAGTACAATATAAGTTTAACTTTGAAATTATTAAGAAAATTGTTTTTCTGAATATTAACATCAACATTATATACCATAAAACATACAAATACACAAAATAGAACTAAAATTTATTAATTCTGACAAATGATTTGTTTTAGTGTTTTCCAGTCCAAATGAGCTATAATGTTCTCCTTTGTAAATATCATCTAAGTACAGCCTGTATGTTCAATAATTTCATTTGTAAAGTATTTTGCTAAGTACCATGTCCTATTTTAAATTCTGTGTATGAATTTCATTCATTTGTTTGTATAGTGTCAAAGTCCAATTTGACCTGGGGCTTCTAAAATTTATATGGATACTTTAAGAACAAAAGATCACAAATGTACTCTATAAGGAGAACAAGATACCAAACTGTGGTGTTTTTTAAATAAAGGCGTAGAAACTAAGACACTGTAGCATTACCATAGAATATGAATAATATAGGGACTATGGATTGGAATAGAACATGACAAAAATGTAAGAAAGGGCATGGAATTCAGAATCAGATCTATTTCAATGGGAGGCAGTATGATGTGGTATTTGGGGATAAACTAATAAGTGACATATGAGTGTCCTTGAGAAATTAAAAATTACTTAACCTACTGGTATCTCACGTTTGCCCTCTATAACATGTAGATAATAAAGTGTTACAGACTGAATTATTTGTGCCCACTCACCCTCCATAATTCTTATGCTGAAGCCCTAACCCACAAGGTGATGGTATTTGTAGGTGGGGCCTTTGGGAGGTAATTAGGTCATTAGGGTGGAGCCCTTATGAATGGGATTCCTGCCTTTACAAGAAGAGACAAAAGAGAGAAAGTTCTCTCTTGGCCAAGTGAGGAACAGCAAGAAAGCCAGGAAGCTGACTCTCACCAGATATTGAATGTGCAGGCACCATGATGTTGTCTTTTTTCTTTCTTTCTTTATTTTTTAAAAGGTTTTATTTATTTATTTGAGAGAGAGTGAGAGAGCATGCACGAGTGGGGGGAAGGGCAGGGGAAGAAGTAGACTCCCTGCTGAGCAGGGACCCTGATCTGGGGCTTGATCCCAGGACCCCGAGATCATGACCTGAGCTGAAGGCACCCAGGCACCCCTAGTCTTTTCATTCTCTACATGTTACCATCACCTGAATTCAGGGACATTATTCTTAGCCCTACTTTGACAACTTCTCTATAAAGGAATTTTGCCATGTGTTAAGTTTTAAAATTTTCCATATATTCCATTATACTTTCAACGTCAGTTTTCCCTCTACTTTATGTTTTGAATAAACTTTGCTTTATATTTGATATCTTTTGAATACATCAATTTGGAAAGCTCTATAGTCCGTCATAGTAAGATTGTGCACAATCTATTTTCCTTTGGTTCAACATTTCACTTATATTTATTTAGTTTACTTACTTTTGTGTCCTATTTCAAAAAATGCTTATTTTGGTACACATCTTTGTGTTAACATGTAACGTTCTCCAGAATATATGTGGAATACAAATGGAAACTCTGAGCCCTACACTATAAGCAATGTCGATGTAACAAATTATTGAAAAATATCTTTGAAAAGCGGTCATACCATTCTCATGGGCAGTGAAGATAATTCCTCTTTTAACACATACTAACACTTTGTATCAAAATATTTAAGTTTTATGAAGTTATGATGTTAGTGCAATTTTATCTCATTTTTCTTTAAATTTGTTTTCAGATATGATTCATGAGATTGAGCTTCTTTTCATATATTTAATGGCTATGAAGATATCCCTTTATGGAAATTGCTTTTTTATATCTTGCCTATCATTGCATAGTACTTTTGTGCTGTTTTGGTCCAGCTGTGTAACAAAGTTATGCTATTTATGCTTGCCATGTATATGTTTAACATATAATCTAATTTTCTTTCTGGCTTCTTTTTCTTATTTTTTCATACAGGGAGTATTAGTGGTGGTTAAATTTAGAATTTAATCTTTGAGTGACCAGATATACTATGGGACTGTGATTGAAATAGAGGGAGAATTAATATCCCAAGAGGCTTTGGAACAGAATATTTCTCCTGCTATGGAACTGGGTGTTGACATTTTTATAAGGATAGTTGATTTTTCTTTTGTTCACACATAATATTATTTTTTGTATCAAAGTTTAAATATAAGTAGACTACATATATATATAAATGATGAGAAGCCATGGAGTTGGACCCAGCTGATAACTGGACTGTTGGCAGTTAGGTCTAGGCCCATCCCACGATAATTAGCTTTGTGACGCTGTTGCTGATTCTGCACACCACACTCCCAGACTCCCTTGCCAACCAGCTTCTGGTTAAGAAGGTTCTGACGGTGAATCTCACTGATGAAAGATAATGCAGAAGGAAGAAAGTATTCTCTTCCTGCTTTGACCTTAGGTCAGCTTCTCTCCAGCAATAACAAACAATCATAGCTCAAGTCTCCCGCGTTTTGGGCACTCCCAGCACCAACTTTACCACACTTCCTCAATGGCACCAACAACATACTGCAACCCCTCAGTTATCTGAGCCATGCACCTTGCTGGTCAAATAACAAGCTAGATTCACCCCTACCTGGCTTTTAACACCTGTTAGGCCACACACACTCAGGTAATCAGAGCAGGATCTCTTTCGTGCCCTTCCCACTGTAGTTTACCAGCAACTGGGCTGCCAGCCTGGACTTTCAAACACCAGAAGCCAGTTGCAAGGTAATGTCTCTAACAGGTCTGAACACAAACCCCATGGCGACTGATTTATCCACTCCAAGGTTTTATTAACTCCTCCTCTTCCTCCTTCTCCTTTTTCTGCTTTTCTTCCCTCTCCTTCCTTCCTCCCTTCCTCCCTTCCTCCCTCCCTTCATTCCTTTTTCCTTCTTCTCCTATCTAAATTTTACTCCTTCCTTCTTTGATCCCAACCAGAGAAATTTTAGGCTTCTTCTATTTTGCTCTTTCTACCTTTCAGTTCTTTAATTTTACTATTTGTGTCTAACCCGGGGTTTCATTCATCCGATGTGGTTTTCATTACAACTGTATTTTTATTTTATAAAAGCTCAATTTTTAATGTTTGACTGCTCATTTCTAATAATTCTCTGATTTCTAAGTTGTAATTTCATTGTTTTTTGTCTTCAGATATTTTTTTACATAGCCATTTGTTCACACAGTTTATGTAGTCTCACTGTGGAAATTTTTTAAAAGATTTATTTATTTGAGAGAGAGAGAGAAAGTGCCTATAAGCAGGGAGAGGGGGAGGGGCAGAGGGAAAGGGGAAGCAGACTCCCAGCTGAGCATGGAACCTGACTCAAGGCTCTATCCTACAACCCTCAGATCATGACCTCAGCCAAAATCAAGAGTCCAATGCTTAACCAACTGAGCCACCCAGGCGCCCCTCGCTGTGGAAATTTTAACAGTGGGAGATAAGTATATTTTAAACTATAAGAGGTAAATATTTTTTTTATTTTATTATGTTATGTTAATCACCATACATTACATCATTAGTTTTTGATGTAGTGTTCCATGATTCACTGTTTGCATATAACACCCAGTGCTCCATTCAATACATGCCCTCTTTATTTTTTATTTATTTTATTTTTTTCTTTTAAAGATTCTATTTATTTATTTGAGAGAGAGAGAGACACAGTGAGAGAGGGAACACAAGCAGGGGGAGTGGGAGTGGGAGAGGGAGAAGTAGGCTTCCTGCCAAGCAGGGAGCCCAATGCGGGGCTCGATCCCAGGACCCTGGGACCATGACCTGAGCCGAAGGGAGACGCTTAACCAGCTGAGCCACCCAGGTGTCCCAATATGTGCCCTCTTTAATACCCATCACCAGGCTAACCCATCCCTCCCCTCCCCCTCCCCTCTAGAGGTAAATGTATTTTATGTTACTTTTATTTTGATTATGTATTGCCTTTCCTTTCACATATGCTTGTTGATAATGGATATGAGGTCAAGGCCAATTTCAGTCTAGAGAAACCTGAATTGTCTGCATTAGTGAATATTTTCTTCGAAGGTAGCTTGCTTCTATTTTGCTACCTGGAGGCAGACAGTAGCCCATTTCAAGAAAATTACCACTTCTAAGGTACTTTAATTCAGAGTCAGAATCTCTCAGCTACTCTGCCTAATTATTTCATAAAATAACACATACACATGGAGTTCTACATTAATATAATTTTATATGTGTGCACATGCATGTGTGTGTAAGGAAAGGAGCAAAATATCAAAAGTAATTCCTTTGGTGGTCAAATTCTGCAATTTAAGTTTACTTTCATACTTTTCTATAAATGTTTTACAATTAGTATGTGTTGCTTTTATAATCAACAAATAAGTTTTATTCAATTAAACATAATTTTTTTTAAGTGGAGCAATTACTCTTTAATCTTATTGTGATTAATTTCCCTAATATTCCTTCAGAACACTGGCTCCTGAACAGGAAATTGTTACCTTTTCCTTTGCGCATTTTCTCACTCCAGAAATTTACCTTAATTTCATCTACGTGTCCTTTTAATTAATTATGTAAATGGATTATCTGAAGTTGATCTTAATCATTTATTACCAGTATTGATACTTCTAAATATTCTTATTCCTGCTATTTTCTTTATGTGCTCCTTTATATTTTGTAACTTTTCTAATTACTGAGAGCAATTAATAATCTTCCATTATCTTCCTGTACTTAAATTACTGCACAATTTGCTTACTAAAAAGTGATTCAGTTCTCAGGATTTTCAAGTCTACCTTAAGTTTAAACATGATTAAAAATGAGTGACTTACATTGAATAAGAAAATTTTTTTACAATCATTGTTATAACAGTTAATACTACCTAGTATATGGCAAGCATATTTCTCAGTGCTTTCCAACTATTAATTTAAATATTATTCATTATAATGTCTTAGGTAGGTGGTTAATATTCCCACTTTACAGAAGAAGAAACTATGGCCCAGAGAAGAGGAGTAACTTGCTCAAGAAAACAATCTTATACATAATGGTGCCAGATTTAGGACACAGCAGGTTTGCTGACTTCAAACTCACGCTCTTCATGTTATGTTTTCTCTGTACCAGTCTTCTTTGGGAGTGAGTCTTATGTGATTCAATATGGTGTTTGCTCCTGGCACTAATAATCAAAATGACTGAAAGGCGTTTTTATTTATAATTAGGAGATTTCAGTCAAGTTATTGAGGTGACATGTATATACAAACCACTGAATGAACACAGCACAATGCGTTTGAATGCTATGGCTAATATTTTTTAAAAATTAACTTAACTATCTACCCAATTATTGCAAATATGTCATGTGGCAAAATACTTCACCAAAAATTAAAAAAAAAATGATTCTACAAAAATGAGCTTATTTTTAAAAAAAACTGCTGTAGTTGAATTACATTACTTTGAAAAACGTAAGGATATTAATGAATATGTTTTCTCAGATATACTGTAGCACAACTAGTGAGAAAAAATCTACTAAGTTATACCATCTACAGAAATATTAAGGAAACAGAAGAGTAGCACAAGTTGTTTTATGTGAGAGGCAACAAAAGGTGTAATATGAAAAGGAGAGTCTTACAGATTTCTAAAGGATGCATATGATTTCAGAGCATATTAAAAACAAACCAACAAAAGGACAAGAATAAAATTAAGCATTTTATGTATATTATACAGATAACCAAACTTACTATATCAAATTAAATTTTTACAGTAGATTGGTGGTGCTGAAAATTTTTAAAGTAAAAATAAGACTTCATACTAATCATTTAATAACAGCGTCTATATCATTATCTGATACTTTAGTTCATGTAAAAAATCTTTATTGAGTTCCAAAATACAGATATTGTGTGAACACCTTATGATTAAAAATTATTTATAAAGGATGACCCATCCCTTGTTAATTTTACAGCTTAATGAGAAAGGCATGAATATAGCATATTATTTTACTAAACTATGGTTTACTGAGACACAGTTATATATAGTGATGGATATGGGAGTTCAGAAGAGGGTCACAGTCCAACTGACAGGCATGGAGAGGCTTTCTGTAAGAAATAAATCTTTAGCTGTCCTGAATAAATCAGAAGTATCAAATTTTGCCTCTGAGAAATTAGATTGAATCTGGTATTTTGTGCAAATGATTTCTTCATAGAGGAGAAATTTAATATTTAAACATTTCAAGAACCAAATATTACTATAAGAAAGAGATAATAATTGGGGGGAATGGAAATGTGGGTCAGTCAGCAGCAGCATGTGGCCAATTTTGTCTCCAAGCAGGAACTAAATTAACGTTTGAATGACAAAAGTGTATGTGAATAAATGAAAGGCATCACTAATGGATTTCCACAGTAAGAGAAATGCTCACATGTTGCAGAGATAATAATTTTTGATGGACTACATAGCTCTTTGTTAGAATAGCCAGTTTTAATTAATAAAGTGAAGCATTTTGAATTTCTAGCTTAGTACTCAAAGCCGGAAATGGTATTGTGTCAACCAAAAACGTTGTAGAAAAATAACAACTAAAATAATTTTTGTACTTTAAAAGAAGAGGCAGATTAGCCTAAATATTTACTATATGTTTAAGAAAGACCATTTACTCACTTCCACTTACTGGAACTCTGATCTCAGACAAGGTCTCAAATTTTCAACCTTATTTTCCATCAGTGTTAAATCAGGGATAAAATGATCTACCTCTTAGCCCATAATAATTCCATAAAGCTCTGTTAAATGGAAGAAAATTAGAGTAGGATAATTAAAAGAAAATATCTTAGCTTAAAATATATATATTCACAAACAAACAGGAAGAGTTTTTCCTCATATTTGAATGTTGGAGAAGCCCATGACCAGTCCTCAGAACTCTTTCATCTATATTCTATTCCATGTAGAACTTCTCCATTACAATTGTTTTAATTACTGTAAATATGCTCAAGATGATAGCCCAAAGTTTTTCCTAAACTTAAGACTGATATATTCAACTACCTACTCAACATTTCCATAGGCATCTAAAAATGAAAAATTTGTTTTTTCTCTAAAATGCATACCTATTTGTGTATTTTCCATCTCTGAACAGATGTCACGATTCAGTCAGTTGCTCAGGTCAGATGCTAAAATTATCTTTGATCCCTCTCTTATTTAATACCTTCCATCTTCTTCATCAATTTGTATAGATTTGCCCTTTAAAATATATCCTGAGTTTGACTACCCCTTCCTCTTCCAGCACCATCACCCTAGACCAAACCACTGTCATTTCACATGTGTGTTAATTCAGTGGGCATCTCACAGAAATTCTGCTATAGCGCTTGCTCTCTGAAACTTTGTCTCTATAAGGCAGAGAGGATCACACATTAAAAACTAGATCATGATGAGCACCAGGTATTATATGGAAGTGTTGAATCACTATTTTGTACACCTGAAACTAGTATTACACTGTATGTTAGCTAACTGGAATTTAAATAAAAACTTAAAAGTAAAACCAGATCATGTCCCTTTCTTAATGGAAACACTGTGAACTCATCCTACATAAGGGACAAAAAAGCTGATGACTTTACCATGGCTTCTAAGATCCTATGTGATATTTTTCCTACTATCTCTCATCTTCCTTGTTCCTTGTGTTTCAGAAACATTGCTCTTTGTGCCTCCTCAGATAAAGATAAGCATGTTCCTACCTCACAGCATTTTCATGGGATGTTCTCCTCTCTCAGAAGTATTTCCTCAGATATTATATGGATTATTTTCTATTCTTCTGTCACATCTCATAGTGGTCTTCTCTGACAACTTTAATTAAAATAGCAAAAAAATGCCTGTGACCACTCTAACAATTTATATTCTGTTTTACCTCCTAACTTTTTCTTAGGACTTCAATTTTAGAGCAGTTTTAGGTTTATAGCATAACTGAGAGGAAGCAACAGAGATTACCCATAGTATCTTCTACCCTTGCATAAACTCCATCTTATCAACATCCGCCAACAGAGCAGCACATAGTTATAACTGACGATCCTACACCGACAAGTCATAATCATGTAAAGTCCATGGTTTACATTAGGGTCACTCTTACTGTTGTGCTTTTTATGTTTGGACAAATGTATAACGATTTGTATCCATCATTATGATACATACAGAGCATTTTCATTTCATTTGCCCAGATCTAAGGTGTACCTTTCAAGGACTACCTTTTAAGGACTACCTCCTATGTAAAAGTCTAGAGTGTTTATCAAGACTCCAAAATTTAAGTTTTGTCCTGTGCCCTCCTACTACCTCCAACCTCCACCATGCCCCCATAAAATTGAGAAGAATTCTGCACAGTTTCTGAAGCCCTAGAAAATTCTTTTAATTTGATAAATCCACAAGGGGGGAATATGCAATGCTAACATCTCCGTACTTCCCTTATTTTGGGAATCTTGGACACTCAATTCTCCAATGCCTGAAGCTTTCTTAAATATCTTCCCAGTTTTTCTCTCTCTTCTTAACTTAATGGCCCATGTAGTTCCAGCTAGTCTGCTGTCAACCAAATAGAAATCAAGAACTTTTGCTTTTAATTGAGTGATACTGAAACCAACTGTCAGGTAAAAGATAGTAGTAGTAGTAGTATATAATTTTCGTTTTAAGAATATTATTCTGACTATCCCTTTGGAAATATATAGAGGGATTTGTTGAAGGGTGTTTTTTAAAGATTTTATTTATTTATTTAATTAAGAGAGAGGGAGAGAGAGAGAGCGTGAGCCGGGGGTAGGGGCAGGGGCAGAGGGAGAGAGAGGGAGCCGGATGCAGGGCTGGATCCCAGGATCGCAAGATCATGACCTGAGCCAAAAGGCAGATGCTTGACTGACTGAGCCATCCAGGAAGGGTCTTTTAATAATTCAAATGAAAATGATTGTGATTTGGTCCAATATGGTAACAGTGGAGGTTTTAAGACTGGTCCAATTCAGTTATAATCTGAAGTTTGAGTCAGTAGGATTTGTTGACAGACTGGATACAGGATATGAGAAAAGCAGAAAGTGAAGGATGACTTTGTATTTACCATTTACTAAGGTGGGGAAATCTGTGGAAGGAATAGGATGGGTAGTAAACATCAAAAATTTAGTTTGGGATATACTGTTACATGTCTATTAAATATCCCAGAGGATGAGTGTAGAACAAAAGATGACTTAGACAGATGAAATCTGGCTTTCTTATATTTAGAGGCCATGCAAATAAGGAGGTTGAAAAATACAAATTAATGCAGTAGGAAGAATTACAGAAGAGTGCTATACCCTGGAAATAAAAAGATGTTACTAATAGAAGATAATGATCAATAGTATGAAATTAAACTACATCTTTACTGCTAATGATAATCATTTGGAAATGAAACAATTTACCGAATGTCTGTTGGCAACTTAAAGTCCAAAATTAATACTGATTCCAGTCACATTTACATTATACTATAAAACAGAGAACATGGGCAAAAGGCCCCAGTGTTTTCCTTATGGCTTGTTATGTATTCCTGTACATAATTATTTTCATATTTTCATTTCTGAGGTAAGAACGCTGTATTTGCAAACATTTTTCTAAAAGTAGATATCTAAGCTTAGCAACTGCTTCTCCATAATGCGATCATAAAAGTCCATGTTGCATATTACTAAGTATATATATATATACTTTGATTGATTATATATATATATAATCTGCATCTGGCTTCAGTACAACAGTGTTCATAGGATGAATTTTATGATTATTTTACAGATGCTACTTTAGACTGATGATTGAATGTGACCAGTGTTTTCAAGTATACACTCTCTTTCCTTCCACAATACTCATTGTCACCCATGAACATATATCTAGACATTAATAAGACAATTAAAGTTGACTGATAGTGGGATATTTTGTTCATCTGGCCATAGAGCATTGGGTGAACAATGGTTGATATATGGAAACTTTCTATGGAGGAAAAGTAACGGGAGAAACTAATCAGAGGAAATACTGAATATAAGAAATTGATAGGGCTGCTCTGGTGCTCATGGGCTAATAATTAACCTGCATAGAGCAGGTCAGGATTTGCATAATCTTTAAATTTGAGTCTAGTCTCCAACATTTACTAGTTTCTTAAATTAGACAAATCAACTAACTTCTCTGTTAAACAAGTAGAAATAGAAAGTCCCAAGCTCTGAGATGGTCTGTTCAAATACATGCAATTTGAAAAGGAACTATTCCTAATAATAATGCAGATTAGGCACTACGTTGTTGTCAGAAATATGGTAAGTCTATTTGACCAGATTATTCTTAGCTTTGACATAACAGGCATCTAGAAAGTCTTACAAAAATCTGAGGTTATATTTTTCATGCTGGATTTTCCAAAAAAGAAAAGGAAAATAGATGTCTTGATCATTTTCTTTCAAATATTAAAGTTTGATTACATCTTCATTTTCCATAAAATCTCTTTCAGTTGGGTCATTGATTCCATTTTTTTCCTTTCTACACTTGTGCTAAAAGCTTTGTATATGCAACAGGAAACAAGTTCAGTGGATAAACTTAATCCATATAAAGTAATTAAGCTATAAAGCAGTATCAGCTATAAACTTGTTAGGTTCTGATTTCCAAATAATCTCAGCAAAACCCATTGTCCTTGTTAAAAATCTTTCAGTCTCCGTTTTATCTTTTGACACTTAATATATTCAAAATGTTTATCTCATCATAAAGAAAAGCATGTCCAATGAAATTAAACTATATCATTCATGATGAGTAAGCTGGGTCACTATTGTATACACATTTGCATGGGTATATTAATTTACAAACATACTCAGGAATAGCTTAAATAAGAGAACATGATAAAATTTTAAAATTTCCTTTAAAAAATGAAATAGATCGTTTGAATTGCCTGAAGTAGTATTTCTTCATTTTACCTTTATTTATTGATTATAGAACATATGGTTAATGGTTGGCTTATAAAATTTTAATTCATATTTTGATATAATGATTATAGTTTGAGAATATATTTTTCATTTTTACATGTTATTTATAGATACTATTTAATATTTAGTATTATAGCTAACATACATATATTGTATACATAAAACATCAAATTAAATGTTTAAATATGAAGTTTAAAAAACATTGTGTGTTGGGGCACCTGGGTGGCTCAGTTGTTAGGTGCCTGCCTTTGGCTCAGGTCATGGTCCCAGGGTCCTGGGATCGAGCCCCGCATCGGGCTTCCTGCTCATCGGGAAGCCTGCTCTCCCTCTCCCACTCCCTCTGCTTGTGTTCCCTCTCTCACTGTGTCTCTCTCTGTCAAATAAATAAATAAAATCTTAAAAAAAAAACAACAACAACATTGTGTGTTAAGGTGAAATGACTAGTTTATTTAGCTAACCATTTAATAGTCTATAAACCTAAAACTTAATTAGCATCTAGTCCAATCTACCTCATCAATTCAGAAACACTACATTCTCTAAAGTGAAATCTTTGTTTGAATGCTTCCAGCAATAGGCAGTACACCCATATTAAGGCTGACTGGACTATCATTAGAAAGAAAAACAGCATTAATTAAAAGTAAAAAGAAATAAATTTCAGTCTGGTCTCCAATATTTCCTAAATTTATATACTTGAAGAATCAAATAACTTCTCTGATCTAACTTTATCAGTATTGCAAAAATAACAGGATTATTGAGGATCAGATGGAATTAGTTGAAAGTCCATGGTAAGCTGGATATCATACAATTTAACATTGTTTTCTTTATTATTTAATTTAATTTAATATTACTAATTTGAAATATCCTCCTTGTGATACCCACTAGTGGTCTTAGATCTAGATATAGACTGAAGAAATCTACACTCCTTTGTATGTTCTCCATTTTTCTCTTTTATAAGGCAGCCACAAATGCCTTATGATTTTTCCTCCTGAAAAAGTCCTAATTTCGTTGAATAATTATTTAAGTGATATTGTGCTTATGTTCATATTTTACAGTTACATTTTCTTCATGGATTAGGAAGTTTTATTTGGTTGGCTGATTTTTTCTTTTTTTCTTGGCAATGCATAGCTGTAATGTAGGTACTATGAACCATCTTTCATATTTTGAAAATTTTTATCAACGCAGTACTAATGTTATAGTAATGTAGGTTCCTTTGGGCCAACACATTTTAATAAACTAATTTACCTGGTATCTTAGACATAATTTTCATAGGAAATCAGAAATACACTTTATAAAAGTGCTGCATCAACTTCTTGATTCTGAGGCAGGTATCAAGAGGTCCTTGTCAACATTAACTCTCCAGAACTTGAAAGTCTGAAGGATGCCTGGATTCTTGGGGACTTTAAGAAATCATACTATCATACCAGCCCTGGACTGCCTTCTTCTAGATTTTTATATGAGATAGAAAAATATTTTGGTTTTAGCCCATTTAACTTTGTATTTGCATTATTTTCAGGTGAAATTAATCCTAAGTGATAGATTCCCATTTAAAAAAAAACAAACAGAAGGGAATTCACTATTTTTATTACTCTTACAGTGAGGAATAAAATCTCCTACTTCTGGTCAGATCAATTTATGTTGTGTAATACAACTTGAATACCTATCATTATCTTAATAAGTTATTTTCTTTCCATTTTCTTCCTTCCATGTGGGAAAGGAATAATAGTTATTCTTTATTTGGTAGTAAGAATTTAATAAGATGCAATCATGGAGCAGTCATGACATAGATAAGGTGCCAAGAGTTTGACAGTGAGTTATAGAAAAATTAAAAGAGAATTTGTATATGAGTATACTCTGAAATGTAAAACTTTAGGTAGTAATTTTCTGAATTCTTTCACAAGGAAATCCTTCCTAAAATGTGTTATTATATAGGAACCCAGTATATAAGCAGAAAACAACTAAGTTCTTTGGTAGGGGAAAGTTTCCTGTTTTTCCATCCTACCAATTGGTTCAACATGGCAGTCTTAATATATTTCTTGGAACTATTAAACAGAGCAAAATTTTAAAACATCATGTAAAAATTAGAGTTTTTACTATATGTATCAAAAAAGTTGTTTTTAAATACATGTTTTGGTTATATTAGCATGAGCATGAAATCTATTCAGAATTTTAGATAATTAGCATAGCCTGTCATTGAGACTATGATACTTGGAGCAGATGAACAAACTGCTAAATGTCTTTAAGTAGTTTGCTAAATCCATGGCTCTGCATATAAGAAGAACCCATGTGTAAATTTCCCTTTTTTCTTCAAAGACTGTGTTCGTTGTTGTAAATGAGGGCCCACATACACAATTACCTGTGATTCAAGAAGGCAGCTGCAAATATAGGACACCATGGATGCATTTGTAGAAGGAAAAAAAAAAGCAGATGCAATGATTTTTATTTAGACTCCTTTCAAAGAAGAGATGAGACCCAATAGGAAGAAAAGTCACTAGACAATTAATAAACATTACTTTTCATCTCACTGCTTTACTTTTATTGCCTCATCCTTTATAGTTTTATGGGTTTGTTCTTGCCACCCTAATCTTTCCCTCTTGTAATTTTGTGTTGATTTAAAATCAGCTTTCCTGTGGCTTTTTAGACTAGGGAGTTCTCCATTAATAGTGTGCTTGCCTAGCATTTTTCCTGTATCCTTCACAGCTCTATTTAAGAGTTAAAAAAGTAGGTGATAAAATTGAAATATGTCAATATAAAAATGAAGAAAAGGATTTGTCTTAGTATATTAGGAAGATTAAGCAATGGTAAGAGAGTTCTAGACCATCTAGGTTTTATCTTTTGCTTGTTGAAGCTGCTCTCACATCTCTATAAAAACACTGGATGACAGCTCTCCTCCAAGGTCAGGTTATTTTGTTACTGCAAGTGAAAAGCATGAGGGAGATTTATTAGGTAGCAACGTGCATCTATGCATTTTATCTCTCTCCAATATAAATGCCTAGGAGACATTTGAAACAGTGTTTAAAAGGAGTCCTAATGAATTATAAATGATGATAAATCTGACTTGATTTCAAAGTGATGGGCGTTTTACATTTAACACTTTTACTAAGGAGGTTGGTTGCCTTTTGTTACCTAGCTCTTTTAAGTTCAAATATATGATGCATTATGCAAGACTGGTATTTAGGGGCATCAATTAAAACAACAAAAATATAAGAATGCAATATAAATATAGGACGGTCTTTTACTAGATAAACACTGAGAACTTGCATATAGAAGCATACACACAATACATGAATTTATCAATTTGGATTTACTATTGGTCTACATGGATTTACTTTTTCGTATAAAATACATATTAGTTTTTTAATCAAGGGCATACTTAATTTTGATAAACTACAGACTACTGTTATTCTTACTAAGAAAGATCCAGTTACTCCCCAAAAGGCTGGAAATGTTTTATATGAGGAAACTATAAATACCTCTATGATCTTCCTTGCTATTTTGAACTTGGGTATCTTAGGTGTGTGACCAAAAATAATAAATACTTTATAATTTTAAGTTATAAAGTATTTATTTAAATTTATTTTTAAATTTATTATTAAAGCAAATAAATATATGCTTTATTTAAATTTCTCCAGGAATGAAAAAGGGTATAGAATACAACGTCAGTTTTTTGTATGCATATTATGTAAACTGGACAGGCAAATTGACTAAAAACAAACTACCGATTTCAGGATATGATTAGAAGTTAGGTTAATTATGCCTATTAAGATATGAAAAGCTTTGCAATTCCACAATTCTGGCACTCATTTATTACTCTCAGGTTCCACATTTGTAGAGTAGGGATAATAATAGCGTAATACTGTTTACCTACTGGTAAATGAAATGAAATTATGTGTACAAAGGTATTAATAAACTCCTAGCTGATAGCAAGTGCTTAATAAGTATTTGCTATTAGATAATGATTTATTCCTTCTCACCACTTTCATGAATTGGAAAGATGTTAAGTGCTTCAATGTATTAGATACTATTTTCAACACAAAATTGCCTACTTTTGTGAAAGTTACATTCTGGTGGAGAAGATGGAAGACAGGTCATAAAGAGATGATCGATACACTTGTAGCATGACAAAGAGTAATATATTAAGTGCTATGAAGATAAACAAGGGTAGATTATGAGAGACAGTTGCACTGATTCTATGTTAGACAGAGTTGTTGGACTATGTTTTTATTCATAGTAAATTGACTCATTTTTTTATCTACACATTTCAATGTTTCAGTAAGAAATTGTATTTAACATCTCAAAAGACTTTGCACTGTCATTCTTACTTTTATCCTTTCTCTATCTGTAACTCTACTTAGACTCTAGTGAAAATGGATAAAACATTGTGATTAACTCTGAAATCTTTAATTTTAAAGAAAAAAGAAAATACAAAGGGAAAAAATGTCTAAATTGTGAAAACTATAAATAAAAACATTTCCTTTTTATTTATCTAGATTTCTTTATCAGATTACCCATCTACAGTTATTGAGAAACCTTGGTTCCATGATGTTATCTGCATCATAGACCCTCCAAGCCATAAGAGCACAGTAGCATTGCTAAATTGTTAAATGTCGCTAGTGGAACTAGGGGTCTATGTTAAAGACTGAGATGGTCAAGATTTAAATGATGTCACTTTGGCCTATTTCTAATTTTAAATTTACTTGTTCTTTCTATGGGGCTGATGACTACAATGTGAAATTTGGGTATGAGACAGACCTTGTTCTTGAAGCAAACATATATATTTTTTTAATGAGTAAAGTTCTCCCTGTAATGTGAATTTTGTCCTCTTGCATAGAATAAAATATAGATTGTATTTCTACTCTTTTCCCCAAAAAGACAAGCATCCAAAACTATTTCAAAGTGGTCCAAAGTTTCTTTTCAGAGACGCATTTTAAACTTTATATTTAGTCTAATTTGGGGGAAATATAGGCAAACTTAAAGACGTAATTATCTTAAGGTGGGAGTGTGAAAGAAGAGAAGAGGAAACCTCAATATAAATGGAGAGCATCACAAGGCTTTACAGTAAGTATCAGCCAGCGATGTGACAAGAGAAGCAATTTTGTAAGCACCACGGTAGTAATTAAATCAGTCACCAAGATACACGTCATTCATTATTGTATAGCTCAAAAGTGTCAAACTCACTGCCTCCATAGGAATATAAATTCCATTATACAGGATTAAATAAGACTGCATTAAAAAACGTGGATGTTGACTAAGGAAATGGAAAGGAATACACATGACCTACTCTAGTTAAATATGTCAAACAGGAAGACATAAACCAATCTCAAGTTTGTATTTGTGTAATTATAATATTTAAAATAAATATTGTGATTAGTGTTTAGCCTTATTTTCTAAAACCCTGAAGATAGTACATATAAGATCATTTGAAATTCTGGTTTTACTTATATGCTTCTAATTATATTTATCAAAAGTTACAAAAAGCATTGGGCCAATCCACTTACTGTCAAGATGCTATAATAATCACGTTATTCTGTAGAATGGAAAAATGCAAAATGTAACTTCATGGATTGTATAGATGTAGGTATGACTTAATGTTTCTGTTAAGCTGTGATGTCAAAGCATGCTGATACTGCCATTAAAGAAACAACAGTGACTTCATGGTCTCTTTTATATTCGGGCATTACAGAACTGAGCAAAGTAGCCTCTGTCATAAACACAAGGACCCCACTCATGTGAATTCCAGAAGCCTTCTTTGTCTGTATCATTAACCCCTTTCCTCTCTCTTGCTGTGAAAGAAATTACTTAGCAAACTCTTACCCCTATTTACTCTACTCTATTTTTTTTTAATTTTATTTATTTATTTGAGAGAGAGAGAATGAGAGACAGAGAGCATGAGAGGGAGGAAGGCCAGAGGGAGAAGCAGACTCCCTGCTGAGCAGGGAACCCGATGCGGGACTCGATCCAGGGACTCCAGGATCATGACCTGAGCCGAAGGCAGTCGCTTAACCAACTGAGCCACCCAGGCGCCCTACTCTATTTTTGCACTGGAACCATACATTGAGGAACCTCACTACCTTGCTGACTGGTTTTATCACAAATAAATGAAGGGCAGCTGTAAGTAGGCCTTTACTGCTGCCTGCCAATCACACTACACTTCCCCAGTGTATTCACTCATTCCCTCTCTCATTCTCCTGGGTACTTAGGACATATTTCTCCCCTTGCTCAAACCTCCAATAACCTCTCAACTATCCTCATTTTCAGATTTTGTCAAAAGAGGTCTTTCACATATTTCCATCACCAAATCCACCTACCTACAGCATACACCCAGATGCTCTTGCTATCCAAGAACCCTCCATGTTATTTGTAGGTCATATCCTCTTTGTGTACCAATTCTTATCTCATTGTACAGACATGGGACACTTGTAGCTTCTTTCCTTTCTCTCTTCTGTATCACTCAGCTTTTTTTTTCTCTCTTTCTCTTTCTAATGGAAACATGCTCTTTATATTTATCTTATGGTTTTCTTGATCCTAACATCTCATTTTCCCTCACTTGTCCCCAGCAGAACTATTTAGAGTGTTTTTGTTCCCTGTCTTTAAATCCTCTAATTACATGATTTTTTGATGTAACTCTAATAGAGCTACCCACACTACCTCACCCAACTTCCAGGAAGCTGCTTCTGTTCAGGAAAGTCAGCAATGAGTTTAATTTGCTAAATTTAACTGTAACTTTTCAGTCTTTATTGTACTTGACTCATCACAAACATTTTATGCAATTGACAATCCTTTATCATAGAAAGACTTTTTTTACTTGCTCTCCTGGACATCACACTAACACTGTGTTTTTGATATCTTGACAATCTGTTCCATCATATTTTCTGAATCTTCTCTTAATTTCATTAACTAAAATATGGTAATATTTAAGTCTCATTACTTTAACTTCTTGTTTACTCTGTCAACATTAATGAAATTTTAGGCACATTTCCCTTAAAGAACTAATGAGATTCTTATACAGTATAGAATAGTGAGGAAGGAGTCAAATGTGTTTACAAATGTCAAATAGTGTCATTAGTATATTACTCTTGCTTAGTTATTACACTTAGAAAGAATCCTTGACTGGGATGAAGAAGTAGTCACAATCATGTCATGAATTGTTTGTCCAGAAATCAAATGGTAGTATAAACTTTTCATCAAGTGCAAATGTAGAGTGTGATTACAACCAAGAAACAGTATCATCTCCAACTTAGGGAAGCCAGCAAGGGAAGATAATGAAAGGGGATCAGCAAGAATTAAATTACTCCAGTTTCTATTTGTGAAACAAAGAGAAAATATTATCTGTAGATAAGAGCACAAGATCTATCCTAAAAAACTCCAGTTAAGTCCTCCAACTGGCCCAACTTGGAACAAATTCCCTACACTTGGACTAATCACTACAAGTAATGGCTGACAATGTAGGAATAGTCTACAGATAAGGGTCTGAGACATAAGGGCTCTTCTCTTGTTCTACACTCATCTTCTGGGATATTCAATAGATGTGTAACAATACATCCCAAACTAAATTTTTGATGTTTACTCCCCATCCTATTCCTTCCACAGATTTCCTCACCTTAGTAAATGGTAAATACGAAGTCATCCTTCACTTTCTCCTTTTCTCATAACCTGCATCCAGTCTGTCAGATGATCAAAAGGAAGGGTATACTATATTTTGCATACGTTGCCTCATTTTTCTACATTAGAAATTTATCATTATAAGAATATATTCACAGTGAAATATTTCAATAAGATATCTGCAGTTTAATAATAATCATATGGTTCATAATCATGCATTAAGGAAATAACATTGGTTTGGCCACATCTTTACTTTGAAATGTGAGGAGGTTCTGAATAAGTAAATTTTATGGAATGTTAATTTAGTTAATGAACAGATTTGATAGCTATTCATTAAGCCCATAATCCTATCTGATATTAAGATTAATAATTCTATTTGATAGTAAAAATAGCCAAATCAGTAACACACATAGTAGATGATATTCATATATTGGTACATTCTTACCAGTATAGTTATGATTATGGATGTCTCCATTCAGAACTTCATTTACAAATACTGCAAAACATGCCACAATTTCAATGCCTTGGTGAATAACATTTAAAAATAATAAATATTGAAACTAAAATTACAATATAAATTGACATCTTTCACTTAGACATTGCTCATCACTTTTGCATTTCTTTTAATATGCCTTCTCTAGGCAATTTTGTCAAAGAGCTTAAAATGGATACATTGCCGGAAGCCTGGGGGGCTCAGATGGTTAAGCGTCTGCCTTCGGCTCAGGTCATGATCCCAGGATCCTGGGATCAAGTCCCGCATCGGGCTCGCTGCTCAGCGGGGAGCCTGCTTCTCCCTCTGCCTCTCTCTCTCTCTCTCTGTCTCTTACAAATAAATAAATAAATAATCTAAAAAAAAAAAAAAAAAGGATACATTGCCTGATAACATATAGTCTTTTTTCTTTTCTTTTCTTTTTTTTAGGCTGGACAGTATTCTATTTTATTATGTTATGTTAATCACCATACATTACATCATTAGTTTTTGATGTGGTGCTCCATGATTCATCGTTTGTGTAAAACACCCAGTTCTCCATTCAGTACATGCCCTCTTTAATACCCATCACCAGGCTAACCCGTACCTCCACCCCCCTCCCCTCTAGAACCCTCAGTTTGTTTCTCAGAGTCCATAGTCTCTCATGGTTTGTTTCCCCCTCTGATTCTCCCCCCTTCATTTTTCCCTTCCTACTACCTTCTTCTTTTTTTATATAACATAAAATGTATTATTTGTTTCAGAGGTACAGGTCTGTGATTCAACAGTCTTACACAATTCACAGTGCTCACCATAGCACATACCCTCCCCAATGTCTATCACCCAGCCACCCCATCCCTCCCACCCCTCACCACTCCAGCAACCCTCAGTTTGTTTCCTGAGATTAAGAATTCCTCACATCAGTGAGATCATATAATACATGTCTTTCTCTGACTGACTTATTTTGCTCAGCATAATACCCTCCAGGTCCATCCACGTTGTTGCAAATGGCAAGATTGCATTCCTTTTTATGGCTGCATAATATTCCATTGTCTACATATACCACATCTTCTTTATCCAATCTTAATACAACATTCAAAGAGGTATATTAAGTTTTAAAAAATGGTTTGTTTTTCTATTACATACCAAAAATAGAATAGTAGCTGCATTCTTCAATATAGAATTTTAGAAAACACGTATTCTACAGGGTGTTAACAAAATCTTAAATTTATATATAAGATAAAGATATAGATAAATAATGTTTCAATCCTATATATTTAGATAAACACCATGTGAATTACTCAACAATATGTGCAGAATATCATGTATTCATCAGTATAACTTATTCTAATTTTGATAATTTATAATACTGTCCATATCTACACACTGAATATAAAATCAATACAAGCATAAACATAAAAATAAATACATATATTGGGCTTCTATCAATGAAAAACAAACTTTAAAATATTTTTTATGGCTGTGCACATGTGGTTTATTTATTTTAAAAAAGTGTTGTTTAGTCTCTCAAAAAATAAATTAGCCTCTGGAGATGTTACAGTGATACACCAGCAACTCAATAAATGGAAGCTTCAAAAGCATGTAGTTAGTATTTATGCATAAAAGTAATTACATTAATTGATCTAAATGCCAAAGGTATCATCTGTCTTTGCTTTTCTTTAAGTATTAACATAAAATCACTTTCTTATGAGTCAGAATAAATATGTGAACTATCATTAATGTCCCCAAAGTATTCTTTTAATACTAATTAAAAATTTGAATTGCTCCAAAACCAAATGGTTAAGATAAAAATTACATCACCTGCGAAGCTTAGACTACAAATGTGAAGTAAGAAATTATACAGGAAAATCATGGATAATGAGATTTTTTCCTCAAATTTTCATAGCATTTATTTGATTTTTTAAATGAATTATCTGAATAATACCCTTCATTTTCTAGTTACTTTTGCATGTTTGCATATATTAGTAGTGAGATATTACTTTAACAATATAATGCAATGAATGTATTATTTATATAAGTACGTAGCATTTTAATGAGTATGTAAAAACCTGGTATATTTGTTATAGAGTAATACTATCTAATATTTACCAAGAGTATATTATGTGCTAGACACGCTTCTAAGCCCTTTGCATACTAATTCATTGAAAATTAAATTTAATCCTCAAAACAACCCAAAGAAGTAGGCACTATTTTTATCCAATTTCACAATTTAGAAACCTAAGAAGGATACCAATACATGTGAGTTGATTCTGAATTTGTTGGAATGATGTTTGTGTGGTCATGTTTCTGGCCATGTGCACAAGTACAGCTGAAAAAATATATGTGTTTTCAACATTCTTTCTTTCATGGTTTCATAAAGACTACTATAAATCTTCTGATTTATAGCTAAAAGTGATATTTCTAACTAAGATTCCATTTGTAAATTGCTGGTTATAGCTCAATTTTTTTCAGTATAGAAACATAACTTTTTTGTCCAAAATTATGACATTTTTCTGATATTCCATTTAAAATCTTCATTAATTTTATTACTCAGAAATCCATCTTACATGTTACCGTAATGCTAGCATTGTTATCTAACCATAAATAGATCTATCATTGCCTCTTTCTGGCAATACCTTTGTATTAGTAGACTCTATCATTTCTTGGATGCTCCAATTGGTGATTACAGAGTTTAAAGAAATGTTCATATCCTGGGCAACATTAGTGACACTGATAAAAGGTCTCAAAAAATTGGATGTAAGATTAACATAGCTACCCTACTCATATACAGGCATTAATATAATTATTAATTTTATTATGTTAGTTATATATTACCAACTTTTTAACTGTTATCTTGGGATAACTCTAGTATTTTTCGATGTTTATAGTTGTAGTAATATATGCATTTTGTCATGTGACAAAGTGTTCTTGTATTCTGAGGTTTTGAAGATTTTTCTTAAACCAGAATGGATGTTAAATATTACTCAATGCTTATTATTGAAATGACTACATTTTCAGATCTTATTCTATTAAGATTTTAATATCAATAATTGTCCTAATGTTAAATTATTTTTAAATTTCAAGAGTGCCCAAATAATTTTTAAGTTACTTGCTTTGTTTTGATAATTTTTAAGTTCCTTGCTTAGTTTTGATAAATACTCCATGGTTGTTAAGATGTTCAAATTAGAGAAAGCTGAGTGATAAGGATTTGAGAACTCTCTGTACTATCTTTGCAACTCTTCTGTAAATCTAAAATTATTTAAAAAATTTTTTAACATCTAACATCTAACATCTTGGTGGTTTCATGGCATGGGCCATAGGACCACTGGCTGGTACACAAATTCACTGGCAGAGATAATTTTGTTAAATATTTTTCTGATAACCACTTAACACAGGAAAAGGTTAGCTATCTAAGAGCAGATGGTGTACAATGAACTTACTAGAGATATTGGGAAAATCAGTGGGCAAGGATAGTTGGTAACAATTGTGTTAATATCATATACAATATGGTTTTTCAAGTTTTTATTTAAATTCCAATTAATTAACATACAGTGTGATATTAGTTTCAGGTGTAGAATTTAGTGTACAACACCCAATGCTCGTGGCAATGAGTGCGGTCCTTAATCCTCATCACCTATTTCGTATACAATATTAAGTTAAACTACTTATGTAGGTGGAGGGAAGGATCTCAGTTCATACAGGAATGATACAATTGTATTGTACATTTCAGGGAAATAGCAAGTGTGTGTTCATTGATAAATTGATAAAAGTGAAAAGAATCAGTTTACATGTAATTTTAGAGTTTAAAGACATCAGATTACTATCAGTTTCCATTCGTGATTTTTCAAGGTTGAAAATGTAATTTCAAAAGGTGGGCTGACAGGCCAAGGTTGCATAACTACTTAGTGGCAAGGTAAGTAATAAAACTGGACTATCAATTCCAAATTTAATGTGCTTTCCACTAGAATACAGTTTTGCCCTTTGCCATAATATAACATAATATAATATAGTATAATATAATATAATATTATAATATAATAATATAAAATATAACATAGTATAAGTATAGTAATAATATAAAATAATATAAAGTAAAATTAAATAATACAATATAACAAATTAATATATTGTCCCTGTTTTTATAAATTAAATTTTATTGACCCTTTATAGGAAAAGTTTGCCTATCTCTGATTTAGAGTGAAGGAAATGGTTTAGTTTTCAAACCATGCAGACCAATACTTTTTCAAATAATAAAAAAGTATTAGAAAGCAACTATGCATATACATGACACATCAATGTCAAATAGCTCTTATGTTTATAAATGTTTAACTGTGTACTTTTCTACTAGCAAGATGGATCCAAACAGTTCTTGGATAATACAGGTTCACTGGATGCACTCTGAGTAGCATGGTTATAGAGGTAAAAAAATAAATAAATAACTCTAAAAAACTGCCTACGTTGGCTTGAATCACAGCTCTACAACCTACAACTATTTATTTTGTCAAGGTACTTATATCTTGGGGCGCCTGGGTGCCTCAGTCATTTGGCAAAGGCCTGAGGCCTTTGGCTCAGGTCATGATCCCGGGGTCCTGGAATCAATCCCCGCATTGGGTTCCCTGTTTGGCGGGAAGCCTGCTTCTCCCACTCCCACTCCCCCTGCTTGTGTTCCCTCTCTTGCTGTTTCTCTCTCTGTCAAATAAATAAAATCTTTAAAAAAAACAACAAAAAAGGTACTTATATATTTGTTTCTTATGTTTCATATGTGAAAAATGAATATAGTAATAATAATAGTGAAATATTTCTCATCTCATGGAGTTCTTGCAAACATCAAATTAGTTAAAATATAAAGCACTTAGAACCTGTCTAGCATGTATTTAAACACTGTAGTGCTAGCTATTATTATTACTTCTTAATATATGAAGCAGTCATAGACTCAAAATATACCTGAACTATTTACTCACTTAAATGTTAATTATTTTTTACTCTGGATCAAAGAAAATAGAATATATCTCTGGATAATATTGGTCATGAATAAATCTAAAATTTGCATAGAGAAATCTAATTAAAAATAATTATTTTAACTCCTTTGGTAACCACTGAAACATTTTTTTTTTCAATGTAGGCTTCACATCCAGCATGGAACCCAACACAGTGCTTGAACTCACAATCCTGAGATCAAGACCTGAGCTGAAAACAAGAGTGGACACTTAACAAAGTGAGTCACCCAGACACCTTTCAATGAAACATTTTTTAATTAATGCTTTATTTTTGTGAGCAGTTTTAGGTTCATAGCAAAGTTGAGGGGGGAGTATAGAAATTTCTTATTTACTCTTTGTCCCCACACATGCATAGCTTTCCTCCATTACCAAGATTTCCCACTAGGGTGGCAGATTTGTTACAACTGATGAACCTACACTAACACATCATAATCACCCAGAGTTCAGAGTTTACATTATAGTTCACTCTTGGTGTTGTATATTCTGTGGATTTGTAAAGATATATAATGTCATGTGTCCATCATTATAGTATTATACAGAGTATTTTCACTGCCCTAAAAATTGTCGGGGCTCTAGTTATCCCTCCCCTCTCCACCCACTGGCAATCTCTGATCTTAGTTTCTAATCCATAGTTTTGCCTTTTCCAGAATGTTACACAGTTAGAATCATAGAGCATGTAGTCTTTTCAGACTTGCTTCTTTCACTTAGAAATATATATTTCAGGTTCCTCATGTCTTCTCCTGGCTTGATAGCTCATTTCATTTTCACACTGAATAATACTGAAACATTTTTAAAGGACTATGCTCTCTGAATGGAAGCCAAATTTGTCCATTTAAAAAACATGAAGGTAATGTTTTTCAAGCAAGGTTGAACAAAATCTGTTAGCCAGGAGGTACATCAACTTTTTTGCTCAATACACAATCTTCTTATTCAGCTACTTTCTTTTGAACTCTCATTTACAATATACCACAAAATATTATGCCCTTTGTTTATAATTGAGCTTCAGTTTACAGTACCCACAGGCAATGATGCAGGTCACTTGTTCTCAACCTCATCTGCCTTTCTTTCAGAATTGTTTACTTCTTCTTTCAAAATCTCAGGTCTATAAAGAATTTGGAAGTCCTTCATAGAGGACAAACAATAATTTTTAAACATGAACTAGTTGATGTGTTTGTATTCAATATATGAAAAGATAGAATCATATAAAATGTTTTTTAAGAAACACGTAAAATTTATCCAAACCAAAACCTAATTAATGCAGTGTGATAAGATCATCAAATTATTAATAAATTTTTTTCTCACCTTTGACTATATTCTATCCATCTAGGTCTCATCTCAAATATCTCATTTTCTATGATATAGTTACCAATTTTTATAATCAATGATTAATCCTCATTCCTATTAATGCCTAGGATACCCGATTTGTACATTTTAGGGCACTAAGTTGTCTGCTTTATATTATAGTCATTTATTTTCTTTCTCTTTTTTAAAAATATTTTATTTATTTATTTAACAGAGAGAGAGAGCACAAGCAGGGGGAACAGCAGAGGAAGAGGGAGAAGCAGGCTTCCCACTGAGCAGGGAGCCCGATGTGGGGCTCCATCCCAGGACCCTGGGATCATGACCTGAGTCAAAGGCAGATGCTTAACTGACTGAGCCACCCAAGCGCCCTAATTTTTTTTTCTTTTTAATCTATATTGTGAGCTCTATAAGCCTAGAACTATGTCTTATTGATACTTGTAACTTTTTAAACTTTGTGTTTTTTTATTTTAAAACGTAGCCACCTAATGATAAAATCAAATCAGTCCATAATGGCATGCCAGTGTGGAGAGAGAGGTCACAAATTACTGAGATTTTCAGGCAGGAAAAACTGGTGAGCCATTGATAATTATACAGATATTGATCATTTTATAGCTATAAAGCTCACTTCCCCTCAAAAGCAACACAAAATAATATAAAACATAGGCTAGATGAGAATAACTTGCTTAATAACAAGCAATGTTTATATAGTGATTATATATTATAATCTGATTTAGTTTTCATACAATGCTGGGAAATTATCACCATCACTTTGTAGATGAAAGAAGACACATTTGAATTGGTCATGTTGTGAACAATTGACTTAAACTTCAAATCCTGGCTTTTTGACTTTCTATATAGGTTCTTTCTTCTACACCATAGTTTATGTTATAATTTAAGTATTATTTTCCTATGTAGTTTCAGGATGATTACATTATCAATTTCCACTAACAAGTCTACTTTTCTTACTTAAAATTTAATCTTCTGACAATGGGAAATATTTCTGGCACTGGTTTAAAATCTGATACCCAAGTGATACCTGGCCAATAACATTTAGACCCATAAAAGGATTTATTTCCCCTGCTTCTAGATAACAAAATTTTGTTTTCAATCTAAACCTGACCAACACATTGAATGTGGAAGGGAAGGAAAATAGAACTAATTAAATAATAATTGATGGCTAAGTTGTTCGATTCTTCTTGAAATGATGAAATGGGGTGTACTAGTGGGCGGGCTCTTGAACTTAGAATATCTATCTTTGATGTGAAGTATATCTAAAGGATTCTCATGTAAGAGGTGTGTGAAAGGGGCCTAACCACCACTCAATCTATTTCCAACAGTTACCTGCCAGTATGAATGCTTCTGTATCATTATAAAAATCTGACAAGCATTCAAAATGAATTACACACAGGATGTCAAGTGTTGTCATGCCAGTTGTTCTTTTACTTCTCAAGGGCTCCCACTGCCCATTTTCAGTTAAAAATCTATCCTGCTATATTGAGGTTTTTTGTCAAGATAAGCATTACTATTTTTATGTCCATCTCTTAAACAAAAGTAAATGTGATTGTCTTTGACTGACCAATAATTATCATAGGTTACAGAGGATTTTCCTGGTCACTACATTCTACAACCTTCTATTATCAAGAAAAAAATTTCAATCTTTGCAGGTGATTTTCCACCGAATTTTAGGTCTATTATGGAATAACTTTCAGAGAATAACTATTAGAGAATAGTTACCAACATGCCTTATTTGATCTAAAAGATAAAAATGTGGAATTATTCACTCCTAGTAATTAGAGTGAATAAATTACCGATAATATTTTAGAATAGTTTACTAAAATTTTTGGTGTATATGTATCATTTAAAAGTTTTCAAATATCTTTGGCTGACGACTCTTAATGAACTCAGCAAAATTTTAAATCACAGTGATCAATAGCAACAAATCAAGTACCTACTTTGCCCTAAGAAGTTTTAAGATCTTTCAGGCCTAGAAACAGGTAATGTTTTGAAAATATTTAAAGACAACGAATAAATACTGCAGTAAAAAGTATTAAATTCTAAGTCCTAAAATGTTTTTAAAGACTGCAATTAAAACTTTCTGGGAAGAAATAAAAACAGAACTGTAAGTTATATGTTCTGGTTTCAATGGATTTCTTCTCTATTTAGATAATTGAATTTAACAGGAAGGAATTGCTAATAACAAAATGAGTGATACAGAATTTAAAACAAAGTATTATACCAAAGTTCCTCAAAATATATTGAAAAATATTAACATATATCATAATTAAAACCTGTACAACGTAACCTTTATTTTATCTAAAAGACAAGATTTATACATTACCAATTCTATAATTAAGTAGGAAAGACAGAAGTTGTAGGTGAATATAAGCTAACATCAGATTGATCAATAAAAACATCAACAGTATTACTTATGAAAAATTACATCAAAACAATATGGTATTGGCCCCAAAATAGACACACAGATCAATGGAAAAAGTCTAAAAATAAGCCCAGTTCTATAGTCAATTAAACTATGACAAAGGAGGAAGGAATATACAATGGGGAAAAGACAGTCTTTTTATTTATTTATTTATTTATTTATTTATTTATTTATTTATTTATTTTTTAAGACAGTCTTTTTAATAAATGGTATTGGGAAAACTGGCCAGCTACATGCAAAAGAATGAAACTTGACCACCTTCTTACAACATACATAAAATAAACTCAAAATAGATCAAAGGCCTTATTGTGAGGCCTAAAACCATTAAACTCTTAAGGGAAAATATAGGTACTAATCTTTTGGACATGGGACTTAGCAAAGTATTTATGGATTTGTCTCCCCAGGCAAGGGGGAATAATAGCAAAATAAAAGATTTTGCACAGCAAATGAAGGAAACCATCAACATAACAAAAAGACAACCTAGTAAATGGGAGAAGATATTTGCAAATGGTATCTGTTAAAGGGTTAATATCCAAAGTATATAAAGAGCTTATACAACTCAACATCAAAAAAACCCCAAATAATCTGACTAAAAATAGGTATTTTTCCAAAGAAGACATACAGATGGCCACTAGACCCATGAAAAGATGCTCAACATCATTAATCATCAGGGATATGCAAACCAAAACCACAATGACATACAATCTTACACCTGTCAGATGGCTAAAATCAAAAACACAAGAAACAACAAGTGTTGGTGAGGATGTGGAGAAAAAGGAATCTTCGTGAACTGTTGGAAGGAATGCAAACAGGTGTAGCCACTGTGGAAGTCAGTATGGAGTTTCCTCAAAAAATTAAAAATAGAACTACCATACGATCCAGTAATCGCATTATTGGGTATTTATCCGAAGAATACAAAAACACTAATTTAGAAGATATATGCATGTTTTTTGAAGCATTATTTACAATAGCCAAATTATGGAAGCAGCCTAAATGTCCATCAGTAGATGAATGCATAAAGAAGATATAGTATGTGTATACAATGGAGTATTATTCAGCCATAAAAAGGAATGAAATTTTACCATTTGCAACAACATGGATGGATCTAGAGAGTATAATGCTAAGCAAAATAAGTCAGAGAAAGACAAATACCATATAATTTCACTCATAATGTGGAATTTAAGAAGCAAAACTATTGGGGGTGCCTGGGTGGCTCAGTCGTTAAGTGTCTGCCTTCAGCTCAGGTCATGATCCTGGGGTCCTGGGATGGAGCCCCGCATCAGGCTCCCTCCTCAGCAGAAAGCCTGCTTCTCCCTCTCCCACTCCCCCTGCTTGTGTTCCCTCTCTTGCTGTCTCTCTCTCTGTCAAATAAATAAAATGGGTAAAATAACTGAAGGGGATTAAGAGTACACTTATCTCGATGAGCCCTAAGTAATATATAGAATTGTTGAATCACTGTATTGAGCATCTGAAACTAATTTAACACTGTATGTCAACTATACTGTAACTAACAAAAAAATAAAAAATAAAAGGAAAAAGAACACTTAACAAGATCAACCCGCCTGGCAAATGTTTAAATATACTGTTCAGTATTGTTAACTATAGGCACTATGCAATACAGTAGATCTCTAGGACTTTTTCATTTTATATAATTAAACTTGTACCCTTTGACTAATACCCTCCCATTTTCCCTTCCTTCCATCCCCTGGCAACCACTATTTTACTCTCTGCTTCTATGAGTTTCACTATTTTAGATTCCTCATATAAGTGGCATCATGTAGTATTTGCAACAACATGGATGAACCCGGAGAACATTATGACAAGTGAAAAAAAGCCAGACACAGGGGCTAGAAGGTATTCTTGAGTGTAATAATCAATGGGTAACCCAAAAGGAAAGCTTCCTGGTAATTAAGTTAGAATATTACAAAAATTGGTGAAGATGCACTGAATTGTATTTGCTAATGGTGGGAAAGCAAATTATTCAATGGGAGTTATAATGTTAGAATCTACAGAAATCAATATATCATTCATTCATTCAAAACAATAAACATTTTTAGGTGAGATAACTGCGGCACATGGGCAAAACAATTTGTCTGACACCACAAAACCAATTTATTAGGTAGGCAGGATAAATGGTTATAGACCCTCAAACTTTGGAGACAAAAAAACATCAAGGTTTAGTTCCTTGTCACATAATTGTTCAAGTTACGGTTTTCAGGTCACAGGAAATTCTATGTCACATAATCTTTCTAGAATCCAGGCTGATGGATGCATTGCCACCTTCAACTTCTGGCTTCTGAAAGTCACTCTGGTCATTGCAATCCCAGCCTAGCTTGGGAAAATGGAAAGAACAACAACAAAAAAGCGCAGCCACTTTCTTAAAGACCCTGTCATAGAAGAGAAACACATTACTTCCATTCACATTTCATTACAGAGATATTGGTACAGGGCCACACTTAACTACACTGGAGGCTGGGAAATGTAATTTTGCTGTGTGTCAGAGAAGGGGAAATAGATTTTTGTGGACAAGTGCAGATTTTGTCCATTCAATAAGTGACAAATAGGGATTTCAACCCACTCAGGCAAGAACAGAGTTTATGCTTTTAAATATTACTGTAAGCAAAGAACTGGAGTACTAGAAGATCTTACTTTTAAATAAGCCTCTAGCTAGACAGTGATACAAAGAAATACCTTCATATTTAATTTAATCAAATTTTAATTAGCTGTCTTTCCGCTGGAACTCTTTCTTAGCCATAGCTATTTTTTATTATTACTTCACATGTAGTGTTTAATAACTAAATATTGTGCACAGAAAAGTAAAACTTCTGTTGACTCATCCAAGGTCTTACTGACTAAAGTTAAATTTGAGGGACAATGGAAGTAAAATTAGAATGACATAGGGAGCCACTTGAATTCTATAGCATTTTTTTCTTGTACACTATTTTAATAATTAAAAATATAAATAAATTACTGGATTGAAATTTAATTAAATATATGAAATACTTTTATATATACATATAACATCCATATATTACATATGACATTCATCTATCTGACATTTATCTATCTGTAACCTATCTGTCTACCTATTATCTTTACATGGTACTCTCCTACAGAGTTTCCTTTTTTAGATACTGGATGTTTGCAAAGGAAATACTAATTGAAGCCCTAAAAAAGTACTATCTTCTTGAAGCTATTTGAAATCATAGCTAAGAATCACCACTGAGCCAAAAGGAAAACTACACAAATGTCTCATCCCAAATCCACAACTTGTTATTCCATTGATTTACAAAGCCCGTGATTTTATAAAACTCCAAATCTCTCAACAATAAAATATCTGATTGTTCCACCTGCCAATTCTTTATAAAAATAGAAATACTAATTTAATTTTGATTAAAATGGAAGCAAAAAATATGAAAATTGATTAGGTTGAAAGGGACAAATTCTGATAGCTCAAGAAATCTGAAAAATCACGTTTTTCAAGTACGTGTATTTTTCTTCTATGTTAGATTATATCAGAGATCTACTTTAATACAAAAATTCTGTCATTCCAAGCAAACACATGTATTTGGAATATCATTTCCATACTTGTGTAAAGTGTTTTTTGGTAAGATGCAGTTTAATTAAACATGCATTAAAATTAGTTTCTATAACTCAACAAATAAAAGATACTTAAACAGGTGTAATACAAATATTTTAGTTTACTTGGGATTTCATACATTTAGAAATAATAACAAGTAGTAATTGTGCCATTAAGAGCAGTGACTACAAAATAGTAACTCAAAGATATTTAATGATATTAGATACTATATTTTAATATATTTGCCACTAATTTGAGGTACTGTCACTTCTGAAAATAAAGGTAACTGTGCACAACTGAAGCAGAGAAATAACTTCTAAAAGTAAAATGGGGCGCCTGGGTGGCTCAGTTGGTTAAGCGACTGCCTTCAGCTCAGGTCATGATCCTGGAGTCCCGGGATCGAGTCCCACATCAGGCTCCCTGCTCAGTAGGGAGTCTGCTTCTCCCTCTGACCCTCCTCCCTCTCATGCTCTCTGTCTCTCTCTCATTGTCTCTCTCGCAAATAAATAAAATCTTAAAAAAATAAAAATAAAAAAAAAATAAAAGTAAAATCATCCAAGCAATTTTTCTTGTTACTCTAGCAAATGGAATAAAACTAGGGAATAGAGGGAAAGAGTAGTTCTGCACCAGCAGCTAATTTTTGGCAGATTGATCTATCAGGAACCATGGTAAAAAGTGCATTTTAAGTAGCTATAATTTTGTTTTAAATAGAGAGGTTCTAAGACACAGTCAGAGATGCTTTGGGAATAGGAAATGAGGAAGTAATATGCAACTACTTTACTTTTGAATATTCAAATACTTTAAAACTACATTTGGGTCTTTTAACTGGTAGGACTGACAGTTTATATGACCTGTTAAGATCCTTTACCATTATATCTTATAAGGCCACGTTGATATTTTAATTTATGCTCAATTGAAATTTTGAGTTTCTGAATTTTATAAGTACAATTTCAAACTACCCGATTAAGAATGTGCTTCTTCAATATTCCTATATATTTTAAAATGTAAATTATATGACAATAGAAAATATTAATGATGATTTATTTGAGATCTTAATGCTAAAAATGCTTTCATAAAATTATAATTATTAAATAATTTCTAATTAAACTTTTTCATTGTAGTTTTAATTTGATTAATCAAAAATCCTTTAATCCTTTAACTTGTTTCCTATGTAATCATGGTTTTAGAAGATTAATCAACGCCTATTAAATACTCCAATAATAATTTGTCTGTACCTTTGGATCCATGGTTTGGTGTCTGCCATTAATTTTGGGAAATTCTCAGTCATTATTGTTTCAAATATCAAATATTCTTCTGTTCCTTTCTCTCTCTTCACCTCTGCCGTTCCCATTATGTATATGTCACACTTTTTGAAGCTGTTCCATAATCCTTGGATATTTTGTTCTACATTTTTTAGTTTTTGTCATCTTTTTGTTTTTCAAGGATTCTATTGATATATTTCTAGCTTAGAGTTTTTTTTCCTCAGCTGTGTCTAATCTACCAGTAAGCCCATCAAAGGCATTCTTCATTTCTGTTATGGTATCTTTGATCTCTAACATTTCTTTTTGGTCATTTCTCAGTATTTCTCTCTGTTTACATGGCTCATCTGTTTTTGCATGCTGTCTATTTTATCTATTAAAGCCCTTCAAATATTAATCATAGTTGCTTTAAATTCTTGGTCTGATAATTTCAACATCCCTGCCATGTCTAGTTCTGTTGTTACTCTGTTTTTAAATTGTATTTTTTGCCTTTCGTTATGCCTTATAATTTTTTCTTGATAGCCGGATATGATATAATGGATAGAAGGAACTGCTGTAAATAGGTTTTTAGTAATATGGTGGTGAGGGGAAGGGTTCTTTAGTCCTATGATAAGATCTCAGTCTTTTAGTGAGCCTGTGCTCCTGGAGTTTCTCAGTTTATTTCTCCTCCATTACTAGGACAGGATGGCAACTGTGGGCTGAAGTTAGGAATTTCCCAGGGCAGTTAGGCTCTGACAATAACCCAGCTGGTCATACTCTTATTAATTAGTTTCCCCTGGAACATCCATTGTTCTAGGGGAACTGAGTGTTGTGATATATTACAAAATGATTCCTTTTCCCCTCCTCTCTGCAGAACTAGGAGGTAAAACTCACAAAACTCTGCCCGCCCCCTCAACACCCTCATGACTGGCCCCCTGGAGTTTTTAACATTCAGATTTGTTTGCATTGAGTCCCCAGCCATTTGTCACTTCCTGTTCAGGTCTTCTTACTCAGTCAGTGCTTCTGTGGCAGTTTCGGCTTGTAAGTCTCTGCTTTGGTAAGCCATGACTCCCGGGATTCACCTGTCTCTACAGTCTTGGGAGGAGGGGTTGGCCCTGTTTCCACACCTCTCAAGCATTCTAGAGGAGTTGCTGATTTCTCAGTCTGTTCAGTTTTTTACTTGTTAGGATAGAGTGACAACTTCCAAACTCCTTACATGCAGAACTGGAAGCCAGAAGCTGATACATTACCTTTGAAGAAGCAAATAAAATTAATAGTTGATAAGCTCATTAACACTGACATTGGCTTAATATTTTTTAAAAATACACATATATATGTATATATATATATATAAAATTCAAAAATATGAAGAAACACAATCTGACTTAAATTTGAACAAAATTTGAACATTTGAATGGACATTTCACTAAGAATATATGCACCCATATATGCATGCATGCACATACACACACATTTTCATGACCTTGGTAGTTATGGTCTGTAAAATTGCCACAAATGCTGAATCAGAGAGTACTGAATGTTTGATCCTACTAGAAATACAAGGTTAGGTTCCTGTAAGCCTTTGGTTACACCATTTTCATCAAGTGATTAATAAATAACCTTGTTTTATGTGTGTTTCTCTTTAAAGATGCCCATTCAATATATATTCAATATATATTGTTGGTTCGTTCACATTAAACTTAAAAGCCAACAGCACTTAACTCATGAATGAATAAAGCTTACCTAACATATATTTTCTCTGTTAGGTCACTTGGCGGAAATTTTAAATAGCAAAATCATCAATGAAAGCATAAAAATACAAAAATCATGGCACTAAATAGACTGCAAAATGGACACTGTTATAGTATGAGACATGAAACGAGTAGGCAGAGCAGTGCTTTGTTCACCTTCAGTTAGGAACATTCATGTTGGGGGATTTAAATTTAAGTTTAAATTTAAATCTTCACATGCCTGTAAATGACTGTGAGTGTTGATTTTGGGGATTCAATTAGGATATTTTGGATATTTTGAAATATGGATATTTCAAATATCCATATATTTGATATGGATATTTCATATATCCATATATATGGATGAAATATCCATATATTATAGGATATTTTGAAATATGAATCCTTGAATAATGAAATTTGACTATATATGTGTATGGAACATGTTTATATTTTATAATACATATACAAGTATGTTTGTATATATAATATATGGAAGTAAAATATATGCAAATTTTACTTATATAGATATATATATATATATACATAAGCTCATAAAAGTTACTCATTATAACTATTCATCAAGAAAATATATATTAATACTACATAGTGAGATACCGCTATCTGCCCACTACAATGGCTAAAATTAGAAAACACTGGTAATACTGAGTGGTAATGAGGACATAGAGAAAGAGAACTCTCATTTATTAGTAGTAGGAATGTAAAATATTACACACATTTTGGAAAATGTACTCTCTTTAAAATTTAAACATTAATTACTTTATAACTCATCATTTTAACTACTAGATATTTATGTAAAATAAATGAAAGTATATGTTCTCAAAAAGACTTACATAAAAATGGTTATTGCAGCTTTATTTTTTATAGCCCAAATCTGGAAACAACTCAAATATAAGTCAACAGTTGAATGGATAAATAAATTGTGATCTATTCATACAGTGGAATAATATTCAGCAAGAAAAAAAGGAATGAATCACTGATACACATAACAATATGGATCTCAAAACATTATGCTAAGAAAAGGAATCCAGGTAAGAAAGGACACAAATGTGAACAGGTAAAATAATGTGATTGTAATAGAAATACAATTGAATGTGATTGACTGGGACTGTTCTGGGAAATGACTGCAAAAAAAAAAAAAAACAGAGGAAATGTTTACTGGGTGATAGAAATATTCTACATCTTGGGGCACTTGGGTGATATGGTCAGTTAAGTGTCTGACTCTTGGTTTCAGCTCAGGTCATGATCTCAGGGTTGTGAGATTAAGCCCCATGTTGCTCCACACACAGTGTGGAGTCTGCTTCAGATTCTCTCTCCCTCTCCCTTTATCCCTTCTGCTCATGCTCTCTCTCTCTAAAATAAATAAATAAATCTTAAAAAAAAAGAGAAATATTCTGCATCTCTACTCTCTGTGGTTGTGCTGACATTTACATTTATCATAATTTATCCAACAGGACACTTAATGGATGCTTTTTGTTGAATGTAAAGCATGCATTGATAAATTAATATGAAAAAAGAGACAAGGGACTTTGTAAAAGTAGCCTACTTGATGTGCAATTCACAAAAATGGAAATCAAAACAGTCAATACAAATATGAAAATATGCTTAACATCTTTGTAATCAGGCAAATTCCAATTGACACTATCAAGATACTATTAAACATCTAAAAGATTTAGAAAAATTAAAATGTCTGACAATGTTAATGTTGACAGATGTATATAGGAATTTGAAACATTGTAGGTAGATTTATCAATTGACACAACCACACTGGAAAAGTTTATTATTATATGGTAAATTTTAAGATCTACATCCTTTTGACATATCAATCCCTAGAAAAAATGTTGGTCATGTACAGCAAGAAAATATGTTCAAAACACCATTGCTTCTTAATAAACCCAAACTGGAAACAAGTTAATAGTTAATTATAATTATTTCACAGAATATTTTATAGCAATAAGAAACTTCAGCTACATATAGCAGCATGAATGAATCTCTCTAACATTGAACAAAAGAATGAAATCACCAAAGAATACATAAAGTATGACTTCATTTACATAAACTTGAACAATATTAAAATAATTATTAGGGTACATACATAAGCAATAATACTATAAAAGGGTAAAGGTATGATATATCCAAAAGTTGAATTAGTGCTCAGTTCTAGGAGGAGATAGAAGGATGTGATATAGTGAGACATACAGTTTCCTGACAATATCCAATTTCTAGCCAAAGGTGTTATAGATAAGGGTAGTTACTTGAAACTTTTATACTACAGTTTTATTGCACATCACACAAACACACATGCACACACACACACACACACATACAGAAGTAAAATAAACCCCTGTCAGATATACTATGGGCATTTCCTACTGCTTTAGAAGAACACATTAAGAGGACAAAGGTAATGTGCTACATGTAAAATAGAAAAGTAGTTTTTTAAGTTCAAAAAGGTAATTTCAGCATCCCTAAAAATTGATACCAATAAGGAAGCAGCAACCAACTATGTAGATTAACTCCTAAGAAAAGAGTAAAGAAAGTAAAGATGTTGGGAGGGGAAATGAAGGCAGTGCAATTAGTGAGAAGAGAGAGTGTTGTCAGACTCCAGACACTGCCTAAATTTGCCTACTATATACTTTCCTCTAGACCAGCACTATTAATGGTATTTCCCATCTACCAGAGTTGAAGATGAGAGAAAACTGATAAATACAATTGTGGCTAAAAAATAAGGCCTACTATAAAATCAACAACACAAGAAACAAAAAGTGTTGGCGAGGATGCAGAGAAAGGGGAACCCTCTTGAATTGTTGGTGGGAATGCAAACTGATGCAGCCACTCGGGAAAACAGTACGGAGGTTCCTCAAAAAGTTAAAAATTGAACTACCCTACAACCCAGCAATCATGCTACTGGGTATTTACCCAAAGAATACAAAACCACTAATTCAAAGGGACACATGCACCTCTATGTTTATAGCAACATTATCAACAATAGCCAAATTATGGAAAAAAACCTAAATATCCATCAACTGATGAATGGATAAAGAAGATGTGGTATATATTATACACACACAGTGGAATATTACTCAGCCATAAAAAGAATGAAATCTTGCCACTTGCAATAATGTGGATAGAACTAAAGAGTATAATGCTAAGTGAAATAAGTCAGTCAAAGACAAATAACATATGATTTTACTCATATGTGGAATTTAAGAAACAAAACAAATGAGCAAAGTGGAGGAAAAAAAAGAGAGAAAAACCAAGAAATAGACTCTTAACTATACAGAACAAACTAGCAGTTATTAGAGGAGAGGTAGGTGGAGGATGGGTTAGATAGGTGATGGGGATTAAGGAGTGCATTTATAATGATGAGCACTGGGTGATGTATGGAAGTGTTGAATCTCTATCTATCTATACATAAAAGGATATATATATATATCTATATATATACAGCTATTCATTAGTGTGCAAGTCAGATGGAATAGCTTTCCCTCAAGCCTAAGTTCCATATTGTGAGTTGGGTTCTCATCTGCAGCTAACTTTCCTATCTCCAAATTCTCCTTAGATCAGGCTCTAACTTGAACATATTCTTCTCACAGAGAATCATAAATGCACATCGGGCTTATTAATTCATATAGGTACATTTAACGCGTCAGCTTGCATTAGTTTGCCAACATTTCATTAGCTAAAAGTCAGTGGGTCAGGGTAGTATCTTCTGCCTCAACAAAGAGGCAAAGAGGAGTAAATATTTGCTGAATAACAACACAGTTTTTCAAAGATATAGATAACCTAAAGTTGAGAAGCTGGATGAAAGTTTTTAAAGATAAGACCATGTTTGACTTTCCTGATCATGATTAATTATATTTGAAACAGAATATTAAGGAAGATATTAGTGACACCCACATATGCATATATATTTTAAAAGAATATTATAGGTTAGGGGCGCCTGGGTGCCTCAGTCGTTAAGCGTCTGCCTTCGGATCAGGTCATGATCCTAGGGTCCTGGGATCGAGTCCTGCATCAAACTCTCTGCTCAGCAGAAAGCCTGCTTTTTCCTCTCCCACTCCCCCTGCTTGTGTTCCCTCTCTCACTGTATCTCTTTCCGTCAAATAAATCTTTAAAAAAATAAAAGAATATTGTAGGTTTATATATTTTTAGTAAATATAGAATGACATTTTTGAAGTTATAATTCCTATACACTTTAAAATTCAAGTACATTATTAAAGCAAAAACTAACAAATTTGAACAACTGTGTATGTGTTCACATTTCTCTAAGTAGCTAAGAAAAGTTTTAGAAAGGGAAGAAGAAAAAATTTTATGAAACATTTGTTCATTAGTGCATTTCATCTACAGGTATTTAAGCGAAACCTATATTCTAAATACAAGCTTAGATTGCTATTTATCAACTGACTCATGACTCCTGGGTTTCATAAAATCAATTTTTAATCCCATAGGTTACTCTATATTTTTAACTTTCTCTTTGAAATTTGCCAAATATTTCTTTTAATAACATAATTTCTCTTTTCAGACTATGAATTTGCTTAGCCTGATGGTTGTTCAATACTAATACCCAAAACATTTAAGGAATACTATCATCCTAATAAATAAAGGACACAAATGGAATAATTTCAAAATTTACATGCTGGTCAGGGGATTCTCAATCTGCTTCAATATTTTAGTATAAAAATAGATCACTAAAATAAAAACAAATAAATTTAAGAAAATACCAGGAGATAAATTTGCTTTAGTTAGGACAATTTATCTTGCAATACATAGCCCATGTGCATGCCAATATAATGATTATTTTCAATAAAAATTTGAATTTGATAATAGCTAAAATGATTAATAGGATAATCATTTGAAATATCATGACTGTATTTACTTCTAATATTTTTCTAAATATTATCCAGGTAAAGTGTGGTACTTGGATATAGGGAAATTGAAGGTAAAAATATAAGTAGATGTTGTCACAATGGCTTATTAGTCCTCTAGGTGAGAACAGTATTAACTAATTCTATTGGTGAGGAGATAAAACTACAGAGAACTGACTCTCTCTAGTTTGTCATGTGAGTCAGATTCATAGTAGTCACTGATGATGGAGAGTAATTAATCTTCTAGCCTTCTGGCAATAACTATTCATCTTTCAAAGATTATTTCAATTATACCTGCCTGAAGAAATCTTATCTTTTTTTAAAAAAAGATTTTATTTATTTATTTGAGACAGAATGAGAGAGAGAGAGAGCACATGAAAGGGGGAGGGTCAGAGGGAGAAGCAGACTCCCAGCTGAGCAAGGAGCCCGTTGCAGGACTTGATCCCAGGACCCTGAGATCATGACCTGAGCCGAAGGCAGATGCTTAACCAATTGAGCCACCCAGGCGACCAAGAAATCTTATCTTTTCCCTAAGCAGAACTATTTATCTTTTAGTCTCAAAGACCATAATATACTATTTTGTTCTCATAAAAATGTATTCAATTTACTGTACATTTATAACATAATTCAATAGTAAGCTTTGGTAAGACATGGACTTTATTCAAATTATTTCAATTTATATACTATCATCTTGCATAAATGAGATCTTTAGAAAATGGTAACTGAAAGAGACTATATAAACACTCCTGAATGTGGATAAGAATGTACACATAAAGTTCATTAGAGGAAAAATATTAGGCGGGAAAACTTTTTAAAAATAGGTGGAAAGGAAACTATATTCCATTTTTTTCCAATGTGTGACTTTACAATAAGAAGTTAAGAAGCATAAATATATTTCCAACTCTAAATTAGCTAAAATCATTTTTGAAGGAATAATGGCCAAGATATGAGGAGTGAAGTGAATTTACTTTAAAACAAATGACAAATAGTCAAGTGATGCTTTGGAAGTAAAAATGGAAGGAGAGAAACAGGAGAAAATATGAATGTTATGATCATGTCAACATTAAAAACAGGATTAAATTTTTTTAATTTTTTATTGTTATGTTAATCACCATGCATTACATCATTAGTTTTTGATGTAGTGTTCCATGAATCATTGTTTGCGTATAACACCCAGTGCTCCATGCAGAACGTGCCCTCTTTAATACCCATAACAGGCTAACACATCCACCCATCCCCCTCCCCTCTAGAACCCTGTTTGTTTTTCAGGGTTCGTCTCTCATGGTTCATCTCCCCCTCCGATTGCCCCCCCTCATTCTTCCCCTCCTGCTATCTTCTTCTTTTTTTTTTTTTTTTACATATATTGTATTATTTGTTTCAGAGGTACAGGTCTGTGATTCAACAGTCTTGCACAATTCGCAGCGCTCACCATAGCACATACCCTCCCCAATGTCTATCACCCAGCAACCCCATCCCTCCCACCCCCCACCACTCCAGCAACCCTCAGTTTGTTTCCTGAGATTAAGAATTCCTCATATCAGTGAGGTCATATGATACATGTCATTCTCTGATTGAATTATTTCGTTCAGCATAATACCCTCCAGTTCCATCACGTCATTGCAAATGGCAAGATCTCATTCCTTTTGATGGCTGCATAATATTCCATGGTATATACATATACCACATCTTCTTTATCCATTCATCTGTCGATGGACATCTTGGCTCTTTCCACAGTTTGGCTATTGTGGACATTGCTGCTATAAACATCGGGGTGCACATACCCTTTCGGATCCCTACGTTTGTATCTTTGGGGTAAATACCCAGTAGTGCAATTGCTGGATCGTATGGTAGCTCTATTTTCAACTTTTTGAGGAACCTCTATACTGTTTTCCAGAGTGGCTGCACCAGCTTGCATTCCCACCAACAGTGTAGGAGAGTTCCCCTTTCTCCACATCCCCACCAGCATCTGTCGTTTCCTGACTTGTTAATTTTAGCCATTTTGACTGGTGTGAGGTGATAATCTCATTGAGGTTTTGATTTGGATTTCCCTGATGCTGAGTGATTTTGAACACTTTTTCATGTGTCTGTTGGCCATTTGGATGTCTTCTTTGCAGAAATGTCTGTTCATGTCTTCTGCCCATTTCTTGCCTGGATCATTTGTTCTTTGGGTGTTGAGATTGATAAGTTCTTTATAGATTTTGGATACTAGCCCTTTATCTGATATGTCATTTGCAAATATCTTCTCCCATTCTGTCAGTTGTCTTTTTGTTTTGTTGACTGTTTTCTTTGCTTTGCAAAAGCTTTTTATCTTGATGAAGTCCCAATAGTTCACTTTGCCCTTGCTTCCCTTGCCTTTGGCAATGTTTCTAGGAAGAAGTTCCTGCGGCTGAAGTCGAAGAGGTTGCTGCCTGTGTTCTCCTTTAGGATTTTGATGGACTCCTGTCTCACATAGAGGTCTTTCAACCATTTGGAGTCTATTTTTGTGTGTGGTGTAAGGAAATGGTCCAGTTTCATTCTTCTGCATGTGGCTGTCCAATTTTCCCCACACCATTTGTTGAAGAGACTGTCTTTTTTCCATTGGACATTCTTTCCTGCTTTGTCAAAGATGAGTTGACCATAGAGTTGAGGGTCCATTTCTGGGCTCTCTATTCTGTTCTATTGATCTATGTGTCTGTTTTTGTGCCAGTACCATACTGTCTTGATGATGACAGCTTTGTAATAGCGCTGGAAGTCCGGAATTGTGATGCCACCAGCTTTGCTTTTCTTTTTCAACATTCCTCTGGCTATTCAGGGTCTTTTCTGGTTCCATACAAATTTTAGGATTGTTTGTTCCATTTCTTTGAAAAAAGTGGATGGTATTTTGATGGGGATTGCATTGAATGTGTAGATTGCTCTAGGTAGCATTGACATCTTCACAATATTTGTTCTTCCAATCCATGAGCATGGGACGTTTTTCCATTTCTTTGTGTCTTCCTCAATTTCTTTCATGAGTATTTTATAGTTTTCTGAGTATAGATTCTTTGCCTCTTTGGTTAGATTTATGCCTAGGTATCTTATGGTTTGGGTGCAATTGTAAATGGGATCAACTCCTTAATTTCTCTTTCTTCTGTCTTGTTGTTGGTGTATAGGAATGCCACTGATTTCTGTGCATTGATTTTATATCCTGCCACTTTACTGAATTCCTGTATGAGTTCTAGCAGTTTTGGGGTGGAGTCTTTTGGGTTTTCCACATAAAGTATCATATCATCTGCAAAGAGTGAGAGTTTGGCTTCTTTGACAATTTGGATGCCTTTCATTTCTTTTTGTTGTCTGATTGCTGTGGTTAGGAATTCTAATACTATGTTTGAATAGCAGTGGTGATAGTGGACATCCCTGCCGTGTTCCTGACCTTAGGGGAAAGCTCTCAGTTTTTCCCCATTGAGAATGATATTCACTGTGAATTTTTCATACATCCTTTTATGATATTGAGGTATGTACCCTCTATCCCTATACTCTGAAGAGTTTTGATCAAGAAAGGATGTTGTAGGGCGCCTGGGTAGCTCAGTCGTTAAGCATCTGCCTTCGGCTCAGGTCATGATCCCAGGGTCCTGGGATCGAGTCCCACATTGGGCTCCCTACTTGGCAGGAAGCCTGCTTCTTCCTCTCCCACTCCCCCTGCTTATGTTCCTGCTCTCGCTCTCTCTCTCTCTGTCAAATAAATAAATAAAGTCTTAAAAAAAAAAAGGAAGGATGCTGTACTTTGTCAAATGCTTTTTCTGCATCTATTGAGAGGATCATATAGTTCTTGTTCTTTCTTTATTAATGTACTGCATCACATTGATTGATTTGCGGATGTTGAACCAACCTTGCAGCCCAAGGATAAATCCCACTTAGTCGTGGTGAATAATCTTTTTAATGTACTTTTGGATCCTATTGGCTAGTATTTTGGTGAGAATTTTTGCATCCATGTTCATCAAGGATATTGGTCTGTAATTCTCCTTTTTGATGGGGTCTGTCTGGTTTGGGGATCAAAGTAATGGTAGCCTCATAAAACGAGTTTGGAAGTTTTCCTTCCATTTCTATTTTTTGGAACAGTTTCAGAAGAATAGGTATTAATTCTTCTTGAAATGTTTGGTAGAATTCCCCTGGGAAGCCATCTGGCCCTGGGCTTTTGTTTGTTGGGAGATAAACAGGCTTAAAATTTAGTTAGGAAATTTGACAAGTCAGAGATTAGTATTGAATCATTGAATGGTTCTAAGCAATAATGAAGCCTATATGATTTAAATTTTTCAGGGAGCTCAGGGAATTCAGGATAGCATCCATACAAAAAAAGAAGGAAGATTCATAACATTTTAAGGGGATCCCAATGAGTTAGCTTTGAACATTTTGGTTTATATCCTTTATACTTTATGTTTTGTTTTGTTTTGTTTTCAAAGGCAATGCTCATTGCTGTTCTTTTCTTTCATGGAATTTCTGTATTAGTATTCTGTTTCTATGGTGACAGACTTTTTTCTCATTAATAATGTTTTAGTATTGATTATATGCTACTATGATAATATTTTGGATAAATTGGTTAACTAGAATGTGGCATCACATTTAATTTAATCTCTTATTTCATTTTTAATAAAGTCACTAGAAATTTAAAAGTACATATGTGACTCATGGTACATTTAAAACTTTTTTATTGAGATATAATTGACATAGAACATTGTGTAAGTTTATTGTATATAAAGTGTTGGATTTGATGCATTTATATCCTGCAATATGATTACCAGCAAGGCCTTAGCTAACACCTCTTTCATGTCACATAATCATCACTGTGAATTTGTGGAGAGAACATCTAAGATCTAGTCTTTTAGCAACTTTGAAGTATATAACACAGTATTGTTGACTATAATCATTATTTTGTACATTAGATTGCCGGATCTTATTTATCTTTTATTTGCAAGTTTTTACCCTTCAACATCTCACCAATGCCCTCACCCCCTAACCCCTGGTAACCACTATTCTACTGCTTCTATGAGTTCAGTTTTCTTAGATTCCATATATAACTGATATACAGTATTTGTCTTACTGTGTCTGATTCATCTCACTTAGCATATGCCCTCAATTTTATTCATGTTATCACAAATAGCAGGATTTATTTCTCATAAATTATATATACATATAGTCATATGGCCTTTTTTTAGGGGGTAGGGGCAGAGGGAGAGGGAGAAGGAGAATCTTAAGCAGGCTCCATGCCCAGCACGGAGCCTGACGTGGGGCTTGATCTCATAAACCTGAGATCATGACTTGAGCTGAAATCAAGAGTTGGACGCTTAACTGACTGTGCCACTCAGGAGCCCCTACAGTTAGATATTCTTTATTCATTCATCTGTTAACAGGACACTTAAGTTGTTTCCATATCTTGGCTATTGTATATAATATAGCAATAAACATAGAAGTGCAGATATCTTTTTGATATCATGTTTTCATTTCCTTTGGATATAACACCCAGGAATGAGATTGCTGGATCATGTGGTTATTTCCATTTTTATTTTTTTTTGAGGAACCTCCATACTGTTTTCCATAATGGCTGAACTGAACCAATTTACATTTCACCAAAAATGCACAAGGGTTCCCTTTCCTCTACATCCTTTCCAACAGTTTGTCTTCTTGATAATAGCCATTCTAGCAAGTGTGAGATGTTATTTCATTGTGTTTTTGATTTTCATTTTTCTGACAATTAGTGATGTTAAGCCTCTTTTCATAAGTACCTGTTGGCCATTTGTATGTTTTTGAAAAAATGTCTACTCAGTTCCTCTACCCATTTTTAAATAGGGCTATTTTTTGGTTTTGTTTGGAATTGATTTGTATAATTTCTTTATGTATTTTGGATGGTAACCCCTTATCAGCTATATGGATTGCAAATATTTTCTCCTGTTTCATAGGATGTCTTTTCAGTCTGTTGATTGTTTTGCTGTGTAGATGCTTTTTAGTTTGATATAGTTCCAGCTGATTTTTTCTTTTGTTGCTTGTGCTTTTGATACCATATCCAAAGAATCATTGCTAAGACCAATATAAAGGAGTTTCTACCCTATGTTTGCTTCTAGGAGTTTGTCTTTAATCCATTTAGAGTGTATTTTGTTAAGTCTATTTTTTGTTTTTTTCTGATAGAAGTATAGCTACGTCTGGTTTCTTCTGGTTACCATTTTCTTGGAATATCTTTTTCTATGCCTTCATTTGAGCTTATGTGTGTCCTTAAACTGATATGTGTCTCTTGTAGACAGCATATAGTTGTGTGATATTGTGTGATCTCTCTCTATATATCCATTTTTCAGCTTGCCTGGCTGCTGTCTGTCTTTTCATATAAAAAAACCTCTTCACTTTTATGTGGTAAAATTCATTCATTATTATTCCAGTTTATATAGTCTCTGTTTCTTAAGAAAGCCTATCATAACCTAAGACAAAATTACTACTGGAGTAAAAATTTGTTTAGTTTCACAAATAACATCCAAATATTTAATCTACTAGTAATTAATATCTGTGTATATTATGAGGGGTTATTCCATTCTATTTTCCTTTCCCTTCCATAAAAATAATCTATTGTCCCACCACCATTATTAGGATAGCCCTTTCTTTCCCAGAGATCTCCAAAGCTACCTGCCATGTATCTAGGGTGTCATAGGTTCATTTCTAGGATCTAGTCTCTTTCATTGGTCAGTTGTCTTTCCCTACCAAAATACCAAACTCTCTTCCTAACAATAATTTTATAATGAGTCTTGATATTTGGTAGGTTATCAGATATCCCTTTCATGATAAGCCCTAATCTTATGATTCTTATTCAGGAATATGTTGGTTCATTATGCCCATTTTATCTTTCACAAAATATTCACATTAATGTTGTCATAAAAACACTTTGAGATACTGATTAAAATTGTAGTAATTTTACAGATAAGTTTTGGGATGATTAATATCTTTACAATATTGAGTTTATCTAGATATGAACATAATTTATTAGAAAATTTATTTAGAGGGGGTGCCTGGGTGACTCAGTTGATTAAGCAACTGCCTTTGGCTCAGGTCATAATCCTAGAGTACTGGGATCAAGTCCCTCATGGGGCTCCCTGCTCAGCAGGGGGTCTGCTTCTCCCTCTGACCCTCCTTTCTCTTATGCTGTCTCTCATTCTCTCTCTCTCAAATAAATAAATAAAATATTTAAAAAAAGAAAATTTATTTAGAAATTCTTACAGCCTTTAATAATGTGCTATATGTTTTATTTATTTATTATTTATTTATTTATTTATTTATTTATTTAATTTTTATTATTATGTTCAATTAGCCATTATATAGTACACCATTAGTTTTTGATGTAATGTTTAATGATTCATTAGTTACATATAACACCCATTGCTCATCACATCAGGTGCCCTCCTTAATGCCCATCACCCAGTTACCCCCTCCCCCAAGCCCCCTCCCTTCTGTAACGATTATCATATGATTTCACTCATATGTGGAACATAAGGAATAGTGCAGAGGACCACAGGGGAAGGGAGGGAAAACTGAATGGGAAGAAATCAGAGAGGGAGACAAACTATGAGAGTCTCTGGACTCTGGGAATGTGCTATGTTTTAACTATGAAGGTCCTGTACATATTTTATCTTTATTTTTATATAACTTAATTTTTCATATAATTGTGAAATTATATTTTTGAATTTGTGTTTCTGAACTCTTTATTGGTGCTGTATTGAATTGCATTTATTTTTTGTGCTTTCCACTTATAGCAAACATTATCATTAGATTCTGCCATTAATTAAAAGTTTTCTGCAGTATTAATGTGATCACTTGTGAATAATGGAGGTGTTGTTTATTCTTTTTCATCTTTATATCATTTTATATATTTTTTGGCATTTTTTTCAACGGCTAGAAATTCCACTGCAATATTAATTACAAGTGATAATAGTGGTCTTTGCCTTGCTGTGATTTTTAAGGAAACATTTCTGCCTTTTTAACATTAAGAATAATGATCGTTAGATTTTTGGCAGATACAGTTGTGACCATTCGTGTTCAAAACTGTGCCTCAGGAAGAGCAAACAATTGGCACTAAACAAATATCTGCTGAATTGATGAATTAACGGAGCAAAAGACATTAGGAATGAGACTAGGGTGTCATTTCTTATTTATTATTAAGATTCATACTTGTACGTGGGCAGGGATAATGTTTAAAATAACATTAAATATATTTGAATTTACTCCCATAAAATAATTCTTATGAGAAAAAGACTTCAACATTTCTTCATTACTTATTATATTTGTGCATATTTGATAGTGTATATATCTGAGCACCAGTTATCATATCTGATCTAGGGGAAAATTGGCAATGCCTCTGAAAATTATTCAAAGCATGGCTTAAGGTGACTACCACAATTACAGGCTTCATTTTCCCAGAAAACTTTTCTGTGGACTGTAAAAGCTTAACCAAATGTTAGCAACTTGACAGGCTGCACCTGAAAAAGGAATATTTTATTTCTAAATTACTATTCTGTAGACCCCATAATATTTAATCTTTTAAAGTGCCATAGTGATTCAGAGTAGATAAAATTGAAATGCATGTTTTCCAGAAGACAGGGACCGAAACCTCTTAAGCCAGAAAACCTAGACCATTAATTTTCCTCTACTGTCTGTAATGGGAGGTTTGTGATAGACTTGTGACTGATCCCTTTCCTCAGAGATCATTTCCTGGCTCTGTCTGTGTTCAATAAGATGTAATATCATCCCCCTGATAATAGGTATTTGTTACTTAGCAACAAGTTCTACTTGTATATACTACAATTCATGGTTAATACATCTACAATTCTCTCCAAAAAAATGAATAGTTATATTTTAGGCTAAAATAATACTTAAAATGAACCGAATGTTTTAAAAATTCAAACCAACTCTGCTAGCAGCTCTGAGAAAAAGAATATTAAACTACAAAATAATCTAAATGTAAAATAACAAACATATTCAATTTGAATAAGTATCAGTATCTCCTGACTGTTTCAGCTTTTAAAGGTTGAAACTGAATAAAAGTAAAAATAATAAAAATAAAGTATGATTTCTTTAAGAAATGAATGAGGGGGACAACTTCATTTGAATAGATTTCCCAACTGAGAAATTTAAGTTAAACTGTAAACTCAGAATGACTAAATACTAATGAGGTTGTTTGAAAGCTGAATGTTACCGAAGACCACTTCAATAATAGGAGAATAGCTGTTGGGAAAATGAAATTTTCTGGCACTGTGATTTGTGTGACATTATGTACATTTTGGCTCAAAAATAAAATAAGATGTCATAACATAAAATAGAACGATCTACAAACTAACCTGTCAAAAAATAAATACGGTTGATTCAGGACAAGTTAACTTCCCATCACTATAAAAAATTAAGTAGAAACTGGATTATGTTTTGAGAGGGAAGTCAAGTAGGAAATTTATGCATTGCTAGAGAGTGGCACATATTAAATATGATTAATCCTGGTTTTCAAATTAAATAATAACAATAATAAAAAGCCTACAGTCATTACATTATTTCTCCAAAAAGTAATTACTCATTAGTTTTTTTATAGGTGACATATGATTTAAATTTTTTAACAGAACAACTTTAGTTTTTAGAAGCATCAATGACTAAATGTTAAGTGCTGTATTTTGCTAGTCATATAGGAGACTACTGATGTGAGACTATTGATGTGAAATGTCATCTTGTCAACACATCCACTCACTATTTAAAATAGAAATTTTAAATATGTATGATAATGATTCTTAAGCTTCTTGACTGTCACAAACCCTTGAAAAAATATAATTAAAGCTGAGACTCTAACCCAGGAAATTGTATCTACATAAAAGTTGTTTTAAATAGTATTTCAGTAATTATGTTGGAGAAATCTAATAAAATACAGTATTTAATAAAAAAGTACTATAACATAATTGACATAAAACTATAGTTTTGCTCTTCTGATGTAATGATAATGTGAGTACTCAATATGCTTTTCTTCTGCCAATAATAGATCTTTTTTGAAATGGCATAAGACAAGAAGGGGTTCTTTTGTTTCTTATTATTCGTATTCTACAGCACCATTCATATGAGATTTCTTTTAAGCAGAAAGAAGTCAAATTTCTGTACTGTATAATGTTTTAAAGTCAAATTCCATGCACTTAAGAGTATTTTTCTGGATCCCTTTTAAAATTGTCAGGGGGTAGGTGTGAGGAATAACATTTGAAGAATAGTAATACTTGGATGTATTAAAGCTTAGAAGAAAACATTGATTTCCATTTGAAATTTTTTTTTTAATTCCATTTCTTATTCTATAATCCTGCTTTTGCTACAAGTTTAACTTACAACAGTTACTACAGGAAGTTTAAATTCTCTTTAGTGTGACCTAATATATCTTACCACTATAGCCTTTAACTTCTATGCCTAGATTGTTTGATTATTATGTACAAATTAATTATAGCACAATTTTATTCTTTATGGTGGCCAAGTAGTTATCTTCTTTTCTTACTTTAGGGTCAAAGAAGAAAGGATGTGTTAAGGAATTCTATTTTCTCTAGAACCACTTCATATCTTGCTTCTTCATTTTGTTTACTTTGTATACATATGTAAAACTTCAAGTTATAGCTCTTTACTATGATAGCATTTTATTTTTTTACTTTTTAATTTTTTAAAGATTTTATTTATTTATTTATTTATTAGAGATAGAGAGAGAGAGAGAACAAACAGGGGAAAGGACAGAGGGAGAAGCAGACTCCATGCTGGGCAGGGAGCCCCACATGGCACTAGATCCCAGGACCCTGAGATCATGACCGGAGCCGAAGGCAGCCACAGTCACTTAATTGACTGAGCCACCCAGGTGCCCCTATTATTATGGTATTTAAAATAAATATTCTAGGTAAGATTTAACTTATTATATTTACTTATTTTTTCCATAATTATAGCTCAAATGTCATGTGTTACAATTAGTTCCATGTATACAGAAGCTTCCCTTCTGAGAAACAAAGTTATTTTACTGAAAAACAAGTTGGGTGTGTCCATATCCTATGTCTTCAGCATATCAACAAATATATGAAATATCTAAATATCTCATTTTCTCAAGATTCCAGAACAGAATCAACCTAACCAAAGAGGTAAAAGATCTGTACTCTGAAAACTGTAAAATGCTGATGAAAGAAATTAATGATGGCACAAAGAACTGGAAAAACATTCAATGCTCATGGATTGGAAGAACAATTGTTAAAATGTCCATACTACCCAAAGTAATCTGCACATTTAATGCAATTCCTAGCAAAATACCACCAGCATTTTTTAATGGAGCTAGAACAAACAATCCTAAAATTTGTGCAGAACCACACAAGATCCCAAATAGCCACAGCAACCTTGAAAAATAAAAGCAAAGTTGGTGGCATCACATTTCTGGACTTAAGTTATATTACAAAGCTGCAGTCATCAAGATGGTATGGTACTGGCACAACAATAGGCACATACATCAATGGAGCCAAATAGAAAACCCAGAAATGGACCCACAACTCTATAGTCAACTCATCTTTGACATAGTAGGAAAGAATGTCCAATGGAAAAAAGATAGTCCCTTCAACAAATGGTGTTGGGTCAGCAGAAGAATGAAACTGGACTAGCTTCTTATACCATACACAAAAATAAATTCAAAATGGATGAAAGACCTAAATGTGAGACAGGAAACAATAAAAATCCTAGAGAAGAACCCAGGCAACAACCTCTTTGACCTCAGCCACAGCAAGTTCTTACTAGACACATCTCCAGAGGCTAGGGAAACAAAAGCAAAGATGAACTACTGGGACTTCAAGATAAAAAGCTTCTGCACTGCAAAGGAAACAATCAACAAAACTAAAAGGCAACCTATGGAATGGGAGAAGATATTTGCAAATGACATATCTGATAAAAGGTTAGTATCCAAAATCTATAAAGAACTTTTCAAACTCAACACCCCAAAACAAATAATCCAATTAAAAAAATGGGCAGAATACATGAATTAGACATTTTTCCAAAGAAGACATACAGACGGCTAACAGACACATAAAAGGACGCTGACAACACTCCTCATCAGGGAAATAAATGCAAATCAAAACTACAATGAGATATCACCTCACACCTGTCAGAATGGCTAAAATTAACAACACAGGAAACAGCAGGTGTTGGCAAGGATGTGGAGAAAGGGGAACACTCTTACACTGTTGGTGGGAATGCAAACTTGTGCAGCTACCCTGGAAAACAGGAGGGAGCTTTCTCAAAAGGTTAAAAATAGAACTGCCCTATGTCTCAGCAATTGCACTAAGTATTTACCAAAAGGATACAAAAACACTAATTCGAAGGGATGCATGCACCCCAATGTTTATAGCAACATTATCAACAGTAACCAAATTATGTAAAGAGTCCAGATGTCCATTGACTGATGAATGGATAATGAAGTTGTATATATATATATACAGTGGAATATTACCCAGCCATTAAAAAGAATGAAACCTTGCCATTTGCAAAGTCATGGATGGAGTTAGAGTGTATTATGCTGAGGGAAACAAGTTAGAGAAAGCAAATACCTTATGATTTCACTCATATGTGGAATTTAAGAAACAAAACAGATGAACATAGGGGAGAAAAAGAGAGAGGCAAACCATAAAGCTGACTCTTAACTATAGAGAACAAATTGATCATTACCAGAATGGAGATGGGTTGGGGGATTGGTTAAATAAGTAATGGGGATTAAGGAGTACACTTGTGATGAGCACCGTGTGTGGTATGTAAGTGTTGAATCACTAAATTGTACATCTGAAGCTAATTGTTATACCGTATGTTAGTTAACAAACTGGAATTTAAACAGAAATTAAAAAATATAATAATAAAAATAAAAATGTAAAATGCCTTTTACGATTATTTTATCTTATCAGTGGCACCAAGTATTGTCCTTTGAATAAAAATGATGTTTCTCTGAAGCATGTTCTCTTTAGTTTATGCAAAGTAGTTGTTAGCAGGTATAAGGTTCTGCACACATCTCTTCCCTCTTGTCTGAGGATCTTAATTAATCCATCCAGTCTTTCATAGATTCCAATGATACGTACAACCACCATGTGTCCATACAACTTAGGTGTTGGAGATATGATGGTAAATAAGGTGGTGATTGACTTTTCCTCATGGAATAGATACATTCTGTGTTCCTGAAACTGAATGAAGCTAACTGCCTCTGTTAGGAATTGGGAGGTGGGAAATCCAAGACTGAATCTCAGATTAGTATGTTACTACTACTCAGCCTTAGATTCCAAATCAAATAACAGGGCTTCACTTTTTTATTTTACTATTTCTAGAACTTGAGGATTTGACCCCTATTTGTCCTTATTTACAAGGAAAGAATCATCAAAGTAATTACCCAATGGGCATATTTCCTAAAACCATATGTTGATTCCTCTGTCAGTAACATTAATGTCATGGACTGGATGAACTATTTGAAAATTCTCAAAATTTAGAACTGAGACTCCACAGCAGGTCACATATTTCACTGCTTGGTATTTGAACCTCACATCTCAGCCCTTTTTTTTTTTTTTTTTCCAGAGGTGGGGAGGGGCAGAGGGAGACAGAGAGAGAGAGACAGAGAGAGAGAATGAATTTTAAGCAGGCTCCATGCCCAGCACGTGATCCTGACATGGGGCTCGATTCCACAACCCTGAGATCATGACCTGAGCTGGATCAAGAGTCAGACCCTTAACTGACTGACCCACCCAGGTGCCCCCAAATACATTTTTTTTTTTTGAGAGAGAGAGAGAGAAAGAGAGAGAGAGTGGTGGGGGGAGGCAGTCAGCCTTTTTCAAACTGTTCTGCTTTCATCCCTAAAACATCTAATTTAAGACAGATACTAAGGAGCCTCAAATGCTTCATTAAAGTAGTGTCTTCCACTATCTGTTCCCCTCCACACAAACAAACAGTGCTTCTAATTACTGAGTAACAAACATTTGATCTAAGATGTTTTGTTTTCTACCAGTTTTTCTATATATAATTCCTTGACCTATTTTTTTAACTTGGGATTTACTTGGTATGCAATGTTATTTCTATGATTCATCCAGTTATATGTGATTTTTTCCTAACAAGAAATATATTTCTTTTTATGAAGTTGCTAATGACATTATTCCAATGCCAAAATTGACAATATTGAGCTTGTGTAATGTAGTAATTTTTTTTAAAGGAATGAAATACTGGCAGCTGTACTAATCCAGGAGCCCATCACTACACAGCATGACATAATTTCCAGTTCAGCAATCTGAAGCTTAAGATCATCAGAAATTGAAACTGAAATAATTTATTTTATTTGACATTGATAGATTGAAATTAAAATATAAATGAATTAGATATGCTATAGATAATTAGTTTTCAAAACTCCACTTAGGTGTTAGACTTGGAGTACAATTTCATATCAAAGATTATTTTCTGATTTTCCATGACAAACAGATGGTCCCTACTCGGAGAGAGAGGAAAAGAAAAAAAAAAAATAAACTTCTTTGTAAATTTTTAAAACAGCATAGAGCCAATTGAAAAATATCTTTTATCCTAAATTTAAATAAATAACGGGCCAACTTCAATTAAACATGTCTGGCTCCAAACCATGATGGCCCAACAGTGCCACAGGGGCCTTCATATAAACGAACTGTCATCTGGGATATAGGATCTCAAACACATTTTAAGTAAAATAACCACTTAAATTAAGACTTTTGGCAGTGATTCAGGAGACAATAATTATCTAGTAATCTTCAAAAATATTCACAGATGCAATCAACAAATTTTAAATGCTCAGTTACTATTGTAATCATTTACAGTTGTGTGAGATGTATTTTTTAAGTGGATGTGTACTGTAATACTTCTGCATCAAGATTTCTACAGATCAGGTTTATTATTTATACCAACAGGATGAACACAAATGAGATGATAGCACTCAAGTCATCTTCTTCCTTTTAGACTATGTTAAATCTCCATAAGCAGCAACCCAGGATGCATGCGGATACTTGCTTTGGAATGCTTTTACAGTTTCCAGCCATACCACCCTGACGTGCCCGATCTCATCTGGAATGCTTTTATATACTTACAGATTTATAGAACACTGGTCCTCAATTTAATATTGAAACTTTTAAAAAATAGAAGAATGACAATCATCATAAAATTCTGAGCTATTGGGCGCCTGGGTGGCTCAGTTGGTTAAGCGACTGCCTTCAGCTCAGGGCATGATCCTGGAGTCCCTGGATCGAGCCCCGCATCGGGCTCCCTGCTCGGCAGGGGGTTTGCTTCTCCTTCTGACCCTCTTCCCTCTCATGCTCTCTGTCTCTCATTCTCTCTCTCTCAAATAAATAAATAAAATCTTTAAAAAAAAAATTCTGAGCTATTTATTCTTGGTTTGAGCTTTCTGGATGTGATTTTGTTTTTGTTTTTTATTTGCAGGTTATTCTAATGAATTGATAGGATTGAGAATTACTTTTATAATTAATTATATTTAAATATTTTTTCTTTTCCAATCAGTTTGTCAACTTAGATCTAAAAAAGTACCCTGCCCTCCAAAATAACTTTTTTTTTTTTTAAGATTTTGTTTATTTACTTGACAGAGAGAGACATAGCGAGAGCAGGAACACAAGCGGGGGGAGTGGGAGAGGGAGAAGCAGGCTTCCTGCAGAGTGGGGAGCCCGATGTGGGACTCGATCCCAGGACGCTGGGATCATGACCTGAGCAGAAGGCAGACGCTTAACGACTGAGCCACCCAGGCGCCCCCAAAATAACTTTGTTAGAAATGAGATAAAGGTCTTTAGGCAAAAGTAATAATAAATCATGTTGGGAAAATTTAAAAATGATAATTGAAATATATTGTGTCTAAATTAAAGTAATACAAAAGGTTGTATTTAAACATGATGGAAGTAGTATTTGCAGTTAATTTTACTCCTTCTTGAAACCCATAGGAATAGCAGTAAAGAGAGTAAAACAGAAGAGATATCCGCATAAATTGTGATGTTGAAAATTAGGCAAGAAATCCTGAATGATTTATGTTTTAGCTTTCTACACTTGGTTAAATATTCTCAAGAGATGAACCAACAAAAAGCAAAGTAATCTACAACAGAGTTTCTCAGAAAGATTCAGGAATTGGAGACATCAATTATCTCTGAAGGCCAAGGTTTTGGTGGAGTTGAAAACTGAAGGCTTTGAGTAAAATATAAAAAAATGCATAGTGAAACCCCGATTCCATCACTCTACCTGCACAGCCAGCAAATGACTCTCTCAGCAGAAGACAGAGGTTTTACTATTTGGAAAGACTGATAGAGATTATCTCTAAAATCAGCTATGGACTGATGTGACTCATTGAGAGATGATGTGAACATTTGGACATTATAGAACGAGACTGCAAGGTACTAGATTATGCCCACTTTTTCCTATAACCCCATACCTTGCCCTATCAAGATAATGGATACTTTTCTCTGGGGTAAGTTTCTTTTTTTTTTAAATTTTTTATTGTTATGTTAATCCCCATACATTACATCATTAGTTTTAGATGTAGTGTTCCATGATTCATTGTTTGTGCATAACACCCAGTGCTCCATGCAGAACATGCCCTCCTCAATACCCATCACCAGGCTAACCCATCTTCCCACCCCCCTCCCCTCTAGAACCCTCACTTTGTTTTTCAGAGTCCATCATCTCTCATGGTTCGTCTACCCCTCCGATTTCCCACCCTTCATTCTTCCCCTCCTGCTATCTTCTTCTTTTTTTTTTTTCTTAACATATATTGCATTATTTGTTTCAGATCTGAGATTCAACAGTCTTGCACAATTCACAGCGCTTACCAGAGCACATACCCTCCCCAGTGTCTATCACCCAGTCACCCCATCCCTCCCACCCCACCCACCACTCCAGCAACCTTCAGTTTGTTTCCTGAGATTAAGAATTCCTCATATTAGTGAGGTCATATGATACATGTCTTTCTCTGTTTCACTTATTTCACTTAGCATAATACCCTCCAGTTCCATCCATGTCATTGCAAATGGCAAGATCTCATTCCTTTTGATGGCTGCATAATATTCCATTGTATATATATACAACTTCCTTTTTTTTTAAGATTTATTTATTTATTTATTTGAGAGAGAGAGAGAGCACAAGAGGGGGGAGTGGGAGAGGGAAAAGCAGACTCCCCGCTGAGCAGGGAGCCCGATGCGGGACTTGATCCCAGGACTCCAGGATCATGACCTGAGCCGAAGGCAGTTGCTTAACCAACTGAGCCACCCAGGTGCCCCAATCTTCTTTATCCATTCATCTGTTGATGGACATCTTGTCTCTTTCCATAGTTTGGCTATTGTGGATATTGCTGCTATAAACATCGGGGTGCACGTACCCTTTCGGATCCCTACTTTTGTATCTTTGGGGTAAATACCTAGTAGTGGAATTGCTGGATCGTATGTTAGCTCTATTTTCAACTTTTTGAGGAACCTCCATACTGTTTTCCAGAGTGGCTGCACCAGCTTGCATTCCCACCAACGGTGTAGGAGGGTTCCCCTTTCTCTGCATCTCTGTCAACATCTGTCATTTCCTGACTTGTTAATTTTAGCCATTCTGACTGGTGTGAGGTGGTATCTCATTGAGGTTTTGATTTGGATTTCCCTGATGCTGAGTGATTTTGAACACTTTTTCATGTGTCTGTTGGCCATTTGGATGTCTTCTTTGGAAAAATGTCTGTTCATGTCTTCTGCCCATTTCTTGCCTGGATCATTTGTTCTTTGGGTGTTGAGATTGATAAGTTCTTTATAGATTTTGGATACTAGCCCTTTATCTGGTATATCATTTGCAAATATCTTCTCCCATTCTGTCGGTTGTCTTTTGGTTTTGTTGACTGTTTCCTTTGCTTTGCAAAAGCTTTTTATCTTGATGAAGTCCCAATAGTTCATTTTTGCCCTTGCTTCCCTTGCCTTTGGCAATGTTTCTAGGAAGAAGTTCCTGCGGCTGAAGTCAAAGAGGTTGCTGCCTGTGCTCTCCTTTAGGATTTTGATGGACTCCTGTCTCACATAGAGGTCTTTCAACAATTTGGAGTCTATTTTTGTGTGTGGTGTAAGGAAATGGTCCAGTTTCATTCTTCTGCATGTGGCTATCCAATTTTCCCCACACCATTTGTTGAAGAGACTGTCTTTTTTCCATTGGACATTCTTTCCTGCTTTGTCAAAGATGAGTTGACCATAGAGTTGAGGGTCCATTTCTGGGCTCTCTATTCTGTTCTATTGATCAATGTGTCTGTTTTTGTGCCAGTACCATACTGTCTTGATGATGACAGCTTTGTAATAGCGCTGGAAGTCCGGAATTGTGATGCCGCCAGCTTTGCTTTTCTTTTTCAACATTCCTCTGGCCTTGCGGGGTCTTTTCTGGTTCCATACAAATTTTAGAATTATTTATTCCATTTCTTTGAAAAAACTGGATGGTATTTTGATGGGGATTGCATTGAATGTGTAGATTGCTCTAGGTAGCATTGAAATCTTCACAATATTTGTTCTTCCAATCCATGAGCATGGGACGTTTTTCCATTTCTTTGTTTCTTCCTTAATTTCTTTCATGAGTATTTTATAGTTTTCTGAGTATAGATCCTTTGCCTCTTTGGTTAGATTTACGCCTAGGAAACTTATGGTTTTGGGTGCAATTGTAAATGGGATCGACTCCTTAATTTCTCTTTCTTCTGTCTTGTTGTTGGTGTATAGGAATGCCACTGACTTCTGTGCATTGATTTTATATCCTGCCACTTTACTGAATTCCTGTATGAGTTCTAGCAGTTTTGGGGTGGAGTCTCTTGGGTTTTCCACATAAAGTATCATATCATCGGCAAAGAGTGAGAGTTTGACTTCTTCTTTGCTGATTTGGGTGCCTTTTATTTCTTTTTGTTGTCTGATTGCTGTGGCTAGGACTTCTAATACTATGTTGAGTAGCAGTGGTGATAGTGGACATCCCTGCGGCGTTCTTGACCTTAGGGGTAAAGCTCTCAGTTTTTCCCCATTGAGAATGATATTCGCTGTAGGTTTTTCATAGATGGCTTTTATGATATTGAGGTATGTACCCTCTATGCCTATACCCTGAAGAGTTTTGATCAAGAAAGGATGCTGTACTTTGTCAAAAGCTTTTTCTGCATCTATTGAGAGGATCATATGATTCTTGTTCTTTCTTTTGTTAATGTATTGTATCATGTTGATTGATTTGCAGATGTTGAACCAACCTTGCAGCCCAGGGATAAATCCCACTTGGTCGTGGTGAATAATCCTTTTAATGTACTGTTGGATCCTACTGGCTAGTATTTTGGTGAGAATTTTTGCATCTATGTCCATCAGGGATATTGGTCTGTAATTCTCCTTTTTGATGGGATCTTTATCTGGTATGGGGATCAAGGTAATGGTGGCCTCATAAAACAAGTTTAGAAGTTTTCCTTCCATTTCTATTTTTTGGAACAGTTTTAGAAGAATAGGTATTAATTCTTCTTGAAATGTTTGGTAGAATTCCCCTGGGAAGCCACATGGCCCTGGGCTTTTGTTTTTTGGAAGATTTTTGATGACTGCTTCAATTTCCTTAGTGGTTATAGGTCTGTTTAGGTTTTCCATTTCATCCTGGTTCAGTTTTGGTAGTCCATACGTCTCTAGGAATGCATCCATTTCTTCCAGGTTATCTAATTTGCTGGCATAGAGTTGCTCATAATATGTTCTTATAATTGTTTGTATTTCTTTGGTGTTGGTTGTGATCTCTCCTCTTTCATTCATGATTTTGTTGATTTGGGTCATTTCTCTTTTCTTTTTGATAAGTCTGGCCAGGGGTTTATCAATCTTGTTAATTCTTCAAAGAACCAGCTCCTAGTTTCGTTGATCTGTTCTACTGTTCTTTTAGTTTCTATTTCATTGATTTCTGCTCTGATCTTTATTATTTCTCTTCTCCTGCTGGGTTTAGGCTTTATTTGCTGTTCTTTCTCCAGCTCCTTTAGGTGTAGGGTTAGGTTGTGTATTTGAGACCTTTCTTGTTTCTTGAGAAAGGCTTGTATTGCTATATACTTTCCTCTTAGGACTGCCTTTGCTGCATCCCAAAGATTTTGAAGAGTTGTGTTTTCATTTTCATTGGTTTCCATGAATTTTTTAAATTTTTCCTTAATTCCCTGGTTGACCCATTCATTCTTCAGTAGGATGCTCTTTAGCCTCCATGTATTTCACTTCTTTCTGACTTTCCTCTTGTGATTGAGTTCTAGTTTCAAAGCATTGTGGTCTGAAAATAGGCAGGGAATGATCCCAATCTTTTGGTACTGGTTGAGACCTGATTTATGACCTAGGATGTGATCTATTCTGGAGAATGTTCCATGGGCACTAGAGAAGAATGTGTATTCCGTTGCTTTGGGATGCAATGTTCTGAATAGGTCTGTGAAGTCCATTTGGTCCAGTGTGTCATTTAAAGTCTTTATTTCCTTGTTGATCTTTTGCTTAGGTGATCTGTCCATTTCAGTGAGGGGGGTGTTAAAGTCCCCCACTATTACTGTATTGTTGTCAATGTATTTATTTGCTTTTGTTATTAATTGCCTTATATAATTGGCTGCTCCCATGTTAGGGGCATAGATATTTACAATTGTTAGATCTTCTTGTTGGATAGACCCTTTAAGTAGGATATAGTGTCCTTCCTCATCTCTTATTACAGTCTTTGGTTTAAAATCTAATTTGTCTGATATAAGGATTGCCACCCTAGCTTTCTTTTGGTGTCCATTAGCATGGTAAATGGTTTCCCACTCCCTCACTTTCAATCTGGGGGTGTCTTTGGGTCTAAAATGAGTCTCTTGCAGACAGCATATCAATGGGTCTTGTTTTTTAATCCAATCTGATAGCCTGTGTCTTTTGATTGGGGCATTTAGCCCATTTACATTCAGGGTAACTATTGAAAGATAGGAATTTAGTGCCATTTTATTGCCTGTAAGGTGAGTGTTACTGTATATTGTCTGTGTTCCTCTCTGGTCTATGTTGCGTTTAGGCTCTCTCTTTGCTTAGAGGACCCCTTTCAATATTTCTTGTAGGGCTGGTTTTGTGTTTGCAAATTCCTTTAGTTTTGTTTGTCCTGGAAGTTTTTTACCTCTTCTTCTATTTTCTTTTTTTTTTTTTTTTTAAAGATTTTATTTATTTTTTGACAGAGAGAGAGAGAGACAGCGAGAGAGGGAACACAAGCAGGGGGAGTGGGAGAGGGAGAAGCAGTGTTCCTGCAGAGCAGGGAGCCCAATGCGGGGCTCTATCCCAGGACTCTGGGATCATGACCTGAGCTGAAGGCAGACGCTTAATGACTGAGCCACGCAGGCGCCGTTCTCCTTCTATTTACTATGACAGCTTAGCTGGATAGAGTATTCTTGGCTGCATATTTTTCTCATTTAGTGCTCTGAATATATGCTGCCTGTCCTTTCTGGCTTGCCAGGTCTCTGTGGATAGGTCTGTTGCCAATCTAATGTTTCTACCATTGTAGGTTACAGATCTCTTCTCCCGAGCTGCTTTCAGGATTTTCTCTTTGTCTCTGAGACTCGTAAGTTTTACTATTAGATGTCGGGGTGCTGACCTATTTTTATTGATTTTGAGAGGGGTTCTCTGTGCTTCCTGGATTTTGATGCCTTTTTCCTTCCCCAAATTAGGGAAGTTCTCTGCTATAATTTGCTCCATTATACCTTCTGCCCCTCTCTCTTTCTTCTTCTTCTGGGATCCCAATTATTCTAATGTTTCGTCTTATGGTATTGCTTATCTCTCGAATTCTGCCCTCGTGATCCAGTAGTTGTTTATCTCTCTTTTTCTCCGCTTCTTTATTTTCCATCATTTGGTCTTCTATATTACTGATTCTCTCTTCTGCCTCATTTACCCTAGCAGTTAGCGCCCCCATATTTGATTGCACCTCATTAATAGCCTTTTTGATTTCTACTTGGTTAGATTTTAGTTCTTTTACTTCTCCAGAAAGGGTTTCTCTAATAACTTCCATATTTTTTTCAAGCCCAGCTAGTATCTTTAAAGTGATGATTCTGAACTCTAGATCTGACATCGTACTAATGTCCGTATTGAGTAGGTCCCTGGCAGTCGGAACTACCTCTTGTTCTTTTTGTTGAGGTGATTTTTTCCATCTTGTCATTTTGTCCAGAGGAGAATAGATTAATGAGAGAACAAAATGCTAACAGGGTAACAACGTTCCCAGAAAATATACTCTAAACCAATCAGAAAAGACCTGAAGCAGTGGGAAAAGAAAGGGAAAGAGAGAAAAAGGAAAAAAAAAAGATAAAAATAAACAAAAACAGAACAAAACAAACAAACAAAAAGAATGTGATCAAATATGATCAGGCTGGTATATAGATCAGTGCCACACACTAGATTTTGGGTGTATTTTGGTCTGTTAGAAGAAAGTGTCTCCCAAAATTCTAAAGCAAGAAAAACTTATATATGTACAAAAATAAGGGTTGATATGATGAAGGGATGGAATATGGCTGTAAAGATGGAAATTATAAAAAATTTTATAAAAGGAATTGTTAAGAAGTTGTTTGAAAAAAGAAAGAAGAGGATTAAAAAAAAGAAAAAAAAAGCTAGAGAATGTGATCAGGCAGGGGAATTAAAAAAAAACCATACACTAGAGATTTAGGGTATATTTTGATCTTTTAGAAGAAACTATCTCAAAATTTTAAAGAGAGAACAACTTATATATATATATATATATATGCCAAAAATATGGGTAACTACTATGAAGGGATAGAATATGACTCTAAAAATGAAAAATAAAAATGTTTTTTTAAAAAAAGGGATTGAGGGCGCCTGGGTGGCTCAGTTGGTTGAGCGACTGCCTTCGGCTCAGGTCATGATCCTGGAGTCCCTGGATCGAGTCTTGCATCGGGGTCCCTGCTTGGTGAGGAGCCTGCTTCTCCCTCTAACCCTCCCCCCTCTCATGTACTCTCTCTCTCATTCTCTCATTCTCGCTCTCTCAAATAAATAAATAAATCTTAAAAAAAAAAAAGGGGGGGGGATTGATAAGATGTTGGTTGAAAAAGGGAAAAAGAAAAATTCAAAAAAAAAAGTTAAAAAAAAATTTAACTTTGAAAGACTAAAGAATCATGGTAAAAAGGCCATGAATTCTATGTGCATTATTCCCCTAGTGCTGGAGTTCTGCCGTTCTCATTGATCAGTGAACTTGGTCTTGGCTGGCTGTTCTCGCTGATCTTCTGGGGAAGGGGCCTGTTGCCCTGGTTTCCAAAAGTCTTTGCTGGAGGCGGAATTGCCCCACCCTTGCCCGGTCCGGGCTAAGTAATCTGCTCGGGTTTGCTCTCCAGAACTTTTGTTCCCTGCAAGCTTTCCCTACAGCTTTGGAGGCGGAGAGTGAAAATGGCGGCCTCCCAATTTCCGCCTCGGAGGAGCCGAGAACTTGGGCCCCACTCCTCAGTGAGCCCCCAGAGAAAAACAGTCAGTCACTCCTGTCTCCCCAGTCTCCGGCCGCACTCCGTGCTCACCTGGCCTGTGACTGCGTGTTTCTATCTCTGGCACCCGACCCCGTGTGGAGTCTCCAAACCCCACAGATCCCTGCGGTGCCCTCCCGCACCTCTCCTCCCGGGAGAGGAAGGGGAGTGTCCCCTGATCTGCCACTTGTTGGGTCCCTGCTGGAGGAGCAGTGGCCCGACTGTTCCGTGGATCATGGTTTATGGCAACCCGGAGCTGAGAGCCCATGCCTGGGCTCCGTCTCTGCAGCCGGCTTCCCTGCTCCAATACCTGGGAGCTCCTCCGCACTCAGGCACCCCCGGACTTTCTGTGACCCCGAGGGTCCTGAGACCACACTGTCCCACGAGGGTTCCAACCCCGCTTAGCCACCGGAGTGACGTCCCTCAGCCGAGCAGACTTCTAAAAGTTCCGATTTTGTGCTCCGTGGTTCTATCACTTGCCAGAAGCGGCCGACGGAGGTCCCTCCCCCGCAGTCTATCCTCCCGAATATCGCCTCGGATTCACTTCTCCGCACGTCCTACCTTCCAGAAAGTGGTCGCTTTTCTGTTCAGAGAGTTGTTGCTCTTCTTTTCTTCGATCTCCTTTTGAGTTCGTAGGTATTCAGAGTGGTTTGATCCCTATCCAGCTGAATTCCTGAGAGGAGACGAAATCCAGGTCTCCTACTCCTCCGCCATCTTGCTCCGCCTCTCTGGGGTAAGTTTCTCAATCAGAAAGAAATTCCTATTGATATTTGGAAGCCTCCAAAACAGCGTGATGCTTGCCTTAAATGGCATTCCAAAGGTCTAGCAGTACACCAATGCCATCAATTTATGAAGATTTTTCTGTTTTATATTGACTCATTAATAAACAACAGGAGATAATTACCTAATTTACTTTTAAATTAATTTATTTATTTTGAGAGAGCATGAGCAGGGGAGGGGCGGAGGGAAAGGGTGAGAGAGAATCTCAAGCAGATTTTCCACTTGAGCGCCAAGCCGGATGGAGGGCTGGATCTCATGACTCTGAGATCACAACCTGAGCCAAAACTGAGAGTAGGCTGCTCAAAGGACTGAGCTACCCAGGTGCTCCAATCATCTAATCTCTGAAAGGTGGTTCCAGCATGAAAATGGAAGAACACAATATATAAAGAAGAAAAATAAATTGGAAGTGAAACAGAAAAATTAAAGAAGCAGAAAAAATACAAAAAGAGAACTAAAATCACTACAGTTAATATACAGAGATAATGAAAATAACTTACATTCATGCATCAAAGATAAAATGCCCCTTAATTCAAAAGTAAAGAGCAAACTTTTGGAAATTAAGAATATTATTATGTTAATAAAAATTGAAAGAAATGTTATACAGTAAAGTTAAGGACATAGTGAAGAAAGTGAATAGAGAAGCAGTGTTACGAAACAATAGAGGATAGAAAGTAGAATTAGACGAGCACCCAGGACACTTAATATAGGATTTATATGTATATCAGAAATGGAAAACAAAGAAAATATAAGATGTCTAAGAAAATTTCTAACATATTAAAGATAGGATTTTTCTTTTTTTTTTTTAAGATTTTATTTATTTATTTGACACAGAGAGAGAGAGATAGCGAAAGAGGGAATACAAGCAGGGGGAGTAGGAGAGGTTCTCAAGAAGCAGGCTTTCTGGTGAGCAGGGAGCCTGATGAGGGGCTTGATCTCAGGACCCTGGGGTCCATGACCCAAGCTGAAGGCAATCACTTAACCAACTGAGCCATCCAGGTGCCCCAAAGATAGGATTTTTCTAGAAGGGTCTAATAAAAGCTCAACATAGTTAATGAACAGAGAATCACACCAAGGCACATCAATGTGATATTACAGAGAATTTTAAAATAAGTGATAACCTTAAAAAGTTCCAGTGGGGTGAAAATATGGTCACATACAAAGCATTGGGGATCAAATAGCATTGCATATGAAATGCAAAAAAAAAAAGTGCAAAGACAATGTTGTTCAAATAATGAGAGTAAAATAGTTTGCATCTTGGAATTCTGTACCCAGTCAAACCATCACAGTAGCTTTTTATATGCTCCTGCTTGGGCCTTATACATTGTTCTTTGCCTGAAACATAAAACTCAAGAAACTTTGATGGTATTTACTAATTTGCATATTATTTTTTTCCCTTTGAATCTACAAAAAAAGTTGCACCATATGCTACTATTTATTTTTCTGTGTATCTCCTACACATTCGTTAGAATGAATCTGTCTCACCTCCTTCTGGGAGCCTTCTCTGAAATAATGCTAGCTGTTTCTTTTGGTTCCCACATAATATATTGCTAATATTTCTACTACTATATTTTCACATTACTTTGTAATTATCTTTTAAAATGTCAGTCTCAGGGTGTGTCTGCCTTCAGCTCAGGTCATGATCCCAGGGTCCTGGGATCGAGCTCTGCATCAAGCTCCCTGCTCAGCAGGGAGCCTGTTTCTCCCTTACCCTCTTTCCCCACCCCCGTTCATGCTCGCTCTCTATCTCAAATAAATAAAATTTTTAAAAAATAATAAAATGTCAATCCCTTCTGTCTGACATAATCTCTTTAAAGTAAGGAATTAGCATTTGTTCAACCATCACCAGAATCTAACACAATGCCTACTACATAGATTATACTCAAACAGGTATCAAAGGGAAGTGTATGAAGGCTTAAAGTTTGAAACAAACACATTAACAAAGAAAAACATAACTTTCTGTAAATGGAGAAAAGTTTCTCCATAGATTTACTTATTTATTTTTTAGAATTCAAACAAAAATCTGGCTTGTTGATTCTGTTTGTATCATTTTAAAAAGAGTTATATGAAAGACATTACTTTCAGGAAGTAGAGTTCTATATACCTATTGAAATTAATCAGTTGAGCAAATTTTGGGATAGGGCACGAATATACAGTATTGTCCATTCCCCTCAAAGTAAAATGAATAAATTATCATGGAAAGGATTATTAAAGGCGGGGCTAATATTAGTTTTTAGCTTTATATACTCCAGAGCAGGTAGGGGATTGGAAAAAACAAACAACATATACGAGTTTTAACACAACAAATATTTAACTGTATTTGTAAAAATCATGGAAGTCTTAAGTGCTGCTTTGAGAAACAAAACGTTTTGCTAAGCTATTAACAGCATTGTTAACAGCATCTGCCAATGCACTTTCTGATAACCAGGAGGACAATTCAGCCATTGATGTAAGAGAAGAGGTGGAGGGCTTCCAGGAAACAGGCACACACAAACACATTAACAAATGCACTCACACTGTCCATTCATTTCATTACCTCAATGAAAGCACTTTGACATTTCCAAAAAGATTTACCAGTATACTAGGTACCAAAGTATATTTTACTAAACTTTGGCAACTGAATTAATAGTCTAGTGGTTTGAATATTTTCTAAACTTTAATATTTCAGACTGTGAAAAATAGAGAAGCAACTTGTAATGAGATGAAAGAATAATTCTCTTTCCTACATTATTAACTCTATTGGAAGAATTAAGTTGATGGTGCTTCTTTATGAAAGACTAACAAGGGGTGCCTGGGTGGCTCAGATGGTTAAGCATCTGCCTTCGGCTCAGGTCATGATCCCAGGGTCCTGGGATCGAGCCCCACATCGGGCTCCTGGCTCAGTGGGAAGCCTGCTTCTGCCTCTCCCACTGCTCATGCTCTCTCTCTCTCTCTGTGTCTCAAATGAATAAATAAAATCTTAAAAAAAAATTATGAAAAAAAGAAAGACTAACAATAGCAAAACAATGGAAAAATAATTATCAAAATGTTAATTTATTATAAAATAATAGTAAATGTTTATGAAGTAAATTATAACATTCCTATGATTTACTTAACAATGATTTGTTTAGTCCCTAATTTGTGAAATGAAAATATGCATGCTATTTGATTTTGAATCGTAATTTTCATAAGTTACCAAGAGTTGAACTCTGCATCTGAAATATTGTGTAGAAATGGAAATGTGGTGGTGGCAGCTGGTCCCAAATAAATTCAATAGTCTTGTGCAACAATGTTTTGCTATACAATATTCTGATGGTGATATTTGGATTACAAGGCTCAGCAGTAAGAGCTAATAAAGGGCTGCTCTCCAACTGCCAAGTCAGGAAGGAAGAGATTTATCCAAATTATCAGGTCAATAAAGACTTGCTCAAGTATGCATAAATTTTAGTCTATAGGACAAGAGAGAAAGAAATATTAGCAATCCCATATTGATCTAACTGTAACTAAATCTGCAGTTTCTACTCATCTTGCTAGTGGGCTATTCCATTTTTATACTTAGAGCTATTCTTTATCTTACAGGAGACAATGTGAAAAAAACAAAAAACAAAAAACCCACACCCAAACTAAGTGGCAGATAACTGGGAAAAAACTGTGACGAATGAGGTCTTTGATGTTCACCACTGTTTTGCCATCAGTTGCTGAATGCTGCTATAGAGGTCTGGTTCTCATTGGTTAGGTAATATGTCCTAAGTAGACTGAGGAAATGCTTTTCATAGCAGAGCCATATACTCCAATGATTACAAACTTAGGCCCAGAGTTCCTTGTCAAGGCTGCTGCACATAGCATCAAAGTTCTGCAAGTTATTCCAATTTGATCCTTGATTTGAGGTAATGTGTGCAAGTGGGGTCTATGCCTCAGACATATATTTTTAAAAAATCACTCTTTTCTTGGTTTCAGGTATACCCAATCCTCCTAATTTGGATTCTTGCTTCTCACCCTCAATGCATTTAGAGCTCCCCTCCCATGCCCCAGGAAAGCCCTTTTAATATTCCTCAAGTGTCCTGCATCAAAATAAATTTATTTATTTTTTTATAAAATGGAGGGTAGTTCTGGGAAATAGCTCAGATCTTTAGGATAAGTATAGTAATTTTTAATTGAAGCCAGACCTCAGCAAAACCACCTGTAATACTTACTATATTTGTTTACTAGTAGATTATTATGTATCAAGGTGTTTCTTCTCTGGATCATGTATCTCCTCTCTCCTTCTTTCTATAGTTTTGAATTTCTAAGTTGTGCTCAAGTGTCTGAAGTGGTAAATGTGTTTTTTTCTTCCCCTAGCCTACTCTTAACTCCTTCTATTATAAATTAGTATGTCATACCTATATATTCTTTTTCTTTGCAACTCTTACTGTGAAATTCCATGTGTGCCCCCTCAGTTTTCTATTTTTTTCTTAGTTATGCAAGGAAAGCAATAGCTATGGGGTTCTAAAGGAAAATAAGGAATATATCCCCTCTTCTCAGTAAGATAATCATATGAGATTTTATGGATGGTATGCTCTTTATCACATCATTAAGTATTAGGGATACGTTTTTTTTTTTTTTCATCTAAACTACAAAATAGGCTTTAGAAGTTTTAGTATGCCCTCACATGCTTCCTTTAATCTCCATGATGCATACTGTTATTTTAAGAGAAAGAGTCATTCTTCTGCTACACCACTGCCCATATAGCACAATGTTTGCCCCCATGGTATCTTCTCTCTTACCACTTATGTGAGATACTGGCATCTTTATGAGACTCTTTCAAAGGCCACAGAGTAATTTAAGCCTAGAATAACAATTTAATAAATGCTATAATTTGGGGATCCTCTACGGTATATAACACAAGCAGAAGAAAAATATTTTAGCACTGCATCGATAGGTACAATGAGCAAATTATTTGAAATAAAAATAACAGAGAATCTCACTAGGAGCTTTCATACACTACTAAAGGAGACACAAGATAAAGAGAGTAACTTTAACACTGTAAATCTTGGAGTACAATATAAAAGCATAAGTGAATAATACCTTGCGATGAAGCCAGAATAACATTCCATTCCAAAGAAAGCAATTTTTAACATACAGAAAATGGCACTATGCTGCACAAGAATCCTTTCTCATCTTCAAAATAAATACCAAGTGAGGTTTCTCACTAAGGCAATTGAAAATTCTCTTTCTGTGACCATAGACATGAAGAATATAGCAAAGGAAAATGGATCCATGGAAAACAGAATCCTCTGACCAGGGTGTATTAAGGTTGGAAAGACAGAATACTTTAGTCATTTATAAGATTAGCAAAGCCCAGGGAATATCTCTAAAAAATCTGGACCATCTCAGCTTATTCTTATCAAGTGGATGTACAAAAACCTTCATACCAAATGGGAGACTGAACTTTTCCTTTAGCTATATATTTAAGTATTATTAGCAGCAGCTTCTTAATGTCATAACCCAAGTTAAAAAAAAATCACTTAGGCAGGCAGCAGGAAAAAATGAGTTAACAGACAGCACACACACACACACACACAAATATTCAGACATATACATATGCATACATGGTATGATGGATGGAAACATAGGGACGTACTTAAATTTCCTTAGCTAGGGGAAGACTTCATAATGAGTAGATGTTTGAGCTTTTGTATGGACTAGAGTTCTAGAACCTGTACAGAATTACAGGCTTCTTGAATAGCATGACACCTTTGGTTGTGAGTGATCAAATACTGTGTGGAAGCTAGTGAGGGGAATCTTTCCCACATACTTAGCAACTGGATTGATTCCTTTGCTGGACATATGAGTGCTGAAGAAAGATATTTCCATCAAGTGGCCATCCCATGACCAGACACCACAGGAGCATCAGAAGTCTAAGGTCAAAAAGACAGATATTTCATAGGTACCTGTGTGGGAAGGTCGTCCCCTTCTATAAGAATTATATTTGTGGCCGGATTGGCCTGATCCTTAGGTGTTAATGTGGCTGCAGCTTTGGGAATTTGGTTGTAAATAACCTACGTGTTGGCAGGAGGAGCCAGCACTGTCAGGCATGAGAAGATAGACCAGGGAGTGAGATACCTGAATACACAGAATACACAGAATCCCTGTGGAGACTGAGTAGTTCTCCCTCACCCATGGGCGAGAAGTAACTCACTCATCCTGGTGGAACATCCAGTTGGAAATTCCAGTAGATAATGCTTTACCCAGGGTTGGCAGGGCTTCATGTTCTCAGCAGCATTATATGTTGATCCACGGTGAGAGCCGGGGCAATGGCTATCTCCTGAGACTTTCGTAACTTTATGATGGTGTTGGATATATCCCCAGGGGTCCTCAGCCTAGCATAAGGGCAATAGGCCCCACTGGTTGATAGTTCAAATTCATTAGAGCCTGGCACAGTACTTTAGTCCACCTCACTACGGTAGTTTTAACTGTTAGTCATTTAATATGCTGCTTCAATATTCCATTTTTCCTTTCTATGAGCCCTGCTGCTTCCGTGTTATAGGGTAGATGGAACCTCCATTGTCATAATCTTTTGCACATTCTCGCATGTCATGATCTTTGAAATGTGACCCCTGACCACTGTCTAATCAATAAGGATATCTATACATGGTACTCAGCTTCTTTAATTTTCAGCTTCTCTAATTCCCTAGCAGTGGCAACCTGGTTTGTGAGGTGACTAGGAAAGTCTGGGTTAGGTCAGATGCAGTCCATACACTCCAAGGCATATCTGGAACTCTCACTTGGAGGGAGTGGGCCAATAAAATCAATTACCAATCCCTCGCTGGTTCAGAACTCCAGTGGATGGCCACAGACACCTTTGGCAGTTGCCTTGGGTGCTGTTTAGAACACACAGAACATGCTGTTACTGCATTAAGCCAAGTCACTGTACTTCAAGGGCAGTCCAGCATCCTTGGCAATATGCCATCCCACCTGGTCGCTATCGTGGCTGCTCTTTTTATGCACTCAAACTGCTTTAACTACTGAAAGGTCAGTTGCTAGGGCTTGTACTCAAGATAGGGCATCAGCTTCCTTCCTTCCTTCCTTCCTTCCTTCCTTCCTTCCTTCCTTCCTTCCTTCCTTCCTTTTCTTCCTTCCTTCCTTTTCTTCCTTCCTTCCTTCCCTCCTTCTTTCCCTCCTTCCCTCCCTCCTTCCTTCCCTCCTTCCCTCTCTTTCTTCATTTCTTCTTTTTTTGAGTTTGAGAGGGGGGTAGGAGGGAGAGGGAGAGAGAAATCTAAGCAGATGCCACGCAGGGCTCCATCTCACGACACTGAGATCATGACCTGAGCCAAAATCAAGAGTTGAATGCTTAACCGACTGAGCCACCCAGGTGCCCCATGGGTACTGGCTTTCTGATTGCCAGGGGGTGTCATTGCCTTATGAGCCAGGATGTAAAAACAGTAAGAATTGCTTCAGGCTCTCACAAGTGAACACAGAATGTCTGTCTGCATATCCTGACCCCACAATGGCACTATTCATGATTACCCATCCCTTGGCTTCCTATTCTCCAAGCCACAGCCTCTAGACCAGCGTAATTATCAGGGCAAAGGTTTAATGGCCAGGGTTCATGAGTGAATTTCAGCCCACTGGAAGCTGTGGTTTGTTCTTGTTTCCATCCAGATGGTGGCAGTATTGGGCTGAATAGTGACTGCAGTCCAAGTGGGCAGGTCTCAACAACACATTGCTCTCTCAGTTTTGTCCTTGAAAATGGCTCCCACTGTGGGAATGGTGGGCAGAAAATACATTCCAAGGGCAGGGGAGGGGTAAGGAGCCTCCAGTTGCCCAGGTCCAGCTCATGGGTCAACTAGCAGTCATATTTTTTTGATGGCCTCCTCCAACAGGAAGAAATAGAGAAAATGAGTTTCAAAGTTAACTAAAAAATGTCTGCATGTGATGTACAGTACTTTGGACATAATTATCAGGGATAAGGATATATTAAATAGTTGTAAGTAGCAAAGAATGCTGAACAGACACAGTGGCCACCCATTCTACTTCCGTGCCTGATACTCTCTCGGGTGAGCAACTTCCTCAGCTCTACCCCATGTGATTCCTTAGTCATCTTGTCATGAAGCATTGAAGGTTTAATCACACTGTCATGCCAAATACATGCTCATAAGAGTGGAAAGAATGACTAAACATGGCACCCAGTTTCCCTATAGTCTAGACAAAAACAATCAATTTTGTTCTGAGATTTGTTTGATAGAGAGGCATGGTACTGTCATTCTTTTGGGATCAAAAGTTGTTTTTTTTTTTAATTTTATTTTATTGTTATGTTAATCACCATACATACATCATTAGTTTTTGATGTAGTGTTCCATGATTCATTGTTTGCGTATAACACCCAGTGCTCCATTCAATACGTGCCCTCTTTAATACCCATCACCAGGCTAACCCCTCCCCCCATCCCCGTCCCATCTAGAACCCTCAGTTTGTTTCTCAGAGTCCACAGTCTCTCAGGGTTCGTCTCCGGGATCAAAAGTTTTAAGGCTAATACATTGTGGAAATACTGTAGCTGTCTTTATTTTTTTTAAAGATTTTATTTATTTGAGAGAGAGACAGAGAGAGAGAGCACGGCCAGAGGGGAGAGGCAGAGGGAGAAGCAGACTCCCCGCTGAACAGGGAGCCTGATGCAGGGCTCAGTCACAGGATCTGAGATCATGACCTGAGCCAAAGGCAGACGCTCAACCGCCTGAGCCACTCAGGTGCCCTGTAGCTATCTTTAATTAGTCAGAATAAAGTAGGAAAGTCAGCTAACGTAGGAAAAATGATATTTGTATTAAAAGAGAAACAGTGAAGCAAAGACAAAAGGTGGTTAGAGAAATACAGAACCCTGGCAACAATGAATAATCCACTGTATTTGGCGAGGTAAGAAGTGGACGATCTCCAGCACTATGTATGTATATATATATATATATTTCCATTTTGTATAAGCTATTGTTTATACAATAGTTCAACATATTTCCATTTTGTATAAACTATTTTAAGTTTAATAGTTCTCACTTGCAATTGCTATTGAATCCACATCTATCTGTGATAAAGTTTATATGTTTCAATGTAAGGAAGAGATCAAAGAGAAAAGTCATTCCTATTGTTGTGAACAAGTTTCAATGCTAATTGATAGTGGAGAAACAAAATTTTGGCTTTTTAAAAATAATCCTAGTGTCATATTTGGGATCAAACAATACTTTTTAAAATATTTAAATTTTAGGGGCACCTGGGTGGCTCAGTCGGTTAAGCGTCTGCCTTCGGCTCAGGTCATGATCTCAGGGTCCTGGGATCGAGCCCTGCATTGGGCTCCCTGCTCGGTGGGGAGTCTGCTTCTCCCTCTCACTCTCCCTATGTATGTGCTTTCTCTCTCTCTCTCTCAAATAAATAAATAAAAAATTAAAAAATATATATTTAAATTTTAGTAACATGAAAAAAAGTTCGGGAAAGAGAACTTTCACTTACATGTATGAAGAAGAGATCATTTTAGAACAATTTTAAAAGCCGTAAACTTAAGAAAAACCTTATACTGATGATGAAGTATCAAGTATTAGAACCTAAGATTCTGGAGGATGAAGAGTTGCAGTAATGTGAAGAGACTGCAGTTGCATTTTCCTTGAGTACATAAGATAATTATGGATGGGATTCAGAGCAAGAGGGTAGGTGTCTGGGCTTTAGTCTGGCTGGCAAAGGGTACTTCTGGGAGACAGAAAAACCTGCAGATTGCTTCTGAAAGCAGAGCTTTGTTGCTGGCAATCTCAGCATGAGACAGAGACAAGGATTATAGGTTGGTATTTGCCAGGAGGATGGCAAATGTCAACAAACCAGGATCTCAGTTTTTAATCCCTGGAGACCTACAATTTAGGTAAGCAGAAATTTAGTAAAACTGCAAACCACACTCAATTTAGCTTAGTCTCTAATTGAATTACATTATTGCCCCCACTCTAGCTGTCTAGCAGAGAAAGAATGAATCTCTCTAGAGAAAGATATCATAACCAGCCTCTGTAATTTGTTAGGTATTCAGAATTCAAACAAAAATTACTAAGTATGTCAAATGATTAGAAAATATCATTCAGAATTAAGTCTTAAAAAATTAAAACAAAAAATAGTAATAGATTTATGGATGATCCTGATACTAGATTTGGTAGTCAAAGACCTTGAAATAACTGATTGATTTTCTCAAGAAAATACAGAAAAAATGGAGAAAAGGGAAAATAGGATTGGAGAAATGCATCACCAGTGAACTTTACAAAGATAAAACAATCAAACCAACAGGAGAAAAAAAATACAACTCTGAATCGGTCCAATAAGCTGTTAACATAGACTCAAAAGCTACAAAGCACAATTAGACACAGCTAATGAAATAAACAAATCAACAACTATAGTGGAAACTTACACATACCCCTTCCAGTAATTGAAAAAAAAGATGATCTGGAAATAGACCAATGCATATGGTCCCCTAATTTATGACAAAGGTATTATTACTATAGTGCAATAAAGAAAAAAATATTCAATAAATGAATCTGGGTCATCTGTATATCAATGTGAAAAAATAATCTCCTTTTCCCCGATCACAAACATATAAACATTGATTCAAGGAGGATTAATTGTTGGGCATAAGGAACTTGAGAGAAGAAAAACAGGTAAAGAAATAATATTAATCAAAGACTTTATACTAATCTAAAGACACTACTAAATAATGAGAATCAATTCAGAGATAGGGAAAAGATATTTGCAACACATATCTTCAGATAGGCACATATATATGCATGCACATATTCATAATGGCATCATTAATAATAGGAAAGTACTCACTGTACAAATGTGCATCCATATCAGAATGGATGATTGTGGCTTATTCATATAATGAATATCTATATGGTGATTAATAGGAACTACAAAAAAAAAAACTTGACTAAAAAAAAAAAAAACCACTACATCTACATGCAATAATATATTAAACAAAAGAAACCAGACAAAAGAGCATGTATCATATGAATCTATTTTAAAAAGTTAAAAAAAAAAAGCACGAAAATAATCTACAATGGTAAAAGTCAACATGGTAGTTACCCTTGTGAGGCCAATTGCTGGGACAAAACACAAGTGGAGCTTTTTAAATAGAGTAATATTTTATGTCTCATTCTATACTATGGTTACACAAGAGTTTCACTTTGTGAAAATATATCTGTACACTTCTCAAAATACATTACACTTCAATAAAATTTATTCCTTAAAATTACAAAATATAATTTTTTCATGCTGCAGAAAACCACATATATGAAAAAAATAAAGAAAATAAGATAAATATTTCATCATTCAAATAAGATTTATCTCCCTCTGATATTTTACCTAGCATATACAGGAGGCTTTATTTGAATACCCATTAGCCTGTTTATGACTAACAGTTTTCTTTACCCGCTCAGCGGAGTTCTATAATTAGGCAGTGGTGATTGCCAGCCCTTGGCATGTTATGTGAAGAGGAGAGAAGCTCCCAGCAGTGTTCATGGAGACAACCTGTGAAGTTGAAGTGGCTCAGCTTGATCTTATCTCCTCTACATAGGGTGTCAGTCAGAAATAGTTATAATCAGTTACTGACTTATTCATTTTATTTTTAGAGAGAGAGAGAGAGACAGTGAGAGCAAGCAGGGGGGTGGGGAAGGGGCAGAGGAGAGAGAGACAGAGAATCTCAAGCAGGCTCCATGCCCAGCGTGGAGCTGGATGTGGAGCTTGATTTCACAATCCTGAGATCCTGACCTGAGCCAAAATCAGAGTTGATGCATAGCCAACTGAACCACCCAGGCACCCAATTACTAACTTATTTTTAAGCTCTGTGTGGGCACCGGGCATCCCATCCCTATTATGCCTTAAGAACTGCTATTTTCAAATATTTCTTTTGTTATTATTTGTTTGTGTTTTAACTATAACTTGGGCCCTCTGCGGCTTCCTTTATCACCATTACCCAGTTACTATCTTACATTTAGTATTTTATAAACTTTATTAGTCCTAGACATTCCACCATGTAGCATAGTGCCCCAGTGTATGTGTACATGCACTTTGGATCTTGGTTTTAAGGTTATCCCTAGAGGAGAAGGCAGGAAATCTGAGTCCAAGGTCTTCAGCAAGCTACCCCCTTTCTCTAGAACCATTCCCTCTACTATCTGACAATAGACGCAGTGGGTATACACCACTGAAATCATACTTTGTTAATTACTGGAACTTTTATCATAGATACAAAGTGTCAGTATCAGTAAACCGAGATTACGTATAAACATCAAGTACGTTATTTATATAGGCCATCAATTCTGAAACTTTAGTGTGTATTAAAATAATCAGGAGATGGGTACCTGGGTGGTTCAGTCAGTTAAGCATCTGCCTTTGGCTCAGGTCATGATTTCAGGGACCTCAGATCAAGTCCCGCGTCAGGCTCCCAGCTCAGCGGGGAGCCTGCTTCTCCCTCTGCCTCTGACCCTCCCCTCTGCTCCTGCTCTCTCTCTCTCAAATAAAGCTTTTTAAAAAAATAAAATCATCAGAAGGGTTTGTTTAAACACAGAGTACTAGGCCCCACCAGCAGAGTAATTGATTTTGTGGATCTGAGATGAAGCTTGAGGATTTATTTTTCCAACAAGTTTATAGGTGATGGCAATGCTGCTGGTCAGAGGTTCATGCTAGAGAGCCACTGTGGACTCAAGGGAACCTAATCTTTAGGCCCCTTACCTGCCTCCCATCCTTGTTTCAGCTCTCTCTATAGCTAGCAGCTGTTTATGACCGCTCAGTCAACATTACAGCAATTTTTACCTCCTTCACACTTACTGGGTGGGTCTAATAAGTGTTAAGTAATAACACTAATAATTGATTATAGTAAATCTCTGCCCCTATCACAGGTATAAACACTAAATTAATCCAAATGAAATAATAATCCCAGCCAAAAGATTCAGACAGTGCAGTATGTGCCTCAAGCAAAGTCAATCAATATAGATGCATGCATATATAAATATATACAAATATAGGCAAAGATAGATTGGTATAAATACAGGTAGATGTCAGTCTTCTGTTCAAAATTCTCTAGTAGCTCTCCCTTTTTACTCAGAAGACAAAATTAAAATGCTCTAAATGGCCTACAAGTCCCTAAGTGATCTATAATCCACAACCCTCTACCCTCGACTGCTGGCATTTCTTACCCCTCTTTTAGTTCTGTTCTCGTTCCAATGGCCTCTTCCAGCACTCCCTTCTTTGGACTTCTGGGAAATCTCCTCATTGTCGCTGTCTTCCCATGACTCTTTTCCTGGCACGCACACCAACTGCTCAGTCTGGCCTACTCTAGTTATTGTACTTAACCTTTCAGTTTTTCCTTGCTGGAGCCTTCTTCCTCCTGCTTTTTCTTCATCACCTGCCAATATACTGTTAAATACACAACATTTTTGGTACATATTTCACTTCTTGCCACCTCACCTAAACATAACTTACTGAAGGCAATGATTTTGGTTCATTTTATTCACTGCTGTATTCTCAACACCAATAAAATACAGGGGGTCCTAACAGTACTCAATAAATATTTGTTGAACTGTTTTTAATAGGTAGAGACATATAAATAATTAAAAATGGATCATGCTGCAGCTTATTTCAATAAGGTATGCCAAGTTTTACTTTAGTTGAATTTTGCTGAAGAAAATCAATCTGAAGCAAAAATGAGAAAGCTGCTAGCATTCCAATAAATGTTTCTGTACTATAAATTTTTATTCTAGAATCATTCCTTTAAAGTTTTCTAGTGTATAAGGTTGAAGTCATTACAAGCTCTATTGTCCACCAATAAACATAAAAACCATGGCACCTTTATACATTTCTCTATCTCCACTCTCCCAGCACATTTCTCTAGGTTTTGTTCAAGTTATATTTATATTTTCAATATTAATATTTATATTCTTATATTTAACCATGGTTCTTATTTTTATACTAAAATGGGTTCACCACGAACTGTTTTACCAAGTCTCTATTATTGGCTGAAATTCAAAATAAGTAGCTTTCCTACCCTACCCTACCCCAGGGATTGCACATGTGTGAATGCTTGAGAATATATATTATTATCCAATTTGTCTTTCATTAATTGCCTCTGGCTAATTCATATGACTGGTCTTTTAGAGCCACCTCCCAAACTGTTATTTCAAACTAGATTTTAAAAGACATAACCCTTTGGGTGGCTCAGTCGGTTAAGCATCTGCCTTTGGCTGGGGTCATGGTCCCAGAGTCCTGTAATTGAGCCTCGCATCAGGATCCCTGCTTAGCGGGGAGCCTACTTCTTCCTCTTCCTCTGCTACTCCCCCTGCTTCTGCTCTCTCGCTCTCTCTCTCTCTCAAATAAATAAAATCTTTAAAAAAATAAAAGACATAACCCGAAAGAAAGAAAGAAAGAAAGAAAGAAAGAAAGAAAGAAAGAAAGAAAAGAAAGAAAGAAAAGAAAAGAAAAAAGAAAGGAAGGAAGGAAGGAAGGAAGGAAGGAAGGAAGGAAGAAAGAAAGAAAGAAAGAAAGAAAGAAAGAAAGAAAGAAAGAAAGAAAGAAAGAAAGAAAGAAAGAAAGAAAGAAAGAAAGAAAGGAAGGAAGGAAGAAAGAAAGGAAGAAAGAAAGACATAACCCCTATCTTCTCTGTGGATTTTCTAAAATCTTGTATTACATCACTTCCAAAAAAAGCCACTGATGATTCTTTTCAAGACTCTGGCACTTACTTTGGGCACGTTCTGTATGTAACATGCTAACTGGCTTTCAGAATGCCCCTGGATTGGCGTTCTGAATATTCTCTCATCTTTGTGACTCATGAACTGGATCTGTCATACATTATGTTCATTGAAGATATTTTGTTTGTAAGCAAGCTGGCATTTCTTAGTTTTTCTACTATTTAGAGAATTTTCATTAGTACTTCTAGTAATAGCTGTTTCATTATGAGTGTTTTCCTTGAATTTATTGAAAAAAATTCATTCCTCATCTCCTTGATATGATCAGAATCTAATATTTATTTTCTTCTATCTTCACCACAGCAAGAATATTCTCAAAGGTCTGGTCCCTTGATGTTGTCCTTCCCTTTTATCCAATAGTGATGTTGATCTCCTTTTTTCACTGTTGTGTGTCTGAATTTTTTAGTGAGCTCATTAAAAAGCCATAGCTATAATATAACTAAAATATTCGACAGGAGAGAAAAACGTTTAAATGGGGTACTAGAGAGGCATTTGGGCAACTGCCTATTAAGAGATATTTGATGACTGGTTCTAATGTGATTATTATGTCGTCATGAAAAAAAGTATGTCTTTTATCAGTATATAGCACAGCTTTTCATTACTCATTCTGTTTTTAGCTTTAAAGCTGTATTTAAATTATATTTAGTATATTAAAATTTTCTTCAAGTTATTTCAGGTTTCATATGGGTGTATGTGCATGTATGTGTGTAATTCATACATGTATGTGTGTGTATAGATTTGGAATTTGTCTTTTCATAGCAAGTTTAATGAATTTGTGTATATTACAATTATTATTTTGGAAGTATTCTCTGTTAACTTAGTTTTTTGTTTTATATTTTTATATTCTTTTTGATTTTATATTTTCCCCTTAATTTTCCTTGGTTTGTTTGCATTTTCTCTGCTATTCATACATTTATTTTATTCTGTTCTTGTTGTCATTAGTTTATTACTATCCACTGTGTATACTTACATGTTAGTTTAGATTTCCAATACTTATACCTACCATATCTTCATCCCAAACAAGGTAAATTACTTAGGATCCACTAAAACCTTCGACAACCTAATTATCATTATTTTGGGCACTACTTATTTAGACAATGAAATTTACTGAGGTATTTACTTACTTTCACTTTCCATAGTATTGTTCTTCTACTTGGGAATTATTTCTATTCTTAAAGATTTTTTTTTTTTTTATTTGAGAGAGAGGATGAGAGGAGAGAGAGAGCACAGGAGAGGGGGGAGGGTCAGAGGGAGAAGCAGACTCTCCGCCAAGCAGGGAGCCCGATGTGGGACTCCATCCAGGGACTCCAGGATCATGACCTGAGCTGAAGGCAGTCGCTTAACCAACTGAGCCACCCAGGCACCCCGGGAATTATTTCTATTCTTGCTGATGTAGTTTTGTAAGTGCTTTCAAAAAATACTATTGGGTAATAAACTTTCTGAGAACTTATGTTTCTGAGAACCTTTGGAATTGGTCAAGCTATTTAAATGGATAGTTTACTTGCAGGTAAAATGTGATGCTCAGTGATTTAAAAAAGAACTATTAATATCTTAGCACTTTCAAATATCATCTAGTGAGAATTTGAAATGATTTCTATCTTTTGCTGGTGAACTTTTTTCTCTTCTGGTGGTTCTAGAATCATGTTTTCTTTGAAGTTCTTAAATTTAAAAACAATATTTCTGTGTGTGTGTGTGTCTGTGTGTGTGTGCATTTGATTTGCCCTTATATATATTCTGCTGATCATTTCTGAGTTTAATTTTTGGAAATTCTAGTTATTATATCATTAAGTATTTCCATCCTCCTTTATTTTTTTCTCTTATTGGTATTCATAAAATTTATGCTGACATTTCTAACTCAATTATTTTTGGATAGTTCCCTTACCTTATCATCCAGTTCATTAATTCCATCTGTTGACCAAATTCATTTTTCTATCCAAACATTTATTGAGATCTTTATTTCAGCAATTAAAATTTTATACACAATAATTTAAATTGGCTTGTTCCTGCTGCTAGTTTGTAACTCCATCTCTAACCTTTCTTGACATATTTATTGTGTGTTTTTTAAATATTGTTCTGCCTTATATATAAATTCAGTTGTTTAGTTTGTTATCTTTCTTTATGGTGCCTGTGCTCTTCAGATATTCTTCTTTGTTTCTGTGAGGCTGTTATGTTTGGTGTGTGTATTATCTAGTTAGTCATTTATATCTGTGGAGAAAGGTGAGATCTTAAATTTTATTTTGTGCTATTTCATATGGCTTTTGGATATGGGGTGAACATTAGGGCAGAGAACTCTAGTATTACATATGGTTCTCAAACATACCTTAGTTCATTCACCTTCTCCCCCATGGTAATGCTGATCCACAGGGATACCTTTGGACCCTCTGATTCTTATGTTTCAATATTAACTTTGATGTTTGCTTTAGGTTTCTGGCAGATATGTTTTAACTTAAAAGTATACATGCAGAGTCCTGTTTTGTGAAGTTTTTAACTAAACATCAGTATATACTTTATTTTTCCTGAAACTGATGATGTATGGTTCTATTTATAAGTCATGGTTGATTAAGAAAACATCTCTGAACAAATCAGGACATAGAAACTCTCTTCCTTCAATTTGTAAGTCTTCATGATGAGTAGGTGGAGTGAGACAAGTGGAATGGTATTACTAAAGTTAATATATTTATGGTAAAGAGTTTCCCTTCAAATGGGGCTAGAAATGCGATATTACCTATGTTTGGAGATGATGTAATCATGGCAGTACCAATATTTCTAGGCAAAATATTTTTGTCCTTTATGTTACTCTGGGTCTCCAAGGAGACATTACTGTAAAAGAAATTCTGCATTCTTACTTTTTATTTGCTGTGGTTTCTTTTCATCAGTCTCAGCGTCTTATTTTGGTGTTTGTTTCCTCTTCCTTGAATCAGAAAAAAATCAGTGTTGGCCTGATGTTAGCTGATCGATGGGATGAGTGGATTTTCCTTTATTCTCATTGTCTTTTAATTTCATAATTCTTGACATCCTTCTCTAAAATTTGTAATGCTCTGCCAATCGCTGTAAATTTACATTACTATATCAACGATTCAGTAGCCCACAAATGGGGGTGAGATGGAGTCAGCTCTGTGGTGGACTCCTTAATGAATCCCCAAGACTTCCCATTTCTAACATTTCAAGTGTGGCTGAGTCCTACTGGTGAAATGGCATGGCAGGTGAGTTTTTTTGGTTTTTGTTTGTTTGTTTTTTTCTTTTTCTCTCACAGTGTCCCAGATGTCTTCATCTCCTGTCCTTGCTCTCTATATTGTGGGTATTATTTGGTTTCTTGTGGCATTTTCTCCTTTTACTGTCTGGTAACATTATTTTGTCTCAGAGGGGATAATTACAAATCTAATACTTATTCATTTTCTCTATCAAACTCATCCCATCTGTATTATATATTAATCTTCCCTAATTTTTAGTGAGGTTGGAGGTTACTTTCATTTTATTTGTAATCCCTTTATTCATTTCTTAAGATATACAGGGCAAGCAGAGAATGAGTTGGTAGAGAGAGATGGTATCAGTTAGGCCTCTGTACTTACTTTACAATATTACATGGAAATCTGTAAAAAAGAAAATCTTTGTTAATATGCCTCTTGAGAAAACCATAGACTATATTCAGTAACTGGCTTACTCAGGTTTTCATGTGTTATCCAATACATTTATGCAACCCAGAAATAATGAAATTAATTTCAATTTATCCACTTGTATCTAATATCAGTTTTTGACTTAGAAAGATTTTAGGTGTGCTTTCTTATGACTCTAGTCTAACTTAGACTCCAGATGTTATCCAGGAGAATTAATTTATGTATTTTTTTCCAAAAAATAATCAGTATAGTTAGGGTCTCTCAAACTTAAAATGATTATATCATGGCATGTACAAGGAGAGTAAGCATCCTCAATAATCACTCCCTTCCAGATTGGATGATAATTAAAGGATTATTGTGGATGAAATATTAGTAATTTAAGGTAAATATTAATTTCCTTCTCTCTAATCTGGTCTCTCTTAAACTAGGTAACTCACATATAGGAATATTTTGGGCTATAATCATAGAAAATTATAAGATGATCTGACCATTACAATGAGATGATTTTGTAAGGAAAAGAACAACTTATTTAATGTTGTCTGGTAAATTGAAGTTGCCATTTTAAGAAATAGAAATCTTATAAAACACGATGAAATATAGCTCACAAAAAAAGATGTATGTTGTGAATAGACTGAGAAAAGAAACAGTTAAATAACCATAAATGGAAGAAGGCCACAGCTGCATAAAAACAGACCTTTCCAACCAAACATTTTGTTTTAATTGAATTGCCTGCTGAGCCAAACAAAAATCAAGTCTCTCTCAGAATCAGACTCTGACTGTCATGCACTTTAAGTGAAGGCAAGCAAAATGCCTCTCCAAGCTTCCAGAGAGTATTATGGCTTTCACAGCATTTTGGAAAGCTTTTCAACAGGGTTTTTCATAATTGTAATTTTCCCTAGGTTAAAAGAAATCTCTAATCACAGTGCCTTTTTTATTCCCTCAGGTACTTCCCTACCTGTGTTACATGAGAGACCACTGTAATTCACAGGAGGAGCCCTCTTTGCCAGATTCAAACTAATTTTATACAAACTTCGTTGAAGCTTTAGAGTATTGGATTTTTTAAGTAATGCAACAGCTTTTAAAGACCTTTTCCAATTAACATTTTCTCCTTCATGGCATCCCTTATCCTTTCTTACTGGCACAGAAAAATTTTGTGCTGTATACTATGTGTATGTTATATTCATACACATCTTTTATCAAATACTATACACAGATACAATAGATGGGTATGATATGTATGTAAATAAAACATCTTATAAATGATGATAGTCAAGTATTTTTTTTCTTTTTTTAAGATTTATTTATTTATTTATTTATTTATTTATTTATTTATTTATTTAAAGGCGTAGGGGAGAGAGGGAGCATGCACACATGGCAGGGGTGGAGGGGTAGAGAGAGAGGGAGAGAGAGAATCCCTAGCAGACTCAACGCCCAGTTTGAGGCTCCGAGGCTCAATCTAAAGACCCATGAGATTACAACCTGAGCTGAAACCAAGAGTTGGATGCTTATCCTATTGAGCCACCAGATGCCCCAATTTTTTTCTTTCTACAGCAAAATACATAACATAAAAAAGAGAGTAAAAAATCTGTTCATTTAAAAAGTATTTGAAAAGAAAATACTTATTTTACCTCAACATGACTAAGTACTAGAACATAGCTCCTTGAATGAGACTTCATGTTCCTTCCTCCACTGTATACTTCTTTCTCCCCTAGTGCGCACTGCTAGTCTAGTCTGACTTTTGTGCTAAACATTATCAGACTTTTTTGTATCTCATCATCTCTGTGTATATCCCAAAATTATATTAAGTTTTTCCTTCTTTTTAGAAGTAGTACAAATGAAATCCAGGCAACTGTTGGTGAATGTCCATGTGATTCACTGTGTCATTGTATGACATTTTTGCTAATGGATATTTGGATTGATTTTAGTTTTACAGATGAATTAACTGCTACAAATACTACTGTATGTATCTGTTTGTAGTCATTTTTCTAGTAGGTTACATGCAGGTTCACTTTTAGGAGAAAAAGCAAATTGTTTTTCAAATGGTTTTTAGTATTTTATACTCTGTGAATTAGCATATAGGCGAAACTGCTATTACAAAAAGTGCCAAAAAGTACAGTAACTTGAGTATTTCTTTTTTACAAAACATTCGAGTTGAACAGCTTTGGGCTGAAGATCAGTTCTACTTTGAAGTCATTAAAGAACAGGATCCTTTACTTTGTTCTCCCCTCCAAGGGTTCTGTCTTCATCTATATGGTAGAAGAGCTCACTTTCACATCCACTTTCCTACTCAGGGGAAGAGTTAAGCTGAAGTATAGGGCAAGTGGCTTGTTTTAAATGAAAAGATCCAGAAGTTACACTCATCTTTCCAATCTGTCTTGAAAGCTATGATAGCATGAAAGGAAAATTAAGTAGAAATTTGGAAGAAATTTTAATCTCCAAAGATATTAGAAACTTAAAGTTGAGAGTACCCAGAAAGTAAAAAATAGACGAAATAATAGATCAAAGTACAAATGTCTGAATAATATGAGCACTAGAAAGAGTCAAGAAGGAAATAAAATGAGAGCCTTTAGAACATAAATAAATAAATAAATAAATAAATAAACTAATGAAAGTTCACGAGTTTCCAAATTAAAATGCTTTATAAAAAAGGATATCATCAAATTTTAGAAACTTTGTGATGGAAAGATTTTAAAAGAGAAAGAGAGGGAGAAGGAGTGGGAGAGAAGGAGACAGACAGATGGACAGTCAAGAGAATTAAAGGTTGTATAAAATTGGTTGGGAACCAGAGTGGCGTCTGATTTAGAAATAATACTAGAACCTAGAAGCAATGGGTATATAGAAAATTAAACCAATGACTGCTGGGCAAACAAAAACTATACAAAGCAATGCATACATTTATTCAGCATTATGGAAGGCAACTGGGAATAATGTTACATAATCATAAGTATATAAATATAATAATTATGAAACTCAAAAAATTGTGCTGATGATGAAAGAATTGAGCATGTGTGCTACAGGGAGAGGTGTAGGGGGACTTGTAGAGTATAAAGAAAATAAACTATGACCTCCCATAGGAACAAAATATTAGATAACATATAACACCGAAAACTTTACAAATTAAGATATACACACATTATTAAGAGACCTGGAGATAAATGCCAAAAGAAGCCATAAAAGAAAGAAAAGTGACAGCTTCTGAGAAGTAGGAATTGGGAATGGTAAGGAATGGAGCAATGTCTGGTCATTTTCTTTAAAAAATTTTTTAGAACTCTTTGGCTTTTGTTTTAAGATTTTATTTACTTGAGAGAGAGAGAGAGCATGAGCAGTGGGGGAAGGGGCAAAGGGAGAGGGAGAGAATCTGACACTGACTCCATGCTCAGCATAGAGACCAATGCAGGGCTTGATCCCATGACCTTAAGATCACGACCTGAGCTGAAACCAAGGGTCAGATGCTTAACTGACTGAGCCACCCAGGAGCCCCAAGAACTCTCTGGCTTTTTAACTATATTCATGAATAACTCTGCTAAAAAAAAGAATAAAAATATAAGAATATATTATATTATATATAGAATATATAAGACTATATATTATATAAGAAAATACATACATATTATGTTATATAAGATATATATATATATATATATATATATCTCACATATCCACCATTAGCTTTACATTTTAGAAACCTCTTTGATTTATTTGTCTATAAGAAGGGGTAATATTATATACCATACCACTGTGTTATGCAAATGAAATTACATAATATCTGTAAAATCTCTAGAACAGAGCCTCAAGGGCATATTATAGGCATTAAACTAATGTTGCATCTGCCATTTTAATTGATCAGGGAGCCAAATTCTGGAAAGGTTAGGTGATATGATCTAGTGATAGAAGAACAAAATCAGGAAAGGGAATTCGGATCAAATCTCCCTCTACAGCATCACTTTCATTACGCTACGTTTCACCTGACATATTTATACTAAGAAGCACATTGTATTGTACATATTTGTGCTCAGCAAGATGATTAAGAACAAATCCAAAATATTCCAAGGGAAAGTCTTCACCTAAATCTGTCATATTGTTATCACTTTGAAAGTGGGAAAGTATAAATCCACAACTGTATGTCTAATGAATTTCAAATTATCTATGGCTCTTTTTCCTTTTTTAATTTTCTATCTTTACATTTCACAATAGTTAAAAAAAAACCCAACACTGTCCAAATTTAATATCACTCACTGCCTCGCAGCCATAAAAGTGATAGAAAATAAAAATGGAGAATTTCTGAATAGTTTTCAGATGACTTTGATAAATGATAAAATTCATCATTAACTCAAACTTCTTTTGCTTTTGAGTAAACATATGTGATATATAGTTTTAAGTCTTATTCAGAATTCAACAGGACTACAATGTATACAGCAATAAAAAATGCATTAACATCATGAATGCCTGTGAAAGAGCAAACTTACAAAAGAAAATGGACAGTGATGTCAAAATAAAATTATATTACATGTTACTCTCAGTTTTAGTGCTTCCATTACTGGTATGGGATTTGGGAGATTGTGGAGGAAGCATTAGTACCTAGTGATTTTTCATTAGGGTTGATCCATCCATGTTATCATACACATTTCAGAGAAATGAATATAGATTGTGGTTTAATACTTAATACATACCGATAAACACAGATTTTATGCAGGGTAGTGTCTTCTTAACTGTGAATAATAAATAGCACATCTTGCTGGTAATATTTTGAACTTTATGTGAATATCATTCACATTGTTGGTGAAAAAGCATTGCTGGTGTCAACCTGTGCTTAAGAAGGTAAGGATTGATGTACTTATGTTTAATACGTTCCAGTGTTAGAAAGAGACAAAACTGCATATGACTTTTTTTTTTAATTATATTTTCAGTGCTTAGAATAAAGAATGGTATAGTCTAGGGATTTATTCCTTCATTAATCCTTTTAAATTTCATTCATCAACTCATTAAACAAATATTTGTCATGAATCTATAACAACTACTTTTCACTTTTTTTGCAGAGTAGAACATAATGCAAAATAAATCAAAACTTCTTCCCTCATAGGGGTTAAAAGTTTGTGAGAGGAAACAGACAATAACATAAAAAATTACTAAAATATATAGAGTGTAAGATGGTGATATATATATCACAGAGAAAAATAAATTAGGAAAAGCAACAGAGAATGTCAGGTGCAATTCTAAATGGAATGGACAGTGTTATGGGTTGATTTGTGTCTGCCAAAAAAAGATAGTTAAAATGTAACCCTCGGTACCTCGGAATGTGACCTTATTTGGAAATATGGTTGTTGCAGATGTAATTAGTTTAAGTAGGTTATACAGGAATAGAGTGGACTCTTAGTCCAATATGACTGATGTCCTTATAAGAAGGGAAAAGAGACACAGAGAGAATCTGGCCATAAGAAACAGAGAAATAGAGAATACCGCATGAAGACGGAGGCAGTGATTGGAATGATGTATCCACAAGGCAAAGTATGCCAAGGATTGGTGCTCGACAATGTAAGCTAAGAGAGAGACATGGAAGAGATTCTCTCTTAGGGCCCTCTGAAGGAACTAACCTTGATTAATTCCTTGACATTAGACTTCTAGCTTCCAGAACTGTATGAGAATACATTTCTGTTCTCCAAGTCACCCAGTTTGTGAAACTTTGTATAGCAGCTCTGGGAAATGAATACAGTCAGGAAAAGCCACAGGCAGAGGGTGATATGTCAGTTTAGACCTAAAAGGGAGAGATCACTGTGAAAATCACTGGAGAAGATTCTAGGCAGGGGAAATTACAAGTTCAAAGTTTCTGAGGCTAAAAGATGACTCCCATGTGGCTGGAGCTGAGTGATTAAAAGAAAAGGTTAATGGGAGATAAGTTTCAAGAATTAAGAGGGCGGGAGAATCATTCAGGCCCTTGATGTTACAGGATTTTGAGCAGAAGAGTGACTGGATCAGATTATGTTTTAATTGGATAAATCTAGATGTTATGTTGAGAACTGACTGAAAAAGGGCAATGTTAGAAGCAGGGGAAACATTTAAGAAAGTATTACAGTAATTCAAGAAAGATTTTATGCTGCTTTTCCCAGAGCAGTAGCAATGGTGGCTGTTGTGGAAATGAATTAATTGGATATTCTAAATATAATTTGAATGTAGAGCTTATAATGTTGGTTATGGATCAAATATAGGATGTGAAAGAAAGAAGAGAAGTAAACAATGCCTGCAAAGTCTTTGTCTTAAAAAAGCTGTGGAATAATGTTACCATTTATTATGATACAGAAAAGAACAGAAAGAGCTGACTATAGGGGAAAGAACAGCAGGTTTTGATGTTAAATAGATATTCAAGGGAAATATCAAATAGGCTATCAAATATGTGAGTCTGGAAGTAAATCTGTGTACTTATATCATGTATAAGACATGAAAATGGATGAGCTCCTTAAATAAATGTGTGTAAATAGAAAAGAAGGTAGGACCAAAAACTGAGTCCTGGAGAACTCCATGGTTAGAGGAGATGAAGAAGAACCAAAAAAGGAAGTTGGGAAGAACTAGCCAGAAAGTTAGGAGGGCAGATAGGATTAAGTGCACAAGGTTTCAGGGAACAAAACTTGTTGATGAAATGTACATATACATCTGGTATATGTACTGCCAATCGGTCAAATAAAATCAAGACTAAATTTTAGCTATTGGGTTTAGCCACAGAAGGATCATTAGTGATTTAATTAGGAGCAGTCTTAGTGTAGCATAGAAGCTGAAAGTCTAGAGGAAGTAGGTTGAAGAGAGAATGAGAGCAGAGAAACCAAGGCTCAGATGCTTGACTGAACCACCCAGGAAAATCTCAATCTAACAATATTCTGTAAAGACTAAAAAAGAAAGAAGAAAGAAAGAAAGAAAGAAAGAAGAAAGAAAGAAAGAAAGAAAGAAAGAAAGAAAGAAAGAAAGAAAGAGAAAGAAAGAAAGAAAGAAAGAAAGAAAGAAAGAAAGAAAGAAAGAAAGAAAGAAAGAAAGAAAGAAAGAAAGAAAGAAAGAAAGAAAGAAAGAAAGAAAGAAAGAAAGAAAGAAAGAAAGAAAGAAAGAAAGAAAGAAAGGAAGGAAGAAATGTTGTGGTATCTAGAAAGGTCAAGTGATTTCGTTAAATGTGTTTGTGGGAAGATGCATCCAGTCAAGAGGAAAACATCAACTGTTTCAGAATAAGACAAGAGAACTGTTATATAGTTATCTTTGATTAGACTGGGGGTAGCGGATGCACAGTTCATTGAACGAGAGTACTGGAGAGTTTGACTTTTGTTGCAAAAAAGGACTGTTTACCTATAGAATCAAGAGCAACTACAGAGAGTAAGAGCACAGATGAGAGGCTTAAGGTAAACATGGCAGTAGGACTTAGAGAAGTCCTTTTTTTATAGTTTCAATGTTCTCATCTGTGAAAGAGAAAGCAAGGTCAGGAGCTGAGAGCTAGAATTAGGTAGGAAGGGATTTGATGAGAGATAAAAGGCTATGAAATTAATGACCAGAGAGTGAAAGAGTGAATGAACTGGGACAATATTCTGAGATTATCAGGGCAGCATTTGGAGCACATTCCAGGTAAATGATAGTGTCTTTCAAGTGAGGTGATCAGCATTGCTGTGGACTTTTTCTCTATACCTGGTGTCGCATGAAGTGGATGGAAAGTTGGATTTAACTGACCGGGGTGGAATATAGCTGAATTTTCTTTCACATAATCACCTATCACTCCCCTGACTCCTGTGTTGTAACTACAGGTCATCTTGCCTGTTCCAGCTACAGGTGGTCTTGCTGTTCCTCAGTCAATGTTGCAATGACTTTAGGCTTTAGCGCTTCTTAGGTTCTTTCTTGTTCCTCACATTTCGTGAAGGTTTTGTCAGTCAGAAGTCTGAAGAAAGGTCTTGCTTCCCTATTTATCTAAATAGCTCTTCCTCTCCACCACAGAGGCCCCATTTCCTTTCCTTCTATATTTATTATTGAAATTTATCACTACTGCCTTTAAGATACTCTGTAATTATATCTGTCTCAACTTTTCCTTTCTAGAATGAGTGTAAAGAGAATGCAGATTACATGGAATTTAGAATTCTTTGTAAAGAGTTTAGATTTCATTGTGAATGGTAAGAGGGACCACTACATGATTTTGTGTATGAGTATGATATTTTTGGATTGTTATGTCTGAAGGTGACACTGAATACTGAGTGGAGACCCCGCGGTAGGAGAGAGGATAACAGAAATCATAGAGATCAGTTTGGAAGCTACTGAAATATACCTGATAATAGATGAAGTTGTCTTAGATTAAAGATGGATTAGCACTGATGGTAAGACTTAGAATCAGAGTAACAAAACTTGTTGATGAAAAATGTGAGAAAAAGAAAGGAACAGAGAATTCTAAGCTTTTGACTTGAGAAATTGAATGCATCATGGCAATACTTACTGAAGTGTTAATATTGGTAGATTTTCACATTTTATTGAAGATGAGACGTTTGAAGATGGGAATCTAGAATTCTGTTCTAAATCAGGGATAAACTAAAATTTAAGTGAGATTATAAAGCATTGACAAAAATGATTTCAATATAATGGATATTTTTGTCATGAATGATGGACAAAGTACTATGAACTGTATATAAATTAATATATGTGATTTTAAGAAAAAATCTGAGGTAGGTGTAATTTTTGCTTCAATTTATAGATAAGGAATTTGAGTAATAGGAAGACTAAGAAGCTGCTTATCCTCGGCATCAAAATAGCACTGACCTTTTAGAGGTTCATAAAATGATTATTGTTTCATATTTATTACCCAGTAAAGATTTTAAATAACATATTAGCCAACTCTTTTCACTATAATTCTGAGAAATAAACCATTCTAAAACCCAGAGCCTCAATACAACAACTATGCATCTCGGGGCACCTGGCTGACTCAGTTGGAAGAGCATGTGATTCTTGATCTCAGGGTTGTGAGTTTGAGCCCCACGTTGGGGGCAGAGATTACTTAAATAATGAAATAAACTTAACAAAATATTGTTTTTTAAAGATTTTATTTATTTATTTGAGAGAGAGAGAGAAAGAGAGCATGAGCGGAGGGGGCAGGAGAGGGAGAAGCAGACGCCCGGCTGAGCAGGGAGCCGGATGCAGGCCTGATCCCAAGACCCTGAGATCATGACCTGAGCCAAAGGCAGACACTTAACCAACTGAGCCACCCAGGTGCCCCTAAACTTAAAACAAAATAAGAAAAAAAAAACAATTATGCATCTCGTGGATCAGTGAATCTGCTTGGGTTCAGCTGATCCAGGCTGGGCTGGGTTATGAGGCTCTGCTCAGAGCGCAGAGTCTGAAGTGGGTCTGATTTCTATTGTAGGCCTGTGGGCCAAAGAGACAGCTCAGTTTCTTGTGTCTGGTACCAGGAAGTTAATCCAAAACCAAATTTTATGGCAAATAACAAAGGTAGAATGGGAGTAAGGCCTAATCTCAGAACTGGTATATTGCCACTTTCATTCCATTGCATTGATCAAAGGAAGACACATAGACAAATCCAAAGTAGAGAAGTGATGAGCTATATTATATCAGTAACAAGTTTATGGCAAGCATGTGTATACTAGAGCTGAAAACTGTAGAGAAAAATTAGACCCATTCGTTAAATCTTTAATAAATAGTCTACATGGAGGTGCCCTTGAAACAAATAATACATTCAAAAAACAAACCAAAACTAAAACCAAAACAACAACAAAACAAAACAAAACAAAACCTGGCCCTTGACCAGCTCCTAGGATTTATTCTCTAGGCACTTAGAATATCTTGCATGATAAAAATGTGTTTGTATCATGCCAGATAGTTTATGTTAACTGTGATTTACATAGCCTTGAGTAATTCTTATCAGTTTGGAATCTGGAGAAGCTGGAGACTGAGTAACTAAGGTCAATTACACAACACATCATGCCTACATGACTATCCCCCAATAAATATCCTGGATGTCAAAGCTCAGGTGAGTTTCTCCATGGTTCGCGATACTCAAACATACCATCACACATTGTTTGTTGCTGGGAGAATTAAGTACTGTCTGTAGGACTCCACTTGGTAAATAACTGGGAGCTTGTACTTGGATTTTTGTCTTTATTGGTTTTCTCTTTGCCATAAGAAACCATAACCATGAATATAATAGCTTTTATGAGTTATGTGACTCATTCTAGTCAATCCTTGCACCCGAGGGTGGTCTTGGGGACCCCTGATCCATAGGGGCAAAGATAGAGTCTGAGAATACAAAGTTTAGGAGTGAAAGATAAGAAACCAGATAAAAATTTGATAGATTGTAAAAAAAGCTGCTGGTGAAAGTGACAATAAAAAACTGTAGTATCTTGTCACACAGGGGAATAATGTTTTCCAAAATGGAGGAAGTTTCACTTGGATCACATGCTGAGAAAAATGAAAAATAATCAATTCATTTAAAAAGAGTATTAAAGCAATTAGAGATGTGAAGACAGAATTATTATAAGCCTTGTTTGGAGGGATTAAAGGAGAATTGGGTATAAAAAAAACAGAGTGGTAAATACCAGCCATACTTTAAGTTTTACTTACTTTAAGTTTTTTACCTTGTTTTAAGTTCAAGTTGTTTAAAGGGGAGAAGAATACAGCAGTAGCTGACGTGGGAGATACTCTTATGGGCTTTCTTTTTTGATCCAACAGCAGCATACTAGAACACATTTCAATGCTGATGACAAAAAACATAGAAAGGAAGGAAAATCGTGTGACACGAAATAGTGAGATCATTTCTGGAATGAAGTCTATAATAGGAGATATTGATATTCTGTGAACAAGTTTAAAACTTGGCTTCAGAAAGGAGACAAGGCAGTTTATTTAATAGGAAAGGAAATATTTTATAAATAATGATACCAATAGGTTTGTAGTTTGGAGATGGTGATTAGGTAGTTATTGTACAATTGCTTCTATTTTAGTCAGGAAATAATAAGATGTTACAAAAACGTTGAAATAGGAAGGGCATATGGAGGTTTCAGTATGATGAGCAAGCTGTAAAATATTCACTTTAGAGTCTAGAAGATTAATTTTATTAAGAATAGTGAAGTGAGATTTCAGCAGAGGGTCCCTTGAAATGTGTGGTCGTAAATTTAAAGTAAAAGCAATTGATATGGCTTGCTTATATACCAATTTGTTCAGCTGCCAGAGTTCAGACTTTGTGTAAAAAAATAAATGAGTTTAACCAGATTTGGAGTTTTTGTAAGTAAGTAAAACCGATACATAAGGAAGTTGAGGATAAAGATAAAGGGGCAAAGATAATGATGAAGTATGAAATCTAAGAATAAGGTAGGTAGTCAGGTCATAGCAGGCAATAAACATAGGTAGTGGTATACATGTCATAGAGAACTCTAATTAGGTAGAGAATCTTAGGAAGGTAGTCATGTATATCTTTTTCATAAAAAAATAAATGTAAAGTTGGAAGATGGAAACCTTTCAAAGTTGATGCTTAAAATGAAATCATGATTTTAAATGAAGCCCAATTCTTTGTAATTAGAAACTCCAGTATGTGACCATGTGAGTGAATTATTGAGGTGCTGTGGGTAAATAGATCACTGGGAGGGAAGAGTTCCCATAATGAATGTGGAAATTACCATTATATTAACATCAAAATTATGGGAAAGAATATCTTGATAGTTCAAAAGGAATATTTCTATACATACATATAATTTCCATAATATTATATAGACTTTGGAAAAACAAATAATAACAGATACTTAAGCTTAGTAATTTATTATAGAATCAGTTTTATGTTGCAGTTCATTCATGAACCCTCTCAACACTATTCTTACTGTTGGTATACTTTAGGAGTTCCATGTTTTATAAAAACAGATAAATAGAATTGAAAAGTATCTATACATAAAAAAAACTTTGATTTTAACTCTAGTGAAAAAGAATTAGTCTTCATATATTAAATCATGCCAAGTAAATTTACTGAATCTGTTTCCATGTTAACTATGTAATCACAAGAGAATTACAGTAAGTCACCTAAAGAAATTATAGGTTTTTTATACTATAATTAGTGTAGAGACAACAAGCTCCTTAATTTACTAACAATAAGTGTTTGTTTTTTACTTACTAGCATCAGACCACAAAATCCTTAAACCATGGAATGTTAATTTTTTTGTTGTTGTTTGAGGAAGCTTATGATACATTATTTGTACATTATGTACAAATTCTAGAGCTCTGCCCATGAATTATTTTCCATATAAACAGAAAATAATAAAATAATAATAAAATACAGCAAGAACAAACTGATAAAATAATCTGTATAGGAACCAAATGTTGTTTTTACCTCCTCACAGTTCTCCTGTTTTTGTCATTCCTATATTGGAAGTCTGGTTAGTGAGAATGTGAGCATTTGTCCCCACAATTATATTGCTTATTTTTCCAATGTATTTGTGAAATTTGGATTCTTTAACTCTTGACTTTGATGCCAGTATGATGAAGACTTTCAGTTAATTTACTGTGTAAATAATATGACAAGCCCGACTAAGGCTTGTGTGTTTATTGCTGTTGTTGTTGTGGTGGTTGTTGTTCTTGTTGACATGTGAGGATAGAAACATAGCTTCATTCCATTGCCCCTTTACATTTTTTATTATCCTCTATTTTACATGTAGACAGTTCTTTTGCTATGACAGGGGCTTATAGTTCGCTTTTAAAGTCTGTTATGAAAAGCCAATGGCTTTACTTTCAACATTATATAAATTACTATTCTACAACTTAATATTCCAGCATACTAAATTCTTAAGTGTGTAGTTCTAGGTTCCATCGTGTCAAATTGTTCAATGATATGAACAAACTCCAAACAGCTGTCCACCTCAGATCATCCGGGTGACTCAAGGTTTTTATCCTCTATTATTTACTACCCTTTCGCTCAAAATGACAGCTTTTTTCACAAGTTCTATTCCTAGAAGTATTTGTCAAATTTCTGGTGTCTAATAATAACAATTAGGTCACATGCTTAGACCAGTATCTGACTTCTAATCAATTTACATTACAGATAATCCCTACAGTTTAAGAAATGGTGTAGTCTCTCAGTTGTTCTGGAATGGTCCTTTATGTATGCTCCTCACACAAGGTGGATTCCTTTGATATATAAAAGCAATCCTGACCTTGAGGTGTTCTCCTCTTTTAGGTAAAGAATTTAATAATGTCATTTATATCAGCCAATTTTTCCATAAAAACTAATCTTTGAAGAAAAAGCTTTAGAAAGATCACATCCAATTTTCCCACAGGAATTGCTCTTAGGAATGCCAAAAAACTTAGAACAATTTCTAATTTTTTAAAATAATGAGAATATAGCTCTTATCTATCCCCAGCTGTATCTACATAAAAAGAAAAATGAAGCAACGGAAGTTCATTTTTCACAATATTATGCACCCCTTTTTCATAATAGTATGCACACAGTTTTGAACCTAATTCAGGATACACTGAGCTATTTTTAAACAAACGAACAAAACACAAACAAACCAACAAAAATTGATCTTTGATTTCTCTTTTATTGAGTTCCTACTATACAGTTTTTTCACCTTAAACTAGGGGTTATTTTCCCGAATTTTCCTTGAGAATTATTGGAAATTCTTTTTTTTATAGATATTAAATGCAAAGCACTTGACAGCATCTAGAACATAGTGAATGATGACTTACTTTTCCCTTGTTACACATTGAGAATCAAACTTCTCTTGTATTTTCAATGGCCATTTCTAAATAAAGCTGTACATAAATTTAGCAGTGCCCTATGATGAATCCTCTGAAGGCACACTCTACTCTTTAATTAGTAGCATATTTTTAGATGTGGTTGTTTTATCCTAAATAACATAACAAACACTTTGGTCTCACTAAACACTGCTATGCTTTAGCCCATTTTAATTTCAGTATATCACTTCACCATTTTAAATGAACATGAATAATCTTAATAAAAATAGTTTCATCTCAATTCTTTCAGATAAAAGACTTTGGCAATTAATCATGCCAAAGAATTTTTTTCTTTAGATCACTCAACATTTGCATATTTGATTCTGTAAAACCTATAACTTTTGTAACAAATGGAAATCCATAAGTTAGTGACTATTTGAGATAATTTGCATGAATTTTAATACATTAACACTTTAAAACTAACATCTAATTTTCAGAAAGAAGCCTTGCAATGTGAATGTTGCCACATTATTGTGGCAGACTGAATTAATTAGCTCCTGTAAAATTTCCCTAGAGCCTTTTCTTTCACACCTTTCTGTAGGAAGTTATGCTTTTTTGATTTTTAGTTCCATAGGGATCAGGATAATGCCCAACACTTTCTAATCATTTTCCAATGTACAAATTACCAATAGGTGTTGAATTATGAGTTGAATAAATTATAAAAATGATGTACACCCAGAGAATGTTTAGGTGATTTTAGAATTTAATCTTTTTTTTTAAAGGCCAGAGAAAGTTTTCTAATTAAAAAATAGAGTGATTCAAACTTTATCATGCAATTTGTGAATGCTTCATCAAATTTTTGATCAAGTTATTTGTGAAGTATCTTTTTGCTGAAGAGGCACTATCTATTATATACTAGGTTAAGTTAAATGAAATTGGATTTTCAAACAACTGACTTTATCAAATCATGCCTTCAGTACACTTTTATTCTTTAAAGATTTTATTTATTTGACAGAGAGAGAAAGAGAGCAAGCACAAGCAGGGGGAGTGACAGGCAGAGGGAAAAGCAGGCTCCCTCTGAGCAGGGAGCCCCACTCAGGGCTCGATCCCAGGACCCTGGGATCATGACCTGTACTGAAGGCAGAGGCTTAACCCACTGAGCCACCCAGGCGCACCCCTTCAGTACACTTTTAACCAAAATATTCAGTCTACCAGAGCAGCACATCTATTACCTTTTGCAACAGGTTAAGTGATTAAGCACATATAATCTTAACCCAAATTGACAAAGAACAACTGTCATTTCTACCACCAGCTTCTTCATTTGGAGGATGTTATCTAACACTTAGAATCTCAGTCCTCCACTGAAAAATGGCGATAACAATAGTACCAATTTCATTAGATTATTTTGGGAAATAAGTGACTAAAACATGTAAGTCTCTTTGAACAGAGTTTAGTAAGTCTGAGTACTTGAAAAATATTAGCTAGTTTTAATTCTGGGGGGATTAAACTTTGTATAATGGCCCATATTCAGACATTAAATAATGTGATAACTTTAGCATGTAGATTTTATTTTCGTTAGTTTTTAAAACAAAGTAAAGGGGTGCCTGGGTGGCTCAGTCGGTTAAGCATCAGACTCTTGATTTCGGCTCAGGTCATAATCTCAGGGTTGTGAGATCGAGCTTTGTGTTGGGCTCTATGCTCAGTGTGGAGTTGGGTTGTCCCTCTTCCTCTGCTCCTCTCCACCCCCCCCCACTCTCTCTCGCTCTCAAATAAATAAATAAAAATAAAACAAAAGTAAATATTCATGTTATTATTTCTCATCTATCATTTTCAATATTATATTTATATCTGAAATATCTTTACCTGTACTGAAATCGTCTCTTATTTCACTCCCCTTACTGTGGACTCACTGAAGGCAGAGACTAGCTCTTGCCCACTGCTATATTTCCAGTGCCTAGCATACAACCTAACACATGGTAAATGTTCAATTAATATTTTTGAAGTAGATGAACGTAAGTTTCTTAATTTTTAACATACAAAAAGAGGCTCTACTGTGTGGTCGGTAGCAAAATATATTAAATTGATTATAATTAGCATAATTAATCATATAATAACTGTATATATAGGCATACCTTATTTCACTGTGCTTCACTTTACTGTGCTTTGTAGATAATACGTTTTTTAAAAATTGAAGGTTTATGGCAACCCTGCATCCATCAACTCTAGTGGCACCATTTTTCTGACAGCATTTGCTCACTTTGTGTCTCTATGTTATATTTTGGTAATCCTAGCAATATTTCAAACTTTTCCATTTTATTATATTTGTTATTATATGTAATTTACATATATAATATCTATCAATATATATTGTTATGGTGATCTGTGATCAAAGATTACGACTCATTGAAAGCATTTTTTAGCATTAAGTATTTTTAAATTAAGGTATGTAATGGTTTTTTATTTATTTTTAAAGATTTATTTTTTTATTTGAGAGAGAGAGAGAAAGAGAGAGCATAAGTGTGAGGGGCAGAGGGAGAAGAAGATAGAATCTCAAGCCAACTCTGCACCAAGAGTGGAGCCTGACATGGGGCTCAATCTCACAACCCTGAGATCACAACCTGAACGGAAACCAAGAGTTGGTCGCTCAACTGACTGCACCACCCAGGTGCCCCTGTAATTGTCTTTTTTAGACATGATGCTATTGCTACTTAATAGACTACAGTGTTGTTTAAACATAACTTATATGCATGGGGAAACAAAAAAAAATTCATTTGATTTGTTTTAATGCGATATTCACTTTACTACAGCAGTCTGGAAACTGAACCCGTAATATCTCCAAAGTATGCCTGTAAAATATATTTCTTATTGTATGCAGATTATGTAATATGCTGTATGTTCTAGGAATTCTTCATAGGAACAATCAGCCTACTAATAAAGCATTTCCATAAAAGCCTGATTCTGCTGTTCTTCATCTCTACTAATATGATAGGGGGAAAAGTTGTTGTGTAGATAAAGTTGATTATTGCTAACCTTCCAGATGTTACCTCAGTTATCCTGAGATCATCTCACTGGAAATGGTGGAAACTAAATAGCTAAAGATAAGCCTACAGAACAATATTTTTTAAAAAATGTGTTCATTACTTATAGTATCACTTAGAGTATATAATAAGTATACTTACCGTATCATGCAGTTATATCATGAAATCATGATGTGTTTTTATAGTAAAAATAATCTCTAAACAATTATATGGCTTTCAAAATCTAAAATGCCTATTCAGTTAGGGTCATTTTTTACTCTCTTATGAATAATTATACTAAAAATTTTTTATTCAGCCAATCAAGCATTCTGATGTTCTGAATATTAGTCCCAGCTAAAGGCTGAATTAAATAATTGCATGGTTTGAGCAAAAGAAAATTTTAACATAAGCCTGTCTAAATATATTAATTTGATGAATTTTCACAACTGTATAGGAATGTGTATGGTATTATATTTGTAAATTAAATATAATTATAGACTAGGTCATTAACTGAATTTTTAAGATTAGCAGATAAAATAGAAAAATATGATCTTAAAAGTTTATTTCTCAATACTGTTGATAAGTCCAATACATGGCATAAACTAATTAACTCTTCATTATATTTTTATGACTATATTCAGTGCTTAATAGAAAACAAAACTAAATTCCTTCAGGCCAACATTTGCCATCTAAGAAAATCAATATCTATAAACATAATCAATATCATAAATTTTAATTAAAAACTCAAGCACTAGCTAACGCATAAACATTTTGAGCCATTTTAGCGTGGAAAAAAAGTAGGCTATGTTCCCTTATCAGCTTAATTAAAAATAAAATGAAGAAAAAAACTATACATGTAAAAGAAAATATCCTTAATAACTATTGCTCATACACAGATAGGTGCTTTGCTGTGACCCCTCAACTGTAGTACTATAAAATACATTTCAATAGCTATTCTTAGATCAGTCTATTCATTTTACATTACATTCATTCCCTACAAAATCAATGGACTCATCTTTATAAAACAAAAATCCAAAGAATATCACTTCTCTGCTCACACACTTTGAATAGCTCATCACTATAAGGAATATAAAGTCTAAGCTCTTGAATTTGCTATATGAATGTTTCATGTCTGTTGCAACTTCTCTCTCCTGCTTTAACCCTACAGTCCCCTGTTCCAATCATGATAAGAATGTCTTCCATCCTCTGACATTGACCAGAGTTTGCAGCCCCTTCATGCCTGTGTTCTGATCTGGCAATTTCTTCTTTCTTTCATACTCTCTAATTTGGACTCAAACTCATCAGTCTCACTCCTACCCTGCAGAGCTATGAATTTATACAGGAAGCTTCAGATGCTCATCTACCATGCTGCTATGTCAACTCTGTGAGCAATTCCATACTGCATATTAGGTTATAGTTTAACTGTCTTATACGCCTGTCTTAATGGATCATAAATCCCTCAAGAGCAGGGCAAAAGTCTTACTCATATTTATATCTGCCCTCCTTAGCACAGTCCTATGTACATACTGTTTCCACTTTCCCAATTTTCTATGTGCACAAAATTGGGAAATTTTCTTACTGTTTTTGAGCCTTTTCTTTGCCTTAAAAATGAAGCTAAAGATATTTTCCTCCACAAAATGAATAGGGGGTATTTCATTTGGGGAAATTAAGCTCTCTCCTAGAAATGTGTAATAAAGGTTAATAAATAGTAGCTACCACAATTTTACTTAACTTTCATTATGCAGTAACAACAATTGTTATAACATTATTGAAGAATAATGAATGATGACAATATGATATAAACTAAAGTTAAGAGGGAATTAATAACTAAAGTTAAGAAGAAAAGTGCAACCCCACTTCAAGAGTCAATTCTTCATAATTAAAAGGAAGACCAGAAGAAGCATTTTAGGAACTTTACAGGACAGTCTTTCCAAATGTAACATAGGCTCTTACAAGAGCTCTGTACTTGTTTCTTCTTCAGGACATGTTACCTTCCAGATATCTGCCTGGCTCAGTCCTTTGCTTTTCAGGTCTGTATTCAAATATCTCCTCTCTAGAGTACTTTACCCAAAGTAAGTATCTTTCCTATTTCTCACCATCTCCTTATTCTGCTTTATTTTTCCTTGTAACAGTTACAACCACCAGCTAATATATTTTTATTTACTGGTTCTATGTCAGACTAGAATGTTATAAGCATGAGGGTAGAGACTTGTCTGTTAAATTCACATCCTCAAGCAGCACCTAGGAAGGTGCTTGTCTTAGTCTGTTCAGGCTGTTATAGCAAAATACTACAGACTGGGAGGGTTATAAACAACAAACTTTTATTTCTCACAGTTCTGGAGGCTGGAAGTCTGAGATCAGGGTGCCAGCATAGTGATCTGAGGTCCCTCTTATGAACTGTAAACTGTCGGCTTCTCACTGTATCCTTGCATGGTGAAATGGGGCTAACAAGCTCTTTGGGGCACTAACCCCAAACATGTGGGCTCCACACTCATGACCTAAGCACTTCCCTAAGGCCCCTCCTCCTAATACTATCATATCAGCTATTAGAATTTCAACATGTGAATTCTGGGAGATACAAATATTCAGACCATAGCAGTGTAGAACATGAAGTAGGTGCCAAATAACTAATTGAATGAATGCAATTTGAAAAGAATTGAAAAAGTATTCAATTCCCAAATATATATTTCCCCATTGACTTTTGGAGCTCTAGAAACTCTCTCCAAGATGTGTTCTGAGGTACAGTAAAGGCACTTTCCCTCAGTGGATGCTCAAAAGGGACATAAGAAAAGGAAGATACACCATGGCTCTCTTTCTGCATGCATCACACAGAGGAAAGGCCATGTGAGGTCACAGTGAGAAGAAAATAAAGATGAAGAAGATAGATGAAAAAATAGAGAATTTTACAGGAATATTGGAATTTATGAAAAAAAATTCAATGACATCTCCAGAAAGAAAACAAACTATCGGAAATTCAAATCTTGACTAATGATTGTCCTAACAGTTTGAACACAGTTGTTCAAGAGATTAATTACCTACAAGACAGAACATGGAAGATATGCAAAGTGAAGCAATGAAAATAACAATGGGGGGATCAAGAGGTACCAGAGCATAAGATACACATGTAACATGTTTTAAACACATGGTCTCTTTCTTTTTTTAAATAAAAGTATTTTTAGTGAGGGAAATATTTTTTTTCTGCATGGTAGCCATTAAAAATTGTAAAATATATTATAACTAGGACAGTAATAGAATAAAAATTTGAATAATTACTTTTTGTTAATAAAATACATTATAACTAGGACATTAAGAGAATAAAAATTTGATAATTACTTTTCGTTAACTGAAAGTCACTAAAAATGGAAGAACAAAGAATATATAAAATAGATGGGCCAATGATAAAATGGATAGTGAAATAATAAATATAAACCCAAATATGTCAGTAGCTAATTTAAATATCAATGTAGTACATATTCCAAGTAAAAGACTGATTGTCGGAATTAATGGGAAAAAACCTTCAAATGTTTACTGAAACATACTTTAGATAAAGAGAACAGAAATACTGACTCTAAAATGATGAAAAATATGCTATTAAAGTCCATCCAAATAGTATGTAGAGACTATAGTAATATCAGACAAACTACACATTAAAGCAAGAAGCCTTTCCAGTAATGAACAGTATTTTATAATTAAAAGTAGGTCGATACAATAAGAAGATATTATAATCCTAAATGTAATTCATAGCTTCAATATATGTAAAAAAAAAAAAATGACAGCACTGAGAAGAACAATAGAAAAATCCAAAATCATTATGGGAGAGTTTAACAATATGTTTTCAATTTTAAGGATACAGTCTACTGACATGGATAATATTAACAATAAAAATAAAACATAGTCTTATTGACAAGATTGTACATTACACCCAAAAAAAAAAAAACAGAGCTTTAATTTTTTTTTTCAAGTGTATGTGGAACATATGATGAAACAAGGAAGGGACTCTTGACAAATTTCAAAATATTGAAATTACCTGGAATATATTCTGTGACCAGAATAGAATTAATGCAGAAAAAGGTTAACTTAAAAAGTTGTATTTCTAAGACTAGAGCACTTCTATAAAATTAATTGCTCCAAAAATTATAGTAGGAGTTTTTTAGTACTGAAACATTGTGACCGAATAACATGTCAAAATTGGGGGAAGTTAGCCAACGTAGTGCATAAAGGAAAAATAGAGTCTTGAGTTCATGTTAGAAAACAAGAAGAAAGGTAAAAATCAATGATTTAAATTTGATCTTAAGTAGTTAGTAAATAACAGTAAGACAAAACAAAAAATGTAAAACAGAAGAAATATTTTAAATATGAGAGAAAAAATGAATTAAAAAATCCTAAAACATAAAACAATGAACACAATTATTGGTTTTTTGAAGAGATTAATTGATAACACCCTAACAATAATGATTAAGAAAAAGAAAAGACAAGTTGCTTATTTTAGAAATAGAAAAGGGGCATTGCTACTGATTTAAAAATCTATAAAGAATACTAAGAAAATAGTATAATCTATGCTAATACATTTGACAATATATAGGGAATAGAAAAATCTCTAGAGAAATCAGACCAAAGCTCAAAGAAATAGAAAATCTAAATAGAGAGATACACATTAAAGAAATATGTTTTTAAATCATTTCCACAAGAAAGAAATGACAATCTTGAACAAACTCTATTGGAGAAGAGAAATGGAAGTAACACATCCCAAAATTTTTTTGAGACCACCATGATGATGCATCCAAAACCCGTCAGTGACATTTCAAGAAATAAAACTAATGTGATTAATTCTGATACCTGAGATGTGCTGAGGCATAGATTAAATGTCATCAGTAATCTAAATTAGATCTTTAATTAAATTCATTTTAGATCTAGTTACATGATGTACAAAATGGGGAAGGATGGATAAAAATGTTTAGAGGAACACACACATTGATGGAGGGGAGGGAGAGAAAGAGAGAGAGAGAGACTTTAGTCATTTTGGGACAGTGAACCCCACTGAGAACATTACAAACTATTTCTTTGAAAAACTGGCTTGTGAGCTAGGAAAAAAAAATAGCAAAAGTTAGCCAGATGCTGAAAGCTATAGACAAAAAGCATTGTAGATGAGGTAATGACATGTTCCAAAGTGTGAAAGTGTGAACTAAACTGTTTAGGGAAAAGCACATGTTTTGGTAAAGTTGATGAATGTCCACCAGATGATACTTATCTCCTAAGAATTAGCTTATGCATCACTTTTCAAAACACCTTTTTTAAAACAATGTCATATGTTCAGGAAACACAAAGGAGTTCACCAACTATTATGCATGATATATATATCACAACAGGAGATAAGGTTGGAAGTATAGGCAAGGTCTGAATCATGCAGGACAATTGCACAAGGATTTTATTTAGGATAAGGAGCTGCTGAAACAATTTAAACATGAATGTAACATGATCATAGAAAGAGCAGTCTGGGAGCAGTAGACTGAATGAATAATAAGGGAAAAATCCTGAAAGTGAAACCATCGGGGAGACTCTTGCTGAAATTCATGAAGATAATGATGAGAACTTGGTTAAGGTTAAGAGCATAGTGATGGAGGTGAGAAGTTCTGTTCTATTAATGTTTAAGAAATAGAATGAATAGATTCAGTGATCATATGTTAGTAAGGAGATGTAAGAATTAAAAAAAAAATCAGCTTTGCCCTTTGGAAACCCATAAAACCATCACAGGATAGTTTTCAACAAAATATTTTTTACATTGGATGACAGCATGAGACTATAAACAGTTCTTAGAAAAAAATTCAAAAATGATATCCAAATACTAGTGGGACTAAATGCTCCTGAAATATTTTAGTAGAGCAATCCATAATGACCATGTACCACTACCACCTATGACTACCAATTAATAAACATCATTAACAAATGAATATTCTTTCTGAAAACTGGTAGGATTTGATGCCAACTCAATAAAACAGAGACTCTGTAATCCATAATTTACACCTAATTAGTGTTTAATCTTTTTTCAGTCCTGTGATTTAATTACAAATGTTTAGTTCAGCAAAATGAAAATCTTTTTTTGTCATTATTGTTCAGTTAAAATCAAGAAGGTTTCCTGATAGATATAGATTACCAATACAGGTTTATCCTTTTATAATTACTCTAAAGATTAGGGCAGCAAACAGAAGTCACTAATAGATCTTAAGTAAGAACAATGACAAAAGGTTTCTAAAACTTATTATTTTTGTTAATCTGCCCATCAGAAGTCAAGGTTCATTTGTTTCATAAATGTGTTTCTCACTTCTCCTGCGAAATATAAACTTGTTGAATTAAATATGCTATGGTATTACTACATATATTTAATACGGTTTGAACAATTTTAACTATATTTGTCTCTAATTATCCAAAGCCTTTATATATTTGATAAAGTGATAAATACTGATCCTGATCAATACTGATATTTTTCCATGATTTCTTCTTCAATAATGAAGAATACTCCTGAAATTACACGAATTGATCAAATAATAAAATACATATATTCTACATGTTTATGTACAAAAAGATCTTTTTGAAATTGTAAAATTTAGAATACTTAAATTAGAATTGGTAGAACCGACTAGAAAGTTCAAATAACAGAAATTTTAAAAAGGAATGTGCCCCCACCCAAATTGAGCACTTAGGCAATGTATTAGATCTTTTCAAGTAAACTGGAGTATAGTCATATTTCAGAAACAGTGGTTAACAGACAATAGGCAAAATACTCACTAACCAGATGACACACACTATAAATAGATATACATATGTACACACATACACATCAAATATTACCTATTGAACACTGATGTATATGTGGTATTTTCCCTACCTTCTAGCCTAAGCTGACGTGAGCAAACATTTCTTGCCTAAAAATTTGTTTTGATGTTTCAGGTAGCAGTTAACCCACTGAACTTTTATCAGAAACTGGGCAGTTCTTTAAGCTTCTTAGAAAATGCAGAGTGGCTTGATAGTTTGGTCCACTGATAATACCAGTGGTCACTACTTAAACCACTTTCTTCAGAACCAGGGTTATCTTCAAACTACATAAAATGAACAACAGTAAAAGAGGAGTCAAGAAAATATGAGGGATTGAGCAGTTCTAACTTGTCAATTCATTTGGCTTCCTTTATTCATGTCCATATTACTTAAACATAACTATGAAACGTCTTATAACAGAAAGCAATCAAAATCTATTAGTTTTGCTACATATCATCTAAGAAAATCAAATAAATGTGAATAATTGAGATGTTGATGAAATATTCAGACATATTTCAGATTGAAATATCAGAGGCTGAGAATGGCAGGTACATACCTGAGAGATACCAGGAGATGAAAAAGAAGTTAAATTGCAATTTGGAGACAGGTATATGGTTTTTACATATTAGATATAGGATATGTGTCTATACATATAGATACAAATTCAAGTACCAGTGTTGTAATATTAACGTCTCTGCCAAATTTCAGTGGTTGCAGTTGCATTAGAGAGAGTTCTTTGGAAAGCAAGAAATTAAAAAATCCAATTGATAGTGTCTTAATTAAAGATTAGTATTTTCCTGGGGCGCCTGAGTAGCTAAGTTGGTTAAGCGTCCAACTCTTGGTTTCAGTTCAGGTCGTGAACTCAGGGTCCTGGAATCTAGCTCCATGTTGGGTTCAGCACTCAGCGTGGAGTCTGCTGGAGATTCTTCCCCCCCCCCCTTTGCCCCTGCCCCTGCTTGCGCTCTAAATAAATAAATAAATAAATACTTAAAAAAAAAAAGATCATTATTTCCCAATATCAATAAGTCTTTGTATTTGTGGCCAGTGATGTTGATTCAGATATTCAACAGTGTCTTTGCAAATGATTTCAGATTATATTACTTGTGTTTGCAAGATGTATGTATGTTACAATCTAGCCCTCACTAAGGATTTAAGGCAGGAATAAAAGATATTTAGGGAAAGTGATGCCACCATGTCTATTTCATTTACTAGAAAGGCAATAGTTTTTCCAAGATAATCCCCTTCTTACTAAAAGACTTACCTTTAGCCTGTTATTGGCTAGAAGTAGATCACATGGTTACTGCTAGCAGCAAAGAATAAAAGAAAAAGAACATCAGATTGGCTTAGAACAATCCTGATCCATTGTCAGGTGTGAGCTTGTTGTTGCCCAAACATGTCAAATTCTACTGGCAAAAAACCAAGAAAAATGAACAGGCCACTAAAAATTTCCTTTTCTTTTCTTTTCTTTTTCTTTTTCTTTCTTCTTTCTTTTTCTTTTTTTAAAGATTTTATTTGTCAGAGAGAGAGAGAGTGAGCACACAAGCAGGGGGAGCGGCAGGTAGAAGGAGAAGCAGGTTCCCCACTGAGCAAGGAGCCCAATGCGGGACTCAATCCCAGGACCCTGGGATCATGACCTGAGCTGAAGGCAGTTGTCGAACTGACTGAGCCACTCAGGTGTCCCTAAAAATTTCTTTGATTAGTGATCTACCGCAACAAAATTTGATGCCTAGGTATTACATATCTTAAATATCGAGATAATAAACATTGTATTTTTTAAATAAAATACCTTTCCAAAATTCCTTTAATATTTGGAGAATAAAGTAAAAAAATCTAAATAAAATATATTTCCACTATTTCTTGTACTGTAAAAATCCATATATCACTTTTTATTTTTAATTTAGCACACTCAATGATACAAAGTTCACTATTTGGAAAATTTTATTAAAGGCTAGTGGGGGTGAAATATTGAATATGAAGTTTTTGTGAGTGTTACTTTTCAAATAACAAACTAGAGAGAAATTATTTCTGTTGATGTTTTTTCATAAAAATTTTCTTAATGAATCTAGAAACAAATATCATTTGGAAATTTTTAGGAGTAACATGTCTTAGTTAATATCACTCTATGTTTTTATCTCATTTGCCATCATTTTACTTAAATGCAATGATAGTGTGGATAAGTTAACAAGGATAGGACTGGAAATAAAAATAGCCATGTATTTTTAAATACATGGCCATAAGACAGATTCCCATTTAAGAAATCAAATTATAGCGCTTAAGCTAATATAATTCTCATATCGCTCTAGAACAAGTTGAATGAATGAATTGATTGATGAGACGACCTCTGGCATACGCATGAGAGTAACATAGAAACAGTTGCTTATTTGTCAGACACAGGGGCATTAATACAGTTATGCCAGGACCATAGAACCAGTCATAACCACTTGGAAAATGGGCTAAATACTTAACTGTGGTTAACCGAGTCCTATGCATGCCTTTACAACAACCACTCCTCATCATGAACTGTCTCAAACTGAATTTTCATTTGGTTTACTTTTCTTTTTTATTTTCTCTTTGGTACTTCAGATCATCAATCTCTTCTGGGATTATTCTGGTTTAGTGAAACTCGACACAAAGAAGTTTTTTTAAAGTTTTTATTTAATTCCAGTTAGTTAACATACGGTCTAATATTAATTTCAGATGTACAATTTAGTGATTCAACACCTCCATACAACACCTGGTGCTCATTACAAGCACACTCCTCAATCCCTATCACCTATTTCACCCATCCCCCCACCCACCGCCCCTCTGGTAACCATCAGTTTGTTCTCTATAGTTAAGAGTCGGCTTGGTTTTCCCTCTCTCTCTCCATTTTTTCCCTTTGCTTGTTTGTTTTGTTTCTTGAATTTTACACGAGTGAAATCATATGGGATTTGTCTTTCTCTGACGTATTTCTCTTAGCATTATACTTTCTAGCTCCATTCACGTGAGTTGTGTTTTTTTTTCTTTTTTCACTACCAAAATCTGGACTGTTCCTTTCTTTTTTCTTCTATTCTCATTAATCTCTGTCTCTCTCATTCTTTCTCTTTCTCACTCCACACTTAAGTTTGGTCCTTTTCCATTAAAATAAATCATTTTATTTTTCCCAACATGTAGTTTTAAAATGCTAGTGGCTCCTAAAAAGACTGCATTCTAGTTCTGGTGGAATCTGTTAAGTCTCTGGTGTATGAATTTGTAAATTACCAGTTTATGGTTCCTACCTTTACAGTATAATGCTTTGCATATGCACATAGAGAGCAGAAATCAACCTACAAGAGTTATCTAAGGATTATATGGAAGTTTTTAAAATGATATTCATAAGTGATTGTGTTAAAATTATCTTCCAGGGGAAAAGCAAATTATAACATTCATTTTCCGGTTATTTCCTGTACTTTCAAGCATGACAGTGTAAAATTGTTCAACTAGTATTGGTTTTATAGGTGATCCAGTTTTACTCCATTGGAGACATGCTGAATTTAAAATATTGAGTAGTAAAAAACAGTAAAGTACTGAATTCATCTAGTTTGCTAATACTGAGGCAAGGCTCTACTGGATAGATGTGGAGAAAAGATGAGATTCATTTACCCAAGTAGTACTTATAAAGAAAGCTGCAATGGTTGAATTATGAGAAAAAAAAATAGGTTATTTTCTTTTTCAGTCTACATCCACATTAAATTAATTAAACATATTATAGAACATTTAAGGGAATATAATTTGATTATCGGGTTGAAGCATGACTAAAAAAACTATATAAACTTAGAATAATTGATAATTAGGATATTCAATAGATTATTTTTATTTCTAATGCAAATGATTGGATTCTAATCTCTTCACAAGCAGAAGTTTAGATCCAGAAGAAATATTTGAGGTCAACTAGGAAACATGTTCATTTATCAAATGAGGTCATTAAAGTTCATGAGTATTAATTTCACAGGGATTCATGACTAAATGGTGGCCGGGCTGCAACAATAATTTATATACTGGTGTTTGCAGAACTTGAAGTTTTCCCCATGATGTTTTAGAAAAAAAATCCTTATTTATAAAATAACTGAGATAGTATATTTTAATTGCCTTGCATATCAGAAAGATAATATTGTTACTGTAATTTACAGCATTAATCCCATCTGAAATAAAAAGTTTTGTTGTAAGCATTGAAGTAAATATAATACTTGGTAGTTTATTTACACATACACACACACACACAGAAAGGGTGACCAGAAAACACCAACCTGGTCAACTGGTACAAAGCTGGACTTGTAAGTCTAATTCAGAAACTTAACGTAAGTCCTGCAAAAAATTTAAGCAGTGTGGGGGGGGGGCGGAGAGGAGATAGATATGAAAATGTTAAGAAATGAGCATCTCAGCATCTAGCTATATTTGGATATTATGGTTAAACAGAAAGTTAAAGTTGGCTTTCAATAAATGAACCAAGATGGTGAAAGGAGGAGGATAATTTTTTAAAACAAATGACAAGATTAAACCTATTGATTTTGAGGGACTTACAGCATCCATATGATCAGTCTGTTGATGGATTTTAATCTTTGGATAGCACAACAGAGATATGATTTGTCCTTGTACATACACTTCATTGTGATCAGTATTTCACAAGAGTCAATATACAGGGACCTTACGTAGTCATGTGAAGAAAACAAAATAAAGAATCTGAGAAACACCAAATAGATGGAAACTAAGAAAACAGGACAGGAAGCTGAGAATGAAGAGACAAAGAAAGACAAGAAAACAATGTTTTAAGGGATGATGTTCCACAATTGTCAGCGGGCAGGAAAATATGAAGAATGTTAAGAAATGAGATAAAGCCTCCTACTAGTTTGAAAATTATAAAAATTGACATGGTAGCTTGAAGCTATTGTAGCTTTGTTCTTTATCATTGTTTATGACACTGTCTGGATATTTAGGGATTTTGAATATGAGTCTTGTATCCTGCTCTTGTAGGAATTCCCCATATTCTGGTTATTTTAAGCCACATACTTGAATATCGGTCAGGCTACTGTGTGTGTTACCTGAAAAAGGTTAGTGTTGAAGAAACTGTATTTTCCTCACACTACAGTGTTCTAAACTCAAAAAAAATGATAACTTTGGTTTTTATTTCAATATTCACACAATGGCAATTACATAGCTAGTTTTATATTAAGTTATTCAGATTAGAGGAAATGCTTTCATGTTCAGAATATGTGTTTAATTATCTGAAATCCTGAACTGCATGCATAGCAATTTCTAAATATGGTAGCATATGGAGAACTTGTTCATAAAAACTTATTTACAATGAACAATATTTTTCTTTGTTTTAAATGATAGATACTAAAACTTTTACTAATAGCATTGTGAACTATGTTAACCTTCCTCAATGACAAAGTAAAACAGGCACTTGTGCTTTTGTATAAGTAAATGTATAAAAGAGCCCCTTTCTTCTTTGAAGAGTATTTGAACCAAACCAAAGTGGCTTTCCTGAACTGTTGACAGCTACCAATATATTTCAATAAATTAAGAATTCTTGTTAACCTTGACAAAAAAACTAATCATAATTTATAAATTTGATTTTCATTGCTCATAATGTAGTTTCAATGCTTATACTTTAAATCACAGTATATAGTGAGAAAATTGTAAGATATTTTACATCTCTGTCACACATCCCATCTATATAGAAAAATAACATTTTTTTAAAAGATTTTATTTATTTATTTGACAGAGAGAGACACGAGACACAGCGAGAAAGGGAACACAAGCAGGGGGAGTGGGAGAGGGAGAAGAAGGCTTCCCGCTGATCAGGGAGCCTGACGCGGGACTCAATCCCAGGACCCTGGGATCATGACCTGAGCCAAAGGCAGACGCCTAACGACTGAGCCACCCATGCACCCTAACATTTTAATTAGGTGTAAATAATTTACCAGGAAAAGGAGCAAGTCCACAGAATCAGCTTTTATTTCTCTTAAAGTCTCAAAGTTATCAATTAATAGATTTCCAAAATAAGAGTTCTTTGAAATATTTGATTAAAAGTTTAATCAACATTATGCACTGAAAATCCTGTTTTTCCAAGAATTTGAGATCTTTCCTACCGACAAGAATACTAACATTCTTTGATAATACAATACAAACAATTCCTTGATAACTGTAATGGTTAATTTTATGTGTCACCTGGGCCACTCGGTGCCCAGATCTTTGGTTAAATATTATTCTGGTTACAGTCATGAGGGTATTTCTTGATAATATTGACATTTGTGTTTGCAAACTGAGTAAAGCAATTTGGGGGGTTTGGGGGCTTGTGTGTGGGAACTCGGGGTGAGGAGACATTCATCTGATCCGTTAAAGGCCTAAACTGAACAAAAAGACTAAGAATTTGCTGTTTTTGCCTAACTGTCTTCCAGCTGGGACATTGGTCTTCTCCTGCTTTTGGACTAGAACTCAGATTGGAATTTACACTATCAGTTTTCCTGGTTCTCAGGCCTTCTGATTTGGACAGGAACTATACACTATTGCTCCGCATGGTCTACAGCTTGCAGACTGCAGATCTTGGGACTTATCAGCTTTTACAACTGAGTGAGCCTACTTCTTATAATAAATATCTTTGTACACATCTATTTATCTTTCTAATATGTCCATATAATATCTATCTATAGTCTACTGTTCTGTCTCTCTGAAGAATTCAGACTAATACATAGTTTGGTACTGAGAGTGAGTCTAGAGGAACAGAATTTTAAGGGTGAGTTTTCTGAATTGGTTTTAAAGTTTCTAGAACTGACTCTCTAGTCTGGTTAAAGATGTGAAAACTCTATTTCCCATAGAAAAGAGAGCATTGATAGTCTATGCCATAGATCAGGCAATAGAGATACACAAAATATCTCCATTGGATACTCCTAATCAATTGCTTGTAAGAAGCAAGGAATAGGAGAAACTGCATATTGTAGTTTTGGACATTTTTGGAAAACTAAGAAATATAGTGAGGTTGATGGTTGTTTCTAATATCACTGGAAGAAGTGGTGAAAGAAAATGATAAAATATATGCAGCACATATATCTTTTAGAGGAAGTACTTCTAGAATATATAAAGAACTTTTATTACTTTTAAGAAGAAGACAAACATGTTTTTTAAGATTTTATTTATTTGAGGGAGAGAGAGGCAAGGGGTAGAGGGAGAGGGACAAGCAGACTCCCCACTGAGCAGGGTGCGTGACACGGGGCTCGGTCCCAGGACCCCAGGATCATGACCTGAGCTGAAGGGAGCCCCTTAACCGACTGAGCCAACTGAGCCACCCAGGTACCCTGAAGGTAGACATTTTTTAATTTGCCAAATTTTAAAACTGAAAATTCACAGAGGCGGCTATACAGATAGAAAATAAGCACATGAAAATATGTTCAGTATCATTAATACTGGAGGAAACACAAATTAAACTGCAAAGAATTACTACACTCATCCGATAAAATGGTTAAAATTTAAAAAGACTGCCCATAGCAAATGCTGCCATAGGTGTGAAACAACAGCTGGTGGGAATATATAGCGATATGACCATTTTGGAAAACTGTTAGGCAGTTTTACAAAAAAGTTAAATATGTACTCGTCATATGACTCAACCATTATACTCTTGAGCAATTAGCAAAGGAAAATGAATCCATATGTGTATAACCTGCACATGAAATTTCATAGCTTTATTTTTAGTAGCCACAATCTTAAAAAAAAAAAAAAGCTGTTCAAGAGGTGAAAGATGAACAATCTATATACTATTCTACATAAGATAATACTATTTTTTACTCTAAAAAAATACATGAAATACTGATATCACAAAATGGATGAACCTCAAAATAATTATGCTGAATTAAGGAAGCCAGATAATCAATCAAAATTACAGGAATCAATTTATATAAATTCTAGAAATCTGAAACTCATCAGTATGGACAGAAAGGATGGTTGCTTGGGAATGAGAGATGGGAGGAGGGAATGACAGATTATAAGGATGCATGAACAAATATTTAGGAGTATTGGATGTCTTGATTATTTTGATTTTGATAGTGGTTTCATGGGTATTTGCATATGTCAAACTCACTAAATTGCAACATTAAATATATGTGATTTATTATACAGCAATTACATACCAGTAAAGCTCTTAAACAGTTTTCTCAGTGAGTCTTTCTTATGCCACTATATGTAAAATTTCACTTACCTTCTTGACATTTCTAGTCCCCTTTATTGTGTTTATTTGTATTACCTTAATATTTATCACTATCTAAAAACATGTAATTTATTATTTCAACTTGCTTACAACTAGGCATATATTCTTATCTGTTTTGTCTACTGATTTCTACTGACTAGAAAATTCCTCACCCAGGGTAAATGCAAATGAAATATTTGTTGAATAAATAAACAAATGACTGAACAAGAGGTATGAAAAATTGATGGTATTAATTATATGTCACACTGGGGTCAACGGATGGATAGAGTTGGGTTGCTGGCAGTATTATGAAGGAAACCTAAGAGGATACCCCAAAGATATATGGTTGAATAATTACTGGAGACATTATATTATTGGCAATGATAATGTCTAAATTTAGACCAGAGGGCTGAGTTAGTAGGTAAGGTGGGGGAAGCAACATTTGAAGGGAAAGAAATCAAGACACTGAGAGGCCAGAGTTTTGGAAGTATTTTCATTGTTTTTGATATAAAATTTAAGATAAATTTAGTTTGAAAGAATTATAGTATGCCAAGAGCTAATTACTTCAAAGGATTAAAGTAAATTCTGTGATGACAGATTTCTGCAACAAGTAGGTACATCAGTGGAAAAGCTAATATCGTGAGATTCAGAGTTTTCTGGCTTTAGGAAGAAGAAACATCTGCAAACAAAATGTAGCTGCTACAAGCAACCTACTCAAATTTAGGTAGCAGGAGAAGAGTCACATCCTGAGAAAGCTGTGAGGGAAAGGGTGTCTAAAGAAACAAACCCGAACACAGTGAAAGGGAGAAAGCCAAGGGACCATTCTGAAAAGAGGTTAAGGGTATAGGAGATTTGGCTGATGACTGACTTTGAAGACTATTTACAGAGCTCTGCTCAGATTTAAGGGGAATTTATAAGGGAAACTGAAGGGGCAACAGGATTGAACAGATTCCACAAGCCCATGAAAGACATTACTGTAGGAGAGGGCTAACAGGAGCTTTGGCCTTCAATAGAGGAATGAGGCCAGGTCAAACACCATCCCTGCAAGGTCACAAACAGGGGATCATATATCCTGACCTCACTTTTCACACATTCTGATTTTCAGATGGTGGCTTCTAATGACAAAATCCAAACGGAAAAACTAGGGAACAAAAGATCGTGGTTCTTGCATTATAGAAAGGTCAGCCTCCTGAGGCAGGTAACAATGCAGAAAGGTAGAGAGTGAATTTGGAGGAGCAAGTGATGACTTTGTAGTACAGAATCTTCCTCTGTTCCTCAATGATAGGACTCAAATTTAAAAAGAAGTTAATTCTCCCTGAATTGTTTCAAAAATCAAAGGATTAAGTTCCCTGATCTGTTAAGCTGTCTTGGAAAACCATGAGTAAAGAACAATATTTGCCTTATTAAAGATGTTGTATGATATTATAGTAACAAAACTATTTGGGGACTATTTAAGAACACATGGTATATGCCACAATAATAGAGACCTCAGAGATAGACCATATATATATTAAAACTAGATATATGATAAATTTATAATGTCTACTCAATGAGGAAGAGATGGAATGTGTCTTACACTGTGCTTAAAAAAATTGCTCACCCATCATGGAAAAATTAATGTTAACCCTGATAAACTTTCAGCTCCTGCTTCATTTGCAGGAAGCTTGAAAATGATGTTGTCCTCTTATTTATAACATAAAAAGCCATACAATGCACAAAACACAACTCTTCTTAAATCCATGAGAAAGCTGAGATCATAGGACAAATAACTAACCTGAAATTTAAGGAAAGATAGGTGATTCAAAGAAAAATGGTGAGTATGACCTGGGGCAGATGCTGACATCCAGACAGCATGGAAGTCAATAAGAGAATTCAACTAAAATTTATGATAAATTTCTCAAAACCAAGTGTGGGCTAGACTAACATTATGGAAATCCTGGAAGTCAGAGACACAGACTGACCTTGTACCCATTTTTAGTCTCTTCACCACGAACTTGGTTTTCATGAGCTATTGGGAGTTGAACGGAGTCCTGAGAAAGTCTCTGTCATGGTGTCCTCCCCGGGACGTAAATAATAGCTGTACAAGGAAAAAGCATAAAGTCCCATTTGGGCTCTCTCCTATGTTCCCTATGGACAAAAGCTCCTAGCTACTTGTGAAAGGGCAGTAAACTTGGAAAGCCGCACTCCTGATACTGAGGGCCACAGTTCCTGCAAGAAGCTGAAACCAAAACACTACCACAGAGAACGCATCCTCTCCTTTCACTCCATACCAACTCCAGGCTAACAAGTATAAAGTAATAATTAACAGTAGTTTATTGTTAGGGAAGTTAGAGAGGAAAGAGATGTTCCCTGAGGAGGAATTACAAAGGGAAGACCTAAAGCGGAGGGCAGAGCAAATATTAAGAACAATTCACTGACCAGCCTGCCCCTATACACATTATAAGGGAACTCTAGAAATATTTAAAGCCTGTGGTGCTGAGGGTTGTAATAGCAACAACAAAATCTAAATGCTGCTGAAATCCTAACTTAATTGACTAAAACCTCAGATGGCAATATATATAAAGGCGGATAAGGCCAACAAGTGGGCTATGACAACACAGGAATTTTTATGTATTCTAGAAGACATATAGACATTTGCATCCATGTAACCTTATGGTCTACCTCTGAGAAAAATGTCTCACAACGGTCCATAAAAAGAATGTTCACTGATTGTGGTAATGGGGAGTTGAGAAAAACTGGTTTCCATCAGTAGGGCAATTGATAAAGGAAAGTGGGTTCATTTACCCCATGGAATATGTACTTGTTAAGAGCAAAATAGGTGTCTATAAAGATTGGTGTTTAAATCTTAAATGTATAGTGCTGTAAGATAAAGGAAAAAGATGTCGATAGCAGGATAAAATTTTTTAAATAAAATTACAAGCAAATAAATTAAATATAAAAACTAAATATTTAATGAGGACATAATATCAGTAAAATGACACCCACTCACGAAGGCCATTAGAATGGATGATCATATGTGGGTATGGGAATAGAACATTAAGAATACAGTGAATACACAGAAAAATATACAAATAAAATAGGAGTGGACCTTTTTTGAGGACTGATGTCAATTCATTGCTATCAGTACAGGAGAATAATTAAAGTATTTGACTTTCAGTTAAATGATCATATAAACACAATAAAACCTGTAGTGGTCACTAAACGCATGGGGTTTTCTCTAGTTTGATTATAGAAAAATATGTAGAAGTGCCCAGGACATCTGTGTGTGTGTGTGTATGTGTGTGTGGTTTAAAGAAGATATAAAGTCACCTACTGTTTATTTTTTATTTTTTTTTAAAGATTTTATTTATTTATTTGAGAGAGAGAGAATGAGAGAGAGCACATGAGAGGGGGGAGGGTCAGAGGGAGAAGCAGGCTCCCCGCCGAGCAGGGAGCCTGATGTGGGACTCGATCCAGGGACTCCAGGATCATGACCTGAGCTGAAGGCAGTCGTTTAACCAACTGAGCCACCCAGGCGCCCAAGTCATCTACTGTTTATAGTTTTTTTTTCCTTAATTGACATCTAATATCATTTATTTACCTCAAAACACATTTAAATAAATGGTACTTCTCAACTGTGACACAAATTCAACTTTAATAAGATTCATATTTACAAAGAAGAAATAATCAGACAACAGAAGTAGTGTTTTCAAATTTTTTCCTGACTCTGGAAGCCCTAGAGAATGAATCACAGTCTTCTCTCATTGAGACCAGTAAAGTGACAAATCTGATGAGTGTTAAAATGAGAATTTAAATACTAGAAATGAACTGATGAAAAGATCTTCCTTTGAAGGCACTCATAGAGAGTTTCATAGTCTCCTGGCTTACTCAAACAAAATAGTGACATTTGGGACTGGGCAGTCTTAAATATTAGACTCAATTTTCATTTACATATCAGTATGCAGATGCATGTTGTTTCCCAAATAAGAAGCAGCACTTAGTACCATTATCCAAATATTATCCACAGAGGAAGACGTGGACCATGAATGTCTGGATATGCCAAACAAAGCCCCAGAATATTTATCTTGTATTTTTGTTGAGGAAGAAATGGACTTTTCTTTAATGATTTATTTATTTATTGAGAGAGAGAGAAAGAAAGAGAGAGAGAGCACAGGGAGGGAGGGGCAGAAGGAGAGGGAGAAATCTCAAGCAAACTCCACTGATGCGGGGCTCTATCTCACGACCCTGAGACCATGACCTGAGCCAAAATCAAGAGTCTGATGCTTAACCAACTGAACCACCCAGGAACCTCTGGGAAAAAATGGACTCTTCTGTCAGTTATTGATTTTGGTCATCCCATCATCCAATCATCTGTTGTCACATACGGCTAAGTCCCTTGCACTGCTTCACCAGTAGCCATATGTACTACGTTAAATTTAAATTAATTAAATTAAATAAAATTTAAAAGTCAATTCTCCAGTCACACTAACTACATTTCAAACACTCAGGAGTCACATGTGGCTAGTAGCTACCAAACTGACAGTGCAACTTTAGATCATTTCCATCATCACAGAAACATTGTTGTAAAGCATACACAACAATAACTGGTTGCTAAAATGAGAAAGAACAACCTACTCATTTCAAGAAGCATCTGTCATGCTGATAATATAAAGAAATATTCTAAGAATCTGTGGTCTATAAATTTTTGTGTTAGTGTCTGACATGAAAACAGCCATCCAAAACAAGGGTGGGTTACACAGATGCAAATAGCACATGCAATTCAATGACAGAAAACTAATCAAAGGAAGATGAAATGTACTCAAGAGACATAAGCACACAGAATGGGGAAGCTTGTATGACATAATATATGTATATATGCAAATATATATATATGTATGTGTGTATAGCTTTATGTATTCAAATAAAAATCTTCAAATGTATTTCCTAAAAATATAGTAAAACCATGTAGTAAATCTTAGGTAACACTAAAAACAAATAAAACTTCCCACAACATTACAAAAAGCTTTTAAAAACAAATTTTATTTAAAAAGTATCATTATCAAACTTTTCCCACTTTGATGAAAGTTTTAATGTTACTGATTTTCCAATATACTTATGTACATAGTAAGACTTCAATGCAAGACTGTTATTATGTATATGTCACCTTTTCTGGTTTCCTTTCTGAGCCTCATCTGTAAGAAAATTTGGTCACAAAGGCAACCTCCTACAAAAGACCCCTGCAAATTGTTTCATTGTTCTTGCTTTCATAGAAATGACATGCAAATAGTTTTAGATTTTTGGTTCACTCACATTTTCTTGCTACGTTACATATAAAAAAATCAATAAATAGTTGAAACCATTTTTATTTTATTTTTATTGTTTTACAATTTATTGGTTCTAAAGGGAGTTGGTTGGCATCCAGAAAAAAAAAAATACTGTTTGAATTAACATTTAGTCAAATAATAATAAAAAAAATATTGAAGCCAGTGGTTGAACTCATAACAATGACTAACTAAATACACAGAAGATAATTTTAAGTATAGAGAAATTATAAATATTATCATTAAGATTAAAAAATATGCTAAAAGCAAAGAGGAAATAACTAGAAAACAATGTACCAATTAAAGCATGAAATTGCTTACAATTGTCTAGATTTTGTTTGGTAGATCTTATGTGGGATCTGCCCATGTCATGCAATTATTTTCTTGATCCAAAGTTCTTGGGTAAAGCTGGTCTCTCTCTGTGCCAGTTTTCTATTTATTGTCTCTCAGCTCCAAATTCATTTTGTTTTTTGCTATATGAAGTGGGGTCTGTGTCTTTGAAACAGTTTTCCTTTGCCAGCAAAATGTTAAGCTTTGTTAGTAGAGATTACTAGAAAGACATAGCAAGAAGAAAGGTTTTCCCTCCTTTTTTCAATGCACTCACTTGGCTGACTCCTGTACCACACACAGCTTCCGTACCACCTAGCTCCTGCAGCATGGGTGGCTTCTACGGCATCCAACACCTTCAGTACGTGGTGCTCAGCAGTACCCAGAAACCAACAGCTTCCCTTGGGATGCGCCCTCCCAAGGTAGTTTTGTAGCAGAGTATCTCTAGTTTTCTCTAGCACCCTGAGAGCAAGTTCCAGAGAATAGCTTCCCAGGTAGTTCAGCCAGCAAGCGTCACAACTTCTTTGCTCCTCACTGAGCCACCACCCAGCCCTCTCCAACAATTTCTGGGTCTGAGCTCTGTTCTGTATCCTTTATAGTTATTTTTATTAGCTATTTCCACATTACTCAAATCCCTTGCTATAGTTAATAATTCTTTATATTGACCTTTCTCTGTTCAAATTATTGTGTGGTTTCTTTCTCCTGACCAAACTATGACTGATATACCATCTAAAGCCATTTATTTCTGGAGGGTTATTAAGATTCTTAGTTTTACATTTCCTGATATAATGGCAGTCAGTGTCTTATATCTTTTCAGCTAGGACACATTTAGCCATGGATCAATACTCTGAAGATTAAGTGCTGCTTTAGTGTTCAAAAGTATTTAATAGGGTCTTTTCAAACATGATTCTAAGGCATTTTCCTGTTCTGGTGTCTTTTCAGAAGACAAATTCTTTAGTCTTAAGTCCTTTAGAGCCGGACTGCAAGAATGTGGAGAAAGGAAGTTTGTACCTGTTGAGGATAAAACCAGATATGCTGCACGAGTCTTACGCATAATTTGTGAGGTTTCCTGAGAAAAGTTAAGAGCCTAAAATCAGGAGTGCAGCAGCCAGTCGTACGGGTGACTTGTGTCAAACCTGATAGTGAAAGTCAGGAGCCCTGCAGAGTATGGGCCTCATGGACACGAAGGCCAGAGACAGCACTCTTGGCCAAGAAGCCCGAGAGCATCAGCTAACTTTGCTAACGTAATTTAAAAATGCAACTGGCTCTCTTTTCTTTTCCGAGGTACTTTTTGTTTTAAAGATTTTATTCATTTATTTGACGGAGAGAGAAAGAGAGAGAGAGAGCGCAAGCAGGGGGAGTGGCAGAGGGAGAAGCAGAAGCCCCGCTGAGCAGGGAGCCCAACGTGGGGGTTGGGTGTCCTTCTTTTCCTAAGTATTAAGGATGATAGAAACAATGAAGTCTCTTAGTAAGTGGTAAGACTTTTCAAATTTCCCTCTTAAAAGTCCCAGTAAGATGAATGTCTCTCTATCCTTGGAGACTTAGGTTGAAACTACCCAGTCTAGGATTAAAAAAAAAAAAAAAAAATCAAGTCAGACCCAGAGCTCTCCAGAAAAGAACTTCATTAGCTTGGGGGCACCTGGCACCTGGGTGGCTCAGCAGTAAAGCATCTGCCTTTGGCTCAGGTCATGATCCCAGGGTCCTGGGATTGAACCCCGCATCAGGCTCCCTGCTCCGTGGGAAGCCTGCTTCTCCCTCTCCCACTCCCCCTGTTTATGTTTCCTCTCTTGCTGTCTCTCTCTCTGTCAGATAAATAAAATCTTAAAAAACAACAACAACAAAAAAAACAAAACTTCATTAGCTTGAAAATAAGAAAGAAAGGGAAAAAAAACACTTATCTTCAAAACCCACAGCTGGTGGGTGGTTGTTGATACCTATTTGGAAGTGTTCAAAGAGACACTGAGGTTCAGATGACTTTTTATTTTCCACCTTTACACTTTTTTGGGGATAATCATTGTGACAGATGATACATATATCAAAAGACATTACCAACCCTAATGCTGAACTATGTTCCTTTCAAAATTTCCATGTTGAAGTTTTAACCTCCAGTACGTCTGAATGTGACCTTATCTGAAGAGAGGGTTTTCGTGGAGGTAATCAAGTTACAATGAGGCCATCAGGGTAGGCCCTAATACAATAAGAGTAATGTCTGTATAAAAAGGGGAAATCTGGGGCGGTTGGGTGGCTCAGTCGTTAAGCGTCTGCCTTCAGCTCAGGTCATGATCCCAGGGTCCTGGGATCGAGTCCCACATCGGGCTCCCTGCTTGGCAGGAAGCCTGCTTCTCCCTCTCCCACTCCCCCTGCTTGTGTTCCTGCTCTCGCTAGCTCTCTCTGTGTCAAATAAAATCTTTAAAAAAAAAAAGGGGGGGGGAAATCTGGACACAGAGAAGGAAGATGGTGTGAAGATTCAGGGAGAAAATGTCCATTTAAAAGCAAAGGAGAAGGGCTTGGAACAGATGCTTCCCTCAGTGGGAGGAATAAACCCTGCCAACACCTTGATCTTAGATTTCTAGCCTCCAGAATTGCAAAACAATAAATTTTTGCTGTTTAAGCCACCCAGTCTGTGGTACTTTGTTATGGGAGTCCTAACAAACTAATACACCATGTATGGCTTTCTAATTTGCTATACATACTGTGATCAATAAATGATACATTATATTGCTTTGCGTATTTTAAACACTATAAAAATGGTATCATGCTTTCATTTACTTTTCTCTTGTTAGTTAATCACCTGAGAGATAGATCTTGGAATATTGTTTAGGCACATATGTTTTCAATGCTATTTAGAATTTTCTTTATTTTCATTGCACTACCTCCCCCACTTTCTTGTATGTTGAGATTGTGGGCATAGTTTTGCAAATGAGGCACAGTCCAGTTTCATTAGCATAAAAGCAATTTAAGCTTATAGGAATTTACAGGAATTGGACTTGGCCTCCACTTAGGAAACCTGGGGAAGTTGATAATGTGCGTGTCTTCCTACTGGAGTGAGGGGTACTCATACTTTCAACACAAATTGTTTGTAGACATAGCCTCTTAGGCAGTCCCGGATCAGGCAGTTTGGGTGGTGGGGGGGGGGGGGGGGCAGTTCCTGAACCCAGGTTAATCCATTGATAGGTAGACAGGGAAAGAATTCTCTATGGACTTACAACAGACAATCCCTTTTGTCCTTCCATGTGCTTATAAATAGAAAGGTATTTTGACCTGAATGTCTCCTAAAATTATATTATTTAAAATTTAAGAGCATTGTCTTGCTGACTGCGCTGGGTAAAGCTTTCTCATGATACAGTGTAAACATTGGTTACTTCTACATCTCCTATTCTCTCAGGAGAATTACCTTGTTCTATTCTGATTTTCTTCTTCATGCATTTCAAATGCAGATATGATCTTTGTTTTTCTTTTCATTGAGAACTTTTATTTTCATTGCTCTTCTCACTTAGTATCTTCAGTGTTCTATATTATCTTTTTCATTTTTTACTTTATTTCTGCAATTTTTAATTTTTTTTCTGATTTCCATTTTATTTTGTCACCTACTTTTTTCCATCTTTTATCTTCCCTGTGTTCTTGTCATAAGGGTTTGTGCTTTCTCTTCATAGTGTGAAATAGTCCAATGATTGTTTTATTCATGATATAATACTGTCTCAGTTTTCGTCCATTTATCTTGAGTGCTCTTCAACTGTTATTTGTTTTGCATTTTAAAATAATACCTCCATATTGATGGTATTATTTTTTCCTTTTTAAAATAATTATCCTTGAAGCAGGAGAAATTTACTCAGATTATGCATTCACAACCTTCTTGGATAGGGGTGAAGTAAAAACTGGTTTTCAAAAGGTTAGTGTTTTCCTTTTGTGTTACACTTTGTTTCTAAGAGAGTGTTTATGTTTTATTTCTCCCTAAACAACTGAGACAGGAGCTGAGCATTTTTACCCAGTAGAAAGTTTTTGCACTCTCTCTCTCTCTGCCCTCCTGCCCCCAAATGCAGTGCCATGGAGACTTGACCACGTCTTGAAAATATAGCTTGCCTCAAATATTCTCATTTGGCCTCTCCCAGTGCCTCTCAAATAAAATGTGAAGCACGGGGCGCCTGGGTGGCTCAGTTGGTTAAGAGACTGCCTTCGGCTCAGGTCATGATCCTGGAGTCCCGGGATCGAGTCCCGCATCGGGCTCCCTGCTCAGCAGGGAGTCTGCTTCTCCCTCTGACCCTCCTCCCTCTCATGCTCTCTGTCTCTCATTCTCTCTCAAATAAATAAATAAAATCTTTAAAAAAAAATAAAATAAAATGTGAAGCACATCATTTAATCATTTTCCTGCAATGTAGATTTGGTCTAAGTATGGCTCAGAGCTTGTGATTTTGAATTTCTAACCATCTCCATAGTGATGCTGATACTTTGCTTCTCAGGCCACACGTACAGTAGCAGGAATTTAGCCTAGTCTGATTTTTGGCACCAACTGGTTCTACAAAAGATGCTGCAAAATGATTTTATACACCTCTGTCCAAATATTTTGCAAATTATATCTCACTACATGTAGCTTGCCTTTTTTAAGTTTACTTCTCCAGCTTTTTCTAAGAGCTGCATTCCATGGCATTTGCTCTCCATTTCCTTCAATGAACAACTGTTCTTTGGTTAGCCTTGTACCTTGTTTGTGCTTTAAACTAACTCCATGTATATTAAATGAGGAATTTGTGTTTTTATTCTCCTTTCTTATTTTGCATGATTTCTAGGGAGAATAAGAAAATGCCTAAATTACATCCTGTCTTAAAATCTGAAATCTGAATTTTTTCATAGTTTTATAGCTGAATTTTATTATAGTCAGAAGAGGTTACCTATATTGTTTAAATTTTTTAAATGATTGAAACTTACCTTAAAGTCTGGTTAATAGACAACCATGCATTCTTAATTATTAGGTTGACTTTTTAAATTACATGTTCAAAATTTTATGTCCATATTGATTTTTATTTGCTTGAGCTATAAATTTTTTTGAGCTATTAAATCTTGAGCAAGGTTCAAGAAAATCTTCCAAAATAATGATAGAGTTTTCAATACCCACTTGTCATTTTACCAGTTTTGGTGTATATATATCAAGAATTTTCACATGAAAGCAGAAAATTATTTCGCTTAAATTTATTATGACTACTGTATTATTTGTGATTATCTATAGCACTTATTTTTAACTTTCATGACTTACCTACATTTATTATTCCTAATTATAATCATATTATATATTTTTATAGCATTTTGTAGAATATACATTATATTTTTACTATTTTAGTGCTCACCCCTAATAGTCAAAAATAAATATATGATGTAAGAAAGATAAAATTAATCACATATTTATCTTTCATTAATAGTACAAGTGCCATAAAATCCTTTAATTCCAATTGCCATTTGTATTAGTTTGCTACAGCTGCCAGAACAAGGTATCACAGACTGGGTGCCTAAAACAAAAATTTATTTTCTCACAGCTCTGGAAATGGGAAGTCTGAGGTCAAGGTATTGGCAAGGTTGGTTCCTTCTGAGGGTCACGAAGGAAGGATCCATTCTAGGCCTTTCTCCTTGGCTTATAGATGGCTGTTTCCACTATATTTTTACATCGTCTTCCTTATATATGTATCTGTGTCCAGACTTCCCTTCTTATAAGGGTATCAGTCATACTGTATTCGGATGCATCCTAATGAGCTCATTTTAACTTAATTACCTCTTAAAGACTGTCTCCAATTACAGTCACATTCATAGGTACTGGGGGTTAAGACTTCAAAATATGTATTTTGAGCGGGAACCAAATCAGCCCATAAGACCACCCTTACACATTTGCCTGTTATTTTTAACTAGAAAAAATAATTTTACACATTTTTAATAAAATAAATTATATATTACATTTATTCAATGTAATCTCAAATTTAACTATTTGTTTATATATATCTTTATCCTATCTTTGATATGTTTTGTTATCTGATTCTAAGAAGTAATTTCCTCTAAAAAAATCAACATCAATTATCTCATCAAATAGTATTTCTCCTTCATTATTACTATTTTCTTCCACAAATTTGAATATATATATTAGTCTACCTCATTCTAACCTCTGTGTATCTTTATTTCTCTTTAACATCTTTTACTTCTGTATTTTTGTGTTGCATTTGAGTGTTTTCTAAAAATCTACCTTCTGGTTCACTGATTTATTTTCAACTATTTTTTTTAAGATTTATTTATTTTAGAGGGTGGGGAGGGGCAGAAGGAGATGGAGACAATCTCAAGCAGACTCCTCTCTGAGTGTGAAGCCTGACTCGGGGCTCAATCTCAGGACACTGAGATCATGACCTGAGTTAAAATCAAGAGTCAGACATTCAACCTACTGAGCCACCCAGGTGCCCCTTCAACTATTTATAATCACATGTTTAATTTTTAAAATATTTTAAATAATTTTTATTGAGACATTTAACTAAAAAAATAAATAAACATTACCTATTTAGATTATACAAATTGTTGAGTTTTTAAAACTACTACAGCCCCAGAACAAGAAATACACAGAATATTTCTCAGTCAACATACAGAATATTTCTATCATCCAAATTTTTCCTCAGGTTTCTTTCCAGACAACCCCCCACTGCACTCTTGAACTCAGAAAACCACTGATCTTCCAGTTTGCATTTTCTATAATTTCATATACAAAGATTCAGACCACACTCACTCTTTTGTGTCTGTATTATTTAATATATCGTTTTTGAGATTTAGCCATGTTGATGTATAGGTCAAGTCTGTTTCTTTTTATTGCTGATATGCCAAAGTTTATTTATTTACCTCTTGGTAAACAGTAACACATGATAAGATGCATCATAACCTACTCATTAGGATGGTCAACATTAAAATTAAAAAAAAACTAATAATGCTAAAAGATGATGCAAATGTGGAGTGATTACAATTCTTATATACTAATGGTGAGAACAGAAAACTGCATAACCATTTTGGAGAAAAGTTTCTTATAAAATTTCTTAATTTCTTATAAAATTAAGTGTAAGCCTATTACATGACTCAAGAAATGTCATTCCTAAGTATTTAACCAAGAGAAATTAAAACATGCTAATATATATGTAAAAATATATATGCATATAAACATATATCTTTGTATGAGAATATTTACAGGAGTATTTATTATATTAGCTAAAAACCAGAATCAATTAGGTTTTTAATTTATTTTTAACTACCAGAAGTAGTATTTAATTTAATTTCAAAGTTTTCTTATTTTTTGATGCTATATTTTCATTACTCAGATTAAAAGTTATGGGGTTTTTTGGTTGTTGTTTTTTTTGTTTAATAAAATTAACTTATTTTATCTTTACAATAATCCTATTTGAAGTCGTTAGGTGTCTAACTGAGATATTTCATCATTTTGTTGACTCTCTCTCATGGTGGTTTGATTCCTTGCTAGTAGTAGAAGTTCTAAAAATGAGTATTAGTTTTCAGTTTTTGGTTTTTTTTTTTTTAAGATTTTATTTATTTGAGAGAGAGAGTAAGAGAGAGAGCACGAGTGGGGTGAGGGGCAGAGGGAGAGACAGATTCTCTGCTGAGCAGGGCTGGATCCTGGGACTCTGGGATCATGACCCAGGCCAAAGGCAGAAGCTCAACTGACTGATCCACACAGGCGCCCCTAGTTTTCAGTTCTGTTAAGGAGAATACTGTAAGTTTTGCCTGAAAATATCCTCCTTCTACTGCATACTCTGTGGAAATATATTAGGCCACCTTATTCTAACAGTACCAATTTGCGTTAATGTCCAAATAATGCTGGTAATACTGATTTTATACAATACTTTGCTTGTGGCTAGAGTCCTGATTTTAAATTCTCAGGAGACTATCCTATATTTTAAACTCATAGCTCAAACTAAAAGAAAAATTTCCCTTTTTTCTTCCTCTTCCAGTGGCTAGAATAGTTTCTAGCCTTCATTTTTTTTCTCCGTGTGTAGCACTTTGTCCCATTTTTATCAGGGGGGATGGATTATAATTTTCTCTCTTGGTTAGTTGTACCCAAGTATTTGTCTTTTATAACTTACGTGGTCATTAAAACCCAAGCTTCCAGGTCCCAAAATTTGGAGAATGCCCCAAGTTTACCTGCACTTTAGTATCAGCTTACTCTTTGGTTTTCAGTTCACTCTTTATTTTTGGGATCTTGGATTTTGTCTTTAATTTTTGGTAAATTTACCCCTGGATTCAAAAGTTTGTTTATGTAAGCCAAGCATTTATTGTATTTAAAACATTGTTTGTAAAGGGATAGCTTTTCAGACCCTTTATTCCATATCTGCCAGAAAACGTGACTTTCTACTATTTTCTTAATCCATACTTTGGTATATAATTTGTTCACAACTATATTCTCCTTCATTGTCCTTGCTATAGACAGAGTATGTTTTCCAGATGCATTAAATTTGGGTTTGGCCATACAATCTATTTTCACTAATGGGATATGAACAAACAGACAGGTTGTACTCTAAATCTCAGAAAACATTTTAAATACATTTGAGTGGCTGAGGTGCTCCATCTTGAAGCTTGGAATGAGATGATGTATACAAAGGCTGGAAGAGCTACAACCGACCCACACAGCCCTCCTAAATACAAGCAAATAAGTAAATATTTGTTACTGTTAGCCATAAAATAAATTGGGGATTGTGTGTTGTCATAGCAAATGTAACTAATACGCCGGGGAGTCTGGCTTCATTTCATCTTGGTTCTTGTTTCTCTCACCATTGATAAGACTGATACTTTGCTATGCTTTCTAGACTGCCTCCTTTCTTCTTCTTAAATAAGCAATAAAAATAAAAGAAGAGGAAAGAATAATATAAACTGATATACTGATAAAATAGTAATGTGGTAGTCATAAACTCAACTATATAAGTAATTGCATTAAATGTAAATTGAGTAAATTCTCTATGTAAAAGATTGATATTGTCAAACTTGATTAAAGAAAAGTTAAACATAACTATATGCTGTTTTCAAGACACATATTTTAAATATAATGATGTTACATAAAGAGGGAAAAAAAAGCACAAAAAGAGATATACCGTGCAAACAATAAAGAAAGCTGATGTGGTAATACTAATATCAGACAAAAAGATGTTAAAGCAAGTAGAATTATTAAAAATAAATATTGTATCTTCAGCATTATTGTAAATACTTTCCTTTGAACAGATCTTTTAAAATTACTTGAATATTTTGTGATAATTAGTTTAATTAACACTAAGTTATAAAATGCACAGATCTATTAAGTAGAGCACAAGTAAACTGTAATATGTCATGTTATCCTGAAAGACACAAATTAATGATTGTCAACTAACTCACACTGTGCAACTCTGTTTTCTCAAGATATCTCATATTACACATGAACTTCTGACAACAAGCCAAATGACTATATAGTGAAATTTGGTAATTACTAGCAAAACTTAATTCCTCTCAGAAGCATAACACTGAATTTAAGAAGTCAAACACAGTGATTTGATTTGGACAAAGTTTAAGAAGCTAGAAATGAATTCATGTAGAATAGAAATCAGAACACTGGTTAGTTACCCTTCCAGGAGAAAACTTGCAACAGGAAAGGGGCATGAGGGAGCTTTTGGGGGTTCTCATAAGAATTTGTTTCTTTTTTTTTTTTTTTTTAAAGATTTTGTTTTTATTTATTTGACAGAGAGAGACACCGCGAGAGAGGGAACACAAGCAGGGAGAGTGGGAGAGGGAGAAGCAGGCTTCCCGCTGGGCAGGGAGCCCGATGTGAGGCTTGATCCCAGGACCCTGGGATCATGACCTAAGCCGAAGGCAGATGCTTAACCGACTGAGCCACCCAGGCGCCCCACGAATTTGTTTCTTGATCTAGTTGATTGCTAAACAGACGAAATTTCACTTTGTGAAAATTCATCAAGCTTTACAATTATGAGTTGTACACTTTTCTGTATGTGTGCAATATTTCAAACTTTCAATAACTGAAAAACTGCTTATATAAAATACTTTGAGGGAACAAAAAGTTCACAAAACAATACTTAAACTGCTAAACTTTACATATTTTCTATGCATTGTTACCAGTAAAATAAGCAAAATTTTAATTTATCTTTAATTATTGTTGGTCTTTTCATTATTTTAATACAAATTATTAATAACATTTCTTTTTCTTTAAAAGATTTTATTTATTTGAAAGAGAGAGTGAGAGAGCACAAGAAGGGGTAGTGGCACAGGGAGAGGGAGAAGCAGGCTCCCCGCTGATTAATAATATTTCTAAAGCATTTTTCAGTATCTGCAACTTTTGATATAAGGTGTTCTCATAAAGCTGGGGAAGCACATAATATCTAGAAGGAAAAAAATACATGAGAGGGCAGAAACTGTTGTCTGGTACATAATTTTAAATTTTAAAACATAAATTTCATGAGGAAATTTTTCTCTGAATCAGACTGAATAGGAAAAATTTTCTAGTGGAAGATAAAAAAAAAAAAAAAAGATAAATGGAATAAAAGCCAAACATCCAAAGGAGGTAAATACATTTTATAAAATGAAAACAGAGCATTAGCACAACAGGATTAATGTCCACAGCTTCAGTGTCAAAAAGAAATATGGGAAAGAATTAACAATACATGAAGCATGAATATAAAGCACCTGAAACAAATGTTCGACAAGAGGATAAATGGAACATGAAACACTCTGTCCTTAGCCTCAGAGATAGAGACAATAATTGAGAAGATTATACTTTGTGATCCACTGCGACATATTCTATTGACAGATACAATAGGATGGGCATGGAGCAGAAACAGAACTTCTGCTACTACAAGGATAATGAGAGAATTTCAGATTTGGCATTTTAAATTCAATGACCAATTTAAACCTTAAAACCAGTTAGGTATAATTGAATTTATAGTACATAGGCTAAAAAAAATCTAAAAGTATGGTTGGACTTAATAGTTTACAGAAGATATCTGGGGGTTCCTGGGTGGCTCAGTTGGTTAAGCGACTGCCTTCAGCTCAGGTCATGTCCTGGAGTCCCGGGATCGAGTCCCGCGTCAGGCTCCCTGCTCGGCGGGGAGTCTGCTTCTCCCTCTGACCCTCCCGCCTCTCATGCTATCTCTATCTCATTCTCTCTCTCAAATAAACAAATAAAATATTTAAAAAAATAGTTTACAGAAGATATCGGTATACAAATCTGTGGATCATAAACATTTTTCTTAAGAAATAATTGATGTGGGGGGCGGAGCAAGATGGTGGAGGAGTAGGAGACCTGGATTTCGTCTCCTCTCAGGAATTCAGCTGGATAGGGATCAAACCATTCTGAACACCTACAAACTCAAGAGGAGATCGAAGAAAAGAATAGCAACAACTCTCTCATCAGAAAAGCGACCACTTTCTGGAAGGTAGGACGTGCAGACAAGTGAATCCGAGGCGATATTCGGGAGGATAGACAGCGGGGGAGGGGCCTCCGTCAGCCGCTTCCGGCAAGTGATAGAACCACGGAGCACAAAATCAGAACTTTTAAAAGTCTGCTCAGCTGAGGGACGACACTCCGGTGGCTAAGCAGGGGGTGGAACTGTCTGGGACAGTGTGGTCTCAGGACCCTCGGGGTCACAGAAAGACCAGGGGTGCCTGAGTGTGGCAGAGCTCCCAGGTAATGGAGCGGGGAAGCCGGCTGCAGAGGCGGAGCCCAGGCGCGGGCTCTCAGCTCGGGGTTGCCATAAACCGTGATCCACAGCACAGTCGGGCCACTGCTCCTCCAGCAGGGATCCAACAAGAGGCAGATCCGGGGAGACTCACCTTCCTCCCCGGGAGGAGCTGCGCGGGAGTGCACCACAGGGATCTGCTGGGTTTGGAGACTCCACCCGGGGTCGGGTGCCAGAGATAGAAACACGCAGTCACAGGCCGGGTGAGCATGGAGTGCAGCCGGAGACCGGGGAGACGGGAGTGACTGACGGCTTTTCTCTGGGGGCTCACTGAGGAGCAGGGCCCCGAGTTCTCGGCTCCTCCCGGGCAGAGATTGGGAGGCTGCCATTTTCACTCTCTGCCTCCAAAGCTGTACGGAAAGCTCGCAGGGAAGAAAAGCTCCAGAGAGCAAACCCGAGCAGATTACTTAGCCCAGAGGGGGAAAGGGTGGGGCAATTCCACCTCTGGCAAAGACATTTGGAAACCACGGAACAGGCCCCTCCCCCAGAAGATCAGCGAGAAGAGCCAGCCAAGACCAAGTTTACCGATCAATGAGAACGGCAGAACTCCAGCGCTAGGGGAATACTGCACATAGAATTCATGGCTTTTTTACCATGATTCTTTAAACTTTCAAAGTTAATTTTTTTTAACTTTTTTTTTTTTTGAGTTTTTCTTTTTCCCTTTTTCAACCAACATCTCATCAATCCCTTTTTTAAAAAAAAACATTTTTATTTTTCATTTTTAGAGTCATATTCTATCCCTTCATAGTAGTTATCCATATTTTTGGCATATATATATAAGTTGTTCTCCCTTTAAAATTTTGAGATAGTTTCTTCTAACAGATTAAAATATACCCTAAATCTCTAGTATATGGTTTTTTCTACTCCCCTGCCTGATCACATTCTCTCCCTTTTTTTTTCTTTTTTTTCTCTTTTTTAAAATCCTCTTCTTTCTTTTTTCAAACAACTTCTTAGCAAGTCCTTTTATAATTTTTTTTATAATTTCCATCTTTACAGCCATATTCCATCCCTTGATCATATCAACCCTTATTTTTGTACATATATAAGTTTTTCTTTCTTTAAAATTTTGGGAGGCACTTTCTTCTAAAAGACCAAAATACACCCCAAATCTACTGTGTGGCACTGATCTATATACCAGCCTGATCATATTTGATCACATTCTGTTTTTTTGTTGTTGTTGTTTTGTTTTGTTTGTTTTTGTTTGTTTTTATTTTCACCTTTTTCTTTTTCTTTTTTTTTCTTTTTCTTTTTTCTCTCTTTCCGTTTCTTTTTCCACTGCTTCAGGTCTTTTCTGATTGGTTTAGAGTATATTTTCTGGGGACGTTGTTACTCTGCTAGCATTCTGTTCTCTCATTAATCTATTCTCCTCTGCACAAAATGACAAGACAGAAAAAATCACCTCAACAGAAAGAACAAGAGGTAGTACCGACTGCCAGGGACCTACTCAATACCGACATTAGTACGATGTCAGATCTAGAGTTCAGAATCATCACTTTAAAGATACTAGCCGGGCTTGAAAAAAATATAGAAGTTATTAGAGACACCCTTTCTGGAGAGGTAAAAGAACTAAAATCTAACCAAGTAGAAATCAAAAAGGCTATTAATGAGGTGCAATAAAAAATGGGGGCGCTAACTGCTAGGATAAATGAGGCAGAAGAGAGAATCAGTAATATAGAAGACCAAATGATGGAAAATAAAGAAGCGGAGAAAAAGAGAGAAAAACAACTACTGGATCACGAGGGCAGAATTCGAGAGATAAGCGATACCATAAGACAAAACAACATTAGAATAATTGGGATCCCAGAAGAAGAAGAAAGAGAGAGAGGGGCAGAAGGTATACTGGAGCAAATTATAGCAGAGAACTTCCCTAATCTGGGGAAGGAAACAGGCATCAAAATCCAGGAAGCACAGAGAACCCCTCTCAAAATCAATAAAAATAGGTCAACACCCCGACATCTAATAGTAAAAATTATGAGTCTCATAGACAAAGAGAAAATCCTGAAAGCAGCTCGGGAAAAGAGATATGTAACCTACAGTGGTAGAAACATTAGATTGGCAACAGACCTATCCACAGAAACCTGGCAGGCCAGAAAGGACTGGCATGATATATTCAGAGCACTAAATGAGAAAAATATGCAGTCAAGAATACTATATCCAGCTAGGCTGTCATTGAAAATTGAAGGAGAGGGGCGCCTAGGTGGCTCAGTCGTTCAGCGTCTGCCTTCGGCTCAGGTCATGATCCCAGGATCCTGGGATCGAGCCCCACATTGGGCTCCCTGCCCAGCGGGAAGCCTGCTTCTCCCTCTCCCACTCCCCCTGCTTGTGTTCCCTCTCTAGCTGTCTCTCTCTCTCTCTCTGTCAAATAAATAAAAATCTTAAAAAGAAAATTGAAGGAGAGATAAAAAGCTTCCAGGAAACAAAAACTAAAGGAATTTGCAAACACAAAACCAGCCATACAAGAAATCTTTGAAAGGTGTCTTCTAAGCAAAGAGAGACCCTAAAAGCAACATAGACCACAAAGGAACACAGACAATATACAGTAACAGTCACCTTACAGGCAATACAATGGCACTAAATTCATATTTTTCAATAGTTACCCTGAATGTAAATGGGCTAAATGCCTCAATCAAAAGACACAGGCTATCCGACTGGATTAAAAAACAAGACCCATCAATATGCTGTCTGCAAGAGACTCATTTTAGACCAAAAGACACCCCCAGATTGAAAGTGAGGGGGTGGAAAACCATTTACCATGCTAATGGATACCAAAAGAAAGCTGGGGTGGCAATCCTTATATCAGACAAATTAGATTTTAAACCAAAGACTGTAATAAGAGATGAGGAAGGACATTATATCCTACTTAAAGGGTCTATCCAACAAGAAGATCTAACAATTGTAAATATCTATGCCCCTAACATGGGAGCAGCCAATTATATAAGGCAATTAATAACAAAAGCAAATAAATACATCGACAACAATACAATAATAGTGGGGGACTTTAACACCCCCCTCACTGAAATGGACAGATCATCTAAGCAAAAGATCAACAAGGAAGTAAAGACTTTAAATGACACACTAGACCAAATGGACTTCACAGACCTATTCAGAACATTGCATCCCAAAGCAACGGAATACACATTCTTCTCTAGTGCCCATGGAACATTCTCCAGAATACATCACATCCTAGGTCATAAATCAGGTCTCAACCGGTACCAAAAGATTGGGATCATTCCCTGCCTATTTTCAGACCACAGTGCTTTGAAACTAGAACTCAATCACAAGAGGAAAGTCGGAAAGAACTCAAATACATGGAGGCTAAGGAGCATCCTACTGAAGAATGAATGGGTCAACCAGGAAATTAAAGAAGAATTAAAAAAAAACATGGAAACCAATGAAAATGAAAACACAACTATTCAAAATCTTTGGGATGCAGCAAAGGCAGTCCTAAGAGGAAAGTATATAGCAATACAAGCCTTTCTCAAGAAACAAGAAAGATCTCAAGTACACAACCTAACCCTACATCTAAAGGAACTGGAGAAAGAACAGCAAATAAAGCCTAAACCCAGCAGGAGAAGAAAAATAATAAAGATCAGAGCAGAAATCAATGAAATAGAAACTAAAAGTAGTGTAGAACAGATCAACGAAACTAGGAGCTGGTTCTTTGAAAGAATTAACAAGATTGATAAACCCGTGGCCAGACTTATCAAAAAGAAAAGAGAAATGACCCAAATCAACAAAATCATGAATGAAAGAGGAGAGATCATAACCAACACCAAAGAAATACAAACAATTACAAGAACATATTATGAGCAATTCTATGCCAGCAAATTAGATAACCTGGAAGAAATGGATGCATTCCTAGAGATGTATCAACTACCAAAACTGAACCAGGAAGAAATAGAAAACCTGAACAGACCTATAACCACTAAGGAAATTGAAGCAGTCATCAAAAATCTCCCAAAAAACAAAAGCCCAGGGCCAGATGGCTTCCCAGGGGAATTCTACCAAACATTTAAAGAAGAATTAATACCTATTCTTCTAAAACTGTTCCAAAAAATAGAAATTGAAGGAAAACTTCCAAACTCATTTTATGAGGCCAGCATTACCTTGATCCCAAAACCAGACAAAGACCCCATCAAAAAGGAGAATTACAGACCAATATCCCTGATGAACATGGATGCAAAAATTCTCACCAAAATACTAGCCAATAGGATCCAACAGTACATTAAAAGGATTATTCACCACGACCAAGTGGGATTTATCCCTGGGCTGCAAGGTTGGTTCAACATCCGCAAATCAATCAGTGTGATACAATACATTAACAAAAGAAAGAACAAGAATCATATGATCCTCTCAATAGATGCAGAAAAAGCTTTTGACAAAGTACAGCATCCTTTCTTGATCAAAACTCTTCAGAGTATAGGCATAGAGGGTACATACCTCAATATCATAAAAGCCATCTATGAAAAACCTACAGCGAAGATCAATCTCAATGGGGAAAAACTGAGAGCTTTCCCCCTAAGGTCAGGAATGCGGCAGGGATGTCCACTATCACCACTGCTATTCAACATAGTATTAGAAGTCCTAGCCATAGCAATCAGACAACAAAAAGAAATAAAAGGCATCCAAATTGGCAGAGAAGAAGTCAAACTCTCACTCTTTGCAGGTGATATGATACTTTATGTGGAAAACCCCAAAGACTCCACCCCAAAACTGCTAGAACTCATACAGGAATTCAGTACATTGGCAGGATATAAAATCACTGCACAGAAATCAGTGCCATTCCTATACACCAACAACAAGACAGAAGAAGGAGAAATTAAGGAGTTGATCCCATTTACAATTGCACCCAAAACCATAAGATACCTAGGAATAAATCTAACCAAAGAGACAAAGGATCTGTACTCAGAAAACTATAAAATACTCATGAAAGAAATTGAGGAAGACACAAAGAAATGGAAAAACGTCCCATGCTCATGGATTGGAAGAACAAATATTGTGAAGATGTCAATGCTACCTAGAGCAATCTACGCATTCAATGCAATCCCCATCAAAATACCATCCACTTTTTTCAAAGAAATGGAACAAATCATCCTAAAATTTGTATGGAACCAGAAAAGACCCCGCATAGCCAGAGGAATGTTGAAAAAGAAATGCAAAGCTGGCGGCATCACAATTCCGGACTTCCAGCTGTATTACAAAGCTGTCATCATCAAGACAGCATGGTAATGGCACAAAAACAGACACATAGATCAATGGAACAGAATAGAGAGCCCAGAAATGGACCTTCAACTCTATGGTCAACTAATCTTCGACAAAGCAGGAAAGAATGTCCAATGGAAAAAAGACAGTCTCTTCAACAAATGGTGTTGGGAAAACTGGACAGCCACATGCAGAAGAATGAAACTGGACCATTTCCTTACACCACACACAAAAATAGACTCCAAATGGTAGAAAGACCTCAATGTGAGACAGGAGTCCATCAAAATCCTAAAGGAGAACACAGGCAGCAACCTCTTCAACCTCAGCTGAAGCAACTTCTTCCTAGAAACATCGCCAAAGGCAAGGGAAGCAAGGGCAAAAATGAACTATTGGGACTTCATCAAGATAAAAAGCTTTTGCAAAGCAAAGGAAACAGTCAACAAAACCAAAAGACAACTGACAGAATGGGAGAAGATATTTGCAAATGACATATCAGATAAAGGGCTAGTATCCAAAATCTATAAAGAACTCATCAAACTCAACACGCAAAGAACAAAGAATCCAATCAAGAAATGGGCAGAAGACATGAACAGACATTTTTCCAAAGAAGACATCCAAATGGCCAACAGACACATGAAAAAGTGCTCAATATCGCTCGGCATCAGAGAAATCCAAATCAAAACCTCAATGAGATACCACCTCACACCAGTCAGAATGGCTAAAATTAACAAGTCAGGAAACGACAGATGTTGGCGGGGATGCAGAGAAAGGGGAACCCTCCTACACTGTTGGTGGGAATGCAAGCTGGTGCAGCCACTCTGGAAAACTGTATGGAGGTTCCTCAAAAAGTTGAAAATAGAGCTACCATATGATCCAGCAATTGCACTACTGGGTATTTACCCCAAAGATACAAATGTAGGGATCTGAAAGGGTACGTGCACCCTGATGTGTATAGCAGCAATGTCCACAATAGCCAAACTGTGGAAAGAGCCAAGATGTCCATCGACAGATGAATGGATAAAGAAGAAGTGGTATATATATACAATGGAATATTATGCAGCCATCAAAAGGAATGAGATCTTGCCATTTGCAACAACATGGATGGAACTGGAGGATATTATGTTGAGCGAAATAAGTCAAACAGAGAAAGACATGTATCATATGATCTCACTGATATGAGGAGTTCTTAATCACAGGAAACAAACTGAGGGTTGCTGGAGTGGGGGGTGGGGTGGGAGGGATGGGGTGACTGGGTGATAGACACTGGGGAGGGTATGTGCTCTGGTAAGCGCTGTGAATTGTGCAAGACTGTTGAATCTCAGATCTGTACCTATGAAACAAATAATGCAATATATGTTAAGAAAAAAAAAGAAGAAGAAGAAGGTAGCAGGAGGGGAAGAAAGAAGCAGGGGAAATCGGAGGGGTAGACGAACCATGAGACACGATGGACTCTGAAAAACAAACTGAGGGTTCTAGAGGGGAGGGGGGTAGGAGGATGGGTTAGCCTGGTGGTGGGTATTGAGAAGGGCACATTCTGCATGGAGCACTGGGTGTTATGCACAAACAATCAATCATGGAACAGTACATCTAAAACTAATGATGTAATGTATGGAGATTAACATAAGAATAAAAAAATGAAATAATTGATGCAGATTTTATTTTATCTGACTGTAACTGATGGTTTAATAGTTGGTGTTATATAATATTTTAATGAAAGGAGAGAAGAGAAAGTTCTTTTGAATTATGGCTATTGTGAAAACATAATTTTTTATTTATCCAACTTTTTTTCTTTTTCATAAGCCACTGTAAGTTTCAATCAATAGTCATATGTATAGGGAGGATTAAAAATCTTACATGTATTTCAGCTTAAATGCACACCAATCTATAGAAGTTCAGGACTGGAAGTATCTAGATGCAAGAATAATTATTAGAGCAAGTAAAAAAAAATGAAATTCATTTAAATGTGAAATGATTTTTAAATAGTTTAAGGCAAAGCAAAAATTCCCTAATGCTTAAATGCTTTACTAAATAAATAGTACATTCAATCTAATTTCAACATATGTTCTAAGAGCAGGAATATAGAAATGAACAAACGTAAAAACAGGAATGCAATGTAGTTCCTGAATGGAACATCATATAATGGTGAAAACATCAAAAAACACAAATTACATTAAATTTGATAAACTCTTAGTCAATCAGAGAAAGACATGTATCATATGATCTCATTGATATGAGGAATTCTTAATCTCAGGAAACAAACTGAGGGTTGCTGGAGTGGTGGGGGTGGCTGGGTGATAGAGATTGGGGAGGATATATGCTATGGTGAGTGCTGTGAATTGTGTAAGACTGTTGAATCACAGATCTGTACCTCTGAAACAAATAATAAATTATATGTTAAAAAAAAAAAAGAAGATAGTAGGAAGGGAAAAATGAAGGTGGGGAATCGGAGGGGGAGAGGAACCATGAAAGACTATGGACTCTGAGAAACAAACTGAGGGTTCTAGAGGGGAGGGGGTGGGGGGATGGGCTAGCCTGGTGATGGGTATTAAAGAAGGCACGTACTGAATGGAGCCCTGGGTGTTATATGCAAACAACGAATCATGGAACACTACATCAAAAACCAATGATGTAATGTATGGTGATTAAAATAACATAATAAAAAAAAATTTGATAAACTCTTATGTTGCCAAGAAAGGAAAAGGAAGGTCACATATCTGAGACATAAACGGTAAAGTCTCAAATGAAGGTGTACTGCAGCAGGGAGTCTATTATAGTAGACTTTAGAGGGCAATATTGTGCAAAGCAGAGTGAAGGAAGAAGTGTAAAGTATAACAGTCATATTAAGATGGATGATAAGATGAGACTACAGCCTAAAATAGGCACTTACTATGATAGGATTCTTGCTTGTCAGGACAGTAACATTATCATTATAAGGACATTAAAAATAACATTCCTGAAAAGTGGAGAAGTCCATAAAAAATTTTTAGTTAAGAGCATATATTTTAAGCTTTAAAGGGATTATGCCTAGGGGATCCTTGAAAATTTGGCTTGTAATATTTCCAGAGAACAGAGAGACTAAATATCATATGTTTAAATTTTATCATTATAAATCTTTAATACTTTATACTATAGAGCTATGTTTTATATTTATAATTATGCATAAGTTAGAATATATATTATAAATAATCTGATTGATGTAATATTGTTGATTAAATATTATTGAATATTTAATCCCTGCAAGAAGAGTATGATAGTACAGAAAGAAGAACACATATCTCACCTGATGTGAGACACACTTATAATCTCAATCCATTCTCTGAGAATGCCCTTCTTACTGATTTACAGCTTTATTTATTTCTCATGTAAGTCTTTCCAGGCATTTTATACATCTTTTAATTACCACCTACCGTATATTTGGAATAACTTAAGCTCTTGGAATAAAATGGTCAGGCAGAAAGTGTCTCTGTCCTCAAAAAACTTATAGTAAAGTGTGATAATAAAGAGAACATTCCAAGAATCCTCTAGCTGAGGGCCTTGGAGAATAATAATAATTTCTCAGTGTTTGATAATGTCATCTATGGAGAGCTGCTGAATAACGAGGAAGCCTGGTAGATCTAAACAGGTGTATTTGTGTGGACAGAAGAGGACAAATAATTGTTTCAAAGTGCATGTGTCAGGTACATGCTTTCCTTTGAGTCTTGAAAATAGTCCCCCAGGGTGAAAAAAAAAAAAAAACAACCAAAAGGATTAAATAAAAAATTTAAAAATGGTATGTTAAGAAATAAGGCTTATAACTTACATAGGTAATTATTTGCAAAGGAAAAGAAGACTCAAGCTCATTTTCAAATAGATCAAAATTCTTAGTTTATGTTTCAAAGAATTCACAAAGAAAATGGTACAATGAGAAAATATGCAGGATTTCCTTTCAGCATTTTACACCATGTCAATACATTTCATCCAAAGCACAGTATGCATTACACTATGCCCAATACTAAACCCAGATAGGAGCTAACACAGCACTTTTTCAATGTATTGCCTGAGAATTACAATAATTACTTCATAAATCAGATACACTGGGATTTCAAAGAAAAGAACATTAAATTATGGTTTGTTGTGTCTGAATTCCTAAAATATTAGCTTAGTAATGCATATGTGATGTATAAACAAACCTATGTAAAAGCTCCAGTTGGAGCTCAAATTCTAATATTCCTTCACGCCTTATACCCACATTCAAAATCGAGAACTGGCCAAGAGTAAAAATTATGAGTTTTAGTGACTGCATATTGGACATCTGACGGGGGGGGGGGCGATTATATTGGGATACAGCTAGATCCTAAGGCAAGAGAGCAATGAGAAAGAAACAAAAACCTGAGTTGGAAACTAGAATCATTTTAAGTAGGGAGAAAGAAGATGCTATGAATAGCTGTGAAGCACCCATATGATTTGTCCATCACTATTCCTGAGTAGCAGCACCAGGCTGCCTTTCTTCAAGCAACGTTACCTGTGCAGGGGCAGTTATTATCCATTTGTAATGAAAGAAGGGAAGAGGGGCTTCATCCCTTTCTCATTTCTTCTTATCTAATAATGTTGAGTATAGACCCCTGTCTTGTTAGATGTGCTATAAACAGGATAACCCATTTATAGGCAAACTTACTAGCTTTTCAGAATATTTAACATTTATTTTCAATATACTCATTTCAGAGTTTACTGAAACAGGACTGCTATGGTTTGCTTGCCTGAAACATCACTCCCTAGGTGAGATGAAAAAATTTTGGTCTAATGTCACACAGCACTAGCTCACAAGGCATTTGAGTTGTTCGCTATGACAGTTATCTCATATAGTTAAGATCTGAATATATTGAGTAGTGACCTATTTTTTTTAAAAAAAGTAACAGAATTATCTATGTTTTCTTTCATTATCCCTCTAGAATTAGAGTTTTGAGCTGCAAAGGACACTGTCATTCCAAGTGACAAAAGATTTTATCTTCAAGCTCATCCTTGGTCTTTTATTTTGCAGATGATAGAAAAACATTCATGGTTATTTGTTGTAGCCACATCCTACCTTCTTTTTTCTCACCTTTGCACACAAACTTCAAGCTTTTCATTATTTCATCTTCAAAGAAAGCTATTCACTATAAGCCATCTGTACTGATGAAACTGTAATAACCTCTTCCTTAATTTTCATTGTTTAGATGAAGTCCTTCTAAATGATGACTAGTAAATTGTGTTTTCCTGTTAATTCTTAATAACATGACTATAGCCTGAATGAGAAAAACTTTCTTCATACATTTATGAAATTATTATTATTATTAATTATAGGGCTTTAGAGATTAGAACCTAGCCTTGTTAAGTAAATTCTGCATATTGTACCTTTGTAAAGGGTGCCGTATCAGAAAATGACTGAAGATTTGTAATTTTCACCCCTCATTTTAATTACTCCTTTCCACTATTGCAATAGTCACTTAAACTGACTTTTAAAAGGCCATTCAAGATGACCAGTGAGCACATAAATGTTCTTTAATGATTTCCTATTTGTTTGCATGCAATATTCTCCAATCTAAAGTGAGACTGACAGAAGAAATATCTAAAGTATTTAGTGAAATGAATGATTTTTTAATTGATTCACTAAACAAGCACACTCAGATTATTAAAGGGAATTGTGTATTCTTGCTTCAAAGGTCTATGTTATTTTATACTGCTTACCTCACAAACCAGGAAATCTATGATTAACAAGGTTCTTTTCTCTAACAGTCTAAAATCCTAGTATTGTAGGATTTCCATGTGTATTTGTAGTTATATAATCCAAAATAGAGAAGGGAAGGAGAAAAAGTAATTTCCTTCAATATCTACTACATGTCAAGTTCCATACTGGTTTCTTTATACATGTTAATTTATTTAAACCCCAGCATGAAGGGACATTGTGAAATTGAGAGGTTCAGATTTTTGGTATCATCACTACCATCAAAAGATGTTTTGAAAGACATTTTATTTTTCTCATGGCTTTAAATGTTTTACATTTGGAAAGGAATTTTGAAATAGTAACTACTTTATTCAAAATAAGAGTTAATGAGAACTGGATGAATGAACACCAAGAACTATTTATGTCCTGGTGATGCAAAGGTGAATGAGATACTCTTGTAGTTCTCTATTAATGAATGTCCTATTTTAAAAATGTGTAAATCATATTTTGGTGTGAGAGTGTTTATGAGAGAGAGAGGGAGGGAGGGAGGGAGAGAGAGAGAGAGAGGTATTAACAATTCTGGTTTTTTTTTTAGATTTTATTTATTTATTTGAGAAAGAGTGCATGAGCTGGGGAGAGAGAAAAACAGACTCCCTGCCAAGCAGGGAGCCCAATGTGGGGCTCCATCTCAAGACCCTGGGATCATGACCTGAGCTTGAAGGCAGATACTCAACTGACAGCCACTCAGGCACCCCAGCAATTCTATGTTCTATGTATCCTTTTATATTCCATTCATAATTAGAGAAAATGAGATCTACTAAGCGTATGTTATGGCAGATAATTGTTATTTCACTCTCTTTCCTCTCTAATGAAGACTTTTTTGGCTCACCTTTAATTAGATTAAGTGAAGATTTCAACATAAGAAGTTGGAGGAGTGGTTCCTATATAATTTTAAAAATAAAAAGCCAATTTTAGGACTGCTTATCAAATGGAAGTCGAGTTTTCCACAGAGAATAGATAATTGTTTATGTCATATCTACCATACAGTTTCCAGGATCACCTCTGAAAAGTAGCTGAGGCCTTTAAACTGTTCTGACTAATGTGAGACAAAGTTGTGATTTCTATAGTTGCCCTCTAGAGGCCTGTTCTTGAAATTCTTTGACAGGTAATTTTACAGTTCTCTCACATTTATTACCCTACTTCAGAATAAGTTCCAAGTGTTTTTCATAGCATGTGAGAAATAGCATGTGTAGGGGAGAACTGAAAAAGCAGTTAGGAGAATGGAAGGAAAATCTATGAGTAAGAGACCAAACCTTCTATTTATTTTGCCTCCAGAGAACAAGTAGACACCAGAGCCTCATGATGGTTACTGTAATAACTTCAGTCTCTGCAGAGTTCAGCCAGCTCAGGTCCTTATCTTCTGCCCATTAACTCATCCCTTCTGGTGAAATATTGCTTTTTTTAAACTGTGACAGTTGATTGAGTTACCTATAGTAGCTGCCCCTGAACTTCTCCCCTGTCTCTAGGCTCACATATTATCTTGAGCTGAATGACTTAAGAACTACCTAGTGGATATATTCCACTAAATATGATGTAGTTCAGCAAAATATGAATTTTCTACTCCAAATCTCTAAACTATAACTGATTAACAATCTTCACCTAAGAGATAATTCTGTGAAGAAATGGGTGTTTTTTAATAGGCTGACTTCCCTGATCACCTAATTCTAGTGCTTGTTCTGATAGCTAACCCTTGTACCTCCATCATTTTCATCTTCTCCTTCTAAAATGGATAAAGCCCACTACTATAAAAAATAATATTTCCCAAAAAAGAAACCTGACTTCTCTATTTTCATTTAATTTCTATTTTACATCTTTACTATAACTTGAAACACAACTTAATGAAAATAGTTGGCTTTAATGGAAAGCTTTACTTTATCACTTTTCTTCTGTGCTCTGCTAAGGGGCCTATCTGAGTCTTAACCCCTATCTAAAATCTTCCCCATGAACACCCAAAGGAGGCCTACAACAGGCCCTGTGAGTAGGCAAATCAGTGAATGTCAATGAAAACTGTGAAACATAAGTTCAGTGCTCTAAAGATAAAAAAAAAAATGTACGGAGGCTATAGATCCATGAGGTAATACCTAGCAATTTAATAAATGGAGCCTCAGAAAAGAAAGGAAAATGAACAAATATTTCAAAAGTAACATCCCAAGTTCTTTCCAAATTTGATGAAAAGTATAAATCCATACATCCAAGTCATTAAATAAACTCGAAGTAGAATAAATATAAAGAAATCAATAAGCAGACATATCAAAACCCAATTGCAAATAAAGCAGTGAGTAATAAGGATAAAATATTTTTTAAAAAAAAGTCAGAAGAAAAATACACTCTATATAAATAGAACACAGATAAGGATGACAGAAAATTTTTCACCAGAAACTAAGCAAATGAGAAAATGAAATTACTTTCTCAAGTTGGTAGAAAAAAATAAAACTGTCAACCTAGATTTCTATACCATGTTTTTTAAAAATAAGGGCAAAATGAAGACATTTTAAGACCAACCACGACACAAATAATATAATGGCTATAGTCTTAAAATCATCATCATCATTGTCATCACTTACAAAACCATTTGCTGGGGAGGACACAGAGCAACAGGAACTCTCATTCTTTGCAAAATTAGAGCTGTTTTAGAAGTCATTTGGTAGTTTCTGACAAACCTAAACACAGTTTAACATAAAATTAGGACCCTAAGTATTTATCCAAATTATTTGAAAATTATTTCCACACACAAGTCAGAATGTAATTGTTTACAGCATCTTCATAATCACCCAAAACTGAAGAAAGCAAGAGCAACAAATAAATGAAGTATTATTGGATTTTATTCCAAACTATAATATAAGCATCCATGTATCCACATTGGTATAAATAAGTGAATAAATAAATTAAAGGGAGAGAATGTACAAGTTTTTTTATTAAAACAATTCCAAAAATTGAATAACTCTCCAATCTTTAAGTGTGGATTTCATACAGTGATTTCATTCCATAGAGTACAGTATTGAAAGGAGAAAAGTATTATTTTTACAGTGGAGAAACCTGACATACATTACCTGAACTAAGTGATTAAAGTAAATATCAGTAGTCATATGTATTTTTGTTAATATATGTTCTTGAAACAATGTGATGAGAATGGCATTTTATCTCTACAGTCTACCTTCCAGAAAGCCATTATCCTATTCGAATCATGAGAAAAACATCAGACAAATTGTAAATAAGGAGCATTCTACAAAATACATGATCAGTCCTTCTCAAAACTGTCAAGGTCATCAGAAACAATGAAAATCTGAGAAACTGTTACTGCTAAGAGATGCCAAGAGATGTAATGACTAAATTAATGTGGTATACTTGATAAGATCCAGGGACAGAAAAAGGATATTAAATAAATACTAAGGGTATCTGAGCAAACTATGGACTTCAGTTAATATTAATGTATTAATACTGCCTCATTAATTTGAACAAATTTGCCATAATATCTAAATTGTTAGTAATGTGACATACTGGGTTTTTGTTATATAGCAGCTGTCTGTATTACCTTAACAATTTTCCTGTATAAATCTAACACTATTTTAAAATAAAAAGTTATCAAAATAAGACAAGAAAATGAATATATATGCAAGCACTAAGAGAAACTGAAGAAAGCTGGAGTGGATAGATTATCAGATAAACCGTTCAGAAGGAATATTACTAGGCATGCAGAGAAACATTTCAAAATGTTAAAAATATATTCACCAAGAGATCATAAAGATCTTGAATATATACTAACTTAATAGGAGAGTTTCAAAATACCTAAAGCAGAAAATTATAGAAGTGCAAGGAAAAATAACAAAACCTTCAAAAATAGTAATAGATTTTGATACCTCTTTCAGTAACTAACAAGTAAACAAAAAAGTCAGTAAGACTACAATGTGACCACAAAAACATGATTACTAAACCTGATCATACAACCCTCCAGTAGTAGGATGTACCTTATTTTGAGCTGCTCAAGAGATAGTTCATAAAGGAGACCATATTTATGGCCATAAAGCAAGATCTGATGAATTAAAAGCACTGAAATTAATCAGCATTAAGTGCTTTGACCATACAGAATCAAAATATAAATAACAAAGTCATACAGAAAATTGCAAGTAACAAGACATTTTTTAAGAAATCCATGTATTAATGTGTCATAATAAAAATAACTAATGAGGTTAGAAAATATATTGATCTGAATTAAGAAGAAAAGACAATATATCAAAATTATGTGTGGGGTGCCTGGGTTGCTTAGTTGGTTAAACATCCAACTCGATCTCAGCTCAGGTCTTTTTTTTTTTTTTTAAAGATTTTATTTATTTATTTGACAGAGAGAGAGAGACAGCAATAGAGGGAACATAAGCAGGGGGAGTGGGATAGGGAGAAGCAGGCTTCCTGCGGAGCAGGGAGCCTGACGTGGGGCTCGATCCCAGCACCCTGGGATCACGACCTGAGCTGAAGACAGAAGCCTAACGACTGAGCCACCCAGGCGCCCTCAGCTCAGGTCTTGATCTCAGGGTTGTGAGTTCAAGCCCTGCGTTGGGCTCCATGCTGGGTGTGGAGCCTACTTAAAAAAAAAAAAAAAAAGTGTGGGATATAGTTAAAGCCGTACTTACAGCAAAATTTGTATCTTTAAATATTTATATTAGAGGGAAAATAAGGTCTCAATTCAATGAACTATGCATATACCTTAATAAGCTTGACAGAAGAACAAATTAACTCCTAAGAAGCAGGAATAAGGAAACAGCAATGGCAAAGGTGGAGATAATTAAGAGAAAAGCAAAATAGAAAAAGCAAAATCTGAGTTCACAAAGTTGATAAAATTGATAGCTATCTGGCTAGACTGATCTTTTAAAAAAGAAGAGAAAGAAACCCAAATATTCATTATCAGGCATGAAAGAAGAGAACAACATTCTAGATCCAATAGACATTAAAATGATGATAAAGGTATATTATGAACAATTCTAAAATTGAATGATTAGTCCTGCATCGGGCTCCCTGCTCGGCGGGGAGTCTGCTTCTCCCTCTGACCCTCCCCCCATCATGTGCTCTCTCTTTCATTCTCTCTCTCTCAAATAAATAAAATCTTTAAAAAAAAAATTGAATGATTAGATGGAATATAAAAGTTCCTTAAAGTACCACACTATGAAAGTTTACTCAAGAAGAAATAGATAATCACAACTGCCCACATCAACTAAAGAAACAGACTCTATATGTAACAACCTACCCACTTAGAAAACCTTAAGCACAGATCACTTCAATGATCAATTCTACCAAATACTTGAGGAAGAAATACATCAATTTTTTTACAAGTTTTTACAAGTTATAGAACAGGAGGGAACATTTCCCAATGAATTTTAGGATGTGATCATTACCATGGTAACAAAATCTTGTGAAGCTATTACAAAAAATGAATACTAAACACTGATATTCACTGTGGACACAGATGCAAAAATTCTAAACTAAATAGTAAGAAATCAAATCTATCCATATGTATAAAAAAATAATCACCAGGTTTAAGTACAATTTATCCCAGAAATGCAAGATTGACATTTGGAAACCAATCTATGTAATTCAATTTATTAAAACAATAAAAGGAAAAATCTAAAAATCATATCAATAGATATTGTAAAGCACTTAAAAAATTCAACATCCATTCATGGTAAAATCTTGCCAAATTAGAAATGAAAGAGCATTTCTAAAGCTGGTAAAGGGAAAGTATGAAAAATCCATGGCTCATATCATTCTTAATAATGAAAAATTTTAAGTTTTTCTCCTAAGATTAGGAATAAGGCAATGTTGTTTACTATCTCTGCTTTTATTTATCATTAGACTTAGTTTCTTTTTTTTACAGATTTTTTTTCTTTACTTGAGAGAGAATGAGAAAGAGAGAGAATGCGACCACAAGATGGGGGAGGAGCAGAGAGAGATGGAGACCCAGACTCCCCATTGAGTAGGAAGCCCAACATGGGGCTGGATCCCAGAACCCTGGGATCATGACCTGAACTGAAGGCAGACTCTTAACCAACTGAGCCATCCAGGCACCCCTAAACTCAGTTTCTAGTAAGTAAAAAAAAGGAAAAAAGAAATAAAAGCATACGTATCATAAAGTAAGATGTAAGTTTGTTTGCATATGACATGATCATGTAGAAAATGACAAGGTACCTTTAAAAAAACTACCATAATAAATGAGTTTACAGGGGCTCCTGGCTGGCTCAGTCAGTGGAATATGCAACTCTTGATCCTGGGGTTAGGAGTTTGAGCCCCATGTTGGGTATAGAGTTTACTTAAAAATAAAACCTTTACAAAAATGAGTTTACGAGTTTATTGAACAGAAAGTCAATATTTAAAAAATAGATTTTTTTCTAAATATTACCAATAAAATTTAGAGTATTTAAATATCACACATATTGCATCAAACATAGAATACTGAAATTTAAAAATGTAAATATATATAAGGCTTAGATACTAAAAACTACTAGACATTGTTGAAGTAAATTTAATAAGACTCAAATAAATGGAAATTTCTCCATGATACTGTATTAAATATCTCAACATTTTTAAGATCTCAATTTCCCCAAAATTTACCTACAGTTTCCAAGAAATCCAAATCAAAATTCCAAAAGTATGGGTGTTTTTTTTTCTTTGTAGAAATTGATAAGCTGATCCAAAAATATATAGAGGGGAGCAATGAACATGGAATAACTAAAATAGCAGAACAGTTTTAAAACAGAACAAAGGTGGAGAAGAACTCTGTTTTAAAGACTTACTATAAAGCCATAATATTCAAAAGAGTGTGTCATTAAAACCCATCAATGCATAAACTTCAGTGAATAAATTTTATTGTATGAAAAATATACCTCAATAAAGCTGCTTTAGTGCTTTACTGTTTTATATGTAATTATATACAATATTAAATAATGTGTTATAGCATAATATAAAATACATATTATATAGAATATTAAGTATACATAATATTAAAGCACAAAAACAGCTTTATTGAGGCATAATATAAAATACATGTTATATAGAATATTAAGTATATATAATATTAAAGCACTAAAACAGTTTTATCAAGGTATATTCTATTCCATTGGTGAACGTGTTACATATAATAAAATAATTAGGTATCATTATTAAATTATATAGCATACATACAATAACATATATTGTAAAACATTCAACAATGGAATAGAGTCCAGAAATAGACCGATCAATTGATTTTTGATAGCTGTTCCAAAGTAATTCATTGGGTATGGAATAATCTTAGAAACTTTGTCAATCTCCAATATGATGGGTATTAGCAGATAGGTCCTTTTGGAGGTTATTAGATGGCCATGAAAGTGGAGCCCTCGTGATGAGATTAGAGATTAAGTGGAAGAAACCAGTTTTCTCTTTTTCTCTGCCCTGTGAGGATACAGGGAGAAGGTAGCTGTCTGTAAGGTAGGAAGAGGGCCTCACCAAGAACTGAATATGTCAGTACCCTGATGATGGACTTCCCAGCCTCTAGAACTATGAGAAATAAATATGTGTGAAACCACTCAGTTTAGGGTATTTGTTATAGCAGCCTGGGCTAAGATAACTACCTTGCACCCTATAAAAAAAAAAAAAAAAAAAAAAAAAAAATTTGAAATTGATTATAGACCTAAATGTAAAAACTAAATCTATAAAGATTCTAGAAGAAGAGCATAGAAGGAAATTTGTGGCTTTGGTTAGGGGAATGATTCTTCAGATGAAAAGAATATGAACCATATATAGAATACATATACAGATAACAGCAAAAATTTAAAAATGTGCTCGTACCATTGTTAAAAAAGTGAAAATGAAGATACAGACTAGAAGAATAATTAGTATTTATTTATATTTATAAAATATTATACATATTTATGTTTATAAGGATTTATATCTAGATAATAATTCTTACAACTCAACAATAATAATAAACCAATTTATAATATGTGTAAAAGATCTGAGAGACATTTTAATCAAAAAATAAGATTCAACGTCCAATGAGCCCATTAAAAGTGGCTCATTATTATTAGTTGTTAGAAAATGCAAACTAAAATCAATGAGAGACCACCTCCCACTAGAATAGCTAAAATAAATACTAGAAGAGCTAAATTAAAAAGACAGAAAACCAATATTAACAAGGATGCCAAGTATGGGCATAGAAATGCAAAATGGAGTAGCCACTTTAGAAAACAGTGTGTTTTACATAATTAAGCTACATTTCCTATGTCACTCAACAATCCACTCCTAGGTATTTACCCAAAAGAAAAGAAAACATAGGTCCATGCAGCGATTTGTATGCAAATGTTCACAGCAGCTATTTCATAATAGCTCAAAGCTGGAAACAATCTAAATGTCCATCAAATGGTGAATGGATAAGCGCAGTTATATCCTTACAATGAAATACAACCGGATAAAAACAGTGAACTGCTGATGCAAACCACAACATAAATAAATCTTAAAAGCATTATGCTATATGAATAAAGGCAGACACAAATGACTACATACTGTTTTGTCCTGTTTATATAAAATTCTAGAAAAAGCAAAATTATCATGGCACAAAGCAAATCAGTTGTTGCTAGATGCTGGGTTTGGGGGAGGGTCTTAATTGGAAAGGGACCATGAGGGAACTTTCAAAAGCGCAGGAAATGTTCTGTAGCTTGATTGTGACAGCGTTACAAAACCATATTCATTTGTCAAAACCCATCAAAGTATAAACTTTAGTAATTGAATTCTATCATATGAAAAATATATCTCAATAAAGTTGAAAATTTTAAGGATATGCTTAGCAAAGTGCTTACCTTATAGTAAATGTTCAATACATGGCCAGATAAAATGAGTTTTTATTAGGAGGCTGCAATGGTCTCTTTACATAGAAGCAGAACTCACTTAGATTTTAAATACTACACAATGACATCAGGAGTTCAAGCTTTGGTAAAATTTGGCTTTAAAGGGAGTTGGACAAAGAACAAATTCACCCTCTTTCATAAAAACTAAATATTCAACTGGGATTTTTTTTTTTTAAGATTTTATTTATTTATTTGACAGAGACAGAGATAGAGCAGGAACACAAGCAGGGGGGAGTGGGAGAGGGAGAAGTAGGCTGGGATTTAAGTCATCATGGACTGTTACATGAAAAACACAGTCCTTAATGAGTAATATATTTTACACATTGGAAAGAAATATTTTCATGCCTAAACTTTTTCCCGTGCTTTCACAGTTCTGACACAATGAAAATTTCCCAGTCTTTAAAAGCCTGCTGCAAACATTAAACTTACTTTTGCCAACTAACAACTGTGTAGGAAAGGCATGTCATGGCCAATGTAATCATCCTTCTCTTCAGTAGCATCAAAATATTTGGAATGCCATTTGCAGATTTTAGCAATTATGAAGTGAGCGTTGGATCCACGCCGTATCATTTTGAGCAGTTCCAGCTCCCTAAAATGGCACCACTTTAGAAAATGGCATTATAACACTGAGGGTGAGTGAGAATGTTCTGTATCCTCTAACACCTGGGCATAATGGGGGGCAGACTTAATGACCTGTCGCTATATTCCTTTCCCTTCACTGGGGGATTGTATTCATAACTACTTCTACAGCTCTATTTTTGTTTCCTAATATTTTCTAGTAAACTTTTAAAATGACATGAAGTTTTCTCTCATTTGTCATGATTTCCTGAGTTCTACTTAGAAATTTAACAGAATTTTCACCAATCAGCATGATCATTATCTCAAAAACATTTCAAATAGGAAACATCATGTATATATCATTTGAAATTTCTGCTCACCTTACAGAACTCGTTGGCTGAGAATTAGGCTGTAGAATTCCTGTCATTGGCAAGTTTCTCTTAACTTTCATGCAGAGGGCAGGAATGAGGGCTCATCTGCCACTTTTGTGCTTTCAGAAAGGTTCTCCTAGGTGACGTTTATTTCTGTGTCCTTTAGGAATTAACATGCTTCCTCTGAGTCTCAGTGACCCTGTATAGAATCCTATATTTATAGAAGTGAATAGAAAACCAGAGGGCAAAACCTTGTCAGGAAATTGTATCAGGAGTTAAGTATAAATCTCCTGCTGAATTAATAATTATATTAAACAATACATATTTGTCTACTGTTTATTATTTTTAAAATATTTTCAATATATTATCTCATTTGATTTTCATGAAAACTCTTACAGAACAAGTATTATTGTCTTCAGAGTAGATAGGAAAATTGAGAGATTCAAGGTACTGTAGTCTCGGGCCATCAGGCTCATAAGTAGTGTTGAAGGAAATAGAATCGTATCACTTTATTACAAATCCATTAGTGTTTTACAATATTATAAAAATGAAATCTAGGTGGAAAAGTAGAGAAATCTCCTCCTCATGTTGTCAAATCCACAATGGAGACTGGTTTCAACAGTTAGAATAAAGGTAAAAATATACTGTCCTTGATCCAAGGAATTATCCTATGTTTTGATTGTACTGATTATTACCTGGGCATATACATTTGTCAAAACTTGTCAAAGCATATAATTAAAATGGATGTTTATTATTATATGTAAATTATACTTCAATAAAGTTAATTACATAGTACCTCTGAAAAAGTGATATTTACATCTGCAAATTTTAATATTCTGCATCATTAGTTCATGTAATATAGTTGATATGTAAGCATATTATACTGATATGCCTTACTGGCACATAAATTATGCAACCATTTTGGTAATTTAACATATGAATATTGAATTAAGTAATTATGCTTTTTGAATCACTCACATATATATATTTTTTAATATACTGGTTTGGGTTTTCTTTTAATATCTATGCTTATAAATACTCCAGTATGTTTTAAAAAATACACATTCTATTATGTAAAAACTTCTAAGAGTAAAATTTGCATTTAATAATACTTTATATGTAAAATGTGGCTGATATTTATGAGAAACAATGATTTAAATTATCTGCAGGAGGTTCACCAAATAATTTACTGCTTTTCAGAACAGGATTCTCAAATGCTAACTGCTTGTCTAATATTTATCCAATCAACTTGGGAGTTAAACATAACACGCCCCCTTCCAAAAAAAAAAAAAAAAAACCTTTAACTAGAAAGGATTTCAAAAATAATGATTGCGGTGATAACCACAGTTAAGTTCGTTCCTCTTTCTTTTTCTCTGTCTCTTTCTCTCCCTCCCTCTCTCTTTTTTTTTTTTCCCAAAGGGTCAAATACCTGCTCTCCCCGCACAGAGGGCTGGCTCCCGGGCGCTTGCGCAACAGGAAGCGGGAAGAGGCGGGAAAACCCTGCTGCGCATGCACATGACGTCAGCCGCTGCTGCGCCCTCCATCTCCCGACCCAGAAAAAAGCCCTCGCGAGACGCAAGTCCTTTTCCTTGGACTGTGGATTCAGAACGAGACCTGGGCACCAGGAACCTGACTGAGTTCCGCCAGATCGGGGGCATTGTGGCTGACCGTGGCTCATTGTGAGCCATCTGAGGGCCGACATGCGGCTGTTCTTCACCAAGCTGGGTATCACCTAACCACTTCAAGCCGACCTACAACTCCTGCACGGAGTCCAGCGTGTTTTAAGTGTGGTGTTCAGCTAACACCAAGGCCTAAAGAAGTGGGCGGAGCCCAGAGTTCCCAGGCTCTTCTGCCCTGAGATGCTGCTGTCCGTGGGACTGCCGGACAAACTGTGCGTCATTGCTTGGTGTCTCTCCCTGGAGTGTCTGAAGATCAAACATGGCGTCAACAATATCCGGGAGCTGGTGGACCGCAAGGTGAACTGCAGGTGATGTGCGTGCGACAGTCCCCTGTGCCACCTGCACGCCAAACCGGATTTCAGGTATTGCTGGAATCCGGGGGGGATAGATGAAATATAGAGAGAGAGAGGGTGGAGGTTGGACGCAGAGAGAGAGAGAGGCATCTGTTGACTAAATTTTGTGGTCTCTTCCTGGTCTGTTCTTTTCCATCAATCAGTGGATCTAGTCTTCACCAGTACCACAGTCTTGATTACTGTTGCTTTCAAGTAAACATTTAAATTGAGATGTGTAAATCTTCCAGATTTGTTCTGCAGTTTCGAAATCATTTTTGTCCATTGAAGTTTCTCTGTATTTCCATATAAATTTTAGAGTCAGTTACAGATATCCTCAAAAATCCTGCTGGAGGGGCGGCGCCTGGGTGGCTCAGTAGGTTAAGCATCTGCCTTCCTCTCGGGTCATGATCTCGGGGTCCTGGGATAGAACCCCACATCGGGCTTCCTGCTCAGCAGGGAGTCAGCTTCTCCCATCTTCCTCTGCCCCTTCCCGCCCCCCCAACTCCTGCTCTCTCTCAAATAAATAAATAAATAAAATTAAAAAAAAAATCCTGCTGGAATTATAATTAGGATTGCACTTGAATCTACCGATCAAATTGGGAATAATTTCTTTCTTAACAATACTAAGTCTTCCAGTCCAAGAACCTGGTATATCTCTTCATTTATTTTACTAATTGGTTTCCTTCCTGCTTTATAGTTTTCAACATCTAGATCCTGAACATATTTTTATATGTTAGATTTTTACCTACTATTTTAATTTTCTTTAGTGCTATGGTAAATATTTATTTTCTTAATTCCAGTGGTTCATAGAAAGAAAATTGATATTTTTATGTTCATTTTGTATCCTAAGACTTGATAAACTCATGTATTTGTTACAGAAAATTTTTTGAGTTTTTCAGATTTTCCACATAGTCATTTCATCTGTGAATAGAAAACATTTTATTTCTACTTTGATATTATGTATACTTTTAATTTATTTGACTTGATCATTGCATTGGCTACCATATCTAGAGCAATACTGAATATAAGTCAAGAGAGAGTCTTCTTGCCTTGTTCCTGATCTTAGGGATAAACCATACAGGCCTTCACTTTTTTTTTTTTTTTAAGATTTTATTTATTTATTTGAGAGAGAGAGACTGAGAGAGAGAGCACATGAGAGGGGGGAGGGTCAGAGGGAGAAGCAGACTCCCTGCCGAGCAGGGAGCCCGATGCGGGACTCGATCCCGGGACTCCAGGATCACGACCTGAGCCGAAGGCAGTCGCTTAACCAACTGAGCCATCCAGGCGCCCAGGCCTTCACTTTTAAGTATGATGTTAAAAGTAGGTTGTTATAGATATCCTTGTCAGATGGAGGGATTCCCTTTTATTCCAGATTTACTGAGAGTTTATCATAAACTGATTTTTTTTCAGATGCTTTTCTCTCCATTTATTGATAGAATCTTGAGCTTTTTCTTGTTAGCTCTCTTAATATGGTGAATCACATTGATTGATACATAGATTGTTGTAGCTGCCTTGAATTGTTGGAATAAATTCCACTATGTTGTGATGTATTGTACTTTTTATTTATTGTTTGATTCCACTTGCAGATATTTTTGTGGAGGACAGTTGAGTTTATGTTCATAATAAGTTATTTCTAAAGCTGCAAAACTTCTGCCAGAGCCAGAAGTGACCAAAGAATAAATTCAAATTTACCTGGTGGTTATAAGAAATTTGTGTCTTTCTAGGGAGATGCCTGTAGTTTTACTTTTAAAAAATAAGTTTTTGTCTTGAATTTGCTTTATAGCATTATAATATGTTTTTATTTACTGTGACTAGCAAAATGAATGGTGATTGGAAAGGATGTTGTTTATTTAATATAAGTATTAAGAAGAGGCTTTCTTTATAACTTGCAGGCACACTTGGGATTTTTGCCCCAGTTTTAAAGAGTGACAGCAAAAGCACCTTTATCTGACATTTAGGATGATTAAATTTTGAAAAATCACTTGGCATATTCAGCATGACTCCACAGGGTGCTCTAGCTTTATAAGGCAATGGATCATGTTAGCTTAACTTATATTTAAGATTTGCTGGCCTGATATTATTATGTTAGGCAGTATTGCTGAAATGGAAACATAAAATTTTGCTGCCATGAGATCAAGTTTGTGCCTGCCCTACACTGTAAATTAGTTCCATAAAGTTTTAAAATGCAGTGTTTATTCTGGTTCTAGTAGTATTGTGGAATAGCAAACTGTGCTTAAATATAAAAAATTAAGCCTCCTCTTTGTGAAAACAGATTCTTTTTTCATTCATGTATCATTGAAATTCAGGAGTAAAGGTTACTTAACCACTAAGAAGGTTTATATGAAGCTAAAAGAGAAAACGAATTGTGTTGAGAGTTCATTTTTAAAGGCAGCATATCCTTCTGGCCCATAATGCCTAATTTTTATGAGCCTACATATATATTGGCTACTACTGCAATAATAACAAGAAATGTAATGAGACATGCAAAGATGATTTTGAATAATACAATGTTCATAAAAAGTGTACCATCTTTGAAAATATATATGTTCAAGCAGAAATAAAATATTAAATAAAATGGAAAAAATGAGTCTAAGTCAATTTTAAAAGCACAGAATTGGTTTGTTACATGTGTTAAGTAACCATTTGGAGAAAAAAATTCACAAATAGCATGTGACAAAAAAAATCAGTTAACATTGGAAAATAATTTGAAAAATATGGATGAGGCAAAGTATCATTTTGGCAAAGAAGAAAAAGTAGACAAAATAATTTATATAGCTCATTTGGTTTTTATGTCCCTCAATATTGAAAAAGTTAGGAAATAGTGTTTCTTTTAAACAAAGTGTAAATGTATTGGAAGAGTGGATCATGACCTGGTAGCTATAAAATGATCTTAATGTTAGCAACTTATAGAATAATGTTGAACATATACAATTTGACAAAATTTATAACCACTTAATTTTTTTGTTTACCAATTATGTAAATTCTGTGGAAGTTTTTATTTGCATATTTGCAAGCATTTATTTCATTTTTTTTTTGCCAATGTAGGACAAATTAAGTAAAATGGTAGCTTTCTTTTTTTACCTAAAATATTATATGATTGTAAGAGGGAAAAAGGTAGTAAAACGGGCTTTTGGTATTTTGTATAAAAGTGACTGTAACAACTTCTAAGTTTTTATATGTAAGAGTTAACTTATGTGACTAAAATTATCTTTTTAATTGCATTTATTGAACTAGACTCATCTGCTGAGTAATGCAAAATAATATAGGCTATATACAATTTCAGTATGGCAAAGTGATAAGAAATTTTAATTTTATCCAATTCTTCCCTGAAATAAATTTTTAATTTAATTTTTTAATTGAAGTGTAATTAGCATACAGTGCTATATTACTTTCAAGTGTACAGCATAATGATTCATCAATTCTATACATTACTCAGTGCTCAATAAGTGTAGTCACCACCTGGCACTAAACAATGTTATTATAATCTTATTGACTATGTTGATTTAAATGTACTAGTGAGATAAAATAGCATCATATATGAAGTACTTGGAAAGGGAATTTTATATTATTTATTTGACAATTCTATAAATCTGTGAACACTAAGCATTATGAAATAAATTGATAACTACAATAGGTATTGATAGATTATAAGTATCACAGGTCAAATACAAGGGAATTATCTACAGATAATGATCTATTTATCCCACTTTTTTTGTAACCATGCTCAAATCTTAGTGTACAAAAAAAAAAAATGAGGTGAGTCTTTTAAGTTGTTCAAACTTAAACTTGTGATGTTCATTTTTAAATTTTTAAGAGAAGTTGAAAAATATTCCAAAAGTGGTCAATAAACTGAAATTGAAAAATATTCAGCCTATTAAATTAAGGAACATATAAAAATATTAACTGATCGTATCTTTCATTAAAATATTAATTAAGCATAATTAATTATGGAGGAAATTATGTTACAGTCATAATTATTAGCAAACATTTGTGTTGGGTACATTTATGTATTGGTAGAAATTTAGTCAATCTACTATATAATTTGGAAATTCTTCTTTTTTTTTTTTTTAAACTATTTATTTGAGAGAGAGAGACAGAGATAGTGGAGAGAGAGCACAAAGGGGGAGGAGACAGAGAAACAGGCTCCCCCTCTGAGCAGGGAGGGAGCCCAGGGACAAGGGGCTCCATCTCAGGACCCTGGTATCATGATCTGAACCCAAGGCAGATGCTTAACTGACTGAGCCACCCAGGCCCCCCCATAATTTGGAAATTATTCTAAAGTTATCTGTTACTCTAAGATTTAGCAGTGCCAAACTGATTTTATGGGAATGTATAGATCAAGAGTAACATTTTATGTTACTGTACCTGGTCATCAACTACTACTGCAACACAGAGTTGCTGGCCAGAGTGTTATGATAGCAAAAGTTTCATCCTAAGATTTATCATCAATGTGAAGGAACAAACATATACAGTGTTAATGTTTTAATGATAGTGAAATGTTAATATTTTAATTCATCCTGTTAACATTTTTTTGAAATAAATGCTCTGCAAGTTTTTTCTTCCATATTCAATTTAAACTTTTTCAGTGTTTACTGTAGTTACGTATACAGTCAGTATAAATAAGGCCATTTTTATATTTAGTATAAAGTATAGTGGCTTTCATGTCTTCTTAAAATGTCATATAATTTTATTTGGATTTCCTTAAGGGGATGCTTTATATGTGTTTATGAAAATTGTTTTCTACAATCACAAGTACCCACTATGTGGGCTATTAGGGGGAATAAAGCAAGAAGATGTTGATTTCCTTCCATTGTCATAATAATGGAGCATTACTTTACAGGCTTACTAAACTATTATTAATTAGGTAGGAGAATGCACTTGTGTTGATCTCTGTTACTTATTATGTGATTAGTACCCAGATATTATGGTGTTATATGTTAACTTGTGGATTTCTGTCTAGTAGAAATGGTAGTTTCAGTGCTATATTTTTAATGCTTTGTAGGACACTAACCAGTTTTGTATCTATTAACATATTTAATTTAGCATTCCTTTGGGTGATTATAAGAATTTCCAGTTCTCAAATTACTTTTTGAACCAACTTTACTCTTATACTGGCTCCCTAATTGATTAGTATTTTGAATAAAACATTGTTTTATATTTGTATGAGGGCCATGTTTTTAAATTTTGAAAATTGTAAATTATAGATCCCATATATACTGATTCCACCAATTTGATAAGTAGGAAATCTGTGAGCTTTTGAAAATTTTATTTTGATACAATTTTCACTAGATCGTGACTAAAGGCAGAGTATGATGACACTTACTTTTAGATTTCTTCTGGAGGCTGACTCAGTCATTATCACAAAGTGTTTATGAGGTGGATTTCCTCTAGTAATTTCACACATTTGGTTCTTTATAAGGTACTTTGTTTATGCTTTAGAATTTTACTTTTGAAATATGTTCAGAAAGACATGAATTGTGCTATATCTCTACAGCTTCAGGCAGACATTTATACAAGCTCTCAAAAGCTTAAAAGAACTTATTTGTCTTCCTGAAAACAATCTTTTCAAAATACATAACTTTGCTGTTTCATATATGAAAAATGGAATAGAAAAGAATTGGCTCCATTTAGAGAAAATAGTATTCCCATAGAACACTGAAATCCTAATTGTGATAATGCATTAATCCATCTGTGATTATGTTGAAAATATTGAAAGCAGTCTCCTCCAACAGATGTGTTACTTATCCCAATAGCTCATTTGCAGACTAAACTTAGAGATTTCAGCCATTCCTGATGAAGCTTTTTCCAGTCATCTGGATTGTGTGTTTTGCCATTCTTACTCTAAAACATGTATGGGCAAAGAAAAGATGGTGGAGGAGTAGGGGACCCTATTTCAACTGGTCCCTAGAATTGAGCTGGATATCTACCAGACCACTCTGAGCACCCACGAAATCAACCTGAGATGTAAGAAGATCTGGATCTCTACAAACAGAATATCACAGGCGGTTGATTTCGAGGTACGAATCGGGGAGCCGTGATTCCGCGGGCAGATATCGGAGGATAACAGCAGCGGGAGGGAGCCTGGCCGTGGGGATCCTACACTGCCAGTGAGCGACAGCCTCACGCACTGGGGACAGGGCACAGACTCGCAGACTGGTAGCGGCTGGAAAGGATTTTAGGGCAGCCCCCAGGGTGGAACCTGGAGTGGTGGGGTCGCAAGTGCGAACTGGGAGTGGCTGGAGGTTTTAGAAGCACAAAGGGCAGAGACACGCCCCGACCTGGAGGCAGGACTGGGAGCACTGCGGAGGGGTGCACAACCCAGGACGGTGCAGTTTATAGCGGCACGGACAGAAACGGAGACAGTGTGGCCTGGAGAGCTCCCTGAAGAACAGACTGCGGTCTCTCTGCTCTGAGGCAGAGGGTTGGAAACGGTCTCTTCTGCTCTGACTCTCGGAAGGGATGGGGAAGGCCTCCAGGGAAAGCTGCCAGAGAACAAAAGCCCCAAAAACTGATTCCCACTGAGCCCATCCCCCGCCACAGGGGGGCAGGGCAACTCTGCCCAAACAGGATTGCCTAAGTAACAGCAAGGCAGGCCCCTCCTGCAGAAGACAGGCTGGAGAACAAGAGGCCAGCAACCCTAAGGTCCCTAGAAAACAGGTGCATCTGGCTTGGGTTGTGGTCAATAATTTGGACTCTATACATTCCCTCAACCATCCATCAACAGAATGACTAGGAGGAGGAACCCCCACAATAGAAAAGACTCAGAGATTATGACTTATGCTGCAGATTTACAAATGGATGCAGATATAACCAAGATGTCGGAGATGGAATTCAGGCTAGCAATTACGAAGACAATGGCTAGAATGGAGAAATCAATTAATGGCAACATAGAGTCTCTAAGGGCAGAAATGAAAGCTGAATTGGCAGAACTTAAAAATGCTATCAATGAGATCCAATCCAATCTATATAATCTAACAGCTAGGGTAAGTGAGGCAGAAGAACGAATAAGCGACCTGGAAGACAATATAAGAGATAAAAAGGGAAAAGAGGAGGCCAGGGAAAAACAAATCAGAATCCATGAAAACAGAATCAGAGAAATAAGTGACACCATGAAGCGTTCCAATGTCAGAAAAATTGGAATCCCGGAGGGAGTGGAGAGAGAGAGAGAGGACTAGATGTATTTGAGCAAATCGTAGCTGAGAACTTCCCTAATCTGGGGAATGAAACAAACATTCGTGTCCTACAGCAGAGTGGACCTCTCCCAAGATCAAGGAAAACAGGCCAACACCCTGGCATGTAATAGTAAAACTTGCAAATCTTAGAACCAAGGAAACCATCTTAAGGGCAGTTAGGGGGAAGAGATTCCTTACGTACAGAGGGAGGAACATCAGAATCATGTCAGACCTATCCACAGAGACCTGGCAAGCCAGAAAGGCCTGGCAAGACATATTCAGGGTACTAAATGAGAAGAACATGCAGCCAAGAATACTTTATCCAGCAAAGCTGTCATTTAGAATGGATGGAGAGGTGCAGAGCTTCCATGACTGGCAGAAACTGAAAGAATATGTGACCACTAAGCCTGCCCTGCAAGAAATATTAAGGGGGGTTCTATAAAAGGAGAAAGACCCCAAGAGTGATATACAACAGAAATTTACAGGGACAATCTATAAAAACAAGGTCTTCATAGGCAACATGATGACAATTCATATCTTTCAATAATCACTCTCAATGTGAATGGCCTAAATGCTCCCATAAAACGGCACAGGGTTGCAGATTGGATAAAAAGACAGGACCCATCCATATGCTGTTTACAAGAGACTCATTTGGAACCTAAAGATACATCCAGACTGAAAGCAAAGGGATGGAGATCCATCTTCCATGCCAGAGGATCTCAAAAGAAAGCTGGGGTAGCAATTCTTATATCAGACAAATTAGATTTTAAGCTAAAGTCTGTAATAAGAGACACAGAAGGACACTGTATCATTCTTAAAGGGTCTATCCAACAAGAAGATCTAACAGTTGTAAATATCTATGCCCCCAACATGGGAGCAGCCATCTATCTACATAAGCCAACTGTTAACCAAAATGAAGAGTCATATTGATAAGAATATGTTAATTGTAGGAGACCTCAATACTCTACTCTCAGCAATGGACAGATCATCTAAGCAGAAAATCAACAAGGAAACAAGAGCTTTGAGTGACACACTGGATCAGATGGACCTCATAGATATATACAGAACATTCCACCCTGAAACAACAGAATACTCATTCTTCTCGAGCGCACATGGAACTTTTTACAGAATAGACCACATACTGGACAGGGAAAGAAACAACAAATGTTGGAGAGGTTGTGGAGAAAAGGGAACCTTCTTTCACTGTTGGTGGGAATGCAAGTTGGTACAGCCACTTTGGAAAACAGTGTGGAGGTGCCTCAAAAATTTAAAAATAGAGCTACCCTATGACCCAGCAATTGCACTCCTGGGTATTTATCCCAAAGACACAGATGTAGTGAAAAGAAGGGCCATATGCACCCCAATGTTCATAGCAGCAATGTCCGCAATAGCCAAACTGTGGAAAGAGCCGAGATGCCCTTCAACAGATGAATGGATAAAGAAGATGTGGTCCATATATACAATGGAATATGACTCAGCCATCAGAAAGGATGAATACCCAACTTTTACATCAACATGGATGGGACTGGAGGAGATTATGCTAAGTGAAATAAGTCAAGCAGAGAAAGTCAGTTATCATATGCTTCCACTTATTTGTGGAACATAAGGAATAGCATGGAGGGCATTAGGGGAAGGAAGGGAAAAATGAAGTGGGTGGAAATCGGAGGGAAAGATGAACCATGAGAGACTATGGACTCTGAGAAACAAACAGGGTTTTAGACGGGAGGGGGGAGGGGGGATTGGTTAGCCTGGTGATGGGTATTAAGGAGGGCACGTATTGCATGGAGCACTGGGTGTTATACAAAAGTAATGGATCGTGGATCACCACATCAAAAACTAATGATGTATGGTGACTAACATAACATAGTAAAATTAAAAAAAAAAACCCTCAAAAAAAAATAAAACATGTATTTCTAGAGGCTAGAGATAAGATTAGAAACTTTTAGCAACCTAAATATGATTCTGTTTCAAATTCTCAAATGTGTTATGTTGGCTAAGGATTTAGATTTCTACTGCAAATAATCATTAATTCGTAAAGTTCGAAAATGTCCAATTATTTTTTTATCATTTTTTTTTGAAGTTCCAGAGCTCTTTGCATCACTTTATAGATGATATTACTTGGCAGTTTGGTAATCATATATTTCTGAATGTTAACTAACAAGATATATGAGATTTTGAGTCATCTACCATGCTATTTTATCTTCTAGATCTTTAATTTTTGAGCCTTAATAGACAAAAATATCCTCCAGTAATGTTTAATTTACATCATTATCAAGGTTGATTATGTCACTCATAGTGTTAAAATTGATAAATGAGGTTTCTGTACTTCCTCATATCACTTCATTTTAAGACATGATTAAAAATGATCCTTTAAGCCTTTCCCACAGATTCCATGTTTTAAAAAAGGTGTCTAATTTCTTTAGCTTTATATATTGAATCACGAATGGAGATAGTGATTTGGGGTTTACAGCACTAGTTGAATTGTAATGTTTTTGACATTTGTAGAAGTGATTTGTTTTGTTTTGTTTTGTTTTTACACAAACCCTATGACCTCTAGATTGTATAAGTGAGTCAGAAATAAAAAATCTGCATTTCACATTATTTCTGTCAAGGTAACAATTGCTACATGTTTTGAGAACTGTTAATATCTGTAGCCTTTTTTGAAAATTTCTGATCATCTGTTACAGAGAAATAACTTCAAGAATTATAAGCAGGGATTCTAGGTATATGGCCAGTAGTGTGTTTTCTAGTTTACCTCTAAGTTTACTTGTTAAAGACAGCAAGCAAAGGTGCAATATATATTTTGGACACTGCTTTATGATATAATAAACAATTAAGTGTATATTACCTGACCAAGGAACCTGTATTTTGAGTGAACAGCAGTCCTCCATCCTTAAAAACTTTACCGAGTATCACTTACCATGTACATAACCTTGGAAAAATCTCATTTCCTTTATCTCGGAAATCAGAATAATAATTGTACTTCCTTTAGTGAGTTATATTGAGAGTAGAATATTTGAAAACAATAAATTGGGTAAGAACAATTTGTAGAGCAAAATACTGGATAAGAATATTGCAATATAAGGGACGCCTGGGTGGCTCAGTCAGTTAAGCATCTGCCTTCGGCTCAGGTCATGATCCCAGGGTCTTGGGATCCAGTCCCACTTCAGGCTCCTTGCTCAGCAGGCTCCTTGCTCAGCTCTGCTTCTCTCTGTTTCTGAGGCTCCCCCTGCTTCTTCATTCTCTCTCTCTCACTCTTTCTCTCTGGCAAATAAATAAATCTTAAAAAAAGAATATTGTAATATGAAATACGACTATATATTTTCATAGTACTTTAAGAACAATTATCTTTTTTTAAAAGATTTTATTTATTTATTTGACAGAGAGAGACAAAGCAAGAGAAGGAACACAAGCAGGGGGAGTGGGAGAGGGAGAAGCAGGCTTCGAACTGAGCAGGGAGCCTGATGCAGGGCTCGATCCCAGGACCCTGGCATCATGACCTGAGCCGAAGGCAGACGCTCAACGACTGAGCCACCCAGGTGCCCCAGAACAATTATCTTCACATATGGTATCTTATATGTATATAATCAGTATAGTCCTGATTGGTAGATAAAATAACTCTTATTTAGACTTTATAAAGAAGGAAATTAAGACTGAAATACTCCTAAGATACTATTAAATGCCCAGACAACTGATAAATTAATACTTACAAGACCTCAAATTCAGAACTTCTGATTCCAAATGCAAAAGTCTTTTCATTATACCAAAACGAAAGAACTCAAGCCCTTTGAGTAAGAAAAAGTGACACACCCCACCAGGAATCTCTTTTTCCCCCACCAATTCTAGAAGGCATTTGCTTTTTTAGAAGCTCAGCAAATCTGAGAATCATTAGACATATGAGTGGATACTTCAAAAAATAAATATTTAGATAAACTAAAAAAAATAGTAAATCTGAGCTGTAAGCTTTTTAACCCACAAAATATATAAAATGGACATCAGAGGAGAGTATTGAAAGCGGAACGATCAGTGGCAGCCTGAGCTGCTCAGTGATGGATCAATTGCAGTCAATTACAGATCTGCCTGGGTGGCCTGGAGCAATGCATAAACAATACACATAATGGATAGACCAGTCACAGAGAGAAAATTCTTAAATTTCCATCTCCCACCCGGCAGCAAAGAATCCCATATTTTTTTTTCTAAAAATACTGATGATTTTTCTAGCATAAGCCATGTGTTTAGAGACCTGAGTTCCATGTTTGTTTGTTTTTTTCAGAATTTGAAATGAAAGATATCTCACAATTTTTATGTTAGTAGTAGAATCATATTGCACAAAGGGATACATGTGGAAAAGAAAAACAAAGATATGTACTGTTTTACATTATTTGAATAATTATCTAATATTGAACTGATGAAATTATATAAATTGCAGTCTTTATTACAAAGCAAAAGCTCACTTAAACAACTGTTTGCTTATCATGACTTGACTCAAGAATATTCCTTTGCTCTGTCTACCAATCTGAAATTGTAATTTTAAAACATTTACTAGATCAGATTCATTTCTCCACTTGGAACCCTAAAACACTTAAGCTCAGACAGACCTCACAGTAATACTATGTATCATTTATTCTAGCTTCCCCTTTCTGAAATATAGCAAAGACTGGTGAGATGGTTGTATTGGTCAGTGTTCAGCTAGAGAAACAACATATAGGATACATACACATAAATATGTGTATATGTGCATGTTTATACACACAAACATACATACACACACATATATATATAATAAATATGCATTCTTTCCAGAATTGGTGGGGGAGTAAGAGACTCCTGGTGGTGTGTGTGTATGGCAGGGGTACATACTTATTTTACGGAACTGGCTTATGTAATTGTGGGTACTAGCTGAGCAAATCTAAAATCCATGAGGTGAGCCAGGAAGGAAAGGGAAGATCATGAGCAGAGTGGAACCTCACATGCACAGGCTGAAGCTTGTTGTCCATAGGCTAAAATCTCTTAGGAAGGGTCTATGTTCTCTTTTGGAGGTCTTTTAATTGATTAAGTCAGACCTTTTAGATTCACTTAAAACCAACTGATTAGGGACTTCAGTCTCATCTACCAAATCACTTCACAGCTGTACCTGGTAATATTTAATTGAATAATGGGAGACATTGTGTCTTGTTACAAAAGTTGCTGCTTTCCTTCTGTCCTCCACCTTTTTAAGGAGAATATCACTTGTAGCCACCTCAGTCAGAAGCATACTAGAAAGGGAATTCTGGGGACCGCAACTCAGCTTAGCCAAATTGACATATTTAAAAGCCATTCTGGTGGCATTCTTCCTTACTTCTATAATTCTAATACATTTAGCCTTGATAACAGGTTTTCTGGTGATGCTTTGGGAAGTTCAATAATTTGGAAGTTATACAAAGATTCATTTGGGAGTCCCTCGCTTTGGCAACCCAAGACTCAACTCAGAAGCAGTGTTCTCCAGTGAGTCAGCTTGGGACTCAGGGGTTTGTTCAGCTATAAAAATGGCCGAGTTTCTCATTCTGTTCAGAATTCTATTTTCATTGAAATTAGATAAAATTTGAGACTTTATTTATTGTATCTAAAGAAGTAAAATTTCTTTTAAGAGTCCTTTGGTCATCTGATCTTACTTGAAAAACTTTCATCCTGGGGCGCCTAGTTGGCTCAGTTGTTAAGCATCTGCCTTCGGCTCAGGTCATGATCCCAGGGTCCTGGGATCGAGCCCCACATCGGGCTCCCTGATCAGCAGGAAGCCTGCTTTTCCCTCTCCCACTCCCACTTCTTGTGTTCCCTCTCTCACTTCTCTCTCTCTCTGTCAAATAAATAAGTAAAATCTTAAAAAAAAAAAAAGTTCATCCTTGGTGGAAAATGATCTTGTTACTGTCAACACTACCAATTGTCAGTCTTCATCAGTTTTGTAGTGTTAAGTCTGTAAGACATTCATAAGGAAAAGGCTGATTATAGGCCTTGATAAATGTGTTCCTGCAGCTGGTTCTTGGGTCCAAGGAGAGCAGCAACTTTTGGACAGTTGTTACCTCAGATCATTTATAAAAACTTATGAGAATTTTTCTTAGCTTGTCTTGCTTTGTCTCTGAGATTCTTGTTCTGTGAGAAACTCCTCTTCAAACCTTCTATATGCTAGGAGTCTTTGACTGTGAGGTTGGGATTAGATGCCCAAGAGACAAGTTGCTTAAGAAATTTTTAGACTGACCTTTGCCAGACTTAATGAGTTTTTCTTGGTTTAAACAGAACTGCATGCCCTCTTCTAGCCAAACTATTTAAACTACCATGTCATTCATTGAATCCCTCTAAATAGCATAATTTCACCAAAGATAATTTAGAATTACTGTGGTCACTCTGAGGAAATTTTGAGGTAATTTATTTTTATATGAGAGTTTCCACAGAATATAAACTAAGTAAATTCCAAAATTTTCAAAGGTCTGTACTTTCTAATTGGTGTGAGGAAGCTAAACTGTTTTCCAAACTGGTTGTAATATCTTACATTCCCTCCAACAAGGTATGAAGTTTCTTTGCTGAAACTTAAGATTGTACTTTTTGTTAAAAACCATCCAGTGAGTGTGACATGGTTTTTCATTATGGTTTTAATTTTCATTTTTTCTAAAGTGTATTTTGTCTATATTTAATTGGTGTTTGTCTAATATATAAAAATGCAGTTCACTTTATGGTCTTATGTCCTGAAACTATATTTAACTCATTTATTTACTTTGAGTAATACCTTTGCGACTGCCACTTTAATCACCGTTGGATCTGCTGGATTATATGGCTAAAGTGGCAGATCTGCTTGCCCTGCCCTCTAGACCTGTGTGGAGTATTCTGTTCAGGGCCTCACACCAAAGAAGCAGCTTTTCAGTTTACTTGGCAAATGGACTGGAGTAGCACAATGAAGTGAAGGATATGTTGTCTCCAAAATCTAGTGAAGCCCACTAGACATTGTGCCTCCGTTTTGATTTTTGGAGGAGACAGATGCAACAACTTAACCTATAACTTAGAAGGGGTATCTTGATGCACTTCACACTTGACATGCTGGACTCTTAGAAATTTCACTGAGGTGTAAGCCTTCTAAATTTTTGTCAGGTTTATTTACCACCCTCTGCCATGCAAATGTCTTACCAGTAAGTCTTGAGTATTTGCTATTTCTTGCTGTCTAGGTTCTATAAGCATGATGTTATCAAAGTGTAATGTTATCAAAGCGTGATGTTATCAAAGTGTGATGTTATCAAAATAATTGACCAGTGCAATGTGTTGTGGAAGAGAAAGGTGATCACGATCCCTGCAAACTAAATTATGACCTAGGGCTGGAGAGTGGATATACCCTTGATGTAGAACAGCAAAGGTGTACTGCTAACTTTGCCAGTTAACATGAACTGCTCCTGGTGGTTTCTTTTAACAGGTACTGAGGAAAAAGCAGTTGCCAGATCAATGATTATGTACCTGGTACTAGAGAGGTGTTATGAAGCCACATCTGATTCAGCAACTTTAATTGGAGTCACTGTCAGGTAAGTTTATAAGAATCTGCTGTCATTTTCCAAGGTCCATCTATTTTTTGCACAGGCCAAAAGGCTAATTAAATGAAGATGTGGTAGAGATCATCACTCCTGCATCCTACAGTTCCTTGGTGGCATTAGCCTCTCAAATCCCTCCAGGAATGAGGTATTTGCTTTTAGTTTACTATTTTCCTAGGTAGAGGCAGTGACATTTTAAGTCTCCTGGAATTGGTGTCCGTTCAGAGATGGTGATCAATAGACCCCAAAAGTTCTGCTTATTTCCTTTTACTCAAATGCACCGTTGCCCTGGTAAAAGACTGTAAGTCCCTCTGGGGAAGGCTGGGTGAAAGATTAACAGTATACATTTTGGTAGTGCACCGAGATCTTTTCTCAAGGGAACCCAACTTACTCTTCATTCAAGGGGTTCTCGTCTGTAAACTGGCTCAAGTCTGGGAATTGATTGAGGGTCTGTGACTCTTTTTTTGTAATTCAGGTTAGCCTTTTGTACATTTAACCTAGAACTTTTCTGCTTATATAAATTAATTAAGAATTAATAGGCTTCCTATCTGTATCACTTGTAGGATTGCCGTGATAAACTAACCAGTGCTGTAGGCCTCTGAGAGACAGACTATCTGATTGCCATTGTGGCTCTTCTGGCCATCACAGTAACCATGTCCACCTTGCCTTTGGTGGTTGAGTGCCACCACTTGACCCCTGCTATCCAGAATCCAGTTATTGCTGTTGCATTTAGGTTCCTGGTTTAGTGACTGCAGTGCCCACCTTAAGATATGGCCAGAGAGAAATATGATCATGGACATTTTCACGATTGTAGGGCTCCCCTCAAAAATTTGTTTCTCACAGTGATAGTAAAAGGTATGTCTTCTGGACCCTCTTAGTAGGTATTAAATGACAAATCCACTTTAACTTTCCAATCCCTTCTAAGCCTTTGAATCTTTCCTGTGCATTAAACAAAGATTGGTGAGGCATTTTTAATTCACTAACCATAGACCACCTTTCAGTCCATGTTTTAGGGGACTAACCAATCAGTTCTTACTCTTTCTAACTCTCTGATTTGCAACAGTGAGCCCATCTCAATAAGTTCAGCCTTATCCAACTTTTTGTCCCTTCCACGATCATCTCACCCCCTTAGTATCCATTCCTACATGTTCCCCAGATTTCTCTTTGTATAAATTAGAAAACTCAAGTTTATTGCAGCATTATTTACTATAGCCAAATTATGGAAGCAGCCCAAATGTCCATTGATTGATGCATGGATAAAGAAGGTGTTATATAATCACACTCACACTTACACAAATACACACACACACACAATGGAATATTAGCCATAAAAAAGAATGAAATTTTGCCACCCAAACAACTGCACTGGCATAATCTATTGATGCAAGAACTTTGTAAAGTTCTGTTTGTTGTTGAAGATTTTTGGCAGTCTTTGTTACTGTAAGACAGCTGGATATCCGTGTACATACCTTTTCAGTTACCTTTACCATTTCTGTAAGGATTTTGGATATATGTCTATAAATGAGGTTGGTCTCTTCTTTACTCTTCTAGAATAACTCTGTAAAGATTTGGTATCATATGTTGGGTAAATATAATTAAAAAATGAAATCTTTTCCCAGCCTGGAAAATCTCTCCATAAAATTAGAAGAGAAAGAAAGAGTTATATTCTTGAGTAAACATTAAACCAACATGTGATGCACATCGAAAGCAGTCCACTAAGGGACTGCAAAGACAGAGAAATCTCACCCTTTTATATAGCAAAGCAGATATAACCCATTATGTTCATGTTCTGAGGATAAACAATAGTCTTCAAATAAGGGAACTTGACAACATCATTTGTTACACATAGTTCATCTTAAATTCACTTGGTGATTGGGGTTACCATGTATGTTAGTTTCTTGGCTTTATCTTAAAGAAAAGATTCTTTATCCTAAAGAAAACTAAACTTCTCGTTTCTTTATGTCAAGAGGTAGTTTTGCAACTTAGAGAGAGGCTTCTATCCAAATTAGGCTCCTTCTTTCTCACAGAAGTTGGGAGAGAGGTGCACTATTTTCCTTGATGTTTGCATTTCAAAGAGCCAGGTCCCAGGTCCTTGAGAAAGACATTCCTGAGTCCTAAAGTTGGAGAGGTGTATTTAGTATATTTAATCTTTTTAAAAAGATTTACACATATTTCAAGGAGAAAGAGAAGGAACTTACAAAGTTCTATAAAGTTAATGCTCTTAGTAAAGGGAGGAGGGAAAGTCTCTTCCTTTTTTTTTAACAGAGAAAATTGTTTCTTATTTGTAATTTGCATCAGCCGTTAAAATCTCCTCCCTGAGTTTTTTTTTTTTTTTTTTTTTTTTTTTTTTGACAGTGAGAGAGAGACAGTGAGAGAGGGAACAGGAGCAGGGGGAATGGGAGAGGGAGAAGCAGGCTTCCCGCGGAGCAGGGAGCCCGAGGGGCTCGATCCCATCATGACCTGAGCAGAAGGCAGACGCTTAACGAATGAGCCACCCAGGCTCCTCTCCTCCCTGAGTTTCTATAAAATAATAACATTACAATTTCTAATTATTACTTCCTTTGCAGTTTCTATTCCTAGGCAGGTCACAGCAGTCTAAATATCCAGCAAATCCATAGTAAAATATTAAAGCAAAGCGATTATCAGAATGGTGATTAAAATAACAGAATTATTCGATTTTTTAAAAAGTCAGTACTTTATTTACTTTGGGGGAATATTTTTTTTTTTTTTTAATATATCATACCTCTGGTGAATGGTTAAATCAGGTACTTGGTTAGCAATTTACAAAATTTTTTTTTGGCTATCCATTAATTTTACCAGTTGTTGTGTTGTCCATGTTGCATTTTCAAATGATTAACTGCCGAAATACCATTTGGTGGTTCTTTATGAAGTCCTTTCTCATCCAAACCTGAGGAATAACTCAACTCTGGAGACTCAAAGTCTAAATTTTTAATTAGAAGTTTCCCTTACAAGACCCAATAAATTTTGAGGTTCATCAGTCATAACTACCATCACACTGATAATGGTGGTTTAGTCTCTTTAGTAATTTTTTTTTAAAGATTTTATTTATTTATTTGAGAGAGAGAATGAGATAGAGAGAGCATGAGAGGGGGGAGGGTCAGAGGGAGAGTTCCAATGCGGGACTCGATCCCAGGACTCCAGGATCATGACCTGAGCCGAAGGCAGTCGCTTAACCAGCTGAGCCACCCAGGCGCCCCTCTTTAGTAATTTTTATATAATTTTCAATAGTTTTTCCCAGATGTGAAATGCAATGATATCCAAAACCATCACCTAGAACTAAAATCTTATTACGAGGCATTCATTGAAAGACACAGATTGAACTTCTAGTGTTTATGTAGAGCTCTCTTTTAAGTCTTAAGGACAAACCCACCTTATGGGCTTGTTGTTTTGTTTTGTTCTGGCATTGAGTCCAAATCAACAGTTAACACTATTATAACAGCCACCTAAATCTCCACAAGTAATAGGCATTTACCTTTGCTTATCTATCTGTATTGAGTTTGGAGTGAACCTACATCCCAAAGTTGATCAAATGACATTGGACCTGTCTTTTGCAGTTTTTATCTGTGAATGCTAGATTTCTGTTTGTGCATTAATTAGATGGTTTTTTCCCTACATTATCTTTCCAGTACGTGTGTGTGTGTGTGTGTGTGTGTGTGTGAGATTTAGGGCTTGAGTACCTGGATATATGTTAATTATTTTTACTTTGTTGTTTCAATATTACAAATGGAGATGGTCTCACTTTTACTCTGTTAATATAGACCCTGTTCTTACTGGGAGTACAACGTAGAGGTGATAGGAAATGAGATTGTGAGAACTATTACTGGGCATATTAGTTTGCTAGGTTTACTGTAACAAAGTCCCATAGAGTGGTTGGTATAAAAAGCAGAAATTTATTGTTTTTACATTTCTGGAGGCTTGGAATGTCCAAGATGAGATGTTAGCAGAGTTGGTTCCTTCTGAGGGCAGTGAGGGAGACTGTTTAGTCCCTCTCACATGTCATCTGGTGATTTGCTGGCAATCTTTGGTGCTCCTTCGCTTGTAGAAGCATCACTCTGATCTCTCCCTTTATCTCCATATGGCATTCTCCTTGTGTATATCCTTGTCCATATTTTCCTTTCTTATATAGACACCAGTCATAATGGATTAGGAGCCCCGCTTATTCTACCATGACCTCTTCTTAACTGATTACACTGGCAACCCCCCAGTTTCCAAATAAAGGGTCATTCTGAGTCCTGTGGACTTCAACATGTGAATATTTGAGGGACACAATTCAACCCATAACACTGGGACTGCAGAAAAAAAAAAAATGTAACAATGACATGTTTGTTTTTTAGTAAAACATGCTTTTTTTATTTTTTTAAAGTAATTGAAGGAATTCTGTGAAAAGCAGAGCAGTCTGAGGATAGAAATAAGTTTGCTAGAAGAACTCCTTTCATTTGCATTCAGTAAAAATACCACTTATTCTAGACTACTTTACATTTCAAGCCCTCGATGGGAACCATAGTCCAGTCTTCCTGAGATGTTGGCTTCACATGAAAAACGTGAATCCAGTTTTTGTTACTGTTTTTTATTTTGATGGTTAATTTTATGTGTCAACTTGACTGTATGGACCAAGGAATGCCCAGTTATCTCTAGTTAAACATTATTTCTGCTTGCATTTGTGAGGTTGTTTCCAAAAAAGAGTAGCATTTGAATTTGTGGACTAAGTAAAGCATTTGGCCCTCCCCAGAGTTGGTAGACCTCATCTAATCTGTTGAGGATATTTAGGAACTTTGTCATTCTGCCCTGTGTGAACTCTAATAAGAAATGCTGCTCTCTGAGCAGGCAATTATAAAGTTTTATCTCTGATAAATCAGCAATTAATTTTGCATGAGGTACAGTAGTTTTTGTTGAGGTAAAAACAGATTCTCTATTTAAAAGAAAAATGCTCCATTTTTTTAAAGCAGGGTGGAGACTGTAACCAATTTCATTTATTAAAAAAACCTCTTCAGATTTTAGGAACAGAACCAAAATGGTTCATTATCACACAATTACTCCATCATAAGTTTTGTTTTTTCTGGAAAAAGCTAGAGCTCACTATCTGCAATATTGTCTTAGTCCCCCAAATAGTCTATGTTTTGTTTTGGTTTTGGGGTTTTTTTGGTCTTTAGGGTTTTTTGGGGGGTAATAAGTCATTTTTGTCCGCAAAATGAGCTAACTCCTAGATTGTAACACTCAGTGGCCTACAAGCTGACAACAGGTGCTATAAATGTTAGACTTCACATGAGAAATATTGCAGTTAGTTTGGTGAGGTCTCATGTCCTGTGAAGTGAAGAACTGTAACAAAGCCAAAGTATCAGTTTTTCAATGCTCTCAAGTTTCTGAAGACACTAGCAAGTCATCTATATCTTGAATACTTACAGATCTTTCTGGTGAGACAGATTTCTCTGAGTTTTTCTATAAATGTCAAGAAAAAAAGCATAGGAAAGTCCCAAAACCCTTGAGGAATACTTTGACATAAATACTGGATTCCTTCCTAAGCAAAAGTAAGTAATAATTTAGATCCTTCCTCTAGTGAAAAAGAAAGAAATAGAGAAAAAGTCAGAACATAGATGAGTTATAGAGAAATACTGTGTAGACAATGGTACCCAAGTCAAAAGTGAGAATAGTTTACCCATTTGGGAACTACAGAGATTAATGATAAAATTTTGTACAAATCTGTGTAGTGGTTAATCACCTTATCAAATTTACCTTCCTCCCTTATTGGAATTACAGTATTATAGGTGAGTGCACTGTTTAAATTATTCTTTTTTTCTTATTACTTTATAACCATTTTATTCCCTCTAATTGAGATATTGACAAAAGACATTATTTTACATATGGCTATGGATTATTCTTTTGGGAAATTATTTTTATGGTTCTATATCTCAGATTGAATGAATGTCACCATTCCCTAGGACCCAAAGTGATGCACTGATTTGTTCAGTGTTTTCCCAGAAAAGTATGAGAATTCCTCTCTGCCATATCTCAAAGCGATGTAGCTTGGGGTGTTTTCCAGAATGGTATGAGACTGCTAGTCTCCATCCTAACCCTTTACTTTCAGAAGGCACATAGTTGACCAGTTCAGGTGTCTTTTCCCCAAGGAGCACCACAGACTATCTGGAATACGGGGTATGGTAGCCTTTATGTTACATAGCAGGTATCTCTCCATTAGATTCACAGGAAAATCAAGAGAAATAAGAACACACGTTTCTCAGCAAGAGGACCTATCTGTATGGTAAAAGCAGAGGAAAAGGAAGAGGTAAAGACTGCCCTGAAATAAACCAGCAACCTGTATTGATCCATCACCAAATGGGAAGAGAGAAATTTCTGAGGAAGTTTCAGAATAAGTAGAACAAATATCACGAGTTCCTACCTCTGAGATTCATTAAATCTGTCCATTTTAAGACACTTATCCATCACTCCCTAACCTTCTGGGCTTTCTTGATGTCCTTGTTCCTGATTCCTGTGCTCCTCGAGTCTCTTTCTGCAACCCCCTTTTCAATATCCTGGCTTTTTTGCAATAATGACATACAGTCTCCTTTCTTCCTTTCTTCACTTTGTAGCTTAGCCAAAGTAAAGATTATTCCCTTTAGTAAAGAGTTCTAACTAAGCAGCCAACATAGCACTCTTTAATTTCTCTTCCTCTGTTTTTTTCTTGATTGTCCCCAAACCAAGTAGTTGCCATTAAAATTTGAATAATAGTATGTCCTTGCCACCTTTTTCTTGATTTGGGGTAGTTGGCAAAAGAGCCAGAAAAAGGTAGCCAAGACTAGAGGGCAGATTTTATCTGCCCTTGGGTCCCTGCCAATGAATTCTAAGGAAGCCTCAATAATCTGCTAATGTAAATCAGTGAGGAACCCACCTGTTGCCTAGGTACACAGCTGCAGTTTCTTCCAGCTCACCTTTATTTGTGAAAGAGGCTTCAAGTACTGCCTTTAGCAATTCCTTATAGTGAATCTCTAACTCTCATAGTTTTCCAATAGTTGTGGGAGGTGGTGGAAAGTCAGCTTCCCTTATTGCTTCTGTGGTGATCTTCTGGACCCCAGTGCACTTGCTTTGAGCAAAATCACTGGTTGTAGAATTGCATGCAGTAGCCAGTGCACACCTCCATTTATGGGGCTATAAAACTGAAAGCATGCTACAGAGTACTTATACAAATTTCTAGGGCACAGGGAAGAGAAGCCTTTAAATGAGTAATAATATCAACTGGCAAGAAGGGCGTGGCTTACCACAGAGGCCTGGATAGCTTCTCAATCCCCTTAGTTTCACTGGTGACCTGAATAGAAAGAGCTGATTTTCCTCATACTGAGACAAGAAAAATTTGAACTACTGTATATAGCAATTTAGTTTCTCTTCCTGTATTGATGTTTGTCAGCTTAACACCTCATCTCATTTGTTTCCTTCTTTGAATGGACTAGTGCAGCTTTTCTCCATCCTGCTGCCTTCATATGTGGACAGAATCTTTTACTCAAGTTTTCAGTGATTCACAGATCAGGTCTGTTTAGCAAGTCTGCTTTCTTAACTATCTGGTGTGTCACTGATAATGAACTCTTGGAGGTGGAATTTGGTCTAGACTAGGAGACACATAAATCTGTGTCATCAAAGAGAGAAGGTAATTCATTACTGGCTGAAGATACTAAGTTCTCATTCCTTTTTGAAGAGAAAACCCTCATTCCTTTTTGAAGAGAAAACCAACAATGAGGAGAACTACCCATCCAAAAAATCATCATCTCTCCCTTCCCTTCACTGGTTCATTCCAGGCAGGGAGGAATAAAGACATTCAAGGGAAGTAGAGGAAATAGGGACAGCAGAAAATTCTCCATAGACCTATCACTCCAAGTGTTAGGATTAGCATATGAAAATTTAGACTATAACCTTCTAAATACTGGAAGATAAAGAAGAATTTTACGTTTGTATAATGAAAACAGGGCTTGGGGCGCATGGCTGGCTTAGTAGGTAGAGCATGTGACTTCTGATCTTGGGGTTATAAGTTTGAGCCCCACGTTGGATGCAGATATTACTTAAAAAATAAAATCGTTTATAAAAAATAGTGATTGAGTTGTCTGAACTTTTAATAAGCGTTAAAATATATTTAAAATGAGAATGCTATATTTATGCAAAATGGAACTAAAACTTGTAAGTTGTTATCCTTTTACACGAGAAGAAATTAGTTGGCCTGTTGTGTTCAAGAATAGTCATAAAACACATGAACTTGGGGCACCTGGGTGGCTCGGTCGTTAAGCATCTGCCTTCGGCTCAGGTCATGATCCCAGGGTCCCGGGATCGAGCCCCACATCGGGCTCCTTGCTCGGCGGGGAGCCTGCTTCTCCCTCTCCCACTGCCCCTGCTTGTGTTCCCTCTCTCGCTGTGTCTCTCTCTATCAAATAAATAAATAAAAATCTTAAAAAAAAATAAAACACATGAACTTTACTTTGTAAAAAAGAAAAAAGGAACCTTCAATTTCTTCTACTTTGGAGGAAAGCTATCTTCCCTTACCTCTAAATAAATTCACGAAACAGTCTGATTTGTGTTGGAGAAATTGTTTTGAAATACGGCTGAGATTTTTTGGAAAGTTAAAGAATAGTGTTTTTCAGCTTAGAACATAAAGTGAAATTAAACGGTGATTTTTGTTTGGCAATACTTTATAAAGATTAAAATGTGATAGAGATGAATGGGAAATATATATGTTTATTATAAAACTTTTCTGTAAGGAAAAAAACTGTATAACTTGTACAGCAAAATGAAATTTATTTTAATTAAGATTGTAACATATTGCACTCTGTTTGGTTTATTGGAAATACAATGCTAAGGGAAAGTGATTTTCAAAGCACAGTCCAGGGTTCTTTATTTCAACAGCCAAAGGAATTATAAAATGAATAAAAAGGGAAAAGACTGAATAATACAACATTAAATATGTTTGTTTTGACCCAAATGATAAGAACCCTTTAAATGAAATCAGATCACTTGACAATCATATTGGGTCCCAAAATGTTCCTGAAAAAGTGGGGAACCCTTCCTAGACTATACAGTGCTTGTGATCTCTAAGTTAGTTTGACTCAGAATGTGACTCTCATATGTTCAAAACCGGAAATCTTTTATTAGAGGAGGAATAGTTGAACATTTATCAGTTTCAAAAACAGTATTAAGCACAGTATGAGCCACGTGCAGTGTGCTCCTGAATTAAGAACAAAAGCAAATTCACCCAGTATTACTTATATCTTACTTTTACCTCAAGAGAAATAATTAAAGGTAGTTGATTTGTTGCAAAATTTAACAAAACCTAAATTCTGATACTACACATGATTCCTATGCTTATCTATGCAAAGGCCTTATATATAAAGATATTGAGTGAAGAGAGTGGAAATGGGGGTCACAAACTATTGAAATAAAAACACTTTCTGGAGAATACCTGTCGGTACCTGTGCAAAAAGGTCCGCATTTATTGAAGATCTACCATATACCAGGCTGTGATCTAAATGTTCGCAAGAGAATTCAGAAGTCTTTCGGACAAAATGTGATTCTTCTAAAATAACAGTTGCCTATATTAGTCAGAATGGCATTTGAGTAGAATTGTGCTTTTACAATTTTTCCTCTTATATCTATTTGTTTTAGTACAGAGTTTTTCTTTTGGTAAGTATACCAATGAATAATACTAGTGAAGGTAATTTGCTGTACAAATATAAAACTCTATTTGAAGGGATTTATTGCTCAACAGGTTTTCTTCATAGCAGAATGAATCGTACAAACTATCTAACTATAATTAGATAAAGTGCCTAAATAATTTAACCAGTTGGGTAAGGGATAAGCCAAGGATTGCCGAACTGATCTACTTCTTTAATTATTGAAGGTAGTGTCCCCCGTACAAAATTCAGATTTCATTGTACTGAATTTTAGCATTAATAATACATAATGCTAAAGAAACCACACACTCTCTTTTTTCTAAATAAGGAGTCTGTTTCAATAAGTGAGATCTGTGTTTTTATGCTGGGAGCTTTTTTGTTTGATTATTATGTTGCTGTTTGATTGTTTCTTCTCATTTAAATATTTAATGAAAGTTTTATCCAGCTTGTGCTCTGAGGCTTTGAAGCAAAGGGCATAATTTAAAATATCTAATAAATAAATGTCAGAATACTGAAAAAATATGGTATACGCAAAATATATTAAAAGCCTGTTTTAATAATAGAATAAATTCTGCTTTTCTCTTGAGATAATGAAGTGTAAGAAATGAGATTCAATAAGCCATAAAATCTTTTACAAATATGGGTGTCCAATGCTAATTTTTGTATGTCTGTCTGTTGCAGTATCTTGCACATAATAGTGCAGAATGATCATATATAGATCCTACTAAAGATGCCTTTAATAGGGGCTCCTAGGTGGCTCAGTCGTTAAGCGTCTGCCTTCAGCTCAGGTCATGATCTCAGGGTCCTGGGATCGAGCCCTGCATCGGGCTCCCTGCTTGGCAGCGGGAAGCCTGCTTCTCCCACTCCCACTCCCCTTGCTTGTGTTCCATCTCTCGCTGTCTCTCTCTGTCAAATAAATAAATAAAATCTTAAAAAAAAAAAAAGATGCCTTTAATAAAGTACCGGATACCTTTTTAATATTTTTCCATGTGTCATATAATGTTGTAAATACTGAATCAAGAGGAATTTTATTTATTTATTCATTTATTTGAGAGTGTGTGAGCACTAGTGGGGGTAGGGGCTGAGGGAGAGGAGAGAGAGAATCTGAAGCAGACTCCCTGCCCTGAGATTATGATCTGAGCTAAAATCAAAAGTCAGATGCTTAACTGACTGAGCCACCCAGGGCTTGAACAAGAGGAATTTTCAAGAATAAGTAGGATAGTCAAAGTATTTTTATTATAAATAGTTCTCAAAGTTTTATTAATATCTATATATGTGTTTATTACTAAATGTGATGATGGCCATTTTACAAAGTGTAGTAAGATATTATAGAATTACGAGCATTTGACTGTTGATAGTCTTCAAAAGCATTTTAGGAATAGTGCATGGAGAATGAGTATAAATAAGGTTATATTTAAAAGGAAACATTTGCTGCTTTAAATATAACCCTTAAGTGAGAGGGATTTGAAGATGGCAGTAATTATATATATAAATACACATATAATAAATACAAAATATATTTTTTTGTTTGTTTTGGTCTGAGAGTGAGAAGGAGGAAAAAGCAGAGATTAAGTATTGAAATGAGAGCTCCACATATTTTGAGAATTTTAAAAAGTGGTCATTAAAACTGAAGAGGAACTAGAGCTAGCCTGTCAGTGTTCCCTTGACTATGTATTTTATATTTGAGAAAAACTTGGGGAAACTCAAGATACAGAGAAATCAAAGTTTATAAGATCACATTTCCTCTGAATATAGTCTTAACATTTTCAGTCTTTAGTACTCTGGCTGAGTAATGGTTCTATTCTCTTGTAACAGTGTTCAATTGATTAAGATGGGATTGGTTAGTCAACATAAAAATACTGATTCACTGGGGTGCCTGGGTGGCTCAGTCGGTTGAGTGTCTGACTCTTGGTTTCGGCTCAAGTCATGATCTCAGGGTCCTGGGATTGAGCCCAGTGTCAAGCTCCCCACTTAGCAGGGAATCTGCTTGAGATTGTCTCTCCCTCTGCCCTCTTGCTCACACACTCTCTCTCTAAAATAAAGAAATAAATATTAAAAAAAAAAAAAAATACTGACTCACTGCAGTCACTGAAGATTAGATTACTAGAGAATATCTTAAAAGTTAAAATTTTAGTCTGGCATATTTTCTTTAATTCCCTTTATTGTCTTTAGGAAATACCCACATAACTACTAAAATAATGATTACTAATTATATATTTTCTAGTCCCTTCTTAAACCCAAATCAGAGGTATTTTGAACATCTACCTATGCAACAAGTGATCCTGTCACTAGATATTATTTAATTCTGCAGCACAAGCACTAGATTGGTACCAGATGCCATGACTGAACAATGGCATTCTGTAATGTATAACTAATATTTTTTACTTGCAATGTATGTATGTATTATATTATTAGAATTAGACTAACTCTATGGATACTCTCCCAGACAAATTAACAAAAAATATGTAAAGAGAATTTTTCATACTTTTCTCAGGCATTGCCTAGAGACATTCAGTTCCATTCATAGATCGCTCAAAATTTGTAGGTGCAGATTAATAATTCTTGTTATTTCAGAGGAAAAAATGTAATTTTCTTACCTACATTTATGTACATAATCCTATGTGGGCTCCACTAAATAAATATTTTGACCTAAAAATCTCAATAATTTTATTTACAAATTCATGCATGTAATTCTGTACTTAATATTATATATATTGCAAGATGTGTATAGAATTATATTTTTAAATGATGAGATAAAATAGAAATATAATTTTTATATTTTAGTTCTGTGAATGGATATTTTTGAACCACATAAGGTATTCTCACTCTAAATTGAACACTTCTGTTATAAATTAGGAGATAAATGCTGCAAAATTAATTATATTTTAAATTTTCCTAATTATTTAAACAAATATTTTGCCGTATTTAATTCAAAACTTTGTATGTCCCATAATTTCTCTGAATTTTTGGCATAGAAACCACATATTATTTGGTTTTAATACTAAATTTTGTTCCTTGTACTCAGAGTTGATTAGTTATCCAGGAAGATATTCATTTGGGATCTTTATATTTGAAAGAGGATGGTTGTAGGACCATTGAGGAAAGGCTAAATTCATGAATTTTGGCTGAGTAAAACTTCCTAGAAGTATCTTCTTTCATAAATACAATACAAACTGCTATTTTACATTTAAGGGCAATTGAGTTCAGCAAGTATTTTATGGTATTTTCTTGAATTGTATGCAGTGTTGAAGACATAGAGATGGATACAATCTGGTCCCTACAAGTATCTTTTAGTCTAGTGGCTGAACAATATCTGTACCAGTTTTTATAAGTTTTTCAGACAAATAGATCAGTAGATATTACTGTTTATGCATCTCTTTTGTGATCTATCCTCACTGAACCACCTTTATTTTAACTCCACCACATACTTAGTAATTGGTCAGAAGTCCTCTATCTAAATAATCCAAGCCCTATTGCTCTTGCTAGAGCAAGGCATATTACAGTGAAGCTCCATTGCTAGAATTTAAATTCAGTCTTACATTGTGTGGAAATAACAGTCATAAACATTTCTAGTGGTCTTAATTATGTTCTCTCTTAAAAATTCAAGTCAGTTCAATTTTGCTATATGACTATCCTTTAAACAGTTGAAGACTAAGCATATCTTCTTTTCTGTTTTTTTTAATCCATTTCAAAATCTTACTAGCTTTACTTACCTTCAAATTATATGATACATCTTGAAATCTGAGGACTCCAAAAATGTGTCTTTCCTTATTCCTAATTTCAATTCTAAAAATTGGAGTAATAAAAACAGAGTAAATAGGGAAGCCTTAAGAACGTCTCTTTTATGGGTGCCTGGCTGGCTCAGTTGGAGGAGCACGCGACTCTTGATCTCGGGGTTGTAAGTTCAAGCCTACATGTTGGGTGTAGAGATTACCAAAAAATAAATAAACTTTGAAAATAAGTCTCCTTTGTTACTAATATTAGAGGTAAGTTAGATAGCATAGTCTACCTTAAGAATCAAGTCCACCCACTGGCTGAACTCTGGTGAAATTACCTCAGCAGGCTTTGGCAAAGCAAATCTGGGGAAGGCCAACATACAGTGGTGGTTCCATATCAAATGAGACAAAAATTATAAAGTGTTTGGAACTGAATGAGAATATAGTACACACATTCAGCAGATGGCCTATTTTCAGTATTTGTGAAAATGAACAACCTTCCTGCTGCCTCCAAGCTGAATTTGGGGGCAACTTTGAGAGAAGTTGAAATTGGGGGATGGGCTAGTAAGAATGTATTGTGAAACTACAATTCAGAAAAAATGAGTAAAGCTTCTCACAGAAATAACTGTAGTGTTGGTGCATGCTGAGAACTTTATTATATAATACAAGAGTTCAGTTAAATGGGATGTATGGCAATAGTGATTAGAAGACAGTGCTAGTTGAATAGAGTAGAGCTGTGCTAGCTGGTAGCCTTTTAGAAAAGGGGAATGGAAGAGGGGACTGTGTTTGCTGACATTACCAACTGTGTATCTGAACACTTGTGCATCTTTTGGAACTAATACAATAACACATTAATTTACTACCTGGTAAGACCAAATCCAGAACTCAGAACAGCTATGTCTGTCTTCAAAATTGGTGTATTGATATGTACTCATAATAGTATTTTGACAAGTCATCTAAATAGACAATACGTTTAAAAAGGTACTGAGTTAAGAAAAAGTTGCTATATATAAGCTCTCTTTATAGGCGATGCTCACAGAATTACAGTCTATATGTTTATCTTTACTAACAACCCCTCCTAATCTGAAACGATAATACATGTTGGTAGGAATCTGGCCCTTGGGAATGAGTCAGCCCAGAGATCTAATTCTGGTTTGGTCATAAACCATGTAATCTTGGAGGAGAATGTTGAGTTCCTCAGGCTCAGTTCCCCTCATTTCATAGTCTGTTGTCAGAGTTGACTGTTATAATGTATATAAAGTATGTTTAGCACAGTGCCTGGTAAGCACACAGTACATGTGAAATATTATTTTGAAAGCTTTAGATGGTTATTGTAATGAAATCAAGGTAGAGTGCACATTAGAAAGTAGACTATAAACTGCAAGGATTTTATTTTATTGCCCTCTATCACTCACACTACACTGCACCTCAAAACACAAAATTATAAATGATTAGAAAATAGTAAATCACATGGATTGTATTACATTTTTCTAAGAAAATAGAAGAACTCAGTTTTGGGCTTTTTAAATATACACAAGTATTTTTTTGAAGTACACCAAATAAAATGGAGCCTAACAAAAATGTTGTATTTTCTTATTCGTAATACTATGACCGCTATTTCAGTACAAATAAATATAGTACAATCATAAGCTAAATAGATGTAGTTAGCATTGTTTTTATGCCCTAAGAGAGATTAGTATATAAGATGAAATAAGGAAGAAAAGCCATAGAAATTGACAGTAAATGTTTGCATATACCTTTTAAATTTTTTGTTGTTAGCACTTTGGAATCCAGCTGTTACTGTATTCTGTGAAAAATCAACTTTGCTTTCTCATATAAACTAATATTCAGTAGATATCCATATATCATACTACTATCCCTCTGAAAAAATTAGATTATAAATATACAGGCAGCTAAACCAAAGCTTATGATATTTATTCTCTTTTCACTTAGACTGCTATAGATGTGACAACTATATAAAGCCTACATATACTTAGAATTTATTCAAATTTTTAAAAAAATGGAAGCTTAAGATGCATGTTACCACTTATACAGTTGTATTCTCTACAATATCAGGAAAAAAATTCAAGCTGAAAAAAAGCATCTTTTTAAAGAATGTTGTGTATATGTGTGCATGTGTGTCTTTGTGTTGTTTTATATACAGAATGGGAAAAGATTAATAATGCATTGACATATGGCTGCCCCATTTAAACATTCTCCCACAATTTGCTAACATAACTCAGTATTTCCTGCACACAGACCTTTATTCCAATCAGTCATTTTCTGCATTTCTTGACATCCTGATGTGAAAAGAATATACGAACAAAGAAAAGTCTCTAGTAACCATGTCTGATAAAATAGTGTCAGAAAATGCTTTCACATATTTTCTGTCTATAAAAACTGCCCATGGGCATCGCATTGCTTATTAACCACTATTATAACTAAGAAAAAAATTATGTCACATTTCTTTTTTATCCCAGTACATTTATGTAATCCTTGGTTAGATAATCTGAGGAAGTTTTAATTCAACTCTGATTAGTCAAAGATTACAATAAAACCAGTTATCATCATATTAGTCTTGGCTTTCAGAATAAAGTGTTTCTGATGAGAGACCACTGTCTTCATCCCTTTTTCTTCACCAGCACCAAACTCCTTCTTCATTTATGTAAATGTTATAGAAATGCCAACATCATACTCCTGCCTTCATTCTAGATTTGTTGCCAGCCTTGTTTGTCACGGTCCCATGTAGGAGAAAATTAAGGAGAAAATATTTATCAAAATTATCAGAGGGCGCCTGGGTGGCTCAGTTGGTTAAGCGACTGCCTTCGGCTCAGGTCATGATCCTGGAGTCCCGGGATCGAGTCCTGCATCGGGCTCCCTGCTTAGCGGGGAGTCTGCTTCTCCCTCTGACCCTCCCCCCTCTCATGTGCTCTCTCTCATTCTCTCTCTCTCAAATAAGTAAATAAAATCTTTAAAAAAAAAAGTTATCAGAATATATGCATGCATGAGTATATGTGCGTATATGCAGCTTTTCATGAAAAACACTGGCTGCCTAAGACTTACGCTTTCAGTGTTTCTGCTTCCCTTTATCAGTCATTTTTTTCCCTTGGGGAATTTATTTCACTGCTCTTAATCTTACCTTTTCTTTGGCACTACCTCACATTTGTTCCTGTGTCGCACATTTAATACAGAATCCATAGAGTTCACATCACAGCCATAGGTTCAGCCATCTTTTCCTTTGTTCTTTTACACTCAGAAAGTTCTCCTCTTGTGTAGTTCTGTCTGAATTCGTCACTTACACCATGAAGTTTTAGAAACATGCACTAAGAACAAGAATAGGTAATTATATTCTGTCCTTGAGAAATAGCCTTTACAGTATTAGATATATTAATATTTCATGGATATACTTCAGACTGATTTTATCATATTTGTTTAAGCAGCATAAAAAAGCAAACAAATTTGGCTATAGTGGTAGAGAGGTTTTTCTTTAGAATATGACTTTTTAAAATTTTGCTTTGTTTCTTTGGGTATATGAAATTACTATGAACATTTATTCAAATTGGGTTTATTCTTTAACTGCTCGTATGTTACCCAAGCCTGGGGTATCAGGTACTATGTTAAAAAATACCTTTTTTTTGGCACAAAAATTTATTTCAAGGCTGGAACTTCTATTTATGCATAAAACCTCTTTTTTTTAAATTTTTATGTATTTGAGGGAGAAAGAGATAGAGCAGAAGTGGGGAGGAGAGGGAGGAGAAGCAGGGAGCCCAAAGCGACAAGGGGCTAGATTCTAGGATCCTCGGGGCTCAATCCCAGGATCCTAGGATCATGACCTGAGCTGAAGGCAGATGCTTAACCCACTGAGCCACCCAGGTGCCCTTGCATAAAACCTCTTTAATTTGTTCTTCCTTGTCTGTTCCAAAGAATTGCTGTATCTACCCAACAACTTTGGACATATGTCACACAGCTTGGCTTTTTCCGAAGCTGAGGGTCTCACAAATGACTCATTGAACTCCAGATACTGCAGCCACAGGCAAGGACAGCCTGGTTCTCTGACCCATAGCCAGGTTCATAATATCTTGGGATTCATGCTCTTGGGTATGGTGTGTGTGTGTAAGCATTGCAAGGGGAGATTTTAAAATCTATTCACAGTGACTTCCTGGCTCTTGTACCATCATTAAGGATGAGGTTTATCTCAGAACCTAATGAAGTAACTCGAGTAATAATCTGTCTTTTGAATGTCCTTACATTTTGATGTCTTTCAGAGTTCTAACTTTTGGCCTTAAAGTGTTATCAATCTATATATGCTTTCTTGGTGATCTTCTGCCACCAGGTCCACAAATGAAAATGTCATTTGTGATAGTGGCTCACAAATCAGTCCCTCCAAACTGCACTGTTGAATGCTACATGATAAAAGCTAACTTCTGTTAAGTAACCACTGTATACTAGGCACTGTCCTAACAACTTTTTATATTTTTACTCATTTAGTCCTCAAAAGAAATAGATGAGGTAGGTACTATTTTCACCTCTTTAGAAAGGGACATTTGGGCATATGTGTTACATATGTGTAACCTGACAAAATTCTCAATCCCTTTTAACCTACATTTAATTAGAAATGTTTTAGAGACAGTGCATTAAGTCAAAGAAATACCTTAAAATAGAAGTATTTCCAATACAATGCAATTTTGACATGGGATGTTTCTAAGTGTGTTCCAATATTTATGTCATATGCATGACTTCTTACTCTGTCAGCATATTACATAGACAAATCAAACAAAAGCAGGAACTTGAAACCAAAGATATTTCCTAGAGATATAGAACTTATATGTATTCCAGGTTTCATTCATTTGGTATGTGTCATTAGAGAAGCAAAAATAAGATAGTGATTCTCTTCCTTAATCCCTCCATTCAGAAATAATACTGGCGTTAACTTCCTCTGTATCTTTTCACTCTGTTTTAACATATGTCCTTATGCATACATAACACATGTTCATATAAATATTTACATTTAATAGCTGCATATAATCAATGGTAGAAATATGCTCTAGTATATTCAATTATTTAGATTTAGACTTAAATCAGTTAGTTTTTGGTGAATGACAAATACACCACAAATTAATGACTTAAAATAATAGCCATTTATTATTTTGCATAGATAAGTTAGTCATATGGTTCTGCTGATTCGGACCAGGATTGACTCACATCAGGTAGGCTTGCTCATGTGTCTGTGGTGACCTGATGGGTTGTCTCTGGACTAGCTGATCTGGAACAACCTCAGGTGAAAAATTCAGCTTTGTTCCATGTGGTCTTTAATCCTTCAACATACTACGTAGGGCTTGTTCTCGGGGTTGTGACAGAGACCCAAGAGAGTGAGTGATCAATGTCAAGCAAGTTTTCAAAGAGAAGGTAGAGGATCAAGAGTGTGACAGAAACATGCAGCTGCTCTCTTGGACCTCTACTTTCATGAAGTTTGCTGCTGTCACATTAGCAAAAGCAAGTCAGATAGAAAAGCACAGACTTAGCATCTGAAGCATTGTGGGAGGGGGAGAGAAGACCCTCCCAAAGAGAATGAAATATTGCACACATTGATGAAATAAATTCACACAAAGTTTATTTTTTATTGTTTCATGTTTTCCTAAAATAAACAATACCAAAGAAACCATCTTTTAGCTAATCATTTTTGTATTTATCATTTGACTCAATAATTTGTGTCAATGCTGAACATCTTTTCTGTATTGAGCTTGTCAAATCAGAAATGACAAATTCTAACAGATATGGAATGAACTTTAAAACAAAACAAAACAGCAAACAAAAATAGCACATTGTTGCTTGCTCTGAGTCATGAGATGTTAAGATGTTAAAAAGTACTACAAACAGGATGTGATTTTTTTTTTTTTTTTTACCTGTAGCCACGGGACACCAAAAAACAGCTTCAGAAACATTAAGAATCAATGATGTGTGAAATGTTGACATTTTCAGTTTTTTGGTTCACACTGTTACATTGTTTGGAAGATGATTGCCTTCAGGATAGAATCCCCATCATTTTATGTCAAACTTGAAAAATACTAAGTACAATAGTGGATACTGTCCTTACAAAATATATCCAACTGCCTATTCAGACAATCAGCACCTCTGAACTTAAAAATGCTTTTACCCTACCTTACCAAGAATTCTAACAGCTGTATATTCGTATTATCTTGGAGACTTTGTAAGAAAATTTGTCCTTGAGAGCATGAATGAGTAGAATAATTCAAGCACCCCCAGCTCAATATGTATAACCTTTGCTCTTTTCATTAAATCTGCTTCTGGAAATTAATAGAAACCTTGGCTGTAGATTACTTTTCATTTTCCATGGATGCTTTGTCATGCTACAACATAAGCAACATGTGTATTATAAATAAGTATGGCATTGATGTAGTAAAGGTTTAAAATCTCCCACAAATTAGGGGCACCTGGGTGGCTCAGATGGTTAAACGTCTGCCTTTGGCTCAGGTCATGATCCCAGGGTCCTGGGATTGAACCCTCATCAGGCTCCCTGCTCCACGGGAAGCCTGCTTCTCCCCCTCCCTCTGCCACTCCCCTTGCTTGTGTTCCCTCTCTCACTGTGTCTCTGTCAAATAAATAAATAAAATCTTAAAAAAAAAATCTCCCACAAATTAAATAAACAACAAAAACTCATGAGTATCTAAATAAGGTGATACATATGAAATTACTTTTTTATATATAAAGTATTAAGTAACCAAACACCTGCTCCTCACAAGTAGGTGGATTTAAAACAAAAGCTAGAACAGTCCATCTCTGTTTGTAGGAATCACTTGCCCAAGAGAAAGTTTTAGTCAAATTTGTCCCATAAGCATGCACTAACACGTATGTATATATAGCATGTAATTAAAATAAAGGTAGATGATTCTTTACCTTTATTGGTTTTACTAAAACGCACTGGCCAGTATATCAACAGTTTGCATGAGGTGAGTATAATTAACAACACATACTGTCTTACTGATTTCAACTCTTCCTTGACTGTAAATCACTATTTTAACTTTTAGAAGAATTAATAGCCTAACAATATATATGTTTAGAGCACACTTAATTTGGCATTATGGATCTGGCATACAATGAACAAAAGAAATCACATATTTTAAATACCATTTGGGGTGTATGGACCACTGACCTCTTTATGTGAATCTTTCACATAACCAATATAGGTTTAGTTTGTTCTTTTTCTAGCTCCTTAAGGTATAAGGTTAGGTTGGTTATTTGATATCTTTCTTCTTATTAAATGTAGGCATTTACTGCAATAAACTTTCCTTTTTTATTATTTTTTTATGTTAAACACCACACATTACATCATTAGTGTTTTTTTCTATTTTTTATTGTTATGTTAATCACCATACATTACATCATTAGTTTTAGATGTAGTGTTCCATGATTCATTGTTTGCGTATAACACCCAGTGTTCCATTCAATACATGCCCTCTTTAATACCCATCACCAGAATAACCCATCCCCCCACCCCCCTCCCCTCTAGAACCCTCAGTTTGTTTCTCAGAGCGCATAGTCTCTCATGGTTCATCTCCCCCTCTGATTCCCCCCCTTCATTTTTCACTTCCTACTGTCTTCTTTTTTTTTTTTTTTTTAACATATGATGTATTATTTGTTTCAGAGGTACAGGTCTGTGATTCAACAGTCTTACACAATTCACAGTGCTCACTGTATCACATACCCTCCCCAATATCTATCACCCAGCCACCCCATCCCTCCCACCCCCACCACTCCAGCAACCCTCAGTTTGTTTCCTAAGATTAAGAATTAGATTAAGATAAGATCTCATATCAGTGAGATCATATGATACATGTCTTTCTCTGATTGACTTATTTCGCTTAGCATAATACCCTCTAGTTCCATCCACATCATTGTAAATGGCAAGATTTTTTTTGTTTTTTTTTTTTTGATGGCTGCATAATATTCTATTGTATATATATACCACATCTTCTTTATCCATTCATCTGTTGATGGACATCTTGGCTCTTTCCACAGTTTGGCTGTTGTGGACATCGCTGCTATAAACATTGGGGTGCACATACCCCTTCAGATCACTACATTTATATCTTTGGGGTAAATACCCAGTAGCACAATTGCTGGGTCGTAGGGTAGCTCTATTTTCAACTTTTTGAGGAACCTCCATACTATTTTCCAGAGTGGTTGCACCAGCTTGCATTCCCACCAACAGTGTAGGACAGTTCCCCTTTCTCCGCATCCTTGCCAATATCTGTCATTTCCTGAGTTGTTAACTTTAGTCATTCTGACTGGTGTGAGGTGGTGTCTCACTGAGGTTTTGATTTGGATTTCCCTGATGCTGAGCGATGTTGAGCACGTTTTCATGTGTCTATTGGCCATAATGGCCAATAAACTTTCCTTTTAGTACTGCTTTTGCTACATCCCATAAGTTTTGGTATAATTGCGGTTTGTTTTAGTCTGTATCAAGGTCTTTTTTTAAAAGATTTATTTATTTGAAGGGCGCCTGGGTGGCTCAGTTGGTTAAGCTGGTTAAGTGTCTGCCTTTAGCTCAGGTCATGATCTCTGGGTCCTGGGATCGAGCCCTGCATCTGGCTCTCTGCTCAGAGGGGAGTCAGCTTCTCCCTCTCACTCTCTGTAGATATTTCTACAGTTGCTGTTGCTTTAAAATAACTTGTTGAGTAAGTACACTAGTAAATAATTTAATTTTATACCTTTTTAATATGGATAGTGTCCTTAGTCACTGTATTATTTTATTCCTAATACTAAATACATGTTTATTTTATACATACAGAATTACCTTGTTTAATAAGTGTTCCATAAGCATATATCTTTTCCTTTCATCTGATTGTAAACCAATATAATATCATAGATTTTATATTCCACATAAAGTGCTGGGCATATTTGTTGGATCATGTTAATTCATTTGATGCTTACTTAACCTAGCAGTAGGTGAGTGGCACTGCATAAAGCCAGAAGAGAAAATATTGTCTCTGCCACTGGATATATCAGTGATTTTTTAAAGTACAAAACAAGTTAAGTAAATTAAATTTCTCTACTTTACATGGAGATTCTCCACTTAATATGAATTTGCCCTGGTTTGCTTTACTATCGAATTTACCTATGGAAAAGACTCACTCACCAATTTTTAAGTAGTACTTGTACTGTATAAAAGTATGAGTCTGTTTTCAAATTCAGACATTTGTCTAAAGAGATGACTGCAGTAGATAACTGTAAGGTTTTTATTAAAGACAGGAGGAGGAAGGATTGAACATAGAGAGTTTAGTCACAATTATTGCAGATATTTCAGTGGACTGGCACTCCACGTAAATTTCAAGTTCATTAGGTTCAAGTTGCAGCAGCAAACTAGGAAATACATAGAATTCCAAACAATAATCCTAACAAAGCTGAGTAATGCCACTTAATGCCAAGCATTGACCAAAACTTTTCCAATCATTCTGGGTAATTTTAGTATAGAATATTGTCCCATGTTACTGCTTACCAACCGTAACAGTTAATTCATAGAGTGCTGCCATATGCTATCTTGTACCTGAATTAGGTACAGCATGCCCCTAGACTACCTGTTCTCATAACAGTCTTTAAAAGTTATTTTAAGCTCAAACTCCTATGCACAGGTTGACAAAATAATAACTCTACCCTGATGGTGAATCATTTTGGAAATTGTTTATCTCATTGAACTTAGAAAAAGATCATAAATTCTGTTCAGTAAAAGGAGAATGTTAAGAATGTGGAATCACATGCCAGGTGGATATAATAATAAATTTGACAACTAGAATTACTATAATAAAATGGATAGATTTTATTGGCAGGGCAAGACTCTTGTACAAATATATAAATCATAAATGCCAGAAAATATCGTATAGTTAATGATATGCATGTAAATTTCTCAAAGCATTTCATTGTCTTCCATGATCTTGTGTAATACTCACAAATGTTAAATTAATTGTATTTTAAGACAAACTTTTAATGAAAATACAGTGTTATGTATCCTCATCTAAGAATACTCACAGTCTCTGAGTAATCAAAGAATAGCTATGAAATTCCTTGTATAAAATTAGCCAGTGAAGACAAAGCTTATCTTTCATCTATAATTATGTTATTGAGTATTTGAGAGCTCTCTGGGTTTTTATTTTCATTTTAAAACTTTTTCCTAGGAAATGGATTAGATCTAGAGAATCAGATCTGAAGTGGTATCTTTTTTGAGCAGTGGGAAGGTTAATCTTGGGTTTTAGTTCAGCTCTGGCATGTAAAGAGCTTGGAAATAACCACTCAAGATTTTACTTTTTTAGACAGGAGGAGGAAGGATTGAACATAGAGAGTTTAGTCACTTTAGAAGACAAATTTGGGCAGATTGAAAATCCTTGATTTACCTTGGATCTATCAGAGAACTGATGTTTCAGGGAAAACTGCAACCCATGAATCTGTAGACATAGTAGCATCCAGAGAATCCCAAATGAACTGTACTTACCTAGAGCAGAAGCCCCTGAAGCCATCAAGTGAGACGAATATTTAAATGGTATTTTGATGAGTTACTGGTGGCTGGGGAATCACCTGGTGATCACAGTCTTAGAGGGGTATCTACACTTTCATTGGCTTACCTTCAGGAGCCCCATCAGGTTCTCCTGAGGATCCAAGAAGTAATCCCTTACAACACTGGCGGGGGGAACAGAGTAATCATCATGTGATATACCCACAGCCTTTGTCATCACCAAGACTTTGTCTCCACTCCTGCTAGCCTTGAACTTTCTTCACCTAAGTGGGACGGGGTGTAGGGCATAATCAACTAGTCTAGGGCTACAAAGAAATAGGTTGAGAATACAGGAAAGGGAGAAAGGAGCAGGTGGGTAAAATATCATAAAAAAAAAAAGAAAAACACTTGTGAAGATCAGTGTCTCAAGACACAGGTACTAACATTTAATCAGAAATTTTTAGAATGTTTACTCTCTCCCACATATTACTATAGTACTAATATAACTACAGTAAAATAGCTGGGAAAGAGCTTCAAGGAAAAGGCTTGTCAGAGGAAAGTACTTAGGGAAGTACAAAGTCAAGGAAGGAGACAAAAATAAGGACACTAGAGAAATTTGAAACCTCAGGCCCTTAAGCTATCCCAAATATTAAAGCCTGTCTCCTAGTCAGGATTACACAATCCTTACACTGAAGGCCTATTTACCTTAGTATATTTTATCGTACTGTTGTCTATTTGTCTTTTAATTACATGGTATTGCAGAAAACAAGGATAAAGCACAGTGTGAAAAAACAAAGCATCCATTGGAACATTGACTCATATATAATACAGATTTAGGAAACAAACTATGATTAATATGTTAAGATCTCTAATGGAAAAAGTAGACAATAACATGCAAGGGCAGAACTGTAGTGTAAGAAGGGAAATGAAAACTCTAAGGAAGATTCAAGAGGAAATGCTAGAAATAAAAAATAATGTAACAGAAATGAGGAATACCTTCAGTGGACTCATTTGTAGACTTAACACAGTCAGGGAAAGAAATGAAATGAAAGGGGAGCTTTACTACTAGTCCCATTGCCGGCAATGGATAAAAAAGGAATACTATGAAAAATTTTGTACTTACAAATTGATAAAACTTAGATGAAATTATAGATATTATATATATATATATCATATATGTATAATATATATGAGATAATATATATACACATATACAATTTTTGAATCAGTAATTGATAAGCTTCCAAAAAAGAAAATACCAGGTGTAGCAGGCCCAGATGATTTCACTGGTGAATTCTACCAAATATTTAAAGGAAAAATAATTTCAGTTCTCCATTATCTCTTCCATTAAATAGAAGAAGGAAAAGGACTTAGCATCTTATTCTTTGAGGTTAGCATTCTAATATAAAAGCAGATAAAAAGATTACCGGAAAGGAAAACTGTAGACCAGTATCTATCATGAATGTAGACACAGAAATCTTCAGCAGAATGTTAGCAAATCAAATCCAACAATGCATAAAATAAATTATACATCACAATCAAATATATCCATATTTTGAAGGTTTATTCAAAATTTGAAAATCAATCAGTGCAATCCATCATATCAAATAACTAAAAAAAAAGGTTCTGTGATCATATCAAGTGATGCAGAAAAAGTATTTGACAACAAACAAACAAAAACACCTATTCATTATTAAAGAAAAAAATCTTCTTATCAACTGGGAATAGAAAGGAAATTTTTAAATTCATGAAAAACGTCTACAAAATCTACAGCCTAAGATCATATTTACTGGTGAGACACTGGACACTTTAGAAGATAATGTGTAATTTTTTTCAAAGCTAAAATAGTCTTACCATATGATCCTACATTTTGATCCCTAAGTATTAAACAACTGTTTGAAACATCATGCATAAGCAGGCTTCTCTCTTGGGCAAGGTTGTTTACAGATAAGGAAGGAGAGGCACCTAGACGATCCATACAGCAATATATTAGAATTGGAGACATCTGTATGAGTTCATGTATATTAATATAGATACAAATATTTACATATAGAAATATTTATAGATATGTGTCTATACACACGTTAGTATACCACACTTATTTTCTTGCTTTATCAGTTGAGAAAACCTAGAATCAAAGATTTCAGTAGCAACAAGCACACATAGTTTCCAAATCTTAGTTTCTAATACCATTTTTCAATAGAAAGGACCACTCCTGCTAGCCTTGATTAATGAAATGATTAATTGTAGGACCAGGGTATGAAATATACTTGATGATCTTCAAGCGGTGCACAGTGCCAGAAAGCAAAGTGCTCAAAAGCAAATACACAAAGAAAACTATCTCAGACAATTCACCTGTGCATGACTTCCCAATAATTTATGAAGATACTCCACCGTTAAGAAAGTGAAGCATAACTCCTCACTTTTCAAATGTGGATTTTTCATAGTGACATAAAACAATAAGCCCATGCATTCATAGCTGAGTGTTGCCTAAAATAGGATGGACCCCGCTGGTGTGTGTTAACTTTGGAGGCTTAGTTCTATATGATTTACATCCTAGGACCAGCAAGCTACCTTGGCATGTTCTTCCCGTAGAAATAGCTGAAGTGCAGGGGATCAAGTAGAAACACAGAAGGCCTGTAAAGTGTCACACTGTCACTTACAGCTCATGTTGTTGGCTTAAGTAAGCTTCATGATGGAATTCAAATAAAAAATGGGAAAAGAGAACCCTTGGTGAGAAGATGTTTAAAGTTAACATTCCTGAAGAGGTGTCCATGAAGTGGCAAAATGAAGAAATTGGCCAACAATACAGAAAGCTATGGGTAAAAATGAATTATATACTATTTCCCTCTTGTACTAAATAATAAGAAAACAAGTCAACACATATGCAAATTTAGATATTGGCTAACATGGATCCAAAAAAACTGGGATCCCTGAGAAAAGGAAACAGATACTATGAGCCTTACGATCATCATTGGTGTTTGCTAAGAGGCACATCCCCAGTAGAACTTGAACAGGAGAAAACAAGCACCACAGAATGGTCTCTGTGAATTGAGGAGATAGGGATTACAGTTTAGTAAAGTCAAGGCAACAAATTTGTTGAGCAGAGCAGGAAATAGAAGGGATCTAGGAAGACAAACAGTTTCAGAAATCTGTACAAGGTTCCCTTCACTCTGTCAAGGGATAGTGAACGGTGCATGCACATGAGGCTGGGCAAGGAATCACTGGGGAGCTATATACTATTAGCTATATGCTGTAAGTTGTAATACAGTGGTTGGAAAAAATCTTAAGAACCTTTACACACACACATACATGCACACACTCTGTCTCTGTAGGTCTACATGTATTAACATTAATTCTACCAGACATTTAAGGAAAACATCAGACCAATCCTATTAAAACTCTATCAGATAATAGATGAGAAAGGAGCATTTCTCAACTTCTGTTATGAGAACTATGCTTATATAATAATTAAACAGACAAAGTACAAGAAAGCTACAGATCGATAAGCGTCAGGAGCACTGACAAAAAATCTTTAACAGAGGATTAGTCAGAATGAATCCAGGAACATAGAAAAATCATCATAGTTTAGGACCAAGTGGACTTCATCCCAGTAATGCATTATAAATTATAAAATTGAGCAGCAAGCAATGTTATTCATCACATTAACAGAGTAAAAGAGACCAAGTATAGGATCACCTGAACAGATGCAGAAAAATTATTTGAATAATCCAGCATCCATTCACGTATGATTCTTACTTTTTTTGTTTTCTGAAGATCTCATTGCTTTTACAAGAGCATCTTATTAATTACATTTGTTATCAACCCCCTACCTGATCATATGTAATTATTTATAGTCTTTATAATTCTTTTACTGTAATGTTGAGTATTTTTTGTTTCATGCCCTTTAATATTTGCTTCTTAGAAGCCTTTTTATACTCGAATTCTAACTTACTCTAGTTATTTGTTGGAAGTCTTAATATTGTTTATAAACACCTTTTACATACACTGTATTCCACATACTTTCTTCTGGTTCATATCTTGCCTTTTCTTTTTTGTTCTCAATTTCATTGTAGTTAATGTGTGTGTGGTGTACGTGTACTACCATTTTGTTTTTTAGTTTGTCATTTGTTACTGAATACTGCTAATGAATTTTAAAAAGTTTACTATTTCTGACCAATTTCCAAAGAGTATTTCTATGAATACTTGTCAAATACCTATTTTGTTTTCTATGTGGATTGAAAAATTTATATTTACTCTTTAATCTGAGAATACAGATAATTTAGTTTTGCAACAGTGAACAGTAAACATTCCTAAAATTAAACCCAACGAGGTTATTCCGTATTATCTCTGAAGTCCACTTGCTCTTATTTGGTTTAGAATTTTCCATATATATTATTGAGTAATATTAGAAAATGATCTTAATTTCTCTTGATCTTTCTTTTTTTGGTTTTGTTATCAAGACTCCATTGGCTCATAATTTATAGGAAACTGATCCTCTTTTTTCAATCTGAAAAAAAAGGTAATTTGGAAGTAATCTGGTTTCTGAGGTTTTTTGCACAAGATCTTAGACAAACAACCTGTTTGGCATCATGTTTGAGAATATTTAGCTTTTTAAATATTTTGCCTAGTTAGATTGCTCATTTTGCAAACATTTACAAATCAATTTTATAACATTACCATAAATATGTATTTGTTATTTCTAACAATATTTTGTGAGAATGTGTGTTTTATTCTTATTACTTTAACTTCTTTGTTTCATTTAACATTTAATGTCTTTGTTTCATTAATTTATGTTACATAAATTATATGCTTACTGATATTTTTGATGTACTTGATCAATCTAAGGAAAGATGTTAAAAATTTAAAGTTGTTAGAATTGCCAGTTTGTTCTTGAAGCATTACCACATTTTGGTACATATATTTAATGATTTAATATTGAGTATGCATATTTAAGTATTTCCTATCTTTCTTTTGAATTGAGCTTTATGAATACGTTGTGACCACTTTTATATTTTTTTAAAGAAATTTTATGTATTTGAGAGAGAGAGAGAGCGAGCGAGTGAGCATGGATGCAGGAGCAGTGGGGAGGGGCAGAGGGAGAGAGAAAAGCAGACTCCCTGTTAAGCAGGAAGCCCTACAGAGGCTGGATCCCAGGACACTGAGATCATAACCTGAGCTGAAGGCAGATGCTTAACTGACTGAGCCACCCAGGCCCCCAATCTCTAATAATATTTTTGCCTTAAATTTTTTGTATGCTATTATTATGGCCCTACCAGCATTCTAATTGAGAACATGTGTCTGGCATATTGTTTTGATTATTTTATTTGTTTGTAACCCTATGTTATTGTGCTTATTAGTAATTATTTTGATTGACTTTTTTTATACTTTTTTTTCTCCTGTGCATTCTGTCTCACAATTTCTCTCTTCTTTTGCTTTATCTTTTATTTATTTAATTTTTAAAAAATAATTTTATTTCTTTGGGAGAGAGACAGAGAGAGTGAGAGAGAGAGAGCACAAGCAGGGTGAGGGGCAGAGAGAGAAGCAGACACCCCGCTGAGCGGGGAGCCCAATGCGGGGTTCAATCCTGGCAATCTGGGATCATGACCTGAGCCAAAGGCAGACGCTTAACCAACTGAGCCACTCAGGTGCCCCGGCTTTATTTTTTAATGTATTGATTTTTTACTTCAATCCATTACTTCTCTCAACTGCTTTGGAAGTTATACACCCCAATGTAAGTAATTTTAGTGGTGATCATGGAGTATAACTAATATAACCCAAATCTCTCAACTTGTAAAAAAATAAAATAGTTCATGGAATTAAATTTAAAACATAAAACTATAAAACTTTCAGAAAGAATACATAAAATCTTTGGCATCTATGATTAAGTGAATTCAGAGACCAAACACCAAAGTACCAATTTTAAACGAAAAAAGAAAAAGATAAATTGGACATTATAGTATTAAAATTTTGTTCTACAAAAGACACTGAAAGGGATGAAAAGACAGTCTACAGAGAGGGAGGAAATATTTTCAAATCAGATATCTAGTAAAGAACTAGTGTCTAGAACACATAAAGGACACTGAAAACTCGAGTAAAAAATAATCTTACTAGAAAGTGGGAATGTGTGTATAGATATATATACATAAACACACATATTTGTGTCTAGTGTATAGTTTTTTTTATTTATTAACATATAATGTATTATTTGTTTCAGGGGTACGGGTCCGTGATTCATTGGTCTTACACAATTCACAGCACTCACCATAGCACATACACTCCCCAATGTCCATCCCCCAGCCACCCCATCCCTCCCACACCCCTTCACTCCAGCAAACCTCAGTTTGTTTCCTGAGATTAAGAGTCTCTTATGGTTTATCTGCCTCTCTGGTTTCATCTTGTTTCATTTTTCCCTCTCTTCCCCTATGATTCTCTGTCTTGTTTCTCAAATTCCTCATATCAGTGAGATCATACGATACTTGTCTTTCTCTGACTGACTTATTTCGCTTAGCATAATACCCTCTAGTTCCATCCGAGTCATTGCAAATGGCAAGATTACATATTTTTTGATGGTTGCATAACATTTCATTGTATATATATACCACATCTTCTTTATCCATTCATCTGTTGATGGACATCTAGGCTCTTTCCATAGTTTGGCTATTGTGGCCATTGCTGTTATAAACATTGGGGTGCATGTGCCCCTTCGGATCACTACATTTGCATCTTTGGGGTAAATACCCAGTAGTGCAATTGCTGGGTATTCAACTTTTTGAGGAATCTCCATACTGTTTTCCAGAGTGGCTGCACCAGCTTGCATTCCCACCAACAGTGTAGGAGGGTTCCCCTTTCTCCGCTTCCTCGCCAACATCTGTCATTTCCTGACTTGTTCATTTTAGCCATTCTGACTGGTGTGAGGTGGTATCTCATTGAGGTTTTGATTTGGATTCCCTGATGCCGAGCGATGTTGAGCACTTTTTCATGTGTCTGTTGGCCATTTGGATGTCTTCTTTGCAGACATGTCTGTCCATGTCTTCTGCCCATTTCTTGATTGGATCATTTGTTCTTTGTGTGTTGAGTTTGATAAGTTCTTTATAGATTTTGGATACTAGCCCTTTATCTGATAATGTCATATGCAAATATCTTCTCCCATTCTGTCAACTCTCTTTTGCTTATGCTGACTGTTCTTTGCTGTACAGAAGCTTTTTATCTTGATGAAGTCCCAATAGTTTATTTTTGCCATTGCTCCCCTTGCCTTTGGAGATATTTCTAGGAAGAAGTTGCTGTGGCTGAGGTCTAAGAGGTTGCTGCCTGTGTTCTCCTCAAGGATTTTGATGGATTCCTGTCTTACATTTAAGTCTTTCATCCATTTTGAGTCTATTTTTGTGTGTGGTGTAAGGAAATGGTCCAGTTTCTTTTTTTTTTTTTTTTTTAAGATTTTATTTATTCATTTGAGAGAGAGAGAGACAGAGAGCACAAGCAGGGGGAAAGGCAGAGGGAGAGGGAGAAAGCCAACTCCCTGCTGAGCTGGAAGCCAGATATGGGGCTCGATCCCTGGATGTGACCTGAGCCAAAGGCAGACGCTTAACCATCTGAGCCACCCAGACACCCAGGAAATGGTCCAGTTTCATTCTTCTGCATGTGGCTGTCCAGTTTTCCCATACCATTTGTTAAAGAGACTGTCTTTTTTCCATAGGACATTCTTTCCTGCTTGTCAAAGATTAGTTGACCATAGAGTTGAGGGTCCATTTCTGGGCTCTCTATTCTGTTCCATTGATTAATGTGTCTGTTTTTGTGCCAGTACCATACTGTCTTGATGATGACAGCTTTATAATAGGGCTGGAAGTCCAGAATTGTGATGCCACCAGCTTTGCTTTTCTTTTTCAACATTCCTCTGGCTATTCGGGGTCTTTTCTGGTTCCATACAAAATTTAGGATTATTTGTTCCATTTCTTTGAAAAAAGTGGATGGTATTTTGATCGGGATTGCATTAAATGTGTAGATTACTCTTGGTAGCATAGACAATTTCACAATATTTGTTCTTCCAATCCATGAGCATGGAACATTTTTCCATTTCTTTGTGTCTTCCTCACGTTCTTTCATGAGAATTCTATAGTTTTCTGCCCACAGATTCTTTACCTCTTTGGTTATATTTATTCCTAGGGATCTTATGGTTTTGGGTGCCATTGTAAATGGGATCAACTCCTTAGTTTCTCTTTCTTCTGTCTTGTTGTTGGTGTATAGAAATGCAACTGATTTCTGTGCATTGATTTTATATTCTGGCACTTAACTGAATTTCTGTATGAGTTCTAGCAGTTTTGGGGTGGAGTCTTTGGGTTTTCCACATAAAGTATGTTATCATCTGCAAAAAGAGTTTCACTTCTTCTTTGCCTATTTGGATGCCTTTTATTTTTTTGTCTGACTGCTGAGGCTAGGACTTCTACTACTGTGTTGAATAGCAGTGGTGATAGTGGACATCCCTGTCATGTTCCTGATCTTAGGGGAAAAGCTCTCAGTTTTCCCCATTGAATATGATATTCACTGTGGGTTTTTCATAGATGGCTTTGATGATATTGAGGTATGTACCCTCTATCCCTACACTGAAGAGTTTTGATCAAGAAAGGATGCTGTACTTTGTCAAATGCTTTTTCTGCATCTATTGAGAGGATCTCGATGCTTCTTGTTCTTTCTTTTATTAATGTATTGTATCACATTGATTGATTTGCAGATGTTGAACTGACCTTGCAGCCCAAGAATAAATCCCACTTGGTCGTGGTGAATTATCCTTTTAATGTACTGTTGGATTCTATTGGCTAGTATTTTGGTGAGAATTTTTGCATCCATGTTCATCAGGGATATTGGTCTGTAATTCTCCTTTTTGATGGTGTCTTCGTCTGATTCTGGAATCAAGGTAATGCTGGACTCATAAAACAAATTTGGAAGTTTTCCTTCCACTTCTATTTTTTGAAACCATTTCAGAAGAATAGGTATTAATTCTTCTTTAAATGTTTGTCAGAATTCCCCTTGGAAGCCATCTGGCCCTGGGCTCTTGTTTGTTTTGATTACTGCCTCAATTTCCTTAGTGGTTATAGGTCTATTCAGGTTTTCTATTTCTTCCTAGTTCAGTTTTGGTAGTTTATACATCTCTAGGAATGCATCCATTTCTTCCAGATTATCTAATTTGCTGTCATATAGTTGCTCATAATATGTTCTTATACTTGTTTGTATCTCTTTGGTGTTGGTTGTGATCTCTCCTCTTTCATTCATGATTTTATTTATTTGGGTCATTTTTCTTTTTGATAAGTCTGGCCAGGGGTTTATCAATCTTACTAATTCTTTCAAAGAACCAGTTCCTAGTTTCATTGATCTGTTCTGTTCTTCTGGTTTCTTTTTCATTGATTTCTGCTCTGATCTTTATTATTTCTCTTCTCCTGCTGGGTTTAGGTTTTATTTACTGTTCTTTCTCCAGATCCTTTAGGTGTTAGGTTAGGTTGTGTATTTGAGATCGTTCTTAATTTTTGTAATAATGGCTGTCTAGCCACTGTTCACCAGGTTAAAACAGAAAAGCTTTACAGTGCGCTTTATCTTACTGCCTAGTGCTGCCTAGTTTCTTTTATGGCAGCTCTTGGGTCTTAATTATCTCTGAAGTCCTCAAAACCCCTAGTACAAACTATAGCCCATTTTGAGTGCTTATGTGTATTTGTTACAAGATTGGACAAATGAAGCACCCTTTGGCTTAGACCTGAAAAATGAAAGATAAATATTCAAAATAAAAGCATTTCTACGTCCAAGTTTTCAAAGGCAAATCAGGAAAGGAATTATGGGATCACTAAAATTTATTCCCATTGTACTAGTTAACTTCAGGTATTATTCCTCACATTGATGGAGTACTTTGGGAAAACCTAACTTTTTAGGAAATGTTCATGATTATTTTAAATCATTTTCACAATCTGCATCTAAGTCTTAAGCATAAGAAAAGGAGTTAATAACATCCTTTGAAAACTTTCACAAATGTCTAATGTTAATTATATATGGAACTAAATTTTTTCTCTGATCTTATAGTATTTTTTTTAATGTATTTATTTGACAGTGAAAGAGAGAGCACAAGCAGAGGGAGCTGGAGAGGGAGAAGCGACTCCCAGCCAAGCAAGGAGCCCAATGCAGGACTCGATCCTAGGACCCGGGATCATGACCTGAGCCTAAGGCAGATGCTCAACCGACTGAGCCACCCAGGGGCCCCAATCTTACAGTATTTTTAAAGATAAAATCAGGGGCACCTGCTCAGTCAGTTAAGTGTCCAACTCTTGATTTCAGCTCAGGTCTTGATCTTAGGATTGTGAGTTTGAGCCCCATGTTGGGTTCCATGCTGGGTGTGGAGAAAAAAAAAGATGAAATCAAATATATTAAATATGGAAAACTATATATACTGTTGGTTTTTTTGGGATCTGCATTTAAAAGTACACTGGAAGGGTGCCTGGGTGGCTCAGTTGGTTAAGTGACTGCCTTCTGCTCGGGTCGTGATCCCGGGGTCCTGGGATCGAGTCCCATATCGGGCTCCCCCTGCTCTGCGGGGAGCCTGCTTCTCCCTCTGCCTCTGCCTGCCACTCACCCTGCTTGTGCGGGCTTTCTATCTCTCTGTCAAATAAATAAATAAAATCTTAAAAAAAAAAAAAAAGTACACTGGAAAGATACTTAGAAACGAAGTGCATTGAAATGTTTCTTTTTTTTAATTAATTAATTGATTGATTTTTTTTTTTTTTATGTAGTGTTCCATGATTCATTGTTTGAGTATGACACCTAGTGCTCATGCAATATGTGCCCTCCTTAATATCCATCACCGGCTAACCCATCCCCCCCCCAATTATAGGACTAAAGATTTGGAAAGAACCTAAAAGGTTGATTACATTTACTTTCCACTTATAAGTAAAGTGCTTAAATTATTTGCTCATCTTCTTGTTTTTAATTATTCCTGGACACTAATCTTAAAACAAAAATGGAAACTTTTTTGGGGATAAATAACCTGACTTTAGAAAACATTTCTCCATGTGTATCTGATATGCATGGCCTCCTTTATGCTGTAACAATTGTTTTATTCTCTGACAACTATTGTTTTCAGAGTAATAGCCCCCAGATCATATGTCAACTTCCGTCATTTGATTAAAGAAAAAAAAATTTAATGGTGTATATAATTCTTGAACATAAGAACTTTAAAATTATGGATTTCATAATTCAAGGATTGCTACTTGTCAGTCCCATTTTGAGTGCTTTAAATTTATTTAATATTCACAGTGATGTAAAGTTTGCTTTATTGATCACTATTTTTCATATCAGAAATCTCTGGAAGGACACCTGGGGGCTTAGTAGGTTGAGCATTTGATTCTTGATTTCAGCTCAGGTCATAATCTCAAGGTCATGAGATCGGGCCCCAAGTAGGGTTCTGAGCTCATGGAGTCTGCTTGTCTCTTTCCCTCTCCGTGCATACACATGCTCTCTTTCTCAAATAAATAAATACATAAATAAAATATTAAAAAAAAAACCCTTTGGAGTCCAAATTAACTCTACACCTATAATAACTTCAATGTGAGTTTGAGGTGCCTTCTGTAGGGTAGAAAAAAAAACAAAACTTTCCTTCTAGTTTCTTAGATTCAGTTCTGGGACAAGCAAATTAAACTGACAAAAGACAGATTAACATGAGGGATAAAAAGGTTTATTTTGTATACATATGGAACCAACAAAGAAATGACTGGTTGGTTAACTATTTAAAGTTGAAAGCTTATATAACCTAAATTAGTAGAGGAAAGGAGTGGGGAGAGAAGGCTACAATGGGAAGAATAAATAAATTTCTTTAGGAGAGAGGAATGAGTTTTTAGGAGAACAGATGGGAGATAAGAAAGTTTCTGACAGTATTTGTCTATACAGGTATGTATAGTCTTTCTGTCTCCTCAGGACCATAAAATTCCCCTAGAAAGAGGATTTATGGGCTCTCACTTCACTGAAGTTGCTATTGTTAGTCAGTTAAGGGAAATTTTCATAAGGCTTTTTTTCTCCCATCTGTTGAATCTCAAATGTCTTCAGATTAAAATAATCTTTATGCAAACTCTGGGGTTCCAAGTGGGTCCCTGCACTTTTATGTATTTACAATACAGAAGGGATAATATTGTTCATTATATAACTTGAATATTCACATTTGGTGCAGAAAATTTTGATGTAGTATATTCCCTGTGCATTCCATGAGGAGCAATTTATACTTCCATTTTTCTATTTAATCTAATCTATAGATAACACAAATAGTAACCTGCATTCAGTATCACCTGTAGGGGCAGAATTCTCTTTCCTGTTCTAGGGTATTTAAATATCTAATGACCTGTCTTACAGATTTTGTTTTATTTTATTTATTTTTTTTAATATTTTATTTATTTTGACAGAGAGAGACACAGCGAGAGAGGGAACACAAGCAGGGGGAGTGGGAGAGGGAGAAGCAGGCTTCCCGCTGAGCAGGGAGCCCGATGTGGGGCTCGATCCCAGGACCTTGGGATCATGACCTGAGCCGAAGGCAGACGCTTAAAGACTGAGCCACCCAGGCGCCCCTATATTTTTAACTAAATATAAAGTCAAGTCAAGTCATGGGTTGTTGCTTAACTCTTGGGATTCAGACCAGTGGGGGTTTTTATGACATAGGGAGGCAAGAAGCTATGTAATGTTTTGTAGTTTTTTAAAATACCCTATAAATACAGTGAAGAAATATCCTAGTTTTCTCATAAATTGAGATAAGTATCAATTTATTTCTGCTGCACTGAGGTCCCATAAGTGCCCTTGTTTGGATGACCAACTGGGCGGTTATGTTCCCTATAAACCCACTTCTGATAGTGTAGTTATTATCCTACTGACCCTTATATGGAAGAGAAAAATACTGGGAGACCAGTGCGTGTTTCCTTAGCTGTAGCAGATTTTCCTGAAGTGAAAATCTGCATTAAAATAGAAAAGTAAAAATAGAAGTATGAAAACATTAACAAAAATAAAGAAAGGGATGTGTGCTCTCTTAAATACTCTATAAAACATTGTTGAAGTAAAATTTCACAGAACAGATAAAGTATATAGGTAGGTGCTATTGTTTACAAATTGCTTCAAAAATTGTGAATGGTGATGGATAAATGAACTCTCAATTCATTTCACAATACTAAGATTAAAATAAATGTTACTTCTCTGATTGCTGTAAAAAGTATTGTCTTTTTTACTTTACTGTAGGTTTTTAACCCTATTACCCCAGAGACAGTGGCTTTCAAACTGTGATGAAAAAGACATTTTAATACACTGCCAATCATGTCATATCTGTAATCACCAAAAGAAAAATAAAATTCACTTCTCAGCAATTTGCTTATTGTATGCTAAAGTCATAAATAAGGTCTCATTGATTCTTCTGAAAAAAGATTTAATTGACTTGAAAGTACATTGAAATGATCTGTTCATTCTGACAATATCTTTATTCACTAAAAATGAATTTAGGGAATTATTTTGTTAGAAATTGACATAAAATATGAGTTACACAACACTTTATCTGCAAAATGATTATTCAGTATTACCTCTTATAGGATTAAATGATTAATACAACATATTAATTGATTGAGATAATCAAACTGGTTAAATCCATCAGCTATTTTCCTATTGCTTATCAACATTATTAAACATAATTTCTGGTATTGCCATACTCAGAAAATTTTAAAAATACCATGCTTATACTAGCAGTATTATGATTAATAAAAACGATTTAAAAAATATCTTTCACTTTAATTATTATAATATCACTTGGCTTAATTTTCAGAGTAAAGGCTAGTTAATTAAAACTACTTTAAGTTCTAGCAAAAACTATAAATTTAGTCATTTTATTCATCATTGTCAAATAATCTACAGTATTTTTTTTTTTAAAGATTTTACTTATTTATTTGAGAGAGAGAGAATAAGAGAGAGCACATGAGAGGGGGGAGGGTCAGAGGGAGAAGCAGACTCCCGGCCGAGCAGGGAGCCCGATGCGGGACTCAATCCAGGGACTCCAGGATCATGACCTGAGCCGAAGGCAGTCGCTTAACCAACTGAGCCACCCAGGCGCCCAATCTACAGTATTTTAATAACACATTTATTCAGTCCTTTAGATGAAATCATTATAGTTAAGGTTAGAGTTTGCTTTAATTTTTTTCTTTTAAAAATATGAAGAAATTTAATTTACCAGTATATTTCAAACAACGAAACTTAACATTAAAATTAATTGCTTTTGAGTGACTCAAATATTCTTGTCATTGTATTTGCAAATTACTAAATGTATTTGTATTTTTAACACCAGACTTTGTTTCCTTTTATAAAATGATGTATACACAGTGTGAAATTTTGGAAACATGAAATTATAAACTGAAATTAAAATGCCCTATAATGCCACCATTCATAAATGACTACTATTAATATTTTATATTTCATTCAATTGTTTTTCCAGTTGCTGATGGTATGTTTTATATGTAGACTGTTATTTAAAGAGTTTTCTGTGGTCACATCTTCCTTCCTTCAGAAGGCTTCAGTCCCTCTAATCTCACTTAGGATCAAGGTCATTAACAATAAGGTGGTGTGTCTGCACCATTTTTCCTTTGGTTTCATTGAGACTGCCACTTATTAAACTTGAACCTAATGTCATTTCCTACTTTGACTTGCCCACTTATGAACCCAAATCAAATTACCCTAAATAAGATTATTTCATAACTAGGGCAGCACAGAGTACAGCTATCCAAATGACTTTTGGAATACTTGGAGACATTGGTGGTGACAATGCAGGAGTGATACTATTGTCATTTAGTGTGTAGATCCAGGGAAGTTAAATATCCTGTAATTGTCTGGACATTTCCAGCCCAAAAGACAGACCCTTACCCATTGTGAAACAAAGATTTTAAGATTTACTTTAAGAAGAGTGTTTGTACTTTTTTTTTTTTTCTTAAGATTTTATTTATTTATTTGACAGACAGCAAGAGAGAAAACACAAGCAGGGGGGAGTGGAAGAGGGAGAAGCAGGCTTCCCGCTGAGCAGAGAGCCCAATGCGGAGCTTGATCCCAGGACTCTGGGATCATGACCTGAGCCAAAGGCAGCTGCTTAACAGCTGAGCCACCCAGGCGCCCCAAGAATGTTTGTACTTTTAAGAAAAAAAAAATCTTAAGATTTTTAAGATATTAAAAAATGTATGCTGGGTCATAGGGTAGCTCTATTTTTAACTTTTTGAGGAATCTTTATACTGTTTTCCACAGTGGCTGCACCAGTTTGCATTCCCAACAACAGTGCAAACAGATGAACATAGGGGAAGAGAAGGAAAAATAAAATAAGATGAAAATTGAGAGGGAGGCAAGCCATAAGTGATGCTGAACTCTAAGAAACAAACTGAGGGCGGCTGGGGTGGGGAGTTGGGTTGGGAAGGGGGCATTAAGGAGGGCCCTTGATGTAATGAGCACTGGGTGCTATATGCAACTGATGAATCCCTAAATTCTGCCCCTGAAACTAATATAGTATATGTTAACTACATTGAATTTAAATAAAGAATTAAATATATATGCTTAAGATATGAGAATGTATGTGTAGGCTGTAAGAATCTTTCCTCTTCTGAGTAGTGTTACAAATTATTTTTCTCAGTAAACTTCACCCTCCATGGATTAACCCTATTAACCTATATATATAATATATATATATATTATAATATATGTAATACATGTGTATACATATACACACATATATATATATTTTCCAGTAGAAAAATGTAGGTTAAAATTAATCAAAGGAAAGGGCACATAGGCAACATTTAAGAGAAACCAGGCACAATCTTCCAGCTGTCTTCTAGTGGAGTTGCAAGGGTATGCTTAATTTGACCAGTAATAATGTGTGACTACCCTGCATCAGCGTTGTCAATCAGGGAAGCTCACCCAAGCTTTGTTGTCGTGGTTTGTATTGGAGGTCAGTCATATAGGCCAGTAGCACCTGCATGACACAGTTAGTTACTCATCCACTCAGCTACTTAGATTCCTGTCCTCCAGAGAAAAAATGAGCGTACACTACAAATCATACTGTTAGCACAAACTACCTGATCAAACTGGTCTCTTATGGCCTAAGTCCTTAGAAACACACACTTAAAAGGTAAAATATTCCAGAGGCTTCCATGAGATGATTAACTAGTTCTTTTTTGTGAATGTACAGAGTTCAGACAACCTGGGGTTGTTGAGTTAACCCTTTCCTGCACAAAGGGGAGCAAGTTAAAATAGAAGCTACTGTTGAAAAAATGAAGCTTTGATGTTTTCAAAGATGTACAGGCTTTAAGTAAGATAATCCTCACCTTGCATGGTTCTGATACGCACACATTTAAGTTACCATGGTTTAGATAAAATAACACCCATCCTCCAACAACATAGTTTAATTTTTAATTGCCACAAAGTATTAAGTGTAATTGCATAAAGTACAATTTTGCTACTAGTCCTGAGTCCACATTTCTGTATGAAAACAACAGATGTGCATCATGATCAGTGACCAGTCACATGACTTCTTGTGACCCAGTTTACACACGGATGGCAAAATGTATAGTTGTGTTACCTCCTTGTCTTCCGGTGATAAACCTAGTACACATTACAAAAATGGAAATACATATATGAAATTGTATGTATATATGTGCATACAAATAGATGACATACATAATAGTATATATGTTATTTAAAACACTTTAGAGATATTATGCATATGTATATAATATAGGTAGATATCATCCATGAATTAACTAACCCTGGGAATGTTGACAGTGCCACCATTCAGGAGACTTTAAATATATTGCCCTGGGGAACTTAGTGAAGGTGAATCTATAAGTGGTTATGGTAAAAGAGTGAAGATGACCAGAGAAAGTGAAAATTACAAAAAGCTTCATATTTAAAAAACCTCAGATCAGGTTATGATCTCTGGGTCCTGGGATCAAGCCCCCCCCCCACTTTCCCAGGGGCTCTGTGTTCAGCGGGGAGTCTGCTTGTCCTTCTCCCTCCCCGTCTGCCTGTCTTCCCACTCTATCTCTTTCTTTAAAATAAATGAATAAAATCTTTAAAAAAAAGTGCAAAGGATAATTATGTGACATGATAGTGATAGAGATATTAGCTAACATTAAAATGGGAAGCTTATTAGGCGCCTGGGTGGCTCAGTCATTGAGCGTCTGCCTTTGGCTCAGGTCATGATCCCAGGGTCCTGGGATCGAGCTCCGCATCGGGCTCCCTGCTCGCCGGGAAGCCTGCTTTTCCCTCTCCTGCTCCCCCTGCTTGTGTTCCCTCTCTCGCTATCTCTCTCTCTGTTGAAAAATAAATTTAAAAAATCTTTAAAAAATAAATAAAATAAAATGGTAAGCTTATTGCAACATATAGATCTATATAAATCAGCTCTTTGTACACCTTAAACTTACACAATGTTATATGTCAATTATATCTCAACAAAAAATTTAAACAGTGCAAAGGACAAAACGTCTAAGATCCAAACTTAGAAAAGTGTCTGAAAATTCAAGGTATAGAAAAGATGCTTGCTTAGTATTATAATGTATACAGCAAGAAGAAGGCAATCACTCTTTGAACTGTTCTTGATAATTTTTTTTTTACGAAGAAATAAAACATTTTAATCGTCTGTGTTTTCAGTGTTTTAAATTACAGTGTGCTAAATAAATATTAGTTTTAGTAAATTTTTCATTTCCTTATATGTTTATAATCAACAGTATGAGAGTTTATAATGTTTTAACAAAAGGTTGTTAAGGGTAATGGGACATTAGTAATTTTTTCCATTGAATATTAAGATTACTCTGTATAGTTTGGGGTGCCTGAGCAGTTCAGTCGGTTGGGCAGCTGACTCTTGATTTCAGCTCAGGCATGATCTCAGGGTCATGGGATCCAACCCTTTGTAGGGCTCCGCATTCTGGAATTTCTCTCTCCCTACCCCTCTGCCCCCGCTCCCCCTCTTGTGCTCCTGCATGCTCTCTCGCTTGCTCTCAAAAATAAATAAATAAAATCTTAAAAAAAAGATTACACTGTATAGTTTCAGTGTTCATAGTCATTTTTATGATTCCACACTGCCATACAAAGTGAAAGCTGCATGTATTTAACAAAAATCATAAAATTCTAATTGATTATTTGTTTTTATCCATTTTGGCCTTCAGAAATTTCCCTTTGGCAAATTTTTCCCTTATGGATTTCTGAAAGGTCTGAGACTTGCATATTTTAAATAATGAGCACCAGATCACAAAATTCAAAACAAAATAAAAATAATCCATTGAGCAAATTTATTTGAAATGAATGAGCAGCTAAGACTGAAAGATATGAGATCATTGAATTTAAAAAAAAATGTAAATGTCTGTACCATCCTGGACTTTTTTTTTTTTAAGATTTTTATTTATTTAGGGGCGCCTGGGTGGCTCAGTCGTTGGGCGCCTGCCTTCGGCTCAGGTCATGATCCCAGCGTTCTGGGATTGAGCCCCGCATCGGGCTCCCCGCTCGGCAGGAGGCCTGCCTCTCCCCCCTCCACTCCCCCTGCTTGTGTTCCTCTCTCACTGTGTCTCTCTCTGTCAAATAAATAAATAAAATCTATAAAAAAAAAAAAAGATTTTTATTTATTTGACAGAGAGAGACACAGCGAGAAAGGGAACACGAGCAGGGGGAGTGGGAGAGGGAGAAACAGGCCTCCCGTGGAGCAGGGAGCCCCATGCGGGGCTCGATCCCAGGACCCCGGGATTATGACCTGAGCCGAAGGCAGACGCTTAAGGACTGAGCCACCCAGACGCCCCCCTTCCTGGACTTTTAAAATGTTTTCATCCCATTGAAGCAAATGCATACCTAAAAAGATCGTTTAAACAATTTAGCTGTATTTACATACCCCAGTTCCCTAATTGCTGGATACTGACATATGCTTTCCTACAGCTTCACACATTCCCTGAGTTTTTCCTCAATTATATTTTTGTTAAATTCTGCACTGTTTCTTACCTACCTGTTTTTGTTAAATTCTGCACTGTTTCTTACCTACGGTTTTAAGCATTAGTCTTATTTGTAGCAATTTGAGTAATTTTATCTAGTAGGAAATTTATATGTATCTTAATGTAACTTACTTGAATATGATAGAACACTTTCACAGTGCACCAGTTCTATTGTTCCTCATGCCAAAGGGAAATTCACCAGCTGTAGGTGAATGTTGGGGCTTTAGAATATAAGCCCTTAATGTTTTCTCTAGCTGAACACATTATTTTTATAGAATCATATGTATGTTCAAGCTGTTTCAGCAAAGATGAAAGACAATGGATACTGTATGGATTTTTAGGTGCACTCAAAACCTTGGGTCAAACTGTAACTGATTGACCCACTTACAAATCAAAATTGAGGCTTTGACTGCCCTTCTTTGCTGCAATGGACTGTATTGATAGATTTCTAATAAATTAAAAAAATGTACTCTTTAATATTATGTTCCCACTTTTACTTTAAAAAAAAATTGCAAGAACTGTAACTCTTGCAGTTACTATTATTTTTTTTTTTAAAGATTTTATTTATTTTTGTGAGAGAGAGAAAGAGCGGAGGGAGGGGCAGAGGGAGAAGCCTGATTCAGGACTCCATCCCAGGACTCCAAGATCATGACCTGAGCCATCCCAGGACCCCGAGATCATGACCTAAGCCGAAGGCAGACTCTTAACCAACTGAGTCACCCAGGTGCCCGTGACTATTATTTTAGTCAAATTCCGTATAATTGTGGTGCTTTGCAATAAATATGTAAATATATATCTTTTGATAGGAAGAAAAAAAGAAAATGACTTCCTTATATTCGTTCACTTAGGTGTGTTATTTGGTAGTTCTCCAACATTAGTTTTTTTTCTTTAATTTCAAGCAATAATTATTAGGATTTTTTTTATACTCTCATTAGTTCGTGATATATTTTCCAAAAACTTGTCTGTAACAGTGATTTCCATCTACTAATTATCATTATGCTGCTCTTTATACTTAGAGTTTGCTTTGCCACGTGTAAGAAACATTTACCTAGATCATTTTGATACACAATTAAGGGAAGAGCAAATTGAGCTTGATTGAAAATATATTGTAGGAATTGATTTTTAAGTCTCTCAGATCTTTGGGTCATTTTTTCCCCCTTCACTGTGATGGGTGTGGTTATAAAGACTTCTGCATTACAGGAGTAGAATTTAGTGATTCATCACTTACATGTAACACCCAGTGTTCATCACACATAGGCATTTTGTTTCCATATATATTTTCATTGTAACTTCTTTTTTTCATCTTCTCTCCCTGTTTAAAAAGAATTTTAGGATGTAAGCAGCTTGAATTCCACTACTGTTGCTAGGAGAGAAGAAGGCATACTGAGACACAACATTTCTCTTTTTTTGAATTTAAAGTTTGAGTACAAAAGCTGAATATGAAACAACATGTCTTCACTGTAATCTCTTTGGTAGGATGAAATTTATATCTTCAGTATGACTTCAGTATGTCACTGAGCAAACCCTGAGCCTTATTTCTATATTCCTTTAGCTGGAAAAAAAGTAAAAACCAAAACCCAAAAAACTTGTTAAGGGGAGAAAGATTTCTGAACTAGTTACTCTTTTTTTTTTTTTTTTAAAGATTTTATTTATTTATTTGAGAGAGAGAGAATGAGAGAGATCCAGTACATGAGAGGAGGGAGGGTCAGAGGGAGAAGCAGACTCCCTGCCGGGCAGGGAGCCCGATGCGGGACTTGATCCTGGGACTCCAGGATCATGACCTGAGCGGAAGGCAGTCGCTTAACCAACTGAGCCACCCAGGCGCCCTCTTTTTTTTTTTTTTTTTTTTAAGATTTTATTTATTTGACAGAGAGAGACACAGCGAGAGAGGGAACACAAGCAAGGGGAGTGGCAGAGGGAGAAGCAGGCTTCCCGCAGAGCAGGGAGCCTGATGTGGGGCTCCTTCCCAGGACCCTGGGATCATGACCTGAGCCGAAGGCAGCCGCTTAACTGACTGAGCTACCCAGGAGCCCCTGAACTAGTTAGTTACTCTTTTAAGTTATTCATTAGGATCTTACTGATATGTTTTGTGATGCTAACATTCTAAAGTCAAAAGATTTTGCTGAATCCAAAAGAAAAACTATTAAGACTTCAAAGATCTTTTTGTTTGGACTTCTAAAAATTGTGATTAATCGAACGAATAGAAATCGCCTATTTCTACTTAATTTCTTCGTGTATTCAGCCACTGTAAACTAAGAGTGTCTGTGTTCGTGCATATGTGTCTAGATCTAGGAGTTTATGAAAATTATTACCTAAATGATTTAATATTTCTGTTGTTTTTGTTACTTTTATTTACTTCAAGTATATAATGTATTTGCATGTGGGCACACATATTTATGTAAATTTGCATTTTACTATATATTTGGAAAGACAAAAAATAAATCATAATTAAAAATACTAAGTATATGCAAATTATAAAGTCAATATGTACTGGATGATGAGATGATTTTATTCAGGCTGTTGAAATAGAACTTTAATGACGAATATCTCAAATAAAAGGAAGGAGGCTTGCAAATTTATAGAGCTAGCTACAAGGGACTCATTCATGATTCTCAGAGGAGTTTTAGGAAGGAATGGATGATAGTGTTACCTATCTGATTTCCAGTCTTCATATTTATCTTTTGTAAATACATAAATGCCATCTTTACTGTGTGAAACACTGAATATATCTAAAATCAACTAGTTTTTATACAAATACTGCATTCTTTTCTCTTAAGCATAGGCTCCTAGAAATTTTTGTAATTTATTCTAAAGAATTATACAAATTTATATCCGATATATAAAATATTAGTATAAAACACAATGTCTTTTAAAGCCTTTTCAGTACTAATCAGATGAGTGAAGCACAAAGACATTAAAATAGTAAATGATGCACACTACTACAGTAAACATATTTTTTAGGCCATATAAGAAATGTGAAGGTCAAAAATCATTTCAAGCAGTAAGATCTACACATTCAATTAATAGAGTGTGATGTTGAGCAATATGAGAATCACTGCTTTTATAAGACAGAAAAGATTGAAAAATCAAAATGTCTACCCATAAGCCTTTATCAATTTATACATCTAACTCAGCATTAAGGAAATATTTAATAATTTTACATTCATATATATATATAGTATGGGATGGGTTTTTCTCTTTGCCTCTCTATTTCTGTACACCATTTCTGAATATATATTAGACAAATGACAATAGATGGTAGAAATTATTGGCTAATATATTTTAAAGGATGAAAGACTAGGAAATATAGATTAATGATGTATCTTGAAAATAGCAATTTACTAGAGGATTGCAAATTTATGGGAACATTCATTGAAAAAAAATTCATTAAATTGCTTAACTACATTAAGTATTTAATAGGTGTAAGGCAGTGTGCACGAGTTTTCATTATAGGATTCCAATTTCTTGAACTCACTGCCATGAAGCCTGAGATGGCATGCAAAGGAATATTGATAAGTGCTGAAATAAAGCATAAAATTAAGAGTCATTGGGTAAAGATAAAATATATCTGTGTATGGCTATTTAAAGGTTTTTATTAAAAAAGAAATTTTAAAGATGTTTACTTATATGCATGGAACTAAAAATATATAAATGCATTTATGTGATACAGTCTGAATACTAATAAATAACAAGTAAAACTTGAAAAATATATGAACTTGAAATAAATTATGCTTCTAAGCTCTAGGAAACATTATTACTTTATTTTTAATTTCTTCCCAATTTTGTACATTCTTACCTTGACAGTTACGAGCCCCATCCAACTAGAGTTAATTTCAGAATAATAAATACAATACTTTTTTACTTCAAGTTTTGGTAAATTTTAAGATCAAATTTACACATATGTTTACTTCAGTGAAATACTTTTGATTTTTCTCTCTAGATTTTTTTTGTTTATTCATTTAATTATTCAACTACCTTTAACTTCATGCCTACAATTTTTAAGCACTGTACTTAGAATGCAGTTATGAATGAAACCAGTATAGATGCCCTGGCAATATGAAGCTTCCAACCTCATAGGAAAGTTACATATTATACAAAAAAAAAAAAAAAAAGTAAAGGTGATTATTGTAAAGGATGCCTTTTGGTATTCTGTGGGAGTATTTAATAAGAGAATCCAAATTAGTCTTTGCCCTGAGGCAGGCACACTTATAAGGGAACAATAGGATTACGTAATATCTTTTCAGGCACAGGAAAACTGGTCCAAGTTTAAATTAATCATGGCTATTAAAGGAACTGAATGAAGGTGGGTCAGTATAGCTAATGTATTGAATTTGTCAGCATTCTCCAGAGAAATAGTACCAATAGGATACACACGGTTTGGGTGGCAGTGAAGTCCCCCAGTCTGCCGTCTGCATGCTAGAAAATAAGGAAAGCCAGTAGTAAAATTCAATCTGAGTCTGAAGGCCTGAGAGCCCATGGTATATGTGCCAGAGTATGAAGGCCCAAGAATCAGGAGCTCTGATGTCCAGGGGCAGGAAAAGATGGCCATCCCTTTTCAAGAAGAAAAAGAAATTTCTCCTTTTTGTTCTCTACTGGCCCTCTAATGGATTGAATGAGGAGACATTCACTCAGTCTACCAAATCAAATGCTAATTGTTTCCAGAAACACCCTCACAGACACATCCATAAGTACAGTTTTACCAGATACCTGAGTCTCCCTGACTTGGCCAGTCACCATGTTGGCACATAAAACTTCCCATCACAGCCAAGGAGATAGAACTGTAAAAGGAATCAAGAGAGGCAGGCAGAAAGTAAACCTGGCAAAGCATTGTTGGCTGGATTTTGGATCTGTTCAAATATCAACAGGAAGTCACTGAATTGTTTTATACATTAGAACCAGACTTATATTTGATAAAGGTGATCATAGCTGAAGGATAAATCATCAAGAACAAGAGTTGATATGAAAGATCAATTAAGAGAATATTACAGTAATCCACAGGAAAAATGATGGTCACTACACAGGAACAATATAGTGGATGGGTTTCAGTGAGTTATATGGAATAGAAAATACTGGATTTGTAAAATTGATAGGAAAGGAGAGAAAGAATCAAGAATAATTCCAAGTTTGGGATTAAGGGAATTGGGTAAACCATGATATAATTTCCTGATTTAGGCAGCACAGAAAGAATACTATGTTTGGAGGGGAAAATGGTGTTAAATAGGAAATGCCTATGAGACATTAAAGGTGGATGTTAATGAGAGTTACATGTCCAGGCCCTCGATCGATATTAGCTGGAGATATAAATATGATGGCTTTGGGCGCCTGGGTGGCTCAGTTGGTTAAGTGACTGCCTTCGGCTCAGGTCATGATCCTGGAGTCCCTGGATCGGGTCCCGCATCGGGCTCCCTGCTCGGCAGGGAGTCTGCTTCTCCCTCTGACCCTCCCCCCTCTCATGTGCTCTCTCTCATTCTCTCTCAAATAAATAAATAAAATCTTTAAAAAATAAAATAAAATAAAAAAATAAATATGATGGCTTTTTCATATAGATTATAACTGAGTCAATGAGAGTAGATTCAGATTGAAAAGAAAAAAATAAATAAAAGAGCAAGTATAAATCCCAGAAAGCCTCTAATAAGGAATATATTGATAGGAGGAGCTGACAAAATACTAAGAAGGAATGGCTAAAGAAATAATAGGAAAAATTGAAATGGCATTTTATGGTATTACAAAATCCAAGAGAAAGAATATTTCTAGAGAGATGCAGGCCTAGTCCTATAGGGTGCTGGTGTGAGGGCACAGCAGATTACAATTAATGTATATCCACTGCCTTACTGATATGGAGTTGTTAATAGTATTTAAGGGAAATTGTGGAACAGTTTTCCACATAGCCTCTCTTCGTATGAGGTTAGGAAGAGCTTGCTGATGAGCATTTAGAAATAGCATGTGTAAGAAACTTACAGGACAGTTTCTTCTTTAAGCCCTATAGAGGAACTGTCTACTTAAATCTGGGAAACAGTTATCAGATACTAATACCACATTCATTTTTCTTTCATTATATATATATAAAGTATGATGTATATGGTATAGTATATATGATGGTAAAGATTTCTCTGATATTTTAGAATTGTCCTGTCTGTGCCTTCAAAAAACATGTTTTTTTGCTTATTTTTCAGAGTTACTTGGTATATTTACCAGTACTGTTTTATATTCAGTTTGATAGAATCTTATAAAGACATCCCTTTATAAAAAATTTTGAATGCTGGGCGCCTGGGTGGCTCAGTTGGTTAAGCGACTGCCTTCGGCTCAGGTCATGATCCTGGAGTCCTGGGATCGAGTCCCACATCGGGCTCCCTGCTCAGCAGGGAGTCTGCTTCTCCCTCTGACCCTCGCCCCCGTCTTATGTGCTCTCTCTCTCTCTCTCTCAAATAAATAAATAAAATCTTAAAAAAAAATTTTTTTTTTAATGCTTTATTTTTTTAATAAGAGTTTTAGGTTTACAAAAAAATCAAGAGGAGGGTGCAGAGATTTCCCATATACTCCCTGCCCACACATGCATAGCCTCCCCCCTTATCAATATCACTCACTAGTATGGTACATTTATCACAATTGGTGAACCTACAGTGATACATCATTATCACCCTGAATTTAAAGTTTACCTAAAGGTTCACTCTTGTACATTCTATGAATTTGGACAATGTATGATGACATATTTTCATCATTATCATATATAGTATTTTCAATGCCCTGAAAATCCCCTATGCTCTGCCTGTTTATTTCTACCCCCACCACTTCTGACAACCCATTGCTGATCTTTTTATTGCCTCCATAGTTGTGTGTTTTCCAGAATGTCATATCATTAGAATCATAAAGTATGTAGCCTTCTCAGATTTGCTTCTTTCACTTAGTAATATGTATTTAAGATTTCTCCATGTCTTTTCATGGCTTGATAACTGATTTCTTTTAACTCTGAACAGTATTTTATTTTCTGCATGGTAACGCAGTTCATTAATCCATTTATCTACTGAAGGGTATCTTGGCTGCTTCCATGTTTTGGCATTATGGATAAAGCTGCTTTACACATCAATTTTGATAAACATCAGCATGTTTTATAGACATCAGGTTTTTGTGTAGACCTAAGTTTTCAACTCCTTTGGATAAATACGAAGGAGCATTATTGCTGGATAACATGGTAAGAGTATGTTTAGTTTTGTCAAAACCATCAGATGGGGCGCCTGGGTGGCTCAGTTGGTTAAGCGACTGCCTTCGGCTCAGGTTGTGATCCTGGAGTCCCGGGATCGAGTCCCGCATCGGGCTCCCTGCTCGGCAGGGAGTCTGCTTCTCCCTCTGACCCTCCTCCCTCTCATACTCTCTGTCTCTCATTCTCTCTCTCTCAAATAAATAAATAAAATCTAAAAAAAAAAAAAAAAATCAGATTGTTTTACAAAATGGATGTACCATTTTTCATTTCCACCAGCAGTGTATGAGAATTCTTATTTCTTCTTATCCTTGCCAGCATTTGGCAGTCAATGTTCTGGATTTTAGCCATTCTAACAGGTGTGTAGTGGCATCTCATTGTTTTAATTTTCATTTCCCTGGTAACATGATGTTGAGCATCTTCTCTTATGCTTATTTGCCATCTTTGAATCTTCTTTGGCAAAATATCTCTTAAGTTCTTTGTCCCAATTATTAATCAGGTTGTTGTTTTCCTGTTATTGAGTTTTAAGAAGTATTTTATGTATTTTTTTAATAAATACAGAATTCAGATGTCTTTTGCAAATATTTTCTCCCAGGTTGTAGCTTGTCTTTGAATTCTGTTGATGTTGTCTTTCACAGAGCAGAAGTTTTTAATTTTAATGATGTCTAGCTTATCAATTATTTCTTTCATGGATCATGGTTTTGGTATTGTATCTAAAAAGGTTTTACCATATCCAAGGTCATCTAGATTTTCTCTTATGGTATCTTCTAGGCGTTTTATAATTTCACATTATATATAGTAAGGTCTGTGATCCATTTTGAGTTAATTTTTGCAAATGGTATATGATCTGTGTCTAGATTCATGTTTTTTCATGCAGATGTCCAGTCGTTCCAGTACCATTTATAGAAAAGACTATCTTTGCACTTTGTGTTGGCTTTGCTACTTTGTCAAAGATCAGCTGACTATATTTATGTGGGTCTGTATCTGGGCTGCTATACTGTTTCATTTATCTATTTGTATTTTTTTTGCTAATACCACACTGTCTTGATTACTAGGGTTATAGTAAGTCTTGAAGTCCGGTAGCATCAGTCCTCCAACTTTGTTCTTCAGTATTGTGTTGGCTGTTAAGAATCTTTATCTCTCCACTTAAACTTTAGAATTAATTTGTCCATATCCATAAAGTAACTTGCTGGGATTTTGATTTAGATTGCATACAATCCATAGTTCAAGTTGGGAAGAATTGACATCTTTACAATATTCAGTCTTCCTATCCATGGCCTGGAATATTTTTCCGTTTAATTCTTTTTTATTTTGTTCATCAGACTTTTGCAGTTTTCTTCATATAGTTCTTATGCATATTTTTAGACATATCTAAATATTTCATTTTTGGGGTGTGTTAGTGTAAATAGTATTGTGTTTTTCTTTTCAAATCCACTTGTTCATTGTTGATATATAGGAAATCAATTAATCTTGCTATAATCATTTATTAGTTCCTGAAGGTATTTTTGTTGATTCATTTGGATTTTCTGTGTAGACAATCATGTCATCTGTGAACAAAGACAGTGTTATGGCTTTCTTCCCACTCTGTATACATTTGTTTTCTTTTCTTTTTTTATTGCATTAGCAAGGACTTCCAGTATGACATTGAAAAGCAGTGGTGAGAGGGGACATCCTTGCTTTGTACCAGATCTTAGTAGGAAAGCTTCAAGTTTTTTACCATTATGAATGATGTTAGCTGTAGGTTTTTTACAGATAGTTTTTATCAAGTTGAGAGAGGTTCCCCTCTATTACTAGTTATCTGAGTTTTTATTATAAATGGGTGATGGATTTTGTCAAATGTTTTTTCTGTGTTTATTGATATGATTGTGTGACTTTTTTTGTTCTTTGATGTGATGTATTACATTAATTGATTTTTGAATGTTGAGCCCATATCACATACCTAGAATAAATCCTACCTGATTGTATATAATTTTTAAATACTTTTTTGGATTCAATTCACTAATATTTTGTTGAGGATTTTTGCATATATGTTCATGAGATATATTGGTCTGTATTTTTCTTTTCTTGTAATTTGTCTGTTTTTGTATTGGGTAATAGTGACCTTGAAGAATGAGTTAGGAAGTATTCCCTCTACTTCTGTCCTCTGAAAGGGATGATTACAGAGGATTAGTAAAATTTCTTCCTACAGTGTTTGGTAGAATTAACCAGTGAATCCATTTGTACAAAATTTTCACAGTATAATTTTCAGTTCCAGGTCAAAGGTAGAATGGGGGAAAAAAATCACTAAAATAAATTTCCAGTTCAGAGATTCAGTAGCTTTTGGATGTCAGGAATCTCTAATATTTATAAAAAGGAAAACACTGGCGATATGTATAAACAGTCATGTAAAGCAGTCATTGTATACCTTTTGTCTATCTCTAGCCATTTCTCAACTTTGAACACCTATTCCAGGAATAAACTAGTGAATACATTCAACATCATCCTCTTTTTAACTGAATATTACATGAACTGTGAAGAAAGTGAACGTGCCCCCATTTAAATCATTCTACCAGAGTCTAGAAGCATAAAGCAGCTTAAGAAGGATGGTCAAAGTAGCTGAATAAACAAATTACTTAAACCACCCTTGGTATTTGCATTTCCCTGATATAAACTCTAGTCAGTAACCCGATGGGAATTGATTGATAGCCAGTATTAAATTGTGAATTACTCATCTGTATATTGGGTATTCATTTCATCAGTAAATTTGTATACTAATTTATCTAAATTCACAATCACAAATGCCTATCTAGAATTCTTTCTTCTGTGTAAGAGACTGTAATTAGAAGTATAACATATGATCACATAATTCAAACATCTAAGAGTTATAACCATTTTTTTAATTTTCCTCACAACCATCTACTACAAATTTCTATAAATTTTCCTTCTTTAACATATCCACTGTCACTTTTTTTCTTTAGTCCTTTTTTGATAGGCTTTCATCTTTCACCTGAATGATTGCAATCATTGCATTAAATACTCCTATTTCCAATATCATATTCACCAAGACACTCTAAAATATCAATTTATTATATTACTACTATAAATTGTTATGATGCCTCTTTGTACCAAGTGCCAGAAGACAAATGGTTACTCTCTACTGTTCCATGAAAGATCCTTAGTCTGCTTATAAAATTTATCCGTTCTTTGTACAAATAGGCATTTGGTTGGTTTCTAGGTGTCTGCTATTACAAACACTTTTAACATGAATAGCTTTAAATTTTTTTGGTGTGTGATTATGAACGTCTCTTGAATTTACATAAATATGAGATAAGTGGGTCAGAGACTGTACATAGTCAACTTTTCAAGATAATGCTCAATTTTTCAAGATACTGCCTATTTTTTTCCCAATGTTTCTAGAAATTTCTACTTTCAAATATCAGTATATTACAATCTCCCATTGTCTTTTATTTGCCAGTTTTTGGTACTATGAAACTGTAAATTTCACCAACATAGTGAATGCAAAATTGTATTTATTATAATAATATTTTGCATTTCCTCTATGACAATTAAGGTTGGACACTTTAAATTTTTTTTTAAAGATTTATTTATTTGAGAGATAGAGATCATGAGCAGGGGTGAGGGGAGGGCACAGAGGGAGAAGGAGTAACAGACTCCCCACTGAGCAGGGAGCCCAAAACTGGGCTTGATCCTAGGACTCTGAGATCATGACCTGATCTGAAGGCAGACCTTTAACTGACTGAGCCACCCAGGTGCCTCTGTTTTTTAAATGGTAATTTCTACCTGTATTTAATTCATATTTTAAAATCTGGGTCTTGCTAGGGTTTCAAAAATCGTATGATTAAAGTAATTGTCATAGTTTAATCTCACACTGTTTAGATTCCAAAACAGTTCAACAAAATGAATTCATGTCTACTCTGTGTAATTAATTTCTAAACCATAAGGGATAAGACAAAAGTTATGTAATGTTTTTATGTTAGCATTTCATGATTTTTTCTTTATGGGTTTGTATACATATGCAGTGGTATATTTGACTATTAAAATTAGGATTTTAAAGGGCTTCCAAGGATATAATTATGCATTCAATGTGTTAAGTACCCTTGTTTATGTTAGTGGTTTTAGTAGCTTTGTTCTTTCAAGTTCAAGAATCATTTTTAAAAAGTCATTGAGGGGCGCCTGGGTGGCTCAGTTGGTTAAGCAACTGCCTTGGGCTCAGGTCATGATCCCAGGGTCCTGGGATCAGCCCCGAGTCTGGCTCCCTGCTCAGCGGGGAACCTGCTTCTCCCTCCCCCTCTGCCTGCTGCTGCCCCTGCTTGTGTTCTCTCTCTCTTTGTCAAATAAATAAATAAAAATTATTTGAAAAAATAGAAAGTCATTGATTTGCTAATCAGAACACAAAAGTGGAGGTTTTTCAGGAATAAATTTTAAAATAATTAAAATTATTTTACTCCACCCTACATAAGTGCTATGATTTCTAAAGAAATCAAGGAAATGGACCACAGGTTCAGTCATCACCCAAGTATCTGGAAAGATTACTGCTACTGATAAAATAGTCTAGAAAATACAGAGAAGAAGATCTAAAGGCTGTAGTCTAGACCTGCAACATGTTATCAAGAATATGCAGAATAAAAGGCACAGAAATGTAGGAATATTTGAAAGAGTTACTACTTTTATGTTGTTCAAAGTGGTTTTCTCAACTAAGGCAACATTTTATATGCTGGTCATATATGATGCATAATTCCCTTATGAAGTCTGTGAAACACTGTCTAAACTTGAACGGATTTAGGGCACCTGAGTGGCTCAGTCGGTTAAGTGTCTGCCTTCAGCTCAGGTCATGATCCCAGGGTTCTGGGATCAAGTCCCGCATTCAGCTCCCTGCTCATAGGGGAGCCTGCTTCTCTCCTCTCTCTGCCCCCAACCCCCACTTGTGCATGTGAGCGTGTGCGTGCCCTCTCTTTCAAAAATAAATAAATAAAAATACTTAAAAAAAACGTGAACAAATTTATGGATATACACTACTTCAGTGTTTGTAATGCTATCAAATCTTACCATTTCCTTTAGTTATCTGCACTCACATTAAAAGACAAAAATCACACTGATGTACACTGATGTGAAATTACATTGTAATACTGCATAATAAAATGCCTCCTTCTAGATTTTAAACTTCATGACATCAGAACTGGTGTCTGCTTGTTTACTATTCTGTTTTCAATGTTTTTCTTAGTAACTGCCACATATTGAAAACTTAACATGCATATGTTGAAAGAATAAAAACAAAAATTATTACCTATAACAATATTAGATTACATTTGTATATGATAAGAATAAAAATGGAAACATTTTAAAAATAGAACATCTTTATCAAAAGCAACTATAGTGTAAATATAGTCTGATTTTCTTGTTTGATAGTAAACAAAAGGGCTTTATTAATGGCATAAGTAATTGTGAAGGAAAATGTGAATAAATACATATTTGCCAGTGGGAAGAGAATATTCTTTAAATATCAACCATATCTGGAAATAATTGGTTTGATTTAGTTTTAAATTATTCATTTTGTAACGCAGGATGTAAGCATGCCTCAATAGGCTTATCTCAGAGAGAAAGATGAATCTATTTTAGTTTACATCTGATCTTTACTTTTGTTCTTCAAATTAAGTCCTTCCAAGAAAAACTAAATAAGAAAGTCTCTTAGGGTTAATGGAATAACGCAAAACACAAACTCAAAGCAATTGCATCTTCAAAGCTATTGTTTGCTGAAAACCTGTACTCGTTGCCATGGAAATTATCCTTATAAAATCCATATGCAGAGATAAAATAGTAAGAACAATTTAACTACAAATAGTGTAGAATAACGTATAGAAGAAAACTGAAAATTGAATTATGACAAAAATTTAACCAAAGAAGATGTTTTTATGTTAATAATGTATTTTTTATCAGTTTGCAGTGATCGTATTATTTTTGCACTAGAAAGAGTTCAAAAGAGTGAATTAAGTTTAGAATGATTTTGTAAATTCATTGATGTCTTCCAAAGTTAGAGACTTATAGGAGAAAATGTTCATCACATGATTTATATTTACAGTTTGTTCTAGAGAAATAGATGAAGTATTTTTGGTTAATAGTCCAGTTGATTTTCAGAAAGTAAAATATGTATGTAAATTTCAATAGAGTATAATTTATACTATTAGGAAATGCTGTATACCATAAATTATTTAATTTCACAGAATTTAACTTATCCCCTGACACCCACCAAGAAAAAAAAAATAATGCTTTCAATAAAACCCAAGGCTAAAAGAATAAAAATAAAGTTTGCTAAAGGGAAACATAGGTTTACCCATACCAGTGATCCTTAAACTTTAGCATGCAAAGTAATGACATAGGGGGTTGGTTAAAACACTGATTTCTGGTCTACATCCTCAGAGCTTCTAACTCAGTACCCTTTGGAGTGGGGTTCAGAAATTTGAATTTATAACGAGTTTCCAGGTGGTACTTCTACTGCTGGTCCAGGGGCCACACTTAGAGAATCACTGATCTAGATCCTTCCCTGAGGAATGTATACATATATGTCCCATCTTGCTTATGCATTCATTCATCTGTGGACACTTGAGTTGCTTCCATGCTGTAGCTATTGTGAATAATGCTGCTGTGAACATGGGAGAATAAATATCTCAATACCTGCCTTTTAATTCTTTTGGGTATATATACCAAAGTGGAATTGCTATATCATATGGTAATTATGTTTTGAATTTTTTGATAAATTGCCGTATTATTTTTCCACAATGGCTATACCATTTCACATTCCCACCAGCAGTGCACAAGGGTTTCAATTTATCCACCTCTTTGCCAATACTTCTTCTCTATTTTCTTGATAGGAATAATACTAATGGATGTGAGGTGGTATGTTACTTTAGTTTTGATTTTCATTTCCCTAATTATTAGTGTTGTTGAAAATCTTTTCATGTGCTCATTGACCATTTGTATACCTTCTTTGGAAATATGTCTTTTCAAGTCTTTTGATCATGTTTTAATTGGGTTGTTGTTGTTTTTGAGTTTTATGAGTTCCTTATATTCTGGATATTAATCCTTTATGAAATATAAGATTTGAAAGTATTTTCTCCCATTCTGTGGATTACCTTTTTACTCTATGGATAGTGTCTTTTGATGCACAAATTTTTTAAATTTTCATGAAGCTCATTTTTGTTCATAGTGAAGTGCATTTAGTATCCTATCCAATAAATCATCATCAAATCCAGTGCCATGAGGCTTTTGTCCTATGTTTCTTCTAAAAGTTCAGGTCTTTATAGGTCTTGTATTTAGGTCTTTGACCCATTTTGAGTTAATTTTTTATTTGAGTTAATTTTTTATATGGTAATATAAAGTATTTCCTATTTCATAAAATACAGATAACTAAAATTCATGCCGAGTGAATTATTTTCTTTTAAGGATATATTCTTTAAATTTTTTTTCTGAATCTACACTATGCACATAAAGAATAGAGTCCAGTCAGTATTATCTCTTATTACCCCTGTGTGATAATGAAAATAGAGAAAGGGTTAAGAGGTATTTCTCCCTGTAATACTGTGTTAGAATTGCATGTAGGCTAGGAAGGGATTGTAAGTCATTTTAAAGTCTCCTTCAATATTGAGAGTCACCCATTTAGAATATTGACCTGATTGAAGGTCACTGTTAAAACAATGGTTATTGAGCCAGCAGCTGCCAGAAATAATAGGATTTCAATAAATAAGTACATTAACTTAGGAGAGGAAAACTAATTTGGAGTACACAGATTTGTTTAAAAGAGTAGAGATGTTTAGGAGAAGAGCACTAGATATATAGACTGGACCAATGGGAGGGTGTCCAAATGGATTAAAACATTTAAAAGAACTAAAAAATGTGCCCTATGTTTCATAGCTAGTTGTCACTACCATTTTGAAGAACATGTAAGTTTAATGGGCATTAAAGAATAAGGAATTTAATTGGTATTAAGAATAAGGAATAACCTTAGCAGATTTTATCTTACTCATAATGAGTAAAAATACATGCAACAAATTGTCACATAAGGAAATAGAAGATTGTCATATAATAAAGAAAGCTTAGGAAGAATTTGGTGAAGGGTCCAGAAAGACTGGTTTTTCTAAACTTTGTTCAAACTTCTGCTTAAAACATTTAATTGGTTCCCATTGCTCTTCAGGTAAAGATCAAGATTTTTTTTTTAATTTAATTTTATTATGTTAGTCACAATACAGTACATCATTAGTTTTTGATGGAGTGTTCCATGATTCATTGTTTTCTTATAGCGCCCAGTGCTCCATGCAGTTCATAGCAGCAATGTCCACAATAGCCAAACTGTGGAAAGAGCCAAAATGCCCTTCAACAGACGACTGGATACAGAAGATGTGGTCCATATATACAATGGAATATTACTCAGCCATCAGAAAGGATGAATACCCAACTTTTACATCAACATGGATGGGACTGGAGGAGATGATGCTAAGTGAAATAAGTCAAGTAGAGAAAGTCAATTATCATATGGTTTCACTTATTTGTTGAACATAAGGAATTGAATGGAGGACATTAGGAGAAGGAAGGGGGGGCACCTGGGTGGCTCAGTTGGTTAAGTGTCTGCCTTCAGCTCAGGTCATGATTCCAGGGTCCTGGGTTTGAGTCCTGCATCGGGCTCCCTGCTCATTGGAGAGCCTGCTTCTCCCTCCCCCTCCACCTGCTACTCCCCTGCTTGTGTTCTCTCTCTTTTTCTGCCAAATAAATAAATAAAATCTTAAAAAAAAAATTAAAAAAAGAGAGAAGAAAGGGAAAAATGAAGAGGGGAAAATCGGAGGGGGAAACGAACCGTGAGAGACTATGGAATCCAAGAAACAAACTGAAGATCCAGATTTTTAATACAGACCTATCCCCTGCTTGGCTACACTATCTACTTCTAGAATATTGTTTCTCATTAGTTTCACTTGTTTTCCAAGTTTTATTCATGTGATCTTTTTATTTTTTTACTATTCCAAACCCACTCCTGCATAAGGCATTTGTACAAAGTATGTGAAAAGCAACCTCATATGAATATCTCCCTTAACTAACTTGGCTGATTTTCAGTTCCGGTGCCATTTTATCAAATAAAAGCCTTGCTTTATTTATCAGATTGCATTAATTTACATCATACTATCTCACATCTGTCTGATTCTCCTCTTCAGCAGTTATCAGAGTAGGAAGTTATGTATTCATATGATTATTGAATTAATGCCTTCTTCCATTATACTTCAGGTTTTGTGAGAGTAGGAACTGTGTCTGATTTTCTCAGTGTATCTCCACCTCTTAATGTGCTAAACTGTACATGTTAGAGTTTTGTAAATAATTGCTGAGTCAACAAGTGAATCTCAAAAATATTTATGGTAAAAAAAAAAAAAGATTTCATCTTCCTTATAGCCCCTCATTTATTCTAATGCCCCTTTCCAATAATATTCACAAAAAGAGACATATTTTGTGGTTGCACTTTAGAATGTTACTCAAATTAAATCATAGATGAATGATATTCCTGTGAGTTGCACAACATGATGTAACTGAGTGAGCAGTGTGTAAACTACCAAGAATATTAAATGATAGTTTGTATTGACATAAAACGGTGTAAATGAAAGGAAAGCTGGGTTAATTACATATTTTCAGAGAATAGGAATTCGAACACACCAAAACAAATTCCACATAAGATATTAATATTTAACAGCTAACTCTGTTTCCAATGCAATGTTTGGGGGGGGGGGAGAAAATGGATCTCCTAGACTAACTCATCATTAGGTTTGTAGTTTTTAAAACATGATGCAAATTATATAAAGCATCTGAAATACTTGCATGATTATATTATGCTTCTTTGGATTAACTTAAAATCAGTTCTCTAGTTATTGGTACAAAAGCCAGTAAGAACTACTGAGAAGATTCAAATAGGAAACAGTCATTTGCCAAATCCTCTGATACCAAGAGTCACAAACATAATTATGTGCCTGGTTTTCATCTCTCATCTAACCCCCAGTGAACATTTACTTTGAAGGAACCAGTAAAAAATGCAAAGAAAGGAGAGAATCCATAGGGTGAGAATAAAAGATCAACATCTAGCTCTAAGACTTCTCATATGCGTATATCCAAGCAATTACACAGACTGAGCAACTGAGAATTGAGTTTACAATCTCATTGCAAATTTTTAAAGAACTCCATACTTCAGTCCTTTCATTTTTGTGTGACTTAATCTATGTTCATGTTTGAACCTGTCCTCTGAATTCCTCAGAGCTGATTTATTTTTCTAATGTCATATGTGCCTCAGGCAGCATCCAGCTATCAGGTCTCTGCACACCTAGGAGCTAATTGGTGGAACTGCTTTCCATAAAATATTCATAACAGGAACTATTTTTAAAGTTAATTTCAAAACTATTTCTCTTTTCATTTTTATCTCAGATATTGCCACTGAAATTTTATGTGATATCTCTACTTACAGACAAACCCAAAGGTATTGCGAGTTATGAGCTTTCTGTAGAGAAAAGATGGTGTGACTTCACAGTCAGTGGCTCACTGTTCTGTATAGCAGCTTGGCTTTATTGAAAGTCGACAGGACCACTAATCACAGAAAACACTATAAGAACTTACACATTCATTTTCTTGAAAGCACTTTGATGTTTTCAAGTAAAATGTTTTATTTTCTGTAAGCCCTTTGCTCTTGAAAAAAGAAAAAGAAAACAATTTAATATTGTATACAAAAAAACTAACGGGCGCCTGGGTGGCTCAGATGGTTAAGTGTCTGCCTTCGGCTCAGGTCATGATCCCGGGGTCCTGGGATCGAGTCCCGCATCGGGCTCCCCACTCTGCGGGGAGCCTGCTTCTCCCTCTGCCTCTCTCTCTCTCTCTCTCATGAATAAATAAATAAAATCTTAAAAAAAAAAAAAAAAAACAACTAACATTTATTTTCTTTCATTTTGTTTTATTTGTATTTCTAAGTAATTATATAATTTTATATTTCTAGAAAATTATTCCACAAATATAACATGGAATTTCAAGGAACCTGAAGTTCACTTACTAATAATTTCTTTCATTTGAGGAAGTATAGGAAGCTCATACCTACTTCCTAGTTCCGACAGAATTTACATAACATTTAAACACTCAATTATTTCATCAACAGAATTAGAAAAATAATACTAACATCATAGTATGAATAGGATGATTAAATTGGGTAATATATTTAAAATTCCTTCAAAAATTAAAGTTTTGATAAATACTACCAGTTCTATCTTTAGTTGTTGTTTGTTTTTAATGAATGTAATGATTTTGTGTGGGTCTGTACCAGAATGACTTTACTGTAAGAAAGAATCATATTATGAAAGATCTGTTCAAATGTTAGTGTTCACTGCTATCTATAAAAGTAAAAATGTTTAATGATACTTAATATACATGCATTCCATACATTTGGTGTCCTAAATATCACTGAAAGACTTCTGGGGTAGGAAAATTATAAAGCGTGCTGTCTTAATGAAAGTAGAATTCTATTTTCTTTTTTTTTTTTTTTAAGATTTTATTTATTTATTTGACAGAGAGAGACACAGCGAAAGAGGGAACACAAGCAGGGGGAGTGGGAGAGGGAAAAGCAGGCTTCCTGCTGAGCAGGGAGCCCAATGTAGGGCTCGATCCCAGGACCCTGGGATCATGACCTGAGCTGAAGGCAGACGCTTAACGACTGAGCCACCCAGGCACCCCTAGAATTCTATTTTCAAAGGAAGTAAGCGGGGAGAATAAATATTAAGTATGGTGAAAAATAACTTGTAAAGCTGAATATTAATATTGTTCCTAATAGGCAGCTATTTAAGTATTGAAAGTTGATGTTTTATGCCACACTAATAATAATATCAACTAATAATGTTTCCTGGATGCTTTCATGCTATTATTTCTTGCATCTTATATAAAGGAACATATGGACCATAAGTAGATTTACTGAATTATGCTGTCTCTGAAGAGATTATGGAACACAAATTAAATATACCAACTCTCCATAAAACTGATTCAACTGAACTAAAGATCCTTAACTTGTGGGATTATTGATAGACTAATAATTAGAATTACCAATTTGGCTTTAGGTATATAAATTTCACAATTCGAATGGGCATGCTACTGATAATAATATTGTGTTTATATCCTGTCACTTTAACAATGTTGCAGTGTAGATGATTTCTTATATATGATGTTGATGCATGTTAAAATTTGAGATTTATTGCTTTAAATGTGCAATATATTTATGTATTTTATATTTACTCATTTAACTTTTTATAGATCTTAATTCTTCTTATACCTCCTTCAGTCCATGTGAAATCATTTTTATTCAGCCTGAAGAACTTCTTGTACTATTTTGGAAGTGTTGCTCTACTGGTGACTTATTCTTTTAGTTGTGTGTGTGTGTGTGTGTGTGTGTGTGTATGAGAGAGTGGGGGAGAGAGAGAAGAAGAGAATGAATATTTTTACTTTGCCTTTAATTTCGAGTGATATTTTAGCTGGGTATAAAATTCTATTGAAGGTTTGATAAGAGGGTGGATGATAAGAGGGTGAGGTTGAATCCAGTTCCTAAATTAAATCCTTTCGATGAGAAAGCAATCAGTGATAGCATGCTCAGTTTAGAAGTTTAAACAATTTCTGATTTGGATCATTTTATTCCTATAAATATGATTTTTATTTATTTTTTTTTTTAAAGATTTTATTTATTTATTTGAGAGAGAGAAATTGAGAGACAGAGAGCATGAGAGGGAGGAGGGTCAGAGGGAGAAGCAGACTCCCTGCCGAGCAGGGAGCCCGATACGGGACTCGATCCAGGGACTCCAGGATCATGACCTGAGCCGAAGGCAGTTGCTTAACCAACTGAGCCACCCAGGCGCCCTGAATTCCTATAAATATGATTTTTAATCATTGAGACTATCTTAATCCAATATGTTTTTCTAAATTAATATGGAGAAGAGTTTGAGGATATCCAAAATCTATAAAATAAAGACAACTGGAGTACTTACTAAACCAAGTGAAGGGAATAAAAATAAAACCAAGGAATTCAGAAATTCATTTCATTGATGGAAGAAAAACTGACTCTTCAAGAACTAGAATAACTAATATTCATTCATGTCACCATTGCAAAATATTGCAAAACAAAATAAAGTATTAAAGCACATTAAGTTTGCTAAAATAAAATCAAATTGACATTATATCCATTTGAAATGCAAAATAAAAGTATAGAGTAAAGCAAACTCTGAAGAAATTATAGGAGAAAAAAATTGACTATGACATTAGCATTCTATACCATGAAATTATTATTTACTGCAAGAGCAACCGGAAGTATAGCCATTCAGTTGACCAAATTGACATTACGTAATTATGATTTTGCCCTTATCTTGAGATTCTATTCTGTCCTCATACACTGACTGATTCTTGAAGCAGAATTTTTCACCTAGAATATCCCTTATAACAACACATGGTGATGGACATGGAAATGCACTGCCCAGATCTTCATTTAAAGAACTTATTACCCCAGCTGTCAATAGACAGCCTTTAGCTTTGAGCTCCACCAGGATATATTTTGTCTGCAGAGACTCATATATAAAGGTTATGTTAACCTGAGCAGCTCACATCCAATGACTAATTGAGGTGGGAACACAAAGGCCTTGCTATTTGGCCCAATGTGGGACTTCTCCAATGAGCTATATACACTCCAGATCTCCTCTATATGACTGATCAAGGCTTTGTTGAGCCTGCATCAGAGTTCAGCTTTTTCCTTTGCCCAACACTGTTTCTTCGCCATAAATATTCTGTATGCCAAATTCCCATTTTAGTATTTACTTCTGAAAATCATAACTTGTGGGACATGGGACCCGCTGTGACATTAAAGAAACCAGAATACGAAAAGGAAGGGACCTTGTCGCCATGCATGCTTGGTATTACAATTTTCCACATATTCTACTTACATGAAAAGAAAATGAGGCTATATTTTATCTACTTTATCATTAAACTTGGTTATGAATTTCTTGAAGAACAAACAACCTATGTTGGTCTAGTATGACCATATAAAATGAAATATGCAACTTTATTAGATACTGGTAATTGAAATATTCAACCTGTTATTCAGATGCATATTAAAGAAAGATATTTGAATACTAAATAAGTGAAAAGAGTAAGAAAAGCAGAATCTAAGTACATTTGCTTTTAATACACATTGAATCAAGAGATATAATTTTTTGTTTGAGGAAGAATAAAAACAAATTCTAGCACTGGTTATGAGAACTTACATTTTTAACTAACCCGTGGAAAGTGGCTAGAGCTTGAGGAACACAGCACTGGAGACGTCACTGACCTGGGACCTGGAGCAGTTCAGAAGTGGTGAATAATAGTTCTTCAAGTCTACAATAAAAAATGGCCTCCAATAAAACTACATTGCAAAAATGGGAAAGAAACAATGGAAAGAGTAAAATATAGAAGAGGGAGAATTTGTAGTGGAAACAGTACTAGACTGACATGTAGTGAATGGGAAGGTGGAGTATTTCCTGAAGTGGAAGGGATTTACAGATGATGACAATACTTGGGAACCTGGAGAAAATTTAGATTGTCCAGAGTTAATTGAAACATTTCTTTCCTTTTTTTTTTTTTTTTAAGATTTATTTATTTGAGAGAGAGAGAGAGCATAGACAGGAGGGGCAGATGGAAAACGAGAAAGAATTTCAAGCAGACTCCATACTGAGCTTGGAGCCCATGGAGGGGCTCAATCTCACCACCCTGAGACCAGGACCTGAGCTGAAACCAAGAGTCAAACGTTCAACCTATTACTGTACCACCCAGGCGACCCGAAGCATTTCCTAATTCTCAAAAAACTGGTAAAGAAAAATATGGTGCAAAAAGACAATCTTTATCTGATAGTGAATCTGATGATAGCAAATCAAGGCAGAAAAGATGCTGCTGATAAACCAAGAGGCTTTGTTAGAGGTCTTGATCCTAAATGAGTAATTGGCACCCCAGATAACAGTGGAGAATTAATGTGTCTCATGAAAATGAAAAGATTCAGATCTTTTCTGAAGCAGATCTTTTCAGAGGCAGACTTGGTGCTGGCAAAAGAGGCAAATATGAAGTGTCCTCAAATTGTAATTGCCTTTTATGAAGAGAGACTAACTTGGCATTCTTGTACAGAAGATGAAGCTCAATAATTGTTTGCATTGCTTTTCATATGTATTTATATTTATATATAAATATACATATTTATATATTGTAAACCTGGGTCTTACTTTTTTACTTATTAGTGTGAAGAAATATTCTAATGAAAATCATGTTTGGTATGTTCGTTTTGAAGTAGTATTGGGGGAGTTTTGCGGTCTTTTGCATATATAACACTGGTTACTTTGAACAAATAGAAACTTTCAGTTGCTTCCCTTTATCAGAAAAGAATATTTGAGACCATGGTGTATTACTCTCCTGCATTGGAGAACACCTTTTCTAAATGTTTGGGGAAATCTTCATAGTTGTTACTCAATCAGAATTTGTGTTTAACTCCTATATGCCTAAGGACTATTTTGTGTTTTTTTGTGTATTTGGATTTTTTTGTGTGTGTGTGTGTGTGTGTATACATAAAAATGCATACATCAATGGTTTTCTTTTCTTTTCTTTTCTTTTCTTTCCTTTCCTTTCCTTTTTATTTTTATTTTTTTTAACATTCACCAAAACAAAAACTGCCTTTTATAACCATGGATAAATCCGTGATTCTGGGATGCCATCATTTTCAGCAATCTAAGAAATAAATCACATAAAGTTAAATTGAAATTTTTCCTGAAGCCTTAACTTTTCAAATTTTGTAGTTAATTGGACAATTTAAATTGGACAGTTTAAAAGCAACCATATCAGAATCCATATCCATATCTATAGTCATTTATTTTTTTTAAAGATTTTATTTTATTTTAGAGAGAGAATGAGAGTGCAAGCAGAGAGAGGGGCAGAGGAAGAGGGAGAGATTCACAAGCCAACTCTGTGCTGAGCGCCGAGCCCTATCTGGGGCTCAGTGCCATGACCCTGAGATCATGACCTGAGCTGAAACTGAGTCAGATGCTTAACCGACTGAACCACCCAGGTGCCCCCATATCTTCAGTCATTTAAATGCAAGTTTATTTGCAAGATCCCTGAAAGGAAAATTTTATCACTACCAACAACCTCCCCACCTAAATGAGAAAACTAGACAAGTCCTGGTGTGTTTTAATTAGGTAAGCAAAACTTAGTTAAGTGGACATTTAAAGGTTCCTTCTAGTGAACCATTCCTTTACAAGAAGTTGAAATCCCGGTGCTATATTGACTAAAAGGTCATGATCATGGGATATCTAAGACTTCATACAGGTGAACCTAATCATAATCAGATGGTTAGAGATGTTCACAATTTTGGACCTGCTGGAATAAATGGGTGAACAAACTCCTGTAATCTTTTGTATGTTTTTTCTTTACCTCAACTCATTCCTTACATGTAGGCTCAATCTTGTCAGTATTTGAGTTACTGGTTCAGCCGAAACCAGGAAAAACATTAACTTTGTAGTACAGAAAGTTATCCAACTGCATATTGTTTTCTTTATTGTAAATACTGGTGGTCAATAAGTTTTATTCCTTTAAAAAAACAAAAATTAAAACAAAAATTACTAACCCATGGAGAATTACTGATGCTCTTCCTCAGCCCTCAAGATTATTATTCCCCATCTGTCTCCCTCTCAATAAGTAGTACCTATAATCATCCTAATTTAACTTATTCTAATTCTCTACGAAATGTTTATAAATACTTGATATTGTCTTATTTAGTTATTAATGCACTTGTTACAGAACATACACTCAGGACCTTTATATCATCTGTATCACTCTGTCTTCACATAGTGGGGGAAAAAAAAAAAAAGACATTCCTTAGCACCCAGTGCATCCTTCAGCACACTAAAGACAAAGAGATTCAAACATAGGCCAACAGAAAACTAAAGAGGAAGCACAAATGACAATACACATATTAAAAGATGCTCAATTTTATTGGTTATTAGGAAAATTACTTAATTGTAAATATTAAGCCATGGAAACAGCAAGTACTAACAAAAGCATGCATCAGTGGGAATTGTTGTAGTCTGGTGATGTGAATATAAATTGACACATCTTGGGCACCTGGGTGGCTCAGTCGTTAAGTGTCTGCCTTCAGCTCAGGTCATGATCCCAGGGTCCTGGGATCGAGCCCCGCATCGGGCTCCCTGCTCGGCGGGAAGCCTGCTTCTCCCTCTTCCACTCCCCCTGCTTGTGTTCCCTCTCTCGCTGTGTCTCTCTCTGTCAAAATAAATAAATAAAATCTTTAAAAAAAAAATAAATTGACACATCTCATTGGGAAGCAGTTGGCATTATCTTGTACATTGAGCCTGTGCTTATTCCATGATCCCAAGGTCAACCTTTTTTGGCCTATAGACTAAATAAATCCTTGTATATTTGCTACAGGAGACATGTAAAATCATGCCATGGAAATAATATATTTAATTACAGTAGTGGAAGGAACTCAGATGCTCATCAGTCAACAAAACTATGGACACTTTAGGAATATTCGTACCATTACCTAACAGCTATGAAAATAGATGACAATTATATGCATAAGCAAGGATAATTCTGACAAACATAACATAGAGTGAAAAAAATGAAAACCATAGAAGAATACACACTGTATTATTCAATTAATATACACTGTTCAAAAAAGTACTAAATTATACAAGGTATGTTTAGGGATATATCCATTTGTGATGAACTATAAATGAAATTTAGGAAGAGATAAACAGAACATTAAGGACAGTGGTTATTTCAAGTACTAAAAAGCGATAATGCAATAGAGAGAGAGGCCACAGAGGGCCCTACATTTATTAGCTATGTGTGCTTCTTAAGCTGGGTGGATTGTTCATAAGAGGACATTTTATAATTCTCTTAATATACATAATTTAAAAATAAAATCAGTTTATGTTCTATATACATATAGAGAGGTTTAATTCACACAAAAAGAAATACAAATGGCAACAAACATGTGAAAATATTAAAGATTGTGAATAAATATTCTTCCTTGAGGCATTTTGATTTATTTAGCGAAAAAAAAATCTTAAAATAATTTATAAATTTGGGCTCCAAATTTTTGTATCTACACTGTAAGTTTGCAGAAATAAATATTTCTGAAACCATGCTTATGAGAAATGGAAAGCAACCTACATTCATGTAATAAAATGTTATTCCAGGGGCGCCTGGGTGGCTCAGTCATTAAGCGTCTGCCTTCGGCTCAGGTCATGATCCCAGGGTCCTGGGATCGAGCCCTGCATCGGGCTCCCTGCTCGGTGGGAAGCCTGCTTCTCCCTCTCCCACTCCCCCTGCTTGTGTTCCCTCTCTAGCTCTCTCTCTCTCCATCAAATAAATAAATAAAATCTTTAAAAAATAATAAAAATAAAAAAATAAAATGTTATTCCATCATTGATAGAAAATAGAATTCATCTTTATATTATATTATTAAAACTAAAAACTAGACTGCAGATCAACCTCTAATAATGATACATATTTATAGTGAAACACTGAGACAAAACTCTGAACTTATTATTAGTAAACATTCTAATGAGGAAAAAAAACAGAGATGACAGAATAGACAAAGATCAGAATAAAACAGAGTTGAGAAAGAATTTAAGCTAATAAAAAAGAACAGTGCTGGGGCACCTGGGTGACTCAGTCGGTTAATCGTCTGCCTTCGGCTCAGGTCATGATCCCAGGGTCCTGGGATCGAGCCCCCACGTCGGGCTCCCTGCTCAGCAGGGAGTCTGCTTCTCCCTCTGCCCCTCACCCCACTCATGTTCTCTCTCTCTCTTTCTCTCACTTTCTCTCACTCTCTCTGTCTCTTTCTAAAATAAATAAATGAAATCTTAAAAAAAAAAGTGCTATTCTCAGAAAGCTTCATAATGTAGGTAATCTCTGCATATCCTCTTGGTGATTTTGTGGTGTCATCAGTCTTGACCTTTCAACTGGTTTTGGGTGCTGTGGGGCGATCACAACAGAATTAGTGAATACCTTATTTTCATCCTTATAAAGGAAGACTGGAATGCAGTTTACATACATATGTCAAAGAGAAAGTATACTTACAGCCTTGATTATACCTGTCAACTCTCCATCCTACCACCACAATATTGACTGAAGGGAACTTTTTGGACATTACAAAGAGCATCATATTAATCTACTGTTTTGGTGACATCATATTAATCATATCAGAAAAACAAGATTGGCCAGTATACTGGAGGTTTTAGTAGGATACATACTATCCAGAAGTTATTATATAACCCTATGTAATAACTGGAAATTTGGAGTCTTATGATCTGGAGCATTCTTGGATATCTAACCCAGGGTAAGGGGTATATTATTGCTTCTTGCAATTTCCACCACATAGAAGGAAACACAATGTTAGATGGGGCTTTTTGGGGTCTTGATTGTGTGTTTCACACTTAGTAATATGACTTTGATACCTTTAGCATGTGACGCAGTAGGCAACTAGCTTTGAGTGAGCCAAGAATACCGTTAAACACTATGTACTGGAGTATCTTTCATGGGCAAAATTGCTCTTCGGAGCTTGTAGTGAGCTCCAACACAAATTTCACAACATAAAACCCTAGATTTCTAAAGAGAGGACAAGATATTTGTAACAGGAAATTGTAGATCATTTGAAAAAACATGTGGCATCTGACCATGGGACTTCACATGACCATATTTTTTTTTAATTTTATTTTATTATGTTATGCTAATCACCATACATTACATCATTAGTTTTAGATGTAGTGTTCCATGATTCATTGTTTGCGTATAACACCCAGTGCTCCATTCAGTACGTGCCCTCTTTAATACCCATCACCAGACTAACCCATCCTCCAACCCCCTCCCCTCTAGAACCCTCAGTTTGTTTCTCAGAGTCCATAGTCTCTCATGGTTCGTTTCCCCCTCCAATTCCCCCCCCTTCATTTTTCCTTTCCTACTTTTTTTTTTTTAAACATATAATGTATTATTTGTTTCAGAGGTACAGGTCTGTAATTCATCAGTCTTACACAATTCACAGCGCTCACCATAGCACATACCCTCCCCAGTGTCCATCACCCAGCCACCCCATCCCTCCCACCCCCCACCACTCCAGTAACCCTCAGTTTGTTTCCTGAGATTAAGAATTCCTCATATAGTGACCATATTCTTAATGAGTTAGGTTATGTTATACCTATGAGAGCATAAGGTTGAATAGTCCCAGGAGCAATACTTCATGAGATACGAAGTATGAAGTGATATATCCAAAATAAACCGCATGAACAAGTGCCCAGATTTCTACATCATCCGTCAGTGCTTCATTTGTGCTTCTCCCTAAGTTTTTATGCATGGTTACATGAGGGGTAATTTAAGACGAACTTATGTAAGAGAAAAAGTGCCAACTTGGATTCACAGAAGGGTCAACTGTATATGTGGGTCCAAGCTGAAGACACACTTCTGTACTACAGCCCCACACCCCAAGGTCTTTGAAAGGAACATTCTTTCTATGACCAGCACTTCAAGAACTTCATCCAGTCATACACTGTATGAAAAAGAAAAAGCCCAAAGTACAACTCTTCTTAGTGCCAAATAGTTTGGCTAGTTAGCCACACAGTTGGAAGAGAAAAAATGTGAAGTTTGGGGTAAGAAGATTTGAGGAAGAAGCATGGAGATGCAGATACATAAACATTTTGGACCCAAATTGTAAAAATCTTTATACTACATATTTGTGTCACCAAGAGAGAGTTCCCATTTTCTGTTTTCCTAAAATAACTTTAATATTATAAATATCCTTCTAAAGGCTGTTTCAACTGCATTCCATAAATTATATATTTATTTTATTTTCATTCATTTACATATATTTGTTTTTGACTTCCCTTGAGATATCTCATTTGACACCAGGTATATTTAAAAGTGGGTGGTTTAATTTTCATATATTTGGGAATTTTCCAGCTATCTTTCTCTTACTGATTTCTACATTAATGCCATTATGGTCTGAGAAGATAGTTTGTAAGATTTCTATTCTTTTAAAATTTATGGTTTATTTTATGGATCGAAATACTGTCTCTTTTAGAGAAATACACTTGTGCGCTTGAAAAGTGTATGTGCTCTGCTTTTGTTGGGTACAGTGTTCTATAAATGTTTATTAGATCTAGTTGGTTGATAGTCTTATACATTTTTATTAATTTACTGTATATTGTTCTATGTATTATTGAGAGAGGTATGGATTTTTTTAGCTATAATTGTGGATGTGTTTTAGTTCGTCAGTTTTTATCCTGTATATTTTGAAGCTTTATTGTTAGTAACATACACATTTCAGATGTTGTGTCTTAGAATTATTAACCCATTTATTTATATAATGAAATGGGATATTACATAATGTACTATTTTATTCTTAATACTGTGCCTGTTCAGAAGTCCTTTAGTCTGATGTTAATACAACTACTCCAGTTTTCTTGTGGTTGTTGATTGCTTGGTCTGGTTTAATCCATCTTTTTATTTAACCTGTGTCTTTATATTTAAAGTGGATTTACTGTACACAGAATATTCATGTATTACTTTTACATTCTATTTGACTGGCTCTGTCCTTTCATTGGTGAATTTAGATCCTTTATATTTAAACTGATTATAAATTTATATTAAAATCTACTCTTTGTACATATTTTTTATTCTATTTTTTCTTTGTTTCTTTTTTCTTCCTCTTCCATCTTCTCTTAAGGATGTTTTATGATTTTTAAATCTTCTCTATTGAGTTCTTATTTTCATCTTTCTTAAGAAATGTTTTTAGTGATTGCAAGGGTTTAAAATAGACATCTTTAAGTTACCAAGGTCCAAATTCAAATAATATTGTCCCATTTTACGTAGAGAGTAGTAACTTTACATTATATTCCTAATTACTCCCCTCATTCTTCATTCTATTCTCATTGTCTCTAATTTTGGATAGACATATTTACAGTACGTACACTGTTGTCATGTATATATGTAATACATTGCTCCTACGTTTGCTTTAAGCAGTTTCTTTTAGGGCAGTTAAAATAAGAAAATTTAACTTAATTTTACCTTTTAAGTTTATTTTCAGCACCATTCACTCCTTTTTTTTTTTTTTTTGTAGACCTGTTTCAGTCTGGTATCATATTCTCTCTACCAGAAGAGTTTTCTTTAACATTAATTGTTGTGGTAGGTCTGTGGGCATGGATTCTTTAGGTGTTTGAGAATGTCTTTATTTTTTCTTCATTTTTGTAATAAAATGTCACAGGGTATATTATTGTAAGTGGACTTTTTTTAAAAGAACTTTTAAGAGGTCATACCTTTGTTTTCTGGCTTGCATGACTTTTGCCAAAAATATCTGTAATAATTTTTATCTTCATTTCTCTCTATTGTAACATTTTTTTTTTACCTTAATGCCTTCATTTCTTTTTGTTTGTTTGTTTTTCTTTTTTTTGTTTTTAAGAATTTTCAACAGAACATGTCTCAGTCTAAGCCTATTGTTTGTTTGCTTCTTTGTGGTTATCCTTCTTGGTGTTTTTTTGAGCTTCTTGTGTGTTTTCATGTCTGACATTTATCTGGAGTTCAGCTGAGCTGGAGACAGAGCTGACTTTCCAAGTGTTAGAGTAACTGATTAAAGCAACAAGACAAAATGGAAATAGCAACTAAGCCTTTAATCACTAACTCTGATAGTATACCCTGTTCCCTTTTCCCCAGTGGAATAGTATGCCAGTTGAGGGTCAGGCGGATCAGCCCAGACACGGGGCTCTTCTCACTGTTGAGGGAGTTCTGAAAAAAAAATGAATCCTGCAGTTCTCTGGACCCAGGCAGCAGCGGGAGGAATAGGGGAATGAGCCACGAGTGGAAAAAAGTACTGAGTACTGAGTTGTAGTGGAGAAAAATACCAAGTTTCTTTGATAAGACCCTTAAGTAGAGGTGCCTTGGCTAGGAACATAGATAAACATAAAAGCATGGACAGCCAGAGAGGCTGAGTGAGTCCTGACTTAAGTAGTACGTTGGTTGTGTATCAAGTCTGGTGTGGGGAGAGCAGCTTTACCCTGTGAGAACTGCCAGGTAAAGTCTTTGTAAGGTCAGGCCTGAAAAGTCACATACATTTAGACAGAAGCTGGACTCAACATGAATTTTTGAAAATTTACAGCCATTATTTTTCCAAATATTTCTTCTCCCCCTTTACATCTGTCTGCTCCTGAAGTTGCAATTATACATATGCTAGAACACTTGATAGAGTTCCACAGCTGTTTGATGTCCTGCTTTTTTTCCCTATCCTGACATTTTTATTTGTGTTTCAGCTTGGGTGATTCTTATTGAGTAATCATTAATTTCACTGATTTTTTCTTGGCTGTGTTGATTATGCTGATGCACAGGTTGAAGGCTTTCTTTATTTCCATTATGTGTTTTTTAATTTCTACAATTTTCCTTTGATTCTCTAATTTCCATCTCTCTACTGAAATTACCCATGTGATCATGCATGTTATCCTCCTATTTCATTAGAGCTTTGAATTTATTAATCATGGTTATCTTAAATTCTTTTTTTTTAATATTATTTATTTATATGACAGAGAGAAAGAAAGCGAGAGAGAGCACAAGTGGGGTGAGGGAGAGGGAGAAGCAGACTCCCCACTGAGCAAGGAGCCCCATGCAGGACTTGATCCCAGGACTCTGGGATCATGACCCGAGCCGAAGGCATATGCCCAACCGACTGAGCCACCCAGGCACCCCTCTTAAATTCTTTATTAGTCAAATCTAGCATTTATCTTACGTCTGAATCTGGTTATCATGATTACTCTTTCTCTTGAAAGTATTTTCGTTTTGTTTTGTTTTGTTCCTTTTTCATTTGTCTTTTGAGTGTCTTAAAATTTTTTTGTTGTTGAAAACCAGACATGTTATATAAGAGCAGTCGACACTGGGGTAATGGATTTATGCCTCAGAATAGTCACAAGTTTCCTTCTGCTAGGCTTTTAATTCAGGAGATTTTATTAATTTTAATAACTCCAGTTTAGGAGTTGGGCTGCATGTGAGATTTATGCTTCCATGGTGTCCCTCAATGCAACATGATCTTCTGATCTACATAGACCTTGTATTTAGGGTGTTTGGTGGCTTAACAGAGCAAAATTTGCTTGATTTTGCATTTTAGGTTTCCCTTTCTGCTGTGACTCTGAGACAGTATTTTTATATGTTGTTCTGTCCTCTTAGCAGCATGCCGTTGTCATTGTAATTAACCACCTGGCTTGGTGGTGTTGTGGGGGGAAGTGGTGTCTGCTCTTCAGTATAAGATTCTTTTTTTTTTAAAGATTTTTTATTTATTTATTCATGAGAGACCGAGAGAGAGAGAGGCAGAGGGAGAAGCAGGCTCCCAAGGAGCAGAGAGCCCGATGCGGGACTCGATCCCAGGACCCTGGGATCATGACCTGAGCCGAAGGCAGACGCCTAACCATCTGAGCCACCCAGGCGCCCTCATTCTTGTCTCAGGCATGCACCATGTCCCTGGCTACTGGGGATATGGCTTTCTTGGATCTCCTTTTCCTTCCCTGCCTGGAGTTTTGGGCTCAGTGTTTGATTTTACCTCTCCCCAGCAGGGAGTTTTATCCCTCCCTCTTCCTTGCTGTCCCTCAGCTGAAATAAGTGTTCACCAACTAAAGCCAGCAGCATTAGTGTTTCTTGCACATACTGTGTTTTGTGTGCAGCTAGAGGGGAAGGATCAGTAGGAGTTACTTGTCCCTGCTGTATGGCTTCCATTCCTCACCCCCCGCCCCCCCGTCTGCTCCATAGTCACCATAGTCAGCACAGCTCACGGCTCCCGTTGATCTTTTTGGCGAACCGCAGGCAGGTTTTGTGGAGAAATAATGCAGTCCGAGGGTACAAACTCTCCCCAACTTCTGCAGCCCCCAAGGGTTTCATAGTTTCAGGAGCTTCTTACTGGTGTGTGATTGCATCTAGTTGGGTAAGTTTTAGCAGCTTCTCCTCTCCTGTAGGCAGTGTTTCTCCTTAGATTTTGGGTCAGTTTACTGATTTCTGATGAGTTCAAAAAAGTCATGAATTTGAAGTTAGTTCAACATCCTTTTCATTGTAAGAGTGATAGTTCTTTCCAGCTTTTTACATTCTGGAGAGAAAACTAGAAGACAATGGTTAATTTTAGGTCAATAAATATTTATCTTGTTCCAGTGGGTGTATAGTATATTACATATACTACAGAATGAATTTGAATTAAGGTACTGGAAGCATTCACTAAGATATTTAATAAATGGTCATCACTTTCTTTTGGGAAAGAGCAATTCTTGAAGTGTCATTTCCATGACCAAAAATAATTGACAATTAAATAATTAAGAATTTAGAAAACATCAGTGGTTTTCTGCCAACAATTAAATGGGTTATATCTGCATTCTGGGGCCGTTATGAAGTAATTTGTGATATGTTATTTGATTCAGGATGTGATCAATGTTAATTACTTAGAGATAGCAATGTAAATTTGATCAATAATATTCTAATTTTGAGATTTCCCTTCCTTTAATGGGTATAACCCTGATTGTCATTAGTAAATGAAACCTTGTTATATAAATTGCAGTATAATGATAATTAACTCAAAAAGGTTCAATTGTATTGAAAGATAATGATATTTTACTCAAAAAAGATTTGAATGCATTAACCCCAACATTCAAATAATATTAACCCATGTCAGGTGGAAATAGGTGTCAGAATTTCTTTCTAAAGCTCTATACAGATCAGAGCATCATTCCATCTTGGAAGCTATCTTCCTTATTCTCAGTTATTTTAACATATTTTACCTAATTTCAAAGGACTCCTGTAAAAATAATGAACACATATACTTCCATTCTCTTGATAATAAATATTCTGTATCACACATCTCAATTTACAACACTGCTTTTGTGTTGAGTATAAATCTATAACTGATTTATTCTTTTGCAGAAGTTAAGCCTCTGTTAACTTCAGCCTGAAATATTAAATCATGTGACTAGATAGGTGAATAATGCATCATTTCTGAGATCAAGGAACTAATTAATAGGAGAAACGGGGGATAAAATAGGATTCAGTGGATTAATGCCATAATGGAGGCATGGCCAATATAATTTAGATATGCCTAAAAGGGATTATTTAGCTCTGCCCTAAAATGGCCAGAAGGACAAGGTGGAGAGGTAAAAGAGTAAGATTGCATAATATCCACAGTTTTTATAGGAAATGTCAAATGATAAGGGAGGTCCTTGACTTAGGGGACATAAATTGATACTAGTGTTTGGGAAAATATAGACCACTGCTTTAAACAAATGGCAATCCAGTCACATGAAATGTTCAAGGAGGTGTTCCATGTGCAACACAACAAAACAGTGCTAAGAAGTGAGTTATGTTCGGGGCGCCTGGGTGACTCAGTTGGTTAAGCGACTGCCTTCGGCTCAGGTCATGATCCTGGAGTCCCGGGATCGAGTCCCGCATTGGGCTCCCTGCTCAGCAGGGAGTCTGCTTCTCCCTCTGACCCTCCCCCCTCTCATGTGCTCTCTGTCTCTCTCATTCTGTCTGTCTCAAATAAATAAATAAAATCTTTAAAAATAAAAAAAAGTGAGTTATGTTCTTAACATCAATAATGGGGTTAGTCATGGAATTGCTTTATTTTTCACAAATATATTCATCATGCTAAAATATATATATTGTTATGTAATTATTGAATGGTGAGAAGTACTTGATTAATACTGCTGTGGATGCAGAATAATGAACCCAACAAAATTGTCTATGTCCCAATCTCCAGAAACTATGAATACATTAAGCTATGTGGCAAAGGAGAATTAAGGTAGCAGATTAAAGTGAGGTTCTAATAAAATGACTTTAAAATAAGGAGATTATCTTGGATTATCCAGGTAGGACCAATCAGTGTAAATGCAAGTGTGCTTAGGGAGAAAGAGTGAGAAGAAGAATCAGAATAATACAAGGAGTGTGATGATGGAGATAAGTTTAAAGCGATACAATTTTGCTGGCTTTAAAGGTGGAGGATGAGGTCATGAGCAGATCCTCCCCTAGAACCTCCAGAAAGGAACACAGCCCCACAGACACCTTGATTTTAGCACAGTGATACTCATCTCAGATTTCTGAACTACATAATTGTAAGATAATAAATTTGTATTGTTTTAAGCCACTGAGTTTGTGGTTATTAGTTTTTTAATACAAAATGTATACAACTAATTTTGAAAACTAATATCATTTAACACATTTAAGGAATAAACTAACATAATCCCATTTAATAACAGATTCTCCTGAGGGAAGATAATGTCATAGAAATATTCTCTTAGTATGGGAAGATCCCATGGGAATGGAAGGCAACAAAAGCAACATAACCAAGAGGGAAATTGGTTGACTAACACAATAGAATTATCTAATGCCCATACTCTTTGGTAGTAGTTAATTAATCATGGAATTCTTGGGATGGATTTTAATAAATATCTCTTAACTTGATCTCCAAAAAACAAGTCATTCAGTTCTTGTACTTGGATTATTTCACACCTCAGAACCCAATGAAGTGAAGGCTAATGCTCTTAAGGAGATGCTCTGCAATATTTATTATGAATCTTTAATTTAGCTGTCCTCAAAGAGATCTGTGCCCAATTATTGGAGTAACTGTGCGCTGGAAAAAGAAAACTACCCAGACCTTGTGGGAATTATTCAACAGTAGCTCTGAGTTACAATTTCCTTATGAAAACAGTATTTTACATTGACTTGCCTTCATAGTGTCAATTTTAAGGATTAGGAGGTACAGTTTTAATTCACATCTGCTTGACTATATCTCCTACATCATCTGTTATTTTTTCCTATTTCCCAGCATATTGTTGGAATACATATCCTCAGAATGGAGAGAAACCACATTTTCCTCTTGAGTAAATGTTATTATGGTAAGAAATATCAAATGGAACTTTCTGGAGTTCGATTACCAAAGTAATGAGTGAAAAGAAATGCCATATTCCTCAGGATATTTTAGATATTAACCTCATCATGAAAGCCTTAAAAATGTAGGAGTGATCTCACCTTAACCCTCTAGTTGGACACTGCTACAGACAGATGGGTTCAGTAGGAAAGCAATGGATTACCACGCACTGAACCAAATATAATTTCTTACTGAAATAAATAAATGCATCTCTTAGCACTTTTTGTATACTTATTGTTACGCTGGGTGCTGCTCATCTCCATATAGGAAAAAAGAAACACAAAAATCAGCTCTGTCACTTGGCTCTAAAGTTTCAGAGGATCCAATCCAGTGCTTGGAATAACTATAGTAGATTTATATAATTCCTGGAATTTGTGCCAGCCCCCCTTGGGAGATTTGCTGCCTAGGAGTTTTTAAGCATTGCAGTGCTTTCTTCAGGAAGTAAAATTCTATTTTGAGAAGAGGCTCCAGTTATGTTGCTTGACACTTACAGGGACTAAATGCCTGACCATAAGACACTAGTTGACAATGAAACCCATGCTGCCCTTCATTAACTTATCCTTAGCCACGTATTAAACATGCTCATCAAAATGTTACTGTCTAATAGAAGTGATCTCTGTCAGTGCATGTTTAGCACATGCTGAAGGCCAGTGTTAAGTTGCATGTCATCCACCTTACTAGTATACTTCTGCTGCTGCACTAACATCCTTCTCTCAAACTGCATGTATGGCCTCATGGATATGTCTTTATTATTAGTTGCCTGAGAAGAATGGACACAAATTCTAGATGCCTCTGAGTCGTTGGCTGTTGCTGGCCAGAATCAGAATGCTTGAGCATAATAGTGCCAGTAAGGGGAAACACGGAAAGACAGTAATTCATCCAGCATTCTGCCCCAAACAACTGCATTGAAATCTACCTCTAGAAATAGGTATGCAGAAAATTAGGGCTTGTGGGTTTGGGGAGAGGAGAACAGGTTTTCTAAGTCAATTCTAAAGTAATTTTCTTAGATGAAGGAGTTATAGCATTCTCAGACAAGACAGGAGGATCTGCTCTTATTTTCAAGGCATGGTCAGTGGGGCTTGTTTTTAATGCTGTATTTTTGAATCTATATTACAGGTTTTTGGTTCCCTTTCTTTTTTACTCTGTCCCTAAACTTTTATATAAGAGACCTGTAGAAAATGTAAATTTAGTGATACTTTAATTCAGTGATTAGCATAAAACAGCTTTGGGCTTGGCTGTCAACTACTTCAGCCCTGCAGACACTAGAAATAAAAATTATTTTACCACATGTTTAGAAATCCTTGTCTGTTAGTCCATGCTTTGAACAAAAAAATTGAGATTCGAACTTGCCACATTATTTTAGAGGGCTGTTAAGAGTCCTAGAAACAGCCACTTGATCACATGACAAGATATATAATTGATCAAAGAAGAAAATAAAAAATTAACATGTTTCACAAAACACAAAATATGAATGCCAATACGCATGGGAAAATACTTATTTTCATTAGGAATCAGGAAAATCCAAATTAAAACTACAAAAATATTTTAAAAGTCTGACAAGACTAAATGTTGGAAGAATAGGGAGTGTGGTACCCAGTCTCCAAGATGGCCCCCAAAAAGCCATCTTGGTATTTCTTGGTATTATTTCCCTTTTGTAATGTTCTCCAAATTGATCCAAGGCTGACCTATGTGACCAATTTAATATAGCAGAAGTAATTCATGTCTTTTGAGACTAGGTTTTAAAGGTCATTAAAGTTTCCACTTTGCTGATTGTTCATTCTGGCCACCATGCCATTCCCAGGACGTTCAAAAGGCCCACATGGAGCTGAGGCACCAGGCTAGCATCCAGCACCAGTTAACTTGCCATGTGACTAAACTGCTTTTGAAATGAATCTTCTCACCCCTGGCAATCTTATGAGATTCCAGTTCCAGATGACATTTGATTGTGACCTAATGAGAGGCTCTGAGCCCAACTGTCCAGCTACTTAATACTTGACCCACAGAAACTGTGGGAGTTAATAAATTACTATTGTGATTTTAATTCATCAAATTTCAGAGAAATTTATATGCAACAAGCAATAACTAATAGGTAGAGCAATGACAACTTCCATATATCTGCTTTTAAAGGGTAAATTGGTACAGATACTTTGGGAAAAAACTGATGAGTATTATCTAATAAAACTGAAAATATACATACCACATTGTTTAGCAAATCCACTTATTCTTATATATACACCAGTGTCATGTCACAAATACATTTATAGCAGCCTTGTTCATAATAGCAAAACTGGACATAACCCAAATGTCTAATAACAATAGACAAATTCATAAGTAAATCGGAGTATAATCATAGAATAATATACGGCAGTGAAAATAACAAAATGCAACTGAGATGAAATTTCCAGAGCTAAGCGAAATTCAAAATAGTGTAATACAATATGATTTGATTTTATATAAATTTCAGGAATAGGGAGAGTTGACCATATTGTTTGGGAAGGCATACATGAGTAGCAAAGATATAAAGGAAAGCAAGAAATTGATTACAAAGGCATAATAATAGATACTCGACTATTCTTCAGGGAATTCTTAAAAGAAGAGGGAAGAGTTTTTCATTGAGAAGATGCATGGTGAGAGTGAGGGCTGCCTTTCTGGGGTCCTGACAGTGTTCTGGCTGCTAGCTTTGTTTACATAGTTACATAGGTGTTTGCTTTATAATTATTTATTAAATAAGACATATATGATGTATGTACTCTTCTGTATTTTATTTCACAATATAAGTGTATTTAATAAACACCGTGTAATATTCAGTATGTAGTAGATATTCTAAAAGTTACAAATATTAACCATTAATTTTTTATCAACACTATAAAAGTAAGTATTTTTATTAGCCCCATTTTACAGATTACGAAGTTCAGACACAGAGAACTTAGGTAAATGCTCAAAGTCATACCATTGGTAAGTAACAGAGTGAGAATTCAGACTCAGGCAATTTGGCTCCAGAGCTTTGTGCTTAGGAACTAACTGGCTTTGTTTCGTTGGTTGGTTGGTTGTCTTAAGTTTAATTGTTTCATTGGTTAGTTTTTGTTGATTCCTTTGATTTGGTTTAAATAGACAAGAGAGGAGAAGGATATTTTTCTCTTTGTGTGAGAACTTAACTGTGTCATTTACTCCTGTGTTTCTGTGGCATAATGAAGGGTTTGAACTAAATAAATAATTTCAAAACAAGCCCAGGTTGTGGGAAGACTGGTAGAAAGACAAAGAAAGATGTAAATGGATGGTGTACACAATTTGAAGAGCAGCGCCACTTTCATCTCTTTTGTATATGGTTCTTCTGTGTAAAATAATGCATATATAAAGTATGTTAAAGCTTTAATATATTAGAAAATGGAGGCATTCCTTAGAGTTCCTCCTAACTCTGACACATAGTGACAGAGATCTCCATTTTGCCATTGCCCAGAGATCTTCCCTAAACATTCATCCACATTGTTTTTATCTCGTAGCATCTTCAGGCTCTGATAACTCCTGATACAATTGGTAATTTAATCCCAATAAAGCACATCTAGACGCTGACCTTGTCCCTAAAATTTAAGGGCACGTATTTTTAGAGGGAAAGATCCTCGTTTACCAGAGTGATCTTTGTGCTAAGATATGACAAGGCATAGAATGTCTATATATCTCAAGGAAAGTTTCAGAGCTTTTGAAAGCCACAAGAACTAATAGCAGATACGAGAATATAAATATAAATAGAGATGTCTTTATTTTGGAGAAACAGACTTTTTTGTTTAGAAATAACATTTTAATTCATGGACAGTTCAGGAGTAAGTAAAATTATGACTTGTTAGAACAACTCACAGCTTAATACTAACCAAGTGTGCTGAGTGATTCATGTTTCATATAAATTTAATTATAAAATAAATAAGAAAGAGAAACTGTGAATTGTGTAAGACTGTTGAATCACAGACCTGTACATTTGAAACAAATAATGCATTATATGTTAAAAAAAAAAGAAGATAGTAGGAAGGGAGAAATGAAGGGGGGGAAACCAGAGGGGGAGACGAACCATGAGAGACTGGACTCTGAGAAACAAACTGAGGGTTCTAGAGGGGAGGGGGTGGGGGGATGGGTCAGCCTGGTGATGGGTATTAAAGAGGGCACATATTGAATGGAGCACTGGGTGTTATACGCAAACAATGAATCCTGGAAAACTACATCAAAAACGAATGATGTAATGTATGGTGATTAACATAACATAATAAAATAAAAAAATAAGAAATATTCAATTTCTATCACTAAGAAACAACAAGTGAATGAAAGGGGATTCAAGTGGAAATCTCTGACAGCCTCAGGAAAAAAAAAAAAAAAACAGAAAAACCATTTCATGGTACAAATGGAAAAATGATATATGAATAAAGTCACTTTTGTGATTCAGAAATGTAGAGAGATATAGAATCAAGAGAAGTTCTGAGGATTGATAGTCAGAAAAACAACAAAAAAAATAACATTGCAACTTTCATAAACCTTTCTTATTGGCAAATTTAAACAGTTTTTTTCTTCTGCTGAAATTGTTCTAATCCAACAAGAGACAAGACTGGGAGGCTCAAGGGAAGGAAAGTAGCAAATGAAAATTTTTATATGAGATTAGGAAATAAAGGACTGATTTAGTTCTTGTGACAGCATGTCTGTTTTCAGCATAAATGAGAGCTATTCATATTTTAGTAGAGGCTATTCATATAGAAAAAAATTCCTAAGAATTCATATAGCAGAAAAGTGCCTTTCAATCTCTTTTTATTGTAAATAGATATACTGCAAAGTTTGTATTTGTGTAGCGACCCCCCAACCTTTCTAGCCAGACACAGAAATTTGTCAGGAGAACAAAAGTATGTTTCTAGTTGGCTTCAACAAAGCTGTGGGGAAACTTTATCCATAATATGCCTTTCTAATAAATATGCTGGACAAATGATTTTTAAAAGAAGAGAATTATTGACAGTTGCCTGCCCCACAGTTCATACAGATATGGGCATATCTTGTCTTCCATTGATATAATTGGAGATTATTTATGTCTATAAATTTATAAGCTCTAGATAGTAATGATGAATTACTTTTGGACTGGAGTATATATTATTTGAAATCAATAGCAGTTTTCTCAATGATAATAGACATTTCCATTAAAGTCATTGACTTGCACTTTTTGAAATATTTCTTAAAGGAAGGGGTGACTGATAATATTGTTATTATGTAAGTCTGTGTGAAGTTATTGTGAATTTATAAAAGTGGTGAGTCTATAAATCACTGTATAGTGGGGTTACTCTGGGTAAATTAAATCTGCAAACTACTAAGAGAAAATAGATCTTAGTATTAGAATTCTTATAAATGGAGTGCAGTAGATTTCTGAGTTTCACAAATAAAAATAACTAAGAGGTTTATACCTTACACTTAATCAGTTGCTTTAAACATTTTAATGTATGTATAAAAGATATCATTGATTTTTCTATTTTGAATCAAGCAGCTTTTACTTTAACAGAATAAATCTCTGTCTTAGGTAAAAGAAGTACATGCATGGATACTAAATTCAAAGAATTGATTATAGAATTCATTAACTGATTTAAAATATTTATTTTACAGATGTTTATTTTGCACCTATTTAGTTTGGGCACTTGGCATAACATGGTAAACAGAGCATTTGAAAATATTAATTATTGCTCATACCACTATCTTTATATTCATTCTTCTGAGCTTTAAGAGTCTTAGATGTTTCCTAATGGGCCATAGACTGGGGAAATGAAATAGTATAGATTGTTGTGTACAACTTTCTTATCATAAACCGTGGTAGATGAATATAATAAGTGTGTTTTTCAGGGGCGCCTGGGTGGCTTGGTCTGTTAAGTGTCTGACTCTTGATTTTGGCTCAGGTTATGATCTCAGGGTCGTGAGATTGAGCCCTGCATAGGGCTCTACGCTTAGTGGGGATTCTGCTTGAAGATTCTCTCCCTCCCTCTCCCTCTGCACATCCCCACTGTGCATGCTCTCTCTCTCTCTCTCTAAAATAAATAAATAAATCTTTTTTAAAAATGTGTTTTTCAGGTGTAGAAAATCATCAGCTGATTAATGACAGTCTTAGGAAAGTAAAACAAATCTTAATAATAATAATATGTTAATTATTATTAAATACTAATATATTATTAATAATATTAGTATATTAACAACATTAATATGTTATTATTATTAAGCTTTGTATCTTTGAAGTCTGTGCTCTTCAGAGCACCAGTGTGATCCTCTCTTTCCACTGGAATCATAAGGGTGGTATGAAAGAAATCAGAGTTTATTCCAGGAGTCAAGACTTGAGAATTAATTTACCAGAAAAACCCTGAAAGCCTGTATAAAAGCACTGGTGGAATTTCTTTGTATTTTGTTATTAGTTTTTTTACTTAACAAAAACACATCACTTGTTCATTCATTCATCTGTTTATTCAAAAGCATAACTGATAATTCACTATATACCCAGTATCTTACTAGGTACTAGGGTAATATCCTATGTCTAATACTCTTCGTGCTACTACAAAGTTTATGAACTAGTGAGAGAAACCAACATTTCACACGTAATTATATAGCTGCCGGTTGCTACAGGTGGTCATAAATTGAGTGATAAGGGAGGGCTTGTCCCCAGTAGTAATATTTACAGTCACAGTTGAAGGACACATAAGGTAGTAGCCAGGGAAAGAAGGAAGTCATGAAAGAGGGAAGAGTTCTAGACTGAAAAAGTATCTTAGGCAATTTTCCTTAGTGGGATAAAAATACCATGTATGAAGAATGGAAAAGTGACTCAGCTGTCTGGGAGGAGAGAGTGAAAGCAGTAAATATATGCATGGTCTTAGAGAAATAGTAAGGATTTTTCTCTTTTCTCTAAAGAGAAGCCAACAAAGGCTTTGAAATAATAACTTGACATATTCCAGTTTGCATTTAATAAGAACATTGGAATTGCTTTATTACAAATGGAGAGGAGGTAAAAATGAATCTAAAAGACATGAATGATTTGCCCCACCCCCATCAACTCTGAATTCATCCCTACTCCTCTCCTCCTCGATCACCCCATACCAGCCACACTGATCTCCAGAGGTTTCTTCCGGCTTTCTTAGCATTCCCCAACTTAGGGCCTATGCAATGGATTTTCTCCTTCCCTAAAATACTTAGAATATCCGCATGTCTTGATCCTTCAACTCTTTTTGGTTTGTTACCCTATCAGAGTGGCTTTTTCTTACCTCAAAAATAACACCGCCACACTCCCATCAACCTGGTATTTACTTATCTTCATTAATCTGCTTTATCGTTCATTGTAGTACTTCTCACCATCATACATGCTACGTACTTATCTTTTATTCTACAAAGTACTGAGCTTCATCAGGCAGGACCTTCATCAGCTCTATCCCATTGCTACACTCCTAGAACTAAGGGATTATACCTGGTAAATAGCAGGTGTTCAATAAATAATTTCTCAGTGAATGAATGAATGAATACTAGAGTCTCTTTTAGGCACTGGGAAGCCAGTGAGAAACAAGACAGTCATTACCATCAAGACCTTTTATATTTTATTACATGGAGACTTGATGCTCAAATAACTACATAGACATATATTAGGATATAACCAGATTTTCTCCACCACAGGCCCTTATTTCTGCACTGCTTAAATGATTAATTTCAATAGTCTAATTCAGTCATTTATATTTTTATATGCTTCAAAATCAGAAGGCACAATTGTAATGATTCTGGCTCTTGTAGTAAATGCTGTTGAGTGGTAAAAACATTAATGTAAACAATTTTAATAGTATATAATAAAGAGTAAAAGAAACATGTAAAAAAAGAAAAAGAATTCCATGATAAAGAATGAAGGGGGGGAAATTGGAGGGGTAGACGAACCATGAGAGATGATGGACTCTGAAAAACAAACTGAGCGTTCTAGAGGGGAGGGGGGTGGGAGGATGGGTTAGCCTGGTGATTGGTATTGAGGAGGACACGTTCTGCATGGAGCACTGGGTGTTATGCACAAACAATGAATCATGGAACACTACATCTAAAACTAATGATGTAATGTATGGGGATTAACATAACAATAAAAAAAAAGAATTCCATGATAGAACAGGAGAGTAAAATAGTAATCTGTCTGAAGAGTTAGGGGAAAATTCCCAGAAAGTGCTATTAATAGTGATTCTTAACAGAGGAGTAAGATTTTACGGAGAGACACAGTGAGAAAGATGTTCCAGTAGAGGAAAGAAAATTGAACAAATGCAAAAATAAAAGTAGGAAGAATTCGGCCTCATAGATTTATAGAAATTTGCTGTATTTGTGAGTTACTTGTGCAAGTTAAGTCTGAAAAATTAAATTAGGTCTGATAATAAAGGCCTTTATAGTTAAAAAATAATTTGAACTTTTGCCTGTTTTCAAGTAAGGCATCATAGGAATATTGCTTTTACTCTGACAACATGAATAGATTTTCATTTTAAGAAGATAAATCTGTAAAAAATAATAAAAAATAAATAAAATAAAATTAAATAAATAAAATTAAAAATTAAAAAAAATAAATAATAAAAAAATTTAAAAAATAAAAAAAAGAAGATAAATCTGGGGGCGCCCGGATGACTCAGTCGTTAAGCGTCTGCCTTCTGCTCAGATCATGATCCTGGGGTCCTGGGATCGAGCCCCACATCGGGCTCCCCGCTCTGTGGGAGGCCTGCTTCTCCCTCTCCCACTCCCCCTGCTTGTGTTCCCTCTCTCGCTGTGTCTCTCTCTGTCAAATAAATAAACCTTAAAAAAAAAAAAAGATAAATCTGGTGGCATATTAGATTTGGATTAATAGAGTTAAGAAACAAAGCCTGAAAGACGGTAAATCCTTAGATAGAAGATTATGAAATTTTATGTCTGATGTTGTAAGGGTGAAGAGAAAGATGTGAAATAAAATACATTGAAGAAAAATGAAATAATATGGTGATGTGATGGGGATGGAGAAAGTCAAAGTCTAGTTTTCTCCTGAGTGACTAGGGAAATGGTGGCTATCTGGTAGATCTGAAAAATAAGGACAGAGGATCAGTTCAGCTAAAAGATGAGTGTTGGCTTAGGTAAATTAATTTTGTCATATCTGTAGGACTCTTAGGTGGCAAAACATCAAGAATACAAAACTTGAGGAAGGGTATAAAAGCAATATATGATTTAAAATCATTGGCATGTTTGTGATTTGCTAACGTGATACAATATATGAATTCATCAAGGGAAAGTAAATTATTGAAAAAGAGAGGAAACCAATTTAGAACCCTGAGGAACATCAAAATCTGATGACTGAAAAGAGTGGTTTTTTACAGGTTTATTCATAATTGCCAAAACTTTGAAGCAAGATGTACTGCAGTAAGTGAATGGATGAACAAACTATGATACATCCTACAATGGAATATTACTGAAAGATAAAAAACAGTGGATTAAGTCATAAAAGAGACATGGAGGAAACTATAATGCATATTATAAATGAAAGAAACCAGTCTGAAAGGGCTCAGAATTGTATGATTCCAACTCTGTGACATTCTGGGAAAGGCAAAACTGTGGAAACAGTGAAAGATTAGCCATTTCCAAAAGTTAGTGGGGAGGAATGGAGGAGCAAATGGAACCCAGGGATTTTTAGGGCAGTGAAACCCTTCTGCCTGATACTGTAATGGTAGATACAGATCATTATATGTTTGTCAAACTCTATAGAATATATAACCAAAAAATGACATTTAATGTAAACTATGGACTTTTAATAATAATATATCAATATTAGCTTATTGTAAGTTTTAAGAAATACATTAATGCAAGATGTTAATAGTAGGGGAAACTGGGAGAGAGGGATGTTGTATGGGAACTTTGTACTTCCCACTCAGTTATTTTTAAATCAAAAACTTCTCTAAAAAATAAAGCCTACTAATTAAAAACTAAACACATCAAATGTTGGCAAAGATATAGAACAACTTGGGAGGGAGGATAAAGAGAAGTAGAAAATGAAACATAAAAAAGCTGTGATCAAATGAATATTGGGAAAAGGAAAAAATCACATGGAAAACAAATGCTAATATCAAATAGGATAAAAACTGAAGAAGTGAACTTCATTTTGCTACTAAGAGCTCATCAATAATCTTAAGAATGAATTCCACAGGGAGAGGATTAAAAACTAGAATTCTGATTAAAAACTAGAATTCATAGGAACTGAATTGGAACTAGTACCTAGAGATTTAATTTTTTGCTGCAGTTTCTTCTTTTAATTCAACTTCCTCATTGGAGATAGTGCAAACTTTCTAAAGCATAGCTTCTGCTTATCATTCATCAGTGAATATTCACTATCTATACAATGAAGCCCAATTTTTAGATGTATTAAGGTGCCTGCCTTAAATATATACTTCAATCTTTCTTCAAGAGCTTGCATAATATGGAAACTGTTTATTTTTAGGAAATGAGTGAGAAGAGATATATTTTAATTGAAGTTCTTCCTGTGGATATAGGTTCGGAATAGTACCATCTTTAAAATGTTGGACCAAGGGCGCCTAGGTGGCTCAGTCGTTAAGCGTCTGCCTTCGGCTCGGGTCATAATCCCAGGGTCCTGGGATCGAGTCCCACATCGGGCTCCCTGCTCGGCAGAAAGCCTGCTTCTCCCTCTCCCACTCCCCCTGCTTGTGTTCCTGCTCTCGCTATCTCTCTCTGTAAAAAAAAAAAAAAAAAAAAAAAAAAAAAAAAATTGGACCAATTCCAATGCCTTGAGAAATAAATGGATAAGAATACATACTGAAGTGGTAAGCAATGGCGGTGATATGTTTTGCTTGATCCTATCAGAGAAAGCAGGGCCTTGATATAAGTGTCATCAGACAATACATGAATAGGTTTTTAAGTTTCCAAATAATTATTTTTGACCCTGGGTATTTGAGGATGGTTATTTCTGTAGTGTCTGGGTACAGAAACCTAAACCTGTCATGAACTGAGGAAGTGCCAAAGCAGATCAAGTATTTTCTTGGGTGTTCTGGAGCTTAAAACTGCTGAAATGTTAAGATCTATAGGTGTTGAAAAATTGAATTGGGGTTAATTTTAAGTCTCTGAAAGTGGCTCTCATTCTATAATCTTGCACCACACAGAAAACAATCTGATGGTTAGAAGGCTTTTCTCTTTTATTTTTTTTTTTTTTAGAGATTTTATTTTATTTATTTGACAGAGAGAGAGACAGCGAGAGGGGGAACAGAAGCAGGGGGAGTGGGAGAGGGAGAAGCAGGCTCCCCGCCAAGCAGGGAGCTCGATGTGGGGCTCGATCCCAAGACCCCAGGATCATGACCTGAGCCGATAGCAGGCGCTTAAGGACTGAGCCACCCAGGCGCCTCCGGCTTTTCTCTTTTAAAGTCAACTTAAGTGAATAGCCTAATAATTTTAAAAGAATTAGTGACTATCATTTATATAATTGAATGAGTATCAGTATTGCTTTTGAATTTAATTTTTTAAAGAAAAGTTTTCCTCATTGATGATTATCTTAGTTGAACTTGAAACACTTAGATTTGAGGCTGTCAAATAATGTATACAACTGAGTAGTCATGCCTTATTTTAAATACAGTTCCCCTCAACAATTTTAAGGAGGCAAACAAAGAATGTGCAGTTTTGTTAATAATAGTTCAAGTTTTGTTTTAACTGTTTAGCTCATCTATATCAAACAGCTCTGAATTCTAAAATACAGAGCTGCATCCTTAACTTGGATACTATCTCAGCACATCTGGGAATATATATTTGATCTAAGGAAGTTGATAATATCCAGAAAAGTATCTTGTACCCAATGGTTACAGAGGCATACAAGTTTTACATTTTCCTAAATTAGATTGAACAGTATTCACCTTGTTACTTACTTACAAAATCAAGGCAACACGTGCACCAGATAGGGACATCTCATCTTACCTTGAGCAAACAGACAGTCCTCAGAAATACTTACATTTGCTTGGTTATCACACCGGATTTTAGAGCAACTGAAGACTGATTATTAAAGACATAGATTTCACAGAACTTAAACCATGAGCAACTGAATTCATTATTGATATTCTTAGTTTCTTCATTTGATTTAATGTGCTTATAAACACATAATTGAACAAAACTGTTTCTATCTGTTTCCCTGCCCTCACCTCTACTCTGGCAGTAATGAGGCCAAAACAAAGTGACTATTAGAAATTCTGTACACAATATCCTTGTCTGTAAGGTAAGTTTTACAAGGCAGGAAAATCAGTCCTTATCAACTAAATAATATTTCCTACAATTTGAATCTGTGAAAAATATTAACAATGTATAGTCACTGTCTATCCAACACTATGGGGGAGAAATTTTATTTACTTAGCATTGCCACAGTTTTTTGCCTCAGTCTTTCTTTTAGCTATTTGCTAGTACAAACTCCTTTTCATAATCAGTTTTCATTCAAATTTAGCTTGAAATTAAATATGCCATATTTTTATATAATGAAAAGTATGATTTTTAATTGGTGACAAAAGAAAGAGTGTAAATATTTAGAAATTAAAGTGACATTCTCCACTTTTTCCTTTTCATACAGTGACAGCACACGATCTTTGCTAGTAATGCCTGAATATTTATTTTGTGCCAGGTACTCTTTTAAGTGAGTTGCAGGTATTAGCTAATGCAATTCTCACAATTGTTCTAAGAAGTAAATGGCATCCTTTTCCCTACTGTTATACATATAGAAACTATGGCACAACTTAAAATCATAAAATTCTTAGAAGAAAACATAGGTGGTAAGCTCCTTGACATAGGTCTTTAGAATGATTTGTTGGATTTGACACCAAAAGCAAAGGCAACAAAAGCAAAACTAAACAAGTGGGACTACATCAAACTAAAAAGCTTCTGTACAACAAAGGAAACCATCAACAGAATGAAAAGGCAATCTATGGAATGGGAGAAAATGTTTGTAAATCATATATCTGATAAAGGGTTAATATCCAAAAATATATAAAGAACTCCCACAACTTAATAGCAAAAATAATGATAATAAATAATAATCCAATGAAAAGTGAATGGAGGAACTGAATAGACATTTTCCTAAAGAAGACCATCCAGAAGATGGCCAGTAGGTACATGAAAAGATGCACAACACAACTAATCATCAGGAAAATACAAGTCAAAACCACAATGAGATATTAGCTCATACCTGTTAGAATGGCTTTCATCAAAAGACAGGAGATAACAGGTGAGAATGTGGAGGAAAGAAAACCCTGTGCACTGTTGGTGGGAATGTAAAGTTGTGCAGCCAATTGGAAAACTGTGGAGGTTTCTCAAAAAATTAAAAATAGGATTGCCTTACACAGTTCACAGCGCTGTGAAAGACTATGAAATGGACTCTGAGAAACAAACTGAGGGTTCTAGAGGGGAGGGGGGTGGGGGGATGGGTTAGCCTGGTGATGGGTTTTAAAGAGGCACGTACTGAATGGAGCACTGGATGTTATACGCAAACAGTGAATCATGGAACACTACATCAAAAACTAATAATGTAATGTATGGTGATTAACATAACATAATAAAATAAAAAAAAATATAGGATTGCCATACATTTTAGCAATCTCACTTCTGGGTATATACCCAAAGGAAATGAAAACAGGATATCAAAGAGATATCTGCTCTTGCAGCGTTATTCACAATAGCCAGTATATGAAAACAATCCATGTGTCCATCAAGAGATGAATGGGTAAAGAAAATTATTCCACCATGAGAAAGAAAGAAATCCCACTATTTGCAAAAACATAGATGGACCTTGAGGATATAAGCCAGACAGAGAAAGACAAATACTGCATGGCATTATATATAAGTGGAATCTAGAAAAAAAAAAAATCATAGACACAGAGTAGAAAAATAGTTGCCAGGACCTGGGGAGTAGGGGAAATAGGAAGAGGTTAGTAAAAGGGTGAAAACTTTCTGCAATAAAATGAAAGAAGTCTGAGGATCTAATGTAAAACATAGTCACTACAGTGACTGTATTGTATAACTGAAATTTGCCAAGAGAATAGAACTTAAATGTTCTTGCCAAAAAAAGAAAAAAAATGATAGATATGTTAATTAACTAGATGAGGGGAATGCTTTCACAATGTAAACCTATATCAAATCACCATGATGTATACTTTAAATATCTTATAATTTTATCTGTCAACTATACCCCAATAAAGGTGAAATAAAAAAAAATAAATTCTAGCACCGAGAAATTGGATAATTAAGTATGGTCTCTGAATTAGTGACAGAACAAGATATAAAAACAGATACATATAGATACACAGTTCATTATATTTTTAACTACTATGTTATTCTAAAATTTAGCTTTCCTATAGATTAAATCAATTTCAATCATATGGAAGAGATCAGTTGTATGGGTTTAAATATGTATTTTGATAATGTGGCAAACAGATAGTAACACAAAAGTTTTATTACATGGCGCTGCTGATCTGAGTTGTGTTTTGATGAATAAAAGGAAAGATCCCCTTAGTTAAGTAGTGCCATTTGAGTAGTTGCAAACTGGAATTACCAAAACGTCAAAAGGCTTATTTGGGTCTGTGTGTTCAGCTAATACAACAACCCAGATGGATTCATAGAATGTAATGTATATTTATAGAATGTGATGTAAACACTCCTCTAGCATCCTCAGACATACTTGGGGAAATATGGAGCTCTGTGGCCTGCTGTATGGAATTCAGATATTTTTTTTTCAATTCACATAAAAGTATTCAGATTTTACTCCAATATTAAATAGAAAGATGATCTCCCAAAGTCTGGAAAATTTAAAAACATATACAAAAAAAATTCAAGTAGTGATTATGTGTAAAATGCCTAAATATGTTTGCTTAAGAGTTTATAAAAATAATTGAGGGCAACCCTTAAAACAATTAAAAGATAGGAAGGAGGAAAAGGAAAAGTAAAAAAAAAAAAAAGTTTTCTTTAATGACAAATTAAAGATGACTTAAAATTATGGAAGGAGAAAGATGAAAATCAGTGAAAAAACATTAATGACATAAAAATGAAACTTTTTAAAAGAAAAATATCTAAAATTGATTAGAACAGTTTAAAATATACAAATGTGTGAAAATAAAGACAAAAGATAACATGAAATGCAGAGTCCAAATGAGAAGGAAATAATGAAAAATGAGGAACATGGATATTAAAAATAAAATCTAAAGCAGCACAAACAATAGATATATTCAGTCATTGTTACATATAGATAGAAGATAAAAATGTTTTAATGATATGTATTTTATGTACAAACAAAGCAATAACAAAAGTTCACTGAAATCTAGCTCATGGATGAGAACATAATTGATGTTGATAGATTTCATAGCTTAGTGACACCAATAAAAAAGGCAGAAAATAGGAAACACCTTCCAATTGTATCCGTATTTCAGCTTTACTTGTAATTAAAAGGGGCAGAATTCTGGGTACAAACCACAGCGCATGATCATAAATTCTGATATGCTGCCTATTTGGAATGCAAATTCAACAGATTCGCTCACAACAGATATGATATGTGTTGTTTTGACAGAACAGATGTAGAAAGGACCATGGATGTAAAAATTTAAGGGTCCTCATAGATAGAGTTGAGGTAAGTGCAGGAGTCTCGTCAATCCAATGATTGATTAATGATTAATACATTTTTGAAAATCAGAAGCAATATTTGAAAGGAATGCGGCAAGGTCACCCAGGGCTTGGACCTGACCAGTGTGTTAATCTTGTACTATAATGACATTGGCATCTAGGAATGATGTCTTAGAAAACTTTTTTATTGAATTTGCAAATGATATCAAGGCTGTAGAAGACAATTATTACATTAGAAAAGTGAAACTAATCTTATTTATAAAGACCTTGGAAATCTTTTGGTAAAAAGAGAAACTACTTGTAAGCAAAATTTAATAGAGGTAAATACAAAGTTATAAGTCTGGTGTTTTTAAAATAGTTGTACAAAGAAGACATAAAATGATGTAATTAAGGAGTTAATCCAAAAAAAATCTGCCTTCAATTGATTAAATGATATCTAACATCTTGTTTGGCTTTAAAAGTTATAAAATAAGGGCACCTGGGTCAGTCAGGTAAGCTTCTGCCTTGGGTTCAGGTCATGATCCTAGGGTCCTGGGATTGAGCCCTGCATTGGGCTCCCTGCTCAGTGGGGATCCTGCTTGTCCCTCTCCTCCCTCCCTGCTCGTGCTCTCTCTTGCTATTTCTGTCTCTCTGTCTCTCAAATAATCTTAAAAATAAAATAAATTTAAAAAATAAAAATTGTAAAATAAAGTGACTAGTATTAAAACTAAAGAGATACTGTTAGAGTTAATTCATTTATTTATTATCTCAAATAATAATGCAGTTGCATCCTGATTCATGCACTTTTGTCTATGGTTTGGCTGGATGGTCAGGGACTTGGTAGGAACATGACTAGAAAATTGTTGATAAGGAAATTTGAGAAAGAGGAATGTTAGTAGACCTCTATGTTTGGGCAAGAAACATGAAGATAATTGTGTCCTATGTATATGTTCACCAAAGAGTGACTTCAAGAGGACAATTTTAATGATTAAGTCAATAGGATGACCACTTTTATGGAAATCAGTCAGCCTTGTTTCCTAACCACTCTCATCATCAGTCAGTAAGCTGACAAAGTGTCCATTGTGGCAGAGATGAAGGTCATGCATGGGGTTTAACTTCCACTCACCAGTCTCAGCCTGGATATAGCCACTGTGAGTACCTAGTCTGCCAGATCAACACTGAGTCCTCAATATGGCACCATTCTTTAGAGTGATCAGCCAGCTACCTGGTGACAGTTTGAGTATATTGAACTGCTTCTGTCATGGAAGAAGCACAGTTTTGTTCTTACTGAGCTTGACATTTACTCTGTTTACAGATTAGCCTTCCTTTCACACAGTGCTTGAATTGGATATTATTTTTTTCTTGCCTTCAGACTCAAAACATTGGTTGTTTCTATGTCTTCAGCCTCCTGGCTTTGGACTGGAACTATACCATAGCTGTCTTGGTTTTTCAGAGTGTCCATTGCAGGTTTGGGGATTTCTCCCCTTTCATAATCACAGAAGCCAATTCTTTATAATTTCTCTCCCTCTCTCTCCCTAAACACACACACACACACACACACACACACACACATGTCCTTTTGGTTCTGTTTCTCTGGAGAATCCTGACTAATACAAGCATCTTCTCAGAACTCCACTTCTCTACATTATATGTGTTATTTTCCACAATAACTGTCATCATCCCTGGTTTATGCACAAAAAATTGTAGACAAATGGATGGATTTAGGATTGGAGCTTTCACAACAGGGCATGACAACAGGGCATGGGAACAGGGAAATGATGGAAGAATGTTAGGTAGAGGTGAAGAGAAGTACAGATGAGCTAAGGAAAGTGATACCTCACCAGTACAATTGCATTCAGAGATAGAAAACACTCTCCTTGATTCTCTTTCACCTTGTTATCATCTACTCTCAGCCCTAACTTTCTTCTTTTTAATTTCTCTATGAAAGACATGTGCATTTACGTTCCATATGTTTTCACCATCTCTCATGTGCACAGTCTACTGGGACAATGCATTTAGGTCTTACTTAAGAACTGTCAAATCCAATGAACAAAGTCCAGTCCTCTTCCTACCTGTATTCCAGACCACTCAAAAACACTTTATCTTCTCAGAAACTCTGACTTTACTTTTGGTGAACCACCTTTCTCAATTCTACTCTTAGTTTGAAATATAGTTTTTAAAAACCTGTGTATTATTTAAAGATATGTTACCTGAACGGTATTTTCTTTTGTTTCAGGTTTTAAATTTTAGTTAGTTAACATATAGTGTAATATTGATTTCAGGAGTAGAATTTACTGTTTCATCACTTAAATACAACATCCAGTTCTCATCACAAGTGCCTTCTTTAATACCCATTACCCACTTAGCCCACCTACCCACCAGCAACCCTCAGTTTCTTCTCTTTCAGTAAGAGCCTCTTATGGTTTGCCTCCCTCTCTCTCTCTCTCTTTTTTTTTTTCCTTTTCCCCTATGTTTATCTGTTTGGGTGGTACTGAATTCATCTTTATGAATTCATCTGGAGTCCCAGTCTATCTAATTTGGAATCGAAGTTCCTATTTCTAGAAATAACCTCAGAATATCTCTTACATGTACCAACAAATATTCACTAGATCTGAGCGCAAGTAGTACTACAATTTTGAGACTTCTCACCCTGATGATTATAATAAAAAAATAATGTGAAATTCTGATTTACCATAGCCAAAACCATCACCTAGTCTAACTGAAGGTGTGTCAGACCTCTGCTTTTGCCCAATAAATTCTGGGATAGTTTAGCTACTTCTTTTAATATTGAAAAGAGAACAATACCTATTCTTGGCTATCATAGTCAAGTATTTGGATTCCTAACACTGTACTGAGTCCATTTGTAAATCCTGGTATTTTTTACCTGGTGCATACCTTTACCAAAGTAAGATGAAAAAAGATAAGTTAAATGGTTGCTCCCATACTGTAATTTAGAACTACCAACCCCTTTGGATCCTAAATCCTTTGCTATGTCTAAATATCATTAATAGGCTTGTTTTTTTAGATGATGGCATATATTCTGAGAGTTGTATTGACCTTCCCTGAAATCTAAGTTCTTTGGTTGTTATGTGCTCCGCTCCCTAACAAGTATTTGACATTTCTGTAAATATCTGAATATATACCATTAGAGAGGATTATGCTAACATCAGTGGTGATCAGTGTTTATCTATAAGTACTTTCAGATAATGACATTTCTAATTGTATTCTCTCACAACTCCTTCCCTGCATGAAATCATAAATAATAGAATTAGCAGAAAATAGAGTTATTAGTTACTTATTTAATATCAATGCAATTTCCAGGAGAAAAGAACATTTTAAAGGTCAACCAAAGGGAGGGGAAGATCCATAGATTTGTTTACATAGAATAGAAAAATTATGTTTAGGAAATAATTACACTCAAAGGCAACAAGGAATTGAAGTGAATATCTGGAAACTGCTGAGTAGATCATGGTGGAGATTTTTAATGTGTATTTCACATAAAAAATAGAAATAAAGAGAAAAATGAGGAGATGGTTTATATCACTGGTATGCAAAGATACAAAAATTAAGACAGTGATTTTACAGAAAGATAAAATTTCAGCAATGTAGAAAGATTTGTGTGTGAGTTGTGTGTGTATATTTTTGATTAATTTCCAGTGCCTAGAAGGAAATATACAATGCTGCTGGGCGTACAAACTGAAGTTACGTTTTAAGGGACAATTTAACATAATGTGTCAAACAGGTTTCAGTGAATTATTCTAAGAAAATGATTGAAAACCTGTCCCCAAATTTATATATGTGTGTGTGTGTGTGTATAAAAATAAATATATATACATATATTATAGCAAGGTGTAGAGAAACTGAAAAGAATAAAATTTTCAAATATAAGGGGATTGATTAAATAAATTGTAATATGGAATAGACTTTGAAAGTGATTTTTTTTTTAAGATTTTATTTATTTATTTGACAGAGAGAGAGACCGCGAGAGAGGGAACACAAGCAGGGGGAGTGGGAGAGGGAGAAGCAGGCTTCTCGCAGAGCAGGGAGCCTGATGTGGGGCTCGATCCCAGGACCCTGGAATCATGACCTGAGCCAAAGGCAGACGCTTAACGACTGAGCCACCCGGGCGCCCCTGAAAGTGATTTTTAAAATATAGTTAAATGTATAAAATTTGGAAATGAATATTTTAAAGCAAGTTTCTAAACAGTTAAAATGCAGTCACAAGTTTGAAGGATCAAAAGCATTTTATATAAAAATACTGAAAGTTTAAACATCAAAATGTTAAAGGATACATTAGTACTAGGATTTCAAGATGCTTATATGCTTGTGTGTATTTGTGTGTGTATGTGTAGAAAGAAAGGTAGATGATAGATGGATAGATAGATAGATGATAGATAGATGATAGATAGATAGATAGATAGATAGATAGATAGATAGATAGATAGATAGATAGATAGAGGGTAGGTATGTGTAGTAATCCTAATAAATAATAAAAAGTTGATCACTTAAATAGGTTAACTTGAATATAAGTGTGCTTTGCTAGAAAATTCGGGTCAAAATTTTGGCCTACATTTTATAAACACCCAAGTAACTGCAAATATAAACAAACAAAACAGGAATACGTAAAGCTTTTAAAACTTTGAAGAATTCAGAGAAGAGTTTAAAATTACCTTTCTATACTTGTGAATTTGCATAGGTGTTAGAATTATGTACAGACATTCTCACAAACATTTCCCTATGATTATTAAAGAAAAGGTCATGTAAAATCTAATCATTTCATTTCTCACTTTCAGATTTCTTTCTGAGTTATTCTGATTGCATTAACATGCTCATATTAATAACTGGCCAATATTTTCTCTTGCCGAAGATTTATTTCTCGAGGATAGTGAAGACTTCCTCTTGCAAAAATTTCAGCACCTGTGAATGTCCTAAGGAGAACATAAACTGGAAAATTTTTAAGATTGGCATAAAGGATAGAAAATAGATACCATGCAGAGGTTTTCACCTCAGGTATTCATCATGTGGCTCAAAGCATGAGTCAGTTCAATTTTCCCTCTGTGCTCAGGAGTCACCACTGTGGAGAGAGCTCTGCCCCCCTTCCCACCCCATCCCTACTTTGGTCTCATTTGGTGTTCTAGGAACTGATTGAATACAGCAGCATATTATTCCAGCTTAAAGTGTAATGCCCTATCTCCCTTTAGAAAATTCAGTGCTCACCTCTTCTTACCCTGTTTCCATGAAAACAGGAAAGAATAAAACTGTGTTAGTTTGTGATTATGCCATGTTAAAATATGGAACTGACTTAGTGAAATGACCTGAGGAAATTAGTGGGCACTTCTTAAATACTGATCTTTAGAAGCTATGATGATTGGAAAAGTGCCTTCCTGAAAAGTCACTTAATTTTGTTTATGTTTCCTCTATGCAAGGTCAATCTTACATGTAGGCACAAAAGACTGCTGCCTGTGGTGTGAAATAAGAAAGACCATGAAAAACAATTCTGCTCCCAATGTCTTTGGTTTGTAGACCTTCAGAAAAACTTACACAGTATGTATATTTGGGGTTAATATTGATTATTAGTAAAAGGCAAATATGCAAAGAATTATTAGCTCATTTAGCTTTATAAATTATAAATGCCTAAATCCAAGTAAGCTAGTCAGGGGCCAATTAAAACCTAATGAAATGTAATTCCAAGGAAGTAAGATTATATATATACATATGTATGTATATAATAATGTATATATATGTGTATATATGATAATATATATAATAACATAAGATTGTATAAATATACATATGTATATACATATATATGTGTATATATATTATATGCAGTAATTTATAATATAGTTAATAATAATAATTTAATATTAATAATATATATTTAAAATTGGGAAAGTGAAACAGAACACCTAGGACGAAATATTCCTAATGGTCTACACTTTCTCTTACTCTTGTTTCTTCTCCTCTGACTCATTCTTCCACTTCCTTTTATTCTCATCTTTCTTCATTCTACTCTTTATAATGCTGCTTCATTCTTTAAGAATTCCCTGTAATCCTCAATTATTTTACCCTTAAGTGATTCCTCCAAAAGTTTCCACAATCCTAGCCATTTTGAGGATACCATTTCTTTTCAAACTAAATGGAAGCCATTTGTTTTTCTTATAACTCATAACTTAAGGTCAGAAAATTTAATAAGAATCTTCCTTTTTTTTGGTCTAATGCTAGAGTACATAATGATCACCCAAGGGTTTTTTTTTTTAACATTTATTTATTTTAATTTTTATTTTTTATTATGTTATGTTAATCACCATACAGTACATCATTAGTTTTTGATGTAGTGTTCCATGATTCATTGTTTGCATATAATACCCAGTGCTCCATGCAGTACATGCCCTCCTTAATACCCATCATGGGCCTAACCCATCCCCCTACCCCTCTCCCCTCTAAAACCCTCAGTTTGTTTCTTGGAGTCCATAGTCTCTCATGGTTCATCTCCCCCTCTGATTTCCCCCCCTTCATTTTTCCCTTCCTTCTCCTAATGGCTAGAACCAAGGAAGCCATCTTAAGGGCAGTTAGTGGGAAGAGAGTCCTTACATACAGAGGAAGGAACATCAGAATAACATCAGACCTGTCCACAAAGACCTGGCAAGCCAGAAAGGTCTGGCAAGACATATTCAGGGTACTAAATGAGAAGACCACCCAAAGCTTTTGTTTAAAATTCATATTCGAGGATCCTGTTCAGAGAGTCTGATTTAGAAGACAGTGAGGTCAGGGATTCTGAGTTTTGACAGGTATCTTAAACGATTCTGATGCAAGGGGTTCCCAGATTCCACTGAGAAAAGCTGTCTGGAGAAGGAAGCCTGGGAGGCTGCGGTTCAATGTATTTTAGATTTCAGCAATTGTAGTAGCCTTTGGGATATAATAGAGAAAAGATAGTATCACTTTCACTTTCATAGAGTTTATAATTCATAGGAAAAATGGACATTAGAGAAATAATGACAATAAAATGTAATTAAAGTTATGAGGGAAAAATATAGGAATCTTTGAACACAGAGCCAAATAGTTTTAATAATCAAGGAAGAATGCTTTTAGGATAGGATATTAACTCACATTTGTTAAAGTGGAGTGGAGACTACCAATAGGCACTTTCATACTAGAAGAGGAAAGGGAGGAGTGAGTCTTAAAGGGAAATAACATATATGTATAACTGTATTTAAAATGTTCTGAAAATATTTATTGTAGCTAATGCATAGAGTGCAAAAGGGAAGGGACAAGAATTAAGGCTAGAGATGTAAGCAAGACAGATCTTGCAGGGCCTTGTTTAACATGCTTAAGGGTTGATAACTTCATTTTAAGAGAAATAGGGAATGAATCAATCCTGAAAAAGGGGAGACCTGTTAGATTTGCATTATTGGAAGTCCACTTTCATTGCCTTGTGGGTAACAGTTTGAAAGTGAGTTAGCCTAATGATAAAAGAGTTCAACTGAGGTAATTTTCTGGAGGTAACTAATTGTAGCCCAGATGAAGATGGTGGGAGATGAATTTCAGAAATATTTGACATTGCATTAAAACTACTTAGTCATTTATTGAATGAAGGGGCATGGAAGGGGTAATTAGTTTGCTCTGTGACAGAATTTCCAGGGAAGTGGTAGATTATGATCCTTTGCTGATTGGGAACTATAATAATAATAATATAATAAGTGAGGACATAAAAGCTAAAAGTTTAAACAACCATTTTTAAAAGTTTGACTCTGAACAAATGGAGAGAGGGGAATCCTGGCCATACCTCTTATTTTTTTTCTTCCAAGTTTTTATTTAAATTACAGTTAGTTAACATACAGTGTAGTATTAGTTTCATGTGTAGGATTTACTGATTCATCACTTACATTCAACACCCAGTGCTCATCACAAAGAGTGCCCTCCTTAATCCCCATCACCCATTTAACCCAACCCCCACCCACCTCCTCTCCAGCAACCCTGTTTGTTCTCTATAATTACGTTTGTTTTATGATTTGCCTCTCTCTTTCTTTTCCCCCCATGTTCAACATCTGTTTTGTTTCTTAAATTTCACATATGAGTGAAATCATATGGTATTTGTCTTTCTCTGACTGACTTCTTTCACTTAGCATCATACTCTGTAGCTCCATCCATGTCATTGCAAATGGCAAGATTTCATTCTTTTTTATGGCTGAGTAATATTCCTCGGTGTATATGTGTGTGTGTGTGTGTATCACATCTTCTTTATCCATTCATCAGTCAATGGCCATTTGGGCTCTTTGGATTATTTGGCTATTGTTGATAATGCTGTTATAAACATCGGGGTGCATGTATTTCTTCTGATCAGTATTTTTGTATCCTTTTGGTGACTACTTAGTGGTGCAATTGCTGAATCATAGGATAGTTCTATTTTTAACTTTTTGAGGAACCACCATACTGTTTTGCAGAGTGGCTGCACCAGTTTGCATTCCCACCAACAGTGTAAGAGGGTTCCCATTTCTCCACATCCTTGCCTACATCTGTTATTTCCTGTCTTGTTAATTTTAGGCATTCTGACATTTAAAGATAAGAATTATTAAATTATTTTAATATTGATTCAACAACTAAAATTGGAGAATGAGACGAAGATGAAATATGTATGTATATGTGTGTGTGTGTGAGTGTGCGTATATAAGTTTTGCATTGAGGTTCCTTGAATGAGTAAAGAGATAGGGACTCCAGAGTGTCAGTAAAGAAAGAGGCTCTAAACAGAGGGAGAATCAGGTCTCCTATTGTGTGTGTGTGTGCGCGTGTGTGTGTTTGTGTACTACATCTTCTTTATCCATTCATCAGTCAGTGGCCATTTGGGCTCTTTGGATTATTTGGCTATTGTTGATAATGCTGCTATAAACACTGGGGTGCATGTATTTCTTCTGATCAGTATTTTTGTATCCTTTTGGTAAGTACTTAGTAGAGGCACAAGGAGTTTAGGAGGAAAGCATGTTGTAGATACAAACAAGCTACTTAGAGGTTAAAGGTATTCTGATGGTTTTGATTGCTTTCTGTAAGATAAAAGGTAGGGCCATCTTCTCAGGAGTGGTCATTATGGGTTGTAAGTTTGAAATGGTAGTGAATACTTGCAGTAGTAATTGTGGAGAATGGAAAAGAAAATTAATGAAGGGTACATAAATGGATGTCTAAGTGGTTTTAAGTGCTCACTTTTGATTAGTAACTTCCAGTGTGAAGGGATGAGAATATGTCGAGTAGCACATTTTCTCTGGTGACTTTACATTGAGTAGCTCCTAAACTGTCAGCCATTTCCCATAGAGGCTATAAGGCAAAAACAGGTGAGTAGAAAAAATCCTTAATATTCTTCCACATTAACCTTAATCTGGAAAGAAGTAGACTGAGAGAATGAATAGCCAACATGGAGAAAACTCAAACTAAAATTCTTGAGAATAAATATTCCAATTTATTATCACTTGCATTACTGGATTTAGCAGAGCAAGAAAAAAGCATCTTAGCTCACAATGGACTAGGGCTCAAAACAAATTGGGTAATTATCTGAAGGCCGAGGTCACCCTGGCACTAGAATAGAACATACCACCCACTTTGGGAATATACCCTGATATGAATACTAAGCAAAAGCTCTGAAAAAAATAACGGAGACTAGATTTTATGAAAAAGATTGACTACAACACCACCGCAAGTTTCTTCTTCCTCCTGACTAGTTAGCTCTAGCTGCTATAAAAGCAATGGGACTCAAAGCACAGATCTCAAAGCCCAGTAAGAGGACAGTAACAGCCCTCTGATGTGGTAGAAAAGGAGACATGAGGGTACTCACACTTGATCAAAGCAAATAGAGTGCTTGGACACAAACTTTCAAGTTAAATATAAGCAAAATGCCAAATCCAAGAATACTGTTAAGAGTAGCGCAGAATGTCAAATAGGCAAATATATGCTACAATGAAAAAAGAAGAGAGTAGAAAAGGAAATTAAGAATCTGATAAGGAATAACACCTAATTCTAAAAGAAAAACAAATCCAAGAGCATTTCATACTTTAAAGAATTTAATAATCACAATGATTCTAAAAAATAAGAGCACAGAATAAGCTAATAACATAATAAAATAAGATTTTTAGAGCCAGATTACAGAGACAAAAGAATCAAAATGTAATTACAATGAAGGTAGAAGAAAAAGATTTTAAAATTACAGAAATTAAGGAAAACTAGTCACTGATAAAGAGAACAGATAAAAGTTAACATTGTTCCTGGGCGCCTGGGTGGCTCAGTTGGTTGAGCAACTGCCTTCGGCCCAGGTCATGATCCTGGAGTCCCGGGATCGAGTCCCGCATCGGGCTCCCTGCTCGGTGGGGAGTCTGCTTCTCCCTCTGCCCTCTTCCCTCTCGTGCTCTCTGTCTCTCATTCTCTCTCTAATAAATAAATAAAATCTTTAAAAAAAAAAAAAGTTAACATTGTTCCAGATGGAGAAAATGTAAGTGAAATAAAAACTATATTCAAATATGTAGTCCAGACTTCTGGTAAATATGGCTGTCTAGACTATGACTTAGATAGTAAAATAAATCTAGGCGTATCTGTGTATAAGAGATATACTAGAAAATTAATGACACTGAGTGCCAGAGGAGTGAAATGCATATTTTTAAGTGTTATGTTTATATGCTGTTACTTATACATATTTTTATGTATTTATATTTTTATTTATACTTAAGTTTCACTTTAAAGCATGTATTGGAAGCATCCAGAAATGCTAAAAATCAGAAATCACCAAGTAGCTAGGCATGATAGCCAAGAGAGGAGTGCAGCAACATCAGTTAAATAAGTGATATTTGCTCCCTTCCAACATTTTCTACCCAATATTCTGGAGAAGAAGAGGACACAGGCTACAGAAGTAGGAAAGAAAGTATACATTACTTTCACTTGGGTTTAGTGGGTATCATGGGAGGTAGACTAGCTTAAACCATCATTTCCTCATTCTCAGGGAAAATACTGTGTCTCCGAAGAAACTAAGCACAGGCAGGTTAAAATCAAATTTTACAAAATTTTAGCTTTCTGGGAAAATCACCTGCCTTGTTCAGATTTGATGGACCAACTAAGATAACTGTCAAAATCCCTTTATCTTGCCTCCTCACTCCAGGAAGGTGTTTTAAAGCCAAAATAGCAAACAGAAAGACTGTATTCTAGAATCAAGTACTATACCTCTAGTTCAACTCTAATGTGACCATTTCTTACTAACCTGGGAACTCTATCCTATGCTTGTTCCCTAGTGCTTGATTTTAACTCCCAGATCTGACTTGATATTTCTCTTTCCTCTGAAACTGTTTTTGACCTCTTTCATCTGGATTCCAATTCTAGTTGATATATTTTGAATTTCGTCACCACCTCTCCCACCCCTATCTTAGTTTCACAAATGGTGACAAAGCTCTCCAGTCTACTTACACTAACACATGGTTTCTCTACCTTTCCAATGTGTAGACCCCAACCTGGACCCAGCTAGAAAATCTCTGAATTTGGCTTATGTCTTAAGTTATACTGAGTACCCAAAACTTCTAACTTGGTGATTCAAGGTGGCATCTTTGGCCCTGGGCTCACACACAACTTGTCATTCTATCAACCCAAATATCCATTTCATTCATAGCAAGAATGAAAGGGAGAATTTTCTCTTCTCTGTAGAGAAGATACTTCAGTTATCTGCTTAACTGGCAGTAAGTTTTTATCTACCTTTATTCTATATGCCAGCATTTCCAAGAGGCCTCTTGAATGTTTAGCAGGTATATTCTGGTTTATAAGTGTATTTGGTCGCTCTCAGCTGTCTTTGCTTATACACACATCTATACATATTTAATTAACAATTATAGTTCCTGAAATTTTTTTCTTAATCTATGCTTATTTTAGTACTGGTTTGAAATGTGAGTTTTATGTTAGAAGCCTTACTAAGATCCAACTTTCAAAAGCCCTTCTTGGCTACTGTAAAACCACCAACAACTTCATATCAATACTGATTTATTATAATATTGAGTATCCTCAATGCTGAATTGATTTATTTTTTAAAAATGATGCAACATCCATCCACAGTAAAATGGATAAATAGAGTAAAATATGGAAATCATGGTAATTCACTCAATTGAATACTATGCAGCAGTGAGAATTTAAAGTCTACAATTACAGGCAATAAATATGGTGACTCTCACAAACAATGCTGAGCAAGAGAAAACACACAACATATCGTACAATGCTTTTTAACAATTCAGTTTTTAACACACAAAAAAGCAGACAAAACTAATCCATTCTTTTAAAAGTTAGTATAATTAGGTTATTCCAAGGATGATGGAGGGTGGCGGGGAGGCGGTATTAAAAGAGGGCATGAGCAGGGCTTCTGGGTTGCAAGTAATGTCCTGTACTTGATCAGGATGCTGAATACAAGGGCATATTTCGTTTTCAAAACCATATGTATTTAGTTATGCAGTTATGATTTATGTAATTTTTCTTTATGTATATTATTAAGTAAAAGCCTTTAAGTGAGGACAATGGATATTCTTATTGAATGAAATAAAATTTCAATGTTTATCTATTGAGGAAAAAATTATATAGCTTCTTCAAGTCTCAACCTATGAACAAGTTGAATGCAATTAATGAGTTTATCATAGAATTCCATTCCCCCTATTTTGGTCTGTGACACAATAATAGCCAATATAGATTAGATCCATAGATCAACTGTCTTTTGTTAAGCTATTATCAGATAGATCAACCTGTGAACAGTAGTCCCTTGCTTAATAAGTTTCATAAGCTACTCATACTCCTGTCCTACAATCCTTACATATAATACAGCCAAAATATTTAAATGTGCAATTGTATGCAGTATTTACAGAACAGTTGTAAAATATATATAACAAAATTTAAGTTTAAATAAATTACACATGTACTCAGAAAATATTAAATCTAAATGGTTTGTTCCTGAAGCACCTTCTTTATTTACTTTGAAATAATTTTTCTCAAGACTTATTCTTAGAAATAGTCAAGAGTATAAAATATATGAGATGGGTTACTTAGTTGACCTCTTAGCTTTTTTCTTCTTTTTAACTGTAAACTTGAAGCATTTTAAAGTATTTTTATTACTTTGAAACCCAGCTAAAGCAGCAAGAAATCTATGGCATACCTCTTGTAACCCTGTACTTCCTGGCCAACCTTTGCAATAGTTATGAGAATTGAAATCAAGTTGGCTTTTCTAGCTGTGCTGTTAGAGCTGCTCAGTGTTACTGATGTTTTCTTCATAATTGGTACTACTTTTTCTAGAAATCATCAGAAAAAGATGATTTCAGCTTTGTGTATCCAGGCTAGCTGGGTTGTAATTATGGGAATTTATTTATGATTCCCTACCCTCCACTAAGAAAATATTTGAGATGGTCTCTTTCAGCATCCACATCTTTGCAACAACTTGGGCAAGCACTTGTGTGAGTTGCTTGTATGAAAAAAAGAAAAAAGAAAGGAAAACAAAAAGAAAAGGAAAAAAAAAGTATATCTTGGAATACATGCCTCGTTCATTATAATTTAATTACTTTAAATTACTTTGTCCTGGAGACACATTTGAATGGTAGAAGTAGCTTAAAAAAAACCAGAAAGCTAAAAAGCAAGAAAATAAGCACTAAAGGCTGATGCCCTGGCCCAGTATTTCTTATTTTCTCATTTAATTTATGATGATGTCCAAACATTCTTTTTAAAGTACCCGACATGATTTAATATGAAGTCAAGACGAGAAACCACAAAGGCTGGGGCTTGCAATCTTTGTTCCATAAAGCTACAAGTACACCTTATAGTAGGTTTAGGAAGGACTGTGAGATGAAATTAGGATACCAAGATTCAGAAGGTAAATCCTAGAGCAGGTGAATTGAGACTGTTCTACCACTATTTAAAATTGATGAGCTCTGTACTTTTTCTGTTGAGAAATTATGCTTTAAAAAAAGGTTGAGTTTTTAAAAACATGTTGAAATCATGCAGTTCAGTTATTGTGCCTGATTCTCTAGAGCTGTGGTTAGGATCAGTAGTTGCCATATTTAATTTGAGATCCACATATATATACATATGCACATAAATATTTAAGTATTGATAGGAATTGAGTGGTTCAGCAAACAGCTGTCTTGCCGTATTTTCTGTGACTGACATAAATATCCACAAAGAAACTGTTCCTCCTCCACCCCAAAATATTTTTTCAAAGTCCACATGGACTACTGAAATATATTTCTTTTCATATATTAAATTCATATTGTGAGTGTTTTGAATAAAATTATTACTTGAAATCAGGGAACAAAAGTCAGAGGAATGTAAGCAGAGGAATGAAAAGATCAATAAAGAGCATAGTATTTTGGAGCTATTTTGTGATGGCTCATTTGGCCTTTTTGAGGAAGAAAGACACCATGGGTAGTAGATTACATTTGCTCTGCTGGGGTTTTTGAGGGTTGAATTGAGCTGTGAATATTTTTTACCATACTTTAAAAAATAAAAACTGTGTACAAATTTGGGCAAAGAAACCCTGAGAGGAAAGATAAATGGAAACAGAAATTGTTAACCTCATCTAAAGTCAAATGTTAAAATAAAAAGGCCACAAAGTTTGCTCATACATAACACAAAGCAATGTTTCTCAATGCAGGTTGAAAAGCAGCTGAGAAGTTTTAAGGTGTAAGGTTGCCCTGGCTCCATTCAAAGGGATTCTGATGTAATTGACTTTAGGAATAGTCTGGCAATCTGTGGCTTGTTTGTTTTGCTTTTCTGATTGATTGATTAAAGCTCCCTAGGCAATTTTAGCTTGCAGAGAGGGCTAAGGACTACCAGAGGATTGTTGGATGCAATGATAGTCCTCCCCGGAAGTGATACGTAATGACCAACCACATACAGATATTTAAAGGCAAGAAATAAAGGACTGCTCAAGCAATAGGACACAATGGGGAACCCAAAATGAGGGCATCTCTGTCCCTTGGAAGGAGCTGGCTAGAGGCATGAAGAATGTTCTCTGTTAATAGGGGAAAAAAGTGCTAAAGTTGAATGTTAATGTTAGATTATCTCTTGGCAGTTGATGATGTGAATCCCTTTGGCATTGCGGATAAGAAACAGGTTCCATTTTACTGTTCTTTTATATATAGTAGTCCTAGTTTGTGCTTTTAGTAGTCCTAGTCTGCGATTGCTAATATTTAACTTTTATTTTTAAATTTTATGTTTTATATATATATATATATATGTCATATATATGTTATATATATATACATACTTACTGCATAAACTTACATGCACTGTTCATATGGTTTAACATATTAACATACTTTCATGGATGTCTTTGTGTCAGAACTGAAGTATTGGCATCTATAATCCATCCTTCACTTGAATAGTAGATGCCATTTGTTGACAACTTACTACATGCCAAATCCTGTGCTATATCTGTAGATACATTATGTTACTTAATCCTAAGAATCTCTGAGTTAAAAAATAGTATTTCTATTTTGCATGTGAGAACCCAAGGCTTAGAAAGTTAGGTCTATTGCTTGGGGACTTAAAATCCTGGAATTTAACACAATGTCTCTGGTTCCAAAATCTGGGCTGTTCAACTCAAATAATTTTTATTTGGTTTTACTTATTTTATTGTTGTTGCTGTAGATCCTCATTTTAATAAAATTATTAAATTGTGTTTCTTATTTTTATATATTTTTAAGTTACTAATACTCTTAGTCTCAAAAAATACTCTTAGTCTCTTAGCGCTAATATTTAGCTTTTATTTTCAGATTTTAGGTTTATTCTTATACTCATTAAATTTTACATCTTTTATTCATTCTATATTGAATATTAGATTCATCATATGTATCAAATTTTATTAAAATTCAATTATGAACTTTCTATACATTATACTATTTTTTATTTTCTCTTATAAAAGTTCTGTATTACTGTATTCTTTCTCTTTTTATTCTCCCCTTTTATTTTTTATTACCCAAGTTTTTATTTTTTCTGATGACAGGCAAAAAGCATATCTGAAAGCATCTTAGGATGGAAAGCCTAAATTACAGCTAGGCATTCTAGGAGATTCTATTCTTTATTCTTCCATGTATTGAATGCTACTATAAGAAAATATCAGTGAACAAACAGAAAAGACAATCCTCTTTCAGATGGAGGAACCAGTACATGATATAATATGTTAGAAAGTTGCATATTTACATATTTTATAGAAACAATAGAGACATATTAGGGAAATTTTAACTAGGATAGCAGCATAGACCTATTGAAAAGGGTGCATTTGGGCAAGGATATCTATAAGTGATATTAAGGACGCAGGTGTGCTAGGAGCAGAGAAAGTGAGGAGGGGAGCTGTGAAATATAATGTAAAAGAGGTCATGGAGAATTAGATCTACAACTTGCTTAATAGGCCTGCCTTATAGGCCATTATAAAAAAACGTTAACTTTCACACTAAATTAATTGTGTGTTGATTAGAAGAAAGTGATATCTGGCTTGGAATTTTAAAATAAGTCTAGCTGCTGTGCTCATCTAGAGACTGACTGATGTAAGGGCAGAAGCAGGGAGATAATTTATAAAACTACAGATCCAAGTGGTTGGAATCTGCTTATTTTTAATACAGGATCAAAAGAATTTTCTAATGGATTGAACAGGTATATGGGAATAAGATAAGAGTTAAGTATACGATAAAGTTTTTCACCTATTTTCATCCCCCTGCCCAAACTGTCCTTTTTACAGACTATTCCTTTTTACAGACTATTTCCCATGAAGGCATAGGGTTCTTTTTGAGTACCTTGAGTCAATTGTGGTTTTAGTGTACACACACACACACACACACACACTATGCCCTATATACACACATATACACTATATACATATACACTATAAACATAATATACATAAATACTTATATATACTAAGTAAATAAATATGCTTGCATATATTTATTGAAATAAATATTTAGTATATGTATTTAGTATATTTACTAAATAAATATATATATGAATAGAGAGTTTGAAATTTAGTATAACCAGGACTAGTTTATTTCTCTAATTTACTTCGCTATAACCTTTACAATTACATTCAACACACCTCTCCTTCTTAATAAAGAGATATATTATTTATCTGTTTCATGTTATACTTCTTGCCAGGCCCATAGAACTCTTGATTAAATGATTTGATTTCTTAACATCCTACAATGACCAATCATTGTAGGAAAAGGAGCACATTTTTAAAATAACATAGCTGGAAATATTACAGATATGATAAAAACTATAAATATAGAGACTCAAGAAGGCCAAATATCAAGCAAAGAGAAATACTAAGAAAAGGTCATGACCCAAAATCTGTGATAAAGAGATACTTAAAAGCATCCAAAGACAAAAACACAAAGAAACAAAGGTAGAGATGATAACAAATTTTTCACTGGAAGCTATGCAAGCAAAAGGAGAGGAGAAAAACCTCTTTAAAGTATTGAGGGGAAAAAACTATCATTATAGAATTTTATACTGAGAAAAATATCTTTCAAAAAGGAGTCAAAACAATGACTTTTTAAAAGTCATTCAAAAGTTGGAGCAATACATCATGATCAGATCCATACTCTAAGATGTTAAAGAAATTCTCTCAGAAACATGCAAAATGTTTATATATATATTTTTTCTTACTATTTAAATATCTTCGGGGCGCCTGGGTGGCTCAGTCGTTAAGCATCTGCCTTCGGCTCAGGTCATGATCCCAGCGTCCTGGGATCGAGCCCCGCATCGGGTTCCCTGCTCCATGGGAAGCCTGCTTCTCCCTCTCCCACTCCCCCTGCTTGTGTTCCCTCTCTCACTGTGTCTCTCTCTGTCAAATAAATAAATAAAACCTTTTATAAATAAATAAATATCTTCAAAAGATAATCAATTATTTAAACTCAAATAATAACAATATATTGTATGCAATGTGTGACATGACCGCAAAGATTAGGTGGGGAGATATGGAAGTGTACCAATATAAGGTTATTAAAGTATGAGTTACTAAACTATAGTGTTATAATACCTCTTGAAGGTAGATTATATGATAAAGAGGTATAGTATAAATCATAAAGCAATCACTACCATAACAACACAAAAAGTTATAGTTGGTAAGCCAGCAAAGGAGATAAAACAGAATTGCAACTGACTGTTGAATAACACAGGTTTGAACTGTGTAGGTCCACTTATATCTGGAATTTTTTTTTGATAAATACAGTACATTACTGTAAGTGTATTTTCTCTTCATTATGATTTTCTTAACATTTTATTTTCTCTAGCTATTTTAAGAATACAGTATATAATATGTATACAAAATATATGTTAATAAACATATTTGTTATTGGTAAGGATTCCAATCAACAGTAGGCTATTAGTAATTAAGCTTTTAGGGAGTCAGAAGTTATACACAGATTTTCATCTATGTTTGGAGTTAGCCCCCCTAACCCCTACATTGTTCAAGGGTTAACTGCATACAACTTATTCAGTTAATCCTCTAAAAAAGGAAGGAAGTAAAAGGAAAAAGAAAACAAAGAGCGAGGATAAGCAGAAAACAGACAGTAAGATGATAGATTTATCCCTGATCTTATCAATAATCACATTAAATATAAATTGCCTTAATACTCCTTTTAAAAGACAGAGATTGTCCTATTGGATATTCTTATGCAAAGTATGAAATAAAATAAACTTTGTTCTATGCCTCCAACCATATAAAAATTTTTAATTCAAAATGAAACATGGAACTTAATGAAAATCTAAACTTCTAGACTTCTAAAACTTTTGAAGAGACATAAGAGTGACCTTTGTGACCACAGATTGAATTAGACAACAAATTAAAATATTGGACTTCATCAAAATTAACAACTTCTTTTCCTGTACAGATGATGTTAAGGGAATGAAACATAAGCCACAGACTGTAAAACAAAGCAAAAAGGAAAACAAAAAAACAAAGTGCAATCATATATCTAGTAAAAAACTTATATCCAGAGTATATAAAGAACCCTCAAAACTCAATAATTAAATAATAATAATAATAATAATAATAATAAATTTAATAATAATAAAATAAAAATTGGTAAATTATTTGAAGATATTTCACTAAAGAAGATATTAAGATGACAAGCACTTGAAAAGAGGCTCAACAGCACTAGTTATTAGGGAAATACAAATTAAAACCACAGTGAGATATTACAACATACTTATTTGAATGAATAAATTTAAAAGAATAACTATAACACTGCTATTGAGTATATGAAATGTAAATATACTTAAATGATGCTATCCAAACCAAAAAGTACATACTGTATACTTCCATGTACATAAAATTCTAGGAAATGCAAACCGTTGCATAGTGGTAGAAAAAGGGATTGTTTCTGGGGACTGGGGTGGTAGGGATGGAGATGTGAGGGGGGGATAGTTACACAGGGCATGAGGCAACATGGAGAATGATGTACATGTTCAGCATGTTGGTATCATGGGTGTGTACAGATGCCATAACATCAAATGGTACACTTTAAATGTGTGCAGTTTATTACATGTCAATTATCCCACAACAATGCTGATTAGAAAAAAAATTAAAAAACATGAAGTGAGTCACATAATTTTACTTATTCAAGTAAAGACATTCTTCTGCCTCCCCTCTCAATGAGGCAAAATTATTATTTTTTTTTTAAAAGATTTTATTTATTTGACAGAGAGAGAGAGGGAACACAAGCACGGGGAGTGGGAGAGGGAGAAGCAGACCTCCCGCTGAGCAGGGAGCCGGGACACGGGGCTGGGTCCCAGGACCCTGGGATTATGACCTGAGCCTAAGGCAGACGCTTAACGACTGAGCCACCCAGGCGCCCCGAGGCAAAATGATTTAAAGAAATATTTTACTTTTCTGATTTTTATTAAGGACATGTTTCCAATTGGATTTTGACATAATTCCCCATTCTGTGCTATTGCATGTCATAAAGGTTTATATTTCTGTTAATTTTAATTATGTACTTAACCTTTTTCTTTTTTAATTTAGGCACTACTAAAGCATGCATATTGATTCAGTCATTCTCAAGGAAGTCATATTTGTTACCATCAGACATTAAATATTATTTCATGATATCTAATTATTAATTTTGAATAAATTGGTATGTCCTAGTGTATCTACATGTGGTGATATAGCAAAGGATTAAGATATTAAATATTAAAATCTGGAAGGGTTAAGGTTCCTAAATGTCTTTATGATAAAACTCACAAATTATTAGGTCCTCTTGTCAACTACTGTTACTCATTTTCATTTTGAAGCCTAGTCTTGTGATTTTTGGGGGTGGGGTGGGGGTAAGGTTTTAAAACGTAATCATGCAATCTAAAACAACATATGCTAGCATCTACCTAAGGAACTCATTTACTGAGCTCTGCCATTTGAACAGCAGGGAGCTAAGTTCCCTGAAGTGTCTCTAAGCATTTCAGGCTCAATGAGTCAAGACTAAATAAAACTCAGCTACTGTGAAAACAAACACCTGCCAGATAAACCTACCAATGGGTGGTTAACTCTTAGCAATCCTGCCCCCTCTCCATGATACTAGCAGATTGTCACATTTAAATCTCAATTGTAGCAAGCTGGAGTAGGATGTTGAACCTCAAAGAATAGGATTTCCCTTGATCATTTCCTGTTTTTGTGTGAGAAGAGAGGGTAGGGGAATCCAATCAGAATACCAATGGAAGGAATGATGGAAAGTTGCTGAAAGAGGAAATCATATTCTGATAAATCTACAATTCTTCTCAAAAATACACAGGGGAACCAGTGCTGTCATTTTAACTCTAGACTACAATTCAAAGTAATAAATTACTTTCACTAAATATTAATTGAACCATGACACTTTATTATAGTTCTTTTTCGACACATGAGAATAAAATGCAAAGTAGGAATTCATGGAACATTAAAAAAAAAAAAAAAGATTCATTCTTTAACCAAGATCGAGTGCTGTGTGGCAAATGAGAAGGTTTTCCCACTAGATGATTTTATATCCAAGGAACAGGAAGATCCACTAACTTCCCCTTTCTAGGTGGAAGTCAGTGAAAGGCAGTCTTTATATACACACCCTTTGTGTATGGACGGGAAGAGAGAAGAAAATAAGAGGAGAGAGAGAGCAGAGGGTGTGGCTAAATGGAAGAGGGCATGTTTCAGTCTTCAGTTGTCCCCAAATTCTTTTATGTCCTCAAGTTATGTGTTGCAGGTTACTAAGATTCTTTGGCCCTAAATCACAGAAGTTACATGGCAGTACGTCTGTCTGTTTGCCAGACTGTCACAGCATGGGATAAAGAAATGGGGCAAAGGAATGACAGCAAGACCCTGCCAGATAGTGTCAGAAAGAAAGCGCAGCTGAATCTCCCAGGGGTATCCTCAACATAGAGGAATTTCTGTCAAACATGAGCTACACCAGATTATCTGTAGATTTTTAACAAATAATTGGAGGTCCTCCCCAAGACAAAGACAGCAAGATAAATCAGTGAGGTTAATCAACAAAGAAGGAGCACAGCCCAGATGCACATTGACCCTTTACTTACATAACGTTGCCTGTGGTTTCCTTTGACCCAGGGTAAAGGAGACAGGGGAGCACCGTTAAGAGGCGAGATAATGCTCATGTGAAGATGGAATTTTAATCGACTAAGTTGTGAACTAGATACCGATTTTTAATGCCTGAGGTTTTTAATTAAAAAAATAGAAAAAATAGGAAAAAAGGCACAGAATTCAACTATTGGTGTCAGTATGGGATAGAACAAACTCAAAAATATTGAGTAGTAGAAAACAAACTTTTTTTTTCCATTCTAGGGAAAATACAGTTTTCAGAAATTTTACATCCTAAATATCCCCCTTATTTGTTCATTGTTTGTATTCTCAGAATAGTTGCATTGGTACAGACTTCTTAAACTGTCCTGTCAGATCACAAATGCTTATCCTTTAATCTCAGTTCTCTCTAATCTTCTGTTCACTTGGGGTTTGGAATTTATTTTATGGGAAATGAAGACCTATAAGTGAAATATTTTTATTTTTTGCCTTCTTTTATAAAAGCTCACGATTTGGTTTTCATTCTTTTATATAATGAATGCCATTAAGAAATTTACTGAAAATAAAAGTACAGATGGAAAATTATCAGATATATTTACCTGTATTTTATGTTGAATGCAACTGAAATTGTCTGTTTGTAGAAAAAGCACTAATTGTATCCACCTCTGATTTGAAGTTCTTTGAAAATTTGACACCAGGATAAAGTTTACATCAATATGCAGAATGTTTTTGCCAAGTAAAATCCAATTCCTCATTTATTTAACTTAGTTATATGAAAAAAGAACTGTTCATAGAGGTATACAACTATAAATTATCATACATATTTATGCTGTGTGTTCATTTATTCTTTGATTTGGTTTATTTAACTTGTAATTTTGAAATAGTTTCAAATCTATTAAAAAGTTGCAAAATTAGTACAAAGAATTCCCATATGTCCTTTACCCAGCTCCCCCAAGTGTTAACATCTGATTTAACAAGAGTGCAGTGATAAAAACCAGGAAGATAGCACTGATATGAAACTATTAATTCACAGATCATATGCAGATTTTTTCATTTGTCTCCCTAATGTCTTTTTACTGTGTCTAAAGGCTCTTAATTGTCATATCTTCTTAGTTTCCTTTATACTGGAGCATTTCTCTGGATCTGGAAGGGTTCTTTTTATGACCTTGACACTTCTAAATAACATTGGCCAATTACTTCCCTCTGTTTTTATTTGTCTGATGTTTCCACATGATTAAATTAAGTTTATATATTTTGATGCTATTTATTTTAAAGCATTTTACAATGCATTCTTTCTATGATTTTATAACTGATCTACATTTAAGCTGTAGGGGAGGATAAACTCATTCCCTCTACCTTTCTAGGTTCCCTGTCTAGGCCTTATGAATTAAACTGACAAAAAACAGATTAACAAAAGAAAAAGAAACACAAGTTTATTAACATATACAATGTGCTTGTATGTGGGAGAAACTCGTATACTCAAAAGGGTAGTTAGAACATGGGACTTATATAACATCTTAAGAAAGAACAATACTTTTGTAGGGCAGTGACAAGACAAAGGAAAAGGATTTTGGGCTGCTAGGTAGCAAATATATGAGGATAACAGCTAGAGTCAGTAAGTTTGTGTAGACTTTCTGGATGCCATCTAATTTCTGGGGATAAGGTCGTCAAAACTTCCTGGTACGGAAATTGGAGGAAGGGGCTAAACATCCACAAGGGGAATTAATTTATTTTCTGCTTTCAGTCAGACATGGATGGACAGAGCTAATTATACTGGAGCTCTTTTCTCAGTTGTCTTCAAATCAAAATAACCCTTACGCCAGAGTGGTATATTTTGGAGTGCATGCTCTGAATCACTTCAAAGTTAACCTAAAACAGTAATAATTTATTCTATTTTGCTATTTCATTTAAACATGCTTGAGTAAAAAATATATATATATAGCTACCATAAAGACAGTAATTTTAGAGACATGTTAATTGGAAAAAAAAATAATTGTCCACTTGAGAGAAATGGTCTGTAGTACTCACATTTAGATATATTGAAAATAATCTTAATGGCTGGAATTTTAAGGGCATTCCATGTATTTTTGTTTGCTTGTTTTTAGTGTCGATGTGTTTTTTAAATCAAGTTTTCCAAAAATAAAAAAAAAGCTCTATTTCTGTTGTCTCTACTTTATCAGTATTTCTGAATTGCACTTTATTTTTTATTATTGTAGATTTGAGGCAGAACCTCAATGTTATTATAAAACAAAGGGATGTCCCCCTAATCTGATTGTCCAAATTGACCGATTTTTCTTGACCTTACACACTAAAACAGAAGATTTGTGAAACCAATTTATTGTAATTTGTGAAGAATTTTAAATGAATTTTAAACTAATGAAATACATTTCCAGAAAAGGAGAAATAGTTCAGTTTTTCAAAATACATTTGCCTTATTATTATGAATATTTTTGTCCAGTGAAAGGGGACATACCAGAAGTGGGAAAAGAAGAAGCCTTAAAGCCCCATTTTTCCTCTATAAAGTCTTGGCTAGAAAAAAAAGGAGCCACCACACTTCACAGGTAGGGGTGAGCAAAGAAGACTTTGAACTGGGAGCCTGTAACCACCAGAAACACAGAACGCAGTGCAGTCATTTCCAAGGCAGGCAGAGCAGTAGTGGGACAATATCATGTCTTCAGGGGGCTGTGGCGGCAAGCACGGCACATGTTCCAGAGTCAACACCTATGGTGGCGGCACTTCAGTCTCTGTGGGCAGAGGCGGTGTGCCCCCACGGGACCCCGATTATTACTCCCCTCTTCTCTCCTGCACTGTTGTCCATGCTGTAGCTTTCTCTGCATTTCTGCATTGCTGTATGTTTCTTTTAATGCTTAAATAAGTCCGATTTCTAGGGTGTTCAACCATGAATGCTGGCTAATACCCCATTAAATGACCCTTCCCTTTTCACTTGTCTTTTGATGTGTTTTATACACTGCTTCATTTGCATGGTGGTGTATATTGTCCTGATCTTTGTCTGTAGAGTTGTACGTTTTCAATATTAATAGAGATTCAATTTAACATACCACTACACATCATATCTATACACATATATTCTCAAATAAAAGTTTTAAACATACACATCAAAACTTCCCATCTAATTAAGTGTTACAATTTAAAGAATTTGCCTTGGAAGATCAATACTAACCTCCAGAGGCCTGGCAGTCAGAGTATTTTGCAAAGATTTCTTTAAAATCATATAGAAATTAGTCTCTTCATTTTATCATTGTGCCAATCCTCCCTGCCTTTATAAACAAGGGTATTCCTTAGATTAATCATTTTTTATGTTCATCAAGTTGGGTTGCAGGACTTTCATATTTATCAAAATTAAATCCATTTTTAAAGGATGGATGTTGGATTTTGTCAAATTATTTTTTTTTAGGTCTATTGATAATATGCTGTCATTGTGAATATAGAAAATTCTCTGTATCCTTTGGTGACCAGGCTTTTGGGAAATCCTTTGCCATATGGATTCTCTTACCTGGTCTGGCTGATTGCATTTTCTCTCTCTTGGAATGCTCCCTTTTTGAAGGTTTCTTCTTGGAACCCATGCATTACTGCTCTAAGGCATCTGAAGCAACCATGTGACAAGGTCATTGACTGGGAGTCAATCCTCTGGCCAAGGACAGTAGTTAAATCCACCCTTGAGCCTAGGGATGGCTACAGTTCTAGTGTCCCAGCCAAGGCTACTTGGAACAGAATTGCCCAATAAACCCACTTATTACAGTAAGTCATCATTCTAAACTTTAACTGGGATTCCTTAATAGGAATGGGATGCAGTTGAAACAAGTCCTAAGCAAAATTTTATTGTTGAAAATCAGTAGGAAAAATATAACCATTCAAAGAAATTGCATTTTTATTTGCAGCTTTCATCTTTACTTTCATGGTTATCTCATGCATTGCAGTGTCTTTTTTAATATACTTTTCTGTATACATACATTTTCTCTAGTGGCACTTTAGTTTTTCTAAAAGTAGTGTCTTCTTTTATGACTAACATCAATTATCAAAGACTTTTCCAGGATCTTTTTTGTGTGTGATTTTAACATTTTTGGGTGACAAAACACACATGCGTGTGTGCACGCGCACACACACACACATTACAAACCAAGCCAATATCTTAAAAACTTGAATGAATATATTACTTATTCTTTTAATTTAAAAAAGAAGCACTGTATTCCATTATGACAAAGAAAAATGGCCCTTTCATCCATGTCTTTATAATGTTTTTCTTCTTTATCTAACCACAGACAACTGAATATGACTTAACAGTGAATGCAGAGACCATTAATTTACTTAAGAAATTATCACTCTACCAATTGCAATGACAGGCTGTTGAAACATACCCTTAAAGCTTTAAATATTAGATTTACTGTTCAATGTGAACATTGATTCTTTCTGGTTTTTCACTTTACGTCTTTTAGTTTCATATGGACCCTTACCTCAGGAAGAAAAAAAACAAAAACAAAAAATCTGGCTCCTCCAGTATTGCTGAGTAATTTCATTCATGGCTTTATCATCTATTATACTGCTCATTCTTCGAAATTCCTTGACTCTTTAAAACTGTATTTTATTTTCTTCCACTATGAAAATCATTTACAGATGATCTAGAGCAAATTTTTACTTTAGTTTTTTTTTTTTTAAAGTACTTTATTTTTTTTTCCCACCAATGACCAGGTAAATTTTTATCACTTATTCCTCTCCTTATAGTATTTGCAATCTTACATCAAAGCGTGTTTCCAGCTGTGCTAAGTGACACTTTATCTAAATCTGAGTAAGACTTATTCTCTGCCCTTATTTGTTATTCTTACCTGACCTTTTCCATTTTAGTTTGCAGTCGCATTATTACCACCATGCTGACAGCTCCAATTTGTTTCTTTAGCTCTCATTTTCCCAACAACATTCCATTAGTTCTTCAGATTGCCTAGTGTTTCCACCAAATCATCCTGGTATATTACTGAATAGTCTTCTCTACAGATAAGGGTGCTTGACTATAAATATCAGAGTTGTCAAAACAAAACAATAAATAGTTCTAATTTAACAACAGAAATACTAATATCAGATTTAAGTAATGTCATGACACAAATGTACCTTTACCTACTCAGATATTCCAACAAATTAAATTGTAGGCTATTGAAACTTTTGAGAGAAGTTCTTTTTTTTTTTTTTTAAAGATTTTATTTATTTATTTGAGAGAGAGAGAATGAGAGACAGAGAGCAGGAGAGGAAGGAGGGTCAGAGGGAGAAGCAGACTCCCTGCTGAGCAGAGAGCCCGATGCGGGACTCGATCCTGGGACTCCAGGACCATGACCTGAGCCAAAGGCAGTCGCTCAAACAACTGAGCCACCCAGGCACCCTGAGAGAAGTTCTTTCAGTAATTTGAAGGCATTTGCTAACTAAAAATTTCAATTTTTATTATCAAAGAATAGAGTTTGTGTCTTCCATACCATATCAGTAAATCACACATATTTAAGTGTGTTGAACATTTTCTGAATTTTTCATATCTTGAAAGTTGTGTTAATTTATGATGCATTTATTGTCATTATTTTTTAAAAATTTTATTTATTATTTATTTATTTATTTATTTATTTGAGAGAGAGAGGGGGCACAGGCAGGGCAAGGGCAGAAGGAGAGGGAGAAGCAGGCTCCCTGTTGATCAGGGACCCTGATGTCTGGCTCCATCCCAGGACCCTGGGATCATGACCTGAGCTAAAGGCAGATGCTTAACTGACTGAGTCACCCAGCTGACCCATATTGGTCATTTATGCCACGTAAGATTTATGGACAAAAACCAAGCTTATGTTGAATCAAACAAAACTCATGTAAGATATTGCCAAGTAATTTTGTAAGTCAGGAAATTAAGTTTCTGAATGTTGAAATAGTAGTCCCAATATTGCACACATACCACCATCACTTAGTTTTTATGTATTTCACAATATCATGCTTTATTCCATACAAACAATATTTTTGTATAAATAATTCATCAAATGAGATAGATCAATATTTTAAAAGAAAATTTCTTTGTACCGTTCAGTCTTTCAATCATTCTAATATTTATGCCAAAGAATTTGATATATTTTCAGAGAAAGCCATTTTTTGATGGATGTTTCTTGAAGCATTTTCACTTGATATTTTAAGTACAGGTACCATAATAATCAAAGATTATATATAGAAAGACTTTTATAGCATGCTTACTTTTTTTTAAAGATTTTATTTATTAGAGAGAGAGAGCTCACATGTGCATGAGCATGAGCAGGGGGGAAGGGGAGGGAGAGGGAGAGAAGCAGAACCCCGCTGGGCAGGGAGCTTCACAAGGGTGTAGATCCTGGACCCTGAGATCATGACCTGAGCTGAAGGCAGACACTTAACTGAGCCAACCAGGTGCCCCTACATGCTTACTTTTTTCTAAAAATATTTACCTACTGCCTAACATATATAGTTATTACTATTTGATTATAGGAATCAAAATCACCATATTTCTTGTTATAAAATTTAAGAATTACTGATCATATAGCAGGTATAAATTTTACTATAATTTATGTCTTATACGCACATACATATTATACACCTCATATAGTTATTCTTCACATATAATGTATATATTACATAATTTATATGTAAATACATAACATACACACACATATATGAATAGATAAATAGAAGTGATGAGAATTGATAATCTTGTTTGTTTTTAAGGTAGAGCATTCAGTTTTTCATCATTAAGTGAAGTGACAACTGTAAGTTTCTCAAACGTGGCCTTTGTCTTATTTTTAAAACATTCCCTTTTACTCCTAGTTTGCACATATTTTTGATCAGGAGTGGGTGTTGGATTTTGTCAAATTATTTTTTTAGGTCTATTAAGTTGATTATATACCAGACCCTTAATTATTTCATATTTTAAGGCTATTTAAGTGGTATTATTTTTCTTAACTTTCAATTTCCAAATGTTTGTTGCTAGTAACTAGAAATAAAAATAATTTTTATAAATTAACTTTTCATCCTGCAACATCTCTAAACATAATTATTATTTGTAGTAGCTTTTTTGTACATTCCATTGGCTTTTCTACATAGACAATCATATGTGTACATAAATACAGTTTATTTTTTTATTTATTTTTTCAATGTTTTATTTATTTATTCATGAGAGTCAGAGGGAGAGAGAGAGAGGCAGAGGCAGAGGGAGAAGCAGGCTCCCCGCCTAGCAGGGAGCCCGATGTGGGACTCGATCCCAGGACCCCAGGATCATGACGTGAGCCGAAGGCAGATGCTTACCCATCTGAGCCACCCAGGCGCCCCATAAATACAGTTTAATATCTTTCTTTCAAACTCTATGCCTGTTATTTTCCTTTCCTTGCCTTATCACATTGGCCAGAATACCAGTGCAATGACAAACAGAAGTGGTAAGAACAAGCATCTTTCTTGTAATGTGATCTTAGGAGAAAAGCATTTTATCATTCACCATTTTGTATGATCTTAACTCAAAGATGTCCTTTATCCTATAATGGAAGTCCCTTCAGACTCTACTGTGCTGAGATCTTTTACCAGGAATGAATGTTGGATTTAAGTTATCTGTCGTTATATTTAAAATGTAATTCTTGTAGGTTGCTTTCAAATCTGTATCTGTCTCTATATGTAAAATGTATTTGTTATAGGTTGCATTTTGTAAAATGCTTTTCTATTTATTTTGAGAGGATCATATATTTTTTCTTGTTAGGTTTTCAGTTTGGTGAATTGCATTTATTGGTTTTTGAATATTAAGCAAATACCCCATTCATTTGAGAAACCCCAGTTGGTCCTAGTTTTTTTCTGTTTTAGTTTTTAGTATATACATTATTGGATTCAATATGTTAAAAATTGTTTGGAATTTTTGCATCAGTCTTATGAAGGGTATTGGTCTGTGTTTACTTCTCTTGCAGTGGTTTTGTCTGTGTAGGATATCTAGGTAATACTATCATTTTAGAGTAACTTGAAAAGCCTCCCCCCTTTACACATCTCTGGAAAAGTTTGCATGGATTTCATATTATTTCTTCCTTAAATGCTTGTCGTTGTCAACTAGCGTTGACATCTGTACCTGGAACTTCCCTTATATTAAGGGCACTAAAGATTTAGTTAAAATTTCAGTTTATATCATAAAATTCCATATGTATCATAATACATATGAGGCTATCCAGGATATATATATTTTTTTTCCTAGTAAGTTTTGGTAGTTGAGTCCTTCATAAAAATTTTCCATTTCATCTAAGTGGTAGAATATATAGCCTTAAAGTTTTTCACAACATTCCCTTATTATCCTTCTAATGAATCTAAAATCTGTAATGTTCCTTATTCCTTATACTGGTAATCTGTGTTTTGTTTCTCTCTTCTTGGTCTATATGGCTATCACATTTTATTGATCTTCAGTGAGCTTTTGGTTTTATTGAATTTCCCTATTGTATTTTATTTGTTTTATGTTTAATTTATTTCTGCTTCTTTCTTATATTTATTTTGTATTTCATAAGCTCATCTCCTAGTTTCCTAAAATGGAAGATATGGCTGTTGATCTTGAGTCCTTTGCTAATATTGAGTATTCTTTGCTAGTATTACATTTGCTAAGTACCACTTTAGTCACATTTTACAAGATTTGACATGTGTTTCATTTTTATGCAGTCCAAATAATTTCTAATTTCTTTTTTGATTTGTTATTTGACCCATGGATTATATAAAAGCATATTATTGCTTTTTAAATATTTCTAATTTAATTTTATGTGACCAAAGAACAGCCTTTATATCACTCGGATCCTTTAAAACTTACTGTGTTTTATGGTCCAGAATGTGATCTGCTTTGGTAAATATTCCATGTGTTCTGGAAAACAAAAAGGATATTCTTGAGTTGTGGAGTAAACATTTATTCTATAAATTTCAATTACTTCAAGTTGATTGATAGTATCATACAAATTTTCAATGCCATTACTAATTTTCTGTCTACTTGTTTTGTCAATTCCTGAGAGGATAATTGAAATCTCCAGCTATACTGTGGTTTTGTCTACTTCTGGTTGCAAATCTGTCTTTGTTTTATGCTTTTTGAAAATCTCTTATTTAGAAAGTAGAGTTTAAGGTTATTATGTCCTTTGATAAACTGACTCTATTATTAGGAAATGATCTGTATCTCTATCAATATTCTTTGCTTTGAAATCATTTTATCCAGGGTCAATATGGCAACACCAGCTTTGTTTTACTTAGATAGCAAGACTTTTTTTTTTTTTTTTTTAAGATTTTATTTATTTATGAGAGAGAAAGAGAGAACACAAGCAGAGGGAGTGGCAGGCAGAGAGAGAAACAGACTCTCCGCTGAGCAAGGAGGCCAATGCAGGACTCCATCCCAGGACCCTGGGATCATGACCTGAGCCAACGACAGACGCTTAACCGACTCAGCCACCCAGGCATCTCTTTTTTTTTTTTTTTTTACAAAACTTTAAATTTACCATTCTTTATATTTAAGATGTATTTATTATAAATTGCATTATTTGTGTCTTGCTTTTTTATTCAATCTTGCAAGCTCTTCCTTTAAATTTAAACTATATTGTGATTATTGATATGGCTGATTGTAAATCTGTTACACGTAAATCTGTTATACTGCTCTTTGTTTTTATTTGTCCCGTTTGTGTTCTTATTTTATCTTTTTTCAAGCCCTCTTTTCAATTAATTGTGTATTTTTATGACTTCATTTTATCTACTTTGGAAATTTATTTGCTATTAATCTTCGATTATTATTTTAGTGATTGCTTTAGGATGTATGGCGTATATCTTTTAACTTCCTTCAAGTGATATATCGCCTTAAGTACAGTCAGGGACTCTCGCAATATGATACTTTCATTTTTCCCCTCCCAAACTCTGTGCTATTGTTTCCTGTAGTTTTCTTTTACAAATGTTATAAATCCCACACTACATTATAGTTTTTGTTTGTACAGCCAATGATTTTTAAGATATTTAAATAACAAGAAATTTGTATCCTATTCTTTCTCTGTGAAGAAATGTCTTAACACTACTTGTACTGTGGATCTTCTAGCAATGAATTCTTTCAGCTTTTATATGTCTAGGAAAGTTTTGCTTTGCATTACTTTAGAAACATATTCTGTGGTTATAGAATTCTAGGCAGACAGATTTTTCTTCTAGTACCTTCAATAACTTGCTCCACTATCTTCTTACTTGCATCATCTCTAATGAGAAATCTCCTGTCATCTTCATCCTTGTTTCTCTGTAATATTTATATTTGAATACTTGGAAGGCTTTATTTTTAATCCAACTGTATGAGCTTCTGGAAAAGGCAAAGTTGTGGAGACTGTTAAAAAGATAGGTCATCGCCAGCGGTTACTGGGGAGGGAGAAATAAACAGACTGAGCACAGAGGATTTCTAGACCAGTGAAAATACTCTGTATGATGGTATAATTTTGAATACGTGCCATTATAAATTTGTCCAAACTCCTACAATTTGCAATGCCAAGAGTGAACTCTAATATAAACTATGGACTTTGGGTGATGGTAATGTATCAATGGGGCTCATCCATTGTAACAAATAACCACTCTGGTGGAAGATGTTGATAATGGAGACTCTGCGTGTATGAGGACAGAGGGTATATGGGAAATCTCTGTACTTTCCTCAGTTTTGCAGTGAGCCTAAAACTACTCTAAAAAGAAAAAAATAACGTCTTAAAATACAAGAAAAAAAATCTCAAAAAAAGAATTAAAGAATGTCCTATAGTTGGAATCATACAGTATGCAGTCTTTTCAGATTGGCTTCTTTCACTTGCTAATAGGCATTTGTTTCCTCCAAGTTTTTTCAAGGTTTGATAACTCAGTTCCTTTTAGGTCTGAATAACATTCCATTGTCTAGAGGTACCAGAGATTATTTATCCATTCATCTAATGAAGGGCATCTTTGTTATTTCCAAGTTTTGGCAATTTTGAATATAGCTGCTATAAACATCCATATGCAAGTTTTATGTGGACATAAATTTTCAACTCCTTTGGGTAAATACCAGGAGCATTATTACTGGATTATATGGGAGCAGTATGTTTAGTTTGTTAAGAAGCCTTCAAATTATCTTCCAAAGTAGCTGGACCATTTTACATTCTTACCAGCAATGAATTAGAGTTCCTATTGCATCACTTCCTTGTCAGTATTGTTCCACATTTTGGCCATTCTAATGAGCGTGTAATGGTATTTTATTCTTGTTTTAATTTGCATTTCCCTGATGACGTATGATGTGGAACATCTTTTCATATGCTTATTTGCCATCTGTATATTTTATTTAGTGAGGTATCTGTTAAGGTCTTTCACCCAACTTTTAATCAGGTTGTTTTCTTATTGTTGAAAAAGATTTTTTTTTAATTATTTAAAGGTTAAGTTATTTTAAAATTAAGAAAATTGTCTGCTTCAAAATCACCGTAAACTGACAAATTGACAATGGATTAATATCCAAAATATACAAAAAGTTTCTATAAATCAAAATTTAAAAAGACAGTAAAAAATAAAATGAGCTAAACATGTGAGCAGTCATTTCACAAAGTAGAAAATATGAATGTAAAGTATGGTAAAATAAAAAAAAAAAATGTTTAGCTTTGTTAGTAACCAGGAAAATAAAATTTAGAAAAAACTGATTAAAGATTAAATTAAGATTAAAAGGAGATATAATTTTAATTCCATTAAATGGGCAAAAATTAATACATTCATTATACCAAATATTGGTGAAAATATGGATTTCCATAAATTTTGTACATTGTTGATAGAAATATAAATTGGTGTACACACTTAGGTAAATAATCTGGCTTCATAAATAACAGTGTCACCATTAGGTTTATGATTAGGAGAAATTCTTGCTCATGTGCTCTACAGAACATACCTAATAATGTTCATAAAATTGTTTATAATAGCAAAAAATATAAGCATAAAATATAAAAGATTTTGGTATCCATCTGAAGTATTCTTTGCAGTGAATTGGTTTGGAATTTTGATAAGAGAATTTGCATGCTGGCACATAGATCTTAAGTTATGGGTTAAATGCAAAGTGTATGATCTCAGCCAAGTACTTTAGTAGATAACACAATGGGAGCTGTTTCATTAGGTCTTCCTAACTCTTTAGTGTCTCACATTAAATAACTATGGATCAGTAACATATGTTATTATTTTGTCTGTATCAAATGTAATAATATATTTTTTAAGATTTTATTTATTTATTTGACAGAGAGAGCAAGACAGCGAGAGAGGGAACACAAGCAGGGGGAGTGGGAGAGGGAGAAGCAGGCTTCCCGCTGAGCAGGGAACCCTATGTGGGGCTCAATCCCAGGACCCTGGGATCACGACCTGAGCCGAAGGCAGATGCCTAACAACTGAGCCACCCAGGCGCCCCTCAAATGTAATAATATTTTAAATAGACAAGATAATATCTGGATGAACTAAAAAGTTTTTTAGGCATCAAAAAAAAAAATACAGATTCAATCAGTGGAGACCCATTTTACATGACCTCTATGTAAAATATCCAGTTTACATTAATCTGCTCTTTTCACCATCCCTGACTAGGAATATACAAATAAAGATTTTCAGTTTGAAAACATATATACAATTTGAAAACAATATTCAGTGCCTAATAATTATTAAGCAGAAATTAGTAATAATTATTGTTTTCATATAGAATTAACAATGTATTTCATGAAATTAGCTTAAACATACAAATTTTATTTTCTTTCTCCCCTAATTTCCTCTTTCATTTTTTTCCTTCGAACATTTAATTGTTGTCTTACTCTATATCAGATATTATGAAAATAGAAGAGTTGTGAGTTGTAAATTAAAATTTTTACTATCCAATCATTTCAGAATTTTGATTATTATTATTATACTTATTTAAATCAAACTAAGAAACAGTGGCATAGTTTTTATGTCTGTTTTGACAGATTCTGTAAGACAGTGTACTCTAATTAAAATCACATTTATTAAAGCACTCATGAGAAAATGACTGTCTTATAAGGTGGAAGATGAATGAGTTTGGGTTTGGTCTTGCTTCAGCTTCTTTCCCCTTATCCATCTCCTTCAGCCAGTGACAAAGAAAACTTTCAGTAGTAGATTATCAATGTCAGGTGCCCTGGAAGAATTGTGTGCTAAGAGATTTGAAAGAAGTAAAATATATCGGTGTGCCAAGCAAATAATTGACCTAGGAAATATAAACTAGTAGTTGTGGTAGAAAGAAAAGTGAGTTATTGAAAAAAAATGAAAAAAAATTCTAGTTACATTGACTGCTTGGTGGGGAGCAGCAACTTCCTTTTCTAACAAATGCACACTATAAGCAAATATTATGTAAGAGTGAAAGTAACCTCTGAATTTTTTATTATTTTTTCTCTTGTATGCTATTTAATGTATCCTATTCAAGAAATGTCCCAAGAAAACTTGGGAGAAGTTCTTTTTGTTTGTTTGTTTGTTTTTAGGTGAGTTAACTGAAGCTAGATTAAGCAGCTTTGATACATATAAAAACATCTTTACAAATATTGAAAACAAGTTAAAGATGCAGAATAACTGAAATGTATTTCTTGTTTAAATACTAATTAAGAAAGATGATTTATTCTAGGAGAATTTTAAGTGCACATTATTTAGTAAACAGAAGAGGAGACGATTGTTTTATTTATCCATGCTTTTTCTTTTGTTTAGTCCACCAATAATATAGCAAAAGTTTGCTGAGGATACCAAGCAAGGGGCACAGAATGATAGGCTTTAAAAAAAAACAAAACCAAAAACTCATCAGATAAAGTAAATATAACAAAGGCAATTTCTGAATGAATAAAATTAATAATAATTTCTTCTGCTTCTTTGTGTATTTACACAGGACCTAAAATTTGAGTTTGAATTTATAATTCACATGTTAACCTATTTAAAGAATTCTTTAAGCTGTTTCAGTTTTCTGTAGTACCAGATATATTCTTCATTACCTCATTTTTATTAGTTACCATGTTTTTAATCTGAAAGTAATATCTTTTGTTTTTGAATAGCAAAGTAATAATGAATTAATTCTTTTTTTCTTTCATTCTTTTATTCATTTAAAGATATTTTTCTACATATAATATATACCAGGCTATATTCAAGAACATGCTGAGGGTATAGCTCTCACTTAGAAGTATATGTATACTAAAAGAACAAAAAATACTATACAAATAAATAACCATATACATAAATAAGAAATATTTAGATATAGTAAGTAGCAAAGAGGGAAAAATGATATAATTTGAATGATAATGGCTGGACAGGAGGTCAACAATAGTTATAACAGCTAGATGTACCAGGTGGAAGGTAATGACAGTGAATCAGCATGGGGATGTCTGGCAGAACCCTGAAGGCCAGCACTGTCCAGTGGGACTTTTGGCAGTGACGAAGATGTTCAATATATGCACTGTCTAATATGGAACCCGTTAGTCACATGTGTCAATTGGATTAGAAATATGACTCTTTGAGAATTAAATTTTAATTATCTTTAATTAATTTAAATTCAAATTGCCACATGTGACTGGTGTCTACTCTATTGGAACAGCACAGCTGTACGTCACAGAAAATAACTCTTCAAGTGAGAATTTATGTCAAGATACGAACAATTACTATGGCTTCTGTCACTAGGAGAATGTTAGTAACGGGATTAAACAATGGTTGAAATAGAGAGAGTCGTTCAATCATTGTGTGTAGAAGTGTGGGTAATATTTGTTTCTCTTCAATTTGTAAACAAAACAGAAGCTCTTTCCTGTCAGAAATTTTCTTGATAATGCAGCATATAAAATTATCAATGTTATGTGTGTTTGCGTTTGTCTGTGTATATGAGATTATATATATGTGTATGCCATGTATATGTATCACTTAGTATATCCACATCATTTATTTTTGATAAAAATTTTTAAGATAGAATTTATAAGAATTTTAGAATTTTTGTTTGTAAAAGACACAAAACTATAGCAGTGATACAAATAATGGATATGTCTTTATGTGAAATAATGGTGTGTGCATAGAACTATCAAAAATAAAAAAAGAATATTCAAATAACCATGCTAGAGGTAGAAATGAATTGTCTTTCTATTACCTCTATAGAAGTATTACAAATTTCTTGTCATAAGAAGTAATCAAAGTGGGGGTACCTGGGTGGCTCAGTTGTTAAGTGTCTGCCTTCGGCTCAGGTCATGATTCCAGGGTCCCGGGATTGAGCCCTGCAGCGGGCTCCCTGCTCAGCGGGGAGCCTGGGTCTCCCTCTCCTGCCCCTGCCCCCACTCATGCTCTCTCAGTCTCTCTCTCAGATAAATAAATAAAATCCTTAAAAAAATAAAAATAATGTTATTTTTCTATACTTTGTGACGACCATTGTGTTTGTTAGCTTTTTAAAATTTATAATTTGCAATTTTTATCTCATTCTATATAATTTCATATTTAATTTTGCATTTATACTTTTGTATTTTTTCCTGAATAGGGATCTCCCAATTTATATATATGCTTCAGTTCCCATGAAACCTGCATCCAGCCATGAAAGAAAAAAAAAAGATATTTTAATTAGGACTGAAGAAAGAGTCTGTATAATAATCTTGGCTGCAAGGAAAGACTCCCAGAAAAAGCCTCAGCAATGACCAAAATGAAATATAGTTGCTACATTTGCTACAATGGGGTGTGTACATAATCAGAAAGCTTCTATTGTAACTGTCACCTTTAAGAACACCCTGTCATGGCTATAATCTAGGGATCAGGAGGCTGTAGCTCCCATCCCTGCCACCGACCCTCTAGCCCCTGATGCTTGGGCCCTGACTCTGGAAGACTGCTGCAGAAAACTCCTGTCCCCAGGATCAGGCTGGATAGAAAGCGGCTGAAACAGCATGAGTCTGACCTCTGCCTCTTCTGATTTCTAAATAACCCATCTTATTGCCAGAACCTAATTCCTATGTGGAATAGTTTGCAAGACAGACTGGGAAATGGCATTTTTAGCTTTCCAGGCTCCATGATACAGAAAGATACGCTAGAAATTCATACTGATGATCAGTCTCCTATTCACCTACTTCTGGAACATATCCTTCAACAAAAATACTTCAGTGTCTCCTTTTAAAAAAGAATTGCAATTCTTTGACATCATGGCTTCCTCCTACCATAATCCTATTACCCAAGTGTATTTTACAGAGAAGAGCTTGTGAAATAAATCTCTAGATTTTCTCATTGTATTTCCACATGTTCCTCCCTTAATTTAAAATGTTTTTGCAAAAAGCTAATCAACTTTCATGTTACAAATTTAGTGTCAAACTGTTCTGATGTTACTCAACGTCTTCATAACATTTCATATAAATTATGCCCTTCTCTAAAGCGATCTTACTTTTCTCTATGATATCACATTTCCTTAGTTTTTTTCCTACTGTACTTTTATCCTTGGTGTGCATATGTGCACACACACACACATACACACTCACACATTCTGCTTTTGTGTGTGTGTGTGGTGAATGTTTTTCATTGAGTATATTTTTTCTCATTTCTTAGATTTGTTTTCTATTGAATATTTTCATTTAATTAATGCTCATCATTTCTCTTTTTTTAAGATTTCATTTATTTGTATGGAAGAGAGAGAGCATGAGCTGGCGGGGAGTGCAGAGGGAGAGGGAGAAACAGACTCCCCACTGAGCAGGGAGCCCAATGCGAACTCCATCCCAGGACCCCGATCATGACCTGAGCCAAAGGCAGACGCTTAGCCGACTAAGCCACCCAAGCACCCTGAATGTTCATCATTTCTGAGGGAGGCTTATTAGTATGCTTGGGCTGCCATGAAAAAATACCACAGACTTGATGGCTTAAACAACAGAAATGTATTAACAGTTTTGGATCAAGAAGTCCAAGATCAAGGTGCCAGAAAATTCGGTTTCTAGTGAGGCCGGTATTCCTGGATTGCCTCATGTTTATGTCCTCACATTGCTTTTCAGGCTGCATGCATGGAGAGAGAGGAGGAGAGAGAGATCTGGTCTCCTCTCATAAGGACACAGTCCTATGGGATTAGGGTCCTACCTTTATGACCTCACTTAAACCTTATCTCCTTATAGTCCTTATTTTCGAATATGTTCACATTGTGGGTTAGGGCTTCAACAGATGAATTTTTGGGGGATACAGTGCAGTCCATAACCACTATATTGGTTCAATATCAATTTTATGGGAAGAGATAATGTAGATTTCCACATGCATTGCTTTAGTTCTTGCCAAAGGAAAAATGATGAGTATTTATATTTCTTTTATTTTTATTTTCTATACTGAAAGTTTATTAGATGTGAAGATTAGGGAGGGTTATACCTGTGGAAAACTATGTTTTTGTAATTAGTAAGTGTTTGCCGCCCCACTGCCCTAACATTTCTCTACCTTGCAGGAGTGCCTTCAAAGACCAGCGTGACATACAATGCTTTCCCTTTCTTTAAGATGCTCATACTAAATTTACCTTGAAGTGCAGTGGCATTCTGCATTCCTAAATTCATTCGGAGGGCTGAACTATCTACCTCTCTACTACATCAAAATTTTTCCTGTACTCTTTGGCCATCTCAGGTTGCTCTGTGTTTGATAAGTAATTCCAATAACCTGTGACAAATGAGAAGTGATACAATAACAAGGAAAATGGGGGTGTGTACTACCATCTTAGAGATTTCATTTTCCATATTTATTGTATAATCAAATAGCGTAACTATCTTTTATTGGAGACTTCAGTGGCAATAACCTGCGTTACTCTATATTTTATGCATGCTGAATGGAAACCAGGATTGAATGAGTATGTCTTAGACCCTGTGTGTCCATCTGTTAGACATTGAAGTTCTTCTGAAAGTGATCACGTAATTGGGAGTTTGCCTTATTTTCACAAATTGTCTGACAGGTTCCCTTACCTACAGCCTCTGCCTTTAAGATAATTAGCTTGTTTGTGATTCTGCTGGGAGCCTATCAACTCACTTATGAGTTATTTTCTTCATATACATAAGTGCTAAACTTTTTGATCTTCATTGGGAGCAAAAGAAAAAGAAAAAGAAACAATACATCAAAGAGACTCTAACCTATGGATCTCATGATATACAGTTTATTTTTATATTTTTTAAAATCAATTAAAATTTTCCAGTCTCTTTTATTCCTTCTATCATTTCAGTGTGTATTTCCAAAAGGAGGAGAAATAAATATATGTACTTGAATTGCCATTTTGAACCAAGATCATAAACATCATGCACAATGACTGCATAGGGTATATTTTGAGAGTTGATTTACGGGATTAAAATGTATACCAAGTCTGACAAATTTTAGCAAAAAATGATGCCTAACTAATTATAAGGATGAAGTACAAATCAAAGACAACTACAGCAAAAATGTACCCTGAGTCAATCACAGGCCTCAAATGAAGGGAAAGTGTCCATAACAAGGGAAGACATTCCTAAATTATACATAAAGTTCATTATTGTTGTGTTGATTTTACACTGTGAGCCTCCTTTAGTGTACTGTTCACAGGTATATTTTGCAATTTAGCAATCCTAGATAGAATCTTCTGTATGTTATGGATGTCATGGTATGGCACTTTTGACAGTGGGTCTGGGAAAGATCTACCTTGTAATCAAGAGAGAGAAATGTGACATATGCATTGACATCAATGTCCTGAGAATCCTGAGCAGCTTATATTTTTTACTGCTTTTTTGTCCATGTGGGCCATGTAGTAAATAAAGCAGGACTGACATACTTTTACATATCTCCTGACGATCTCGAGGAGACCTCATAAAAGAGGAAATCTGTTACAAGAGTTTTCCTCCTCCTCATTTGAATTACATTCCATTAGTAATATTTTACCTCAAATAAGAAACTCTATTGTATTTTCTTAACAAAATGGTCTTCACTTCATACTTGAAACTACACAAACTATTGAAAGGATTTCTCTATCCATATCAGATACAGAAGCAATGTGGACCTCCTTAAAAGAAAAGAACATTCAGAGGTGTCTTTTGTTTTCACCAGCTAGGCATATAACTTAAATTTGGGAGGTATTAAAATTATAGTGTTTTTATCTTAAAGGCTAATTATATATTTCTGAGATGAAATGATCCCATTTTTACTTTTTTTTAGTGTCACTAGAGGGCTACTACTAGTGGCTGCAATTAGTGACTAAGTCTTATCAGTTATAATTTTAGCATCACTTCCTAATTCTCTACTTTCTACTTAATTATGTTATCTTTGCATGCCTAAATGATTATTTTGCAGTTTTTGTAAAGGCACTGTGTAATTCCTGTACAGGCTAAATTCTTTTCTAGCATAGCTTCCATTCTTCCTCAAGACCCATTCCTGTTCCATCTTGCAATTCATTTTTCATACTTCTGAAATGTCAATATTCCTAAAATGAACCTTCTATCATATCATGACCCTGCTCAGAAATGTTGTCATTTCCTATTGCCTACAGGATAAATTACCCTCTTAACGTGACATTCAAGGCTTTCAAAAATGAAGACTAAATTATCTTTTCAGAGCCCCTAAACGAAAATATATACTATACACTTAGGCTAAAATGTTTCAACCATTTTATCTAAACACACTTTTTAATCTTCCTTTAGCACAGCCACAGTCACCTCCACTCCCCTCTCAACCAATGCAAATCTGAACCATATTTTAGGAGCCAACTCAGATTGCTCTCCTGTCACATGGTAAAGTGTTCTTTGCCTTCTCTGATAGTCTGAAGTAATTAATTTCCATAAATTTTGAACCAAGTGATAGTATACTGAATGGTGCTATCTGTTCCATTGCTATTTTAAATAATCTTCAAAATTTCTTATTTTTAAATTATTTTACATATATAAGTTTCATCCCTCCAACACCTGTAGTAAATACTTTATAGGTGCTCTGTCTGCAATACCTTCTGAGACATTGTGACTAACAACATATTTTACTACAGAGAATCAAATTCATACAGCCATACTATAATGCACAAAAATGAGGCACCTATATGATTATAGACTTTGTAGTAATCACAGAATGAATGTTTATCCAGTTTATAAGATATTTTCAATAGAATCCTATCACTTTGTCAAATAATCAGGCTTAAGGTTATTACTGGCTTAGATTCAACCTCTGATTGTCAAAAGACTAGTTTTTTCTTCCTAATTTAGGCCGATTATATTTCTTGGTGAAGCTAGATTATTCCTTTCCAATAACAAATATTAGAATATTTCTTCCAATGAGGAATTAGAATCTTTCATTCCTTCCAGGTCCTTCCAAGTAGCTTGGAATCAAGTAAGCCAAACTCTGCAATATTTTGTTTTTCTACTTCCTCACTTTACAGAATGCAAGCCATAGCTCAGGAGAAGACAGACAGACTTTGGCTATAGCTAAAATTCATCCTTAATCAGGCCCTGTATTAACCACAGCCATTTAGCTACCTACCTAGCTCCTAATTATCTAGAAGTAAAGCCCTTGCAAGCATACACTATTATTGATTTTCTTATTATTAATACTTTTGTCATAAATGATTACCTTGATTAGCGGGGCTGCATCATGTAAAGGATTTTTTGTTTTGTTTTGTTTTTAATGCTTGAACCAGAAGCAGTTCTTACCCTTTCCCTAGCATATACCTAAAAATTTTAGAGGAAGCTGGAATTTACCCCCGAACCCTGGAGTTGAATTACTTTAAATAGTCTACTCAGCTGCTTTTACCAGCTTCTCTATTTCATGGGTAAAAGAGACAAAGACATCAGTTAGAGATAAAGAGTGTAGCGATAGGTAAGTCCTACTGAAACTTAGGGTTTTAGCTGCCCACCTAGACATGGTGAAAACTCTATCCTCAAGCACCAGGACACAAATAATATCCATAAACTTGTCATTTTGCAAGTTTCATGCATTTTAATAAAATTATTCAGATATTATTGAATATCCACTACATACCACACCTAAGATCGATTTTTTTGAGGACACAGAAGTAAATAACACGGAAGTTAATTCCTTATTCTAAGTATAGGTAGAACTTATAAAACATTTATCATAGAATTTCTAATGTTAACTACTATTACTGTGAATAAAATACTGTGATAATGAGAAATATGAAAGTCCAGATAAATGGATGAGTTAATCTTGTGGTAGAGGAATATTTGCTATCATCATCATCATTAAATAATAATAATATTAATAATAGGTTATATCGATGAATAAGAATTACAGGAAATTAAATTGAGGAATTCTTTTAGTACATGGCACTGGGAAACAATGAAAAATAAACTCTAGAAAGAAAAGAAAGAGAAAATGGTATAATATAAAAACAAATAATATTTTAAAATTCCCTAATACAAGAAATATTTAAATGGCTTAATGTCATGATAACAATAAACAAAAATTCATGTAATCATCTTGACACCTAGTGATTGAATTTTAGAGCACCAAGAGTGTAAAAAATATACTTTAAAAATTCTCTATCCAAAGGGGGGAAAAAATGAGAAGACTGAGAATTCAATTCATTTCTATTCACTTGACATTTGACTCAGAATTTGAAACAACTAATTTTATTCCAGAATTTGACATTCAGTCAGAACCATCTTTCAGTTTTCCAATCACGAATGGATGCAAAAACCATTAGTTTTACAATGGAAGGATCAGGCTGATAACACTAAACGTATAAATCCATCTTAGTTTTTTACTAAATGCATGTTATCAGACATGTTTTTTATGATGTAATGCAACAGAAAGTACACAACTCATTTTAAACGAAGTGAAAGAGAAAGAGAACAGCATGTTAAATTACACTAAGAAGAATGTAAATTTTCCAAAGGACAAATGATCTAGTTTCTTCAGCATATAAATAGAACAAAAAAGGAAGGAGGATTATTAGACAATGGAATGAATTAGGCAACAAAAAACCAAAGGTAATTTTTTAGATCATGTTTGTATTTTAATTCTGAAAATCACGTGTCAAAGGACATTTCTAAGACAAGTTGGAAAATTTGAATATTAACTGCATAAAACAAGATATTAAGTAGTCATCTTAATTTTATTAGATGTGAAAATGGCCAGATGATTATATATATTTTAACATATTCTTATCAATTAGAGTAGTATAATGATAGCTGACATAACATGATGTGCAGGATTTACATTACATTACTCTGGGCAATTAAAAAGTATAAATTTGTGTGGAGGTTGTGGTGGGGTCAGCAAGAAATTAGTGAATGAAAAAGATTACTAAGATAAAAATTATCCAAGTTGGGTAATGAGTGCTTGGATGTTCATCATATTATATCTTCCTGTATGTTTTGAAAGTTCATTAATATATGTTACATATATCTTTTATAGATCATATATATGATATATAGATAGACATAGATATGTATTTCAAATAAAAGAGCAAAAACAATCTTCAGCGACTCTAGCTTTTCAAACATTCAGGAGTTTGTTGAAATTTTACCACCCATGGAACTCCTCTGAAATATAATTGAACAGAATTAGGCTTTGTAGTTTAAAAAGTGGAACAATGTGACTTGGATAAAATAAAGGAAAAAAAATGCCCTTCACCATTTTAAAATTTCTGTAGAGATGACAATTAGGGTCAGAGAAATACTGAATTAAAATGGGAATGTGATGATCAAAGAAATAAATAGAAGTATAATTCACAACTTTCAAATGAATAGACGTCTCCCCACCATCTCCCCTCACATCTTCTCCCCCATTATAATTTTTTAATTAAATTTTAATTTTTTTCTCTCATATTAATTTTAATTTTCAAGCTTTAAATAATCTTCACCCTTCTCACTTCTTCCCTCTCTTGCTCTCTCATTTCTTATCATCACCAGATAGGTACAAAATAGGTATCATAAACCCAATTTATAGAGGAAAAAAAAAAAAAAAACAATAAACCAGTGACCCTATAATTTGATCCAAATCACATGGCATTATTTATTTTATTTTTTTTTTTTACAGTGCACTTTGCCTCACAGTCTCCTCTCCTTCCTCTTATGATTTTCTTTGGGGAAGTGGTTCTGCAATAGTAATATAAAGACAGTCATTTTTCAGGATGAACAGATATTCAGTGCTTTTCATTTGACATGTTAGTTCAACTTGGCAAATTGTGGCACATCATAAAGGCTGACTAAGTTCTTTGAAATCATGGGGAGCTTTTCTGTACACAAGCTAATCCAACAGCTTCCTCCTTGCCAGTACTGAAATTCTCTGCAAAAGTACTTCCTTAAATGTAATATGCAACGGGGCGCCTGGGTGGCTCAGTTGGTTAAGCGACTGCCTTCGGCTCAGGTCATGATCCTGGAGTCCCGGGATCGAGTCCCGCATCGGGCTCCCTGCTCAGTGGGAAGCCTGCTTCTCCCTCTGACCCTCCCCCCTCTCATTCTCTCTGTCTCAAATAAATAAATAAAATCTTTAAAAAAAATGTAATATGCAACTACATTCTAGAATAAAAAATTACATCACAGGGACGCCTGGTTGGCTCAGTCGTTAAGCATATGCCTTCGGCTTAGGTCATGATCCCAGGGTCCTGGGATCGAGCCCCGCATCCGGCTCTGTGCTCAGCGGAAAGCCTGCTTCTCCCTCTCCCACTCCCCCTGCTTGCGTTCCCTCTCTCACTGTGTCTCTCTCTGTCAAATAAATAATCTTTAAAAAAAATTACATCACACATTTCCTTCATATTTATTCCTTTGTCAAAGTATACACTTAGGAAATCATGAGGCTGAGCATGAGTCTTAAGCATAATTTGGTTCAAGTTCTGTGTCTTTTAAAAAAAATTAAATAATCATTCCCTTTTCTGTTCTTGATTTCTCCTTTAATACTTTAATTAGTTTAAATGCCATTTGTTCATCATGTGTATTTTAATATATACAAAGCCTGCCTTTCTCTTTAATATAGAACAAATTAGAAATATGATAAACCATCCCCTAAGAAAAGCTCTCAGTTTATTTGAAACCTTCTACAGCTAACATTATCCAAAATTTAAAAATGATTATTCATATATTGAAGTCTCATTTTTTAATAATTATAGCTAATACTTATTAGAAACTTAGGCCAGGCACTTTGCAAAACATTTTACATATATTAATCTAACTTGAGCTTCATACTAATCCTAGTGATTATTATCCTTTTTTAAAAAATGAGGAAATTGAACAGACAAGTTAACTGACTTGCTTGAGCCTACCTAGTCATAAGGTGGTAGAGGCAAGCTTTGAATTCAGGCAGTCAGAATCAGATTATACTACATTTTAAGACTTATGTTATCTTATTAAAATAAATCAGGAGACCACTTAGTAAATATCATCATTCTCTCTCTGATGCTAGGATGACTATTCTTAAGTTAATTCATATATGATTTTTGGAGATATTTTTACCGTAATAAATAGAATCATGCATGTGCATTTAAAAATTAAATTAAAAGATATTTCTGAGATTAATGCTCTTTGGAATAATCTTGTTATGCTTTAGTTAAAAATTCTAATTATAAAACCAAAATGTCTAATACTATAGTGAATAAGAAAATTTAAAAAAAAAACAAGTACTTTGAAAATTTAAACATATGGTATGAACATTATAGAAATTTTTGCACCAAGACAAGAAGAAAATTGATTCCATGATGCTCCACAGAATCTAAACAAATTATTTCAGCTTGTTTCTGTTCATATTGCTTAACATGAAACTTAACATGAAATTATCTTTTTTTCAAGATTTCAATTTAGAATTTAGTCATAAAGCATAAGAAAACATTATTCAATTGCAGTGCAGTTTAATAAGATTTTTTTTTCTGAAGATAAATTATTTTTTCTTGATGTCAAATATCTAAGATGCTAGCAAACTGAGTATTATAAAATGGAGTCAGGGGGAGTTACATCTTTAGTTAACTAGAAATAAACCCTTACCCTAGAAATACATATCTGTAACTATCTATTTATTACTTGCAAAAATGTGTCAAGAAAGGAAGTAACACATAATTGTGAAATCAAAATCTACTTTAATATGTGAAATTTAAACATTAATTTGACATTTTAAAATGAACTTACAATTCCAAAATAAAAAGGTGAAAATTTGAAAGGTCAAAAGATTGCACTTGCCATTTACTAATTAGAAAAACCAATATTGACCATTTTCTAGGAAGACAATGGGCACATAATATAATATTAGTGTTCCCCTTGCTTTTACAGTAATCAATAGATGATTAAGTTTGCATAGTTTCAAAATTTAGGAGGGATATTAAGTTTCATAACACTTAAAATCAGGAAATTATGCAAGCTGTATTTCTCTCATTTCAGAGTCATTTTTAATATTGGAAGTTAATTAAATTTGCCGTTCCAAACCATTAAGTATAAGATCAATAATATTCTTGGAAGTCTATGTCTTTTGGTTCCCAGAGCATAATTTTGAAAGCCTAGAATATGGAAATAAAAGATAATAACCTTTGTCAGAAGCAGAGAGCATATATATTTGTCACTGGCATCTATATATTTGTACTTCAAAACTTTACCAAAAGAGGGCAAACCAAGTCTATAGACTATTGAAATTAATCTCTACTGAATTACTGTCACCTCATCAAAGAAACAACTCTTTGTTTGGAGGTAGTGCATAATACTTAATTGCCACAATGACTATAGTGAGGAATAAAATGGATTATGAGTCTTCTCTAACTTTTTATGCTAGATCTCTATGAAATATCTGCAAATAAATATACAAAATTATTTGGCTTCATAATATCAAATATGTTGAGTTTGAAAATATTCATAAACTTACACATGTTGAATGAATATTTACATTTTACTAATTTAAAATGAGATTGAGTATCAGTCTGAGCACTAAATTGGGAAAAATACTGGTTTTGGTCTTTCTAAATGCATGGTCATATGGCTTGTTTGCTCCTTGTTTTTGTTTATTGTTTACTGTTCCTTAAATCTAGTAAAATATTTTAAGAGAAGATACATTATTATATTTTCATTTTACATTCCCTGAAGATAAAGTAAATGGATATGCATAATTTATTTTATTTTAATATCCCTTTTTTGCATTATGGCTGTATGTGACCGTAATAAATTAACCACATAACGAATTAATGAATATCAACTTTTTTGTCCAGATACATAAATGAAGTCAAATTCTTTGACAGATTTTGGGAATGAGAATCAAGGCAATAACTTTTAAATAAAATAGCAACTAGGAACTTAGGATTGAGAATGGCATCTTTGGAAAAAACAGCATTTAGTTTATCAAACTGTGAAGAATTCCTTAACCTGACCTATTCCATTAGGAACCTGAATTCAAAGGAGAATATTTTTAAAAATAGTTTTATCTAGATAGAATCCATATACTATGCAATGCACATGTTTAAAGTATGCAATTCAATGGTTCTTAGTACATTCACAGATATGTGCAAAAATTACCCACAGTTTTAGAATACTTTGGTCACCTCCAAAAGAAATCTATTACCCCTTACCTATTATGCTTTTAAGCAGCACCTTAAAGCAACCACTAATCTACTTTATATCTCTATAGATTTCCCTCTTCTCGACTTTCATATGAATAAAACCATATAGTATGCCACTTTGTGATTAATTTCTTTCACTTAGCATACTGTTTTCAAGGTTTATGATTCATATATCATCATGTATCAGTACTTCATTCTTTTTTATAGGTGGGTAATATAAAATTGTACGAATAGACCACATTTTGTGAATCCATTGCTGTGTTGATGGACATTTCAGTTGTTTCCAGATTTGGGCTATTATAAATAATGCAGTGGTAAACATACATGTACAGATTTTTGTGTTGATGTATGTATTCATTTCTCATTTACTCATTTCAAGAACTGCCAGACTGTTTTTCACATTGGCTGCACCATTTTACTTTCCCACCGGCAGTGTATGAGGGTTCTAATATCTCCACATCCTCACTGACAGTTTTGTTATCCAACTTTCTGATTTTAGCCATTTTAGTTTGTATTAAGTGGTGTCTCATGTCTTTGAGTTGCATTTCCTTGATGATTAATGACATTGAGCATATTTTCAATTTTTCATTAGCTATTTGTGTATCTTTCTTGGAGATATCCCTATTCAGAAACTTGGCTCACTTTTTAATTGGGTTAGTTATCTCTCTATTATTGAGTTATAAGTGTTCCTTATAGGTCCTAGATACAATTTCTTTGGCAGATATATGACTTGCAAATGTTTTCTCCCATTTTGTGAGTTGGCTTTTCACTTCATAAAAATTTTCACAAAAAATTTAATTTTGATGAAATCTAATTTATTTTTATTGGTGCTTATGCTTTTGGTGTGTTGCTTATGCTTTTGGTGTCACATCTAAGAACTCATTTCAAGTTTATGGTTGTGGGGATTTATTTCATCTTTTCTTCTAAGAGTTTTAGACTTTTAGTTCTTACATTTTGTTTTATTAATTCATTTTGAGGTAATTTTTGTATATGGAATAACATAAAGGTCCAACTTTATTTTGCAAGTGACTATCCAGTTGTCCCAGCACCATTTCTTGAAAAAAAATTATTCTGTCTTCCATTGAATTCTTCTGGCACTCTTTTTGAAAATTAGTTGTAAATACATATGTGTGCGTGTGTGTGTGTGTTTCTGGACTCTAATTTCTAGCTCTTCATCTATATGCCTATTCTTTTGCTAGTGTTAACAATGATTTCATTTACAGTAAGTATTGTAGTAAAATTTGTACAAAATGGCTTTGTAGTAAGTTTTGAAACTGACAAGTGTGAGGCCTCCTACTTGTTCTTTCTTGAGGATTGTTTTGGCTATTCAGGGTCCCTTGCAATTCCATATAAATTTAGAACCAGCTTGCCAATTTCAACAAAGAAGACAACTTTATAAAATGGTGTTAAATCTGTAGATCGGTGTGGGGAATATTGCTTGCTTAACAATTTTAAGTCTTCCAATTCTTGAACATAGAATATGTTTCCATTTATTTAAATATTTAAAAATTTGTTTCGACAGTGTTATGGTTTTCAGGGCATAAGTTTTGCACTTATTTGGTTAGATTTACTCAAGTATTTTACTCTTTTGATGCTATTGCAAATTGAATTGTTTTCTTAATTTATTTTTGGATTATTCTTTGTGAGTCTATAGAAATATAATTGATCTGTGAATTGATCTTTTATCTTGCAGTCTTGCTGAAATTATTAGTTCTAATTTTTTTTTTAGTGGATCACAAGGACTTTCTATAAAAAGGATTATGTCATCTATGAAGAGAGATAGTTTTACTTCTTTTCCAACCTGGGTGTCTTTTATTTACTTTTCTTGCCTAATTACCTAGGCTAGAACTTCCAGTCAATATTAAATAGAAGGAGCAAGGGCAAACATTCTTGTCTTTCTCTTGATATTAGGGGGAAACTAGTCTCTCACCATTCAATATGATGTTAGCTGTGGGGTTTTTTGGTAAATACTCTTTATCAGATTGAAAAACTTCCTTCTATTCCCAGTTTGTTGAGCATATTTTTCTTGAATGGATACTGGATATTTTCCGATGCTTCTGGATCACGTGGAATAATGATGCAATTTTTGGCTTTTTACCTGTTGATATAAAGTATTGTATTAATACATAAATCCCACTTGGTATAAAAGTTTACTTGGTGTAAAATGCTTTTTATATATTGTTAGAGTTGCTTTGTTAGTATTTTGTTGAAAATTTTGAAAGAGTCAGTGTTTTTACCTTTTAAAGAAATTCCTGGTCATCTACTGACAAAGCAGAAGTGTTAATTATCTCTTTCTTTGAGAATATTAAAATAATCTGTCTAATCTCCCTGCCTACCCTTTTCTGCATTTGTTTTCTTATAGAAAAATTAAGACCAGATTTATAGATTATTTCAAATTTTAAAGGAACAAATTTTGTTCAACTTACATAAAATCTCCCAAAATATAGTCAAAGAAGGATAATTTCCCAAATGATCTGTGAAATTATCGGTATTCTAAAGCGCACACCTGTCAAATATAGTTCCTCTAAAATCAGATCTAGCCTCACTCATGAATAAAAGGCTAACAGAATCCAGATAAGATAATATTTTGAATACTGAATCATATTAAAAGTGAGCCAGTAGAGTATATTCTAGATAGGAATGTATGGTTGAGTATCATCTTTGGCCTCTAAGGGGAGCTCAGACACCTTTCCAACCTCACCCAATCTGTAAGCACCAGGAGCAAGAGTGCAATAAAGGGACTAATCAAAGATAAGACCCTATTTTTTTTTTTTATGATGGTACTAGGACAAAACCAAAACCAAATAAAAACACATAGGATACTTTTGAAAAATACAGCTTCTCAAGCCCTGCCTGTGGAGATACCAATTCCTTAAGTCTGGCAAAAGGACAAGTTATGTGCATTTTTAATAAGGAACCTATGAAATTTTAATGAAGATTCACTGTGTTAGATAAGTTTGTTAGTAAGATGAAGACAGATAAAGATGAAGAAAGATAAAATCCCTAAAAAGTGTCCTTTTCTCTCTTTTTCTCTCTTTCTCTGGCAGTGTGGTAGAACTTATTAATAAACAGAAAAAAAAATGGTGGGGAGTATTATATAGAAGATAAATGGTACCACCTAGATTTACATCGAGCAACATCTGAATGAAGCTTTCACAGACCCAACTTCATAAAAAGAAAGAAAAAAGAGAGAGGTTACTAAAAATGATTCAAATGCTCTGACTTGAGAAGTCAAGGGTCTTCAATAGCAGAGCGAACATTATGGTCAGTAGGCTAGAAACCTTCGGAGTTTGGTCCTGGAAAAAAATATTACTTGAGGTTAGAAAAGATGATTTCAGAAATTCTGGGAACAATGATATCAGCTTAGAGACAGATTTTTTATCTTTCAGTCAAAAGCTGCAAAAGACTATGTTAGGTCTACATATGGTAGGGGAGAAAAAATACATCAAAGTTTTGAAAATTCAACTTGACCTGATGGAAAGGAAAGAAGAACAGCAGAGAGAAATAAAAATAAAATATTCAGGGAAATAGGGTCAGGGCCACCTACAGCAGAGAAAGAATTGCTTGAAAGAAATGTTTCTGCTGTCATCTGTGTTCTAAAGGTTATTCAATGCCAGAATTAAACAAATTAAGATAAAAGACAAAGTTTTATGGTGGATAATATGGAAAATAATTATATAATTCCCAATTACCTCCCAGGCCCCAAGACTTAGAAAGTAAGGGAAATAGGATTTTTGTTTTGGGAATCTATTAAGAGTTTCTCTATCAGGAATACATAGTAACAATTCACCTGCTGGATCCTAAGCAATTTTGGAACAAACACGGTGGTATACAGGATATTTGGGGTAGAGAAACAGAGAAAAGTAGGAGACTGAGAAAGTAGGAAATGAACAGAACATGAATTGATGGTCTTTAAGCATATTGACATTCAGTCCAGCATAAAGTCCAGATGAGACAAACAAACAAAAATACTGGTGATTGTTAAGTACACCACTATAGATTTCTAAATTTTATAGGAGAGGAGTTTGGCAGAATAGGGGAACTCCATTCAGATTCCCCTACAAGGGAAGATTCACTGTCCAGTTATGAGAAATACCGTACCTGACAAGCCTCCAGCCCTTAGCTTCTAATTCACCTCAGCATTCAAGCCAAGGTCACATTCTTCTCACAGTGGCTCTTAACTAATGACTGAGCAAGATGGTAATGCTCAGGCTTAGCCATTTCTGCCTAAGTTGGGACTCCTCTATCTGACCATGTTTGTTCGAGTCTCAGCATTATGATCTGATTACTCTTCTTAATGTTGCAGTGTCTCTTTTTATTTCACAGGTATTGCTCCACACTAAACCTATTGCACTGTTAACTCCATCTCAGCATCTGCTTCCTGGTGAACCCAACCCAGGACAAGAGATAGCAGATGGAACTAGAATTAAGGTTTGTTGTTGTTTTTGTTTTAATTAAAAGTGTTTTGTGTTTTGTTTTGTTTGCACACTTACTCGACCACTCCAGAAAATAAGAAATGCTGTACTAGTTAAATAAAATAGGTAAAATAAGGTTCTTATTTCTAAGGCTGCCACTGGAGCTGTGGTGGCCCAGGTCTTAGAGTGATAGCCCAGCCAAAGACTGGAGTACGGATACCCAGAGCTGTTATCCAAGAATCATATAAAGAAACCAGAGCTACTTTCCTAGTTTTTTGACAAACAGAAAGCTGGTGAACAGACAGTAGTGTCTGATGCAGAAAAGTGACAACTTTCCTTAAGCAACAGCATGTGGCAGCCACAGGAATATGGCATTCATCTTATGTCCACCTTCCAAAGCTGTAGCAACTCTTTAATTAGATTAACCTAAGTAAAAATATCCAGACTTATCTTGAAAGAGCTCTGTGGATATAATCCTTCCAATTTCTGCTATATTGAGAGAGAGGTAACAGTGAGAGAGGTAAAGTGAGTGAGAATGGGAAGGGATGTTAGTTCACAATAGATGATATGCAACAAATCTAACACCCCTAGCCCCTCCCATTAAATGCTGGTTATAGCGGGCCAATATTTTTATGGAAGCCAAGGATTTCCTGCAAATGTCCAGAATACCCTCTAGTTAGTGATACTACCACTGTTGAACACCACTGATTTCCAGTATAATCTGCTATGGTAGTCATGTCTGTGTATGAGATTTGCTTGAGTTTTCTTAGTATTATATACATGAGGCTGGTGATATATTTCGCCTTCTTGATACTCGAGACAGCAAAACTGGGGCACATGAAAGTCTTGGATTTGGGAGAAATGAAACTTCCAATGTGCTAAAGAAAGTAAATCATATTATGACTCATGTTTCAGCTGGTGAAAACAAAATTGGGACCACAAATAGGAATCTCAGTGGTTCCTGGCTCAAAATGAGCAAAATAAGGATAACCTTGGGGAGAACAAAATCATTGTGATTATTTTAAGAACTTTACACATTCTCCTAAGAAAAATGAAAGGAAGAAAGAGTATTCAGTCTGCTAAGATTTCATTGGTGGAATAAAGGGAAGTCTTGATTGTCCAAAAAGGTTCATATTGTTATGTCAAAGCATGTTGTCTTATTTAGTCTTCGAATATTAACTAAAACTTGAAAATTTTAGCTGTTGTACATTAAAGAAATGAGATTTTCTTTCTTTTCCTTCTTCTTATGATATTTGCAACAACTGATGTTGGTTGAGTTGCCAAAATCCCATGGAGAGGAACTGTCACATGAGAAACTGGTGCAGATGGGAAAAGTGAAAGTGAGTAAAGAGACAGCCTACCCCACACATATTGCCAAGAGTAGTTGCCAGGAGACACACTACATTTTTTGTGTGTATTTTTTAAGGTGAATTAACATTGTTCTTGCAATAAATATGCAGAAGAAAGAGTTTTTAAATCAACTGGCTTTGAGTTTTGGCAATTTGAAATTTGGCAATTTTGGCAACATGTTTTTTTACTGTAGTAATGTAAGGTCTTTTTTTTTTCCATTATCTGATGACTACTCCTCTGCAAATGGCTCTTTGGCTAGCTCTCTAATTTCAGAATCATTTGATGTAAATATTCACTTTAATAATTTGCTTTTAAAACTCCCAATATGTTTAATATTTAATATTTACATAGTTTATTTTAGGAATTTGTATTGACATGTCTTCAAATTTAAAGGAAGGCCTATTATGAGGCTGTCCTCTAACCCGGTCCATTTATAGGAAAATAAGTAGAAACCAAAAAAAAAAAAAAGATTAAATGTCTTGCCAAAGGACATAGAGCTTAGTCGTGACAGAACAAGACTAGAATGTAAGTCTGTATTCTCCATTTGTGTTGTAAAGTACATTTCATCCATTTGTCCAAATATTAAGACTCAGAATCTTTCTGCTTGTGTCACTAGCTTATTAATTCTGGAAGATTTTTCCAGTGAGGATAGATTTATTACCTTTTTTTTTCAGAATGTTTTTTATTCTGTGCATTTTATTTTATTTTATCTTATTTACTTATTTTTTTATCTTATTTTTAATTTTCAACTGAAGCATAGTTGATGCTCAGTGTTATATTAATTTCAAGTATACAACATAGTGATTCAACAAGTCTGTATGTTATGCTATGCTTACCACAAGTGTAGCTACCATCTGTCACCATATAACATTATTACAATACCACTGACTACATTCTCTATGCTGTAACTTTTATCCTCATGACTTATTGATTCCATAGCTGGATATAGGACTCTTTGATCAGCATGTATAAAGGATAACGTTATATATATTTACAAATACTAACTTTTTTATAAACATAAAAACATAAAATTCTTCTGAAGTCCTATCCCTTTATATAAAGGTGATAATATTTTCAACTTTTAAAAATCAAAATTTCAATATTTTATTAAAAGAGAACTTAATTGAAGTCATAAAAACTAACTCTGGCTAAGTAAACAGAAAATGGCTTTCCTAAAAGATACTGGATGACAAATAGCATCTTGCCAAGAAGACTAAAGAACCAGAATTGGAGGCTACACAGTCACAAAAAATTATCCAAAGTTACATGACAAAACTGATCCACAAAGACCTGGTTGCTGTTCTATCGAAGATTAACACAACCACTTTCATTGTTGACATCATTAATGCTTACTTAAAACCCTATTGCTAAAAATGCAACTTCTGAAAACTGGATGCAACAGCCTTTGCAGCTGCCATAATTGATCAAGTCTATTACTTGCAGTCATTGAATCTAATTCCCAGTACTAGCCCACATATACTGCAGCTGATAGGAGTCAAGGTGACATACCTGAAACTTTCTTGCAAAGGAACCTGAGAAAGTGCAAACACGACCTATATTCTGAAATATGGATTTACACAACAGGGAATTTCTGAAACACTGAATGTAGGTCTGTCTTTACCATGGAAATGGTAGTTTGAAACAGAGATGGTGGTTTATTTTTTACTAGTGAGGGGATGGAGAAGCCATGTGGGTATTAGTGGTCTGACAAAGGCTGACTTGTAGAGAAAGTTCTAGAGAGGGAACAAAATGCACAATGGGCTCTTCTGAGGGGCCATTGAAAACCTGTCACTCAGACCTCATGATAAGTTCAGAAATGGAGTGGAGGCTTCTGAAGAACAGAATATCTTGGAGGTTAAAAACAAAACCGTACATATTATTGGTATACCTCAGTTACAGTGTTAGTATAAGAAGTCAGACCAATGTGAAAAGCATATTACAGATTCAACAATCTGTTGATCTGCATGATAGTAATAGGAATGACAGACAGAGAGAAATGGGACATTAGATAAAGATGCAATTTTTGTGATCCTTCTTCCATTGTTTGAGAGATATCCAAAAGAGATAGAAAAGGGAAAGCCGAAGAGGAAGCCAAAGTGGGGATGCCCCCACTACTCCATCCAGTCATAGGAAAAGAAACCATACAGAAAAGCCCAAGGATCATTTCTCCCAATAGATAGCTATACATACCCCACATGCTAATATAGATTCCTAAGAAAATGGAGCCTACATCTGAATTTGATCTCAAAATTGAACTTTGGGGAGGACAGCAGTGAATAGGAAAGGAGAAATAGATGTGTTATCTTGATAAATCTTAAGTGAAAAATGCATATGTAAGATGTGCATAAACTAAGGTAATTTAATGAGGATCTCTCAGGAAGAGTACAAGTTCCATTGCCTTTCCTTATAGTTACTGCTCAATGCACATTTTAAATAATTATGCTCAAAGAGGTGTGTTACAAAGAAGTGTGTTTTTATATTTTTAAGATGCCTGAAAAAAATTAACTAATTTATATTTCTTGTGTCTAATAAAATTATAATATTTGATCAAAACAAAGTAAATACCTATTAAAATATGACATTTGCTCAACATGTAGTAACTACTAAAAAATCTTACCTGATTGCAGAATGGACATTTGTATTGCAATTAAAACTGATTAGCTAAAGAATAATTTTGGAAGCAGGTATGAATTTGAAATTGGGTAGAAATTTGAATCAATGAAGTCATACTTTAGAGATAATTAACTATGAACAAAATCTGAAAATTGAATATAGACAAATCTAAGAAAGTTATCTTTGGAAATAAAAACATAGTTTGCAAAAGGGAAAAAATAGGAAAGAAAATATATGTTAATATAATTTTAGACCTTATACTTGAGCCAGAAATAAAGTAAGTAAGCACAATGTTAGAAGCTTTTCTTCTCTAATTTTCATAGGTAGTCTTGTACAATTGGTCACCAAGGAGAAGTGAAAACCATACAGATACCCCTTTACTCAAAAGACTAAAAATAACTTCAATAATCTAATCAAAATATCCCCTTAATATTCATAATAAAGGTATTCAGTGAGCTTTTAATTCTATTATAGCAAAATTTATGTAGGATAAAAAAACAAGGAGGTCACATCATTTAGAAGAGACAGTGACATCATTCACAAAGGAAAAAACAGGAGGTCAAAAGTATACCAGGAAAATGGATTGTAATGGGCTTAGAAAATTCAGGTAAGAAAAGAGTGTGTATATTTAGTAAAAACACTATTGGAGTGCAAAATAATACAGATGAGGCCTTTTATGTTTTCATTTTGTGAAACTTGATAAAAATGGAGCACTGAGGAAAACAAAAGAAGACATCTAATAAGAAATGATCTGAAGCAAATTTTTGAAGGTGAAAATGGATGGTTCTCTGGTTAATTACTATTAACCAAAGAAAAGACAAACAAATATATTGAAAAAAAGAATATGGAGTATATAGTCAATTCACAGGCAATAATATGAACTGCCAACAAAAATAAGAAAATATTTATCAACTTAAAATTTATCAAGGTCATACAAATTAAACCAACGTTAAAATGTAATTACTTGAGAGGCAATATATTTGGTGAAAGAAATATATCTAATTAGAGCCTTTTGGGAGGGCAATTTATCAGCATTATCAGAATATAAAGAGCACATATATACTCTTAAATACAGAAATTCCGATAAATATCCCTTTTCCTACTGTAGTCATTTAATAATTACTGATGTTTTACCCAGAAAGTTTTATTTCTATTTATATATCAAAAGATGAAAATTAAGGGATCTCTCCCTGGATTAAAACCTCACTGGATTAAAAAAACACTATTTCACTGTTAAAAAACCACCTTTTATAAAGGGCAGTATATTCTCAGCTGTTAATCATTTTCAGTTTAATATGGTTTTGTTTTCACTGCCTATGGGTTACTTGCCCTAGTGTCATCTTCATATATTTTTACACAACGGTATTTCAGAATAATTAAATCAAAATATAAATTCAATGGCACACAGATGTTCGATGGGCTTACATTTTAAAAATTAAACAAAAATGAATTTTAACATTGAAATTTAAAATAATGAATGATTAGCAAATAAATACAAGTTAAAAGCTAAAATGTTACATGCAGTGGTTAGTTAGAACATAACCCTTAACTAACATTTGACATTATAATAAAATTGAAAAAAAATATTAAATCCTATTTAAAAAATTAAAGAGTTGTAAACCAGCATTCTGAGCCTTGGATATATAATTGCTTGGCATTGCCTTTATGTTATGGGAAATTTGAGGAAAACTGAAATGGGAGAGTCATATGATTTAGCAGAAACGTTTTTTGACATGCTCTTGTTTGTTGCTTTCCACAGATTTAAGACAACAGTTGTGTTCAGTTAACTAAGTTAAACTGAGGTGAGTTAATATATTGACTGTATGTCAAAAATGTAAAATTTAAAAAATCATTTTTGAATGTCAAATGGTCTTTTATTTCTCCACCTTGAGATTTATGTCTCTGTTCTTTCTCTATATTTCATGTCTGCTTGTTCTTTCAGCCCCCTTGGAGTGGAACCAGACACCGCAGTCTACAGTGTGAATATGCCTGCTGTATTCCTGTTTGATCTTCTTCCCTTTATGTGTCAGCTTCTTTGTGGACTGCCTACTTGTCAAATCATGTTTCTTCTTCAAAACTTTGTACATAATTTTTAAATAAGCTATGCAGATCTCAGGGCATTTGATGAATTTTTCACAAGTTAATCACACTTACATAGCATAAAGACTGTGGCTTATGTGTTTAACACTGTAAGGACAAACAGATATTTACTTAACTGCCACCAATTAGATGCAAAATACTCAAATTATAGGTTAAGGGAAGCTGTGCTTCCCTTTGAATTAGTAAAATAAGTAGATTTAAGAAGCTAGCTCAACAAAATGCAGCTAACATTTGTAAGCATCGGAATGGAAGGTGTATTTTAAAAGTGTTTAGCTAAAAAAGCAAAAAGCAAATCAATACATATTATTTAGTGGATTATTGCACTAAGATATAAAAATCTTGGTTCTCATGTTACCTGATAGGTAGTCATGATTCTTTTTCACCTAGGAGAAAATGCATGCCTTATCCTTACTTAAGTCTCTTCTTATTAAAGGGAAGCTATTCTATAGTCAGAGATGTTTTATAAACCTGGAACTTGTCACATGGGAAAAAAAAAACATATCTTTTAGCTCTGTGCCTCATACAACCTGAGGCATGAAATAATAATCAGGAAATGCAATACCTGTTATGTCATGGAGCTTAAGTCATTCACCTCAAAGTCTCTGTAAGTTCTAATGAAAATATACTAATGTATTGGAAGAAATCCTTTTTTAAAAATGTACTTGGAGATTATTGGTAATGTTACTCTTGAGAAATTATATGGAGGATGACAAGGCCATCCTAGTATTAAAAAAAAATCTACAAGTGGACCAAAAAAATCCATCTTAACCAAGCCTAGTAAAGGTCAGGTAAAAGAGAATTTAAGTAAACTGTACACTTTTATAAGCTGTTGTTAAGGTCAACTCAAGTTAATATTTTTTTAGTCCTAGAGAGGTAATAGAAAGGGCAGGCATGTTTGGGAAAGTTTAAGAAAAATATTTTTATCGTGAACCGGGATATTTTACTTTTATTCTCAGATATATTTAACATTGAGAGTCCATGCCTACTTTTCCAGAAATTTTAGGTTATAAAATTATACCAAACCAACAAGAATAATGAGTAATGGACTTGCAAATTAACCTGTCTAAGAGATTTGTAACCACAAGCCAATACTCATGAGGAAGGGCTGTCAACGTTACTGAAGATCTAAGTGAGGTGTATGAAGATGCTGAGGGAAGATACACGCAACTGCAGTTCTTGGAACCAATTAGCACAAGGTCATTGTTTAAAGTGATGACACTTCATGAAGAGCAAAGCCGAAAGTCAATAGTTTCGTGTTTGCAACAATGGGAGTAGCATCTGGGGCTGGTGGTGACAGTGGACTCTGAATTCCATGAAAGAAAAGAAGAGCTGGTCTTTAACAGATGATTGCAGGCTTTCCAGGAGGTTGCCGTTCAGAGAGGAAGCCTAGAAAATGGTATTAAATTATGGGCAGACCCAAAATTGCTGATGGCTGTCATTTAGAGGTAAGTAAATATTAAAACAACTGCTTGTACCCACACACAGAGTCCACAGTCCCCTAAATACACACATACACCAGAAATATATGAAACTTCATGGACAATTGGTAGAAATTCTTTTTAGCTCCAGAGGTTGCTGTCTCCACTCTTGGAAATAAATAGTCAAGGGTTATTTCTCCTTTTTAATCTATATCTCCTTCTTACATGATCTTATCCAGTCATATACTTTTTAACACCATCTGTATTCAGTGGATTCCAGTTTGTATTTCTAGACCTTATCACTCTGAACTAGATTTTTATATCAAATGTATGGTTCACTCTTGGAAGTCTGAAACGTATCTCACATTTATATTTGTAAAACCAAGCTCTTAATTCCCCCACTGTAAAACTTTGTTCTCAACACCCTTTCTCATAACAGTACATAGCAACTGTTTTTTTCCTGTTAAACTGGAACAAAAACTTTGGACCCATCCTTAACTTCTCTCTTTTCCTCACCTTCATTTCATCATAAAAGCCTGGAAGCTCTACCTTAATATAGTATCTAGAATTCAGTTTCTTCTCACTACTTATAGCATAACCGCCTCAGCCCAGGCAGCTTTCATAACTAACATGAAATTTTGCAATGTTAATGTTTACATATTTCATTTTGCTTCTGAAAGTATTTTTCTCCACTGATCCTGAAAGGCTTTTGGAAATATAAATATAAATTAAATCATGCCACTCCTATTAAAACTTTCTGATGACTTTCCTTCTAATTAATAATAAAATTTATAGTTCTTACATTGGTTTATGAGTCCCTATATAGTCTTTCTCATTGTTAACTATATACCTTCATCTTCCAGTATACAACCATTTGCTAACAATAACTTCAGCTAAAGTTGTTTCCGTACTATTCTCAAACTGTTATGTATGTTCCATTAATGTACTTTTTTCATGTAAGTTTTGTCTTTTCCTGTAATGTTTTTCTCAGATAAGCACAGGGACTTATATTCTTTTGAAAATAACCATGAGTACTCTCCAAATAACTTAGAAGATAGGTTTTTTTTTTCCTAAAAAAAATTTCTTCTTTTTTTTTTTAGAATTATTTATTTGAGAGTGAGAGCACAAGGGGGTGAGAGGGAGGGGGAGAGAGAGAGAGAGAGAGTCTTAAGCAGACACCATGCCCAGTGCAGAGCCCACACTGGGCTCAATCTCACAACCCTGAGATCGTGACCCTGAGCTGAAACGAAGACTTGGATGCTTAGCCGACTGTGCTACTCAGGTGGTCCTTCTAAAAACATTTCCTGAAATATCAACAACACCCTTCGTCCTCTAATTCTTCACTATGCTTTTCTTTTATAGAACCAACACCATTTCACATATACAATATTAAATTACTTATATTTTATTGTCTTTTTCCTCCAACTAAAGTGTAAGGTCCATGAAAGTATTTTTGTTTGTTTGTTTTTGGAATTATGGTATCTCTAGTTTTTATAATAATATATAGTTAAGTGTCTTCCCCTCTCCCTTTTTCTCAATCTTTCTTTCCATGTATATGTAAATATGTTATATATGCTATTTGAGTGAATTTAATTGCCTTAGTACCTTATTAATTACATAGTAATAAGAAATTTTTAAAAAGAGACAAACTTTAAAAAATTACAGAGGAGAAAAGAAAATAATAACCAAACTTATGAACTTGTGAAATCCTCTCCAGAAAGAAGCTACAGAACAGATTAAAACCATAATTTTATGTGTGCCCATTAAATGAAAGAATCATTCAGAAATAGTCACTGAAGCACATATGTTGAGACCAAAGATAATCATGAAATACAGATTTCAGAGCTCAGAAAAGAAAATAGACAACAAGGGGCAGTGATCATGAGAGACAGAAAACAAATATGGCAAGTCCTACAATTGCAAACCTTACTGCTTTGAGAGAGTTTTCAGGCCACAGAACAAGGGGAACCAATGGGAACTGAGGAGATGGAGCTGAATCCGGAGAATGGGAAAAGGCTAGATAGAGTACCCAGAACACAGTATGGTGGGAGGAGGGGGAAAGAGAATTGCAGAGAGAGAACTCAAAAAGATCTACAGATGGTCCTCCTCAGGTGTTCAGCAGAATAATCATCAGTTTCCTGTGAGGAAAACATCTTAGAATGAGGAAAGAATCACTGTAAAGGATTAGGGGAAGTACACAGTAATTATAGATGATGCAGATACTATACTGCCTACAAGAATAAAAAATGTGTGTGTATACAAAATATTGTGCGTGTGTATATATAGACAATATATTTATTGTGTGTGTCTCTGTGTATATGTATATGATGCTGGTTTCATGTATACATTTGACAAAACTTTAGAAAATTGTACAGTTTTAATTCATGCAATCAGTTATACCTTAATAAAGCTGTTTTAAAAATCTAGAGTTGTGGGGCACCTGGGTGGCTCAGTCAGTTAATCATCTGCCTTCGGCTCAGGTCATGATCCCAGGGTCCTGGGATTGAGCCCCGCATCGGGCTCCCTGCTCAGTGTGGAGCCTGCTTCACCCTCTCCCACTCCCCTGCTTGTGCTCTTATCTCTGTCTCCTGCTCTCTCTCTTTCTCTGTCAAATAAATAAATAAATAAAATTTTAAAAAAATAAAAATCTAGAGTTGTAAGTTTAATACCAAAGGAAATATGTTAGAAGCATTTACAGTTCCAAATGTAATATCCAATCATGAATATCTATGCACAAATATATAATCACAATTATAAAGCATAAGCTACAGGCAATTAACAGAGCAATGTAAATCAAAAGAATAATTTAGGGGCACCTGGGTGGCTCAGTTGGTTAAGCGTCTGCCTTCAGCTCAGGTCCTGATCCCAGGGTCCTGGGATTGAGCCCTGCGTCAGGCTCCCTGCTCAGCGGGGAGCCTGCTTCTCCCTCTCCCACTTCCCCTGCTTGTGCTCTCTCGCTCTCTCTGTCAAGTAAATAAGTAAAATCTTAAAAAAAAAAGAATAATTTAATTTGAGTCTCTCACCCAGTGGAAATGTACACCAACATATGTAAAAATACTGAATGACTAAATCACACAATTCATAAGATAAATATAATTTTAGGTATATCAGACTCTATATTCAGAAATCAAAAAATCATTCTCAAAATTGACTATATACTCAGCCATAAAGAATACCTTCAAAAATTCTGAAAACTCTAAATTGTATAGAAGACATTCTTTGACCTACTTTTAATTAAATTTGTAAATTAATAGAAGTATAAAAGAAAGAATGCAGTATCAGATATTAAAAATGGTTAAATGTCTTAAGGAGAAGATTAAATCTAAATACTATTTTATTTACAAGCAGTAAAACCCTACATTATAGAACCCATGGGATACAGTTAAGACAAAGCCCAGAGTAAAAGATATACTACTAAACAGTAATGCTATAAAACGGACAATACTATAAGTGCAACCCCCAACTTAAGTTAGTAATTGAAGTAGAAAACAAACCTAATTGGCAAAAAGCAATTAATGAAATAAAGTAGAATATGGTGGAACATATAAATCTAAGAGCTATTACTTTGAAAATAAAGAGAAAAATTCATCAAGGCAGCCTTAACTGAATGAGAAGAAATAGACACAAAATAGAAATAGCAAGATAAAATACCCACAAGAGAATTGAAATTAAAAGAATCATGAAAACACTTTTCACACTGTACATAAATAAATTTAAATAGTAGTAAGCTGTAGCTAATTATTAGGAACTTATAAATTACAAACATAGAACAGTAGAAGAGGACAATAGAAGAAATAAAATCAACATAAAAATGTAAAGTTGTTACAGAACTACTCTTTTTATGCCCCAAGCCAGTAATGTGGTATTTCCCAACATTCATGCAGGAGAAATCTGTCAAGCTTGTAAAGAATTAATAATGCAGGGGCGCCTGGGTGGCTCAGTTGGTTAAGCGACTGCCTTCGGCTCAGGTCATGATCCTGGAGTCCCAGGATCGAGTCCCGCATCAGGCTCCCTGCTCCGCAGGGAGCCTGCTTCTCCCTCTGACCCTCCCCCCTCTCATGTGCTCTCTGTCTCTCTCATTCTGTCTCAGATAAATAAATAAAATCTTTAAAAAAAAAAAAAAAGAATTAATAATGCAAATGAAAGTCAAATCCTCCCAGGACATAGAAAAAGAAAGTAAGATCCTAAATAATTTTTATGGAACAATCATAAGGTTGATACCAAAATGATATATATTTTTGATAATAACATTGAATAACAATGTTTTCCAGTGTATTTCCAACTAAGATTGTTGGCATTGTTTAATATTGTCAGAGGAATATAAAAGTGACCATTTAATGCTCTGCCTGTTTCCTGAAAAGGAATATTTATATGCTTTTATATGCACACATACATACACACACATATATTTATGTATACATATATCTTTGTTTCTCTGTGTGTAAAATTATATACATATACATAATCTTTAAAACTTAGAAACAGGGCGCCTGGGTGGCTCAGTCGTTAAGTGTCTGCCTTCGGCTCAGGTCATGATCCCAGGGTCCTGGGATCGAGCCCCGCATCGGGCTCCCTGCTCCGCGGGAAGCCTGCTTCTCCCTCTCCCACTCCCTCTGCTTGTGTTCCCTCTCTCTCTGTGTCTCTCTCTGTCAAATAAATAAATAAAATCTTTAAAAAAATAAATAAATAAAACTTAGAAACAGTAGTAACAAAACAAAATTGTAAAATTCAAAAATTAAGTTAAATGTAAAATTTTTTTAAAAAGTAACAAAAACAAAATTGCCTGGCATGAAAGTACCTTGATAATTTTTTGTAGAATGAATGAGTAAATGAAAATCCCCAAATAAACACATAAATATTAAGGAATGTAGTTTTTGATAAATATTGCAAATCAGGGTAGAAAAGGTATATTACTTAATAAATACAGTAGAGAAAGTACAGTAGCAATCTGGAAAACATAAAAATAAACAGCATTCTCACCCTCTCCAAAAGAAGATCCATACCTCAGGCTTTAAATCAAAGTAAATGCCTAATAATTCAAAGATTTAAGCAGAAATAATATAGCCACAATAACATAAGAAAATATGAAATGATTCTTTCATAATCACAGATTATTGAAAGCCTTTCTTAATATGACTCAAAGCCTCAAGAGCACAAAAAGACCAATGATTGTGAAAAAATAAATGTTAAATTTTGGAGTGTATCATGAGAAACATACAAATGATAAACTGGAAATATATACAAAAGGATAATTATTTGATAAACTAATCACCTTTATATGTAAATAGAACCTATTATATATAAATATATAAATAGATATAACATTTATTTATAATATATATTATATAAATATATTTATTTGTAATATATATAAAAAACCTAAAAAAATGAGCTAAGACATGAAAAAAGTTGATTAAGTGAAGTGTAATAGTTATTAAACATATTAAAGTATGTGTAACTATATTCAATATAAGAGAAATGCAACAACGAAACCATAATTACCTGTTTTGTTGTTGTTGTTGTTGTTGTTTTTTAAAGATTTTATTTATTTATTTGAGAGAGAGAATGAGATAGAGAGAGCATGAGAGGGGGGAGGGTCAGAGTGAGAAGCAGACCCCCCGCTGAGCAGGGAGCCCGATGCGGGACTCGATCCAGGGACTCCAGGATCATGACCTGAGCCGAAGGCAGTTGCTTAACCAACTGAGCCACCCAGGCGCCCACATAATTACCTGTTTTTATTAATCAAATTATGAAGATCAAAAAGTTGGATAAATTTTTTGTATTGACAAGGGTATGTATGTGGGCAAGGGTAAATTGCTGTAACTTTGAGAAAAGTTTGACAAGCTTATTAAAATTTAGAGTGTACGGGGTGCCTGGGTGGCTCAGTCGGTTAAGCATCTGCCTTCGGCTCAGGTCATGACCCCAGGGTCCTGGGATCAAGTCCCGCATCGGGCTTCCTGCTCAACAGGGAGTCTGCTTCTCCCCCTCCCCCTGCTAGTGCTTTCTCTCTCACTATCTCACTTACTCTCTCAAATAAATAAATAAAACCTTTCAAAAAAAATTTAGAGTGTACACTTTGACCCAGTAACTCTACCCCTAGGACTCTATTATATAAGATTTATTCACAAAATTACAAATACATATGTGTATGTATGCACATATCATATTTACACTTATATACACATACCCGTATGGATGGGTGTGTGTTTTACATTGTACTTACATAAGGTATCACTGAGCTATAAATAAGAAACTAATTATTTTGTTTGTGAGAGGAACTGCATGGTGAGAGGACCAAGAATCTTTGTTTTTGCTGCGCGTGTGTCCTTGTCTGCTTTTTGAATTCTGTACCATGCATGATCAGTTAAAGTACTGTATATTATATACATACATGTATATGCATATGTATGTGTGTGTATATGTCCCTGGGTATATTTATTCTAAAATTCCATATTTCTATATATTTAACAAAACTTGCACTGTATACCCATAATGTACCCAAAACTTGCAATGATGGAGCAGTGATAAAATTTTTAAAGGCCAAATATCTTTAAATACTTTTACGATGAGTTTGCTAAATTGGTCTAAATATATAATCTATACTAACGATTATCATAATATTGTTCTAGGACATAAAAGATGATATTTACTCCAAATAAGAGGAACTTAGTATATTATTTTCAAGAATATTTCAGTCTTTTCAAGTACTTATTTCACTTCAACTGTATAAAGCAAAAGGAGACTGATTCTAGGTTTATTGATACGGCTTCACATATTTCCTCTTCTGTTCAATTTGAGCAGCAACATACATAAAATAGTATTGGATTTTAACCACAATTTTTTTCTTTAATATATTTTTTTAAAGATTGTATTTATTTATTTGACAGAGAGAGAGAGATCACAAGTAAGCAGAGTGGTAGGCAGAGGGAGAGGGAGAAGCAGACTCCCCGTTGAGCAGAGAGCTGGATGCGGTCTTGAACCCGGGACCCTGGGATCCTGACCTGAGCCGAAGGCCCACGCCTAACCAACTGAGCCCCCCAGGCGCCCTGATTTTAACCACAATTTTAAATAAATATCTATGAGCCCACACTGATATAAATGACTGAATAATTAAATACATGAAGAAGCAATAAATCTACCATTGAAAAGAATTCCGAATAATTTATGTAGAAGTCCTCCATCAAGGAGGGGAAGCAGAACTCCTAGTTAAGTTTTGGCTATATATAGTGACTATGTTTCAAAGAATATAAAATGGAAAAGGGTGAAAAGAGTAACCTTACAGTGGAAAAACCTGAAAACCACATTATCTCAGCAAGGTGATCAGATTATGTAATATGGATTATTAGTTGACCTAATTAATAACAATTAAGATGTTATAAATCTCCTGAAGTATTTGCTGATAACTCTATTTGGCCCTGGGAACTTTCCTACAATGTGTTCCCACTATATCCTCCTTTTTTATTTTTATTTAATTTTGGTGGTGTTTCTATTCTGTGAGAATTTAGACAGAATACTATCTACTCTATAAAATGAAATAATTTGGCAGGAAAGAACATAGGAAATATTCCTGAGTCTCCCAGAAAATAACACTGATCAAACTTAAACTTCGAGGAAGTAAAATATATATTGTGATTATCCATGGGAAAACTCAAGAATTATAGGCTTAAATGTAGGGAAAAGGAATTATTTTGACTGACTCATACATAATAATTTAATTCTCATGTAATATTCTGAACAGAAGAGGAAATATGTTAAGCACAGGAGACAGCTTTGGGAACATTAGGATCTCTTTTGGGACTATGGCCACTGGGAACTCTTTCGTTTGGCTTCTGTGCTTCTTTGACTTATGACATAATCATCAGTGAAGTATTTTCTTATTTGTTTGATTTTCTGTTTGTATGAGCATGTCCTTACTTTCTTTATTTTTTTAATTTAAATTAATTTTAATTTAAATTCAATTAGCCAACATATAGTATGTCGTCAATTTTTGATGTAGTGTTCAATGATTCACTAGTTGATGTCCTTACTTTCCAACACTAAAAGAGCTCCAGGATCATCTTGTTTATTTCCAGGCCCAATCCTAGAATCAGCCATTTCTCCAAGGAGCACTGGTTCCTTTCATTGCAGAATCACATTAGGAACCAAGCCTGGGCACTAGGTGTGCTTATTGATATGAAATATCTTTGTTTTTAAGCCCTTTCAGCTGCAGAGCAAGGGATACATGTGTGTTTACTAACAGTGTTTATACTAACAAAATACTTCTATATGCAGCTATCTGTATCTATATTAAGGTAAACCTGAGTGCCTACAATGTCTCGAACTCTTAATGCTTTACTATCATTCAAGACTTCTGCACACGCGTGTCAGTAAATTTCCACTCCCAACAGTAAGAAGAGCCATTCATTTACATAATAGGTCAATTCCAGCATCTTTTACAACAGCACCAAGATTCTTAACCTTTTTGCCCACTGATCATAACTTTTTCAAGTAGAGCACAATACTTAACATGCAGCTAATTTTGCCTTAAGTCACAGATTTCACCCATTTCCAAAGTTACTTAAGTTAGCACCTTCCCTCTCCCCTTTTGGTGAGGTGGTTTCATACACTTGTAATATATAGTTGACCCTTGAGCAACACGAGTTTGAGTTGCCTAGGTCCACTTATATGCAGAATTCTTTCAATAAATACATTAAAATACTGTAAATGTATTTTCTCTTATGGTTTTCTTAATACCTCTTTTTTTCTCTAGCTTATATTTATTGTAAAAATATAATATATGTAAGGTGTAAAATATGTGTAATCAACTATGTTATCAGTAAGTCTTTTGGTGAACAGAAGACTACTAGTGAAGTTTGGGGGAGTCAAGTTAGATGCAGATTTCTGACTGCCTGGGGGATTGGCACCCCAATCCCTGATGTTTTTTAAGGGTCCCCTGTAGTTAGATTGCCATCACTTTCTACATGCCTTCCTGGAATACGTCTGCCTCCTAAAATGGCTTGTTAAAATTTGAAGACAATTAGAATTATTTTTTGTTCCGTAAAATTCTGTGGGTTTTGACAAATGCATAGTGTCATGTATCTACCATTACAGTATCATAAGGAATAGTTTCATAGCCCTAAAAAGTCCCCTGTGCTTCACATGTTCAACCCTCACATACCCAACTGTCAACCACTGATCATTTTTATGATATTCATGGTTTTCCTTTCCTAGAATGTCGCATAATTGGAATCATACAGTGTGTAGCCTTTTTAAACTTGCTTCTTTCACACAGTATCTCACATTAAAGGTTCATCAATACCTTTTCATTGCTTGATAGATCATTTCTTTTTTACTGCTGAATATTCCTTTGTATGGATGTACCACAGTTTGTTTGTCCATTCATCTACTAATGGACAAATTGCATGCTTCCTTTTTTGCAATTATGAATAAAGTTGCTATAAACATCAGGTGCAGATTTCTGTGTGGAAACAAATTTTCAGATCAGTTGAGTACTACCTGAGAATGCAATTGATGTGTAACATGAGAAAACTATGTTTAGCTTTTTTTTTTTTAAAGATTTATTTATTTATTTATTCATGAGAGACAGAGAGAGAGAGAGAGGCAGAGGGAGAAGCAGGCTCCCAAGGAGCAGGGAACCCGATGTGGGACTCAATCCCAGGACCCTGGGATCATGACCTGAGCCGAAGGCAGACGCTTAACTATCTGAGCCACCCAGGCGCCCCTATGTTTAGCTTTTTAAGAAACTGCTGAACTGTCTTCCAAAGTGGCAGTATCATTTGTATGCCTTCCAGAAATTAATTAGAATTTCAGTTGTCTGCATCTTCACAATCCTTTGGTATTGTTAACTTTTTTGTTTGTTTGTTTGTTTGTTTTAAGCAATTCAAATTGGTATATGGTGCTATCTTGTTTTAATTTACACTTCCATAATAAAAAATGATGTTAAGACTCTTAATATGCTCATTTTTCTTCTGTATATCTTATTTGGTAGGGTATCTGGTCAGATCTTTTGCTTATTTCCAAAAAAAAAATTTTTTAATTGTTGAGTTTCAAGAGATACTTGTATGTTTTGGATTAAAGTCTTTTATCAGATATGTGTTTTATAAATACTTTCTCCTTGTTTGTGGCTTACCTTTTCATTCTCGTAATAGTATCTTTATGGAGAGCAGAAGATTTTTCACTTTAGTAACTCCAACTTCTCAGTGTTTTCTTTCATGAATTATGCTCTCACTGTTGTATCTAAAAAGTCATCACCAAACCCAAGGTCATCCAGATTTTCTTCTCTGTTTTCTTCTAGAAGTTTTATAGCTTTGAGTTTTACAGTTAGTTCTGTGATCCATTTTGAGGTTACTTTCACAGCGTGTCTAGATATAAATATAGATATATAGATATATTTTTCATCTGGAAGTCAAATTGTTCCAGCATTATTTGTTGAAAAGAATGTCTTTGTTCGAGTGAATTACCTTTGCTCCTTTTTCAAAGATCAGTTGACGATATTTGTGTGGGTCTATTTCTGGGCTCTCTTTCATTCTTTGATCTATGTGTTTAGTCTTTTAACAATACCTCACTCTCTTGTTTATGATAGCTTAATAATGAGTCTTGAAGTCAGATACTACTCCGACTTTGTTCTTCTTTAGTACTGTATTGGGTTTATAGGTCTTTTACTCTAACATTATTTTGTCAATAGTTTTCCTTTCTAGTAATGCCTTTATATAGTTTTGGTATTAGGAAAATACTGACCTTATAAAAAGAATTATGAGGTGTTCTTATGCTTCTGTTTCCTGATAAAGATTATGGAAAATTGGTATTTCTGCCTTATGCTTCCTTCCTTTCATTCCTTCCCGATGCTTTCTTTTTTGGAAGGTTTTTATTCAGTGTTGTTAATATAGACAGACCTAGTGAGATTATTTCTCCTTATTTGATTTTTATAAGTTTACATCTTTCAGGTAATTTGTATATTTTATCTAAGTTATCAAATTTGTGGACATAAAGTTATTCGTAGTATCCCTTTGCCTTAGTTAATTTGGGCTGCTATGGCAAAGTACCATAGACTAGGTGACTTAAAAACATTTATTTCTCCTGGAAGCTGGGAAGAACAAAATGAAAGTGCTTGCAGATATTGGTGTCTGATGAGAACCCTCTTCTAGGTTGTTGACAGCCACCTTCATGCTGCACCTGATGGAGAGAGGAAAAGAGCAAGCTCTCTTACTCCTCTTATAAGGGCACTAATCCTATCATGAAGACTCCAACCTCATGATCTCATCTAAGCTAACTACTTCCCAAAGGCCCCACCTTTTATTATCATCACATTGGGGGTTAGAGCTTCAATTAATGAATTTTTTGTGGGGGGACCCTTGCAGTCCATAATACCCTTTGTTAAGCTTTTAATGTTCAGAGGGTTATTTATAGGTATTTTGTGTCTTTTTTTTTTTTTCCTTTTAATTTGGTTAGTCTGGCTAGAGATTTAATCTTCCAATGAATCCACCTTCTGTTTATTTTCTGTTATTTTCCTGGTTTCCAGTTAAGAGATTTCTTATCTAGATTTTATATATTTTTTTCTCTTTGCTTTGAACTTAAATATCTCCTGTTTCTCTAGTTTTCTGAGATAGAAGCTTAGATTATTTAAGTGCTTTCTTCTTTTCTAAAATATGCATTTAGCACTATAATTTTCCTTCCAATCACTGTTTTCACTGTACACCACAAATTTAGATGTCTTATTTTCATTTTCATTTATTTCAAAAATTGTTTTAATTTTCCTGAGACCTTTTTTTATAGTTAAACCTTTGTTTATTTCACAGTGTTTTGTTTAATGTCCAAACATTTGGTGATTTTTCTGCTTTCTCCTGTTGATAATTATTTTAATTCCATTATGGTCTGAAAATATATTTTATGTTATTTGTATTGCATTTTATGACCCAGAATTGTATTCTATTAATGAATTTTCCATTTGAACTTAAGAAGAATATGTATTCTGCTTTTGTTGGATGAAGTGTTCTATAAATGTCAGTTAGATCAAACAGATTAAAAATCTGTTCAGAGGCGCCAGGGTGGCTCAGTCAGGTAAGTATATCAGACCCTTGATTTTGGCTCAGGTCATGATCTCAGGGTCTTGGGATAGAGCCACACGTTGGGTTCTGCGCTCAGTGGGGTGTCTGCTTATTGCTCTCCCTCTCCCCTCCCCCGCTCATGCTCTCTCATTCTGTCTCTCTAATAAATAAATAAATAAAATCTTAAAAAAAAAAAAGTCTGTACATGTCAGTTGCATTGCTGCTGATTTCTGTCCTCTTGATGGACGAGTTACCAACAGAAGGGCTTTGGAGTGTTCAACTACAATAGTGGATTTGTGTATTTCTCCTTCAGTTCTGTCAGCCTGTCAGCCTCACATATTTTGACTGTCTGTTGTTATGTGTATAGGTGTGTGTTAAGTATTATTATGCTTTCTAGGAGAATTTATCCCTTTATCACTAGGCACTGCCTGTTTTTATGACTGATAATTTTCCCTGTTCTGAAGTCTGTTGTCTTTTTTTCTTACTACTATTAGCATGGTATTTCTTTCTCCGTATCTTTACTTTTAATCTGTATGTGTCTTTTATGTTTAAAATGTGTTTCTTTTGGAGAACATATAGCTGTGTTTGTTTTATCAACTCTGACAGTATTTTTTCTTTGGTATATTTAGACTTTCACACTTAAAGTGATTGTTAATATAGATAAACATCTACTGTTGTATTTTTTTTTTCCTATTCATTGCACTTACTCTTTTTTGTTTTCTTTTCCTCTTTTTGCAATCTTTGTTTTTTTTTTCTTTCTTTTTTTTTTTGGAGAGAGGGCAAGAGAGAGCATGAGCAGGGGGGAGGAGGGGCAGAGGGAGAGTGAGAATCTTAAGCAGACTCCATGCCCAGTGTGGATCCTGACTCAGGGTCCAACCTCTTGACCCTGAGATCATGACCTGAGCCCAAATCAAGAGTCAGATACTTAACTGACTGAACCACACAGGAGCCCCTGCAATATCTGTTTGTTGTTTGTTTGTTTTAAAGATTTTATTTATTTATCTGAGAGAAAAAGGGAGAACACAAGCAGGGGAGGGACAGAGGGAGAGGGAGAAGCAGACTCCTTGTTGAACTGGGAGCCTGATGCAGGGCTCGATCCCATGACCCTGAGATCATGACCTGAGCTGAAGGCAGACACTTAATTGACTGAGCCACCCAGGTGCCCCAACAATCTCTGGTTTTAATTGAGCATTTTGTATGATTTAATTTTTTCTCTTCTCTTAGCATATTAATCACTCTTATTAAAAAAAAAAAAGAAAAGAAAAGAAAAAAGTTCAGTGGTTGTCCCAGAGCTTGCAATATACATTTATAATCTAAGGCCACTTTGAAAAAAAACACCTTACCACTTCATGGGTAGTACAGATATTTTATGACAAATTATTCCCAGTTCTTTTATCTTGTCCCTTAGAATATTGCCTTCATTTATCTACATGCTATAAACATCCAATATATTTTTACTATTATGTTAAAAACAAAGTTCACTTTTAGGTCAATAAATGTAAAAACTGAAAGGTTTTATTTTATATTGATTCCTTCCATGACACATTTCTTTTGTGAATTGAGTTTCTGACCTATATTTTCCTTCTCCTTGAAGAACTTCCTTTTAACATTTCTTGAAAGTTGGATCCGATGGCAGTGAATTCCCTCACTTTCTGTCTGTTTAAAGAAAGTTTTATCACTTTTAAACGATAAATTCATGCATATGGAATTCTAGGTTGGTTGATTTTTCCTTTCAACACTATATTTCTTCTTGTTTGCGTGGCTTCTGATGAGAAGTCCTTTGTGATTATTATCCCTGTTCCTCAATAAGTAAGGTGTTTTCCCCCCGATCTGATTTCTTCAAAATTTTCTGTCTTTGGTTTTCTGCAGTTTGAATGTGATATGCCTTGGTATTTATTATTTGATATTTATGCTGCTTAGTGTTATTTGAGCTATCTTTATTTGTGGTTTGATGCCTGTCATTAAATGTGGAAAATTTTAGGCCATCATTAATTCAAACATTCCTTCTGCTGTGTGCCTTCTTTTCTTCCAATTATAATTATGCATGTTAATTACACATTAGGAATCTGTCCCACAGTTTTCAGATGTTCTTTTTTTTTTTTTTTTTCATTTTTGTCTTTTGTATTTCAGTTTGTGTGTTTATCGACATATCTTCAATCATACTTATTCTTTCCTTGGCTATATGCAGTCTTTTGATGAGCCCACCAAAAGCATTCTTAAAGTCTGTTATAGTATTTTGATTTGTTGTGACTTTTTTTGGCTAGTTCTTCAAACTTCATATCTCTGCCAATATTACCCATCTCGTTATGTGTTTTGTCTTTTTCTATTAGAACGCTTAACATATTTATTCTAGTCATTTTATATTTCCTGTATGATCATTCTGATCATCTGTGCCATATCTGAGTCTGGTTCTGATGCTTCTTTGTCATTCCAAATTGTGTTTTCTCTTGCCATTTAGCATGCCTGTTATTTCTTAGTGAAATTCAGATATTATGTATTAGAAAAATAGGTATTGAGGCAGAAAACATTTAGTATGAAGTTTTTTGCTTGCACAGCTAGTATTTGGACTGTCCTTAATGTTGTAGTTACTGGTGCCAGGAGCTTCAAATTCCTGTAGTGTCTTTGTTTTTGTCTCCCCTGTTATCTTTGGGTTTCCTTAAGAATTACTCCTTAAGTGTAGTCTGTATTTTACAGTAATTTCAGCTGTAATCTGTACTTACCACTCCAGCATCTTGTGTGGTTACATAAGGGGAGAAGTGTCCTATAATCTTATCTTTCAGTGGGCCTGTTTTCCTGGGCTGTGACCCTCACAAGTGTTTCTTAGGATTTTTCCTTATGGAAGATAGGAAGAGAGAGGAGTGGAGTTGGGTAAAAGCCCTTCCTCCTTTGTGGGATAAGGCTCTGATAGTCTTTTTCCCTGGTGAATGACTCTTTGTTATTCAGAATGAAACCATTTTCAAAATGGTTATTTGTCCCCTCAACATGCCAGAACATGATGGGATTTTTCTTGGCTTTTCACTGTGAGAACGTGGTGAAGTTCTGGAAGCTAAAATTCACAGAAGTGTGGAGCCTCCTAAGACTGACTGCCAGGAGTTTCTTAGTCTCATGCTCATTCACATTCAGCCTTCAAAAATTTGTCAAAATTGCTATTTAAATGTTTCTACTAGTTAATGGTTCCACTGTCTTCTGTTCCAAATAATCAAACCTCAGCTACAGTTCTTTGTATTTGCTAGTCTTTACAGATTTTAGGGTGTTTTCTCTGTAAGGTCAGTTCTCTGATGGGTCCAAGGGAAAACATTGATTTCCTATTGTCAGCTGTTTTCTTTTGTAAGGATGGAATTTACAACTTCCAAGACCTCTTAATGTCAGAGCTAAGACTGGAAGTCAATAATTATTAATAAATAAAATATATTAATAATAGCAATGATTTTAAATGTTTTTCTGTATTCCTTTCACTGCTTTCTACCATTGATTCCTTCCAACAAAACTCTAAGGCAGATAGTATTATATTTCTTTTCTGCCATACTAGGCTTCAAGGTTATTATTACTTTCATAAAATAAAAAACCTTTCCATCCAGAAAAATTCCCGAAGAAAGTATCTTTTAAAATGTTGTCATTAATTTTTAGTTTTATTGATTTCGTTTTATTAATTTAAGATTGCTATCTATATTGTTTCTGCTTTATAGGATTTATTAGTGCTTTTTTATCTAATAAAGTATGAATGATTCATTTTGTGAATGTTCCATGTGTTCTAAAAAAACATATTTTCTAACATCAAGATACAATATAGTTATTATATGTATATTTACCTTATTGATTATGTTATTGAGATTTTTTACCTCTTGTTTAATGTTTCTTCACTTGATTTATATTGGCCCAAAAAAACAAAAAACCAAAAACTTAAATCTCCTATTATTGGTGTGTTTCTCTCTACTTTAAATCTCTTTAATGTAAACTGTGCGGAAGTGAATGGTGGCTTTTATCATTATAGTATGTTTATGGTGCATTTAGTGCTTTTTTTCTGAATTATAGTTTGTCTGATATAAGGTTTCTATCTTGTAATTTCTTAATTTTTCTGTTTTCCTGTTGTACCTTCCCCATCCTTTATGTTTAGGCTTTGAGAGTCATTGTTTTACATATGTCTACATGAAATTGCATAAATTTGGATGCTGCTGCTTTGTGAGATAAACTGGAATCCTTTTTGTTTTTCAAAATAAGTGAGTTAGGCACATTCACCTATATTGTTATGTCTGATATTTGGTTTCAAGTTCTCATTATTTAATAATATGATAATATAACTACAATAAATATTATATTTTGTTGTATCTACACTTCTATGTGTTCTGTTCACTTTTTTCCTTTTTTTTAAATCATAGAAGATTTGTACTTTTGTTGACTTTGTTCCCTTTATAATAATATTTATTAAGATACCCTTAAGTCTTCTTTCTTTTTGTTTAACCATCTGTTGTTTGAGTTGTCAGATGAGGATAACATTCTTCGAGTATCAGCTGCTATTGATGTGACAATTCACATTCTTCCTCCAACATTTTGTTTGTATTATTTCTTGTTGTTGTCAGGTTTTTTGGGTTTTTTTGCTTTTTTAGGACTTAACCATATTACTGTTACAACCTTGTTCCTACCTTTCATTTATTCTTAGCTCTACAGATCTACAATTAGGTATGTTCAATGCTGCCATGAGCCATTTTCTGAAGTTTCCCAGTTATCACTTGGTGGGATGTAACTCATCTTTTAGTAGATTCCTCAAGAAGAGTTCATTTGCAGTATTCCCTGAGGTATTCCATATATAAGAATGATTTTACACCCTTGATATTTAAGAGACAATTGGATGGATATGACAGACTTTGCTCACACTTGCTTTTGTTGAGCTTCTTAGAAATGGTATTCTACAATCTTTATTGCGTGTTGTTTTTGTGGTGAATGGATTTTTTTTTTTTTTGTAAGTGTCTTGTTCTTAATTCCTGGAAAGCTGGAGTTGTTTTTTTTTTTTTTTTTTTTTTCATTTTTAAAGCCCAAGAGCTTTATCACAGTATTTCTCGAGTTGAATGTTCTAGGTCAATAATTCCATGATGTATAGTGAACTTCTCACTACAATTGGGTCTATTTATTTCCTGGGAAATGTTATTGAATTATTTTTAATATTAATTTATTCTTTTTTTTTAAAGATTTTATTTATTTATTTGAGGGAGAGAGAATGAGAAAGAGCACATGAGAGAGGGGAGGGTCAGAGGGAGAAGCAGACTCCCTGCCGAGCAGGAAGCCCGATGCGGGACTCGATCCAGGGACTCCAGGATCATGACCTGAGCCGAAGGCAGTCACTTAACCAACTGAGCCACCCAGGCGCCCAATATTAATTTATTCTTATTTGTGTGTGTGTGAGTGTGCTTTACATGGGCTTCAATTATATACATAGGCTCTTTTTTTTCTATAAAGATCACTTTTTCTCTGAATTTTATTTCATGCAATTCCTTAATCACACATACTAAATTTAACTTTAAATGCCTCTCCTTTTGGTAACATGTTAATCAATCTTTATTCCTCAGATGATTTCACCTTTTTGTCAATAACTTTTCTGAATTTGTTCAACTCATTTGACATATTCTTTTTAAAATATGTTTCCTAGGTTTGGAATTTATGATTCAGGATTTTGTTGTTCCTTTTAAAAATTTATGTAAATGTTGGTTTAATGTTAACTCAAATTAGAGTGTATGTTTTTACTGGTTTTCTGCTTTATGTGGTTTTGGAAGGACCATATTTATTAGTTGAACTATTTCAGTTATTATTTTATATGTTCTTTCATATGTTAACATTGTGAGAATATAATTTGCAATATTTTTGTTATTTTGTAAATGTTATTCCTCTAAATAAACAGTTATAGTTATATGTAGAGGAAGGTGAAAGTTTTGAAATATTGATTAGATTTACTAGTTCATCGTACCTCTCCTTTTGATATAATAAACTGCTGGGGTTTTTTTTTCAGTCAGTGATCATCATTTTTTGGTAGAGAAGAATCAGTAATTTCATGATTTTCTTTTATTTCTGATATACCCTTAATTTTTCTTTTATTATTTATTTATTTATTTATTTATTTATTTATTTATTTATTTATTTTTACATTTAAGTTGTTCCCATATCTTGGCTACTATGAATAGTGCTGCACTGAACGTGGTAATGCAGAGATCTCTTCAAGATCCTTATTTCATTTCCTTTGGATATATACCCAGAACTGAGATTGCTGGGTCATATGGTATTTCTGTTAGTTTTTTGAGGGATTCCATAGGGCTATACCAATTTACATTCCCACCAGTAGCCTACAAGGGTTCCCTTTCTCCACACCTTTCCTAACACTTATTACCTCTTGTCTTTTTTTTTCTTTTTTCTTTTTTTTAAGTTTTTACTTAAATTCTAGTTAGCACACAGTGTAATATTAGTTTTAGGTGTACAATATAGTGATTCAATACTTCCATACAGCACCTGGTGCTCATCACAAAAAGCACACTCCTTAATCCCCATCACCTATTTTACCCATCCCCCCACCCACCTCCCTTCTGGTAACCAACAGTTTGTTCTCTATAGTTAAGAGTCGTTTCTTGGATTGTCTCTCTCTCTCTTTTTCCTATTTGCTCATTTGTTTTGTTTCTTAAATTCCACATATGAGTGAAATTTTATGGTAATTGTCTTTTTCTGATTGACTTTATTTCGCTTAGCATAATACTCTCTAGTTTCTTCTATGTTGCAGCAAATGGCAAGATTTCATTCTTTGTTATGGCTGAGTAATAGTCCTATATATATATGTATATACATATATGTATATATTCATATACACACACACACACACACACACACCAGTTCTTCTTTATCCATTCATCAGTTGATGGAAACTTGGGCTGTTTTCATAATTTGGCTATTGTAGATAATGTTGCTATAAATATCAGGGTGCATGTATCCCTTTAAATTAGCATGTTTGTATTCTTTGGGTAAATATCTAATAATGCATTACTGGATTGTAGGATAGTTCTATTTTTAACTTTTTGAGGAAGCTCCATACTGTTTTCCAGAGTGGCTGCACTAGTTTGCATTCCCAACAGTGCAAAAAGGGTTCCTCTTTCTCCACATCTTTGCCAACACCTGTTGTTTCTTGTGTTGTTGATTTTTGCCATTCTGACAGGTGTGAAGCAATACCTCATTAAAGTTTTGATTTGTATTTCCCTGTTGATGAGTGATGTTGAGCATCTTTTCATGTGTCTATTGGCTATCTGAGTGTCTCCTTTGGAAAAATGTATGTTTATGTCTTCTGCCCATTTTTTAACTGGATTATTCATTTTTTGGGTGTTAAGTTTTATAAGTTCTTTATATATTTTGGATAGTAACCCTTTATCAGATATGTCATTTGCAAATATCTTCTCCCATTCTGTAGTTGTCTTTTAGTTTTGTTAATTGCTTCCTTTGCTGTGCAGAAGCTTTTTATTTTGATGAAGTCCCAATAGTTTATTTTTGCTTTTGTTTCCCTTTTCTCAGGAGACATAATCTAGAAAATAGTTGCTATGGCAGATGTTGAAGAAGTTACTGCCTGTGTTCTCTAGGATTTTTATGGTTTCAAGTCTCACATTTAGGCTTTAATCCATTCTGAATTTATTTTTGTGTATGGTATAAGAAAGTGGTCCAGTTTCATTCTTTTGCATGTTGCTGTCCAGTTTTCTAGCACCATTTATTGAAGAGACTGTCTTCTTCAATTGGATATTCTTCGCTGCTTTATTGAAGATTAATTGACCATATAGTTGTGTGTTCATTTCTGGGCTTTCTGTTATGTTCTACTGATCTGTGTATCTATTTTTGTGCAATTACCATACTATTTTTATCACTACTGCTTTGTAATATAACTTGAAGTCCAGATTTGTGATGCCTCCAGCTTTGCTTTTCTTTTTCAAAGTTACTTTGGCTATTCAGGGTCTTTTGTGGTTCAATACAGATTTGGAAAGACCACAAATATATAGAGGCTAAACAACAATCTGTTAAACAGTGAATGGGTCAATCGGGAAATCAAAGAAAAAAAAATACATGGAAACAAATGAAAATGAAAACACATGGTCCAAAATCTTTGGGATGCAGCAAAAGCAGTCCTATACCTCAACAAGCAAGAAAAATCTCAAATTAATAACCTAACCTTACACCTAAGGGAGTGAGAAAAAGAACACTAAATGAATCCTAGAGCCAGCAGAAGGAAGGAAATAATAACAATTAGAGCATAAATAAATGATATGGCAGCTAAAAAAACAATAGAAAGATCAAAGAATCCAGGAGCTGTTTTTTTGAAAACATTAATTAAATTGATAAATCTCTAGCCAGACTTGTCAAAAAGAAAAGCAAAAAGACCCAAATAAATAAAATTACAATGAGAGAGGAAAAATAACAACCACAACAAATAACACAGAAATACAATTATAAGAGAATATTATGAAAAACTATATGCCAACTAATTGGACAACATAGAAGAAATGGATAAATTTATAGAAACATATAAACTGCCAAAACTGAAACAGGAAGAAATAGGAAACTTGAGAAGACCAATAACCAACAAAGAAATTTAATCAGTAATCAAAAAACTCCTCACAAACAAAAAAAAGCCCAGGACCAGATGGCTTCATAGGTGAATTCTACCAAATATTTAAAGGAGACTTAATACCTATTCTTCTCAAACTATTACAATAAATAGAAAAGGAAGGAAAACTTCCAAATCCATTCTATGAGGCCCCATTACCCTGATAACAAAACCAGGTAAAGACTCCACTAAAAAAGAAAACTACAGGTCAATGTCCCTAATGAACATGGACGCAAAAATTCTCAATAAAATTCTAGCAAACTGAATCCAACAATACATTAAAAAAAAAAAAAAATCATTCACCATGACTAAGTGGTCTTTATTCCTGGGCTACAAGGGTGCTTCAGAATTTACCAATTAATCAATGTGATATACCACATTAATAAATAAGAACCATATGATATTTTCAATAGATAAAGAAAAAACATTTGACAAAGTACAACATCCATTCATGATAAAGCCCTCAACAAAGTAGGGATAGAGGGAACATACTTCAACATAATAAAGGCCATTTAGGAAAAACCCACACAAGCAAATATCATCCTTAATGGGGAAAAACAGCTTTTCCTCTATGGTCAGGAACAAGACAGGGACGTCCACTCTCACCACTGTTATTTAACATAGTACTAGAAGTCCTAAGCACAGCAATCAGACAAGAAAAAGAAATAAAAGGCATCCAAATTGGCAAGGAAGAAGTCACACTTTCATTATTTAAGATGACATGATATTCTATCTAGAAAATCCAGAAGACTCCACCAAAAAACTGCTAGAACTGATACACAAATTCAGTAAAGTTGAAGGATACAAAATCAATGTACACAAATCTGTTGTGTTTCTATACACCAATAATGAAGCAAGAGAAAGAGAAATTAAGGAATTAATCCCATTTACAATTGCACCCAAAACGATAATATACCTAGGAATAAGCCTAACCAAAGAAGTAAAAGAACTGTACTTGAAAACTATAAAACATTGACGAAAGAAATTGAAGATGACACAAAGAAATGGAAAAACATCCCATGCTCATGGGTTGGAAGAACAAATGTTAAAATATATATACACTACCCAAAACAATCTAAACATTTAAGGCAGTCCCTATCAAAATACCAACAACATTTTTCCCTGAACCCTTAATTTTTCACTTGCAAATTCCTAGTTATTTTCACCACTGGATCTCTAAATTATTCCTACATCTTCTTCCTTAGAATTGGTACCTTCCCAAGATCAATGTCTTGAGCCCTGCCCACTTTTAAGTGTCTTCCTTTTTTAATTTTCATTGTCGGTGGTCTGATGTTCCAATTATCAATATTTTCTCATTAAGAGTAGGCCTTTCTTTTTATGAAAGTGACATTATCTGTGTTCTCTCATCATTAGGATCCTGACACCCTATCTAAATCTTCACAGTCTCTGACTCTCCACATTTCATGGGTTTCAAAGGTAGGTCTCTTTGAATTTAATATTCATTTTCTGACTAGTTAATTTGGCATTTTTAGTATTCTTTGCTATTATTTTTGTACAACAGCCTCAATGGTCTGAAATATATTTTATAGAATTTATATATTTTATATAATCAATCTTAGTAATTTTAGTATTAAAATTGAATATCTTGCTTGAACTTTAAAAAATACATGATTATTTACAAAAGTTAGCATTTTAGCAACTAATTCAGGTCTTTTAATGATATGATTTCTTTGAATATTATATAACTGAATATTAAATGCTTGATCTTTAATTAAAATATATTTTAATGATATGATTTGAATGGTTATATATTCATTGATGGTTATCATGTTTATTACTATAAAATGGCAATAGTTAATTCATTTAATGATTTTCCCACTTAATTCAGTTTTGCCTGATATTAACGCTAGTGTTCATGATTTTATTTTTGCCTTCACTAGAACATTAATACATTTAACACATAGTGCAATAACCATGAGTTAAAGTTGATAATAACTCCTAACATAGAATGATGGCTATAACAGAAAAGGTTTTGCCATTATGAAGCTTAAGTTTCATGGAAAATTTCTCTATCCATTTACCTTAATGCATCTGTTTTTTATTTAAAAATTTCCTCCTATAAATGGTATACAGATGGCTCAACTGGTATGTTTTAACACAATATGGAAGTATTTACCTTAAATAAAGAAATCTAGCCCAGGTAATGGTTTTAAAATATTTTATAGCTAATTCTTATTTAGGTTTGCAGAGTATTATTTTCCTGGTTTGCTGTTTCCTCCTGAATTTTTGTTCTTATTTAAAAAATGTTTTCTTCACTCCAAATGCATTGATTACTAATTTAAGTTGCAAACAACACAAATGGACCCTTGCTAATTTAAGAAGAAAATAAATTCATTAGAAAGATTACTGGTGATAGAAAGAATTGAAGGAAAAAACAATGCGCCAGGATTGGAAACAGGAAGGAACTTAGGGTGAGCAGGCATCAAGAAAACTAAGCAAAAGTGATATCATAGGGAGATTCTGTTTGGAATGATCCTGTTGGCTCCATCATCAACAGGAATGTAACACTACTTTTTGAGTGATAAGTAATTTCTCAACTCACCTCATAGCTTTCACCTACTTCCTCAAATTTTAAAGTCTTGAACAAGTGCATGATTTTAGTAGAGTCTAAATCATGCATTAAGGATTGGACTACTAAGACAATGGAGACCTAACTGGTACTTTGGGTTTTGTGGTTGAGGGAGGTTCCTGAGTCTCTCTTAGACTCACAGTTAAGAATTTCCACAAAATAGGGGTATTTGGATTGCAATTACCCAAAGATTGATAAATGTCCATTATACTGAAAAAAAAATGATAGGACTACTAATTTTTAAAAATTTATGTGGCATAGGAAATACAATATATGGTAGGTCAACATTTCAGTATGGGAAACATTTTTTTTCTACTATAATCAAAATTTTATTTGGAATAATACAAAGGATCTTTGGAAAATAGAAAAAGGAGAGGGGAATGCAACATTAATGATGATATATAATTTTAGAGCTTGGTTATGTGACTAGGGATAATTGGTACTCTCTTCTGACTCATTCATGATTCTGCTGTTAATGGATACTACTAAAGCTATTATATGTATCAATTTAATACAGGGAATTCAATTCTTTAAAAAAACATTGTTGAGTGGTTGGAAGCATAGACTCTATGATAGGTCCCCAGAATGACACACTCAGAACAAAATTTACTCCAGTCAGGAAGCTAAGGAATCAGAAAGGTACCATCCCAAATATGATCTCTAATAGTATACCTTCCTCTTCACAATCTGAGTTTAGGAAGCTGCTGCATCTGTTTACATCAGTTTGCTTCCTATTACACATGTATTATGTGATCTATAAGTGGTTGCTAATTGTTGGTGATACTGATTATATTAATTCTATATCAAAATAAATGCTAATTTTCTAAATGTTTCACATTAGATTGTCTTAATAAGTGGATGCCATCCTGGACAGATGAATGGTTGAGATTACGTTCACTTCATCTGTATGTTTAAAGTATTAAATACATGACTGCTTTTGGTCAATCCTTGCAGAGAAATGGTTCTAATGACTCAATTAAGCAATATTTAGGATATGCATTGGTTTGTATTATAATGGGTCTAGTTGTGGGTATCATGTTTGATTTTGAGACACTTAAAAGATTAAGTCTATAAATAACAAACATTTCTAGAGAAATAAAAGCATACCCAGTATTTAAAATTTTGTCCTCCACTGATTGAATTATCATATGATTTCACTCATATGTGGAATTTAAGAAACAAAACAGAGGATCATAGGGGAAGGGAGGGAAAAATAAAATAAGATGAAATCAGAAAGGGAGACAAACCATAAGGGACTCTTAACTATAGGAAACAAACTGAGGATTGCTGGAAGGGAGAGGAGTGGGGGATGGGGTCATTGGGTGATAGGCATTAAGGAAAGCACGTGATGTAATGAGCACTGGGTGTTATGTGTAACTGATGAATCACTAAATTCTACCTCTGAAACTAATAATACACTATACGTTAATTGAATTTAAATAAAATTAAATTAATTTTTAAAGAAAAAAATTTAAAAAGTAAAACAAACTGAGGGTTGCTGGAGTCAGGGGTGGGGTGGGAGGGAGGGGGTGACTGGGTAATAGACACTGGGGAGGGTATGTGCTCTGGTAAGCGCTGTGAATTGTGCAAGACTGTTGAATCTCAGATCTGTACCTCTGAAACAAATAATGCAATATATGTTAAGAAAAAAAAAAGAAGAAGAAGAAGGTAGCAGGAGGGGAAGAATGAAGGGGGGAAATCGGAGGGGTAGACGAACCATGAGAGACGATGGACTCTGAAAAACAAACTGAGGGTTCTAGAGGGGAGAGGGTGGGAGGATGGGTTAGCCTGGTGATGGGTATTGAGGAGGGCACATTCTGCATGGAGCACTGGGTGTTATGCACAAACAATGAATCATGGAACACTGCATCTAAAACTAATGATGTAATGTATGGGGATTAACATAAGAATAAAAAAATTAAAAAAAAAAATTTTCCCTCCAACCATTGCCATAAACTCCTGGGAGCACTGGTTCTTCATTATGATCAAAACTTCTATTTCAGACTGTAGAATGTTAAAAAATGTTGGAGTAATTCCAGCAATGAAATACCAATTAAATAAGTAGTTTGCTAAGGAGTGCACTCCAACTTGGCAATGTTTTTGTCATAATTTTGCAGTCAGCCATGATCTATTAGTAAGGTGCCTACTGGCCCAGGACAAATATGACAGCAAAACTCTCAGGAGATTACAGAATAGGAAAACATTAAAGCAAGATTTCAGCTGGTATAACTTCTCATCAAGAATCATCTGATAAGCCAGGAGCCTGAGAAAAGTACAAATCTTGTCATCTCCTTGTGAACTCACACTGGGGTTATGAAGCTGACAAGGGGAAGGGCAGATGAGACAGGAGTATGTCATGCCTTAAGGGAAGAAAGCATTGGAGTTACATGGCCTGGAGTGGTTCTCCAGTCTAAAAAGGAAACCTTTCTTTGCAAAACTACTGTCTAGTTATATTTTATTTTCATCCCCCAGTGATTTCCAGAGTTGTTATGTGAGTTATATGACTTAAAGCAGAGCGTATAGCTGAGAGATTGCAAGTACTGACTCAATGTGAATTTGGCATCATCAGTCATTATTCATTTTTTAAACATATAAACTGTTGGCGAGGCTCTTGAACTACTTACTATAGGAAATCTCCCAGGTGGAAATTTTAGAGGATGCCAGTCATTCTAGACGAAATTCTGAAGGAAATTTTTCTTGCTAGAAGACACCAAAATTTGTATTCACTAGATCATGATAGGACAATATGGAAAACAATTTCCAGGGAATATTTTAGAAACCCTTCATGATATAAGGAACATAAAAAGGAATTAATATCTGTAAAAGTCAAACTACATAGGTCACACATCTCATGTTTATTCCAATTAATTTGAACTTAATGATCCAAAGACAAAAAATTTTAAGTGTTCTAAAACTAATATAAATGATAGAGGAAAATGTAATGACAATATGTAACAATAAGAACAAATACTATTCTTTTTACTAAAAACAAATTTTTTGGCCTGAGGTTCTTACAAAATATATATACACTCTGAATTACTATTTTTAAAATTGGATCTATTGTACGATACTCATAGCCACTATTATGAAATTGAATCTAAAGATACATGGAGGAGGTAAACATGGGAATAAGATACTTTCTACCTGGAATGTTTGCTAAGCAAAAGGATCAGTGTTGTGGATTACAGAGGCCTATCGGTAACAGCTGTATATAGAGCCACTGTGGAGCATGTTAAAAATAACATGGGAATTTCTCCTGGAGAACATTTATTTTTAAAAAAATCTCATTAATGAGGGCGCTGGGGTGGCTCAGTCGTTAAGCATCTGCCTTCAGCTCAGGTCATGATCCCAAGGTCCTGGGATCGAGCCCCACATCGGGCTCTCTGCTCAGTGGGAAGCCTGCTTCTCCCTCTCCCACTCCCCCTACTTGTATTCCCTCTCTCACTGGATCTCTCTCTCTGTCAAATAAATAAATAAAATCTTTTTTAAAAATCCCATTAATGATTCTACTATGCTTCAGTTTAGGGAACTAATGGGAAGCATATAGAATCTGGGATTAGATATAAATCTAATTCATGATGATTACATATTAATTTTACATCTTTGAATCATAATTTCTACCCCATATAAACTTGCATTGAAGATTCTCCAAACCAATACATGCAAATTCCTTCACTGTGATTTCCTTTCTCATTCAAAGTAGAAAATCTACTCAATATTGTTTTTTAGTTCATGTCACAAAATTTATACAAGAGTGGTATGATTGCTGAGTAATTACAATAGTTCTATAGTTCTGAATTGTATTAAATAAAGCATATTTGCTCCCAAAGAATTCATCTTATGACTGACATTTTGTAAAAAAAAACCAAAACCAAAAAAAAAAAAAAAACCACCTTGCTTATTTTCCCCCCTAAGGTATATACACGCACGCACGCGTGCTCACGCACACACACACACACACACACACGTCTTTGTTCCTGACCTGGAACTTCAGAAACCATAAATATCCCGAGTGGTAGGAGTGTATTTGTTATCCTAAGGAGGTGATTCCTGGTGGAGCCCCTGGCTTCAGGATAGGAGATGGTCTCTGGAAAAACTAACCACATGACTTGGGGGTTGAACCACCTTCTCAAAGCTCTAGGGAAGGGAGAATGAGTTCATCACTTGGCCAATGATCTAATCAACCATGCCTATGTAATGAAACCATGAGAAAAACTCAGAACCACAAGGGTTAGAATACTCCTGGCTGGTGAACATAATTATGTGCTGGGAGGGTGGCTCACCCTGACTCCATAGGAAAGAAGCTCCTGCACTTCTCCCCAACCCCCCAAAACTTTAACCAATTTGGCTTTTCTGAGTTGTATCCTTTATAATGAAACATTATAGTTCTGTGAATCTTTCTAACAGATTACCAAAACTTAACAGGGGTCATGGGAACCTCTGAATTTGTAGTTCAGTCCGGAGGAGGGGTGGGTAACCTGAGGATCCCACTTATGTCTTGTGTCTGAAGTAAGGGAAGTCTTTTTTGGGAACTGTGGAATCTGATGCGGTGGGCAGATGGTGTCAGGATTTAAGGACTTACTTTTAATTCTCTGAATTGGATGCTAACTCTGGGTAGTTAGTTCAGAAGTGAATGGAATTGTAAAACATCCAGTTATTGTCAGAAAATTGGTATTGGAACAAAACACCCATATTATGTAGCTCCTCTGTATTTTTTTGATCATATAATAACCTGCTATACTAACTTCATTGAATTTTATGTTCTTCATTGAGAGCTTTAACTTTCCCTCCTTGCTCACATTCTTTGTCATCACGTCAATTTCCTCTCCTCACCTTTGTATGGCTCCTCTGTATGAGTGCATGATCCTCCATTGGCCCTTATTCTCGGTTTTTTAATGTTCTCATTGCTACATCTACCTTAACTATTTATTCCTATGTAAACTTCTTACCATTTTTATCATTAAAAACTACACCACCATCTATATCAGATATTTAAATGTCTGGCACTGTCACTAAAATCCTATAAATCCTTCATTGTACTTGGTCAAGTGCCTAACATATAACTATCCTTTACTCTCATGAAAAGCGCCAATTCAGTGAGAGTCTCACCTCTGCATTCATCATTCTTTCACTTCTCTTTATTATTACCTAGCTGACAGTTGTGCACCAACATTAAAATATTTTCTTGTAAATATACACACTCATCCAGCTCTGGTCTCATCCCAACATACTCTCATAACAAACCCCAGCCACGGATAAATAAATCTCCAGCAATTTTTCCACTCTGAATCTAAACATTGGTGGAAAAAAATCATTCACGTGGATGTGTCAGTTCATGACCGAAATTTATGATTATGAATTACAAATTCATGATTGCCAATTTCTTTTGGGCTCTAATATAATTGCATATCACCACCTATGCCCACTCTTCTGTCTGCTGACTATCCCCCATGTTGTACACTATCCTCTAATGGTCTTTCTCTTTCCTTCCCAAACACAACTAATAACAGCTGTTAAAATCGATTCATGATGTACTGAGTTAATAGAGGCCTTACCATTCAAAAATGAACACACCTATTTTATATTTGCACCCATCTTCTCCTTTTGGTTACAAAAAAAAAAAAAAAAAAAGGTTTATCCTTTTAGCAAAAGTCAGACATTCCACCTGTATTTTAAATCACATGCCCTCTTGCCTTCTTAGGGAAATTTCTCCATTGTTTATCCCCATACTCTCCTGAGTGTTCAGTCATTAAATTTTTTAGCGTCATTGTAATTAGCAGCCAGATTTGAACAGGTAACTCCCATTTTAAAAGCAAACAAAACAGCAAGGACAACAAAAGCAACATTCATCTGAATTTCATTGAACTGTTTGCTGTATTTTCAAAATACTCATTGCATCAATTTTTTACTTTTCCTTCAGGCTTATCAAGGTGTCTACAACACACTGACTCCACATCTCAGGGACAGTCAGCTTCTCAAACAACTGCAGCCTTCCCTGCCATTAAACAAATATGTATTTTAATTTTAATCTTATTAAACTTCTTAATGATGTTTAAATTAATTGGAAAAATGTATTGTTTTGAAACATTCTATTTCTTGGCTTTCATTGTATTGCATTATATCTCAATAACAATTTTTATTTCACCAACAAATTTTTCAGTTTCTTTCTGTTCTACTCATCCATGCCATTTTCTCCTGTGATCTCAGTTTTCTCTATTTCAATAGCATATGTTCCTACAGATGTACCTATATGTTAATAACTCCCAGGGGTATATCTCATAGATCTTGCTTTTGAGCTCCAGACAAATATCCAATCACTACTTTGAATCTTCCCTAGGTATTTGGAAGCATCCACACTTAATATGTCTCAAATAGAAATTATAATTTGCTTAGGTCACTGAAGCTGTGTATGATCCAGTTTTCCCCAAATTGGTGACACATTCCATCTACCAGGGTCTCAAGCCAGAAAACTGAAAGTTATCTTGAATATTTTTCTCTTCCAACTCCTACATCAAATCCATCAATACAATCTGTCATTTCTACCTCCTAAATATATCTAATCCGTCCATTTCTCAGGATCTCTGCACCATGATAGCCACTCTCTTTTTTTCTCTCCAAACTCTAGCTGCACTGGGCTTCTTTCATTTTCATGCACTAATCAAGCAGTATAATAATTCTATGAGGGTGTTTTGGGGACAACTAAATCAAATTGATTCCATCAAAAGTCTCATAGTTTGAGGTAAAATCAGGTGAATTTATTTCTCCTAGGTGGAGAAATATATGCAGAGAAAAATGTACAAGTTTATTCACAAAAATTATCCTACTAATCTATAGCTATATCAGAGACAAAATATCTAGAGGAGTGATTGATTTAAATTTTTTAAAGAGATATAGCTTTGAAAAATTTTCAAATATAATGGATATAAACACTGTCTCCTAAATGTAGTTCAAAAACTCCAGCATGAGCATCTCTTTATAAAATTCTAGTTTATTGAAAAGATAAACCAACTGAGCTTTTCTGTAAGTATGAGACAGGCCTATTTTGCCTATTAATTATTACCACACCCTTCAAATTTCTTAAAAATATATACATGTATATAACATTTTTTCTTCTATATAACATTTTTAATGGCAAGTGCTCAAATGGTTTTCTTTAAGTGGTCAGTGTTGTTGGGAATCTTAATTTATAGTTGTTTTTTTTTTCTGATTAAAAAATAAAACCAAAAACTTCTCTATTAGACTTTAACAAAAGTGCTTTCACTGTTCATAGATCTGACTCAGGGTGCTGAACATAGAAAATATTCAATCTATGAAAGGTCTAAAATAGCCAAAAAAGTGGCTTGCATTCCTCTTGTCTAGTACTCTATTGCAATAAGGATTGCATTTAACTCCACAGGATTCTGCCCTAGGCCCCCTTCTTGTGTTATGGATGTACTCTAGTTGCCATCTTTCCACTTCACTATCTTCTACTCTCACTGATAACTCTCTGATGACTCCCTAATAATTCTTGCTGGTAAATCCCAAGTTCATCTCTGAAGTCCATATTTCTCTTCTGATTTCTGGATCTACACATCTAATTTCCTATCAGACATCTCTATTTTAATGCACTAATACCACTTTAAACATTCCTACCTTCACTACCTCCCATGAACAGACTAGTTTTTATTCCTGTGATAGAGAGTTCAATGAATGCACTACAATCTGTTCTGTGTTTTGTTAGATGCTATATTTATCAATTTGGCATCCATTCATTCATTACAAGACCAATTATATGAACTATATTTTCTTTACTTTTTGCAGGGGGGTGGTCAGAGATCCATTTACAGTGTGTATGTGAGGCCTGGACTTTTTTTAACAATAAATTTATTTAAAATCAGTTAACATATAGTGTATTATTAGTTTCAGAGGTAGAGTTTAGTGATTCATCAGTTGCATATAACACCCAGTGCTCATTACATCAAGTGCCCTCCTTAATGCCCATCACCCAGTTACTCCATCACCCCACCGACCTCCCCTTCAGCAACCCTCAGTTTGTTTCCTATAGTTAAGAGTCTCTTATGGTTATCTCCCTCTTTGATTTCCTTTTATTTTATTTTTCCCTCCCTTCCCCTATGCTCATCTGTTCTGTTTCTTAAATTCCACATATGAGTGAAATCATATAATTGTCTTTCTCTGATTGACTTATTTCACTAAGTAAAATACCCACCAATTCCATCCATGTCATTGCAAATGGTAACATTTCATTTTTTTGATGGCTGAGTAATATTCCAGATATAGATATCACATCTTCTTTATCCATTCATCTGTCGATGGACATCTGGGCTCTTTCCATATCTTGACTATTGTGGACATTGCTGCTATAAACATTGGGGTGCATATGCCTTTTCGGATCACTATGTTTGTATCCTTTGGATAAATACCTAATAGTGCAATTGCTGGATCCTAGGGTAGTTCTATTTTTAACTTTTTGAGGAACCTCCATACTGTTTTCCACAGTGGCTGTACCAGTTTGCATTCCCACCAACAGTGTAAGAGGGTTCCCCTTTTTCAGATCCTTGCCAACATCTGTTTTTTCTGAGTTGTTAATTTTGGCCATTCTGACAGGTGTGAGGCAGTATCTCATTATAGTTTTGATTTGTATTTCCCTGATGCCAAGTGATGTTGAACATTTTTTCATGTGTCTATTGGAGGCCCAGATTCTTTACTGTATTTCTGATGCTATAGCATTTGAGTACCTTACAGACCAGGGATGAGATTGCCCCTCCCAGAGCTAGCTAATTCCTAAAGATAATAACAGTTTATCCATAAACACATTTTTGATATATAAACCAGCGAAACCTGAGTCATCCCAATCATGTCCTTATCTAATTCTCACACACCAAACCAATATTTCCCTTGCCCTAAATCATCCCAGGGACAGGTACCAGGCAGTTGGAGACCATTCCTTTAGCCCAAACCTTGCTGGGATTATTCAAACTAGCCAATCCTACATTGTTCACTCTGCCTAGCATTGCATTTCCGTGGAGACCTTAACAAAGGCTCTAGCCCAGTCTTTCTCTTTCCTTCTGCCCTGAACAAAATCTGGTTCTTTCCCATGTGGCTGGACATGGTGTGGTGAGCCCTCTCCTCTCAAGAAATGTAATAAAAATCTTCTTTCCATGGCATAAACCTCTTCTTGTTGTCACATAGCCACCTCCATAAATTAAAATCCTGTGGGTACAAATGAGACAGCACCTATCAAATTATCCAATGTAGAAAAATTCTTCATATTTTTTTTTGTCTTCTTGACTGCCACTTTCTCCATGCTCCCTGCAACTACCTTATCTCAGGCTGCCATCATCTCTTGAAAGAATTATAACAAGAAAGACGTGTTGATATTTTTGCCATGATCCCTTTCCAGTCCATCCTTCAAACTGAAGGCAGAGTGGTATCATTAGAACCAAAAATATCACAATGTGGTTAATTTTTTCAGTAACTCCCCATATCCCCAAAGATAAAGTTCAAACTCATAAACATAGCCAATAAAAGCCTCTATTACCTGGATCTTTTTTTTACATCTCCAACCTCATTATTGGGCAGACACCCAAATTTACTCTCACAATTATACTAGGAATAATACAATTTCTGGAAGCACTGCGTTCTTTTCACTTTCAAGCCTTTTACGTATGCTTATCCTCTGCCTGGAATAATCTCCCTGCACTCATCTGGCCAACTTTTGGTGTTCCTGACACCTCAGAAGGCTTTTCGGACTCCATAAAATGTTGGTTGGTTCTATAATTCCTTGTAACGATCTCTGTCTTAGCACTTAGGTTTCTTTGTTGAAATGACCTCTTTTTTCTGTATTCTCTATTAAGCAATTAAGTGACTTGTGGTCAAGCATTGTGTCTTAACATTGAACACTAGTGACTAGCTAACACAGTGCCTGGCATATATTTGACATTCCAAAAATGGGCCAAAGATATTAATTAATTTAATATTCACTTCTTGAATTTGAACAATCTTGTATTTAAACACTTTCCTATAGAAACATATTGTTCCCTTTTATAAAAAGTGCTATCATGTATCTAAGAATATATCAGCCCGTTTTTGTTTGTTTTGTTACATGCGGGTGGAGTTGGGTTGGTTGTGGTAAATAATGATGATTTTTTTCCCCTTCATTATTTGCTAATAGCCAATATAATCCCAGTACAAATTGCATTTTCTAAGTATTCTTTCTGCTTGAGGGATTTGTGAAAGTATTTAGTATCTCAGTTCTGATTATACATAACAAATGTTACATTTGTTTACATATTTGCCTCTTAACTGATCTGTCATACTTCTTAATCCTTGATTTCTATTTACTTCTCTTGTTTCCCAATTTTTGAGAAAGAAGGCTCAGTTTCTGTTTAATTAATTCAAGAGGCTCATTTACATTGTATTTGCAGACAGTTGACTTTTTTTTTTAAAGATTTTATTTATTTATTTAATTGACAGGGAGAGAGAGAGACAGTGTGAGAGGGAACACAAGCAGGGGGAGTGGGAGAGGAAGAAGCAGGTTTCCAGCTGAGCAGAGAGCCCAATGAGGGGCCCAATCCCAGAACCCTGGGATCATGACCTGAGCTGAAGGCAGTCGCTTAACCAACTGAGCCACCCAGGCGCCCTGACAGTTGACTTTTTAAAGCATGGGTTAACTTTGTCCAAATAACTCACTTTTAAAACAAAGAATAAGTATTTTAAATGCCATTTTCTAAAACTTTAAATTTTAATGAAAATGGAGATTTGCTTTCACTTGTAATGCATGGATTGTTTATCTTGAAAATCTATATAAAATTTAGAAATTTTCCAGGCTTATACTACTTGAATTAAGCCTGCATTCATTTCAAAAATACTTTGTGTTTTGGACTCCACCCAAGCAGGATGGAGGGGGAGGTGCTGGTTGCCAGGATTACAACTATATGATTAGAGGATTGGAGGGAAGGGAGAAGGATTAGAGGTTGAATCAGCCAGTGGCCAGTGACTTAGTCAATTATGACTATGCAATGAAGCCTCAATAGAAATTCAAAGGACGGGGTTCAGAGAGTTCCATGGAGATGGAGGGTGAGTCCTGCTATTGGAGAGGGCATGGAAGCTCTGTACCCTTTCCCCATACCTTGCCCTATGTGTCGCTTCATCTGGCTGTTGATTCATATCCTTTATCATGTCCTTTAATCTTTTAAATGTAAGTAAGTGTTTCCCTGAGTTCTGTGAGCCACTTTAGCAAATTAAAAGAACATAAGGGGAAGAGGAGCAAGATGGCGGTGGAGTATGTGACCTAAATTTTGTCTGGTCCCAGGAATTCAGCTAGATAGGTATCAAACCATTCTGAACACCTATGAACTCAACAGGAGATCAAAGAAAAAAGTAGCAACAACTCTCTGAACAGAAAAGCGACCACTTTCTGGAAGGTAGAACATGTGGAGAAGTGAATCCGTGGTGATATTCAGGAAGATAGACGGCAGGGGGAGAAAGCCTCCATCAACCGGCTACCAGCAAGTGATAGAGCAGTGGAGCACAAAATCGGAACTTTTAGAAGTCTGCTCCACTAAGGGACATCGCTCCAGTGCCTAAGCAGGGGTGGAACCCTCGCTGGGACAGTGTGGTCTCAGGACCCTCAGAGTCACAGAAAGACCGGGGGTGCCTGAGTGCAGCAGAGCTCCCAGGTATCGGAATGGGGAAGCTGGCTGCAGAGACGGACCTGAGGAGTGGGCTCTCAGCTCGGGGTTGCCATAAACTGTGATCCGTGGCAGTCAGGTCACTGCTCTTCCAGCAGGGACCCAACAAGTGGCAGATCCGGGGAGAATCCCCTTCCTCCCCTGGGAGGAGTGGCATGGGAGTGCACCACAGGAATCTGCTGGGTTTGGAGACTCCAGACGGGGTAGTGTGCCAGAGATAGAAATGCTCGGTCACAGGCCAGGTGAGCACAGAGTGTGGCCAGAGACCGGGGAGATGGGAATGGTTGACTGCTTTTCTCTGGGGGCTCACTGAGGAGTGGGACCCTGAGTTCTCGGATCCTCCAGGGTAGAGATTGGGAGGCCACCATTTTCACTCTCATCCTCTAAAGCTGTATGGAAAGCTTGCAGGGAACAAAACCTACCAAGAGCAAACTCGATCAGATTACTTAGCCCAGCCCTGGCAAGGGTGGGGCAATTCTGCCTCCAGCAAAGACATTTGGGAACCATGGCAACAGGCCCCTCCCCCAGAAGATCAGCAAGAACAGCCAGCCAAGACCAAGTTTACCGATCAATGAGAACGGCAGAACTCCAGCACTAGGGGAATACAGCACATAGAATTCATGGCTTTTTTCCCATGAGTCTTTAGTCTTCCAAAGTTAATTTTTTTAATTTTCTTTTTCTATTTTTTTTTGTATTTCTTTTTCCCTTTTTCAACCAAAATCTTATCAGTCCCTTTTTTAAAAATCTTTTTTATTTTTCATTTTGAGATACATATTCTATCCCTTCATTGTAGCTAACCTTATAATTTTTGGTATATATATATATGTTTTTCTCTGTTTAAAATTTTGGGATACAGTTTCATCTAACAGACCAAAATATACCCTAAATCGCTAGTGTATGGCTTTGTTCTAGTCTCCTGCCAGATCACATTCTCTCCTTTTTTTTTTTAATTTCTCTTCTTTCTTTTTTCAACCACCTTCTTATTAATTCCTTTTATAAAATCTTTTATAATTTTCATCTTTACAGTCCTATTCAATCCCTTCATCGTATTTACCCTTATTTTTGTATATCAGTAAGTTTTTTCTTTCTTTAAAATTTTAGGAGACAGTTTCTTCTAACAGACCAAAATATGCCCAAAATCTAGTGTGTGGCACTGATCTATTCAGCAGCCTGATCATATTTGATCATACTCTTTTTTTTTTTTCTTTTTCTTTTTTCGTTCTTTCCCTTCCTTTTCCCCTGGTTTCAGATCTCTTCTGATTTGTTTAGTGTATATTTTTATGGGGTTATTGTTACCCTGTTAGCATTTTGCTCTCTTATTCATCTATTCTTCTCTGGACAAAATGACAAGATGGAAAAACTCACCTCAAAAAAAAAAAAGAAGAGGAGGCAGTACTGACTACCATGGACCTAATCAATACGGACATTAGTAAGATGTCAGAACTAGAGTTCAGAATGATGATTATAAAGATACTAGCTGGGCTTGAAAAAAGCATGGAAGATACTAGAGAAACCCTAGGAACCCTATCTGGAGAAATAAAAGAACTAAAATCTAACCAAGTTGAAATCAAAAAGGCTATTGATGAGGTGCAATCAAAAATGGAGGCTCTAACTGCTAGGATAAATGAAGCAGAAGAGAGAATTAGTGATCTAGAAGACCAAATGATGGAGAATAAAGAAGCTGAGAAAAAGAGATAAACAGCTATTGGATCACGAGGGCAGAACTCAAGAGATAAGCGATACCATAAGACAAAACAACATTAGAATAATTGGGATCCCAGAAGAAGAAGAAAGAGAGAGAGGGGCACAAGGTATCTTGGAGCAAATTATAGCAGAGAACTTCCCTAAGTTGGGGAAGGAAACAGGCATCAAACCAGGAGGCACAGAGAACCCCTCTCAAAATCAATAAAAATAGGTCAACACCCCAACATCTAATAGTAAAACTTACGAGTCTCAGAGACAAAGAGAAAAACCTGAAAGCAGCTCGGGAGAAGAGATATGTAACCTACAATGGTAGAAATATTAGATTGGCAACAGACCTGTCCACAGAGACCTGGCAGGACAGAAAGGACTGGCATGATATATTTAGAGCACCAAACGAGAAAAATATGCAGCCAAGAATACTATATCCAGCTAGGCTGTCATTGAAAACAGAAGGAGAGATAAAAAACTTCCAGGACAAATAAAAACTAAAAGAATTTGCAAACACGAAACCAGCCCTACAAGAAACCTTGAAAGGGGTCCTCTAAGCAAAGAGAGAGCCTAAAAGCAACATAGACCAGAAAGGAACAGAGACAATATACAGTAACAGTCACCTTATAGGCAGTACAAAGGCACTAAATTCATATATTTCAGTAGTTACCTGAATGTAAATGGGCTAAATGCCCCAATCAAAAGACACAGGCTATCAGATTGAATAAAAAAACAAGACCCATCAATATGCTGTCTACAGGAGACTCATTTTAGACCCAAAGGCACCTCCAGATTGAAAGTGAGGGGGTGGAAAGCCATTTACCATGCTAATGGACACCAAAAGAAACCGGGGTGGCAATCCTAATATCAGACAAATTAGATTTTAAACCAAAGACTGTAATAAGAGATGAGGAAGGACACTATGTCATACTTAAAGGGTCTGTCAAACAAGAAGAACTAACAATTGTAAATATCTATGCCCCTAACATGGGAGCAGCCAATTATATAAGCCAATTAATAACAAATTAAAGAATCACATCGACAACAATACAATAATAGTAGGTGACTTTAACACCCCCCTCACTGAAATGGACAGATCATCTAAGCAAAAGATCAACAAGGAAATAAAGACTTTAAATGACACAGTGGACCAAATGGACTTCACAGACATATTCAGAACATTCCATCCCAAAGCAACAGAATACACATTCTTCTCTGATGCCCATGGAACATTCTCCAGAATCGATCACATCCTAGGTAACAAATCAGGTCTCAACCGGTACCAAAAGATTGGGATCATTCCCTGCCTATTTTCAGACTACAATGCTTTGAAACTAGAACTCAATCACAGGAGGAAAGTCGGAAAGAACTCAAATACATGCAGGCTAAAGACCATCCTACTAAAGAATGAATGGGTCAACCAGGAAATTAAAAAAGAATTTAAAAAAATCATGCAAACCAATGAAAATGAAAACACAACTGTTCAAAATCTTTGGGATGCAGCAAGGGTGGTCCTAAGAGGAAAGTATATAGCAATACAAGCCTTTCTCAAGAAACAAGAAAGGTCTCAAGTACACACCCTAACCTAACACCTAAAGGATCTGGAGAAAGAACAGCAAATAAAGCCTAAACCCAGCAGGAGAAGAGAAATAATAAAGATCAGAGCAGAAATCAATGAAATAGAAACCAAAAGAATAGTAGAAAAGATCAACGAAACTAGGAGCTAGTTCTTTGAAAGAATTAATAAGATTGATAAGCCCCTTCCCAGACTTACCAAAAAAAGATAAGATAAAGGACCCAAATAAATAAAATCATGAATGAAAGAGGAGAGATCACAACCAACACCAAAGAAATACAAACAATTATGATAACATATTATGAGCAACTCTATGCCAGCAAATTAGATAATCTGGAAGATATGGATGCATTCCTAGAGATGTATCAACTATCAAAACTGAACCAGGAAGAAATAGAAAACCTGGACAGACCTATAACCACTAAGGAAATTGAAGCAGTAATGAAAAACCTCCCAAAAAACAAAAGCCCAGGGCCAGATGGCTTCCCAGGGGAATTCTACCAAGCATTTCAAGAAGAATTAATACCTATTCTTCTGAAACGGTTCCAAAAAATAGAAATGGAAGGAAAACTTCCAAACTCATTTTATGAGGCCAGCATTACCTTGATCCCAAAACCAGACAAAGACCCCATCAAAAAGGAGAATTACAGACCAATATCCCTGATGAACATGGATGCAAAAATTCTCACCAAAATACTAGCCGATAGGATCCAACAGTACATTAAAAGGATTATTCACCGCGACCAAGTGGGATTTATTCCTGGGCTGCAAGGTTGGTTCAACATCCGCAAATCAATCAATGTGATACAATACATTAATAAAAGAAAGAACAAGAACCATATGATCCTCTCAATAGATGCAGAAAAAGCATTGACAAAGTACAGCATCCTTTCTTGATTAAAACTCTTCATGGTGTAGGGATAGAGGATACATACCTCAATACCATAAAAGCCATCTATGAAAAACCCACAGCAAATATCATTTTCAATGGGCAAAAACTTTGAGCTTCCCCTCTAAGGTCAAGAACACGGCAGGTATGTCCACTATCACCACTGCTTTTCATATAGTACTAGAAGTCCTAGGCAAAGCAATCAGACAACAAAAAGAAATAAAAAGCATCCGAATCAGCAAAGAAGAAATCAGACTCTCACTCTTTGCAGATGATATGATACTTTATGTGGAAAACCCAAAAGACTCCACCCCAAAACTGCTAGAACTCATACAGGAATTCAGTAAAGTGGCAGGATATAAAATCAATGCACAGAAATCAGTGGCAATTCTATACACCAACAACATGGCAGGAGAAAGAGAAATTAAGGAGTCAATCCCATTTACAATTGCACCCAAAACCATAAGATACCTAGGAATAAATTTAACCAAAGAGGCAAAGAATCTGTACTCAGAAAACTATAAAATACTCATGAAAGAAATTGAGGAAGACACAAAGAAATGGAAAAACATTCCATGCTCATGGGTTGGAAGAACAAATATTGTGAAGATGTCAATGCTACCTAGACCAATCTACACATTCAGTGCAATCCCCATCAAAATACCATCCACTTTTTTCAAAGAAATGGAACAAATCATCCTAAAATTTGTATGGAACCAGAAAAGACCTCAAATAGCCAGAGAAATGTTGAAAAAGAAAAGCAAAGCCGGTGGCATCACAACTCTGGACTTTAAGCTCTATTACAAAGCTGTCATCATCAAGACAGTATGGTACTGGCACAAAAACAGACACATAGATCAATGGAACAGAATAGAGAGCCCAGAAATGGACCCTCAACTCTATGGTCAACTATTCTTCAAAAAAGCAGGAAAGAATGTCCAATGGAACAAAGACAGTCTCTTCAACAAATGGTATTGCGAAAATTGGACAGCCACATGCAGAAGAATGAAACTGGACCATTTCCTTACACCACACACAAAATAAACTCAAAATGGATGAATGACCTAAATTTGAGACAGGAGTCCATCAAAATCCTAAAGGAGAACACAGGCAGCAACCTCTTCGACCTCAGCCACAGCAAATTCTCCCTAGAAACATTGCCAAAGGCAGGGGAAGCAAGGGCAAAAATGAACTATTGGGACTTCGATAAAAAGCTTTTGCACAGCAAAGGAAACAGTCAACAAAACCAAGACAACTGACAGGATGGGAGAAGATTTTTGCAAATGACATATCAGATAAAGGGCTAGTATCCAAAATCTGTAAAGAACTTATCAAACTCAACACCCAAAGAACAAATAATCCAATCAAGAAATGGGCAGAAGACATGAACAGACATTTTTCCCAAGAAGACATCCAAATGGCCAACAGACACATGAAAAAGTGCTTAACATCACTGGGTATCAGGGAAATCCAAATCAAAACCTCAATGAGATACCACCTCACACCAATCAGAATGGCTAAAATGAACAAGTCAGGAAAGAACAGATATTGGCGAGGAAGCGGAGAAAGGGTAACCCTCCTACACTGTTGGTGGGAATGCAATCTGGTGCAGCCACTCTGGAAAACAGTATGGAGGTTCCTCAAAAAGTTGAAAATAGAGCCTATCATATGACCCAGCAATTGCATTACTGGGTATTTACCCAAAGATACCAATGTAGTGATCTGAAGGAGTACATGTACCCAAATGTTCATAGCAGCAATGTCCACAATAGCCAAAGTGTGGAAAGAGCCAAGATGTTCATCAGTCGATGAATGGATAAAGAAGAAGTGGTATATATATTCAATGAAATATTCAGCCATCAAAAAACACGAAATCTTGGGGCACCTGGGTGGCTCAGTCGTTAAGCATCTGCCTTCGGCTCATGTCATGATCCTAGGGTCCTGAGATCGAGCCCTGCTTCGGGCTCCCTGCTCGGCGGGAAGCCTGCTTCTCCCTCTTCCATTCCCCCCTGCTTGTGTTCCTGCTCTCGCCATCTCTCTCTCTCTGTCAAATAAATAAATAAAATCTTTAAAAAAAAAAAAAAAACACGAAATCTTGCCATTTGCAATGACGTGGATGGAACTGGAGAGTACTATGCTAAGCGAAATAAGTCAATCAGGGAAAGACATGTATCATATGATCTCACTAATATGAGGAATTCTTAATCTCAGGAATCAAACTGAGGGTTGCAGGAGTGGTGGGGGTGGGAGGGATGGAGTGGCTGGGTGATAGACATTGGGGAGGGTATGTACTATGGTATCACTAGGAATTGTGTGAAACTCTTGAATCACAAACCTGTACCTCTGAAACAAATAATACATTATATGTTAAAAAAAAAAAAAAAGAGAGAGAGAGAATATAGTAGGAAGGGAAAAATGAAGGGGGGGGAATCAAGGGGGAGATGAACCATGAGAGACTATGGACTCTGAGAAACAAACTGAGGATTCTAGACGGGAGGGGATGGGGGAATGGGTTAGCCTGGTAATGGGTATTAAAGAGTGTATGTATTGAATGGAGCACTGGGTGTTATATACAATGAATCATGGAACACTACATCAAAAACTAATGATGTAATGTATGGTGATTCATATAATAATAAAATAAGATTGTAAAAAATAGAAAAAAATAAAAATAAATAAATAAATAAAAGAACATAAGGAAGGAGTCTTTGGAATCGCCAGTCTGTAGTTGGTTGGTCAGAAACACAGGTGACAGCCTAGGGCTTGTGACTGGTGTCTAAAGGTGGGTGGAGGACAGTTTTGTAGGACTTAACCCTTAACCTGTGGAGTCTGATACTGTCTCTGGGTAGATAGTGTCAGAATTGAGTTGAATTCCTATACACCCTGCTAGTGCCCAAGAATTGCTTGGGTACCTCCCTCCCACATTGGATCTAGGAACCCCAAAAGAGTTGATGTCATTAGAAATATTATCTTAAATTCAGTTAGAACTAGAGAAGACACAAGGTAAAGAATATTATTTTTTTTAATTTTTGAAAGATATTCATCATTACTGTCTCATTTTTTGGAATACTACAGCCTGAATATCAAAACTAAAGCATTTATTCATTTTAAAATGCATTGTGATAAGTTTTATTTTTTAAAAAAATCATTTCTGGGGGCGCCTGGGTGGCTCAGTCATTAAGCGTCTGCCTTTGGCTCGGGTCATGATCTCAGGGTCCTGGGATCAAGTCCCATATCAGGCTCTCTGCTCAGCGGGAAGCCTGCTTCTCCCTTTCCACTCCCCCTGCTTGTGTTCCCTCTCTTGCTGTGTCACTCTCTGTCAAATAAATAAATAAAATCTTAAAAAAATAAATGATTTCTTGGGCGCCTGGGTGGCTCAGTTGGTTAAGCGACTGCCTTCGGCTCAGGTCATGATCCCAGGGTCCTAGGATCGAATCCCACATCGGGCTCCCGGCTCAGCAGGAAGCCTGCTTCTCCCTCTCCCACTCCCCCGCTTGTGTTCCTGCTCTCGCTGTCTCTGTCTCTGTCAAATAAATAAATAAAATATTTAAATAAATAAATAAATAATAAATAAATGATTTCTGAAACTGGATTTTACTATACTGGTGGCATTTACTAAAGTCCTTTTATGTCAGCCTTCTCTTAGACAATGCGTTTTAGAAGCAATATTCAGTAAAGATCACATTATTTTGAATTTTCCAAGATGAAGAATGCTGCTGAATACCTCAGTTCATCTATAAATATCATAGTGTGCCTATTTGTTTGAGAGTTTTCTGTTTACCTATATGGACTATCAGGACTCAGATGTTGATAAATAGAGAGGATGTGAGGACACAGAACTTCATTTAAAGTGCTTTAACTATTAACTTTGAAGAGCTAATTAATCTAGAAAGGCCTTGATCTATGGAGGTATATTAGCAGTCCTGGGTATAAAATCAACAAAAACAGTAAGTCCTTGGTAATTTTTTAAGTGCATGGGATAATAGATACAATATTTCTAGAACATTGCTTTTAATCTGCTCAACTACAATACTTTTTTTTTTTTTTTTGTACCAAAAAACCAACAAGTATCATCTGGCTATAGAAATAGTTGAATGACAAACATTTTGGCATAGTAAGGGAATTTAACATCTTCAAACATTTTTTGCATGCTGCAAAAAAAGGATGGATACATTGTACTCTAGTACAGACTAAGTATATTGTTTTATAGGTTATCTGAAATATTATGACATTGTAACATTATATGATAATCACTGTGCCTTTCATTTTTAGAAGAAATAATTATAATTCATTAGCAAATTATTTTTATCTGCAAGTATGCAGCTTTAGTGTCATCAATAACTATAACATTTCTATTAATTTTTTTGGTTATTGTAATTTTTGAACTCTTAGTTGAAAATGCTTTATTTGAAATATATTATTATATCTTTTAAAATTTCCCTTACCCAAACATAATGTTGATGCTTTTTTTAATACTTCTTTTTAGTTTGCCAAATTTGGCAATATTTTCTTTCACTTTTATGTTAAACAAAAGAATAATGCCTGAAAATACTTTCTCGGGATAACAAAACTGACAGATTAGATCAGACTCTGTGTATATGTGTGTATCAACATTCACATTTTTACTCTTTTATTCGATGGCCTAGAGGAGTAGAATATAATGAATTATCTCTAAAGATGCAGAGAAGAGCTATTTCATATATTTCTACTTATTAGATTGCCTCATATAAAGATACTCGTAGAATATAATGAAGTCAGAGTTCTTCTTGGTAAGAAGATAACTCTGTTTTTATGATTTAAGATAAGAATGCCTGTACAAAAAAATTTTAAATTAATTTAAATATTTACTTCTTTTAGGGATTGAATTGTGTCCCCATCCCCAAATTTATATTTTGAAATCCATCCCCCAGGATCTCAGAATGTGACCTCATTTGGAAATTTGGTCTTTAAGTTAAAATGGTATCATTAGGGTGGGTTCTAATCCAATATGACTGATGGTCACCTGGAAAGGGGAAATTTAGAGACATGCACACACATGGGGGGGGGTTGCCATGTGAAGAGACACAGGGAGAAACAGCCATCCACAAGCCAAAGAGAGGGGCCTAGAATAGATCTTTTTCTCAGGAAGAACCAAACTTGCAGATAGATACCTTGACTTTGGACTTTTAGCCCCAGAACTGTGAGACAATAGATTTCTGCTGTTTAAGCAATCTAGTTTGTGTTACATTGTTCTGGCAGCTCTACCAAATGAACACCACCCCTAAAATGCATATATGTTTAAAAAAATGAAAGTGTTGTTACTGCTTTGGGGGAGTAGTAATACACAAAATCACCCTTCATATCCTTTCAGGATTTGCAGCCCCAGATGTCAGCAGAAATAAAATTTATTCGAGAGGAGTTTAATGGAACAATGTTTTATTTTAAAATCCCATGAAATCGATCACTTCAAAAATATAATCAGGACGATGATTTCCAAAATTTAATTTTCAATCAATGAGCATGTTTCTTTAAGAAACCAGGTGCTTGAAGAATGGAAATGAATGCCTGCTTCCTCTAGATTATCAAAAGGATTGTTTCAGAAGGCATATGATGAGTTAGCCTGACCCATGGATTTCAGCTATTTAGTTTCACAATTTATGGAGAGAGCAGGGCTATTTCAGTAGCAGAAGTTACCAGAAAGCTGTTTTCATAACCTTTTTCTCAGCATTATGCATGCTAGAATTAATTAAGAAATCCCACCTTAATCAGATATTAAACACCAATAAAATGAAGCACATGCTATACAATATTTAATGTTAAAACCAAATAAAATATGCATTAATAATTTTGTATTGTTTAGTGTACAGTAAGACAGATTTTATTTTTATTGATGTGTCTCCCATATCAGTGCAAAACTCCATTTTTTCTGATCTGATATACAGTAAGCTTATTTCACATTTGGAATGTCTTGAGAAATGCCAGTAGAGATGAAGAAGAGAGAAAAATTTAGTTCACTATTTAATAGTTTGTGATGATTTATAGTTAAATGTTACATCTGCCCTGGTATTTTGGGCTGATTGGGGGAGAGGGGAAACAGCAGAGTTTGAGAATGACTGGCTCCCATGTTTCTGTTTCTTATCTATGGCAACTGACAGATCTATCAGTTATTTACCAAATTAAAGATAAAAAAACAGTGACCCAGACTAAATCTAAATAATCTAATCTAAATCTAAAAATAATATATATAATATATAATATATATTTATTATATACAATATATAATAAATAATCTTATCTAAATCTAAAACTAATATCATATTCAAAGTGTGGGATTGGGTGAAACTGATACTTTTGTGTTTTTTATGAAACATTTTAAGAATCACTTAAAATCATCTATACTTTAAATACTAATTCAAAGATATTAAAATTATTTACTGCAATGCTTATAATCTACTAAACTTAAAATTCTAAACCTTCATCCTCTAAATATTAAATTTAAATTATTTAGGACATGGAAGAAATCATATCACAGACAAAACACAAAAGAATATAGGTATAAAAGAAAACATTTTTTTTTAAAGATTTTATTTATTTTTTGACAGAGAGAGACACAGTGAGAGAGGGAACACAAGCAGGGGGTGTGAGAGAGGGAGAAGCAGGCCTTCCGCTGAGCAGGGAGCAAGATGTGGGGCTCGATCCCAGAACCCTGGGATCATGACTTGAGCTGAAGGCAGACACTTAACAACTGAGCCACCCAGGCACCCCAAGAAAACACTTTTCTTATGTTTAATATGAAAATCATATAAACTATGACATTAATTTCCCTCTGTAAAAGCTATTGTGATTAAAATGCTTTAAACATTATTATTTTTGTTTATTCTAAATGTTAAATTCATAGAATTCTGCTTTATAACATATGTAATCAACACTCTAAAAAATATTTATAAGCCTGAGATTATTTTTTTCTAATCCTAGGCAATATGTTGTCTCTATATCTTATCAAACAGGCCCTTTAAATAATTTTTTAAGATACTTACTTGAGTAAGAGGATTCTGGGAAGATGACAGACTAGGAAGCACCAGAAATGTCTGCTTACCTGGACAACAATCTGACACAATCTGTTTAATGTCACTATTGGAACTCTGGAGTCTATTGCGTTGATAGATAGATAGATAGATGATAGATAGATAGATAGATAGATAGATAGATAGATAGATAGATAGATAGATAGATAGATAGATAGATAGATATGGATCCATTTTCATTAAAAAGCTATGTTTTCTTTAATTTTAGTTTCTGTCCTCAATAAAATAATGCATGCACATGATAACAGAGTCAAATTATTCAACAAGATCTAGTTTCTTAATTTTTGTCTCTGTCACAATGTCACCACAAACTTGATGGCTTAAAACAAAGCACTTTTATCATCTCACAGTTCCTGTGGGTCAAGAGTCAGGCCACAACTTATCTGGGTCTTCTCCTTAAGAGTCTCACATGTAGCAGTGAAGGTATTGGTTGGGATTCTGGTCTCATCTCAAGGCTGAACTGGGGATGATCCTCTAACAATCTTAAATGATTGTTGGCAGCATCCACTTTGTGTGCTTTCACTGAAGGCCATCCTGACTCACTAGCTGTTGTCGGGGAGTGCCCTTAGCTCCTTGCTACATGGTCTATCCAACATGACCATTTCTTTTCTCAAAGATGGCAAGGGAGAGAGAATGTCTCCTACCAAGACAGGTTTCATCTTAAGTAATATTATCATGAAAGTCATCCCATCACCTTTGCTATATTAGTTATAAGCAAGTCATAGTCCTTGCTCACACTCGGGGGAAAATTATTCAAGCTATGAATGCAAGGAGTTGGGACACTTTGGAGTAGGTAATGCACGCATGGTATAAAAACAGCCCTCTGGTCCCCACATCATTCCATTTTTGATGCCTCAGAGCCAGTCACTTTCCACTTCTTTATCTGTCCTTTACTGTTTCTTTTTCTGTTTTTACCTCTATATAGCTAAAGAATAGCGTATTTAGACTCTTCATAAGATGATCAATTTTAGAAATATTTTAATTTCCTACTATTGAAAAAAAACATTTATCTATCTGACATATTTCACTGCATCACCAAATCCATCCCACACTCATATAGTATCAATAGTTTATAGGCTGAAAATAGTTAACTTTCTTATTTTGTTTATATCATTCATTGTTTACTTTATTAAGATGACATAAATGTCATTTGCAACCTAACCTCATAGTATTCAATTATCTTTTCCTTTCTTGAGCAATTTGTTTTCCCTAAAATTGTTTTCTTATTTTACATTTGCTTAGTCGTTTATGTACTGATCATAAATTCACCTACAAAGACTTAGTCCATCAAATTATCTAAATCTCCTTGCAATATGTGGAAATACAAAAGTTTCTTAGTGTAGTGAGAATACAGAGGGACTGTAATGAAAATATACATTTAATCTGCTACCTTTAATCTGAATCTAAGAAAATCCTTATATATAATTTTTCAGTTAGTCAAAAGGACCAAATACTAGTTTTATCAAATTGATTTGAAAAAAAATGACTCTTAACTATAGAGAATAAACTGCAGGTTACCAGAGGAATGGGGGTGTGGGGGGGGATGGGTGAAATAGATGATGGGGATTAAGGAATGCATTTGCCGAGATGAGCACCAGGTGCTTTATGGAAGTGTTGAATCACTATATTGTACACCGGAAACTAATATTACACTGTATGTTAACTAACTGGAATTTAAGTAAAAACTTTAAAAAAAGGAAAAATGACAAACTGAGCAATAGTAGGTAAGGATGAAAATTATTTGAAAATGGTAGCTAGTTTTCTGTAGCTTCTGTAATGAATCACCACAAACTAGGTGGCTTAACTCAACAGAAATGTATTCTCTCTCTGTTCTGGAGGCCAGAATTCCAAAATCAAGGTGTTGACAGAAAGGTGCTCCCTCCAGAGGCTCAGGGGGAAGAATCTGTTCCATGCCTCACATGGCTTCTGGTGACCTGTGGCAATCCTTGGCCTCCCTTAGCATTTGGCTGCAACACTCCTCTCTCTCTCCATCCTCACATTGCTTTCTCTGTGTCTCTGTGTTTTCTCCTTTTCTGTCTGTTTGCAATTCCTTCTTTAAAATAAGATAACATTCACAGCTTCCAGGGATTAGTGTGAGAACATATCTTTAGGTAAGGCCACCATTCAACGTACTGTATTTTCTGTTGAAAATAATGTATTTTTTCTCCAATTTTGGTATTTTTTTAAAATAAAGAACACAAAGTGGATGCCCTTTTAAAATAATATTGTATCTAATACTTGTAAATTTCAATTGTAAAAGAGATAAACAAAAATGGATAAACCAAACAAAACTGAATTACCTATTTACTAATGCATAACAAAATAAGAGTGTTACTAGACCAAACATCTTAGGATAGATGGTATTCATTGTGTGTGCAATGTAGCAAACCCTAATACAATGGATGGAACTGACACAGTGCTATACCTATCAAAAATGGTTCACAGAACACATATTACTAAGACTTGACATCATATCTAAAATAAACAAATTATTCCTCTGAAAATGTGAAAAATAAGCTCAAGCACTATGTGATCTGTTGATTAAATAATCTCAGTTCCTGTTATACCATTAGAAAATAATTTGGTTTCACCAGCAACTGTGTAACTTTGCTTTAAAAAAATGAGACAATCCACAGTAAAGCAGTAAATGGAAAACTTTAGACTATTGTAATATAGAGAGGATCATGAATAAATAACATTATACAGGAATTTCAGACATAGAATAACCTAAAAGAGATATTGTTAGCTTTTATCTGAAACTTGGTTCTCAAAAATCTTTCATTTCTTTAGGCATTATCAATGTATTCTAACATTATGCAGTTTATTGGATATTTTACATAAGAATATAATGTTTTTTAAAGTTAGACATAAAACTCAGCATATATGTGACAAATTTAAAATGTTAATATTTCTTTTTTTTTTTAAAGATTTTATTTATTTGACAGAGAGAGACACAGCGAGAGAGTGAACACAAGCAGGGGGAGTGGGAGAGGGAGCAGCAGGCTCCCCGCGGAGCAAGGAGCCCGATGTGGGGCTTGTTCCCAGGACCCCGGGATCATGACCTGAGCCGAAGGCAGACACTTAACGACTGAGCCACCCAGGTGTCCCGAAATGTTAATATTTCTTTATGGCAGCTAAGATTTGCTGATTCAAAAAGCAATTACAATTTTAATTAAATTTATTACCATACTATTCTAGCAGTAAAATCCATTTTCTTATAATACTGACATTTATATTGATGTCTGACTGTTGGCTTAATTACAGTTAAGCTGTTAATAGAACATCAACTCTGCCTTGTCTTTCTAGATAACTTAACTTGTCCAGGTTTGTGTAGTTTGTAAATTCAACTGGTTGAAGACTGTGTGCCACCAGTAAATAAGATTGCTGAATGGATAATCTAATTCAGTTATTAAAATGAAACCATCCTACAATTAACATAGATCTTTTCCTTTTGTAACGACCAAGTCAGCTTTACTTTGATGAACGATACTGGTTAGGAATTTGTCCTAAAGCTATTAAGAGAAATCTAATAAAATGACGGCTTAAATAGAGTTGTTTTCCTTTCATATAAAAGAAGTTCAGTTGTAGGCAGCCTAGAGACTACATAGTGAGTCCTTCAGCTTTCTCTTCTGCAGCACTTGTATACCAGATCTCGGGGTACCTGCCAGAAGTTTACCTTATGTTGGTCGTGTTTCAAGCAGCAGAATGGTGCAGGATCAAGCAAAGGGTCCATGAACCTCAGTCTGTTTTCCCGTTAAGGAACGTTTCCCAGAGTGTCGCATAGTAACTCTTATGTTTTGTTGACTAAAAACATTCCTCATGACTGACCCATCTTGCAAGGCTGTCTGTGGTAGGCAGAATAATGACTCCCCAAGAAAATCCCTATCTCAATCCCATGAACCTGTGATTTTGTTACTTTATCTGACAAAAGATTCTTAGCAGATGTGATTAAGGTAAAGACCTTGAGATGAGATTAAACTGGACTAATGTGTGGTCTCAGTCATATCCTATATGACCTGCCTAGGTCATATATCCTATCATATATCCTTAAAATTGAGATCCCTACCCAGCTGGGTCAGAGACAGAGATGTGGCATAAGAAAGACTCAACTTCCAGTTGCTGGCTTTAAAGATGGTGGAAGATGGTCAAGGCATGTGGGCGGTATCTAGAAACTGGACAAGTCAAGGAAATGAATTTTGCCCTAGGGTCTCCAGAAAAAAATGCAGGGTACCAACACTTTGAGTTTAACCTTTTGAAACCTAAACCAGACTTCTAACCTATAGAACTGTAAGATAATTACTGTGTGCTGTTTTAAGCCACTAAGTTTGCAACAATTTGTTTCTGCAGAGATAGAAAACAGATTTTTTTTTTTTTAAGTGCAGAGAAACTGTGCTTCCAACAAAATAGGATTTCCTTTGGTGAAGAAGTAGAGAGGGGTATTAGGTAGGCAGTACTTTAATATTATCAACCTCTCATAAACCTTTCAACTCACCTCCACTGAAGAACAAAATAGAATAAACTAGTATCTCAACGAATTTAGGATATTGCTAATTTTGTAGGTAAAGAAGTCCAAACTCTTGGTAACTTTAATAATATTCAATATTCTAAGATTTTAAATGTTTATCTCTTAGTGCTGTGAAAAAATAAATGTGTTAAAATTACTAGGAGACTGTTGTGGTTTCAGATTTTTATGATTGGTACTTCTTTTCAAGGGACCTTTTATATCTTTTATAGCTCAAATATTTTCTTTGCCAAGAAGCCTCCTTTGACCACCTTGAATGAAGTAACTATCATGTCCCCTCTCATTTCTCTCTTGATAACATTATTCTCTATTATTGCTATCACAGTATTAGTACTTATTACCATATGAAGTTATCTTGTTCACTGAACTTTTTACTTGCATATTTGCCTATTGCCCTGTAAGAATGAGTTTTATCTTGTGCACTCATGTACCTCAGACACCTGGCACATGAGAGGCACTAAGTAAGGTATCTTTGAATTAATAAGAGCCCAAAGCACTTTAAACTCACATAATGAATGAATTTTAATTACTTAATGTACATGGAAATCATACAGTTGATATATTAGTCAACAAAAATATATGAGGTGCTGATTCATAAGAATCAGGCAACATTTGTAATGATGTATTTTGCATTGTATCTAAAAACTGACAGAAGTAAAATGGGCTAAGCTCATTCTAGGCAGAGGAAACAAGCACAAAAAGCAAAAAATCCTGAAATGGTCTAAAGGAGCAGTCCTCAAGGGGCGCTTGGGTGGCTCAGTCGTTAAGTGTCTGACTTCGGCTCAGGTCATGATCCCAGGGTCCTGGGATCAAGCCCCACATTGGGCTCCCTGCTCCGCGGGAAGCCTGCTTCTCCCTCTCCCACTCCCCCTGCTTGTGTTCCCTCTCTCGCTGTGTCTCTCTCTGTCAAATAAATAAATAAAATTTTAAAAAATAAATAAATAAAAGAGCAGTCCTCAAGTTTTAGTGTTCATGTGGATCACATGAAGCATTTCTTAAAATGAGTATTTCTGATGCCTAATCACAGAGGTTTTAAAAAAAATCATATCCCACTGAGAAACTTACCTAACAAGTAAAAAGAAAAAAAAAAATGAGCAATAACGTAAAAGCCAACAGACTTTTATAAATATATGGAGTTTTTACCTAAAGGAAACATATATGGATGTATAATTGTTTTAAGAATTATTGCACTGAAAAACATAAAATTGCAGGACAGGCAGAGTTTCAAAACATTTCTGAGATACAGTCAACAGTATTGAGGACTAATTGGATGGGAGAGACATGTATAATGAGGCAATTGCCAAGTTTCCCAATGAGAACAAACACTGCAGGTGGTTGAAAAGGGAGGGGGAAGTTTACTTTTTAAAATAAACTTGGTTGTTTGGAGATACCTAAAAATTATTTTTGGCATGGTGCCTCCCACTCCAGGAAACTACATCTTTACGACCTCGTGTAATGGCCTCCAATGTTAAATTTGGGTTGATTCACATGAATTGCTTTGGATAATGGGACATTAACAAGCTTGATGCAAGTGAAGAATTGAGAAGCATTTTCATACAGGGGCTTGTTCTCTTGGCATGTACTCTGGATTCTCCCTCTTGGAATTCAGCTACCATGCTGTGAGAAACCTAACTCAGCCATATGAAAAAGCCACATGGAGGAGAATCAAGACTCTGACCAAGGACTGAGCTTCTAATCAACAATGAACCCCTACTTACCAAACAACAACTGAGCCATCTTAGAATTGTATTCCCCAGCAGAATCCATGAGCAAATAAGTGATCTTTGTTGTTTCAAGCCTCTTAGTTTTAGAATGGTTTGTTATGCAGCAGTAGATTGGTGTCCAGAAGTTGGGTGGTGCTGAAAACATAACAAAACCTATGCTATTGGAGAAGGGGGATGAGTGGTATGGATATAAGATATAAAGACACTGGTGAAATCTGGAAGTTCAGTGAAGAATTTTTATTACATACTAGAGAAAATGCAGTTTGTGATATATAGTGGTAGAAAGTAGGGCAACAACTGTCATCTGCAGGGATGGGAAAGACAGTAAATGTATATAGTAAACTGGCATATCTGGCTAAGAAGATAAACAGGGAGAGTTTTGAATGGCTTCCTTTACTGAATAGATAAGGCAAGTTTAGAGAGAGATGAATTAAAGAAGAAACTGCTCAGTTTTCAAGCAGAATCTGGAAGAACATTTTTCAAACCAGAACTTCCTGGGCCGGGGGATAAGAATGTTTTTCATTCCCTTCTTGTGCCGCTAACAAAAGATTCTCAAAGGATCTGAAGATCTCAAAGATCAAACCCAGGATGCTACCAGTAAAAATGAAATCAGAGTCAAGATCAAGTCCAATAGATAGATAAGGTTCTTTGTTACCACCTCAGAAAGATTTAAGGGCATTGTCCTTCAGTACCCTGACTCACAGCCTGAAATGGAAGAGGGCTTATCTCAAAGAGATTTTGGGGTGTGGATTTCTAATAGGGTAAACCCCAAAATTCTTCAGAGGAAATTCCAAATGTTATCAAATGCGAAGTCTTCATAGCATGAATTGAAAAGGATGGGGACAGTTGAAAATGAAAAACAAAACAAAACAAACTTGCATCCCAGTCAACCCCAGTCTTTTACAAAGAGGAAGGAGACTGAGGAAGCTACTCACCCACAAACATGGACTGTTTCTTATGGAAAAAGAAGTATGACTCAGAAGGTGGGGTCAGAAATCCAGAGGATAGAACCAAGTACCAAGGAAATCCACTCAGGGAGCAAAACTTGGTCTTCACTTTATAACTCAATTGAATCCACAGACCAAAGTAATCTCATTTATTTAAAATAGTGGCAGGAATAAAGAGAAATATGTATTTATAGAATTATTTGATACCATGTGACTTTTTGACCCAAGATAGGCAGGTTAATCCTTCTACATTATTTTATACATTGGACATGACTATTTTTTATACAAAACAAAATATTTCAGAGTGGCAGTCTTTTTTGTGACTAAGCCAATATTATAAGCCATATTACTTTTCACTCATTCCTTGAACTTTGTTTCCTTTTAAATAAAAGCAAAACTTTAGCATTGGTTAGAAAAATTTATTTTTCAAGTACTCAAATCTGGTTAGAACATTTTTAATGTCCTCAAGTAAAAATAGTAATTTACGTAAGGTCTACACGTTTGTTTAAAACAAAGAAAAAACAAGACAAAAGATGACAGAACATTTCAGTAGTTATATTAATTTATCCAGAAGCATTTGCAGAAAAATACAGAAAATAAAATATTACATAATACCTAGTTATTTTTTTTCTCAAATTTATGTTAGAAGAACAAATCTCTAATATTGTTACCAATGAATATATTCTAAATAGAAAGATATCCAACTATAGATTAAGAAAGCCAAAATATATATATTTCTTCTAGTGAAATTCTTACTAATTTATATTTATTAAGCAGAAGAGTTTCAAAATAATTAGTTCTAGATTTTAATTCAATAAAACAGAATTTTGCTACAGGGAGAAAAAGGTATTGATTACTTTCCTGGAAGTCACATGAATATCACATCTGCTGTAACAGAGTAGGTAGCAAGAAACTAATCAATGTAAACTGGAATCTAAACCAGTAGGAAGGGCGCCTGGGTGGCTCAGTCGTTAAGCGTTTGCCTTCGGCTCAGGTCATGATCCCAGGGTCCTGGGATCGAGTCCCACATCGGGCTCCCTGCTCGGCAGGAAGCCTGCTTCTCCCTCTCCCACTCCTCCTGCTTGTGTTCCCTCTCTTGCTGTGTCTCTCTCTGTCAAATAAATAAATAAAATTAAAAAAAAATAAAAATAAACCAGTAGGAAAAATACCAAGAAATGTGTGTGTGTGTGCGTGTGCGCGTGTGTGTGTATAAAACTTTAATGAATCTATATCCATCTCCCTAATCTTGGTCAGCTTCTTCAGGCCTTAATCTTTACATTCTCAAAACTTTTTTTTTTTTTTTTTTTTTTTTGGTTAACAAAATCTCTGACACTCAAATTATTATCTTAGAAATGTGCTGAAAGTTGGGGGTGCCTGGGTGGCTCAGTCGTTAAGCGTCTGCCTTCAGCTCAGGTCATGATCTCAGGGTCCTGGGATTGAGCCCCGCATCGGGCTCCTTGCTTGGCGGGAGGCCTGCTTCTCCCTCTCCCACTCCCCCTGCTTGTGTTCCCTCTCTCGCTGTGTCTCTCTCTGTCAAATAAATAAATAAATAAATAAATAAATAAATAAATAAATAAATAAATAAATAAATCTTAAAAAAAAAAAAAGAAAGAAATGTGCTGAAAGAAATTATTTTGAAAGGTAAAGATGGAACATTGGTATTCTTCTATCTTTGCATTTCTGCATTAATAATGCAGATTGTGGATGCAAAAACTTGTTTTAATTAATAAGAGGAAAGATACTTATAAGGAAGTTGGAAAAGAAAACATTTATTAATATTTTGTTGTATTGTTGGGGAAAAATAATCAGACCAGCAAGAAACCAAGTGACACTAGGAGAAGTAGGAGAACTGGGGTTTATTTTACGCCGGGAGACCCAGAGGATCTCGCACTAGAAATTCTGGGCCCTGGGCAGTGGGGTTATAGAGCTTTTTATAGGGGAGTGCAGGGGGTCAGGTTACAAGGGCTATGCTGACTGCTGGTAGGTGGGTTTAAACTGGGGGGTTGGGGGGTGCTGCTTTAGGTGGGAACAGTAGTGTGGGGAGCCTGTGGTGGGAAGCCTGTTTACAGAAGCAGAAATGGCTGGTTATCTCTTGCTCCCAGCAGGGTTTCTGGTTATGTCTTGCTCTATGGACTGAGCTAGTAACTTTCTATCTACTGGGCCTGCCGGCCTGGGCCTGCTCTGGGTAATTTTCCTCTTCAGTATTCTTTCCCATTATACTTTCCTCATGCTGTACCTAAGCACTGTTGGGGAAACCATGTGTTCTCTTTTCCCTTTGTGAAAATTTCTCTCCTTTTTGTCCTCCTTCCCACTTCCTTCTCCTCCTCCTCTTCCTTCCACTTCTACTTCTCTCTTTTCTCCCCTCCTTCTCCTGACTTTTACACTTACCACCCTATAACCACCTGGTCAACTAAAACTCTTACTTTACAACTAGGTCTAGATGAGTCGGAATTTCTTTTGGGGCATATTACAGTTCTAGACATTGATCTAATGGCAAATTTTCTCAGGGACTTGTAAAGGTACAAACGCGTAAAGTAGCAGCTTTATACAAACCATAACTTCAATCAACACATTTGTAAAAGACGCCTATTAAAGATGAGGGAGTCCTGGGCCTTCTAAATCCTTAAAGCATGTATTACATACTTGTATAAATATACATAATTTAAAATTGTCTTGAATACAATGTAGTCAGAAGTTGGGGAAAATATGATTAAGTTAATAACAGTGACCTTTAGACCTATAGTTATTGACGGTAAATACCTATGTCATATAAATATATGTATATACATGTGTGTATGTGTACTTTAGCAACAATATTTTCTCTGTATAACTATATTAATATATACTATGATATATACATTTCTTTTTTTCTTTTTTATTTTTTAATTTAATTTAATTTTTTTATTTTATTCTTATGTTAATCCCCATACATTACATCATTAGTTTTAGATGAAGTGTTCCATGATTCATTGTTTGTGCACAACACCCAGTGCTCCATGCAGAATGTGCCCTCCTCAATACCCACCACCAGGCTAACCCATCCTCCCACCGCCCTCCCCTCTAGAACCCTCAGTTTGTTTTTCAGAGTCTATCGTCTCTCATGGTTCGTCTACCCCTCCGATTTCCCCTGCTTCATTCTTCCCCTCCCACTACCTTCTTCTTCTTCTTCTTTTTTTTTTTTTCTTAACATATATTGCATTATTTGTTTCAGAGGTATAGATCTGAGATTCAACAGTCTTGCACAATTCACAGCGCTTACCAGAGCACACACCCTCCCCAGTGTCCATCACCCAGTCACCCCATCCCTCCCACCCCACCCCCCACTCCCACAACACTCAGTTTGTTTCCTGCGATTACGAATTCCTCATATCAGTGAGATCATATGATACATGTCTTTCTCTGTTTGACTTATTTCACTCAACATAATACCCTCCAGTTCCATCCACGTCGTTGCAAATGGCAAGATCTCATTCCTTTTGATGGCTGCATAATATTCCATTGTATATATATACCACATCTTCTTTATCCATTCATCTGTTGATGGACATCTTGGCTCTTTCCACAGTTTGGCTATTGTGGACATTGCTGCTATAAACATCGGGGTGCACGTAGCTCTTCGGATCCCTACTTTTGTATCTTTGGGGTAAATACCCAGTAGTGCAATTGCTGGATCGTATGGTAGCTCTATTTTCAACTTTTTGAGGAACCTCCATACTGTTTTCCAGAGTGGCTGCACCAGCTTGCATTCCCACCAACAGTGGAGGAGGGTTCCCCTTTCTCCGCATCCCCGCCAACATCTGTCGTTTCCTGACTTGTTAATTTTAGCCATTCTGACTGGTGTGAGGTGGTATCTCATTGAGGTTTTGATTTGGATTTCCCTGATGCTGAGCGATATTGAGCACTTTTTCATGTGTCTGTTGGCCATTTGGATGTCTTCTTTGGAAAAATCTCTGTTCATGTCTTCTGCCCATTTCTTGATTGGATTTTTTGTTCTTTGGGTGTTGAGTTTGATGAGTTCTTTATAGATTTTGGATACTAGCCCTTTATCTGATATGTCATTTGCAAATATCTTCTCCCATTCTGTCGGTTGACTTTTGGTTTTGTTGCTGTTTCCTTTGCTTTGCAAAAACTTTTTATCTTGATGAAGTCCCAATAGTTCATTTTTGCCCTTGCTTCCCTTGCCTTTGGCGATGGTTCTAGGAAGAAGTTGCTTCGGCTGAGGTCAAAGAGGTTGCTGCCTGTGTTCTCCTTTAGGATTTTGATGGACTCCTGTCTCACATTGAGGTCTTTCAACCATTTGGAGTCTATTTTTGTGTGTGGTGTAAGGAAATGGTCCACTTTCATTCTTCTGCATGTGGCTATCCAATTTTCCCAACACCATTTGTTGAAGAGACTGTCTTTGTTCCATTGGACATTCTTTCCTGCTTTGTCGAAGATTAGTTGACCATAGAGTTGAGGGTCCATTTCTGGGCTCTCTATTCTGTTCCATTGATCTATGTGTCTGTTTTTGTGCCAGTACCATACTGTCTTGATGATGACAGCTTTGTAATAGAGCTTGAAGTCCGGAATTGTGATGCCGCCGGCTTTGCTTTTCTTTTTCAATATTCCTCTGGCTATGCGGGGTCTTTTCTGGTTCCATACAAATTTTAGGATGATTTGTTCCATTTCTTTGAAAAAAGTGGATGGTATTTTGATGGGGATTGCATTGAACGTGTAGATTGCTCTAGGTAACATTGACATCTTCACAATATTTGTTCTTCCAATCCATGAGCATGGAACGTTTTTCCATTTCTTTGTGTCTTCCTCAATTTCTCTCATGAGTATTTTATAGTTTTCTAAGTACAGATCCTTTGTCTCTTTGGTTAGATTTATTCCTAGGTATCTTATGGTTTTGGGTGCAATTGTAAATGGGATCGACTCCTTAATTTCCCTTTCTTCTGTCTTGTTGTTGGTGTATAGGAATGCCACTGACTTCTGTGCATTGATTTTATATCCTGCCACTTTACTGAATTCCTGTATGAGTTCTAGCAGTTTTGGGGTGGAGTCTTTTGGGTTTTCCACATAAAGTATCATATCATCTGCAAGGAGTGAGAGTTTGACTTCTTCTTTGCCAATTTGGATGCCTTTGATTTCTTTCTGTTGTCTGATTGCTGTGGCTAGGACTTCCAATACTATGTTGAATAGCAGTGGTGATAGTGGACATCCCTGCCGCATTCCTGACCTTAGGGGGAAAGCTCTCAGTTTTTCCCCATTGAGAATAATACTTGCTGTAGGTTTTTCATAGATGGCTTTTATGATACTGAGGTATGTACCCTCTATCCCTATACTCTGAAGAGTTTTGATCAAGAAAGGATGCTGTACTTTGTCAAAAGCTTTTTCTGCATCTATTGAGAGGATCATATGATTCTTGTTCTTTCTTTTGTTAATGTATTGTATCACATTGATTGATTTGCGGATGTTGAACCAACCTTGCAGCCCAGGGATAAATCCCACTTGGTCATGGTGAATAATCCTTTTAATGTACTGTTGGATCCTATTGGCTAGTATTTTGGTGAGAATTTTTGCATCCATGTTCATCAGGGATATTGGTCTGTAATTCTCCTTTTTGATGGGGTCTTTGTCTGGTTTTGGGATCAAGGTAATGCTGGCCTCATAAAATGAGTTTGGAAGTTTTCCTTCCGTTTCTATTTTTTGGAACAGTTTCAGAAGAATAGGTATTAATTCTTCTTGAAATGTTTGGTAGAATTCCCCTGGGAAGCCATCTGGCCCTGGGCTTTTGTTTTTTGGGAGATTTTTGATGACTGCTTCAATTTCCTTTGTGGTTATAGGTCTGTTCAGGTTTTCTATTTCATCCTGGTTCAGTTTTGGTAGTTGATACATCTCTAGGAATGCCTCCATCTCTTCCAAGTTATCTAATTTGCTGACATAGAGTTGCTCATAATATGTTCTTTTAATTGTTTGTATTTCTTTGGTGTTGGTTGTGATCTCTCCTCTTTCATTCATGATTTTGTTGATTTGGGTCATTTCTCTTCTCTTTTTGATAAGTCTGGCCAAGGGTTTATCAATCTTGTTAATTCTTTCAAAGAACCAGCTCCTAGTTTCATTGATCTGTTCTACTGTTCTTTTCGTTTCTATTTCATTGATTTCTGCTCTGATCTTTATTATTTCTCTTCTCCTGCTGTGTTTAGGCTTTATTTGCTGTTCTTTCTCCAACTCCTTTAGGTGTAGGGTTAGGTTGTGTACTTGAGACCTTTCTTGTTTCTTGAGAAAGGCTTGTATTGCTATATACTTTCCTCTTAGGACTGCCTTTGCTGTATCCCAAAGATTTTGAATAGTTGTGTTTTCATTTTCATTGGTTTCCATGGATTTTTTTAATTCTTCTTTAATTTCCTGGTTGACCCATTCATTCTTCAGTAGGATGCTCTTTAGCCTCCATGTATTTGAGTTCTTTCCGACTTTCCTCTTGTGATTGAGTTCTAGTTTCAAAGCATTGTGGTCTGAAAATAGGCAGGGAATGATCCCAACCTTTTGGTACCAGTTGAGACCTGACTTATGACCTAAGATGTGATCGATTCTGGAGAATGTTCCATGGGCACTAGAGAAGAATGTGTATTCCGTTGCTTTGGGGTGGAATGTTCTGAATATGTCTGTGAAGTCCATTTGGTCCAGTGTGTCATTTAAAGTCTTTATTTCCTTGTTGATCTTTTGCTTAGACGATCTGTCCATTTCAGTGAGGCGGGTGTTAAAGTCCCCCACTATTATTGTATTGTTGTCGATGTGTTTCTTTGCTTTTGTTATTAATTGCCTTATATAATTGGCTGCTCCCATGTTAAGGGCATAGATATTTACAATTGTTAGATCTTCTTGTTGGATAGACCCTTTAAGTATGATATAGTGTCCTTACTCATCTATTACAGTCTTTGGTTTAAAATCTAATTTGTCTGATATAAGGATTGCCACCCCAGCTTTCTTTTGATGTCCATTAGCATGGTAAATGGTTTTCCACCCCCTCACTTTCAATCTGGGGGTGTCTTTGGTTCTAAAATGAGTCTCTTGCAGACAGCATATCGATGGGTCTTGTTTTTTAATCCAGTCTGTTAGCCTGTGTCTTTTGATTGGGGCATTTAGCCCATTTACATTCAGAGTAACTATTGAAAGATAGGAATTTAGTGCCATTGTATTGCCTGTAAGGTGACTGTTACCGTATATTGTCTGTGTTCCTTTCTGGTCTATGTTGCTTTTAGGGTCTTTCTGTGCTTAGAGGACCCCTTTCAAAATTTCCTGTAGGGCTGGTTTTGTGTTTGCAAATTCCTTTAGTTTTTGTTTGTCCTGGAAGCTTTTTATCTCTCCTTCAATTTTCAATGACAGCCTAGCTGGATAGAGTATTCTTGGCTGCATATTTTTCTCATTTAGTGCTCTGAATATATCCTGCCAGTCCTTTCTAGCCTGCCAGGTCTCTGTGGATAGGTCTGTTGCCAATCTAATGTTTCTACCCTTGTAGGTTACATATTTCTTCTCCCTAGCTGCTTTCAGGATTTTCTCTTTGTCTATGAGACTCGAAAGTTTTACTATTAGATGTCGGGGAGTTGACCTATTTTTATTGATTTTGAGAGGTGTTCTCTGTGCTTCCTGGATTTTCATGCCTGTTTCCTTCCCCAAATTAGGGAAGTTCTCTGCTATAATTTGCTCCATTATACCTTCTGGCCCTCTCTCTCTTTCTTCTTCTTCTGGGATCCCAATTATTCTAATGTTGTTTCATCTTATGGTATCGCTTATCTCTCGAATTCTGCCCTCGTGATCCAGTAGTTGTTTATCTCTCTTTTTCTCAGCTTCCTTATTTTCCATCATTTCATCTTCTATATTACTGATTCTCTCTTCTGCCTCATTTATTCTAGCAGTTAGCGCCCCCATTTTTGATTGCACCTCATTAATAGCCTTTTTGATTTCTACTTGGTTGGATTTTAGCTCTTTTACTTCTCCAGAAAGGGTTTCTCTAATAACTTCCATATTTTTTTCAAGCCCAGCTAGTATCTTTAAAATGATGATTCTGAACTCTAGATCTGACATCGTACTAATGTCCGTATTGAGTAGGTCCCTGGCAGTCGGTACTACCTCTTGTTCTTTTTGTTGAGGTGATTTTTTCCGTCTCGTCATTTTGTGCAGAGGAGAATAGATTAATGAGAGAACAAAATGCTAGCAGAGTAACCACATCCCCAGAAAATATACTTTAAACAAATCAGAAAAGACCTGAAGCAGTGGGATAAGAAAGGGAAAGAGAGAAAAAAGAAAAAGAAAAAAAAAAAAGATAAAGATAAAAACAAAAACAAAACAAAACAACAACAACAAAAGAAAAACCAGAATGTGATCAAATATGATCTATATGGTATATAGATCAGTGCCACACACTAGATTTGGGGTGTATTTTGGTCTTTTAGAAGAAAGTGCCTCCCAAAATTTTAAAGAAAGAAAAACTTATATATGTACAAAAATAAGCGTTGATATGATGAAGGGATGGAATATGACTGTAAAAATGGAAATTATAAAAAATTTTATAAAAGGAATTGATAAGAAGTTGTTTGAAAAAAGAAAGAAGAGGATTTAAAAAAAGAAAAAAGAAAAAGAGAAAAAAAAAAGGGAGAGGATGTGATCAGGCAGAGGAATAGAAAACACCATATACTAGAGATTTAGGGTATATTTTAATGTGTTAGAAGAAACTATCTCAAAATTTTAAAGAGAGAACAACTTATATATATAAGCTAAAAATTTGGGTAACTACTATGAAGGGATAGAATATGACTCTAAAAATGAAAAATAAATTTTTTTTTTAAAAGGGATTGATAAGTTGTTGGTTGAAAAAGGGAAAAAGAAAAATTCAAAAAGAAATAAAAAGACAAAAAAGACAGTTAAAGAAAATTAACTTTAAAAGACTAAAGAATCATGGTAAAAAAAAGCCGTGAATTCTATGTGCAGTAGTCCCCTAGCGCTGGAGTTCTGCCGTTCTCATTGATCGGTAAACTTGGTCTTGGCTGGCTGCTCTCGCTGATCTTCTGGGAAGGGGCCTGTTGCCGAGGTTTCCAAATGTCTCTGCCGGAGGCGGAATTGCCCCGCCCTTGCCCCCTCCCGGCTGAGTAATCTGCTCGGGTTTGCTCTCCGGGGCTTTTGTTCCCTGCGAGCTTTCCTTACAGCTTTGGAGGCTGAGAGTGAAAATGGTGTCCTCCCAATCTCCGCCCCGGAGGAGCCGAGAACTCAGGGCCCCGCTCCTCAGTGAGCCCCCAGAGAAAAGCCGTCAGTCACTCTCGTCTCCCCAGTCTCCGGCCACACCCCGTGCTCGCCCGGCCTGTGACCGCGCGCCTCTGTCTCTGGCACCCGACCCCGCGTGCAGTCTCCAAACCCAGCAGATCCCTGCGGTGCACTCCCGCGCGGCTCCTCCCGGGGAAGGAAGGGGAGTCTCCCCGGATCTGCCGCTTGTTGGGTCCCTGCTGGAGGAGCAGGGGCCCAACTGGGCCGCGGATCACGGTTAATGGCAACCCCTGAGCTGAGAGCCCGCGCCTGGGCTCCGCCTCTGCAGCCGGCTTCCCTGCTCCGTTACCTGGGAGCTCGGCCACACTCAGGCACCCCCGGTCTTTCTGTGACCCCGAGGGTCCTGAGACCACACTGTCCCGGAGGGTTCCACCCCCCACTTAGCCACCAGAGTGACGTCCCTCAGCGGAGCAGACTTTTAAAAGTTCCGATTTTGTGCTCCGTGGTTCTATCACTTGCCAGAAGCGGCTGACGGGGGCCCCTCCCCCGCCGTCTATCCTCCCGAATATCGCCGCGGATTCACTTCTCCACACGTCCTACCTTCCAGAAAGTGGTCGCTTTTCTGATGGGAGAGTTGTTGCTCTTCTTTTCTTCAATCTCCTGTTGAGTTTGTAGGTGTTCAGAATGGTTTGATCCCTATCCAGCTGAATTCCTGAGAGGAGACGAAATCCAGGTCTCCTACTCCTCCGCCATCTTGCTCTGCCCCCCTAATTTTATTTTTTTTGAGAGAGAGAGTGAAAGAGAGAGCACAAGAGGGGGTAGGGTCAGAGGGAGAAGCAGACTCCCCACCGAGCAGGGAGCCTGATGCGGGACTCGATCCCGGGACTCCGGGATCATGACCCGAGCCGAAGGCAGCCGCCCAACGAACTGAGCCACCCAGGTGCCCCGATATATACATTTCTATAAAATACAAAATAGAGCTATAGAGTCTTTAAGTAATAAGTTACACTTACTATATGAATCTATTTTGTTCCTGAGTTTTGAATAGCAAATAGCAGAAATTGGGGCAGCAGCTAAAAATATACACCTATTTATCTGAAAAATTTTATACCAATCTACTACATATTTGAAGTCAAGGAACAAGAATTCAGATATAGAGGAGCCTACGTCTTGAATGGGTCATAACTGAAGGTTTTGTTTGCCTGATTGGTGGGATTAGGCAACTCTGCCCCCTTGTGGTGAAAGTAGACTCATAACAAACCAATAAAGCAAGTCCTAACAAGTTTGGAAACAAGTCTTACGTGTCCCTGACCATTCCTAAGCATTTGTATCAAATACCCAGAAGATATCTGGATTCTTTTATGGTGCCCAGGAGTATTGGGTGGAGAAATAGATATCATTTCTGATTAGGGTAGAGAACTGCTGAAACAAACAAACAGATTCCAGTGGCTTTCCACATTGTTTCTCACTCAGTGTGGCTGTTTGGCCAGCAGCCTTCCTTAAGGGATGCAGCAACTCAGGCTTTTCTTTCTTGTGCTTGTGCTAGCTTCTAGGTCCCTTGAATTCTCTGGTTGATGCCTAATCTGATGCCTTTTCCTCTAAGGAAATAGAGACTTGTGTAGGAGGCTTTTTAAGTCCCAGACCTCTACATGGCATATTGCATTTCCACCCACATTCCACTGTCAAAACCCTAGTCACATATATGCCTATCTGCAATGGCGAATGAAAATCAAGTTTTGGCCCAAGAGAAAGGGAAATGAGTTTGGTCAACAACTAGCCAGGCTCTTTCTAAAATTAGGTCTCAGATATGTACACATTCCACTCATTGATTCAGGGCCCAAAAGAAACTACACTGCAGGTAAAAACAATGCATCCCTTTAGAGAAAGTCACCATTGGTGATGTAAAAGGCCAGCAGAATAGGCCAGACTAAAAAACACTATCCGGATATTAGAAATAGCAGTGATATGCTCTTACTGAACACAGTCCCCTTCCTTAGGTTATGCATCCCTACTCCCTTCCCCAAAAGCTCATTATTCTGAGAAGTGAAGCAAATCACCCAACTCCCAAGAGCTTTCAGTTATGAATGCCTCGGAAGAGTGGGTCAAATGAGTATAAAGTGCTGGGGAGTCAAATATTGAAGTGCTATATTTTCCCTAAATTTGGGGAAAAATAAGATGTACCATCTGAGGAAAGTCAGGCTTGCTCTAAAAACAAAAGCAGAAGTGTAAGGGTGAATCGGTCAGTTTCACACCCAATCTGTTGTGTACGGAAATAGTCCATCACGGAGTAAAACCCTCACTCATTAAATGAGAAACTCAAAACCAAAACCCTTCAAAGTACCACTCCTATTAGAGCAATGATTAAACTTTCTGCTTCAGCATCCTGAAGGAATTTACTGGGCACCACGTGGTTCCTCAAGACCATTAGTATCTTTTCTAGTACGGGGACAGAGGAGAGAGAGAGAGGAAAAACACCGTTTCTTCTAGCATTACCCATTGTGATTGCCATCTGCTCTTTGCTTCGTTTATCTTAAGCCATCTTCTGTGAACAGCATCATATACTTGGGATGTTCTTGCTTCTTGCTGGTGTTTGCTTTTGTTTCTAATCCATACTGCCTATCATTTTCCTGTATGCGGCAGGTATCTGAACCCTGACTCTCTTGTGAGTGCCATATTTTACTTAATTCTCTAATTTGGGAGATTTGTATCAGGCTTAATTTCTTTTTTCCCATTTCTCTATGTTTACCCCTGCAGTCTCATGCATCTAGAGTCCCTATATCCTGAAAACTTTTTCTTGAGCTGAAATTGTGGGCAGGCAGAGGAAGACAGCTTACATCCCAGTCATCTTCAACAGTGACTTTCAGGAAACTCATGCAAAGTTGTCACATTAACCACACAAATGTAAATATGCCCTCACCCCTGCTCCCATCCATATGACCTTTTTTGGGTCCATTATGTTTATTCCATTTTCGTAATGCCCCAGGTCTCTGGTTTCAGAAGATGAACACAAGTCAGACAAAGGATTATCAACAGTCCTTGACTTATTTGGAGAGGAGAGATTTGTTTACCTCCTAAACATTATAGAAAATGAGGTAAAGTGTTCATATCAAATTCTTTACCATCCTCCTCCTCCTCTTATTTCACTCTATTCCTAAAGAAGATCTCTGGTCCATTTTATATAATTCACACATTCATGGGCCAAGTTTCTTACTATGAATGTGTCCTATGATTTAATAGGCTTGTGTCATGTGATCAGCCCTGTGACCAGAATAGTACAACAGTTGCTTCTCCAAAATAATCATGGAAAATAGGAGGTGAAGTTTCATAAAGAAAGTGCTCCTACCAGAATAAAGAGAAATATTGTGAAGATAAAAATAAATAAGTACCTGTTAACATATAAGTAGAAAGAGAATATATGTATAGACTTGTACACAGCTTTCTACATATTTTATATAGTTATATGTCAGAGAGGAATAAAAGTGTAATAGAAATAGGACTTGAAGTTAGTAGACTTATTTCACATCTTTTCCTGGTTCTGCTGTTCATTCATTTTATGGCCTTAGGAAAATCTTATTCCCTTCTATGATCATATCTCTCTCCCGAAAATCAAGGTTTGGACTAGATCAAAAGTCAAATTCAATTGCCTATAGGTGCCAAGAATATAACAAGATGCATGGCATTGGCAAGTTGCAGCTCTTAGTTTGCATATTGAACAAAAGAAAATAAAAGAGAAATGTTCTCACTTGTTTTCTTGAACTATGCAGCCCTCTAGGTGTATATTCCATTTTATAAATTTTGAGGTTTTGACAAAGACAAGTTATATATCCAGCAAATACTCTTATTTTCTCTCCCATACTATAGAATTGAAGGAGCTGTCAGGTAGGGACTTCAGCTCCCAGCCTTCCTTGCATTCAGGAGGCATATTGGTCTTGTTATCACCAAAGAAATGTCAGGAGAAATGGTGTGCATCACTTTCAGGTCATGGAATTTAATAGTTGCAGATTTATGAAATGCATATTCTAGACACATCCTTTCTTTTCCCTTAACTAAGTGCTCACAGATAATTTTGAAGTCTTAGGGGATCTAAAAGTCGAAAGATGAAAGGAGAACGAGTTCCCATATCATTACCCTGTAGAACACACACACTGAAGAGTAACATAAAAGAGAAATCAGGGGCCCCTGGGTGGCTCAGTCGGTTAAGCCTTGACTCTTGATTTTGGCTCAGGTCATGATCTCAGAGTCGTGAGATGGAGCCCTGCATTGAGCTTTGTGAGGGCATGGAGCCTGCTTGGGATTCTGTCTCTCCCTCTTCCTCGGCTCCATCGCCCCATCTTCCCCCCCACCCCCACTTGCACTCACACTCTCTCTTAAAAAAAAGAGAGAGAGAGAAATATTTTGGGTTAAGCCACTGAACATTTTGTTTTTGTTTTGTTTTGTTTTTCCTCATAGAAACTATCCCAGCTCTAACTAATATAAAAATAAAAACGGGTGCCTGGGTGACTCAATCAGTTAAGCATCTGACTCTTGATCTCCAGCTCAGGTCTTGATCTCAGGGTTGTGAGTTCAAGGCCTGTGATGGGCTCCAGGCTGGGTGTGAGGCTACTTAAAACAAAACAAAACAAAACAAAACACACACACACAAAATATAAAATAAATACAAAATAAAAATGGAAGAGAGAAATTGTCTTTACCTTAAAAAATATATAGATGTGCAAGTTTGGTAGTAAATGACAAGAAGACACTTGGCTTGTAATGTTTTGGAGACCTATGATAGGTGACTGACTGATAGGGACAATCACCTTGAGACAACCTTGAACCAAGGAGCATATATGTATTTTCTGTTTTCCTGTAAGATTGAAGTTCCTGTAGTTGTGGGATTTTTGTCTATTTTATTCATTTTAATTTCCTGAGCAACTAGAGGAATATTATGGAAAACAGGCTATAAATAAATATTAGTTTGAATAAACAAATGAAGGAATAAATACATGAAGGAGGCAGCTGCTAACTGCCCTAGTACATTACAGTTATTCAATAATGCAGATTCTCTTTCGTCAGATTTTTCTTTTTTTCAAGAGAAGCTACAAATGTGAATATTTTGTGTTAATTTACAACATTTGCAAATGCTCCATAGGCCAAGAAAATCATTTCTGTGAGTTAGATTCAGCCCACTGGCAGCCAGTTTGTGACCTCCAAATGGCATTATTGATTCTCAAACCTGGATGAGCTGAGTGCCCTTGAGAATCTCTTTGGGAGATTTATGCTAAAATTAAAAAAAAAAAAATGTTGGCTCTCTTCTCACCCTGTTAATTAGAATTTATAGGAGTGGGGCATGTTAACATATATATTTTTATAAAGTTCCTCAAATGATTTTCATATAACCCAACCTAGAATTAATCCATGAAATAGCAGTAGGAATTACTATATTACATAGCTCCAATTTTTTATGTTAAAATTTATATTTTCTGATAGCCTAATAAGAAATCAGACTAAATTATGATAAAATTTTAGAGCCCCACTAATTTAGACAAAGAAAGTACTTCTTTATATTATTTCATTAATACCTTATCTTTTTGCATTTCATGAGAATTTCTAGAATTTCTTTCACATTATCAAGAATCAACACATACCTAGGCTTCAGAATGTTACTATGTATTGCAAGAGATATGTTGTAAAAATACTGAATAAATTACCGATAGTATATTCAAGTCAATATCTAAAAGAAAGAATGAAACCTTATGTAAACTGAAGGATGAATACTAGTCTTTTCCGGTACCTAAAAGTAATAGTTACTAGATTTCATCAATCCACTTTCTTTGACTATGGAACAGTGTTCATCGTAACAAAGTTAGAGCAAATAAGTGACTTGACTACCAAAAGAAATATTTGAATACAAATGTGACAATAACACCCACTATTGTCAAATATTAATTTGAAATTTTAGTTAGTAATTTTTACAAAATTTAATTAGGCTAAGTTAAAGAATAACTGATTTACACTTTGTCTTACATTAGAGATCTTCCAGTAATGAATTACATAGTACCAAATTATTACCCTTGTATTTATTTAAATGGTGCAATTGATCATTTTTGTTAAATATGTTGATGCATTGTAATCAATGTGTGCATATTTTATCACTGCACTGAAGCTGATCCAGTTGTGGATTACTCTAAATGTGAAACATTCACTCATTTTCTAATTGTTTATTGAGCTCATTGGTATAGCTGGCCAGCATTCCAAGCACATGAGATACAAATGACAATTACATTTCCTGCCTTATTTGTGTTTATGATGTATCAGAGCATATGGACACTAACCTATAATTACATAAATAATGATTAAATTGCAGTTGTGTTGATTGCAAAAAGATAAAGTCCAGGAGCCTGAGCACATATATTTTGGGCAGGGTTAGTATAAAATTTGAGAGGTCAGGGAAGAAATACATAATCAAATATCAGAATTTAACATTTTATATTTGTGGGGATTTTTAATGTTTTTATAATATTATTTTCTGAGTATAAACTAGAACATAGGAAGACAAGAAGGGATGTAGGAAATAACTTAGAGTGTAATAGAAAAATCCAAGAGAAGATGGTGACTTGCCCAATGAATATGGAAAGATGTGGGTTGATTAAAAAAAAAAAAGGAAATAAAAGTAGAGGCACTTCCTCAGAGAGGTCTATGCTGAATCTTTCTAAACTAAATTAGGTAACCTCATGATAAAATTTCAAAAGGCACAGCATCTCCCCTTTACATAAACATTTGTAAAAATATTCTTATTTATCATCACTTCTTAACATATTGTCCTTCACTAGGTGATAAAGTCCATGACTACAGGTGCTATGTTGTTTCTATTTGCCACTGACGTCACCATTCATGATATAGGGTTTGGCAAAGAATGTTTTTGGAGTAGATCAGTTTGATGTGATTGGGAGGATGGTCTGAAAAGCAAAGAAATAAAAGATAACTTCTAGGTTTCTGACATAAACGGCTAGGAGTGTCGTGAGTTATTTCAGGTGAAGAAAGATTATTAGGTCTTTTTTCAATGTACTGATGTTGAGGGCTCTGAGATATCACAATGGGGCTATTGAGACAGTTGGAAGTATGAGTCTGATTCAAAATAGAGGTCTGGGGTTTATACATATGGGATCTGTCAGCATGCAAATTGTGTAAGAGGGATGTAGACTATGTCATTTAAGCAAAGAGTGTAAGAAAAAAAAATTCTGGAGCAGAATCTCATGAAACTTCAAAATGTAGAGCTCTTAAAAACAGTTTGCTTTGAAAAGAACACCAATAATCAGCAGTCGGACAGGTAGAAAAAAAAAAAGAATAATGTGCTGTTTCTGAGACTCTAAAGGAAGAATATGTTTGGAAGAGGGGGTCATTAACTGGCTTAAGTAACTGTGAGGTCAAATGAAAAAGGAAACTTCACAAATACTCATCGGATTTATTTGTTTGAGGTCATTTGTCAAAATTCTTGACTTCTTTCCTCCCTAACTCCCATATTCACATATTACCTGAATTGTCAACACTATTCATTACCATATACTCATTTATTAGAGCCAGGAATCCAGGTGCACTCATTGTGCCAACCTTTCTCTACTTCTAAGTCCTTGTCCTTTAACAAATCCTGGCCCTTCTACCTACAAAATATATTTACATCTCTCCTTTTCATCTGACTTAGCCTACCACCATTCTAGTTCAATATACCATTGCCTCTTACCTAGATCATTCCACCTGTCCCTGTTCCTACCCTTGCCCCCCATACCCCTTCCATTCCATTCATCTTAAAAGATAAAGTCGCGGGCACCTGGGTGGCTCAGTCGTTAAGTGTCTGCCTTCGGCTCAGGTCATGATCCCAGGGTCCTGGGATCGAGTCCCACATCGGGCTCCTTGCTCAGCACAGAGCCTGCCTCTCCCTCTGCCTGCCTGCCACTCCCCCTGCTTATGCTCTCTCTCTCTCTCTCACTCTCTCTGTGTCAAATAAATAAATAAATAAATAAATAAATAAATAAATAAAGATAAAGTCACATGGTATCTCTTCCCTATTTAAAAAATTTCAGTGACTTTTCTTTACAATTCTAATAAAATCCTATCTTCCTACCATGGATTGTAAAGCATTCATGATTTAGAGCCTGGTCTAGAACATCTAGACTACCATTGCAGCCTCTTTTCTTGCACTCACCTGCTTACTCACTAGACAGTTCCTATTGGCCTTTTTTTTTTTCTAGGAACACAACAAACTCTGTTACCTTAAGGTTTTGGTCATGCTGTGCCTTTTCCAGGAATGTTTCTTTTTCAGATATAATTGGCTTTAGATTCCAGCTTATCATTTGTTTAAAAAAAAAAAAAACAAGATATCGCTCGGCATCAGGGAAATCCAAATCAAAACCTCAATGAGATACCACCTCACACCAGTCAGAATGGCTAAAATTAACAAGTCCGGAAACAACAGATGTTGGCGGGGATGCGGAGAAAGGGGAACCCTCCACTGTTGGTGGGAATGCAAGCTGGTGCAGCCACTCTGGAAAACTGTATGGAGGTTCCTCAAAAAGTTGAAAATAGAGCTACCATACGATCCAGCAATTGCACTACTGGGTATTTACCCCAAAGATACAAAAGTAGGGATCCGAAGGGGTACGTGCACCCCGATGTTTATAGCAGCAATGTCCACAATAGCCAAACTGTGGAAAGAGCCAAGATGTCCATCGACAGATGAATGGATAAAGAAGAAGTGGTATATATATACAATGGAATATTATGCAGCCATCAAAAGGAATGAGATCTTGCCATTTGCAACGACGTGGATGGAACTGGAGGGTATTATGTTGAGTGAAATAAGTCAAACAGAGAAAGACATGTATCATATGATCTCACTGATATAAGGAATTCTTAATCGCAGGAAACAAACTGAGTGTTGTGGGAGTGGGGGGTGGGGTGGGAGGGATGGGGTGACTGGGTGATAGACACTGGGGAGGGTATGTGCTCTGGTAAGTGCTGTGAATTGTGCAAGACTGTTGAATCTCAGATCTGTACCTCTGAAACAAATAATGCAATATATGTTAAGAAAAAAAAAGAAGAAGAAGAAGAAGGTAGTGGGAGGGGAAGAATGAAGCGGGGGGCATCGGAGGGGTAGACGAACCATGAGAGACGATGGACTCTGAAAAACAAACCGGGTTCTAGAGGGGAGGGGGGTGGGAGAATGGGTTCGCCTGGTGGTGGGTATTGAGGAGGGCACATTCTGCATGGAGCACTGGGTGTTGTGCACAAACAATGAATCGTGGAACACTGCATCTAAAACTAATGATGTAATGTATGGGGATTAACATAAGAATAAAAAAAATTAAAAAAAAAAACAAGCAAATAAACAAAGCTTTTCTCTTACATCTTAGGTAGACAACACCACTCTACAGCACTATACTTTTTTTTAAATTTCATCATTATTTTAAGTCAATCAGAGAAAGACATATATGACCTCACTGATATGAGGAATTCTTAATCTCAGGAGACAAACTGAGGGTTGTTGGAGTGGGGGTTGGGGTGGGAGGGATGGGATGGCTGGGTGATAGACACTGGGGAGGGTATGTGCTATGGTGAGCGCTGTGAATTGTGCAAGACTGTTGAGTCACAGATCTGTACCTCTGAAACAAATAATACATTATATGTTAAGGAAAAAAAAAAAGAAGAAGATAGCAGGAGGGGAAGAAGGAAGGGGGGGAAATCGGAGGGGGAGATGAACCATGAGAGACGATGGACTCTGAAAAACAAACTGAGGGTTCTAGTGGGGAGGGGAGTGGGAGAATGGGTTGGCCTGGTGATGGGTATTAAGGGGGGCATGTTCTGCATGGAGCACTGGGTGTTATGCACAAACAATGAATTATGGAACACTACATCAAAAACTAATGATGTAATGCATGGTGATTAACATAACAATAAAAATTAAAAACAAAACAAAACAAAATTTCATCATTATTTTAAAATGTGTAATTTTTCTCTACATTTTTACACTTTAAGATGGCAATTTCAATATAACATGAATATTGTCCTGTATTATCAATGTAACATTTTTTTCCCAAGATTTTATTTATTTATTTGACAGAGAGAGAGAGACCACAAGCAGGGGGAGGGGGAGGGGCAGAGGCAAAGGGAGAAGCAGGCTCCCCCCTGAGCAGGGAGCCTAATGTGGGGCTCAATCCCAGGACCCCAGGATCATGACCTGAGCCAAAGGCAGATGCTTAACTGACTGAACCACCCAGGTGCCCCAATGTAGCATTGTTATATGGTAATATAATACAGAGTGTCCTATTTAATGTACTGTGCAATTATATTTTAAGTTAAATTTACTTTAATTTTTAGTTAAATTTATCTTCCATTTGTATATTTACACATACATATATATTTATATGTGTAAATGCACACATAGAAATTTATTAATAAATCCTTACTGCAAATTTTCCCATAAATGGTACACATGAGCAAAATTAGAATTTTTTTCTTTTTGTGTAAAATGACTATTTTTCTGTGCCCAGATAACAAATGCTCTTTTTGTTTACCAATCTATTCTGTAATATTATAATTTTTTTTTTACTTACTCTCTATTTTTTACTAAAGGAATAGTGCCCTTTGCTGTCCTGTTCATGGTTGCATTTCCAGCCAATCAGTGTCTGCCAGAGAGTAAGCATATAATATGTATTTGCTGAAATGAATTTAATTAGTTAGAACAGTGTCATCAAAGTGATGGGAACAACTCTGTGTTGCAGTGGCTGGGGTAGTGAAAGAGAGGACCCATGAAAATGGTTGTGATAGAGAAGGAGAGACTAGGACAGTAGCTATAAAGAGCCGTGTTTTCCAAAGAAAGATTTTAATGCTCTTTTATTGGATATTGTAGAGGAGTAAGAATATATAGCAGAAATAGGTAATATTGGATGGTGAAAGATTACTGAAAAGGCAAGAGTTGCTGTGATTCAGATGCTTGGAAGGGATTAATCATTGATACAAGGACAAATTCTCTCCTTAAAACAGAAGCATAAAAATCGGGAAGGAGATGTTTGGTATGCATTTTTTGTGAACAGTCTATAAATTTTCAGTTAGCTAATGATTTCACTTCTGATGCTCCTATTCTTCCTTTTTTTTATTATTATTAAAAGCCTATGGTAACTTCATCATTAGAAAATTTCAAGTTGATAATTTCAGTTCAGTAGGTTAATGGAAAATCTTCCTTATATCATATTGTAGCTAGTTGCATATACTCCTGACATTAAATTAGTGCAAAACTGTCTACTAATTCAAATAAAATATATGTTCTTTTCCCTATACATTGGTCTCAAATTGCTGGAATATATTAATAAGACATTAAAGAAAGTCATTGTGTTCTGGCTAAATTTGGAAATGCTATTAATTCTCTACCTATAATTTCTACTGCCTGTCAAAACACTTTAGTAAGTTTCATAAACTGGTTTTCTGAACTAATAAATGCATTTCTCATTATTTTTCAGGTATTGTATATAATTCTTGTTGGCTTCCAGTCACACTTTCTCATGCATATATAATCTCATGCCTTAAAAATCTCATGAAATCCTTAAAGTGAGAGGTTGTCAACTCTGATAATTGGCAGTAATGTCCTACATTTTCACTCCTGAATAGGTTATTCAAAATTATAGGGAAAAATAAATTTTAAAAATTTCCCTTGTTTATTTAGATAATTTGGCCTAACCTAACTTGATTTTTCATAGGGAAGTCAATAGATTCTCTAACAGAAGGAGCTAGCCTCATTATTTAGGCTCATTCATGTCTGCATTAATAAGCTGAAAATAGTAGATGCACCCAGATATCGGGACTAGCTTTTTATTGCTAAGTTCTGCATGTTCTTCTAGGCTAGAATTGAAGAAAGTGTTGAACATGCAGGAAAAACATGGATGTAATAGATAAATTGCAGACAGTTTGCTGGGAATTTTGTGTCTATTGTGCCCATATGCCTCTTCTTAGTGAGGGCTCACAAAAGAGCAAGTAGCAATATATCAGAACAAAAAAAATTCACCTGAGAATAGCACTCACCTTAATATAGTGAGGAATAATTGAGCCAGTTGTATGAATAGACCTCCTTCAGACTTCAAAAAGTCGTGACTTTAGACCTCCAGGAACAAACAGGAAGGTTAGTTGTTTTTTAGGTCTCAAATCGTTCCTCCACAGGACACACCCTTTTTTGTTTCTTTAAGTCTACTCTGGCACTCCCTCTTCATTTTGGTGTTCACCCATCATCTCTAAAAATAAGTAATGGGCAGGTTAGTGAAACAAACTACATTGACCACTGCTTTAGCTTATTCTAAGGTGACAATTCATTATCTGTGTCTTCACCACACTTTCTAAATTTTCTTTACCCATGGCAAACCCTGCAGCTGGGTCAGGTCGCTTGCTTAGTAGTATAAGACAAACCCTAATTATGGAGTGGTCTGAACCCTTGCCCTTTTCCTTACCAGATTGTAATTGTTGCAATTTTCTGTCTGCTCTGTCACCAGGAATGGAAGTAACAAAAGACTTCCATGTAATTTTTTAATCTGTTGTTCCTTGATACCATTATGTAGCAACCACCCTATGCCCTCAACATGACTAGAATCAGTAACATCTGCCAATATAGTAATTTATTTCAGTGTCTACAGTCTACTGGCATGAGAAGCACAAAGTTACCATTGCCACAGTGGTATTACGTTTAATAATCCTTACTCTATCCACCCGGGGAAGCATTCTGCTCCTGGGATCTAACACCAATAGTCCAGCATTTTAGGAAGGGCAAATTCCACAGGACAATTACTGGGGCTAATTGTGGGAGAGGTCAATTTATTAACTTTCTATTTTCTAGACCCATCTATCCTAGCATTTGGGGATACAGCAACATATGTTGGTCTTTGGTCTATATACTATTCTGGAGGAAAGTATACCAACCCAATTGACACCAACCCTTCTGTAGGCAAATTTCCATCAGGTTGTCTGCTTCTAGATAATGCAGTATACTGTAGTGGATCTCATGGCCATGTGTTCATTGTCATAATTCCTTCACTGTGGAATTTGTTTCTTTGTCTGAGGCAATATTGTGCATTATTTCATGTCAGTAAATAAAACATGTTGTAAAGCCCTAGGATTGTAGTGCACTGTCAAAGGCACTGCATGCAGGAAAGACATACTGCCATCTGCAATAGGTATATTTCCAGTAAGGATGAATTGTTGATGTCTAAAGTGGAAGAGTTCTGATGGACTTGCTCTTGCTACCCAGTGCTGGTTGACTCCTTGAATGAGAGAGTACCATATTGAGGGCTCAGTTACGTTCTTTGAGGCTGACAAGTTGGTCTTCAACAACAGCTGTCTAGGAGGGAGTCCCTGCTGTTGAACCAATTTACAGTTTCCAACCTGCCACTCTATCCATATCATCCCTAGGTGCATCGCAAAGGCCATCTCTGTCTTATGGAGGTTTTTAGCAGGTTGAAGATGGTAGGATTTGAAAATACTTCTCCCTAGAGGAGAAAAATAAATTGGACAGTGAAAACTCTTCAACAGTTAGTGAAATAAAAACAGTGAGAACGGTGAATGTATTAGTCAATTTTGTGTGTCAACTTCATTGGCTGTGGGGTGCCCAGATTAAACATAATTTTGGGTGTGTTTGTGTGGATGTTTCTGGGCCAGATTAGCATTTGAGTTGATGGACTCAATAAAGTAAATAGCCCTCCCCAATGTGGGCATCATCTAATTCCTTGAGGGTCTGACTAGAACAAAAGGTCGAGGTAGGAACAATTCACCTCTTTTTCCTCTGCCTTACGGATTGAGCTGGGACCTCTTAAATTTTCATCCTTTGACTGGGATTTACACCATCAGCTAACCTGGTTCTCAGACTCAGACTGAATTACACCACTAGCTTTTCTGGATCTCCAGCTTACAGATGCCAGATCATGGGACTTCTCAGCCTCCATAATCACATGAGCCAATTCCTCATAATCATAAATATCCTTTAATATCTATATGTAAATATAGAAAACAGATCTGGGAGCCAGGAGTGGAAAGAGGGATTGACTGCAAGGGCCACAAGAGAACTTCTGGTACTGACGAAAATATTTTTATCCTGATTGTAGTCATGGTTTCATGAATTTATGCATTTGTTAAAACTCGTCAAATTATATACTTTGTTCATACATAATTATTAACCTATTGTTATAAAGGATGCCTTAATGAAAATACAGTTTTTATTTACTCATTAGTTATAAAATTAAGACACTCTTTGTGCATGTACTGAAAACACACAATAGTATAAAAAAATATCCAGAAGCAATCTGTATGTTAGTTTTCCTTTATACTTTTCTGCTACTCATGAATGTGTGTGTATATTTGTATAAATTGAAACTTTTACTAAATATACACTCAGTTTGGGCGCCTGGGTGGCTCAGTTGGTTGAGCGACTGCCTTCGGCTCAGGTCATGATCCTGGGGTCCTGGGATCGAGTCCCACATCGGGCTCCCGGCTCGGCGGGAGGCCTGCTTCTCCCTCTCCCACTCCCCCTGCTTGTGTTCCTGCTCTCGCTGTCTCTGTCTCTGTCAAATAAATAAATAAAATCTTTAAATAAATAAATAATAAATAAATATACACTCAATTTAATAATAGATTTTACGTTCCAGCAAATTTTGCTTTTGTACACACTTTTAACAGAAAAGCTGCAAGTACTGTAAACTTCTCAGAAATGAAAATATTTGAAGGAAAACAAATTCAAAAACACATGTTATATACACAAAGATATTTTCTCAACTGAAATGGGTAATTTAGGCAATAGGGTAATTTTTTCCCAGCAAAATGTGAAATGGTTCCATTGATCAAGTTATAGTGAGATAGACAATGCATACGCTGATATTATAAACTGTGAAACACAGAAACACATAAAGAAAAAGATCTTTTTAATGGTAATCTGTCTATACTACCAAAAGCCATAACACAATTCACATTACCCCTTTAATTGTTTCAATAATTCAGCTAAAATCTAGGTTAAAAAGATGTTGATATAGTAGTTTTGAAAACAGCAAAAAATTTACATAACTTAATTGTTCCAACAATACAAGAATAATTAAGATTAAGGAATCAGTCTCCATGTGAAACAGAACTTCAGTGTGTGTTAAATCTCAACCAATGCAGATTTTTATATTTGCTTCTCCATTTAAACACTTTAACGCTATAAGCCAGGTATAGATTTGAATTATTTACTGCACAACTCATGTGACTTATGTTACAGGAACACCACATTTAAGTAGCTCTTAATTACTTAATAACTACAAATCTCTCTCTCTCTTTGCTAGTTGAATATGTGCTGTTTTATTTCTCCTACCTCTGGTAACAAGGCTCTTACTACCCTCCTCACGTCAAGACTAATCTGAAAGGGAGTCAATGATTGTATTTGTTTGCACAAAGAAGTCAGTAATTTTAACGTGGGAAGGTACTAACTAGGGTATTGCCAACTGGTGAATGCTTCTCTCCTTCCTTTTCGCAATTCACTTCTTAAAAGGAACAGGGTCCTGTTTTTAATTTCTTAGTCTGTGGTATTATTTCTTCCCAACATTTATGTAAATTGGTTTTATAGAAATATCATATATATTATGAAGGCATATAGTCATAGTTTCCAATAACTATTTAAAGGTTTATGAATATCCTTGGCATTTAATACTAAATTAAAATGGCAACACACAATTCTGGATCCAGCCTAAAGGAAGGAAATAAAGATTAGTTCAAGGCTGAGTTAAGAAGCAGATACAATAATGAGGGATTTTTGGAAAGAAGTATATAGTTATAATTGTACTTCTTAATTGATTATAGTATTCCTGAATTGCTTATGTGTTTTTTTTGTTGTTGTTGTTCTTCTTCTTCTTCTCTAGCACACAGCAAAAGTTTGGTAATGTTTAATTTCTTCTTCAAGTGCCATCTCCCAACCCCCATTCCAGGACCTAGATTCTATTAATGCTTATTGTTAATTTGTTCCTTCCAGATAAGTTGCTTTTACCAACAGGTTTATCTCATACTCCACAGGTTTTACCAGGGTCCAAGAAAGCACACACTACAAATGATTGCATCACCCCTAACAAACATTTATGAAGGATCTACTATGCTCAGAATGCTGTGGTGGTAGATTCTGAAAAGTCATGCCGGCAACAGTGTGTATGAACTAGAGGCAAGTAAAGATTAGAGGGAAAGAGGTAGGAAGCTGTTTTAATAACTGAAATGGAAGGTGATAGAGCTCTGACTGAGGCAGGGCCAATGAAATTGATAAAATGGAATAAATTAAAAAAACTAATAATGTGTATGTATGTATGCATAAGGTGCTCCCTATGTGTCTAAGTGCATATAACTTATTTAACGCTTATTTTAAGTTTGCATATAACTTATTCAATATACCTTATTAATGCTCATATAATATGTGTTATGTACTATTATTTGTCTCAGTTTAAAGATAAGAAAACTAAAACATGGAGACATTAATTAATTTGCTCAGGATTACACAGTTAAAAAGTTCTGGAGTCAAGATTTGAAGGCAGACCTTTTTGATCCAGAGTCCTTGCTCTGAATCATCATTCCATGTTGACTTGCTTAAATGAAGAAATATAAGACAAAGAACAAAAGACACAGTTTATTCACTAATAAGAATGAGTGGTAAAGCTAATGGACAATTTGTCACAAGCATTTAACTTATAGAAGAAATTATTCCATTACTTTAAGTTAAACATGTATGTGAGGGAAAAGTCTATTTAATGAAGAGTCACAAGGCTATAACTGGGATCCAAACCTTTCTAGTGGTGACTTATTCCATCTCCTCAAAAAGTATCTGTGAAAAAAAATAGTCAAATAATTGCTTTAGAAATTAAAGTCCAGGGGCGCCTGGGTGGCTCAGTTGGTTAAGCGACTGCCTTCGGCTCAGGTCATGATCCTGGAGTCCCTGGATCGAGTCCCGTATCGGGCTCCCTGCTCGGCAGGGAGCATGCTTCTCCCTCTGACCCTCCCCTCTCTCATGTGCTCTCTGTCTCTCTCATTCTCTCTGTCTCAAATAAATAAAATCTTCAAAAAAAAAAAAAGAAATTAAAGTCCATAAATGACAATAAATATCATTACTGCCTGATGAGTGCCTTTGCATAAGTAGTCATTTTTTCACCAAGATTATGAAAATAACATACTCCTTTAAACTCTGTTTTCCATTGACTCCTAGAGAAATCATTCGAAAGTACAAAAACAATATCATTATTGTTACCTTGCTCATTGACTAGTAATAAGCTAATGGCTAATGAGTAGCATATAGTTAATTTTCTCTCTAAATTAATTTGCGGGTACAAACAGGGCGCAAATACATTTCAAATGAGTGCTCCTGGCCACCAATGTTCTCGTGCATTTTGTGTTATAACCCGATGTGCTAACATTAGACATCCCTAACACCTACAACCAAGAGGGAGGCCAGCAAATATGTGAACTTCACAGAAGTATGAAATTTCTTATAGTAAAATAACTCTCTAGAGAGATTTTAAAAGAATGTCTAAATCCTTAAAATAATTTGAGCACAAACCAGGCTATATTTGTGCAACTGTCATCTCTGCCATAAACAATGACATCATAACCTGTTTCCAGGGGCCCTCTGATTCTAAATTCTGCCTCTGGGCTGACCTAGATTTCTTGAGAATACCTTCTGTGCACTGGTTTGCCTTGCTGTTCCTTCCCAGAGTTTCAGAGTTTGTTCCTAGTGCCTGCCTACTTGCTTACACTGAATTTCCCTTCCCAGTTCAGTACTTTCCAGAACACCAGATTGGAAGTACATGTGTTATCAACACTCTGGGCAGAGAGCTATAGTGAATGCTATTTTCTTACTGGTAGTAACTGTTTGCCATTTAATTTTAAATCTACCTTCTGGCCTTCTAGAACCTGTCTAAATCTGTCAGCCACAAAGAACACGATGCATTATCACCTCTTCACAGCCTTCATCACAGTTGGGCGCTTGAGGCTATTGGATGTTGTACTCTCTCAGCCTGTCTCCTAAAAATCCAGTCTTCCTTTCTTGTTTTCGTTTTTCTACTTATTTATCCATCAGAGCAGTGTTGTACAGGATGTGGTTTGTGAGAGATCCAAGCCTGGGGCTCCAATTAGAAAGGGTTGAATGAAACTAAAAGCCAGGATAACTGCAACTGGACTGCCATTAACATCTTAGGCTCCAAGTCTGTTCAGTGTTGAATAGGTGAGAAGCCTGAAGGGGGAAAAAAGAATATTTGTTTAATCATCGTTGGTATGTAAGTTAGGCAAATTTAACTGCTCCCCGTGCCTGCTTCATAAGGAAACTTATGTGTAGATCCTGCCTCATTACTACCATACTACAAATAAGGTATATTCTGTTATACTTATCTCTTCCTCTTACTAGTTTTAATTTTTTTAATCTTCTGAAATAAAAATAATGGCACTTATTGCATGATGCAACACCTTGAAAACAATGGGAAACTTTTATAAATATGAACCCAAATGAAGTCTGTCTACTCGGATGATTTTCAATTATAATTCTCATACTATACAATAACATACATGGGCTAGGGGAAGATCTTTATTTTATTTTATTTTTTTTAAAGATTATTTTAGAGAGAGAGTGTATGTGTGCATGAGCGGAGGGAGGGGCAGAGGGAGAGAGAGAGGGGAAGCAGACTCCCCACTGAGCATGGAGCCTGACTCAGGGTCCTAGGAGTCTGAGATCATGATCTGAGCCGAAACCAAGATTCAGATGCTCAACTGAGCCACGCAGGCACCCCTTTATTTTTAATTATCCTTTGTGTGTCTTTCATCTTACTGTTTAGACAGTGCTTTAATATAAGAAGTATTTGCATAGGCACCATCTCCTGTATGTTAAAAGTCAATGAAAAAATATAAGTAATATGTGTTAGGGTTCTCCAGAGAAATAGAACTATATCTATTTCATCTATCATCTATCTATCTCTGTATATCATCTATATAAGTATATCTAAATACATGTGTATATTTACATGTGTATATAGATACAAAAAAAAGAGATAGAAATAGAGATGATAGAAATTGGGAGTTTGAGAGAGAGAGAGAGAGAGAGAGAGAGATTTCTTTTAAGAAATTGGCTTATGTGAATATGGAGGCTTGAGAAGTCCCAAATCTGCAGGGTCGGCCAGCAGCTGTAGACTCAGGGAAGAGTTGGAGTCCAAGGGCCATCTGCTGGCAGAATTCCTCTTTACTAAGGGGAAGTCAGTGTTTGTTCTCTTAAAGTCTTCAACTGATTAAAAGCAGCCCATCCACATTATAGAGGGTTATCTGCTTTACTCAAAGTAAATGTTAGTCTCATCTAAAAAATGCCTTCACAGAAACATCCAGAATAATGTTTGACTACATATCTGGGCACTGTGGCCCAGTGAAGTGGACACAGAATAACCATCACAAGCACCATGTACATTTTAGATAATAATAATAATAAAGGATAGAATATATTCATTTGTCAGGATTCTTAATTATAATATTTATTAAAAGATATGGTACACCTAGTTTCCCCCTTAAATTCTAGCATTTTTTTCCTTATAGAAACATTTTTTGGTTACTTTATATTCTGTAACAGTTTCAGTTCAGTTCAACTAGATTAAACACATGCCCACAAGCAATATAGGGTAAAGTCAGAGGTAATATCTTTCATTATTAAGAAGGGAAATGATGTCTGTCTCTCATAATTTTCAACAATTTGCCAAATTGCAAAATGCATTAAAAATATTCTTAGATATTGCTCAAAATCCTCAATTCACCTAGACCTACTAACTTTAACTGCCTCTTGACAAATTAAACAAGCTGGGGAATACATCCATTTCCCTTGTGAGGTGGTTTTTAAACACCTCATCCCTTGATCGTTTTCTTGAGAAACAATGTATGTTTTCTGTAGATTTTTACTATAACTTAATGAACTTATAGAGGAACTAACACTAAATACCAAAATATAGCATACATTCTTTTAAATGTACCTTTTGATTCTAAATCTCATTTCAATTCTTCTGCTCCAGTGGTGAAATTGAGATGATTATTTCTAAGGTCCCTTATGTCCCCAATGTTCTATACTTTATTATCTTAAACATCAGACTAGGTATCATGCCATAGAATATACGGTTAAGCTTGAGGTGCATGGTAATAACAGCTGCTGTTTGTTAAGGACATTAGTAAATGCTTTATATATATAAAATGCTCTCTACATATATCTGATAATCTATTCAGCAAATCTATGAAGTAGATATTATTCCGTCTGTACAGTTAAAGACGCTAGGGTAATATAAATTACCATTGTCACATGACTAACATTTTTCATGGTAACATCATAATAGGTATCATAACCAGCCTAAGTTAATTCTGTCTCTGAGGTTATAAAAACTGAAGTGGACTTATTTACTCTGACAGTTTGGGGTCACTTTGCTTATATAAGCACTATTAGTAGGATTGCCAGATAAAATAGAGGATGTCTGGTTAAATTGAACTTCAGATAACAATGAATAATAATGATGTAAGAAACATGCTTTCACTTAAAAATTATTGTCTGATGTTCACATTTTACTGGTCACCTTGTATTTTACTTGTTAAATCTGATGATCATTAATATGAGTTAAAATTATTTATGATGGGGAATCATAAATTTGAGATTTGGAAACAAATCTCAAATCTCAGGGGATAAGTTAACAAAGATTTTATTTTTTCCTAGTTTTTAAGTACTATGCAACTATACAACCACAATTCTTTGAATCACTGACATCGTCTTGTGCTCGTAACTCCTACATTCCATTTGTTTCTTCCCATATTCTTTGGTCTCATTTCCTATCAACTTGTCTCATTTTACTCCTCTTAGATTTTTCATGGAATGTCTTTAATATTTTAAATATTGCCAATCCAGGTGATTGCTCCTTTTTCTCTGGTTGTTCAACTGATCAATTGTGTGAAAAATTATTTTCAGCATTTATCAAATAGATTAATTACTGCTGAATATTTAGGTTTTGTTTTTTTAATAACATTTCAGTTTGGCACTTTTGCCATATGCTTGATGTGGTCAGAAGGCTGAGCTCTGAAGGACTGAGGAATATTAGGATCTCTATTTATAAATGGATTGGTGGTTATAAAATATATAGCAATTAACTTTTACTTGAAAGTTCAGATTACTCAGAAATCTCAGGAGGAAATAAATTATAAAATAAATGATTATTTTAGCTGAGCTATTCCTTAACAATAGAAAACAGTTCTGCAACAAATTGAGCATTCATGTGTAATCAGATCTACCAATTTTAGTTTTGGTCAGGGCACTTAGGAAAAATGACTGCATTTGCTTGTGTGGGACCCTCGGTTGGTAGAGTATCCTCTCTAAGGAACTGCTTATTATTTTAGTTTTATCCCGAACTGTATATAATAGAATGTCTATATTAGTTTTATTCTATATTCAATCAGTCAATCATAACCATGTTCCTAAAGGGACGTTAGATTTAGATTTCCTTATAAATAAAAGGGAGCAGAAGTAAAAGTATTAGATATTCCCTAGGATCTGGGATTTGGAAACCAGAGTATATATTTAATATTACTCACGGAAAATATATATCATCTCAAGTTAAAAAAAAAAATTCTAATCTATCCTAAATAATCCTTCCAGTACCAAAGCACATCTATTGACTTAGCATTACCAATGGTTTTCCTGAATCTGAGACCCATATAACTCATACAGTGCTAGTAACCTCACTTCCTTGGACAACACTCACAGACTCTCTTTTATACACACATTCAAATTGCCTAAGAAAACATCAAAAGTATTTCAATAACCCCAAGATTTATAGAAAACTCAAGATTCCTAGGCCATCATTCATCTTCATGTCTCATCACATAGATACCTATCTCCTTTGGGCTTTACGTGGACTTAAACCCTTCCAGTTTGAAAGCCACAATCTCCAATCACCAAAATCTCCTCTCTCAGTAATGTCCTCATCTGTTCCATTTACCTACTTGCTTAAAGTGGTAACAGCCTATCTCTCCTAGCGATGGTTGATTCCTCTTCATCCCTCTTCATTAGTAGTTTTGTTTTTGTTTTCTTTTCTTTTCTTTTCTTTCCTACTCTCCAGGCTAACACTGTTTCTAGAGATAGATTGTATTTGCACCTGGGTCCTCATTGCCACTTCCTTATAATTATTGTCCAACCTCTTAAAACTCTTCCCTTCATTTGAAGTTCATAATAACAACATCACTCGTTGCTTTTTACAGTTCTTTACAAACTACCACCTCATTTCTCATTTCTTCAGTACTTGAGTAACTTAGTGTTACTAAACTGGAAAACAACAACAACAAAACTTACTGTTCTTTTAATTCTTTTTTTACATAAATATTGTTTTATTTTTTGGTGATTCTGACATCCTCCTAGAAGTTGTTTCTAATATCTCTACCTTTTCAGCTCATTTAGTCTAGGACTACAACTCCAAAAAATTTAAATCCACCAATTTACGTAATCCATTGATTTAACCAACTTCTCATTGATCCTTATTCCCCCTCTGGCCTCAATTCACTCTTTATCTGGTTTATATTGGAGCAGTCATCTCTTCAATAACTCCTTATATGCACTTCAATCTTTCTATTGTACATGAATGAGAAAACCCTGAGTCTAACTCTCTATTTCATATCTTCATCTAATAGCTAAATGTATGTACGTAAATACAAAACTGCATTGTCTGGTGTCAATTTAAATTGATGACCACTAACATCAAGTTGGCCCTTGATATTGTTTAGCAAAACTTTGCTTTTATAGAGCTAGTTCACTCTCTTATTCTCCTCACTGACTATTTTACACCTTCTGTCTCCTCAGACCTCATGTTCTCCTTATTTCTCACTTTCAAGTAAAGAAAATAAAAGCTATCAAGAAAGATTACCCACTACTCCCACCAACAAAACTATCAACCGTCCCAGACTTTACTGCCCATATTTTTCAAAGGATAAAGAGCTGGTGGCCATATGTAAGGATACACCCTTCATTTGTGCACTGGATTCCCTTATTTCTCAACTATTCATACACTCCTCTTGTAATTGTCTGTTCTTTTTTTTTAATTTTTAAACATTTTTTAAAGCTTTTATTTATTTATTTTAGAGAGAGAGCGAGAGCGGAGGAGAGGGGCAGAGAGAAACCCAAGCAGACTCCTCACTGATCACAGAGCCCGGCATGGGGCCCGATCTCACAACCATGAGATCAGACCTGAGCAGAAACCAAGAGGCAGGCACTCAACCAACTGCGCTTGCCAAGCACCCTTGTTCTTTCTTCTTAATCATTGATTCTTCCCTCCCTACCCCCATCAGCATACACCAGAAGTTTTCAAAATTGCTCATTTCATGCTACCCTCGGTGCCTCACTATTGTTTTCAGAGCTCCCAAACCACAACAGATTATTTAACCATTTCTTTTACCAAGTAGTTTAGTCTAAGTAAGTTCATCAGTGTCTATATCCTAAAAATCTAGTACCCTGTGAAATGACAACTCCATTTTGCCTATGGGTCAGGCCCCAGATCCTGACTTCTTCCTGTCAAACTCTACATCCAGATCTATTGGCCTAACCTCACAAAAACCATCGTCTCTAACTTCACAGATCTAAAATCTAACAAATTCTCACCAGTTCCACCACCATCACTCAACTTCAAACCACCAGTACTATTCATGTGGGTTATTGCAATAACTTCCTGCTTCCATTATTACCCTCTACAATCTATGTAACAAGAGACCCTTTAAAACCTGAGTTAGATTATGACATTTTTCTCTTTGAAACAATCTGATGGCTTCTTATTTCACTTAGACTGAAATTAAAAACTGCATATGATCTACCCAATACTTCTTTATCCCTTTGATGTCATCTCCAGCCAGTTTCACTATTTTAGATGTGTTAGCAGCCTTCCTTATGTTCCCCAAACATACAAGCCTGGCTTATCCTAAAGCTCTTGCATTGTTCTTCCTGCCTGAACTACTCTTGCCTTAGAAAGTTTGACTCAATTCCTCACTTTCTTTTAGTCTTTACTAAAAATGCCTTTTAGCAAAGACACCATCTAAAATAGTACACTACTTATCACTCACCATCTTTTTACCATGATTTTTCTTCACTATTAATCGCCACATAAAAGAGTCCGTTTATTTATATATTGTCTGGTACCCCCTTAAGGATGTAAATCAAAGCTTCTGTTTTATTTTTGAGAGAGAGAGAGAGCGTGAGCATGGGGAGGGGCAATGGGAGAGAGAGAGCGAAACCTCAAGCCAACTCCCTGCTGTGCGTAGAGCCCATCACAGTGTTCAATCCCAGGAATGCTAGATCATGACCCAAGCCGAAATCTAGTCAGCCACTTAATTGACTGAGCCACTCAAGCATCCCTGAAAACAGAGGCTTTTTTTTAAAACTGCTATATCCTGGTTCATATTATATTTTCAATAGATATTTTGATGCATAAATAAGTAGAAAAATGAATTTGTTAAAAAAAAACTCTGAGGCCATACTGTGATTTAGTAGAATAGGTTGTGGTGATTGAATAGAAATACTTGGCAACACAATGTTAGTTGTACCTTATAAATACTTCAGAGAAATAGGAATTGACTTTGTTTGACTTATGAAGTATTCTCAAAATGAGTAGTTCTTCAACATAAACCAAGATACCGGTTCAATTATATTAGTTCCTGTGATATAACAAGGATTTATATTACTAGAGCATAAAGTGAAAAGTGAATGGTGACCTGGTAGAGGGAGAAGTGAGGCCAATTCATGAATGGCTTCATAGCCATACTTGTATTTTGTTCTTCAATGTCCGTACCTCTACGAAATCTAATTGCATATCATGACAAGTTGTGCAGGAATCCGTTTTATAATGTTCTTTTCCTAATCAGGCTAAATTAAGTGTCCAACACCTATTTATGAAAATAAATAATGCATTTTTATGTTTTTAGGTGCTGTTATAGGTATTTTCCATTCAGATGCCCATGAACTTTGTGAAATCTTGTTTCCCATTATTTTATATAGCAAAAATACATATAACAAGTTTATCAGTTATTTCAATGAGAGTAATTAAGCTTTCCATTCCCATAATTAACAATACATAGCATTCTTGGTAATGTGTTTTCATGATCATGGCTAATTGTATCCATCTGCTAGTTTTTAATGAATTTGATGGAATGTATGCAGAAATTAATTGACAATAAAACATGTAAATTTATTAGCTGAATTCAATTCAATGCCATTAGTTAATTGAGTTTTATTATGCAAAAATATTTAAAACACTTTAATGATTACTATTTTACCTACAGGTAAGCTCATTTACCTTAATATTTCAAAGCAATATTACTAAAGAAATATTGAATTAATTGCCAATAACTGTAGCTTAAAAAGGATGTAATACCAAAAGGGTCATGGATATCTTTAAAAATAATCTAACTAGTGATGAAGAAATGAAAATTAAAATAACAGTAAGATATACAGTATTAGTGGAAAAAGTATATTACACAATTTGGGAAGTACAAGATGTAGGGCCACCAAATAAAAGTGTGCAAGTCTTTTATTTGATTGAAAGTGTCAGGCCAAGGAGATAGCTTATGCTTTTTGCCAAGCCTCCTGTCTTGGCAAGGGCTGCATCTATCTAGAGGAATTGGTGTGTTTTCTTAATTCACATAAAGTTTCTGTGTAGGCTGGTGGAAGTACCTATCAATATTTTGAAATTTAATGTCATTAGAACTAGCTTTTCTACTTATAGACATCTATTCAGTAACATTCTGGTTACATGTTGTTTGTTGAAGAAATATTTCTAATAAAAAATATAAGGGGCAATTGAAGTACGCATCAGTAACGGAGTAATTAAATAAGCTATGTTGTACACTGGTAATGTGTCCTATTATGCTGCTTTAAAAATAAGCCTGGGTGGCTCAGTCATTAAGCGTCTGCCTTCAGCTCAGGTCATGGTCCCAGGGTCCTGGGATAGAGTCCCACATCCGGCTCCTTGCTCAGCGGAAGCCTGCTTCTCCCTCTCCCACTCCCCCTGCTTGTGTTCCCTCTCTCACTGTGTCTCTCTCTGTCAAATAAATAAATAAAATCTTTAAAAAAATAAAATAAATAAAAATAAGTTAAATCCTAAAGTATTACTATTAGAAGATATTAATGGTATTACCATTAAATGATAAAGTTATATACACAGTATTAAAAACCATAGTTTCATGTACATTTTACTATAGTCATCTGTACACAGAGGTACACATGATGTGTGTATTCAGTTCTAAAGAATCCTCTATTCTAAGTTGTGCTATCTAAGGTATTTTTAGAAAAAAAGGAACACAGGACAGTAAACTATTCTTAAGTATATTAAAGTTCAAGCAAATTAAACATCTGCTTATAGACTTTTTTTTCTTATACTTTAAAATATGAAAAATAGATCTTGGTGAAAGAATATGTAATTTCTGTTTTATTAGAAGCATACATAAGATACAAACTTTAATAAGAGTAATTACTCTTGGATTATGGAAACAAACAGATACGAGGTTAACACTTCTACATTTTGAACTTAATTGAGTGGTTACTCCAATTGCAACGGCTGTTCCCGATGTAGTATGTTTACTAGCACAAATTAACACATCCCCAGAACGTGGTGTAAAGATATTGCTAATGCTTTTTTCTTTCCATCAATTTGTAAGGACACCCAGAAGCTGTTTGTTTTTACCTTGCACGTCCACCAGTATGTCCTACATGTCTTTTCTCAGGACTATCTCAATTCTATTGCTTTGTTCTATGATATAACATGGAGAGATCTTGATCATCTTGACATTCAATGAAATGAAAAACTGGTCCACTCCATTGATAGCATTTGTTGGTTGGATCAGAAGGCAGAAAGAACTTTAGATTCTTTAGTATGACATGTACAAACTAAAAGGTGATAGGTGAACCACACAAGAAGTCATGAACTCTCCACATCACTGAAATTTCTAGGAATTCACTCACCTGAGACATGGTAACATATGCCTTACAAGTAAAAGACAAGTTCTCACATCTTTGACAGATTACTGTAAAGACAGAGGTACAATGCTTGGTAAGCCATTCTGGATTTTTGTGGTAACATGTAGCTCCTTTGAGTCCCTTGTAAGGTTTCCAGTTTAATGTAGAGACAAGAAAAAGAGAAGACTGCAACAGTTGAGGCTGCAGTGATGATAGTTGCTGTAGCCACCGGGACTCACAATGATCTAGCACACATAATGATATTTACTGGCCATGGCAAATAGGAACCCTGTATGGAGCCTCTGGCAAGCCTAAACTGGAGGATCACAACACAGATCTTTAGGCTTAGTAGCAAATCTGTGCCTTCTTTTCCTGATATCTATTACCCTCTTGAGTTTTTTGCCTGCTCTTGGGCCTTGGTGGGTAACATAAACATGAACTATCAGCTTGAACTCTCCTGCAATCTGTTATTAAATGTAAATGTTATGTAAGAAACCAAACTGAGGCAGATCTGGAAGGAACAAATATGTTGCATGAACATATGACTCAGACTCTTTGGCCACTGATTCCATTACTTCTTCTTAAAATTCCATACTGTGGTGGGCCCCTGAGGCATTCCTTGTGACCAGTTAATTGAGAAAAAAGAAAACAAAACAAAACTCACGTCTAGTTTACAGATGCAACAGTGTCATATGCTGGTGGGAAGCAAATAGGAACAGTGACAGCACTATAACCCTGAGTGCCCGTGACAGACATTTGTAAGGCAAATCCTCCCACTGGGTAGAACTTTGGGTAGTTGTCTACTACATCTGGATTGAGAACTGGCTAGAAGTAAAGATCTACACTGCTTCATCTACAAAAGCTCCTAGTTTTGCTGCTTTGTTAGGAATTGGGAGGAAGAGTGTTAGAATACTGAGTGACAAAAAAGTCTGAGGAAAAGGTCTGTGAATGGAACTGTCCGAAAAAGCACAGACTGTGAGGCTGTTTCTGTCCATGTGAATGCCCACCAAGGAGCGTACACTACGAAGTAGGCTAAAGGCTATTCAAGTGGGAAAAATGAAGAAAATGGCCATATCGGTAGGGATGGCAGCTAGGCAGAGACTCAACATCTTGGAATTTCACTTATCAGTGCTATCCTGGCTAACACTACTGCTGGGTATGTCTGTAATCTGTCAAAGTAGAGACCAGCACTGAGCCAGTCTGGCATTATTACCTAGGCAGAACAGACAGCCACCTAGGGGCAGGTTACTTGCATTGCACCTCTTCAATTAGGGAACAGACGTATGTCCTCACTGAAATAGACACATATTCTGGGTATGGATTTGCCTTCCTTGCCTAGGACCACCATCTGTGGACTGCCACCATCATCTACGGACTCATAGAATGCTTATCCACAGTTAGGTTATTCTGCACAGTATTGTTTCTGCTCAGTGAATTAATTTCATAAAAAAAGGAAATGCACCTAGAGGCCCATAATACTAATTATTCTTGTTACACTGCACATCACCCATAAGTGCCTGGGCTAATTGAAAGGTAGAAGGACTTACTGAAGTCTCATTTAGGTCACCATTTGGGAGATGATACCCCGAGGGGATGTAGTTCAGTCTTATAGGATGCAGTATATGTTTTGAATCAGATCATCCCATGATTCTATCACTCCAGAGAAAGAATATACGGATCTGAGAGTTAAGGTGTGGCAATGTGAATGGCTTCTCTCACTTTTATACACAATAATGCACTTGGAGAAATTTTGTTTTCCATTCAGGCAAACTTGAGCTCTTCTGGTTTAAAAACCTTAGTCCCTAAGGGGGTAGTATTTTAACCAGGGACACAACAATGGTTTCATTGGGTTAGAAAAGGAGAGAGTCACCTGGGCATTTCAGCTCTTTATGCTACTAAGCCAATAGGCAGAAAGGAACTGCACTGCAGGCAGGAGTCATTGACTACAATCACTGAGGGAAGAGCTGTTGCTGCTGCCCATTGGAGTCAAGGAGTGCCCTATTGGATCCAGATGATTCTCTGGGACACCTCTCTTTTTCTTTTTTTCAAGGTAGCCTTCTTAAGATTTTTTTTTTATTATGTTATGTTAATCACCATACATTACATCATTAGTTTTAGATGTAGTGTTCCATGATTCATTGTTTGCATATAACACCCAGTGCTCCATGCAGAACGTGCCCTCTTTAATACCCATCACCAGGCTAAGCCATCCTCCCACCCCCCTCCCCTCTAAAACCCTCAGTTTGTTTTTCAGAGTCCATTGTCTCTCATGGTTTGTCTCTCCCTCCGATTTGCCCCCCTTCATTTTTCCCTTCCTGCTATCTTCTTCTTCTTCTTCTTTTTTTTTTTTTTTTTTAACATACAATGTATTATTTGTTTCAGAGATACAGGTCTGTGATTCAACAGTCTTACACAATTCACAGTGCTCACCATAGCACATACCCTCCCCAATGTCTATCACCCAGCCAACCCATCCCTCCCACCCCCACCACTCCAGCAACCCTCAGTTTGTTTCCTGAGATTAAGAATTCCTCATATCAGGCGCCTGGGTGGCTCAGTTGGTTGGGCGACTGCCTTCGGCTCAGGTCATGATCCTGGAGTCCCAGGATCGAGTCCCGCATCGGGCTCCCTGCTCAGCGGGGAGTCTGCTTCTCCCTCTGCCCCTCCCCCCTCTCATGCTCTCTCTATCTCATTCTCTCTCTCAAATAAATAAATAAAATCTTTAAAAAAAAAAAAAAGAATTCCTCATATCAGTGAGGTCATATGATACATGTCTTTCTCTGATGGACTTATTTCGCTCAGCATAATACCCTCCAGTTCCACCCACATCATTGCAAATGGCAAGATTTCATTCTTTTTGTTGGCTGTGTAATATTCTATTGTATAGATATATCAAATCTTCTTTATCCATTCATCTGTCGATGGACATCTTGGCTCTTTCCACAGTTTGGCTATTGTGGACATTGCTGCTATAAACATTAGGGTGCAGGTGCCCCTTCAGATCCCTACATTTGTATCTTTGGGGTAAATACCCAATAGTGCAATTGCTGGGTCATATGGTAGCTCTATTTTCAACTTTTTGAAGAACCTCCATACTATTTTCCAGAGTGGCTGCACCAGCTTGCATTCCCACCAACAGTGTAGGAGGGTTCCCCTTTCTCTGCATCCCTGCCAATATCTGTCATTTCCTGACTTGTTAATTTTAGCCATTCTGACTGGTGTGAGGTGATATCTCATTGAGGTTTTGATTTGGATTTCCCTGATGCCGAGTGATGTTGAGCACTTTTTCATGTGTCTGTTGGCCGTTTGGATGTCTTCTTTGGAAAAATGTCTGTTCATGTCTTCTGCCCATTTCTTGATTGGACCATTTGTTCTTTGGGTGTTGAGTTTAAGAAGATCTTTATAGATTTTGGATACTAGTCTTTTATCTGATATGTCATTTGCAAATATCTTCTCCCATTCTGTTGGTTGTCTTTTGGTTTTGTTGACTATTTGCTTTGCTGTGCAAAAGCTTTTTATCTTGATGAGTTCCCAATAGTTCATTTTTACCCTTGCTTCCCTTGCCTTTGGCAATGTTTCTAGGAAGAAGTTGCTGCAGCTGAGGTCGAAGAGGTTGTTGCCTGTGTTCTCCTTTAGGATTTTGATGGACTCCTGTCTCACATTTAGGTCTTTCAACCATTTCGAGTCTATTTTTGTGTGATGTAAGGAAGTGGTCCAGTTTCACTCTTCTGCATGTGGCTGTCCAATTTTCCCAACACCATTTGTTGAAGAGACTGTCTTTTTTCCATTGGACATTCTTTCCTGCTTTGTCAAAGATTAGTTGACCATAGAGTTGAGGGTCCATTTCTGGGCTCTCTATTCTGTTCCATTGATCTGTGTGTCTGTTTTTGTGCCAGTACCATACTGTCTTGATGATGACAGCTTTGTAATAGAGCTTGAAGTCCGGAATTGTGATGCCGCCAGCTTTGCTTTTCTTTTTCAACATTCCTCTGGCCTTGCAGGGTCTTTTCTGGTTCCATACAAATTTTAGGATGATTTGTTCCATTTCTTTGAAAAAAGTGGATGGTATTTTGAGGGGGATTGCATTGAATGTGTAGATTGCTCTAGGTAACATTGACATCTTCACAATATTTGTTCTTCCAACCCATGAGCATGGAACGTTTTTCCATTTCTTTGTGTCTTCCTCAATTTCTTTCATGAGTATTTTATAGTTTTCTGAGTACAGATTCTTTGCCTCTTTGGTTAGATTTATTCCTAGGTATCTTATGGTTTTGGATGGAATTGTAAATGGGATCGACTCCTTAATTTCTCTTTCTTCTGTCTTGTTGTTGGTGTATAGGAATGCCACTGATTTCTGTGCATTGATTTTATATCCTGCCAATGTACTGAATTCCTGTATGAGTTCTAGGAGTTTTGGGGTGGAGTCTTTTGGGTTTTCCACATAAAGTATCATATCATCTGCAAACAGTGAGAGTTTGACTTCTTCTTTGCCAATTTGGATGCCTTTTATTTCTTTTTGTTGTCTGATTGCTGTGGCTAGGACTTCTAATACAATGTTGAATAGCAGTGGTGATAGTGGACATCCCTGCTGTGTTCCTGACCTTAGAGGGAAAGCTCTCAGGTTTTTCCCATTAGGAATGATATTCACTGTGGGTTTTTCATAGATGGCTTTTATGATATTGAGGTATGTGCCCTCTATGCCTATACTCTGAAGAGTTTTGATCAAGAAAGGATGCTGTACTTTGTTAAAAGCTTTTTCTGCATCTATTGAGAGAATTATATGGTTCTTGTTCTTTCTTTTATTAATGTGTTGTATCATATTGTTTGATTTGCAGATGTTGAACCAACCTTGCAGCCCAGGAATAAATCCCACTTGGTTGCAGTGAATAATCCTTTTAATGTCTGTTGGATCCTATTGGCTAGTATTTTGGTGAGAATTTTTGCATCCGTGTTCATCAAGGATATTGGTCTGTAATTCTCCTTTTTGATGGGGTCTTTGTCTGGTTTGGGGATCAAGGTAGTGCTGGCCTCATAAAACGAGTTTGGAAGTTTTCCTTCCATTTCTATTTTTTGGAACAATTTCAGAATAGGTATTAATTCTTCTTGAAATGTTTGGTAGAATTCCTCTGGGAAGCCATCTGGCCCTGGGCTTTTGTTTTTTGGGAGGTTTTTCATTACTGCTTCAATTTCCTTAGTGGTTATAGGTGTTCAGGTTTTCTATTCCTTCCTGGTTCAGTTTTGGTAGTTTATACATCTCTAGGAATGCATCCATTTCTTCCAGATTATCTAATTTGCTGGCATATAGTTGCTCATAATATGTTCTCATAATTGTTTGTATTTCTTTGGTTTGGGTTGTGATCTCTCCTCTTTCATTCATGATTTTGTTGATTTGGGTCATTTCTCTTTTCTTTTTGATAAGTCTGGCCTGGGGTTTATCAATCTTGTTAATTCTTTCAAAGAACCAGCTCCTTGTTTTGTTGATCTGTTCTACTGTTCTTTTGGTTTCTATTTCATTGATTTCTGCTCTGATCTTTATTATTTCTCTTCTCCTTCTGGGTTTAGGTTTTATTTGCTGTTCTTTCTCCAGCTCCTTTAGGTATAGGGTTAGGTTGTGTACTTGAGACCTTTCTTGTGTCTTGAGAAAGGCTTATATTGCCATATACTTTCCTCTCAGGACTGCCTTTGCTGTATCCCAAAGATTTTGAACAGTTGCGTTTTCATTTTCATTTGTTTGCATGAATTTTTTAAATTCTTCTTTAATTTCCTGGTTGACCCATTCATTCTTTAGTAGGATGCTCTTTAGCCTTCATGTATTTGAGTTCTTTCTGACTTTCCTCTTGTGATTGAGTTCTAGTTTCAAGCATTGTGGTCTGAAAATATGCAGGGAATGATCCCAATCTTTTGGTACCATTTGAGACCTGATTTGTGACCTAGGATGTGATCTATTCTGGAGAATGTTCCATGGGCATCAGTGTATTCTGTTGCTTTGGGATGGAATTTTCTGAATATATCTGTGAAGTCCATTTGGTCCAGTGTGTGGGACACTTCTTAGTACTTCTGTGACCAACAGTAAAACTTCAAAAAACAAACAAAAAGTAGCAGGAGGACTCAGGCCTTCAAGAGTAAAGGATTGGGTCACCTTGCCAGGTGAGAACACTGACCAGCAGAAGTTCTGGCTGAGGATAGGGGAAATATGAAATGGGCTGAGGAAGAAGAAACTCACAGATACCTATTATGGCTTTGAGACCATATGCAGAAATGAGGGCCACATTTTCTCTCTCTTTCTCTCTTTCTCTATTTATGTGTTTCCTGCCCATTTTCTTCTTCACTCTCCTTCCCATTTTTATTTTAGATACAACCCAGAGAGCAACTTTACATTCTTGTTTATGTAGTAGTATTCAGTGATACTGTAATAGAATTTGAGGAATAATTAATATATCAATAGCCTTGTTAATATATCAGTGAGGTTGGGAACATGTGTCTCATCATATTGGGGAGAGAACTTCCTTACTTGCATAGAAAATAACCATGTCTTGTTGGTTGGGAAAATATAGTTGTTTTGTGTTGTATGGAAGTTCAAATGTATATAGAATTGTGTGGATGGAGGTGTGCCAGTTTCTGCAGCATTTGGCAATCAGCTGCACCCAGGGGCCAGCAGATTCCCCTGGTACTTTTTCTAGCAATTTTGCAGTGACTGCCGCAGGTGAGACACCTCCTTGTGAATGGCCTGTTCCAGCCTCTCCTTGGGTGACTTTATAGGGAGTTCTAAGTTGAACCAGTTTCTCTGACACCCCAAAGCACAGTTTTTCAGCAAGTCCTGGTGAGACACTGGGCAAATTTGCCACCATCCAGTAAGCCATGCCATGCCCTCTCCAATAATTTCTGAATCCAACCCCTGTTGGCGAAGGGGGAGTCTGTCTATGGGAAGTCCATCTCAACCCTAGAGGCAGTGACTATTCCCTACACCTGCCACTACTGTATTTTTATAGTTTTTTAACTATTATTAACTTTCCATTACTCTAGCCTTTTGTTAATAATTCTTTATTATACACTTTCTCTGGTCAGATTATTATGTGGTTTCTGTCTCCTCATTGAACCCTGATTCATACCATGTGAATTCTCTACTCGTGAATAAAACTTTATATCTCATTCAAGTGTTATGCATATGTGTATGTGAGTTTAATTTGTGTTATTTGCTTTTATTAGAGAACTCAATTTAAAAAACACATTGGTAGAGCATGAAATATTTTAAGGGATACATATATTTTTATACAACTAAATACAGAATTATCTAACAAGAAAACCTGTGAAAGGTAATAAAATGTTAGTATGTGTCTAAAAAGAGAAAGAGCAAATAATGGCATAAGGCACATAGAATATATGCTCAGGTCTCTCTGGTGTCACTGAAGAAAAGTACAGGACATTTTTAAAGGGCAATTGCACAGATGTGTTAGTCACTAATTTCACAATCCTTCATGTAATCTAATTAGGTATTGTAGTTATTCTTTTTGTATCATTTCATTTTGCTAAGGTTGAGGACCCAAGTAGCAGAAGGTGATAGTTATCTCCCAATGTTACTTCTCCCCTTATTCCATAGTTACAGGATTGCCTGCATTTCCGTATGGGGGTTTTCCACTGAGCTATTCTCAAGCTCACTGATTCTTTACTTGGTTGTGTCCAGTCTACTGATGAGCCTATAAAAGGAATTCTTCATTTCTATGAAAGTTTTTTTTTTTCATTTCTAGCGTTTCCTTATGATTTGTAGAGTTTTCATTTTTCTATTTTGATTACCCATTGGTTCTTGTATTCTATCTACTTTTTGCATTCGAGCCTTTAATATACTAATCATAGTTATTTTAAATTTCTGTCTGCAAATTTCAAAAACTGCGTCCTATCTGAATCTGATACTGATGCTTGCTTTGTCTCATTCTTCGATTGTGTTTTTTCTTTGCCTCTTAACATGCCTTTTAACTTTCTGTTGAGAACCAGCTCTGATGTATCAGGTAACAGGAACTGAGATAATAGCCTTTAGTGTGAGCTTTTATATCAATCTGGCTAGGAGTTAGTCTGTGTTTAATGTTTGTGGTAGCAAACAAACTCTGTGGCTGCCAGAGGCTTCAAATTCCTCTGATGTCCTAGTTTTATCTCTACTTTTGACTTTGGGCTTCCACAAAAAGTACCTCCTCAGATAGATGCTCCATTTTGCAGTTCTTTCAGCTGTAATCCACCTTTATTATACTGGAGCTGTTGTGGTAAGGTGTGGGAGATGGGTAGCATTCTATAATCTTATGGACAAACCTCACTCTTTTAATAGGCCTGTGTTCCTGGGCTCGGTATTTCTTAGTCTTCCTTCCCTTAGATGAGACAGGAAAGTTAGAGGGGAGAGAAATGTCTCTCCTCCAGATGCATAAGACTCTGGTAATGTCTTTTCTCTGCGTAGTAGGTCTTTGGGATAGATAATTCTGTGAGTTTATTTCCCAGTGGTTACTCTTTCTACTCCTGTCAGAGCCATAAAAAGACCTCTGTTGACTTTTCACCATGTGAACTGGATGGGGTTCCTGGAAGTGAAACCCACAAAACATGGGGGCCTCCTAAGACCATGGTTCTTGGAGACTCTTACTCACAAGCTAGTTCATGCTCAGACTCCAGCCATTTATCAAATTACCATGTAATTGTTATAAACAGTTTATGACTCCCGTGGCCTCTGTTCCACGTAAGCAGATCTTTAATGTAACTCTCTGGATTTCCTTGTCTCTCCAGATTTCACAGTATCACTTTGCCCTGCAACCTTAATTTTTGGATGGGTTCAAGAAGAGTCATTTTCAATTTGTTCAGATTTTTCTTGTATGAGGACATGAGTGACGAGTTGCAAGTGCTTTGCATGTTGGCACTGGAACCAGAAGTCAAAAATCTGCATTGAAATCCTAGAGGTATGGTCAGTTCTCTACTTGAGGAGACAAAACCACCCAACTTCTAGTCTTTTTTCTCCACTTAAAAATGTATAGCTTCCCCCCCCCCCCCAAATTATAAGCTTTACAATTGCATTTTCCTTTTTAGGAAAATGAACATAAAACTACTGATCAAAATATCTGGCAGTTTGAATCCTGGTGCAACAAAGAAGTAGGCAGTGGGATCTCACTAGTCTCTAAGTAGCTCTTTCTCTGTCTTGCTGATTGGAGATTCAGCACAATTAGAAATAACTGATGATAAGTCTGAGAAGGACCCTGGAAAGGTCAAGGCAAAGCTGGTTTCCTGCTCACAGAGAGCCAGCTTGCAGTTCTTGCTTGGCCATATTATATTCATGGCACCTGATATCTAGGATGACTGGCTGTTGGCATGTGGGCACGAAGGCTACTGTGTGTAGTGCAGCCATCTTGGAGTACCTCATCATGGAGATACTTGAACTGGCAGGAAGTGCATCAGAAGACTAAAAGGCAAAGAGTATTATTCTTAATCACTCGCATCTTGCTCTTTGTGGAGAACAAGAATTGGACTCTCTCATCAAAGGTTACCATTCAGCACACCCATAGATCTCTGATGGAGAAAACAAGACAACAGAAGACTGTCTAAAGGATATCTGGATTCCTTACGATCTCAGGATGATATTCTCACCCCAGTGTTGAGATTCCAGGGGGTCGTATCTCTGTGAAAAAGGCAGGTTTGCCCTTTGGTAATGCTATTTGAACAAGTTGGAAGTTTCATTAGCTTTCCAACCAAAAAAATATTTGCATTTGAGTCTCAACAATTTTTAAGGGTTACTGTGGCTTCGAAGAATCCACTAATTCTGAAGTGACTATTTTTTAAGTTTGTATTTTCATTATGATGTGGAAGTTATAGTAACAAGCATTTGGTTTTGTATAGACATTATTTCTACTCTGGTGAATAAGCTCAATAAAGGTCATTACCCATTCCATCACCCCCCCCCCAAAAAAAATCTCTGTCAGAGTTCTCATAGAGGTGATAGGAAAAAATTAGAAGGGAAGTACTTTTAAGCTGTAGAATTGTAGCAGTGCATGTGAAATGTATTTTTGGAAAAACGTAATAGTCTCAAAAAGTTGCACAACATTTTAATAAATGTTTTAAAATTATGTTAAAGGGACCAAGGTATTCCCAGAGTATATAGAACAGCGTGGGCTCTGCTGAACAATGCATTCATCACCATGTCTAAGTAACAGATCATGGGTCACAGGCAGTATATCAATATTAAACAGGGCTCATTGCAAATATTATAAGAGTGTCATAGGACATAATGAATACTAAAATAGAAGGTGGGATGGATACTTCTGCAAAAGTGGATCTGTAAATCTTGATCTCAGAAGTTATTCTGTGATTCACCCTCCAGTACTTCTCCTGTGCTATGAATTATTAAAGCTGGTTACAATTATTTACCTAGTAATGGAAAGAAAAATAGCAGCAGACTTTTGGTTTTGTTATCATATGTTTGCTTTTATTTTTTCTGCAATGCATAGATTAATATGGTAGTAGTTAAATGACAGACATTTGGGGAATATTTTATATCCTTGAATTGTTTCTAGTAGCTATATGAGATGTTATTTCATTCAACCTATTTAACTATAATTGTGGAATGTGATCATAATGATCAAAATTAGCAGTACTCGTAAAAATGACAATTAGCTCCTACTGGCTACATAGTTTTGTTTTTGTTTGTTTTTAAGATTTTATTTATTTATTTGACAGAGAGAGAATGAGAGAGCACATGAGAGGGGGGAGGGTCAGAGGGAGAAGCAGACTCCCTGCCGAGCAGGGAGCCCGATGCGGGACTCGATCCAGGGACTCCAAGATTATGACCTGAGCCGAAGGCAGTCACTTAACCAACTGAGCCACCCAGGCGCCCCTACATAGTATTTGAACTAGAATTCAAACTTGTGCTTCCAACAATATGGCAGATGAGATGAACATCCAAAATGAAGAGAGGATATAAAAATTGAGTTTAATTAGGCCAGGTATGGATCATCTGAGTATCTCCAAATGAATAGTTAATAAACTTTTTCTCTCATGTGCCAAACAGTAAACATTTTAGGCTTCACGAGCCCTTTCGTTTTGGGTACAATTTCTTTCTTTTTTTTTTTTTTTTAGATTTTATGTAATTATTTGAGAGGGAGAGAGAGCACAAGCAGGGAGAGAGGGAGAGGGAGAGGGAGAAGCAGGCTCCCTGCTCGGAACAACTCTGAGGACTCTAGTATCATGACCTGAGCTGAAGGCAGATGCTTAAGTGACTGAACCACCCAGGCGCCCCTGGGTGCAACTTCTTAACTCTGATGTTTGAAGATGCAAACAGACCAAGACAGTATGTAAACAAACGAGCATGCCTGTGTTTCAAAAAAACTTTACTTATAGATACTAAAATTAGAATTTCAAGTAGTTTTCACTTGCCCAAACATACTATCTCCCTTTTGAAGTGTTTTAACCATTAAAACATAAAAACAAACAAAACAAAAAAAAAACCTCTTAGCTTCCAGGTGATGCTAATACAATCCAAGAGCCATAGGTTGCCAACCCCTGGTCTAGATTTTAAATAATCCCTCCAGTGTTTTATCAATGAATTATTTTATTTCCCATGTCTTTCAACATATAAAATATTGTAGTATTGTAGTACATATTGGATTACAGGAAATCCAGAGATATGGGGTGTCTGAACATGTGATCTTCAATGTGTTTCCTCATTTATGCTATAAGGATATATGCACCTACTCAGAAATGATTTGCGAAGCCCTAATATATGTCAAACACTATTCTGGTATTAACAGCTATGAACAAAGCAAATAAGTTGTTGCTCACCAATGAGGTTAAGTTATAGAGATGGGAGGTAGACCACAAACATATAATAGGTCACCAGATGATAACCGTGAAGGGTTATTAATTATATCTATATAATTACATTATATAATTATATAATTAAAATTCTATATTTATTATTAATATATTATTAATTATATTTTATTTAATTTAGACATATATTTAATTATATTTAACATATAATAATAAAATGTATAATATATAACATATTTATATATAAATATAAATATATTTATATTATAAAATATATCAAAATATATTATATTTTATATATAAAATAAATTTATAATATAAATAATAAATTATGAAAGTGTAATAACACTTATCACAGAGTTAACAAGTATAGACATACCTCATTTTATTGCACTTTGCTTCATTGCACTTTGCAGATACTGTGCTTTTTTTTATAAATTCAAAGTTTATTGCAACCCGTGTAGAGCAAGACTATGGGCACCATATTTCTAATAGCATTTGTTCACTTTGTGTCTCTGTGTCATATTTGGTAGTTTCCACAATATTTCAAACTTTTTCATTATTATTATATTTGTTATAGTGATCTGTGATCAGTGATCTTTGATGTTACTCTTGTAATTGTTTTGGAGCTTCATGAACCACACGCATATAAGACAGAGAACTTAATTGATAAATATTCTGTGTCTTTTTTTTTTTTTGAAACTTTAAGGTCAGTTTATTAAGTTCAATGATGAAAGCTATCAGAAGAATATTCTCCTGAAAATTATTTTTTCTTAGAAAAAAAGAAAGAAAAATCAACATGTCTTTTTTTTTAAGATTTTTAAATTATTTTTAAGTAATCTCTATACCCAACGTGGGGCTTGAACCCTCAACCCCAAGATCAAAAGTCACGGGCTCCACCCACTGAGTCAGCCAGACTCCCTGTGTGACTTCTGATTGTTGTTCCCCCACCCCCCTACCCCCTTCTCAGGCCTGCCTATTCCCTGAGACACAGCAATATTGAAATTAGGCCAATTAATAGCCCTACAGTGGCTTCTAAGTGTTTAAATGAAGAGTTACACCGCTCTCACCTGAAATCAAAAGCTCGAACTGATTAAGCCTAGGGCAGAAGGCATGCCAAAAGCCAAGACAGGCTAAAAGCAAGGCCTCTTGCACCAGCTTTCTGAGTTGTCCATGCAAAGAAAAAGTCCTTGAAGGAAGCTTAAAATGGTACTTCAGGAAACACACAAATGATAAGAAAGCAAAACAGCCTTATTGCTGATACGGAGAAAGTTTTAGTGGTCTGGAAAGAGGATCAAACCAGCCACTACGTTCCCTGAAGCCGAAACCTAATCAAGAGCAAGGCCCCAACTCTTGTCAGTTCTGTGAAGACAGAGAGAAGTGAGGAAGCTGCAGAAGAGAAGTTTCAAACTAGCAGAAGCTGATTCATGAGATTTAAGGAAAGAAGCTGTTTCTGTAACAGAAAAATGCAAGGGGAAGCAGCAAGTGCTGATGGAGATGCTGCAGCAAGTTCTCCAGAAGATCGAGCTCAGGTCATTAATGAAGATGGATACAATAAACAACAGATTTTCGATGTAGACAAAATAGCCTTCTATTGGAAGAAGATGCCATCTAGGACTTCCATACCTAGAGAAGAGAAATCGGTACCTGGCTTTAAAGCTACAAATGATAGGCTGACTCTTTTTAGGGGCTAAAGCAGCTGGTGACTTTAAGTTGAAGCCAGTGCTCATTTGCCATTTTGAAAATCCTAGGGTTTTTAAGAATTATGCTAAATCTACCCTGCCTGCATTCTATAAATGGAACAAAAAAGCCCGATGACAGCACATCGGTTTACAACATGGTTTACTGAATATTTAAGCCCACTGTTGAGTCCTGCTGCTTGGGGAAAAAAAAAAAATACTCCTTCCAAAATATGACTGCTCGTTCACAATGCACCTAGCCACCCAAGAGCTCTGATGGAGATGTGCAATGAGATTAATACTGTTTTCATGCCTGCCGACACAACGTCCATTCTAATCAAGGAGTCATTTCTACTTTCAAGTCTTATCATTTAAGAAATACATTTTGTAAAGCTGTAGCTGCCATAGATGGTGATTCCTCTGATGGATCTGAGCAAAGGAAATAGAAATCTTTCTAGAAAGAATTCACCATTCTTCATGCCTTTAAGAACATTGTGATTCATGGGAAGAGGTCAAAATAAAATTGACAGGCATTTGGAAGAAGTTGATTCCAAAACTCATGGCTGACTATGAGGGGTTCAAGATGTCAGGGGAGGGGCACCTGGGTGGCTCAGTCAGTTAAGCATCTGCCTTCAGCTTGGCTCATGATCCTAGGACCCTGGGATCCAGCCCCACGTTGGGCTCCTTGCTCAGTGGGGAGCCTGCTTCTCCCTCTGCCTGCCGCTCCCCCGGCTTGTGCTCTGTCAAATAAATAAAATCTTTAAAAACAAAACAAAACAAAAAAACAAAAAACAAACAAACAGAAAGACTTTAGGAGAGGAAGTCACTGCAGATGTGGTGGAAATGGCAAGTGAAGCAGAGTTAGAAGTGGAGTCTGAAGATGTGAATGAATTGCTGAAATCTCATGGTAAAACTTTCACAGATGAGTTGCTTCTTGTGGATGGGCAAAGTGGCGGCGGGGGGGGGGGGGGGGTCGTTTGTTTTTTAGAAAGTGGTTTCTTGAGATGGAAACTACTCCTGGCAAAGATACTGTGAAGATTGTGGAAATAACAACAGAGGATTTAGAATGTTACATAGATTTAGTGATAAAGCAGTGGCAGGATTTGGCAGGATTGACTCCCAATTTTGAAAGAAGTTCTATTGTGGGTAAAATGCTATCAAACAACATCACATGCTACAGAGAATTGTTTGTGAAAGGAAGAGTCAAATCAATGCGGCAAACTTCACTGTTGTCGTAGTAGAAGAAATTGCCACATCCACCCGAGCCTTCAGCAGCTACCACCCTGATCAGTCAGCAGCCGTCCATGTCCAGGCAAGACCCTCCACCTGCAAAAAGATGACAACTTGCTGGAAGCTCAAATGATGGTTAGTATCTTTTAGCAAGAAAGGATTTTTTAAAATTAAGGTATGTACACAATTTTTTTAGACATAATGTTTTTGGATACTTAAGACTACAGAATAGTGTAAACATAACTTTATATGTACTGGGAAACCAAAAAAAATCATTTGATTTGCTTTATTGTGATGGTCGTCTTATTGCAGTGGCCTCTAACCACACCTGCAGTAACTTGGAGGTTTGCCTACAGTTTTTTAATCAAAAGGATTGTTAAAGAAGGCCCTAAGAAGGGGGAAATTTGAGTAAAAAAGAAAAAAAAGAGAGAGAGAGAGAAAAGCAGAGAGTATGTCATGCGCTATTTGGAGAAAAGCATTTAAACAGAAACCTGCCGGTTGTTTTTTAAGAACAACCAAGAGGGTCCATGTAGCTGGAAAATAACAAATGAGGGCTGAATTGTAAAAGACAAGGTAAGTAAATTATCAGGGGCTGAACAATGTAAAATATTTTGGGCCATATTGAGGACTTAGTATTTTATTATCAGTGGGTTATGAAGCCATTGGGAGTTTTTTAGCAGAACACTAATATTATTTCTGCTTAAAATGATGACTCTGGTTGTTCTCTGAAGAGAGATGAGATGCAGGGATATCAGTTAGGAGGCATTACTCTAATCTAGGTAAGAGATGAGAATGATTTGTACTGGGAGATTAGTAGTGGGGATGATGAGCAATAATTGGAATCAAACATTTTTTTTTCTTATTTTCTTATTTTTCCCAAATTATTTTTTTAAAATTCCAAATGAACATATATTAAACTGCTGTGAGTATCCTACACATTACTTTTAGCCTTTCTCACAGATGCTCTCCATGTATCTATAATCTATAATCTTTACGTTCATTTAGTTTACATTCTGACCAGGAGGTTTGATCTCATTTCAAGCCACAGGTCAGATATACATATACAGGGACATAGGCATACATAAAGACTGATCTGTTTGGATGTTAAATGGAGGATAATATGTGAATGAAAATAGAGACAGCTGAAATCACTCAAATTCCTGAAAGTATATCATTAAGTGCTAGAATTTTTATCTCTTAGTTCACGCTTTATGAGAGATGATTGGAACAGCACTGTATTTTAATTATTATCAATTTTGAAAACATGTAATTCAATGTCAGTTCAATCTACAAAGGGCTGTTTAGTTTTTGCCTTAAATATACATTCCTTACCTTTGCATATTAAAAAAAAAATTATACACGAAACCAAGTCTATCTAAAATTCCCTTTACAAATAGAGGTAAGTATGCATTATTTAGAAATAAGGAGAGACTAAAAGGTTTACTATTAACATCATAACTATATCAGAGAATGAAAAAAAAGTCTTCCATAACGCAATATAGAAGATGTACAAAAGTTGATAATGGTAATGTTACATCTTTGTGAAATTCATCTTTTGAAAAAAAAGGAAATTATCCAGCAGTCATAAAACCACACATACTCAAATTTAATCACCCTTTACAAGAATACTTGTGTATTTCTAGGAAAGATTTCCCAAAGACATGCAAACTAGTATCTGCAAATTAATGTTGCACAGGTTCCTGATCTTTCTCTCTCTTGATCACAGGATTATGAAAGCTTGGTTTCATAACCAATAAAGGATTATGCAGAGGATGAATTTAATCTGAGAACTATAAAAGAGAGTCTTTTTGAGTATGACTTTACCTCTAATAATTTGAAATTTCTTCAAAGAGTTCCATTTTATTGGCGTAATTTCAAATACTAGGAGAACTACCACGTGAGTGTAGAGGAACTTTTAGGCAAAAGAGAAAAGAGAAAATCTGAAACACATGCAACAAAGGGAATTGTGAATGGAAAGCAGAGTGTGACCTCTTGCCTTGGCTCTCATGCCCCCAAAGGCTGCACTTTGAACAGCATTCTTGAGGGCCATTGCCAGTACTCCATTTAAAGTGGAACAGGTTTAAATCATTGGCACATAAAGTTTCTTCTATAAGTGAATTTTCTGGTCACTAAGCAGGTGACCTTTAAGACCAGTCTAAGCGGGTTGTTTTCTTTATAAGCAGCACACACTGGAAAATGTGAAATGTGAAGAAGGCAAAGTTAGAGTTTGGTTTACTTATGTGAGAAAAGCAGGATTCAACAACAAAATTGATTCTTCCTAGTTATTATCTGTTCTCTTCATTGGCCATGTTTCAAATACAGAAGCCTACCATTTTATTCCTAAAATCATCCTCTCTAATATATCTCTTCCTCGACTACTGTGGAGTTCTCTGTGTTCCCTTTCTTCTCTTCAATAGTTATCTTGCAAATGTTTCCTAGTCCTGTCTGCTTTTTGTCTAATGCTTACAGTTTTACTGAATACTTTCTTTTCAGAGATCTTCATGGGAAAAATATCAATTAATTGGTTAAATAACTATAAGCCAGATTCATGCCTGAAACTTGCTTATAACCTACAAAACTCATCCTACAGTTTAGTGTTGAAAGAGGAAGACTGATATTAATCAAATAGCTATTCAAGTAAATGTAATGTTACAAGGTATCTAGTGCCATGAATGTGAGATACTTGGTACCACACAAGCATCTATTAGGGGATTGATATACTCAGGGAGAACAAAGAAGTTTTGTCTTTGGAGATGATGATTGGACTTGGGTATAGATATGCAGATGTTAATTTCATATAGATAAACTTAGATTCAGAAGTATCACAAGTACAGAGTTTTTGTAGTTAGGGGGACCTGGAGTGAAAACAAAGTTGAGGCTTGAGAGGTGAGTAACTATAAACTCTTACAAAGATTTTTGAGTCTTGTTTAAAGATTTTTTTTTTTTTTTTTTTTTTTGTCCTGAAGGTAAATGGAAAGCCATGGAAGTCTTTTAAGGAACAAATAACTATATGATCATATGCATGTTTCAGAAAGATTTCTCTAGCAGCAGTGAGGATGAAAAATTGGAAGCAGAGGAGAACTGATACTATTTGACCATTTAGAAAACTGTGGAGTTGTTTCAGGAAAAGATGATTGTACTGGATTACATTGAGTTACATGGTATTGGAATTTTATTACTTGTGGCTTAATTTCTCCTTCTTACACTATTTTAATATGTGGGTAATATTTGTATTCTTTTTATGTGTATATTCTGTATCCCAAACTACATATAATGTAAAGTCAAGAACAAGACATTTTATTTCATGGTTTACAAGTGAAGAAGGACCCAGAGCTCCATGTGTCAGGAGATGAGTCCATTTTCACAGTATTCACATCAATACCAAGCCAGTCTGCTTAACATACTATCAGGACAGTTCTCATCAAGATTATCAAATAAATGGTCAACTTAAGACCTGTGCGTATGCTCTTTTTCCAATTCTCACCTCTTTCTGGTTCCCCAGATTTTCCCACTGTGTCCTCTGGATCTTACAGACTGTCATTGGTCTGTCTTCCCCTATATCCTCAACCTCATCTCTGAATTTTTCCAACTTCTTGTCTTGCTGAAACCTTGATTTTCCTGAGCAAGCTCTCCTTCAGCTATATCGGTCCCATTGCTATTGATTCTGACACTGGGGTAGATGTCTTCTTTGTTTCTCCAGACAATTATTTTTCTTTTCTTTTTTTTAAAGATTTTATTTATTTGAGAGAGAGAGGGAGGGAGACACAGAGGGAGAGTGAGAGGGAGAAGCAGACTTCTGAGCAAGGAGCCCAGTGTGGGACTCGATCTCAGGACCCTGAGATCATGACCCTAGCCAAAGGCAGATGCTCAACCCACTGAGCCACCCAGGCACCCCAATTGTTTTTCCCTTTTCTCTAAAATCCATAAGGTTTGAGGAACATAGCTTTAAAATACCCTCAAGATTAATTATATTATAATCTTTGAGGTATTCAAAACTGTGTAAAATAACTTTTCAATAATCTGGCCTCTTAAAAACTTGATCTCCTCTCTCATTTGGTCTTTTCCTCTATTTTCCCACTCCCTGGTTGTAATTTAGGCTTCTTTCTTTCCACTGGAAGTATTCTCTCCAAAACATAATCTCAAGGATTGCATTGAAAACTTCCTGGCACACTCCCTTTCTTGCTCTTCTCTTTGCCCACCCCACTTTCAATTTTCATCTGCTAACTTTGTCAGATTTCCAGAGTTCCACAGCCCCTTCATCTCAACTCCTCTCCTCATCCAGTCTACATGCATTGTTATTATAATTAAGTCATCCCTTACATCCTTATTCCTCTTATCTCTGTTATTCTGGCCTGGAGAAACACCAGTCTAGTTAAATCCAAATTTCTGACTACTCCACAACTTTTCTAGACAGCCAAACACAGCTGGAGAAAAATGCACAAGCTTGATAACTGCATTCACTTTAAATTTATGACCACCAACATCAAATAGACACCCACTGCTATCCATCATTTCTATGATATTTACCGAATACGTTCACTCTTATACAAACTTTTTTCTCTTTAAACTTTTAATACCTGCTCACCTCTCTTTACTCATAAGTTATAAAGGTGCTATCAATTTTCAGTGAAAAAACAGAAGTAATCAGAAGAGGCTTTCCACTAGACCTCTCCACAGGTTATATCACTACATTTGCATCTTTAAACGTGCACTCTGATATTTCTTTTCTTAGAAAGGATGACTCTCCTGTGTTCCACTTTTGCGCAAAGCCCATCTCCCTCATTCCTACTCAAGGGCATCCCAAGAGCAATTCTTGCTTCTCTCAATGTTAATCTTTCCACTAGGTTGTTTCTATCAGCATACAAGCAGTATATAATTCCTCCCTTCTTTAAGAAAAGCCTCACTTGTCTCCAACTAGTGCTTCAATTCTGTACTATTCTTTATAATAAATTTCTCCATAATTATTTTCTAAACCAATTACAACCAATTCTATTTCTCTCATTTTCTCTTAATACCAAATAATTTTCTTATCACACTCCCAAACTATTCTTACCAATTTGCAGGAATAGCAAATTCACTGGACAAAGATTAATGATTGCCTTTCTGATTATCCCTTCCCAAACTCTCAACTGCCTAGCATGAAATATCAACTTATATGTTTGATGTGCATCTACTAAGAGAATCGGCCAACCCTCCAATTTTCAACACTTTATTAAATGTTTGCTTACTTCTTTCAGTTGTCCATGCAAAACCTTAAAGTCATTGACTCTTTCCTTCAATTTCTTATTTTTATTTTTACAAAAATAAATTTACTTAGGTCTTCCTGTATGCTTAGTGAGCTATATAGGGAGCATGATAGTCAAAATATTCTTCATCATGGGGATTATAATATTGTAAACTCTACATATAAATTTCGAGGCTTTACAAGGGGATTGGCCACCTAGATTAACCATACCTAAATATCTGTTTATTTTTTTAAAGAGGTATTTATTTTTTGATATCTCTATATACCTTAATATCATAAAAGCTTGGTCTTTATATCTTATAGCAGTTAAGAGTATAGAATTTTAAAATATATACATATTGGGATGTCATAAACATCATAAACACAGAAAAGTGCACAAAATTATAGTGCACAGACAAATGCATTATCAGAAATTAAAATATTCATCTAATCATCATCCGAGTCAAGAAAGAGAAAATTGCCTGCACCCTAGAAGCTCCCTCATGCCCCTCTCAATAATAGTTATCTCTCCTCTCCCAACTTTTTTGACTCCCAGCATTATAGTTTAGCCTGCTTTGTTTTAAAACTTTATATGGCACAATCATGCAGTAGATATTTCAGTCATCCTTTCCCACTATTGGCATATATATAATAATGCAGCATAACAAATTGCCCCAAGCACATGGCTTAAAACAATAATCATTTAATCTCACATACACATCTGTGTATTGGCTGATGATCAGCTGATAAAGATAGGGTTTGGCTATCTGGCTTTTCTTCAACTATGTATCTAGATGATCTTGGCTCTTTACTGCATGTTGGGCTCACATAAGACAGTGTGAGTTCATTCTTTTTTTTTTTTTTTAAGATTTTATTTATTTATTTGTCAAAGAGAGAGAGAGCATGAGCAGGGAGGAGGGGCAGCGGCAGAGGGAGAAGCAGTGTGAAACTTGATCCCAGGACCCTGAGATCATGACTTGAGCCGAAGGCAGATGCTTAACTGACTGGGCCACCCAGGCGTCTCAAGGTGAGTTCATTCTTATTGAAGCTGAAGGAGTAGCAGTTATTATGGGACTCTTATTACTTGGTAATGTCAGCATTTCAAGATGGCACACCCCACCACATGAACACATTTTAAGCTTTTCCTTGTGTCATGTTATTAATAGTCCTTTGACTGAATCATGTTACATGGCCAAGTGCAAACCTCAAAGATGGTGAAGTACTTTGTCTCTAGTGAGAAGAATTGCAAAGTTGTATGACAACAGGCATGAATATAGGAATGGGTAAATAATAAAGGTCAATAATTCAATATATAAAGTTTGTCCTTTTGATCACAATTACTCATGCCTCTCCCCACCATTAAAATATATTCCCCCTGCCATGAACAACAAAAATCTAACCCAATCATGTCTTCAAGCTCTAAGTTATAGATTCACAAGGTACATAAGGTCCAGACATGGGTTTTCTTAACACAGACACCTGTATACTAAAAGAAAGTTGTCTGCTTACAAGTACAAATATCCAGACACAATGACAGAACAAGGACCAAATTACTGCAATAAACGGTCTCATTCAAAAGGGAGACTGGAAATCACATAGTATTTGTTGCTTCAAAACAATCTTGAAAACAAACTTGAAAATTTGAAATTTTCTCTAGGTTTTTTTTTTTTTTTTTTTTTAAGTACCTGTCGAGAGTTCTGCTCAACTGCTCAGCCTCTTATTTATCTCTTCTTCAGTCAAAATAATCCAAACTGGACAGCTGTAGAGTAAAAGGGACTCCCAAATCCAGGCTCACAATTTTAGATTTCTTTCTTCCCTAACAGTTTGGACCAATAATTCTTTATCTTGTCATTAGCCCTCCAGTGTCTTCAAACAGATTTTCTTTCTTTTCTTTTTTCTTTCTTTTCTTTCTTTCTTTCTTTCTTTCTTTCTTTCTTTCTTTCTTTCTTTCTTTCTTTCTTTCTTTCTTTATCTAAGATTTCTGGTCATTCTGTGTGGGTCATTTTGCCTGTTACTAAAAGTGAATCCTCTATATTAATTTTAATGGCTGTATGACCATGAGTAATTAATTAACTTTTAGGAGACTGAACTAGCTCATCTTTAACATATGAATGCATATATTTCATGGTCATTATCAGAATCATAAAGAGTAATATTATAAATACTGAGCCACATGTTTTATGTCTGCCATTATATAATGGCCAAATAAGTTAGTAACTGTTATTATTGGTTTAATTTTAGGTAACTTGCCAGATTCTTTTCCAAACTTTACATTATATGAATTCTCAATCTTTTATTTTTTTAAAAGATTTTATTTATTTATTTATCAGAGAGAGAGGGAGAGAGCGCACAAGCAGGGGGAGTGGCAGAGGGAGAGGGAGAAGCAGACTCCCACGAGCAAGGAGCCTGATGCGGGGCTCAATCTCAGGACCCCAGGATCATGACCTGAGCCCAAGACAGACTCTTAACCGACTGAGCCACCCAGGCATCCCTCAGACTTTTAATTTTTTAAGTGTATGGTATACATGTGAAAACATATTCATTCCCCAAAATGAATTTCTCATATTATCATCTTATTTGATCTAGGAATATAAGATAAATAAAGTAGTAAAAGATAAATCCAAGTTTGTTGGTTTAAACAATAGGATGGGTGGAGTGGCCATTGAGTGAGACTGGGAAAATTGCAGTTAAAGGAGGTGTGGTGCCAAACTCTAAAATATGTCTGACTCTAGATATTCACATGATATGTAAACTCCTCCCATGACAGGAAGGGCTGGCTTATGTAACTAATAGGATATTGTGCACCTTCCAAGCTGGTTCATAAGAGACATTATGGACATCTGCCTGCTCCCTCTGGAAACACTCGCTTTGCAGGAAGCTAAATGTCACGTCATGAGGGCACTCATGAAGCCCCATAAAGAAGTACATGTGGGGAGGAACGGAGGCCATACAACAAGACATAACTTGCAAGGCATGTGAGTGAACCTTTGCAGAAATGGATCTTCCAGCTCTAGTCAAGCCTTCAGATGAATACAGCCCTAGGTGGGATCTTGACTGTAAACTTATAAGAAAACCTGTACTAGAAACGGTAGGCTGAGCCATTCCTGTATGAGACAGTACATGTTTATTGCTTTCAGCTACTACATTTTGGAGGTGATTTCTTTTTCATCAGTAAATAACTCAAATATCAGGTTTCAGGGAAACAAAAACAAAACCAGAGTTTGGCTTTGGACAATGCAGCAGATGTTTGTGGTCCAACTCTGCTTGGCGCAATTTATTTCAGAGCAGTGCTAGGGAAGAGTTGCATAGATTGCCAGCGCCCATCCAACAATGTACCAGAGCATCTCTCTGCTTTTCTTTTCAGTGCTTTTCCTTGTGTCTCAGAGTCTGCTTATCCAGATGTAGGCACAACTCTGAAGGATAAGGGAGGCAAAAACCAATATTTTGCTTCAGACCATGTTTTCAAGGTATAGAACTTAAAAATATTATGTTTGAAGTGCTTAGTAGATACCTAAGTTATAATGGTGTTATAATGTTGGATATAACGTCTGCAATTCAAAACAGTTCTGGGCTACAGACATAAATTTAATAGTTGTCAGAAAGCGTATTAAGTCATAAGACTGGGGACGCCTGGGTGGCTCAGTTGGTTAAGCAACTGCCTTCCGCTCAGGTCATGATCCTGGAGTCCCAGGATCAAGTCCCGCATCGGGCTCCCTGCTCGGCAGGGAGTCTGCTTCTCCCTCTGACCCTCCCCCATCTCATGCTCTCTCTCAAATAAATAAATAAAAATATTTTAAAAAAAAAGTCATAAGACTGGATGATCTCCCAAAGGAATAACTAGAATGAGAAGATCAAAGTACGAGAACGAAGTTATGAGGCACTCTTACCATGTAGATTATTCCATTTTGCTTCTAAATAAAATAGAAGCTCTGATAAACTTATCTATTCTGCATTGTCTAATATTTTTTCATTGTAGCACTGCATAAACTATCCATGCATACGCATTAGTCAGGATTCTCCAGAGAAATAAAACGAACAGGATTTATGTATTGATATATATACAATCTACATATATATATATAACTTCCTTCCAGTAATGGGAAAAAGCTCTTACAGTGTATGACCAGAAAACTTGGATTAAATAGGGGGGAAAAATATATTTGAAGGCATTGGCGAGTTAATGATAAGATAAAGAATTATTGGGCCAAGGTCTGGAGAAGACAGAGACCCAAAATTATGAACCATGTTACTCTATAGATGTCTGATGAGGCCTTTTCTCTCTTCCACTCTGAGAATTGAGAATCCTAGCCACCACCACCATCAGCACATTTATTCATTTGATTGATCTTACATTTCACTGAAATTGGTGTCAGAATTGAATATCAATTTACCATTACCATAAATATATCTACTAAAAAGACTTCAGAATTTCTTTGCACTTTGTTCCTTAATCCTCACAGCCCACCGAACTCCAGACTCAGAGTATATTATCAAATAATATGTATGTGTTCCTAAGCTATCTGCATGAGTTGTTTTTTGTTTTTGTTTTTTCCTTTTCTTCTTATTTTCTTTACTTCTTTACTCCTTCCCTACCTTCTTTTCCTTTGTGGTTAGAGTTCATTTGAAATATATTTAGGGTCATTTGTTTTAGTTTCCTTTTTGAATTTTTTCCCTCTTTCCAAATTTTACTGATTTATTTTTAAGATTTTTTTTTAGATATTTTTTTAAGATTTTATTTATTTATTTGAGAGAGAGAATGAGAGAGAGAGAGAGAGCATGAGGTGGGGAGGGTCAGAGGGAGAAGCAGAGTCCCTGCTGGAGCAGGGAACCCGATGTGGGACTCGATCCTGGGATCCAGGATCATGACCTGAGCCGAAGGCAGTCGCTTAACAAAATGAGCCACCCAGGTGCCCACACACGATAGACACAGTATTAACATGCTTTTATAATTGACAGTATAAAAAGGTATACTTTGAGAAATACCTTGTCACTCCCTCTTGTGTCCCTTTACCTCACACCTACCCTATTCTTTGTATGTATAAACTTCATCATTTTATGATTTGTCCTAATGTTACTTTTTGTAATGATAAGAAGATATACATCTATTTGCTTATTTTCCTTCTTTCTTACAGAAAAGGTAGGGTACTCTGTGTATCTTAATACATTTTTTTTCTCACTGAGTGAAATCACCTGAAAGTTACTCCAGAATTACTCCAGTTTCATATGGGTCTTTCTCCTAATTTTCATTAAGCTGTATAAAATGCATTTCAATTCACCTCTTTTATGTCATTTTTATTGGATATCCAATAGTCACTTCAAACTTTCCAATTTAATGTCTGCACCTAAGGTGATCTCTTTGTTTCACAAAATAACCCCCAAGGGCAAATTCAATTTTCATTTGATATCTTTGTAAATTTTTAGACTGCCAAATAGTTACTCTTCTTTTTCACTACATTTATTTGTCATCAAAATCCTGCATTTTTTTTAAAGATTTTATTTATTTATTTGAGAGAGAGACACTGAGAGAGAGAGCACATGAGGGGGGGAGGGTCAGGAGGGTCAGAGGGAGAAGCAGACTCCCCGCCGAGCAGGGAGCCCGATGCGGGACTCGATCCTGGGACTCCAGGATCATGACCTGAGCCGAAGGCAGTCGCTTAACCAACTGAGCCACCCAGGCGCGCCAAAATCCTGCATTTTATTCTTTGAAATACATATATATTTTTTAAAGATTTTATTTATTTATTTGAGAGAGAGAATGAGAGAAAGAGATTGAGCACATGAGAGGGGAGAGGGTCAGAGGGAGAAGCAGACCCCCTGCCGAGCAGGGAGCCCGATGTGGGACTCGATCCCGGGACTCCAGGATCATGACCTGAGCCGAAGGCAGTCACTCAACCAACTGAGTCACCCCGGCACCCTGAAATATATTTTTTAAAGATTTATTTATTTGAGAGAGACAGAGTGGGCGAACACGGGTCGGGGGAGGGGCATTGGCAGAGGGAGAGAGAATCCACAAGCAGACTCCCTGCTAATCACGGAGCCAGATTTGGGGCTCGATCCCAGGACCCTGAGATCATGACGTGAGCTGAAACCCAGAGTCCACCTCTTAAAACGGACTGAGCCACCCAGGCGCCTCTGAAATATTTTTATTCTTGGAATACTTTCTTCATCCTATTGCTACTGACCCAGACCTCAACATTTCCATTGTGTATTGTTTTCCTTGCAAATCTCATTGTCTTTGAGATTCCCCTTCCATTATAGTCCTATTTACATTTGCATGTCAATCTAAGGTTTCTAAAGTATCACTTTCCTAACATTCACTGTGTTCACAACCTACAATAGCTCTCCACTATTTATTTCAGTACATTAAAATACTGCTCCCGGGATGCTAACAGTCTTACTATTTGGGCTCTTTCCTAATAATGACAAGTATTGTTCTTAACATCTCATATCTTGATCACACATTATGTGTTTGCTTTGGCCTCTCTGCATTTGATTAAACTGTTACTTTAAACTGGAATGTTCTCCTCATCTGATGATCTGTGTCATATTTCATCGTTCTTCTGCAACTGCTTTTGACCACATGCTTTTGAAGTTCAATTACATTCCTCATAATCCCTATGGTATCATGTAACTGCATGAAAGTATTATGTTCCTCTCTATAGCTTTATAAGATGGACTATATGAAATGTACTTGTTTTTCATATACTTCACAAAACAAAACAGTTATTAATATTTATTAAATAGTTCCTGAATATTTACAAAATCCTTTAGAAATACTTTGAGTTTTAAAAGTTATATTTCATTGTAAAATTTTAAATTTATTTATATGTTTTATTTATGCTATTTTTATTAATAAAATATTATTGATATTGAGGTCGTTTTGGCTCTTTCCAGGCAACTTTGGTATCTAAGATTTTATCTTATAAATTGTACTAAATTAACAATTAGTGTTACTCATATGAAAATAATTATTTTGCAAGACTGATATGCTTTTTTTATCTTTATGTAACCAAGGATATGTTAAATATTAAGACAGACGCAAATGAAAAGTGACCTAGCTATACATCGAGCCATTCTATCTCAGTTCTTAAAATAGCTGACAGTCCTGCTATACATATTATATTTTAAAGTATTTATTTCAGATTGTTGTTCTCATTATGCTCAGGAACAATGTTCCTCAGGGTCACTCTTAAAGTGTTTATGTTAACTATTGAGCTAACAGGGGCTGAAGTCTTTATTACTGATACAAATTTAATACTCTTGTTGTATAGCTGTCTATACACTCTTCTCCAGTAAACACTAGTGATTTGTTTGAATTAAGTTCTAGCTTCACTTATAATAAGGTTATTATTGTGAAAAAAAATCAGTTTCAAATTTAAGCAAGAGACAAAGAGTCTTAAATATTGTTTATTCTATTGCATGGTACATTTTTAATATCTTGGTTTGTTTACCCCACTAGTATTATTAAAAATAGAGCGGACATTACCAAGTATATACAGGCTTTGCTGCATCCTAAGAATCTAAGGATGCTTAAAATATGCCAAATGGTTGATCAAGATGAGAAATAATGGAGTTCAGTATAGTTTGGGGTCACCACAAGATTTGTAGAGGATAGGCAAACTTAACCTGAATTTTGAAGGAAGATTAATATTTAAGTAAGTAGAGAGGAGTGCTTATGGCATTTCCAGCGAGCCAAATCACAGAGTAGGTCACCTAGGGAAGACCAGAAAAGAAGAATTTAGAGTCTGAAAAACAGATTTTTATCCATTAATGCCAAGTGCAGGAGTCTGAGTCCCAATGCAAGCTTTCAAATCTGCTTTCCAGATGCATAATGTGCCCATAGACATAATTAATATGTCTATGTGATTTACAATGAATTTTAGTGGCAATAAACTGGTTAGAATCAGTTGAAATAGGTGTAAAATGTGGAATTCCTGAATTAGAGTATGTGCTAAATTCTCATTACAGTTGCAATCAGACTCCATCTTTAGCTTTTGCATTTGGAGTAAAAGCACAATCTTGCTGCATTTGTAAAAGAATATTAATCAAAACTCCTTTTCCTTTCAGTGTAGTTATTTGTATCAGATGAACAGTAAGACCTTAGTTCCATTACTTTAAAAAGGTCTTGACCACCAGATAAAATCCATTATAGAAAATTCCACTTGTACTGGATACATGTTGCCTCTTCAAGACTGGCAAAGTACAATAAATCTAAAATTCTCAATATAGTAATTACAACTTCAGAGAAATTCTCAGATTGGATAAAGTAACAAAGTAACTTCTTATCATTTCTGGACTTTGAACAAAGGACAAAAAGTTAATTGACTAAAATGATAGAGTTTACTTTCAAAATGAAAGCACATTAACCTATAAAATCAGTCTGTCTCATTGAAAATAAATGATTTTACCTCTATATTTTTACTGTAGAAGTCTCTCATGGGAAAGAAACATCATTAAACCATAAATTGTGAGATTTAACAAAATTCATTAATAATGGTTAAATAAATTCACTTTCATGGCATCAGCCCAAATATAGAAGGCACACAATCATGTGTTATTAGCTTAACACTGTTGGGACATCGTTAGATGCATAAACTCATATATTTTTTTATGATCTACTCCAATTAGGGGAGCACAGAAATATAAGACAATGTATGGATAAGCAGTAAGGGAACATAGATTGAGAAATTGAGTCAGTAATGTTTGCAACATATCAAAGACTGCAGAAATATATAGAAGGTGTCTCAAACTGCATATTTAAGCATATTTCTTTGAATAAGGAGTGGTTTGACTTCAAAGTGTATTTCAATCTACCTAATGTATATTGACAAATGAAATGATTGCTCTGTTATAAACTTCATGTAGGTTTAACTTAAAAAAAAATTATCTGCACTACTGAGCTTTTCCTAATCAGTGTATAGCCCACATTCCAAGACTGTAGTTGACATAATGTTTGATGTAAATATTACATTTAAATTATCTGTAAGTTATAGTTAACTCAAAAAGTATGTTAAAAAATTGTTTTCCAAATACGTTGAATTTCCATAATTTCTGTCATTCCCTAGCCCTTAGTGAGCACTCTGGACTTTGTAAAGTGCTAAACAAATATAAGTTATTATTAATATATCTAGATACACAGTTATAAAACAAGTTGAATAAATATAAACAATAGAATTACAAACTTCTCTGGTTTAAGAGTCAAGCAAGAATTTGGCTGCCTACAAATATAGAATATATACTGTAGAAAAAATAAAGTAATTATCCGTATTGAAAATGAAACAAACTTTTGAACAACTGTTAAGTTTTGAATAATTTTTGGGTAGGAGAGAAAAAAAAAAAAACTATAAACAAAATAGCAGTCCTCTAAATTTTTATGAGTAGCTTTCCATCTCCATTACCTTCAGAGTGTGAAAAACTTTAGTGACCAAGTGGTTCATTTTCCCTATTTTACTGATGAGGCAATTGGGACACTGGTGAATATTTGGGTTTCCAGTCTCCAGTGTCTGTGTACTTACGAAGCTTGGAAGTCACCATCCTGTCCTAACAACAAGTAAAAACCTGAACAGACTGAAAAATCAACAACTCTTCTTAGATCCTTAAGAGAAGAGAGGTCATAAGGCAGACCTCTATCCCCCAAACTGGAGTAAATACAGAGAATCACAGCTTAAAGGAGCAGAGACTCACAAGCTGCAGTCTTGGTGGGAACCACTGCTGGAGTGGGGAGACCAGCACTGCAACTGAATGGAAAGAGTCTCAGTGTGGACAAGTTTAAGAGCTAAAAACACCTGCATGACCCAGTTAAGTGAGTTTTACCTCCATGAGTTCAACCAAGTTTTCACAATAGATATCAGAGAAAAGACTCTGCTTCTGGCCGGCAGAGGGGGAAAGAGCCATTTAGAAATAATGCCATAGCACTCTGTTCTAACATGGGCTGCCATTAGGAGAAATTAATTAACCTAGCCTCATGTGCCAGGGTTTTATCAGAACCTAACTGACCTAAGAAAAGGGAAATACCCAACTCTACCTGGATCTAGCCTTCTACAAGGAGAAAGTAGGATACCCACCTCCAGCCCTCCTGGCCATCTGATCCTACCTACAGGGGTAGGGGAAGGAACGGAGATGCACTGTGACAGTCCAGAGACACAGGCTCACTAAAAGAATGACACCTACTCATAGGTCTATAGAAATGCGTCCCCTCCCCATACCTCACTACCGCATTACTAAAGGTCTATTTGCAGCAGTTCCTTCTACCAGTACATCATGCCCAACTATAAAGAAAAAAAATTACAAGACATGCTAAGAGGCAAAAAACACAGTTAGTTGGAAGGGACAGAGCAAGCATCAGGACCAAACTCAGATATGGCAGGGATTTGGGGCTTATCACACCAGGAATTTAAAGCAATGATTAATATATATGTGAAGAGCTCTAATGGATAAACCATGTTGCATACAAGATCAGATGAGTAATGTATGCAGAGAGATGGAAATTCTAAGAAGAAACCAAAAAGAAATGCTAGAGGAAATAAAAAATTATAAAATATAAAACAAAAAAATAAAAATATAAAAAATAAAAATAAAAAATACTACAACAGAAGAAGAGTGTCTTTGATGGGCTTATTAGTAGATGGCACATGGTTAAGGAAGAAATCTCTGAGCTTGAGGATATCTCAATAGAAACCTCCAAAACTGAAAGCAATCAGAAAAAAAAAGGACTGAAAAAACAGAGTAGAAATCTAAGAACTGTGGGACATAAGAATAATGGGAATACCAGGAGACTATTTGAGTTTAGTCAGTGGTAAAACCGGGGCTAGAATTTAGGCCTCATAACTCCAGTTCTGTTTTTTTTAAGTCTGTGCCATGTTCCTGCAACACATAGGTCTGCTTCCCAATTGCCTAGTGACTTCAAACCGCTGGCTGCTAGTAAACCCCTCTTGGACTGTCTCCTTGCAAATGCCCTTGTTCTCAATTTACTAATACACATCTAACCACAACCAAAAGAGCATCAAACTAATAAAACTGCAGAGTACCAAATAACTACATTAAATGACAGTTAACAGGTTAACTAACTCCCTCCCTCTGTGTGTGTGTGTGTTTATGTGTATGTATGTAACTTATTTTCTAAAGCATACAAGTAAAAATCAATCTATATGTTCTATTAGTTGCATATAAAGGGAAGGCAAAACAAAGACAGGAGTTTTTAATTAACGTACTCAGGATTTTCTTGTTAATTCACTAGAAATTAAAATAATGGCTCACTTCCTGTTGGTAGAGATTAAAAAATAAAATGTCTATTACTTATACTTCCTGGAAAGCAATAATTTGCACTACTGCAAAGTAGTTCAGTCATTCCCAGATATGAATTTTGATTGTGTCAACATTATAATGGCAGTGAAAATAAACAAAACTTGTCAAATTCAAGTTATAGAATAGCTGCTGGCTCCTATCATAAAGACAGAGTAAAATGTTCACATCATTTTTGGCTTTGGAATGAATTAATTACTTGAAACATATTTTACCTGAACTTTGGGGAACATATGTTAGAGAAACATCTTATGAGGTTAGGGAAAAGGATAGTGATTAATGTTTCTTCTTATATCTAAAGTATTGTTTACTCTTGTGCTGGTGAAGGTAGTTTTATTTTCCATAAGAGGTCACTGCCTTGTAAAAAACACCGTTTTCTGAAAGGACCATGAATTTTGGAAGTTAGCTTCTAATACATGTACTTTCTTAACTTACCTTTCTTCTAATGCCACACCTGCCTAAGTATTTGTAAAAATACCCTTATATCATTGCCTCCTCAAAGCTCTTCTGAGCAGAGCCATCTTAAGAGAGAAGCAAAATGTTTTCTTAATTAGAAGGCTTCATGGATCTTGGGTAAAGTGGCAGTCTTGAAGTCGATGGGTATCTTGATTTCTGTCCATGAGTTTCCTATCCAGTGCATGTGGTATTTGTTCAAAAGGAAAATTTTGAACTCTAAAGAAAAGGATATTTAATGTGGCCATCCTTGTTACTTTCCCACAATAATTATTAACACTCTTTCCTGATAGCCTTGCACAAAGCCCCTGACATGTAATGCGTGCAGGTCTTATGATAGCCCTGCCAGAAAGATATCATTAAATCCACTTGTGTATATGGAAATTCAGACCTAAAGATATTAACTAACTTGGTTGATTGCAAGCCCTGAGCATTTTACTAAGGTCCTTAGGACAGGATCAAGGAAAACCATTTCTAAATTGGATCAACTCCTTAAGGTGAATAAAAGGATATATTATGATTTTTTTTCCCCATTGCACTTGATTTACTCTTTTAGGGTAAGGCATTAGAAACTTCTTTTTCAAGGGCACCTGGATGGCTCAGCCGTTAAGCATCTGCCTTCGGCTAGGTCATGATCCCAGGGTCCTGGGATGGAGCCCCGTATGGGGCTCCCTGATAATCAGGAAGTCTGCTTCTCCCTCTGCCACTCCCCCTGCTTTGTGTTCCCTCTCTCGCTGTCTCTCTCTCTTGCTGTCAAATAAATAAATAAAATCTAAAAAAAGAAACTTCTTTTTCAGAGTAGTGGATAAGTAGAGAGAAGCCACTAACCCTTGAGTTTACATATATATTTTTACTTCTCCCAAGAGAAATGGGAGATAGATTAATCTTTTGTGGAACAAATAAAGAGAATCTTGACCGCTCTGGAGTGGTGTGTTGGTCTGCAGTGCCCTGGTGATGTCCCGGAGGTATCTGGGAGCCCGGAAGCAGAGAAATTAGTGGGACGATGGGCTGGCTGTTCTTCATTTACTTTATTGACAAGTCATATTAAATATTTTGAGGAAAGATTTAGGCAGGAAAAATACTTGAAAACCATTAATTTAGAGAATGAGATATGAACAGAATGTGAATCATCAAGCAGTCAGGGGACTCAGACAGGAACCAAGAGGGCAGGGGAATAGTTTGCTGGCATCAAAATTTTCCTGGACCTAGGCTGATAAGAAACCCATTATCCTATTCAGAGGAGGGAACTAAATACAACACCAAGGCTTTACCAAAACTGAGAGTGTAGAGTAACACTTCTGCCATCGCTACTCACACTCTGCTTTGCAGCGTATTCGTCACCACCCATGTTGTAGTTTGAATGTTCCATCGCTAATTTGCTAGTTAGCACTGTGGTGAAACTCTTCAATGATATTACCAAAATAAAACTGGGTTATAATCCTTGATCTAGGGACACAGAGCTGTTGTACTTTGTATGTATTGTGCAAAGACTGTCCCCTAACCAAGGGGACAGATAGGATGTGAAATCCAGTTGGCACTCAACTCATCGGCCTTACTCTCTGGCTTAGGAATGTGTATGCATGGAGTTAAGAGGTACCTTTTTCTCACTTACACAAAGACACCACATGGGCTAGTGGCAACCCTTCCTTGTGCCATGGTCCCCTCTACACCCACCCCTACACCCTGTAATCTGCATTTACCTCTCTCATGGCATTTTTGTTTAACATGGTAATGTAACTCCCTGTAAATTTGGGACATTATTCCTTGCCATACAATAGCATAAGCATAATGATTTGTTATTATATCTCCTACATCTTAGAACTGTCGCTGACACATAATATACACTCCCTAATTGTCTTTGGATTGTTACTGAATGCGTGTTCCAATGTGGTAAGATTAATTTGCATGATTCTCAATAGAGAACTTTAAAAAAATATGTGTGCTTATATAACTTTTTTATGTTCACCACAATGAAATATTTGATGCACCATGTGAATTAGATGAATCATATAAAATGTATTTAATTCACTCTAAATTCTAGCATCAAATTAGGTTGTTTTCTGTCATGCATTACTCGTCTTGATTCTTTAGACACTATGATACTCTCCATTGGCATAGAGAGTAAAATATAAAAGCCATAGGAATATCACATGATTTAATCAAATCACATATCTGATTAAGAGGTCCTGGACTGGAGGAGGAAAGAGGAAGTTTCTATTACATGATAGATTCTGTGTCCACTTGAAATTATTCTATTTCACTTTTAACATACAACCACTCTTTGAATTAGATATTTCATTTTAAAATGAGGTAACTGAATATCAGAGAAATAAATGACCTGGTAAAGTCCCTTATCTTGGGTCTGCCTTTGGCTCAGGTCATGATCTCAGGGTCCTGGGATCAAACCTTGCATCAGGCTCCCTGCTCAGTGGGAAGCCTGCTTTTCCCTCTCCTTCTCTATCTGCCCCTCCCCCAGCTCATGCTCTCTCTCTCAAATAAATAAAATCTATTTTTAAAAAAAGTCACTTATCTTGTAAGTTCCAGAATTGGAAAGTCCAGTGTATTTATATGAGAGACTAATTTGTCCAGCTGATATTTTACTTACACTGATGATGCCTTCACAATGATGGAGTATTTTGTTTACTTGGGAATTTCAGCTAATTATCTCAATACTTTTTCTATACAATGAACAATAACCATTTTGAGTGATGGTATTTTTTCTCAATAAGGTGTTTTTTTCCCATTTAACTGATTTTTTTTAAGCTTTTATTTATTTATTTGTCAGAGAGAGAGAGCATGCACCCAAGCAGGGGGAGCAGCAGGCAAAGAGAGAAGCAGACTCCCCACTGAGCAGGGAGCCCGATGCAGACCTTGATCCCAGGACCCTGGGATCATGACATGAGCCAAAGGCAGATGCTTAACCGACTGAGCCACCCAGGCATCCCTAACTGAATGTTTTGATGTCATTGTTGTATAGTCCAGAGCCAGTCTCTAATTTCCCACTGCATCCTGGTACATGAAGTAAAATACCAAGATGCATTCAAACATAGGCCAAGATATTTTCATTATCACTCTCCACCAAGCATGTATATTCTTCCTTTAATGAAAATGATTATCTTTTCCTACTAGCTTTGTTCTTTGTTTAAAAATGTCTCCCTGCTTCAAAGTCTTCTCACCTATTGCTTTTCTCTGGGATGAATGTTTTTTGTTGTGTTTTATTTTGTTTTAGTTCTACTGAGTGATTCTCAGAAATCTTACATAATACAAACTTTCTCAAAAAAAGCAATATCAAATCATGCCAAGGATATATATTTTTAAAAATCAAAAATATTTAAGCAACCAGTTACATATACAGTTTTTATCTATATTTTGCAGTCTACACAAAGAAAGATAATAAAAAATAAGATAAATAAAAATTTAGATCTGTCTCCAGAAATGTTTATGGAAGATTTTATACATACCACATATGCACACATACTCATATATATATAGTAAATGCCAATAAAGCCAAATTTGCAAACTGTTGTCCTTCTGGGGCGTTTGTTTAGAAGTCATTAAAAGTTGAGCCATTTCTCATAAACATCCAAATTTAAAAGACCAAGCACCCTAGGCTATGTGTGGGTAACTGGTATGACTATCCATTAGATAAGATGTTCTCCAGGTTGTCATGGAGCATGTCATCCCTTTATACCTGGGATTGTCCTCACTTGAATTAGGGACTTCTTTACCCACGTGTCTGGTTTAGGATGATTGAAAAGGAAAGGAGATTAACAATAAAGTCTTCTAAGGAAAGAAGGAGGAACCAACATGATTCAGGCTTAGATTGGGCCAGCAAGAGAAATTTACCTGGCAAATGAGACTGAAGAGCATCAAGGAAATACAATAAAGGCAGACACTTAAGGTGATTTCAAACCCTGAATATTATTAAATGAACAAAACATATAGAATACAAAATCTGCCATATGTTTTCTTAGGTAATAATATGATTAGTAGTATTCAGATACCTTGTGTAAACTCAATAAATAATTTTTCAACATCTACTTTATGCCCGGCATCAGGCTGGCCCCTGAGGATGCCAAAATTGGGAAGATAATCCTGCCCCAAGGAAGTCACAAACCAAAGGAGGAGACTATCATATATAATTGCATAAAAATAAATGGACTTACAACTCTTTAGTAAAAAGACAAACCACTTAAAAATAGACAAAGGACTTACCTTACACCACATAAAAAATTTAACTCAAAGTATACTGAAGACCTAAACATAAGAGCTAAAATTATAAAAGTCTAGAAAGTCTAGAAGAAAACATAGGAGAAAATTTTAATGATTTTGGGTTTGGCAATGGTTTATTTGGTATGACACCGAAAGCACAGCCAATAAAAGAAAGAATAGATAAAATGACTCATTCAAAATTAAAAACTTTTGTGCATCAGGGGCACCTGGGTGGCTCAGTCATTAAGTGTCTGCCTTCGGCTCAGGTCATGGTCCCAGGGTCCTGGGATCGAGCCCCACATCGGGCTCCCTGCTCAGCAGGAAGCCTGCTTCTCCCTCTCCCACTCCCCCTGCTTGTGTTCCCTCTCTCTCTCTGAGTCTCTCTCTGTCAAATAAATAAATAAAATCTTAGTGTACTGTTGGATCCTATTGGCTAGTTTTGGTGAGAATTTTTGCATCCATGTTCATCAGGGATATTGGTCTGTTATTCTCCTTTTTGATGGGGTCTTTGTCTGGTTTGGGGATCAAGGTAATGTTGGCCTCATAAAATGAGTTTGGAAGTTTTCCTTCCATTTCTATTTTTTGGAACAGTTTCAGAAGAATAGGTATTAATTCTTCTTGAAATGTTTGGTAGAATTCCCCTGGGAAGCCATCTGGCCCTGGGCTTTTGTTTTTTGGGAGATTTTTGATGACTGCTTCAATTTCCTTAGTGGTTATAGGTCTGTTCAGGTTTTCTATTTCTTCCTGATTCAGCTTTGGTAGTCCATACATCTCTAGGAATGCATCCATTTCTTCCAGGTTATCTAATTTGCTGGCATAGAGTTGCTCATAATATGTTCTTATAATTGTTTGTATTTCTTTGGTGTTGGTTGTGGATCTCTCCTCTTTCATTCATGATTTTGTTGATTTGGGTCATTTCTCTTTTCTTTTTGATAAGTCTGGCCACGGGTTTATCAATCTTGTTAATTCTTTCAAAGAACCAGCTCCTAGTTTCGTTGATCTGTTCTACTGTTCTTTTGGTTTCTATTTCATTGATTTCTGCTCTGATCTTTATTATTTCTCTTCTCCTGCTGGGTTTAGGCTTTATTTGCTGTTCTTTCTCCAGATCCTTTAGGTGTAGGGTTAGGTTGTGTACTTGAGACCTTTCGTGTTTCTTGAGAAAGGCTTGTATTGCTATCTACTTTCCTCTTAGGACTGCCTTTGCTGCATCCCAAAAATTTTGAATAGTTGTGTTTTCATTTTCATGCAAACTGGTGCAGCCACTCTGGAAAACAGTATGGAGGTTCCTCAAAAAGTTGAAAATAGAGCTACCATATGATCCAGCAATTGCACTACTGGGTATTTACTCCAAAGATACAAATGTAGGGATCCGAAAGGGTACGTGCACCCCGATGTTTATAGCAGCAATGTCCACAATAGCCAAACTGTGGAAAGAGCCAAGATGTCCATCGACAGATGAATGGATAAAGAAGAAGTGGTATATATATACAATGGAATATTATGCAGCCATCAAAAGGAATGAGATCTTGCCATTTGCAACGACGTGGATGGAAGTGGAGGGTATTATGCTGAGCGAAATAAGTCAAACAGAGAAAGACATGTATCATATGACCTCACTGATATGAGGAATTCTTAATCGCAGGAAACAAACTGAGGGTTGCTGGGGGGGGTGAGGTGGGAGGGATGGGGTGACTGGGTGATAGACACTGGGGAGGGTATGTGCTCTGGTAAGTGCTGTGAATTGTGCAAGACTGTTGAATCTCAGATCTGTACCTCTGAAACAAATAATGCAATATATGTTAAGAAAAAAAAAAAGAAGAAGAAGGTAGCAGGAAGGGAAGAATGAAGCGGGGGAAATCGGAGGGGTAGACGAACCATGAGAGATGATGGACTCTGAAAAACAAACTGAGGGTTCTAGAGGGGAGGGGGTGGGAGGATGGGTTAGCCTGGTGGTGGGTATTGAGGAGGGCACATTCTGCATGGAGCAATGGGCGTTATGCACAAACAATGAATCATGGAACACTACATCTAAAACTAATGATGTAATGTATGGGGATTAACATAAGAATAAAAATAAATAAATAAAATCTTAAAAAATAAAAATAAAAAATAAACTTTTGTGCATCAAAGAAAGCTAGCAACAGAGTAAAAGATAACCCACAGAATGGGAGAAAATATTTCAAATCACATATCTGACAAGGGAGTCGTATCCAGAATATATAAGGAACTCCCACAACTCAACAACAATAACAATGACAACAGCAAAACAAACAACCCAATTAACAAATGCAGAAAGGATTTGGATAGACATTTCTCCAAAGAAGTTATATTGATGGCCAGGAATACATGGGAAGTTGTTCATCATTAGTTATCAGGGAAATGCAAATTAAAATCACATTGAGGTACCACTTTACACTTATTAGGATGACTGTAGTAAAAAATAGTCAATAAAAAGTGTTGGCAAATATGTGGAGAAGTTAGAATGTTCATGAACTGCTGATGGGATTGCACAGTGATGCAGCTGCTGTGGAAAACAGTCTGGCAGCTCCCCAAACAGCTAACCATAGAGTTACTGTATTCCACTCTGAGGTATATACCCAAGAGAAATGAAGATGTATGTCTACAACAACTTGTACACAAGTATATAGTAGCCAAAAAGTAGAAACAATCCAAATGGCCATCAGTTGATGAATGGATGAACAGAACATGGGATATCTTTACAATAGAATGTTATCCAGCCATAAAAAAGGAATGAAGTCTGGACACATGCTACAACATGAATAAACCTTGAAAACATGCTAGATGAAAGAATTCAGTCACAAAAGACCACATATTCTATGATTTCATTTATATGAAATGTCCAGAAGAGACATATCTATATCCAGAGAGTAGAGATTAGAGGTTGCCTAGGGCTGGGGTGAGTGGGGAGATTGAGGAATGATGGCTAACAGATTGTGGTTTCTCTTTGCAAAAATAAAACCAAAAATCAATCAACCAGGGGCGCCTGGGTGGCTCAGTCATTAAGCGTCTGCCTTCGGCTCAGGTCATGGTCCCGGGGTCCTGGGATGGAGCCCCACATCGGGCTCCCTGCTCGGCGGGAAGCCTGCTTCTCCCTCTCCCGCTCCCCCTGCTTGTGTTCCCTCTCTCGCTGTCTCTCTCTCTCTGTCAAAAAATAAATAAAATCTTAAAAAAAAATCAATCAACCAATCAACCAATTATGCCCAGCATATATGTTTAAAAAAATCAAAGATAAATTTAAGCAGGCCGGATGATAAAGTATAGCAATCAGTTACACATATTTTTTATATGTTTTATAATATACACAAAGAAAGACAATAGAAAATTTAGATGTCTCCCCAGAAATACATGTGGAAGAGTATGTGTGCCTGTGTGCTTGTTTTATTTTTGTTTCCATAAAGTCAGAGTTAAATTGTAACTTTGTTTAGAGGGAAGAACTTTTCTTCTTCAAAGACAAACAGAATGTTAGACATCAGAGCAACTTTCAAATATCAAAGGTAGGCTAAGAAGGTAGTTTAACTACAAGCAAATTCGTATTTCATGCAGAACTGGTAAAATATGTTTAATAATTCAATTAAATATCAAACCATTCCAATCATTTGTGTCATGTTCTTGAAACTTAAAAGTTAAATTAGTTCTGTAGTTACATATGACCATACGAAGTAATTCTTAGCCATGCATTTCATTGGTTTTTAGAACATTTTTGGAAAAAGGGGTACTACATTCTGCTATTATTTTTTTTAAAATGACTATTTGCAGATATAAGCATACATATAAATACAACTACAAGTAGGTATAGCTGTAGATATGGATACAGATAAGCTGTAGATAGCTATAGACATAGTTATCATAAGTGAGTCCATGAGTATTTCAGTTAACTGAAATCTTTGGTTATGACTACATGACCAGAAGATACATTCATACATATTTTCCCCATTTTAAAGTAATAAAAAGGGTAAATGAGACATATTCTCTACAAAAGAGATAATCTATTAGAAGAAAACTATAAATATGAAAATATAATAATTCAAAGAAAACTAGAATAACCACAATAATAAAGGTGTGAAGTACTATAGTGCACCAAAAGGAAATAAATCAGCCTATAATTTCATAAAACTTCTCCATATTTTGAGGTGGGCTATCTATTGTAGCCCTGGGTTTGCCATCAAGTAGAAATGATTTTGTCAGATTGTCGAGCAATCTGACACTCATTTTCTTGTATGAAAAATTAGTGAGTTGGTTCTAGGTTTACTTTAACTTTTACTTTTGATGACAGAATCATTATGGCAACTGTATGGTACTATCATGAAGACCCTGTCCTTTGATGAGACAGGAAAAAAATTCCAAAGTAAGGAAAGCATATAACATATGCATGAAATTTCTAGAGATAAAGATAAATAATAAAAATAAGAAATCAAACTAAATAGAAGGAAGCAGCATTAAGCAAATAATGGGACTGTTCCCCCCCAAATAAATAAATATATATATATATATATATATATTTTTATGTATATATATATATTTTTTAAGAAAAGTACATTGTTCAGTTTAGATGAAGCAGAGTTGTATGTAGTTTGGTGATAAGCAATAGAGCTAGAGTTGTAGATAGTGGTTGGAATTTTGTTGTAGTGGTTGTAGATAGTATTTAATAATAATAATTAAATAATAATTTAATAAAATAGAATTTTATTATGTTTACATTTAATTTGGTAGGTAGAAGGGTCAGGAATGCATTAGACCATGAATGGAGCTGTTCTGGCAGATTTGGGAGAAGGATGGTTTGAAACCAATGCCTGCCTGGAATTTAGGATCAAGTTAATGAGTATCCAAATTAACATGAGAAAAATGAGAAGACAATGGAGAAGAGAACAAACATTAAGAAGAACAAAATACATGAGGTGGGGTGTGTGTGTGTGTGTGTGTGTGTGTGTGTGTGTGTGTGTGAAGGAATAAGGATAAAGAAAAGGATACACGTTGAAAATTTAAATGTGAATAACTGGATATATGGTGGTGTCATTGCAAGAAGAAAATCACAAGGAGGAACTTGTCCTCGGGGAGACCAGACACAAAACAAAACCTTACATAGTTTATGAGCTGGGAGAAAGATTTGAAATCAACTAGGATAATATGTCTATTTCACACATTAAGAAGCCAAGGTTCAGAGAAGTGACTTAACTAAATCAGATGACTAATGGAGAATGAAATTTTGAAATATGCTCAGTTGGAGGGGTGGAGCAGGTGGAGATAAGGCAAGAGTACAGCTGATGACAGCAATAAATATACAGTTTACTCTCAAAGTAAAATGATCACCTCACTATAATAACTTTGAAAGAAACATACAGAAGAGCAACTTGCTACAAAAGTGCCAGGAATTGCAACAATATTATAATTTTAGGAAAACTAATTTTCTCCTGACATGTCCAGATTATATATTATAAGAAAAATTGAGGAAAGAAAACATTCTTAAACCTCAGAAATATTTCCTGCTGTTCTGTTACACTGAGATTAATTGCAAGTCACACAAGTTAAACAGTACAAAATGTTTTATAGAGCACATGGAAGGTTTCACATGCCCTAAAATAAAGGGCTATAAATGTGACATACTACACTCTACTGGAAGAATTTCTGAATATTTCTATTATAGAGTAATTTTCTCCTACTGCAGCTTCCCTAGGAAAGTGACAAGATAAAACTGATTTCTTAAGCCATCATTTCAAAGGACAATATAATTATCTCATTTTAAAATTGAAAAAAAAAAAGCAGTAATGCTATTAGTAGCTTTCATTTTTCAGAGAAGTTTCCATATATTTGCATACTAAAATTAATTAAGAAATTGCTACAAGGGGCCAATGGAATTAATTTATAAATAGTAAAATTTGTCTCCAGCCACAAATAGTTTTAATCTTCACAGTTATATTTTTAAGAATGCTTATTTGTGTCATTTCTTGTAAATACATAAATAATGGTTTTAATAAATAGAACCATTAGATAAATAATTAAGTATCACTTAATTTCTACCCATTTGTAACATATTTCATATAAGTTAATTCCCAGATATATATTTAAAAATATTTATTTAACCAAAATTTTGACATACTTGGAATCTACGATATGAATCTCAATTTTATTTATTTTATTTATTTTTTTCAATGTTTTATTTATTTATTCCTGAGAGTCAGAGAGAGAGAGAGGCAGAGGCAGAGGGAGAAGCAGGCTCCCCACCTAGCAGGGAGCCCGATGCGGGACTCGATCCAGGACCCCGGGATCATGACCTGAGCCGAAGGCAGCCGCTTAACCATCTGAGCCACCCAGGCGCCCCTGAATCTCAATTTTAAAAATAAATGGATTTTGGGGCACCTGGGTGGCTCACTCGGTTAAACGTCTGCCTTTGGCTCAGGTCATGATCCCAGAGTCCTGGGATCGAGTCCCACATCGGGCCCCCTGCTCTATGGGGAGCCTGCTTCACCCTCTGTCTCTGCGTCTCTCTCTCTCTCTCTCTCTCTGTCTCTCATGAATAAATAAATAAAATCTTTAAAAAATAATAATAAATAAATAAATAGATGGTTTTTCTGTCACATACTAATGGAAACAAAAAACCTTAAGTATTTTATTTTTAAAAATTCAGAAAAATATACATTTCACAGTAATGACCTTTTGTAAACTACAGTATCTCAAGTACATGATCCTACATGGAGGTATAGTGATATATGTATCTGTTGAGTAGAAAGAACCACTTGCCCATCCAGACATCTTTGAGTACTGATGAATAATCTGAAAAAAAAAAAAGAAAAAGAAAAAAATGGGAAAGAGAGAGAAGGAGGAGGAGAAGAAATAGGAGAAGAAGGAGGAAAGAAAGAAAAGAGGAAGGAAGGGAGGAGAAAAGGGATGAAAAAGGAAGAAGAGAAGTCACAAAATCTGATGACTGTCTACTAGTAAAGTGACAAAGTGAGGATAAAGGCCAGTCACTACTCAACCTATACTCTCAAATATACTAAAAACTTCACCTCTGCCATATTCTGTGCCTCAAATTAGAACCATGACTCTTAAACATACAGGTTTTCCCCACTATCCAAAATAGAGTGTTTCTATAAGACCTGTGGTAAGCAGAAATGGTGGAAAGCAAAGAAGTAATTACCATTAATTGATATCAAAATTTTTTGAGCATTCTCAGACCCCAAAAATAACCTCTTTGGCTTTTCTGGTACCTGAGAACACATCTTGCTAAAGGATGCACAAAATAAATAGAGATAAAGCACAGATGCTCTCAGACACAGTTCAAAGCTCTGGCAGCTTGATGCCAGGATGCTGAGTATTGTTGTCAGGGAAGGAGCTTGGTGGCACCACTCCTGCTGCTTGAGCCATGTGCTACCCCTACAGCAGCTTGCTGCAAAAACAAATGTTGAATGCCATGTTCGCTTTTCATCTTTTTCCATAAAAACAAAAATCCTCGTTAGATTTCTTTCAGTTAGGGAAAACAGGTACTAATGTAGGTCTTTCTTAAAAGCTAAGTGGCAAACCTGTAATGGACACTGGAGGAAGGAAACAGGTTTGGGAAATGAATAAATGCATTGTCTCCATTGCAGAACCCTCTTCAATCTCCTGATTAATATTTCCTTCGTACCCTGGGGTGCTTGGGTGGCTCAGTCGGTTAAGCGTCTGACTCTTGGTTTCAGCTCAGGTCATGATCTCGAGGTCCTGAGATTGAGCCCCGTGATGGCTCTGCAGTAGGGTTGGAGCCTGCTTAAGAGTCTATCTCTCCCTCTCCTCCTGCCCCTCCCCTACACACATATTCTCTCTCTCTCTTAAGAAAAAAAAAAATTTCCTTTGTACTCTTTGGGTATCGCCTTCCTCTTCCATGTAACTAACCTTTGTCTACCTTTCTTGAGCTTTGATCATGTTTACCTATCAAGAAAATCTGCTGTAGGGACATCTGGGGGGCTCAGTGGGTTAAGCATCTGCCTCTGGCTCAAATCGTGATCCCAGAGTCCTGAGATCAAGCCCCACATCGGGCTCTCTGCTCAGCAGGGAGCCTGCTTCTCCCTCTGCCACTCCCCCTGCTTGTGCTCATTCTCTCTCTCTGTCGAAAAAAATAAATAAAATCTTAAAAAAAAAAAAGAAAATCGGCTGTAAAATTATCTGTCGAATAAATCATCTCCAGAATATTTACTTTTTATTAGACAAGAAAATAATTCTTATTTAAGCAATAATGTACATGGAATGACAGATGATGGGATTCACTGAACTCCTTTGCATATTATTAAATTGACAACCACCTACTTTGTCCTCTGACAAAGTCAGTTAAGGTATCCAAAACTGTATTAGATGGGTATTTACTCAAAGAATGTGTAAACATGAATTCAAAAGGATATATGCATCCCTATGTTTATTGAAACATTATTTACAATAGCCAACTTATGGAAGCAACCAAAGTGTCCATCAAGAGATGAATGGATAAAAAAGCTGTGGTAGATGTGCACACGCACACGCACACACACACACAATGGGCTATCATTCAGCCATATAAAGGAATGAAATCTTGCCATTTTCAACAACATGGTTGGATGTAGAGAATACAATGCTAAGCAAAATAAGCCAGTCAGAAAAAGACAAATACCAAATGATTTCACTCCTGTGGAATTTAAGAAACAAAACAAAGGAACAAAGGGAAAAAGAGAGAGAGAGAGAGAAACCAAAAAAACAGACTCAACTATAGAGAACAGATGGTTACCAGAGGGGAGGTAGGTGGGGGGATGGGTGGAATAAGTGAAGGGTATTAAGAGTACACTTATCAGAATGAACACTGAGGAATGTATAGAATTGTTGAATCGCTATATTGTACATCTGGTACTGATATAACACTGTATGTTAACTACATGGGGATTTTAAAAAAGACCCAAAAAACCCACAAAAAATGAAAACTGTATTAGATACTTGCTCAAAAGTAACATGAAAAGAATAAAATATGTACATGCATAGAATCATAATATAAAGTAAAAATAATCATCTTGTACTGTGTTCAAAAATTTTACTTAAAAAAGCATAATAGATGAGCACCTCAATTATTTGTTTTAGTTCTTTAGAATTATTTATAGTTCTATACATTTTAGCTTTATGTCAGTTTATTTACTTCAATTGTGAACTTTCCCTAAAATTTCTCTTCATTCTCTTCATTGTGTCCCATGGATCATGTTGTATAAGCAAAACAGACAACCCTTACATCCAGAGTGGCGATGTCAAGGTTGAGGGCTGGTGGGTTGTGGGGGGGAAGAGGGGGAATCCTGGGGGCTTTGGAAGGGTCCTGAACATAAGCTAGGAACTGTCGCTCAGAGCCTGACTTCCATAGGAATCGGGGTTGGGGGTCAAAGCCCAGGGCAAGCCCCCTGTGGGGTACCTATCCTTCCTGCCCTGCCCCTGCCATCCCCAGACCCAGGCCAGTCAGTCTTGAACTCTGGCCACTGTTCAGTGTCTCACCCACTTGGAAATGAGCCAGTCTTTTTTGCAAGGTTGGTTGACCGAGAACATATTTCTTCTCAATTGTAAATAGTTGTGTTTTTGTTTTACAGTGGGTGGAAGGTAGGTGAGGAATATAAATTTGTTGCATGAGTAAATGGGTCAGGCCTTTAGTGTAAGCAGGTGCCCTTCTGCTGGAGAGGGCATTGTGTTGAACATAAGCACCTTGGTAACTAAACCCCTTTAAATAGCTATAAAGGTGTTCTGTATTGATTCAGTTACTGTAAAAGCTTGGGTTTATTTTTTGTAGGACTTAATGGCTAAGAATTAGAATGTAGCAATGGGCTGCTCTGTTGGAATAATGTATATTGTAATTATAAGTAAACATGCAAACCTTTAAAACTTAAAAAAAATTGTTGTTAACTGTTGATAGCTTTTCTCTTCATTGTTAATTGTTGATAGCTCTTTTCTACTCTTAATAATTTATTTAGCCAGTTAAAATCTAAAACTGGCAGAATTTTTTGATTTTTTTAGTACAAATATCAGAACAATCAAAGATTGCTATCAAAATAGATTGATCCTGAAGGCAAACCCCCTTAGAAAATATTTTAAATCAAAATTCTCCTGGAAAATTTAACATAATTTTAAAATTAGAGTAAAATCACAAGTATAAAATATTATGATCGTGATACTGCTATATATCATATACAAGTAACCTTATTTAGTTCTCTCTTTTTTAAAGATTTTATTTATTTATTTGACAGAGAGAGAGGGAACACAAGCAGGGGGGGTGGGGGAGGGAGAAACAGGCTTCCCGCTGAGCGGGGAGCCCTATGCGGGGCTTGATCCCAGCACCCTGGGATCATGACCCGAGCCGAAGGCAGACGCTTAACGACTGAGCCACCCAGGTGCCCCCCTATATAGTTCTTATAAGATGTTTTATATACTTCAAAATTTCACATTGCAAATATATGTCATACTGTATAGGATAAAATATAATACTAAATATTTGTGCTCTCATAGACAAATGGTAGTATTCCTTTGTGCTGTTTGCCTTACTCCAAGCTTAAAAGTAATATTAATAGTAGTAGACTCTGTCCCACTTTCCAGGACTAAGGCTTATATTATAATCCTTATTTTAATAATTTTTATACTTTGGCATCTGAAACATAATATGAACAAAAGAGTACTCAGCAATCAGGGGTGTGTGGGTAGCTCAGTCAGTCAGTGTTTCACCCTTGATCTCTGCTCAGGTCTTTATCTCAGGGTTGTGAGTTCAAGCCTGGCATTAGGCTCTATACTGGGTGTGGAGCCTACTTAAAAACAATAAAAATAAAGAAATTTATAAAAAGAAAAGAATACTCAGCAATCAAAAATACACATGGTCTAAGGAAAATAAGGATATTTTCTTCAGTCTTTGTATGAGACTTAAGTTTGGTTATATATTGAAATCATTCTGTGAACATATATTTTATTATATGTCCTGGTTTTATATTTAATCAAATCAAACCTTTTGATTTCTGTACAAAAGAAACTGTATATATTATATAGATTGGGATAATTCATCTGCATCTAATATCGACACCTCATTAAAATTTAAGATCCTCTCCAATATCACATTTGTAAATACTATGTGCTGTTGAAAATCTATGGTATAAATATGAGCTGCTGGTTTCAGTTTTTCTACTTGCTAATGCTACGCCTTCTATAGCCCTGTAAACTGTCATAGTGATCTGCAGAATCCACTTATTTTAAAAAAATATTAACTTAGCATTATGTACCATCTCTGAATACAGATCACTTTTTTGAAAATACAGTCTCATAGTCCATAGTTAAAATTATTTTTGTTATTTTTATTTATCATTCATTCAAACATGTATCGAATAATTATAATATACCAAATATTTTTCTATTCTTATGAGATTAAAAAATGATAAAAAATGACAATGTCCCAGTCCTCAAGTTGCTCACTGCCTAGAAAGGGAAAGAATATACTATCTATATAATAATGGCAGTGCCATCATAACTATATATTATGTAAACATAAGATTACTGCATAGTAATTTAAGTGAATATACATATAAAACTCATATGTGAAATAGAAATTGATTAACTCTATTTGAAAAAAGGTCACAAGAGGTTTCAGAAAAGATAATGAATCTCAGCAGGGTGTTGTGATTTAAATATGAACTACCTAGTCTTAAAGATAGCCAAATATTTTAAACAGAGAAGGAAGCATTTCAGTATTTCCAAAGTATCTCATCCCTGTGGTTGGTAGCTAAGATGATTCTGAATATGTACATTGAAACAAAATCATGAGGCATCATTTATGTCATGCCAACTTGAGAGTGGAGGAAAGTTTCTGAGCAAACAATTGATGTAATCAGGTTTCATTTCAGAAAGTTCTCTTAAAAAAATAAGAAAGTTCTCTTAAAATTTGAATGCAGAGGATGAATTGTAGGGAAAAGATACAATTATACTTCTCCTTATAATAATGCATTAAATTCCATTTATACTAATCATTTCTAAATTTCCTTTTTCCTTAACAATTATCACTTTGTCACATGTGTTGTCATTATTTGTTATTATTTCTATTGATTCCAAGCTCTCAAATTTAAATTGCAAGGAGGCTGGAATCTTTGTATATTTTGTTCACTGATATTTTGAAAGTACCTAGAAAAGTTCCAATCCTAGTATGTGCTATTGCTTAATATTTTCTCTGTAAATAAAATGTATGAATTTTGCTAATTTGTAAGATAAGCTATTGATTTCCTTATATTTAGTTTGATTGCAGTCCTTGACAAATTCTCTTAATAATCATAGGAATTTTTTTTTATTGATTGCCAGGTTTTCTAGGATGAAAGCATATGATCATCAAAAGGAGAATAACTTTTTTTGATATGCCAATATTTTTACAAATTATTTCTCAATTTCACTGATTGCATTCAGTAGTATATCTTAAACAGAGATAAACAATAACAATAGTCAATACCCCATAATTTTATTGGCATTAAAGATAAAAGTAGTTAACTTTCAAAAATTTTTAAATTATGGTGAGAAATCTGGTGATCTTCAAAAAAAGTAAGGAGGTCAGTGTATGGCAGGAGCAGAATAAATTGAGTATGAGATAGTTATCTTTGAACGTTTCATATTTGGCTCTCATGTACTCTCCTGTATTTTCTATTTTTCTCTGTATTCAGTTTGAGTATCTTCTATTTACCTTGTATTTATATTTGCATCCCATTATGTCTCTAATTTTATCTCTTCATTTTTTTTGTTTCTTTAAAAGATTTTATTTATTTATTTGAGAGAGAGAGAGAATGAGTGGAGGGAGAGGCAGAGGGACTCCCCTCTGAGCACTGAGCCCGAGGCAGGGCTCTATGCAGGGCTCCAATCCAGGAGCCTGAGATTATGTCTTGAGCCGAAGTCAGACACTTAACTGACTGAGCCACCCAGGCACCCCTAACTTTATCTCTTCATTTTACATGGCATTCAAAAATCTGCTTGTTTGTTTATCTCCTAGAAACCACCGCATGCTATAGGTTTTTGCTTGTACCAAAAATTGGTAACTGCTTCCCTTAGAAAAGTGGATGCAATTTACTGACATTAAGTACTTCACTTCTCTGGAATGTTAGATTATCTAGTCTTCCTCACTTCAAGATATTTTTGATGCTTCCAACTGATTTTGTTGTTGTTGTTGTTATTTTACCCATTTCTCTGGTTGATGACATAGTGCATCAGTCTGTCTCAAATATTCCAGCTCGGAGGAAGTGAAAGTGATATATCTGATTTATTTGATCAATTTGTCTGCTTTATTATGAGCCAGCAAAAAATAGAAGCAAGAACGCATGTTAGAAGGCCATTGCTGTATTCCAAAACACTGATATCAATGCATTCTAAGTCTGCTGAAGTGGAGATATTGGAGAGTCACTGGATTTTGAAGATAGGACCAACAAGATTTGCTGATAGATTTGATGAGATAAAAAAAAAGGACTGGCAGATGATTCTAAAATTTTGGTTCAGTCAAAAACCAAGCAAATAGACAACAATATCATCTGCTGGCCTTGGGAACATTGGTGAGGAAGAATGTTTGAGAAAAATGTAAAGTGTATTAGAAATCCAAGAGGAGTTATTGGATAGGCAGTTCTATGTACAAGTCTGGAATTCAGAGAGATTTATGTCTGAAGTAATCCTGTATAGATAACATTTAAAACTAGGAGACTGGATGAAATTATCCAAGGAGGAAATATAGATAGAAAAGATAGCAGGGCACAGAATTACAAAGAAAAACACTTCCAAGTGAGTAAAGGAAAAATTAGGCGAAGAATAAGTTGGAATATTCAGTGGCTATAAGGAAAATCAGGAAAGAATGGAGGGGCGCCTGGGTGATTCAGATGGTTAAGCATCTGCCTTCAGCTTAGGTCATGATCCTGGGGTGCTGGGATCAAGCCCCACATTGGGTTCCTGGCTCAGTGGGGAGCGTGCTTCTCCCTCTCCCTGTCCCCCTCTCCCCAGCTCATGCTCTCTCTCTCTCTCTCTCTGTATCTCTGTCAAATGAATAAATTAAAAAAAAAAAACCTCAAAGGAAAGAATGGAAATCCAAAAGCCAGATGAAAAGTGTTTTAAAATTGAAGGCGTGATCCACTATATGAAATGCTGCTGAGAATTTAATTAAAATGAAGACTGAAATTTGGTTGCCGATTAAGCAATGATGAGATCATAGGTGACTCACAAGCATTTGAAGGTTGACTCTAGAGCTTGACTGGGTTGGCTCCAGAGTCAAGGGAGGAAGCGCAGACCAATCTGGAGAAGTTTTGCACTAAAGGAGAGGAGAAAAATTTAACTATTCAACTAAAAGCAATTGAGGTAAAGAGAGGATGTATTTTGTTAGTTGGAAAATGAAAACACTATGCTTCCTTGATGTTGGGACTGATCCTGTAGAGAAGTAAAATGTGATGATGTAGGATAATAAGATTATACTTGAAAGAACAAAGTCCTCGAGGCAAGAGAAGTTGCTGCCCTTAGGTAGAAACATGGTTGGCTCATACACTGTAATGGGAAAAAAGTTCAGCCCATACAGTACAGTTGCGCATTGAGAGATTGCTGGCAAAGGATGGGAAAGTTCCCTTCTCATGTATTTTCCCAATGAAATAAAGACCCAGCTTATTGATACTTGAAAGGAAAGAAAAGTGCTGGAGGTTTTTGAAGAGAGTACAAACTACAAAATAGTTATCTAAGAGAGCAGAGAGTGGATGGTTTAGTAAAATATAGTAAGATTGCTTTTTGCACTAAGGATCCATAGGAGATGCTCAGTCATGAAATTGACATGGCTTATATTTTCCCTAGTCAAACTTTGAGGGTGCAGTGAATGATTGTAATAGATTTTATTTTTTATTTATTTTTATTTTTATTTATTTAAATTCAATTCAACATATAGTACATCATTAGTTTTTGATGTAGTGTTCAATGATTCATTAGTTGCGTTTTAAAAAAAAGATTTTAGGGGGGCGGAGCAAGATGGCGGAGGAGTAGGAGACCTGGATTTCGTCTCCTCTCAGGAATTCAGCTGGATAGGGATCAAACCATTCTGAACACCTACAAATTCAACAGGAGATCAAAAAAAAGAATAGCAACAACTCTCTCATCAGAAAAGCGACCACTTTCTGGAAGGTAGGACGTGCGGAGACGGGAATCCAAGGAGATATTCGGGAGGATAGATGGTGGGGGAGGGGCCTCCATTGGCCGCTTCTGGCAAGTGATAGAACCGCGGAGCACAAAATCGGAACTTTTAAAAGTCTGCTCCGCTGAGGGACGTCACTCTGGTGGCTAAGCGGGGGGTGGAACACTTGCTGGGACAGTGTGGTCTCAGGACCCTCGTGGTCACAGAAAGACCGGGGGTGCCTGAGTGTGGCAGAGCTCCCAGGTAACGGAGCAGGGAAGCCGGCTGCAGAGGCAGAGCCCAGGCACAGGCTCTCAGCTCAGGGTGATCCGTGGCAGAGTCGGGCCACTGCTCCTCCAGCAGGGGCCCAACAAGCAGCAGATCCGGGGAGACTCACCTTCCTCCCCGGGGAGAAGCAGCGCGGGAGTGCACCACAGGGATCTGCGGGTTTGGAGACTCCACCTGGGGTCTGGTGCCAGAGATAGAAACACGCGGTCACAGGCCGGGTGAGCACGGAGTGCGGCCGGAGACCAGGGAGACGGGAGTGACTGATGGCTTTTCTCTGGGGGCTCACTGAGGAGCGGGGCCCTGAGTTCTCAGCTCCTCCAGGGCGGAGATTGGGAGGCCGCCATTTTCACTGTCCACCTCCAAAGCTGTACAGAAAGCTTGCAGGGAACAAAAGCTCTGGAGAGCAACCGGAGCAGATTACTTAGACCGGACCGGGCAAGGGCGGGGCAATTCCGCCTCTGGCAAAGACATTTGGAAACCACGGCAACAGGCCCCTCCCCCATAAGATCAGCAAGAACAGCCAGCCAAGACCAAGTTTACCGATCAATGAGAATGGCAGAACTCCAGAGATAGGGGAATACTGCACATAGAATTCATGGCTTTTTTACCATGATTCTTTAGTCGTTCAAAGTTATTTTTTTTAACTGTCTTTTTTTCTTTTTTTTTAATTTTTCTTTTTCCCTTTTTCAACCAACATCTTATCAATCCCTTTTTTTTTTTTTTTTTTTTTTTTTTTTTTTTTATTTAAGATTTTTTTTTTATTTATTCATTTGAGAGATAGAGATACAGAGAGAGAGAGAGAAAGCATGAGCAGGGAGAGAGGCAGAGGCAGAGGGAGAAGCAGGCTCCTCGCTGAGCCAGGAGCCCGATGTGGGGCTCGATCCCAGGACCCTGGGATCATGACCTGAGCCGAAGGCAGACGCTTAACCATCTGAGCCACCCAGGCGCCCCTATCAATCCCTTTTTTAAAAAACATTTTTATTTTTCATTTTTAGAGTCATATTCTATCCCTTCATAGTAGTTACCCGTATTTTTGGCATATATATGTAAGTTGTTCTCTCTTTAAAATTTTGAGATAGTTTCTTCTAACAGATCAAAACATACCCTAAATCCCTAGTATATGGCTTTTTCTACTCCCCTGCCTGATCACATTCTCTCCCTTTTTTTTTCTTTTTTCTTTTTTTAAATCCTCTTCTTTCTTTTTTTGAACAACTTCTTATCAATTAATTTTATAAATTTTTTTATAATTTCCATCTTTACAGTCATATTCCATCCCTTCATCATATCAACCCTTATTTTTGTACATATATAAGTTTTTCTTTCTTTAAAATTTTGGGAGGCACTTCTAACAGACCAAAATACACCCCAAATCTAGAGTGTGGCACTGATCTATATACCAGCCTGATCATATTTGATCATATTCTGGTTTTTGTTGTTGTTGTTTTGTTTTGTTTGTTTTTGTTTGTTTTTACCTTTTTCTTTTTCTTTTTTTTTTTCTTTTTCTTTTTTCTCTCTTCCCCTTTCTTTTCCCACTGCTTCAGGTCTTTTCTGATTTGTTTAGAGTATATTTTCTGGGGACATTGTTACTCTGCTAGCATTTTGTTCTCTCATTAATCTATTCTCCTCTGCACAAAATGACAAGATGGAAAAAATCACCTCAACAAAAAGAACAAGACGTAGTACCAACTGCCAGGGACCTACTCAATATGGACATTAGTATGATGTCAGATCTAGAGTTCAGAATCATCACTTTAAAGATACTAGCTGGGCTTGAAAAAAATATAGAAGATATTAGAGAAACCCTTTCTGGAGAAGTAAAAGAACTAAAATCTAACCAAGTAGAAATCAAAAAGGCTATTAATGAGGCGCAATCAAATATGGGGGCACTAATTGCTAGGATAAATGAGGCAGAAGAGAGAATCAGTGATATAGAAGACCAAATGATGGAAAATTAAGAAGCTGAGAGAAAGAGAGATAAACAACTACTGGATCACGAGGGCAGAATTCGAGAGATAAGTGATACCATAAGACGAAACAACATTAGAATAATTGGGATCCCAGAAGAAGAAGAAAGAGAGAGGGGGGCAGAAGGTATAATGGAGCAAATTATAGCAGAGAATTTCCCTCATTTGGGGAAGGAAACAGGCATCAAAATCCAGGAAGCACAGAGAACCCCTCTCAAAATCAATAAAAATAGGTCAACACCCCGACATCTAATAGTAAAACTTACGAGTCGCATAGACAAAGAGAAAATCCTGAAAGCAGCTCAGGACAAGAGATATGTAACCTACAATGGTAGAAACATTAGATTGGCAACAGACCTATCCACAGAGACCTGGGAGGCCAGAAAGGACTGGCATGATATATTCAGAGCACTGAATGAGAAAAATATGCAGCCAAGAATACTATATCCAGTTAGGCTGTCATTGAAAATTGAAGGAGAGATAAAAAGCTTCCAGGACAAACAAAAACTAAAGGAATTTGCAAACACAAAACCAGCCCTACAGGAAATCTTGAAAGGGGTCCTCTAAGCAAAGAGAGAGCCTAAAAGCAACATAGACCAGAAAGGAACACAGACAATATACGGTAACAGTCACCTTACAAGCAATACAATGGCACTAAATTCCTATCTTTCAATAGTTACCCTGAATGTAAATGGGCTAAATGCCCCAATCAAAAGACACAGGCTATCCGACTGGATTAAAAAACAAGACCCATCGATATGCTGTCTGCAAGAGACTCATTTTAGAACCAAAGAACCCCAAGATTGAAAGTGAGGGGGTGGAAAACCATTTACCATGCTAATGGACACCAAAAGAAAGCTGGGGTGGCAATCCTTGTATCAGACAAATTAGATTTTAAACCAAAGACTGTAATAAGAGATGAGGAAGGACATTATATCCTACTTAAAGGGTCTATCCAACAAGAAGATCTAACAATTGTAAATATCTATGCCCCTAACATGGGAGCAGCCAATTATATAAGGCAATTAATAACAAAAGCAAAGAAACACATCGACAACAATACAATAATAGTGGGGGACTTTAACACCCCGTTCATTGAAATGGACAGATTGTCTAAGCAAAAGATCAACAAGGAAATAAAGACTTTAAATGATACACTGGACCAAATGGACTTCACAGACCTATTCAGAACATTGCATCCCAAAGCAACGGAATACACATTCTTCTCTAGTCCCCATGGAACATTCTCCAGAATCGATCACATCCTAGGTCATAAATCAGGTCTCAACTGGTACCAAAAGATTGGGATCATTCCCTGCCTATTTTCAGACCACAATGCTTTGAAACTAGAACTCAATCACACGAGGAAAGTCGGAAAGAACTCAAATACATGGAGGCTAAAGAGCATCCTACTGATGAACGAATGGGTCAACCAAGAAATTAAAGAAGAATTTAAAAAATTCATGCAAACCAACGAAAATGAAAACACAACTGTTCAAAATCTTTGGGATGGAGCAAAGGCAGTCCTAAGAGGAAAGTAGATAGCAATACAAGCCTTTCTCAAGAAACAAGAAAGGCCTCAAGTACACAACCTAACCCTACACCTAAAGGAGCTGGAGAAAGAACAGCAAATAAAGCCTAAACCCAGCAGGAGAAGAGAAATAATAAAGATCAGAGCAGAAATCAATGAAATAGAAACTAAAAGAACAGTAGAACAGATCAACGAAACTAGGAGCTGGTTCTTTGAAAGAATTAACAAGATTGATAACCCCCTGGCCAGACTTATCAAAAAGAAAAGAGAGGGCGCCTGGGTGGCTCAGTTGGTTAAGCGACTGCCTTCGGCTCATGTCATGATCCTGGAGTCCCGGGATCGAGTCCCGCATCGGGCTCCCTGCTCGGCAGGGAGTCTGCTTCTCCCTCTGACCCTCCCCCCTCTCGTGTGCTCTCTCTCATTCCCTCGGTCTCAAATAAATAAATAAAATCTTTAAAAAAAAAAAAAAGAAAGAAAAGAGAAATGACCCAAATCAACAAAATCATGAATAAAAGAGAAGAGATCACAACCAACACCAAAGAAATACAAACAATCATAAGAACATATTATGAGCAACTCTATGCCAGCAAATTAGATAACCTGGAAGAAATGGATGCATTCCTAGAGATGTATGGACTACCAAAACTGAACCAGGAAGAAATAGAAAACCTGAACAGACCTATAACCACTAAGGAAATTGAAGCAGTCATTAAAAATCTCCCAACAAACAAAAACCCAGGGCCAGATGGCTTCCCAGGGGAATTCTACCAAACATTTCAAGAATTAATACCTATTCTTCTGAAACTGTTCCAAAAAATAGAAATGGAAGGAAAACTTCCAAACTCATTTTATGAGGCCAGCATTACCTTGATCCCAAAACCAGACAAAGACCCCATCAAAAAGGAGAATTACAGACCAATATCCCTGATGAACATGGATGCAAATATTCTCACCAAAATACTAGCCAATAGGATCCAACAGTACATTAAAAGGATTATTCACCACGACCAAGTGGGATTTATCCCTGGGCTGCAAGGTTGGTTGAACATCCGCAAATCAATCAATGTGATACAATACATTAACAAAAGAAAGAACAAGAATCATATGATCCTCTCAATAGATGCAGAAAAAGCATTTGACAAAGTACAGCATCCTTTTTTGATCAAAACTCTTCAGAGTATAGGCATAGAGGGTACATACCTCAATATCATAAAAGTCATCTATGAAAAACTTACAGCGAATATCATTCTCAATGGGGAAAAACTGAGAGCTTTCCCCCTAAGGTCAGGAACGCGGCAGGGATGTCCACTATCACCACTGCTATTCAACATTGTATTGGAAGTCCTAGCCACAGCAAACAGACAACAAAAAGAAATAAAAGGCATCCAAATTGGCAAAGATGGCAAAACTCTCACTGTTTGCAGATGATATGATACTTTATGTGGAAAACCCAAAAGACTCCACCCCAAAACTCCTAGAACTCATACAGGAATTCAGTACATTGGCAGGATATAAAATCAGTGCACAGAAGTCAGTGGCATTCCTATACACCAACAACAAGACAGAAGAAAGAGAAATTAAGGAGTCGATCCCATTTACAATTGCACCCAAAACCATAAGATACCTAGGAATAAATCTAACCAAAGAGACAAAGGATCTGTACTCAGAAAACTATAAAATACTCATGAAAGAAATTGAGGAAGACACAAAGAAATGGAAAAACGTTCCATGCTCATGGATTGGAAGAACAAATATTGTGAAGATGTCAATGCTACCTAGAGCAATCTACACGTTCAATGCAATCCTCATCAAAATACCATCCACTTTTTTTAAAGAAATGGAACAAATCATCCTAAAATTTGTATGGAACCAGAAAAGACCCCGCAAGGCCAGAGGAATGTTGAAAAAGAAAAGCAAAGCCGGCGGCATCACAATTCCGGACTTCAAGCTCTATTACAAAGCTGTCATCATCAAGACAGTATGGTACTGGCACAAAAACAGACACCTAGATCAATGGAACAGAATAGAGAGCCCAGAAATGGACCCTCAACTCTATGGTCAACTAATCTTCGACAAAGCAGGAAAGAATGTCCAATGGAAAAAAGACAGTCTCTTCAACAAATGGTGTTGGGAAAACTGGATAGCCACATGCAGAAGAATGAAACTGGACCATTTCCTTACACCACACACAAAAATAGACTCCAAATGGTTGAAAGACCTCTATGTGAGACAGGAGTCCATCAAAATCCTAAAGGAGAACAGAGGCAGCAACTTCTTTGACCTCAGCCACAGCAACTTCTTCCTAGAAACATTGCCAAAGGCAAGGGAAGCAAGGGCAAAAATGAACTATTGGGACTTCATCAAGATAAAAAGTTTTTGCAAAGCAAAGGAAACAGTCAACAAAACCAAAAGACAACCGATAGAATGGGAGAAGATATTTGCAAATGACGTATCAGATAAAGGGCTAGTATCCAAAATCTATAAAGAACTCATCAAACTCAACACCCAAAGAACAAAGAATCCAATCAAGAAATGGGCAGAAGACATGAACAGACATTTTTCCAAAGAAGACATCCAAATGGCCAACAGACACATGAAAAAGTGTTCAATATTGCTCGGCATCAGGGAAATCCAAATCAAAACCTCAATGAGATACCACCTCACACCAGTCAGAATGGCTAAAATTAACATGTCAGGAAACGACAGATGTTGACGGGGATGCGGAGAAAGGGGAACCCTCCTACACTGTTGGTGGGAATGCAAGCTGGTGCAGCCACTCTGGAAAACAGTATGGAGGTTCCTCAAGAAGTTGAAAATAGAGCTACCATATGATCCAGCAATTGCACTACTGGGTATTTACCCCAAAGGTACAAAAGTAAGGATCCGAAAGGGTACATGCACCCCGATGTTTATAGCAGCAATGTCCACAATAGCCAAACTGTGGAAAGAGCCAAGATGTCCATCGACAGATGAATGGATAAAGAAGAAGTGGTATATATATACAATGGAATATTATGCAGCCATCAAAAGGAATGAGATCTTGCCATTTGCAACGATGTGGATGAACTAGAGGGTATTATGTTGAGTGAAATAAGTCAAACAGAGAAAGACATGTATCATATGACCTCACTGATAAGAGGAATTCTTAATTGCAGGAAACAAACTGAGGGTTGCTGGAGTGGGGGGTGGGGTGGGAGGGATGGGGTGACTGGGTGATAGACACTGGGGAGGGTATATGCTCTGGTAAGTGCTGTGAATTGTGCAAGACTGTTGAATCTCAGATCTGTACCTCTGAAACAAATAATGCAATATATCTTAAGAAAAAAAAAAGAAGAAGAAGAAGAAGGTAGCAGGAGGGGAAGAATGAAGTGGGGGAAATCGGAGGGGTAGACGGACCATGAGAGATGATGGACTCTGAAAAACAAACTGAGGGTTCTAGAGGGGAGGGGGGTGGGAGGATGGGTTAGCCTGGTGGTGGGTATTGAGGAGGGCACATTCTGCATGGAGCACGGGGTGTTATGCACAAACAATGAATCATGGAACACTACATCTAAAACTAATGATGTAATGTGTGGGGATTAACATAAGAATAAAAAAAAGAGTAAAAAAAAATAAAATAAAAAGAAATAATAACTTGGCAATTGGTTTTGCAGAAGTCTCCCTTTATCAAGGAAAATGTTTATTTACAGTTGAGGTTGAAATACTCATAAATAAACAATGTTTACTAAAAAAATAAAATAAAAATAAATAAATAAAAAATAAAAATAAATAAATAAAAGATTTTAAACCTCCTCTGCGTTTTTAGAATAAGAACAAAGTTTCCTTGGTTTTTTTCGACAAAGTGACTTTCATGGTATTTAGTATCTACTTCCTTCTTTTTAATAACAGAATCCATAGTTTAAGTTGCACAATTAGCTATTGGGCCAAACACTACAATTTTTTAGCCCTCCCTCAGCTAATTGTGTTTTTATGGCAGAATTCAGGGTAATGAACTATGAAAAAATGACATGTTTAGCTTTTAGTTGATCTCATTAAAAATCCAAGATTCTTGTCCTTGAAGTTCTCTTTGTTCCACTGCCTGCAAACGGCAATGGGTGGTAAATCCTGAAGGACGTATATTAGGGAGGGCATAATTGTCCTGCCAGCCTGGGTCACTAGAGGACACATTTGTACTGCACCATTTAATGCAAGAGAAATAAACATTTATTTGGGGTCTTGTCTTGGAAGCTATCCTAATAAAACAACAGAATAGTTTTGTAAATTATTTGCTAATGTTTAGTTAAAATATTTACATTTATAGTCATAAGCAAAAGGTAATCATTTTTCCTTTTTTAGTATTCTCAGTTGTGCTATTAAAGTTATGGTTTGGTTTTCTACTATTGATTGGAGAGATTTGCATACTGGGTCTGGACCTTTGAAATAATGTTTAATTATCTCTTCTTTACTAGATAGTTGGAACTCAGTTTGGAAATATCTGTTCCAAAAGCTTGTTTTAAAAGATTGATTTTAAATATTTAAATATTTTATTTTCAAATATAGTTAGCCAATTTAAGTGTACTAGTATGTCATATTTTTTATATTTTGCTAAGATATCAGCAGTTTCCTTTTAAGTTTTCTGATTTATCATAATATTTGCTCTCTTTCTTACAGCTTACCCCCTTCACATTTCTAATATATATATTTTTGACCCCTTTCTTTCTTAAAGCTTGTTGATCTATTCATTCAAAGAATCATATTTTTAATTTAGGATTTTTTGTTTCCCATTTCACTAATACCAGATATTTACTTCATATTTACTTTAAAAAATGTATTTCACATTTTTTCTAATTCTTAAGCAAATAATTAAATTTTAATTTAATCTCACATTTTCTAAACTTTAAGCAAAATAATTTGTTTAGGAATCTATCATGTGATCCCCTAAATACAACCTCTTTTTCATCTCTTCTGTATTTGAGAACCTTTGGGTTTTCTGTTATTATTATTACATATGTTAGTAACAACTAACCATCACCATTAGGTTATTTAGCTCCTCCATAGCACTCAACTGGCAGTAAAAATAACCAATAATTGATGCAACTCATCTCTACATATTCATCCCTTTTTTTCATATGTCCAAGACTTCTACAAGCTTAGTTTTCTCTGCGTTCCAAAACACCTGTTCTGATATTCAACTGCTTAGTTTACTTTTTTTGTTTCAAGTTTAAATAAAAACTTTGTTTCAAGTTTTTATTTAAATTCCAGTTAGCTAACAAATATTACAATACTTGTTTCAGGGGTAAAATTTAGTGATTAGTTTCTTATCATTTGTAAAAGAGAACACAATCCTGAACCAGATTTCACTGTTGAGATGCTGCAGCACCACCAAAATTGTAACAGAGCTTGGCTTTACAGACGTAGAACAGTTGGGTTAGGGTTTGGGGGCAAACAAAACAAGAATGCACGTATAAGTGGCTGCTTGGATTGGTGAGCAGCCCCTATGCCTGACCTACTATTATCTGTCACTAGGTGTGTGACTCTCTAATATCACCAAAGTGATTATAGCATATTTTGCTCAAAAGGCCTATAAGGATATGCAGATCTCCTCTGTGAATTATTGCTTTGAATGTGTGTGTGTGTGTGTGTTTAGAGAGAAAGAGGGGAAAGGGGGAGGGGCAGAGGAAGAGGGAGAGGGAGAGAACATCTTAAGCAGCCTCCACACCCAGTACAAAGTCTGACTAGGGGATTGATCTCACAAGCTGAGATCATGACCTGAGCCAAAATTAAGAGACGGACGCTTAACCGACTGAGCCACCCAGGCACCCCTAAAAATATATTTTAAAACAATTTAAAGACCAGATTAATCTAGTTGTAAGGCCCTAATAGCTAATGCTTTTGAAATTGGCAATCTAGATCTATTTTTGCGAGTAGATTTAGATAAATATAGGTAGACCGTAATCAAATATTTCTATTATTCAATCAGATAGTGTTTCCATTAAGAAGCAAGAAAAATAAAATTCAATAAAATTACAGTTATATCAATAATACATATAAATTTATGGATAAGAAGCAAGTAAATATTGCATTCCAAAAAGCAGAAGGCTTAGAACATAGTAACCTAAAATTCATTTTATTTGTTTACTTTTAAAAAATATTTATTTATTTATTTCAGAGAGAGAGAGTGAACACATGAAAAGGGGGAGGGACAGGGAGAGAGAGAAGCAGACTGCCCGCTGAGCAGGGAGCCCCATGCAGGGCTCAATCGCAAGAGCCCAAGACCATGGCCTGAGCCAAGGGCAGATGTTTAACCGACTGAGCCACTTAGGCGCCCCTCATTTTAAATAATTGTAAAAATGTGTATGAAAAACAGATTTTAAAAAATTAAATTAGAATGTAAAATTACTACTAAAACTTCTGTGTAAATAAAAGATAATTTAAAAACCCTATTCCTTCCCTAAAGTGAATTACTAAAGTGATTTTTTTCTAACTTCAAAACATATATATATATATTTTAAAGATTTTTATTTATTTATTTGACAGAGAGAGACACAGCGAGAGAGGGAACACAGGCAGGGAACACAAGCAGGGGGAGTGGGAGAGGGAGAAGCAGGCTTCCCGCAGAGCAGAGAGCCCGATGTGGGGCTCGATCCCAGGACCCTGGGATCATGACCTGAGCCGAAGGCAGACGTAAAACAAATATTTAATTATATAAAATATTGCTTTAAAAATCTTCAAGCATATGACAACACTGATAATTGTAAACTCAAAGGCTCCTAGCAAAATCTTCAAGGCTTTTTTTCTAATTTGCAATCTTTCCACATTTTGAATCTTTCCATATTTTATGTATGCAGGGAAGCACATTTATAGACATGTTTATTTCAATTTTTCCCTATGGATATATTATTTTCATTAAGACATAGATGTCTTGATAAATGTTTTCGTTGCCTAGATAAGTGCTTTTTTCTTACAAGGTCTATACAGATTTTTTTAAGTAAATTAAAAGAATTTTTTATGATCACTGGTTTGTCAGGAGTTAATATTACTTATCTATAGTTACTAATATTAGGGTACAATGTTTCTTTTCTTATTTTGCTCACTGAAGAGTAAATCCCAAGTATTTCCTTTGGGATTCTCTTTAGAGGTTTGTCTCCAAGATTACTTAGTAATATCATTCATCTGGGAGCATAATATATTCTACAAATGCTTAATAAGATTTTATAATAAGTTTTTCCTAAAGTGTTAAAAATGTAAATTATAATGGCCCTTGGATGTGATAAGAAACGGAGAATTTCTTTTTGGATTGATGTTGTGGGAATAACACAGACATATTATGCATTTAGGAGATGATGTCTTGACTATTTTTTATCATTGTTGTTTAAGAAATAAAGTTTAAATATACATAAGAGTCTTTAAATTATTATTTTAAACTGGTATATGCCACTAATTTCCTAAAACCTAAATACGCTTAAAGTAACAAAACAGACTATATTAATGTAACATTTTTTCCTCCACTTGAATGTTCAAATTCCAAATTATATTTTAAAAGTATAGGGGCGCCTGGGTGGCTCAGTCGTTAAGCGTCTGCCTTCGGCTCGGGTCATGATCCCAGGGTCCTGGGATCGAGCCCCGCATCGGGCTCCCTGCTCTGCGGGAAGCCTGCTTCTCCCTCTCCCACTCCCCCTGCTTGTGTTCCCTCTCTCGCTGCGTCGCTCTCTGTCAAAAATATAAAATCTTTAAAAAAAAAAAAAAGTATATAGCAGGGGCACCTGGGTGGCTCAGTCATTAAGCATCTGCCTTCGGCTCAGGTCATGGTCCCAGGGTCCTGGGATTGAGCCCCACATCGGGCTCCTGGCTCAGCGGGAAGCCTGCTTCTCCCTCTGCCTGTTGCTTGTATTCCCTCTCTCGCTGTCTCTCTCTGTCAAATAAATAAATAAAATATTTTTAAAAATTAAAAATAAAAAAATAAATGTATATAGCATACAGGAATTAGGGTGACTAGTGAAGTGTAACTTTTCTGATCAAGCATACTCTTTTGTAAACCCAAGTGTTACAAGAATGCACTAATAGGCAATTGAAAACGTTTATAGATCTCAAGAAACCATAGTACAAGTCTTTTAGATAGGTACAGAAGAAAATGATTTGGGAAAGGTCATGATGGAAATATATTTGAAACAATCTCAAAAAAATCAATTAATGATAAAAAGTTCAACTATTAATTGGATCTATAAATGCATGTAATGAAACTAGGTATTCTAATCAATATGAAAATTGACTTCCATGAGGTATGCCAGAATAGTCTTCTCTTGATTTGTGTGTAGGTCTATATCATTTCTATAGATTTTTGTTTAACAGCTGACTTCTTCCCTCATTTCCTATGGATCCAGTGTCCCAAGAATGTCTGGAAACTAGGTACTAAATTTAATTGTCATAGGTGCTTACGGTAATCATCTTCAAAGTGAATCCCAATGATTCTTGCTTCCTAGTGTTTGTGCCCTTGTGTAATCCCCTCTCCTTGTATGTGGGCCAGACCTAGTGACCTGCTTTTAAAAATAAAATATGGCAAATGTGTCACTTGTGAGATACTTCTGAGATACAACTATAAAATATTATGATGGTATTTCACAATTTCTTACACTTCAGTACTGTTGATAGATTCAGTGTTAGTTATGAATCTCTTCCCTTTTTAAAGTCTTGTTGTTCCCCTCTGGAAGCTTGTAGTATATCTTCTTTGTTCCTGGAGTTTAGCTACTTCACCAGAGTTTAACGCATGGTATCTCTTTCATATATATTTCAAACTCAAGAGAATTTGCCGCCTCCTCCAAGGACCACTTTCTGCAATTGTTTTCTTTGAGCTTCTTTTGAAAGGATCCAGTGTTATCTGTCTGCTCCCAGCTTCAAGGAGAGGAAGCTGAACCATATACTCTGAACGGCCACTTGTTCTAGCTGCTGCCAAAGGCTACAAAGGCATCCACCCTCTCAAAGAGACCTCAGAAAAATCACTCTTTCACTCATGTAATTGAGGTTTCATCAGTATGCTGACATTTACTTTCTCCAAGGAGCAAATTGGAGAATTAAAATTATATACTGAAGTCACATTTTTTTTCTCACCCATATGATTTAAAGTAATTCTTTGATCACTTTAACTATCTGATGCAGTGTTATCAAAAGTCCAAATAATTTGAGACACTAGAGTTGAAAGGCAATGATAACATATTATACTGTGCAGAATACTCTATTTAAGAAATACATTTGAAATGTTAACTTTTGAGCTCAGAAATATATTCCAATTTCTGCTTTTGTTCTTCATGACATTTGTAAATTATTGTGTGTGTGTGTGTGTATACACACATTTTTCAAGAAGTTTTCATCAGAAGACATCAAATTCCAGAGGCGCCTGGGTGGCTCAGTCATTAAGCGGCTGCCTTTGGCTCAGGTCATGATCCCAGGGTCCTGGGATCGAGTCCCATGTCCAGCTCCCTGCTTATCAGGGAATCTGCTTCTCCCTCTCCCACTCCCCCTGCTTCTGTTCCCTCTCTCTCTCTCTGAGTCTCTCTCTGTCAAATAAATAAAAATAAAAATCTTAAAAAAAAAAGAAGACATCAAATTCTGACCTATATTACTCATTTATTGTTTCTTATAGCCCTTCCCTACCCTCAAGTAGTTTATTCTCTACTAAATTGTTTGTTACTCACACATTTATAGAATTTTATAATATCCATACATACAACCTACCAAGAATCTAAGATTAAAATCTAAGCAGTGTTTTAAAATACAGTTGTTCAGGATATATAAATACTTGCGTTGTGTACCTGGAGAAGTCTTGTTAGTTTCTCTGCCTGTAGGAGAATTATAGTTCTTGCTGCTCTTGATCCGAAGAGTACGGCCAGATAACTTTTTTCATCACTTCAGGGCTGATGCTCTGAAAGAAGCATTGATCAGTTTGTCATGTGTCTTTTCCCACAAGACCTACAATGTTTCAGATAGGGGCTGTTTTGCTCATGGCAGAGATGGAATGACGATGATGTAAAGCAGAGCAAAAACTGGCCCATAATTAACATTTAGTAAAAATGACAACCATTATTTTTGAAAAGCTGATGAGAATTGGGAGCAGTTTATTACCATAGCAAAATGCAGTTTATTTTGATCAGCGCACCTCTTGAAAAAAAATAATTCTCTCAGACTTCTTGTTTAAAATGCCAAATGAAAATTAGCAATGAAATGTTTTAATTTTTATTATATTCTCTGCAAAACTAATAAGAAAAGAAACTACATACAGTAAAGAAAGCAATCTACCTTTCTTATGTATATTGCCATTACTTTTGAAATATCCCACCACTGTGTTAACTGAATTTTTTTCTTCCAGTTCTCATGAACTGCATTCTCAGGAAAATCTCATAACGTCCACTAAGGACTTTATTTTTGTCTGCCTACTTAGTAGATCTTTCATTACTCAGCTTTAATGAGACCTAGTCAGGTCCACAGCCCTGCTAATTTTCACGATATAAGGAAATCCAAAGTCCAAGACATTGGGCTACTCAATTACAGGTTATGAAACCCAGACAATAAAGGCACAATGAGAATTGGTTGAGGAACAGACAAAAAAGAAAGAAAGAAAGAGAAAACAACATTAATCAGCCTGGGACCTGCCAAGTAAATTATTTGTCCAAGGATTGCTCTAGATCAGAGATCAGCAGAGTCAGATGGAAAATATTTTAGGCTTTGAGGGCCATATGATATCTGCTGTTATAGTTTAAAATCAGCTGTAGACAATACAATTGATTGTCAATAAGTGAGTGAGACTGTGTTCCAATAAAACTTTATTTACACAAATAGGTCACTGGTCAGGTTTGGTTCCATTGGCTTTACTTTGCTGAATGCTGCTCAAGGTAGGGCTCCTCTGTAATTGGCTGCGAAACATTGGATACTTAAGGAATGTTATTCCAACATTAATTTGTATATCACAAATTTGCATTTCTCATTCTAGGTAGTTGCTGTAATGTTTTCTTGACTTTAATAGTATTTAATTTAATATATTAATAGTATATTTTGAGATGCAACCTCTTTATACCATTTTCAACACCTATATATTGGTTGATGTGAAGGAAGCTTATATATTGAGATCCACTGGGTTTGAAGAATTTCCTTAATGATTATTACTCACAAAAATGTGAGCATATATTATTTGTTTTATTTATTAAAAATTGCATTATCAATTTTCTGGTAGGCGGTTTGAGTGGGAAAATAAAATTTAAACCAAAGTCAAAAAATGGCTCCCACTGCTAAAGAAAGACTATGTATCTGTGCACTTGTTCCTTTTCTAATATTATTAATAGGTGTAAAGCTTATAAAAATCCAAATAGTACCTAAAATGTTTCTCATTATGGAATAGGTTATCAGCTATTAGCACTAATAGTATTTATTGCATATAATGGCATTACCTTAATTGCAACCATAATCAAATTAAAGTTATATCATAATAAAAGGTATAGTAGCATGAAATAAACACAACATTAAGCAAGCATTAATTTTAAGTGATTAATCTCTTCAGTTGCATATTTTATGCTTGTTACTATAAATTATATTGTCTGTAATTCATTTATATCGAAGGTACAAGTAATGACTTTCTTTATTTACAGCAGATTTTTTATTTTAGGTCCTTATTTGTTTTGTCTCCAAGTGTTTTATTAACAATTGAAAAAAGCAAATAATAACTCAGAAATAATAATCATTATAAGAAATTTTGTGTGAAACTTGGAATTAATATTAAGTTTTTAAGTTAATATACTTTTAAATGCTTAAAGTTACATTTACCTATCATACATTCAGAGTGACTAGCATGTAATAATCTTAATCTTATCTTTTTTGATAGCTCTTATAGTATTTTCCATAAACACTCTATTGGTATATAATTATAACCAATCTTTACCAAAAGAATCAGAGAATTTATAGTCAACCCTTCAAGTAGGATTCCTATTTAAAAATAAGTTGTTGTTGTTCAATCAGATAGAACAGGTGAACTAACTATGCATTTCCATTCCATCCTCTTCAGCTAAATTTATATACTCTTCGTTTTTCTGCAAATATTTAAGAGAAAAACATACCTAAAATAAATTAAAACAAACCAATGACAACTGGATTTTGACCAGGGAAATCTAATTTGACCTTATTTATTCAAGTGTTTTAGAAAACTGATTTGAATCTACTTGGCGCACCTAACTTCTTCAGGATAAGTTGTTTGTATTTTTGTTTTTGTTTTTGTTAACTTACCACCATACATACGAGTAGTAACTGTAATTCAAGTCATTGAATGGCTAGAAAGACTAATAATAATTATATAATAAGTTGAAAAGCTAGGACAAAAATTTGAAATTATGTCTTATCCTTTAAAATTTTATTTATTTATTTTAGAGAGAGAGCACAAGCAGGAGCGGCAGAGGAGAGGGAGAGATAATCTCTAGCAAACTCCACTCTGACCATGGAGCCTAATGAAGGGCTGGATGCGGGGCTTGATCTCACAACCCTGAGATCATGACCTGAGCCAAAACCAAGAGTCAGATGCTTAACTGACTACACCACCCAGGCACCCCAATATATGTTTTATCCTTTAAAAAAGATTTAGGTCTAAATAAATAAATAAATAAATAAATAAATAAATAAATAAATAAGATTTAGGTCTATGATTCTAAAATAGCAGAGTCATGGGATCATGACCTGAGCTGAAGGCAGATGCTTAACCGACTGACCCACCCAAGCACCCCTAAAAGACACTGCATTTATAGTTAAAAATTATATGACATAGATAACCTCAACCCCAAATGTTTTTATTGGTGAATTTTACCAAACATTTAGAAAAGAAATAATACCAATTCTACACAAAATCTTCAGAAAATTGAAGTAAATGATACTTCCTAATATATTTCATGAGGTCAATATTACAGATACCAATACTAAAGGTATTACTAGTAATTCAAGCCTCATGCCAATATCCTGCATGAACATGAATGCAAAATTTGCAACAAAATATTAGCAAATTGGACCCAACAGTACTTAAAAGAATAGTATATCATACCTAGGTGGGTTTAATACCAAGAATACAAGGTTAGTTTCACATTACAAAATCAATCATCATAATTTATCATATGTATGTGACCCATCCAGAGAGAGAAACCTCATAGTGATTTGAACAGAATCATGTAAGTAGTTTGTATCATATAAAGAATGATAAACTACAATAGGAGTTGGATTCATAAGTGATAAATTGGCTGGTAAGAAGTAAACATAACTCTAAAGAATTTTCTAACAGATATAGAAGCAATCACTTCCCATAGTTTTGAAATAGGGAAGAGCCTCTGCCTATAGTTTGAAGAGCCAGAATGTGATGGAGATAGCAAAATTGTGGCTTGCTGTTGGGCTGCACTCCTGGAAATCCATCCCCTGGAACTTGCCAGAAACCTGCCTTATAGGGCTTTGGGGAAAGCTCTTCATGGGGAGGTTTCTAATGGGAAATTGAGCAAAGAAAACACAGTGGCTGATGTATACACATAAATACATACATATACAGGAAAACAGAAGCCAATGCAAAGCTACTGTTTTCATTTCTATAATCACTCACGAGGTCCTCATTGACAACTATGTCTTTCTTCTTCACCTACTCTTTCAGTATTTCCTCTGTCCTCAGGCAGAATATCTGCTGCTTGGGGTTCTTTATCTAGCGTAGGGACCTAAATCTTCATTGTAAAAAGGCCTGAGCCCTCAATGTCCTGACTTTTTTTGATTGCTATAGTTTTTCATTAACCTTTACTATTGGACATGAATGTACTGGGGAAGTACCATCAAGAATCCCCTGTAATACAGAGGTAGTCTACTTCATGTTTGTTGTGTAGAACATATTTTCACTTAGCAGACAGGGTCAATTGCACCAGCCAGCAAATTAATACCCCCTTTTCCTGTTAGTTTAGTTACAGAAAGAGCGTCAAAAGTCCAGGAGGTGGTCTAATCTTTCCATTTCAGTGGAAGCCTATGTGGTAGAATGTCTTATACTGAAGCCTGAATGTGATGTGGAGTCTTCTCTTGTTCTGGTACCTACTTATAACTGGAAACTTTATGGGTAACTCTGTAGATAAGTCAAATTAACACAATTTGGTATATGTTGCCAAAAAATCCAAAATGGCCTGCCAAGTATCGTGTCTCTTTTCTCATAGTAGATGGTGAAAATTGTAGCAACTTGTTCTCGTTGGAGGGGATTTCTTGACCTGCTCTAGACAAGTGAAATACCAGAAACCACTCTGTGGAGGCAGGCTCATGAATCTGTGAGTATATCTTCTGTCCTCTTCTTTGCATAACATACTTGCTACTTCCTCTCATCAGATCCAATCAGCATAATGTCATTAGGGTAGTGGACCGCTTAGATGTTTGTGGAGTGTCAAGATGATCAACATCTATAGACTGTGTTATGGCAAGGAGAAGAATTAACATAGCCCTGAATCAACATTCTAGAACTACACTGTTGGCCCTGCAGGTCAATGCAAACTGCTTCTGGCGATCCTTGCAAATTGGTACAGAGAGAAAGGGATTGATCAGGTCAATAAGCTGCATACCAAGTGTCAGACATTGTGGTAAACTAAATAATGGTCCCTTAAGGATGCCCAAGTCTTAATCCTGTTGCCTGTGAATATATTACTTTACAAAAGGGATGTAGTAAATGTGATTAAGTTAAGGATCTTGGGATGGGAAAATTATCCTAAATTATTCGCGTGGGCTCAATGTAATCACAGAGTTTTTTATAGGAGAGTGAACGAAGGATCAGAGTCAGAGAGAGAAGATGTGATGACAGAAACAGAAGTTCAGTTAGGAAAAAAAAAAAAAAGATGCAATCCAGTTGGCTTTGAGGATAGAGAACGTGGCCACAAGCCAAGAAATAGAGGTGGCCTTTAGAAGCTGGGAAAGAAAAATAAAAGAATGTCGCCTAGAACCTCTAGAAAGAATGTAGACTTGCAGACACCTTGATTTTAGCTCACTGTGACTGATTTTGGATGTCTGATCCTAAGAACTATCAGATGAAACATTTGCTTGTTTTCATTCATTAAGTTTTTGGTAATTTGTTAAAGCAGGACAAGGAAACTAAAACAATAGTTATGTTGATTTGTTCCAGAAAAGATATCACATCCACAGTTGAATATTAGATGGTAAATCCCGTTTAACTGGCCTACCTCCCTAAGCCTTTGCATTCCACTCTCCGCATTACACCACGACTGCTCTGGCCATTCATTCTCATTAGCTACTTCTTTTTTTTTTTTACTAAAGATTTTATTTATTTATTTGACAGAGAGAGAGAGCACAAGCAGTGGGAGTGGCAGGCTCCCTGCTGAGCAGGGAGCCCGATGCGGGGCTCGATCTCAGGACCCTGGGATCATGACCTGAGCCGAAGGCAGACGCTTAACCGACTGAGCCACCCAGGTGCCCCTCCTTAACCACTTCTGAGTCCAAGTTTCAACCAGCCAACCAAGTTAGCTGATAGAGTGACATCTAGCTACACATGTCAACATATTCACTCCAGAATCTCCAGTAAGTTCACTGACTATAGGAACAGCAGATAATAGAACATGTATCATGCCGAGCACTGAGACAGAGCAGTCGGGAAATAGTACCCTCCTCTGAAAGCACACGCATGGGCCTTATATCAATATCTCATTGTGGAGAAGCAGAGTTGTGGCTCACTAAAAGACAGAGAAGCCACTGTGGTAAACTTGCCAGAAATTTGCTCCCTAGGGGGCTAATGAAAGCTATTCTTGGGGAAGTGTCTCACAAGGGACACTTTGCTACAAAGTATTTGGAAAAGGTGTCAGGAGAAAGCTCTTGGTTTCTAGATGCTGCCGCCCTCCATATGTAACAGAAGGCAAGCAGTAGAGACTCTGTGAGCAGGACAGGAGCCTGGTATTAGAGAAAGCACAGCAGGCTGTAGAAGATGCCAAAGGAGCACAATAGTGACAAGAAACTAAACTCTACTCTGCAGCTTCTCTCCACTTTCCTCTACTGATAAAGCTTCAGTGTCAGGTGATAACAGAAAAATATTTAGGGGGGTCAGATTCATTTTCACAGAGCAGGCGAAAAGGATGCATTTCTAGCTGAGAGACAATAAATCAATGACTGTCACACTATATTAAAAAATTAAAAATCTATAGGATCATCTTCATCTTTGCAGTTTACTCAACCTCAGTTTCCAATATTTTTTAGTATAAACTCTTGTGTGTTCAGTGAAAAACTTTTAGAATGATCCATTCCAGATATATTTCAGTTTTATTTAATAAACACATCCTGTCCACTCTTAGTGTGATATTAAAATAAAATATCGCCAAAGTATTGTCATTTATTTTCTAACCATGCTACTGAATTCACAGCATTTACAAATTTGTAATGATATTTCTTACTTTGTTCTGCTATTTCTAGCTGTAAGCTCGATTTTAAATTGGAAAAAATATGCTTATAAGTGTTACAAAATTGCTCTTGCAGATCTTCTGGCACATTTTTCATAAATAAAAATAAGCATTTTCAGGCAGAATTCCAAAACATGGAGAAATGAATCTGATCATGGGGGAAATTTCCCTTGGCTAGAAAGGAACTAATCACACATTCAGAGAAGAAATTTACATATTTTAGATATTTATAAAAAAGCATGGTACATTCTAAAATAATATAGAAGACAACAGCTATAGAGGACATGATTTATACAGCATATACACTGGCCTACAAAATGTACATAATATCTGGCAGTAAGTTTTTATTTGGGAAACCACTAAAGGTGGAACAATGCAGAGATGAATTTTTCCTAGGGATAGATTTTTATAATAATCTAATGACTATGATTTGACTGCTTTTAATCTGAACACAAAAATCATGCTGAGGTATACGTTCATGCCCCAGAATATCATTTATATATTATTCTATTATTGCATACACAATTGTTAGATACAAATAACTAATGAATGGGCTAAAATAAAGGACTTTAAGAAGGCTAGTAGTGAAGATGGTAGGCTGTTTAAACATACACTCTTGTTACAATGTTATGTGTATAACATTGGATCAGTAAATTAGAAGACTTCATTCTTTTCAAAACCAGTGACTCAGATTGTTAACATTATTGACTCAAAATATAATCTGTTAATAATTTTAAAAAATGATTTTTTGGCAAATGCAGTGATTTCAAATAAGTTGAAAGTCTAAATCTGGAGAACATTATGCCATAGAGTAGATTCATATATGTTGTTCATTACACATGTTCTAAGCATCAGAAATTAGGGTTTGCAAGTTTTTTCCTAAATGTCTTTCAAGTTGGAAAAGAAAAAAAAAATGTAAGTACGTTATTCCAAGAAAAAATATTATCTGTTTCATCTGCAAAAGATAATAATAGGAAGTGAGATAACAAATGGATAAAATGTTTACATAAAAAAGTTTTTTACATGGTTAACAGGCCCTTCAACTCTACAATCTTATTTGCAAATCACCAAAAGAACATGGATAAGGACATCCTTTCCTATTTTAATTTAATTAGCTGTCATTATATATTTTTCCTAAATCAGCCTTTTTATGAATACACCTGTCTGCATTTCTCTTATTTTCTTTGTAAATAGTATGGAGGCCAGATATTTCATACTAATAAGGAAACAAGCAAATACTATGAATGCTGATGGAATTAGGGATGACAGGAACTGTGAGTACAACTGCCTTTATTTTACTCTTACAAAAAGACATTGTGAGTCAGAGCACTAGATGGCCCATGGTGTGATGAAAAAAGTCCCCGGGCTGAATGCCTCCTCATAGGAACTAGTCAAGGCTGAGTCACCACCCCCCAGGCAGGTTGTTTTACTTGGTATTTGCTGTTCCATAATTAGAACAATAGAAAGAAGATGTGGGCATCTGTGAAACTGCAGAGCTTCCGCTAACTTTTTATTTGAATCTGTTAGTTTCTAATTGTTGCCTCAAAGGTAAAAGGTAATTCAGCATCTACACCATCTTCATTTAGATGGTGGCAATAGTATTATAATTCCACCTAGTTTCTCAATTTGGAAATGAATTTAACCCCAAGAGAAGAAGCACCATTATCTTCCCTAATAGTCACTACCTAAGAGAGATAAGTTTGCAACTATGCTGAAACCAATTTAAGTTTCTGCTAAGAAATCTTGATTAAATATGATTTTATATCCCCCTCCTTTTTTTAAGGGAATACAAGCCCTTTATAGAAGAGTTTCTGAAAGTTTTCATTTCTGAAGCAGTTTTGAAATTAAGAAATATATTTCTTTAAAGATTTATTTACTTATTTGAGAGAGAGAGAGAGAAAGAGAGCATGAGCAGGAGGGGCAGAGGGAGAGAAAGAGAGAATCTCAAGCAGACTCCAAGCTGAGCATGAACCTGGATGTAGGGCTTGATTTCATGACCTTGAGATCATGACCTGAGTGGAAACCAGAGTCAGATGCTTAACTGACTGCCACTCAGGAGCCCCGAAATGATATATTTTAGATCTTAGACAAATATTAAGTCTTAGATAAGACACTTTAAAGTGTTGTACATTTGGTGATAAAATATGTTTGTAGAATCAAACTTCACAGTAACTGGGGAGTATAAATACTTAAGTCTAGAAAGTTAAGTAAAAATATTTACTGGTTTAAGTAAAGTTGTGCATAATTACTGTTATATTTTGCCATGTGTATCTCCTCTTGTTTATTTTCTTCTACATTTAGAGTCAAAACAAACAAACTATAGATTCTAGAATAGAAAAGTTGAATGAATAAAGCAATGTTGTCTCTAAGAGCCTCACACAACTTTAAGAAGTCACGTGAAGTGGGGTGCCTCGGTGGCTCAGTCAGTTAAGCATCTGCCTTTGGCTCAGGTCATGATCCTGGGGTCCTGGGATGGAGTCCCGCATGGGGCTCCCTGCTCAGCGGGGAGTCTGCTTCTCCCTCTCCCTTTGCCTGCCACTCCCCCTGCTTTTGCTCTCTCTGACAACTAAATAAAATCTTAAAAAAAAAAAAAAAAGTTATGTGAAGCATTTGACCAAAGAAAAAGAAAGGACATAATTTAATGCCAACAAGAGTTCTAGCTCTACCTCAGTTCCAATGTAAATTTTAGTTACTGAATAAACCTAGCGCTTCAGAAAGCCAAAAATGTCTGAACTTCCAACTCTCAAAAATAGGGACGAATTATTAGAGGAAAATTAATTAGAACATAATTTAAATATATCTTTCAAATTGTTTCCAAGGTATCAATATTCCAGCCCATAGACTCCTTCACTTATGCTAATTATTTTACAATTTGCTGTAAGAGAAAAATGTGCTTTGTATTTATACCTAATGAAAATGTTTTTATAAAACTGTTCTTTCTAACTGAATTAAATCTTAATAGAAGTTTGAGAATTACTGTTCAGATGGGTTGGTCACACAACACTTCTTAATAACTACATATGTTATATCATGATTATTATATGTTAATATACATAATTTATATGCACACATATAAAATTATAATTTATAAAATTATATATTCTATATATTGATTAGACATGTGGGGGGCACCTAGGTGGCTTAGTCAGTTAAGCGTCTGCCTTCGGCTTAGGTCATGATCCCAGGGTCCTGGGATCGAGTCCCGTGTGGGGCTCCTTGCTCCGTGGGGAGCCTACTTCTCTCTCCCTCTGCCTGTCGCTTCCCCTGATTGTGCTCTCTCTCTGTCAAATAAATAAATAAAATCTTAAAAAAAAAAAAGAAAAAGATTAGGCATGCAGTATCCAAGAAGGCAATATTTCAGCAGAGACTTGAATGAATTTAATGAGCCTCTGAATAATTGGGAAAAGAAAATTCCAGATAGAGCAATTAACAAGGGCCCACAGGCAGAAGTCAGTTTGGTAGTGGTCAAGGAAAAGGAAGGAGGCCAGTGTAACTAAAGCAAAATTCATGAAATGAAAGTAGGAAATCAGGATATAAAGGTAGTTATATTTTAGATGTTTAGGGCCTTACAGGCTGTAATCAGGACTTTGAATTTTATTTTACATGTGATGGAAGTCTTGATAGGATTTTAGGAATAGAAATGAATGACATATTTGACCTACACATTTAAAAGATCACAGTGATTATAAAATATTCTATAAGTATTTAACGCTGAAAGCGGGAGAATAGTATGAAAGCTATGTCAGTGGTGACTTTGTCTAGAGTGTTAGTAGTGGAGAACTCAGTAAGTGGTCAGAGGCAGCATGTTTTCTTTTGGGTATTTCATTCAGACGGTATAATCAACATGTTTTGCTGATATGATATATGATAGAGGTTTAAGAGTCAAAGATGAGACCAACTTCATTTTTTGTTGTTGTTGTTTTTTGTTTGTTTGTTGTGTTTTATTGACTTAGGAGGGAGAACTCAAGGAGGAGCAGATTTTAGTCTGGGATCTACTAAGCTTGAAAAACCTGTTACATACCTGAGCAAAGATGTTAATAAAAGAGACATCATGAAAAAGACTCCTTGACCAGACTTGAGTCAGGTTCCTCTGAACTCCATTCTTGACTAGGCCCTGTCCTTGCCAGACTTGCATAGCCCAGTTTCAGCCAGAACCTTGTTAGGAGAGAACCCTCACTCTAGATATCTGCTAACCCTTGATATCTGATGTAAGTGTTCATCCCCCAGGTGATATCCGATTATCCTGGCCTGCCTTCAGCAAGAATCTTGTCAAGTTGGTTTAGCCAGAAACCCTCCTTACCCCTGAGGTTTCCTCTTGGTAATTTTCCATCCACTGACCCCCACTGACTTCTTGACTATAAATCCTCACTTACCCAGTCTGTATTTGGAATGGAGCCCAGTTCTGTATAGAGATCTCTTTCTCCCTACTATAATAGGTTATGCATGAAACCTGTTTGTACTGCTTTAACTACTGTCTGGCTCTGGTTTTCCTTTAACTATCATCACATATATCATTTGCCTCTCAAGACTGGCTTCTACCCTTTTCACTTTGATCTGTGCCCTGAGCTCCCTTGCCCTCTATTTCTCTTTGGTTTAGCCAGTTGGGAGCCTCAGCAAGAGAAGAGCAGGAGGAAGTGAGCAATTATGGGTATTTTTTCTGCTCCAACCCACTGAGATCCTATCAGGCTTTCAGTGCTTCTTGTATGAAGGTCACTGCTTTTATCAGGATGATCCTCTACATCACTTCCTTCTTCCCAGTTTTGGATACTACTCCTGGTCCTAAATTCTTTGGGTGTAGAGATATTGGTAGCTTTATGGGTTGAACCTTGATGTGCTGCATTTTCCTCTGTGATTTCCCGATTTTCTGTTTGTACTTCATCAAATCTGCAAATCATCCAAATTTCAGGGAGCAGTATCTGAATTATGATTGGAATCATTTAGGTTACTGATACTGAATGTGGCCTCAGGAAGCAGACCCTCCAAACAGAATTTTTGAATTAGCATGGACATATATTAAAGGAGCTCAGAGATAATCACCTGCTTAGAGAAATGGACCGTATGAACATAGGCTGTCTTTGGTATGCACTATAATAATGATCAATAAAATGATCAACACTGGTAACATGGTAGCAAGTTGAGGTCAATGTATTGTGAGAGCAAGTAACTATGATACTTGGTTTTTATGTCAAAAATATTGTTTATGAAGTTTTTAGTGTCACTTGGTTTCTTAGGGAAGTACTAAAGTGTATACTTAGGCAATAAGGAAATTAAAAGTCATGGATATATAATTAAGAACCTTCATGAAAACTTTTTTATTTTATTTTATTTTATTAAGATTTTATTTATTTCCAGAGAGAGAGAGAGCACAAGCAGGGGGAGTGGCAGGCAGAGGGAGAAGCGGACTCCCCGCTGAGCAAGGAGTCCAATGTGGGACTTCATCCCAGGACACTGGGATCATGACCTGAGCTGAAGGCAGACACTTAACCGACTGAGCCACCCAGGCATCCCTCCATGAAAATTTTAAAGGCGTTCTTTGTCTCCTATAATAGCTGGAAATGTCAGACTCAATCTGAGAGTAAGAAATAGAGTTGATTGCCAATTAAATGCTCCACACTCCCCACTCCAAATCTTCTATGCTAAAATAAGGACATTGTAGGGAAGGAATAGGACCCTGAAACATGGGATAAGGAAATTTAGGCAGACATAGATAAGGCCAAGAATATGGAACTACAAATTCCCCTAAACCTCTTACCACTGGAGGCAGACATCCATCCTCTTCTGCACTAAAAGCCTTTCTGTAACTTCATTTGGTGAAGTTACTGCAAAAGTTCAAGCTTATTTTCCTCTGAATCTACCATCACAGTTCTTATTGCTTATAAGCCTTACTGATAGTCATCATGGCATGGCCTGGCATGAGAGGTAAAGGTGAAGACAGCCTATATGCCTCACAAATCTATTTCTCAGCAGTGTGAGATGCTTAAGTGGGGAGTATGATAAGGATAATGGAGCAAATTCGACAAAATATTCTTATATTGTCAGTTGGCCCTATTCCTGGCCACAGGTGTACTTTATCCAGGGTTTTGGATTTAATGGGTTGTCTTGAACACCTGGGATAGAAATAATTAGTCCTCTATGTTAATTAGTCTACTATGTTAGTTAATTAAGGTCTGGCTGGACTAAATATGACTTACAGTTGATGAAGTAAAAATTGGAACTTTCCTGGAACACTATAGAAGAGAGCCCCAAGGCTCAGGCAATGCCCCCCCCAACCACTTTCTGCCCCCACAAGCAGGTTATGGAGGGACTATTTACAAAACTATTTTTAAGGTGGAGGAAAACTATAGGGAATATTGCAATATCTTGCTGGTGGAAACAAAGGAAGTGTTACCACCTCTAAGGCCACAGGGAAATGTTTTTCTTTGAAACAGGAATTAAATAACAAGATGTAAAGCACCAGATGAAGACTTTTTATTTTTTAAGTGATTTGGTTTACAGAAAGCTAGACAAGCTAGTAATGAGATACTTTGATATGAATTATTTGATTGTGGAAATTATAATTGCATTAGAATATATCACCTCTGCATTCAGCACTTGGTTTCTAAGAGCATGGTTTCTCTTTCATCCCAGACCTCCCCCCAACCTCAACTTACAGAAGATATTTGGTTTATAAACTTCATTTTTTTCATTTTTCCTTTTGAGTTTTATTTCTAAATCTGTATCTAAAATCATATCTAAAATGGGGATAATAAGGACGCCTGGGTGGCTCAGTCAGTTAAACGTCTGCCTTCAGCTCAGGTCATGATCCCAGGGTCCTGGGATTGAGTCCCGCATTGGGCTCCCTGCTCAGCAGGGAGCCTGCTTCTCCCTCTCTCCGTCCCCCACTCATGCTCTCTCTCACTATCTCTCTGTCTCTCAAATAAATAAAATCTTTAAAAATAAAATAAAATAAAATGGGGCTAATAATAGTCCCTACCACATAGGTGCTTGTAAGGATTAAAAGGCATAATTGCAAAACACTTAGAGTAATACACTCAATAAATCTTAACTCTTGTTAGTACTAATAGGATTCTATTACAAAAGCTGCAGAATCAGCTAGATCAGTCTTTTGACTTTCACCTGAATATATCATCTCACTTTTATCTTCACATTTATATTTATATTGCAATCTGTGTCTTAAATAAAATCATATTTAGCTTTCTAGATCTAAATGAATTAGCTTGAATTCAACTAATTAGCACTTATGTTACTCATTTGGCATCTTAATTATATATTTATTATTGCTAAAGTCATTTATGTATATATGGCTGATACCTGCTAAGGAAAACCAGAGCTCAACAGTAGTTTAAAGTAAAAAGCAGATTTTATTCAGGAGCTATTACAATAAAAGAAAGGGACCTCAGTACAGAAGTAGGTTCAGTTCCAAATACAGCATGGACAAATGGGGAGATAGCCAAGCAAAGTGGGGACCAGTGAGTGGAAAATTATTAAGAGGAAATAGCAAGTGTAGAGGAGATTCTGGCTAAAGAAACCTAATAGGATTCTTGCTGAAGTCAGGCCAGGGTGATCAGATAGGACTTAGGAGATGGTAGGAGATGAGAAGTTGAACAGACATCAAAGGTGGAAATTCTGGTTAAATTGACTTAGTGGGATTCCTGCTAAATTTGGGTGATACAAGTACCATAGGAACAGATGCCAAGGTTAAGGCTTAGAGGCCTGACTAAAGTTAGGTCAAGGAAAGTGTCTTTTCAGTCCCTCCTCTTGTTAAATAAGGGAGAGGCATTCTTCCATCCTTTGAATAATATGTCTATTTCTCATTCAGTCATCTTCTATTCATTAAAGATCAGCTGAACCATCTACTGGTACTTTGCGTTAGAAGTTATTTGCTGAATGGTGCAAAGAGTCAGGCATTTAATGAGGAGAGTGTCTATGAAAATAAAAGAAAAACAAAGACTAGTAGTTGAGCATATAGTATCTGAGTCCATAGGGCAGTCAGTTGGGAAGATTTCTAGATGTTAGGCTGGAAGCATCTTTACGGAGTGGAGTAAAGACGCACTGGCAATCCCATGGATTTCCTGGTTTGCTGTGTAAATATTTGATGATGGCATTGGGTGTTACAGTGAAATTTCTGAATGTCCCACACAGCAACAGGCATAAAGGTTGCCCATACATGATATGTTGTGCTGGTATTTTGAAGTTATATCAAGTAATCCAGCCGCAGCTCTAAAGATTTAAGGAAAAGGGCAATTTTCGCTCCTAGGGATGACAAATCCTGAGGGTGGGTGAAAAATTGGCAATGTTAATTGCTAACAAAATGCATAAAACAGGATCCAGTCCAGTTTACAGGTAAACAAAAAAGTAGAAAGAAATGGAGCTTACCTACAGGTGAAAAATAGCTCAAAGATAGTAAACAAGATTATAATCAAATAACCCATCAGGATGTTTACAGTTCTCCAGTGAAATATAAAATTTTTCTCTCCAGTCACCTCCCTTTTGATTTTCCATCACAAGATAAATTAAAAAATAAGTGTGGTCTTACTAGATTTGGTCTTATTATTTACATAAGCACAGCAAGAATAGTAATTGATCACATAGACCTTTATGAGTTTGCTTTGCTAGAACTTTTCATAAAGGATCTCAAATTAGATTTTTTAAAGCTTCTTGAGCCATGGGACACCAAGCCAAAGACTTTCCATCAGATGTTTCCTGCCTTATTTATAGATTTGGAGGAATTCCTCTCTTCTTGAGTTTCCTAGGTATCCTAAAGGTCCTGAGCCATCCAGGAAGTAAATGTTCTTACTCACCTGTGAGGCTAGGAAACTATAAGCCAAATACCAGGCAAGTTGTTCCAAGAGTACTTTGTAAGCATTGGCTCCATAAAGTCAACTTTAGTTCCTTAAAACTGTCTGGCCATATTTGATTCTATGTATCATTCTCAAATATGTCATTCCAGTCAGAGCCTGGTGATATATAACTGATATTTCCAATTATGTTTTGTTACAAGGAGAATAGATTCTTATAGAATCTCAAATAATTATATTGCCAGGAAAATAAGAATACTCTACAACAGTTCCCAAATTCTGGAGGGATCAGGTATGGAAAAAAGATAAATGTTTCATTTTTATTTACAAAAGTACATCTACTGTTATATTGTGAGTTGCAGGTAGCTTGAGAGAAAAGGGAAAAGAGTTCCTGATATAAAGAATATAGAACATTGAAGAGCTAGCAGTGTTCCAGACAAAAATTGTAATTATTCTTTATTAGTCCATTCAGTCCCATGTAATTTACTTTTGTTCTGCTTGATCTTGAGTTAGCAGTTTTATGAACTTATTAGCCTCTCCACTAGAGTTCTGAAAATCTTTACTCAGTCCATCAGTATGCTCTTAAAGTTATTTAAGCAGTGCTATCAGAAGCTTTACCCCAGAACCCTTGTCATAATCCTTTCCATACATCTCTGAGACAGTCATTTTTTGTTGAAGATGAAGCATTCTGGCTCTAACCCATTACAAATGCAGTCAGAGAAAAATTAGAGTAAAAGAAAGACTATCATCAGTGGATGACAAAATAGCATGGTAAAAGATCTGAGAGTTCATTTGATAAAGAACTTTGGTTATTTCTGTGGCACAAATACTTTAAAATAATAACTGGAACACCCAAAGAAGAAATAATCCAATCAGGAAATGAGCAGAAGACATGAACAAACATTTCTGCAAAGAAGACATCCAAATGACCAACAGACACATGAAAAAGTGCTCAACACCACTCTGAATTAGGGAAATACAAATCAAAACCTCAGTGAGATACCACTTCACACCAGTCAGAATGGCTAAAATTAACAAGTCAGGAAATGACAGATGTTGTCGAGGATGCGGAGAAAGGGGAACCCTGCTACACTGTTGGTGGGAATGCAAGCTGGTGCAGCCACTCTGGAAAACAGTATGGAGTTTTCTCAGAAAGTTGAAAATAGAGCTGCCTTATGACCCAGCAATTGCACTACTGGGTATTTACCCCAAAGATACAAATGTAGGGATCTGAAGGGGCACATGCACCCTAATGTTTATAGCAGCAATGTCCACAATAGCCAAGCCATGGAAAGGGCCTAGATGTCCATCAACAGATGAATGGATAAAGAAGATGTGGTATATATCTACAATGGAATATTATGCAGCCATCAAAAAACCCCGAAATCTTGGCATTTGCAATGACGTGGATGGAACTAGAAGGTATTATGCTAAGCAAAATAAGTCAATCAGAGAAAGACAAGTATCATATGACCTCACTGATATGAGGAATTTGAGAAACAAGACAGAGGATCACATGGGAAGGGAGGGAAAAAATGAAACAAGATGAAACCAGAGAGGGAGACAAACCATAAGAGACTCTTAATCTCAGGAAACAAACTGAGGGTTACTGGAGTGGAGGGGGGTGGGAGGGATGGGGTGGCTCGGTGATGGGACATTAAGGAATGTATGTGCTATGGTGAATGCTGTGAATTGCATTAAGACTGATGTATCACAGACCTGTACCCCTGAAACAAATAATACATTATATGTTAATAAAAAAAATAAAAATAATAACAACTGGAATTATGACTTATAATATTATACAAGACCTATCATGAACATTGAGGGTAATGACAAATTTCTATGAAGTTCATATGATTTCTAAAATATTTATATTAATAATATTTACCATGCAAATATAACCTGGTGTAGGTTAAAACATTTCTTCTTATTTGATAATGTCTTTTTATGTAATTCAACGTATCAAATAAATGAATTAGTTTAGTATCTTTTTACAACGTGAGAGAACAAATCCTTTGAGATTTTCCAAGAACCCTCTGGGAAATCTCAAGGTCAGTTTGAGAACAAGAAGATTTAATTTAGAATTTGATTTTGGGAAGTTGTTAAAAATGTCAAAAGGTTTGAATACTTGATTAAATAGGATCACAGATGACTATGAATCAATACTTAGGTTCTCTTAAATATTTGAGGCCATGATAAAGATTAACATATAGTACAGGAGATTATTTGGATAAGACAAAATCTTAGATTCTAGGCAGTTACTTGAAAGGTAAAGAAAAGACTTTTATAATCTAGTAAGAGCAGGCCAATAATACAAGAAAACTTTGTTGTTTTAACAGAGAAAAAGAACTCTAATTTTCCATCACCATGCTATTGAACTCATTTTTTTAAACCTTATGCATAAATCCAACTAATCTTAGCCAGCTTTGACAATATAAGGTAAGACTACTTTTCTAAGATCTTTTTCCCACAAACCTTCTACAACTTTTTTTTTTTTTTACATTCATTACTGTTTTGTTTTGTTTTTCTTCTTTTCTTTTCGTATATTTTCCTCTTTCTCATTCTGGAACAGACCATTAGTAGCTTCTTCTTTTTTTTTTTTTCCCCTTTACAGAGAACTCTAGGAAGTGGACAATTGTGCAATGTCCATCACATACTAGGATTCTGTCGCAAACTAGTACACTTTATGAATATAGCCATCACAATTTTTATAGGTGTATGCTTCCTCGTGATATAATTTCTCAAGGTGGCAAAAGGATCATATTTATTGACACAACCAAATATATTCAGCTTCTTCTATAACATATAAAAATAAAAAAACAGAAGCATACAAATTTAAGCTTATGCTTAGCAATGAGTATTTAAGTAGTGCATCTTACTTAGAATTATATAAGTATTTAGTGAATAGTTCTTGCTTAACTTAATTTAGCAGAGGTCTATTGTTTCAAGTTACCAAAAAAGACTTGGGAAACTATTCTCACACACACATATTATAATATTAAACAAAGGTAGTCATCATCTCAAGTTATTTCCTTGTTAACTATTTTTACAAAACATGAACTTTAGGCAAGTATGATTAAAACAAAAAAAAAAACATAAAAACTTAATTACAAAATGCATGTTTATATTATACTTAATACTAGCTAATAACTCAGAAGACATAGCTGTTATTATTAAACCAACAATACTAAACTAATCTTATTTGCAAAGATTTACCCAAGTTGCAAGAACTTTAAAAGCATTTGAGTTAGCTTCTATATTTCTGGGAGTTTTAGCAATATTTAATTAATAACAGTGCTTATTTATCTCTAAGTTAATTTGAACTCACTCCTTTAAAGGATTTTATAACTTAAGTTGGTAAGACGTTCCAGAAGTAGAAAAATATTACATGTATATTACATACATACATAAACATGCATAAACATACAGACAGACAGGCACAGAGATGGTACTTCTTTTTTCTAAAATTTTAGCCATATGTCAGCCAAACATAATAATATACTCTCATTTATGCTCTTCTTTATATGTGTATCTGAACTGTGTTCATAGCAAATGACCTGTCCAATATGAATGTTAAAGCTTTTTATCAATATTTATGGAAGAGACTTTCAAAATTTTCATTTGCTCTAATATGTAAACTGATGTAGTGTGTGGATTATGTTTTAGATGGGAGACTGAAGGGACATCAAACAGCTGTCTGGGTATTTCCAAAGACCATATAAATGGATAAAATATTCAGTATGTTTCTAATTAGCTCCATTTATTTATTTGTTTTGTTTCAGGATTTCTTTTCCTTTAGTGTCCGTGGTTCTTGGTCATGCCTATTTGAAGAATGAAGAGGTAGACCAGACGAAGAGTGGTGGGCAGCAAAGCAAAGTTTATTGAGTGATAGTACAAAGCTCCTGAAGAGGAAGAAGACCCAAGAGGGTTGCCTTTGGAGTTTCTAAGTCTAGGGGTTTTTATGAGAATGTTGGCCAGCTGTTTTAATCTGTTTATGCCTCCATGGGCCTGTCACCCAATCAGGTTTTGGTCCACCCACTCATCTACCTCTTAGGTAGTTGTTCACGTGGGAAAGGGAAGAGGGCTCCTTCCAGGGGGATGTAGAATAACAGGATGGGATCTTTTTCCTTTTAAGGGTAGTTTCCTCTTAGGATGGGGTGTAAAATGGTAAAGATGGATTATTCAGAATCTATTTTAATAAGGCAAAAGAGACCTCAGTACAGAACTTGGCTCAATTTTGAATGAAACCTAGACAAGTGGAGATCTACTGACAGGGAACAGAGTGGGAGTCAGTGGATAGAAAATTACTGAGAAAACATCAGGAGCAGAGTGAGGGTCCTGTTTAAATAGACCCAACAGGATTCTTGCTAAAGGTAGGCCAGGATTATCAATTATCACCTGGGGGATTGGATAGATGAGGAACTTGATTAGACAAGATATCAAGGGTGGGGGATTCTGGCTAAACTGTTTAAGCAGGATTCTTGTTAAAAACAGGGCAATCAGTGCAGATCTGACAAGGACATGTAACCAGGTCAAGACCTAAAGGCTTTAAGAGGAGCCTGACTAAAGTCACAGAGGGTCGTGTTACATCTCTAACTAGCTGAAAAACCATTTTTTAATGTCTTGTCCTCAATAAATACTTTAATAAATCAAATAATAGTATATACATGCATAAGAGGGGTTAACAAACATCTATCAACAACCCTCAACATTCACCATGTCCTTATTCCTATTGCCATTACAATGATTTTCCATAGCACCAACCCACTGAAGAAAGGAACATACACAGAAGTGGAAAATACGGTGACTGATTTAACACAGAATATGTGTAAGGTGGAATTATCTAGCTTGAAAAAGAAGAACTAACTTGGGGGATTTGCAGTGCTGAATGTCAAGTCTCATCATAAACCTGCAGTATTTTAGAACTCATGGTATTGGTACAAGTTTAAATGAATAGAGGAAAAAAATAGGAAAATAAAAACAAAATGCATATCCAGCCCAGAAACAGATCCAGCTATATATGGTCAGCTGATTAATGACAAAACTATCACTGGAATGTAGTCAATGAGAGAAAAGATGGTCTTTTCAATATTGGCCATGGCTCATTCAGATATTGTTATGGGAAAAGAAAACATCTTGTTCAGTTTCCATTAAGTTATAGGTCTAAATGTAGAATGCAAAACAACCAAGTTTCTAGGAGGATATCATGAACCTAGGATGAGTAAAGATTTTTGCAATAGGGTGCTAAAAGTGTTCCATATGTTAGCCTGGTTGTTAGTTACAGAAGTATAATAACATCAAAGTAATATGCAAAGTGTACAATGTGTCCTGTAGATATTTTATACTTTGAAATAAGTTTACAAAAAAAACAACAGGAGTGGAACTTCTCAGTGAAGGACTTCTGGTATTGAAATCTAAATTAACTCATTTGCTTATAATTAGAACCCTAAGGCAATAATTATTGCCATAATAATTACATATTTTCAAGAACATGGTACTTGGGAGAGGTAATTATTTTTTTCAGTCCATTGTTACAATAGCCATATCACTGTAAGTTAAACATTTAGATAATTGGTCTCTCACTCACTCTTATTTCTTCTTCAAAGCCAAGTTAGCTGCACCCAACTCTTATGCCTACTTCTAAGTTTCCTCTGATATTTCTTTAAAAAAAAAGATTTTATTTATTTATTTGAGACAGAGCTAGAGAGAGAGAGAGAGGGAGCATGTGCAGGAGCTGGGGGGTGGAGGGGCAGAAGCAGGCTCCCCACTGAGCAGGGAGCCTGATTCAGAGCTCAATTCAGGATCCTGGGATCATGACCTGAGCCAAAGGCAGAGGCTTAACTTGACTGACCTACCCAGGCGCCCTCCTCTGATATTTTTGAGAGTGATAGTTTGAATGATTCAAGTGCATGCGGATACTGTCAGGTCAAATACAAATTAAAAATAAGATGCTTAACTCTCCTTGTTGAAAATAAGGGAAGAGACTTCCCTTCTGACCTTTCCTTAGAGCATTTACTTTGGAAACCCTATAATTTTAAGTGTTTTCTTTGTCTTTTGGAAATCTATGTAAATCCCTTTAAAAGCTAAGCAAGACTTTTACCAGCATTGTGACCCAGGAATGTCTTTCTCAAATCCCTCAGAACCATGTCTTTAAAGATGATCAAGGAAGGGCGCCTGGGTGGCTCAGTTGGTTAAGCGACTGCCTTCGGCTCAGGTCATGATCCTGGAGTCCCGGGATCGAGTCCCGCATCGGGCTCCCTGCTCGGCAGGGAGTCTGCTTCTCCCTCTGACCCTCCCCCCTCTCATGTGCTCTCTCTCTCTGTCTCTCTCTCTCAAATAAATAAATAAAATCTTTAAAAAAAAAAAAAAAAGGATGATCAAGGAAAATAACTGCCCCACCTCTGCATTTCCGCGAGAGGATAGGAGGTTAAATTTATGGGTGCCTCACTCTAAAACTAGTTCCTATCATAAAGATATGAATTTATTTTTTCCTTTGGATAAATCCTCTTAGCTAACACAGGTTGTCACCCAATTACCTGGTGAATTTAGGATGAACTATGTGTGACAAGTGATGCTGGAAAGTCCTCTTAAGGACTAGTTGTAATTTATCTTGAAAACATGTATGTGATGGGCTGCATATGCTTATCTATTTAAAGGGTGAGATTTATTTGTCTTTGCAATCTCTAGCAGATTGCCTGTGATGCAGATCTCATTCTAGTTTAATGTTTATTCAATGCTACAACTGTTTCTTTCTCTTCCACTTTTGCAGAGGTTATCAAGGATGGGAAGAAGATTTAGGTTTTTAATTTTTTTTACCGAAGAACACATTTCAATCAAATCATTCCTTTGATAACTATTTGTCCTTTATTTTATACCATCAACCAGTGTGAAATAATTATTTTTTTGGTGGGGGGAGGCAAATATCAGTCTAATATCCATCGTCAAATACTACACATATGTTGAAAGTTACAGCACATTACCTTTCCGAGTACATCACTTTGAAGTATACAAGCAATGTTGTATTCATAACTGTTATTTTCATTATATTCTATGAGATTTCAAATTTTGTTTGATTTTATGAACTGTTGAATTATGAAACAGTAAAGTATTCATATCAAGAACATCATTAACAAGATATTCAGTTAGAAAAAGGCAAGTTTGCCTTCAGGAAGAAGTAATTACGTTACTTTGAAAAAAAATTATGGTTTTCAGGATTATGTCATGAATTACTTTTTCAAATAAACTTTTATTTTAGAATAGTTTGGCTTACTATTAGTTTGGAAAAATTTTGAAGATAATTCATTCATTTCATTGCAACCTTCCAATAACTTCTTACTGGAAATCTGGTTACTAAAGTATATATATGTATTTCATTCATTATCTACATCATTACATTATTAACCCTGATAGTTAAAATGCTTGTTGAACTCAGGATAATCCTTAGCTAGAAAAGCACTGAGGTGGATCTTTACCTGAAATATTTTTCTAGTAAATGATTTAAGATATATTTTAGGATTTGACATGAAGGCTTTATGCTTAGTGAAATACAAGTAGAGTCTATGTTTGTTTCATTGTATTTCCTCTGAGAATACAATACTCTGTTAGAAATGTTAGAGACAGCTCACCATCACACGCAAGGGAGACCAGAATACATGACTCCAGAATGTGCTACTTTGGCATGTGGATTATTTTAAGCTGAAGACGAAACCCAACAAATTCAAGAAGAGCTTTTAATCTCCCCCTGCCTAAAAAAATTTAGGTAGAGGGGTATACCAAAAGAGAGCTAATACAAAGATAACTTTTTATATCAGAAAGACTTATTTGTATGGCCTGGCAAACACTCATTTACCAAACATCTGTTTTTCTCATTTTCCTGAGATTTGTTTTCCTCCCTTTTGAGACCCCAGGCCCCTAGCCCCTTCTCTTTAGCTCAGAATGGTATATAAGCCAGAATTATGTGACTGCCAGGCAACCTCTCATGTCTTTGTGGGGCTTCTGTACCTACAAAATTAAATTTATTTTTTCCCCTGTTAATCTGTCTTATGTCAATTTAGGTATTAGACCAGCCAAAGAACCTAGAAGGGAAGAAGGGAAAAGTTTTTCTCACCTATGCATATTTGATGTGCTTACTTACATTTCACTTGCAGGTAGGTTAGAGCCATGTTATTAACTTTGGGCAAGAGACTGAGTGGAAGGATGGAAATATATAGTAATGTTGATTAATTAATTTGTCTGCTTCATACGTGGCTCTATTAGGCAGAAAGTAATTACGTATTTTCAAAAACTATAATCTGTTGATGCTATTACGGGGCTCTATTAGATAGACATAAGAGATTTTGGAAAATAATTGCATATTTTCCAAAACTGTAATTTACCATGTTATTAGACTAGACTAAACTTATGCTGCGGTTTTGTGGTAATAAATTAATAAAGAGATCCCAGTCACACAATAAAATGCAGGTTTGTTTCTTGCCAGTGTAAAGTTAGATGTGGTTTTGCAGTTTTCCTCCTTGAAGCTACTCTGTCTGAAAAACATGGCCTTAAAGGCCCTCTGTAGGAAAATAAGGGTAACTGGTGACTGCTTCAGTGTGGAAGATATGCATTCCTTCCACTCATGGATATATTTGATATTTAAGGGCCTTTCCATAGAACACCAATACCAGCCATAAAAGCAAATTATGTTAGGAAATCTTGAGAATAAATATTTACACTGAAGAGAAAGTCAAGTGGGGTCATCTAGACCATTGGCTCAAAAGTTAGATTGAATGCATTAAGTATCATCAACTCTGCTTATTTGTCTGTGGTCTTTTGGATGATACTTTACCTCTCTTAGACTGAGTTTCTTCATCTACAATAATATCTAATTAATATTATTGTTCTAAGAAATAAGTGATTCATGACCATGGCATTGTACATGGAAATACAACCATTTAATAATAATTATCAGATATAAAATTGTAATTTCTATACTATTAAACAGTAAACATGTTAACTCATAAATGGTTCAAAATCAAGTAAACATTTTTTTTAAAAGACTTATTTATTTATTTAGAAACAGAGTGAGTGTGAGCACACAAAGGGTGAGGGAGAAGAAGCAGCCTCCCCACTGAGCAGGAAGCCCCATGGGGGTGGGGCTCGATTCCAGGACCCTGGGATCCTGACCTGAGCCACCGAGGTGCCCCTCAAGTAAACATTTTAAAATTAAGTTTATGAACTGTGAAGTGTGAAAAGTTGTAAAAGCTTTAAAAATGGATGGTATTACTTTATATGTCCACACAGTCATTCAGCAGCTACTTATCAAGATCCTACTACGCTGGATGCTCTCATACCACGGGGATTTTGTGGGATAAAATAAGCAAGATCGCTGCTCTCAATAAGTTAAAAACACTACAGTGGGGGAGACAGCTACAATTATGGAAACAAGCACTGGAATGAGAAATATTCCATTAGTTTGTAAAGGACGTTGAAGTATTTCATGTAGGAGAATGAAATAAAAAGTGACTAATAATTGGAGAAGTGTACTTAGATTATGTAAACAAACGACTTCTCTGCAGATTAGACCTTTTATTGGATAGTGTGTTGTTGTTCTTGTTGTTTTAAGTGGTATCCATAATTTTTTTCTTTTTTTATCTCCCAACTGATTATTTATTAATTACAAGTGGGAAAACAATAACTTTCAGTGTAGAAAACTGGTGGCCACTTACCTTAATAAGTCATCAAAACTAGTATCACTATTATTGAGACAAGGCAACATCACATACTTCCTAATAAGATGCACTGTGCAGGACAAATCAGTTCATTGATACTCCTGAAAATTACATAACTTAAATCTAATCACTGTGCAATACCAATTTGAGAGGCAATCTACAAAATAACTGACCTATACTCTTCTACAATGTCAAGGTTAAGCAGCACACAGATAAATAGTGTGAGACACTGCTGCATCTTATAAGAGAATGAAAAGACTTGACAATGGAATTAAATGCATGATATGCTAGATCGGGACTATGACTGGGATGATTAACAGCTCCATGGGACATTGGTGGGAAAACTGGCTCTGTTTTAGTATGTGTTGAGTATGATAGTAATGGATTATATTACTTATCTCTTTTAATGAAATAAGAATCCATGATTTTGTACTGACATAAAAAGACGTTTAAACATAGATACAGATACGAAGGAATACATGAATGGGACAGAAACTAAATAACAACCATTAAATCAAGAAGGAATAATATATTTATAAATTATAATGGGTGCTGGTATCCATAATTTTAAACTCAAATTATCCCACTGCCCTCAAACTGTGACAAATTAAGTAATCCAAAAAGTGGTCATGCAGCAGGTCAAAGTGTACGGATCTGAGGCACATGCCCTCAAAACCAGCTCTCGGGCAGAGCGCACACCACAGAGGCATCAGGGTGTGGAGACACCTCTTAAAACTTAAGGAGCTGAAAAGAGCTGCTTCTTTTTTTTTTTAAAGATTTTGTCTATTTTTATTTATTTGAGAGAGAGAGAACACATGAGAGGGGATAGGGTCAGAGAACGAAGCAGACTCCCTGCCGAGCAGGGAGCCCGATGCGGGACTCGATGCGGGACTCGATGCGGGACTCGATCCAGGGACTCGATGCGGGACTCGATGCGGGACTCGATCCAGGGACTCGATGCGGGACTCGATCCAGGGACTCGATGCGGGACTCGATGCGGGACTCGATCCAGGGACTCGATGCGGGACTCGATGCGGGACTCGATCCAGGGACTCGATGCGGGACTCGATCCCGGGACTCGATGCGGGACTCGATGCGGGACTCGATCCAGGGACTCGATGCGGGACTCGATGCGGGACTCGATCCAGGGACTCGATGCGGGACTCGATGCGGGACTCGATCCAGGGACTCGATGCGGGACTCGATCCAGGGACTCGATGCGGGACTCGATGCGGGACTCGATCCAGGGACTCGATGCGGGACTCGATGCGGGACTCGATCCAGGGACTCGATGCGGGACTCGATCCAGGGACTCGATGCGGGACTCGATGCGGGACTCGATCCAGGGACTCGATGCGGGACTCGATGCGGGACTCGATGCGGGACTCGATCCCGGGACTCCAGGACCATGACCTGAGCCGAAGGCAGTCGCTTAACCGACTGAGCCACCCAGGCGCCCTGACAAGAGCTTCTTGCTCTGAGCTTTTCTCCTTCAATAGGGGCGGGCGAATGGTCAACTCTGGAGCCGGTGCCGGGGGACAAGCCCAGTGCCAGCTCCCGTGCCCAGAGGGGCGGCTCGCACGGGTCTCCCCGGAGAGAAATTCGTCGCAGTTCCCGCCCGGGGTTCTTGCCTCCTCCCACCAGGACAGAACTGGGCGGCAACTCCCTGCAGGTGGCGCGCATGCGCAGGCCTCCACGTGTTGGGTGGACGGCGAGCTCCCACTGGTGCGCGAGGCTCGCGGGCGCCCAGGAACCGGTCGGACTTTCCACCCAGGCCTCGGGGAAAGCAGACGCAGCTAGGTGGAGCAGTAGGCTGCGGGTGCCTCCCAGGCTCGGACGGCCTGGTCCACGCAGGAGGTTGAAATTCGCCAGCAGCTCCCCGCACAGCCAGCCGTCATCAGCCAGGTGGGGGCCAGGGCCGAACCCCGCTCAGGGCAGTGGTCCTGGTTCCACTGCTGCACGGGGCCGGACATCCTCCAGGAGCCCCGCCGCCCCTCGGCTAAAGCCCAGGAGGCCTCTGAAGCCGGCAGTCTTGAGCTTCTGTTTCCAAAAACTGACTTTGGGAAGGTGGTCCTGCTTCCTCCATGCAGACTGTGGGAGCTTCCAGGGCTCAAGGTCCGTCAGGTCCATCAGCTGCACCATCTTGGCTTCGTTCTTCCGGGTCACGAAGGCCTCCGTATCAGCGTCACACCTGGGAATGGGAAGGCCCGGCTTTTAAAATCGGGGTTTGGATGCCAGGGCAGGTCACCTCGGCGCTGGCGCTCACAGGTCAAGTGGGTCAAGCTCAAGTCCTTGCAGCAGCATTCCCAAGGGACCTCCGGAGCTGCCGCTGCAGCCAAGACAACAATGTGAGGACGACATTACAGGAGGAGCAAATAGTAAGTACAGAAACCCCAAGGGGAGAATGAGATTGATGTGCACAGGTACAGAAAGAAAGCCAATGTAGCCAGAGTTTCGCAATTAAAGGGCATAGTAAAAGAAATGTACAGAGAATCAGGCAGAGAGCAGATTATGTAATATTTTACAGACCAGAGTAAGGAGTTTGGATTTTCTTTTAGTTGGTTTGGGAAGTTGTTGGAGAGTTTAAAGCAGGGGAGGCATATACTCTGAGTGGCTTGCTTCCTGTGTGGAGAATGTGCTGTAGAAAATACTCATCAGTAAAGTGGTATCAAGATAGTACCTACCTCAGAAAATTGTTACAAGTATTTAATGAGTGGATGTATGTAAAACTCTTAGAATAGTACCTGGTATATAATAAGCACTACAAAAGTGTGTTAAAGATGAAAAAAAAAAAGGGTTTATTCAAAGTTATTTTCAGAATTATGAATGCAAAGGTGCTTGTGATTGTTTAAAAACAAAACAAAACTATTTCAAACAGACTATCAGTAGGGTAGGTTATCTTTAGGGTAGGGAATGACTGAGCACATCCTAATTATTGAACTCATTCTTTCTTCAGTCCCAGTTTTGTGATTATCTGTTGTAGAAAAATTTGTAAGCCCATACTTTGAATATAATAGGTATTATACCCAGATTTGAATTAAAATAACTGAGTGCAAATTCTGTTAGGGTGGGTATTCTCTTTTTCTTTTTTTTTTTTAAGTGTCTCACAGTACCTACTAAGTAAGGTTCCCTGTATGTAGATGGCCATCCAAATGGGCGGGCATTAGAAGGAGGGCATTGAAATTGAACAGTATTAAAGAGTGTAAATATTTGAGCACTAAGTGGATGATGAGGGGGGAAAATCACAAGAATAGAGGTTAAGTCATTTTTGTAAAAGTACGACATTTAGCAATTAGTTGTACAGATATTGTATCTGAAGACACTCTTTTATATTGAAATAAAAAGAGTTTTCTGATCAGGTCAATTTTAAGCACTCTTATAAACCAATTAAACAATAAAGTCAACAGACATATAGAAAAATTGAGCTATACACATATTCTGATAAATCTTCTAAAAGCTCTTGAAAGTGATCTCTTCACAAAGCCCATGGATGACTTCCATTAATTCAAATGGAAATTTTGCATACATTGTACATCAAGTGGAGATAAAGTTCTTTTTATGTTCAACTCTATAAATTCTGTACTGTACATTAATTGTTTTGATGTATGATACAAAGTATGGATTATGCGTAATGCACAAAGCTTTAACAGATGAACGGAGAATAACTGAAGCTTAACACTTCCACTTCCTTAAACAAAAAGGTGAATACAGTGGAGAGAAAGAAGTACGTGTGTTTTACACCCACTCAAGGAGAACGTGTGTGAAGTTTTATATAGTGAAAGAAGGCAGCGATGAAAGAGGCAGCCTGGAGCTTTCTTCCTGGGAATTTTTTTTTTTTTTTCCCCAGCTGCTTAGTACTTACGGAAAGCTTTCTGAGGTACTCACAGTTCTCCATATATATAGTAATGAGAAGGGTTTTGTTTTTGTTGTTGTTTTTGTTTTTTGAAATTTCCCCACTCTTACAGACTGATGATGGTTTGAGAATAGTTTGCACCTTAAAACTTCTGACTGGTCTCTTGGGTCCTTATTGGCAGCTAGAGTGATCCAGAGACAAAAGTAAGGGCATGATACTCCTCTGCTCAGAATACTCAAATTCCTTCTATCAGATTCAGGATAAAGGCCAAAGGCCTCACATTGGCCTGCAGAGTCCTAAATTATTCATCTCCTGTTTCCTTTCTAACCAAAGCACCATCTTCTCCACCCCCATCCCACTCTGCTCTTTCCAACGAGGTAGGCACAGAACTGCTTCAGGCTCATTACTGCAGGGCCTGCTTTTGCTGCAGACGGAGTGCGGTTCACTGATTACTTCCTTCAGGTCTTTAAACAAATGTCACCTCAAAGAAGACTTTCTCTAACCATTCTATTTAATTGTTAAAATTAAAGCTGCCCATTCTCCACTGTCCGGTTATTCTCTGCTGTCTTCCCTGCTTTATACCCTCCACAGACTCAGTACCAGGAGAGTACATATTATTAATTTGACTGTGTATGCATCTTTCTGTATGTTGTGTATGAGTCTATATTCTCCAGTTACAAATGGAGATTCACGAAAACAAGATCTTTGTTTTGTTGTCTGAATCAGACAACATCTGTAATAATAGTTCCTGGCACATTTTAAGTGCTCAGTATATGTGTGGTGAATGAATATTTGATGAATAAAAAAGCACATGATCCCAGAAAGAAGCTGACTTGAATTATTAGGTGGTCCAGTTTTACTTTAAACAAATCTAATCCTTGTGATTTGTATTTATAGAGTTTTAACAGAAAATGCTGGGGGTTTTTCCCTATAATTTCTATTTCCTCTCCTGTTTCTTGAATTATCATAAAATATCTGTAATAGTCATATAATGAAAAGAAATCTGAAAATGGAATAGCCTCGTAGGTTTATAATATTTATGGTTTTCTTTATGTCTTTTTTAAAGATTTGTTTATTTTAGAAAGAGAGAGAGAGATAGCACAGTGGGAGGGGGAGGGGAGAGAGACTCTCCAGCAGACTTCACACTGAGCACAGAGTCTGACAGGGCACTCAACCTCAGGACCCTGAACTCACACTCTGAGCTGAAACCAAGAGTCAGACGCTTAACCGCCTGTGCCACAGAGGTACCCCTCTTTATATCTTTCTAAAATATTCCATGGAGGGGCACCTGGGTGGCTCCATCAGTTAAGTATCCAACTCTTGATTTCAGGTACTGATCTCAGGGTTGTAATATAGAGCTGGGTGTGGAGCCTGCTTAATTATCTTACACATTAGGAGGGACGAAATAAATAAATATATGAGATTATGAGAACAATTCTAGAAGAAAATAAAATGGGATAAAGGGTCAAGCATTGGTAGGTGGGGCACTTTGGATAACATGAAGACAGACATCATCTCTCAGAAGAAGATATTTTAAAAGAGAGAGAGAGTGAGAGTGAGCATCTCAGATATCTAAGGGAGAATATTTCAGCAATAGAAACTGACAAGTGCAAGTCTAGAAAGCTCCAGACAGCAGTCTCTGGATGTTGCGGCTGGAGAGGCACGGCTTCTATCAGCAAATGTATGAATTTTTCCCACTCTTCCATTGCATCTGTCTGTGGCCTTAGGACTTTTGACTAATAGAACAATCTAAATTATGAGGATGCACAGAAGGTAAAAATTCACCATTTTATGGTATGGAGCTCATTATGTACAGTCATGGGGTGGTGGGGATTAGACAAGTGCTGCTGAACAGCAGTTGGGAGATTCGGCATTTCTACATTATCACAAATTCCTCACAGTCACCTTTCTCCTCTTTCCTAACGTGGCAATAGGTTTCTGTCTGCATAATTGTTAGAAATACAAGTTTAACAACCAGTTTACGGCATAATTATTTCAGGCCAAATCCAAACAAACCTCCCTATCCACCCAATCCTCTTCCTTCAGTGCTTCATCCTTTTTTTCCTTCTGCTTCATTTCTATATTCTGTTATTTCACGTCTCTGTTGTCTTAGCATTTGTATGTTCACATGCGCACATACACTTAGAGAAATACTATTAATTATGTTTTATTCTGCATTTCAACTTGGTTTAAACATGTCAAAAGCAAGAATCACGGGGCGCCTGGGTGGCTCAGTCGGTTAAGCGACTGCCTTCGGCTCAGGTCATGATCCTGGAGTCCCGGGATCAAGTCCCACATCGGGCTCCCTGCTCTGCGGGGAGCCTGCTTCTCCCTCTCCTCCTCCCCCTGCTTGTGTTCACTCTCTCGCTGTGTCTCTCTCTGTCAAATAAATAAATAAAATCTTTAAAAAAAAAAAAAAAAGCAAGAATCACGTATTTTTATCTGTGTATGCTTGTAATATGCAACATGTTTGCATATTACCTAAAAGCATAATAAATATTTGTTACTTGAAATAATGCAAGGTTAAGCATAATAAAGGCATTGAGACAGGCATGTACAAAGTAACTCTCAGAAACTGAGTTTTTCCCTTTGAGCTAAAGGTTACAACATGTGAACAGCAATAATAATGTTCATTGTCCTATTTTGCTTTGCTTTTCTGCCAACTATTGATGAAAGGACCCGTTATCTCCTTTAGTCCCCATACCAACCTTAGGATGTTGGCACTTTTATCATCACTATTTTACAGATAAGGACACTTCAGCATAGAAAGGCTAAACAACTTACTTAACTTCATTCATTTAATAATAGGAGAAGTTAAATCCTATGACATCTGATTTCATAACCTGTATTTCTAAATCTGTGCTACAAATAGGGTGGAACATTTTGCTTAAGTAACAAAATCCCTATTCCAAGCTACTTAGAAATATCAAAGAAACAAAGTTGGTTTCAGGTAAAGCTGGATTCAGTAAAAAAAATACTGTGGAGCCACAGTAGTCTCTCTGTGTTGATGCTAATTTCCTCTCTGCTTTACTCTCAAGCCGATTCTTTATATTGTATACTTAGCTTCCAGCAGCTTCAGCCTACAGTCTAACCCCTAGCAGCAGCACTTATAAAAGGGAAATGATTTTTTCTGAGGATTACCATACCTCTCCAGAAGCCCTTTTAGCTCTGGATGGTGGGATGAATGCCAGTTGTCCCTGTCTGCACTATGGTTTCTGATACAAAAGGCTCAGATGGGTCAGCTTTCAGTCACCAGCCCACTGTGAACTACAGGTGTGGTCAGTTACTCCCTCTCCTCACCAGGTAAACATCTGCATTGAGGGCTGGGGAAAGAGAGATCTTAAATAAAACATGCGCTGTAGCCAGAAGAAGGGTCATACTGCACTGAGCAAAGAAGAGGTATATGCCTACTGGAGGTAAATAAGCTTTCATCCAAGTCATGGAAATAATTAAATGCCCAGTATAGGAGTTGGAATAATAATATTCTAGATGTTAGGAAACCATTAATCATGGATATAAAGATCTGTTCTCCAGTAATTCTATAGTTTCTTAAAGGAAAGGCAGTGAGTCTATATTTTTTACTGTTGTATCCTGAAAATCTAGAATGGTATCTGGCACAGAGTGACTGCATAATATATTTGCTGACTTGGAGTTAATTTAACAGACTTCAACAATAGGCAAGATATTAAGAGATTATTTATCAGTCCTAGTGAGACATCACATGTAACTTTTCAATTGAATCTTTCACTTTTCTTATCCACTCTCAGAATTTTAAACTAATTTCTATATTATAACTTTATATATGCCGATAAATAATATACCTAAATCTCCAGCCTTAACTGCTTCTCTGAATCATATATGAAACTTCCTTTTAGACTAGTTATCCAACAAGCACCTTAAATTAAGTATATTTAAAACTGAGCACATTATCAATTATCCAAAGTGTGTCCCTTTTCTTCAACATCCATTTTTTTTTAAAGATTTTATTTATTCATTTGAGACACAGAGATACAGAGAGAGAGAGAGCATGAGGAGAGGGAGAGGCAGAGAGGGAGAAGCAGGCTCCTCGCTGAGCAGGGAGCCCGATGCGGGGCTCAATCCCAGGACCCTGGGATCATGACCTGAGCCGAAGGCAGACGCTTAACCATCTGGGCCACCCAGGCACCCCTCAACATCCATTTAATAGATTGCACTACCTTGTATCTCTGGGCTTAGTTACAAAAACGTGAGATATAAAATCATTTCAGGTGTTCCCTTTATACACCTGAACAAGGGTGAACTTGTGAAAAAGTTCTCTCAACTCTGCTGCCTTATCATTTCTCATATCTGTGTCTTCCAACCTTATGGATTATAATAACTTAATTAGTACCTTACTTGATGTCTGTTACCTGGATTATCAAAATAATCATCTTTCTTGCAGCTTTATTGAGATATAATTGACAAATAAAATTGTAAGATAGGTAAAGTGTGCAGAGTGATGGTTTGATATGTGCATACATTGCGAAAGGGTTTCCCCCATCTAGTTAACATATCCTTCACTTCATATATAGTTACCCTTTTTACTTGTTGATGAGAACATTTAAGTTCTACTCTCAGTAAATTCCAGTTACACGATGCAGTGTTATAATGCAGTAACCATATCATACATAAGATCTTCTTATGTTATAGCTGAAAATTTATATCCTTTAATCACCTCTCTCCCTGTTTTCCTTGCCCCCACCCCCAGCCCTTGGCAGCCATTTTTCTACTCTTTGTTTCTATGAGTCTGACTTTTTCTTTTTTTCTTTTAGAGTTTACATAAAAGTGGTATCATACAGTATTTGTCTCTTTCTGTCTGGCTTATTTCAATTAGCATAATGCTAATTATGTTCTGTGGGGTTTTTGTTTGTTTTTGTGAATCCTACAGGTTTATCCATGTTGTCACAAATGACAGGATTTCCTTCTTGTTTAAGGTTGGATTATCTCTCTCTCTCACCATATATATATGTATATATTTCTTCTGTGCTTTACGCTCAGGCATTTCCCTTTCTCAATCTTGACAGAGTGATCTTCTGTAGTAAATGAACCTCATCAGTCAGACTGGCCCGAGCTCCGGGTTGTCTCTCAAACTTTGTAATTGTCCAAACCATATTCTTTGTTCTTTTTTTTTTAAAAAAAGATTTATTTATTTATTTGAGAGAGCGAGAATGAGAGAGAGAGTACATGAGAGGGGGGAGGGTCAGAGGGAGAAGCAGACTCCCCGCCGAGCAGGGAGCCCGATGCGGGACTCGATCCCGGGACTCCAGGATCATGACCTGAGCTGAAGGCAGTCGCCTAACCAACTGAGCCACCCAGGCGTCCCCATATTCTTTGTTCTTAGTGGTTCACAGTAGTTGAGGATATGCTAAGGCCCTGAGTGTCCCGAAGGGGAAGATTGCATTCAGCTCAATGCAGACTAATTGGAAGTCAGATCCTCAGGCAGCTGCTGAGAAAGTGTGTAGTTAAGTCCCTTCCATGGAGAAACTGGGGGAAGTCCACTCTTGCTACTTCTTCTGCCCTGGGCCAGGGTATATAGCTGGGGGTGGCGGGGAGGGAGAGAGGGGAGTGTACCTGTGCCAGTTAGGAGCTGCTGCTTTGTTTGCTACAGTCCTGTGGCTTCCAGACCAGCTGATATGGAGACCCATCTCTTGGCAGCAGCTGCAAAAGCTGTGGCACTGAGGTATCGCAGGCTCCTTTCGGGGAGATACTGGTGTCTTGTAGTGTGCTACAGGGAGATGGCTAGGGAGGTGTCCCTTGGTTGCTTCATTCCCTGAGAGGATCAGAGACAGACCCCTGATTCATGCTAAATTACCCTTAAGCAGTAACATTTAAAGTACGCAGATGGAATATGTACAATGGAATATTACCCAGCCATCAAAAAGAATGAAATCTTGCCATTTACAGTGACATGGACGGAGCTAGAGTATATTATGTTAGGCGAAGTAAGTCAGTCAGAGAAATACAAATACCATATAATTTCACTTATGTGTGGAATTTAAGAAAAAAAAAACAGATGAACATAGGGGAAGGGGAGAGAAAAGAGAGGGAGACAAACCATAAGAGACTTTTTTTTTTTAAAGGGTTTTATTTATTTGTCTGTGAGAGAGAGATATATATAGTGAGAGCACAAGCAGAGGGAACTGCAGGCAGAGGGAGAAGACAACTCCCCGCCGTTCAAGGAGCCCGATGCGGGACTCGATTCCAGGACCCTGGGATCATGACCTGAGCCAAAGGCAGACGCTTAACGGCCTGAGCCACCCAGGCATCCCAAACCATAAGAGACTCTTAATTACAGAGAAAAAACTGAGGGTTGCTGGAGGGGAGGTGGGCAGGGAACGGACTAAATGTGTGATGGATATGAAGGAGGGCGCTTGTTGGGTTGAGCACTGGGTGTTGTATGTAATTGGTGAATCACTAAATTCTACTCCTGAAACCAATCTTACACTATATGTTAACTAGCTAGAATTTAAATAAAAATGTGGGGGGAAAAGTATGCAGATGGATCTCTTTCAGGGAAAGGCTGGGAGATGGGCATTATTGTCTGTTCCTTCTTAGTTGAGCCCTGAGGAGATAATCAGTTAAGAACTCCTTATTTTGCTACAGCCCTTGGGGGTCCCATGAATGAAAACCCTATTAACTATCAGAGCTAGGCAGTCTGGGATCCCATCCCTTGGGGAGCAGCCATAAAACCTGGGGCCAGGGTTGGAGTTTATAGTGAGAATGTATCTCCGCCTCTCCTACCCTTTTGGATATGTTTTCTTGTTTGCCCACTGTGGAGGAGTCATTCAGTTTCTGGATTTCTTTCAGAGGTAATTGCCTGGTGTGTAGCTGTATATTTGATGTGTCCATAAGAGGTAGGGAGTTCTGGAGCCTCCTATGTCACCATCTTGGTTTATCTCCCGCCAAGAAATCCTCAAAATTATTTTCTTAGTTTCCTTCTTCAACTGGAATTTCATACTCTCAAATCCTCCTATCTTTTTCTTCCAATTTTCTTTTTTATTTAGTATAGACTTAATGGTCATCCATTTATTTATTTATTTTATTTATTCATTTGAGAGAGAGAGCACAAGCCGAGGAAGAGGCAGAGGGATAGGGAGAAGCGGATTCTCCGCTGAGCAGGGAGCCTGACTCGGGGCCCCATCCCAGGACCTCACAATCGTGACCTGAGCTGAAGGCAGATGCTTAACTGACTGAGCCATCCAGGCAGCCCTTAATGGTCATCCATTTAAATGATGTTTTAACATATATCTGAGTCCTTCTCCCTTTACCTATTTCCCAGATCCCAGCCTAAGGTAGCTTATCCTACCTGCTTTCTCTTCTCTGGATTTCTTATTAGACAGGCTAGAAAATTGTTGTGGTTCTTTTCTTAATATTTTATATTTAGACATGTAGATCACAAGAAGAGGAGATTTAGGGAAAACCATTTACGGAGAAATCCAGCAATGTTGAGCAGTGGGTAAAATGGTTACACTCTTTAGTTAGAGTAGCTGGTTCCCTGTTCTATGGCTCTATGTGTTGTGGTAATATTATCTAATTCTTGTGGAGAATGGTAAGGTGAAGGTAAACACATTCTGGAGAAACAGAGTGAGATAGAATTTTGTTAAATAGAAATTACAGTTGATGCAATAAGTCAAAGATGGCTCTAAATCTTTTAGACCAAAGTCAGAGTATCTGACTTAGTAAGGGGAGATATTCAAAAGCATTATTATTTTTTTTTTTTTAAGATTTTATTTATTTATTTGACAGAGAGAGACATAGCGAGAGAGGGAACACAAGCAAGGGGGAATCGGAGAGGGAGAAGCAGGCTTCGCGCAGAGCAGGGAGCCCGATGCGGGGCTTGATCCCAGGACCCTGGGATCATGACCTGAGCCAAAGGCAGACGCTTAACGACTGAGCCACCCAGGCGCCCCTCAAAAGCATTATTGAATGGAGGAGGAAGGGACTCTTGAAATGGGGTGGGGGCAGGACTGTTGCATTAGGGAGAACACTGAAATAAGCTCTGCAGGTGTCTGAAGGGTTAGGAAAAAAATGGGTTTTCTTTTCTAGAGGGAACTGAACAGGGCTAGATGAACTGAGTGTGGGAAAGTGGGATGAGAAAAATGGCATGATTGGATAGTAGATCAGAGCATGTTTTACCAGGAGTGAGTCTATTTTTGAAAGAGGGCTTTGAGAAGTACTATATGACGGCTCAGGATGAGGATGGGTCACAATCAGGGATCTGGGGAAAGAATCTTAATCAATGTTTTGTTAATAATCATTTTGTTCTGATTAAACAGTGGGGACCAAGTAGTTAAGCTAATCATTTGTGAAACAATGAATGGAGATTTGGATGGTCTGTGTCTGGCCTTATCACAGATAAACAATGAGGGGCTTCTTTGAGTCTCCTCTCAGTCATATGCGGAGGGATGGTCTGTGCAGTAAGCCATTTCCTGAAACACAAAATGTGGGAGAATTTCTCAACACTTCCTATTTTCTAGCATCACAGGGCTTGAACAATGTTCAACATGGCCATTGGACAAACAGAAGAGAGGGTCCAAATTAGGATAAAAAAGTCCAGGTTGGTACATTTTTAGTAAATTATCTTAATAAATGTGTATTATAGATGGTTGGTGAAATAAAGCTCATTTGGAAAGAGAGGACTAAAAATATCTGAAACTATTACTCAGGGCCAAAAATAATTTGTACATTTTTTTTCTTGAATGAGTGAATGGATAAAAGAATAAAAATGAATAATATCATCACTACTGACTCTAGTCTATAAAGAAAAAAAATGCCTATTTGACACTTCTACTTAGTCACTGAATAGATCTCTCAAAAGGAATTCTCAATTCTAGTCATTCTCTGCACCACTGCCTTCCCCTAAAAAGAAAAAGAAAGTAAAACTGGTTTTCCAGTATTCTCAGATTAGTAAAAGGGACCACCATTCACCAATCTTTCATGGCCAAAGCTAAGTGTTATCCTTGCTTCTTTTCTTTTCTACCCTGTATTTAATCTATCAACAAGTACTTTGGGAACTATCTTCAAATATATCCTGAATATAATTACTTCTGTTCCTTTTTTTTTTTTTTTGGTGACCACCTTAGTTCACACCATCATCTATTACACTACCATAGTAACTAACTGGTTGATTTGCTTCCAAGTTGGTTGCCTTAGACTGTTTTCCAGGCAGCAGCCAGAATGATCTTTTAAGAAGTTAATCACATCATTCCCTGTTTTAAACCGATTTATAATTTCCCACTGCTCTCAGAATAAAATTAAATCTCTTATTATGGCCTAAGAAGATTTACATAATCTTTTACTATGTAACTGTGGAGGCTGCTCTCTTGCATTGTTGCTCTTGCTCACTGGACTTTATCCAGTTTGAGCTCCTAACAATTTCTTCCAAACACCAAACTAATTGCAGGTGGATAGCCTTTAGTCTTACTCTTCTCTCTGTCCAATGCATATTTCTCCAGATTTCTCATCCTTTTGTGTGTTTTTTTTTCTTTTACACAATCATGCGTCAGTGATCATTCTGGCATTCACAGAATCCCCTCATCCTTTTTATTTATTTTTTTTTATAGATTGTATCCTGTCTCATCTTCTCCCCTATAAAATAGAACATGCAGGGTATCTACGTTAAAATGGTAACTAAATGCAATAATAACAAAAAAAAAGTGCTTAGGATCTTTCTTAGCACATGATGGTATTCATCATCACTGCCATCTTCAACATCACACCCACAAAATTATTTTGCTAATTTATATGTATTATTGAATACTGTCTCTCTTAGAATGAAGTCCTATGAGAGGAAAGACTTTGGCTTGTCTACCCTTTATCAAAAGAAGTATAATGTCAGGCATGGAGTGAGGAGTCAGTAAATACTCACTGGATGATTTCTGTAAGAATTGTCATCTAAACAGTGTCTCTTATCAATGCTTCTAGTTTTCAAGAGGTGCAGGTAGCCTCATGTCACTCAGGTGGTGGTATTTATGTTAAGAGAACACAGAGAAGTCAAGGAGAGAGAAAACCAACACTGTATCAAAAGGGCAAGATATCAAAGAGCACTGGAAAATCATTTATCACCATTCAGAACATAAAAGTAGCTCCGGTGACCCATAAGCAACTCTAATGACCCAGACAGTAGATATAGTAAGCCAGTAATTTTGTTGTTGCCTTTGAATCAGACATCTATTGCTTTTTGGTCTAGTAACCTCCCACACTCATGACTCTTTTGTCCCTTGTCTGTTGTGATTTCTACTTTCAGCACTTCTTAACCATGTTTCTCCTTTCACCATGTTATCTATTGAGCTTTGTGTTTAAACTCTCCATTATAGATTTGATTGCATAATGATCATCTGTGGCAGATGATGACATCTTTGGTCGTCTACTTAATAGTGGTCACTCATATTTCTTGCTAAAAGAAGCTCTGTTTTGTTTGGGTACCAGTGGTCAGTTCTGGTGATGATTCACGATTGCTTTAGTTCAGTTATGCTTGCCTGACTCCCACTGAAATAGAATGTGAGTGAGAAATTAGGGGTTGCCTATCGGAGAGCTTCTGAAAAAGGTTTTGTTTTCTAATAAAAATTGAGAATGTCATGCGAGAACGCTTTAGCTCCTATTCCCTTCCATTTCATACCCCATGCTGTCTTGAGACCACATAATGCCTGAAATTGTGACAATCAACTTAGAGCTGTGAAGTTTGACGCCTCAGATGTAAAGATAATATGCTGAGGAGATGTCACATAATGACATAGTTATGCCTTCAGCACTATTCTCGGAGTGGCTGCGCTACTGAAGGAGCCCCTCAAGTGAACAATACATTTCCTTGCAGTTCCAGCCACTTTTGGCCAATTTTTGTTACTTCCAGCTGGACAAATCCTGATACACTCCCCAGTGGATAGTAATATTAATGAAGTGATTTCTCTACAGAGGACACCAAAGCATGATGGAATGCCTCTAATTTCTAGGAGAAATACTTGGTCTGGCATGTTGTGACTACAGCACTGGAATCACAAAATTCAAAGCGTGGCCAATAACGGATAGAGGACTATCTGTAACCTTTATTCTCCGAAGATGGTGTGGGAAGAACAGGGTCTGAGAGGCACTCTATGTATTCATTCCCAAGGCATTTTGCCATTTTATTTTTATTATTTATTTATTTATTTATTTTTTAAAAGATTATTTATTTGAGAGAGCGAGAATGAGAGAGAGAGAGAGTACATGAGAGGGGGGAGGGTTAGAGGGAGAAGCAGGCTCCTCGCTGAGCAGGGAGCCCGATGCGGGACTCGATCCCGGGGACTCCAGGATCATGACCTGAGCCGAAGGCAGTCGCTTAACCAACTGAGCCACCCAGGCGCCCCAATTGCCATTTTATTTTTAAAAAGTGGAAGAATCAGCTTTTTATATAAGACCCATAGCTGATCACAAAACAGTGTAGATGTGTTACATACCCCTAACTAAATCTTTGTCCTGTGTTTCCTTGCCTCATGTTCCCTTACCCAACTTTTATATGAGCTTCCAGTGGGAGAAGATGACTCAGAACTTTTGTTGCATAGAAGAAAAGTAGATGTTAAAAAGGTGGTAGGATAATTAATGAGATACAGATTATTGGGTGCAAAATAAAGCTGTGCTCTCACCTCAAAGCCTAGAGTGTAAATATTAGAACCTAACACAGAGTAATTAATGGACAGTGTTATATACATTTGTAGTTGTGTATTTTTGAACAAAAATCAATATATGGCTAGTCATCAAAAAAAAAAAAAAGGCTAGTCATCTACTCTATACCTAAATACACAAGTAGTTTGTTAAAGAACTTCAGAATAAGTGCATGTAAAAAAGACCAATAACTAGTCTATTCTACTTTTGAATATTTTTAAATTGACTTACTCTTTGTGTTCCCTAATGTGCTCAGAGTTAATTAAATGTTACTTCTCTTCTTCATAAGTAATAACAAAGAAGCCATTTAAAGCAAATCTGATTATTCTCTTAGATAACCCCTTCATAATGTATTTTGCTTGTGTGTCTGAATCAAGTGTTTGTAGTACTTCTTTTTTTTTTTTTTTTAAGATTTTATTTATTTATTTGACAGAGAGAGACACAGCGAGAGAGGGAACACAAGCAGGGGGAGTGGGAGAGGGAGAAGCAGGCTCCCCGCAGAGCAGGGAGCCCGATGTGGGACTCGATCCCAGGACCCTGGGATCATGACCTGAGCCGAAGGCAGTCGCTCAACCGACTGAGCCACCCAGGCGCCCTGTAGTACTTCTTTGAAAAGAAGGAATTGCTCTCCAGCTGGACTGAATTATTAGCATTTCCAACAATTGTATTTTTAAAGTATGTCAGAAAGTGACATAAAAGTACTAGTTACAGTCAGTCATGAAGCCACGTTATAAAGTGGCCTATCACATTTCAAACCTTGCATTTTGTCATTCTTTGAAGTAGTCTTCTTCCCCCAAAAGAGGAGGTGGGGGATCTATCACTAAAAATGACATGAATCTCAGATACTGCTGACAGACAGAACCTGTCTCCTCATCCCTGTAGCTGTAGGCTGCTGAGGATTTGTTGAAAGATCCACAGTGACAGTGGAAAGTTTTATATACCCAGGTTTTTTTTGTGTGTGTATATTTTATTTTTTTATTTTATTATTTTTATTTTTTTTATTCTTATGTTAATCCCTGTGTGTGTGTATATTTTAAATAAATAACTCAAAGTGACGTGTTATAAAGCAGCATTTCTTAATCTATGATAAATACTTAGAAGGAAGTATCATATGTGAATGTGATACTACATATGATAATTTATTAACACATATCTATAAAGCTTTAGGAAATGGCTAATTCCGAGTCATTTCTGACTAAGAATACTTTTTGAAACCATGCAGGTAAAGTAAATTCATCTTCCTTTAATCAATAACTTTCTTCTTTTTGCCTCCACATCATCATACCTATAACAATTTAACAAATTATTCCGTCATTATATTTTATATCATCACACATGTTTTACCCATTGCATCTTAAACCTATTAATTAGTTGACCTCAGCACAATTACAAGCTACTTCAGAAATCTGTTGATTGACTCAATCTTACTTACTATACTTGTATTAGAAATAAATTATTAATGGGACACCTGGGTGGCTCAGTTGGTTAAGCATCTGCCTTCGACTCAGGTCATGATCCCAGGGTCCTGGGATGGAGCCCCATGTCGGGCTCCTTGCTGAGCAGGGAGCCTTCTTCTCCCTCTCCCTCTGCCCCTCTCCCCGCTCGTGCTCTCTCTGTATCTAAAATAAATAAATACAATCTTTTAAAAAAAAAGAAATAAATTATTCTTAAAATATGTTTTAGCGTTTTGTGGAATTGCATTATACATGTAGACAAGTGCACATACAAGTATTCAGCTTGATGTATTGCTACAAACTAAACACACCCACAATATACATAAAGTACAAAAATCTTAAATATACAGCTCAGTTTTTATAGATGGTTATACATGTATAGTAACCACCAAGATTGAGATACAGAACATTTCCCACAACACACAAGGCCCCTCCTGTTGATTCTGAGTCAATATGCTCCAGAGCTAATCAGTTATTGTGACTTCTATACTTATAGATTAGGTATTTTTGCTCTGCTCTTTTTTTTCCCATTCTTTTTTCTCACAGTGTTTGTTTATATATTTTTGTATCAAGTTGCTTATGTTTATGAATTCTGTATTCTGCTATTAAACTCATTAAGCACCTAGTTGTATTTTATAGTTTTAAAATACCCATTTGTTTTTTTGGAATCTATTTTACTTCACTGTTGAAATCCTCAATTTTAATCAGTATTTTTCCATCATTTCCTATATATGTTTCAAGTATTAATCACAAATTAAAAAAAAAAATCTTGTCTGCTATCTCCAGAGACTAGATTATCTATGCATTTGCTTTCTTGTCACTTCTCCTTTGATTTTTGGTCATATTTTCCTAACATTTCACGTACATCATGGTTTTGTATTATATGGTTAGACAAAAAACTATAGAAGCTGCAAATGACATCCCCCACCGAAGCTTTTCCTTTGAAGCTGAGAGTCTGCTCACCCCAACCAGAGCTAGGTTGCTGGTTTAGTAAGACCCAGTCCTCCTTGTTTTTCAAGATGACCCTCCTGGTATTTTTTTTTTTTTTTTTAAGATTTTATTTATTTATTTATTTGAGAGAAACAGCATGAGAGGGGAGAGGGTCAGAGGGAGAAGCAGACTCCCTGCCGAGCAGGGAGCCCGATGCAGGACTCGATCCCAGGACTCCGGGATCATGACCTGAGCTGAAGGCAGTCGCCCAACCAACTGAGCCACCCAGGCGCCCCCCTCCTGGTATTTTTCAGACCCTTAATGGGTCTCTGACATGTCAGATCTGTGAGACTACGAGAGAGTTTCCGTTCTGCCCTTAAAGATTTTGTGCTTGGCTTTTTATCCTTCTGTCCTACATGGGCTTCAAAAGTCATAAAGGAAAATGTTATTTTTCTGTGGTCGGTTCCTTCCTTCTAGTGGAACTTTGTCTCCTAAGTGTTACTAGACTCTGGAGGATTTCATTCTACCTTGCCAGTTTATCCTACTAGTCTCCTAGCTGCCCCCAGAAGTTATAGTTAAGCCCAGCTATGAATTTGAGACTCTGATGGTTGCAGTCCATCATACCAGCCCTAATCAACTGCCAAAACATCATTGCTTTCTTTCCAACAATAAAGTCTCTCCTGACTGGGCCAAGCTGCATTTCAGCCTATTCTCAGAAATGGCAAGTGACTTCACATTTTCAGTTTATCTGGTCCTCATTGCTCCCACAGTCCTCAGTGTTTTTTTAAAATAAAGTTTTAAAGCTTATTTGTCTTTTGTAGCAGCTGCATTAAGAGCATTGGCCAACATCTTCACCATCTTTTGCCACAATGATACCTTCCATGTAAAGATGCATAGTATAATAGATCTCTTTTCCCTCCTAACTCCTTCCACTTAAGCCCTTACCTGCTCAGAGTACTGTTTAAGAAATCTAATTTTTAGAAAGATTACAAAAGCTGTGACATTTTTAAAAAAAGATTTATTTATTTGAGAGAGAGAGAAAGAGCGAGCCTGAGCTGGAGGGGCAGAGGGAGAGGGAGAAAGAATCTCAAGCAGACTCCGCACTAAGTGTGGGGCTGATGTGGGGCTCGATCTCACAACCCTGAGATCATGACCTGAGCCGAAACCAGGAGTTGGATGCCTAACCAACTGCACCACCCAGGCACCCCAAAAGTGGGGCCTTTAAATGCACTTGTGCATGTATATGTGTATGCATCTGTATGAAAATGATTGGAAAATGATTAAAGATCCAACAGATTAGCAGGTATCACCATTTGTAGATGTTCCAAAAACATGTCAAATTCAGTGTATCAAAATTAAAGTCTTCTCCATCCCCACCATAAATTTTGCTTTTCTTCCATCTGTATTGTACAGTGCCCATTGTGGCTGCATAAAGCTAGAAAGTTGGGAGATTATCTCTTTTACCTCTGACATGAAATTTATAAATGAATCCTGGGATTCTCTTTGCTAAAACACTCTCCCTTTACTCCATTAGGGCTTACTCCAAGTTCATTTTTTCAATTACCTTCATTATAGCAACCTCCCAGTGAACTTTCTTCTTCCAGTCTGATGCCCTTCTAATCATTCTTTCCCATAATTGCCAGTTACATTTCTAAGAGAGAAAAGAACTGTGTAACTTTTTGATTTAAACCTTTCTGAATAAATTTGTTAGTAACTACTGATACATTGGCTTAGCACATAATGCATTTCTTTCTTTCTTTTTTTTTTTTTTTAAAGATTTTATTTATTTATCTGACAGAGAGAGAGAGACAGCTAGAGAGAGAACACAAGCAGGGGGAGTGGGAGAGGGAGAAGCAGGCTTCTCGCCGAGCAGGGAGCCCGGTGCAGGGCTCGATCCCAGGACCCTGGGACCATGACCTGAGCCGAAGGCAGACGCTGAACGACTGAGCCACCCAGGCGCCCCAGCACATAATGCATTTCTTAATCTGATTTCTGCCTTACTCTCTGGTGTCTTACTCTTGTCTTGTATACCCTTCTCTCCAGAATATAATGGCCCCTGCAGCGTCCCAAATGCAGAATGGCACTACCATATCTACATTTTTTATGATGCTCTTCTCTTGACTTGGAATACATTTTAAATTTTCTTCTCTGAATAACACCTATGGTTCCTTCAAAAGTACCCCCACATGTTTGTCTTGATGTCTCATGAGTGACAATAGAGTCTCCTTTGTTGAACTTCCAAAATACCCCCATGCATACCTCTGTCATGGGTCTTAATCATAGTCATTTTAAATCTTTGCCATGTTTCTCCTGCTAGAGTGTAAATACCTTGAGAACAAGCACCTTATTTATTTGACTTTATATTCTCAAAACCTATCACCATATATGTTACAGAGGAAAAAGTTTGTTGAGAAGAATGAGATTATATTGATGAAAAATCTGCAGATGGTGCCTTTATTATTCCCCCATATTACAGTTTTAAATCAGTAGTATAGGCATATTACTCTCAAGAGGACAACTTATTATGGAACAACCTATTCTTTTTGTTTATCTTTGAGTTATTCATCTTTTAATTATTTTTCTTTCCTCAAGACAGTTTTAGATGTTTTGCGATACTTTTTTTGCAAAAACTCTTAAAGATCAATATTCGTTAGGTAATACAATTATTAGATAAACCCTTTGCTTAAGAACCAAATGTTTTTATTATTTCATTTTCTATCAGTGTTATTTATTGATAAACACTGGTCAGTTTCAGGATAGAAATTTAGCAAGAGTAACATTTCTGTACCATTTTCTGTCGGATTAGCACATGCTTTACAGGTGATTATCTGGAATTGGAATTAATAGGTTTTTATTTTAGCCATAAAACTTTGTTGACAGTTAATATGAAATCTTCATAATTAAAAAAAATTGTTAGGTTTTCTCATGAGTACAGTTTTCATCCTTTATAAAAGTTAAAGTGAGTTATACTTAGCTATTTTAGCAAAAGATAAAATTCATCTCACTCCATCCTTTTTCCTTGACTTTTCACTGAATTAAATAATAGGAGCTGGTAACACCCTAAACTGATGCCATCTGCTGTGATGACAGAATTTCAACATTGTGACAACAATGTCATATCAAATATAAAGACTGATAGATTTAGGGAAAATTAAATAGTGTAAAAAGAAATGTTGAAACAATTAGTAAATGTGTTAGCGAACATTTTTTAAAATGTGAAAGGTAAATGGATCTTGGCTTTAAGTATGATACAGTTTCAATTTCTTGATTTTTCTCTTTAGTGGAAACACAGATGTGTTCACCATGTTTTATTGCAGTAGTATTTTAATCAAAATAAAACATTTTTCTATGGCGGTGGATATGTTCTCTCTATATAGCCTTCCTATGTGATATGATTTCAGGCCCTACATCTTAATGGTCCACACAAGGGAACAGACCCAGATTACAGAAAAACTTCTTGGCATAAACTTGGTTGTACTACAGAAAGAAAAAAAGAAAGGAAAAAATGTTGTGCCAGTTAGAGATGCTTACCACAAATATTATAATGTACAGTAAAGAACTGTAGCATGTACTAAGAGATGCTAAACAAGTATGGTCACTCATAGTTTTTTGGTTTCTTAAGTCAAAAGTACCCTTATATTCAACACTTAACACGGGTAAGAGACTGAAAATGTTTAATACGAAATTACACCTAAAATCACACAGTGAAAAAAAACTTTAAAATAGACACTGATTTGTATATCAAAAAATGAAATCTAGAGTTTACTCTTCAGGTCTATAACTGTCAACAATATAGAATATCTGTAAAAATTTCAATGAATCTGCAAAATCAGTGTTAATTTTAAAATGTGTATAGATCACTTTTTATGGGGTAATTTTAATTATTTGCTTTTAATACTTTAATACATTTTATTGTAAACTGACATTAAAATAACCTATATGTAGCACTTAATATTTTACTGTAAAATATGTAAACTATATTTCTGGTAGAGTTTTACTGAAAATATAATATCACATATGCTGTTAAGTGCTGAGTTTTACGTTGAAGATAGGAATTTATGGAAAGGAGAGACTCCTGCAGGTCAAATATTTAGAAATGTTACAAAACAACTGGATTTTGAGCTGGACTTAAAATTATGTGTAGTTTTATAAAGTTGGACATAATTTGAATAAGATAGTATTATAATATGAATAAATAGACAGTAATTATTGTATTCAACAAATCCACAATAACTATTATAGATAACAAATATGTAATATATATATATTTACTTTACAGTTAAAGTGCGTATATCCTAAGTATTCAGATTAATGAATTTATACAATTATAAACCTATTTAACCAATACCCAAAACAAGATACATAACATTTATGTTCCTCTAAAAACTTTTCCACCTGTCTCTCCAGTCAGGTTTCTCTCTTCCTACCTCACACATTCCCCCAGTTTCTCGCTACCACTCTCTGATGTCTGTTAACATAGGTTAATTTTGTCTGTTTGGGGGCTTAAAATAAATTCAGTTATACAGAATGTAGTCTTTTGTGAATGACATTTTTTTTCTCAGCATATATATATATATATATGATATATATATATATATCTTAATACTCATCATTATTGTGATTTTGTGTTCATTCATTTTATTGCCAAAAAGCATTTCATTGGATAGATTACTACAATATATTTATTCATTCACCTATTAATGAGTATTTGAGTTGTTTCCAGTTGGAGAAAGGTTATTAACAAGATTATGATAAATATTCATGTACAAGTATTTGTGTCGATAATGTGCTTGCCATCAAACATTCCTTTGGGAATGTCCATTCATATATTTTGTTAATCTTTTATGTTGTTTTACTTCTTATTGGTATGTTATTATCATGATGTAAGTGTTCTTTCTATACTCTAGATAAAATTTCTTTTCAGAGATAGTTTTTTTTCCTTCACATCTGTGGCATGTGTTTTCACTTAATGTTGTATTTAAGAAAGAAAAGACACTTTATTTATTTTTAAAGATTTTATTTATTCATTTGAAACAGAGAGATAGAGAGCGAGAACATGAGCAGGGGAGAGGCAGAGGGCGAGGGAGAAGTAGGCTCCCTGCCGAGCCAGGAGCCAGACGCCGGGCTCAAGCCCAGGATCCTGGGATCATGACCTGAGCCGAAGGCAGACGCTTAACCATCTGAGCCACCCAGGCGCCCCAAGAAAAGACATTTTAAAATGTCTTTAGAAATACGTACATACATGCATGTATGTAGTCTGTTTCTGGAATTCCTATATGAATTCTGAATGCCAACACTATATTCTGTTGATCAGTATAGTTTTATAGCTAGCTTTGAAATAAGATACTGCAAATACTCCAACTTAGTTCTTCTTCAAAATTGATTTAATCATTCTAAATCCATTGCATTCTCATAGAAATTTTAGAATCATCTTGAAACATTTACAAAAATATCTTGATAGAATTTTTGAGAGTTTGTTAAATCTCTAGATCGGTTTGGAGAGAATGAATATGTTAAAAACTAGATGGTGCACACTGTGAGCTGTGAGCATGATAGATATTTCCATTTATTTATATCTTTTATGTTTTTCCCAACAATATTTCATAATTTTCCATGTACAGGTATTATGGGGTAAATTGTGTTTCCCCAAAATCCATATATTGAAACCGTAATCCCCAGTATCTTAGAATGTCATTGTATTTGGAGATAGGGCCTTTAAAGAAGTAATTAAGTTAAAATGAGTAATTAAGTTAAAACCAATGTGACTGGTGTTCTCTCTTTTTTTTTTCCCTTTAGAGATTTTATTTATTTATTAGAGAGAGAGTGCATGAGCAGGGGGAGGGGGAGGAGGAGGGGCAGAGGCAGAGGGAGAGGGACAAGCAGTTTCCCCACTGAGCAGGGAGCCTGACCAGGGGCTCCATCCCAGGACCCTGAGATCATGAACTGAGTCAAAGGCAGACGCTTAACCACCTGAGCCACCCAGGTGCCCTATGACTGGTGTCCTTATAAGAAGAGGAGATTAGGAGACAGACAGTGAAGAGACCACCATGTGAGGACACAATGAGAAGGCAGCCATCAGCAAACCAAGAGAGGCCTCAAAAGAAACCAAACGTGCCTACAACTTGGTCTTAACTTCTAGCTTCCAGAACTGTAAGAACATACATTTCTCTAACACTATAAATTTCCCTAAGAATATACATTTCTCCCTAGTTTGTGGTATTTTGTTAGGTCAGTCCTCGCAAACGAATACAACCAGCTTTGCACATATTTGGTAAAGTTATACCTAAGTATTTCATGTTTTTGCATGTTATTACAAATGATATTATCATTTAATAGTATTAATTCATAGCCTGCAGTCCTGATAAATTTACTTATTAGTTATCATAGCTTTTTTATTCCTCAGAATATTTTATGTACCATGATATTTTCATCAGTGGAGAATATAATTTTCTCTTTTTTCCCAATCTGTATGTCTTTTTTATTGCATTTTATTGGATTACTGCACTGGTTAGAGCCCTACATATAAAATATGCATCAGATATATAAAATAATAATAATAATAATATAATATATTGCTGTAATATATATATATATTCCCCCACCCCCACAAACTGGACCATGAGGTTGGCCAAAAAGAAAACCCAAATAACTTCAGTAGTGTCAATATTACATTGTTTTCTTTAGTATCATAATAATTAACCTGCAATAAAGGATTTTAAAGGACACTAGCTGTACTTCATGAAAATGCTAAAAATACATAAATCTATTCATTAATTTAGAAAAACAAAAAGGAGAAAAATACGTTTGATTGACAGCTTCAAAAATGACTCAAATAATGTCCTCCCTGTATTTTCCTTCTTCTTTTTTTAAATTTTCTTTCTTGATTAGTTACTTTCCACATTGATCCTGGCCTTGGCTACATGACTCACTTTGGGCAACAGGATGATAGCAATTATTGCAAAAGTCCAGGCACATTGGTTGCACAATTGTGTGAATGCAGTTAATGCTACTGAACCATACACTAAAAATTGTTGAGATAGTAAATTTTATGTTGTATGTATTTTGACACAACTAAAAATAATAAGAAAAGAAGTCCTTGTATATTAGAATATACCCTTTTATTGCTCGTGGACTAGCCTAGTGAAGAATCAATCAGAGATTATGTGAAGGCAAACCAAGTTACTTAAATGACAGCCAGCTAACCTTCAGACATGTGAATGAGATTATTTTAGATTATCTAACCTCAGCTGACCTACCACTTGACCACAAATGCATGAAATCAAAAGATACATCATCCAGGCTAACCAGACATAAGAACCCACCATTTATTCTTGAGAGAGAATAAATGGTGCTTATTTTAAGTCAGTAATTTTGAGGGGATTTTTTTCATACAATAAAAGTGATATAATTTAGATTGAAACAGAGATATCACAAGAATTATAATAAACTTTAATCAAATTATGGAAGTTTTATAAACAATTATGTACCAATAAATTTGAAGGCATAGATATAATGGAAACATTACCAGGAAATAGAAAGTGCCAAAATGTCAAAAAAGAAAATAGAAAACTTCAAAAGACCTATAACGAGTACATAAATATAAATCAACCCAGGCCAAGATGATTGTAAAGCCCTATGAAATTTTTAGATAAATTTGTTCCAGGAAGTATAAACATCAGGAAACTCAACTATTCATTTGATAGAGTAAGTACAGCCTTGGCACTAAACCAGACAAAGATAGTACCAGGGAAAAAATAAAATACTGATTTTATTTATTAATATAAGTGACAAAAATCCAAATATAAACTTAAAATTTTTACATCATGATCAGGTAGGATTTTTCCCAGGAACTGGAAAAATAGTTATAAATTATTTATTTAAAAATGGTTATATATAATTTTATATGTATTATCACTAATGTAAGTATATCAATGTTCTAAAGAGGGAAAAATCATATCATAATTTTAATATTTATAAAAAAAGCATCTGAAAATTTTCAAAATGTAATTAAGATTAAAATTCTAAAAACACTAGGAGGAAAATAAAATTTCCTCCCTAGAGCAAAACTCAATTAATGGGGATAACAGACACATTCCATTTAAGATCAGAAATAAAACATGGATTCCTACTATCATTTTTGCTGTCCTTTACAATATTGGATGTTCTGTTTAATACTTTTAATTAAAGAGAAATGTAAATGATTACATTAGTTCGCTAGGACTGCCGTAATGAAGTACCACCAAGTAGGTGGCTTAAAAAACAGAAATTAATTGTCTCACAGTTCTGGAGGCTAGCAGGTGGTTTCTTCTCAGGGCAGTGAGGGAAAATCTATCCCATTTTTTCATCCTACCTTCTGAAGGATCACTGGCAGTCTTTGGAATTTTTTGGCTTGTAGAAGTATCACCCTTCTGCCTTTCCTTCACACTGTTCACTCTGTGTGTCTCTTTCCAAATTTCCCCTTCTCACAAGAACAGCAGTCAGTTTGGATTAGGGCCTAATGACCCCCATTTTAATTAATTACATCTGCAAAGACCCCATTTCCAAATAAGGTCACATTCTGACGCACTGGAGGTTAAGGCTTCAACATATACATTTGCGGGGGGGCACAATTCAACCCATTACAATGCTATAAATTTGGAAAGTATCATCTATTTTTATGCACATCAAAAGCAAGAGAAATTATAGACCTATAAATAGAATAAGAGATTTCTGAAAGTTTTCAAAATTTGCTGTTAACATCTGGGTACCAAAGTTTGACACATGGATATAAGTCATTGCTTGATCTGGGAGGTACAGCCCAGGGAAGCAAAGATGATGAGAAATGCAAGTAGGACAAGAAACAATGTGAATCACTGCTTTTAGACTCCTACTTCATAAGAACTAACAAAAAGAGCATTTGTTCATTGGGTGAGTCTGTTCAGCATGGTGGGATTTTGTAGAAACTTTGCAACTGAGGGGCGCCTGGGTGGCTTAGTTGGTTAAGTATCATGATCTCAGGGTCCTGGGATTGAGCCTTGAGTAGGGCTCCCTGCTGAGCAGGGAGTCTGCTTCTCCCTCTGCCCCTTCCCCAGCTCGTGCTCTCTCTCTCTCGCACTCTATCTCAAATAAATGAATAAAACCTTTAAAAAAAGAAAGAAACTTTGCAACTTTAAGTATGTCTTGGAGCATTCTACACAAGAGATAAAAGAGATAGAATTTTCTTCCTAGTTACCCCGCATCTGAAATACCCCGTTGATCAGTGTTCAGCCATTGGTAGGAAAGTTTCTCACAGTTCTGATTTGCTTTTCTGGCAAAACAGCTGTTTTACATAATACAATATGATGTGATAGTCCTTTTTGGGGCAACATATTTATAATTAGATTCATTTATTAAAATGGGTAAATAATCCTTTTGTAAGGTTTAAGTTATCATATTTACTTTATAACATAAATATATGTAAATATATAAACATATAAATAACATTTACCTTATAAATGTTATTTAAATGTATGATTTTCTTCATGCATTTTATGTTATTTCATATACTAATATTCTAGAATAGCTAGAATGTTATGAAACCATTACAAAGTTTTTTTTTTATTTTTTTAACATTTTATTTATTTATTTGAGAGAGAAAGAAAGTGAAAGAGAGCACAAGTGGGGTGAGGGGCAGAGGGAGAAGCAGACTCCCCGCCGAGCAGAGAGCCTGATGTGGGGCTTGATCACAGGACCCTAGGATCATGACCCGAGCCGAAGGCAGACGCTTAACTGACTGAGCCACCCAGGCACCCCAAGTTTTGTTTTTTAAACTTACATTTGTGAAAATCATACTGAGTAGTTTATTAAACCTGAAAAAAAAATCACTGCTATCAGTCCCATTAAATAATGATTTTTGTGGTCTAGTTCAGGGTAAGGACATTTTTTGTTGTTTCATACTTCACTGACAAAAATAGAAAAAAAGAGAAACAAAGAAAAAGAAAAACAATTAAGGAACATTATTTTTGGAAAAAAATTAATTTTATTTAAACTAAGATAGGGGCCCTGGGTGGCTCAGTTGGTTAAGCATCTGCCTTCGGCTCAGGTCATGATCCCAGGGTCCTGGGATTGAGTCCCCCATGGGGCTCCTTGCCCAGCGGGGAGCCTGCTTCTCCCTCTGCCTGCCGCTCCCCCTGCTTGTGCTCTCTCTCTCTCTCTCTGGTCAATCAATCTTAAAAAATAAAATTAAAAAACAAAGCCAATTTCATCTTATAAAAAACAAACAAACAATTCTTTCATCTTTTATTTCACACCATGGTTAGCCAGAACTGTAAAGGCAGAAAAAATGGGAAGCAGTTAGGGAGAAAAAATAGCCACAGACCAGGGAAGAAATATACAAACACAGTGGACGAAAGAGGACTAGAGCAATGTTTTGAAGAATTGAAGAGCTATCTTTAGAAGATAAAATATCTTCTAAAGTTTATGTTCTTCTAATCATCTTTTCTTATAATTTCCCTCTGTAGTATGAATTTACTTTTTAACCATTGCTGAAGAACATTTTGTGACACTATATTTTTAATTCTTTAATTCTTCAAGAATCTTCTCTAAGTGGGGATGCCAGTGAGAGATACTATTCTTTGGGCTGCAATGGTAATAGGCAAAGAAATAATACCTTAAGTGTTAGACAAAACTTCTGGCCAAGGATGCTTTGCTACTGTATTATAAATTACTTCTTAAGTTACCATTTTCCCTTTACCTATTAACATTAAAAGATTGCTAGAAATATTAAATTGTACAGCCACTAGTCTTTTCTATAAAGCATACTGCCAATATGAATGTGGAAAAATAGTGAGCAGCTCATTCAAATAGGGATTTCTATATATACCAATATATTCCTCAAGCTACATCCTATTGTTATGCTATACGTAATCCTTATGCTTCTTTAAATATTCATATCTAGGGATAGAGATTTTAAAAGGAGAGATTTATGTATCCTGCATCATTCATTATATATTTTTAGTATGAGCATTATTTTGAAAATGTCTAACCACCATTCCTTTAACCTTTAATCTGCAGCCGTCCTAATATCCCATCTGTTATCATCTTGCAAATATTACCTAAAATAAAACAAACACTAAAATGAAATAGTATGCATGCCTTGAGTCTGATCTATTGCCAAAAGCAGTAGTCTAAAGGGATCAGTTTCTTTAGTTCTTTGTTTGCCTGAAAACAAAGATACAAGATAAAGCTGTGTTTCAATTAAATATCAAAGAAAATCAAAGTCATTAGATTAGTGTAGACCACACAGGGTTCTTATGAAGAAACTTTTGAAAAGTGTGTCTTGATAAATCCCCTAAAATATATTGACTTTGCCAGCGTTAGTCCACATGGCAGATCTTCCATTCTGCAACCAGACTGTTTCATGTAGAGATTAACCCAGTGATCCTACACTTGAAAGAGAATGCTCTAGGACTTAATTTATATTCAAGCCTCACTATTCTCTGGGGAAAGGCTGGATAATCCATACAAATTGCCAAGTGATGAAACCAAGAGCAGAAATGGAAATGACAAAACTGTCACTGATTTAGTCACTTTTAGATAAAACTAAATAGAAATTGGTTAAAGTATGTTACTGTGAACTCCTTAAAAATCATGACTTAAAAGAATACATCATTCTCGTGATAAAATGGAAATCTTTGGCTATTAAATTAATGTTTTCTGGTCATAGCCACTGACTTTAAGGGTGCCTAATTAAGGTTTGCAATTATGTTTATACATTTAAAACTGCAAAGTTTATGTTTAAAATATCACATGGGGAAAAATTTTTCTTAATAAAACAATGAAAAGCCAGTAACAGCATATCACTGCAATGTGAAATTTATGACTTCATTAGGTGAAACTCCTCTTTTTTTTTTTTTTTTAAGATTTTATTTATTTATTTGACAGAGAGAGAGATAGCGAGAGCAGGAACAGAAGCAAGGGGAGTGGGAGAGGGAGAAGCAGGCTTCCCATGGAGCAGGGAGCCCGATGTGGGACTCGATCCCAGGACCCTGGGACCATGACCTGAGCCGAAGGCAGATGCTTAACGACTGAGCCACCCAGGCGCCCTAGGTGAAACTCCTCTTGTGACAGGTCTATAATATAGTTATATGGAATCTATTTAATTTACATAATACATAGGTACAGGGAAACAACTATCCAGTTTTATAAAATTGATACCTTGAAGCATATAAAGTTGCAATTATATGAATTACATAAATGAAAAAAATAGTTGAATATTGAAAATCTTAGCATAGGAATAGATTAGTATAACTCCAAATGTATATAATGTGTAAGTGATTTTATATTTCTCTTTTTTCTAGAGTATCATGTTCTATGTGACATATACTTCCAATGATAAAATTTCTCATTAAAAATTTTAAAAACATATTTTGTCACTCATAAATACTGAGAAAGCATGTGCTAGGTATATCTGAACGTTATAGAATGATAAAAAGTGAGTAAGATACTCCATCAACAAACTTAAAATAAAGTGGCATGGAAAGATTTACAGATGGTGATCTATAGTCCAAGATCAGATAACTGATATGAGGAGGATATAAAAAATGGTGAGTGGAATTCCAGGCTGAGGGAATGCTGCACAGAAAAAGAAAGTGATTCCTGTGTCCTAGATTAAAGAGTATCTGGAGACTAGAGTGTGCATTTGGGTTTGTATCTGTATATATACAAATGAGCTCGTATGTGTTTATGGAAGTGGAGTTGTAATGAGCTTAGGTTTTAAAACACTTAGTTGAAATTATGGCACTTCCTATAAAGCAGTTCCTACAAAAAGCATACCAAGTTGCCATCTGCATTACTTCTGTGAGTTTACAGCAATACCACATCGAACAATAGATGCTCTGGTTCCTCCAGTTTCTCAGAAGCTATGTCTGAGCAATCCATCCAAAGGTGTCATAAGTAATTTGTGTACAGACAAGAGATAAACTGAGTAGAGCAATAGGTCCCTTTTTTTGTTCTGTGACTCTATGTAAGTCATCTGTCCCTATGTATTAGGCCAAGCCCAGAGCTTCTCATGTTTACCAACTGGCAGACATTCAGACCGTTGTTAAGAGGAATTAGATGAAATAAGGCTGTGCTATTTGAAATAGAAAACTAGATAACTTTCTTTATATCTCTATTGTAATATAAAATTCTAAAAATAATTTCTTAAATAGCAACGATCTATCTGGTTACTGATAGAATTTATTCAGAGCATTACAAGATTTATGGGATCTAAGTTTCTTTGCTTGTTTTTCATTTAGGAAATGTGGATTAAAAACACTTAAGTTTATAGAAAATTAGTTTGAAATTCGTATTTTTGTGTTTTTTTTAATTTAAAGTTTTTATTTAAATTCTAGTTAGTTAACATATAGTGTAATATTGGTTTCAGGAGTAGAATTTAGTGATTCATCACTTACATATAACACCCAGTGTTCATCATAGCAAGTGCCCTCCTTAACACCCATCACCCATTTAGCCAATCCCCCACCCACTTCCCCTCCAGCAACCCTGTTTGTTCTCTGTAGTTAGTAGTCTCTTACGATTTGCCTTCCTCTTTTTTTTTTCCTCTTCTTTCCCCTATGTTCATCTATTTTGTTTCTTAAATTCCACATATGAGTGAAATTATATGATATTTTTCTTTCTCTGACTTATTTCACTTAGCATAATATACTCTAGCTCCATCCATGACATTGCAAATGGCAAGATTTCATTATTTTTGATGGCTGAGTCATATTCCAGTGTGTGTGTGTGTGTATACCACTTCTTTATCCATTTATCAGTTGATGGACATTTGGACTCTTTCCATGATATGGCTATTGTTGATAATGCTGTTATAAACATTGGGGTGCATGTGCCCCTTTGAATCAGTATTTTTGTATCCTTTGTGTAAATACCTAGTATGCCATTGCTGGGTTGTAGGGTAGTTCTATTTTTAACTTTTTGAGGAACATCCATACTATTTTCATAGTTCAATATTTAACATCCATACTATTAACTGCACCAGTTTTCATTCCCACCAACAATGTAAGAGGATTCCCCTTTCTCCTCATCCTAACCAACAGCTGTTGTTTTATGTGTTACTAATTTTAGCCATTCTGACAGGTGTGAGGTGGTATCTCATTGTGGTTTTGATTTGTATTTCCCTGATGATGAGTGATTTTGAACATCTTTTCATGTGTCTGTTGGCCATCTGTATGTCTTCTTTGGAAAAATGTCTATATATGTCTTCTGCCCATTTCTTAACTGGATTATTTGTTTTTTTGGGTGTTGAGTTTGAGAAGTTCTTTATGGATTTTGGATACTAACCCTTTATCAGATATGTCGTTTGCAGGTATCTTCTCCCAGTCCGTAGGTTGCCTTTTAGTTTTGTTGATTGTGTCCTTCACTGTGCAGAAGCTTTTAATGTTGATGAAGTCCCAATAGTTCATTTTTGCTTTTGTTTCCCTTGCCTCTGGAGATATGTCTAGTAAGAAGTTGCTGCAGTAGATGTCGAAGAGGTTGCTGCCTGTCTTCTCTAGGATTTTGATGATTTCCTATCTCACGTTTTTGATCTTGCATCCATTTTGAATTTATTTCTGTGTATGGCACAAGAAGGTGGTCCAGTTTTATTTTTCTGTGTGTTGCTGTCCAGTTTTCCCAACACAATTTGTTGAGGAGACTGTCTTTTTCCTATTAGATATTGTTACCAGCTATGTCAAAGATTAGTTGACCATATAGTTGTGGGTGCATTTCTGGGTTCTCTATTCTGTTCCATTGATCGATGTGTCTATTTTTGTGCCAGTACCATACTGTCTTGAAGACTACAGCTTTGTAGTATAGCTTGAAGTCTGAAATTGTGATGCCTCCAGCTTTGTTTTTCTTTTTCAAGATTGCTTTGGCTATTCAGGCTCTTGTGGTTACATACAAATCTTAGGATTGTTTGTTCCAGCTCTGTGAAAAATGCTGGTGGTGTTTTGATAGGGAGGGCATGAATGTGTAGATTCTTTTGGGTGCTTTAAACATTTTAACAGTATTTGTTCTTCCAATCCATGAGCATGGAATGTTTTTCCATTTTTTTGTCATCCTTGATTTCTTTCGTAAATGTTCTGTAGTTTTCAGAGTACAGATCTTTTACCCCTTTGGTTAGGTTTATTCCTAGGTATCTTATGGTGTTTGGTGCAATTGTAAATAGGAATTAGAATTCTCCAAGGCATCACCTCATTCCCTATTGAAGGTGGCTTGATAAAAGCATAAAACTTGATCCCTTTTCTGACATTACACTCTCTTCCAGTCCTGCCTTAGTGAATTCCTAGGTAGGCTTTTCTTGTCAGACATTCACTGATTATATTTTATAATCTCCTAATTATATGACTTTGCTTCAGAAAAGTATATACTATTTAAAAAATGTAATATAAACAATTTTAAATTAATAGATTTGTTATAATTTCAAGCTTTGTATAAATTTTTATCTATAAGTTACATTTTATGATCTGTATAGTGTGCATATGAAAAAAATCCTTAGTGCTGCTAGGGTTGCTTACATATAATAAGCAGTTTAGTCATAAATCAATTTTTCTCTGTTTCCGATTGTGAGCTCCTGTCTTTGTACTTTATAGTCAGAACTACAGAGATACTCATTAGGCTCTCCTTCCTTTTGAAACAGGAGTGGTTCAATTATTCCTTAAAATATTTTAGCAGCGGGCGCCTGGGTGGCTCAGTTGGTTAAGCGACTGCCTTCGGCTCGGGTCGTTATCCTGGAGTCCCGGGATCGAGTCCCGCATCAGGCTCCCTGCTCAGCGGGGAGCCTGCTTCTCCCTCTGACCCTCCCCCTTCTCATGTGCTCTCTCTCATTCTCTCTCAAATAAATAAATAAAAAATCTTTAAAAAAAAAAAAATATTTTAGCAGCTTATTGTGAACTAGGCACTGTTTGGGCTAATGGGGAGCTAAAGAGATATAAGGTATGCAATAGCTCTGCCCTTATAGAATGTATATTGCATTAAGTGGAAGAAATTGATTTTCCTTATGTTCTTCCTACATTATGTTGGTGGGTCTGGGGGTACACCTCTATGTACACACAGAGAAAAAGAGGGAGAGGGAATTAATGTTAGGTTTCTGTAGGTTGTTTTATTCATTAATATTTCAGCAGCACACTTTAGACTAACATAAATCGTGGAACGTATTTTAAACTATTGTTTTCTTGCTTTGTTTGCAGCATGGGCCTTTCTCAATCTATATGTAGTTATTTTGTCAGACCTCAAGTGCTCTGCTCTACTGCTCTGAGGGATGACTATGTCCATATTCTTCGGTCCCTAAGATTCTCTTCCATTGACATCAGTTCAGTTGTCCTTGAAAAGCCAGAGCTTCCCCATTTCCCTTCAACATTATTCACATTCACTTGCTTTCACAAAAGTTTCTTTCAATTGAGCTATAGGTTGTCATTCCTCTTTGAATGATGTTTAGACTTTCAAAATTCTCTTCTTAGTTCCTAGTAGTATAAAACTAAGACTTACTGATCTTCAGATTGGAATCTTGTCGAATATAATTTGTGTTTATTCACTGAAAAAGTGAAATTAAAATCAGTCACTTTGCAAAATTAATATCAGAGTTCCCAAACATACAATTGTAGAAATATTTGAAACACATACATTTATGAAATCATCTCAGTGAAAACATGAAATAATATGTAACCCTACTATGCTTAAAAGAAAAAATATAAATAAATCCTTTAAATTTCTCAAAATTAATATTGAATATTTTAAGCAGAACCATCAAAAGTGTATTAGTAAAATTTGTAACTTCTTACAATGTTTAAAAACTCAGAAATTCAGGTAGTTTAATTAGCTTATGTAGTATTGTATATGTATTATATTAAACTAAAATTATAAATAGTACACATATAAGGTGTAGTATAATGATAAATATTGATACATAAAGAAACTAATTGTTAAGGCTAAGATTTATTGTTTATAAAAAAACTCAAGCAACCAATATCCCCATCACTCTCTGATATTATCTCTAACTGTAATTAAAGATCAGGTGGTATGCAGAGTAATTGATTTACTTGTTATTTTATGTATTTCTGTTTTTCCAACATCGCATTTAAGATTTTACCAAGAAACCTTCACAGATTTAGTCACAATTCTAAGCACTGTACTTAGCATGGAGTCCACAAAAGGAGCTCAGTAGACATTCCATGAATAAATGGTAAAATGAATACTTTTATGTTTGTAAAATAAAATGTAGCCAATATAAATCCTGAGCATTTATATAAAATATGAAAACAAATGTAGGTATATAATATTACATTAGTTTTATTGAGAATTGATTGTGCAAATGCTCTCTGCAGAAACTCAAAATACAAGATGTTTAAATGCAGCATTTGATTAGAAGAAGTCATTTCAAAGTCTCACAGAGATGTCTTGTCTAAAATCATGGCATATAAACAAATGGGAAATAAGCCCCTGGTGCTATTTGTGTATAAAGTGAAGCAACTAACTTGATACTGAGACAGATGCAGGGCATAGGCAGAAGAGAGGGTAGTTTATGTGTCTGTCAGTCTGGAGAGCATTAGGAAAATAAACAAAAGATAATAAATTTGCTTGCTTACTCCATCCTTGATGTCATTTATAGTTAAACAAATTTAATTTTTATTACTTTACATCAGGAGTTCATGTTTGGCTAAAAAGAGGGGGAAAAAAGTAAATTACTAAAAAAAAATCCTCTAGATTCTAGAATTTTTTATACATATTCCTAATCATTGAGCAAAATTATCTAAGGACAAGGATTTTCATTAACTGTGTCCCTGAAAAAAAAATTATGATTATTTGCCCTCTGAGTCATCAGTAAATTAATAATGACTGAAGATATGTTTCCTTTTTTATTAGCTATGGATTAAGCTGTTGATTGAAATAGAGGCAGAAAATATCATCAATTAAATTATTAAGTAAATACACCTTTTCATAAGCTGGATGCAATTTAATATTGAACACTGAAGATGACTTTCATGTTTCCAAATGGTGATATTTACTCATCATTAAAAAAAATAGGCAATCCATATTTGACATCAGTTTATTAAATATCAATGAGTTATTCATTTGTACATGAAAATGCTAATGTCACACACACACAAAAAGACCTAGCAAAAGTAAGTATTTAGTAAGAGTCTAACCCAATCTTGAAATTTCTAAATAGAGCAAGAAGAGCAAGCATATACTCAGGGACTTCAGTGCACAGTAATGTATCATTTGACATTCAAGAATCCATTGAAATGGGTGCCTGGGTGGCTCAGTCAGTTAAGCATCTGCCTTCAACTCAGATCATGATCCCAGGGTCCTGGGATCAAGTCCCACATCAGGCTCCCTGCTCAGTGGGGAATCTGCTTCTCTGCCCCTCCCCTGGCTCCTGTGTGTACTCTCTCTCTCTCTAAAATAAATAAATAAAATCTTTTTAAGAAAGAATCCATTGAATTCATGAAGCAAGAAGTCATTTTCATGACTAGTTTAATAATTTTCTTTGAACTACATGCCTGTTTTTTAAGGACTTACAAAACCCAAGGAACAGAATTCTCCAAAAACTTAGAAAAGACTGTTTTAAAGTAGGTTATAATCTAAATAATACTGTTTTTTTTTTTAAACTAGTCCTATGAAGTAAGATTTCTGCAAATTGTGACAGAGGTCTAAAATTTCATTAAGCTGGAATATTTTTTTTCTCAATTTAAAGTGTTAACTCTGCATCAAGAGATAAAATGTCAATATATGATATATGTATTTAAAAATATAAAGGAAGACTTGATTGAAAGTAAAGAATTGGGAACCTTCACAGATGAATTGGGAATGATTTCTCAGATAGATTGTATAGAGCTAGAAGAGAGGAAGCCAAGAACAGAAAGCTGAGGAACCTTAATACAGAATGGCCAGGATGAACTGAGTTGGTCACATTAAATTACTGACAAAATTCTTATGTACATGGGGAGAGGCGTGGTGGGTGGACAAAATGGGTGAAGGGGAGTGGGAGATACAGGCTTCCAGTTACGGAATGAATAAGGCGTGGGAGTAAGAGGTACAGCATAGAGAATACAGTCAAAGGTATTATAATAGCGTTGTATGGTGAGGATGGGAGCTACGCTTGTGGTGAGCACAGCATAAAGTATAGAGAGGTTGAATTGCTGTGTTGTACACCTGAAACTAATGTAACAATGTGTCAACTCAACTTCAATTAAAAAGAAAGTGATAAAGAAATAAAGGCTCTCTCAGAAAAAGCAAAATCATATATACATTTGGTCAAATCACAATTCCACCCTCAAAAATAATTATGTTTATTTTATATAAAGATGAATGCTGATATTAAATACAGATTTATGATGTATAATTATTTTTTTAAGGATTTTATTTATTTATTTGACAGAGAGAGAGAGAGAGCAAGCAGAAGCAGGGGGAGCGGCAGGCAGAGGCAGAGGGAGAAGCAGGCTTTCTGCTGAGCAGAGAGCCCGACATGGGGCTTCATCCCAGGACCCTGGGATCATGACCTGAGCTGAAGGCAGACATTTGAGCCACCCAGGCGCCCCTATGATGTATAATTATAAGATTAAGAGTATTATTGTGCATGTACAGAAACAACAAACACTTCAAACTATTCTTATAAAAATTAATAAAGACATTAATATGATTTATGTATTGCATTAGAACTAATACAATTGTTTTGGTATGTGTAATATTTCACCTTTTTCTTAACATCTATTAAAGTTTTATTATAAATAGTCAAATAATATAAAATATAACTCAGACAAGCATTTATAATCTATAATATGTATAAAGAACTGTATATGGAAAGTCATGATTAAAATGGCATGTAAGTGATACATATGCGATGCATATTTAATTTTTTCTAAATATAGAAATTGGCTTATTACTCTATAATCACTACTTTCTAGAAGAAAGGTTTTTACAATTCAATAAAATTTCATTAAATGGAGGAAGTATGTAATTTGTCATCATTCAAATGAGAAATTTCAATTAAAGCCTAAAGTCCGTATTTAAAAATCTATTTAAAAAAAATCTATTTTAGTTTCAGTAAAAGTTAGTAGCCTGATGTTGCTGATTCATTATGTGTTTGGCTTAAATTAAAATTTATGCCCTTAAATTATGTATCTTGCACCTACAGTACATAGGTTTTCCCCAGATCCAGTTTAGGTCATTTTGAGGACCACTTTCCATTGGTGATTGTGGTTATTGGCCAAATATTTCTAATTCTTCTCCCTTCTAATTACATGTTAGACTTGCATTTTCTGGCTTTCTTATAGATTATTGTAACTATGTGATTAATTATGGCTAATGAGAATGTTACTTCCAGACTGAACATTTAATTACTTTTCTGAGTCTTTCTAAAACATCTTTTTCTTTTTTCCTTTGCCATGGCAACTAGCAGTATTTAAGGTTGTGCCTACTCCATCATCCTGAGAGAATTGTCTTTCTATCCTTGATGAGCATAGTGTGACCAAGAAATAAATTTTTGTTATTGTAAGCCACTAAGATTTTGCAATTTTTTGTTACTATAGCATAATTCAGCCTATCCTTACTGATGTAGAAATTGGTGCTGACATAGGGGATGCTACTGTAACAAAATCAATTCAGACCCTTTGGCAAACAGAATAAAAGCTATAATTTAAGGACTGGAGAATGAATTTTGTGATACAGTGGCAAAACATTTGGTAAACTTTTATCTGCAATGGTGTTAAAACAAAAATGTACCTAAGGAATTATATTCCAAAAGAAGAGGTCAGAATATCAGCAACCTTTGCTTATTCCTACTGGCTGTATTTACAAAGCACGACAAGGAAGAGATGAACAAAGAAAAACGAAAAGAAATAGAGGGTCTAGAGATTGGGTGAGGAGGTGAGTTGACATAGGCAACTGCCACTCATCTCTAACTGGTAAAATATAAAATAGAGGGTTTTGAGCAACAAAGCCTGCTTAGAACTTACCTTTTGCATAGTTGAAATCAAAAGGATAGTAGTCACACTCACACTCATATATTCATTGCCAAGATAATATGTAATACATCACCTGTTTTTCTTAACATCTATTAAACTAATCATCAATGTATATGTGTAGTATGTAGTTCTGGCCTGAGAATTATATGTAAGTATAGGTGATGCGTGGCATTTCCATGCCAAGCATTTACTTGGCAGTTCAAAACCTCAGGAATAACATTTCTTCTAGAATGGCATCCGACATTTGATGGAGGCTTCTCTATAAACCTGGTTATTGGGGCTGATTAGGGGACTGTCCCTCCTCTACCCATTACTGATTTACAATATACATGTAGCATAAGGAAGAAATATACTTTTGTTGTTTTATGCTGTTGAGATTTGGAAGTATTTATGAATGACACATGATCAAGCCTTTGGTGATGAACACAGGGAAGTATATAAGTTTGGTGAATTCTCCATTCTTAGTGGAATCAACCTCTCAAAGGCCCAAGTAAACCATGAAAATTAAGGCCTGATGTAGTATGACAAAATTGCAGTACATCCTATATTACTGAAGAGGAAATGTATGAAGATACTAAGTTTTCTTATGTCATGTTACTAAATGTGGCGCAGTGGCTTATTATGGCTGAGAGGTCAATTGTTTTTTCTGGTATTACTGTGAAGGAAAATTTTAGTAAACTCCAGAACTTACGGACTGGGAAAACCAGGACCCCTATATTATTTGTGACAGAATTAGATTCTGAGCAATAACCTCCTGGTTTAGTAATTGTGACTTGGCATCTATAAGTTGAGTCTTCTCATATCGTGATTAGAGAGGCTGAGTTATTTTTTTCCCTAAGTATTTAGTAGATTACAGAGTGTAATCTTAGAACTGTCATAGACCTAGGGTAAGATTAACTATAGATCTAAAAGTATGCCAAACAGGCAAATAGTCTTTAATAAAATCTTTAATAAAAATTTTTAAGTCACAAAATAAATTTAAGTAGCAAGAAAAATGTTCCAAAGCTACAGGTATATCTACTAGAAAAGTTTCGTACTTCTCAGGTATAATTTAGGAGTTCTAGTAGATTAAAAAAAATCCTGGACTAACAGGAAATTACAGGAGTTCGACCAAATTAAAATAGCGTTCTTACTCTTGCTGGTATGGCCTTTTTTTTTTTTTTTTTTTTTTGCAACACATTTAAAAATAAAATAAGATAAAAAAGGAAAACAAATCTGAGTCTGCTTAGAAAAGTAGCCTATTTCAGTTTCACTCTGCACTCAAATTGAGGGATAAGATGGCAGGAATTTGCAGTTGCAGAGTGAGAGAAAGGATAGGATGCTGGATCATTTTGGAACATTTTGAAAGAGCAAAAAATCAGATTGCTTTTTCTGCCATTTTTGCTTGAGGAAACATCATTTCTTGTTAGTTCCTTGTCCACAGTGCTGGACCAGTTTAGGCTAATGATGTTCACTCCCATCTGGGCCATCATTACTACAACAATGCTGGCGGAGGAAGTGGATAACAAGTTTTCTGAAGCTGAAGAATTTTTAACCTCCCTTCAATAATAGTTTGTATAAACTCCTCCATGTTTTAAATAGCATCAACAGTATGATTCGTACAAAAACATTATTTTAAGCCAAATTTTAGGGCACTAGAAGAAAACTCTCAGCTAACCTGATGCAATTCCACATTTACATGAACAAACCACATTGTGCCAAATGAAAGAAGAAATGTGAAAGGGTCAAGAGGTTTTTCTGTGTAGTGTTTGGTGGAGGCTGTAATGATGGCAGTTACTCAAGAGCAATTTCCTTCAAGGAAGGAGATTACTTTTATACGGTACCGAGATTCCTGTTCGTTAAGTTTTCCAAATAAATAAATAAAACCATGCTTCTAGGTTATAAAAGGATAAAATTCAAAGCAGAAATGAAAAGTTTTCTGCTTTGTTAAGGTTTACTCCCAGGTTCTCTTTTGTCTACAATAGTTACTCTCATAAAAGAAAAAAAGACTTGAAAAAGTAGAGAAACATGGAAGTTAAATGTAACAATAAGGAGATTCCATATGTACAAATTGACTTGATAAAACTTTAAAAACTGAATATTAAGTATTACGAAAAAAAACCCCAGAGAATTCTATAATGCAGGACTTCATTGAGTTCTTTATATGACATGATGAATGTTACATTTGTGTGCCCAAAATGTTTCTGAGAGTACATCCAATATTTGAGAAAAAGTCAATTTATCAGGTCAGCTGGTCAATCCAGTTGCTTCTATAAGTGATTATGATTATAGACTTTAAACAAAGTTGAAAAAAAGTCATCTTTCCATTGAATTCTCAAAAAGCTGTCCAAATTATCTAGTATTTGAGCTGGGTGTTAAAAAAATAAAGAAGTATCTGATAGGGATTGCATTAGTGTAGATTACTTTGGGTAGTATAGACATTTTAACAAAATTCTTCTAATCCATGAGCATGGAATGTCTTCCCATTTCTTTGTGTCATCTTCAGTTTCTTTCCTCAGTGTTTTATAGTTTTCAGAGTATAGGTCTTTTACCTCTTTGGTTAGGCTTATTCCTATTCCTATTCCTATTCCTATTCCTATTCCTATTCCTATTCCTATTCCTATTCCTATTCCTATTCCCTATAGGTTTCTCCTATTCCTCATCGTGGGATTGATTCCTTAATTTCTCTTTCTGCTGCTTCACTATTGGTGTATAGAAATGTGACAGATTTCTGTACATTGATTTTGTATTTGTCAACTTTATTGAATTTGTTTATCTGATCTAGCAGTTTTTTTGATGCAATCTTTCAGGTTATTATATATAGTATCATGTCATCTGCAAATGCTGAAAGTTTGACTTGTTCCTTACCAATTTAGATGCCTTTTATTTCTTTCTGTTGTCTGATTACTGAAGCTAAGACTTCCAGTACTATGTTAAATAACAGTGGTAAGAGTGGACATCCCTGTCTTGTTCCTGACTCTAGAAGTCAAGTTCTCAGTTTGCAAGGTTGATATTAGCTGTGGGTTTTGTATATGGCCTTTATGATATTGAGGTATATTCCCTCTATTTCTACTTTGTTGAGGGTTTTTTTCATGAATGGATGTTGTATCTTGTCAAATGCTTTTTTTTTTCTTTGCATCTATTGAATGGATCATATGGTTATTATCCTTTCTCTTATTAATGTGGTATATCACATTGATTGATTTGTAAATATTGGACCACCCTTGCAGCCCAGGAATAAATCCCACTTGATTGTGGTGAATAATTCTTTTAATGCACTGTTGGATTCAATTTGTAGTATTTTATTGAGAGTTTTTCATCCATGTTCATCAGGGATATTGGCCTATAGTTCTTTTTAGTGGAGTCTTTGTCTGGTTTTGGTATCAGGGTAATGCCGGCCTCATAGAATGGATTTTGAAGTTTTCCTTCCTTTTCTATTTTTTGGAATAGTTTGAGAAGAGTAGATATTAACTCTTCTTCAAATGTTTGGTAGGATTTGCTTGTGAAGCCATCTGATCCTGAGCTTTTGTTTGTTGCAATCCCTGTCAAAACACCAACAACATTTTTCACAGAGATACAACAAACAGTCCTAAAATTTGTATGGAACCACAAAAGACCTCAAATAACCAAAGCAACCTTGAAAAAGAAAAGCAAAGCTGGAGGCATCACAATTGTGGACTTCAAGTTATATTACAAAGCTGTGGTGATCAGGACAGTATGGTATACTGGCACAAAAACAGACACACATAGATCAGTAGAACAGAATGGAAAACCCAGAAATGAACCCACAACTATATGGTCAGTTAATCTTCAGTAAAGCAGGAAAGAATATCCAATGGGAAAAAGTTAGTCTCTTCAACAAATGGTGTTGAGAAAACTGTATAGCAACATGCAAAAGAATGAAACTGGACCAGTTTCATATGCCATACATAAAAATAAATTCAAAATGGATGAAAGATCTAAATGTGACATTTGAAACCATAAAAAATCCTAGTGGAGAACACAGGCAGTAACATCATTGACATCATCCATAGTGACTTCTTTCTAGACATGTCTCCTGAATCTAAGGAAACAAAAGCAAAAATGAACTATTGGGACTTCATTAACATTAAAAGCTTGTACACAGTGGAGGAAACAACAAAACTAAAAGGCAGCCTGTGGAATGAGAGAAGATATTTGAAAATGACATATCTGACAAAGGGTTAAAGGGTTAGTATCCAGAATCTACAAAGAACTTTTCTTTTTTTTTTTTTTTTTAAAGATTTTTATTTATTTATTCATGAGAGACAGAGAGAGAGAGAGGCAGAGGGAGAAGCAGGCTCCCAAGGAGCAGAGAGCCCAATGCGGCACTCGATCCCAGGACCCTGGGATCATGACCTGAGCCGAAGGCAGACACTTAACCATCTGAGCCACCCAGGCGCCCTACAAAGAACTTTTCAAGCTTAACACCCAAAAAACAAATAATCCAGTTAAGAGATAGGCAGAAGACACAAATAGACATTTTTCCAAAGAAGACATACAGATGGCGAACTGACACATGAAAGGGAAATGCAAATCAAAATTAACGTGAGATATCAGCTCACACCTGTCAGAATGGCTAAAATTAACAATACAGGAAACAGCAGATGTTGGCAAGGGTCCAGAGAAAGGGGAACGCTCTTACACTGTTGGTAGGAATGAAAACTGGTGCAGCTACTCTGGAAAACAGTATGGAGGTTCTTCAAAAAGTTAAAAATAGAATTACCCTACAACCCAACTACTAGGTATTTACCCAAAGGATACAAAAATACTGATTCAAATGAACACATGCAATCCAGTGTTTATAGCAGCATTATCAATAGCCAAATTATGGAAAGATCCCAAATGTCCATTGACTAATGAATGGATAAAAAGAAGTGGTATATGTATACAATGGAATATTACTCAGCTATCAAAAAGAATGAAATCTTGCCATTTGCAATGATGTGGATGAAGCTAAAGTGTACTGTATTAAGTGAAATAAGTCAGAGAAAGACAAATATATGATTTCACTCATATGTGGAATTTAAGAAACAAAACAGATGAACTTAGGGGAAGGGGGAAGAAAAAAGAGAGGGAGGCAAATCATAAGAGCCTAAGAGACTCTTTTTTTTTTTTAAGATTTTATTTATTCATTTGAGACAGATACAGAAAGAGAGAGCATGAGCAGGGAGAGAGGCAGAGGGAGAGGGAGAAGCGGACTCCCTGCTGAGCCAGGAGCCCAGCATGGGTCTCAATTCCAGGACCCAGAGATCACGACCCGAGCCGAAGGCAGACACTTAACTATCTGAGCCACCCAGGTGCCCCACCATAAGAGACTCTTAACTGTACAGTACAAACTGAAGGTTGCTGGAGAGGAGGTGGGTGGGGAATGGGCTAAATTGGTGTTAAGGAAGACAATTGTGATGAGCACTGGATGTTATATGTAAGTGATAAATCACTAAATTCTCCTCCTGAAACCAATATCACACCTATATGTTAACTAACTAAAATTTAAATAAAAACTTGGAACAACAAAAAAAGATTTATATATATATTTTTTTTTAAGATTTCATTTATTTATTTGACAGAGAGAGACACAGTGAGAGAGAGAATACGAGCAGGGGGAATGGGAGGGGAGAAGCAGGCTTCCCGCGGAGCAGTTGAGCCCGATGCGGGGCTCGATCCCAGGACCTTGGGACCATGACCTGAGCTGAAGGCAGACGCTTAACGACTGAGCCACCCAGGTGCCCCAAGATTTATATCTTAATAGTACTTTTAGAACAAAGGTACTAACAGAAGAATAGTTTATATAAAACTGGATACAGTGTAAACAAATTGTCAAGCTAACTGCATTGTTCAAAAGAAGGTGAAAATGTGACCTCAGTTGTCCACTTGTCTGTCATAATGTATATAAACCCAGCTCTATGATTTGCCACATGCCTAGCGTTGGACAAGATCTGCCTCAGCTTCCTCATCTCTAAAATGAGCACAGTGTTTACCCTTAAGCTACAGGGGTTTGGTAAAAATTAATGAATTAATATGTGAGAAGTTCTTAGAGCAATGCCTGGAACATTCCAAGTGCTCAATAAATGTTATGAAGATGATGGTGGTTATGATGATGAAGAAGATCTATACAGACATTAAAGTATGGAGTAAACATTCTTTTGTGCCTTTAAACTCTATAGCCAAATAATTTTCTGTGATACATTTCACTCTACAGTAGAACTTACGGTTTCACACTTGCATTCTCCTACTATTGGCCAGTCCTAATCTCATTCCTTTTCAATTATCTCTGTGGGTTGGCCCATGTTTTTGTAACAAACACTATGTGTCTTGTCTCCACCTAAAATTTAAGCTCACAGAAACTGGGTTCTCTCTCTTTATTTCTCTTATAAACATGAATCATATTACACACCTATTAGGTATTTAATAATGAACAATCAAAAAAGAGGAAATAACCCGACTATTTGTTTGTGACTAGTCATTCTAGGTCATCTCAGGTGATGAAATGGATGCAAACAAATGATTTTATGTATTTTAAATACCATGACTTTACATAAGTGCACATAGCATAACCTATCTGAATTTCATATATTTTGAAAAATTAGGTCAACTGATACTTATTTTAAATCACCACAAAATATAAGCCCTCGTGAACAGAATTTCAGACATGTTCATTTTGATTGGGCACAAGAAAGAAAGGGTATAACTTAGAAAAGAAATCTGCCTTTGAGGTAAATCGTGACTTGTGAGGAGCTGTTCCATAAGTAAATGCCTGTTTCATACTATTTTATCTGTTCTGGATATGGAAGCTGTCAGTTTTAAGTCAGGCCAAAAAAAACAAAAAAAAAAAGGAAAAGAAAAAGAAAAAAAAGGGAAAGAAAGGTATTTCTTAAAAGAAAAAAAAATCTGGGCCACATTTGGCTTCAAAAGCTTCTTTGCTCATTTATTTGACTGTTGGCCTAAATTCAAGAAGTAATATTTCAAATAAGATAGTTTTTCTTTGTATCAGTTTTTGGGCTACAAATGAGGACACAAAATAATAAACATTTGGGGGGGATGTCCTCAAATCTCTATCATTTCTCTAGTGTTTGTTGCACACACAGTTTATAGCCATGTGTCCAACTGTAATTCAACCTTTTTGGTCTGTAAAAACCTTGAAATTCATATTGAATTCACTTATTTAGCAGTCATTTATTGATTCTGCATTAAAGCCTTACTTCACATAAGACTTGAGAGTGGAACTAAAATCTATTTCATCTTAATTGAATCTTCAGTACCTTAGGTTAGTAGAAAGGGATCCTGACCACATATGCTAAATCAATTAATTAATAAAAGATGCTATGTAATATCTTCATTGTCATTAAGAAAGAACTGAAGACCTTACATATTACCTTGCCAAAGGTAATTTAAATTAAATTACCTGATTAATATTGAAAAGCAAAGAATTCATCAGGATATAGGCCCAGATGAATCTGAAGGTTCAAATTTGTTCATTAGGCTCTGACTCTAGGTTGATTAGGCATCTTCTTGTTATAAGGTAGAAAGATGGCGTGTACACACACACACACACCTTTCTTTCCAAGCATACATAATCAAGAACATCCATGCCTAATTTATTTATGGTGTGATATTTGAGAATTGAGGTACTTGGCTTCATATTCCAGGTGTGACATGTCCATAACTATAGAACCCTGAGCTAGTTTTGTTTTGTTTTGTTTCATCTGATGTCTTGTTTAAGTATCTGTAAAAATGGGAATAATCATGATGTCTATCTCATGGAATTATCTGAAGGATTAAATGGAATGATCCAACTTGAAAGGCCACTGTCATGCTTGACAGAGGTTATTCAGTAAATGATAGCTACTATTAATATTATGGCTATTATGATTATTTTACATATGTAAAAAATGTCCTCACCAACTCCCAAAGTTAGACAAACCTAAATCTCATCTGCTAAATCCCAAATTGATGTCATGGGACAAGAGTTCTCCGAATCATGAATACTCAGTATGTTTTCCTTGAATCAGGTATAGATGTACTTTATCATGGTCCAGAAACCTGTGGCTTAATAGTCAACAACCACTCATAATAACCTTCAATATGTGGTTATATAGAAACAGCAGCAACAACAACAACAAAACAGACAGGCAGGGTAATTGTAGTATCTAACACCATTTGAAGGTGAATAGAAGACACACAGCATGCAAAATTCAGTGTTATACTGCACGTGTCCTGTTTACCTGGAGTGGAATATCAACTATTCTCTTTCCTCACCGCGGCATGAATTCTGAGTTCTGTATATGTTTATCTCTCTTTCTATTCTCTGAAAGGATCTATTTTGATCAGTTTATCTATGGCCAGATCTGGGAGAAGTGAGGTGGGGTCCATAATACTTTATCAGAACTCTTCTTATTCTTGTCTAAGAACTGGGGATTTGCTTAGGGCTGAGCTATAGTATGCCTGTGTTGCCAGATTAAAGTATCTCTGAAAGTATAACTCCCTTAAAACTTAGTAAAATTCCACTCATTTTAATTATTGGAAACTCCACAAACTACAAATACAAATCTCAGATCTTTGTTATCGTCTTTTTCTCAAATCTCCTTTGCCTTAGAGTGACATAGCCACTTCAGCTTTTTATATTTTTTATTAAAAGTTTTCATGTTATATCTTTTTATATCTTTTAACTTTTAGTTTAACTACATTCTTATATTTAATATTGATTTATTATAGACAGCATATAGTGGGATCTTCATTTTTTAATTGAATTTTTCAATCTCTACTTTGGAATTGAAATTTTTATACCACTTAATCCAATGATTGATTTGGTTGGGTTTAATTCTATATCTAGCTAAATATCATTATTTTCCTATTTATTTTTTAGTGCTTTTCTGTTCCTTTCCTGACTTCATTTGGACTATTTTTATGATTCTGTTTTATCTCAACTATTGCTTATAAACTACAACTCCTTTTTTTTTACTTGTTTATTTGTTAATTTTGTTTTGTTTTTGGTGGTTGCTTCAGAGTCTGCAATGTGTATCATGAACTTATCACAGTCTACTTTCAAATGATACTATACACTTCAATTATAATGAAAGGACTTTACAACACTGTAATTTCATTTCCCCCTCTCATTCTTTGTGCTATTTTTCCTATATATTTTATTTCCACATATGTCTTATACCCCCAAATACACTCTATTATCTGTACTTTATCTAGTCAGTTCTCTTTTAGAGAGATTTTAAAATGAAAAAAAATATGTATCACATTTATTATTTCCAGCGTTATTCATTACATTTAGAAATAAATATCTAGTATCATTTTCCTTCTACTAAAATCTTTAGCAAGTTTTGTAGTGTAGATCTGCTGGTGATAAATTCTGTCAGTGTTTGATTATCTGAAAAGGTCTTTATTTCTCCTTCATTAAAAAATATTGACTTACAAATGGTATAAAATAAATTGCACATGTTAAAGCATATAGTTTGATGGGTATTGACATATGTATACAATCCAGATGATAGATTTTGCATCAACCCAAAATTTTCTCAAATTCCTCCTTCCTGCCTCTTACCCACTCACTCTGGCGACCATTGATATGCTTCCAGTTGCTATAGATTAGTTTGCATTTTCTACAATTTTATATAAATAGAATCTTACAGTACGTACTCTATTTGTCTGGCATCTTCAACTAAGCATAATCATTTTGAGACATTTGTTTGCACACAAGAATAGTTCATTCTTTTTAATTGCTGAATATTTCATTCCATCAAGGAGTAAGAGGAATAGATGATGGAGTAAACATGTGTTTAACTTTTAAGAAACTGTCAAATTATTTACCTTTATTTACCCAGAAGGGTATGAGACTTTCAGTTTCTCCACTATCTTGGCAGCACTTGGCTTGGTTAGTTTTAGACCTAATAGGTTTGTAGTTGAAATCTCATTACAGTTTTAGTTTTCTTTACAGCTAATAATGTGGAACATCTTTTAGTGTTCTATTTGTCATCCATATATTTTCTTTGATTAAATGTTAATTAAGAAAACTTTGCCCATTTATAATTGGCTTATTTGATTTCTATTTATTGAGTTTTGGGTTCTCTATATATTTTGAATATATGGCCTTTATGTGACTAGAGTATATTTTCTCGAAGTCTATGCCTTCTCTTTTCATTTTCTTTTTTTTTCTTTTTTAAAGATTTTTATTTATTTATTTGGCAGAGAGAGAGACAGCGAGAGAGGGAACACAAGCAAGGGGAATGTGAGAGGGAGAAGCAGGCTTCCCGCGGAGCAGGGAGCCCGATGCAGGGCTCCATCCCAGGACCCTGGGATCATGACCTGAGCCGAAGGCAGACGTTTAACGACTGAGCCACCCAGGCGCCCCTCTTTTCATTTTCTTAATAGTGTCTTTTAGAGTAGAAGTTCTTAACTCAGATGGATTTCAGTGTATTGATTTTGTCTCTTATGAATTATGCTTTGGTGCTGTGTTTAAGAAATCTTTCCGTAACCAAAGTTTACAAAGACATGTTTTCTTCTAGAAGTTTTATAGTCTTTGCTTTTGCATTTAAATGTATTACCCATTTGAGGTAATTTATGTAAATGTTGTGGAATATAGGTACAAGTTCATTTATTTTTCATATAAATTTCTAAAACTTCAGACACTATCTATTGAAAAGACAATTGTTTTTTCCACTGATCTGCTTTTGTACCTTTGTTAAAAATCAAATGACTATATATTTGTACATCTACTTCTGTACTCCCTATTACATTCCATTTATCTATCTGATACATATACAACATTGTCATGGCTGCACCATTTTACATTCACACCAACAGTGTACAGGTGTGCCAGTTTCTCCACATTCTCATCAATATTTGCTACTTTCTGTTTTTTAAGAGTAGTCATCCCAGTGTGAGGTGATCTCATTGTGGTTTTGATTTGCATTTTTTTTTTAATTTTTAAAAAGATTTATTTGGGAGAAAGAGAGCGTGAGCAAGTGGGAGGAGGGGCAGAGGGCTAGAGTCTCAAGCAGACTCCCCACTGACATGGAACCTGACATGGGGCTTGATCTCATGACCCATGAGACCATGACCTGAGCCAAAGCCAAGAGCTGGACACTTAACCGAGTCACCCAGGCGCCTCTTGATTTTCATTTTTTTAATGATTAGGAATTCTTTATATCTTCTGGTTATTAATGCATAATCAAATAGATGAGTTGCATATATTATTCCCATTCCATAGGTGGCTTTTTCACTCTATTGATTATGCCCCTTGATGTACAAAAGGTTTTAATTTTGATGTAGTACAATTTATCTATTCTACTTTCATTGCCTATACTTCGGTATCATATTCACATAGTCACTGCAACATTCAAGTTATGAAACTTTCTCCCTTGTTTTCTTCTAAGTTTTGTAACTTACTTTTAGGTCTTTACTCTATTTTGAATTATTTTTTGTATGGTGTAAGAGAAGGTCCAACTTAATTTTTTTCATGTGGAGATATCTAGTTTTTCCAGCACCGTTTGTTCAAAAGACTGTTCTCTCTCCATTAAATGCCCTTAGCAACTTTGTCAAAAAACATTTGACCATATATGTAAGAATTTACTCCTGGGCTTGCTATTCTATTCCATTTGTCTATATGTAGTCTGTCTTCATGCCAGTACCACACAATTTTGATTACCGTAGCTTTGTAATTAGTTTTGAAATCAGAAAGTATGAGTCCTCCAACTACATTCTTCTTTTTCAAGATTGTTTTGACTCTTCAGGATCCCTTGAGACTCTGTATGAATTTTAAGTTGGATTTTGTTTTTCTGCTTTTATAAAACACACTTTTGGGATTTTGATAAGGATTACATTAAATCTATAGATAACTTTGTGTAGTATTAACAGCTTAACAATATTAAGCCTTCCAATCCATGAACATGAAATGTGTTTCCTTTTATTTGTGCCTTTAATTCTTTTGTCAATTTTTTGTAGTCTTCAGTTGTACAAGTGTTTCATCTCCTTGTTTAAGATTAATCCTAAGTATGTTATTCTTTGTGATGCTAGTGTAAATGAAATCATTTTCTTAATTTCCTTTTTGGATTGTTCATTGGAGACTTTTTTCATAGTTAAGAATCTTTCTGGAAAGATATTCCATGTGCACCTAAAAAGAAGTTGGAAATTTCACTTGCTCTATAAATGTTATTCAGGTGATGTTGGTTGATAGTTTTGTTGTTGTTGTTTGTTTTTGTTTGTCTTCTATGCCTACTGATTTTCTCTCAAATATCCCATCAACTATTGAGAGAGGAATATTAAAATCCCCAATCGTATTTGGTGATTTACAGTCACATCAGTTTTTGTTTCATGTATTTTGAAGTTGTTATTAGGCACACAACCATTTAGCATTACTATGTCCTCTGAATTAAATGACCCCTTTTTGTCATTATGAAATGATCCACTAAAGAGAGTGATCTAAATAAAAATGACAGTTGAATTAAAAGAGTTACTAATATTTCTGAGGATGGAAATAGAAAAAGAAGATGAAGAAGAAGGATAGGAAGAGGGGCGCCTGGGTGGCTCAGTCGTTAAATGTCTGCCTTCAGCTCAGGTCACGATCCCAGAGTACTGGGGTCAAGCCCTGCCTAGGGCTCCCTGCTCAGCGGGAAACCTGCCTCTCCCTCTCGCACTCCCCCTGCTTTTGTTCCCTCTCTCGCTGTCAAATAAATGAATAAATAAATAAATAAATAAATAAGGATAGGAAGAGGAAAAGAAGAAGAAAGAAGGAAGTAAAGAGAAGGGGAGAAAGAGAAGGAGAAGAAAGAGGAGGAGGAAAAGGAGAAGGAAGAGGAGGAGAAGAATGTAAAACAAAGATAGATTTAACTCTAAATACAGTGCCAAGCCCAGAGAACAGAATAACTATTAGACCATGACTATGTTTAGTCAAGTAAGAACTTTTCTGGCCCTCAGTAAATCTCCTCCTTTTTTTTTTTTTTTCTTTTTTTCTTTGAACTTGAAAGAATAAAAACCAGAGTTAGCATATAAGAATGAGAATGTAGAAGAGCAAGTTTGGGAAAAAAAGACACATAGTATAACTCCTTTTTCCACTAAAGGTACATACTCTGACAGAGACCAAGTTGAGATAAGAGTGAAAGCTAAGCTTTATCATTAATAAAATTTATAAATTTTAATTATTAATTTGGACTGGCATTATTAATCACTGACTTGATATTACCTTTATGACTGGAAATGATTGTAGGAATTTATGTTACTAAAAGCATGGATAAAAGCCATAGAACTTTCTCTGATTTGCCTAAAAAAATCAGAAATGGATTTAATTGTACTGTGAAAGACAAAAAATAGTGATTTCTGACTTCATTAATTTTGCATGTTTAACCTAACATTTACTTTATCGTGATGTCTTTCCAATTTGTCTTTGGCTTTTTCCTAGTCTACCTTGGTCTGACCTTCTTCTTACTAGATGTCAATTTGTTTAAATTCTACTAAACTATTTCCTTCTCATCTTTGAAGCACCTTTAACTGTCAATGAGATGACGGATTTTTAAATCAAGAAATGAAAAAATGATTTTTTCCAAAAATGAAAAAAATGATTTTTAAATCAAGTAAATGAAGCTCAGAGTCTAATTTTTACTGGCTTTTCTTGTAAAGCAATTAATAAGGATTTTGACTGAGGAGTTTCTTTACTTTGCAAAGGATATTACCAGGTTATTTATCAAAGAGTTTTGAAGAGACTTCAAAAAAACATCCTTCTCAGCACATTTTTTGCCTCCCTGTTCTTCACTAGACAATAATAAAAAATTGAGTTTAGCTATATAAACATTATGCTAATCCCATTCATTTATGCAAGCTGCTTAACATTGTGCCTAATTACCATGAAGCACAATAAGGATTAGTCATATTATTAAATATGCTAGATAATTTTGTTGTAAATTGTATTTGATTAAAACCCTAAATCCTGCTCATATGTGTTCAGACATCATATTATGTTGCTCAGGAAACACAGCTACTCACAACATAGAAAAGAAAGCTCATACTTACCTTCTTTTTGTTGTTTCCTGTTATCCTGTCACTCTGAATTTCTCTTAATGGCTTACATGGTCTTTTATTCTGAGGTGGATGGCCCTAGCATGTTGAGGAAATGTGTAGGCAATAGCTCCTTGATAATGCTATCCTTTCAACTTTTCTCCTTCAACCTCTTTCTAGGCGGTAGAATCTCTCAGGCAATGTCATAGGTCCTCTTCTTTTATTCAGTGAGAGTATAGACTTCTCATTTTTATTCATGGTTTTATGTTCCATCTATATGCAGAAGATTCTAAATATTTATCTTCTATCCAGCCTGCTTCCCTCTTCTATATCTCAACTCTGATTAATTCATACCTCTACTTTGAAGATTCAAAAGCATTTTCAAATTAATGTATCCAAATCTCAGCTTGTGATATTCTACACAAAGCCCCCAACCCATAGTTGTTTATTATCTCAGTAAATGCTACCACTTAGTTCACTCATTAAATAGGTATTAATTCAGTGCCTGTTACATAAAAAGCACTGATTTAGGCACTACATAATAGCTTTAAACAAGACAAAGACCTTGCTTTCATGATGCTTATGCCTCAATATACCCAAATGCTCAAGTCATACAATTAAGAGTCTCTTGAGAATTCTCTTTCTCTTTAACTTTGTAGATTTAACTTCCAACATAAATATCAAATTAGGTGAATATGACACTGAAGCAGAAGCTCAACAATATAAATCAGACCAACATGAAAAGAGGTTAAAAACACCTCCAATGAGTATATAGACTAGTACTTACTTCAGCCACAACAGGTACTAAATTTATGGCCACGAGACTAATTACACATCACACTGGCTATTGAGTCTGAATGTACTAATAAATTGACTTACTTGATAAGGACTTACTTGGAGACAGAGTAGAGCTGATATTCAGATGAATGTCAGTTCCTACATTTTATAGTAGCCAAAAGAAGGGAAAAATTGACACAACACATTTTGCCAGTTATATTTAACTGAAAACACTTGGAGTGCCATAGTGCAAAATGCAGTCAAGAAGGGCATTGATGGCAGATATCCAGTGAAAACGTTCTGTTTGTGTTGTGAAATTGTGGGCCATCTTAGCTGGCCATAACTATTTACTTCAAATAAAATATACTGGAACAAACCTTGCTATTACAAAATCTTTGCCAGTAAGACAAACACTTTTATTTGAAGTCTGTATTTGGTCTGTTAGATACCAAATAAAACATTAGTTTAGGAAAGCATGTGTGTTATTTGAAAGATGCGCTTTAATGAAAATACTATTCATATTCACTTTTGATTTGTTTCTTACTTGTTTTAAGGCAATTACTATTGACAACATGATTAAAAAAAACATTCCTTAAACATACCTGAGTTTGAGTACTGTATATGCTCCTGAAGATATGTAATATTAGACAGATAACTTAAGCACAGTTTGCTCTTCTACACAAGGGAATAAGCAATTACTTTGATTTTGTGATAATAAGTGATTATATATATGATAGCTCTTCATAAACTATGTTACTCTCTACAATACTAATATTAATTATAATAAGAGCTATTTTTTGAGCAGCATTTACTCTAGGCATTTAATTCATTTAATATCATAGTTATTATTATTACTACAAATTAAAAAAAAAAAAAACCCTGCAAAGTTAAACACACACACAAATGCATATACACATGTCATTCCTCCCTAGAGAAATCATCTCAAGGTCAATATTATAATGGTTGGAGAACTGCCATTGTAAAAAGTGTTCCCTTGAGAGATTTACATGCTCATTTATTTTCTAAAATAGTACCCATTTAAGTATTTTTTGTTAAGAATCATTTAACTGGACTCTCTAGACATATTAGTATATCATTCTTCAAATAGTAAAGCCATCTTGTTCCAGATAAAACTAGTGATCTGAATGCTTTTGTTGCTCATCATAATAAGTTTTTCTAATTCCAGAAGGATCTGATCTTGTATTAATAACATCAAATCCATGACAGAGCTGTTTGGTTTTAGAATTTCTTTTTTTTCATTATTGTCTAAGTACAAAATCTGATGGAAACTACAAAAAGCTTCTAAGAATAATAGATATAAATATACAAAAATGTAGGTACATTTACAGCATTAGATGATCAGAAACTAAAACAAAAGTAATTTTGAATAGTAAAAAAAAAAGTACTTATTGAGTCTTCTGAACCAAGAACATGGAAAAATGTCACCATTTATTTAGATCTTCTTAAATTCTCTGAGCAATGTTTTGAAGTTTTTAATGTACAGGTCTTGCATGTTTTTCATCAGATTTATCTCAACATATTTCATATTTATAAATCCAACAAAAGCTGTGCAAGACCTGTATACTGAAAAATACAAAATATCACTGAATGAAAATTTTTAAAAGATCTATAGGACTATAATGAGTTCAAATGTCCAAAGATTCAATATTGTCAAGATGTCACTTCTCTGGGGTGCCTGGGTGGCTCAGTTGGTTAGGCAACTGCCTTTGGCTCAGGTCATGATCCTGGAATCCCGGGATCGAGTCCCGCATCGGGCTCCTTGCTCAGCAGGGAGTCTGCTTCTCCCTCTGACCCTCCTCCCTCTCATGCTCTCTGTCTCTCATTCTCTCTGTCTCAAATAAATAAATAAAATCTTTAAAAAAAAAAAAAGATGTCACTTCTCTCCAAATTTATCAACAGATACAAGTCAGTTCTAATAAAAATCCTAGCAGGAACTCCAAGACTTATTATAAAGCTATAGTAATCAAGTCAATGTGGTATTGGTAAAAGAATAAACAAATAGATCAATAGAATAAAATACAAAGTACAGGAATAGACACCCCGTAAATATAGTCCAATGATCTTTGACAAAGGAGCAAAGACGATACAATGAATCAAAGAAAGTCTTTTCAACAAATAGTACTGGAACAACTGGACATTGATATGCAAAAATATGAATGTAGACAGACCTTACACACTTGAAAAAATTTTATTCAAAATAGATTATGGACTTATATGTAAATTGCAAAATTATAAAACTCCTAGAAGATAACATAGGAAAACCTAGAAGACCTTGGGCTTGGTGGTAACTTTTTAGCTATAACACCAAAGGCATGAAAGAAAAAATTAGTAATCTGGACTTTAGTAGCATTAAAAAATTTGTTCTACGTGAAAGACATTGTCAAGTGAATTAGAAGATGAGTCACAAACTGGGAGAAAATATTTGCAAAGGACACATCTGATAAAGGACTGTTAACCAAAATGTACCAGGAAATTTTAAAAGTCAACAATGCAGTATCACCTCACACCTGTCAGAATGGCTCTAAAATCAACAACACAAGAAAAAATAGGTGTTGGCAAGGATGTGGAGAAAAAGAAACACTCTTGCACTGTTGGTGGGAATGCAAACAGGTGCAGGCACTGTAGAAAACAGTATGGAAGTTCCTCAAAAAATTAAAAATAGAACTACCTTATGATCCAGCAATCACACTACTGAGTATTTACCCAAGGAATACAAAAACACTAATTCAGAGGGATATATGCACATTATGTTTATAGTAGCATTATTTGCAATAGGCAAGATACGGAAGTAGCCTAAGCGTCCATCCATAGATGAATGGATAAAGAAGAGGTGGTATGTGTGTGTGTGTGTCTATATGTATCTATATATACACACATATAAATAATGGAATATTATTCAACCGTAAAAAAAGAGTGAAATCTTGTCATTTGCAATGCCATGGTTGGAGCTAGAGAGTATAATGCTAAGTGAAATCAGCCAGTCAGAGAAAGACAAATACCATATTATTTATATGTGGAGTTTAAGAAACAAAACAAATGAGCAAAGGAAAAAAAGAGAGAGAGAGAGACAATCAAGAAAAAGACTCTTAATTATAGAGAACTCCCGGAAGGGAGATGGGTGGGGGGATGGGTTATATAGGTGATGGGGATTAAGGAGTGCATTTGCAATGAGCACTGGGTGATGTAAAGAATTACTGAATCACTATATCGTACAACTGAAACTAATACAACACTGTATGTTAACTAACTGGAATTTAAATAAAAACTTAAAAAAAGCCTCTCAACAATAAAAAACAAACAACTTGATTAGTAATTGGGCCAAAGACCTTAACAGACATCTTGCCAAAGAAGATATACAGATGGAAAATAAGCATATAAAAAGATGTTCCACATCATAAAGTCATTATTATAACAAATTACAACAAGGAGATACTACTACATACCTATTATAGAATGGCCAAAATGCATAATACTGGCACCACATGCTGGTGGGGATGTGGAGCAACAGGAACTCCCATTCATTGCTGGTGGGAATGCAAACTGCTACAACCACTTTAGAAGAGAGATTGCCAGTTTCTTATAAAACTTAATATGCTCTTACCATGTGATCCAGAAATAACACTTTAGTATTTATTCTAATGAGTTGATAACCTATGTCCACACAAAAACCTACACAAAGATGTTTATACCAGCTTTATTTGTAATTATCAAAATGTAGAGGCAACCAAGATACCCTTCTGTTCAGGTGAATGGATATGTAAACTGTGGTACATCCATACAATAAAATATCTACCACTAAAAAACAAAACAAAACAAATCAAGCCATGAAAGATGTAGAGGAAACTTAAAAGCATATTATTTAATGAGAGAAACCAATCTAAAAAGGCTACATATGGGTCAGTCCAACTGTAGGACATTCTAGAGAAGGCAAAACTATGGAGACAGGAGAAAGATCAGTGGTTGCCATGGGGAAGGGAGGGGTAAATAGGTAGAGCACAAAGGATTTTTAAGGCAATGAAACTATTCTGTATGATGTACAATGGTGGATACAAACCATTATACATTTGTCAAAACCCATAGACTATATAAACACCGAGAGTGAACCCTAATGTAAACTATGGACTTTGGGTGATAATATGTCAATTAAAGTTCATCAGTTATAACAAATACATTACTCACATACATTTCACACATGAGTAAAAAGAAGATTTGAAGGATTAGGTAAAGTGCTTAGGTCAAAATCAGAGCATCTGAATGTGAATGGGTATCTGGTCTTTTCTTCACCTACCACCTGACCATATAAAACCCACAATTATTGGCTCACGTAAGAATTATTGAATAAATGAATTGAACACAACAAGGGACAAAGGTTGGCATTCGCCACTCAACATGTCAGCAAAAACAGAGCTTAATCAGTGATTGAATCACGGCACACTGACTAGCCAGAGCATATTTTATACTTGTGTTAAACCTCAACGTCCAGTGTATTTCTTATTTACCCCTTCTTCCCTCACTCCTGAACTGAATACAGTCCCTCTTCTAACTTTCCCTGCTTTTCCTTATAGACACTGGTGCTGCCTTGCCATTTTAGTGGAATTTTAATGCTCTAAGTATCATTTACTTAGTACATCAACACATCACAGTAGTTAACAGGTTTTAAACATATATATGCAAAGATACTGAAAAATGGAAGACACTAATTTGTGTGGGTTTTGTCCTCCCTCCCGTGCTTGGAAATAGGAGAGATTTTGAAGATACAATTAAGATAAATACAGATGGTTCCCAACTTGCGATGGTTTCACTTACAATTTTATGACTTTACTATGACGCGAAAGTGGTAAGCATGCAGTGGAAACCGTACTTCGAATTTTGAATATTGATCTTTTCCCAGGCTAGCCATATGTAGTATAATACTCTCTCATGATGCTGGGCAGCAGCAACTGTAGCTTCCAGTCAGCCAGGCAGCCACTAGGATAAGCAACCGATACACTTAACAACCACTCTGTACCCGCACAACCATTCTGCTTCTCACTGTCAATACAGTATTCATTAAATTACGTGAGCTCTTCAACACTTATGCTAAAATAGGCTTTGTGTCAGATGATTTTGCCCAACTGTAGGCTAATGTAAGCACATTTAAAGTAGGTTAGGCTAAGCTCTGACGTTCAGTACATTAGGTATATAAATGCACTTTTGACCTCTGGTGTTTCCCACTTACGATGCATTTATTGGGACATAACCACCTTGTAAGTCAGGGAAGATCTGTATAATTTCTTAGTGACTACTATTGTGGATATAATTATTTAGAAAATATGACTATGTCCAGATGGTTTGTATTTACTTCTCACTCTCCTCAGTGCTTCCTGCTTTCTTTGAATGTGTTAACACAATGTGAATTTCACTTTACTAATGGAATCAAATCTGAAGAAATAAGAAATAATGGCTCCTAATTGTGCCAAAAGACCTTCCTGAATTAGCCCATCTTCCAAATAGCATCTAGTTTGGTTTCATATTTAGACTCTTAGCAGTTTTAAATCCTATCTATGGCAGTATGGATTGCATTACTTTTCTATATTCTGTAAAATATTGGCTGACTTCCCCAAATGAAACTGTCTTTCTCTCTTTGTTTAGCAGAATCCAAGTAATTAAAATTCGTTTTTCCCTCACTTTCATTTAATCTTTCTGAAGGTGTTTTTATCTGGCTGAAAAGCAATTTTTTCAGTTTTCTTACAGATTAAAATATCCTAGTAGAAACTTCCACATCTGCTGAATAGGTTTTACATTTCCAGCTTTATATTTATTTCATTGGACCTTTGACTGATTCCCAAAATAAAAAATAATAAATTATTTGTCCTCATTTTTGGAATGTGTGAAGAAAAGAGGCTTGATTATCCACCTAATCTTAGGTATTTCTTTTCTTAAACTTGATCATGTTAAGTATCTTCCAAGTCATTGTGCCTGATAGAAAGTAACATAGCAATTACTGAAAACACATCCAATAAGAGAAACCTTATTCTTCCTGAAGGGACTGTGTATTGCTCAAAACATCAAGTGGCTAATTTGTTTATTACATACAAGAATCAATATAACTGAAAACTAAAATAAATAAGCTCTTAGTAGATATAAAAGCAAAGCATATGAACAATTTGACACGAAGGGTACATTTACACATAAACAAGAAAACTTGTTCAACCTCACCAGTAATCCATTTAAACCAAATATTGGGTTAGTGACCCCTCTGCTAAATTAACAGATGCTAATAATAATACTGGTAAGAACGTGGTGACACTATTTTACTCTGTTACTGTTGGATCATACAGCCCTTCATTTATTTAAGACATTTATTAAACAGGCATTATGTGTTAGGACTTGATGACATAATTCTAAACACAGCAATTCACTGACCTGTTACACTCCACTGGTATAATGTATATGTATATATGTATATGTAAGTATTGTGTATGTGTTAACAAAGCTATGAAAACTTGAAAAATGTAAATGTGCATCATTAGGGGCTTAATAAAACAAATTTTAGAGTGCCCACTCTTTTTAACAATGTATAGTCTATCAAACAAATAAGATACACATAAGTGTTCCAAAATAGAATTCCAAGACAAAGATATGTATATCTTATTTGTGTGTGTGCGCGACTAGTATGTGCATACGCACAAATACACATATACATATTCTATTTCCTTATAAAATTATTTTTCTTCATATGTAATGTTTATGTTACATATTTAGAGATAATGGACTCACAAATATGAGTGTCTTCGTTTGGGTGAGAGAGTCATTGGAAGATGTATGAGTGAGCTTTCATGTAAATTCATAACCCTAAGCATGCACTCGAAACCGTAAAACATTTAAGGATGGTTACAGCCCGAGTGGGGATTCTAGGAAAGTGATGAGTAATAAAAGAGTCATTTTTTGTTTGTTCTATTTATTTTGGTTGAATGTTTTACAGAGAATATTTTCACATATAACTATGTAGTTAAAAAAAAAAGAGCCCAAACCAGAATTTGTATTATTCTTTAGAACATTAATTTATTGACTTGATAAACTAAATACATCTATTATTACTGAAAGAAATTACCTATTCTTGCTTACTTCAAGTCTATTTTTAGCAGATTAGGAAATATTTAGACTACTCTGCTGATTCCTCTAGACTTAATCTCATTCGTACCCCATATCCTGTTTGAATGGAGAAGTACATGGTTGTGGGGAGGGGTTATGTTCCCTGTTTCTTCATTGAAGAAGTCTTTGAGACACTTAAATTGCATAAATCTATCCATCATATTGTGGAGTGAGTGTCAAGGTATAGATTGTCAGTTTTAAAATATAGTTCCATTTGTTGAAGTATATGTTTATTTCTTCAGTCTGTGTTCCTCCCTGTACTAGGTGAAAGATATGCTTTTATATAAGTCAGTAGTTCACAAACTTTGCACTTATCACTTATAGAGCTTTTGAAAACACAGATTTCTGACCCCCTCCCATGGTGTCTGTGATAAGCCTTGCGTTAATGTGCATTGTTAGTAAGTCCTCAGATGATTCTGAGATTGTGATTTCAGGTACCATACTTCTAATCAATGGAATAAGTAAAAGAGAAGAAATAATCCCAGACTTCATAGAATTTAGAATGTAGTTGGGTTGTATTAAGTTTCTTATTTTTGCTGTGACAAATTACTGCAAAATTAGTTGCGTAAAACAACACAAATTTATTATAGTTGTTGAGGTCAGAAGTATACAGTGGGTTTCAGGATTCTGAATCTTCTGGGGACCCCAGAGGTGAATGTTTCCTTCATTTTCTGATTTATAGAGACCACCTGCCTTCCTTGACTTGTGGCCCCATCTTCAAGGTACAGTATTTTCAAATCTCTCTCTTATTGTGTGCTTTGTCATCACATTTCCTTTTCTGACTCTGACTCTCCTGCCTTTCTCTAATAAGGAACCCTTTGATTATGTTGGGCCCACTCAGATAATCCAAGATAATCTTCCTATGTCAAAATATCATTAGATTTTCTCCGTGAAGTAGCATATTTAGAGATTCTCAGGATTAGGATGCAGACATGACAAGATTCTGAACCACAGAAAATCATATTTGTAGGTATGGTGGTAAATTGGAAGTAGTGTTGAACAATAAGTAAGAAAATATTTTGCCATGGGGTTCTGGCTTTCAGTGAACCAACCAACCAATTAACCAACCAACCAACCAACCAAACCAACTGTACAACCGTGACTAAGTCAGTAGATCTCTTTCAACATTTATTCATTGTAAGTGGAGTTTAAATAGTTATTTCTAAAACACCTCATAGTTTTTAATGCTATGATTCTATAACTAGAGGCTAGTTTTGATTTTTTTATGACAGTCATAAGTAAAAATCAGTGCAGATTTTAAAAATGCAAATAGTCCAAATTTTAGGATTTCCATCTTTATATTTCCATACACATGTATCTTCTCTTTTATGATATAATTTCTGCGTGTACAATTATGCTATGTTTACCTGAAAAAAATACTGCTTTTCTTATAGTAGAAGCCGATGGGAATAAATGTATTTTAGATGTCATCTAACATATAATCAAGAATATAGAGAATGCAAAGATAAAATAGATAATATTAACTTAATTGTGAAAATTGCATTCTTTTACAGATCCTTCAGAGTTCTATATCAGCAGAGAGATGGGGGTTTTCCAACCTTTAAGCAGAGATAAACAACATGATGAGGGCTTGTAAATTTTCCCCAGATGGTGAATTTGTCATCAAAATTCAAATGGAAAGAGACTCCATCAAATAATCTAATTCAATATTGGTAATACCATTCACAAGCAGAGATAGGGTGACATTTCTTACGTAACGGAATTTGTTTTACTAAATTTCTAAGGAAATGAAATGTCCCAAACAACATTCAAAACTGTTAATTTGAACGTGTCTATTTGTTAATACAATATATAAGGCTTTAGTATTTCTACTCAAGTATGTGTAAATGTGGAATTTGCTGTAGCAACAAAATGGCGTTTTCAGTATATTTTAACATTTATTAAACACCACTAGAGGGCAGGATTATTTCTCAGTTTTACTTATATCCATGCCCATAATTACGAGATTAACAAAATAATGGCATCATACTTACATCTTGTTAAGCAATTTCTATATGATAACATTTTCAGATTAACTTCATTCTAATGTTTTCTTAAGATGCCCTTTAAAAAAATCTCAAATTCCATTCTACTTCACAAATTATTTTACGCATTTAAAATAAGACATTCATGGTTCATGGACAGAACGTGCTGTTTTGAATTTAAACCATTCCTGGTTTATTTAAATGTAGGGGAAGCTGATTTTTGTTTTTGTTTTTCAGTCAAGAAGAACATGAAGGAAAATAATAGTGGAATTATAATATAAAAACCTTAGTTTAGATTCAACAGTTAATTAAACATTTCTTTATTGCAGGACATTTTGTTAGACTGTGAGCACTGAAATAGCACATGTCTCTTTAGGTATAACTTCTTTTCAAAACCAGTCGTTATTCCTCTTTCCAGAAATGAATTGAAGTATATCTTGTATGCTTTGTACTTGCCTCCATTTCAGAATACAAAACATTAAGTTAAAATCACCCTCAAACGCTACCCCCTTCACAAGACTCGTGAGCTCCTTGGGCACAGATCCAAGATTTTGTTGATACTCTATCCCAGCATGCAAAACAGGACTTGCCAGAAAGTAGATAGATACTCAATAGAAATTTGTGGCTTTATTATAATAATGGTAGAGAAAAATCAATGAAAAATTAATTATTTACTATGGCAATATCTATACTGTATTATTTTATTTTATTCAATTTCACATCAATATAGTATTGATTTTAAAATGATATATGGAAAAAAGTGAACCAACAACTTAGTTCTCAGTGAAGTTCATGTTTTAGGAGCCTAATGTATTTCTTGTATTATGTCCAGTGCTGGGCATAAAAATATGGAAAGAAATGGTCTAAGCCCTTAAAAGACCAGTACAAATAAAAGTACATAAAACAGATAGCTTTAATCCTTATAATTAAGATTAAACATTTTGGTCAATTTGTAACTGGTCTTCAGGCCAGCTAAGGAAAAAATGTCATGTTAACCATTTGGATTGTACAACTGCCCAAGGAATTGAAGAACAGATGTTCTGACAAATGACTCTGTAACATGGTAAGTTTGAGCTGTATCTTAAAATAATATCAAAGCATCATATGAAAATAATGGTGGGTGGACCCCTCAAACAAGTGTGCTCTTGGGGCAAGTGATAGTCTTTAAGAAACGCTGCTTAGTTGGCCTGTGAGCCCTGGGCTCAAAACCTTGTGTGCAAAGAGCCACAGAGTCCCCCAAATTAAAAAACACTACTTGACAATACCGGAAAATAATTCCAGAGATTGTACTACATATTTATATACTGTGTAGTATATATTCAGAAAAAATATATATACATACACAAACACATTCACACACACACCCACACAAGCATACACACACAAAGACAGGTGCAAACACTATTCAGCTTTAACTATATGAGATTATATGATTAAAATATCAGATTCTTCTTTATAAACATTTGGTGAAAACTTAATATATATAATATATATTAAATATAATATATATAAATAAATATATTTATATATATTAATAATAAATATATAATAATATATTAATAATAAATATATATAAAATAATAAATATATATATAAATAAAATAATATATATATAAAATCTTTCTCCTGGCTTGATTCAAATTTCCTTCTCTTGTTTTTTGTCATTTCCTGGAAATTATGTATCTTTGATATTCAGTTTCACACATTCTTCCCTGTTATTTGGATATATTCTTGCACCAAAGTTGTGTTTGCTTTTAATTGTTATAAGTATATTTTAAGGTATAAAGTTTTCAACGCTGTTTTTTTTTTCTGCCAGATAGTTCTGTTTATGTTTAGTCTTACACAGATTAATAAAAACTTGGGAATATTAACATGAATGCATATTTTAAGTGGTAGTCCATAAAGATTACACAAGAAAGGAAGTGAAAATTAATAGAGCTAAACAGATTGGAGGGAAAAATAAAAGAGTGACTTAACAATGGAGAACCTTCTTATTAAAGGAGTAGGTCAAGTATACTGGGAATAACAAAAGAAAGAGCTATAAGGGTAAATATAATCAGAGAGAGACTTTGTGATTTCAGTGTTAATCACCTGTCTGATTAAAAGAAGAAAAAAATTTTTTTGTTTTGCTGCCAGGACATTTCTTGTAGTGAGAGATACTTTCTGAGGGTGACTTAAGTCTCTCCATTCTCATTTTTAAGGACTGGTATCCTGACTTCCTATTTACCATATCTTTTACAAGCAGCTAGAGTTACAACCGTCCTTTGATGTCCTCAAGTACTTGTGATTTTAAAGTACAAATATATATATATATATCAAATTATTGATATTATTAACATATAATTATGTACATAATTAATTACAAACGTACATATATGTATATGGGAAAAGACTTGATGGGACCCTTAGTTTCTTTTCCTGCATTTTCCTGTTATATACCGGAAATACCTACTTTTCTAGATTAAGCAGCTCTTATTTGTGAACACTGAGAATGATTGCTCTTGTCCTTGAGTGCGTTTACTAACATAGAACGGTAAATATTTAGAGCAATACATAGGGATTTAGCCTTGTGATTCCCATTATTGTGAAGAAATGTAAATATTTACAGCATATTTATCCCATGATGTTTGCCCCGGGACTCAGAATAATGAAATAAAACAACTATTTAAAACAAGTTATCTGCAGCCTAGAATAAATTTGTCACTTAACACAATGTGTGAAGACATTCCTGATATCTTAGAATGCACGAAAACATAATCAGTCTCAATATAGCCAACACTTTTTAAAGATGGACAAACTTAAAATTGAGGCTCTAAGTAGTTTAAAGAAATATAATTTTTTTAAAGTAGAAAACTGAAAAACTAGTTAATTATAATTCTCCACCTTATTTCATAAACATAGAAAGCCAGCAGGATAAATTTAACTGACTTTTTTTAACACAATATGTTACACACTCTGCCAGTGTAGAAATATAAGTAAATTAACTTTAAATGATATGTTCTGAAGATGTGTCATGTTAGCAGAAGATAAGAGTAAGTATTGTAGTATAGCCTCTGTTTTCAGAATAAGAAAATCATTTCATTTTTGGTTTTCTCTGTATTTATTTATTTATTTTAAATTCACAGCCCTAATTTGAAGGGATTAAAAACTTTTTTTTTAATATTGGAAAACAATAGCTCTTTGGAGCCTAGCTCAGACATTGACATTTTCCTCCTTGCTGTGAACTTGTCTACTCTTGAAAACTTTTCTGGTTCTCCATTTAGGTATGTTTACATCAGTTCCCTTAGGAAAGCTGCTTGCAAGAGTGTGTTCTGTAAGTGGTTTCCTACCTTGGTTGGCCTGGTACAAGGAGCAAGATGACAAGAGTCCTTTCTTACCTAATGCCTCTCTTGCTGATTGGTAGGGAAGTCTCTTCTGTCCATCTCCCCACCACGTGCTCATCACTATTGTCACTCTTATCACACTGTTATTATAATTATGTATATGGTTACCTTTCCCAGTAGACAATACTCTTTGAGAATAGAGAATGTGTCTTAAATCTGTGTCTCCAATACCTGAAACTATTTTTGATACCAAATTTTATTCAATGTATCTTTGACTATTTATCTAATTTTCACCACTTTATCTGTATTCATAACCCTATTCTGAATTGTGTTAGAAAACATGGCTTAGTTGTGAATCTACATTTTTATGAAAATTAACATTCCATTGAATAAATCTAACTCCCTCCTGTTTGACACTGGGGACTATCTAAATAAAATTCCAAACCACTCTATACTGCTCAGATTTTACATAGTCAATTATCACATAAAACAGATCTGTACTCTTCTCTTGGGATTTCAATTCTCAAAATGTGTTTAACCAAACATTCTTTTTTAGTTTGCCAGTGAAGTGATCAGGGTATAAAATTGTGTGTGTGTGTGTGTGTGTGTTTGGTCTGGACAGAATTGTAGTGTCTATAAATTAGTGAACAGTGTTATTCCTTTAGAATAACAGAGTTGGGAGAAAATATTGAAAATGCTCCCTTACCAAAGGGCCATTTGTTTATTTACTAGTAGATAAAAAGTAAAGATATTATCATGTATACCTATTGTTTTAGCCTTGGATAGATGCATTAGGGTCCAGTAAGAGGGCATTAGAATTGCCAAAGCCAGGAAAGATATTGTGCATGTGGGTTCACATAAAACACAAACGTACTTATTGACCAGACATGGTGTTTTAAACACCATTCTCTACTAAAAGTGACTTTGGACTCCTTGGAGAAATGATTGATTCTAAAGCTAGGGCAGGGAAGTACAAGGTGAGCTTAAATATCTTATTGTATCAGAAAGTAGAAAATATTTTTTTATTTTTCAGAAATAAAGAATACCCTATAAATAATGATAGACATCAAACGGGCATAGCACCCAGTTAAGGGGATCACACTGATCAAATGTAGGACAGTTTGGACATCAAAATATATAAAATAATAATGGATCATACCATAGCATAAAGGAAGAATCCAGGATCCATACTTATGTAAAAACTAAATGAATAAATAAATGTTTGATGAGAAACAGGATATTCATATTATTTCAAACTATCTTCCAACAAAACACAATTATAAAAGAAAAAAAAAAAGAGTGGAGAAGCCTTATTGATACTACCTTAATTGAGCATCTAAGTAAATATTACCAGTGTTGGGACTAACTGATAGGAATGAACGAGAAAAACACAGCATCACCCTTTTGGTATTCCTGCCAAAGATACAAAATCTGAATTTTATCAAAAGGAGATCTCAGACAAACCTAAATGTAAGGGCATTCTGTAAAATAGTGGGCCTGTAATCTTTTTTTTTTTTTTTTAAGATATTATTTATTTGAGAGAGAGAAGGAAAGAGGGAGTTGGGGAGAGGGGTGGGGAGCAGAGGGAGAGGGACAAACAAATTCTGGGTTGAGCGTGGAACCCACTCAATGCAGGGCTTGATCTCAGGACCCTGAGATCATAACCTGAGCTGAAACCCAGGGGAACACTTAACCAACTGAGCCACCCAGGTGCCCCTGGGCCTGTAATCTTTAAAAACATTAAGATCATGAAAAGAGAAACTGAGAAATTGTTCCACATTGAGGGAGGTTAATAAATGAATATAACATTATTTCTGAACTGAATTCTTTGTTAGAAGAGGTTTGTTTAGGATGATGATTGACAAAACTTGAATGGGGTTTGAGGATTGGATGATGGTGATGTATTATTCTAGTTATCTACTGCATATGAAATCACTCCCAAACTTATGACATTAAGTAATAATCATTTTATCATGCTTACAGATTCTGTGGGTTAGGAATTTTGAAAGGGCTCAGTGGAGATGATTTCTTTCTGCTCCATGGTACCAGAGGTTTCTGGCTAAAAACACTTGCTGGCTGGAGCAGGAATCATCTCAAGGCTTATTTATTCACATGTCTGGTGGTTGATTCTGGCTTTTGGCTCAGAACCCAGACCTCCATGTTGATGCATGTGTTTCCTCATAGTATGGTGGCTGGCTTCCAATAGTGAGAATTCCAGGAGAATCAGACAGAAAATCTGTCATCATTTCTGACTTAGCCTCAGAAGTTACAGAGCCTACTCAGATGCAAGGACAGGAAATATACTTTTCTATTTCTTCCTTTTTTTAGGCTGAAACCACAAATTTGATGGGAGGAATGTGAAACTCACTTTATTTTTTTTAAAGATTTTATTTATTTATTTGAGAGAGAATGAGATAGAGAGAGAGCATGAGAGGGGAGGGTCAGAGGGAGAAGCAGACTCCCTGCTGAGCAAGGAGCCCGATGTGGGACTCGATCCTGGAATCCCAGGATCATGACCTGAGCCGAAGGCAGTTGCTTAACCAACTGCGCCACCCAGGCGCCCTTGAAACTCACTTTATAAAAGAACATGTGAAATGGAAGAGAGATTAGGTTTTAGTCATCTTTAGAAAATAAAGCCTGTCTCATGTGTAATGACAACTAACTGATTTTGATAGTTGTGCTGCCATTTTATAAGGCAGTTACCTTATATAAAGAAAATCGTCAAATATTCAGGAGTGATGAGACATTATGTTGGCAGCTTATCCACAAATGGTTCCAGAAAAATATTTATTTATTTATTTATTTAGTTTCCAGTAAAAATATTTAATCAAAATGTTCTATTCTTACAAATTTTCTTTAAGTTTTTATTTGTTTGAAAACAAAAATAAAGCAGACATCTAGAAATATAGAGGAAGGTTTCTAGGAGGACCTGATTAGACTACTTTGGAAAATTAAAATGGAGAAATCTAGCTAAGATAATTCCTGTGGGAGGGGAGGTGGGTGGGGAGGGTAGATTGCCATTCATAAGAGAATATTAAGCTGTTAACGGCAAGGCTGTAACAATGATGACAGAAACAGTAAATCGAAGGCTTCCTAGGTTTTTTTCTACCAAGGAGAACTAACTATTGTTTTACAGAAATATCATAGTATTCCTGAATGGGGGAATTAGGTTTTCAGCTCCTACTTCAAGTAGAAAATAGCCTATCCTGCCAATAAAGTTGTTTTGTTTTGTTTCTGCCAGTGAAGGTTTAAACACTCTTTTTTTACCTATTTTTCAGAAAACAAACTGGCCTTTAAAAGATAATGTAAATATAGAAAAGATTGAAGAAAATATTTTTCAGGTTAGAGAGAATTGAAGAAATCACACATCAAAACTGTCTCCTTAGCTGTAATATTTTAGTATTGTTTTAAATCCCTAAGTGAAGGAGAAATTTTAATTGCTGTTAGAATCCAGTTTTTATCCTTCAGAATAATGCTGCCCAATGAAAATGTAGTGATGGCTATATACATACTATTAAATTTAACAGTAGCCACATCACATAAAAAGTAAAAAGACATTAATTTTAACAACATATTTTTAACCCAACTTGATGAAAATATTTCAATATGCAATAAATAGTAAAAATTATTGTGATTTCTTACATTCCTTTTTGGGAAGAAGTCTTCAAAATCTGAAGTGTATTTTCACTTAGTGCACATCTTTTTTTTAAGGATTTTTATTTATTTTAGAGAGAGAGTGTGTGTGAGCAGGGAGGGGCAGAGGGGAAAGGAGAAAGAATCTGAAGCAGACTCTGCACTTGAGTGCGGAGCCTGACGTGGGGTCTGATCCCACAACCACAAGTCATGACCTGAGCTGAAACCCATAGTTGGACGTTTAGCCATCTGAGCCACCCAGGTACCCCTAGAACACATCTTAGTTGGACTAGCCACTTTCAAAAGTATTCAATAGCCCCATAGGACTAGTGGCTGCCCTACTGGGCAGTGCAGCTCTGTAAGATGTATGTATACATAGCACCCAGCGTATGATTCTACTACTGAGTATGGACTCACTAGTTGTCAGTAAACCCTTGTGTTATATTTAAAGCCCTGGGTTGAAGAATTCTTTCCAGGTAGTATTTTATATAGCTATCTGAAATGTTTGAAGCCTCGCTACTCAATCCAGTAAATACTCAGGTACCCAGGGAGTCTCTGGAGTATTTTTATGCCAATACCTTCCCTGAGACTTATTCATGGTGGGCATAGCAAGCATTTATTTCAAAAAGCTAACTAAAAAATTATTTTATACCCCAGCATAGATAGTATGAAATACTCGCTTCTCAAAAGGGAAGATCGAAATTGAAGAGATTTTGTTGTAGTGCCAGATATTCCCCGACTGGGAGGACATCGAACATCTTCTGAGTGAGAGGAGATGTGCGATTTCTAAGGTAGTAGTAGAGGGAACTTCAAGCTGGTAACTGGGCAATGACTTCTTGGAAAGTGTGCTTCCACACATTTGCTGCTTATTAGCTACCTGTGCCAGAAAAATGAAACTGTTTCTTGCATGGACCCACCTGCTTATTCAGAGGTTTATCTGAATGTTACTAGGATGCAGGAAAACATCAATCTACACTTCACTAAAATATTTAACCGAGAAATCTTCTGATTTAGTAGCAAATGGAGTGCAGGAAAATCAACCCTATCTATTTACATAAGTACTAAGGTTTGGGTCTAAACAGAGGCAAGAGTTAGAGTATATTTACTATGAACAAAGTTAAGTGATTTATATGCATTTGCTTATTTAACCTTGACAATAGCTCTTAAAGGACACTATAACCATTAACCACCAGTATTTCCTATGGGAAATGGGAGGTACACTGAAGTTAAGGTAATTGCCCAGGTCATGTAGCTAATAGAAGATGTAGTCAGGATTCAAACTCAGATTTAGCTGACTCTAGAATCAGGGACCTGAATCAATCTTTCTTTCTTTCTTTCTTTCTTTCTTTCTTTCTTTCTTTCTTTCTTTCTTTCTTTCTTTCTTTCTTTCTTTCTTTCTTTCTTTCTTTCTTTTCTTTCTTTTCTTTCTCTCTTTCTTTCTTTCTTTCTTTCTTTCTTTCTTTCTTTCTTTCTTTCTTTCTTTCTTTCTTTCTTTCTTTCTTTCTTTCTTTCTTTCTTTCTTTCTTTCTTTCTTTCTTTCTTTCTTTCTTTTCTTTCTTTCAGATTTTATTTATTTATTTGACAGAGAGCGAGAGAGCGAGAGAGGGAACACAAGCAGGGGGAGTGGGAGAGGGAGAAGCAGGCCTCCCGCCGGGCAGGGAGCCCGATGCGGGGCTCGATCCCAGGACCCTGGGATCATGACCTGAGCTGAAGGCAGACGCTGAACGACTGAGCCACCCAGGCACCCCAGGGACCTTAACATTTAAACTGCCTGTCGAAAAATATGAAATTGTTTCTTGCATGGAACCACCTGCTTATTCAGTTATTTCTAGTGTACATATTCTTTGGGAGATGTCATATTAAAGATTTTTTTTGATCCAGTAGTTGAATTTGACTTCATAAGAATAAAACTTAAGTTGGGCGCCTGGGTGGCTCAGTCGTTAAGCGTCTGCCTTCAGCTCAGGTCATGATCCCAGGGCCCTGGGATCGAGTCCCGCATCGGGCTCCCTGCTCGGCGGGAAGTCTGCTTCTCCCTCTCCAACTCCCCCTGCTTGTGTTCCTGTTCTCGTTGTCTCTGTCATATAAATAAATAAAATCTTAAAAAAAAAAAAAAAAAGAATACAACTTAAGTTTATTTTCAAGCTTAGAACATTTGAAATTATATACTTCTACTGTTAGACAAAATGTCCTCGTAAAGGTGCCTAGTGGCTCTCATCTCCATCGGCCTCAGTAATCTTCCAAGAGTTTTTTGTGTGTGACCACTTTGGATTCTATATGCTCTTCCTCCCTGTGTGACTAACACTTTATTTTTTTCAACTTTGAAACCAAATGAAATTTAGTACTTCAATTTCCCTCTGTGACTTCTAACTGATTTCTCCTGTTCTGAGCCAGTGGAGAATAACAACAGGCAGTAGAATTTCTCTGTGTCCCAGACTATCCTCACTTATTCTGCTGGCTGCAACGGAGACTCTGTAGCCGGTATTTCACTCTGCCGCTAGAAATTTAACAGTAAACAGAGCAATACGCAGTGTACTCCACCCATCAATTTGTTCGCACAAACCTAGTCACTCATCCAGGACTCCTGGGGGTAATGAAGTGTTTCTCTGGCATCTTAGCAGAGACCTCCATTTATTTCAGAGCAGAGAAAATGACAGTGCTGCCAAAAGATCATTCTGTTTTGAAGACTTGCCTGACTGGTGTCAGTCTTGTTACTGTTTTGTTTTGTTTTGTTTTGTTTTGTTTTAACTTATGGCCATTCCCAAGTTTGAAAATCCATGGTCTCTCTAAGTGCTGTATTTGAAAAACCAAGTGTTTGCAGACGATACGACTCAAGGCAATAGGGATACACAGTTTTACTTTACAGGAAGTACCTATGACTTTCCTAGCAGCCTCTTGCTAGTTAGATTTAGTTGGGACCACATAGCTTTTTTTTTTTTTAAGATTTTATTTATTTATTTGACAGAGAGAGAGATAGCGAGAGCAGGAACACAAGCCGGGGAGTGGGAGAGGGAGAAGCAGGCTTCCCGCTGAGCAGGGAGCCCGATGTGGGACTCGATCCCAGGACCCTGGGATCATGACCTGAGCCGAAGGCAGACGCTTAACGACTGAGCCACCCAAGCATCCTGGTAAAGGATGCAAGGTCTACTTTTCCTGATGCATTTAGGCCAAGCTGACACAAAAATTAACACCTGAAAGATAGCATTTTATTTTGGTGTGAAAATAAGTGCTGAGAGGTTGATCTCTCTAGCTGACAAAGCAAGCTAAACTAATCAGTAGTCTCTCTGAATGTTCTGTTTTCATGAGAAATAAATCAGTTGTCCTTTGGGATGAATAATCTTAAGTAAGGAATTCTGTTTTGCTTTTTAGAAGGCTCCCTACCTCCCTACCTCCGGTGGTCCACTTAACAGTAGGATTTTTCAGTGATTTCTAATGTACATACTTTCCAAACTACTTCAGTTTCTATCTTCTATTGTTTCCATTTGTAAAGTAGGCACTAGTATTCTTGGCATGCAGTGGTGACATGGTTACTTAAAATTATCACATGTAGATACCTGTATTCAAGTACCTAGGAAGAGAAAGGAGAAAGAATGCATGACAAATAATTCCTAACATGAAACACTTTAGTGAAAATCAGCAGTAAAATCGAGTTGGTTGTTAACTTATGAATACAGTAGAGAACTTGTAGAAATAAAATGATGAGCTTAGGGTCATAAATGTTTCACTCAAGTTCAAGGGATTAGAAAAACTCCAGGACTGCCCTGAAACTCTTATTTCTTATAGCTACATGGTTGAGATATCTGAAAACTAAACCAAAGTCTGTTCCTGCAGGTAGTGGAATTACAATGCAACTTGAATTCCTCTGCTTATGGGATCTCTTATATTGGATATAGGGCATTGATTGGGAAAGAGTTTCTGAAAATTGGAGTGGAACATGTAGGCAGATTTTCATGGAACTGGGGACCTCAATCCTTTAAATTCTACTGATCCTCATTTGATAGTAAGAGTAGACCTTCCCTCTATTTTAGGAAGTTAGTCTCTCCTTGCCTGAATATCTCATAATGTCTGTTTGTAAGGGACTGTTGATCCTCCTCAGAAGATAGCTTGTAGATATATAGCTAGACTTAAATCCCACTTGGTCCCAGAAGATGAATTGGAAAGTATGAACAATTAGTCCTATGACATACACCAAGATAATTGCATTATTTTCCCAATTTATATAGACAGAAATCTGGGAAAAAGTATGTGAAAATGGGTCCTAAGGGTCTTGGGTTCAGTTGGAAAGAGTATAATATTTGATTGGGCTGAATCTATTGATGTAAGATTCTCAGCTGAGTTATTAGCTCAAATAGAAAGGAGTGGCTCTAACCATTTGATGTTGACTGACATATGGACCCAAATGTGGCCTACACTAGAAAAAATTGAAATGCCAGAGCTTTCTGGGTATACTGTAGAGGAAGTTATCCAAAGATTAGAGAGATTGGAATGTTAGATATGATTTATGAAGTAAAAGTTGCATGCTCTTCCTTTAGTATATCCCCCAGAAGGATCCAGAAAATACTCCTTCATGAGGAAAGCTTTGAAGAGCTGTGTTATAGCTCTTTATTATTGAAGAGCTGGGGTTTTGTTTTTGTTTTTGTTTTTTTAAAGATTTATTTATTTGAGAGAGAGAGAGAGAGAAAGAGCATGCACGTGCAAGTGGGGGAGAGGGGCAGAGGGAGAGTCAAGCAGACTCCCCACTGAGCAAGGAGCTCAAAGCGGAGCTCTATCCCTTGACCTGTGAGATCATGACCTGAGCTGAAACCAGGAGTTGGGCACTTAACCAACTGAGCTACCCAGGCACCCCGAAAGCTGTTGTTTTTATTCTCTTTAGCCTAGAGATGAAAATGAGAAATGCTATTGTCAAACCAAGGTCCCTTAATGCAATAGGGGTGGTGAGATCCCAGAGTGGCTGTAGCCAAGTTGAGGCTGTAAATTATCAAAGACAAATAGGTGCTGTTAACTTAATGGGGAGCAGAGACAAAACAGTAATCTAATAGTCTTATCTGCAGAGATTTTTGGCATTGACTAATGGACCATGTTTCCACAGATGGACAGACTACTAAAGATCTCACTGATTTGTATGAGTTGAATAGATTCAGGTCTGGTGAACAAAGATCTTACTTGAATCACTACTATATAGAATTTCGATTCCTTAACCAATTCCTTGGTTATGCCATCTCATGGACACAGAACCATTTAAATAAAATGAAGAATCAGGTCCTCAGAGGTAAGACCATGATACAGAGCCAAGATTTTATTACCTTCTTCCTAGCTTTCTCCTATGTCATCCAAGCCATTTCCGAGTCTTTGCTTTGAGTAGAGAAGTTATCATAATATAGGATGATTGGGGCGCCTGGGTGGCTCAGTTGGTTAAGCGACTGCCTTCGGCTCAGGTCATGATCCTGGAGTCCCGGGATCGAGTCTCGCATCGGGCTCCCTGCTCAGCGGAGAGTCTGCTTCTCCCTCTGACCCTCCTCCCTCTCATAATCTCTGTCTCTCATTCTCTCTCTTGCAAATAAATAAAATCTTAAAAAAATAAAATAAAAATAATATAGGATGATTACCAACATAAGTTTGAACTGACACTAATAACTGAAGATCTAAAATTTCACTGTGGTCTATCAGTCATAGTATGGATTTATGGAGGTCATGATTAAGAGAGTTTTTGCTTAAGTCCATCTCACATAGGCCCATAGCTCTGCTGTATTGCTTTATACATCTTAGCCTATACTCTGGCCTCTTAAGGAGTTCAATATTATCAGTTGATTGAGAAAGAAAAGAATTCAATCCTGGCTTATAGATGATATTGGATAATATTTACTACACAAAAATAGATGTCTGCTGTCCTGAAGCCCAACTGCAGGATGGCCTTGAAGACGATGATGGCAAATCCTTTCAGTAAACAGAATTTAAAGCAGTGTGCTCGATTCATTTTTCCTGAAAGAGGAGGTGGCCAGAGTTAGAGATCAACAGATATTCATGAGCAGTGGCTAGTGGTTTGGCTGAATGGTCATAGATTGTAAGGAAGGTAATTGAAAATTGGTGAGATGGATGATTGGGAATATGTATGTTGATAGATCTCTTTGAATGATCAAAGAGCATGAGGATGTTTGTGCTGCTTGTGAATGCTCACCAAATAGAAATCTCTTTGCAGAGGAGGATTTATATAATTAGGTGCACAAGAAGACCCATTCTGCAGCTACCAGTAAGCCAACCTGATCATTCCCCCATTGAGCTCATGAATAAGGTAGTCATGGCATCAGGGATGGAGTGCAAATATGGGCTCAGTACCATGGTCTTCCACTTGCTAAAGCCAACCTGACTATTGCTAAGTGGTCAACTTGCCAAAAGAAGAGGCCAATACTGAGATCTCATTATGGCTCCATCCCCTAAAAGAAATAGCCAACCATCATGTGTCATGTTGATTATATTAGGCCACTCCTGTCATGGAAAGAGCAACAGGCTTTTTGTTTTATTTTTCTCACTTAAATAGACACTCAAGATCTAGATTTGCCAAGTCCATGGACTTACAGAAGCTTAATTCATGGTACTCAAACAGAATTTTACAGCAACTGAGGGGCAGTAATATGATGATATCCATGGAATTCACTTCTTTTCACCCATCTTCTTGAAACAGCTTGTCTGATAGAACAGTGACCTGGCCTACTGAAATATAAATTATGATGGTACACTGCGGTAATGTTGTCCAGGATAGAATATGTGCTTTAAATCAGTGACTAATTTATGATGATTTTTTTTTTCTTTCCATAGCCATGATTCACCAGTCCAAATTTAAAATGTGTCTTTCTTACTCTTAGCTCCTGTAAAAATGTTTGTTTCCTATCCATGCAACTGTAGACTCTAATGGTCTTAGAGGTTCTAGTTCCCAAGGGGAAATAATTCCATTAGGGGATAAATCAATAGTTTCCTTAAACTTAGAGTTGAAACTTCACATAGCTGCTTTGTGTCTTGATGCTGAGAGAGAGAGAGAGAGAGAGAGAGAACAATCAGGTGAAGGAAGTTAGGGTTGGGGTAATTTACCCTAAGAAAGAGCACTGGGTTGCTCTGTACAATATGGTTGAGAAGGGCCATGTCTGGAATGCAGGAGTAGCCCAAGGTGCTTCTTAGAATTTCTACATCTTCTGATTGAAGTTAATAGAAAACTACCACAGTCTAATCTCACAGAATTTCTAATGACACAGATCCTTCAGAAATGAAGGTTTGGTACAACCCACCATGTAAGAAACCTTGACTAGTCAAGGACTATGGAATGGCTAGTGGAAGAACTCTGACTGTGATTAGTTGCAGAAACATGTACTGAAATAATTATGAGTATTTCTTCCTCAATGCGATACTATGTCTATGCATATATGAATCAGTTTTTTTCTTCCCTTCTCCCATTCCCCTACCATCTAACGTAAGTTGCATTAATGGTAGTTTTTCTTGTAATCTCAGTGTGTTAAGTTACAAGATACCTAAGGGTATGACTCATCTAGAAGAACTTTCTTTTGGAAAAAAAGTGACTTTTTGGCAGACATTGTTAGCATATTTTAAGTTGTGGAAGGAGTGTTTTCAGCATGTTAGGCAAAGTCATGGTTTGTTCTTGTCTTTACTTGGAAGTCATTTGGTTAAAAGAATGTGTGGATGGAAATTCACCAAGGAGTGGACTTGAGTGAATTCACACTGTATTAATTTAGCTAATCTGGGACTGTGTTACCCCAAATTCCCTTCACTGTGTGGTTCTGTGTTAGCATTGTCATAAGAAGCATTCGAAAACAATTTGAAAGGCAACGAGAAGCAGCAACTATATCTTTTCATACGCTGAAGACCTATGTTGGGTGCCACATAGCTCTGGCATGTTGTCACTGATTTGAAGCTCATCTTGTTGGTGTAAGGAAGAACCTGGACCTTCAGTTCCTGCCACATCTCCTCCTTTGACTTCTCTGAGTCCCATGCCAAGTGTATGTGTAGCTCTGTGGTGAGGGGCGGCAGCTTTCTTAACAGGCACACATTGCATCAAAGTTGGAGGTAGTACAAGACAGGTGTGAATTCTGTTCCATCCTTTTGGGTTCCATTTTGCCCTTATTCTTTTCTGTAGCCAACTTTCACTTTTCATTACTGTCTGCCGAAGCCACAATGACTTAGGTTTAACACTAGACGCAGAGACGCTAACCTGAAGAAATTTTTCCACCAACTCTCACAGTTGCTTAAGATCCAATCCCTGTACTGAATCACTTATTCTATACCACTCATCTTGCTGCTGCTTTTCTTTGTACCCTGACTGATACAAGGTTAGGTAAACTTAGTGAATTCTGTAGTCCTAAACCTCAATAATTTGAGTTGTGTGAAGTTTAAAAGAGACCAGGATAACCATAGACCTGCTTAAAAAGTATCGCTTCCTCTAACAAAATAGTAAGAGGAAAAACAAAATCATAATCTATTTAGAAACTAACAATGAAACAGAGGGGAAAAGTGAAAAGTAGAGAGAAAAATCAAAGGTTCGACAGTGGAACTCACTAAATTTTGACTGTATCTATCCTTTGAATGACAGTAACATTTCATCTTTATTCTTTTTTTTTCCTTCAGTCTCCCACTGTGCATCACTTTTTTTTTTTTTTTTTTTCTGAGAGTGGAGGGAAAAAAACAGCTAAATGACAATCTGTGTATAAACTGTCTTCTGAGACCAGCACTTCCAAGCCCCTATTTTACTTTTCTAAATGATACCCATGTAACAGAGACTGAATAACTGGCAGGCCTCGTTTAGATCAACTTACTTAAAAAAAAAAAAAAAAAAAAAAAATCCCACAATGCGTACAAAGTGCTGCACCTACTGTTGATAAAGATCTTTCTGATTTTGTTCTAGCAGTGCCTCTATGTGTTTAGAGACACTGAAATTACCTTTACCTTTTCCAGTGATATTGATGTGTCAGCTCTCATTTCAGGGTTAAGCTTGACATTATGTGTCTTCATCTATGGATCTTTTGTTTAATCCCATCTTTATCTCCTCTGCTCTTCGTTCTCCTTCATTGGGTCTTTTACTGTAGGTTTCTAATAATACCAAAGAGGATTTCATTCTGTTCTTTGTATTTCCTTTTAAAATACTTGAAATCTTGTATTCTGATGCACAAAGTTGGTATCATCATTTGAACCGCAAGTCTTTATGTATGAGGTGAGAAGACTTAAGCAAACAGAAGATAAAAATAATCTGAGAAAAATTCCGTTTTTTAAATAATCTCTACACACATTTGTTTCTGCCAGGAGTATTACATTTAATGATCAAGGGTTGGAATATATTGATGCACCCTCACCCCCATTAAGTTTAACGTAAAATGCGTGTGTGTGTTATTTTTATATTCAAGCAGTTTTACATTATTTTTAAATTGGAAATTTTCTTCTCTTTGCAAACAGGTTTTTTTTTTCTTAAAATGTAGCTTTTGTGATGTATTCTAAATGTTTCACCATCCAACTTTCATGTCATTTTATCTTTTTTCTTTAACTGAAAACACAGTAACATTCCCTTTTTTGCTCACACCCGATCACCATCCACAGTGAAAAAAAACACTCCCATGCCCAGCCCCCACATTCAGCACTGACACCAGGAAATGTTCCTGCTGCTTGATCACACCAAACAACATTTGGAGAGGGGTCATCTATTCCCAGCTGGAATTCTGGGTTTTGGAATCCTACTCTACATATTTTAGATTAACAGATGTTTTGTAGTATTTTATGTTCCAAGAAGCATCACTGCAGAGATTGATCGGTAGATGAGTAATGATCAGTGGAAAGCTGACACAGAGCACAAGGTATAATAACTTTTATGGTTAGGAATCTGATATGCTGCCAGCATAGTTTCTTCAATTCACACCTCCGTTTCCTTATTGCCTTGATGCTTGGATATGGCGCAGGTAAAATGAGAGTGAGACCACAGATGAAAGGCTTTCCTAAGGAAAAGAGGAAATCTTATTGATGAGCCGTTTCAATCACTTATTTTGATAGATGAAAAAACTGAGGCCAGTGGAAGTGAAGTGCTTGGCAAAATCTCAGAGAAAAAGAATGGCAACTAAAAAGCTCATATGGAAAGTAAAGTCACAGAGCAGGTTGGGTAATCTCAGGATGGTAGTCCAGCCGACTGCATGAAGCAGAGCATGCATGGGATGTTCACAGCTGCAGACACTCTCAGACGCACCCTCTCTTCTCTCAGTGGCAGAGGTGACCCTGAAAGAGCCTTCCTGGCACTGGGACATGGAGAGGAAGAGTTAGTTCCTTGGGTGATACTGTCAGAACTACATAACACAAAGGCCTGAGGGTCAGTATCATCTGGCGGTCCTGTGAGCTCAGATACTGTCTAAAATAACAGACTGCAGGCATTTCAACTCTTCACACACACACCCAACCCCCCCGCAACTCCTGCTCAGTTAGCTTAGAGTAACCTTTAGTTATAGTCAGTTCTGTTTACCATAGCATATGTTCCTCAAAACCGTCATGTTATACAAAATCACAAAATAAAAACAATAGGGCTTACAGGGGGAAAAATGAGGTTAGCAGCACAGCTATCAAAACACATGAGGAAATACGATGGAAACCTACTAAAATGGTAGCACCATTTTTCACATGTTAAATGGTTAAGAATCATAAAAACAAGAATAAATATGATAATTTCCTCTAAGGAAAGACCAACATTTGCTCGTGGAACTGGGTGTCAGAAGGGTTGATTTGGGGGCATTTTTGTGAGATGGTGGAAGGAGGATTCTTAGAAATTAGATAGAAAGTTGTAATCCCAAATATGATTGGATATGGCACATAACACACACAGATGACTTACATTATCTGGGAGATATTTGAGGTGTGTTTGTGTGTACATACGTGTGTGTGTGTGTGTGCATGCGCGCGCATTTTGCCTATTCCTACATAACATAGTTCAACTGGGTACAGTTTTCTTCATTCACCTAATGTTTCTAGGGGACAAAAGTACATATAAAGAAATGAAAAATTTACATTATCCTCAATTTTGTCCCAAAATATCAATTGTATTGGAACCAATATGTATTTTAAAAACAAGTATGACACTACTGTTTATAATTTAAAAGTCTTCAACAATTGCTATGTATAGTTTGCAATAGTTACACAGTTACACATTTATACCTCACGAAGTATAAACTACATTTACTAAGACATTTACTAAGACCTCAATTTAAATGCAATGGAATTTTATTAAAAGAGATTACAGAGCACTATGGGAGTATCTGCAGGAGTACCTCCCCTGGTTTGGAATTGAGATGGCCACTGTAGGCCTGTGAAATTTAAGCTAAGACTTGAAGTATATGCGGGACTTAGGAAAGTGACTTGGCAGAGAGAACGTTATTGGTAGAAAGAGGATCCAAGTTGCGGAGCCTAGAGGCAAGATAATACAGCATGTCTAAAGACCAGGTAGAAGTTTAGTTAAATCTGAGGCATAATTTGTAAGGGTGACTTTGCCAAGAAATGAGGGCGGTAACTAAGACTGTGATAAGATAAATATTGCACATCAGCATCCATGAACTTTGCTCAGAATTTAGTGGACAGCTTTGAAGGCTGTAAACAAACATTTAAACAGATTAAACTGTTTTAAAGATTATTCTTTTTTTTAATATTTTATTTATTTATTTGATAGAGACACAGCGAGAGAGGGAACACAAGCAAGGGGAGTAAGAGAGGGAGAAGCAGGCTTCCCGCTGAGCAGGGAGCCCAATGCAGGGCTCGATCCCAGGACCCTGAGATCACAACCTGAGCTGAAGGCAGACGCTTAATGACTGAGCCACCCAGGCGCCCCTTAAAGATTATTCTTATAATAGTGTGGAGGACAGTTTGGGTTACAAGATTAGAGGGAGGTGTGCCGGAATTTACCAGCGGATACCCAAAAAATGAGTCATTTTCCTTCTTGGCACAAAGCTACATCATATTTTCCAGACTTCTTTCACTTGGTTGAGGCAAATAACCAAATTCTTGCCAACAGAATGTAAGTGGAAGCTCTGTGAGCAATCCCTGAGCTAAGGCTATTAAAGAGCCTCTGAGTTCTTTCTTTTTCCTCTTGCTAGCTGGATGTGTAGATACCATTAAGGAGTCAAGAGGTGGAAGGAGGTTCAGTCTCTAAAGTCTGCATGAAAAATAGCTGTCTGCAAACCAAAACCACTCCACTTGGATTATTACATGAAGAATATGAAACTTTTATTGTGCTTGTGCCATTGTACTTTAGGGCATAAAGAGAGAAGCCCCATCTCACCCCCCCCTTTTTTTTTTTTGCAGCTAGGCATACCCTAACCATTGTATGCAGAGATCAGTTAGGATAGTCCCACTGTGAGATGAGGGATGGATGGTGGTAGTGTGAGTTGAGATACAGGGATATGGATGCATTTAAGAAATATTTGGAAGATTGCACAATATTACTTCATGATTGTTAGGAATTAAAGAGAATAAGAAAGAGAAGAAATTAAGCATACATGTGGTAAAAGGTTTGCATATAAACTTCAAGAGACCACACATATCCCCACTTCATCCTCCAATTTAAACATTAGATTAATACATCTGTTCAATTTACCTGAACAAAGTAAGTTTCTGATGGATCAGGAAAGTTCTGTATCTTCTTTATCCTCTCTTTTATTTTTGGAGATTATGTCATAGTTCCAGAAGATTTTACACTAATATTTTTCTGTGATTTAATTTATAATTTTTTTTTAAGATTTATTTATTTATTTTAGAGAGCGAGCACGTGTGTGCCTACATGAGTGGGGGAGGGAGTGGGGCAGAGGAAGAGGGAGAAAGAGAATCCTCAGGCAGACTCCCTGCTGAGTGCAGAGCCTGACACAGGGCTCCATCCCAGGACCTCAAGATCATTACCTGAGCCAAAATCAGCAGTTGGCCATTTAAGCAACTGAGCCACCCAGGCGCCCCTACAGACTGGTTTTTAAACTAACTCAACGGTTAACAACACACTTACGCATCCTCACTACAAACAATGTCAGTTCTAAAGTTTTCCTGAATATTATCTTTATACTTTACAGCATTCTGGAAACCTCACTTATCCTGAGCTTTCAGTTTTCTGTCTTTTCATTTTTCTGAAGACCAATCTGGAATGTGCTAATAGAATAGACTGTCTGTCCTGCCCAGCTTTTTCTCCTATGCTACTTCTGCATGCTCTCTGTTCTCTAACTCTAAAAAATTCACACTGGAATTCTTTTCATTACTCAAATGTACTATACTACAGCTAGCCTCATAGCCTTGGCACATGCTATTTTCTTTGCCAGGAATATACTTTCCTTAAATTGTCTACACTTTATTTGATTTACTCTGACTTGGAATTCAGATTAGAGCTCAACTGCATTTCCTCATGGAAACCTTACTTAACGTGCCATGTTAAATAAAGTCTACCATTAAATGCTCTTTTTTAAAAAAATATTTTATTTATTTATTTGACATAGAGAGACACAGCGAGAGAAGGAACACAAGCAGGGAGAGTGGGAGAGGGAGAGGCAGGCTTCCCGCTGAGCAGGAAGCCCGATGCGGGGCTTGATCCCAGGATCCCGGGATCACGACCCGAGCCGAAGGCAGACGCTTAATGTCTGAGCCACCCAGGAACCCTACCATTAAATGCTCTTAATATCTCTCTGCATGTTTTCTTAAAAAAACAAAGCTTATTGTTATTTGTAATTACTTCTGTGATTATTTAATAATTAACTCAATATTTTCTAAGCTCCCTGAGGTCAGAGATGATAGATTTTGCTCAACCTTACCTTTCTAGCATTTGGCACAGTTAAATACTTATTGCAGATACTGAGGTGGTCTGACACCCACTTCCCACATTTTCTTAGTAGTAGAGTCCAGTTTGGTTCAGGTGTGCACTGTACCCACACATGACTCAAGGAATTATGTTCCTCACTTTGACCCCCAAGGTAATTCTTCATTGATCAAGTCAATCATTATTATCCAATTCCCCTTGAAAGTGACTGGCTTGGGCTTTACATGTGATGCATTCTATCCAATGAAACCTGAAATCTATTGTGGGACTTCAAGGAAAGTTTTCCTTGCTCTTAAAATTTGATAGATGAAAAGAAACAGTACCTCTTCTGAATCCTTCTTGACTTCATGAGAGAAGTTAAACAGAGATAGCAGGGCAGAGAGATGGAATGAATCCTGGTACTCAACATTGTTAAAGCCACCAATTTATCCATTTCAAAGCTACATTACATTAAAAATCTTATTTGACATTAAAATTTTTAATTCATCAGGAAGATCCTTTTCCTAACATTTTATTTTCCAGGAAGCTGTGTTTTCTAACATATTCATATGTACTTAACAAATATCCATTGAATGAATGAAAGGTATATATACTTAGAGCCTAATAAACAATACACATAGTACATGAACCTGTTTCCAAGCTTTAGCAATGATATTTCCTCAGCCTTAAATATTTTTCTTATCCCCACTTGACCACCTCAGGTCTTTCAAGACTCAGAACGTGTCCCTATCTCCAAGATGTCATTTCTCTCATACTGGTAGGTCAAGCAGCCTCTTTTTATACTCTAACACCAACCCAGACTTCTATCATAGCCTACTCTTATATTCTTACTATATCTTTACTTGTGTCTCTTCCCATATTCAACCAAAAATCTCCATGATCTCCATGAAGAAAGGAATCACAGTTACTAAGGCTGAGCCTGCTATTTAGTAGATACTGAATATATAAATGCTCTTCAAAGGGAAGGAGCTACATAAACTGAATTAGGGAAAGCTTTGGAGAGTAAGTGAGAACTTAGTTGAGTAGTGGCAGACAGCTGGATCTCTATAATGTATGCAGAGGGAAAGAGCATTGCTGTAGAAGATCGTAAAATGGCAGAAAACACATTTTTTTTCCCTAAGGAAATTGGTGATTACAGCATCAGAGTATATATTGGTAGGGGATACTATGGGGAAAGATTGGTACAGCAAATCACATTGGAGCAGTATCTGAATGTCAGTCAAGGGAGTTTAGAACTTATTTTGCAGTTGTCGGAATGCCATATTGAGAATGCGCATGTGATAGTACTCCATAAAAAGTTGGTGATGTATGTGAAAAACAGGTGAAGTGACAATTGCAAGAGTCAATCATACAAGGAAAATAAGGCTCTGAAAATAGATGATGGCAATCAATATGAAAGAAAATGTCTTGGAAATAAATAATAAAAAGAATATATTGTCAAGTCAGTGAGTTTTTTGGAAACTGAGTTTATCCACAAGCTTAAATCACAATGAGGTGTAAAGATCACAGTTTTCGTCATTGTAAAGTCTATTTTCACATATTTTACTGAGGCAGTAAATGATATCGACAATTCTATCAGTGACCATTTTGAGCATCCACATGATACACATCATATTATTGAATTTTCACCAATTGTATAGCTTAACTTAAGTGACTTATTTGATGGAAGCAATTTGGGCATTTTTACTTAATAATTATACTGATATAACATAAAAAGCAATGAAAAAAACCTGTTCTATATTTTACATGTATTATGTTTGGATTTGGAAATGAAAAAGAGGAGATGGATTATCTCAAATATGAACTTGAAATTCAGGGTCATAAAGTCTGGAAGAAGAGACCACTTACTCAAATGTGCAAATATCAACACAAAGATAGAAGGATCATGAAGAATCATGCAAACATGAAACTACCAAAGGAAACTAATAAAATTCCAATAACTGATCCTGAAGAAATGGAGATTTATGACCTGCCTGACAAAGGGTTCAGGATAATAATTTTAAAGAAGTTCAGTGAACTACAAGAACACACAGAGAGACAACTAAACTACATTAGAAAAATAAGGCAAAAATAAAATGAGAAGTTTAAGAAAACAACAACAACAACAACAACAACAACAACAACAACAACAGAAAACCTCAAAAATATCCAAACAGAAATCCTAGAGCTGAAGAATACAACGACTAAACTGAAGAATTCAATACAGGGCTTCAAAAGCATATGAAAGAATCAATAAACAAATATAAATCATTTGAAAGAGCCAGAAAACAATAAATAAAATGGCAATAGTAAGTCCTTGGCTATTGTAACTGCTTCAAAAGTAAATAGATTAACTTATCTGATCAAAAGATATAAAAAGCTATATGGAATAAAAAAAGATCCAGTGCTATACTGCCTACTAGAGACTGACTTTAGCTTTAAGGACACACATAGGCTGAGAGTAAAGGACTGGAAAAAGATATTCCAAGCAAATATAAAAGTAAGCAAAAGTAAAAGTACACAAAAGTAAGCAGAGGTAGCTATACTTACATCAGAAAAAAATAGATTTTAAGCTAAAAATAGTCACAAGACACACAATATCATTATATAATGATAAAAGGAGTCATTTCATCAAGAAGATATCACAATTACAAATATTTATGCACCCAACTTTGACACATCTAAATATGTAAAGCAAATACTAATAGAACTAAAAGGAGAAATAAATAGCAATACAATAAGTACCCCACTCTCAACAATGGGTAGATCATACAGATAGAAAATCACTACGGGGGCGCCTGGATGGCTCAGTCGTTGAGCGTCTGCCTTCGGCTCGGGTCGTGGTCCCGGGGTCCTGGGATCGAGCCCCACGTAGGGGCTCTCTGCTCAGCGGGAAGCCTGCTTCTCCCTCTTCCACTGCCCCCTGCTTGTGTTCCCTCTCTCGCTGTCTCTCTCTCTGTGTCAAATAAATAAATAAAATCTAAAAAAAAAAAGGAGAAAAGAAAATCACTACAGAATCAGTGATTAGAAAATACTATAGACCAAATGGACTAAACATACCTATACAAAACGTTCCATCCAAGAGCAATAGGATACACATTTTTCTTAAGTGTACATGGAACATTTTCTAGATCATTTGTAAGGTCACAAAACAAGTCTCAAATTCAGTAAGATGGAAATTATATTAAGTGACTTTTCGAATCGCAATAATATGAAAACTAGAAACCAGTAATAATAAAAACTGAACAAGTGATAAAAATGTGGAGATTAAACAACACACTCCTTAAAAACCAGTAGATCAAAAGAAGAAATCAAAAGTTAAATTAATAAAAAAAAATCTTGAGATAAAACAGAAACACAGCATATCAAAACAGTAGGCCAATATCAGTGATGGATGTAAATGCAAAATTTTCAACAAAATACTAGCAAAACTGAGTTCAAAGGCACATTAAAAGTATAATACACTATGATCAAGTGGGATTCAACTGTAGCATGCAAAAATATTATAAAATATACAAGTCAATAAGTGTGATGCATCACATTATAGGATGAACGATACAAATTATATGATCATCTCAATAGTTGCAGTGAAATAATTTGACAAAATTCAACATCCTTGTATAATACAAACTCTCAACAAATTGAATGTAGGAGCATACCTCAGCATGACAATCTAACATCATAATCAATGGTGTATAATGTCACACAGTTAATATCATACTCAGTGGTGAATGCTTGAAAGATTTTCCTCTCAGATCAATAACAAAATAGAGTGCCTGCTCTCACTAATCCTATTCAACATAGTACTGGAAGTCCTAGCCAGAGTGATCAGGCAAGAAAAAGAAAGAAAAAAAAAAAAAGTCATTCAAATGGGAAAGGAAGAAGTAAAATTGTCTTTGTGTGCAGATGACCTAGTTTTATGTGCAGAAAACTCTAAACTCCAGCAAAGACACCTAGAACTAATAAATGAATTTAGTAAAGTTTCAGGATACAAAATCAATATACAAAAGTCAGTTGTGTTTCCATGCACTAACAACAAACTATATGAAAAAAGAAACATTCTAATTTACAGTAGCATCAAAAACAATAAAAAACTTAGGAATAAATTTAACCAAGGAGATGAAAATATATACACTGAAAACTATAGGATACTAAAGGAAGAAACTGAAGACCCACATAAATGGGATGATAGCCCATGTTCATAGGACAGAAGAATTAATATTGTTAAAATGTTAGTATTATCCAAAGCCATCTATGTATTTAATGCAATCTCTATCAAAATTCCACTGGCACCTTTTACCAAAATAGAAAAAAACAGTCCTAAAATTTGTATGGAAACACAAAAGACCCTAAATAGCCAAAGCAATCTTGAGAAATAACAAAGCTGGAGGCATCACACTCCCTGATTTCAAACTATATTATAAAACTATTGTAATTAAAACAGTATAATACTGGCATAAAATATAGACGCATAGACCAATAGAACAGAATTGAAAGCCCAGAAATAAACTTCTACATATACAGTCAATTGATATTTGACAGGGGAACCAAGAACACTCAATGAGAAAAAGATCGTCTCTTCAATAAATAGTGTTGAAATATATTCATATGCAAAAGAATGAAACTGGACCCCTTGCTTACACCACTCATAAAATTTAGTTTGAAATTGACGAGTCTTAAATGTAAAACCTGAAATCTTAAAACTCATAAAAGAAGATATGGCATCAAAAGTATCAAGAACAAAAGCAAAAATAAGAAGGATTGCATCAAAGTAAAAAGCCTCTGCACAGCAAGAGGATGATCAACAAAATGAAAAGGCAACTATGGAATGGTAGAAAATATTTGCAAGCCACACATCTGAGAAGAGAGTAATATACAGATTATATTTAAAAACACCTTATATAGCTCAATAGCAAAGAAACAAAACAAAACAAATAAATAATTCAACTTAAAAGTGGACAAATACCTTAGTAGGCGTTTCCAAAGAAGATATACAGATGGCCAACAGATACATAAAAATGTGTTCAACATAAGTAATCATCAGGGAAATGCAAATCGAAACCACAATAGATATCACTTCACATCCATTAGAATGGCTATTCTCAAAAACAAGAACAAAAACAAGAGATAATAAGGTGAGGATGTGGAAAACAGGGAACCCTTGTTCACTATTGTTGGGACTGTAAAGTACAGTCATCGTGGATAACAGTATGGAGGTTCCTCTCTAAAATTAAAAAGAGAACTATTATATCCAGTAATCCCACTCTGGATAATTATCTGAAGGAATATCAAAGAGATATCTCTACTTTTTTAAACAAGTTTTTATTTAAATTCCAGTTAGTTAATATAAGTATAGTATTAGTTTCAGGTGTATAATATAGGGATTCAATACACCCATACATCACCCAGTGCTCATCACAGCAAGTGCCCTCTTAATCCACATCACCTATTTTCCCCATCCCCCACCCACTTCCCCTCTGTTACCCATCAATTTGCTCTCTATAGTTAAGAGTCTATTTCTTGGTTTGCCTTTCTCTCTCTCATTTTCCCTTTGCTCGTTTGTTTTGTTTCTTAAATTCCACATATGAGTGAAATCATATGGTATTTGTCTTTCTCTCACTTTTTTTACTTAGCATAATACTGTAGCTCCATCCATGCCATTACAAAGAGATATCTGTACCTTATGTTTACTGCAGCATTACTTACAATGACAAAGATAGAGAACCTACGTGTACATAGATGATTGAATGAACAAAGAAAATATAATGCACACGTGTACACATACATGAATGTATACATACATATACATATATATACACACACAATTTAATATTATTGAGTCATAAAAAGAGGAAATTCTGCCATTTGTGACAACATGGAAGAAACTTGAGGGCATCATGCTAAGAGAAATAGATTAGACAAAGAAAGACAAATAACGTGTGATCTCACTTACATGTGGAATTAAAAAAAAATCCTAGAAGCAGAGTATAGAAGTGTAATTTCCAGCGGTGGAGGGGTATGGAAAATGGGAGGAGGTAGTCAAAGTGTACAAACTTCCAATTATATATAAATTCTCGGGATCTAATGTGCAGCATTTCATGTGAATGTGAATACGTGTGAATGATAGTTAACAATATTGTATACTTTAATTTTGCTAAGAGAGTAGATTTTAAATATCTCACCACACACACATACACAAAAGTAACTGTGATTTGGGAAATGTGTTATCTAACCGTACTGTGGTAAGCAGTTCACAATGTATACATGTGTCAAATCATCATATTGTATGCCTTAAACTTGCACAATATTATATGTCAATGGTACTTCAATAAAGCTGGTAAAAATAAAAAAGAAATTCACTATCAACTCTTTTCAATTTAACTTGGTGTTCTGATCTTGATAGCTTGATTGAAAGGCCACTTAATGAAACAGATAAGAAGTGTTTTATGTTTATGTGAGTTTTTTAAGGGGATTTATAACATAAATTTTATTTAAAAACAAAGATTACTGATTAGAATGTAAAATTTTAATATTTTTATTATAAATAGAAATTAAAGATGGAAATGTTATTCAAATCATACACCTGTTCTCCTTGAAGGCATGCCCTCCAACCTTCTTACCATTAGGAAACATTTGAAAATTCTGGGATAGGAACAAAATTCTTGGTTGTATATTAACCATGTCATGAACTCATCATATCATCAGTTTTATGTGAATCTCTTGACTTCTCTGATCCCACTCTCATAATCTGTCAATTTAGGAGAGTTAATATAATTATTATTAAGATGCTTCCCGTGATATCTGCAGAATAGAGAATCATCAGAAGACAATGTAATGAAAACACTAATAATGAAACATCAACAAAGCATGCCATATTTTTTTCTGGAATTGTGTATCTTTCAGAAAAATTTTAGTTGATAAGTGAACAACTTCACATTTTAAATTTTCAAATCAGTATAAATGGATTTACATTTTCCCATTTAAACTTTCTCATTAAACTTTAGTTCTGGCTAAATGATGTTACGTTACCTGTGCACCTGTCTGCATTTAGAAAGAAAGATTGGCATCCTTTTCATGCCTAAGGTTTTGTTGTGCCTTATGTTAATAACGAGGTAGAGTTTGATAGTTTGCTTATATCATATGATGACACATCTGTAGACAATTAATTGATTTTTTTATTCCTTAGGTACCAGCTCTTACTTTGAACCAGTTGTTTGCCTTCTTAAAATGCCCACTATTCATCCTAATTATTTGTAAGTTAGGCCTCTTTGTCAGTTATTCTCCACCATTTCCAGTGCATAACCAGGGACATCTAAGAAATTTATTCTCACTGCTTACGTTTGGTCAAAGTGTATCAAAAAGTATTTCAGGATCATTCACAAAATCATTTCAACAATAAGGCCTGACCTAATTTTTTTTTTTTCACATATCCCTTTATTGTTTCTATCTGTCATGCATAGCCATGTGTGATAAGCAATTACAGAAGATCCTTTATGAAATTGCATATGTTGTGCTGTGTTCTATGTTCTATGTAACAACATAAGGCGTTTATCTTTGCAACATTGAGTCAATTAAAAGAATGTGGAATAGTTGGGAGATAAGAGCAAGTAACTCAACAATTTGACATTTAACTCTCGGGATTGATTCTCAAGGTTATACCAAATACAAAGTTGTTTTTTTTTTTTTTTTTTTTTGTCCTTTTCATCTTTGTATTTAGAAATCTATGAGAACAGGGGCGCCTGGGTGCCTCAGATGGTTAAGCATCTGCCTTCAGCTCAGGTCATGATCTCAGGGTCCTCGGATCGAGTCCCACCTTCTCCCTCTGCCTGCCACTCTCCCTGCTTGTACTCTCCCTCTCTCTCTCTCTGGCAAATAAATAAATAAAATCTTTTAAAAAAAAAAACATCTATGAGAACAAACAGCAGTGAATGCAGAACATATTTCACTTTAGCTGTGAGCAACTTCCATTGTGAATTAAGAATTCATTCAAAACTCACCTGGTTTAAGGATTTGCTTTCAACAGTAAAACTGACAACTGCTAACCTTATCACAGGTGAAGACAGAGCGATTGTAGTTTTTAGAGATATACATATTTTTAGATTTCATATAATTTCAACAGGTTTCAAATGTAGGGGAAAAAATAAGCCTTGTAGTTATTGAAATAATGAAAACTCCCACCTACGTCAGAGTACCAGGGGTTGTCCCTTCTCTCTCCACTCTTTGCTCAGCTTGCTTTTGGTATTTCTGAACACTCTGGAATTAAAAGTGCAGAGTGAAGAGAGATAAAGAAGGGCAGCAAAGTTCTTACTTGACTACTAATGCCATAAACTTCACACTAAGTTTTTTAGACCTGGCTAACGTCTAAAGCTTCCTTTCTCTCCAAGGAAATGTTTATGGAGGCTCAGTTAACTTTTTCTGTGAGCAAACTCTCACAACACTTAGCACTTAAAACAGCAACTCTATTATTTCTCAGCAGTCCATTGGTCAGCTGTGTACTTCTGCGGATTGGACCAGGCTGGTTTTATCTTGATTGCGTTGACTCATATGTCAAGATGGCTAACTTGGGGCTGGATGGTCTCAGAAAGCCTTAGTCCTAGGTTTGGGGGTGGTTTTACTGTTAGCAGGAACAGCAAGTTTAACTAGGTCATGTGCCTCATCTTTAAAGAGGTTATCATGCCCTCTCTTCACATGGCAGGATACAAAGAATAGTAAAAGAGAGGGCAATCTCTGACGCACAGGTGCTTTTCAAATTGCTGCTTACGGTGTGTTTGCTTATATCCCATTGACAAGAACAAGTCATGTGATAAAACACAGCGTCAGCCTGGGAAGCGACCACCCAAGGGCGAGGTTTCAAGGACTTGTGACAGATTGTCAACAACAACTTATCACATATGGGATCTTCAGAGATTCAGTCCCTGGTGATCTGTCCTGTATTTTTACCTTAATGCTGCTGTGTTTTTGCTGCCCCAAAGAATCCACTGATACTCAAGGCTTCTCTTTGCGGAGGTTTCCAGACCATGGAAAGTCTTCTTGGACGTGATCCAGAAAAACGGAGGCCACCTCTCTTACCGACGTGGCCAATAGCTGGTCTCTGGGAAACATTCAGATTCTTTGTCCAGAAGAACTCTGGAAGATAAAAGCTGAGCTCAGGTCAGCTCCCTCTTATTTGCTTCCACATTTGGAAGAGCTAGCCCTCCCACTCTTCCCCTTCTAGATTTACCTGCAGGAGTCCAACAGTATCCACTGTATCACTCTAACTCTAGGAAACTCATATCAAGCTCTCCACACACTTCTGTTGAAGCCAGTCTCACCAAGCTTGGGATAAGGGTCAGGCCTCAGTTAATTACCCTTTACACTTGGGAATGGCTAGACTCACAGTTTATCAACAGCTATCTCCAAAATATAGCTTTCACATCTGTATTAATCACCAACTACATGATTCTTTAAGAGCTTGGATGTATGTGAGGGATTAAGAATTGTGTAACTGGATTTTTTTCTGTTCGAAATATTCCTTTTAGTCTGACGTCTCAGTTTAGGGTGTAGCATACCTGTGGTCTTCAGGCTCCTCAAGTACAATTGCCAAATTAGCATCTTGTTGTATGTGGTAAGTGACAAGATTTGTGAAATAATTAAGCATTTTCCCTTCAAGTAAAAAGGATAAGACAAATTATAATAAAAATGTACATAATTTTATACATATTGATTTAAACTCATCATCATGATCTAGGTAGATCATTTTAAAGACCACCTGTTAATTACAGCTTTACATCTTCCATTTAAACCTACATCAATTAAGAATCTGATGATTTAAAAAAAAAAAAAAAAAGAATCTGATGATTTGGGGCACCTGGGTGGCTCAGTCGTTAAGCACCTGCCTTCGGCTCAGGTCATGATCCCAGGGTCCTGGGATCGAGCCCCGCGTCGGGCTCCCTGCTCAGCTGGAAGCCTGCTTCTCCCTCTCCCACTCCCCCTGCTTCTGTTCCCTCTCTTGCTGTGTCTCTGTCAAATAAATAAATTAAAAAAATCTTAAAAAAAAAAAAAAGAAAACTTAAAAAAAAAAAAGAATCTGATGATTGTACTGTTTATACCTTTAAGTAAATGGTAAAACTGTTGAAAACTAGAGAGTCAGTAACAAAGTGCAAGTCCTTCCATGAGTGAATTTCCTACTGGTGAAAATAGTCATAATTTATTCATTAAGCATTCTAGATTATTAGTATAGCAGATACTGAGAAGACAAAAACCGCATGAGAACTCCAAAGGAGTGAGTCACTTGAGGTAATTTACATAGTACATGGGATCTGACACATGGTAAACATGCAACAAATGTTAGCTATTTCTAATATTATGATAACAAATACTCAGTAAAGTTTCCAAAGATACTTAAGTTAATAATTACTAGAATTACAAACTGCTCATGTGTTCTCTCATCTACTCATATGTCCTCTGAACTCTGTATCCCACCAAATACTCAAACAACAGCTACTTCAGAGACTTTGACAATTCATTAATTTTCTTGAAATAATTGAAAAATTTACTTCCCCAGGACATACTATCCTGAGTATAGGATAAAGGTTCGGGATAATAGTAGGTCAACTGTTTTTATCTTTTAAGATTGTGTGAAGTTGCTGCTACTCTCTGAGTAATACTTCAGCTAAAATCCTGTCAATCCTACACATACGCTACTATCTGAAAATTACTTTCTCTACGATCTCTTCTATTGCTCTTGAATGTTGAGAATTTAGATCTCTGTTCTTCCAGAGACAGGAGTTGAACAGATTGCTTCCCTTACCTGGACCATCTCATCCATCCTAGGGCAGCCTTCCCAGATTTCTTTCTTCCCTTCACCCTTTGGAGAAACCCTTTCTGGGGAGCCCAGGACTCCAAGGCAAGTCATTCATGTGGCCTAAGCATAGGCTTTTTATGATTCCTTTGTATTTGTCCCTGACTTACCACTCAACCAAAAAGTGCTTTAGTTCTATCCCTTAGTTTCATCTTCTCACAGCAGATAATGGTTCCCAGACCTCTCCAAATACCAGTATCCTCTTTTTTTTTTTTTTTTTTAAGATTTTATTTATTTGAGAGAGAGAGAGAGAAAGAGAGGGAGGGAGGAAGGGAGAGAGTGAGAGGTGGGGAGGGGCAGAGGGAGCAGGATAAGTTGACTCCCCGCTGAGCAGGGAGCCCAATGCCAGGCTCAGTCCCAGGGCCCCGAGATCATAACCTGAGCCGAAGGCAGATGCTTAATTGACTGAGCCACCCAGGCACCCCCCAATCTCCTCTTTATTCATGCCTCCTTCAAGAAGCTGCTGTGATGTCTCTTCTTATTTCTCCTTCCTTCTCCACATAGAAAGTAGTGAGCTACCTTGATGACTTATTTTTCTTAGAAGTCTATAAACTTTTAATATATATATATATATATATATATTTTTTTTTTTTCCTAGCAGACTCCCTGTTCCTTTTCTTTGTTTTTATTATGGAATTATACATTGGGGACTTAGCACTCATGTATCATTTATTTTAATAAAATTCAGCCTCATCTCTCAAACTAGGATGTGGATCAGACCTTGTCTTGCTTATTACTTATCTTAGTCTGCTCAGGCTGCTATAACATAATGCTATAGACTGAGTGGCTTAAACAACAGAAATTAATTTTCTCATAGTTCTGGAAGTTGGGAAATTCAAGATCAAGGTGCCAGCTGATTCGGTTCCCAATGAAAGCTCTCTTCCTGGTAGATAGCTTATCCTTTCTCTGTCCTCACAGAATAAAGAGAGAGAAAGAACTCTCTGGTGTCTCCTCTTATAAGGACATCAATTCTATTGGATCAGGCTACCACCCTTCTGACTTTAAGTACTTCCTTACTCTTAATAGTCACATTGGGGGTTAAAGCTTCAACACACAAATTTTTGGAGGACACGATGTAGTCCATAACACCACTGTAGCCAAAGATCTAAACAGTGTAAAACATAGCAGGCTCTTGATAAATATCTATTGAATTAAAATACAAATGAATGGCTGGAATCTTTCTTTGCCTAAGTGTCTATATACCACAATATTGTAAATTAGTTTTCTGTCAAAATGATTAACCTGTTTGTCATCCTGAAGAGCCATTCTATATATAACACTTCTGTTATGAAAAGATCCATTTTATTCTTCACTTCAGAGAAAAGTGCAAATATTCTACTTCGCGGTCAGCGAACATTATATAACATTTATAACATTTATTGAGTTCCTATGCTATAAAAGTATCTGGAGTTCAGACACACGTTACTCCTCTCCAAAGAGGGGGCGTCTACAAAAGCACAGATTAAGTCACGGTACAAAGAAAACAATGCCAAAAGGGAAATATAAAATATATTATATAATATAATATAAAATATATATAAAATATAAAAATGAACTTTGATAATGTCTAGGAGGTTACCATAAATAATTTTTATCAGGGGACAGAATCAGGGAAAGTATCATAGGAGGTTTTTTTTTTTTTTTTTTCTTTTTTTGACAGAGGCTACTGTAAAAGAGAAAGAAGAGATAAAAATCAGAGGCAGGACATAGAGACAGGAATGTCAAACGGCCCGGTTTCAGAGTGAGAGAAGTCTGTGTGTGCTGAAAATCCTATTCAGTATTTTCCTTAAACATACCATATTCTTGCACGTACCTTATATTTGACACTCTTCCTTAAATTTTAATTTGAGTCTATAATCTTAGTTTTCTCTAAATTTTTGAACGCTTTTGCTTCATGCAAAAGGGACACTTAATTTTTTTTTGGAATTGATAAAGTTAAAAATAGTTAAGTTCCCTGAATTCTGAAAGCCAATATTAAAGGTAGATCAGTGATGATTGGGACTTTGTAGGGGATAGAGAAATAGTGGGGGGAATTAAGTGTTCAGAGAGCTGTGGCCTGGAGTCACTTCGGGGCCACTATTCTGTCATTGAAAATGTAGGAGAAGGCAGGCAGGTGAATGTCCCTTTTACGGTCAGCTCCTGTCATTCACAGGTGTGAGACTTGGTTCCTCAAGATTTCAGGTTCAGTTATTTTTCCGGGCTCATCTCTTTTCTGTGGGCATTTCCCATACATACACATATCTATTAGGTGACAATTGTGTTAGGTGGTGGCCTGGTTACAAGGATATGTGAAGCATGCTTTTAGCACTCAAGGACTTTATATCTTAGTGAAAACATAGTTACACATATAATTTGAAAAAAAGGTAAGTACAATGAAAGAGTAAAGGACACAGGAAGACATTTACTACATGCTGGTTTGAAGAATGTCTAGGAAAAAAATTTGATCAAAGGAGACGTCTTGGAGAAAATTAGTCCTGCAACTCGAAATAAGACCACAAGGTTAAATAAGAGTTAGCCAAGTGAAGATGACAAATAGCAGCATCACAGACAAAGTAGCCTAGTTAGGGATTTGTTTTTTTTTCTCTTTTATTCATTAATGTGTTCCAAGCACTGAAAACTAGGTCTTACACAATAGGCATGATATAAATATATGTTGAATAAATGGATAAGTAGCCTTCCATAGACTAGAAGTGAGCTGGGTAGAGAAATATCAGAGTTTTAACTGGTTGGTACCAGTGGAATGTTGGGAGCGAGATGAAGAGTGGATGGAGAACTTTAGGACTGTTGCCGACGAGCAGTAGCAGGATTGTGAGAAGGGGAATTGCATGTTGAGATTTATGTTCTAATAAATCACTCCAGTATAGATGAGAAGGATGGACTGCGGGGAGCAAGAGACAAGGTAGCAGGACCAGTTGGGAAGCCACAACAAGGGTGCAGGTCAGAGGTGATGAGGATTTCAATTGGAACCATAAATGAGAGAGGGAAAGGAACTTACAAGTGAACCTTTCACGGCTGCAAAATCCTGATAGTGCTGGAAGTTCAAAATCCCATGCTGACATGGAATCTCTGGATTGTTTGTGTGTTTTCAGGGAGGCAAAAAAAATTTAGTGTCTGGATGGCTAAATTATAGCAACATAATTTCATCTAGAAATTATAAACTCCTAGAGAAGCGGAAGAGTTCCTGAATAAAAAACAGAGGAAAGAAAAAGACTTGAACAGATACTTCACAAAGCAAATATAGAAATAGCCATTGGCACATGAAGAAAGTTTTCAACATCATTGTTATCTGGGGAAGGCAAATTAAAACCATGTTGAGATACCACTATAAACTTGACAAAAATGGCTAAAATTTAAAAGGCTGAAAACAATAAATGTCAGTAAACACTAACTTGGCAGCTGGAACTCTCCTACCTAGGTTGGTTTTGGGTGTGCAAAGTGCTATAGCCACATGAAAAAGCATTTGGCATTTTTTTATAAAGTCAAACATATGCTTACCCTGTGGCCCAGCAATTCCACCTTCAGGCATTTATCTAAGAGAAATAAAAACTTGTCTTGGCAAGTCTTGTACAAGAAAGTTCACTGTACCTTCATTCATAATTGTCCAAAATGGAGACAACTACCAGTGCCTTCCAACAAGAAAGTGGATAAACAAAATTGAGATATATTCTACATTGGAACATTACTCAGTGATATAAAGGAATAAGATCCTGATATAGGCAACAACATGGGTGTGAGGAATCTGGCTTTTGGCCAAAGTGCTACATGTGATCTTTCAGGTCAGACTACTGGAAATTGCTTTGCTTGGCTTAGCAGGCCTCTGGCGGGGGGTGGGGGGGTGGAGGTGGACTGCCCTCCCCACATCAGACTTGGTGTATAGCCAGTGCACTGCAGTTTTCTGGAAGGAGTTGCAGTCAAGGACTCAGGTATCTCTGGACCAACCATGCTCAGTATATCTGCATTCCTGGTCTACTTGCCTCCATTCAGAGGCTTCATTACGGGGGCCTTAGCTAAAGCATTCTTCCCCACTAGGACTCTACCTTTCTACTCCCAGGGCTTCCCTTTTTCCTTCCCCTTGGACCATGATCCATAAAGAGGCAGAAGACTTTTGTTCAGGGTTCTGTGACAATGGAAAATGAAAAATGAAATATTAGGAAGTTGAGACTGGTTTTTGCCGCTTGTTTGCATTGCCATGGTATGTGAACAATGTTGGTTGTTACTTTCAATTTGGCTCATTGTCCTAATTCATCACCTTGATACCTGATTGCTCGACTGGGTGGATCTCATAGACATTATGCTGGAATAAAAGAAGCTGACCACAAGTGAGTGCATACTGCGTGATTTCATTTACATGAAGTTCAAAAATAGGAAAAATTAATCCATGATGAAACCAATAAGATAAGTGGGTCCTTATAGCTATGGCAGAGGGGGGAGATTGTAGTGGATTATTGGAAAGGGAAATGGGGTAACTCTCTCTAAAGGGTTGGGACTATTCCATATTGTGGGGAGACATTTGTTAAAAATCATTGAATTATAGGGGGGCCTGGGTGGCTCAGTCATTAAACGTCTGCCTTCGGCTCAGGTCATGATCCCAGGGTCCTGGGATCGAGCCCCACATTGGGCTCCTTGTTCCGTGGGAAGCCTGCTTCTCCCTCTTCCACTCCCCCTGCGTGTGTTCCCTCTCTCTGTGTGTCTTTCTCTGTCAAATAAATAAATACATAAAATCTTAAAAAAATCACTGAATTGTAAATGTAAGATCTATGCATGTTACTAAACCTAATTTTACCTCCACATATATAAACAAAATAAAAACTACAAGTTTTGTGGCCATTGTTATCAATTAATGTGACTTATAACCAAAATTTTAAAATCTGCAAAACTAACTGAACTTCTAAGTCAAATTCAATGACAATAAATGAATCGACTCTTCACACATGTGTGTTCCAAAAGTCTATAAAATGAGAAACAAGAAGGGTTCTCTTCTGGCTTTTGTTGTAATTATAATCACCTTTGTTTATGCAAAGTTTATTATTTTCAAATTACTCACCAAGGATCTGATTAAAAATGGTGTGCATGCTCGTCATTCTTTAGCTCAGTAATGTGTTCCTTAAAGACAAAAATGCTTATTATGCACCCAAATTAATTAAATTCAGTAGACTTGTTCATTAAACCTCATCTGATAATGCAACTTTCAACTGTGCTACTGGGAGTTAAGATATATAAAGAAAAGATAGAAGGAAGAAAAAAATTAAAATAAATGAACACTTGCACAAATGTACACATGTAGCCACTGGTGTAGAAATCATGCACATACATCAGAGAGAAGAAAAATATCCCCATCTCAGGAAACTGGCTATTCCCTACTACACATTTGTTCCCAGCCTTCAACATATGCTCCATTTGCTAGGTCCTAAAGATCCTTTAATTCCATAAGGCATTTCCAATGGCTTTTCCAAGTTTTGTATGCAAGCCAGATAAAACATAAGCAATTTTGCAAAAGGAAATTTGGACTAAGAAGTAGTATAAAAAATATAAAATCCATTGTCTGTTGCAAAACTGCAGGTAAACCTGTAGGTAAAACACTATGTTGTTTTAATATATGCCAGTTGTTACTACCACATTAGTTCTTAGATTGAATGTAGCCAAGCCATTTTAGTCTCAAAACAGGTACAAAGGTAGTAGTCCTAGACATAGATATAGAAATAGTAAAAGCAGTAATAACAGGAGCAGATGTAGATGAGAGATAGAGAAAGGAGAATGTGCAGATGTGAAAACAGAAGTGAGTGGAAGTATAGCTATAGATATTGTATATATAAAAGGAGTAAGAAATGGAGAGTAATAATCATAATGAGTAAGGCAATAGATCATTTTCTAGAAACCTAAAGTAAGCATTAAATTCACCACCAACTTTCTTAGATACTAATGATAAAAAGCTTAAAAATTTCATTATTTTTAAAACAAAACAAATGTCCATTATTCAAGAGTAATTTGTTTTGTTTTGGTTTTGTTTAGTTTTAACTAATTTCTAGGAGAGTTTTGTCATTTGGTGCTTTAAATCAGGAACAGACTTACATAATGGACAATGTCTTAAACAGCAGTTTTTCAGCATCAGTCCTTAAAGGCCTGGCCCAATTAATGAACCACTCTATGGTTAAGTCAACAACCAGATGTCTGCAGGACAGTGAAATAATTGTGATGTTATATATAGCCCTGCAGGGCTAAGGGTGAAGGTAAAAAGCTGATAAGCAGGGTTCTCTGGATTTAGGCAACTGAAGTTCAAGGACTCAATAATCAGCTGTAAATCATGAATTTTAAATGCTTAAGAATAACTTTGATATTAAATATATATGTATGTCACACATATATATATATTTCTATATGCTATGAATCCATTTATAGTAAAATTATATCTCTGGAGCTTAAATTCAGAAATGCAAAGAAAAGAATGCTATTGTATTTTTTGATAATTGAACTAGTCTTGCTTCTTAAGTTGTGAACCATTTTCTCGGGGTCTTTCAGTGCCTGGAGATCCTCCCCTGTCACTTTTGACCTATGTAGCTTCTTCTAGTGCTGAAGATCCCACTGAATGCTGCCTGTATCCTCAAGTGGATGTTTAGTTGTCTATCTTAAAACCATACGCCACAGAATCCTCCCCCAACTTCCCTGATCCCATACAGAAGCCTACACACCCATTTAGAGATAACACTAGAGGGTGAGTTCCCATTCAGCATCAAAAGCTATAATTTAGGTTCCCAATGGGGCAGATGGAAAATTCTGGATTCCTATTATTCAAATTCAGACAAGAGGAAACTTAAAAGTAGAAACTCAGATTCTCTCTCTCTCTGTCTCCTCACCACAACACCGTCTTCACTCTGCTGGACACTCTCTTTTACATGTTGCGATAACATGTCCCTGAGTAGCATTGTTGAATTGTCTCCACAGAGATCCCCATGGGGTGTGAGAAGCCAAACACTCCACTTTTGATTTCCATGACCCAATCTAGCATTCCTTTCCCAATAAAATATCATCTCTTGAAAAGAGAATATGGTGTCCATGTTACAGAACACTTGCCTGTCTTCTCTTTCCTTCAATTTCTCAGCCAGTAGATTCTTTTTGCTCAAGTGGTATTCATCCTTCCCTTTTTTCCTGGGGATTTACTATCAGTATGTTTTCCAAAACTGATTCAAAAGGAAGAAGAATAAAAAGTGTACTTATTTATTCAGTAGTTTCAAAATATTATCTTAATTATACCTAATTAATTTCCCAACTTATTCCCCATATATAGTGCTGCCTTTGACATGACAATTTGGATACTTTAAAATTTTACATGACACCTATAAAGCAATCTTAAATTTTTCCTGGCCTCAGGGGGAAAACACACAAGTGCATTTTCTAGATAAGTGAATCATACCCATGGAGTCCAGTGCTTTAAATTGTTTAATCATTTTAATGCAAATATTTGTGAAAAAAAAACTCTCTCATCTTTTCCTCGTAAACAGATTATTAAACATAATCTAGTTGGTTTTTCCAGAAATTGTTATTAAAATAAGCAGCTGCATAGCAGTACAGTATGGTAATATCCCCCAGAAACCTTTGAAAAGTTATGTAAGGCTTTTGCTCCTACAGTTAATGGCTGTGTATTCCTACATGTTTGATATGTTTGGTTTTAAGCCTCTTCTTGCACTCTCTTGTTGATATTGTCAATGTTGCTGACTATTAAGTAGAAAGTATTTAATAGGCATATAGAATGTTGCTGCCTGTCAATGTTGCTGCCTATTAAATACTTTCTACTTAATAGTCAGCAGCAAAGGCAGGGGTCAGAACCTTGGTTCCTCAATTAAAAATCTTGTGTTTTTCTAACTAACATATTGCCTATGAAACTATATGTCTAAAGACCATAAAAGCCCTAAAATTATGTGGTTCTGGAATCAAGATGCAACAAGTATTAATCTATATATCTGTTCTGAGGCCAGTATGATGTCTTGATTACTGTTACTTTCTAGTAAGTTTTGAAAGTGAGAAGTATCTTCCAAATTTGTTCTTCTTTTCCAATAGTATTTTGACTATTCCTGGTCCATATGAACTCTAAGCTCAAATTGTCAATTTCTGGAAAAAAACAAAGCCAGCTTGAAAATTGATAGGGATTATGTTGAATATGGGACTTTGTCAGTAGGTGTGTGTATGTTAATAATTGTTATGTATTTCTGAAGGATTATCCTTTTCATCATTATGAAATGGCCTCCTTGCATCTAAAAATGATATTTCTCTGGAAGTCTATTTTTTTAATATAGTTGTAGCCACCCCAACTCTGTTTTGCATGGTATTGATATATATATATTTTTACACCCTTTTACTTTCAACCTATGTGTGTGTTTGAGTCTAAAGTATGTATTTTATAGACATCATAGAATTTGTTCACTTTTAAAATGAATTCCACCAAACTTCACTTTGTTTACTAAGTTTACTATAATACTGATAATGTAGGATTGATATCTGCCATTTTCTATTTGTTATCTATATGTCTTCTGTTGTTCTTGTTATTTTCTTCTGTTACTGCCTTCTTTTGTGTTAAATATTTTCCAGTAAATATTTTATATTTAATATTCCTTCATGTTTCATTTACAATCTATTTGATTTCTTCTTATTTCTTTTTTTTTATCACTTGCCCTGGGGATTAAATTAATATTTGTTGTGGACTGAATATTTATATATTTCCCCAATCTCATATGTTGAAATCCTATCTCCCAACATGATGGTATTTGGAGGTTGGGTCCTTGGGAGGTAATTAGGTTTATATTAGGTCATAAGAGTAAGGCTCCCATGATGGGAATTGTGTCCTTATAAGAAAAACAAGAGAGACCAGAGCTTATTCCTTTTGTGTGTGCATGAAGAAGAGATCATGTAAGCACACAGAGAGATGGTAGCCATCTACTAGCCAAGATGAGAGACTTCAGACCAAAACCTGCCCTGCCAGCACCTTAATATTGCCTTCTCAACCTCCAGAACTGTGGAAAATACATTTCTGTTGTTTAAGCAACCCAGATGTTTAAGCAATATCAATACACTATGATATTTTATTTGGCAGCTTTAAGAGTAAGACAACATCTTAACCTAGAATGATCTAGTTTGGGTTAATAATAATTTAATTTCAATAGTGTATAAAAACTCTTTTCCCATATAGCTCTGGTCCCTCAACCCTTCTTGTGCTAGTACCTCCATACAAATCACATCTTTATACATTACAGATCCATCAAAATTGTTTAATCATTATTTCTCTTTGAATTTGCCTTTTAAATCAGGCAAGGAATCACAAATAAAAATATATCCAGTGTCTTTTATATTTAACACCGTAGTTACCTTTACTGATACTCTATTGTATGTGAGTGTGCGTGTGTGTGTGTGTGTATGCGTGTGTGTTGCTAGGTAGTTTCATTTCGTTTTAACCTGAGGACTTCTTTTGGTATCTCTTGTAGGGCATGTCTGCTAGTGACAGTTTATCCCAATTTATCCCAATTTATCCTTTGTTTGTCTGGAAATGTCTTAATTTTCTCCTTCAGATTTATGGATAGTTTTGTGGCTTATAGAATTCTTATTTGACATTCTTTTTCTTTCAGCACTTCGGATCTGGTTTCCCACTGCCTTCTGGCCACTATGGTTTCTGGTGAGTCAGTTATTAATCTTATTAAGCATTCCTTGTATATGATGAATCATTTTTCCTTGCTGTTTCCAAGATTCACTCTTCATAATTTGATATTCACATTATGAAATTTGACTAAAATGTGTTTTGCTGTAGAGTTAATGCTACTTGAAGTTTGTTGTGTTTCTTGGATGTGTAGATTAATATTCTTCATCAAGGTTGGGAAGTTTTTAGCCATCATTTCTTCAAATATTCTTCTGCCCCGTTGTCATACTCTTCTCCCTGTAAAAGTCCTAGCATTCATATATAGGTAGCTTGATGGTATCCCATAGGTCTCTGAAGATCTGTTCATGTCTCTTCTTTCTTGTTTTTTTTTTTCCTGTTCCTTAGAATAGATCATCGCAACTGACTTATCTCTGATTAGCTGATTCTTTCTTCTGCCCATTCAAATACACTGCTAAATCCCTCAAGTGTTTGTTTTCATTTCAATTATTGAAATTTTCAATTGCAGAATATCTATTTGGTCTTTATTGATATTTTCCATTTGGAGAGACATCAGTCTTATAATTTCCTTTAAAATGCATTAGTTTCCTTTAGTTCTTTGAAAATATTTATAGTAGCTGACTTAAGTCTTTGTGTAGTACACAATGCATCTGGGCTTCCACAGGGAGAGTTTCCATTAACTCTTTTTTTTTTTTTTTTTTTCCTGGTGCTGGTCATGCTTTCCTGTTTGCTTGCACATCGCATTTTTGTTGTTGTTGTTGTTGAAAACTAGACATTTTAAATAATATAAAGTAGCTACTCTGGAAATTAAATTACCCCTCCCCCTGCACAATGTTGTCATTGCTGTTGCTCCTGTTTGTTGATTTGATTGCTTTTTTAAACTAATTCTGGAGTCTGAATTCCTTGTTGTGTGTGGACACTGAAGTCTGTGTTCAGTTACAATAGGGGTAAGCCCATGATTAAACCAAGGTCTCCTTAAATGCACTGAATCAGTAAGACTCCTACCCTTTGCTAAAGGACTGGTGTGTATGTTGATACACAACCGCAATAGTAGCTATGTGTACCTTTGCCTTACCTCTTGCCTCTTGATAGTGCGGACCTGCAGGATTAGCCAGTGGTAAAAGAGACGTCTTCTCAGTCCTTCCCTCTATGCACACACTCCTGCTCATGAGGCTGTCCTAGATCCCCAGGAATGTGTTGTAGCTTTTCAAAGCCACTATGGATATCCCATTTCATGGATAGTCCTTTTAAGGTTTTGCCAAGTTTCTTGATTGTCCGACTGCTGCTGTTTCCTCCTTGGGCAGCTGCAGTGTTAAGCCATTGCTGCTGATTTTTGATTTTCGATTTTTTAACAAAACCCTGGGGACAGGGCTTTTCTCACTGAGTGGTCTCTGAATCAGATCAAATAAAGACAAGCCCTGGGAGTAGGCCTTCTCCAGAGTGCTTAATGTGCAGATCAAATAGTAACAATTCTCTGGTGATAAGAGCTTTTTGAGGAGCTTCAAACCCATCCTGAATCCTCCAGTCACTGCTAGACTACTCATTGTCAAAGCTTGCTTGGTTGTATGGCTGATGGTTTTCAAGTCCATCTTAGATCTTAGAGAAGAGGATGGGAAACGACGAATAAAAATGCCACACAACTTGCTGTTCTTCCCAAGATGCAGTTATTTTCCTTCAGAAAATACTTCTCAGATTCTAGCAATCCTTTGGTGAATTCCAGGTTCAAAAAAAGTTGATATTGACCATTTTTGACATTGTTCTCATTCTTCTTACAAAAGAGTGGGTTTTTGGATATTCTCACTACTCTTCCAAAAAGTAAAATGGATTTTAACAGAAAAGAAAAGAAATATATCTGAAGTATAAGATTGATGTTAAAACTTACAAGGTAAAAAAATGTATACTGGTCAAGGATCAATATAAATGTTAAAAATAAATCATGAAGTAGGCTTGGGGAGATTAGTGGTTTGAAATGGCAGAAAAAAAAGTTTTAAAACTACATTGGATAGGAAACTATTGACAGTTGGTGCATTCTAGTAATAGTGCACACTGGTTTTCTATTTTAATTATTTTCCTCAAAACTCTATGTGGCTATGTCTCTAGTAGGTCAAACATACGAAGATGAAGTGATTTTTTTTTTTTTTTCATAGAAAAGGAACACATGCCTGGGTTAATCTTTCAGCTTTAATACAACTGATAACACCACAGAGGGCTGTATGGTTTTGAGATAGCGATATAGAATAATCAAATGTATCGTTTTCCAGGATTGTTAATTGTCTGACCTACAATACTGATTCACTATTTAAAATTTTTCCATTAAATTCTTCTGTAATAAATCTCCAGATGCCTCAGAAAAGATGAATACTTTTCTAAGAAAAACTGTTTGAAATTGTTCTTGTATATAAGAGCCTTTTAGTAATGAAGTACTGTCTTTAGCCATCAAATATACTGGTCGTCTTGCGTGACCCTCATCGCTTGCCCTGCCACTGTTCAATTAACCTGTCATCCAACGTTCCAACAGAGGACACAGAGCATTACACATCATAAATGGCTCTCAAGTGAGCTCACTCAGCTGTGGTAAATACATTATGAGGGCCTCCTACAGAAAGTGAACTCCTAAAGACATGATTCTACTATCCCTTTGTGTTTGGTTAAATCCTTCTCAATAATCCAATTCACCGTGCTCTCTCAGTTCCCTGCAGTCCCTCTCAGTCAAAACAAGTGAGCATACCAAAAGACTATTAGACACCAGTATGCCTAATTCCAGTCACATTTATTGTCTTATTTCAGGGAAGTCTGTAAATGGCTATTAAATTAACAAGCTATACTGATTTTTTATCTACCCTTTCTACAGAATGCGTATTCTCAAACCTTTTTTTTTTTCTTGGCTACTACTAGCAGAGATCTTCCACATAACTTTCTAAATATAAAGCATGCCCATTTTCCTACACTGTGTAAATACGTTTGACTATTAATCCTTCGATAATATCAGCATTTTGTTTCTTTTTAATTTGAGATTTCTTCCTCAATTTACACAAATGAGAGGAGTGAGTGAAAGGTTAATTGAGATAGCAGCACATTAAAACAAATCTTTTAACTTTAACTTGCTGATTTAGAGATATTCAAGATCATCTTCTCATTGGGGATTCTGCTGGGGTAATGTATTTAAAAAACTGTCTTTTTTTTTTTTTTTTTTTTTAAGTTTGAGGAGCTACTTTCTGCTTCATTGTTTTGCTTATGTAAATATAATTAATTCATTAACTCTTGCCAGAAAGCAATGTGACTGGTATTAAGTGATTTTTCTACATGGGATTTCACAGACCATTTTTTTACTTTCCAATTAAGAGCCAATTTACTGCTAATCATAGAGCCATCTGTGTGAAACTCAGTGTCCTTCAGTGTAAAAAATGAGTTTGTATCTCATATGAGGAGTAATGCAGCCCATCCTTCTCCTGGGAAAGAAGACAGGGAATCTGACAAATCTGGAATTCGAATCCTGGATTAACATTTATTATCTATATGACTTTTACTGAATTGTTTTACCTTCCTGAGCCTCAGTTTCCTCATCTGAAACATAGGGTTGGTGGTATTATTTATCTCATAGGTTCCTTGTGAGGATAAAATGAAATAATGTATATAAAATTCCTATAGCTTGGTAAAGTGTATGGTAATTTTTTTAAACATATATATGTTTCCACCCTATTTTTTTAAGATTGCTCATTCTCCCTGTGTTGTACGTGCTCTCTCACAATCTCACTCATACACACACACACACACACACTCACACATGCAATGTGAAGCAAATAAATAGAATATGCTGTATTGGGACAAATAAATACATCTTCTTTACCTGAAAATGAGGTTCTAGTTACTCCATTATTATTAGCATTTCTAGAAAGTCTATTGTCAAATGAGTGTACAAAACAAAATGGAGTGACTAGTTGCTTTCAGATGCTTTTTGAGAAGGCATTCAATTCTCAGTGTTTTTTATTTTGTTTCTTTATCTATTACATTTTTTATTCTTTCACACATTGTCAAATTGGAAGAGCACTAGGGAGTATTAATTTGTGAACTGAAGGCACCTACATTTAGTTAACTCTTGAGTAAACCATGAGGAAACCCCACTCAGGCAGAACTAGGAAGGACTGATAATGAAATAAGAGTTTTGTTTCTCTTGTTGTTGTTATTGTTTTAATATTATATATTTCCTGCTGACTACACAACCTCGTATTAGTTTTTGTAGTGTCACTCAAAAGTTTAGCTCTCTCTGACAGTAGCCCTGAAGAAAGTTTACGTGGATCACTGTTTACACCTTCATTAGAGTAAAACCATCAAGGACTTATTGAAAACCATCAATAAATACTTATTGAAATGCTGATGAATGAATGAATGAATGTTAAAAATGTGTCTCTGACATCAATTTCTCAATAAAATGTCCAAAGCAGTTGTTCACCTAGGATAGAAACTTCATATACCATCTCTGTTCTTTGAAATTCAAAGATTATTTAAGACTTAACAGAGGTTAGTCACGAGTTGCTTCATATATTAAAAATAAATTGCAGTTTATTTTGTTTATTTTTTAAAAGGTTTTATTTATTTATTTGACAGAGAGAGACACAGCGAGAGAGGGAACACAAGCAGGGGAGAGGGAAAGGGAGAGGGAGAGCCCCGCCGAGCAGGGGCTCAATCCCAGGACCCTGGGATCATGACCTGAGCCAAAGGCAGATGCTTAACGACTGAGCCACCCAGGCGCCCCTAAATTGCAGTTTAAAGTTTAAAAAAAAAGCAGGATTACAAAAGATGATTTTGTTTATCTGACAGAAAATACTATTATAATTTAATTTTTAAACTAAGAAACTCATTGTTAAGTGCTCTTGAAACTTTAATATCCAAACAAGTTACCTGGAGATGTTTTAATATGTAGATTCTGATGTAGTAGGTCTCTCATGGGGCCTGGAATTCATTGTTAACCAGCTTCCAGATACATTAGATCTGCTGATCTGGGACCACATGTTGTGTCTCAAGTACCAAGTCAGTCTCAGATAGAAATTTTAGTTTAACTGGAGAGGAGGGGATCAAGCAAGCCCAGGATTAAGCCGGGAGGAGAGAGAATCCCATCTGTATTAAAGCATGCTGAACAAGGTCAGGTCAAGAATATTGCTGGAGTCATGACTAATGCTCTTAAGTGAAGTAGACTAAAGCAGGGACAATTGCAACTCCAGAAAACTAGTTACAAGCTGGGGACTCAGAAAAACCAGGAAGCAAGAACTTATTGTACTATGCAGATAGAAGATGAGCATTTGGTCCTAGGGAATATAATTCCCTTCAGAATCAACTGAATGAAATATTACTATTATTAATTACTATTAATTATTATTATTATTATTATTAGCTTTAATCGGGAGATTTTCCTGTCTAAATGGATTCATTCTAAAAATCAGTGTTGTGTGTGTGTGTGGTTTTTTGTTTGTTTGTTTTGGCTTTAAAGAATCTTGTTCAATAATGAGCAGTTTTCTCTCTCCAGCGTCAGCATCTATCTTCAGATATTCCTAAGTTTCTCTTTGGTTGTGTTCATTTATTCATCCATTGAATATGTAGTGAAAACCACCACACAATCTGAAATGTTTTTGCATCTCCTGATATTTTTAGCTAGACTGTCAGCATCTCTGTGTCAAGAATTAGGTTTTTTGTTTATTTCATTGTTTCATTTATGTGTAATTTAGCACTTGCCACACATATTCTTTCTAAATATTTTTAGTTTAATAGTCTTTAACACATGGCTTTTTAAAATTTGAGTTTAAAATTTATCAAATCAACCTTATGATGTTTGATGCTTACTAGGTAATCAAAGACTTGGAAAAACAAAGTCAATATGTATATTTCAAAATCAGTAAATTGCAAGCTACTTTAGTTATCATTTAAATTTTCTGTGCTTGTTTCTTTCCATTTCATTATTTCTTTTCACTTGGAGAATAAGAAAAAGCCAAGTGAATAGATTGAGAATTAATGCTCATAGAATAAGAATAAGAAGAGGCAGTAGAAAACCAAAAGATGAAGTTTCAGGTAAGTAGAGGTATCAGTCAATCAGGGCTTAAGCCTTAGACTGGGGTGTGGAGATCACTGGAGAAATTGTCATAGAGTGGTAAGGACTGAAGTCAACAGCACAGCATGGGAGAAAATAGGTTTGTAAGCAGGAAAAGCAAATCTAAAAACAGTTACACTTAGAATATTAGTGATTGAGAACAATTTTCCACAGTTTGATAGTAAAGGGAAAGGTGTGAGAAGAGAGATTGAAGGGAAAGAAAAGTTGCTTATAGGTGCTTATAGATGGAAGGAGGACAGTAATTAATGATTTAAAATACCATTGAGATTGAGAACAATTTGGACAAATGGGAAAGATAGAGAAAGTTGGAGACAGAAGCTGGAGAGAAAATGAAGCACTTAAACTGTATTATGTGTCCATTTATGTTTGTTTCATACTCTAGGAAATTGATTGCAAAAATGTCTCTCATTCTCCATCCCATCCTATACCTATACCCTTTAAATATGACTTAATAGTACTTTTCATCAAGAAGTGGAGTTTATTTTCCATCCTTTGAATACTGGCCGTATGACTTGTTTAATTAATAGAACGAGACTGTTGTGAAAGTAGGATGTTCTGAGCCTTGTTCTCAAAAAGCCTTACATACTTCCTCTTTCTGCCTTGCTTCTTTGTGTTCACCATGAGGACATGCCTCGGTTGTCTGCTTAGACTATCATAACCAGCCCAGGCTAGTTGCTAGAAGATGAGAGTTGACATGATGCAGATAAATTGTCTTACCTAAGGTTATTTTAGAGCTGCTATTCCCTAGGTCACTTGCCAGGTAACCACAAACATGTAGGAGAGACCAGCTAAGCTGAGTTCATCTTGGCTCAGATCAGTAAAGCCGCCTTGCTGACCTATAAAGTAATAAACACAAATAAATGTCTGTTGTAGTATACCACCAAGGGTTTTGAAGTTAGCTGTTATGTAGCATTGGTGTTGTTATAGCTGATACATCCACTAAAGACCAGTATATCTTTGAAACATTAATATCATATTCTTTTCAACTGTACCACCAGGATCTGTCATAGGCTGTGAGATAATAAAAAGATACTAAAAATTATTTGTTTTATGAATGGATAGATGATGAGTAGATGAATGAGTTAATGAATGAATGAGATATTGAAAAAAATAATATCAAAAATTTCCTACTGGATATTAAGTAAAGACAGTGTCTGATTTTACAATGTCTTATGTTAGGATTAAGAGTTAAGATACTACATTTATGATCAAAGGTAGATATTTTTATGCTTCCAATTTTTATATAGGTATAATTTATAAAACATTGGTGTTATTTTAAGATACTTACAGCAGTTTGAAAAGAGCTCTCACATTTTATTCTCCTTTGATTTCACAGTAAATTTGTACATCTGGTAAGTATTTGAATGAATATTTTATAGATGTGGAAAAAACAGTTTAGGGTGATTAAACTAAAGACTTAGAGCCAAACATTGTCCCATACACTCTAATTTTCCGACTATATCACAAAAACTGACTGTTTTAGGAAAAATAACTTGGTGGAATGAGAGACAGGAGGATTTTAATTTGAGACATTGATTAGTATTTTTAAAAAAATAACATGTTAAAGTGACATCCTCCCATAGGAATAATGTATAGGAAAAAGAATAATTAGGTGGCAGATAATAACCTGTAAATCATCTTGTTTACTAATGTAAATGAATTTGATAAAAATACCACTCTATTCCTGGCCTTAGATACTACAACTGACTAAAAAACAAAGAAAAACCATGCAGTCAAATCCAGTATTTCCAACATGAAGAGCTAATTAGTGAATATTTTGTTATTTAAAATAATTTCCTAGGAACATTTTGGGCATTGATATTTGCATTCCTTTTTTCTAAAATTTTGTGATGCCAGTAAGTTCTGACTTGATTTTTTTGATATTTTTGTTTTCTTTCTTTAAAAAGTCAATACAATAAACAAGAGGAACGGTCAATAAATGTAAGTGGTATAATAAAAATAAGACTTGAAGGCATGAACATGAACATGGCTATGTCTAAATAATAGTAAAATCTTTTTAAAACTATCTCACAGTAGTGATTATTTGAATTTGTTACATATATTTGATTCATGTAAAGACCTACAAAGAAACTGCAAGTCATATTTGCTCTGTGTCACCTCAAGCTTCTGTATCTACCGAATTTTTTTATCACTTACATTCCATAGGATCCATGAAAGCTACTAGGTCTATGGATCAGTAGTATATGAATCTATGAAGATAGTCTGATAATCTCACTGAAACTCTCTTCAGTGGTTGTTGTTTGTTGTAATTATGTATTTCTCAGCATAAATATGAGCTGCAAAATTAGTTATACTCTATTTCCCCTTTCTTGACTACCTGATCACCCCCCCCCCGCTGAAATATATTTCCCCTTTCTTAACTACCTGATCACCCACCCGCTGAAATATATTTCCCTTTTCTTAACTACCTGATCACCCCCCTGCTGAAATGTATTTCCTTCCTAGATTGACTTTTGAAGTTTGTAACACATTTAGTTTCCCACCTTTCCCACCCCACCAGATTTTCTAAGATATCTGTTACTGACAACTCCTTGGTTCTTTTTGTTCTATAAAAAAAGATTATTCCAACCTATTTCTGGCAAAAACTTCAATTAAGAAAGGATCCTGGCTCCCCCAGCTTAATTTAAAGCATAAGAATAAAATTTTAGTGAAAGAGTAATATTTAGTAGGATGGGTAATTGCTTGACAATAATTTTAAGACATGAAAAGATTGAAGCAAACTTACTACAAGACATTTCTTTCATATATTTAATCATTCATCCATGTTGCATTTTTTTTTTTAATGACTACTAGCAGGAGACAGAATGTTATGAGATGAAGATGAGTCAATAATAACTAAGAAAGTAAATTGGCTAATGGAGCATAGAATTCAGTGGGGATGGTAGGCAAGTACAGCAGAAATAAAAATATGTGATAAACTTTTAATGGTGGACAGTCCTATGTAATTAGCATATATTTCAATAAAATGGAATGAAGTTAAGCAAGGAAAGAAGGGAAGAAAGGATAAAGGGAGGAAAGAAGAGAGAGAGAAAGAAATGCTTACTCTTACCTTAAATATACTTTCATGATCCCAAACCACGAAACCTTCCAAGGCTCCTGATAGGGAAAATCAGAAGAGTCTCAGATGGGAGAGCAATGGTTGGCAAATGTTTAGAATACATACCAACATACATACCAACAGCTCACACTTTTAAGATTCTCTTCATGGGGCGCATTGGTGGCTCCGTTGGTTAAGCATCTGCTTTCAGCTCAGGTCATGATCCCAGGGTCCTGGGATTGAGTCCCACATGGGGCTCCTTGCTCATCGGGGAGCCTGCCTCTCCTCTCCCACTCCCCCTGCTTGTATTCCCTCTCTTGCTGTGTCTCTCTCTCTCTCAAATAAATAAAAAAAATCTTACAATCAATTTTTTTAAGTAAATAAAATTCTCTTCACATATCACATCACCCAGATCCCAAGGGCCCTGTCTCATTTCTCAACACGTGCCTCAAAGCTGCTGTCCAAGTGCTTCATGGAACTTTATATACATATATATTATTCATAATATATATGGAACTCTACTGTATTTTGAGGGTGAGAAAATTGTGCTGCATTGGGGGAGAACAGAAATAGGAAACAAAAAGGGAGAGTTATAAATTAAAATATATTTTTTATCCACATTAAGTATCCTCAACCTCGAGATTCCTGATCCAACTTCATAGTCCCCTCATTGTCATGTGCATTACAATCCACTAACAGGTACTAAAATGCCTAGTGGGGAAAAGTAAATAACTCCCTAAAGATGGCTTATTTCTTCTTAATGTCTTTCTTTTATGAAGGAGGAAACATTTCCCAGCAGACCCACAAAGGCAAAGTGCTGGGCCTAATGGAAATCAAAATGGAGGCCTACATGAGATTATCATAATTAATTGAGATTAATTAGAATATAATCCTAAATCACATGGGAGTTGGATAGTCCTTAAAATGGAGATTCTGCTAATATGGAAAAAGTGGGTAACAACCTTAACACAAGAACATGCATTGTTTTTTAAAGCCAGTTACATAAGACCACCTACAGTGTAGCCCCAAGCAACCAACAACTACCCCACTTAACATGTCCTCCTCATCCTCATCCTCCTTCCGCCCTCCTCCACTGCCTCCCTCTCTTCCTTCTTCCTCTCCCTCACCTTTTCTGAAGAGTTACTTGCATTAGTTAGAGGAATTGGGGAGGGAGGACAGATCCATGTCTCTTAGTAGGGTATACTTGCTCTAAGAGAGGACATAGAGGAGGGGACATTTAATGCAATCTATGTAATTGGTCTTGTAATATGAGTTACAGAAAATAAATCCCAATGCTATGTGTATTCTGGTCAACATATAGAGTAAATGTGTCTATTTAAAGGGAGTTAATAGGAAAATAGGTTTAGGTATATTAAATTTTTCTATATAGATAAGTGGTTGGAATTCAAACATTCTTACTGTTAAGGTATATTTGCACTGTGACTACAGAGAACTATAGGTATTCACTAGGAAAATTATACTTTACTGGAAAATTAACCATATCACTGATCTTTTATACATAATAATTTTTTTTTTATTTTAAAAATTATAATATGTAGTGGCTTTAATGTAAAGAAATACTTCGTATACATACGAAGTCCCAGAGAGATATAGAATATTAAAACAAGGAATAGTTAATGCATATTTAAGGAAAAAGTCACATTTAAAGAAGAAAAACACAGTGAAGAATGTTTAATGTGAATTGAATTGAAAACTTTCTAATCTAGGCACTCCTTATAACAAATGGGTTTTGGGAATTGTCACTTAGACTTTTCAGTTTCCTCTTGTAAAATTAAGAGTGTTTTAAAGTTTCCTTCCATTTCCAATAGTCTAAATTCAATAAAAATAAAAACCAAATATATAGAAGAAGAAATGAATATACAAAGTTTTTCTACTTTAAAAAAAAGTAAAATATTTTTGTCTGTTTTCCTCTTCTAGTGCCATGGTAAAATACTCATATTTATTTAACTTAGTATCAAATACTTCCTATGGTCAAAGTCCACTGCTTAATAAGGTGGCCTTTAATCTCTCTAAAGCTAATTTAGCTTTTTTTTTTCTTTTTAAAATATATTCTATCTGACAACTTTTATCTCTCATTTTAATGCATATAAAGTCAGTAAGCCAGAGATCAGTGCCTTATTCCTGGCCATTTTTCAGCTCTTATCACCTCTGAGTATCTTTCTATCTCTTCCTTATCATGCAATTACACAGTCTTTAGTGGTTTCAGTTCTCTACTCTTTTCAGAGCAGTACTGACTCCAGAATATCAGTGTGACAAGTTACACATTTCTAATGGAGCCATATTCTTTTGGTGTTGACCAATAGCATGAGAAAGTTAATTCACTTAAGATTGATTCAATGCATCAAATACTTTTCAAACTGTGATGTGTATTTCAACAATAAAGAATGTTAAATCACCAAACACACACAGTTTTATCAATATAAAATTGTGTGTATAGAAAAAGAGTTTGGTTTTTATTGAGAGGAATTATGGCATATGATTTGAGGCTCTCCTTTTCACTCACTGGAAATAAGCTAGCCTGGCACAGTCCTTGAATAATTCATGAGAGAAGAATAAAAGATTTATCAATAAGAATACGGTCAAGTTTCCAATGTGAAGCTTTAAAATATAAGTATATGCTAGAACAGCATCAGAGGAAAGTTATATATCTGAATGCTCAATTTAAGTCCAGTACAAGTCTTTGTTAATAACTTAACATAGGAAATTACCACCTTACCACAGAGCCTATGATATTTCTGATTCACTGATTTTTAAATATTACTCTGGGGGAAAATCCTCTCATGCCTCTGAAATCATTTTCCACTATATCAGTTTTTAAGAACCACTCAAGTATCCTTAACATAGTAAGAGGAGTGTTTTCTCTCCACGGAGGTACTTAGCTTCATGTAGCTTGGCATTTCAGAGGAGAGAATCACATAGACTTCTTGTCATCTACATATGATGTTATGTTTGATACGGGTATATGTGTGGCCATAATATATTTATGCTACAGATTCTCATATTTGATGAAGCTATAGGTTAATGCTAAAGCAAGACTATGTGGGTGTGATTACACCTCAGGCATACATTTATCAGGAGTGGAGGAAGACCTGTCAGCTAATGTCCCTGCATACAGCAATCATAACAACCCTGACAGGTTGCTGCCAAGCAGGCAGGGACATTCCAGAATAGCACAACTGCCAAAAGCAAGACAAATGCTTTTAGAATTGGTAATAAATCATATCAGCTGTCTCAAACTTCTCCTTAGTGTATTGATTATAATTAAAATAAACTAATTAGTTAGAATTATAATCATGATGCACGTAAATGTTGAGCTCACAGATGAGGGGAATGGCACTCTGGATTCTCGGGGTGATGTTTAACAATGATAAGGATGAACTAAATTTGGAAACCTCACCTGTTAGACATGTAGAGAAAGTGATACAGATTTTTTTTTTTTTTTTTTTTACACAGGTATTCTGACCAGAACAATTTCCTACCTAAAGGTTTTTGGGGGTTGTTGTTGTTTTTTGGGGGGAGGGGTGTTTTAAAATCTTTCTTCTAGGAAATCTCCCCTCCAGGAAGGTTTGACAGACTGTTAATAAGTTGGCCACTTTTAATGATGTTGCGCTAAATGTGTCATAAAGTGTCAGAATACAAATTATTTAAAAATTATTAATTTAGTTAATAATAGTCAACATGCTATATATATCCATATATATATGGATTTATAAGGCACATACCTGATAATACATTTAAAAAAAGGGTTATATTGGCTCTTCAAATCACAGTGATTTTTATAATCACGTAATATTCCTCACACATTTGACAGTTCATTGTTTATGGATGGTAATAATGAAAGACAGCCCAAGAGACTGGGATTTGCTAAAGTCCCTAAAACAATTTGCTATTACTCTTAGCCATAGTATCAGTGTCCTAACAACAGTGCAGGATTCTCTTGGCAGATATTATGCAGTTTACCAAATGTGAATCTATATTATTGGGAACAGGATATAATCATCAATATTTATTTAGACTCAGATTACAATGAATACCAAAATAATTACCAATATAATATCACTACATATGACTATTTAAAAGCCAGATATTTTCCTCCTTGGGAATTGTTTTCATTAACTTTTAACTTATTCAGAATGCTACGTAGAGAAATATCAGATTTAAAAGAAATTCCACAATCTACATTGCTGAGAACACTTTTTTTCTTTTATGAAACAGTGAATTGAGAGACAATGAGTCAAGTTCTCACTGTAAATAGTATTTCATGAGCTAAACCTACAAATGTTAAGAATTGTGTTTTTAGAATTTTAATATATTGCTGTTACACGGTCAGCTAAGAATAGCATTTTTAAAAATTGGTGAACTTGTAGGCAGAAGTGATTTCTTAATTTAGTAGGATCTGGTAACAGATATGAAAAATTCATAGCTTCAACTGAGCAATGAAATTTTTTTTATACCCAAGTATATATATCAGCATTGAATTAAACTATGATGTTACATAATCACCTATAAAGTGCTCAGTTATTACTCCCTATTTTCTTAAAATAAATCTGATAATTACAATAGCTAATATTCATTTTACAAATATTATGTGCTAAGGGTTGTGAATTGACTTTATTTACTTTTTTTTTATCCTTTATAATAACCCTGTTAATAAAGTAGGTATTATCCCTGACACACTTGGAGTGGTGTGTCTTTCCCAAAATAACAGAGTAGCAGTGGCTGAGTCAGCATATAGAAGGACAGAACAGGCTTTGAAAACTGAGTTGTTGGTCATAAACATAAACATAAAAGCAAGGATTATAATAGATTAAGGTTTATAGGATGATATGGCCTATTATACCATTAATTCCCAAATGTAATCAAGAACAAAGCTACAGTCCTTGAATGATGAAAGCTGGGATTCACAGATGGTTTGGGGTGAAAATAGTTTTTATTAAATACATCAGCAATTGACCTAAGGGCTTCCTTATAATTAAACACCTGCTCACCTTACTACTATTACATACATGAGCCCTTAAGGATAAAAACCATAAGAACTATAGACTTCCTTGAAGTACTTTACTTTTAAAAATAATTTCTTGGAAATGTTTAAGTAAACAGAAATTTGAAAATGGTCTCATTCAATTCAGCATGCATATATTATTTTTAGTACACAATACATAGAACTGGTCTATTGCAATAAAAAGATAGATAAATAAAGTCCCTACCATTACCCTCGATGCAGTGGAAAAGACGAACAGGTAAGTGCAAGGCGATTTGATAAATGTTGAGATAGAGGTATGGCCAGGGTGCCACTGAAATAGAAAATATGGCCCAAATTTGTCTGCCTGGTTCAGTCAGGTTTGAGCACAGAAGCATAACCATTATGAGATGACTCAAAACCACAAGATAAGGTGGTCTGGAAGGAAAAATGGGTGTGAAGTGGGAGGGAGCAAGGAAAAATTGGAACCTGCAAGGGTGATCCAAAATCCACTACACTGGACAGAATTGTTAGTGTCTCACCATCTCCAAAGTTGAAATACTGATAATGAAGGTGATCTGTAAGAAAGGCTGATGCCATTCGAGTCTTTGTTGAATATGCCCCTAACTAAGGAGTCAGTGAGGCCAAAGAAAGAAGACTGGCCAGATCTGGAAAACCACCAAAAAAGTGAGCCAGCAGATAAGCAACAATGAGTGTGAGCAGTGGTAGAGCACGGGCCCTGTACCAACTATCTTCTGTTTAAAAAAGAGTGCCCAACTGTTTCTTTCTGCTTTGTTTCTCATACCCCCACCCCCTCCCACAAAATCTCTTGTGGCTCAAAATAATTGGTAACATAAAAGGAAGAGAATTCTGGGAAAAGTAGTTCCAGTATAGCTAAATTGATACAGTTAAAATCCACCCCATTCCCTGAATGTTCAAAAAATATTGTATGTCAGAGATGGGAAACCTGAATGAGTAATGAAGGCATTTGTAACTTGAAAAGAGCCCAATCATATTTGAACAATGTTTACTATTATAGTAAAAATGTGTCAGATATACAAAATACTACTATTTTTCTTCTAACACTTTTTTTATTTTAACAACTTTTATTTTGTATAATATGATTTCATAAAATGTGAAATAGTACAAAGTTTCCTATCCTAGAAACATTTAGTTTACAAATATCAAATGGGACATATGTTTTAATGTTCATGTGAATTTTAAACAGATGGATGAATATTTAAGATGAGGGTGGTAAGATGTCAGACACACAGTAGTGGGTATCAATACTTCTGAATTAAAATATGAATACCATGAAAATGCTTACTTTTATGATGTAATGGAAAATAAACTCTTTAAAACCACATTTAAAAAAAAAGCTAACTATGCCAAAATGAAATGTTGAATAATATTCAAAATAAAATGTTTATAATGAAAAATATGATAAAAAATCATTGATTTTGTAGGTATGTTTTCCTTTTTACATACACACAAGTCAGAAAATTGTACATTTACAAATAATATACTAGTTGTAAGAAATATAAATAAAAATAAATGATTTGCTGATTCAAAAAATAAATGAGGAAAAAGAAATATAACAGATATGCTAAGAAAAGAGGGCAAATGAAATTGTGTAAAATGCTCAATTAAAACCAAAAAGACAGGGAGTATCTGGGGGGCTCAGTCAGTTAAGCCTCTTCCTTCAGCTCCGGTCATGATCCCAGAGCACCATGTGAGGCTTTTTGCTCAGCAGGGAGTCTGCGTCTCCCTCTCCCTCTGCCCCTCCCCCTGCTCAGGTGTGCTCTCTCTCTCTCTCTCTCACTTGCTCACTCTCTCAAATAAATAAATAAACAAAACCAATAAAAAAGCCCAAAAAGAAGAGTGGAAGACAAAAATAGGAACAAACAGCAAGGGAAACAAATAGAAAACAGTAAAAAATATGATAAATATTCCACAGTATCAATAATCATTTTGAATGTCAGTGGTCTAAGTGACCAATTAAAAGTCAGAGATTGTCAGAGTGCGTCTGGAAAGAAGAGCCAACTATATGTTGTCTTTAAGAAACCCACATTGATTATAAAGATACATATGGATTAAAAGTAAATAGATGGAAAAATATATGCCATACTGACATCAAAAGAAAGCAGGAATAGCTATATGAATTTCAGACAGCAGACTTCAGACCAAAGAAAGTTATCAGGGATAAAGAGGGGTGAGAATTTGCCAAAATTCACATAAGAAGAATTAGACAACTTTAATAGGCCTTTATCAATTAAATAAATCAATAATTAATATCCTGCCCAAATGAAAAACATTAAGGCCCAGATGGGGCCACTGGGGAAGTCTACCAAACTTTTAAGGTAGAAGTTATACCTATTCTCTGCACAATCTCTCACAGAGGACAGAAGCATAGGGGATACTTCCTAACTCATTCTATGGGACTATCCTTACTCTTTTTCTTTTTTTTTAAGATTTTATTTATTTATTTGACAGAGAGAGACACAGCGAGAGAGGGAACACAAGCAGGGAGAGCGGGAGAGGGAGAAACAGGCTTCCCGCTGAGCAGGGAGCCTGATGTGGGGCTCGATTCCAGGACCCTGGGATCATGACCCGAGCTGAAGGCAGATGCTTAACTACTGAGCCACCCAGGCATCCCTATCATTACTCTTAATACCAAAATTAGATCAAAACATTAGAAGAAAACTACAGACTAATATCTCTCATGAACATAGATGAAAAAATTCTCAACAAAATACAAATTAAATCCACCAATGGATAAAAATAATTATATACCTTGATAAAGTACAATTTATCCCTCGTATAGCTAGTTCAACATTTGAAAATTAATATAATCCATCACGTCAACAGATTAAAAAAGAGAAAGAAAAATCACATGATGCAGAAAAGCATTTGACAAAATTCAACACCTATTCATGTAAAAACTCTCAGTAAATTAGGAACAAAAGGGAACTTATTCAATTTGATAAAAAATGTTGAAGGGGTATCTGGGTGACTCAGTGGGTTAAGCATCTGCCTTTTGGCTCAGGTCATGATCCTGGAGTCCTAGGATGGAGCCCTGCATTGGGCTTCCTGCTCAGTGGAGAGCCTGCTTCTCCCTCTCCCTCTGCCCCTCCTCCCTGCTCATGTGCGCTCACTCTCTCTCTCTCTCTCTCTCTCTCTTGCTCTCTATCTCAAATAAATAAATAAAATCTTTTTAAAAAATGTCTAAGGGGCGGGACACCTGGGTGGCTCAGCCGTTAAGTGCCTGCCTTCGGCTCAGGTCATGGTCCCAGGGTCCTGGGATGGAGCCCCGCATCGGGCTCCCTGCTCCACGGGAGGCCTGCTTCTCCCTCTCCCACTCCCCCTGCTTGTGTTCCCTCTCTCACTGTGGCTCTCTCTGTCAAATAAATAAATAAAATCTTAAAAAAAAATGTCTAAGAAAACTTACAGCTAATATGATTAGTAGTGAGAAACTAGAGGTTTTCCCACTAAGATCAATGTAACAAGACTATTCCCTCGCCACTCCTTTTTAACATTGTAGTAGAAGACCTAGATAGTGCAGTTAGACAAGGAAATAAAAAGGTATACAGATTAGGAAGGGAAGAATGAAATTGTCTTTGTTCACAGATGACATGATAGACTATATAGGAAATTCAAAAGAGTTGACAAAAAACACTCCTAAAACAAGTAAGTCATTATAGCAGCATTGCAAGATACAAGGTTAATACACAAAAGTTTATTGCTTCCTTCCTTATCTACCAGCAATGAACTGGTGGAATTTGAAATTAAAAACACAATACCTTCTACATTAGCACCCCAAAAATGAAATACTTAGATATAAATTAAAAATATACGTATGTACAACATCTGTATGAGAACAACAAAACACAGATGAAAGAACTCAAAGAGCTAAATAAATAGATATTTCATAATAGTTCATGGATAGGAAGACTCAATATTGTCAATGTCAGTTCTTTCTAACCTTGAGCTATAGATTGTGTGTAATTCCAATCAAAATTCAGCAAGTTATTTTATGGATATAGACAAGCTGATCCTTCAGTTTTATATGGAGAGACAAAGAGCCAGAATAACCAACACAATATTAGAGAGAACAAAGTTGGAATACTGATACTACACAACTAAGACATGCTATAAAGACATAGTAATTAAGACAAGGTGATATTGGCAAAATAATAGATAAATAAATCAACGGAACAGAATAAAGAGTCCAGAAGTAGACCCACATCAATATAGTCAACTGATCTTTGACAAAGGAGCAAAGACAATACAATGGAGCAAAGATGGTCTTTTCAACAAATGGTGTTAGAACAACTGGACATACAAATGTAAAAAAAAAAAATCTAAACACAAACCTTATATCCTTCATAAAAATTAAATTCAAAGTGGATCACAGACCTAAATGTAAAACACAAGCTATAAACTCCTGGAAGATAACATAAAAGAAAATCAAATGATCTTGAGTCTGTTGGTGACTTTACTTCAGATATAACACAAAAGGTACAATCCATGAAAGGAAGAATTAATAAAATGGATTCCGTTAAAATTAAAAACTTCTGCTCTGCAAAAGACAATGTTAAGAGAATGAAAAGCAAACCACAGACTAGGAGAAAATATTTGCAAAAGACGTATCTAATAAGGAACTGTTACCCAAAATATACAAAGAACTCTTGAAAGTCAACAGTGAGGAAACAATCAACCTGATTTAAAAATGGGCCAAGGACCTTGACAGACACCTTACCAAAAATGACATAAAAATGGCAAATATGTATATGAAAAAAGATGTTCCACCTTTTACATCATCAGGGAAATACAAATTAAAACAGCGAGATACCACTACAGAGCTTTTGGAGAATGGCCAAAATCCAAGAAACTGGCAACACGAAATTCTGGTGAAGGTGTACAGCAGTAGAATTCTCATACAGTGCTGGTGGGATGACAACACGGTACAACCAGTTTGGAAGACTATTTGGTGTTTCTTCCAAAACAAAACATACTCTTACTTATGATTCAGTAATCACACTCCTTGATATTTATCCCAAAGAGCTGCGAAGTTCTATCTATACAAAAGACTGTGCCCAAATATTTATATTAGCTTTATTAATAATTGCCAAAACTTGGAAGCAACCAAAATTCCCTTCAGTAGGTGAATGGATAAATAAACTGTGGTACATCCAAAGAATGGAATATTATTCAGAGGTATCACACCATGAAAAGACATGGCCAAACCTTAAGTGGATATTAGTAATGAAATAAGCCAATCAGAAATGTTTACATACTATACGGTTTCACCTATATGACATTCTGGAAAAGACAAAACTATGGAGACAGTAATAGATCAGTGATTACTAAAGGTTAAGGGGGAGGGAAGGATGAACAGGCCGAGCACAGAGAATTGTTAGGGCAGTGAAACTTATGATACTATAATGGTGGATATATCCATTGCACATTTGTCCAAATCCATGGAATATATAACATCTAGTGGAACCTAATGTAAAATATGGACTTTGGGCATTAATGATGTGTCAGTATTGATTCATCAGTTCTAACAATTGTACCACTCTGGTGGGGAATGTTGATAGAGATGCTATGTATGTATAAGGAGAAGGAGTATATGGGAAATCTCTGTACTTTCCCCTCAATTTTGCTGTGATCCTAAAACTACTCTAAAATTTAAAGTTTACTTCAATCAATCAATCAGTCAGTCTTTAGAGAGGGAGATTTTACACACCAACATCCCAACTTAGATGAGTAGGCATTACAACAGAGTAAGAGCTCATGCTGAGAATTTGAAATAGCTTGCATTCACACCCTGACTGTACTGTATATCCTGATACAGTTTACTTAGTGTCACTGCCTCAGTTTTTTTTTTCTATGGTAATGTAAGTATTGATATTATCTAGGTCACATAGATTTTTTTTAATTATTATTAGAACCTAAATAAAACACTTCATATAAATGAATTTTCTTGAGTGTTCTACCAGGTGCCAAGCACTGTGGAAATCTTTTTCAAAGTGTAAGTATATAGGCTGTGGAAGCATGGGGAAGGTTAGTTTTGCTTAGATCACTGTTTTCCTCATTCCTCCACCCACCTCCCTAACACAAGTGTTCCATATAATGTTTCTTCCTTTTTGTTTTTGTGAGGCACACTGATTGTCTTAAATATAACATACCTTATTTCAGCCTGTTACCTCCATTAATGTGAAAATTACATTAATGATGACATCCAGTCCCAGTGGTCACATCATTATATTCTGCCTTACTTTCTTCATAGCATTATGACATAGCTTCTATTTTGCTAATTTATTTTCTTCTACAAACTCCCTAGAAATGGACATTTCCCAAGTTATGGCTGGTGACACTCATTCCTTACATCCTGCCTTGGAGATTCATATACACTTTTGTGCTCAACAATCCTTATGTGCAGCTAACTACCAAATCTATATATTGTGATTCATATGGATAAATATGTAGATAGAAAATATAAAATATAAATATTAAGTATATATATTTAATAGTATATAGACATATATATTAATATCTATAATTTTCATAGCTGTATCAATAACCGTATCTATACCTAAAATCTGTACCCCTCTCTCTTGAACCAGAGATCTTCTTTTCCAAATAACTGCTTTTCCTTACATGTACAGTACTTACATGTACAGTACTTACATGTACAGTACTAGGTTATATATATAGCAGGCTATCTGCAACATAAAATCTCCTGTCTTCTATTGCTATAATCCTAGATTCTACAAACTTTGCTAAAGTATAGTACCTACTAACATGATTGATTGTATCATATGAATGAAAATAATTTAAACTTTACTGAATATTTGCATAAAGAATAAATTCAGCTCCTGAATTTCCCAGTATGTCTGGTGAATCTCAGTATCTTATTCATGCTTAAGATCTACCCTGTCATATTCTCCCACACTGGAGGTTTCCTGTCCAGGAACCTACCTTAAGGGAGTAGAGCATCTTCTTTCTACCCACATTACTTAAAGAATTCTGATTTTTATGTCATGGGTTTTCTCTCAAAATTTTCCTTTGAGATCTCAAAGTGGCACCTTAGCTCCCCAATCCTACTATAAAAGGTCATTTTTGGAATGGAGAAAATCTGCCCACTATACTAGATACCAATTCTTCCTTTTTTTTTTTTTTCCCCATTAGGACCCTGCAGTAGTGAAGTTGTGGTTTCGAAAATTACCTCAGCATTTGTTTGCAAGGCTTCTTTCTACAAGTTTTGGACTTGTACCTTCGGGGAAGTATCTGAAAACAAAATTTTTAAAAATACATGGTTGATTCTCATTGATATAGTATTTATCTACTACAAAGTTGCCACGAACACTGAATTAGCAAATACTGAACTCTTCCTTCTAGGGAAATACAGGATCGGGTTCTTGAGAGCCTCCGGTCACAACTTTTTGTCAATTGAAATGCCATTTGCAGTATAGAATCCTTTGGTGGTGTTTTTATAAAATAAGCCATTCTTATCAGCATTGAGAATTTGCTGTTCTTTGTAACTATTTTCCTGTGTATCATTTAGCAGGTATTTAAAAATTTTTCCACAGCTTCCCAATCTGCAGAACCTGCCTTGCCTGAGAGTTGAACATTCCCATGCCATATCACCTTTTGAAACATAGGATCCAACCAGAAGTAGCCAGGAAGAGTTTAACATTTTCCTTATCCTGGTAACATAACTGTAAATTTCTTTGTATTTCAGCTCACAACAGTGTTATCTCTTACACTTTTTTTTTTTTTTAATCTGTCTTCCTTTGCTGGATGTATGGCATTGTTGATTCATTAACATTGAACTCACAGCCAACAACAGCACTATAACTCATCCCTGAATGAAGCTTATCTAATACACATATTTTCTCTATAAGGCACATTGCAGGCTTTCTGCACTTAGGAACACTAGACACCACTTCGGCACTATACTTACGGGGCATTTTAAACAGCAAAACCACCAACAAAAAGCACAAAAATGTGTAAAAAAAAAGGGGGGGGGCAATAAATAGATCTTGAAAAGAAGACTTTATAACAGTATGAAGACTGAAGCCAGGAGGCAGAGTACAATCTTATTCAGCCTGAACTGGGAAAAAGCAAGCTGAGTGACACAAATTTTTCTCCCTTCTGAGCATGCCTGTGAATGACCACAATGTACCTGTAGGTATTGCTTTTGAGGTTTCAGATACATTTTAGTGAGTAGGCTAATTTGCAAATACAGCAGCTGAAAATAACAGGTATCAACTATATAATGCTGTTCCCTAGATTCTAATTTTGGGGTATTTTATGAGACTGAATATATTTTATGGGTTTCAGGAGAAAGAGAAATACTAATATGAAATATATCAAATATTAATAAGAAATATATCAGATACTATATCCATCATTGACACTGTCATCAAGTATAAATTATTTCTTTGATTATGCTAATTTTTGTAGATTTTTTTGTATTTTTTTATGTTTTTTTTAAATTTTTTTATTCTTATGTTAATCCCCATACATTACATCATTAGTTTTAGATGAAGTGTTCCATGATTCATTGTTTGTGCATAACACCCAGTGCTCCACGCAGAATGTGCCCTCCTCAATACCCACCACCAGGCTAACCCATCCTCCCACCCCCCTCCCCTCTAGAACCCTCAGTTTGTTTTTCAGAGTCCATCGTCTCTCATGGTTCGTCTACCCCTCTGATTTCCCCCGCTTCATTCTTCCCCTCCCGCTACCTTCTTCTTCTTTTTTTTTTTTTCTTAACACATATTGCATTATTTGTTTCAGAGGTACAGATCTGAGATTCAACAGTCTTACACAATTCACAGCGCTTACCAGATATTTGGAAAATCTCAGATGATTAAATAAGATTAAGTATCTAATTTGGAAGATCTGTGTTTTTTATTATATAGGTTGCTTATTTGATGAGTATAAATTAAATACTTAGATGTTCACAGGATAATGGTATAAATTATGCTTATTTTATCATTTTATAATATATTACAGAAATATTTTTCAAACAGTAGATATGTTTGAGTTTCATAACTACCAAAAGATGGTAAACAATATTTCCCACAATGGAGACATCATAAGCAAAACTACTAGAAATGAATGATCTTAATATAAAAATATCTAGACCTTCCCAGAACACTACAGTCCCCATCCTTAAACCAATTTTCCCTTGATAAACACATCTTTTTTTTAATATATTTTTTTAAGATTTTATTTATTTATTTGAGAGAGAGAGAATGAGAGACAGAGAGCATGAGAGGGAGGAGGGTCAGAGGGAGAAGCAGACCCCCTGCCGAGCAGGGAGCCCGATGCGGGACTCGATCCCGGGACTCCAGGATCATGACCTGAGCCGAAGGCAGTCGCTTAACCAACTGAGCCACCCAGGCGCCCGATAAACACATCTTTTTAAAAAATATTTTCTTTTTATTTGAGAGAGAGAGAGAGAGTGTGCATGTGTGTGCAGGGGGGGAGGGGCAGAGGGAGAGAGAATCTCAAGCAGACTCCCCACTGAGCATGGGGGGCCCCATGAGGGCTCTATCTTACCACCCTGAGATCATGACCTGAGCCAGAATCAAGAGTCAGATGCTTAACTGACTGAACCACCCAGGTGCTGCCCTTTTTTAAAAAATTCTTTTAAGATTTATTTATTTATTAGAGAGAGAATTGGGTGCACTGGTAAGACTTCCTACATTAACATGCACAAAAAAAGGGAAAAATGAAAAATGGAAATTAATTTTCTGGAAAAGTAAATCCCATAGATAGAGATTTTTTTTTCATCTTTACTACTACTTCTTCAAATTACTTAAGAAATTGTTTTCTATACAAATCTTCTTGAATAAAAATGCCATTAGATGTTTGCTAAGACTCAAGAATTAGCATTTTCAAAATTGTTTTTCAGAACCTCCTTTGACATGTTCACTGTTCCTTTTTATACAGTTTCCATGGTCAAAATAAATGTAGGCTGCCCTGCATATGATGTTCCTCTTGGATATTCACAATAAATCTTAAATATTCCAAAATATTTTGTATTCAACAGATTTTGTCCTGTAGAAGACAGTGTTTCCCAAGTTTATTTGAGCGAAAATACATATTTTAGAAAGTGTGGGTAATGCTTACAGTTACAGATTATTAGTCAGACCATCTGGCCTTGAGTCCTAGTTTGACTGCTCACTAGCATGGAGAACCAAGGCAAATTGTTTAGCCTCCCTCTAGATTGCTTTCTTTGTTTATAATATGAAATAATAGCAATACTGGTGTTCTGGAGTTCTGTGAGCATTCATTAAGAGTGCTTACTCCAAATTAAACTTTAACAAAGCATTAGTTATTACAAAAAGAAAAACGGCCTTCAGTAGAAAATGGTTTGGGAAACATCATTAAAGGACATTTAGTGCATTTAATACTCCCTTTTTGATTTAAATTTATTCCAAATTTGAATTGCAGAAATTTAGTCTGGGGCCTTAGATACCATTTACTTTTGTGCATGAGAAACGTAAACATTGGAAAGACAATGACTTGTCCAAGGTCATACAACTCATTTTGGTGCAATTAGGTTAAGAAATCCCATCTTCTAATTGCTAACTGAAGAGCATTTTCTTTGCACTTGGCTGCCGCTCATATGCTCAGATATTCATATATTGATTCTCTTTCAATCTAAGGGAAAAGACACTATGCATAGGGAAAGGTGTTAGGAAATCAATTTCCTATTACATTAGTCATTAATGCTATTGAATGTCATGCTTTTTCATCACCAATCACTCCTTATCATTGAAACACTTCAAGGTTACAGTCCACTATGGCACAAAAAATTATTTTCTGCCCAAAATACTAGGCCACCAAACTTTATATCCTGTCAGTTTGTACGTCTTCTCATAGTATACTATTCATTACTTATTCTTTAAATTTATTTTATTAGCATGTTATTATTTTTCTTCTTAAACATGGTCAGTTTTAATTTTAAACTTATTTCACAAGGGCACAAGCATCTCCAATTTTCAGCATTCATATTTTGTAATTTGTTCAGCTATTTGACTTAATAATGTGCTATATGATGCAGATATTCACTAGATTATTTCAGGTTAACATTAACCCATCCATAGCAGTGGTTTTCATGTAACATTTAAGTTGGTCAATTATGTGACTGATTCGTTAAAAATTTTATCAAATCAATATTGAGTATCTCATATAGCTCAGAATGAGAAATTTTGCAGAAATTATTATTTATTAAAATACATAAAGGACACTACATCTTTGTTAGAAAGTGATGAAAATATGCCAATTGAAACACAGACAAATAACTTGTACAAGAAATTTATTTTTAGAAATCTAATAAGCATATTTAAATTACCCACTTTTTAAAATCAGAAAAGCAAATTAAAAAAAAATCATGTTCAATAGGATAATTAATGCATGTAAAGAAGTAACCATTTACATGAACTGCTTAAACAATTCACTTGCATGAACTGCTTTGCAGGAATTTTCTGGAGGCCATTTGGGCATTTTCCCAAAGGCTGTATAAAGGGTAAAGGGAATGATGTAGCTACAAAGTGCATCTTGCAACATTGTTTATAAAAATCCAGATTTAGAAGTTACTGAAATTTCTAACATTAAGAATTTTTTTTTAAAAAAACATGCTTTCTTTTTTTCCTTTTAAAGATTATACTTATTTATTTGCCAGAGAGAGGGAGGTGGAGAGAGAGAGAGCACAAGCAGGGGTAGTGACAGACAGAGAGAGAAGCAGGCTCCCTGCTGAGCAAGGAGCCCAATGCAGGGCTTGAAGGGCTTGATCCCAGGACCCTGGGATCATGATGGGATCATGACCTGAGCCGAAGGCAGATGCTTAACCGACTGAGCTACCCAGGTGTCCCATACCATTAAGAATGTTGATTAAATACATGCTGGCACATAGAACATATCAAAATACTATAAAAATGCAGAAGGAAGGACTACAGAAATTTGCTGAACAATTCTTTTTTTTTTTTACTTTAGGTATATAAAAATGTCTGGATTAGGTTATATAGCATAAGATTAACAATACCAGTCTCTGAGTAGTGGAAATTTTAGTGAATTTTATTTTATTCTCTTTTTTGCCCTTGAGTGTGCATTACTTTGATAATAAAAGTGTATCCACTTAAAATTAGAACTGCATAATAATTTGTATGATATTACTTCTCCATATGGAGAAATCAGAGCCATAAAAATCAAGTCAATGTTAATTTTTAATTACTTCAAAAGTATGGTTAAAATTTAGAGCTTGAAAATATGATTTTACTATACAACTATAAGAGAAATAAGAATGTGGACAGAATTTACTTCCAGCAATGTTTAAAATATATTACCATGAAATTAAAATTCAGAATAATTTTTATCTAAGTTAATATCTTCATTATCAATTTCACTATTATCATAAGTGATTAGCAAATAATATAGTTATGCTTTTGTTTATTTTCAAGGGACTTATTCCAACAAACCAGTTGCTATTAGGAAATGTAATATTTTTAGTGGATAAATTAGCACTTGCTATTTTAAATTGTTAAAAAGATTGCTTGGAGTAAATTAAGTATAATCTTTATGATTTCTCATTTCACTTTATACACAACATCATCATTCATCATATGTGTTCTGTAAAAGAGATCTTTCTATTCACATTCTTTCTAATATCAATCTGTATCCCACAATGAATGATCTGTCCACTCTAAGTCTGCATATACAAGGGAAATGAGATTGTACTGGCTTTTGTTTGTCTATTAACTAAATTTTTCATGATGATTTTATTTAACACAAGCCTTTGCATGAAGAGAAAATAGTCATCACTTCAGCTTTCATTCAATAAGCAGGCCCACTTTTGTTTTGTATTGCACAAACAAAGTACCATAAAAACTCAGAAAGGATAATAGCATGACCAGTAGTCCATGGCAGGGCTCTCCTAGTAGGTGAGCACCTAGGGAAATCAAACACTACTGATAAAGTACCTTATTTTGTTTGTAGAGGGATTGATTATTTGTGGTTATTTATACCATTCTAAATATAAAGGAGGTTAATACAGCTATCATGCTAACGCTTTTCCAACCAAAACATAATGGAGCTCAGTTAGAAATTGAGAAATGCCCTTTATACTCCAGTGCTTTCTTCATTTCCAAAAGAGCTTTGTTTTAACTAATGCTTCTTGTAAAATATCTGAACTCATTATCAAATAATAGGAAAGGGGAATATTCTTTGCAAATAAGCTATACCATGAACATTTTTCTTAAAATGTGGTCTCCAAAACTATTTGGAAATGGAGGAAAAGGGCAGAGATAATCTTATTAGTGTTAGCAGGAATTTAAACATAACGAATGCCAGATTGTTCTACCTATATATAATCCATCTTCCTGGGAGTTGCTGACCTTTGGAAAGGGCACTGAGAGTTGCCTAACTACACAGAAAAAAAACCATCCTCTATAAATACCTATGTGTTACAAATAATTGGGATTGACAATGTACTTTGTATTCCTATCATCACCTAATCTGTGCATCTTAATCTGTTAAAAGTCTTTTATTTACCCTTCAAATTTCCTAATTTTATTTATAGTAGGACGCTATATTCTCATTCCCCACTGTGCATACACACATAAAATATACCCATTAAAATACCACTGTGATATCTGAATCTATAGAACTTCCTAAATAAATCCTTTAAGAATCAGGTAGTCTCCTTCTGTTTAATGTTTCTTAGGCTTGAACACAGTTCAAATAGAATAGAATGCTTTCTTAACACAACGACAACAGTTTAAAGACGGAATAGATATATGTGTCATTCAAAATCTTTAACCTCTGATTATTATCAAGACTTTTTAGTTTCATGATTATCTCTCATAAAATATTATTTTCCTTCAAAATAATATGGTTTAGGGGTGCCCCGCTGGGTCTCTTGATCTCGGGGTTGTGAGTTCAAGCCCCATGTGGGGTTTAGAGATTACTTAAATAAATGAAAACTTAAAAAACTATATGGTTTAGATTTTGATTGCTTGAATTCAATTTTAATGGCACAGCAGCAATACATTTCTTTAAACAATAATTATGAATATTTTCATCTCAAAATAAATGACTCGTAGATTCCAAAGAGAAGAGAGGGAACAGTTCTGGAACTGACCTGTCACAATCTGCGCTCCTTATTTGTATTCTTGATTTTGCCTCCATTCTGTAGAATGTGCGCTTGCTTGTCAAGTCTGCGCATTTGTTTTCGCTCTCTACAACGCCCCTCTGAAAGTATGGATCTGGCGTCTCTGCAGTTTTTAAATCGATGGGCACCTCCTCATTATTACATTTCCTGGCAGTTTTCCACTTTCCATATGATAGTACTCTCATTTCAATTTTGTTTCTCCTTCTAAGCTCTCTATATTTTTACCATCAGAGAAGGGACAGTAAAGATGCTTCAACTTTTAAACTGACTGACAGGTGACAACTGCTCAGTAGGAAGGATTTGAGGCTGCACTATAACTCCTTTGATTACCATCCCCCAAAAGTCCTTTAAGAGAAAGAGCACTTCTTCCTGCATGCACCCCCTAGCAACTCGCAAAAACCTATATGATAGCCACATCACATTGTATTCTTGTTTCAATTTGCATGACAATCTAGTTCACTAGATAAGCTCAGAGCCAGAGTCTGTCATTTTCACTCAGTTCCCTGTTCTTACCCCAGTGCCTAGCACAGAGAAGCCACCCAACAAACGCTTCTCAACAATTAAATAAACGGAAAGTAAAGGAATTATGCCAAATTTTCTGGAGCTTTGATTTTTAAGTTCAGTGTTTGGACACTTTGATGAAGGAATTTGATCCTTCATCAAAAAGGAAAAGGAGGTTTTTTGGGTTTTTTTTAAATGCATGCCATTATATTGATCAACAAGAACTGTGTTAATTTGACTTACAAATGAGATCAACTGAAAGACTCCCCTACATTTGTGAAACTTCTGCTGAAAAGAATGTTTTTTTAATTGTTAGAGATATTAATAGCCCCCAGCATAGCCTGGTGAGAGGAGTGAACAGAATGACCCAAATTGGCACAGTGAATGTTATTTTACCAGTGATCACATTTTATACAGTTCTAAAAATATATATATCTTGAGATCAGAGATTATATTTCACCCTGTATTGTATATATCTTATAAAAATAATATAAGGTGCAGCCAGTGTGACAACTCAGAAAATATACCAACCACCCTCCCAGATTCATTGCCCCATTTTTCCTTTTTTTTTTTTCTTTAGTAATCTGCTATGAGGATTTGGTGATAATTGGGTGATGACCATGGTGAAAATGAATGAATAGAGGATATCTTCTCTGATCTGCTTAGTATCTTACCAAGTGGAAAAAATAAAGGGTGATAAAGTGTAATGCTAATTTATTATAACATCCAATGCATCTTGCAAATGTTTTTCAAAAACACGAGGTTCTCCATAAAAAAGAGAAGCATCTCTAATTATGAAATACCAATATTTAATCTTTTGTAGCATGAACAAAGCTACTGGCCAAACAAATCCACTGCCCTCTTTTCCCCAACCTCTCACATACATGCATGCAAAATAGACATAGCAATTATTTGAACAGAGATTCATTTGAATGGTGTTACTTTGGATTTATATGCAAATAGGTTTATGAGAAGTACTTTTAGACTATTACCTGTAATTAAGAAGCTAGCATCTCTTTGTTCACTTGCTTTGGAAGTGTGGCTCTCTAAATCAGAAATAGATTATAGCCTAGTATACTTCAAAAAATTATCATAAAAACTAAAAGAAAAAAGGAAAACTGTTTATTGATCTCATTGCATGATTCACTGTAGAATTCTTAAGATTTCGGTTGGTGTTTATCTTTCTCTCTTTCTTTTCTTTCTCTCTCTTTTTTTTTCTTTCATTCTTTCTTTAAGTTCCTGAATATGTACCTGTTTTCGTGAGCATTTTTAGATTTGCTGAGTTCAATTGCATGCTATATTTTATTGTTTTGTTCTAATAATTTCATAACAGAAGATATTGTAACCACCAGTCACTTTTAACATTAGACATCGATATATATAATTTCTTTCTCAGGAAAGCAATTGGATTGTTCTTTAATAATAAAATGTATTCTAAGTAGTTAAAGGTAATTCTGAAAATTCTAATATTGTATTTGGTACTTGTAATTATGAACTTGAGGGCCAGTCAATGTAGCTCCTCTTACACATCTTTTAAGTAGGATTGAAATAGGGCAACTTTTGAAGCAAATGTCCAGTGATGAACCTGATTTTGCATGTGATCTGTGTTTCAAATGATTAAAGTATCAATAAATTCAAAGTATATATGACTTGGTTTTAAAACAAATAACTAATTTTATGAGTATTTTATTTTATTTAAACTTCTAGAGCTCAGAAAAGGCAATACAAAGGCTACAGTCTGACACACTTTTTTTTTTAACTGTGAGAAAGCAAAAAGAGTGGTATTGTTTCCCCTCAAGCCTTCCCTTGATCATATGAATGCAACCTTTCAAAATGGCCCGGGTGACAACAAGCATTTTATCAGTGATCTTAGAACACACATTTTAGAAGTTATATTTCTTTTCGTTTTTTTTTAATATCTCATTTTCAACAGACTCTATGTGACAAAACATATCTACTCTTTTCACAAAATTTTCAAACATCAAATAACTTTTGCACTTTCCTAAAATAAAATAGAATTTTACACCTTTATGTGAGATGATGAATTTGCTCTGATAATATCCAGTTTTTTTAATTAAAACTCAAATAAAAAGTCTATTAATAAATGCAAAGTTACTTGACTTTTTTTTTTCTGTAGTTCACTTTAGATGTTTGTTTTCTTTTGGTTTTTACATACTACACTGTAAAACTTTTTGAGAAGCTTTTTTGACCTAATGCTTGAATTTTGTTATAGTGCTTGCCTTACTTAAACTAATGAGATGAGTTTTAATGGTTGTTATATACTTCACAGATTTCAAATCTCAATTTATGACTCTTTTGGTCCCATTTTCTTTCCTTTCTAATTTTCTTTTATTATCACGGACAGTTCACCATAATCATTTCTTTTCTGAAGTATTCCCAGTAACCTCCAATGTCCTATTTCAGGAGAGTGACGATAATTTACCTCCTGTCCATTCAGGAAACACCAACATTTTCAGTGGTTGCTGCACGCTCATTTTTCAGCACTGCCATTTGTTACACTCTCTTGCCTTCCTAACATTCTTTTCTTTTCTTTCTTTCTTTTCCTTCCTTTTCTTTTCTTTTTTTTTCTTTTCTTTTTTCTTTTTCTCTATCTATCTATCTATCTATCTATCTATCTATCTATCTATCTATCTATCTATCTTTGAGGTAGGATTTACTGATTCTGGCTTTGTTAACTTTCCCAAAACCATGATATACTCTGTTTGAACATTCTACTGATATTGCACCCCTCAAATAGTTCAAAGCATGGGTATCAGAATTATATCTACTCACTGAAAAATAAACATTTCTTGCAGTCTGGTTTAATTATCTTCATTTCTGTACGTATCTATTTGTACTTATTTTTAATTACAGCACTGTAAAATGTTCACATTACATACATGATTATGTTTTATCTGCACAATAAATCTGTGGGAAGACTGTTACTTGAATTTACAGATACAGAAATGTGAAAAGTTGCTTATCCTTTTGGTAATTGGACAAGTCATAGCACAAACCCAAACAAAAGTAAAGTCCCATGATCTTTCTAGAGTGCCATAGCTATCACCTGAGAAGACAGATAGAAGAGAAAATGTGTGTCTGGGGCTCCTGGGTGGCTTATTCAGTTAAGTGTCTGACTTCAGCTCAGGTCATGATCTCCGGGTCCTGGGATTGAGACCCATGTAGGACTCCCTGCTCAGCATGAAGTGTGCTTCTCCCTCTGCTTACCACTCTCCTTGCTTGTGTGGTCTCCTTTCTCTCTCTCAAATAAATAAATAAAATCTTAAAATAAAAAAAAAAAGAAGAAGAGAAACTGTGTCAATGTTGGGTAGAATCTGTGTGTTTTATTCACCTTGGAATGTGCTCAAAAACATGCTAATTGTGGATGAGGACCTGTAAATGCTGAAAATTATAACTGACACTGACTTCATTAGATAATTGGTAAACTAATTAATTGATAGAGAAATTATAGAAAGCCGTTAACATTTGTAATGTGTATTATTTCACAAAGGGTGCTGGGTATTATTTTCTAAATATACTATTTCATTGATCCAAATGCTGATGTTCTGAGAGTTCAGGTAATATATTTTGACTTTACATTTATATTTCCCTTAATTTACCTCCTTATCTTATTATCTCCTCAACCTCAGAAAATAATTTATAGAAATTTACAATGGAAAATGAACCAAATATCATGGTTAATAGTACTAGTTATAGGTAATGTATGAAATTTTGATATTATTGATACTACTTAAATAACTAGTTTTTTGTTAGCCTCATGAAAAATGCACGTTTTTCTCAAGATAGAGACTTTTTTTTTCATTGCAAACATAGTATCAGTATAGTATTCTCTTATTTTCCCATATTTTCCATATTCAGTGAAGTGAACAGATACTCTTTTCTATGAATAATTCAATAGAGTGAATTCTAATTTAAATCAAGTCTTACCAGTTTAGAAAGAATTAAATGGTTATAAATACTTATTTTCTCAATTTTTTCAATTTACTTTTTCTTTCTAATTGTGATTTTATTTTATTTTTTTAAAATTCCAGTGTAGTTAACATACGGTGTATACAAGTTTCAGGAGTACAATATAGTGATTTGACAGTGCCATACAATGCATGGTGCTCATCACAACTGCACTCCTTAATCCCCATCACTTAGTTCACCCATCCCCTCCACCCCCTTCCCTCTGTTAAGCCGTCAGTTTGTTCTCTATAGTTAAGAACCCCTTTCTTGATTTGTCTCTCCTTTTTTCCTTTGCATTTGTTTTATTTTTTATTTGTTTTATTTTTTAAATTTCATATATTACTGAAATCATATGATTTTTGTCTTTCTCTGACTGACTTATTTGCTTAACATGATACTTTCTAGGTTCATCAGTGTCATTGCAAATGACAAAATTTCATTCTTTTTTATGGCTGAATAATATTCCATTGTGTGTGTGTGTGTGTGTGTGTGTATCACATTTTTTTTTAAGATTTTATTTATTCATTTGACAGAGAGAGGAGAACACAAGTAGGGGGAGCGGCAGAGGGAGAGGGAGAAGCAGGCTCCCCACTGAGCAAGGAGCACAATGTGGGGCTCAATCCCAGGACCCTGGGATCATGACCTGAGCTAGACAGATGCCCAACAGACAGACCACCCAGGTGCCCTTATTTATTTATTTATTTTTAAGATACCACATTTTCTTTATCCATTCATCCATTCATCTGTCAATGGACACTTGGGCTGCTTCCATAATTTGGCTATTGTAAATTCATTTTACTTTTAGTTTACACAATTACTTTCAATTTCATTTGTGAAATCCTAAAGGTTAATAAGAAAATTGTACCAATTACATTAATCTATTAAGGGAGCTGAATTATGATTCTTCATTTTTGCTTTTTACATAATTGTTTCAACTTATTCTTCCTCATTTTCATGGTAACATTTAGTGTAAAGGGGATAAAATTGCCTTTTCAGGTTCTTCTGTGAAATAAATAATTCCCTGAGGGTCAACAATTCAACTTGTCCTCATTGATATATTTACTCCAGAAATTAATTTAGTAGAGCTAAGTGATCAGATGTGGCACAGAAGAAGCTACCCAATTAGTGTCAACCCTTATGAGCAAGGATTTTGGAAATATGAGTATATTTTATAGTATGACATTACATATGGTATATTATCTGGCATATTATAAGTATAAATATAGACTTAACATATAAATAGTTCTTACAGATCAGTAATAGAAGTAATATCTTAAGTAAATATGATCACATGAACAGGCATTTTAAAGAGAAATACCAGTGGTGAATATGTATTTTAAATAAAGTCAGCCTTCTAAAAATCAATGAAACAATTATAATAAAATACTTTTTTGTTGTTGTCACTCACTTAAACAATCACCCCCTCACATATACACTCTTAGAAATAGTGTTACGAAACTTAAAGAGCAATATGACAATATTTATACACAGTTTTAGAAATATTCATACCCTTAGATCTAGTAACTCTAAGAAACAATTCAGTGGGAATAGTCCTAGCATAAATGCCCTCAAATAATTGTAAACAAGAATGTTTAGCACTGCATTATTCATTATTGTGTAAATGACAAATAAGCCTAATGTTCAAAATAGCAAATGTATTAAAGCATTATCTATCTGTATATAAAACTTAAGAAATAAAGTACAGTATGTAGTGATAATATAATTGAAGTAAAAGTGCAAAAAATAAAACTTCATATTGTGTAAAATACAAATTTTATAAATACACATGCATCTATATGTGGATATCAATGGCATAAAATATACCACATTTTTAGAGTAGGTGGTGCTAGGTGATATTCGTACCTTTTTCTATTTACTAAATTATATTTTCCTTTTTTCAAATTTCATCAATAAGTATATATTATAATTAGAAAGAAAACATACTGCCAAAAAAATTAAAAAAACATGCATTCATATTGGAAAAAAAATAAAATAGTGGCATGTAAAATAAATTAGTTCAATACAACAGTAACAATTTTTGGTAAGCTGCGATTAAATCAGCTTTTAGAAGTTAACCTCTGCACAAATGAGCATATATAAAAGGAAAAGAAAAAACACAAGAGATAAGAACAGCTAATCCATCGAAGAACTGTAAATAACTAATAGACATGGTTATAGTGTTCATAATCTGAAGCAGTCGAAACTATCTAACATAGCCATTATAAAATTTTCAATTCTAAATTTGACAAGGATTAGGGGCACCTGGGTGGCTCAGTCAGGTTAAGCATCTGCCTTCTGCTCAGGTCATGATCTCAGGGTCCTGGAATGGAGCCCCGCATCAGGCTCTCTGCTCAGTGGGGAATCTGCTTCCCCCTCTCCTTCTGTGTGCTCTCTCTCTCTCTCTCTCTCTCAAATAAATAAATAAAATCTTAAAAAAATTGACAAGGAGGGGCGCCTGGGTGGCTCAGTTGGTTAAGCGACTGCCTTCGGCTCAGGTCATGATCCTGGAGTCCCGGGATCGAGTCCCGCATCGGGCTCCCTGCTCAGCGGGGAGCCTGCTTCTCCCTCTGACCCTCCCCCCTCTCATGTGCTCTCTCTCTCATTCTCTCTCTCAAATAAATAAATAAAAAAATCTTTAAAAAAAAATTGACAAGGATTAGGTAAAATGCATACTACACAGTGTTGAAGAGGTAAAAGAGATGGGCTACCTAATGCATTGCATGTAGAAAACTAAAATGGTATGTATGATATTTCTGTAGAAAGTAATTTGGAAATGACTACTAATGGTTTGTTTACTGGAAAAAAAATCTGTATTTGCCTTACCTGAGAGCTGGTTTATCAGTAGTTAAGAGCATGGTCTCTGAAGCCAGACCACTTGATTTTAAATCCCAGCTCTTTTTCACCCATTAGCATCGTGTCCACAAGTAGCATGCTGAAACTTGCTTTTCCTTACTAAACATATTTGTAAAATGAGAATAATGATCATGCTTACCTCATAGGTTTGTCATGAAAATTAAGTAAATTTCTTAGAACATTTTCAGCAAATGTTGAGCACTCAATAAATACTACTTTTATGGCTATTATTCATAGTATTATTGACATTATTAGAACCCACTTTAAAAATAGAGGGAACAGGCTGTATGAAGAAGTAGGAAAACTACACAGGGAAGAGTAACTGGAACTGTAGCCTGGTTTCTGATCCCCAAAGTTATGATCTCTCACTAAGAAACCACAGTCAATCCCACTCTGGTCCTGGCCAAGTACTCTTTGCCTTTTATTTCTCTCTTTTTTTTATATATATTTCAATTTCCTTTTTATTTTTAATAGATAATTCCACATAATTTAGAAGAAACACAATAATTTTGAAAGCATATGTAAAACTAATTTTTGGCTTATTTATATGTACATTTTTTAAAAAATTTTTTATGTTGTGTTAATCACCATACATTACATCATTAGTTTTAGATGTAGTGTTCCATGATTCATTGTTTGTGCATAACACCCAGTGCTCCATGCAGAATGTGCCCTCCTCAATACCCACCACCAGGCTAACCCATCCTCCAACCTCCTCCCCTCTAGAACCCTGTTTGTTTTTCAGAGTTCATCGTCTCTCATGGTTCGTCTCCCCCTCCGATTTCCCCCCTTCATTCTTCCCCTCCTGCTACCTTCTTCTTCTTCTTCTTCTTTTTTTTTTTCTTAACATATATTGCATTATTTGTTTCAGAGGTACAGATCTGAGATTCATGCCTTTTACTTCTTTGGCTAATGTTATATGACCCTTCACTCATTTTCCCATGAGTGCACTGAAACCATCTAGGTACATTTTGCTTTCTAGAGAATAACAAAAACAAAATAAGTGGAGAGTAATACAGAAATCTTTATTATGTGTTATTTTCGTAAAAGTTATCTACAGCTACAGCCTGTAGGGATGTTTCACTCTTACTCTTCTCTTACCTATAGTAAGGTCCTGCCTTCCCTCAAGCACGATGGAATTTTTTTGAAGTAGAGATTCAAAGAGTGATTCCCAAAACCTTTGCTCTCCCTTCAGTCTAAGACCAGCTTACCGGACTTCCTCTCTCCAGTTTCCTTACTGGAGATCCCACTTACGCAAGACAGGCCCACCCCATCTAAAAAGGGTTGTAAGCTTATTCTATGATACCTGCTAGACAGCTTTTCAAACTATTGCACAATAAGTCTAACAACAACAACTAAATAAAACACCAGAGGCGGTTGTATTTTTACATATATAATCAAATACATTTATAACAGTGTTATTTACTGTAGTAAATAATTTGGAAACCAGCTAAATATCCAGCAATAAAGAAAGATGCTAGTATGCAGCCATAGGATGTAATATAAATATATTAAAAATAAGTTTTTGAAGAATCATAATGCACGAAGGTAAAAAAAAGCATGATGTCATCATGTCTCTGCATTATGAAAAATATTATATCTTATATGTGTGGGTGTGGGTGTATGTGACCAAAAAGAGACAGAGTGTCCAGCTGTGTGTAGTGAAGAAATGGCTTATGGGAAATATATTTTAATGGGGGTTACACTTGGTTTCTGAAATTATGGACAGTGATTTTTTTTCTCTGTCACAATTTTTATATTTTCTATATTATTTTTAATCGGAAAATATTCCAAAAGCTTAAATTATCTACTCGCATATTACTACCATAAGGTTCAAATGTTTCAAATAGGCTTACCAAGATTTAGGCATGAATGAATTAAAAAATATATTGACCAATAAAAGTGGTTAATATCATTAATAATTAAGCAGTTTAAAAAAGCATACATAATATTACCATTTGTTTCTGTCAGATTGGAATATTAAGAAACTTCTTATTATTCAGTGTACCTAAGAAAAGAGGCACATTCACAATTTCTGAGAGTATTAATGGATGCAGAAGTTTTGGAGAGGAAGATGGGGAGAGCAATGGACATCTGAACATATATATATGTCCTTGCCTAAAAATCCCTGGTTAGGACATTAAACTTGTTCTAATAAAAAACAAATGTGTAAAAGCAAATATATATGAATAGTCTCTATGATTTTTTTCTAATAGCAAAAAATATATATTACATAGTAACAATGCAGTGCTTGGTGGGTATGAAGTTAATGCAAAGTAAGATACGAATAAAGATGTAGAACATCTTCCAAGTTATTTTGTTAATTAAAAAATCTGATTTCAGAATGATTTTTAAAATGTTTTTACATTTTTACATAGAATCGAGATTAAGCAGGAGGATTTCAGTTATTTCAATCATTTATAAAATACAATCATACATATATTTTATCTGTCTAGAAAATTTAAGAAAGAGTACAGTAAAAATCCTTGACAGTGATTATGTCTGGGTAGTGTTGATTGAGGTCTAGGAATTTTTACTTTTCATTCTTTATTCCACGGTGTACACTACTTTTAGAACAGTTGTTATAGTTAATAATGAGAAGAAAACAACTATCACATATCACTGCCATTAAAGTTAGAGCTGATTTAATTTTCCTTAATTAGTATGCTGAATCTGATATTGTCTTTTGAGACTGAAAAATTATAAATGCCATCTTGTTTACCAAGGGAATAAACATTTTCACTTTCAGAATAATGACCTGCTTTGTTCAGTCATATTTTATTACTGTTAGGTCGGATTTCACTAAATCCTCTGTGTCATCTGGATATTATGTAGAATAATAAACATTTTATTGCATTTAATTATTTTAGCAATTGAAGGCTCACTAATGATTTCCATTTTTACTTTTTTTTTCAATATCATTATTTTTTCCATCAAAAGTAATTCTTAACAAGATTTTTTAAAAACCTAAAAACCAGAAACTGAAACACTTATTTGGGAAACAATCAGGATGTCCAGAAGAAAGTGGTATTTCAAACATCAAAAATAAGAAGTTGGTAATACTATAGAAAATAAGTCCAGGTATCAGTTTCAGTAATACTCAGAAACTAAGCATGTAAATTCTTACATTTAAATTAAGGGTCACGAAATAATTATTATGGTAATAATCAATTTTGTTGTATCAATTAAAACATTGAACTCAGATAATAAAGAATATACCAAACACAGGGTAACTTTAAAATCACAACCATGGCTACTATTTTCCCTACCACTAATTTCAAAACATATGTTTATCCTAAAATAGTAACTCATGGTATAGAAGTATATTTTACAACACTCTTGAGTTCCAAAGAATTATTTTAAAGATAATATGATGCATCCCTAAAAACAGTTAAATAAAAATATATTTCTCTACTCTAGAAAATACTACACATATACATAATAAACATTACATATTTTAATTTTTCACCTATGTCTCATAAAAAAGCTACTAATAAACCAGTGATTGTTTCCCCAAATTGATGTTTCCCTGATCAATATATTTGATCTTATTAGTAGGCCTTTGCTAAACTTATTTTACACATGAGACTTTATACTGCAATATAGGATAAAATACAGTGACTGGACTTAATTGTTGAATTCTAACTTTCCGATTCACCTAATATGTTTTTTTTATTTAAAAAAATATTTTTGGGGTGCCTGGGTGGCTCAGTCGGTTAAGTGTCTGCCTTCGGCTCAGGGTCCTGGGATCTACCCGCATTGGGCTCCCTGCTCAGCAGGGGTCTGCTTCTCCCTGTCCCTTTGCCCCTCCCCCTGCTCGTGTTTGCCCCCTCTCTCTCTCAAATAAGTAAATAAAATCTTTAAAAAATATATTTTTTATTCCAGTGTAGTTAACATTCAGTGCTATTTTTTTTCTTATTATCATCATTTATATAGTTTTCTTCACTATGCCCTCTCACTGTGAAATAGAGTTTGCTTTCCACAATTTGAAAACCCCTTACCCAAGGTCACTGAATAGCTCTCTCTTTATGTTAAACATGATCATCTGAATAGTCTCTTTAGGAAACTTTCACTATTAAGAATTAGTGGTAGGGGCGCCTGGGTGATGCAGTCGGTTAAGCTTTTGAGTCTTGATTTCAGCTCAGGTCGTGATCTCAGGGTCTTGAGATGGAGCCCAGTGTCCTCAGACACTGCACTCAGCAGGGAGTCAACTTGAGATTCTCTCCCTCTCCTTCCGCCCCTCCTGCTCATGCTCTCTCTCTCTCAAATAAATATATAAATCTAAATAAAAGAAAAAAAAAAGAAGATAGTAGGAAGGGAAAAACAAAGGGGGGTTAATCGGAGGGGGAGATGAACCATGAGAGACTATGGACTCTGAGAAACAAACTGAGGATTCTAGATGGGAGGGGGTGGGGTGGATGGGTTAGCCCGGTGACGGGTATTAAAGAGAAATGGAGGACTGGGTGTTATACGCAAACAATGAACCATGGAACACTACATCAAAAACTAATGATGGAATGTATGGTGATTAACATAACATAATAAAAAAATGAAAAAAAAAAAGAACAAACACTGAAAAATACAAAAAAAAAAAAATTAGAGTACCTCTTCACAAAAGGAATCAAAACATACAAATGAAGTTAAAGCGACTTTGGACATAATCATTAGCATGCACTAAGGTTATCTACATAATAAACTAAAGCAGAACCATCATCTCTGTACTTGTAAATATATTTTTCTTCTCAATAAAGTTTATTTTAAAAGGCAAAAAAAAAAAGAATTAGTGGTAAAACTAGTAATAGCATACAGCTGTTTATCATTTTTGAGGCAATTATTAAGATAACAGAAGCATATCATATTAACATGAGACTCACATCTATTAAGAGCCATAATCTGGGATCCACAGATGAGCTTGACTACATTCTAGACACTGGAAAAGCCTGCAAATTGTGTGTGTGTGTGTGTGTGTGTGTGTTTCCACGAGAATCCTAAACTTTTGTTGTCTTAAAAACAGTGGAGAAACCCCTTCCACAAAGGGGTTAGTAATGGGTTAAACAATTACAAATCATCCTTTAGTATGTTTTTTCTCTACTGAAAGCTGAAACCGTGGTTGCTAGGCTCCAGCCATAAAGAAAGCAACTTCTTTTATAGTATTCATCTATATCAGGTATTGATTTTTGAATAATAATTCAATATTATGTTGCTTAGATGATTTTTAAATTATTGATCAAAAGATTGTGATATGTGGTATTTTTAAGTCTTTTTAAAGAATTATAAGAAAAAAAAAGAGTAATTATTTTGATGTCCAATTAACAGAGCAAGAGAGGATCTAAGATGAGAAATAGTTGCAACCTAAGACTTCTTATTCCTCAATTTCATTTTACTAACTGAAAATATTGATTAGGAAGTAATAAAGTTGGACCTTAGTGTCTCATCTATCTTCTTGTGTTAAGAGGGCAGCACTAGCAGAGATGCTCCTATTAAATATAGGTGTCATTTTTATTCCTTACGCACTTCTTTCTACTCTGTACAGTTTCCTGAAGGGTGTGAAAATAAACATACTTAAGAGATTTCACAAGAACTCGAAGTATTACTTCAAGGTGATATGCTGCAATTTGATCCCCCCTGCTATCTTTTTATTTCCTCCCAAATAAATCAGATCTTTTGTGTATTGTGTCATTTACTCCTATATTGGGCTTTTAATCTGTAACTGTGACTGTGCCCAGGACATAAGTACCGTAATTAGTATGAGAAACATCTAAATGGAGCAGCGACTAATGTTGCTTAAAAGTAACAATTCCATGGTACCAGAAGCTGTATCCCACATGTGGCATAAGTAGAAATTTGATTAAACAGCAGAGCAGGACACCTGCCACAAAAATAGTGAAGTACATGTTTGTGACTTGCATAGCATACAAAATGTGTGTTCTTAATTTCTAAGTATATTGAGACAGAGATTTGGGTATTGTTTTATTATTAGTTAATAATTTTAGTGATTTATAATCAGTGAAATTTGCATAAAAATGACCCATTTTAGATTTTTCTGTTTGAAAATCCTTTGTGACTTATTACACAAGCATGAAGAGGATGTGGATCCTCTATTTCCAGATACAGCATCAATCTGGCCATCTGTCAACATATTTACACACAGACATATAAAATCAAATTTTTAAATTTTTAAATCAGATTTTCTGTTCAACTCTTAGTGTTTCCTCACTAATATTTTAAGACTTTGTTTAATAAATCATTTTATTGGGGCTCCTGGGTGGCTCAGTCATTAAGCGTCTGCCTTCGGCTCAGGTCATGATCCCGGGGTCCTGGGATCAAGCCCCTCATCGGGCTCCCTGCTCCACGGGAAGGCTGCTTCTCCCTCTCCCACTCCCCCTGCTTGTGTTTCTTCTCTCGCTATCTCTCTCTCTGTCAATAAATAAATAAAATCTTTAAAAAAATTTTAAAAATAAATCATTTTATTAAATTTTTGTACAACTATTCTATTACCTTACTCATTTTTAATTGCTTTATCAGACGTGTGAAAATCTCCCATTGTGATGGTGGATTTGCCAATTTCTCCTTTTAATTATTAGCATTATTTAAAAATATTTCTAGTAATTATTTTAATAGCATCGTAGGGCATTGTTCTTGTTGCTGTTACAAACATTCCTCTAATTTCTATATTTATGCAAATATTCTTTTTAATAATGGGAGGGTTAATATTAACTTAAATTTTACTGGGATAAACAAATTAAAACTGATTATTTTGTAATATTGGGTAATGACGTCTGATATAAGGAAAAATAAAGCTGTGTAAAGAAATAGAATGTGATGACAAGTCTCTTTGAAGTGATGACTTTGGAATAGAATCCTGAGAATGCTTACTCCATCAAATCATGTCAGTTACTGGGCAAATAGTGTTCCAAGAAGTAACTACATTTAGTGATTTTATACACACATATAAATATATTTAATTTTCATAATATCTTATTTGAGTTTTCTTTTCATTTATTTTTTTTTCTTCAAGCTTTAAGTTGCACTGATAGATTTTTTAAACTATTTTGCTCAGAAGCTGTATACTGTACAAGTTCAGAAGTTATAAATTGCATTTTGCTTTGTTAGTGATTATCCAGTTAAGAACTTTTTAAAACTCTGCTTTTAGAGATAAGAAAGCAAGTGATGCCTGTTTATGGACTAGTAGTATATTGAAAGCAAAGAAACAAAGTAACAGTGCCATGCCATTCTAGCTACTGACTAATATCTAGTAGTATTTGGTATACTCAGTTATTGTCTCACTGAACAAATTAAAGCATCATGGATAAAAGAATTAGGTCCCTACCTGAGGAGCTAGGTTTAGAATAAATAAGTGCATGAGAAGTGAACTATTGCTTCTAGTGTAATAACTTTTTGTTATATGGACTATTGAAATTTCTCAGGAAAAAAGAATTGAAAAAAGAATTTCAAGAGGAATCACAATAATAAGATGATCTTTTAGTCACTGACTTAGGAGGTTGTGGTGTATACCTTACTTGTTTGAATGATGCTTTGAAAATAAACCAACTCATTTTGCTTCCCCTGTTAAAAAAATTAAAATCGTGGACTCGATCCAAACCTTGGTCCAAAAGAAGGCATCCCTCTAATAACAACTGAGAGGGGATACCTGGACCAAGAGAATGTTCTGCTTTGGGGACCACAGGTGGAACTGATTATTTCTTTTGTTCTCCATAGGATTCACCAGTTACATCTCTTTTTAGACCTGTCTTAGGTGATTAGCCTGTGTTAATTCGGGTAAAGGAGATTGGAATACACAGTTTCCTCCAGTGCTTGGATCCTCTAAGTAACTTTATACCAAAAAGAATAAAGTTCCAAATCACCATTATTAATTCTAGTTAGACATTTCATTTATTAAGGAAGATTGTTTACAAGTCAGAGAAACCAGTGGAAACTTAAGCTAAATGTAATCAAAATTATTATGGGGATGCATGGAGAGTACAGGAAACCAAAGAAGAGAAAACTGTTGCCATCTTTCATTTCTGCTTTACTCAGCATCTGCTTCATTCCACCCTGACTCTATGCACTGGCTTTTCTGTCTTTAAATCCACATGACAACAGTCAGGCTTGTATGCCTTTGCTCTTTCAAAGGCAAGCACGTATTGAAAATGAAATTCCTTAGTCACAACTTTAAATTTCCAGAGAAATGACTATAGATAAGAAAATATCTGTGGTCAGTTAACTGGAATGAACCATGGTTGTTTTCTGTGTATTGAAAGTGAATCTAGGAAAGATTGTAGTTGGAGGACATTTGGCAAACAGAGATACTATTTCAGAAACCCAAAAATGTACTGAATAGATTGCTAGTGTGAAAGAATAACCCTCATTTCTATATGTGCTTATAATTCTGGCTATTCTAGTTATAGACTTATTTCAGGGTCTGAGACTTATTAGGTTCTTAAATGTTAGTTATTATTAAGATATGTTTATATGTTTCACATTCGTAGGACTAACTTGGAGATGATAAATGTCTTTAAATGGGAAAAAAACAATTGAATATAGGGACTTAAATTATACTTCTTAATAGTCCATTGCCTCTAAATACATGTCAGTATATCTTCAATTACATATAAAATCTTCATATGGTCAGTTCTCTATGAAACCATATACTGAGTATATTATATATACATATATAAACTCATATAATATACTAAGTATATGAAGATTATCTATTATTATTATCTATTATCTACTAATTTTGTCCCTTAAAACAAATGTTATGGAAAAGGATCAAGACAACCTAGACTATATATAAAATATTTTTTATCTATCGTAGCTCTTCTATTAACTGGAATGAGACTCAAAAATTAATTGCTAATAACCTTCTAGGAGAATAAAAGGTCGAACTTGTTTTCCCATTAGTCCCTTCTTGCTTACCAACCCAAAGATCTCAGTTACCCTTTGTGGCCCATATTCATTATTGAAACACCACAGCTATAGTTCAGCGGTGGGACTGCTTCTGAGCTCTGTGCCAGTAGGAGACACGTAGATCATAGTGGCAGACTGTTAAACATTAAAGTTTTCCAGTAAAATCTGTTTGAAAATATTTGAATAAAAAATGAATTCAGCGCCTCCTTTTAGTATGTTATGTCTACAACTGAAAGTTTAGAAGGTGAAGAAGAGAGATTACCCAAGAAGTTGTAAGTTGTCATATGTATTTAAAGCAGTTAAGATTGAAATAAAGGTAATATAAATTCCATATTCCCTCCTGGCTTGAAGTCTATCATTAGGACCAGTATTTTGGATTATATATTATTAACTCTAGACTAGAGCTAGGAAATTAAGTTTCTGTATATAATATGTAACATTGTAATCAATGGATTCCACATTTTAATCTCTTTAATTATACGATACAAAAGCCAAAAGAAAGATCAGAGGGGTACCTGAGTGGCTCAGTTGGTTAAGCCTCTGACTCTTGGTTTTGGCTCAGGTCATGATCTCAGGGTCATAGGATCGAGCCCATGTCAGGCTCCTTGCTCAACATGAGTCTGCTTGGGATTCTCTCTCCCCTCTCCCTCTCCCTTTGCCCCTCCCCCCACTCACACTCTCTAGCTTTCTCTAAAAATAAGTAAAATCTTAAAAAAAAAGATCAGAGATCATCTAATAACCCCATATATAAAAGATGAGAAAACGAAGACTCAAAGAGGAAAGTGATTTTCCTAAGTTCCCATTTATAGTTGTGGCAAAATATGATCCAGCACACACACCTCCTGGTCTCCCCTTAGACTTTTACTATTTCATATGCCCTTCACTTTTACTTTCTTATGGGCGAATTACAGGCTTCTCATTTGTTCTCATGTCTCCACGTAAAATACTTACTGGTGGTAAAATCTGCTATTTGTACCAACTAACTTAGCACTGGATGGGATGGCAGCATTCATAGTATTTATAAGGCTCTGTCTTAGTGGTGTAGATATCGTTGGGTTGAAGCAATTTGGATAAAAACAGGTTGATCACAAAACTTTGTTTTGAAATGATAATTGGTACATTCTAAAGAATAGCCTGCTCTTACATTTAGTTTTGTTCAAATTTTCCCCTTAGTGTTGAACATCTAACTCCTGAATATTATCCATAACAACTGCTACAGAGTAGCAATAATTCATTACATACTTGAATTTGTTGAAAATAGATAAAATGCTGAAACATACATAAATATTTGCAATGCCACATCACGGTTTGTTATCAAATTATTATTTAGGCCTAAGCTTACTGTAAATTAGAATCCTTTCAACAAAATTGCATGTCACTCTATCATTCAAATCTTTTTACTAGCTATTGTATTATACTATATTATTATCTGAAGATCAAAACATCTATTTTCTCTTCTCATGAAGTAAATTTATATCCATATAGAAGCTGCGGCCCCTCATTAATAAGCAGGTCAAGTATTCAAGGAGTTTGTTGCTGAGAAAAAAATTATTTCTATCATGATAATACTTTCTAGTAGGTCATGTGGATGAGGTTTAAAACTGGTAATACTCAGTGCCTTTTAAAAAGAATGGCAGAAAGGATATTTTATAAATAAAAGCAGACAAAACTTTTTTTTTTTTTTCCCCAAACATGAGGAAGTGTGTTCTGAAGAAGAAATTCCTTCTTTAGTAGCCACAGGAATTTTTCCCCCTGAAATACCTTAAATACCTCTCCATTCTTTGAAATTCCTTAATTCTTGGAAAGCAATGAGTTTAAATCATCACTTCTCTTACTTTTTGTATGAACCCTTTCCATTTTATTGGAAATGAGTTTAACCTTCAAACATTCCAATAATTTATCTCTATTTTATGACTCGCTGCTTCCGGACATACATAAGATTTATTCCAAGAACTGTGGTCAGTCAGCAAGGGAGCACATATGTATTGAGCATCAGTTGCATGGATAAAAGCTATTTTAGGCACAGGTTTCATAACAGAGAACTTAGATTTTAGGAATTATGTTTAAAAATATTTACTATGACTTCATATTCCCTTGCCTTTAGCTTCTTAGGAAAATAACAATGTTAGAAATGCATATGACTATATATTTAGTGAGACTGGTGATAATTATGATATGACTAAAAACATCTTTCTCGAAACAGTGTTATCTTGACTGTTTAATGTTAACAGCATTCCTGGTGGATTTTATAATTAAGTTGTTACTTGGTGAATACACGTAAGAGACTCAGTTGAATAGGAATATCAGTAATTATCAACTAGCTGCTCATGAATGCATATTAACAGTTTTCAGTTCTTCCAAAGTACTTTTAACTTTCCAATAAAGAACTACAGGAATGGGTTCCTGGGTGGCTCAGTTGGTTAAGCGACTGCCTTCGGCTCAGGTCATGAACCTGGAATCCCGGGATCGAGTCCCACATCGGGCTCCCTGCTCGGCGGGGAGTCTGCTTCTCCCTCTGACCCTCCTCCCTCTCATGCTCTCTGTCTCTCATTCTCTCGGTCTCAAATAAATAAATAAAAAAATCTTAAAAAAAAAAGAACTACAGAAATATTGAACCTGGTAAAAGTTTTTATAAAAGCATGTAAGGATGTCTCTTTTTACGTTTTATATGTTGGAAAACCAGCTTTTGTTTTGAAGAAAGAAACCTCATCAAGGCCATGACCCTATTCATGCAGTAAGGGCAGTAGCAGCCTCAGAAACGCGTACTTACAGATTCCTCCCAGCCTCGTTAGTGAGTAAGGAATATGTATGCCATAAACCCAGTTGGGCTACATCAGCAACACTACATTAAGCAGCACATACAATTTGCACATTTATGGACTGATATGCTTAGCATTTATGAAGACTCATTTTTCTATTGCCTGAAAAGAAACAATACTAACAGTGTGTGCAATTAAGAGCTCCCAATAATAATGGAAAAATTGGTGACCTGTAACCACTTCTAGTACTATGTGCTGCTTTGAAAGCATAATGAATTCCTCCCTGTTGTCTTTGCAGAACATCAATGCAGATAAATAATCTACAAGATTGCTGGAATAACACAGGAGACAATGAAAGGGTGGTGGACCAAGTTAGTCTCTAAAGATGCAGCCTTACTTCCCTATACGTCCTTGGTCCCCCAACTTACTGATTACTCCTCTGGATAACTCAATTCAATTCTAAAAGTGTTTATTAATAATCTTCTCTGGTAGGTGCTACACAAATAAATAGGAGTCCTTTGTCTCCAGAAATAATAAAGCACACTGAGAAAAGAGACACATAAATGAAAAAGTTTTATAGCTCTGTAGAAAATACAGAGGTAAGGAACAAAATGAGTGGTGGAAATAACACTTAAAGTATTCAAAGAAAAATGCAATCAGAGGAAGAGGGAGAAATTGGAGAATTTTTAGAGTGGCGTAGGAGCTTGGAGAGATATTAGCATGTGGATATAAAAGTGATACGAGAGAAAGGGAGAGAGCGTGCAAATAGAAAATGACTATATATGATGATGAAGGTCAGGTTGTCCTGGCCTCACCCAGCGGTGGTTTTATGTTCTTATTTAGGTATGTGGCCCCTTTTTAGGAGAAATTAAAACAAAACAAAACAACACAACACATTATGTGTCATCACTCCAACCATAGGAGTAGACACAACAGAAAGATTAGGTCCTCTGGGGTTGGTGTGACGCATGCGACAACCTTCATGACATAGGGGACAGTGGGAGCTCTTTCACGGCTTAAGGAAAAGAATTCTCAAAGAAAGTGTCAGTCTGGAAGCATTGCAAGTTTTCCCAGGTTTACAAACACCATTTTTCACATAACTTCTTAGCAAACACCTGTTTCATCCCCTGCAGAGAATACCATTCTGAAATAATATCAGAATTGTAAGGATTATTAAAGGCTATACATTTCAACCCCCAATAACTAGAACAGGCACCATGGCCACCACTGGGCATTGTTTTACATAGAGATTGTTTGATGTCACAGCCCTAATTCTTCTCAGGTGACAACAGTCCCTGCCATGCCTCACTCTAGTACCTCCCTTTGTTTCAACCTCAGCTACTCTCTGATCTCATCCTAACCACCTCTAACTATGCTTCTTTCTATCTTCTTCTCTTTTCTAAGTACCTTCCTCCTTTCACATTCTTCCTTATCTAACCATGAATTGCTGGTTTATTTTATTAATCACTCTCTTGTGATTAATCACTCTTCTCAAGTTCTTCTATCCTGTCTCCTTTCATATCGACAGTTCTGGATCAATCTAAATATTCAGCTTCCCCCATACCTGCACAGCTGGCAAGTAAAACTGCAGGAAACAACAAAGCTGCACATTGCTGCAACTACAAATATATTTGGTAGCCAGTTTCAAATGGATCCTCAATATCTGTGTTTTTATGTGCCTTAGGTCAGTTCCATTTCCTGTTACCCAAATGTACTATACAAAAACTTACTTGCTTTAAGTGTCCTACTGTACCTTTAGGTCAATCACTTTCAACAGCTATCTCCTACAGCATACAGAACAGTGAAATCATCAGGTAGGAGAACCGTCACCTTAATGACTTGTACTCCATGATTATCTATTAAATACCTATTTTTACTTATTTTTTCCCATCTCTAAAATTGTATTGCCTCCATTTTTCCCCTGAATTCTATTCTTTAGCAATTTGTTGATTTAGGCCCATCATTTTTTTTTTTTTTTAGCATATTTTTTTCCTCTGGAAGCGTTTCTCCTTCAGTCTTTATCTATTCATTTCCTTCCAATTTATTTTAGCTACTATATCCTCTATATTAAAAATTGAAGTTTTTCTTGAAAAACACATAGCAACTTTTGGGAAATCCGCAATTTCCATATCATTTACCATCCAAAAGGAGCCACAGCTGAGACTGAAAGAAATGTGAGAGTAACAGTAGTTATTGGTTACATTGAGGAATACATGCAGGGTGACACATACCAACTGGCATGTAGAATTTCTGTGTATGGTATAAGAGCTATTTAATTCATTAGAAATAAAAGCCCTATTCATTTTTGAAGAGTTTTAAAATATTGTGTTTTATGGAATTTGAGGAAATAACCTAGGGTATCCTATTTGTATACTGAATTGTAAAACAGTGATTAGATCTGAAGAGTTAACAACAAATACTGTTTTGTTTTGTTTTTCTGGATGGGTAGAAAACAAGCAGTATCTATACAATTGCTTAATTAATTTGCATTCCATATCTGCTTGTTCTCAAGTTTAAGTCTTAATTTTAAATTGTCTTACAAATGTATAAGAACTGTATTATTTTCCTTCATTTGGTGCTGCTGGACCCAATTTCAATGTGTGAGGATAGGTACCCACACATAAAACAAGCAGTGTTCTGACACCAACTGGGTGTCCTACAATTCAGCCCAATTCTGACAGTCTTTACACAGAGATGACATCAATTCCACAAGTTAGGGTTTCAGTCCTACAAAACTGCTCCCCCCAACTCACTTCAGATGCCAATCACAAGCCTAGGCCTATTACTTGTGCTTCTGACCAACCAGCTGCAAATCAGAGGTTTCCATGACCTTCTCCTCCAATTTAATTAATTTTCTAGAGCAGTTCACAAAACTAAGAGAAATATTTTACTTACCAGATTACTGATTTATTATGAAAAGATATAACTAAGAAACAACCAGATGTTAGAGATGCTTAGGGCAAGGTATGGGGAAAGAGTGTGGAGCTTCCACACCCTCTCTGAGCATGCTACTCTCCCCAAATTTCCATGTGTTCATCAACCCCAAAGCTTAAGAGTGATGGTAGAAAGTGTAGAAAGCAGCAGAAAGAATATAAGAAAAAGATAATGACACTGCCCAAACAGGAGGTTGATTGGAAGAAATAATACATGGAGATAGTGAGATGGGTACTGAGTTGGTATCTGAGATTTCAGGAAAAAAACTAAAAAATTCTTCAGATCCAGTTCCTGACTTACCTGAAGGAATTACAGTGGCAAGAAGATTCTGTGTCTGAAACTACAAAAGTTTGATGAACAAAACCAAAGAACTAAATAAATGGAGAGATATTTAATGTTCATGGATAGGAAGGCTCAGTATTATCAAGATATTAGTACTTCCTAACACGATCTATAGATTCAATCCAATCCCAGTCCAAATATCAGCAAGTTTTTTTAAATTTTTTTTATGGATATGGACAAACTGATTGCAAAGTTTATACAGAGAACCAAAAGATCCAGATTATTATTAAAGGAGACAATATTAAAGGAGAACAATATTAAAGGAGAACAAAACTGGAGGACTGACATTACCTGCCTTCAAGACTCACTATAAAGTTACAATACTCAAGACAGTGTGGTATTGGTGAAAGAAGAGACAAATAAACAGTTGAAGATCAGTGGTTTCCAGGAGGGGTACGAGTGTTGGGGAGGGATGATTAGATGGAGCACAGAGAATTTTTTCTACATTTGACCTTCATTTCCCAGAATGTATCCTAAGATCGCCTGGACCAGAATAGTGTGACTACCTGTTAAATATGCAGAAGCTTGGGCCCTAGCACAGACCTTCTCAGTCAGAATCTCAAGTGCATAGGCCTCACAGTCAGCACTTGTTTTAAAAAGTTCATGTTAATGAGACACAGTAACATTTTAAAAATTTGCTATAGAGCTCAAGGCTAAACTGTTGGGCTTTAATAACCTCAGTTTGTCTATAGGTCAGCCATTTGGTGACCAGGCAGGGCCAGGGAGATTCAATGATAAAGAAGATGGCCATAGGACTTAAAAATTACACCCTGGGTATTCACAACTAGAATACAAAATGTATCCTGTCAGAAGTCGTCTATTAGCTATAGTCTGATCAGCCTCCAAAGAGGAAATCTCCAGTTGTCACTTTCTGGGTGAAAAGTGAGAAAACAACAGAAAGGATTAGCAGTTGAGTGTGGCTTGAATAGTGAGTGAGTTGCTGGTGGGGAGAAAGGCATAGGGGAAAGGATATTATAGACCGAAGTATTAAAGGCAACCAGGCACCAAATGAGACAATGTACAAGCGACACAATGTACATGTCGACATCCTAGTTTATAAGAGGCTTTGATTCAAGATTAAGATTAAAATGAAGCAAATACTATATACTTTCTCAAGTGTTACAATTGAGAGTGTGAACCTTGTATTGCAAGTAATAGCACAAAGGGATGTGTTTTGTTTTAGTATTTTACATAGATACTGCTAATGAACTGTCAGCAGGTTATGAATTTTGAATCATTTTTAGTAATGGTATTAGCAGTTGAGTGGACAGAAGTGGGAATAGAGCAGATAAATTGTGGTTATGGGACAATTATTAACTTGATCTGTTTATATTTAGCGCTGATATTTTTGTAAATTTAGAACATTTTTAAAAGGCATACAACATATACACTCCCACTGTGATACTTAAGAAATTCAATTGTTAGCATAATATATTCCAAATTGAGTTCCTCGGAAAGCATGTAAATAGTTGTTATGGGTTAGACTGTCTGCCTTGCCCCCCCCCCCCCCCCCCCCCGCTGCAACCATCCCAATATATACTGAGATTCTAATCCCCTGTCCCTCAGAATGTGGCCTTGTTTGGAAATTGGGTCTTTATAGAAGTAATCAAACTAAAATGAGGTCATTATGTTGGCCCTTAATCCAATATGACTAAAAGGGGAAATTTGGATACATATGAAGACAGAGACAGAGATTGGAATTTTGCTGCCGCAAACCAAGGAATGTCTGGGGCTACTAAAACCTGGAAAAGGCAATGAAAGGTCCTTTTTCTACGAGTTTCAGAGGAAGATATCCCTGCCACCACCTTGATTTCAGATTTCTGGCCTCCAGAACTGTTAAGACCATAAACCGTTGCTGTTCTAAGATACCCAGCTATGGCACTTTGTTACAGCAGCCCTAGGGAACTAATACAGTGGGTATTGATGTGAGAAAATAGTTTCATGGTCAAAACAGAGTAAGGAACATACTTGTACACACAGCTTAACTGAACTGAACAGTATCTCAGTGACTTCACCATATTTTGATGCTCCTAGAGAAGAATTATTGCATGAATTGTTTTCTAGAAATATTTGTTCACAGAGCAAAACTTTTTCCACATTGGTTATATCATATAACTACAGCTCTATGGAACACAATTTGGGAAATGCAGACATAGAGTGTCTAAATTTAAACAATTACCGTAATTCTTAGATTACTCTCAAAGAAAATCATTTTCCCCCAGGTCGACTCAATGAACCTCTTAATTCTGCCCCATTCCTTAGCCTTAATATATGTTTTCACTAAAAGTTCTTTGAGTGCCAGTTGTGCTCTCCACCTACAAAATTTCTGTTGAAAGTAGAGTCTACAAAACCAGTTGCTCAGGTTGGCAAGAATATCTGTAAGAACAAAACATGACATTAGTTTCAAGAGCCCACCTCTCAGGTAAACATCAAACAACACCAAATGCAACAATTCAAATATTTGGTTGGGCAAGATTTATACTAAACATGTTTCTCTTTGAATTTTGCCTTTATTAGCAAAATAGCCAAAACTATATATCTGAAACTCAGATAATTTTTAAAAAATACTTAAGATATATAGTTATGTCTTTATAATATACTGAAATATAATGTGCATTGTTAGATATTCAAATTTAAGCAGACACCCTATGCTTATTTTGCCCATCCCATTATTTGTTGTTTCAGATAATGTTACTTCTTTATCAAACCCGTTTCTTTTTTCAAACTGGACATATATAACTAATGTGGCCATCATATTGAGCGCTAGCTCATGAAATGTGGATAGTAACGTTCTGAACCAGTTCAAGCCTTAGCCCTTAAAAATATACCCAGAATGTTCCCAGAATGAGCACAATTCCAAGATAATCCTGGAAACTGTTAAGTGAAAATGGTTGATTCACACTGTGGAAGGTGTCAGAACTTTTGAATCATCAGTTGGAGAATTGCTGACTTAGAACACATTTATCAAACTATTACTTAAAGTTTAGCTACTGACAATTCAGGTGTATCTGTCATAGCAGCTGGTGTTTCTTTAACTAGAATTCCTGTCACTTTTGTTTGTGTGCGTATATGACAGACTGAGATCTATTCAAAGTTTTGATGTTGTTTCTAAATTCACGTTTTTTCCCCAAGTCATCCAGTGGTATTTATTAAGCACTTACAATGCGCCACATAAATCCTTACAGATAAAGGAATTTAAAAAACAGACAAAAGTATCCCTGAAGTTTTCATTTACTAGGGGTTAGCAGAGCTGTTGCAGAAATAGGACAATGTAAATAAACATATAAACTGTATAGTAAATCATTGCTACATAAAATATACAGGAATAATAAATTAGGGCACTATTGTAGCAACAGGGTTGGGAGGAAATACTATAATTTTAAATAGATTGGTTGTGGAAATCTCATTAAAAACATGAGAGAGGGAGGAAAATATTTGGATATCTGGAGAAAAAAATCTTTCTAAAATAGGAAATGCCAGGCACAAAATCCCTAAGGAGGGGGCATGCCTGATATGTCCAGGATAAGCAAAGACATACATAGATGTGAAACAGGGTAAATGGCATGAGAACAGTTAAGAAGTGAGAGGAAAGCAATAAGGAATAGACATCCCAGGACCCTGTTGGCCATTGTAATTTAGGGACAATGGCTTTTGCTCTGAAGAAAATGGGAAACCATTAGAATGTTTTGAGAAAGAAACTTCATGTATATCTAAAGTTTTACAACATAACTCTGGCAGCTCTTTTGAGACTAGGCCAAAAAGTATAAGAAAGGAGGCCATTTATATGAGTTTAATGAAATATTCAAACAGGAGATGATGGTGAAACTTGGACCATGATCTGACAGTAATTTAATAGTCAGATCCTGAGTGCATTTGAAGGTAGAAATAACAGGATTCTCTAATAATCCAGATGTGATTTATAAGAGAAAAAGAAAGAGCCAAATATGATTCCAGAAATTGGCTTAAGTAACTACAAGAATGGAGTTTCCACTAATTAAATGGATCAAACTGAGGGAAGATCAAGTTTGATAGGGGAAGATTGGGAGTTCAGTTTTTGATGTGTTACTTTTGTGTCATCTGTAAGACCTCTAACTGATATAACAGAAAGCATATGAAATCATGAAATTGGTGTTAAGGAGGGGGGAGTTTGGGTCTCGAGGTATAAATTTGTAAGACATTGCATAGATGTGTTTAGAAACAGGAGATTGAGGTGTGACCACTGAGGTAAGTGCATAATCAGGAGATTACGATGTAATAGCACACTTGGCATATTTGACACCCAGAGTAGAGAATTTTATTTTAAGATCTAATTTTTTTAGAGAAGTTTTAGGTTTACAACAAAATTGAAAGGAAGTACAGAGCTCAAACAATTCTAAATTATCACAAGATTACTCTGAGAACAAAGGCTTGTAGCTGAGTCTGTGAGTCAAGACCGAAAAGGTGTTTAAGATTATAAATTATGTTAATAATTCTTAAACATCAGCATAGCAAAATATCTTTTCATGGAAGAGTATTGCTGATAAATTGTGATAATCAAAACAGCATTTCAGTAAGTTATGTCATTATTTTTAGCTTCTCTGTGAACAATGCATAACCTTTCTGACTGCACCTGAGCAAACCAGAGATGTGGTGTTATGTCTTAGCAACCAGAGATGTGGTGTTATGAAAGTCAGACGAAAAGATTATTTAAAGAAGAGGTAATGGGGCACCTGGGTGCCTCAGTAGGTTAAGCGTCTGCCTTTGGCTCAGGTCATGATCCCCAGGTCAGCCCTGTATCTGGCTCCCTGATCAGCAGGGAGTCTGCTTCTCCCTTTCTCTCTGCCCCTCCCCACCTGCTTATGCATGCACTCTCTCATAAATAAATAAAATCTTAAAAAAAAAGAATAGGTAATAATCAACTGTGTAAATTCTGCTGGTTAATTATAATGAGCACCGAGATGAGCACTGAGAATTAACCTCTGTAATCGCCAATATGGAGGCCACTTGCAACATTGACTAGAACAGTTTAGGTTGAATACTATGGGAAGAAGATTGACCAAAGAAGATTCAAGAGAGAATGAAGAAAAGGAATTGGATTCATGAGCATAGACGACTTCTAAGGAGTTCTTGATCTAAAGGGGAGAAAAGAAAGGGGGAGAGATAAACTAATTAACAGCAGGAAAATATGGAGAGTGGAAAAATACTTTTAGAGATAGAGGAGAGCATGTTTTCACACTCAGGAGAAATTATTCAACTGGAAGGGGTAAAAAGAGAGGGGTAAAGAAAACAGAAAATAGAAAGAGAAAGAGAGAGGGAGAGAGAGGAGGAAAGAGAGAGTAAAATTACAGATCAAGTGGTCAATCTGTTGGCCACGTTGAATGGAATTGAGTTAGCAGGGTTAGATTTAACAAAGGCTGGGCTTTTGCCAATAGAGGTAATTGGATAAAAATTGCAAGGGATTTCAGGGTGTGTTCTTGAAAAGACAGAACAGAGGATAGAAGGGCATTGAGAGTGAAAAAGTAATAGAACCCATGAATAAACAAATAGTATACAACTTTAACCTTGCTTAAATATTTTTATATAATTGAAGATTTAAACAGTGATGGAGGTAAATTTCTCTAAAACTTAGAGGGCATATTATTGATATGGAAATAAAGAATATATATGTCTTTTCTCTAAAGAACTTTTGTCTAGGAAAAATTTACCCTTCAAATTGGAAATGAGGGCGCCTGGGTGGCTCAGTTGGTTGGGCGACTGCCTTCGGCTCGGGTCATGATCCTGGAGTCCCGGGATTGAGTCCCACGTCGGGCTCCCTGCTCGGCAGGGAGTCTGCCTCTCTCTCTGACCCTCCCCCCCTCATGCTCTCTCTCTCTATCTCATTCTCTCTCTCAAATAAATAAATAAAATCTTAAAAAAAAATGGAAATGAGGCCTACTTTAAATTAAGGGGAAGACGTTATAACAATTATTCTCTTCTTTAAGGAATAGCAAATAGCAAATCACCACTATGCATTTATTCCAAGCCTTGCTATTTCAGCAAGTATGCTATGTGTTGGAAGGTACTAGGATAACCTAATATAGTAGATGCTATGAGAGCAAAGGAGACACATCTAATCTCATCAGATTTAATATTTAAAGAAGGGCTCCCGGGGAAGTTGAAGTGTGATCTAGCAGAACAGGCAACGAAGGATGAGAATGTTCTAGGCAGAGGAGCAACATGGGTGAAATCATGAAGGCATAAAAAGCACACAGTGGAGGGCGCCTGGGTGGCTCAGTCATTAAGCGTCTGCCTTCGGCTCAGGTCATGATCCCAGGGTCCTGGGATCGAGCCCCACATCGGGCTCCCTGCTTGGCGGGAAGCCTGCTTCTCCCTCTCCCACTCCCCCTGCTTGTGTTCCTGCTCTCGCTATCTCTCTCTCTGTCAAATAAATAAATAAAAATCTTAAAAAAAAAAAAAAGCACACAGTAGAAGCTGGGAACAACTTCAGTGTCAATGGCGCAAAGGACACTCATAGGTGAACATAGGACAAGAAGCCAGCTGGACAGTGACAAGCCTCAGATGATGATATGCACAAATTTGCATCTTGAGGTTATCGATGCTATTTATTCATTTCTTAGCTACTGTAAAATGGGCCAATGCACACCAGAAAGGTAGGAAGACATTTCTTCTGAAGCAAGAGTCATCACCTGCACTTAATAGACAAAGGGGAAAAAAAAAAGCCCAACTAACAAATATCATAAGTTGTATGTTATTTTTTTCTGAAATTATAACAGAAACAGTTAGATTGCTACATCCCATAAGTGAGGAAGCCACATACTCATTCTTCGAAACTGTAAAGCTTATGAATTTGTCACGAGGTATGGGCCCTATAATAACCTTCAGATCCCCTGATTCCACTAATGAAAGGTCAGGGTCTGTCAGCATGTTCTCCATCGAGCTGTGGAAGGCAGAAATGAAACATTCCTAATATGCTGGAAATAAAGGCCGTGTCCTGATTTTACCTGCTGGCAGCCGAAGTCCTTCAGTAGATTGGTGTTTGTCTTCTCTTGGGAAATCACCAGCATGCAACTGTCTTCATCAATGTTCCTTTCCTGCTCCTCTTTCCTACTGCCATGGCTTAGTGACAGGCCTCGTGAAAGATGATAATGTAACAGGACTGTTACAGAATTAAAGTCCAGGCTGTTTCAGCGAAGCAATGCATTCAGTTAGATGTCCTGCCTGCTGCGGTAAAATAACTTGGAAACAAAGCACTGACTGTATAGGAAACAGTCTTGAAATTGATAGGCCAAGACTCCAAGGTATTAAATTTTGCTAGCATAATATTCTTGGATAAAAAAATAAAAGAATATGGAAATATTGTTAATATTTCTTCACAGCCCAATACATGATGAATCTAATAATTTTTCTTAAAGATCCTTAAAAATTCTAAAAATTTTCCTCAAAACACATTGTGTTTTAGGGGGTTTTAAAACATGATACTATTTTTAAAATATGTTAATCACATATTAAATATACTAGGTATAATGGAACAGAAAAGTAGCATAAAAAAATAACACTGGCTTTTAAGAACTTGCTTTTATTAAAAGGTTGTAAGTTCAGTGAATGAAAATCTGGATTTGAATTCCTTCTTAAGACTCATTTTCGTCACATTTATGCGTCTACCATAAATAATACTCATTAGGTACTCAAAGAGAGAGAAAAAGAAAGACAAGACACTTTAGAACAAATTCTGTTTTATTTTGTTTTGTTTTGTTTCAAATCTTTATGGAAGTCCTGGGAAACAGTTTCTGACCATTTGTCCACATTCATGTATCTGAAACCAAAATCCTGGGAACAACTATTCAAAAGGTCTCTCACTCTGAAAATATTTCATAGGTAAAGGTTGGTATATATACAAAAGTGAAGACAATGGGTCAGGTCAAGTGATTCCTTCAAATACTTCTCAGATCTGATACATGTATTTTGTAGACTCAGCAATTTCAGAGAAATACTGAATTTCCTGTGTATATCTTCTTCAGTCCTTTGTCAGTGCTTGGAGAACTACAATGAGGCTTTTCTCAAAAAATAGGAAATGTGGGGCGCCTGGGTGGCTCAGTCGTTAAGCATCTGCCTTCGGCCCAGGTCATGGTCCCAGGGTCCTGGGATCAAGCCCCACATCTAGCCCCACATCGGGCTCCCTGCTCAGCGGGAAGCCTGCTTCTCCCTCTCCCACTCCCCCTGCTTGTGTTCCCTCTCTAGCTGTCTCTCTTTCTGTCAAATAAATAAATAAAATCTTAAAAAAAAAAAAAAAAAGGAAATGTGAATATAAGAACGTTCTCTAAAACTTAAACTATAAAAATAATACATTAATATCCAAACAAAGCCATTTCAAGGAAACTAACTCCCAGGTTTATACAGGAATTTACTGTCCTTGTTGAATTTACATTAACTAATGAAAAAACAGTGAGAAAGGGAAAGGTTGGGGGGTGGGAGTGAGTTGATCAACCCTGGGCCCATAGAAGAAGAAAAGTAAATTCAGCCAAGCCCTGCTGGGGAAGAGAACTAACACTGGTGGAGAGGACAAAGGCCAGAGTCTTCAGCGCTAATGATGTGGCTCTTTGTGCCATGGAGACGTATGTGGAATGTGGGCATTTTGAGTGTTTCTAATTTTATTGATTAGGTCAGTTGAAAGTGAAATCACTCATAAGGTTGCCTTATTTAATTTACCTTATTCTAATAATATCCTCCCCCAAAATCGTCTGACTACAAGGTTAGAATCACACACTGAGTGAAACCAGTATTTTCTTCCATGTGACAAATTCACTTAAGACTAAATATAAATGCATAAAATTTCTGGTTTAATACATCAGTCTCTTGGTGTCACTTAATATGAGTCTGTTTCAGAAAGATGATGATTATTGAGATTCCGCTAAGCTGAAGGGTAGACCATAGGGTACTTTAAGTAATCTTAGGTGGTAAAATACCTAAGATATGGTAAACCATAGGCTAAGATAAATAATCAAGATAAACAATCCAAATTATAAGACCTCTTTATAACTGTATGCCAGGTGTCTCCAGCAAAAACTTTGCTATATGCAGGTCCAGTTATTTAATTTTTATTTAAATGGTTGACCATCAAAGTTCATTCAAAATAATAAAGTATTATGATTATATACAGAGATGACAAAAATATTTTTTATTTCAGTTATGGAGATTTTGTTTAAAATTTATGAGTCAAAGAAAAAAATATATATTTTACAAAAAGGGAAAAATGATCAATTAAATCATCAATCATTCACATAATACAAGATCTTTCTAATAATATCAATGATTGAAAAACTTAAAATGTGAATATTTCAGGTTTAGATGAATTCTGTCTAAACAGAGACATTAAGCAATTAATAATTTGGTTCCTTTTTTTTCAAATTTACATTTATATCTGAAAAATAAAAATTACTGCTAACGATTGTGTTTGAGGTTTGTTGGAATTTTATTTTTTTTTTAATATTTATTTATTTATTTTAGAGAGAGAGCACAGGGAGGGGCAGAGGGAGAGAGAGAGAGAATACCAAGTAGACTCCCCATTGAGCATAGGGCCTGATGTGGGGCTTGATCCCACAACCCTGAGATCATGACACTGAGATCATGACCAGAGCCAAAATCAAGAGTTGGGTGCTTACCTGCTTAGCTGACTCAGCCACCCAGGAGCTCCCAGGGTTTTTTTGAATTTTTTTTTTTTTTTAAAGATTTTATTTATTTATTCATGAAAGACAGAGAGAGAGAGAGAGGCAGAGGGAGAAGCAGGCTCCCAAGGAGCAGGGAGCCCGATGTGGGACTTGATCCCAGGACCCCGGGATCATGACCTGAGCTGAAGGCAGACGCTTAACCATCTGAGCCACCCAGGCGCCCGGTTTTTTTGAATTTTAAAAGAAGAGACTAATGTTTACCTTGTTGCTTTATTGCATTGAATGTTACATAATTGAAAATGTCTGTGGCCAGTTTTCTAAAGTAAAAGGTGTAAAAAGTGCCAGGGATATAGTTGTTAAATTTTTTCAGTATATACATGCAAATATTATGAAAACATCAGCAGTTTTTTTTTTTTTTTTAAAGATTTTATTTATTTATTTGACAGAGAGATAGAAGAGCACAAGCAGAGGGAATGGCAGAGGGAGAAGGAGAAGCAGGCTCTGCATTGAGCAGGGAGCCCAACGCGGGACTCGATCCCAGGACCCCGGGATCATGACCTGAGCCGAAAGCAGACGCTTAACCATCTGAGCCACCCAGGCGCCCAGCAGTTTTTGGAACCATTGAAAGAAATAAGAGAGTATTTTTACTGATATTGTGTGTCTTTTCAGTATTCATTGATTGAGTTGTGAGGAGTCTTACAAAGATTTAGTATGACAATTCACATTCAAGATTTTTTTTTTATGAAACAAATTGCCAGTTGTTCAATAATAAAACACACAAAAAATGACAGAATAATTTATGTTATCTCACTGATATCACAGTACAAAAAAACAAGAAAATCCCAACACCAATGAAATGGAAAGCTTTTTGGGATCTAACTAGGCAGTTTGAGTTGCATAATATAAGAGACAGTGCTGAAACCAAAACCAAACATAATACAATCAATAGTAATGATTCCATGCATTTGTTTCTAGCATGAATCAATATGCAAAAGATTTTTCTTGTAATCCACAGAGTCATATACTCTGCCTAAAATAGAAGAAAAATTTTAAGAGGGCTTTTTCAATATTGATAAAGTTAAAATTGCCCTTCAGTTTAGGCAGCACCCCTTTGAATTTGGTGAAAATAACACTAAACTAACAGAAGAATTAGAGAAGTTGTGCAACTTGGGCACATCTTAAATGGTTATGCTTTTAGTTCAAATCCAAATCAGTCCTTCTAAAAAAGAACCAGTTTTGTTTATAGGATGTAGGTATTAAACTAATATATTTTTGGTACTTGATTTGTTTTTTAGAAAATACTGAAGTAAAACATTAAAAAAAATGGATATATGGATCTACTTTTTTAACTGTAAATTTTATGAAACTTATATATGTCATGAATTGACTGTAAAAATTCAGTCTTGGGGCGCCTGCGTGGCTCAGTCATTAAGCGTCTGCCTTTCGCTCAGGTCATGATCCCAGGGTCCTGGGATCGAGCCCCGCATCCGGTTCCCTGCTCCGCAGGAAGCCTGCTTCTCCCTCTCCCGCTCCCCCTGCTTGTGTTACCTCTCTCACTGTGTCTCTCTCTGTAAAAAAAAAAAAAAAAAAAACTTAAAAAAAAATTCAGTCTTAATTGAGATATGTTGTAGTTATCAAATAAACACTATATTTTAAGGACTTAAAGAGAAAAAGATATATAAAATACCTCAATTTTTATATTTTGAAGTGTTAATATTTTAGGTATATTGTGTTAAATAAAATATGTTAAACTTAATTTTATCTATCTAACTTTTAAATGTGGCTATTAGAAAAAAAATAGTTGTATATATGGTTCACCTTACTGTCTCTCTTCCACTGTTATTTTGAGCTGTTTGTGTAGATTTTACATGCTGCAGCCAAATTTTTGGCATTTGCACATCTTTTATCTCCAAATAGATTATAAGCTCATGAAAGTCAGGGATTCATTTCTCTGAAGAACCATGTACATGGTGCTCAATCAAAAAATACTTGTTGAACTGATTTGGACCATGGATGTGGTTATCAGATAGTGGGAGACTTGGTACCTAAGAGACATTAAAAGCATGCAAAAAGAAAGAATATTTAATTTTAGGATGCATAGTTTTATCTATGCCTGGCATAGACATTGTCAGTGTGTCAGACTTTTAATTGGACTAGTGTTTTCATTCATTCATTAAACAAATATATATTAAACTCTACTGTGTTTCCAAAATTGGATATATTCACCATTCTGTAGGTCACAATATCGTTCCTTAAAGATTTTATCATCTGGTAAAATAAATAGAGAAATGAATAGATCCAAAACAGTTCGGCACAGCCATTTTAAAAGTATGCAAAGGGCACTGTTGAATCTCACACACACACACACACACACACACACACACACATTCCCTAATTTATCTTGAATAGAATAAATTGAGAACCCTGGAAATACCTGATTCAAGGAGAGACAGAAAAAGAGAAATCCATGAAGGATGCTAAGAAGTAGTGGCCAATGAGGAAGGTAAAAAGCAGATAGTGTTGTGAAGAAAGCCAAATGAACAAAGTGTTTAAATGAAAAGAATTGGCAAAGTGTAAACTGATGCAGCTAGAGCAAGTAATATAAGAATTCAAGTATACCTATTAATTTTAATAATGATGAGTATGTTTATGTTACTAGACAAGCTCACACAAAGTGATCAGGACAGAAACTAGATAGCAGTTAATTGAGAAGAAAAGAACTATAAAAATGAGATAATGAGTAAAGATAATTTCATCAATAAATTTAATATGAAACAGAAGAGAGAAAGATTGCTAGTTAAAATAGGACATGCAGTTAAGGAAAAAAAAAGAATGGGTTTTTAAGATATAAGAATTTTAAGTCATGAAGGGAAGGAATCAGTAAAAATGGAAATCATGAGTAAAAAGAAGTGAAAGAAAAAAATGTATGGGACAAGATTCCTAAAGAATTTAAATATTTTGATATATAGACATTCAACTCAGAAGAGAAAATGGGGAAGATGGTATTATAAATAAGGGATTTGAAAAGTAGGTAATATTTGAACTTATGATTCTCATAATTAATTTAAATAGAGTAAGAGAGTAGAGAGGCTAAGATCAAGAATCAAGGAACTCCAACACTTGAAGGTTTGATAAAGCAGGATAAACTATGAAAGGAGTGTAGAAAGAACTATCTACTAAAGTCAGAAAATAATCAGGGTGTGTATTCCTGGAGTACATGAAAGTCAATGGAACATTTTAATAGGAGATTAGAGACAGCTGAAGAGATAATCATTGCATTGAATATATATTAGAAGACCAAAAGAAATTCATGAGAATGAAACCCAGAGAGACAAAACAAAGGAAAATACAGAAGAGAGGTCAAGAGACATAGGGGGTGCACCTGGGTGGCTCAGTCAGTTGGGCGTCTGCCTTTGGCTCAGGTCATGATCTTGGGGTCCTGGGGATTGAGCCCCGCATCGGGATCCCTGCTCAGTGGGGAGCCTGCTTCTCCCTCTCTCTCTGCTGCTCCCCCTGCTTGTGCTCTCTCGTGCTCTATCAAATAAATAAATCTTAAAAAAAAAAGAGAGAGAGATAGGGGATGCCATGAGAAAACGTAGCATACGTATAAATAGAATCCTAGAAGTAAAGGAAAGAGTGGGCCAGAAGCAATATGTGAGTCAATAATGGCTGATAACTCTTTAAAACCCTAGGAAAATATTACACCTGTGAACCTAGAGCAGGATAAATACTAAAGAAATGAAACAGGCATATTATTGTAAAAGTGCAAAAGTCAAAGTGAAAATTATAAAACCTGCCAGAGAAAATTGGTAGACTACTCAAAAGGAGTAGAATTGCATAGACATCTGGTTTCTAATAAGAAACAAGAAAAACGTAAGGCAAAAGACAATGGAATTCTATCTTAAAAAAGTGATTTTTTTTTTGAAAACCTGAAACCTTCAATTCAGTGAAAAGATTCTGCAAAATTGGAAGTTAAATAAGATTATCTTAAGATAAAAACTGGATGTTCTTTAGGAACAGTGATAATTTCAAAAGGGAGAATATGCAGATAAGAACAAATGGCAACAACAAAAGAGTGTAAATATGGAACTAAGTCTAAATTACTTATAAACAGTAGTAAAAATGTCTTTTTAAAGGCATATTGAGAATTCAAGTACAAGTCCTAAACCTGGTAAATGGAGAGGTCCATAAATGGGGTTAAACTATTTTAAACTGTTGAACTATTCTTTATCAAGGAAGAGGGAAAAATATTAATTTATATTCCACTTGATAAGTCAGGGACATAGGTTATTATTTTTAGAAGAACTCCACAGAGGATATTAAAAGAGTGTATTGGGTGCCTAGGTGGCTCAGTTGGCTAAGTGTCTGCCTTCGGCTCAGGTCATGATCTCAGGGTCCTGGGATCAAGCCCCACATCGGGCTCCTTGCTTAGCAGGGAGCCTACTTCTCCCTCTCCCACTCCCCCTGCTTGTGTTCCTGCTCTCGCTATCTCTCTGTCAAATAAATAAATAAAATCTTTAAATTTTTTTTAAAGATTTTATTTATTTATTTGACAGAGAGAGACACAGCGAGAGAGGGAACACAAGCAGGGGGAGTGGGAGAGGGAGAAGCAGGCTTCCTGTGGAGCAGAGAGCCCGATGTGGGGCTCGATCCCAGGACCCTGGGATCATGACCTGAGCCGAAGGCAGACGCTTAACGACTGAGCCACCCAGGCGCCCCTAAAATTTTTTTTAACCAAATAAAAAATGAAAGAGTGTATTTATTAATCTAAATAGAGTGGTGAGAACAAGTAGTTAAATATGCTCAGTCATTCCAAGATAATGCAGGAAATGAGAGAAAAAATAATAGAATAAAGGGAATCCATAGAAAGGAAATGCTTCAAGGATAGATTGAAACCAAAATATCTGTGATCACATTAAATATAAAAAGATGAAGTGCAAATATGTCTGTCTTGATTCTTGAAAAATCAACTATGTGAAACTTAGAAACACTTAAAATACAAGAATACAGAAGGAATTTTTTTTAAAAGGAAAAAATAATACTACTAAATAACTGATCAAAATAAAGCTACTGAAGTTACATTAGAAAAATAGATTTTATTTTATTTTATTTTTAAAGATTTTATTTATTTATTTGAGACCGAGAGAATGAGAGAGAGAGAGCACATGAGAAGGGGAGGGTCAGAGGGAGAAGCAGGCTCCCTGCCGAGCAGGGAGCCCGATGCGGGACTCGATCCAGGGACTCCAGGATCATGACCTGAGGCGAAGGCAGTCGCTTAACCAACTGAGCCACCCAGGCGCCCTAGAAAAATAGATTTTAAAGTAAAAAGTATTCTGAGACATAAAGGAGAACACTTCCTACTAATACAAGGTTCAAATTATCAAGAAGATTTAACATTTACAAATGTGGATGTAACTAATAATATAGTCTCATTATAGATTACCCAAAAATAGACCCATATAAAAAGGAAAACAGACAAATCTACATTCATAGTGGGAGATTTATCATACCTCATGAATAATTACACAAAAATCAATAAGGAAATAGAAGTTTAGAGAAGAAGCATGATTAACAAAAAAAGTCTAATTCAAAAATATAGGACACTGCTAAAAAATACATATATGTATATATATAGGACACTGCTTTTTATAATTCATAATGCATGTTCTTTACAAGTATACTTGGAATATTCTCAAAAACTGAGCATATCTTGGGCCATTAATCAAGCCTCAAAAAATTTCAAAGGATTAAATTTATTATACAAAGTATGCTTTATAACCATAATGGACCTGAGTTAGAAACAGTAACAAAAAGATAAGTATAAAATTCCCTATATTATTTGTGATTAAGAAATACATAGATTAAAGAAGATATTACAATGAATGTTAGGAAATATTTCAAAATAAGTAACAGTGAAACAATACATGTGAAAACGTGTTTGATTTGCAAAATACATGTTTATAGGAAAATATATTGCCTTAAATGCAAATATTAGGATAGAAGAAGAGATTTTTTTAAATAGCCAAAAAAAAAAACAAAAACAAAATCAATTTCAATAAATTGGAAAAATAACATCAGAGACCTAAATCTATTGGATCAGCATTCTGTTCATTCAGAAGTCAAAGATTTTCATGCACCTAACGTAAGCAATACCTACTTTATCTTAGCTAATATTTCCAAAGTTCCAAAAAAATATTAATCTTTGGGATTTAGAAACAAAAAATCAAAATTTCAGAGAATTCTCTAGAACTCAGTCATCTTTAAGGTGGTATTGATAGATAATGTCTACTACAGAAAGTATTTTACTATGTGTTTCTAAATACCGTCCCTTGATACACTACAAAATTGTACATGATTTCTAAGACGCAGTAGGCATTGGCTCAAAGGAACATAATCAGAATTGTGCTTTGTGTGCTTTCAGAATGTTCAAGATGCCTTTGAAGTGCACTACTAGTCACTGATGCTTTACATTGCAGTGATTTAAAACATACCTGGCAATAAACTAATGAATTTCCTTTCTCTTTCTAAAATACATTTCCAACATTTTTAGTACTTTTTATGAATTATTAGTGTATCTGGGAGTTGTTTAATAAATGAACATTAGCAGTTTTTACAAACAACTGTAACCTATAGTGTATAACTCAACACTGGAAAACACAAGTAGACATTATTAGGTATTTGAATAGCAATTAAGCTTTCCTAAAAAGGTTTAGAGCACTACACAGAATCAAATGTCATAATTGTGGCTTTAATAACTTGTTTTGCTTTCAAAACTTTTCTCTTTTTTGGAACAACATTCATAAGTTTTATATTATCTATTAGTTATTATTATCTACTAATTATTTATATTATCTATTAATCTCACCTATTAATATTAAATCTATTTTAATTTGATTTTATTTACAAGAATGACTTATTGTCAGCAAACACAGTCACAAGCACACACGTACTGCATAGAGACAGTTACAGGAGTGACTGATGAAATCCTGTGAGCTTCTCTCTGATGTGCTCTGGTCCCTGTTCTCATAAATGACAATTTTATTTGACTCCACATATCAGAGTTTCTCGTTCTTGTTTTAGACCTGAAAACTTTTTTGCATTTTCGCAATTTTGTGACTGATTTTTTTTTCATGATTTGAGACTGGGAAAGATACATACATTAGTGAGACATGCTTACCTCTCAACTCACATGATTTTAGGTAGCGTTGGGCAGAAAACTTTAGTCTGGTGTCTGTAGCATGCGCCTCTGAACCTGACTTCAGAGACTGAACTTTGATGGTAATGTCAGTCTGGTGTCAACCTCAAGAAAAAGTAAAATAGGAGTTTCCCTCCAAAACCCAAATCAGATCTGGTTTCATCTGCCCATGGCCATCTTGTTAAAAGAGAGGCTCTTTCTGTCTTACCACTACAGCCCAATGGATCAGGAATCACAAGTTCTAAGTGACTAATTCAAGAAAATATGCCATCTCCACAGAAAGCAGAGCTTCTAAATCCTTACATTTCCATACTCAAAGCTCCTGTGCACATCCCTGTAGTCTTATATATACATATTTTTGCCTATTTTTTGTGGGACCATTTTCCATTCCTTAACATCGCCCTAGATACATGAGCTTCATGAATTATCTTGGATCAATGAGCTTTATAAATTATCTCTTCGACATTGACCCCAGAAGCCAGTGAGAGTATTTTTCAGTTGAGTTTGCCTGTGACCATATTATACAGTAAACTGAATGGCATTCTATTTGGTTCTATTTTGACATTATGGTTGATGATGTTATCTAGTGAAGCTCACTAGCAGGGAAGCAAAACTGACACCTCTTACCCTGCCTACGTTATAAATAGACACGCAGATAACATTCCACAAATGAGGAGAAAAAAGAAGGATCAGCACTGTGAATTAAAAAGAAACAGTTAAAAAACAGTTAAAAAAAAATATCCCTGGGTCACCTTGTCTGGTTTTCATCCTCAAATTAAATAAAACTTTAATTTTTGTTCCTATAAATTACAGATTTCCTAACAAAGGTAATTTCATCCTTGGCTTTTGGAATAGCAATATCTGAAGACACATATTTGCAGATATAATAACTCTACGAGAAACATTTTTTTTCAGAACAGCTGTTAACCCAACATTTTTAATCTTTTTTTTTTTTTAAAGATTTTTTTTATTTATTTATTTGAGACAGAGAGAATGAGAGACAGAGAGCATGAGAGGGAGGAGGGTCAGAGGGAGAAGCAGACTCCCTGCCGAGCAGGGAGCCTGATGCGGGACTCGATCCAGGGACTCCAGGATCATGACCTGAGCCGAAGGCAATCGCTTAACCAACTGAGCCACCCAGGCGCCCCATTTTTAATCTTTTGAAGTTTTTGTTTTTGTCTACAGATACCTTTATATTTTTCTTTTAATCTGTGAGTCAGAAGCCTTGAAACTTGCATTTTCTTCCCCACATAAACTACTCTTCTCAAAATGCTTGTATTTCTGAGTCATTTTTTAATACCAGAAAAGGTGACGTGACATACAAAATATGACAACATACCTCCAGAATATAGAACTAGAAGGAAGAAATTTTCTCCTTCCATAAAATAAATGGATTTTATACAAACACCCATCATTATTGCAGATATGGTGAAGTCCATAGAGTCCAGTTTAAATCCTAACTCTGCTACTTGCTAACTCTGTGTCCTGCAGCAGATTACTTGAGTCGACTCCATTATCCATCAGTAACATGAGGTTAATAATAGGACTTATTGTTTATGAGGTTCTTGAAAGTGTTAAAGAAAATAATATGTGTAAAGCACTTAGCCGAGAACCTGACATATTAGGCAGTCAATAAATTTTAACTATACTGATCATTAACCACAAATTCAAATTTTCATGGAAAATAAAATTAATTCTACCATACATACATTTTACATTTTTTCCACCTCAGGAATATTATGAGAACTAAAATGTACCAGTGGGAAAACCTATACAAAAAATAATTTAGGAATTTAAAAAATCTCTATTTATTGAACAGAAATTTATTCTCTACAAGTACAGTAGCTTACTTAAATGATGTAGTCAGTGAATTTACAATTTAGCAATCAGTGTATCCTATAATACTTTACCAAAACCATTTTTAAAATGAATATATGTGACATAAAATTTCTTATGAAATGTATTTCCATAGTTATACCACAAATGAGTATATCACTGTTAAATAAAAATAAGTTTTAAAATGACTATTTCCACAAGGAAAATGGTCTGAATTTCTGTTATATCACATCATACAAGATACAAATAGAAAAATAAATTTAATATTTTAACAACCAACAGAAGATACTGAATGAATTCTAATTTTACTGAAGAGAATTAAATGTCAGAGAAGAGAAATAATATTTTAAAACAAAATGCAGCCCTATACAACCAGAACTTTAAAAATGAAATAGAGATTTCCCTTCAACAAATACTGATATTTGCTTTAAATTTTCTATTTTTATTTTTATATTTTTTAAAGATTTTATTTATTTTTGTGAGAGAGCATGAGAGAGAGGGAGTGGGACAGAGAGAGAGTGCACAAGTGGAGGGGAGGGGCAGAGGGAGAAGCAGACTCCCTGATGAGCAGGGAGCCCAATGCAGGACTCAATCCCAGGACGCTGGGACCATGACCTGAGCTGAAGGCAGACACTTAACTGACTGAGCCACCAAAGTATCCCTAAATCTTCTATTTTTAAATATTAAAATTATAATTTATAGGGGCGCCAAGGTGGCTCAGTCGTTGCGCGTCTGCCTTTGGCTCACGTCATAATCCCAGAGTCCTGGGATCGAGCCCCACATCAGGCTCCCTGCTCTCCGGGAGGCCTGCTTCTTCCTCTCCCATTCTCCCTGTTTGTGTTCCTGCTCTCACTATCTCTCTCTCTGTCAAATAAATAAAAAAATTAAAAAATAAAATAAAATAAAATAAAATTATAATTTATAAAATTATTAAATATTTTAAAATAGGAAGCAAAAAATGGGAATTCCATTTTTTCCAGTATTGCTGTAGAAGATTTAGATTTCATGAAATGATGTATCATTGTAAAACAAGTTTCATTTTTTTTTTAATTTCAGTGAGGAAAATTATACTAATCTTGAATTTATTGGCATTTTGAGTTTAAATTATGAATGCCAGTGGTTGGTCATTATCGTTTCAACTATATATGTAGAATTAAGTTTATATAGAGTATACTCAACAAAAAAGTTGTGAATTATGAAAATGTTAGTAATAAGGTATGCTACCTTGCTCACAGGCATAATTCATTTGTAGCCGGGTTGATAAAAAGCTAGAATTTTTGTTTAAGTTCTTCTCAAATAATTGTACTGCCTTTATAATTGGAGTTTTGCCAAATAAGTCTTTTCTCCATTTTTTTTCTTTTTTTTTCTTTAAGGCAATTTGGTATATGTGTTCAGAAGCTAACAACCAACCATATAAGGAAGAAAAGAATTAGAACACTATTTCCCAAAAGAGAGGGCCATCTACATCAATATTGCCTAAATTGGTTTTGAAGCATTCAGATCCCAGGGCTTCACTCCATAATAATTGAATCAGAATTGGGGGATAGAATAGTTATACTAAAGAAATATCTTCACAGGCCTAAATAAGAATGATCAAACAAACCAAAAATTATTTTTCATCATTCATATCCCTCAGGCAATGTAGGTGCCACAATACACAGCCATCCCCCCTTTTCGATGTCTGGAGAAATTGCCTGCACTACAAACCCTATCTGAGTGCTTGGGTATGTGAACTGTAGGATCCCTCTCAGCCCCACATATTGTGATTACACCTTCCTCTCTAGATGCAATTGTGGTATTATGGTAGGAAGTTTCTTTTAGTCATTCATGGATGTGCTCAAGCATATTAAACAGCTGGTATTGAAAGAAACTGAATGGTAGAAAGATTACAAGGAAGAACAAAATATAGACAGGTTCTAAAAACTTAAAATCCAATAGGGAAGAAAAGAAAACCACAGATAACAATGATGTAAGTTAAAATGAGATAGGTTCCCAAAGAAAAGGTAAAACCAACATGCAATAAGACAGAAAGAAAACAGCTAAAATTCATTGTGATTAAGAGATATTGAGAACAGCTTTTAGAATGAAACCTGATGTTAAATTTACACTCTGACTTAGGCAAGACTGTGAGGGGTCGATATTAGAAGTTTTAAGAGTAGGAAAAGAATTAAATCTGCCTCAGTGTGAATTCATAAAGTACCCAATCTTCAGGTCATTTATTTTCTTTCATTACTTTATATCTTTAGCTAGATTTTTTTTCAGGCATCTCCTCCTATATTTTTTCACTGTAAAATTAGTGTCCCAAAATTGCCTGGGGTAAGTGTTGGTCTAGATATTGTAGATTGTTTTGTTTTGTTTTGTTTTTGCTTAAGTAAAACTATCACATATCAGACTCAAAAAGAAAAATCTTTATAGATTTTTAAGTTTAAAGCTTTAAAGTATTAACAAATTCTTTAAGGATCAAAAATCTTTTGAAGAGCTCTGGGTAAAGCACAACTGAGACTGCATGCTTCAGGGAGCAGGGATCTGTCAGTGGCTGATCATTATTGTTCCACCTGTATATCTAGATTTAAGGCTATCATACATTTCTTTATAAACAGCAACTATAACGTAGATTTGCTATGAGTCCTAAGTCCATAGATTTAAAAAAAAATTATTATAGTCAATCCACAAGTATTTGTGAAGCATTTGTATGTTCCTAAATATATATTACTAGAAGCATCAATTAACTAGTGGTGTCAAATCCATTTGGATAAGCAATATACATTTTCAATACATTTACATGAACTATATTCCAAGAAAAAAATATCTAAATCTGAACAGAACCAAAGCACAGTAATTAGTTTTATTCATGTTAGTGTGGAGAGATAATTTGAATATTGCAAAAAGCAGAAAATATATAAAAACAAAACAGAATTTCAGATACACAAAGAGAACAAATTTATAACCTGGGAATTGCATCTGAGAAGTAATAAAGCAGTAAATTGGTAAAGCCTTTAGTTACTTAAATAAGTTGTGTATTTCACATACAAAAAAATTGCAGAGGTGGCCAGTCCAGGGCTGGTATGGTGGTCGGCAAATACTTGAAGGACTTGAAGTCCTTCTATCTCTCTGATTGCCATTGTTTCCAACTTCAAGGATGCAAGATAGTTACTCTTACCATTAGGTACAAGCTGCAAGAAGCACTAAGGATGCCATCCCCAGGTGAGAAAATCCCTTTTAAAGAGCTTTTCCAGAAAGTTCAGTCCATCTCATTGCCCATCCTATGTGAAAAGATGACTTGGAGAATTTTTCTTCATTTATTTGTTTTTGTTATGATCATTGCATTTCTCCACCCAAATAAAATCAAGAAGAGTTGTAGGAAGAATGTATACTACTAGGGGTGCCTGGGTGGCTCAGTAGTTAAGTGTCTGCCTTCAGCTCAGGTCATGATCCCAGGGTCCTGGGATCGAGCCCCACAACGGGCTCCCTGCTCCGCAGCAAGCCTGCTTCTCCCTCTCCCACTCCTCCTGCTTGTGTTCTCTCTCTTGCTGTCTCTCTCTCTGTCAAATAAATAAATAAAATCTTTAAAAAAAAAAAAAAAGAATGTATACTACAAGATTCACAAGTGTAAACTCCATTACAAGAAGATAAAGAGGACTAATGGGGCACCTGGATGGCTTAGTTGGTTGAGTGTCAGCCTCTTGGTTTTGGCTCAAGTAGTGATCTCTCGGGGTTGTGAGATTGAGCCCCGCATCAGGCTCCACACTCGGTGGGGGGGGGGGGAGCCTGCTTAGGATTCTCTCCCCCCTCCTCATCCCTCTCTCCCCTCTCCCCTCTTCCCACTCTCGTGCTCTCATTCTCTCTCTCAAATAAATAAACTCTTTAAAAAAATAAAATAAAGAGGTTTAAAAGTTTGTTTAATCTACAAGATAGTTATTCTACTTTGTTGTTGAACTATTTGGAAAGGATAGCAAAGACTTATCTTCCTGATAAAAAAAGAATAAGAGTAATACTCAGGAGTGCACCATGGCCAACTCGAAATAAGTTCCAACTGTGATATGTCTAAAAATGTGTTTTCTGGTTCTGCTTTAATATCAGTTTTAAGTAACTTTGTTCTCAATGTTTTATCAACAATTTTTGTTACTTGTTTCTAGTACAAGTGGATCATATCTCAAAAGTAGAACTTCACTTAAAATGTCCACATAGTGTCTGTCAATTTTGACCCAGGAAATGACTATATAGGTTATATATTTCACTATAAATTACAAGACATAAGATCACACTGAAGAAAAGGAAACCCACAGGACAGCTTTGAACCAAAATATTTCATGATGGAAAGAAGACTTCTAGCTTTCATATGCAATTGAGAATAACATAATTGCAACAAATTAATGCAAAAATTACATTATCATAGAGACTAATGTAAAGCAGGGTGAGAAAGATGGCAGTTGATTTTTCTACAGTCACATTTCAATATTTTTCTTATGGCCATGATCTCAGACTCTGTCCACATGGAAATATCATCAAGTATACAACCTACAAATGTCTAACCTCAAATCACATCAAAACTCATCAGTTATTAAGATAGCCCATTTAGTAACAATACTTACTTCTATAAATTTCCTTTGAGATATCATATTTAAGCCATGAATATACATGTAGGACTTTCTAATATGGGCAAATCATTCCACATAGTGTCACTGAAAATGAACTGAACTATAATAATAATGACATAGAGTTATCCCCAGAAATCAACATTGTGGTTTTAAAAAGACTATGGGTTTTGATATGATAAATAAGATTTAATATTCCATCTTAACTACTTAGTAGAAATATTGTGTCTGCCTATCAACCATGTTTTTAGCAAACTAGTAGTCTTCCATATTAGTTCGTAAGATTTGAGTGGTACTTAGCATTACTCCCAGTCTCCCAGTGTGAGGATTGGGCAAGAAACTCAAACCTGGCCAGTCAGAATGTGCCACTCCACAGGTCACAGTTTGATCCAGGGATGAGCATGTAACCAAAGTGTGCCAATCCAGGTCTTTTTGTGGGGACTGGTATGGCTTCTAAAGAGAGAGGGTTTGCTCCTTATAACATAATGGTGATAAAGAATCATTTTATTATTTATCCATACAAGACTTTCAAGCTCCTAGGTTGGCAAATACCAGGCACATAATAAAATTTTGAAATTTTTATTTTATACTTAAAAAAGAGCATAGATTTCTATAATAAGAGATCAAGTAAAATAGAGTAGTAGATGGAATAAAGGATCTGGAATCAGAAATCCTACTTTCTCCGTGCTATATATGGAAATTCACACAAATTATTTCATATCTATGAATCTGTTTTCCCACCTGAAGAATAAGTTTAATACTTTTTTTTTTTTAACCCCTGCAATTAATGTGTGTGGTGAAAACTGGCTACATAATTCCTGGTGTCGTGTGCAAAATGGAAATATGGGGCCCATTTTTCAAAAACTCTCAGAAATATAAACACAGTGATTCATTAAACCAAGTGCAGTCCCCTTCTGAGTGTGGAGCTCGATGGAACCAAATAGGTCATGTGCCTGTGAAGGGGACCCTGTGTATGGTAGATTAAATAAGGTCATGACTCCTTACCTATTCCTCCTATAAAATGTTATGTCAGCTCCTCCTCCCTTTGACACTGGGCTGGTCCTGTGGCCAGCATTGACTGATGGGACATGGGAGGGTGATGGTGTGCCATGGCACTTTCACCATTCTTGAAACCTTGAGTGAGTTTGCTACTTTAAGACCATCACACTAAGTGGAAACCAAAGCTAGCCACTTACACAGATAGAGAGGGAAAGGGGGACAGAGACAGGGAGAATTTGGCCATACGCATAAATATCAAGGTGCAAACATATAAGGGAAGTCTTCTTAGATCTTCCAGTCCAGGCAAGCCCCCAGCTGAACGAAACCGATTGAATGATCCCAAGCATACATTGCCCAAATTCCTGACCCACAAATAATAAGAAAGCAAAATAATTCTTGTTTTAAGCCTTTAAGTCATGGAGAAGTTTGTTAGAGAGCAATATATAATGAAAGAGATAATATTTAAATATTTTTATAAATATAATTTATCATTAATGTTAATAAAATAAGATGGTATTATTTTACTATTCTCTCTGGGTTGAAGCAACCAATCTGGACTTTGAGCAGTTACTTGTGATTTATACTGGGCTTCTAAAATTAAAATAATTTTGTGTGCTGATACTACTTTGTTACAGATACTTATGTAGTTATATAAAGTGGTAAGCAAAATAATGGCTCTCAAAACTGCCATGTCCTAATTCCTGGAACCTGCAACGATGCTACTTGATATGATATATTAGTTTTCTAGGGCTGTCATATAACAGATTACCACAAACTTGTTACTTAAAACAACAGAAGTGCACTGTCTCAGAGCTCTAAAGTCCAGAAGTCCAAAATAAAGGTGTTGATAGGGTAATACTCCCCTCTGAAGACTCTAGGGGGAAATTCTTCTTGGCTTCTTCCAATGTCTGGTGGCTCCATGAGCTCTTTGCCTTGGGCCTGTGTAACTCCAGTCTCTGCCTCAGTCTTCATGTGGACTTTTCCTCTGTGTCTTCTCCCCTTTTCTTCTCTTTAAGGATACTTGTCATGGATTTAGGGCCTATTCTAATCCAGAATGATCTCTTCTCAAGATCCCTAATTACATCTGGAAATACTCTTTTGCCAAATAAAGTCACATTCATGGGTTCCAACTGGACATATATTTGGGACTGCCATTCACCCCACTACATAAGGAAAAGAGAATTCAGGTTGCAGATAGAATCAACTGACCTTAAAATGAGTATACCCTGGATTATCTGGGTGGCCCCATATAATCACAATGGTTTTTTAAAGTGCAAGAAGAGGCAGAAGAGTAGGTCAGTGTGTAAAGGGCTTGATCTGACATTTCTGGCTTTGAAGATAAAGGAAAGTATCCAAAAGGCAAGGAAAGCAGACAACCTCCAGGTGCTGCAAAAGACAAGGGTGCTTCTTCCTAGAGCCTCCAAAAAGAATGTAGCTCTTCTAACATCTTGATTTTAGCCCACTGAGATGTGTCAGAATTCTGACCTACAGAATGCAGGATAATAAATTTTGGTTGTTTTAAGTTACTAAACTTGTGGTAATTTGTTACAACAGTACTAGTAAATTCATACGCATAAATACATAGTTTTTTTTTTCAGAAGTTAAGGTAAAAATTACAATAATGCAGAAGTATAATCATTCTTATATTACACAAATTATTTATGTCACCAGTACTTCCTTAAATATTTACCAAATGTATACATCTTTATTGCTGTGATAATGGATGTAACAAACAACCTCAAAGCCTCTAAATGTTGCTGTGACAATATTTAATTCTCTCCTGTGTTTGTGGGTTGTCTGGGGTGACTCTGCTTCAGGTTGTGCATTAGACTCACAGCTCGAGTCATGCTCTTTTTATTTCTGATGGCAAAATGCAATATAAGTGAGTAAAAACACATGACACCTCTCAGGGTTTCAAACCTATTCCATTGGCCAAGGCCAGCCACATAGCTAAACCTAACATAAACAGTATGGGGAAGTATGCTCTACTCAGAGAAAACCACGGCAATGGGAAAAAAGGATGCAGCAATTTCTGTGAAAACTATATGCATAAAAAAAATGCCAATAAATGTAAATATAAATATAAAGCATAGTGAATAAAAACTCAAAATTTATGGGGTACCTGGGAGGCTCAGTCGGTTAAGCAGCTGACTCTTGATTTCAGCTCAGGTCATGATCTCAGGGGATCCTGAGATTGAGCCCTGCCTCGGATTTTGCACTCAGCACAGAGTCTGCTTCTCCTTATCTGTCCCCCTCTGTCCTTTCACCCACTTGTGCTCTCTCTCTCATGCTCTAAATAAATAAATAAATAAATAAATAAATAAATAAATAAATATAAATAAATAAAATGGTTTGTCCTCTGTGCGATAATTTTGGATTTTATTTTATTTTTTAAGATTTATTTATTTATTTGAGAGAGAGAGCATGAGCAGGGGAGAGAGGCAGAGGGAGAGGGAGAATCAGGCTCCCCACTGAACAGGGAGCCCCACGTGGGGCTCCATCCCAGGACCCTGAGATCATAACCTGAGCCAATAATTTTGGATTTCTTTTGTAAAGATGTATTTATTTATTTATTTATTTATTTATTTATTTATTTATTTGAGAGAGAGAGAACATGAGTCAATGGGGGGAGAAGGAGAGGGAGGAACAGACTCCCAGATGAGCAGGAAGCCCGACAAGGGACTCAACCCCTAGGACCTGAGCCAAAAGCAGACACTTAACCAGCTGAGCCCGCCCAGGTACCCCAGTAATTTCAGATTTTAAAAGTTCTGTTGACACTGACATGGAAGGCCTTAAGGTGAATACAAAGGAACAAAAAACTCATAAAGAAAAAAATACATTTAACTGCATGTATTATTAAAACTGCATTCAGGTTTGACTGTCAGGGGAAAAAAGTTAATAGTGGATTAAACATATTCGAAGCTTATTCTGGAGATATGTAATTTATGGCTTGGATGGTGGGTCTGCTCCATGAAATCCATCACCCCTCCATTCCTTAATCTTAATGTCTAAGGAGTCATCTGCATTTCAACAATTGGAGAGATAAATGGAGAAGAATGGACAGTGGGCATGCAACAATGTCTCTTGAAGAAGTCCCTGTAAACTGCACATGATATCCAGGTTACATTCTGTTGAGCAGGGTTTAGACACATGGCCACCCTTAACTATAAGAAGGGATTGGAAATATAGCCTTTTCTTTGTTATCTGTGTGCCTAGATGAAAGTTTTGTCAGTATGAGAGAAATGGAGAATTGCTTTGGGGCCATGCAGTCTTTACAACACTAAATAATACTTTTAAAATTTGTGTAAATGTCATAAAATATTCAAGTTGGGAAATACTGTTTACAAAGTGTAAACACCATAATACAAATTAGTACAAATTAGTATAAGTAGTAAGAATGATGGAAAACTCTAATAACAAACACAAAGATAACAACTCTGATAACAAATACAAATAAGGGACAAAAAGTTACTTCCATAATATTGGAAATATTGGGTTAATAAAGGGCAGGAAACCCTTAAGGGAAAGGTAAATACAGAGAAATAGATTCTTATGAGCACTAGGATGTTACTGTCTTCCATTAATAGAAGGAAATGCTCAGCCTTAGGTTAATCATTGGGGGTGTCTAAACAGAATTCAGAGGGTAACTGGTCCTTTGAATGGTAGAGGCTCTGGACTGGAACTCTTAATAGTCAGATCAGAATAAAGGGAAATTATCCCAAAATAACAATCAGCATTTGTCTGTGATTTTCCATTCATGTAGTAAACAGCTTCAAATTGTCTGGGAATGGCTACAATAAATTATAGAAAAAACATTCTTCTAGGCAACACTATCTTAGTGCAGGAAGTTCTGGTTTCCGACTTTGTCATGGAAATGAGAAAATTAAGTAATCTCATCACTGTTGACCATCTGTATGGGGAAACAGGAATAGTAGGGAAAGAAAAGTGCAGTTTATATAAAAACAATGGATTATTCCTGGTAGCAGGTAACAGAAGGGCAACATTTGAACCTGTCATCTTCACAGTGATGAAGACAAAAAGACAATTACAATTTTTAACTTCAGGAAGTTGAACAAATGCCAGTAATGAAACTTTCATAAAAAATACTAGAGACACAGTTCCAAGGGCAACTACCTATCATAAGTGGTAAGAGAAACAACACTGCCTTTCCTCCCCAGAGAAAAATAAAATGGTGTGTAAATGAAAGTTACAGGGCATTCAGCTTCTCTTGAACAAGTTAGTATTTTTCAGACGCTCAAAATTACGAAGGTTTTTTCCCTAAAATATATCAGATATCTATATCGTACGTACATGGTTGGCTGGGTATGTTATGATACGGTTTCTACATATCTTGCCAACTCCAACACACTCCATGTCAAATACCATTCTTCAGCTATATTGAATGTTTTCCCCAGGAGGCATGAATTCTTATCCTCCATGCCTTTGGGCTTGCTATTTCTCTCTGTCGACATTGTTCTCAGTTCTCTTTCCCCCTGTTAGAACCAGAGATGCAGTGGGAAGTATACTGGGCAAGGGTAGGGGAGAATTAAAAAAAACAAACAAAAACAAAAGCCCCTGTTTTTTTGTTTGTTGAGGTTTTTTTGTGTGTTTGTTTTTGTTTTTGTTAAGATCTATTTCAAACTACTCAATGTCACTGGTCCCATGGTTAGGAGGCAATGTGCACGACAGGCTCTCTCTCACTAACCGGTTATCAGCACCATGGTCTCAGTCCCTACTTATCTTCCCCATCTTAGCTTTTTTTCTTTTTTTCTTGAAGTCTTTTTATCCTCCCCTCCCAAATTTTATTATTTGGCTCCCTGTTATACTGCCATTGCACTGCATAATGAACCTATCTTAACACTTTCAGCCTGTGGTGTTATTGCCTGTCTGCATCACTACATCATAAGCGTCTGTAGGGCAAAGACTCCATAGTAGAAGCTCAATAAATACGTATTAAATACAGTAGCAAATGCATGCAAAGAACATAATTATGAAATCGTTTTGTAAAACAAAATGTATTACATTTTTATGTAGTTTATAAGCAGTAAGTCAATTCTGGGGTCATAATGTTAATGGGATGAGAACAAGAATGATATGTAAATTGATCATGAAACAGGGAAGGAGTACATATTAAATGATAGAATTCATACAGTTTTTCAAAATGTTTATGGAGTACTTACTTGGTGCAAGGCACTCTTCTGGGTGCCTAGGATATTTGGCAAGATAATGTTCAGGGCTTCCTTCTACCCAAAAATGAAATGGAATATTTTTCATAAAATATAAGATGTAGCATCAGCATCCCTATTTTAAGCAAGTGTTTAAAATGACACATGCATTATTAAATGTATCTTTATTTGTTTCTACTATTCAAAAACATTTAGAGAATATAGTTTAAATCGAGCCTGAGTTTCCTTTAAGAAATGTACTATTTTAACACGTAGTTGTTGTTGATGTGTTGATGAATTTGTAGAGACATTTAAATCCTGTATCTTGCTAATATAATTTAGAAATGACTCAGATGGCAAATAACTAAGAGCTTTAGGGCTATTCAGAGACCCTTAAAATTGCCAGTCTGCCATTTGGCAAAGCCATCAATGTCAGTTGCCATACTACCACTGTGTTAGGCATAATATTATTCCTTTTGCCAATCTGTGTTTGTATCACTTCCATATTATAATTGGACCAGAAGAGTTATTAAGTATTGCTGCCCAAAGGGACCAAATTATGGCAAAATTGTGATAGTTACTATGCCATTGCCTGTGATTCCAAATGGAAACATCACACTTTTCTAAATATGAAGACACCGATAAAGAGAAAGTAGAAGGGGAATATGTTTATCAACATAGAAGTATCAAGATATATACCAGGTCTATACATAGTCCTATAGTTATAGTCCTAGAACATATAGACCCTGGGGAAAAGGAGGTTGTTAACTCTACTGGAAAGATGCTTGTGAAGAAATTAAGTAATTATAGGGCAAAGAGCTAAGATGAGGAAGCACTACTGTTAGAAATCCTCTGAAAATTCACCACAAAGTATTTAAAGACAAAGAGCAATAAAATTAATCATCAGAAGATCTGATGATTAATTCCATGAGCAAGCAGTTTATAAGGAAGAAAAATCATAGTGTATTCAAGAAACCGAAGACTTAAGTTTGAAACTGCAGTTTGGTTTCTATTTCTGGTATTCAGAGCATTACTTTCAGGATCATACAGTGATATTCAAAAGTGAAAATGTGATTTAGCCCAAGAATAAATGACAATAAAAAAGAATAAATAACAATAACCTTCAAACAAATAAAGGAAATAAGTTAATAGAAATCTAGTGTATAGCTAATTTATATTTTCTTCCAAATGTATATATAACATAAATAAATATATACAATACATAAATAGCATATATAAATACACACACACACACACACACACATATATATATGAGTTATTACGTATCTACCCTGTTGGAAGATGTAATCTGATTAAGAAAATAGAATATGATATAGAAGGTTAGATGAAACATAAGACAGCCTGTGTCAAGGTAACTGGTTAAAATGTTGTGAAGATGGGGACTATTTCTTAAGGAATCTCTGAATTCCTTGAAGTAAACATGGTGGGAATAATATGGTCATCTGTGTCATTGGCATTGTTGTCCGTAGGGAAATACTCTGTTTGAAGCACTTCACAAGTATTTACTCATTCTACTTTCACAAACACCCTGTGAGAATGATGCTATCATTATCTACATTTTAGTGATTAGGAAACAGGAGAGTGGTTGAGTAATCCACCAAGGTTACATAGCCAATAAATCATAAAATCAGTATTTAAAACCAGGCAGACCGACATGGGAAACTGGAGCTTTTAAGCAGTGTATCACACAGCCTCAGTGAATGTATTGAGTTGCATTCAATTAATTCACGTATACAAACTGTTTATAAGAAAACAGATGAGGAGGGCGCCTGGGTGGCTCAGTTGGTTGGGCGACTGCCTTCGGCTCAGGTCATGATCCTGGAGTCCCTGGATCGAGTCCCGCATCGGGCTCCCTGCTCGGCAGGGAGTCTGCTTCTCCCTCTGACCCTCCTCCCTCTCATGCTCTCTGTCTCTCATTCTCTCTCTCTCAAATAAATAAATAAAATCTTTAAAAAAAAAAAAAGAAAACAGATGAGGAGATGAGATTAGTCTCACTTTAGATTAGGATAATGCAAGAGGTTAGCACTCCAGTATAATTTCAACTTTGAACCCAACCGAAAACAGGAAAAAATTTCCTCTTATCTCTGGAGCCCTTTCGCTTCAGAAATCATAAATTTCAATGTCTCAGTTTGACCCCGAATTCTTATCCTTCTATCACTTTAATTCTTTTATTACATTTTCCCCCTCATTCAAATTTATTGATTAGCTTAAATTTCCCTATTTCTCAGTTTTTCAATCCATGACATATACTTCTGGAAAAGGACTGAAAAAAGACACAAGTGAATGAGCAGCATAATAAATGGTACAGAAGCAAAAATGAGCTCTGTTAAAAACCCTGAAGTAACTCTTTATTTCCCTCAGAGTAAAATATTCTTCAGGGCTCAACATGAGCTTCCACTTTATGTCTTGAATATCATCCTGTCTCTGACCTCTCTAGGACTATGTTCCCTTGCTGCACAACCACATGCTGCTTTTTTTTCAAGCACTACATGCAAAGTCCTATCTCAAGGCTTTGCTCAACTCTCCCCTCTGCCTGAAACATTGTCTTCTGCCTTCAAGCCTCTGCTCTCACTTCTAACCCTCTCAATGAAGCTGGCTCTCACCATACAGTTTAATGATGTAATTAGTCCCTTTCCCTTCCCCAGAACACCTATTCAAACTTGCTTTACTATGCTTTTTTTTTTTTTAAAGATTTTATTTATTTATGCATGAGAGACAGAGAGAGAGACAGAGGCAGAGGGAGAAGCAGGCTCCCTGCGGAGCAGGGAGCCCGATGCGGGACTCGATCCCAGGACCTTGGGATCATGACCTGAGCCGAAGGCAGACACTTAACCGACTGAGCTACCCAGGCGTCCCGCTTTTTGTTTTTCTTTTAGCATGTATCAGCCTCGAACATAATATATTAAATACTTTATTATGTTTGTGTTATAATGTAATCTCCACAAGATCAGAAATCTTTTATCCACTAACAAGTATGTATTGTACGAATGGATACAATATATCCTGGAAATGTATCCCTTTGCAGGGCAACGCACACATTGGCAGTGGTGGTCCTAAAAGTTAGCTTGGAGAACATTACCCGCTAAGTTCCATTAAATCCTTTAAACCAACCTGAATTATGTAAAGGCAGTTTGCTGTACAGATGCAGCTTCGAGATCAGTCATCTAGCTTACCTTCTCAGACAAGTGCCCAACACTAAGTATTCTTCCATTTTGAAACCTGGGAGGAGCCACGGATACTGAGTTATAATGCAAGACTGTTGTAATTTTTGGATTCCCAGAACATTCCACATTCATTCAGTCACTCATCCATCTGTACACCCATTTATCTATCCAATCAGTATTGCCTGCACACCTTGTAGGAGTCAGGTACACTGCTAGGCATTGGAGAGATCAAGACGAAAGTGTGTAGTTCTTTGCTGAATCAGTCTGGGTAGCACATAAATGTTTGATGAATGCTGAATGAATGGGTATATAGAGGCCACTAAATGTTTAAGTTGAAGTGGATGGAAAAAATTACTCTCTGAGGCTGATTTCTTCGTGTGTAAAAAGAGATTACAAGATAAATAATTTTAATATATCCCTTTTATAAGTCCATGATTTGATCCAATGAAGAACAACAAACTACTAAAAAGTATTAAGCATGGAGATGTCAAAGTGATATTTGATCAAGATTCTTTTTGACAAGGATTTGCAATGAGAATTAGAAAGAGAGGTAGAGTCAGAGACAAGACACACAGAGAAAAACAGAAACAGATACTATTGTATACAGACCCTGAAAGCTGGGAAAGAGGAGCTTAAAGAGTCATTAAGGCCAAGCCTCTGACACTGAAACATAAAGAGAAAAACACCAATGTAATATTATTTAAGGAACAGATCAACTGTGCTTGGTATCCAAATACTAGCAAGGGAGAAATTGAAGCTCTGGCTGCAGACAACTTACAAAGACAACAATAAAGTTGTCTGCAGCTCTGAGTTTAAGTAAATTTATTTTATTATTTATGGCTTTATTTACTTGTCCTGACTGCCATATTAGGTTACAGCATCTTTAAGTTTAAAGAGTAAGATCTTAAAAATGAGGCAGAAGAGGTACAGACAAAGCATATGGGGCAGCAAGTAAAGTGGAGGAAAGAAATTCTAATTTATACATATTATTTTATATTTTATATTACAGTGCTACTGCATTTTAAACTCTCCATGAAACTCCAAATTTTGTGGCAGGAGCGGTGAATTATTTACACATCCGTATATCTGAAAGCACTATATCCTATTGGTTAAATGAATGTTTGTTTTCTGACTTTGTCCTGGATTGTTTTGTGATTTGGCATGGATTTAGAGAGAAAAGAAGGAGGTGGGAATGATCAAGAGAATAGGACTTTGATAAATGAAAATGTTTCCAATGCATAAACTGTGGCTCCAGTAGAAATTTTATGAACCAAGTGAATTGAATATAAGATATTTTGAAATATGGCCATTATGTAACCTGGGGAAAGATTCAGATGACTTGCAAATTTTCCTAAAGAAGATACACTGTTATGGGCGCCTGGGTGGCTCAGTCGGTTGAGCGACTGCCTTCGGCTCAGGTCATGATTCTGGAGTCCCGGGATTGAGTCCCGCATCGGGCTCCCTGCTCGGCGGGGAGTCTGCTTCTCCCTCTCCTGCTCCCCCCTCTTGTGCTCTTTCTCTCTCTCACTCTCTCTCTCAAATAAATAAAAAAAAAAAAAAGAAGATACACTGTTATATGATTGCTAATTTCCAGTCCCCAGTGAACAAATTAAAGGTAGTTTCTAAACACTATGACTATACGATTTTAGTTAATTTAATACAAACAGTTGGATTACCTAACGTATTTGGCCTCAAAATTACAGTTTAAAACAGTTAAGTTTACATTACAATGGTAAAGGGATTAAAATATTCTGAGTGGAATGTACAGATACAAAAAAGAAAGAAAAAAAATGACCTGTGGTGAATATGTTGAGTTGCCATAATCTCCTCTGATCGTGTCTTCCTACATATGAGATCTTGGTAAACTACATTGAAGCGGTTGTGTTTCATATGTAAATCATTCCTCCAATTTGATGCACTCATGTGAGATTTGGAAGGCAGACATGGGAAATATATGGCTTTGGCCATGTGTTTTTTGTATGACGATTCTTTGTTGATGATGCACAGGCAATGAAATGTTGGATTTTTTTTAGCTGTGACCCAGGCATTAGCTTTGTGGAAGACTGAGAAAGATGTGGCCGAGGGGGGATTAAGGACGATGGGCAGAGGTGGAATAACTTCCACATTTGGGGACAGCAGGAAGCTCTCTGAGTGAAAGCTTCCAGCGGAAGGCTCCTGAAGCCCCACTTCCTGCAGTGGTAGAAGTATCAGCTCTCCCACTGGGCTTTGGGAAGCTCTGGAGTAATTTCTGGGAGGTCAGCCTAGAATGCCTCTTGTGTCTTCCAACTGATTTTTTTTTTTTTAAGAAACTAATTTCCTGTGTTTAAAACTTCTTTATTAAGATGATAGAATGTTTTCAGTTTCCTGAAGCTGAATCTCACCAGATCCATCAAAGACTTGATGGTCTACTGTGGCCCAGCACTTTCATTCTGTCTTGTTTTTCAGTTTTCATGACTTGCCTTATTTCTGCTTTTTTGATAGGTTTTTCTAGAGTAGCATAGAGACAAAAGAATTGGAAAATCAATGACTAGTCAAGAATTGCCTCACAGTAGAAGTAATACCTTTGAATTACAATGAGCTCACATAGATTTTATATATATATATATATATATATATATATATTTACAGAAATACATGCATAATACTTAAACATATTAGTCATCCTCTCATTTAGACACCTTCATAAGGAGTTATTAGTTAACTAACCCTCTATGTGAAGTCCTTTATTTAAACAAACACAAGCAAAACTTATTTTACACTCTCTCAGTAATTATGCTGATAGATTTGGGGAATTGTTCAAATGAGAAGGAGTAGGCACACTTCGAGAACACTTCCTGTCTGAAAATTAATAGGTAAACTGGCAGTACTAAGCTAAAAATACAATGTAGCTTGCAAAAATAAATAAATAAAATAAATAAAATAAAAATATAACTCATATCTTAAGGGAGAGCTAAATTTGGCTAACATTATTTAATTTATAGTTAAGTAAATCAACATGTGGATATATGATGACAGAAAGAAGCTCAATAAATAAGTCAAACAGAGAAAGACATGTATCATATGATCTCACTGATATGAGGAATTCTTAATTGCAGGAAACAAACTGAGGGTTGCTGGAGTGGGGGGTGGGGTGGGAGGGATGGGGTGACTGGGTGATAGACACTGGGGAGGGTATGTGCTCTGGTAAGCACTGTGAATTGTGCAAGACTGTTGAATCTCAGATCTGTACCTCTGAAACAAAGAATGCAATATATGTTAAGAAAAAAAAAAGAAGAAGAAGAAGGTAGCGGGAGGGGAAGAATGAAGCGGGGGAAATCGGAGGGGTGGACGAACCATGAGACACGATGGACTCTGAAAAACAAACTGAGGGTTCTAGAGGGGAGGGGGGTGGGAGGATGGGTTAACCTGGTGGTGGGTATTGAGGAGGGCACATTCTGCATGGAGCACTGGGTGTTATGCACAAACAATGAATCATGGAACACTTCATCTAAAACTCATGATGTAATGTATGGGGATTAACATAAGAATAAAAAAAAAAGAAAGAAGCTCAATAATAGTGAACTAAAAATACAATTCTGTGTCTACAACTTGAACTAGATTTTGATACATGTGGCGTTTTAATGAGGGATATTTCATTATAATTATAAAGACTGAAATGATAATATAGCATTCACATGCTCATTAAGGGCACTCCTTGAAAACCATTTAACCCTGTCTTGCTATTCTAGCTGCTCCACAGATGTACATTGGCACTGATTAATCAAACTCAGTTTCATCTGTGACTCTTTGCACATACCTTTTATGAAATTGACTACATTACCTATTTTGCCAACAAAACTGATTGTCTTTTCTATACATTTTCTGAACAGTAAGGAAGTAAAAAAAAATTAAGGACTGAAGTACACATTAGATATAGGTGGAATTTTTTTTTTTTAAAGATTTTATTTATTTGACAGAGAGACACAGCGAGAGCAGGAACACAAGCACGGGGAGTGGGAGAGGGAGAAGCAGGCTTCCCACTGAGCAAGGAGCCCGATGTGGGGCTCGATCCCAGGACCCTGGGATCATGACCTGAGCCGAAGGCAGGCGCTTAACGACTGAGCCACCCAGGCATATAGGCAGAATTTTAAAAAGGAAATCAAGCAGAGTGAAGACCAAGGGAAGATTGATTACATTGCCCTTCTCAGTGTAGTAATTTGGGGGGTGGAGAAAAGATAATTTAGAGTCTTGAAATTATATTTAGTCCAAAATACCAGAGGATGTCCAAATAAGACTTATGGGCAACAGTCATTCTCTAAAGAGGGACAGTCATGATTCAGTCAAGTTCAACACTTTGAAATGGATTTCAATACTGAGCTTCTACATTTTCCAAAGCTAGGAATAATCTACTTAGAGTTTTAACTTAATAATATTAAGCGTCACAGAGAGAAAGAAGTACAACATACATCATTAAGGAAACTGTACATAGGTACCCTTTTTCTCAGAAAATATTTTAAAGGTATGGTGAGCTCATGATACCCCATCAGTAAGCAGTTGTCAGGCTTAAGTGAGGACCTGAACAACTCAAGCGACAACCATCTTATAAGATTTAGTAAAGCATCTTAAGGATTTCTGGAGCTCGTGTGTGATTTTTTTTCTTAAGAATTCCATTATTCATATTTAATTTCAATATAGCTAAAGTTTATAAGAGGACATATGAAATTATAAGCCGATATGAAGGTAATGCATTTTTTCAAGGGATTTAAGAATTCTTTCATATGCGTTCCCAAATGTGTCCGTGAACACTAATGTATATTTCATGTATATCCATTTTAGCACCTTCATTAATTTGCAGACTCCTTGAAACAGAGATCCACTAACAAATTACTGATTACCTGATTAAAAGTAACTCATTCAGGGTATATAAAAGAAAAGCTGTTTTTAGTAAGTTTAATCTATACTTTCATTTTTCACTTTCAACTGGTTACTAAGGTTATAAAAGCAAACACTCCGGGGCGCCTGGGTGGCTCAGTCATTAAGCGTCTGCCTTCGGCTCAGGTCATGACCCCAGGGTCCTGGGATCGAGCTCCGCATCGGGCTCCCTGCTCAGCCAGGAGCCTGCTTCTCCCTCTCCCACTCCCCCTGCTTGTGTCCCCTCTCTAGCTGTCTCTCTCTCTCTGTGTCAAATAAATAAAATAAAATCTTTAAAAAAAAAAAAAAAAGCAACCACTCCTTCTGATCTCAGTTTAAAAGTCGTTCTTCAGGGAAACATATCTTTGATATTTAACCTCTACCCTCTGTCGCTAACCACTTCCCATCCCAGGTATAACAATGTCAAATCCTCTTGTCTACTTTTATAAACTTAAACTCAGCTTACCAGGCACATTTAATTCTGTGGTTATTTCATTAATGTTTTCTTTACTAGAATATAAAATCCCATACAAAGAGGAATTTGTTTTGGCTTCCACTTTCATTTTACTACAACAGAATTTGGCAAATAGTGTAATTTTTTACAAATGTTTTAGACTTATGGGAGCAGGGGGAAGAAAGGGAAGAAGGGAGAGGGAGGGAGAGAGAAGGGAAAGGAGGCCTCTGTAGTTTATTATTTATTTAATAGCAACAAAGAGTTTGCAATGATTGAATCAGTCACCTAGAGTCCCCTCCACTCCTCACCTCATCCCCACCCCAACTTTGACCAACAAATGCATTTATAAGATGGTTGGCCAAAATCGGGGGTGTAGTTTTTGGAGAGTTTTCTCTATTTTTCTTTATGTCAAAAGGTCGTAACATAAAGTAAATGATTCTGAAGACATGATTATGGTCCAGACAGTGTCTAATATTGATTCTTTCCAAAGGTGTATGGACAGCAGATTTAGTTCCTAGTTTATATCGTTCTATAGCAGCAGTGCCCAAATCATGCTATAATGAATAGCAGTCCCTCAAGCTTTTAACAAGTACCCCTGCACAGAGTTGTTGTGGTTATGCTTGTGTGAGAGATCCTCCTTTTTTTTTTTTTTTTTGCATGAGGACTTCTTAAGACCTGTAAAATATTAATACCATGCTTCTCCAGGAAGGGAAATTAGCATGCAGCATTTGCCAAACCTATTTGAAATTGAAGATTTATTTTATTTTATTTTATGTTATTTATTTTTTTTATTTTTAAAGATTTTTATTTATTTATTTGACAGAGAGAGACACAGTGAGAGAGGGAACACAAGCAGGGGGAGTGGGAGAGGGAGAAGCAGGCTCCCTGCCGAGCAGGGAGCCTGATGTGGGGCTCGATCCCAGGACCCCGGGACCATGACCTGAGCTGAAGGCAGTCGCTTAACCAACTGAGCCACCCAGGTGTCCCATGAAGCATTTATTATTGAATGCTACTCTTCTGAACTAGAGAAAAATGCTAGCTTTGTGGGGATTAATAGTTTGAGATTAAAGATGTTTATGAATTCTGTTTTTATATGTTATGTATCTTTAAAACTTCTATTTATAATGTACTTAATTTCTAAATTATATAGCTAGGATTTGGGGAACCTCTACAAATGTTTCAGTAACACAGGGTGGTTAGAAAAGAATAAGATACAGTCATCAAGCATATACCTATGTTTGTTTTAGTTTGTTTTTTAAAGATTTTATTTGAGAGAGAGCACGAGTGGGGGAAGGGCAGAGGGACAGGGACCAGCAGACTCCCTGCTAAGTGGTGCACCGCTGACATGGGTCTGGATCCTAGGATCCCAGAACTCTGAGATCATGACCTGAGCTGAAGGCAGCCACTTACCTGACTGAGCCACCCTGGCGCCTCTTTATTTGTGTTTTGTTTTATATCTAACAACAGTGAATTTTACAAGAATTAAAATTCTGGGTTGGGTGGTTAAAATACTTTATTTTTTTTTATAAAGATTTTATTTATTTATTTGACAGAGAGACACAGCGAGAGAGGGAACACAAGCAGGGGGAGTGGGAGAGGGAGAAGCAGGCTCCCCGCAGAGGAGGGAGCCCGATGCGGTACTCGATCCCAGGACCCCAGGATCATGACCTGAGCCGAAGGCAGTCGCTTAACGACTGAGCCACCCAGGCGCCCTATTTTATGTTATTTTTGAAGCAGCTAATCATATCCCTAGGAACTAGTATTTCACTGAATGCTAGATTTTGGGCTTGAGTCCCAAGTTTTATAAATTAAAGCCTCCTCAAACTACCTTTCAATTCGTGCTAATAAAGGATGAAGAAGGATGATACTGAGGCAGTAGGCCTCATCTCTGATTTTACATTCTAGTGGTTGTTCTCATCATTTTATTATAAATAACATGAGGACAGATATGCTACCTGTTTTAGAGACCTTTCCCCCCCTCAAGGACTAATGTTTAACATGAAGGATGGAAGAATTGGATCTGAACAGCCTGGTAAAAATTTAAGTGAAAGTACCAGTTCTCACTCCTTCTCCAGAAAGAATTAAATTAAAAGTAACTCTGAATTTGAATTCTCAGATTATACCAAAGTTTAGAAGAGGAAGCTTAAAAATCAATGTACTAAAGTTAAAGCTTCAGTATATATTGAGCTCCTGAACCATATGTTTTATTCAGCTATTTGGCTGTGGGCTCCATTTTGCAATACTTTCCTCCACCTCCACAAGGAAAGCAACATATTCTGATCAAGGGCTCTAAGACTGTCGTTAACCACTGGGTTTGATTTTATCCCTTGGCCTCTATGCAAATAAGATGCACAAGGTTTTCCTTTTTGTTGTTGTTGTTGTTGTTGTTGCTTAGCACTTCACTGGCTATTTTCTCTAAAATAAGTGTGCATATTTAAAAAAAAGTCTTAATGAGGCCTGTGGGTTTCATTTCTGTAAGGTCAGATTTATTCATATAAGTTAGACAAAAACTAGCAGTTTAAGTTTCAATAACTGAAATGTAAATAGGACAGTGTACAGAAAAAAATTAGTTGATTTACTTGGGCTCACAATCTGTATAAAAATGCCAGAATCATATCTATCTTTCTATCTATCTGAAAATAAATGACAATAAAAGGCAGCTTATGAATGACTTTGCAATTGTATCTTAATTGAAGTGAAATCATGTAACTCAAATATTGAACAAAAGTTTCATTACTATTGGAAATGGATTTCTAAAGTATTTTGATTAAAGATTTAATGGCCACTCTTTCTAACTGAAAACAGAAAACAAGGTAGATTGGCCATTATTTTCAATCCTAGTAATGACTCTAAATATAGTTTAATATCAAGATTAGAAGCAGTAAACTTAGGGTGATGTCATTATTTTATGTTCATAACTGGTAAAATAATTTTTTCACAGTTCCTTTGAATAACCCCTCAGAGACATGACTCTTTGAAATTGGACTAAGTGCTTGTAATGAGTTCTGCTTCTCAGGTGTGTCTCCACACGCATTCAGGATAGGCTTCTTTCTATAAAGGGCAATAGCCCCAAGACTCTCTAAAGTTTGTTTTTGTTTTGTTTTGTTTTTCTCTCCCCAAGAATAATTTGACTTTGTCTTTATTTGAAAAGAAAACTTCATGGATATTTTTGGGAGATGGGGATAATGTAGAATACATTGTCTACTCCAAGATTTACCAACCTTGACACATCCACTAAAAATAAGGTTATGATGTTAAGACACTGTGATTGCTGGAAAAAAAATAATTTTGCTGCCATATGTTTTACCTTGAATGTGCTGAACCTACTCTTTTTGTAAGGCAGAAACGATGCTGCCTTTTACTTTTTAGTCTTTGTCTTTTTTACATTTTTAAACATTTTTTATAAACTGGAAGTTTTCAGGGTAATCATTTTAAGATGTAATCTAAAACATGAGGCAACCTTTACTATAATACTACTTGGTACATGGTTTCAATAAACATTTCTTCTTAGTTTTATTTGCTTTATAACTACTTACTGCTCTAGAAGGAAGATTCGAAACAGTTTCTTGAAGTTTACATTCAATTCTAAATTACTGATGATCCCCCAAATAAATCAAATTTGCTGGAAAAAAATTTAATTTTCATTTTAGCTCATCATCTGGCAGTGAACTGGGAAAAAGAAATGTAGGTTACTCTACCCACTTTTTTTTTTTTTTTTTAAGATTTTATTTATTCATTTGACAGAGAGAGACACAACAAGAGAGGGAACACAAGCCCGGGGAGTGGGAGAGGGAGAAGCAGGCTTCCTGCTGAGCAGGGAGCCCGATGCGGGGCTCGATCCCAGCACCCTGGGATCATGACCCGAGCCGAAGGCAGACACTTAACGACAGCCACCCAGGCGCCCCGATATTATGTTAATTTTATAAAAAATATATATGTGGGCTGTTTTTTTCTTGATAGTTAAAGATAACTTTATATGAGAATGCATAGTCTTATGTTTTGTCATAGTAAGCAAAGAAAAACTTCAGTGGTTATGAGCTTTCTGAACTTAGTTCAGCAATGGGCAGCAAAAAGGGAAAAATTTGGGTTAATTTGGATTTGTCATTTAAAATAATACGTGATTATAGGTAGTGAACATAAAGTGATAAAGTGAATAATACTGTTCAAATGAATTTAAAATGGGCTAAAGATGAATTCTTTCAAATTCATTTTTTTCATAAGATGACTTTCATATTTATTCTTTCCACAGGATGGCAAATCAAAAAAACAATTTGTTTGTATTAATACCCTAGAAGACACACAAGCTGTTAGAGCAGTGGCTTTTCATCTGGGTGGTGGTTTATATGCTGTAGGTTCAAATTCAAAAACTCTGAGAGTATGTGCCTATCCAGAAGTAATTGATCCAAGGTAAGGATAGGTGGTTTGTACTATCATTCTTGCTTTAGTTTTTAATTTAGCTATATCGGTTCCTTTTTCAGAATTGCCATTCAGTAGTGTTTAATTTTTATTTCTTTTTATTAAGCTTTAAAATTTTTATTTTCAATGCTTAAGAAATATAAGAATCGGGGCGCCTGGGTGGCTCAGTTGGTTAAGCGACTGCTTTCGGCTCAGGTCATGATCCTGGAGTCCCTGGATCGAGTCCCGCATTGGGCTCCCTGCTCGGCAGGGAGCCTGCTTCTCCCTCTGACCCTCCCCCCTCTCATGTGCTCTCTCTCTCATTCTGTCTCAAATAAATAAATAAAATCTTGAAAAAAAAAATATAAGAATCAATGACTAATTTTATTTATTTATTTTTAAGATTTTTATTTATTTATTTGACAGAGAGAGACACAGCGAGAGAGGGAACACAAGCAGGGTGAGTGGGAGAGGGAGAAGCAGGCTTCCCGCGGAGCAGGGAGCCCTATGCGGGGCTCCATCCCAGGACCCTGGGATCATGACCTGAGCCGAAGGCAGATGCTTAACGACTGAGCCACCCAGGCGCCCAGCAGTTTTGTTTTGTTTTTTTTTTTTTCAAGATTTTATTTATTTATTTGACAAAGAGACACAGCCAGAGAGGGAACACAAGCAGGGGGAGAGGGAGAAGCAAGCCCCCGGCCAAGCAGGGAGCCCAATGTGGGGCTCGATCCCAGGACCCTGGGATCATGACCTTAGCTGAAGGGAGATGCTGAACGACTGAGCCACCCAGGCGCCCACTCTACCCACTTTGTAATAATAATCATAACATGGTCTTTCAGGAAAGGATGGAATGACAAGAACATGACACAAATGACATAAGATATGTAAATAATTATAAGTACTTACATTTAAAAAAATGTGTCCTCAGTAGCTGCTTTTCATCCTGAAATAGGTTTGAATTCAACACACAAAAAATATTTGATATAGTACTAGTTTCAGCTACCACAAGTTCTAGAAGGATCTATTTATAAGAATCCCCTGGCATAAACCTCTGAAAAAAAAAAAATGCCTCTGTAAGAGAGCTCTGGTGTGGTTTCAACTTCCAGTTTGATCAGATTTTAAACCTAGTTTCTAAAAATGTGCTATATTGACAAGGTATTAACTTTCAGAAAAAGAGCTAATGATAGCAGGAATGAATGAGAAGTAGATACTTGAACTGCAGAGATGGAGACACATCCGTAAATAAACTTGACTGCTCTTGTTAGGCCATGAACAAATAGAATGTTAACATGGGCTAACGGTTTCCAATTGTGGCTTTATTGCAGACTTTGGAAATAGCAAGCAATTCTATTTATGCAATTGTCCAGATTAAATTTATCAAGCTTTATTTTCCTGCATGCACTCCAAAAACGTATTTCTTCAACTGTTAAAAACAACAACAAGGTTTAGATAGCTTCAGAGTCATTTTAATGTTAGTATTTAAAGAGAAAGGCTGGCAAAGCTTTAAATAGAAGGCAAACACACCAATTAACTAGTCAGCATTACCTTCCTTCAGAACTCTAAATAGGTTTAATTATTCAATAATTCAGATTCATAGAGTAGCGTTAACTTTAAGCAGTTATATAAAGAAAAAAAGTGATTGTCTTTTTATGCATCCTGGATCTCAATGAAAAGGAAAAAACAAACAAAGATATTTTCTTCATAACCATCAACCAATATGCTTTAAGACTTTTTTTGAATTGTGCATCATTCAATGTTTCCTTTAGTAACACGGGTCTTATGTCCTTTAATATAATGATTTAATATTGTATGACTCAGATAAACAAATCATACCATTTGTATTAGGTGTGCAGAAAAAAATAAACTTAAATTCCCAATAAAACTAAGTATTGGTAAATTTTGTTAGATTTTACAAAGTTCTTTTATAACATCCACAGTATTAGACATAGTAGAATGGAAATGCTCAGTGAGATGTTGCTTAGTGCATGTCACTCACTGCAACATGGGCTTTTTTTTTTTTTTTAAATAAATGCCAAAGGAGCTTCATGGATTGCAGTCACACTGTGTTTTATGCAAGTGAATAGCTCTTTTGGAAATATGACTCTCTTGAAACTTTGTTTTAATATCTTTGCTTCCAATCAGCAGTGTGTGCAAAACCACATCCATAATTATCTCCCAGATATGCTTCTCTCTCAAGACATCTTGCCCATACCATGAGCTTTTTAATCTCAAATAGGAGAGCCACACCTTTGTTGCTTTTTAAATTTTTTTCTTGAGCCATTTTGTCAAACTAGTTTACTAGATAGTACCTTAAAAAGTTCGGAGGTGTTATTACAGGCAAAGAACTAGCTCAAAGCTCTATCTTTAAAAAAAATTTTATTTATTTATTTGTCAGAGAGAGATTGCATGTGTGTGAGAGAGAGAGAGAGAAAAAACATAAGCAGGGAGAGTGGCAGGCCCAAGGAGAGGGAGAAGCAGACTCCCCGCTGAGCAGGGAGCCCGATGCAGGGCTCCCTCCCAGGACCCCGGGGTCATGACCTGAGCCGAAAGCAAAAGCTTAACTGACTGAACCACCCAGGCATCCCTCAAAGCTCTATTAAACTTTTTTTTTTTCATTTAAAACAATTCTCAATTTTATCTTTTACTATTTATATATGAGCAACAATTACCTCTTTCATCCTAAAAATCCCAGAATTTCTGGATTCTTCCTATTCCCCAGTTGTAAACCAGCTAATCCTTTCCAGAGTTATCTCCTTTCTTCATTGCATATTGTCAGTACAACCAACAGTTACCAGGCACATTAGTACCAGTCCCTTTCACAACAGTTTTGCCTGAAGGCACTGACTTGCTCAGTAGATTATCTTTCTTCCAAGTAGTTGCAGGAATGGTTTTATCAAATGCTCTCCAAATGAATAACATAGGTTGCCATTTTTCCAGCCTTTGTTGCTTACTGCTGGGCTCTAAGGTCAGTCTCACATTTTAGTATTAGACTAGCAAACAACTTCTGTAAGCAATTTTTATATCATCTTTCAGTAGGTTATACTATGGAAGGAAATATCTTGCTAATCCTAGTGAGTTATAACTAAGGTTTATTTCTCGTTCTCATTACGTGCTGGCTAGGTCAACGGTGACTTTGCTCCACATGTCTTCTTCTTTCTGGGATGTAGACCTGAGACATAAGATTCTCATATAGAAGGAAGAAAGCAATGGCAGAGTTGCCTAATCATACATTTTATGCTCAGAAGTGGCATATGGCACTTGCATTCATATATCATAGGCTAAGCCAAGCCTATGCCTTAGCCTGATGTTAATGAGGTAGAGAAGTGTAATATTCTCTAAGAGTGAGGTACAGTCTATTGTAGATTGGAAATAAGATATTCATATTCCACCCTTGGGGAGTATAATCCAGAATTGAAGACCAGCATATACTTAACCTCAGAATATCTTACTTCCTAAGACCTAGTACAATAATCTGAGAGCAATGAGTAACTTCTTTGTTGATTTTTTTATTTTTATTCTTTATTTTTTATTATAATATATATGTCTTATACCAATTATATAAAGTCCAGCACAGGGGCGCCTGGATGGCTCAGTCAGTTAAGAGGCCAACTCTTGGTTTCGTCTCAGGTCATGATCTCAGGGTCCTGGGATTGAGCCCTGCATCAGGCCCATGATCAGCCAGGGAGTCGGCTTGTAGTTTCTCTCTCTCCTTCTGCTTCTCCCAGCTGCTTGCTAGTGTTCTCTCTCTCTCTCTCTCTCTCCAATCAATCAATCAATCAATCTTAAAAAAAAAAAAAAGTCCAGCACAAAGTATTAACATTGAGATAACATTTCTGTTGAGGCCCCGTGCTATCATCTGAAGCCAGTGTTGTAGAACTTTTTATTTTCAAATCAAGAGAGAAAGAATTATGTAAAAATATTTCAGCTCAGAAATGTACCTGAAACTTTGACTTTAGGATGAGAATGCCTTTCTACCCGGCCCCACCCATTTAGCAACCCCCAGTCCCACTTTCAACTCTAGCAGGGATCAGAGAAGTTTTGCCTACAGGCCAAATCCCTCCCATCATCTGTCTTTGTGCATAAAGTTTATTGGGACACAGCTATGCCCATAAGTTTATATATTGCCTATCATTGCTTTCACCCTACAGTGGTAGGGCTGAGTCGTTGCAACAGGTATTATATGACTCATTGCAGAATTTTATTTATTTATTTATTTATTTATTTATTTATTTATTTATTTCTATCCGCCATTTAAGGAAAAATTTTGCCAATGTCTTTTTCATAGCATTAAATCCCAATTAAATAGTAAAATTTAATATACAGTGATTTGACACTTTGAGGCCTAGGTGTATGATGTCTTGAAAATCATATATCATGTTAAGGAGTAATCCATATACTATATCAGAATAGCTTTAATTTATTACATAGTCTAATTGCTTGTGCTGAAATTCAACACTAAAATATATAAAACTTGAACAGAATGTTTGATATTTCTATTTAGACATGGCCACAGGTAAAGTCAAGTAGTGCTTTTATAGAAGATGAGTATCAGGGACACCTAGGTGGCTCAGTCAGTTAAGCGTCTGCCTTCGGCTCAGGTCATGATCGCAGGGTCCTGGGATCGAGTCCCGCGTCAGGCTCCCTGCTCAGCGGGGGGGTCTGCTTCTCCCTCTCCCTCTGCCTGCAGCTCCCCCTGCTTCTGCTCTCTCTTTCTCCCTCTGACATATAAAGAAATAAAATCTTAAAAAAATAGAAGATGAATATCAGATAATGATAATAAGTTCTATAGGGAAAAAATACAATAAAACAGGTATATCCAAAATGAGCTACCCTGAAATAAATGCATTATTTTGAAATAAGGTATTAATATTTACCAATTTCCTTCATGAAAAAACATGTATCCCTTTCTCTCCAATTATCTGCCTTGTTCTCAGGAACATATATTCTAACCTACTATGAGTTTGGGTTAATTTCACATTTAAATTATTCCAGATAGTGCATTTATAGTTAATGAAATTGTTTCAGTAAAATGATTGATTCTAAAGAAGTAAAGCAAAGTGATATTTTTGGGGAGGGAGGGGCATGTAGAACTTCTTTTTACCACACATGTTGTATAATATAGGCAGTACCTATAAAGTACTTACAAAGACCTGGCTGCTAAATGCCGAAATAGATACTTTACTGCAAAACTTCTTTCTAGCAAAAGCTCATTACAGCAAAACCATTGAGATGTGTTCTACTGTATAATTCACATAACACAATGTGTGTGTGCCTAATAGGTAAAGACCTTTCTACCCAGCATCCCAAATGGCAGAGAACACTTCTATTTTGTTCAATTACCATTAAAACATGATCAGATATTTCAGGAATATCTCTATGTATTTTGGATATTAACCCTTAATTGGATATGTCATTTGCAAATATCTTCTCCCGTTCCTTAGGCTGTCTTTTAGTTTTGTAGATTGTTTCCTTTGCTGTGCAGCTTTTTATTTTGATGTAGTCCCAATGGTTTATTTTTTCTTTTGTTTCTCTTGCCACAGGAGACATATGTAGAAAAATGTTGCTATGGCCAATGTCAGAGAAATTACTGCCTTGTTCTCTCTTCTAGGATTTTTATGGCTTTAGGTCTCACATTTAGGTCCTTAATCCATTTTGAGTTTATTTTTTGTGTATGGTGAAAGAAAGTGGTCCAGTTTCATTCTTTTGGATGTAGCCATCCAGTCTTCCCATCATTTGTTGAAGAGACTGTCTTTTTTCCATTGCATATTCTTGCCTACTTTGTTGAAGATTAATTGAAGATATAATTGTGGTTTACTTCTGGGCTTTCTATTCTGTTCTGTTGATCTAGGAATCTACTTTTGTGCCAGTATCATATAGAATACTGAGTTCTTAACAAGGCCTACCCTCAGGGAAAACTTGTTAACCAAAGCCTAACCTGCGAGAGTATATCAGAACCTAACTGACCTGGGAGAAGGAAAATACCCAGCAACATCCCACCCTAGCATCTTGTGCTACCTAAGGAGGTAGAAAGAGATAGAAACACTTTGTGAAGTTCACAGTCCAGAGGCTCACACAGAGAAAACTAGAAGCCTGAAGTGATATACACCACATTTTAACTATGGCTTTCTCTCAGGGAGAAAAAAGTATAATGAATGGAGATGGGCTTCTTGAAATCCCTTATATTTTTTGCATGGTTATGTAATTTTCAAAGTCATATGGTGGATGTATGAATTTCAGTAATCAGCGGCTACTATCTTACCAGGAAGGTGTATGAAGAATTTAAACCACCCTTCCAGAGTATGGTTGTAAGTTATTTGTAGAATCTGTAAACCAGGGGAAGCAGTCTTTTAACAATGTGATGGAAGACTGCAGTCCAGTTATTAAACTCTTGAATGATGACCTGGAAATTGCTCACAGAAAGATACACTTCTGGGTAAAAGAGGTACAGTGTGAATTGACATTCCACGGGAACTATTCCTCTTTAGCTATTCTGAAAAAGCTCTTCTTTGGAAAGAAGTACTTGATAATCATTTAAAGGCACGACACTTTCAAATATCCTAAAAGCTACATGAGGTGCTATAAAAGTAATAAAACTCTGTTTATATATGTGTGACATTATGCAACCAGCAATTCCATTTTAGCAGATAAACAGGTTAGGCCTTTCTAACTTCACTTTCTCACACATGAGTAGAGAGAGAGATTTGGAGAAACCATGCCAGATTCCAGATTGAATATCAGTGAAGAACCTGACCTCCTGTGAGGGAACATTTTATAGTTTGTTGGTAGTTACAGAACGACCAGATTTTCTTACCTGTAACTATACTAACTTGAGTGCCAAAGAGAAACTGGAGCATCTTTGCTATGATCAGAGTAGGGTTTAGTTTTCAAGTAAGAAGACCATAACTGATGATTTTAATTAATGTAAAATATTCAAAACTATACATACATGGCCATTGAATAGTATGACTACTAGGAATTGATTAAGAGCATCTCAACTGGAATGAGCTGTAAAATTTTTAGAACTGTATTTTAACCAAATAGAACCCCAAAATGTAAGAAATGAAACAAATGGTAAATGTTGTCCATTAAAGTGGCTTCTATTCAATAAGAACATAAGACCAAAGCCTTTTCTCCCATTTAATGCCTTCATAACACCTGAACTTTTCCTTCATAAAATTTATTGTGACTTAAATACATTAGGTAATGATTTAATTCACCTCTTTTCCTCTAGAACTATAAGTTATTTAAAGGCTGGGCTATGTTCCCCATGCATTTTATTTAGCAGATTCTCAATTAAGTATTTGTGAGATAACTAAATTAATTAATTGCTCTGTGAGAATATATATCAATGAAAATGAGAATGCATCCTATTACTTTGGGATAGATAAGCATGTCAATATTAGTAATAATAATAAGACAACATCAAAAAGAATAAAATAGGAAATGTGGGATATCTGTTTTTAAACCTAATTACCTAACATACTGTGATGAGAAGACCATAGTCTTAACTATGTCCGAGCACAATGACCCTCTTCATTCAACAAATATTTATTGATCACCTACTATACGCCAGACATTCGAAGATGAATGAGCAAGCATCATGGGTTTTATGTTTACAGAAATCATATGTATCCCTATTTTCTTCTGCTTTTTATTACAAAAGTCACAAGACAAGGACACATTAAAAATAGGCACAGTAAATGTTCTAGTAAGGATGAGCCAGTTGCAGCAACAGCTTTGTATACAGAGAACATTTACCTTCCACAAAAGATGCTGAGGCTTTTGTGTCACTATTATTTATAGAGTACCCTCAGAGGTTTAGAACAAGACAAGGCAACCAAGGATGATACAGATCTAAATATAAAGCATTTCTATTATAAAAATTTCCTTTCAAGAGGTGCTAAGTATGAAAATGTGTATGCTTAAATTCTAGGCTTCTATTATATAATTTGCAATACTGCCCTTAATTTTCTTCCCAGTCTCTCCTGAAACCACTTCAGTCAGCCATCTGGAAGGGCCTTGACTTTCGCATTGTGTGAAGCTGTGATTGTGAGGACTCCAAACTGGTTTCTGCAGACCAGATAAAGGAAAGCAGGGCTCCAGTGGTCCTAACTGCTGTCTTCCAAAGAGGGAAGAAAGTCAGATGTGAAGGAGGGAGACGGAATGAGAAAATGGTTGGTTCTTTGGAAGAGAATGAAAAGGTTGAGTAGTAGCTGACAAAATCAAAGCTGCTTTTTTAAGGAATTTTGTTTCCTATTCAAAGAAAATGTTAAGCTTTCTGAACTTTATTTCCAAGATTGAGAAAGTTGTTCGTACTATGAAAAAAGTTATTTTTCTAGTCTGCTTGGAGTTAATTTCAGGAGAGATACATGCACATAACTCATCTTTCTAGCACCTCTTAACGAGAAAAATATTTAAGTTGCTTCCAAACATTCCACAGACTACTACATTAGCAAAAAAAGGGGATATGTGAATTTTTAAATTTATTTTCATTTTAACAAAAAACAAGAAAAATTTTGTAAATGAAAATCTTTCTTGCTCTATAAATATAATGATAATTATCTTCCATGGGAATATACTACTTTTTTTTTTTTTTTCTGGCACTAAAGAGTTAAGCTCTAAGAACAATTAGCAGTTCAGGCTAAAAGTGCTAGAACATGAAGGTGGAAAAGTGTGAACTTTGCTGTCTGCTGAGTTCCTATTATTACCATGTTTCTTTCTCTCTCACTTTATCACCTCTAGCATTTCACTTCAGGGAATATATAAAGATAAAAAAGAAAAATTTTAACATAAGTTTACACGATTCTTTTGATGATCAAAATAGTTACATATACCCTGTCTTACCTATGTTCCCCAACGGTAGGATATATGAGTAAAGTAAGTAGGAAAAGAATTTTAGATAATATCCCATTTAATGTAGAAAAGGGTCCTCAAAGAGCATCCCATTAGTTATAGTATTTTAGTAACTATAATCATATATATACTTAGGTGTTTATGAAGAATTTCTGGTAAGAAAAACTGAAATATAAAAGAATCAACAATAAGATCTCTGTACTGTGTTATTAAAGATGCCTCAAGAATGTGCTAAAAATCTATATATCAAAGGTATATTACTCAATATTTTTTTAAATAATATAAAATCATTTTCAATTTAATTTTTTCCCAATAGGTGAAATGAACTTCAGTCCTCTGCCTAATGGATTACAGCTTAGTTTATAATCTGTGGTAGTCAGTTTTAATTTGATCTTTCCTGCAGGGCTAGGCAAGGGGTTACTTTCTTGTCACAGATGGTAGGAGACTGTAGACTGGAGGAAGGGGAGGCAGTTAAAGATATCAAAAATTGTACTTGCAGGACAAAGCTAGGCACCTTCAGGCACCTGGACTCTTTCTTTGTAAAGCTGGGAGCAAAACTATTTATTTTTTTAATGAGGATAGAGATAATTGAATTAAGGAAATGTGTGCATTTAACAAATAGTATTGACCATTAGAGTAAAGATGTACCCAGTGAGTGATTGGAAGTCTTGAAAAAAGCAGCCAATCCAGACGGTGGCTGACATGAGGCTAATCTGCACAGTTTCCTTTTTGTCTCCAACCTTGTTTAGTAGTGAAAATTGGAGTTAGATATTGTGAATTATGAAGTTCCCTAGAATTTGCTCTCGTTGGTAGAGGAATTGTCTTGAAGACCCAGATGAAATTCTACCTTCTAAAATCCTCCCTAGATTTCCAGCCCCACTGACTGCTCTTTTTCAGGATAACCCTGCTTTCCCGATCCTATATGTACAGCCAGTGTTGGCTAACGTAGGGTCCTCTTGATGGTGAGTACCCAGACAGCCACCCCCATGTCTGCAGTGCCCCATATGATAGAGAGCAGGTCAGGACATTAAACAGAATAGGAACGATCATGAGAGCATTGCTTTAATGGTTGGCCTCAGGACCTGGCTGTGAACTGAAGAAGGTATTCAATGGGAATGTAGTTGACGTAGAAATCTAGCTTTCGTCATTGGGCATCTCAAAAGTACCAAGAATAGTGTCAGGAGATTATGGAGAAAAAAAAAATTATAAATACAGTACCCACATCCATTAAGGACATTAAAGTTGGTAGACAATTAGAGGTAGAATGAAATTCAGTGTTATAAGAGAGGCCCATGTTCTTGAAAAGAGGGAAAGTGATATAACAGTGATTTGGAAGTAAGTCATGTAAACTAAATAATATGTGTATGTTTTCTTTGAAACCCACTAGGAAGTGGGAAATGCAACACCTTCAACATAAGATATTTGCAAGGTGATGGATGTGGTCAGTGTGATAGGATTGAGAAAGAAAGGAATGCAATTTTAGGGGAGAATGAGGTCAAGGATTTGTGCTCAGCAGGGCTGGCTTCATGGATATAGGACTAGTGCTGTCACTCTGGGGGCTCCTACTCAGAAGAGTGCCATGTACTTGGCATTTAATGCTCTTTGGTCACCTTCATGAAATTCTTAATAATTCAATTTTTGAATTTGTGTTTTGTGAGTGAAGTCCAATGAGACAATAGAACATGTACCAACAGCTTAGAGCCTCAACTCAAATACAACCTCACCTCCTACTTAATCCCCCACCCTCTACCTTTCCAGGAGAGGTTCAGTGATAACTGCTCCATCAACCTCTAGCACCTGTACCCCTCCTGGTCCCTTTCTCCCTACTTCTTACTCCCCTCCTCCTGTGACAGCTGCTACCTCCTGCCCCCGATGTCCCAGGCCCTGCCTGGCCTCCCCTTCCTTGTACCCATCTAATCATTGCTGCTTCCTTCCACCCCTGGTAGAGAACTGGGCATGAGTTTGAGGAGAACCAAGGCTGGCTGTGCTTGTCCCATGGCATCTCAGAGCTAGCTGGGCATGGCTGTGCCCATCCCTATCTAGGGCTTACAATACCATGGCATATTTGGTGGGTAACTTGGTGGGAGTGAGGCTCTAGCTCACCCCCAATCCAGGTACCCCATGCATCCTGTTGCAGAGGTTATAATTCCTTGGTAATTTCCTCCCAACTATGATTTGGGGCAGCCATGCCTTGGGGAAGGGAGCTTGACTTCTTTGCCCCTGGCCAGGGTATAGCATATCAGTGACTGGTGAGAAGAGGAATCCAGCAATCAGTGCACTGTGAGTGAACATGCAGAGTCACAGTGAGAGGCTCTCTGGTAGCATTGGGTGTCTGCATTCTGTAAAATTAAACAGTAGATTAAAAAAACACCTTGGCAGATTAAAAGAGAAATAGCAGAAGAAGTTTTACATTTAGGACCTTTAGGGGTACTTTTTTTCTTGTTTTCTGAACAAGGGGCTCTATATTTTCATTTTGCAATGGGCCCCAGAAATTATGTAGCCAGCCTGGTGCTTAGAACATTTGATACTTTATAATTTGAACATTATAGATAAAAAATAATTATGGGGGGATATACTAGTAATGAGAGGACATAGATTACTTGGGAGGTGATTTCAAGAAACACAAAATGGGGAGCTGGAAAAAGAGACAAAAAAGTTATAACCTCCCCCCACTCCTAAAAAAAATGGTGTGATACTGAACAGGGTAGCAATGTGGAAAACTGTGACTAGTGTTCTTTGAGAACTTTGGCAGGTAGAAAATGCCTCAGAGTTGCCCTAACCCCCATGTAAAGGGGCAAGGAAGCTGGGGGTATTTGAGCTCTGACTTACATTCATAACTGGACTCCTTACAGTGTAAACACCTCAGCATTTCTAGCCTAGCCTGTATATAAATTGAGTAGAAGTCTTCAATCCTAGAGTCTCAGGGGCTGACAGGAGACACTAGGGGCCTGACCTGGATGGGAATGCTAGGAGGATCTGACATGGGCACCAAAAGGATCTGCTATACAGAATGTTTCTTTAACCCATTTGGTATCTAGTGAGTTGACTCTGGGGATGCTACTGAACTAGGCCACACTAAATTGGGAGTACCCTACATGGGTTCTTCTTCCCAATGCTTATTTAGATGTGAAACTAATAATAACCAACTTCAGAGGCCTCAAAACTCTGCCATTTAAAGTAATAAGAATTCATAAAATCACAAGCATGTGCAAATGCATTCTATATAAAGTACCTGATTTCTTCATTTCTTCAATATACTTCCCAGTCTCTCTCAGCTCGGAATGTTCTAAATACAATTAGTTTTCTGCATTCAATTAAGTGCTCTGGTTTTACACAAGGCAAAATTTTCATTTCTAGTTTCACCGAAATTCAAACACCTATAAACATACACTGCTTTGTTCTTCATCAATATATGTAATATGAATATTTAGAAAACATAATGGTATCTCATCTGACATGTATTAGGTTTCAAAATTTTTATTTTAGGAAGTACTAGAGTAAGGGAATGCCTGGAAAACTGAGGGGGGCAGCAACATCATCTATGGGTAAAGGCAGGGGTTTAGGATGCATAATGCCTCGTCTTGAATCCTGTCTCTGACTTATGAGCTAAGTACCTTAGGAAGTTACTTCACCCCTCTGTGCCTCAGTTTCTTTATCCTCATAAAAGTTCTTTTTCCTTCAGATTTAAATGAAATAATATTTATAAAGTACTTACCATAAGCTTGGTACATGAATTAAGTGGATCCATTAAAATTGACTTATGTATTCTTGGAGTAAGCACTCAGAAATATTATTGGTTATTATCAGTTATGTAACCTGGGAGTAGAAATTAACTCCAAAACAGTCAGAAGAGTCCAGAAATACATAAAATCTCAGCATGAAAATGATAAAAGGAGCTTCACGGGAAACAGATGGGATAATCCCTCTAGTCTGCTGGTAACATTAGGAGTGGGTTTCCTGGTTAGAAGGTGAAGGCTGCTGAGTTTGGGGGTTTATGCTTCATACATTTGTTTTATCCTTACTATATTACAGGCAATATGTCACCAGTATTAATTAAAACATATAAATTCTGTCTTATATAAACTCATTCTGAGAATAAGTCTCCAAATCACTTTTATGTGGATAGTGAAACTTTGATATCAGTACTATACATAGGTATGAGAAAAAAGAGGCCAATATCACCTGTAAATATGGATGCAAAAATTATAAACAAAATTTTAGAAAACCAAATGTAGAAATGTATGTGTGTGTATACACACACATATATATGCAAGTATGCATATATAAATGGAAAGACTTTTATGGGTATGCATGTTTATAATCAAGCTACATCACACATGTACCAATTTAAAAAAGAAAAAAAATTATATATGGGATCATCCTGATAAATGGAAGAGACAACAAAATTCAACAATAACTTAGAATTTTTAAAAAATTTCTTAGCTAACTAGTAAGAGACAAGAACTTCTTTAACTGGGTAAAATCATCTACTATATCTCAGCAAATTCATTTTCAAAAAAGTATGAGAAACTTTTCCTTTAAAAATCAAGAATGAGACAGGAACACCACTTTTATTCAGTTTTGTCCTGAAGGTTATAAATGACACACTAAGAAGAAAATAAAGAAAGTATGCAATATTTGGAAAGAAAGAAAAGAAGCCATTATTTGTATATAAAATGATAGCCCATATAGACAGTCCCATAGAACCACAAGCTATTATAGACATCAGCAAGGTTTCTTGAAACAAAATCAATAATTATCAATAATAAATCTTGTTCTACAAATCAGTGTCAAAGCATTAGTAACTATAAATAGTTACAAAGTAATTATAGTTACAAAGTAACTATAAATAGGCATCATATACAATAGCAATGAAGTGTTTAAAATTCCTAAAAATAAATCTAACATAGATGTGTGTGTCTGGAAGAGCAAAAGACCAAGAATACCTTGAAGAATTCTGAAGAATAAGATATAGATTTAGTCTACCAGACATCAGGAGTTATCCTAACTCTATGGTAATTAAGACCGTGTGGTCTTGACAATAAGCCAATGGAAGAGAAACAAGAGCTGCAAATCAGACCCATGCAGATAGAGTATCCATGTATAGATTAGAGGCAGCACTATAGTTCCATGGGGAAACACTGCACTGTCAATATTCAGTCAGCAGTGCTTGGACAATTTTTTACTTGCATTAGAAGAAAATAAATAAATTCTTCTGTTTTTCCATATACCTAGTTGCACTACAATTGAATTAAAGACCTAAATATGCAATCTAAAATAAAAGATGTTTCAAGAAAATATAGAAGAAACTACTTATGCTGTTTAGGACTAAAGCATTTTTAAAACTAAACCCTGAAAGAACATATGTAAAGGAAAAGAGTGCTATGTGTGAATGCATTAAAATTAAATATTTTTACAATTAAGAAAATGATGGGTAAAGTATATCAAAGGGTAATAAATAGATAATAAATAATGAATTCTTCTACCTGTGCAAGTGAAATAACATGTGGACAAGGTTATTCATTGCATCATAGTTTCTAAGAGCAAAATACAAGGTGAGCCTGGGAAATCATATTTCTCACCATTAGATGGGTCTAGGAGATGAACTCTGTTCTGTGTACACCTATTTAAACCAAAAAAAAAAAAGAAAAAGAAATATTGTAGCCTGACGCAATCCAACAGAATTGCATCAATGCCAGCAATGGTGGAGGCATTTTCCTTGACATTTTTCTTTCCTTCTTTTTTTTTTTTTTCCTTGACATTTTTATGTCATTTAACACTCGGTACCACCACCTCCAGGGAAGATGATCTGAGTTCCCTTAATTCCATATGGAATAGGGGTTGGGGGGGTGGAATCAAAGTGAAAATCCATGCCAAAGACTGAAGGAAAACAGATGCAACTCATATGAATGGCAGACAATTAGTATCTAGAATGTCTTTAAAAACAAGACAATAAGAAAAAGAGTACATTCAATGGCAAAGTATGTGAAGGCCTTTCAAAGAGAAGAAGACACTAATGGTTTATATATAGTATAGTGGATACTTTTTCATACCTATTGAAATGTCAAACTAACAAATATTAACATCAACGTCATTAAGTATATGGAACTACAGGTACCTTTATATACTTTCAAGTTGGTATAAATATCGTCAATTCCTTTGAAGAACAGTTTGTCAATATCTGGAAGGATTTAAGAGGTGTAGTATATCCTAGGATCAGTAATTTATTACTAGATGCCCATTCTTAGAGAAACTCTTGTATTTGTATACATAGGAAGATGTTTATTGTTGTATAGATTACAATTGCAGAATATGAGAAACAGTCTAAATTGCCCATATATAAGATGGATAAATAAATGGGAATAGAACAGAAGAATCTAAAGTGGATAAAGTGAATGACCTGTAGTAATAGGTATCACTAATACATCTCAAAACAAAATGTTGAGAAAAGAACAACAGAATAATATATTTAGTATTATGTCATCTGTACTCACCTTAGAAATAGAAAATGACCATATGTAACTTATGTGCACACGGGTATGTCATAAATTAATAAAATAGGCATGGGAATGTAAAATGTTAAATTGGGACCTGGGAGAGAGGAATTTGAAAGGGGTGAGCATGGATTTTAACTCTATCTGTAATATTCAATTTATAAGAAGAAAGCAAAAATAAAGTGCTGAGAGTGATGAAGCCAGGCAGTAATTGTGTGGGCAAGTTTTTACATTATTCTTTATATATATTTGGATGCTGAAAATTATTTTCTAATAAAGGATTACTAATAGCAAAAGAAAGACAGAGGCCAGGGGTTGGGGGGGGTGATGAGGAGATTGACTGCAAAGGGGTATAGGGAACATTTTGGGTTGGTTTAACTATTTATTCTATGTCTTGATAGAGGTGGTAGTCAGTGTTTCCATATATTGTCAAATATCGTAGAATTACACACTTAACACTGGTGACTTTTATTGGATGTAAATTGTTACCTCTATAAAGCAAATTAAAAAAAAAATCTCAGACTTTCCACCTCTTAAAAAAAAAAAAATGGCAGGGTGGACACTCATTACTCTGAAAGTGTCCCCAAAGATGTTTCTCTTCCTCTCTGACTCAGTTCCTCTCACAGATTTCCCTTCTCTTTATTTTTCTTTCTCCCTGTCCCAAACCCTTTGTCTTTCTCTGCTTTTGCTGGTCACTCTTGGCAGCTGCCTGTCTTGAGGAACTTCTGTCTATCTGTCTCCCACTGCCTCTTTTGCCAGAATCACATTTCCCTTCTCCAGCAACAGGGAGACCCGCTTCAACCCAATCACAGAAAAATTCACATCATCTTACACCATCTTTACCTCTTTTTCTTCCTGGTGCTCACACACAGACTCTGTTGCAGAGCTCAACCTGGAAGATGTGCGGGGAGGAGGGGAGCCAGCTGGTAACTTCTTTAGGAAATGCAATGGGAAGGGAAAGGATAAGATGCTGGGTATGGGATCAACTATAGTGCCCGACTTGACTATGACATTTCGCCGGGACTGTGTGGTGAGGGAAATGTAGAGAAATCGTCTTAGTCTTTATAGGACAGATAAAGGTAGAATCAGAAGCTCTTCACTGAAACATCCCAGCATTCCCTTATAACAGGGATGCTACTGTCTGAATTCCAAGTTAAGAATTCTGGACACTCATGCCCTGCCCCAGTGCCAGTGCCTTCCTATCATTCCAGCTTCTTGGTTTTATTAGCCCGACCTCCAGCCTTTGCACTGTGGTCTACTCGCTTGTTCAATCTTTGCTCCACTACTTCATCTCACAAGCCAGAGTTTGAAGCAAACTTAACAGACATTAGCTCCTGGCACATTCTGGATACTAGGATAGGAGCTAGAGGGCTCAAAGGGATTGAGACACAGTTGCTGTCCTCAAACATCTCACAGTCTAGAGGGAAAATACACTTTATGTCCTCTTCTTGACTTTGAGATATTTAGACTGGCAGCACAGTGTTTGCAATCTCCTTATTGACCTCTGTAATATCTCTTAAGAAATGCTCCCAAGTAAATTCAGCTTGACATTCTCAAGAGACACACAAAGAGTGAAATGTTGAAGAAAAATGACCATGACACCAACTAATGTTATTTCTTTCAGATTTCTGATGTAGCATGGTATAGACAGAGATTAGTAAATTTGATGAGGAATTAAGGATAGGACTTTGATACAATAAGCACAAAGGAATGATCTCTAGATGGCCTCTTTCTTCCAAAGCATGTCATCAGCATTTATCCCCTTATTACTTCCTCCAGTTCAGGTAATTCCTTTGATAACACCCTAAACATGTTAGCTGGAAAACAAAGATAAAGAATGTATGAACAATTTACTGGACTCGGGCATGACTTTTCCACTCTACAGCACAAAAGCAGTGTACAAATATCTCTCTAGCCTTTAAAAATATTAAACATGTCATCACTTACCTTTTAGAGACTATTTTTGCATATGAACTAGGATTTTGTGTATGGTTTTTAATAAAAAGTAGAATGCTAAAAATAAGCAACATGAAAAAAAAAACATAAAGCTTACCTTTTCTTGAGCATTCACAATGACCAGAAAAAAAGAAAGAAAAAATAAATGAGTATGAATGTAGTAGCAGTATTGGCTTTTAATTTTTCCAATTTCAAAACTATCATTTTTTTAGACGCTTATATTCATTTTTAGCTGGAAATTCCTTTAAAAATCACTGACATGAATGTAAGTGTATTAAGATTTTTCTTAATTAATAGCAATTATAGCTGAAAAAGCACAAAAATTTGTGGGAAGGAAAAAGAATGGTAAATTCTGGGTAATTTTCGTTTTTATCCCTGGCAAAGTCTAACATTAATTGGAGAGTTTGGTAAGTGTTCAACATAAACTTAATCTCAAGAAAACACCACAGGGGAGACTGGGTGGCTAAGTCAGTAGAGCATGCGACTTTTGATCTCAGGGTTGTAAGTTCAAGCCCCATGTTGGGTGAAGAGATTACTTAAAAATAAAATCTTAAAAAAAAAAAACAGCCCACAAACATTGTTCCCTATGGATGAAGGCTAGCCACTGAATTCTGCCTAACTTTATTGGCTATATTTTTATGCTAAAACCATAATTTTTCAGGATCTCCTAACTTATGTGGGTTTGGTTTTATACTAGTTGACCTCAAATATTAAATAAGAGAAGATTAGAGCCAAACTGTTATGAATTTCTAAAGAAGAAAAAGAATCTTTATAATATGACTCTTAAAAATAACAATAGCATTATTGGAACTTGGTCTTCCAATTTTATAAAAGCTTATTGGAAATGACACATTATATCTCACTGTAATACAGACCTTCACTAATTGCCAAGATTGGGCATGAATAGATTGTGGTGTATGTTAGAATGTGTGAATTTTAAAATTATGATCAGAACATAGAGTTTATAAAAATAACAAAAACTAAAGCAAATGTTTCTATAAAATTATTTAACTTTAGTTAGACAACTTCTCTTTCTCAGCTGTATCTGATTCAGTAGTTAAGCTTTATAGGTCAATATTCTAGATAAGTCTACCCTTGGCTTTACATAAATATAAAGCATTGTATTGAAAATCATATAACATTTGTTTGTTCAGTTTGGTGTATGGCCACAATTCTTAGTATTAATACTTATTATAGATCAGTTCCTAAGAGACCCGAGGCCGATATGGCAGAGCCACACAGTCTGATTAAATGCAAGAAAGTATGCAACATTACTGTGGGCTCTCAGATGGCTACAAATCCAGCTCGTCTTCTTTAACAGCTTAGCTCTTAACTCCTATAATATGTCCCCTATTTGATCATCTCATGAAACAAGAGAAGCATATCTGAAAACTCAACTATAAATCAATTCAATTTACTATATGTCTTTAGCTGCTAAACTGCAGGATAAAGTTCCTATTTATATGAAACTCATACACAGAAGGCAGCAGTGTACTTTTACTTTGATTTCAAATCAAATTATATGGCTATTTAATGGGATAATAATTCTATTATAGCAAATTTTAAATTCAAGGCACTTTTGATAAAAATAGATTGCTCTTATTGACATTTATTATTTGCAATTCTGAGTCACATTAATGCCATTCACCATCTGAAATTTCATTCCTGTACATCTTCAATGTGCATAAGACTGATCAGTTGAAAAATGTATTTTTATAAAACTATATATTCTATGCATAGATTTAAAGAAAGATACGGTGTGCTTACCTCAAAGTCAATTGTGGTTACTTGAGAAGAATATGATGCTCATTTAAGATTATTTAGTCCTTTATTTTGTTATTTGTTTATTTTTAATTTTTAATTTTTTGTTCAAGTATAACATACAGTTATATGTATGTATGTATGTATGTATACTAATATACATATTAGTTTCAGGTGTAAAATATAATGATTCAAAAATTCTATACATTAAATTTCTTTAGTATTTAAACATATTATCATGCCAGTTAATGCCCAGGAGAAAATGCTCTAGATGTGGAACTGCAACGTCAAATTTGAGGAGCTACAAGAGGGCAAGTGGCCCAGATTAATAGAGTTTTAGCAAGATGCCTCAGCCAGGGAGTTAGGAATGCTTGCTCAAGCCACCTTACAATATTTGGGAAATATTGTACTTGCATAAGGATGTTTCCCAGAGAGCATAAGGCAATGCCTGTAGTACTTTCCATTGAAGTATGGAATTTAAGTTCTAAGAAATAGGAACAAATACTTGATAAGAAAGAGTAGACCATTAAAGAAAGACAATTTCAGACAGGGTAATTATTTTGGTCCCATAAATGCTGAGCTGCAACCAGGATGTAATTTTATATAAACACACACATACAAACACACACACACACACACACACACACTAAATTTTCCAGTGGATGTGGCACTGAAAAATATCTCAGTCTCCAAATTACCTGGTCATTTAGTAAATGTACATGATATTACCTTTATCATTTTTTACTTTAATTTAAATACAAAATAATTGGAAAGAACACATACTCAAAATATCCTCTTCGATCCACTCATTCTACCTCTCCAGGATTCATTTTCCTGGAAGATAAGACATAAATATTACCTACTTTGTACAGCCAGCTCAAGGATCTGCAACAATGTGTGTAAAATCTCTTGCGATGTACTCAGTGGAGGTGCCCAGTAAATAGTTTCCTTCTGCAAAAATCCTAAACAGCAATCTTTAAAAAGCAGATAAAGATGAGCACATTTACCGTGCTTAGAACATATTTACCATGCTTACTTACCTGCGTGTATTGTATATTCCATGACGACTCTCCTACTACTTTATGGCAATAACAATGTGGAAATATCAGTTCTGTCATAATCTCTCCAGTCTGAATGCTAAAATTCTTTTCACTCATTTAGTAAATATTTTAAAATGCCTACTCTGTGGCAGGTCCTATACTAAGCAAAAGAGTTCCAAAGAGGAGTAATTATATTCTTGTCACTGGTAGAGTTTACTGTCTACTTAGCAGAGCCAGGAATATAACTGCACTTCAAGTCTGTTTTGAGCATTAAGGATCAGTAGCCATACCCAATAATAATAACAAAAAATACAAGTATGTCCTCAGATGTGACAAATCTGATTAGAAATCTCTCCACCCTATTTTTGTTTGTGTGTGTATGGGAAGAGCTGGGGAGAAGAGAAGGGACAAGACACTGAGGAGCAGATTCATGGAAAGAGGGAGCCAAAATATTATTGCTTCTATCATTCTCCATGTACATGAAATACTGGGTGAATAAAATTTAGAGTTATATAGCAGACGACTGGGAAAATATTATCACTGCATAGAACGAAGAAGCAGAAATAATTAAGAAAAAATATATCACTAATATTAAACTACTTGGCAAAATAAAATTGAAATAATAATTGAATGACTAATAATGAAAGTGTATAATATTTGTAATTAATTCACTGAATTGGAGGTGGAGTTTACTGCATCTGACTCTTCATGTCTATAATACATCTATGATAGTCTCACTACGGTTTTACATATATTTAAAAACTTAACAGTTTATTCTTTGACTTGCTAATATTTATGAAAAGGAAAACATTTAAGTCCTATATTGTTAGTTTAATTTTGCTTTTGACAGTTTTATTATGTTATAAATGACATATAATAAACTCATAATTTTAAAGTAAAAAAATGTGATATGTTTGAATGTGCACAGACATCCTTGAAACCAAGTAATAAACATATCTATTACCCCTAAAAGTTTCCCCATATTCCTTGGTAACCCTTCTCCCAAATTCCTCCTTCCTACCCTCAGGCAACAACTCACCTGTCTTATGTCAGTATAGATTAGTTTGCATTTTCTAGAATTTGAATAAATATAGTCATAAAAAATGTACTTTTTATTTCTTCTTTCATTCGGTATAGTTATCGTGAGATTTATTCATGCTGTTTTTTAATAGTTCATTGTTTGTTTTGTTGCTGGGTAATATTGCATTATATGGATATGTCATATTTGTTTATTTTGCTGTTGATGGATATTTGAATTATTTTGCATGTTTGGCTACTCTAAGTAAATATGCTATGAATACTCATATAAGTTTGTGTAGACATAAGCATTCATTCCTATTGTGTAAGTAGCAAGCAGTAGATTAGCTGGATTATTTGGTAATTTTATAGTTAATTCTTTTTTTAGTTTTTATTTAAATTCCAGTTAGTTAACTTACACTGTAATATTAATTTCAGGTGTACAATATAGTGATTCAGCACTTCCATATGTCACCCTGTGCTCATCACAAGTGGACTCCCTGATCCCCATCGCTTATTTCACCCATCCCCGCCAGCCACCTCCCCTCTGGTAACCATCAGTTTGTTCTCTGTAGTTAAGAATCTATTTCTTTGGCGCCTGGGTGGCTCAGTCATTAAGCGTCTGCCTTTGGCTCAGGTCATGATCCCAGGGTCCTGGGATCCAGCCCCACATAGCATCAGGCTCCCTGCTCGGTGGGAAGCCTGCTTCTCCTTCTCCCACTCCCCCTGCTTGTGTTCCCTCTCTCGTGGCTGTCTTTCTCTCTGTCAAATAAATAAATAAAATTAAAAAAAAAAAAGGAATCTCTCTCTTCATTCACCTCTCTCTCTTTTTTCCCCTTTGCTCATTTGTTTTGTTTCTTAAATTCTACATAAGAGTGGAATCATATGGTGTTTGTCTTTCTCTGACTGCAAGCTGTGTTCCAGAATTGCAGCTTACATTCCTACTAGCCGAGTACAAGAGCTCCACTTGCTCCAACACTTCCTTTGTGTGATGGTATCTCACTGCGTTTTATTTTGCATTTCCCAATGAATAATTATTAGAGATTCTCGAATCTCTTCATGTAATTGCCATGTAATTCTCTGTCATCTCTGTGTACTCTTAAATGAAATGTCTCTTCAGATTTCTGCCCACCTCTTTATTAGGTTTTTATATTAACGCATTTTATGTTTCTCATATAATCCGGATACAAGTCCGTTACCAGATATGTGACTTGAGATTATTTTCTTCCAGTCTGTGGCTTATCATTTCATTATCTGTAAAGAATATTTTTAAGACCAGAAGTTCATAAATTTGGTTAATTATAATATATATATTTTTCCTTTTATGGATCCTGCTTTTGGTGTTGTATCTAAGAGCTTCAAAATACGTGGAAAAAAACCAGATGATCAAATGAAAGAAGAAATAAACTTTCAAATATACTAGAGCTTCTAATAATTCTTTCTCAATAATTGATAGAATAATGCACAGTCATTAAAGATACAGAATACCTAAACAACATTACTAACCAACTTGACCTACTTGACATTCACAGAACACTCTACCCAACAATAGAAAACACATTCAACTCAAAACCAACACTACAGTATAGACCAAAATTTGGGCCATAATTTGAATTTCAATAAATTAAAAAAGATTCGACCCATACAAAATATGTTCTCTGAATCTGAAATCAATGGCAAAAAGATCTCTGGAGATTTCCCCAAAATATTTGGAAACCCAAAAAACACAATTCTAAATAACCTATAGAACAAAGAAGAAATCAACAGGAAATTTGAAAGTATTTTGTACTGAACGACAATGAAAACAAAACGTATCACTCAGAAGGAAATTTATAGCACTTAAGTGCCTGTCTTAGAAAGTAAGCAGGGCACAAATTAATGGTCTCAGCATCTACCTTAAAAAAAAATAGAAAAGTAAAAGCAACTTCATCCCAGAAAAAGCAATACAAAGAAAATGATAAAGGTCAGACTGAACAAAAATCAATTGAACAGAAAATAGAAAAATACTGGTGAAAATAGAACCAGAAGCTGTTTCTCTGACATTAATAAAATTGATAAAAACTTAGCCAGACTGATCAGAAAAAAAGACAAAATTATTAATATCAGGAATAACACTGGTGACATCACAACAGGTTCTACATATATTAAAAGGATAATAAGGGAATATTACAAACAATTTTATATCAATATATTTCATTTACTCAAAAACTGGACAAATTGCTTGAAAGATTCTAAATACCAAAACTCAGAAAGAAATAAACTGAATAACCCAATATACATTAAATAATTAAGTTGAAAATCTTGCCATAAAGAAAATCCAAGCCCATATTGTTCACTGATTAATTCTACTAAACAATAAAAAGGAAATAATGCTAATTCTACACAAATCCTTTTAGAAAATTAAAGAACAAGAGTATTTCCCAACTCATTCTGTGAGACCATCATCACTCTGATAGCAAACCACATGAAGTATTACGAGTAAGAAAACTACAAACAATAATTTCTGTAAACATAGGTGCAAAATTTCTAGAGGAAATTCTAGCTGATTTAATCCAACGATATGTAAGTAGAATAAAACATTATGATCAGGTGGGACTTATCCAACATCCATTCCCATTTTAGACAAACAAACTAACAAATACTGGAAACTAACAATAAAAGAGAACTTCATCTCTCTGATAATGGGCACCTAACAATAACATTAAGCTAACATAGTGCTTAATGTTAAAAGACTGAATGCTTTCCCCCTAAGATTAGGAGTGAGATAAGGATATCTGCTCTCAGCACTCCTATTCAACATTGTACTGAAGTTTGTAATCAGTGAAATAAGGGATAAATAAAATAAGTGGCATGCAAATTTAAAAAAAAATAGTAAAGTTTTATTTGTATGAAGCATCATTATGCTGAAGAAAAGCTACTAGAATAAGTGAACTTGGCAAAGTTGTAGGATATAACATCAAATATATAAAAATCGATTCTGTTACAACTTTATTGTAGCAACGAACAGTCAGAAGTTTAATTTAAAATTAGTATTTTCAATGGGATAAAAATATCATTACTTTGGGATAAATCTAACAAAATATGTGTGTCTCACACATTTAAAGCTATAAAACATTGCTGACATAATTAAAGACCCAACTAAATAGTGAGATTTTTACCCTGCTTCTGATTTAGAGCATTCAATATTTATGATATAAATTTTCCCCAAATTTATCGATTCAAACAATCCTAATAAAAAAATCCTAGCAGGATTGTTTTATAGAAATCTATACTTTGTTCTAAAATTTGTATGGAAGTGCTAAGGGTATTGAACAGCCGAAATAACTTTGAATAAAATAAAATAAAATTGAAAGACTAGAATTAAATAACACTAATCAAAAAGATGTGTTTTTTGGCTAAAATTACAAATAGACCAAAAAATAGAATAGGAAATTCAGAAATAGACCCACCTATATATGAACAACTTATATTTGAAAATGTTGTAATGGCAATTCAGTATGAAAAAGGTAACTATTTAAAAAAAAGAAAGAAAAAGGTAACTGTTCTCAACAAATGATACTGAAACAACTGAAAATTTGCACAAAAACAAAACAAAACCCTTCAATTTGTACCTTGTAGTATCTACAAAAAATTAACTCTGAATGTATCACTAGATGTAAATGTCAAGCCTAAAACTATAAAAATCCTAAAATAAAACGTAAGAGAACATTTTTGTTTGTTTTACCTTGGTTTATGCTGATTCCTTAGATAGAGCGCCAAAAGATTAATTCATTATAGAAAAACATTGACGAAATAGACTTTCTAATAATACAAACTTATGTTTTTAGACAGTAAATAAAAAGACAAGCCTGTGAGAATAATAAGCATAATAATAATAAGCATGTTTCTTGTGTTCAAAATTATAGTCAAGTTCTCAAATCTCATAGGAAAACAATTTCAAAAATTTTAAATGGGCAGAAAATTTGAAAAGACATTTCAACAAAAAAGATTAAAGACAGCAAAAACACAAATGAAAAGATGTTCAGCATCATTAGTTGTCAGGAAAATGCAAATTAAATCTCTTTGAGATGCAACCTCACGCCTATGGGGTTGGATAAAATTAAAAACACTGATTGTACCAAATGGTGGCAATGCTCTGGAGCAACTGAAGCTTTTATACCCTCCTGGTGAGAATGTAAAATCCTACAGCCACTTTGGAAACATTTTGACAGTTTCTTAAAACTTAAACCTACACATGCTATACCTTTTGGCTATTCCACTCTTGGGCATTTACCTATAAGGAAAGAAAGCATACATCCAGTAAATTACTGGTATGGATGTATGCTTTCTTTCCTTATAGGTAAATGTACATGAGTATTCATGATACCATTGTTTACCTTATAGGTAAATTGTACATGAGTATTCATGATACCATTGTTTGTAACTGGTAAAATTCATAAAACAACACAAATATCCAGCAGTGGGTGAACGGATAAATAAATATGGTACAGTCAACCCTCATTATTTGTGGATTACATATCAAAGAATTCCACATGTGCAAATTCCACAACCAATTTAAATTTATTTGTAACCCCCAAGTGACTCCTCTTGGCATTTACACAGGTACTGGAGGACATTTGAGAGCACAGAGCAGTGGAAACATTTGAGTCGCCCAAAGAGCTTATTTTTCTAGCTGAGGTTGAACAAGGTCTTGTTTCAGCTCCCATAATATAAGCAGCCCTGCCGTCTGCTCTTTATTTAGTGCCTTGTCTTTTGCATTTTTTGTGTTTTTTTGTGGATGATTTTGCTGTTCAAATGGCCCCAAACACTACTGAAACGCTCTCTAATGCTGTGCCTCATGGAGAAAATATGTATATCAACTAACCTACTTTTCACCATGAGTTATAGTGCCACAAATTCAATGTTAATGAATCAAAATATATATTAAATAAGGTGCCCTTAAACAGAAACTCACATAAAACAGGATTACGTATTGATTCGTTGATGAAAATGTTGTGACCAGAGGCTGGCAGGAACCTAACCCTGTATTTTCCCTGGGGGCAATGACTCAGTATTTGCTAATTCAGTCTGCTTGGACTTTATAGAACATAACTACTATGAATAATGAGAATTCACTGTATATCCATACAATAGAATATTACTTGGAATAAACCAGAATGAACTATTGATATATGCAACAAGATAAATCTCATAATAATTATGCTGAGAGAAAGAAGTCAGGGGAAAATAAGTACATATTTTATGATTCTATTTATATAAAACTCTAGAAAATGCAAACTCATCTATAGTGACAAGACACGTGGTTGCTTGGGGGAGAAGGAGAGGTGAGGTAAGAGAGAAGAGCTATAAAGACTGTGTTGAACATGTTACCGTCTTGATTTTGATGATAGTTTCATGGATGTATACATACATAAAAAAACCTCAAAATGTGCACTTTAAATGTGTAAAACCGTGTATATGTCAATTATACTTTAATAAAGCTGTTTAAAAAAGAACTGATTTTTGACAGTGGTGTGGAGACAAGAATCTAAATCACAGTTACATGAAGACACAAAGACGGGGATGTTTGTACAATATTTGAATTTAGTGTATTAAGAATATAATCTCTAGCTCCTACTGGAGTGAAATTCCTTACTGCTTAATTTTTACCAGTTTTAAATTTTGTTGACCTCCTTTTTTTGTATTCTGTCATGTTATCTAGGCTTCTTTGTTTCTTAGATGTCCCCAGTGAAGTACTGCATGTTCAGAAGTTTAAAATAATCTTCTTTATAAATAATAATTATGATGATGTTCATACTAATTTGTTAATTTTAATGAAAAACATTGTAATTAAGCTACTATTAATTTGCATATAGAGATAAAATTCCATTGTTGGACAAAAATTTACAGAATCTTTATATAGGCTTTCTCTCTTTATATTTCTGATTGTAATAAAGAGCCATAATGACTTTAATTTTCTGAAAAACAACACAAAGATGATACTTTACTCCACTAGTATATTTCATCTCTCTTAAATTGTATTAGTTGTTAGATAGCTAAATATCACATAATGTTTCAATGTCAACAAAAAATTTAGATTGTTTGCAGTGACATAAACTATTTTCATACACTTAATAAGAATATATTTAGAAATTGGCATGTGATTTTATTATCATTATTATAGGTTGTTTTGCTATTATATGGCTTATGTTTGATTTTATATATATTTTTACATTATTATATACTCTATCCTGTGCTTTTCACCCCTATAACTCATTTAATTTATAACTAGAAGTTTGTACCTATTAATCTCCCTCACCTATTTCAAATATTGTATATTCTTATATAGAGGGGAGTAGAGCCAAGTGACAGAAGAAAATTGTAATATATTCAGTTCACAAAAATTAAATTATAATTTCTTTTTTAGTTACTGAATGAACTACAACTACCGTTACAATGATTTTTTTGTTGACATAAATACAACTTTATCTTTTTCTTAGCAAATAAATGTGTAAAATGAAATGAGTGTTCAAAATATGCAATGCTAGTTCCTGGAAGGATAGATCAGAGCTGTCATTAACATTAATATGGCTGATATTATCCATAAGTAAATTTAAATTATTTTATTATTGAATGTGTCAGAAATGGATGATTCAGGCTTGGTTTTTGCATACCTACCCATTTGAATTTCATTTACTGAGGAAATGTTTCTAATTTGAAAGTTTAGTCTTATTTGGGATAGTATACCTGTTAATTATTTGAGTACAGTTGACACACAATGTTACCTTAGTTTCAGATGTACAACATAGAGATTCTATTTCTCTATATGTTATGCAGTGCTCACCACAAGTCACATCTGTCATCATACAATGCTATTACAATATTATTCATAGGAACAGTTGTGGCTGGTGCCATTCATGTCTGTCCTCTTGTTTTAAACTCTCACATGAAGCCTAGAGCTGCTGCAACCTTCATGCCACCATGATAGAAAGGATAAGAGAAACCCTGAAATTCTGAGACCATTATCACTGAGCTTTTTTTTTCTGATTTTTTAAGATATAATTGACATATAACATTACATTAGTTTCCAGTGTACCTGATTCGATATTTCTATATAATGTGAGGTGATCATCGCAGTAAATCTAGTTAACATCCATCACCACTCATAATTACAAATATTAGCTCTTGGACTCATGTCACAAGTCACCAACTTCCTTTTTTCTTCATATATGAAAAATATTGACTTCTTTTTATTTAAGAAATGGTAAGTCAGGATTGATTCTTACTTATACTGACATTATAGAAAGCTAACTGTATTTTTAACTTGTGCAATACTTTCTATTGTTTTGTTTCAGGTTGGCTATTTGAATGAGCAAATTTTCTTTTATTTGTGTTAGGGCTGTGGTTAGAATTATGCTGTTCATGAAAAGCAGAAAAAGCTGTGATTTCTTATAAAATTCATAACATCAAAACAGCAATCAGGTTAATTCAAGTTAGGAGAATTAGTGTTACCAGGATAATTCAACATGCTATCAGAAGTTTCTAAGCTAATTCAATAAACTTTCATTTCATTTAGCTAGCAGAGATTTCGCTGTATCTCATGCATACAGACAATAGGTGTGCTAAAAAGAAGTATCCTTAAAACAGAAAGTATGTTATAGGTATGCAATTAACATTATGTATATGTTAATATAAATTCTTGTCCCCATTCACTTTTGTTTTCACTTTATAATGATTATAATAATAAGCCTAAATCTCCAATTAAAAACTTTATTTCACATAAGGTTTGTAAAGCTAAGTTCATTAAAGATAGAATAAACAAATACACATAATGATAATAACAATAATAATAATAATTATAGCTGAAACTTATTGAGTGCTTAGTATGTTCTGGATGCTGATGTAAGTGATTTACATACAAATCAATTACAAACTTATGAATCCAGTACTAATATTATCCCACCTTTACAGATGAGGAAACAGGCACAAAGAGATAAAGTAACTTGCTCAATATCACACAGTGGATTCTAGAGTTTAAACTGATGCAGTCCATTAGCAGAACCTGTTTGCTTATCATCTGCAAAGTGTCTCATTTTTTTCTTTGTATAGAGATGGGATATTTGTGGACAGAAGAATCACTTCACTTCATAGACCTAGCTCAGTCTTGAAAGAGGGATTGTCTGAGATACCTTAAAAATGGAAACACAAATTGGGATTCACAAAAACTTTGCTTCTCCAATAGACTATGGGAATTCGTAACCAACCTTCTCCATTATTGTACAAAAACATCTGGGGCAGTTGTAAAGAATGAACAGATTGATTTGTTAGCATTCATCTCTCAGTCTTAGAAAGTATGGATTTAGTTTCTCAGTGACTTCGTAAGGACCCAGTCAACTGGAAGTTAATCCTTTTCCCCCTCCCTACTTCCTTCTATCCTTTCTTCCTCTTTCCTTTCTTTCATCTTTCCTTCCATTAGAAAAGATTCTGGAAATTTGGAAATGAATTTGATAATATCCCATGATTGTATTATTTTTAAAAAGAAGAGAAAAAGAATCTATTTGTCCTAAAAATATTAGATCTGCTAATTTTTCACATATACTGTAATTTTTTTTTATTTTAATACTATAGAAAAATTTTTAAAACTTCATTTCTTAAAGCTTAAATTTTAGTTGAAAAAGCCCAAGTTGAGTAACTTCCTACAGGAAGAAAAAATTGAGGAATTTCTGGAGTGAGAAAAAATAGGTAGTCTCGAAAGTCAAAGGATGAAATAGAGAACGCATAAAGAATCTTCTCATTGAGCATTAAAAATGAATATTTAGCATTTGAGTAGAGCTAGGTCTAAGGAAAGCGATATCATGCACAGTGGGTGTGATAAAGTTGTTGGTGGCCTGATATATTGCAAGTGTTTTGTCACATATAGCACTGCATTCTTTAAAGATGTCTAATACAAAAAAAAAAAAAAATCTCAAGTGAATTTATTGACTAAAACCAGTTCCACAGAACCAATTAGTATCTTACACAGGCTGCCCTGCAAGGCTTATGAGGCCATCCATCACCTGTCCATTTAACTATTTAGCATTCGTTCCAGCAATTTGTCACCATGTCAGAATGCTAGCATTTCAGAATGGGAGTTTTGGGGTTGAAAGAAATCTAACTCAGATACTGCAGATATTTCTCCTTTAATAAGACTTACAGAAGATTTATGTTTCTATTATACTTAACCTTAAACATCTTGTCTGGAGGATGAGGTTAATTCCTTGTACTGCAGATTGTTCAAATTTATATTAGTCATTTTATGTGAATTTAAAAATACTATGCAAAATGGAATTATTTTATATTTAACAGTTCAGAGTGCTAACATTACAAAGCACCTTACTTACCTCACAGCTTCAGTGATTACATTTTGACTACTTTTCCAATTCAGTCATTTGCTTTTATATTCATTTCTCATACCTTTCTTAATTTCACACTACTGAATGAATTACATTGTATTTACCACTGAATGAAGAGACAATATCTGCATTGCTCTTACCACTGTGCAGCTCAGGTAGACTTGGAATTCTAGAAATATTTAATGGTGGAAAAATCACGGCAGCATTTGATTTAAATTACATATAATTTACAATCAAATGTGCACCCATTTCAAGCACAGAATATTAATTATAAAGCTTGGTTGTTTATTACAGATCATAGTCAACTGCTTAATTTTTCTCTCATAAAATGCCAAATAAATACTACAATAGTATAAATTGAAACATGCTGGCCTCTAATGTAGAGTAAATTGACCAGAATCACAGAGTAGAGGACTATAGCAAAAATATAATTTATAAAATGGGTCCATATAGTAAAACAATTGTAGAAAAATATAAGTTCTACATATTGTTTCAAAGACCAGCCATGTCACTACCTTAAACATGTCAATCAAATGAAAAATATTCAGGTATCTAACCTTTAGAATTGATTGAAAAATAGGATGCATCTTTTACTGTTGAAAACAGATATGCAGCTGGTCTCTTTTTCCAACTACCCTATAAGTTCACCTGATTAAGATTTCTAATGCAAAAGAGATAGGCTAGATGCTGGGAACTCAAATGCCATCTCCTCATCTGAATGCTGTTAAGCAGTTCCCATGGCATTTCTCACAGCCTTTCAATGTGTGCTTGTCACTAAACTCAATCCCAGAGATAAAACAGAAAATGTAGACTCCTGAGGGAGGAGGCTTGAGTAAAAAGCTTTCCTGAAGTCCTCAGTGTGCTATGCTTCTGTCTACCACTAAAGCTTCAACCAGCAATCTGTGTCCTCCCTCTCACCATATACAACCGAGTTTGACATGGATGGGTATTAGTAAGGAATGCACAATAAAAATGTATATGACTAGGTGTGCACACATGCATACATGCATACAACTAATCTCCATGTTTAAGACATTCAAACCCCATCATCCATATCCATTCCTGACAATGTATGTTGTTACTTAGAAAATACATTTAACTACTAAAGCAGCTTTTAAAGCGTATAGAAAAAGAGAAAAATATTTTCAAGGATTATTGGTTCAATATTATATATATTATATATTATATTATATTAAATTATATTATATTATATATCCATACACAGATATATTACATTTCCACAAGTTTTTGCAATTCTTATTTTCAAAATGAGGCTAAAAAGAAATAATCTTACAGATATATTTTCCATTGGTATCTAAAATAATAACATTAAGATATTTCTTAAGGATTCATCAAATAAAAATAAGCTATTTGGCCAAATTATTTAGCTTAAATCTTCATAAAATAGGCTAGCAGAGGTTATAAATTATCAGAGGCTATAAAGTAACTTATCAGAAGTAGGCAGCCTGAAATATAACTCTTAAAGAAGAAACAATACTCAAGAAATTCTTGAGAAATTGTCTCTTTATGAGTACGAAGGTTGGAAAGAAGAGAGAAAGAGAGGGTGGGAGGTAATAGAGTTAATAATGAACAAAGTAAATAAAAATGTCTTGGGCACACCTATGGAAACTACAAAATGGGAAGGGCATACTCTGCTGACTCAAAGAAGTAATGGTGATCTTTGCTGGTTTTGGTTATGCTGTTGTTTTTGTTTCAGAAAAATTAATTCTCTATGTAATTACAAGATAGTTTGGTTTTCTCATGAGCTTTCAAGTAAGAATAAGTACTAGGATTGAATGAAGGGGGAGTGGCTTGTGTACAAGTGTTGATTGATTTCTTAATCTACTTTAACATAGGGATCCAAAAGAGTATTGTTTCTGTACATATATCTTACCAAATTCACAGACATAGCAACTACACAGAGATTACCTCTGGGGAGAGAGGACTATTTTGTTTAATAAATATACTACTACTACTACTAACAATAATAATGATACTAACTACTAATAATACTAATAATACTACTAACTACACTCCAGCCTCTGCTTTTTATATATCATATCATATATATGATATCACATCATATATATCATATCATAACTTGTTCAATACATTCACCATCTCTAAAAACAAAGTATCACAGGGCAAGGGGTATGATTTGAGCCCAGAAAGGTCTCTAGTTACTATCCTCTTAAGCATTAGAGTAAGCTCCTCCTAACTGCCTATGCTATTATAGAAGCAAAGAGAGAAACTATCATTAATTGAGTTCTTTCATTTTTACTTGATAGCAACTTTATATATACTATCTTATTTAATACTTCTCAAAATCCTGTTAAGTCATTATTATTGTCCCAGTTAAATTAAAATAACTTATCAGAGGTTATAGCATGAGTAATTGATAGAGGAGATACTCAAATCTAGGTCTGTCTGATCTCAAAGCACATATTTGATTGCCTTTTCAACCAGTTAACAGAATACTATTGCCTGTACAAACCCTCTGTTTTAATCTTAATTTCACATGCAGTCTTTCTGGGACCTTAAAACTGTATAAAGAAGCATAAATTAAGATGATGGCTACCCCATTGTCCTTATGGTGATAAGAAATCTTTGGGTTATATGGGTACACATATTTCTCAAATGAAAATATGATTTATACTATATATCTTTGATAAGTATTATTTTAGAAATTTATGTTAAAGCTTGGAAAAGAGTAAGCCTAACATGAATGTAGATTTTTTTTCTTCTTATAAAAATCAACTTGGAGTGGCCATCTTAAATTTTCTTTAAAAGTCTTCAAGGAAGAAGAAAGAAAGAAATTTTCACCATGAGCCATAGACAATGCAAGGCTTAATTAAATAATGAATATATGTGTATAAATATAAAGCTATTGCTTTAGATAAGCCCATGGTTTTATTTTAAGGCAAGCTGAAAGAGAGCTCCTTGAGGGCTTGGTTCTCTCCTATTGCACATGATATTTTTAGGATCAATAATGGTGACTGGCACATATCATGTGCTTGGACTCACTATGTGCTGAAAGAGAGGGCTCAGCATAGTCATGGCTAAAGCATGTGAACAGTGGAAAAACATCCTTTATTAAGTATACCAATTAGAAGATTCTAGAAGCTACATTTGTCAATGGGACAATTTCTAACTTTGCTGGATGAGGCATAGTGGGAATATACAGAGATGTAAAAGGGAAAACAGTCCCAAGTCTAGGGCTGTAATCTCTTAGTAGAGATCTTTAAACTCTTCTAGAACTTTGGTGTCTGGGGCATTACCATACTGTGGTAACATATCACCAATAATTAGGTGGTAGGATCTATATAGAATAATTTGCTAAGAAGAACCTCAAAATTATATTTGAAGAGAAAGCAGGGAGAAAAGTGCTGAATATGATCTAAACAGATACAGAGAAAATTGTGTATGTGTGCTTGTGTGTGTGTGTGCGCATGGCATATATAGGTGTGGTTGCTTTAAATATCAATGTTTTTCCCTTCCCCTATAAGTAACATTTGACTTAAGCCAGAGCTAATATTGTCAAATGAGCAAACATTCATGGATAAATGCCTCACATCTGGCAAAGTGAAGTTAGCTGACATTTACTTCATACAAAGGAACAAGGATTAAGTCAGACAGAATCTCATAGGATCTAATATTGGTGTCTTTTTTTCTCAGTTTTTTAGTTGTTTTTGAAGAAAAGTAGGGAAATTCGTTATCAACTAGAAGGTTAAAGGGGGAAATCATATATTATATTTTTAACTTACTTGTCCTAGTCTATCAATAGATATGTATTGTAAAAAAATGAAAAGTACAGACATGAATTGTAGATAATTCGGAAAATGCAGGAACATGTTTTAAAAAAAAAGGGAAAATGGTTCATGACTCCTTAATTCAGGGAGAAGCACTCTTTTTTTTTTTTTTTTTTTTTTGCGAGAGAGAGAATGAGAGACAGAGAGCATGAGAGGGGAAGGGTCAGAGGGAGAAACAGACCCCCCGCTGAGCAAGGAGCCCGATGCGGGACTCGATCCCGGGACTCCAGGATCATGACCTGAGCCGAAGGCAGTCGCTTAACCAACTGAGCCACCCAGGCGCCCAGGGAGAAGCACTCTTAATATGTTGTGTTTTTTCACAGTATTTTCTGTGTGTGGACAGAGATGATAGATATGTTAAAAGAAAGAAAACTAGACCTAGATAGATGATAGATAGGTAGATAGATAGATGGTTTGATTTACATGTATGCATAAATATTATTTTTTACAAAACTAGTATCAAATTACATAAACTCCTTGTGACATGCATTTAATTTCAAATATATCCTAAATATTTTCTGATATAATTTCATAGTTTTATAAAACTGTTAAAATTATTTCATAATATTCCATCATAATTATTTTATCTTATAACAATAAGGTGCCATTAAAGAAAATTTACAAGTGCATTTTCAAAAGATCACTTTGAATATACCTTGGAGAATGGAATTTTGCTTAAGAGTGCATGTTGTAACAGAGAAATGTGGCAGGAATCTAGACAAGAAATGTTGGAGAGATAAACCAGTGTTATGAATGTGAGGATGGGGGAAATTGAAAGATTAAGAGGAATAAAGAATGATGTGGGTAACTGGGCAGATGGATGGTGGTGTTTCATTGTTTTTGGGGAGACAGGAAAAGAAGTTATATTGTTTTTAGAGGAAGTCAACATGTAGTGATCACTTCAATTGATGCAAAAGGAAATCAGAGTAAAGTAAACAATATTGGTAAAAATTAAGAATGAAAATTGAAATTAAGAATAATGTAATATTTTGGATAAAAAAGTTGAAGATAATAGGAAGCCAAATGAGAAAGACAGTAAAGGGCCTAGAAAATGATTGATTATGATTTCATAACCTTATAAGAAAAAGTTTAAAAATGCTAGGAAGGATAACAGGTTATAACCAGAGTGAATTTTTGATGCGTTTTATAGAATGTGGGTGGTATATATGGAAGTTAAAAAGCATGATAATAAAATAACCAAAATCCCAAATCCAATGGAAGAATTAAAACATCACCAGAATCATTGAATAAATTCATGTTTTCTTCTTCTATGCCATCCTCATATCCTCTAGAGGTTAAGTATTTTCTGGACTTTCACATTTATTATTATCTGGCTTTTTAAAATATATATTCATACCTAATGCATGTTTTCCATTTTTCTATTTAGCATCAAATCTAACCCTTCAACTATGCAACAACAATTAGTCATGTTTTTGACTAATATAAGGTAATATCCATTACAGGTGAAAGAGCTCTATCTCTGCAAAGAGGGCAGACATGAAGTCTCAACAATCATGGTAGCCATCTCAGTTCCAGAGATTCCAAGCAATATGCATTCTTTTTTACCAGTCATGTATGTGGCTTCTAGTGATTTTTTCATGATCTATGAAAGTAAAGTATCACTAAAAATCCTCTTTCTAAATGGGAAGAAAAGAGGGGTATTGAAATAATCATACACATAAACAGATAGATAAAAATTTGTTTGAGGTATACCTAACAGAAATACACATTGATAATGCAGATCATATTTTGTAATTAGTCAAAAACTTATAGTTGATATTTATCATTTCCTCTCTTTTTTTTACCTACATCATTTTCCATCACCCTCAGTTAACCTCTCAGCTGGTTAGGATCCTCTACTTGATGGGATAATTTAACTAATTTTTGAAGTATCTAAGTCCTTTATAATCTTGCATTTATTGAATTACTATCTTTTTCCACTGACATCTATCATTTATCATAAAAGTACCAAGAAGTGCCAGTAAAACATTTAGGTTACATTCAGAGTTTTCCCCACCTCCAATGAGTACCAGGCAGCCTTATTTCCTCTTGATACCTGCAATCGATCACCCTGTTCTATCTATTGGCTCAAGAGCATGAGGAGCCTGCTGGCAATCTCAACTTAAAAGAAGAAAACCCCTGTTGTATACCATTTTGAAAAATTTTTCCCATTAAGGTTTAAGAATTTAAAACAAAAAGAGCCCAAGATTGCAGGAAAAGAAAGCAAAAGTTTTGCAAGCTAATAGTTACATGGTATAGTAGAGGGACCACTCACTCTGTCCTTAGGTCTCAGAAATGTGTATTCTGGCTGTAGAAACCACACCCTAATTGTCATTGTTTTAAGGCATATACTACATTATATAGGACAGTACCCCGACTTCACTGGATATTATTTTTGTCAGGTGCCGTAATTGAATCTTCCATAATTATATCAGGCTAGCTGACTCTAATGATGGTCAATTTGATATAATCTGTGAAATCCATGATCCATGAGCATTGGCTTTTGTTTCTTTTCTTTGTTTTTGTTTGTTTGTTTCTAAGAAATGTGTTATTTGGTTACAGCAATGCAGTTTGTGCTATTAGGATTGTAAATGGCTTCCTAAAACTGAATAGTGGTAGTGACAGAAGCATTGTTACAGGAAGGGAAAGAATATCAAATTCATATCCTGTCTTCCCTCCATAATCTTTCACCAGTAGACTGTCTGATCTATCTATGAAAGGGCCACATCAGGGGCTTAGTAGCCTTGATACTTAGATATGAGTAGTGAAATCATCTTTAGTGTTGGGGAGCTCAGTTATTGGGCCTATGCATAGCTTGCATTTTTACACCACGACCACTTTGTTAGATGGATAAGGAATGAGGTAATTGACATCCAAAACATGGGTTACTTTATCTGATGGAAAACGTCATTTTTATTAAATCTTTTTGGTGAGTACTAACCAGGGGAAATTACACTCCTAGATTATGCCCATTCAGAGAAGTCAATTCACATGATTTGTATAATACTTCCTTATCACTGAATCTTGTTTGTCTCAAGTCCCTGATCAATTAGCAAATTGCTACTGCCCATGAATCCATGAAAACTCATTCCTTTGGCTATCACTTCTTCCAGGCAAAGCAGACAATCAGATATACTAGATATACTGCCTGAAGTTTTGCTCACCTGAAGAAATTCTATTTGCCACTGTCTTTCAGGACCACCCTGAATAGAGTTGTAATATGATTTTGGACTACAGTTGCCTCATGAACAACATAGAAGTTAGGGATGCCGATGGCCATGTAGTTGAAAAATCTGCATGTAACTTTTGACTCCCCCAAAACTTAACTCTGATAGCCTACTGTTGACCAGAAGCCTTACCAATAACATGAAGAATGAATAACACTATTTTGTATGTTATATGTGTTATATATATTGTATTCTTACAATGGAGTAGGCTAGAGAAAAGACAATGTTATTAACAAAATCCTAGGGAAGAGAAAATACTTTTACAATACTATACTGCATTTATCAAGAAAAATTCTGTCTCTAAGTAGACCCTCACAGTTCAAACCTGTGTTGTGCAAAGGTCAGCTGTACTATAATCTAGTGCTAGCATATCAATCTATAAACCAGATTTGAGAAATTTTTCTTCCTCCATCAACTGATAATAAAGAATTGCTCATGAAATCATAGACATTAGTGTAGGAGTAGTTTTGCTGAAGTCTGAATTACTTACTCGTACAATTTCTTTGTGTCTTCAAAATCTACTCAAGGACTATCTAACATATACTATTTCTCTTTAATAAGGGATTGCTTCTGTATGCCCCCCTATGGCTCGGCAGATCACATAGCACTTAGTTTAAATGGGCAGCTAAGTCGCATAATCACTGTGACTCAATAGCCAAATCTTCAGATTCTATGGCAGTCCAATAAAAAAAAAAAAAAAAACCTGTTATTTAAAAAGAAAATGATCTCTTAAGTCCTCTCATGTTACCATCCCAGGTTTGAGACCTTTCAAACTAATTCCCTAACATTTACATGAAAGAATTAGTGAGGTCATTGGAGCCCGTATCATTAGCAGCATATCCTACTATCAACACAGCCACCAAATAACTTTTTTGAGAGAGTTGGCTTGGTCTTATGTTTTCTCAATGCCTTTGTGAATAAATTGGCTTCTAAGCTCTTTTAAGAGACACAGTTCAGATTAGGATGAGCAGTGGTACATAATCTACTCTAACATTTCTATTTTCTTGAGTATTTTAATTATTTCCCTGCACATTATGCTAGAAAGATTCTGGCATGCCAACTTCATTTCATATAGACCACTTTTGAATCCAGGTATCAATCAGCCAACCAAGATCACTCCTAGCATCCTGAAGCTAGAATATTAAATCCAAAATCTCATATAAATGTCTCATATGAATAAATTTGGTCTGATCCAATGTTATAATTCCTTTATAATTCATCCTTCTCAACTAATACCCTAAGATTTCATTTTCACATATATTCTCGGATACCTGACAATAAAAACCAGTAATGTCTCACAATTATTTTGCTGTGTAAGCTTTCTCTCCATGAAGCACAAGTTGTGATACTCTCCTTAGACAGTGATAAATTCTGATAGTTTCAACAAAGTTGGTGGAGGTGAGTCTTAGAGAGAGTAGACAACTTTCTTATGAGGCAACTGCCTCTAATCAGGTCATTATAGAGTCTTTCAGGCTAGTCTCCAAAGATATTGGTACATGAGGCTATTTCTGGTGATGAGGAACATTAAAGGGGAATTGGGAGTTCCAAGGTTCTCAGCTTCATCTAATCTAGTTCCTCCCAAATTTCCTATATTCCAGGTTTCAGCATCCTATTCCATCCCAGATAATGCCCTCATCTTAATATAGGAGATGTAGTGAAGTTTTACAACTCATGAAGTCATTTTGCAACCCAAACAATATGTTTGGGGGCCTATCAGAAGCCACTACCACCTTCAGGGCTGGAGGGATAATGGAAACAGGTAATATTATTATAGGTCCCAGAGCCTTTGTTGAGACTGCTTTGTAGAGCTGAGGCCAAAGAGAGATTGAGCCATGGAATAGAGATAGCTTCTATTTAGGTACCATAGGAAGAACATTGAGAAGAAGAAATATTTTGGCTTGGAGAAAGCTTCGTCATACTCTCAAATCATCCAACAGCCCTTCTGATTTGCTATACATACCAAGAAGTCAGCAGACATATGACATATGATGTGTTACAGAGAAAAGGTGGGAGACTGTGGACAATTATCTTAAAAGCAAATATTTAGTTGTCCAACATAATACCACAACATATTTAGCCAATCTTCTATGTTGGACATTTGGGTTGTTTTCAGAACATATTTTAATGAAAAATAAGCGGGATAAATAAAAATGACTGTTTTTGGCACATATGAAATGTTTTCTCCAGTGTATATGCCTATAATAGGATTACCACATTTTCAAATTCACAAAATAATGTGAAATGCTTGAACTATTTCATCGTTTCTCTAATTATATAAGAGTTTTTGTTACTTTACATCCTTGCCAAAATTTTTGCAAATTTGGAGATATAAAATCATAACTCAGTGTGGTCTAAGAGTGGACACATTTTTTTTTTCAAAATTAGAGCTGTGAGGGCTCATATGGCAGAAGAAAAGTGTTGGTAAAAAACCCTCTAGATGAGGAAGCCAAAGATTTGAGAGACTAGGATATTTTCTGAGTCATCACCATAGATTATAAAGCCACCCAGATGATAGCAAGACTAGAGATAAATAAAGTGGTAGAAGCAGGTTCTAATGTCTGAAATTTACTTTCTGATGTTATAATATTAATTTTTGGACTAGATGAGACATTTGTAAAATAAGAAAGATACACCTAAACTTTAAATGATAATTGGATATTCTCTCTATTGGAAAACAAGCAACCTTCACTAGAATGAACACCAGCAGACAGTGTTGTTTCCAGGTAGATCAGAGTTCAGTGAAGGTGTAATATTGGGAAAAAATGGTAAAGAGGTAAAGAAAATAGGGGACATTTGTATTGTGTTTTGAAATAGTATTTATAATAGTTTGTTTTAATTATATTTCTAGGTGATTTGAAGCTATGCCAAGACAAATGTCTTATACTAGAACATGCCTTTTTAGAGCTCTTCAGTCATTTTTTCAGGCTAAGATATCTATATCTATCTACATTTATAGATAGATATAGATATATATTTAAGTTACATACAGTCATAGGGCTTAATACTCTTTCATTTCTAATATTCACATGATAAGTAGTCAGGGAGTGAAATTCTTGGGTCACAAATATTTTCCTTAAAACTAGGTAGATGAATTATTGTTTTAGCATTTCCTTCATTTAATGTTACAGATGAGAATATTAAGGGACCCCTAATTTTATTCCTTTGTAGATATCCTACAGGTTTTCCCTTTCTCATTTTTATACTTTCTGATTAGAGTTTTATACAATTATTTCTGTATTCTTGAAATTTAAAGAAAGTCACCATAATTTATGTAGACAGGGGTATAGTTCTATTAATCTTCCCTCAAACCCTGCTGAACCCTTTCAAACTACAGACATGTGACATTCTTTGACTTTTTTTTATTGTATTTCTTACTATAGCTTCAATTCCACTGTGCTCTGAGGTCTCTCTAGGGAGCACCAATTATCTCAAGGTTTAATGCTGGTTCTTAGGGCTCTAAACCTATCCTCTTTGCTTGTTATTTTTCATTCCTTTGCCCCATCTTCCTCATTCTGGGATATATTTTTCCCTCATATCACTTTCTATAGTATCAACTCAGTTATTTCTTTTTCCAAAGGAAAAGGGACTTTTCTCCCTGCTGCTGCATTTAATTTAATTTCGGTATTTTCCTATCTCATCCATCTCTGTTTTATTTCAATCTGACTCTCAGCCAGAACTTTTGTCATGTGTCTTTTGTCTTATCATTCCCCATTTCATCTCCTGTTACAGAGGATCCAAATTATATTGAATTACATTGAAAGCACAGATAGATGCATTCTAGCATTTCTTCTTTTTCTTACAGCAAGATTTTTTTCAAAGCTTCTTTCTTTTTTCTTACCCTTAATGGTATAACCATTTTTTTCTTCCTTTTTGTCATTGTGGAATCTTTTTATAGGCTAAACATGAGGGGTTTCATTCTTCTGTATTTTATATTAATACTAGAAAGATCTGTTCAGGGATATCATTTGTACCGAGTTGAAAAGTTCTCCTGCTGTTCCCTCATTCCTCTGGTATATTGCTGTTAGAATATGCATCACAGGCAGAGTGATACAAAGCCCTGTTTCAAATGTTTCTCATGTACAGGTTCATGAAAGTTTGGCATTTGCCATTCTGAAAATCTACAGTGGAATAGCTTACCCTGTTTTTACTGGGCTATAGTTGATGAAATTGTCAAACTTATTGCTCTAAAAAATAAGACTAAATTTGAGTTAAACAAAATGTGAGCTACAATATGTTTATATGTTAATATTCTTCCCCTCCTCTTTTTAAAAAATCTCTATCATTTTTTCTGACATTTGTATTTCATATCTATATGAGCTCCCTGTTTATGATGACAGACTCAAGGAATCAGTAATTGTGGGGGATTTTAACACCCCCCTCACTGAAATGGACAGATCATCTAAGCAAAAGATCAACAAGAAAATAAAGACTTTAAATGACACACTGGACCAAGTGGACTTCACAGATGTATTCAGAACATTCCAACCCAAAGCAACAGAATACACATTCTTTTCTAGTGCCCATGGAACATTCTCCAGAATAGATCACATCCTAGGTCACAAATCAGGTCTCAACTGGTACCAAAAGATTGGTATCATTCCCTGCATATTTTCAGACCACAATGCTTTGAACTTAGAACTCAGTCAAAAGAGGAAAGTCAGAAAGAACTCAAATACATGGAGGCTAAAGAGCATCCCACTAAAGAATGAATGGGTCAGCCAGGGAATTAAAGAAGAATTTAAAAAAATCATGGAAACAAATGAAAATGAAAACACAACTGTTCAAAATCTTGCGGATGTGGCAAAGGTGGTCCTAAGAGGAAAGTATATAGCAATACAAGCCTTTCTCAAGAAACAAGAAAGGTCTCAAATACATAACCTAACCCTACACCTAAAGGAGCTGGAGAAAGAACAGCAAATAGAGCCTAAACCCAGCAGGAGAAGAAAAATAATAAAGATCAGAGCAGAAATCAATGAAATAGAAACCAAAAGAACAGTAGAACAGATCAACGAAACTAGGAGCTGGTTCTTTGAAAGAATTAGTAAGAGTGATAAACCCCTGGCCAGACTTATCAAAAAGAAAAGAGAAATGACCCAAATAAATAAAATCATGAATGAAAGAGGAGAGATCACAACCAATACCAAAGCAATACAAAGAATTATAAGAACATATTATGAGCAACTCTATGCCAGCAAATTAGATAATCTGGAAGAAATGGATGCATTCCTAGAGATGTATAAACTACCAAAACTGAACCAGGAAGAAATAGAAAACCTGAACAGACCTATAACCACTAAGGAAATTGAAGCAGTCATCAAAAATCTCCTAACAATCAAAAGCCCAGGGCCAGATGGCTTCCCAGGGGAATTCTACCACACATTTAAAGAAGAATTAATACCTGGGGCACCTGGGTGGCTCAGTTGTTAAGCATCTGCCTTCGGCTCAGGTCATGGTCCCAGGGTCCTGGGATCGAGCCCTGCATCGGGCTCCCTGCTCCATGGGAAGCCTGCTTCTCCCTCTCCCACTCCCCCTGCTTGTGTTCCCTCTCTAGCTCTCTCTCTCTCTCTGTCAAATAAATAAATAAAATCTTTAAAAAAAAAAAAAAAAAGAATTAATACCTATTCTTCTGAAACTGTTCCAAAAAATAGAAATGGAAGGAAAACTTCCAAACTCATTTTATGAGGCCACCATTACCTTGATCCCAAAACCAGACAAAGACCCCCTCAAAAAGGAGAATTACAGACCAATATCCTTGATGAACATGGATGCAAAAATTCTCACCAAAATACTAGCCAGTGGGATCCAACAGTACATTAAAAGGATTATTCACCACGACCAAGTGGGATTTATCCCTGGGCTGCAAGGTTGGTTCAACATCCACAAATCGATCAATGTGATACAATACATTAGTAAAAGAAAGAACAAGAAACATATGATCCTCTCAATAGATGCAGAAAAAGCATTTGACAAAGTACAGCATCCTTTCTTGATCAAAACTCTTCATGGTATAGGGATAGAGGGTACCTGAATATCATAAAAGCCATCTATGAAAAACCCACAGCGAATATCATTCTCAATGGGGAAGAACTGAGAGTTTTCGCCCTAAGGTCAGTAACACGGCAGGGATGTCCACTACCACCACTGCTATTCAACATTGTATTAGAAGTCCTAGCCACAGCAAACAGAAAACAAAAAGAAATAAAAGGCATCCGAATTGGCAAAGAAGAAGTCAAACTCTCACTGTTTGCAGATAATATGATACTTTATGTGGAAAACCCAAAAGACTCCACCCCAAAACTGCTAGAACTCATACAGGAATTCAGTACATTGGCAGGATATAAAATCAATGCACAAAAGTCAGTGGCATTCCTATACACCAACAACAAGACAGAAGAAAGAGAAATTAAGGAGTCGATCCCATTTACGATTGCACCCAAAACCATAAGATACCTAGGCATAAATCTAACCAAAGAGGCAAAGGATCTATACTCAGAAAACTATAAAATACTCATGAAGGAAATTGAGGAAGACAAAAAGAAATGGAAAAACGTCCCATGCTCATGGATTGGAAGAACAAATATTGTGAAGATGTCAATGCTACCTAGAGCAATCTACACATTCAATGCAATCCCCATCAAAATACTATCCACTTTTTTCAAAGAAATGGAACAAATCATCCTAAAATTTGTATGGAACCAGAAAAGACCCCAAATAGCCAGAAGAATGTTCAAAAAGAAAAGCAAAGCTGGCGGCATCACAATTCCAGACTTCCAGCTCTATTACAAAGCTGTCATCATCAAGACAGTATGGTACTGGCACAAAAATAGACACATCGATCAATGGAACAGAATAGAGAGCCCAGAAATGGACCCTCAACTCTATGGTCAACTAATCTTTGACAAAGCAGGAAAGAATGTCCAATGGAAAAAAGACAGTCTCTTCAACAAATGGTGCTGGGGAAATTGGACAGCCACATGCAGAAGAGTGAAACTGGACCACTTCCTTACACCACACACAAAAATAGACTCCAAATGGTTGAAAGACCTCAATGTGAGACAGGAGTCCATCAGAATCCTAAAGGAGAACACAGGCAGCAACCTCTTCGACTTCAGCCGCAGCAACTTCTTCCTAGAAACATCGCCAAAGGCAAGGGAAGCAAGGGCAAAAATGAACTATTGGGATTTCATCAAGATAAAAAGCTTTTGCACAGCAAAAGAAACAGTCAACAAAACCAAAAGACAACCAACAGAATAGGAGAAGATATTTGCAAATGACATATCAGATAAAGGGCTAGTATCCAAAATCTATAAAGATCTTCTTAAACTCAACACCCAAAGAACAAATGATCCAATCAAGAAACGGGCAGAAGACATGAACAGGCATTTTTCCAAAGAAGACATCCAAATGGCCAACAGACACATGAAAAAGTGCTCAACATCACTCGGCATAAGAGAAATCCAAATCAAAACCTCAATGAGATACCACCTCACACCAGTCAGAATGGCTAAAATTAACAAGTCAGGAAACGACAGATGTTGGCGGGGATGCAGAGAAAGGGGAACCCTCCTCCACTGTTGGTGGGAATGCAAGCTGGTGCAGCCACTCTGGAAAACAGTATGGAGGTTCCTCAAAAAGTTGAAAATAGAGCTACCATATGATCCAGCAATTGCACTACTGGGTATTTACCCCAAAGATACAAATGTAGGGATCTGAAGGTGTACGTGCACCCTGATGTTTATAGCAGCAATGTCCACGATAGCCAAACTATGAAAAGAGCCAAGATGTCCATCGACAGATGAATGGATAAAGAAGAAGTGGTATATATATACAATGGAATATTATGCAGCCATCAAAAGGAATGAAATCTTGACATTTGTAATGATGTGGATGGAACTGGGGGGTATTATGCTGAACGAAATAAGTCAATCAGAGAAGGACATGTATCATATGACCTCACTGATATGAGGAATTCTTAATCTCAGGAAACAAACTGAGGGTTACTGGAGTGGTGGGGGGTGGGAGGGATGGGGTGGCTGGGTGATAGACATTGGGGAGGGTATGTGCTATGGTGAGCGCTGTGAACTGTGTAAGACTGTTGAATCACAGACCTGTACCTCTGAAACAAATAATACATTATATGTTAAAAAAAAAAAAAAAGATAGCAGGAAGTGAAAAATGAAGGGGGGGAAATCGGAGGGGGAGACGAACCATGAGAGACTATGGACTCAGAAACAAACTGAGGGTTCTAGAGGGGAGGGGGGTGGGGGGATGGGTTAGCCTGGTGATGGGTATTAAAGAGGGCACGTTCTGCAGGGAGCACTGGGTGTTATATGCAAACAATGAATCATGGAACACTACATCAAAAACTAATGGTGTAATGTATGGTGATTAACATTAATATAATAAAAAAAAGGAATCAAGGAATCAAAACAATAAAATCTGTAGCTGAGTAACAGGGCATTTGGGATTACAGCAAAGATGCATTCAGAAAACATTGAAAACTAGAACATTCTTTATCTTCAGCATCAACTTCAGCCAGGGAATCAGCAGAGGCCAGAAGCCTGGCTCAGGAAGAGTTATGTATTTTCTCATGTCACAAAAAGATGAGGGCGAGAAGTTATAAAGATATGCAGACACTCAGTCATACATCAAGTGTATAGTTGCTTTGGAATCTTCAGTGTGCTAGTGATGTCTCCCTCTTGAACATAAAATGGATGCAACCTTTCTCAGCATCATATTTAGGAACAACTATGGTTTACCATGAGGAAATGGGCACTCTGGTGACTATCTTTTTATTGTATAGGAAAACATTTCCCAGAAGTTGCCCAGCAAGATTCCATTGGTCAGAAATTCGTCCTATTGCATTCATTAACAAAAAAAGAAAGACAAAGAAAGTACATATACAGCATTTTTAACCTCTGAAATGAAAGCCAGCCTCTACTAGCAAGGAAGAATGGCACACATCGGTTCATGGACTTATGTCATGGAGAACCAGAGAGGAATATATCTTTTTGTGGGATTGAGAACTATTCAAATGTACCATCTTGCTCTGAACCTCTAGGACTATCACCAATAAAGCCAATAGTCTTTTTTTTTTTTTAATTCCCAAACAAAAAGGATGCTTAGAACCAATTGATTCCAAAGATTTTAGAGGACTGGCATGTAGGTTTTTCCTACTGGTGTGGCAAATAGGCTAATCTGTTATCTTTGAACCATGTTTTGAACATTATTTAAATTAACATATCCAAATGTGTCAAGGAATCCTGAACCCACCCCCTAAAATTTTATTGTCTAGGGTTTTAAAAACATGTCTCTATGTCCAGACTGATACAAAACCTAGAACAAGGAAAAAGCAAAATTATTTTAATTTCATGTGACTTTGTTGTTGCTCTACTAAACAGTATTTCTACTTCTTGTTTATGTCATTAAGTCATGTGTCAGAGCCAAAGACTGCTTTTCCTCATCTTATTAGATAAACCTCACATAGGTCCATCCAAAATAAAAAATGTTAAGCTGGAGAAATAGTTGCTATAAAATTGCATTATCAGTTCAAAGATCAAGCTACCTGAGGTTAGTGGGGAGAAAATCTAGAGTAATCTAACAGAGGAACTTCATGTCTGTGTCTTTCCTTCCTTAGATGAGCCTGCAGCAAAGGTGTTCAGTTTATTATGTCCATCTTGTGTTTGGGCAGACCCTGATACTAGGCAACTTTATGATTTTGCTGCACCCCTTTCTGTCTCCAGCCACGCCTGTTACCAGCTCTACTCCTGGCTGACTTTCTGTTTATTTTAGCCACCAACAAAATTGTGATATATAATCATCATCACTGGTTTCAAATACTGCATTGTACTGGGGAGGAATGAAGCTCAGGTCCTAAACTTTCTATACATTGCAAAGCTTCCCTCACTTCCATATCTCACTACAAATCAGTAACTTTCAATGGGCTTCTGCTTAGGTGTTCTCTAGTAACTTCCCAGGGATGGTACTGTTTCTCAGGAAAAGAAGCAAGTATAAAGCATTTCTTCATTACTTCCTCGAGTCTAATTCTATATGCACTAGATCTAATACTAATTCTTTATTGTTCCCTATATGTGGATAGCACCCTTCTCTAATTATAAGCAGAGCTTCAAATTTTTTTTTCAAATTTGAATATTCTATTCATCATTTCAATAAGAGTTGGGAAGGAAAATTGGACAAAACTGTGCCTTTCTGCATCTTAACTTGCTGTCCTTTATGCATTACTTTATACTGCTAAAATTGTGAGGGAAACAATTGGAGAAACATTTTCACCCCTGAGATAAAAAAAAGATATTTCATGCAAAAAAATATTTCTCTGAAGTGACTGGAACCAATGGAAATCAACTCAGTTTTCATTTTCCACCTGTGGGTATGTTGTTGTTATTGTTGTTCAATTATAAATATGTAAAATTTTTGTGAAGGTAAATCAATCTCAGAATATTCCTTAGTATAAGGAATTTCTCAGCAATTTATAAAGTGCATTCTAGAATAAAGAGCTTTATAGGATGTTTTGTAACTTGTCTCCTTCTAAGTGAGATCTCAAGACAAAAAAAAAAAATTAAGAAGTAATGAAATAGTTCAATTAAAACATCCACCAATCTTCACCCTCCCCACACCACTTTAAGAAACACACATGCTCTTCTTTTCTCCAATCTATTTCCGGAGAGCAACATCGTCATAAACAGTTCTCTCACCACATGGTATTCAGAGGTGCTGACCAGAGCACAAAATGTTTCAATAAAAGAGATAGGAAAGCTTAAAATACTGTAAGTTGATAAGCACGTATGTTAATGAATACATAAATAAAATAAAAGAGATAACTGGAAGAATTCTTATAAATTGTGTGTATGAAATCTGATACTTCTTTTCAGAGCATATCAGTAGGAACACATCTATTGAGAAATCTTTTAAGAAAGACTTGAAACTTGAACACCATGAGAAATTCTGAATGTAAAACCTACAAATATTCTCTAAATTATAATAAAGGTCCTCAGGCTCTAGCACAGGAAAACTTATAAAAATGGATGCAGGCATTCTGGAAATAATTTTGTGAGAATTTAATGAACCTTAAATTATACATATTTTACCAGCCAGGAACTCCATATGCCCCAGTATTTAAACATCCTAGCAAAATGTAAGCCAAGTAAATAAAGAGACACATATGAAGATATTCATGAATCTGTGTGTATGTGTGCACAAATGCAAGTGTGTTTACTTTGTAATAGCAAAGAGAGGAAAACAATCTAAGTGTTCAGCAATAAATGAATAGGTAAATAAAATGTGTTATATAGAAACAATTAAGACAGGCGCCTGGGTGGCTCAGTTCGTTAAGCGTCTGCCTTGGGCTCAGGTCATGATCTCAGGGTCCTGGGATCAAGTCCCACATTGGGCTCCCTGCTCAGTGGGGAGTCTGCTTTTCCCTCTGCTTCTGCCTGCCACTCCCTCTGCCTGTGCTTTTTCTCTCTGTCAAATAAATAAAATCTTAAAAAAAAAAAAAAAGAAACAATAGGACATCTTACAGCAGTAAAAATAAATTACATTTACATACATCAACATAGACCTCAAGATGGATCAAAGGCCAATATTAAGAGGAAAAAACCCCACAATATAGTTACATTAATGTAATTTTGTAGATATGAGATCATGATAATGACTTTTTATTAAGGAGATATATAAATGGTTTTAAGACCTACATTAGATACCAGTAAATTATAGGTAGTATGGTGGTAGGGAAAATGAGATAAAGAATGATAGATGAACAATAAATTAAATATATAGGGATTCTCTTTGGAGAAAAAAAGTAATAGTCTAATTTTGAAGTTTATGATCCATTTAATTTTGTCAACCTGAAGTCCACATGTAAAATCAAAAGATGAATAAAATAAAGTCAGACCGAAGTTGAAAATATTAAAGTAAATTCAACTTTTAAAAATTTTTTTATTGAAGAATAAATTCAGAATTAATATTAGGACCTTATAGTATAAATTATGGAGTTTGTTTTATGTTATAGTTTAATTATAAAATGCACTTTGACCAGTGACTTCCAAGTCTGTAATTTTCATTCTGTATTCTACATGGCATCTTACAAGTATTTACCACTCTGAAAATTCCAGTCTTAGTGATATATTTTCTTAGTTTCTTTCTATGTGTGCTCATTATTCTGATTTTCTTATTACTTCCCTAATTGTTCCTTCTTTTTTTTTTTAAGATTTTATTTATTTATTTGAGAGAGAGAGAATGAAAGAGAGCGAGTACATGAGAGGGGGGAGGGTCAGAGGGAGAAGCAGACTCCCTGCCGAGCAGGGAGCCCAATGCGGGACTCGATCCCGGGACTCCAGGATCATGACCTGAGCTGAAGGCAGTCGCTTAACCAACTGAGCCACCCAGGCGCCCGCTAATTGTTCCTTCTTATTCCCTTTTCTTGGACTACCCTTCTCTTCCAGGCATTTTCATTTTCCTTTCACCCCATAGTATTTATCTTTGGGGTCTCCAGTCAAAACCTCTCCATGTAGAATAGGATTTCAACAGACTTTAAACACATCATTTCCAAATCTTAACATAAGATCTTTGCTTTGATAAACCCAGTTCTCCTCCAGTGTTCTCTATCTCATTAAGCAGTCCTATCATCTAAAAGTTTTCTTCTTCACCTCTTTCTCATGAATCCCACTTATCCAGTCCACTGAGCACTGATGATTCATATCATGAGTTTTGTTTTGTTTTGTTTTTCAAATTCATACATTTTTTCCATCTCCACTGTCACTCACAATCATATCATGCCTGGAACACTTCAGTAGCTTTTTTTTTTTGAGAGAGAGAGAGAGAGGGAGAGAGCTCTTCAGGCCCTCTGCCCATTTTTTTTTTTTTAAAAGATTTTATTTATTTATTTGACAGGGACAGAGACAGCGAGAGAGGGAACACAAGCAGGGGGAGTGGGAGAGGGAGAAGCAGGCTTCCTGCGGAGCAGGGAGCCCGATGCGGGGCTCAATCCCAGGACCCTGGGATCATGACCTGAGCCAAAGGCAGACGCGTAATGACTGAGCCACCCAGATGCCCCAGTCTGCCCGTTTTTTAATTGGATTCATTGGTTGGTTGGTTGTTTTTTTAGTGTTGAGTTATATAAGTTCTTCATGTATTTTGGGTATTAACCCCTTATCAGATATATTATTTGCAAATATAAGAAGAGGTAGAGTTTTAAAAATTACATGTAAACTTCAGATTTCAAGTTGTTGGCACATAACTCAATTGTTTTAAAAATAAACAGATGGCATCTGTAGCAGGATTTGAGCTATGGGCCATGAGATGGCAATCTCTGTCTTGCAGAGGCTGGTTCCATTAGAACGTATTTGTTGTTACATTTACTTAAGCATTTTCAAGTCTCCAGATTTCTTAGGTTTGTACATGTGTGATTATGAATATGTCATGTTGAGAGTATTTATTAACTTGATGTTCTATTTTTATCCTTCAGTAATTTCCATCACGATTAAGTTAACAGATAATCAAAAATTAAGAATTAATGCACAGATAAGAAGACACAGATGGTGGATAAATGAAATAATTTATGTACAATTTCAACTTCAACAGTTTAAAAACGGGTGCTTTCAGAGGAGAATAAAATGCAACATAGACCCTAAATGGGAGGTAGAAAACCTGGAATGCAATAATGATAAAATTAACTTTGCCTAAAAGCTTCCCCAAATTAGATGTACATTATTAGCATGTGAGTAATAGCTCAGAGGGAATAATGCAGAATAAAGCAAGGGCAGGTACTCTCATCTGTACAAATTTGATTAAATTCCCACTTAAGTTCTATGTAATTCTTCATGGCAACTGAACATATTTTGGAAAGAATTTAAAAAACAGCACTAAAATGTGCAAGAATAAAGAAATCAGTAATTATAAAAAATAAGTGAATGATATCTCTATTCTTAATCTCAAAGGGAGTGTGATAAAATACAGCTTCCTATAAAGTAGAAATATCCCCAACTAAAAATGTGACATAGATACATAATCACTCACAAAAATGATTGTGGGAGCAGCCAAAAGTTGTATTTGGAGCTTTGTACCTCTTCAGAATTAGGCTGTGTCAATAATGAGCTTTTGAATACAGAATCAAGTCCGAGATAGGTTAGGTATCTTGCCTCTAGTAAGAGTTCAATAAATCTTTCAGGGAAAAATTCCAAAGTTAAGAGGCAAGTTTAAAAAAAGAAAAAAGAAGCAAGTTAAGTCTTTTCCATCTGAGAACAAGTGTTGCCCCTTTTCTAATAAGAGGTTTTTCCTGGATCCCATACCCTATTGTTCCCTCTGGGTCTTCCTGAAACAATTATCTGTTTACTAATTATTGACTCATAGCCTTGACTTTTTCCCATTTCAATCCACAAATATTCTTTATTTAATCTTTTAAAAAATTTTAAATCAACATGTTATTTCACCCCAACTTTTCACCCTCAACTTCCATCTTTTCTTTAAAACCAAACTTCTATAAAGAGGATTTCATGTTTTTATACCATAACGGAGAAAGATCATATATATTTTTTCATTTTATTCTACTCTGAAAGCACCCATTTTTAAACTGTTAAAGTTGAAATTATACATAGATTTTGTTGGTCTAAGAACCAGTTAAACGATGAAGTTTTATATTCGAAACTAAAAGTTCAAACTATCATCTCTTCCTTACTCTCTGCTGTAGACTTTCTTCATCTAAGATAGATTATTTGTTGATTAAGAGCTAACATGTGTGAAGTGCTGTGCTGAGTGTTTTATATGTATTAACTAATTTCATGTTATCATAATTATTTGGAAATATTACACTGTATTAGATCAGAATCCAAACTTTAAGACAAAACTAGAGGCAACACAAGTTGCCAGCTATGAATTCAGCATCCAAAGTTCACCTTCTGCTGCAATAAGCAGAACAGAAAAACAGCAAATAAAGGAAAGAATTTTCAGAATATTTTCTTAGAATCCTTTATCTACCCCACTACCTTCAGAATAAATACCAAAATTGTGAGTTCTATAGCTATCAAAAGCAAAAAAAAAAAAAAAATGTGTGTATTTAATTCATTCAAGGTTCTGGGATAACCACACACACACACACACACACACACACACACCCCACACACAACCTAGATGCCAAAGTACACAAAGAAGCAGAGCCATGTTTCTTTTCTCACCTGATAAACTTTCATGTGGATTAAAACCCAATTCAAGCATCAGCCCCATTCACAGGCTTTACCTGACCCCCATAGGTATTGTCTCTCCTTTGTGTTCCCATAGTATTTTCTCTTATAATACTTTCAACCCTCCATTTTAATTTTTGGTTTTACTTGCCTGCTTACAAAGAATGCTAGCTCACTGACGTTATTATTCATCTGTGTATCCTTGAGGTTTAGTGTAGTCTCTAGCACATAGTAGATGCTCAAATGCAGAAGAAGAGAAGAGACAAAGGGAGGGAGGAGAATGGGAAGAGACCAGGTAACCACATTCTGAAAATAAAAAGTACAAATTTACAGGGAGTAGTTGAGATTATGTGCATAAAAGGAGTAAGAAAGAAAAATATGTGGAACAGAAAGAAGAGCTAAAACTTAACTGGGTTCAGTGAAGACAAGGAGTTTGATTTCTAGAATTTCTTTTTTTTTTTTTTTTTTAAATATTTGTGGAGCTTGACTCAGGGCTAGATATCATGACATTGAGATCATAACCTGAGCCAAAACCAAGAGTCGGACACTTAACCAACTGTACCACCCAAGCACCCCTGATTTTTGGAATTTCAAAAGGCTGACAAGTTATAGAATATGTATTTCTGAAACTCTGTGATATATAATGAAATAGTAAATAAATAATAATTAGGAACTATTAACATACACAGTAACATAGCGGTAACTAATGACAGGCAGATTCTTTTATACATTCCAATTATATAGTAGAGTTTAAAGCAAAATAGCAGGAATCAACAGCTTATACATGAATATATTTAAAATATTTAATTTGCTAATTAATTATGCTTCTTATTCCAGCAATAATTAAGATGTGTGATTTCTTAATATTTGGTACACTGATCATGCCACATCTGAGAATGTAGACAGCAATTTTCATTATTATCATTATTATAATCTCATTTAATATTCTTTTACTCAAACACTGTCACCATGAAAGTGAAGCCTTATCTCTCATCTTCTGCTACTTTTTCTCACCTGCTTCATCTCATTAATATATCTGTTACAGATATGGCACATGTAGGTATCCTTCAACTGTATGACCTCAAATTGTTATAAAGTCATTTACCATTGGTTTGTTTCTGTTCTTTCCAATGTCATAATAAATGCAACTGCAAAATTAATTTTCTCTTCCCTAAGCTCATGTTACTTTAGTTAGTTAAAGAACAATTTCCTGCTCACAAGAGATTTGGGCTGAAACTGTTATTTTTTTGCATTTTTTAGTTTCCATTGAATGACTCCCTTATATCTAGTTAACAGTCTGCATCTGCACTTTTCAGAGAAGTGCAACCTTTCTGTGAATCCATCTGGGCCTTGTTCCATTTTGAAATCTAGGGCATTTTCCTATTTGACTCCCTCTTGATGTTCAAGCATGTGAGTTATTTAATTACTCTTAAGATTCAAACTAAAGCACATATTTTCTACCATATATTGTGTGTTTATGTTCATCTGTACACTAAACAGAGTGCATTTTGCTTTTTCTATAGGCATTGATTTTATTTATTTGTTAGAGAGGGAGAAACAGAGAGAGCACAGCAGGGGAGTGGCAGACAAAGCACACAGAGGGAGATGCAGGCTCCTCGCTGAACAGGGAGCCCAATTCTGGACTCAGTCCCAGGACCCTGGGGTCATGACCTGAGCCAAAGGCAGACACTTAACCAACTGAGCCACCCAGGCATCCCTGATTTTCTATAATAATGAGACATAGGAAATATCTGGGCATACAAAAGGCACACAAATACAAAATGAATGAAATGATGCTTGTACCAAGATAGCTTCCACTGTTTTAATATAATTTATAGTAATTTTTTGAACTCTTTTATTGAATTTTTATTTCTACAGTAAAACCCACCAACTTGGAGGCTTAATAATACAACCTTATTACGATAGTCCCCTCTTATCTGTGGTTTTTCTTTCCACAGTTTCAGTTATCCAAAGTCAACCACAGTAGGAAGCAGGTCAATAGTAGCCTAACTCTGTGTCACAATGCCTACATCATTCACCTCTCTTAATATCATCATGTAGGCATTTTATCATCTGACATCATCACAAGAAGGGTGAGTACAGTACAATAAGATATTCTGAGAGAGAGAGACCACATTCACATAACTTTTATTATAGTATATTGTGATAATTGTTATATTGTTTTTATTAATCTCTTACCATGTCTAATTTATAAATTAAGCTTTATCATAGATATGTATGTAGGAAAAAACATAGTATAGGGTTCGGTGTGATCCACAGTTTCAGGCATCCACTGTGGGTCTTGGAATGTATAACCCATGGATAAGGGGGCACTACCATATCTTACCATATTGTATCTTATAGTTCTGTAGGTGAGAAGTCCAACACTGGTCTGACTTGGCAAAAATTAAAGTGTCTCCTGGCTGCAGGGCTGCATTCCTTTCTGGAGACTTTAGGGAATAATCAGTTTTCTTGTGGCTTTTTTAGCTTCTAGAGAACACGCACATTCCTTGGCTCATGCCCCCTTCTTTTTTCTTCAAATCCAGCAACAGTAGGTGGAATCCTAATCATGCTGCCATGTCTCTGGTTCTCTGCAGCTAGGAAAGGTTCTCTGCTTTTAAGAACCCATGTGATTAGATTAGGACCACCTGGATAATCTGGCAATGTGACCCGGAGTAACTCAGAAGTGCAAAGTATCATTTAAAAAGTATTATGAGAATATATATTAAATATAAAGAAATAATGTAAGTGTAACTAAGAAGTGATGAAAATCCTATTTTATCTCAAAGCCAACTCCAATCCCATTCCTTCTGCCATAATAAGCACTATATTCATACTTTATATATTTACATATATGTTCATACACATATAAATAAGATCATACTTTTATTTGGCAATTGCTTTCTTCATTTAACAAATATATTATCATTTATACATATCACTGCATATAGATTTGTCTCATTCCACAGTCTAGCTATGACACAATTTATTAAATATTTGCAATATTAAAGGAATTCAAAACATTTCTGTTTTTTAACTTAAAAAATATTTCGCTGAGGGACACCTGGGTGGCTCAGTCGTTAAGCGTCTGCCTTCAGCTCAGGTCATGATCCCAGGGTCCTGGGATCGAGTCCCACATCGGGCTCCTTGCTCAGTGAGGAGCCTGCTTCTCCCTCTCCCTCTGCTGCTCCCCCTGCTTGTGCTCTCTCTCTCTCTCTCTGACAAATAAATAAATAAAAATCTTTAAAAATAAAAAAAATATTTCGCTGAATATTTTTGGAATTAAAACTTTGAGCACATGTGTGTTTTAGTTAGGACTCCTTGGTTACATGACAAAAATGCAATTCAAATAGCTCAACAACAAAAAGAACCTACTGGTTAACGTAATTGGGAAACCAAAAGATGCATGTAATTCAAGAAATATTAGACTTATGGATTAAACAATGTCATCAGGCACCTGTCTATCCATATCTCCATTTTTCTCTGTTTAGTGTCATTCTGAGACAGTTTCTTTCAATATGGTAGGAAGATTATATCCAGCTGTTCAAGTCAACATCCAAACAAGAGAGTAATTTTCAGGAATGTTTGGAAAGATCCAGTAACAACACAAATCAGTCTAGTCTGAGTCCTATATAGTGGTGGAAGCAATCAACTGTGGGTAAGAAAGAGGAATATTCTGACTTGAGTCACAGAATCGTGAAAGAGAGCATGGGGATCCCTACTGAAACAGTGGGATAGAAAAGATTGCTGTGATTTAGATTAGGTGTAAGTTCCCAAACGAAGGGAACAACAAAGTATGGTTTTCTGTGGAGTTTCTGAGTTAAAAGGTATGTCTGTTTATAAACTTCATAGTTGTTATGGGCTGAATTCTGCCCCCCCAAATTTGTATGTCCTAACAGCCGATATCTTAGAATGTATTGTGTTTGGAGATAGGGCCTTTAAACCTTTGAACAGGTAATTAAAGTAAAATGAGGTCATGTCAGGGAGGATGTAATCCAACATGACTGGTGTCTTTATGAGAAGAGGAGAATAGAACACAGGCAACACACAGACTTGGGGACAATCATGGGAGCACACAGTGAGAAGATAGGCATCTACAACCCAAGGAGAGAAGCCTCAGAAGAAATCAAATCTTCTACATCTTGGTCATAGAATTCTAGCCCCCAGAATCATGAGAAAAAAAATTTCTGTTGTTTATCCATCCTGTCTATGGAACTTTGTTATGGGAGCCCTGGCAAGCTTAGTTTTTGACAAATTTACAGAGAAAGATTATAACATTTAACACTCCTACCAGCCATGTAGGAGTAAAAACATGACTAACCTGTTTTCATTATTGATTGTTAGTGTTTTCCATTTTTGACTAGCCAAAATGGTATCTCATTTTAAATGTAGTTATTTCACAAAGGATTAGAAAAATGAAATATTTTGTATCATTTTTGGTCACTTTGTATTTCATTCTCTATGAATTTGTTGTTTATATCCTTTCTTCATTTTTATAGGGTTATTTTTAATTTCACATCCTCGGTTTGATTTTATGTTACAAGTACATTCTTCTGGTTTGCTGTGTATCTTCTATTTATTTGTATCTAAGCCTGAGTGTTAGTGTGAGTCTTCTAAGAAGCAGACAGAATAAAGTGGAATTAGACATGCAAGATATTTATTGGAAACACCATGAGAAAAAATGGGGAGTGAGCCTGAGGACGTAGGAAAAGCCAGGAGGACCATGGTGTAGGTCTACCCCCTGAGGAAGAAAGGAACAAGAAGGAAACAACAAATATTAAAAGTCTTGGACTCTGGTGCAGTTCTAAGAAAGTTTTGTCAAAATCCTCATGAGCCAAAGTCACTATCAGAAGAGTTGCCCATCCCCCCCAGAAGGGGCCTCCCATAGCATCCCTGCTACCGGCTGTCATTTGTTGGGAGCATTTGTCATTTCATGTGAGGTGTGGTCTCTGTGTGATGTTCTTTAGAGCACAGAAGCTGAAGATTTTGATCATTTATGCTCCATGCAGTCAGTGATCTGAGAGGTAATTCAGAACTTTCATGGCTGCTCCAGCCTGTTTGCTCTAAGATACATTCCTGGTGCTTCCCCTGCTCTGTTCACTAATGCAGAAAAGTTCATTTCCCAGACTCCCCTGCAAACTACATTTTGGCAGTTTCTGCCAAAGGCGGCTTCTCACAGAAGACTGGAAAATGGGAAGAGGAGAAAGGCCATAGGATTTCTCACTCTTTTCCTCTGCTTTTGGAGGGTGTCTCTAGAACTGGTTGCTCCTCCTCCAGAGCTCCAACTTTTGCAGAAAGATTTCTTCCTCCTTAGTCCCAGTTTCCATTGACCTAGGAATAGAGATATTATTATTAAACTTGGAAGTGTAATTTTGGTCAAATGCTAGAGGCAAATGCCTGTTGTGAGGAGGTTTGGGGGAATAGAAGAAGAGAGCATGGAAACAGAGAAGTAGAGGGAAGGAAAGCAAAAGACACATCATCAAGCCGATTTCCATGGTGGGCAATAAGGGCTCAACCCCGCTGGCAAATTTGGGAGACATTGTGGAGTGTGTTTTAGCATTATCCTAAGAAAGAACTCTGAAATATATTATTGGCCATTACTCATTTGTCACTGAAATATCAAACTCAAGGACTTCCAGGTTTCCCTGTGGGCATGAGCTAAACACACACTCATCCACAGCTGGAGGGGGAGGGTAATAAATTTCTGTGGCAGAGCACTTCTGTAATTATCAAGGTAGAGGCTGAGGGGATGTGTGCTTGGCCCAAGCATCATCTGCTATACTTAATGCCTCTTTGGGGACAAAATATGAATTTACCAAACGCTGTGTTTGAATACTTTAATCAGACAGATGGGAAAGAAAAAGTTTTTGTTAGCTTTTTCATTTGCTAGAATGGTAGTAGCGTCGTATGTGAGGAATGTAATAGAATGGGATGGGGTGGGATCTAGTGGGTACCCTTCCAAAAAAATACCTTTGAGAGCACCAAACCAGCTTCTTCATGTGAGAGAATTTATGTAATAAATGGAGTCACTCAAGGAATTAATATTTACATATACCAGTTCCACACACGGAATTTATGAAGCAATGTTATCAATTCACCATGCTCGGCAAGAGACTATTTCCCTTTTATTTTTTTTATGAAAAAAAAAATATTATGAGGTCTTCGTTAAGGCCTTTCAATTCCAAGTAATAAAAACCCATATGAGCTAGCTTAATTTAGGAGTTTGTGCTTGAGCTAGTCAGAATTACCGTATGGCAAAAAAAAAAAAAAAAAAAAAAAAAGTGCAGACAGGTCTCTTGAGATTCTAGAATCGGGAACTGAAAAGCCATCCGAAATAGAAGCATATATTCCCTTTGTTTTTCTATGAGTTGAGTTTAGCTGATTTTTTTTTTCTTAGCTTAGATCACATTCTCTGTCTCCCTCCTTACCTTCCTCTCCCTCCTTTCCAGCCTCACCCTCTCCCTCCCTCCTTTCCTCTCTCTCCCTCAATTCTTTCCACCTCTCCTATTTGGTTGTCTGTGCTTCTGCAAAAATGTATTCATTTTCCATTGCTATATAACAGATTACCAGAAACTTAATGGTTTGAAATAACATTAATTCATTATTTCACTGTTTCCAGAGGTCAGGAGTCTGGACGTACTAGGTTATCTGGGTTCTCTGTCAGGGTCTCGCCAGCCTGAAACCAGAGTGTCAGCTGCGACTCAGGGTGCTCTTCAACACTCACTGGTTGTTTGTAGAATTCAGTTTCTTGTGTCTATAAGAATAAAGGCAGCTAGATTTTTTTCTCTTTTTTTAAGTTTTTATTTAACTTCCAGTTAGTTAACATACAGTGTAATATTACTGTCAGGTATACAATATAGTGATTCAACAGTTCCGTACATCACCCGGTGCTCATCACAAGTGCACTCCTTAATCCCTATCACCTGTTTCACCCATCCCCTATCCCCTCTACTCCAGGAACCATCAGTTTGTTCTCTATAGTTAAGAATCTGTTTCTTGGTTTGCCTCTCTCTCTCTTTTTTTCCCCCTTTGCTCATTTGTTTTGTTTCTTAAATTCCACGTATGGGTGAAATTATATGGTATTTGTCTTCCTCTGACTGACTTACTTCACTTAACATAATACTCTCTAACTCCATCCATGTCATTGCAAATGACAAGATTGTATTTTTTTTTTATGGCTGAGTAATATTCCATTTCTTTATCCATTCATCAGTCAGTGGACACTAGGGCTGTTTCTATAATTTGGCTGTTGTAGATAATACTGCTATGAACATTGGCGTGCATGTATCCCTTTGAATTGGTATTTTTGTACTCTTTGGGTAAATACCTAGTAGTGTGATTGCTGGATTGTAGGGTAGTTCTTTTTTTTTTTTTTTTTTTTTACTGTAACAGCAGAGTTTAATGTAAATTTATGAAACTCTGGTATTTAACATATGCACATTTTATTTCATAAGTTTTAAAAATAATTAAATTACATTTTATATTTGTAATTTGATACTGGATTTTAAAAATGAAATCAGAATAAAATATTTGTGAAATACCAGAAATTTATGCTTGAATTATTTTGCTCAAAATTCTTTTTTTAATTTTTTACTGTTATGTTAATCACCATACATTACATCATTAGTTTTTGATGTAGTGTTCCATGATTCATTGTTTGTGTATAACACCCAGTGCTCCATGCAGAACATGCCCTCTTTAATACCCATCACCAGGCTAACCCATCCTCCCACCCCCCTCCCCTCTAGAACCCTCAGTTTGTTTTTCAGAGTCCACAGTCTCTCATGGTTCGTCTCCTCCTCAGATTTCCCCCCTTCATTCTTCCCCTCCTGCTATCTTCTTCTTTAGGTAGTTCTATTGTTTAACTTTTTGAGAAACCTCTGTACTGTTCTCCAGAGTGGCTGCACCAGTTTGCATTCCCACCAAAAGAGAAAGAGGGTTCCCCTTTCTTCACATCCTTGCTAACACCTTTTGTTTCCTTGTTTTGTTGATTTTAACCATTCTGACAGGTATGAGGTGGTATCTCATTGTAGCTTTGATTTGTATTTCCCTAATGATAATTGATGATGATCATCTTTTCATGTGTCTGTTGGCCATCTTTCTGTCTTCTTTAGAGAAATGTCTGTTCATGTCTTCAAGGCAGCTGGATTTTTCAATGCCAGCAGGAAAATCTCTCTCATCCTTCAAATTTCATCTTTCAGGAACAGCCAACTCCCTTGTAGCTTCACCTAGTGGCTACACCTAACTTAAGCTTGACCACTTAGGCCAGATCTACACAGGATTAGCTTTGTCTTGATTCCTTATAGTCAACTGATCAGGAACTTCAGTTATACCTGCAAAATCCTTCCTCCTTTGTCAATATAACTTTATCTGATTATCAGAAGAAATCCATCATATTCTCAGCCCTATGCACATTCCACACTTACAAAGGAGGGGATTATACAAGGCATGCACATCAGGGAATGGGAATCTTGGAACTATCTCAGAATTCTGCCTATCACTAGACATACTGCAAAATGTGGCCCCAAATGTCAAGCTTATTTTCAGTAAACAGCTAGCAGGGAGTGACCATTTCAAAACTAATTTTAAATTTCTAGAAGTAAGACTGAATGACTGATTTGGGGTTTGGCAAGGACTCCTGCCTATTCATCTGTGGCTTGTGGGATTAAGTAATTTGCCATAGGCCTGGTTGTCAGAGTCTTCAAAATGGAGGGGATGGACAATACACATTATCAAATAATAGAGAGATTGGGAAAGAATGATCAGTGGGAAAAAAAGAAAATCAAGGAACTGTGCTGACCTGAAAGTCAAGCAAAAAATATGTATATAATATATATATTTTTCCCAAGGGTTGATGGACATTTGGGCTCTTTCCATAATTTGTTTATGGTTGATAATTCTGCTACAAACATCAGGGTGCGTGTGCCTCTTCAAATCAGTATTTTTGTATGCTTTGGGTAAATACCTACTTGTGTTAAGATCTAGTTTCTTGCATTTACAACCATGTAGATGAAACTAGAAGGTATTATGCTAAGCGAAATCAGTCAATCAGAGAAAAACAAATACCATATGATTTTACCCATATGTGGAATTTAAGAAACAAAAGAAATGAGCAAAGGGAAAAAAAAGAGAAAGAGGCAAACCAAGAAAACAGACTCTTAACTATATAGAGAACAAACTAATGGTTCCTGGAGTGGAGGACTGTGGGGAGAAGGGTGAAAAAGACAATGGGGATTAAGGAGTACACTTGTTGTGATGAGCACCGGGTGTTTATGGAAGTGTTGATTCATTATATTGTACACCTGAAATTAATATTACACTATATATTAACTTATTGGACTTCAAATAAAAACTTAAAAAATAGGGCGCCTGGGTGGCTCAGTTGGTTAAGCGACTGCCTTCGGCTCAGGTCATGATCCTGGAGTCCCAGGATCGAGTCCCGCATCAGGCTCCCTGCTCAGCGGGGGGTCTGCTTCTCCCTCTGACCCTACCCCCCTCTCATGTGCTCTCTCTCTCTCAAATAAATAAATAAAATCTAAAAAAAAAAAAACTTAAAAAATAACATCTCATATATTAGCAGCTTTCAAAATTTGCATCTGTTTTTAATTGGATAAAAACCACATAGTACTTGAAAACATCTTTTAGTGATCCATAATAACTTTAGTCTAGAGATCTATGTGGAAAACAATTAGCTGGACCAGAGTTGACATTTCAAAATAGCCTTGTACAAAGCAAAGTGGTAGAATGTGCTTTAATAATAGAAAGTGGGTTAATCTCCACATTTTCTATGGGGAGTTCAACATAGTTACAGAAAGTGTTTTGGGTCCTATTATTTCATATTTTTAGGATTTCACTCATTTTCAGCCACGAATCACTCTGTACCATAGGCACAAATAGAAGGAAAGAATTGAGACACTTCAATTCAGCAAAGCACATTGTTAATTTCTTGATAATGTCCAATATAGTATAGTGGTTAAAAATGTGGTTGTTACACAAAGCGGAACTGGACTCAAATCCATTTCTTTGGACAAATTTCTTAACGCTCTAGACCTCAGTTTGCTCAGAGGAGTAAGAAGAATGATAAAAGAATCTACCTTTTTGAATTTGCACAAAATTTATTGTTTGTTATTTATTATTATTATATTTTATATTATCTTATTATAATTTATAAATTATAATAATTTAATAAATTATATAATTTATTATTATTTTAATTATCAATCTAATTAACTTGGATCTCAGTAATTTCAGAGCATCGATCTACTTTTCTTTCTTTTTTTTTTTTAAAGATTTTATTTATTTATTTGAGAGAGAGAGAATGAAAGACAGAGAGCATGAGAGCGAGGAGGGTCAGAGGGAGAAGCAGACTCCCCGCTGAGCAGGGAGCCTGATGCGGGACTCGATCCTGGGACTCCAGGATCATGACCTGAGCCGAAGGCAGTCACTTAACCAACTGAGCCACCCAGGCACCCCAATCTATTTTTCTTTCTATTTCCAGCCAAAGGAGCTTTGGACTTTAATTGTATTCTTTTCCATTATGTAGAAATCTAATCAAAACCATTTGGTTATATTTGGCTTCCAAGTCTCCTAAAACATTATTTTATGAGAGCATATCATCTGGATGCCAAAGGTAGTAGAAAACCACTTGGTTAATGTATGAATGGAGGTAGTTTCACATGCCAGGGTAAAGGGAACTCCATTCTCTCTACTCCCCATCCATGTATGGTTCTGGGTGTGTTACTTGCAATCTCAGACTTTGGAGCAAATATTGAGTTACTAATGATATTTTTGGAAGGAGAACTCAATCTAGCTTAAATGAAAAAGAGGAACTTCAATAACCTACAGAGCCTAACTGTGGGAAACCAGTCTATTAGAATATACTTGGTTCCAGAATCAAAAATTACATAAGAAACAGGAAAAATGGCAGTTAGTACTTATACCTTAGACTATCCCTTTGGATAGTATGTCTCTCTCAGTCCACCTTCTGTGTCTTTCTCAGTTCACTTCATTTCTTACTCTCTTTCTACCTAATAATATTTACTACTTCATATGTTTGGCCTACTTAGGATAAAGGCTAAGCTGCTATTTTAAAAAAAGAGGCCTAAAGTAAAGAAGCTTAGAAAAAAGATTTTTTTCTCTCAGATATAAAAGTCCCAAAGTGAGCAGCACAAGCCGGCAATCATTCAAAGACCCAGATCCTTTCTAAATTCCAATTTTTATATACCCTCTGATTTTGTCTTTGACAGTTCAGGCTGGATTGTAGGTATTTTTATGTTCCAACAGTTTGAGATGCGTGGAAGCACAAGGTCACATAATGTCTTAAGACCAAGACAAACATTTCAATGATGAAACTTTAGTGTAAGGTCACATCTAGTGCAGTGGAGGTTGGAAAATATTATCTTTACTGAGGCAGCCATGTGAAGACCAGTATTTTCTACCTCAATACTGAAGTCTCAGTTCCTGAATGTATTTTTCTTAATTTTAAGAAACCAGGAAAACCAATGTCTTTAATCCCATTTCTAAGTTTTTAGTAGAGAGAATCTGAATGGGACACTCTTGATCCAAAAAGTTATGGACAGAGATAAGTGATCTAAAACAAATATGGCTGTTGATATCCATATCTAAAGTCAGAGAGTGGTTCAATGGAAAGAGGTTGTTTACTACCTATGTAATAGAATGTTAATTTTGTGAAGCTAATTATATTGCTGACATAATGCCGACATCAAAACAAGGGAATACACTCAAAAACAGAAAACTACTGACCAAACAAATTTGGTGAATGAAAATATTGTTATCTAAAATACTACCAAACTGAATTTTGAAGATACCTCAGCAGTAAACACCATGTTCAAGTACAGCTGACTTTTTAAACTTGAAGGTATTTTATAGAACAACTTTTTAAATATAACTTTTCCTATCAATATGTCAAGGTAGAGAAACTATTGTTAGTATATTTTGTTAATGAAAAGGCATTTGAATTGATTCAACATACATTTTTTCTATTTAAAAACATAGTACTAAAAACAGATTTACCATTAAAAAGATACCGTATCTCAAAACTTTTCAGTCTTTAATTAGATCTGGTGATAGAATGTATGTTTTTTTTTCCTAGTTCAGAAAACCCTTAGAATGCTAACCTGGCTTGATGTATGAGTTGGCTGTGGGATCACAGTCCTTGATTCAGTATGCCTGAATCAAGTCCTTTATTCAGTCTGACGTGAATGCCAGAATTTCTGGCTTCCTCCTATTGTGTGTGTGTGTGTGTGTGTGTGTGAGAGAGAGAGAGAGAGAGAGAGAGAGAGATGGAGAAAGAGAGAGGGAAAGGAGATAGAGGAGACTTTTGTGTGTGTACCTGGAGAATTTTCTAGAATTTTATTTAACAAGAAAAATGGAAATAATCTTTTTCTTATTACTTATTAGGTACTAAGTATCTTGGACATTGATGGTACCAGTGCTATTACTAGTTGTTTTTGTTTTTGTTTTTACCATTAAAAAATAAAAATAAGAAAAGTCAAGTATTTTGCACAGTTTGGGGTACTTCAAATATTTCACTGAATAAAAAATACGGAAGAAACAATTTAGATTATTCTCAACTGAGAATTCTCTTCCTTTCTTGGTCTTTCACAATATCAACTAATTCCATAATTGAATGGCAAATTCCAGCAGTTAGAAATACTTTCTAGATGTATGACTGTTTGCAGTGAGATAGATCTCCAAACATAAAGTATAGCACTCAGATATTCACACATATTATTTGCTCTTATGTGAAAAGGAGTTATTGATTCTTATATCTATTAACAAATCAGTTTTATAGTCATGCAATCAAGGTTCAGTAAGTGTTTCTAATTCAAATTTGCAGATACGTTGGACATGAAATATGTTTAAATCTAAACAAGCAGCACTAGTCTCAAAACTTGCATTGCTACTTCCTATCTTTCAAGAGATAAAATTTTCCCTTCTACTATGCAGCATAGCCTATGTTTCTAATCCTCATAACACCACATTAAGAGAGTAAACATGCTTTGAATATATCTGCTTTACAAATTTTCTTTGGTGAGCATTAATTTAGTACCTGTGTTCTAATTGTTTATTTGTGTATTTCTAAAATGCTTACCTAAGGGGAGCCCTGCCAAGGAATGCCATGATCAGTTGCTTCTAGAACTTGTAAATAACTGCTTATGCAAGCCTACCAACAGACCATCTTTATATAGTCCTGATGCAACTGTGTATATCGGATGCTTAGTCATTATTATGTAACTGTTGAGCAATGTAGCTAGATAATGCTGATGGCATAATAAGTTGTTTTTCAGATACAGACATTAGATCCAGTATTCTGGCTTGAAAAAAGTCAAGTCCTGCAAACAAGTAATGTAATTTTGTTGGGGTTTCAGGATGACATATTTGGGGTGTATATGAGGGTGTTTGCTATGCCCCCAATCTCTGCCTGGTGAGGTCTTACTCTGGAAGGCAGAATTTTAATACTACCTCCATTTAGGAAATGGGAAACATAAGACTGCCTACACACTGAGCTCCCCTCTATCCCCCTGCTTGATGCCCTCTACTAAGTAGAAAAGGATCTGTTTAACATATTTTATTTAACTGATTTCTCTGAAATTTTTATCCCATTTTTGCCTAACATGAAACCCTATTCCTGGTAGCACAATTTGAGTAGCACATAATGATACAGATAGTAGAAACTCAGTGAAAGATTATCAGCCAAGCAAAGGTATAAGTAATTACCAAATCTTTGAAAAAATCTTTGTGATCTCACTCCTGGATTCAATAGCTTTATAACCATCTGTTCCTCTCTCCAGTATTTCCTATCACAAGTTATTCAGCACACTATTTGCAAGTTATTCTTTCTTAAATGAGACATTTAGTATGACATCATCTTGTTTACAACCTTGATGACTTTTGAGGGAAAAAATGTGTTAATGTTTATTAAACTTTATATTTGTTAATGTTCAGAAAATGTCATCAGAGTTTTTTTTTTTTTAAAGATTTTATTTATTTATTTGAGAGAGAGAGAATGAGAGACAGAGAGCATGAGAAGGAGGAAGGTCAGAGGGAGAAGCAGACTCCCCGCCAAGCAGGGAGCCCGATGCGGGACTCGATCCCGGGACTCCAGGATCATGACCTGAGCCGAAGGCAGTCGCTCAACCAACTGAGCCACCCAGGCGCCCGTCATCAGAGTTTTTATAGACTAGATATAAAAAGGACTTAGTAAAAATTAAATTAAGGGACCTTTGTTGGTTATGTGACTATAATATGACTTACCCACTATTTAGCAATTCATCTCGAGTATATCTAAGATAAATGACAAAACATTGTAAGGGGACAAATATTCAAGGTCAACAAAATTGTACAAATTTTTGGTATGTGTGCCTCTCTTACTGATTACAAAGGAGTGAATTTAAGTGAACTTCAATGGACAGACAAATTCACTGAGTTTGGGAAAACTGTAGGATTAGATCTTTAAGATTGGGAAATCATGTTCCATGTTAAGTTTTTTAATCTTGAGCTATCAAATTGGCAACTGAATATGTGAAGTTGGAGCTCAGGGAAGAGGAAATCTAAGCATTTATATTTTGATGTCATTACAAATAATTGGAATATAGCGCCCAGAAGACTAAAGTGTATTATCTAGGAAGAAATTACAAATAGGAGAAAAGGACTGAGGATAAGTTCTGGGGGATGTTCCTTTTAGAGATTAGGGAAAGGATGTATGGATGATAATGACAACAATAACAAAAAAATAATGAAAAGGAAAAGATAATTAGGAGACAGTGTCATCGTAGAATCCAAGTGAAGGAAATGTATCAAGAAGGAGTGATTGACCAAAAATGTCACATGCTTTATAGAGATATTGTCACATGAAGAACTGTGGATTTCAGAAGATGGAAGATGTTGATGACCTTAACCTGAGTAGTTACAAGTAACTGTTGGAATTAGAAGTGGGTTAAAGTGAAAATGAGATATGAGGAAACAAGCTCAATTAGTTCAAACTTTCAAAAACTTTTGTAATAAATGAATAGAAAAAAGGAAATCAGGAAGGGAAAACCATAGAGGAATATGGAGGTAATATGTTGTTGTTATTTTGAGTTCTGATTAGTTTGTTTTAAAACAGGAACTGTCACAGCAGTTGATGAGAATAATCCAGGAGAGAGAGAATATTAATGATGCAGGGAAATGGAACTTTTCAGTACAAATTCCTTTAGTGGCATGGGTTTATGGATCCTGTGCAAATTTGAGAGTGTGAGTTGAGATAGGGACAGAAATATTCATTGAAGGAAGGAGGGGAATATTCCTATGCAGGCAGGCTTCTAAGATGAGACCATTTTTTTTTTACTCTACTTTAAAATGAAGTAAAAAGTTAGATCATCAGCTGAGATTGAGGAGAAGGTAAGTGGTAAAGTTGTACAGAAAAGAGATATTGAATTACTATTTAGGATGGTGAATTTCTTTGGATATACCGTAGAATTATTGGATAGTATGGCTACCCATTTGAAATGTGTGTTCCTAAATTTAAAGTCCACTCAACATGTGCAAATGCTCTTAAAAAGACGTATTTATATGTATATGTATATGTATAATAATTGAGTACTTGGGATTTATTAGAGCTATTGTTTCCCCAGGCAAATATTATAAAGGGATACAGGATTTAGTGGCACTTATAAGATACTTGTTATAATGATGGATCATGGAATCAAAGACTAGTCAGGAAAACATGAGGTGTTATGGACTGAGGAAAGGATGAATGGTTAAAGCCAGTAGGTTAGAGAACAGGGATTCTCACTGAGGTTGAAGAAATGCTGGATTGGAATACTGAGTTGAAAAAATAATAGAAAATAAGACAATCAGAGGGTATAAGTCAAGATTTTGAATGAGGTACTGTTGTTGGTGATAACAAAATCAGGGCTTTTGGCTGAAGAGTGATGGATGAAAATGTAACTGAAACCAAGAAGATCAAAGATCCAAGATCCTCAGTAGTTGCTTGGCTCATCATTATGGGTTTTGACATTAGGCAATATTCACAACAGTGCAGAAATGAAAATATGCCTGACAGATTACTTAAGCTGTTGGCTTCCAATAGTCACATAGGAAAAAGGGGAATAAGGACACAATAGATTTAGAAAATATTGAAACTCTACTAAATCAATGTTATACAATTAGTGTAATGTTAATAGACAAAAGGAAAAAAATCTCAATAGATGTTGAAATAGTATTTTATAGAATTATTAATAATTCTATAAAAATACATGTGTATATGTTCATTTATATATATGTGTGTGCATATATATATATATATATATATATATACTGTCACTATTATTATTTAACTTTGTCTTGAACACACTAAATGAAACAATTAGAAAAAAGGAACAGGGGCGCCTGGGTGGCTCAGTTGGTTGGGCGACTGCCTTCGGCTCAGGTCATGATCCCAGGGTCCTGGGATCGAGTCCCGCATCGGGCTCCCTGCTCTGCGGGGAGCCTGCTTCTCCCTCTCCCACTCCCCCTGCTTGTGTTCCCTCTCTCGCTGTGTCTCTCTCTGTCAAATAAATAAATAAAATCTTAAAAAAAAAAAAAAGAAAAAAGGAACAGAAATGAGGTATAAGTAATGGGAAGTAGGAGACAAAACTGTGTACATTCATATTTTATCACTTATTAGTAAATTTGGTGGAAAAATTAGGTGATTTCCATAGTCTCTCCCAGGGTTAGCATTCTCCGATTCCTCAATATTTCTTCCCCAGGATCATAGTTTAATTGCTCCTGAAAGCCCCGCATACTTTTCGCTTCATCCTTTTTGCATCACCAAGGTAATATCTACTGACTGGACAAATCAAATAAAAACACTGATGATTCTATGGCATCTTCATATGTACCTTTAATAACCTTCCTTGTTGCTTTTTTACATTTGATACTATTTTCCCTACATACAGCAATACTGTTTTCTAACTGGTAGAAGGAGGACACTCGTTTGATAGGAATAGTTTAAACAAAATTATAATAAAAGCTTAAGCTTGGCTTTCAGTTTTTTGTTTTTGTTTTCCTCTAACAGTTATATAGGCACTTACATAAGCAATCCTGGTATGAAAGAGTAGTGGATGAAGAATGAGGGTAACTGGGACATTAAATGATGGAGCTAGTTTGGAAAATATTTGAGTTTCGCTACAGCTATAAAATGTATTTTCTTACTTTTTTTTTTTGTTCTTTTTCCTGTCCTAATTCTTCACTCTCTCTCTTTTCCTCCATTATCTAATCTTTATCTGACATTGAAAAAAAAATTAAATCAAAGTAATAGAACCACTGACATACCTAACAAAATTTTGATAAATATAACCACCTAACACTATTAAGTTTCCAGATATTCTGGAATCTGTGAAAAACCTGGAAGGACTAATATAACAAAATTTCATTGCTTGATCTATGCCTCAAGGACAGAATGGATATTATTCAACAAGCCCAAGCAGACATGAATAGATACTCTCATAAACAAAATGCTGGAGGCTAGCTACATAATCTCCAGCTTTATTTCCTAAATTCTCCTTTTACTGTTCTAGACCAACACTCAATGATCTGTCACCTTTCTGGAATGTCAGAGGGGGTAGCGATTATAACCAGGGAACATGTTAATCAGCAGAATGGATATGTTTGTGTCTCTATTCCCATTTTTTCCCCCTCTCTGCTTTTCTTTTCCCTCCCTTTTCCCTTTATATTTCAGGTCCCTATTGCTGAATTTATTGTGGCCTGGATTTCTGCCTTTCCCCCATTCCACTCAGAAGCAAAAACTACATAGCTAGGGAATCAGGAAAGCCAAACACATATATTTTTTTAAATTTATAATATGAGGAGTACCAAACTGAAGGATATTTTTATTTTTGTCATAAAACAGTTAATTAGGCTATATTAGTAAATTTTGTTATAATATTGCATATATTATATATGTTAAGCACTGTATGTGATACATTAATAAGAGACTTTATCCTTATCTTTGTGAAGATAACAAGACCTTTACTGAAAGAAAAATTAAAGGAAACATGATACATATTTTCTCTAAGAGGATAGAAACACAGTACTATAGATTTTAGAGGGGAGATAGAGTCAACTGTTAGGACTCAAAGAATAAAAATAAGGGGGGAAAAGAAGTGGAAAAGAGAATTTGAGTAAAATTGTGAGGTGCTGAACTGAGAGTAAATCAAGTAGTAATAACCTACAAGTGTAGGAAATAAATAAATACAGCTGGACTGTAACCAGCAACCCAATTCCACTGAAGAATATAGGAAGAGTGGTCATTAGGTCTGAGAAGGTACTGGATGTGAAACGCCTATACTTTTAGATGGGAGGCTGGTATCAAATTTATTCACTATCATTGGGAGCCAGATGGGCTACATGATTTGCAGAGCCCAGGGCAAAATAAAAACGCACAGCCCCTTGTTAAAATGTGATTAAGTATTTCAAGACGGCTATAGCAAAGCATTAAACTGGGTGTGGGGCCCTTCTAAGCATGGGGCCCTGTGGGACTGTACATGGCCATGAGTTGGTTCTATTGGTTAGTCACTGTTTTTGAGTGTTGAAGAAATGACAGGAGGTTTTACTAAGGAAAATAAATTGAGCATGAATACAGATATCCTCTGCTTTTCAAAAGTTCATGTACACCACTTCACTTTTACAAAAGACTACATAAGGGGCGCCTGGGTGGCTCAGTCGGTTAAGCGTCTGCCTTCGGCTCAGGTCATGATCCCAGGCTCCTGGGATCGAGTGCTGCATCGGGCTCCCTGCTCACCAGAGAGCCTGCTTCTCCCTCTCCCTCTGCCTGCCGCTCTGCCTACTTGTGCTATCTCTCTGTCAAATAAATAAATTAAAAAAAAAAAACAAACCACAAACGACTACATTAGTACCTGTTTTTGCTAATCAAAAGAAATGTGTAGAACATTTTTACTTTTATGAGAACAGGCAGAAAATGAAAATAGCACTCAGCATTTGTTTTGTAGAGAGCCCTTATAGAGGCAGAGGGTATCCCCAGCCATGGGAGAGGCCCCACCAGACTCCTTCCCCAGGAACTATATTCAGCATCTCAGCACCCAGCCGCCATAGCTTTGAACTCTGTGAGTGGCTGAGCTTTATCTTGATTTAATTTGTGCATCTTTTAGCAACATGTGTCCTCAGGTATTAGGAAAGCCTAAGAAGTTATTTTTGGGTTCTTAGAACACTAAAAAAATTTTTCCAAGGGTACCTGGGTGGCTCAGTCGGTTAAGTGTATGCCTTCGGCTCAGGTCATGATCTCAGGGTCCTGGGATCAAGCCCTGCATCAGGCTCCCTGCTCAGCAAGGAGTCCGCTTTTCCCTTTCCTTCTGTCCCTCTCCCTCACTTGTGTTCTCTATCTTGCTCTTTCTCTCTGTCAAATAAAAAAACAAAATCTTAAAAAAAATTATTTCCATATAAATTAATGGTTATTGCTTCTTCATTTTACTCAAATTTAGTTTACAAAAGGTTTCATAAGTACATTCTACCTTTGGATAGTGGGGGAAACCTATATCCAAGATAAACTGGAGGGTAAGAAAATAGGGAAGGGAAAATAATTGAAAACCACTAGAATTTTGAGAAGAGTTTATAGTAGCCTAATTGTTGAGAATAAAAATAAAAATGTTATGAAATGGAAAATCATCCATAGTAGTTGACAAATGGCAACTAACTAAAAAGATGAAGAGAATTGAAGATGAGTCCATATTTTTGTGTTGGATGATTAGGAGAGAAAGCAAAAATAACAAAGAGAAAAATCAGAAAGAGGGGCTGATTTTAGGGAAACATTAGGATAATGCTGACCTTAACTGTGGGTGGCCAAATATAACTGAATAGAAAAACAAATGAGGTAGCTAGTGTATGGGATCAAATATCAAAATAAAACATCATTAGGGAAAAAATTAAAGATTTGGAAAGCTATATAACCCAAAGAAGAGAATGGTTGTTCTCTTTTAGAATGAATTATTTGAACAATTAATCCTTATAATCAAGGGAATGCATTATTCTCAGATAACAAACTGACTTTCTCATCCTAGATTTACTTAGGTTGTCCTCTACATGAAAGTCAGAATTAAAGGTGTAAAGATGAATGGGATAACTAATGAAGAGATATTGAGTAAGAAAACAATTTAGACTCTAATTTTGAAGGTACTTAAGAGTCAGGGAGAGAAAGAGAACACAGTGAAGAGTATTATAAAAGAACAAACAAAACTATAAAGAGACTGAAGCTGTCAGTGGAAAAACTTTCAAGATGGAGACATATATGGAGACAAAGCATGTGGAATGCCCTAGAGAGGTCAAGAAAGCCTAGCCTTGTTAATAGCCCATGAATTTGGATTTGGTGATGTTTCTGATGCGTGAACCAGCAGTTCCAGGGACAGTATGCAAATAGCAGACCTACTAAGAAGGATAATCACGGAAATGTGTGACGTCACAGGAAGTTCAACCTGTATTGTGCAGTGTGGAGGTGTCTCCTACTGCGGGATTCAGCAAAATGGGCAACAGGGAACCATAAGAAAGTGAGAGATTCTATGAACAACATTAAAAATATAGTTCAGCTTTAAAGGGGAAACAAGGAAAGGTAGACTGGGGTAAAATGGGAGAAAATAGATGAGTTAAATAATCAAAGGTTTTAAAGATATTGACCAAGGACCAGTTGTTGTGAGAGGGATAAAAGGAAGAGAGAGTGGAAAGAGAGAGAATTGGATATACTGTGATAAAAATGAGAATTTCCCAATTTTATGACTGTAGAGACAGACAGGGTTAAAAGTTTTTGATACTCTGTAATTTTAAAAGGGGCCAAAAATAACTTCTTGTAATACGTTTCATTTCTTCTTATTCTTTGAAAATGCAAGTTAGGGTTAAAACATGATTGATATATTTTTATATTATTATTTTTATAGAACTTATTTTTTTTAGTTCAGCTCCTAAAACTTCAGCTTTCTGGTTTATTATTTTAAGTTCTATGTACAAGAGTTGTACTATGACTTTTTTGCTCCAAAGCTATTTATATGAATTATATTTAGCAAGTATTTTCTGCAATCTAAGAGCTAATGATGCAGCCCTTTACTTCTGCTCTCATTTAAATTTCAATCCCATGAAAAACAGGAAGCCTTGGGTTACCAGAAAGGTACAAGAACTAAAACAAATCTCTACCTTTTGACTGTTATATTTGCATTATAAAAAATCAAGTTCAGAATTTACTCTGTATTCATACTAGTACAGACAAGAAGACAGAATTATCCTGTGCATTTCTTCAGGTTTATAAAATATATGCATACCCTAATTCTGACTGGGACAGATAGGTTGTATTCTTCCACATACACCATTGGGGAAATTGTTTTTGGAAATAGTACTTCAGTGTGAACAAGATCATGTAAGCCTGCTGAAAATACAAGGTATGCTTGATGATACTCTAAAGGCATTTAAGAAATATCCCTACTTTGTTGTTCAAGGTGTCAGGGATGGCATATGAAAATTGTGCGAAAGGCAAAGTTTTCCTTTGGTTTTGTCTATAATTTACTTGTCTTCCTGCCGCTGCTGTGCCCATTATCACAGCATACCTTCACTGAACATGGTAATACTTATTAAAGAGTACAATAAGTAATAATTTATTTCTCTGAGTCTACCTTTAGGCGTTGAACTCTCTGATAGGAAGCTTTCTGCCCTAATAATGTTGGTATCAATAATTTATAACACAGTGTCTGAATTATACATTTCTTAGGTTGATGTTAAATGTATACACATGATCCAAATTTTGGGAAATAATGAGAGACATTTTCCAATTTCTCCCAGACCTAGAACAAGATTTCCCATCGTGGGAATCCAAATAAGTCTACAAGTTGTTTCATGCACAGTTGATGGCCCTCAAAGTGTCACAAATATAAGAAACCTTAAGGTGAAAGTCTAGAACATCATGAAGCTTCATGAAATCAAGCAAAGTAGGATAGTGAGAATTAATGAAGAGGAAATGGAGTTAGGAATCTCCTCTCCATCAAGATCATCTCAGCAATATTTTTCTCCTTGCAAGAATATTTAAAGAAATGAAACATACAGTATATAACTTTTTGAGAATTTTTTTCATTATGCATAATGCATTTGAGATCAGTCCAGGTCTTTATGTGCATCAGTAGTTCAGTACCTTTTATTGCTGAGTAGTATTTCATTGTATGGTATTCCATTATACCAGAGTTGGCTTAAGAGTTCACCTATTGAAGGACATTTGGGTTGTTTCAAGTTTTAGGTTATTGTAAAATAAAGCTGCTATGAACAATTGTGTATAGGTTTTAGTGTGAACATAAGTATTTCTCTGGAATAAATGTCATAGAGTATGATTGTTGAATCATATAGAAAGTGCATATTTAGTTTTAAAAGAAACTGCAAAACTATTGCCCAGAGTGGCTGTTCTATTTTACATTCCTATACGCAATGTATGCAAGATCTAATTTCTCCACATGCTTACCAGCATTCAGTATTATCACTGTTTTTTTTTTTCACCCTCCTAATAGATGTTTAATGGTAAACCATTGTGGTTTTAATTTCCACTTCCTAATAGCTAATGATGTTGAACATGTCTTCATGTACTTGCCATCCATATCACTTCTATGGTAAAATATCTGTTAATGTCTTTTGCCCATTATATAATTAGATTTATTTTTTTGCTGTTGAATTTTTAGAGTTCTTTTTATAGTTTGTATGTGAGACTTTAGTTAGATGTGTTTTGCAAATATTTTATCCAGTATATATTTTGTTTTTCATCCCCCTTCATAGGGTCTTTTACAGCATAAAAGTTTATAATTTTGATGAAGCTCAATTTATCCTTTTTTTTTTTCTTAACAAATCAATTTTGGTGTCACATCTCAGAACTCTTAACCTAGCCCTAGTCCCAAAGACTATTTTTTCTTATGCTTCCTTCTCCTCTTTAATATTTTAAACAATTGCCCTTCCCAATAAATGTTTTCCTGACATGCTACAATACTATGGCCGCAAATAAGTGATGTAGTTAGATTTAGTTTAAATTGAAATGTATGAAAAATTTCCTGAAAGATGATATAATTTAACATGAAAATAACATTATCTCATTTTCATTCTGTTTTGGAATGAAAGAGTTGGGAGAAAGGTGCCAAAAACAAATATGTGAATAGAAAGAACATCACTAAGTGAAGCATAGTCAAAAAACTTGAATAAAATTTTCTATACCTAACTTTATATAACAATTTAATTAATTAATTCTTTCCACCCATCTCCAGGACATGCATACACACTGATAATCCCATAATAACCCATTAATTAAATTATCCTGTAAAAAGTGTCACATGTTTTAAAATGAGGGCACACAATAGTATTATAAGAGAAAAGTAGGTTAAGCATAACTGCTGCTATTAAGCACAAAAGTTAACTCTGTATGTCCTGGAGTTGCAAGCATAAATGAAAGCATAATTAGTTACAAAATTTTTATTATTTATTAGTAAGGGTATGCTGCTAGCTGGAAAGGAGAAATTGTCCATTCCTTATAAAATCTCAAAAGGACTAATTACATACATGTTTTCCTTTGTTGCCATCCAATGAGGAAGGAACATTGTTTACAAATGTAATTTTTACCAATAGGCAGAGAAGACATGCATATAGTCATATTGACCCTTTATAAAATCAGTTCTCAAAAGAGCTAAAGAAATGCTTTTCAGTTATATAAATTTCTGGTGTTGTAATTTCACACACTAAAAGAAACAGTATCCAAAGGAACAAATACCCCTTTTTGATTAGTCTTAAATATTTCAATTAACTCAATCCGAGCTAAGAGATTTCTGAGAGAAGCTAAAGATCAGATTATTAAATATCAAGGTCACAAGAAAGGAGTAGAAGGAACTAACTTTCATTCAGTACCTGCTGCATGGTGTGGTTATTAATATACACGAGAAAATGGTGGGAATGGAAAAAAAAATTTTTAAACAATTGCTCTAGGGGCGCCTGGATGGCTCAGTCGGTTAAGTGTCTGCCTTCGGCTCAGGTCATAGTCCCAGGGTCCTGGGATCGAGCTCCGCATCGGGCTCCCTGCTCAGTGGGAAGCCTGCTTCTCCCTCTCCCACTCCCCCTGCTTGTGTTCCCTCTCTCACTGTGTCTCTCTCTATCAAATAAATAAAATCTTTAAAAAATAAATAAATAAATAAATAAATAAATAAATAAATAAACAATTGCTCTAGTTAATTAACTTGATTCATTTCATGTTCTTCAAGAGATGCAAGAAAATTTAGAATTTCTTTTAATGTACTCTTTGCTTTGTGAGTGCATTTCTTTAACTATAACATTATGCCTGGATTAGGCTTATATTCTGATTATATTTGAAAGTCATTTTAACAGATGTGGGCCAGTGGTGCCGTACCCAGCTGGACCTGCTATTAAAAGTATAATTCTCATCCAAAATTTTAGTTTCATTTTAACTACTCAAACTTTATCCTTATGATGTAATGTGTTTACAGGTCTAAACATCCATGAAAGAGTCAACAATACTATGGGAATATTATTGTGATAGTAATGATAATTTTGGAAGAGAATGCTTTCTTCAAGACTCTGTGACTCAGACACAAATATATGGCATACTGTGAGTTCATTAAATTGGAGGTATCTAAACACCTTCTGAAGCTATCAGTTAGAAATTAGATTTTACCCCAACTTTTGAGGAACTTTGAGTTTCATATGCTATTGAGCTTTTTTTTTTTTTTTTTTTAGCCTGGCCACAAATAATAAAATATCCTGGAGAAATGGGGGTTGATGTGTTACTTTCAATCAATCATCCTTTGGAACCAAAATAGAAGATAATGTATTCCTACTTTGAAGGTATTGTACCAGGGACTAGGGAAAAAAAAAAAGAGTACTTAGCTGTATTTGAGAACAAGCCACCAGCCACCAAGACTTCGTGATGACTATCTTCGGAGGTGAAGGCCTGCCAGGGCCTAAATAGGAGTGTCCAAGGTCCAGAAATCAGGATAATTTCAGGCCTCAGACCATTAACCATCTCATTTGTTTGAAAGCCTCTCTTCTTTCAAACAATCATATGACAGAAAATCAGTGTGATTGAGATCCAGAATTCAAATATGTAATGTGTCACCCAGAAGAGAAAATATCTGACTTTGCATTCAAAGTGAAAGAACTACTATAGGAAGCCATGGGAGAAAGGCAAAGCATATAGGCTCAGAAGCACCTGAATCTATTTATGTCTGAATAATTTAAACTCAGTATTTAAATGTGTTTAAAATAAGTTTGAGTGTTAAATGCAAAACTAGTAACATTATCTGATAGGTTCTGAATGTATGTAGAGGTGATATAGAAGAAAATTATAAAAGGGGGAAGGGTAAAGGGCTTATATAGTGATAAGATTTCTTTATTCTTTTGGTAAGCGATTGATTTTAGTAGGCTGTGAAAACTAATTATATAGTTTATAATCACCAAAACAACCACTGGGGGAGGAAAAAACCCGATACAAATATACAAATAGAGTAAAAAATAGAACAGATAAACTAAATGAAATAATAATAATACCAAAAAAGACAGGAGAATCAGAGGAGTGAAAAAGAAACATTAAACCTCTAGCAAGATTGACAAAAAATTAGTAAAGACACAAATTACTAATATCAGAAAGGAAAGCGGTAAAAGAGGTCTGAGGATCTAATGTAAAACACGGTGACTATAGTTTTTAACATTGTATGGTACGGTTGAAATTTGCTGAGAGTAGGACTTAAATGTTCTCACCAAAAAGAAGAAGGAGAAGAGAGACAGGAATTGCTAAAGACATTGGAACTTTAAAAAGATCATAAGGAATAGTACAAAACTTTGATGTACATAAATGTGACAACTTAGGTGAAATGGACTAATCTAAGTATTAGAGAAATTACACTCATATTTTAAAACCTGGAAAAAAATTCTCCGGGCTCTGATGGTTTTACTGGAAAACCCTGTCACACAAACATACATAATGTCTTCTAGAAAACAGAAAAGGAGAAACTAATACTTCCTAATCCATTTGTTTAGGTCAGTATTACATCACTTCAGAGAAAGAGAAAGAGATAGAGACAGAGAAATACCAGACAAATATTCCTTGTGAACACAGGCACGAAAACTCTCAGCAAAGTTATTAGTAAATTGAGTAGAGTAGTGCACTTTCTTCCAGGAATGAAAAGCTAGCTCAATATTTGAAAATCAATCCAAGTAGTCCAACATATAATATAGGAGAAACCCTTTATGACCTGGAGTTATGCCAATATTCTTAAATATGACACCAAAATCATAATATGTAAAAGAACAAAATTGATAAATTTTCCTTCCATAGGAAAGCAAAATGAGCCATTTCAATGAACCTCTCCTACGGTGTATTGGAGAAATGCCTTATATAGTAGCTTATAAAAATGCATGTGAAGTAATAACTAATATGAATTTAAAGATTTTATAAAAATATTTAACCCTAAATAATTTGCTCATGATTTTGCAATGAATTTTTAAAATCCAAATTGAAATAGTAATGTTTAACCAGTGAAATTTGTTAAGACGCTGATATAGGACTATTCACAATCACATTTCCCCAAAAGGATTAGGCCTGCAAATCCAATGAGATTTTTATATATGAATGTAGAAGCATTAATATGTGAATTGAATGAAATGGTATGAATGAATAAATAGCATAAAATATCTGTTTATTTCCTAAATTAAATATACATAATAGTATATACAGAAAAATAGAAATAGCAAGAGGGAGGATATGAGGTATATATGATATATGATTTATATTTATAGATGATTGACAATCATTATGAATCATCTTTGAAGGAGAGAAATAATCTATGACAAAGCAAAGTGTTTTTCTGTTGTAAGAAATATATTAAAAGATTTTTAAAATTTTAAATAATATGTGTGTCTGGGTATGTTTAGTAATTTACTAATATTTTAGAGTATATAGAATAGTTAAAAATTCTAAAGAGGTACTCTACCCTTTTGGTATTTTCTCAGAAATTTATAGTTTCATTATCTTGTCAGTTCTTTTAAAGTTCATAGGTTAATGCCATCCTGACATCAACCCTGCTTTGAAGGTAACAAAATACTTTAATTGTAGTTATAACTTATCCCTGTAATTTAATATCTTTGTGTAGTGCAGAAATTTAAAATCAGAACTACAAGAAGTCAATATCTGAAATTCTTGCCTCACTTCTGGAATAAAAATTAGTATATTTCAAAGGTTGAGAAAGGATCTCAGGAAAGCTAATTTCACGTAATTTTTGGAATTAAAAAGATACTATTGGTTCTACTCTGTGAATTAGAACATTTGTAATTATTTCATATGATCTGTGGTACATCTATAGTAAGAAAAGTGGATATAGTTATCCTATCCATATATTGATGCCTAGGGTATCAGAGTATTCTATTATTATGTAAACGAGAGATTTCAGAAAACTGTGGTTATAATGAACAATTTACCTGAGAGTCACTATGAATTTCTCCTCAGTTTATTCTGGAGTCCCAGTTTATCTTTAGTCACAAGAATTTTTCCAATCGAATGACCATCAATATCATTGCAACAATTAGAATTTTTCTCAATGTTCCCTGCAATTAGCAGCCATAGAATATAACATGCTGTTCAAAATCATTCTTCCTGTATAAGAAAAAAATCATTTTATCAAAAAATGAACTCAGGACAGAACTATCCTAGTTTTTCTTTTGCTTCAACTTACTTCATTAATGAGAACCACATGCAAATGCAAAAGTAAACAAAATATTTTAGAAGGGAAATTTAAAGGGTGGATTTCTGTTTAGAGTAATATATTGAAGATCCCTAAACCCACTGCCTATAAGAAATACCAAAGATTAAAAATATTTTTAAGTAATGAAAGAGACTGCCAGAAAGTAGAAGAATGATTTGAAACTAACAATGAAGCAAAGACACCCATCCAGGAAACTAAGTATATGGGAGAATTATCAAACTACCCTAATGGCATTAAGTCTTGGTGCTTAGAGCTTCCATGTATAGAAACTGCACAGAGGGGAAGAGAGGTGCTAGGGGGTGAACCTGGGGTTTGCACTAGGTGGTGAGCCAGAAGAGAAACAGCTACTAACAAATCTGGAATCAGGACAAGCTATAGTTTGAGGAAAATTATGAACTAGGAGAAATAACTTCTATTGTGTGCTCTAGATAGTAGATTAAATAAACAACAACAGGGGTTCCTGGGTGGCTCAGTTGTTAAGCAGCTGCCTTCAGCTCAGGTCATGATTCCACGGGCCTGGGATTGAGCCCCGCATCAGGCCCCCTGCTCCGCGGGAAGCCTGCTTCACCCTCTCCTACTCCCCCTGCTTGTGTTCCCTCTCTCGCTGTCTTTCTCTCTGTCAAATAAATAAATAAAATCTTTAAAAAATAATAATAACAAAATAAGTAAATAAACAACAACAATAAAACTAGCTCCCTATTTCTCTCTGGAATTTCAAATGCATTAGCCATCCTCATGTGTTTAGGGCCATTTACATCCTGAAATCATCCACTTAAGATGGTAGGTACTTCTGGGAGTACCAGGAAAAACCAAACACAAATCTTCTTGGGTAAACACACACGAATACACATGTAGAGTGTGAATGGTATTACCTGGGCAGAGGGTATGGGGATTTCCAATCCAATACCATGTCTGAACTTTTCTTCCAACAGTTCTGATAGAAGTAAGCCTACAATAGTAAAATCATGAACACACAAAAAATGAGCAGGAACTCAAAACTAATATCTACTTAGTAACTAAATCCTTAGCAAATTTCAGTGAACTTATTTTTCATCTCTTGTATAAATTACATCTTAAGGTACTGATGAACAGTGTTGATTTTATGGCAGGTCCACTGTAATTAACATTGGTTTTACAATTGTGAAGAATCAGAGAGTAGCTTACAGTGAGGTGGTAGATAATGCAGCAATTTTAAATTAGAATAATTCATTTTTGAAATTAAAAGATGGTAATGAAAACACCATAATAAAATCCTATAATAAAATCTAGCCTGAATTGTCATACAGATTTGAAAAGACTAAAAGAGAAAGGAATCATCAGTAGATACCCTAAATAGAAAACTCTGTACCAAAAAAAAAATAAAAAGAAAGAAAAGAAAAGAAAAAAAGAAAAAAGATCATTCCAATTTGTGCTTTCCAAAAGCACTCATGGAATTTCAAATAAACATCTCAAATGGAATTAGGAATATATTGTTTGATATATCATTAACATATTTTATATATATATTAGTTTTTTCAAGTTTAATGTCTTTGTAGACATAGTAGAGATGTTAGTTGTATAAATTTTGATAGATATGCTGTTATATTGCTATATTGCTAATGATATATTGTACCCAAAGAAAGTTTATTATACAACTGTTCAATAGGGACTGAAATCTCTTGCAGTGTGCAAAAGAATTCTCTCTCCATTTTACTTATCCATTCATTATTCGAACTTCTTTATTTAGCATTTACCATGTACTACTCACTGTCCTAGGAATTCAGTATCCTAGGAACTGTGACAATGAAACAAAGTGCAAACAAAATCAGTAGCCTGTTATATTTGTGTGCAGGGGAGATGGACACAAAGGTTAAACAATTGAATGTATAATATATGAGATGCACTAGTGTTTTGATGAAAAGTAAGGCATAGTAAGAGAGAACAGAGAATTACAAGATGTTTTATGTAAGATGTTATGATGAGACTTCTCTGATAAAATAACATTTGTTCAGAGACAGACAAAAGTGACCAAGAAAGCTAAGCACTTTGAAAAGAGGAAACAGCAGGTGCAAGGAACCTAGAGCAGAAACAAGTTCAGCTTTTTGGTGGAGCAGAGCAAGCAAAGGGGAGAGTAGTAAGAGAAAGTATCTGAGTGCTGTCAAGGAACTAAATCATATATAACTCTCAGTGGAGAGTTCTGAGCAGGATAGTTATGTGATCTGGCTCTTGTTTTAAAATTTTAACTATGGCTGCATTGAGGAAAATAAACAGTGGAGAGGATGAGGCAAGAGTGGAAACAGGGAGAGCCGTTAGAGAACTATTGCAAATGCCCAAGTAAGAATGTTTAGATGAGGCTCTGAATGTTTCCATCAGGTCCATAGCAGGGGCAATGGAAAGATTTGACAGAAGATGAAGACAGAAAGAAATGTGGAGTATAAGAGAAAGATAAATGTCAGAGGATGCCATGATTGTTCACTTGAGTAATTGAAAGAACAGTCTTCTTAAAAAAAAAAAAGAACAGTCTTCTTTTTGGAATGGGAAAGACTTTTGGTGAGGGAAATCAAGTGTTTAGTTTGGAACATATTACATCAGAGATGTCTATTGGACATTGAAATAGAGATGCTGAGTAGGGAATTCAACTTTCAAATTTAGAATTCAGGAGAGTTTTTTAGTTGAAGATATACATTTGGTTTTCATCAGAATAAATGTTACTGAAAGTCATAGATTATGATGTTACCTAAGGTATAAATGTATATAAAAGAAAGAAGAGTTCAGTGGACTGGGGCCAAGGCTCTCCAAATTGAGAAGTCAGGAGGAAGAGATGACCAGCAATGACATGTGAGAAGAAGCATCCAATTAGGTGGATGGAGAAGAAATAAGAGTGTTGACTCAAAAGTAAGTGGAAAAAAGTGTCTTTCAAGAGGAAGTCATGGTCAACTCTATCAATTGTTTTATTTGCTTTAGTAAGATATTACTTGAGAAGTGAAAATTCTATTTACTCCCTGGAGGTCATTTGTGAACTTAACAATAACTGGTTTTGATGGAGTGGTTAGGAAGAAACCTGACTGGCGTGAGTTCAAGAGATAATGAATCGAGATCAAGCACGTTCACTGAGGAGTTTCACTGCAATTGGGAGCAGAGAAGTGGCACAGTAGTTACAAAGAGGTATGGGGTCCATTTTTGTTTTATAGTAAGAAATATATAGCACGTTTGGATAATCTGGGATGATACAGTAAAGAGGGAATAATTGGTGAGGCCAGACCGGAAGATGCAATTGTAGGAGTTGTGGTGCCCCAATGAGGTGTTTCCCAATTGGATGGGGCCTCCAAATGTGGGGTGATGATTGGATGGAAGCAGGTGGCACTGGAGGTGAAAGAATTCACCTGAGGCAGAACAAAGGAGATAGAAGTTGATTGAATACACTGTGAGGGAGCTTTGGGCAGGACATCAGAGGGGCTGTCTGCCAGGAGGCAGTGGGTGGGGGCCATTTTTTTAAAAGGGGAAGATGAGGTATGGCGACCTACCAAATATTCCCTTTTTTTGGTAACTGTGCCTAGTTTTAAGTAGCCCATTGGTCAGTTAGGGCCTATGGAGATTTTGGGGTGGGTCTCCTGAGGGGCCTGTCTGTATTCAGCCTGGTGGGCTCTTTCTGCATTCTGTGAGCTCTTTCTACATTCCATCCCTCAAGAGCCTGTTTGCCTAAAAGCATCCCCTACAGGAGTGCTGTCCTTGAATAGGTAGGGAATGCACAAAAAGGACTGATTTTTGCTGGAATCCTGGGTAGTTCATGGAACGCAATTTATGTAGGCCTAGGTATGGATTTAAACTACATACCACATACCTGGCATTACTGTGCTAATTCACATATTCATCCATTGTACTTGGCAACTATTTGCTGAGCCTTTTTAAATTTGGCATCCTCATGTAGGCCAAGGAAGAAGACACCATCAAACAAAAATTGAGGTGAATTAAAAAATTGACTGCAGAGTGTAAATTTCCTAGAAAGTAATTAAGAATAAAAAATCTGTTGTTAATATAAAAGTACCTAAAACTCATCTGTAAACTTGAATTACTTTAGTGTTCTCACATTCTGAATTGACAAATTGGTCTTAAGAAACATCTGGATTTTCTACTCTTCTTTTTCCTTCTCATGTTCATGAGAAAACATCCTAATATCTAATGTGAAGGAGAAGCAGAATTTGTCCGCACCAAATATGCCTTTTTGGCATAAGGATTGATTTTAGGCTGATTATTTTTTAAGAAATGGCAGACACAGGAGAAGCTCTGAAAATGGAGTAGGAGTTATCCTTTTGTAGGAGACATTTACATTTACAAAGGAAATCTCCATTTGTAAGGGTGTCTCCCTAGCTGTACCAGGAAGAGAGTGATGACTAAATCTCTAGGAAATCTTATCAGTGGAAAAGGCGGAGACTTAATTTTGCATAACAAAAATACCCTCTTTTACTGTGCTTTCCCTGAAAACCACTCACAACTGGCACTGCTCTCCCCAGCATCTTTTGTCTTTAGCAGGAGATGGTATTGAAGATGATAGTTTGGGCCACTGGGGGAGTTAGTAAGTATTCTTGGGGATCTCCCATATATACTGGAGTTACACATGTTATTAAATTTGTTTGTTCTTCTCCTGTTCATCTGTCCTCTTATTATATGGTGTTGAGATCTTAGCCAAGAATCTAGAAGGAATAGAGGGAAAATTATTTTTTCTCCCCTACAGATAATTCAAACTGTCCCTTTTGGATAGAAGATACACATTCCAACACTTGTATTATCATATAGGTGTGCAAAATGTGTTACACTATTGGTCAGAGTGCAACTACAAAACAAAAATTTATTTATTTATTATTTATTTATTTATTTATTTATCCATTTGTTTATATCCATTTACTTGTTTTTTTGTTTGTTTTGTTCCTTCCTCTTGTGATTTTTCTGTTGAATGCTAGTAAGACAGCCCCAGGGTCAGTCCCAGCCCATCATACGCATTTTAATGACTTGAGATGGAAACACCTGGCATTTATTTTTAGTTGTAATTGGCAGATTATATAACCTACTAACAATGTAATTGGTAACATTACACAGCTCAGGATGTTTTGCAGCTAATGTTAAAATGTGATTGAAATGTGAATATAGTAGCAAGTGTTGCCGGTAGTAATGAGTTCTAATATTTTTCTATTGAAAAAGGAAATCAAATTGGAAGGGCAAGTTAAAGCCATTTTAATTCATAATCTAAGGTAAAACCGTATCTCTTCTCACTGGACATTGCTTAGCTATTGCATTAATCCAATAATTAAGATGTTTTGCTTTTTTATTTCATTTTCATCATACAATAATGTCTATTTTGAATTAACCGGTAACATTGTCAGGCAGAAAGGCTTCCAACATTTTTTAAGATCTTATACTTCTTATGTTAAAGACCTTTTTATATCTTGGCAATATAATATAATTCTGCTGCATTAAAGGTAGGGTAAGATATTTGTGCCATTTTTCTTGCATAGAAATATTAGCGTATGGAGGTTTTTTGTTTTTTCTTTTCTTTTTCATTTATATGATATGAGGTTTTTCTTTTGGTAAAAGGAGTTGACCCTCTCTTTAACAAAGGAATTTTTGCACTATTTTTGAAGCATTATCTCTATATATCAGCTTCTATGTTCTGCAGCTGTTCCTACCCATACCATAAATAAATAAGTGAAATCAGCAGCAAGAGAATCGTTCTTTATAGATTGAGTTCTGCATCAGGTTGGCACTATCACCTCTTCAGGTCATCACCTTTTTTATGGTGATTGGCATATCTGATCTGACATTTTCCAGCCTGCCTTTCGATTGGCTGAATTTCTCTGTTAGCCCTCCCAAAGGCACAACCTTGGACCCTGTGCTTTGTCCAACAGCTGTGCTTCTCAGGAGTTGCTGAGCATTTTCATGAGGAAAGGACAGAGAGGTTAGGAAGAAATGTCAATCATCTCTAGTTCTATTGCACTCCCCACTGCCCTGGACATAAAGAGAATATCTTTTAAGTGACTTCAGCATAAATACTATTATGTTCTTTTATGTCTAATTGTATCATCTTGTCCGGCCTAGTCGAATTAATATAATCTGTGGAATCACAGGTCTATTTCAAAATATATATTAAATAAGGAGATTAATGTAAATAAATACATATGTGATGATGAAATAATCCTTTAGAAACTAATCACACAGAGTTCCTAACGTATTTTTACATATGTGCATAAGTACTTTTATTAAACTATTATAAAAGATAATGGTTTACTTTAGGATTAAGACTTTGTATCTTCTATATGGGAAGGTAAATCACTAAAACTTACTAAAAAACAAAATTCAGCTGATTAAATTTGAAGATCTAATTGGCTTTTTTCAATGATTCATGAACTGGGCAGCATCCCATCTTAGATAGAAAGGACCTTCAAGGAGCTGTTCAAAACAGAAGACTTCTTTAGGCAGAAGGGGGAGGAAAAAGGAAGTTGCTAGCAAAGAGTAGATTGTTTCAGGCAAGGTCTTCTTCTTCTGGGGGTAAGACAGGGGTCTGTAGGACAGATGACCTCACTAGTGCTCACCAGGTAATTCCAGATTGGACCAGTTAAAGATTCCCTTCCTGGGGGAGGCTGAAATTGCAGTTAGGTTAGGTATTAAGCATTGGTTTACTGATGTGGGGCTTAGCACAAGTGACTCCATTTAGGCCCAATGTTTCTTTTTGTTTTTAACAAGCTCTAAAGCAGACTCTTTCTCTAGTGACACAAAAGAACCTTTCAAATGCTAACAAAGATTTGAGATTAATATATGAAAGGTTTGTAGCCCCATACATGGATTACCTAGAAATTTATGCTTATAGATGAGAAAATGAATCAGTTAGGAATAGCTGCATATTTTTTCTGAATTGTTTCATATAATTCTTTTTTTGGTAATGTGAAATAAGCATTGAGCTAAAATTTATTTCTACTTTTATTAATAGTATTTATGTTTCCAAAGTACTAAAATATTCAAAGAATGATAGAAATTTATTTAAGACTTCTGAAATAACAAAAACCCATTAATGTGAAATTCTGTCACATCCAAACACTTTTGTGAGCATTTTACCTATTTTTTCTTGCCTGAAAAAATTCAGGATCCACACAAGTTAGTTGTAATTACAAACAGCATTAAGATAATTAAATTGCAATGTAGCACAAATATTTTATCTTTTATGAGAAAAGTTTCTAAAATGATCTCAAGGGTTTGCATTTGTTTTCTTTTCATAAGGATTTTAGAAAATCTGGTGGGAACATGTTTACCATAAACACACTAGTAACTGATGAAATAAATTATTTCACTGTTGGGGGTAGGAGAGGAGGAAAAAACCTATTCACTTTAAGGAGCTTATCTAAAATGCATCAGCTGTCATCTGTGCTGTCCCTGTTTGACAGTTCAATACCTCCTCATCTTCTGAGAACAGCATCACTGAGCTCTGAGTAAACGGCGCCTGTATGCAAAATGTCAAAAAGAGCCTGACATATCATTAGTAATGACCTCCGCAATGACAGTCACAACATGAAACCAAACAGCACAGCTAATTTTCATTAGAGTTCAAATTAATCTCCAAATCTTTCCATCCAGGACTGTGCGAAAGCAAGTCCCAGAAAGAAGGCATTTGATGAACTGTGTGATAGACTGACAAAATCTTAATGCGGAGGAATCCACATACAAGTCTGCATTCTAAACTGCTCAGTATGATTATTTTCATAAGTCAGGCAAAATGCAGCCTTTGCAACCAAGAGTGGAATTAAATTAGTGTGTGGTAACTCACAGCAAGTATTACAAATTGCCCAATCTCAGCAGTGCTGCTGCCTTAATTCCCTTCTTAGCTCAGATGATGCTTGGGAGGGAGACCAACTGCCGCAAGAGGCACGCAGGTATGGCGTAGTAACTTGCCAAGCCCTCTGATGTTTCTTTGCCCAGCTGCTCCCTGGCCTTACTTGAGCATGAAGTGCATGGGGAAATGCACCACACGTGACCTACAGTGTGAGAGAGCGAGAGAGCAAACAGGACCAGCAAGTGTCATATTGAAACACTGTGCAATGATGCAAATGCACCAATTTTCTGGCGTTTGCTCTTCAGATTTCAAGAAGTCACAGAGCTAGGTCATTTGGGGGAAGCAATCTGCCTCCTAGCCCCAGGACTGTAAAGATCACACATTACCCATCCTCTCACCCTGTGAGATTCAAAGGAATGAACTTTGGTCCTGACAAAGTCTGTTTACTAAAGCCATCAACACACCCAGCGTCAGATTGTCAAGTCATACATACAGCATATGTGATTCCCCGAATATTTGTTCAACTCAATCTGGGGGAGAATACATTTTAAGGATTAAAGGATTCATTTTAAATATTTAAACTGCCTATTTCTGTATCTTAATACAGAAATTGATTTCTTACAGAACAAGCCAAATTTTCACAGAAAGGTATATTGGGCACCTTTGGAAGAGCATTAAATCTTGGAGGTAGCCCTGGTCCTGTTGCTCAAATGACCGCTTCTGTGCATCACATGGTGGCCTCTTTAGTAGCTCTGGGTATGCAAAAACAGAAAATCTACAATACTTACTGGAAAACAACCTCAGGAACTGAGACTTCAGCTGTGGGATACTGAAGGGCAAGATCAGTCAACTAACTTGGGAATTTAGCAATCAGATATGGAATAGTTCATTTTGTGCAAAGCCCTGGACAGCTGGTGAGGGAAAGTGGCAGAGCGACAAACAGTGACAGGCTCTGGAGACAGTGACTACATTAGCAACAGTGATGTATATACAGTGACTCATTTTTTTTTTTTCCACTTTCAGCCATCCTCACATAAATAGCAACAGCATCAGCAACAATAACTAAGCTGAGATATGAAACATCAATGATATATTTTAAATTTGCTCAACATTGGGACATTTGTCATAACTTAATGGAGGCCACATGGCATAGTAGAAAGAGCACAGGGCTTTGGAATCATATAGACTATGGTTTAAATCCTGGTTTTGATCCTTACTGGTTTTGTGACCTTGAAATGGTTACTTAAACTCTTTTATTCTCAGTTCTTCCTCTCTAAGATGGTGATAATAACCTCTAAATTACTTACTAAGGTATGGATTAGAAATGATATATATGACTAGAGGGAGAGTATCACTGACATATCAAGTGCTAATTATAGATTTTGCTTGGTAAGCCTAGATTTCCTGAGAGTATTATTTTCTGCTCGATGCTTGAACTAAAATTTAGATAACTGCTAACAGGTCAAGACTCTCTTGACTTTAATTTTATAGTATGAATATTTGGGTTTCCCCCAAAGCACAGTTATCTGTGTCAAAAATAATTCAAACCCTTTATTGACTCAATTTTATTTTTCTCATAAAATTGAGGATAACTAGTTAATGGCACATGTTGACCACAAGGAGGAGCTCAAGATTCCTTTATCCTCTTTGCCTTAGAATGGGATAAACCGAAGGGCATCGGAGGCCCAGGAGACATGGGTGAGTTTTCTTTGTCTCTATCTTAGGACTCTCAAGCTATCCCATTGCATCTCCTCTTGAGATTCTTCACACTGGGGCTGTAATCTCTGAGGTAATTAAGAGGCAATTGGGTTAAGTGAAGGCCTATTGAAATGTGAAGGCGTACATCTCCGAGAAGACCTCAGATAGGTGAATTCATCTAGTTGTGCTCTAAACATTGAGGAGAGAAAACACTTTTTTTTTTTTTCCTTTACTCTTCTTTGATCTGGTCTTTTCTTCTCACCAGAGTGGTAATTTTTCAAGAGCTGTGATCCAGAAATAGGTTTAGGGAGAAAGAGGTCAAGTAGGTTTCTTGGCCTACTTAGGTGCCGGAACTTGTCTGCTTTGTTTCAATGCCAGGAATCTTTGCTATGCCACAGAGATCAAGCTGATGACACACATGGAGATTTCATTATAAGAGTTCTGTTAGTATAAGTTAACTAGCAGCTTGGTACTACAAGAGATTGATTGTTGCCTATCTGAGGTTTCAGGATCCTAGATGACAGGCAAAATATCATTCTTCCTATAGGCAGCTATAGGGTGTACTCAGAACTTGGGTTGAACTTGTGGATCTTCCACTTATTGGTTGTATGAACTTGGGTAAATTATTTAATCTTTCTGTGCCTGTTTCCTGATCTGCAAAATTAAGATTACAAAAATGCATTTCCCATACAGTTGTTAATTCACTTACATGAGCCCCTGATACCTGACAGACACAGTTCTAGGGTTTAAAAATATAATGCTTAAAAACAAACAGTCTCCAAAAACTATATTCTAATGAACAATACTAACAATAAATGAATATATATATATATTCAAAAAATAAATATATGTATCAGTTAAAGTACTATTAAGAAAAAGAATATAAGGTAAAGTGTTTGTCAAGAGAGTCATCTTGGGGCTCCTGGGTGGCTCAGTCGGTTAAGCATTTGCCTTCAGCTCAGGTCATGATCCCAAGGTCCTGGGATGGAGCCCCGCGTCAGGCTCCCTGCTCAGCGGGAAGCCTGCTTCTCCCTCTGCTTCTGCCTCCACCCCTGACTTGTGCTCTCTCTCTCTCTCTCTTTCAAATAAATAAATAAAATCTAAAAAAAAAAGAAAGAAAGTCATCTCTGAAGTAGCAAGCCATGCAGATGTTAGGGGAAAATTCATTTCATGCTAAGAAAAAAATAAAGTGCAAAGACCTTAAGATGGTATGTGTTCGACATGTGTAAGGATCTGCAGAAATAAGTGTTGTTGAAATTACTTGAACAAGGAGGAGCGTGTAAGAGATATGGTCAGAAAGCATCAGGAGACAGATAATATAGTGTCCTTTTGGGCCATTGAAAGAATTTCAGTTTTTATTCTAGGTATGGGGAGAAGGCATGTTCCCTTGAGCACAAAGTGACCCAACAGGACTTCCATTTTGACTACATGTGGACAATGGAACATAGGGAAGTCCAAAGTGGATGCAGAGAAATATTGGAAGTTATAAAAGTGGTCCAGCCAATGATTATGGCTGAACAGAAGTATAAAAGTAATGGGGAAGAAAGAGATTAGAGATATATTTGAATGGTAGAGCTAACAGAATTTTCAGAATTTTCTCATGGATAGATTACATGTAGGGTATGAAGGAAATGGGAAGTTTTTGCCTAAGAATGAATGGCAGTGCTGGTAGAGATGAAGAATAATACATAGGTAAGAGTTCCTTCAAGGTGTTTGCTTAACATCAAAGTGGAAATTTTAAGAATATTCTGATAATTATTAAAGTCTTGAAACTATGTTTTACACATTATCAGAACTCAAAGAACCATAGCTATTATTTCTATTTCTATTTCTGCTTTATCATCTGACATAATATTGACAGAGAAGGTGAATATGTGCACAGAAGACCAAGGATAAAGTGCTGCTTGGGGACAAGAGGGCTACAGTACTAAGAGCTGAAATTATTCTAGATGAAATCCCTTGTCGAAGTAATAGCATCTGGCATTTGCAGGATTAGCATTAAGCAGGCTGGATGTATGGAATTTAGGGATTCAGACATTCCCTGGTCAATTCTTTATAGGCCTCACTGGAGATAAAATTAGACTGATAAAAGCTATCTTTATTTTTAAGTAATTGTTCAGAGAAAAAAAAAAAAAACACACCTGGATAAAATATTTTACTTTATAGACCACCAACTGCTTTTTCTTCCTGTATCATTGAAACTATTTCTATCTTTAGGCCTCGTAGAACATATTCTTCTAACTCACCTAGGATCCTTCTAATATTGTCTATGGTGCTTTTGAACATGAATAACTTTGTGTCAAAGACTATTGCACAGAATTTCAACTAGCCTTTTAAGTTATCTTTAAATGATTTAAATAGAGAGGGTAATGTACTTTCAATATAAATGGAGATATGGGTACTAAAATTGTTTTGAATTTATATTAGGAGACATTTTTAACACAGAGAAAGACCTAGGGAACCAAATCATAGGTAGTTATGTCCCTACCACTGAACTTTACCAAATATTAACATTTTTCCATAATCACTTCAGAATTTTTTGAAATCCCTTATGTTTTTCTCCCAGGTCTCATTCTTTACTATCCCAAAGAGAAGAATTCCTTTGATTCAAAATGTATTTTTTCTTATACATCCTTCTAACTTGTGTTATATAGCTATGTACTCAAATACATTCTTTAGTATTTTTGCAAGTATATAGCTTTATCTGAACAGTGACTGTCTGCACCTTACCTTAATGCAGTCTGCATTTTCACTTGACCTTATACTTGTAAAAGTTATCCATTTTGATACATGCACCTTTTGGCCATTTATTTTCATTTTTGGAAATATGCTATAATGTATTAATATAGTTTATTAATTCATTCTCCAGCTTATAGACTTTTAAGTTGATCCAATTTTTCAATATTAAAGTGAAGTTGCAAAGAACTTTTTTCTACATTGTCTCCTTGTGCACAAATTCAATATTTCCTCTCAGGCAGAGACTGTTCCCAGTGTGACACAGATGGATTTTGGGTATACCAACATAATTGTACCCTCAGGGCTCTGAGCGGCTGGTGGTAAAGGGGAAAGAGCCTAGACCTGTTGCCTCCTAGAACAGCCCGATTTATTTATAGGTGCTCCTTGAACAATGGGTAGGTTAGGGACACAATGTGGGGCTAGGGACACTGGCCTCCCAGATAGTAGAAAATCCAGGTATTACTTTTGACTCTCCCGAACTTAACTACTAATAGCCTACTATTGACCAGAAGCCTTAGCGATAACATAAACAGCAGTTAGCAGATATTTTATATGTTGTATGTATTATATGCCATATTATTACAATAAAAGAGAGAAACAAAAATGTTAAAATCAAAAGAGAAAATACATTTGCAGTACTGTACTGTATCATAAAGCATCCATGTATAAGTGGACCTATGCAGTTCAAACTTATGTTGTTCAGGGGTCAAATTTAATAGGTCTCCAAATGTTATCATTCTTACATATTTTATGGCAAGGAGATATTTGGGAAACACACATTCAGCTTGTGTTGCTAAAAATAGAATTTCTAATAATCAGGTATACAAAAAAGAGTTAACCTGGCAAGACTAAATGTTTTCTTTTCAAAGGCCTGCTTACAAGGTTGGCCCTTACCTCACAACTGGGGACTTAGATTTCAGGAAGTTTTCAGTATTCTCAGAACTAGCAAAAGTGGCTCACTGTGCCTAAAATGTTTGTACAAACAATATGATTTACACTGAATACCTGCTTTCCTTCTGGAGCTCTAGAATTTTGGTACATGCTAGGCAGAGGATAGTATGTGACTAGCCTCCAGTAAAAACCCTGAGCACTAAGTCTCCAGCAAGCTTTCCTGAGAGATAACCTTCCCTATGTGTTGTCATAAGTCGTTGCTTTGAGAACTAAGTGCATCTTCTGGAATACCGCTGGGAGAGGACTCTGAAAGCTTATGACTGGTTTCCCCTAGACTTCGTTCATGTGGCTTTTCACTTTGCTGGTTTTTCTCTGTCTTCTTTTTGCTGTAATAACCACAGTGAGCAGTATGACTCCATGCTGTGTCCTGAGAGTCCTCCCCATAGAGAATCATCAGATCTGGAGGTGGTCCTGGAGATCTCCCAACACATGGAGTATTGCTGCATTATTCTTACTGTGCAAGCTTCAGCAGAGGCATTTCTGGTTTTTGACTTGTAAACCAGGTGTGGTGTGTTTTCTGCCTTGCAACTCAGAAGATTCTCATTCTCTATCTGGACCCCAGAGCTTTCAGTGCAGGTCATCTGAAAAGAGGAAGCTTCTTCCTGGTGGGTGCCATTGTTACTGAGCAAGCAGCCAGGCTAGAGTGGGGAAGCTCCGAGTTCACGGGCCATCATTTCTGACATCCTTTGTTTCTCTGTGCATCCCTTATAACTCACTTGGCTGTTCACTTGTTTCATTTCAGATCATAATATTTTTTCTACTTCAAGAGCTTCCTTGTAGCTGGATTTCAAACTATGGTCCATTTCTATAACACCCTTCCTCTCTGCTATATTAATTATTATTTAATCATTTGCTTAGAATTACCTCTATACTTCTCAACAAGCACCTCAAAGATGAACTATCTTTAAATGTGTCTTTTAATAAAAAGAATATTTTTATCCCATTAGTCTGAGAATATCAAAAATGTAACTGATTCTTTTCTCATTGCATTCATTTTTCTATTCATAATACTTATTGAGCTGAAGATAGATGATAGATGCATATACACCTATATACGTACATACCATGCTACAGAATATCTCAAGCAAATACTCATATTTCAGAAGAGCACTTAAGTAAATCACGATGAGTTAAAATATCCTCACCTCTTAAGGGATTAATTGCTGATTATTTAATTAAGTACTTTATTTATCTAAGAGGCTTTACTTTGATTAGCTATATTAATAAATCCACTTTGGATTTCACTATTGTTTCTCTCTCCAAGAAATCATGTTTTGCCAACATTTTGAAATGAAAAATAATTTCTAATCAAAGAAGTTTCTCAATTAATTTTTTTTCTTAGAAATATGGTAAATAGAAGATTAATTTTTGAAGTTATTCATTATTTTTCTGGATTATAAAATTTAGCCAGACTAAAAGTTTTGCTCTCTATAGAACACTCTGAGCCACATAATTGAAGGTAATGTACTGTCATTTTTGAGAGTAAATTTGGCACCTTTGGTAGCTTCTTTAGTTGTTTCACAGTACATGAATGCATTTAGCAAGCAACAATCCATAATAAGCCTTATTTTCCTAGGTAGGTTGTAAATTCCTGGCAGATAAGGAGTCATGATATAAAGACCTCAGGTAAGGTGTCATAATGATGCCTGGCATAGTGATGGGTGCACGGAAGCTGTACACACACACACACACACACACACACACATCATTGCTAAATATATAAATAGGGGGATTACTATTGACAAAAGAGTAGAAAGTATATGATTATTTTTTTAAAGTTCACCAATGAGTCACTAAGGGAAAGACATCTTATAATGACTTTTTTTCTGGAGTTTCGAACAAAATTCCTCCCAAACCCCTCATCTGGAATCACTAGAGCCTTGAAAAGTCAGTATGCTACGCTGGTATCATGAACATGAGGCCTCACTCTTAAAAGTGATTTTTCACAGAGTTCTAATCCAATTTCACTTTCAAGCCTTGCTTGCTGTGGTCCATCCCTCTTCTATTTACTGCACAGCATCCACTTAGATATCCTGTGGTAATTGTTAATGTAACTGCTATTGAAAGAATAGTGTTACCCAGGGAGAGAGTACATGTTGCCTGCATTAGAACTTACTTAAAAATCAACTGTTTGGATGTCAAAACCAGTACGAACCTTAGGGACCTGACACTTAGAGGCCAACTCATTGCCATTATAAAAAAAAAAAAAATGCTTCAAGCAGAGGCAAAGAGAATTCTAGATGGTCTCATAAAAGAAAACATTATGTATTAAAGATCAGTAAGTAGGACTTTTTATTGTATACTTCACTGGATAAAGGTGAAAAAGAAATGAAAACAATGATGTGGGGTTTTTTTGAAAATATAATGAGATCTAGAATAAAAAATAGATTTGTTTTAGTGGTGTCATGGGTGAATTCAACTCATGAATTTGGCTAAAACAATCAAATTACTGAGTGTCAATAAAACAGGTAATTTTATACAGGAAAGAGCTAAATTGAATATCTAGTGTGGGGATTTCAAAATTTTTGAACATGAAAATCTTTTATTTTAAAACATCAAACAAAAAGGTTGTATTTTCAATTTCTAATGACTTAAAAAACACTTAAAGATTTTTTTTAAACTAGTATAATTTCAATAGTGTTACTAAATTTATACATACCTTTTCAAGATATGTTCTCTATTAGTATACACTAAACACTTGGGGCCATATGGATTCACCAACCACTTGAAATTACACCATTACACTCTTCCTCATTCCAGTAAATTAGGACCTTATCAATAAATTAGGCCCTATGATGTAGAACAAGAAAGATCTGAAATCCAGACAATAAGTGATTTATATAGAAACACAGATGTTCTCATAAGCAAAAGGCAAAGCCAGGACTCAACATCAGGTCTCCTGATTTTTAAGACTACACTTCCTGCAGCCTAATCCTTTGTCTCCTGTTAAAGATCATTGTTGTAGAGCCAGAAAGGCATGAATAAACCTTAATCTGACTGGCATTTCAAAACAAGGAAAATGCTATTACTAAAATCAGGGTGTGGGCACCTGGGTGGCTCAGTCTGTTGGGTAGCTACTTCCGGCTCGGGTCGTGATCCTGGGGTCCTGGGATCGAGTCCCACGTCGGGCTCCCTGCTCAGCGGGGAGTCTGCTTCTCCCTCTGTCCCTCCTCCCGCTTGTTCTCTCAATCTCTCTCTCCTTCAAATAAATAAATAAATAAAATCAGAGTCACCTCAATCTGACCTTTCAGTCTGTGGTCCAGATAATGAGGACCTTCCCAGAATGGGAAGAAATGGGTACACAAAGAGGAGGGGAAGAGGAGAGAAAAATACCTCTGGTCCCTACTGTCAATTATCCTTTGTTTATCTTATCTGCTCTGGCTTATTCCACTCACTACTGGTCCCCGAGAACAGTAGCTCCCAAGAAGAGGGTCTTCTTCTTAAGGTCTTTCTGCGGTACTGTTAAACTATCATGTCATTGCAGCCAGTGGTAAGTTTGTGTAGTGAGGTCTGCAGTTTTGTACTGAGAGTTGCTATTCCAATCTCAGTAAGAAAAAAAGCAGGTGATAAAATACTTTATTCAGTTTTCTAAGTACAGAGGGATTGAGGGACAAAGATTATAACCAACTATAATAGGTGGTGGCTTAGAGAACTATAAATGATAGTTATCCACTAATATTTAAAGGCTGAGCAGCCCAGGGGCAGAGTGTAAGTGTAGCCAGGTTGAAATAAGTATGGGGGAGGAAATATTAAAATAAAACGTCATAAATCAACCGGAAAGAAAATATGGACTCTACCTGTAAATAGTAGACTAAATAAATAAGTGAGAAGGAAAAAAGTGAGATGGAGAAGTGAGATGGAAAACCCCTTCTTTTATGGGAGGCTGTTGTCTTGGGAAAGTAGTTTTTGGGGGTATATTAAGAGGTTCACTGGAGTCAAGAAGAGATGGAGCACAGGTTAACTGTTAGAACATAACTATGTCCCCACATTCTTGTCTGCCTAAGGGAGAAATATTTTATTCTAGTTTTTTTTAGGATTTTATTTATTTATTTATTTAGAGAAACAGAGATAGCAACAGAGATAGCGAGAGAGAGCATGAACGTGGAGGAGAGGGAGAAGCAGGCTCCCTGCTGAGCAGGGAGCCAACATGGAAGCTGACCTGAGCCAAAGCCAGACTCTTAATCAACTGAGCCACCCAGGCGCCCCGAGAAATATTTTATTCTAAATCCAACAACAAAGTCCTGAATTCCTGAAAATTTATATGAATATTTTTTGTGAGGTATGTTCATTGAAGGTATGGAAGCCCTCTGATTTTGAAAGAAGAAATTCTACATGATATGATTATTAATAAAATTTTGAATATACTGGTTGCCTAAAGCCTTCAATTTCTTTTTTTTTTAGCCTTCAATTTCACTGTAATAAAATAGAGTATTTCCTTTAAAGAAGTTAAATAAACTTTAACAAAAAGATAAGCCATTCATTAGTGTTAGAATGGATTATTTTACCAGCTAGTACAAAACTATAACAATTGTTCACTGCATTCCTTCTCTCTGAGTCCCCTTTACCCACCAAGAACTGATTTGCTTATTAGGTCAGCCAGTGATTTGCAGAAATGTCACTTACTATGGGTCTTTCTGCAATGCTGTTACACTATCTTGTCCTTTGCAGCCAGTGGTAAGTTTTTGAAGTAAGACCTGCAATTTTGTACTGAGAGTTGCTCTTCTGAACTCAGTAAGAAAAATCATCAGACTAGAAAGCAGGTGATACACCGTTTTATTCAGTTTTCTGACGAAGGCCAGAGGGATTGACTTATGGACAAAGACTGAAAACCCACAATGGGTGTGGCTTAGCTAAATGAGAGCTGTAAATGATAGCTATCCACTAATATTTAAAGGCTGAACAGCCCAGGGGCAGAGTGTAATTTTAGCCAGGTTGAAGTAAGTATATGGGGAAAAAGAGCTAGAAAAAAAAAATCAGCATAATCTAACTAGAAGAAAATGTTGCTATGAATTAGTTTGCAAGGAAGTAAGAGGGAGTACTTTATTTACACATGTATTTTTGAAAATAGCAGTTTAAGTAAGGTACTCCCACACTTTGAAAAGGAACTTCAATTTAAATGATACTACATAGAAAGATGCTAGTGGACAATGGTATGACCCCGTATGTAAATGATTTCTGGGATGAGAAAGTGCTTCCGGAATTGCTGGCTATTAATGGTTTTGTTACTAAACCTTAACAAATAGAATTTTAATGGAGTAAGTTTGGAAAATACGTGATGGTTTTTATTTTACCCCTAAGTAAAGAGGTGGTCATTTGCAACTGGCAAAATTAAGAACACAAACAAAAAGTTTTGGAAAAAATGCTGAAGGTAAAAAAGCCTATAGAACAATGTCATTGATATGCAAAATCACTGATTTCTGTGTACTGGTGTATAATTTATTGCCCCATCTCCCCCACTCCGTTTCCACATACCTTACAATAATTTTTCATGAACCTTAGGTCCCACCAATCCCAATTTTTCCTTGAGCTTTTAGACCGAATCTCTGACATAAAAATACCTAAAGTTTCTTGCAAGTCCTTTTTATTTTTTGTTATTGTCAAAATATAACCTTTAGTATTTGCTTTGCTGAAGAAAAATGATAAGCTCCTTTAATCTTTATATGAATGAAAATATATTAAATTTGTTTGCTATAACAATCGAAGTTGAGATTTATTTCTCTTAGAGCGATTAAGATTTTAATTTATTGTTCTATTATCATGTATTTGTTACTGAAGAGATTTTCTTTTCTTGCCAAAGAATGATTTATTTATAGATAATCCATTTTCTTGCTGACAGCTTTTCATATTTTTTCTTTATTCTTGCTGTTTTGCAGTTTCAGTGTAATTTCATCTTTTTTCTATGTGAGCGCAATTGTGATCTAAAGATACAATAATTTAGAATCTCAGCAACCGTCTTCAATATTGTTTTTCTCCCTTTTGACTGTCTTCTGTTGGAACTTCGTCTAAGACATGTGATTGAGCTTCAGATCCACCCTCCAGGTCTGCTCCTTGCTATTTGCTTTTGGTTCTTTGAATTTATAGTATTTCAAAATCACAGCGTCTGTCCTCGAATGAATTCTGTCCTGAAGTTTATAGAGTTTCATTTTTGTTCAAATCTAAACTTTAGTATTTATATAACTGACCTTAGTTTTTTCAGTTAACGAAAGTCTGTAGTTGACATTAAGGCTCATGTACTTTTGATGTACATTCCATAGGTATAAGAAATATGTGATGACATGTATCCTTCATTATAATATCATACAAAGTATTTTCATTTCTCTAAAACTCCTCTAGGCTCTGCCTATTCATCCACTCTTCTTTACCCTCTGGCAACCCCTGATCTTTTTATTTTCTCCATAGCTTTGCTTTTTCCAGAATGACATGTAGTAGGAACCATACAGTATGCAGCCTTTTCAGATTGGCTTCTTTCACCTAGTAATATGCATTTTTCTTCCATGTCTTTTCATGGCATGGTAGCTCAATTCTTTTTATCAGTGAGTAATATTCCTTTGTATGGATGCCCCACAGTTTATTTATTCATTCATTCATCTTTTGAAGGATTTCTTGGCTGCTTTCAAGTTTTGGAAATCATGACTAAAACGCCTATTTATATCTGTATGCAGGTTTTTGTGTAGGCATCAATTTTCCACTCATTTGGGCAAATACCAAGGAGCACAACTGCTGGATTATACAGGGAAAATGTTTATTTTTAGTTTTATAGGAAACTGCTAATTGTCTTCTGAAGTGACTGTACCCTTCCCACCAGCAATGAATGAGAGTTTCTGTTGCTTCATACTTTCTAGTGATTGGTGTTTTCAGTGTTTTGCATTTTAGCCATTTAAATAGGTGTATATTGGTATCTTCTTTTTTTTTTTAATTTTCATTTCCCTGGTGACATATGAAGATGAGCATCTTCTCATATGTTTATTTGCCATCTATGTATCTTCTGTGGTGAGGTCTTAAGAGCTCTGGCCCATGTTTCACTTGGATTGTTTGTTTTCTATCATAGAGTTTTAAGAGTTCTTCTTATGTTTTGGATAATAGTCCTTTATCAGATATGTGTTTTGTGAAGACTTTCTCCCAGTCTGTGGCTTGTCTTTTCACTCTCTTAACAGTGTCTTTTGCAGATAATTTTTAAAAATTTTAATGAAGTCAAACTTCATGATGTTTTTTCTTGCATGGATCATGCTTTTGGTGTTGTGTCAAAGTCATCACTCATGGTCACCTGTATTTTCTTTAAGTTATTTTCTAGGAGTTTTATTGTTCTGAATTTTACATTGAGTTCTCTGATCCATTTTGAGTTTTTTTTTTTTTTTTAAAGGTGTAAGGTCTGTGTCTAGATGATGATGATGATGATGATGCATGTGGATGTTCAGTTGTTCCAGCACCGTTTGTTGAAAAGACTGTCCCTTCTCTGTGGAATAGATTTTGCTCCATTATCAATGATCAGTTGGCTGTATTTGTGGGTAGGTCTCTTTCTGTGCTCTCTATTCTGTTCCACTGATCTATTTGTCTGTTCTTTTGCCAATAGCACACTGTTTTGATTACTGTAGCTTAATGGTAATCTTGAAGTTGGTTAACATCAGTCCTCTGACTTCAGTATCGTGTTGGTTATTCTGGGTCTTTTGCTTCATAAATAAACTTTAGAATGAGTTTTTCAATATCTTCAAAATAACTTCCTGAGAATTTAATTGGGATTGCTGCATTTCTAGATTCAAGTTGCGAAGAACTGACATTTTGACAATATTGAATTTTCCTACCCATGTATGTAATGTTGGTAGAAGGATAGTGTACTAAACTTGTGGATTTAGGATAAGTTATCTGGGACAGAAAGATATGTCAAAATACAAATGAGATATGCAAATACACAGATAAAAGAACAGGTGAGTTTATATAACAGGACACAATAGGATGGGAGCCAAGATTAGTCTGGGTAGACCATGATCCCCGTTGCTTTGGTTATAGAACTCTATCCTCCTACTGACATTATAATAGAAGCAAATTAATTAAATAGTGATCATGAGCCCTTCAAAGCAAAATCTTACAAACTTTATTTTGAAGCAGACACTGAGAAGCGTGTCAGAAGTGTTTCAATAGAGGATAAAAAGAGAAATCATATAGGGGTTAGCTTGGATGGAAATACAGTCAATTCTAATTATTCACTATCATTAGTTCTCAAAGGTGGTCACATACACTAAGTGATTGCTCATATACAACAGGGAAATACAAGGTTTGATTCCTGAAAGCCTCTGATCACATTTTTATCAACTGATTAAAACAAACTTTTTATGTGTGTTTCTTTTTGAAGATACCTTATTTAATATATATTGTTGGTTTGCTAACATTGAATTCATGGCCAACAGAACTATAACTCATATCTGAAAGAAGCTAGTCTAACACTTACTTGCACAAGGCACATGACAGCCTTGCACTTAGGAGCACAAGGCAGTCCTTCAGCATTTTACTTTGGGGCCATTTTAAATAGAAAAAGCACCAACAAAAAGCACAGAAATGTGAAAATCGTGGCACTAAAAAGACTGAAAAGGACTCTTGTTTATAGTAAAAGAGCTGAGACAGAAGGCAGAGGTTTGCCTTGTTTGACCTCAGCTGAGAATGTGAAAGTCGCATGGCTCAAATTTTTTGCCTTTCTGCATGTGTAGAAATGCCTGTGAAAGCACCATGATTATAGGTTTGGGGGTTACGAAAAAGGTTCGGGGGAGTAGTCAGATTTGCAGATGTGGAAGCTATGAATAATGAGGATCAACTACCTATGGAACACAGAGAGCCTGCATGCTTGTCATTTCTCCCACTGGCATCATCTCTACTATGTAAATAAACCAAATTCCCATAATCCATGTTGCCTCACCGTGTTTCCTTCTTGTTGGTACCATGTCTGACATGAAGCCTGCAATGTAGCCTGGCAGTGAGCTCTGTATGATATGTAACACAAAATTGGAAATAACTTAAACATCCAAAAAACAGGGTCACGGTCAATAATTTATAATATAAAATTGCCAATACTGATATCATCTGAAGTCATTAAATATTATGATATATACTTATTAAGCCTTAGTGATGTGGAAATATTTTATGGATTACAAATGATAGATCCCATCCAGAACAGAGAATAGTGTGATCCGTTTTAATAATTCATTTACATGAAATATGTTTCTCTATGAATAGGACTAAAAGATTTTCATCAACATTTCTGTCATTGTCATTCCTAGAGGTGTTTTAATTTCTATTTGGTTATTTTGATTTTCTACTTTTATATAATGATTACATTTTATTTGTGCATCTAGAAGTACATATGAAACAGAAAAAATTTAGGTGATTGATATTAATTCAATGAATTACCAGTCATTATTCAGCATTGTCCATATGCATGACTGTTTGTTTTCTTCCCCTTCTCAATTTTTATTTTCTTCTTGTTTTCAGAACACATTTCTGGGTCTCCTAATTACATTGAAATACTGTCAGTCAAAAATACGGGAGCTGAATTGAGTTCACATGTTAGTACGAAACTAAGAACACTATGTAAGTGAATTATTTGAGCTTTAAAATAATCCTGTTAAATGAGTAAATATTATTCCCATTTTTTATAGATGTGAAATGCCAAAAAACAGTTTACTGAATTTGTCCAAGAATATACAGTTAGTGAGGTGTGAAAGTATATTTATAGGCAAGGAGTCTAATTTCAGTGCTCCTGCACAAAAACCACTATGCTGTTTGGCTGTCTCCAGTAAGGACTTTGTGTTCTCTGCTTCACTGTCACAGTTGGAAATACCCTATAAATTTAAAGAATATATTTTTGAAATGGACATTTTTTCCCATCTTGAGAAGAAGAACTATTTGAGGAGGGAGATTAAGGTTTGGTGTGGGTGGGTGAGTGGAACAGGAAGGGAAGGGAGCAAGATTCCCTTGGAAATCTTGAAACAATCGAGCAGTTCTTTGTGTTAAAGCCTGCTTCCCATCTACCAAGTCAGAGAAAAATATCAACGGGCATTTTAGATTTTTTGCTCGTAAACTCATTTGATTAATGATGTTAGCTGAGGAACATCAATTACAAAACCACACTTTGCCCTAGGAAATCCCAAGATCCAGTCACAAAGGGATATTTATGGGAGAACACAAGAGATTTATGCTGTTTATGTAAAGCACTATATGTCTTGGATGATAGTTTGTTTATCTTGTACTTCAGAACAGGGATTCCAAAAATATACATGCTATGAAAGACATTATAAGAGAAGGAGGCCCACAGTGTGATAAATGCAAGCCTGTTTCAAGAACAAATTACTATTAAATAAACAGATCTCTTTAAAAATTTATGAAAACAGAATATCCATTCACAACCAACTATCATTGGCTGGAAGAAAAAAAAAAAAGACATCTACAGGATTATATGTGCCTGCTAACTTTATTTTCCAGATTTACATTGGAGCATATAATTTGCCCATTGCATTTTTAATCTTCCAGTTCAAGTGAATCAAAAACACTAGCCCTTCAGTGAGGATTTATTCTGTGATGCTGAAAACACCTAAATTGTGTAGAAAAAGTCAGTAGCTACCAAAACCAAAACCAAACAAAACTATAACCTGTGATATATTATTAGTACAAATTATTGTTGCTATCATTTCTCTGAAGTCTGCCATTTGCCAGGCATGTACAATAGTACAATATCACTAATTTCCAAATATCTGTACCAGGTAGCTGGTTTTATTCCACACTGACAGTTTAGGAAACAGGACCTGGGTGACTAAGTGAGTGACATGCTTAATAAAACTCCATTAAATTAAATATATATTTTATTTATTATATGTATTGCTGTGCAGGGGTCCCTAACTTCTACACCAGGCGTAGAGCATAGAGTTGCTAAAATTCAGCTATATCAAAATCCCTACAATAAATCTTTGAGTTCAAAACCTGGTTTTGGATATTAAGTTTGCCTTGTACTTCATCAATCATAATGTTAATAAAAACAAAAAATTTGTGATGTAAAAGCAACAGTAGAAATGGAAGAGAAGAGGACAAAGCTAAGAAGAAAATTTAGAGCAGAAGGTACAATGTGTAAAGCCGCAGAAGTAATCCAAACCAGTGGGCAACAGGAAAGGAAAACCAAAGAAGGAAAAAATAAAATACCTTAAATGTAAGATAGAAACAAGATGGCAGAAAGTTATTCCTAACATAACCAGAAACTTTTTAAATGTATTTAAGTAGGCTAAATTTAAACATAAATAGAGAGACTCTCTGATGGGGCCAAAAAATAAACTAAAACTCTAGAAATATGTGGTCCACAATGGAGACACAGAGACTGAAAATTTAAACATGGGCAAATAGGCACTAGGTAAATATGAATAAAAAGAAGACTTGAGTATAAATTTTAATATATGTCATTTTGTGTCCAGATAGGAAAATAGAAGCCTCTCCAGGCTTTTCAAAAGAATAAAATGTTGCAGGGAATTATTTTTTAAATGTTGGAAATGTTAGAGAAGAAAAAGGGAAAAGGTGAGGTACTTCCAAATAAGTAACTTCTGGAAGGTGGTAACAGTACTTAGACTCAAGGGACATACAGTGAAAACCCCCTTCTGCTGTTGATGTTTGAAACACAACCAGCCCCCACACCAAGAGCCTGCACCTCTGCTTTCCATGCAGGAAGCAGGCAGCGTGCATTTGCCCACCACCATAGCCGCAGTACCTGCGGGGCAGGGGGTGGGGGTTGGGGGGTCGCTGCTGGAGATGAAGCCCACAGTGGCTCTCCGCCTGAGACTGCTGAAGGTCTGATTGCCCTCAACACTGCTAGAAACTTGCTTCTTGAGAGGAGACTCAGAAGTCAGCATTTGCCTGCCACTTGATAATGACAAAAGCAATTCTAGGAAAAATCCAAAATAGGGAAAATAATGTTTTCTTTCCTCTGCTTTCAGTTGTCTTTCCTGTGCCTCCCATTGGCAGAACTTAATGGGAATCTTGTTAATAAGAGTGTTTGATAAATGTAGTTTGCACGTTTCCAGATCCCCGGTATAGAGAGGAGATCGTTGGTGGATGAAATAGAATGTAGAGCAAATAAGGGATCACCTCTCCAGGTAATAAGCTCTCAGTGAGGATTTGTCAACAATTGCAATTGTTGTCAACAATGCAATTTACAATATATAGAACAGTAATAACGATAACAAAATTCTGCCTAATATGATGCAATCATACCTTGTAAGGACTAACCCCATACTCTCACCCTCTCCCTCCCAACTCATATATCCCATTTTTTACCGTATCCCTTACTAGGTGATTTTAATACCTCCTCCAGTTCAAAGACACTCAACTGAAAAAACCTATAATCTAACAACTAAATTGTTTTTAAACCAACAACACTTTATAAAGGTAGGATGGAAAGGATAAAAAGTGATATAATTGCTTAATGTAAAATATATATGTAGTATAAGGAAGTAAATTTGCACAGCTCTGACGTTTTCATTTCAGTAACAATTCATGGATATATGTACAGAGTTATTAATTATGATATTTTTTCTAAAAAAATATTGGAAAAAATTTAAGTGTCCAAAAGGAAACGGTTAGTTAAGTGCTATAACTATACAAGCATATAACTATAGAAGCATATGCTATGCAGCCATAAAAAGAAATAAGAATAAACTCAATGAATTGCTATCTTTGAGGTACACAGTCAATTTTTAAAAGTAAGGTGCAGGGGCGCCTGGGTGGCTCAGTTGCTTAAGCGACTGCCTTCGGCTCAGGTCATGATCCTGGAGTCCCGGGATCGAGTCCCACATCGGGCTCCCTGCTCAGCAGGGAGTCTGCTTCTCCCTCTGACCCTCCCCCCCCATGTGCGCTCTCTCTCTCTCTCTCAAATAAATAAATAAAATCTTTAAAAAATAAAAATAAAAAATAAAAAAAAGTAAGGTGCAAAGGATGTAAATAGCATCCTTTTTTTTTATAATAAATGAAGGAAATTAGGGGCGCCTGGGTGGCTCAGTCAGTTAAGCAGCTGCCTTGGGCTCGGGTCATGATCCCAGGGTCTTGGGATCGAGCCCCGCATCGGGCTCCTTGCTCAGCGGGAGGCCTGCTTCTCCCTCTCCCATTCCCCCTGCTTGTATTCCTGCTCTCGCTGTGTCTCTCTCTGTCAAATAAATAAATAAAATCTTTAAAAATATATATTTTTTCAAACACATCCTCTAGCCCTGTCCACTGACATGACCTAAAATCGATACCAATCCAGGAGCAGTAAGTTCCCCTAGAACCTAGATTTTGATCTTAAATATCATTTCTTCGTAAAAGAACCAAGACTCTTTGGGGAAATGACTGATTGTAGGTCTGAGTCAGAAAAGGTACAGAGTAAACCCCAGATATCTTTTTTGTACCAGAAAGCAAAGAAGTTTCCAAACAATTGTTAGGATCACATCAGCTGAATTAGGAGCCGGCCTGCAGAAGCCTGCACTGGTGAAAATGATGCCAAAATGTGCATCTAAAATAATGATGTTAGTCATTTCAGTTACAACGAATCAAGAAAATCCATGAGTACAGAAAGAAACTAAAAAAAGAGAAATTTAGAAAAAAATGTTCACCATTCATTGCCATTCATAAACCATCTCTTTTCTTTCAAATATTATAACTAAAAAGAAAATAAGTATGTGAGGCTTTTTTCCCCCCTTTCCTTTAGGCACTTTTTTCAGAGTAACTGGATAAGGACTGGGAAAGCTCTTGATGGGGAAAAGCTCTACTTTACGAAATACTTCAAGGGAATATTGTGGAGTTAATGCCAAAATTAGAAAATCATTGTTTTTATAGCCCTTAATGAAATCATTGACATGCCAGGATAATCAGTTGGAGTGAAAACAATTCTATGTATCTTGTCAATGTATACACTGTAATGTTATATATAGTATACATATTATTGTATATATTTTGTAAAGTAAATACAAAGTGAACCATAAAGATTATCCTCTAGTCTTAAGGGAGGAAAAACAAATCACAATGAAGGGATCACCCATTATCACCTTAAGACAGTGGTCAATATTAGCATTATTAATGGAGAGTCATCTAGATGTTCTGAGTCTCCTGAAATGATGTATAATAGTAGCATTTAAGATTGTATTCTACCCAAGTACATTTAACTTGAATCTATCACACCTTTAAATCTAAATACAAGTGACAGATAATTTAAATGATACCAAAGAAAAAGCAACCACATAAATCCAGAAGATGAGACATTTTGGAGGACAACTGTCGTGGGTCTGTTCAATAAGCCAAGGACATGAAAAATAAAATGAATCCGATGTTAAAAACAAAATAACTTTAGAAGGACACTATACCCACATAAACTGTGTTTTTTGTAGGCAAATCTAACAAACCTTATAAAGGAAATTTGGAGGGAAATTTACTTATGAACTTGGGCCTTAAATGAGATAAAAATCTATTTACTAGGAAAGATAAAGTTTTTTAACTGAGAAGAGCAGTTTATAAATTGGCATATATTATGTGATAATGTTTTGGTTAAAAAATGCATATCTCTATGTGATACATAAAAATATGTTATTTCTTAACATTGCTATGATCAAGAAGGTAAGAATATGTTTCAATTCTCATTTTTTGCTTTTCATCATTTTCTATCATTTTACAGTGCATATATACTGCTTTTTGCTTATATAACATTAATAAGTCAATATTTATAATGTTAGAAATTAGATCATCTACAAATATAATAAAATATGGAAGTTAAGTTAATATCTTGCAACAGCATACATTTATATCCAACAATATTTGTGGGAATCGAGCAAAAATTTTGAAGATGACTGATCTGGATGAAGAGGACTGATAAAGTACTTTTATAGGACAACAGGGAGAAGTCAGGAATCCAGTGGAAGAAATATGAACAGATGGGATTCAGAAGAGGAAAGCTGAAGGCTAAGACATTTAGTAGAGATGGTCACACTCAAGGGTAAACAGAAAAGCAAATGAAACAGTGGAGAAAGCCCACTCTATACCTATTCAACTGGTATAACTTAATTGATACAGCCATACGATGTAGGTGTGTAGTTTCTACTGCTGAAATATAAAATAGCACATTCTTTCTTAAAAGTAATTTGAGAGAACCACTGACTCTTGGGGAGTCTTGGAATTTTTCTTTGCCAATATTTTGATTCTGAGCTCACTCACCTTTAAAGTCACTATTACTGTTACCATAAGTATTACATATGTGCCTATGTATATTTGTATGTGTGTGTGTGTATATATATACATATATATATGTGAATGCTTCAGTAATCTAAACCTAGGACCCTATTATTCATTATTTATTTATTTGTGTGTTTGTTTATTATAGTTGCTTATCTTGTGCTTTTCTGTACAATTAGGTAATGTAAATTTAATACGTGAGAACAGGAGAGCATCAAATTGTTTAAGGGAAATATTTTATGCAAAGTCCTATACCAGCACTAAGATAAACAAGGTTTGTTTTTTGTTTTTGTTTTTTTTTTAAGATTTTGTTTGTTTATTTGAGAAAGAGTGAGAGAGAGAATGCGCACAAGCTGGGGGGGGGGTGGTGGCGGCAGAGGGAGAAGCAGACTCCCCACGAAGCAGGGAGCCTGACCTGGGGCTCAATCCCAGGACCCTGGAATCATGACCTGAGCCGAAGGCAGACGCATAATGACTGAGCCACCCAGGCGCCCCTGAAAATATTTTTTAAAAAGGCAGATGCTAACCTATTCAGCCACCCAGGAGCCCCAAAACAAGTGTTCTTATCAATATACTTTTTTGCTGTTGGGCTAATTAATCTCCAATCCATCCCTTCACTGACTTTTTAAAAATTATTATTTACATTTTAGATAGGAAAGAATTTGACAGAAATAGATAATGGGTAAATGACTAATGAAAATCACAAATGAGTGAGGAGTTAATTGTACTAAGGACTCCAAAGAGGCATAAAGTACTGGAATCAAGATCTAGGATGCAGAAGTTAAGTTTTGCTCTTCTGAGGGTAAACAGACCTCACTCTGAATGAGGCAAAGAAAGGGGAATAATGAAGATAAAACAATTTCTCGGGATTGACAAAGGATTGTGAAAGTTTCTAGGGTTTGGCTGTTTCTCACTCTTAAAAGAAGCAAAATGATCTTTCACTGGAGGGGAACATTGTGGCTTTGGACAGTAGTTCTTTACCTTGACTATACATTGGAATCACCTCTAGAGTTTTAAAAACTACTGATAATCGGTTCTCATTCTCAGAGTTACAAATTTTATTGATCTGTGTTGTATCCTAAACATTGGCATTTATAAAAGTTTCCTTCCCAGCTGAGTGTAAGATGGAGCCAAGGCTGAGAGACATTGGCATAGGAGGCTGAAAATAAGTTTGAAAATCAGTTTATGCATACAGAGATAAGAGGCCACTTGTGGTAAATACAGGATTCCTGGACACAGTGAAGGCCTAATTAAGATTGGATATATGTCACTTTGTAGCATTCCTAACCAGCATAATGGTTCAACATTTTAAACAATGTTGACACATAGTCATACAACTAAAGAAAGAAAACTGGGAGGTTAACATATCTCTTAGAACCAGGAAATAAATTACAATCTATTACTCCAAATATCTCTATGCCTAGTAAAAGTGGCTACATGAATTGTTCAAAAATTTCTCTTTGGTAATATAGATCTAGCTATTTTACCTAACCTATGTCTATTTCACAACAAAGTCTTCATGTAAACCAAAATTTTTATCCATACACTGAACACTTCAAAGTAAAATTAATGTATGTGGCCAAATTGAACTTAATGCTAAAACTCTAGATCTGAGAAATGATTTATCTTGCATTTGACAGCTTTGATTTCCTAATTTCCTTCTAGTTTGAAGGCAAAAATAAAAAATAAGATTTTAATTACTATGTTATTGACCTGATGGCATTTTTGTTTTTTTTCTACAAAAACAAAAGGAAATTCTTTGATGTGCTAGAAAATATTTGTGCTAGAAACTGCTGTGTCTTTAATCACTACTCTCATAGAACTGTAATTGCGTGGTTATGGGCTGCATCACACAATTGAATCCCACATGTTTCCTGACTAGCAGTGTTTCTCAAATTTAAATCTTTATCAAAGAAAAGAAGTCATTAATCCTTTGGTGACTTAAATTATTTTATTATAATTTTTTAAAAAATATGTAAATCTGGATATAATTTCCTTTTGATAATAGTTCTTTTATAATTTTAAAACCAAAATATTTGGACAAATTAAATACAATCATGCCAGATAATAAAATCTCAAATTAATAATATTAAATAATAAATAACATTGCAGATGATATTTTACTGATAGTAAATGTCTTTTTCAACAAAAATATTAATGCCTTTAGGAGAAGCACCTCCCAACCCCTGGCAATTCTTATTACCTTGGTAAGCTTCATTTCTTTTTTTTTTTTTTTTAAGATTTTTTATTTATTTATTTGAGAGAGAGAGAATGAGAGGGAGGAGGGTCAGAGGGAGAAGCAGACTCCCTGCCGAGCAGGGAGCCCGATGCGGGACTCGATCCCGGGACTCCAGGATCATGACCTGAGCCGAAGGCAGTCGCTCAACCAACTGAGCCACCCACGCGCCCGGTAAGCTTCATTTCTACCACCAAATCTAACTACTAGGACCACTGCAAAAACCTTTGTACAGTGCTCCTTTACACATAAAATCAACCTGTGTTCTTTTCTCATTAGCTTACAGTAACCAAACAATAATAGAGTTTAAACCAATGCAAGTAAACACAAATAAGATGGGCCTCAAGAGCTTGTTAACAGTTCTCAGCTGTAAGATAGCCATTCAGATATTGGAAGATATAATAATAAGAATTTTTGTTAGGTTATAATTGAAAAGAAAAAAATATTTTTTATGGTGAACTCACAAAATTCTAAGATACATCCTTTGATTCTGTTTTAGAAATAATATAATCAGGCACAGGAAGAGGTACTAAATTGAGTTATTGTTCTATAAAGGATGGAGCTCAAAGACAATATTTTATGTGCACAGGTTACCTATGTAATCCTTAAACAGTTGGCTATCTCTATATCTCAGTTTCTAATAATATAAAACAAAGATAATATTATTATCAATCCTGTCTTCCTGCTGTTAAGGGTCAACAGATGTATCATAAATACAATACTGTATTTTTTTTTTAATGAGAACAGACTTGAGTTTTGATCTCATGAAGACTTCCCCCATTGTTAACCTTAGAAAAGTTGAAACTATATTTCTAAATGTAATATATGTCAGAAATTCACATAATTTTTAGACAAAAGCAAGCATAGAACAGCATCCCAGAATGAAAAGATAATTACACAGTAGCTAAATGAAATGTTAAATGCAGTAACTAAAAATGAACTTAATAAAAGATCATTATTAATTGTTTTATTCTTAATTTGGCTGCCACCTTAATGTTAAAATCCCTAACTGTAAGGGATGGTTATATTAGTTACTTATGTCTACACTATTTTTATTTATACACATAGTGCAGATCTCATCACTTAGGAAAACCATTCAACTGTTTCAATCAAAAATGGCTTATGCATTAAAGATTATTCATTCACAATACAGTTTAAAAGACGTCAAATATTTGAAACCTGAAAAAAATTACATCACTATTTTTTATTAGGCATAGGTCGTTTTCCACAATTGTTTGGCAATGGCTATTGTCCAAACTCCAATATAAATACCTACCAATCTGAGTTAATAAAACATTGTGAACAGTTTCATAAAATTTTCAGTATTATTCATAAATGTTACCATCTAATAAAATCTGCAGTTATCCTTGCAAAACTGAAGTTACAGTGGCTCACTATATACCATATTATCTATTAGGGAGAAAACTAACAAACCAAGAAAATTAAATCTACTAAAATGTTTCTATTACTTTTACTGTTCCTTATCTTAGAAATGGATTAAACTAACCAGTAAGAATACCAGAAATAAGTATCACATTTATCTTTGAAATTTCACCTGCCTTGTTTAATACTTCATCTTTTCTGATATGAGCTTTTTATTTTGTAGTTACTAGATCATTGTAATGTTAACTGAAATGCCAAGTGTGACTGTCAAGAGAGACAGAAAATTTTTCTGAAGTGTATTTACCTATGGGTATTTTTTAATGACTTTAATAATCTATGAAAATATGAAATTTGTTCCACATGATTTTTTTTGCTTACTCTGCTGTTCTTTGTATTAAGTATACAGATTTTTTAAGAATTCTTGTCTCCCCTATTGTCAACACTTATGTCACTTGATATATTTGCATTTACTCAATATAACACACTTGGACTCTAATATCTTCCATCCTTATTGTTTGGCACATATTCAGGACATGATATTAAATTTTCCCTTTCATTTTATGTGTTACAACTATGGGTAAGCTCCTATTACACAGATTGTTGCCAAATGCCTACCCTGAGTCAGAAAGAGAAGAAGGATCTAAGATCAGTGTGATGTACAAAGTAACTGAAAAGTACAAATTAAGGATACATTTCTTTTGTTACTCCTCTAAAAGGAGGAATTCTCAGAGATCTATGTCAGTAGTTGGTAGAGTGAAGTGGTTTAAAGGCACAGCTATGACAAAATTTGGTAATTCTGGATTTGAACTAATTTGTGTCATTGAAAAACACACTGGCATTTTCAGAGCTTCATTTCCTTATATGCAATATAGGACTCTAATACTGCTAACTACTTGAGTGAGTATAAGAATTAAATGAGATAGCATATGAATGACTGAGCAGAATGACTAACACATGAGTGCTCAAAAATATTTAACTATATATCTCTGGCTTTCTACAAAAAAAAAAATAACCTTTAAGTCATAAAAATATTCATGCCTGTACATCCCCTTTCCCTCCCTCCAACCCTCCCTCCAACCCTCCCTCCATTATACCAAACAAACAAATATTATAAACATTTACATACCCGAAGAGGGACCTTAGAAAGAGTGAAAAACAAACTGTATTGCCAAAAAAAAAAAAAAAACCCCACAAAGATTAGAATAGAAAATAGATAATCCACATTTAGCTCTGATATGTAGAGAGCTTGGACACTGTAGTTGTCCTTAAAAAAAAAAAAAAAAAGTTGGATAAGTTGAAAATCAGTGAGCTTCTTGGATCCATCAGAGAATTGAGGTTGCAGGGCAAATAGAGACCTCCAAATCCAGATAGACAGACTGATCTACCACTGGGTAGATCCGCTTACCTGGAGCAGAAACTGCTAGACACCATACGTTGTAAGACAGCATACCTCACTAGTAAATTTAATGAATTCTCAGAGGCTGAGTGTAGACTAGATTAGTGTAAGAGTTTGGAATGTCTAGGGCCAAAAACATAGGTGGAGTGTACGTAATTCTCAATCTTTTATTCCAGAAACGACGGGGCGGGATGGGGCAGGGGGGTGGGGGGGCGGGTGAAACAACCAAAACAGAACAACCAAAAGAACTGTGAGGTAATATCAAAACGTATAAAAAAAAGTGAATTTGGAATGGCAGAGGAACCTAAAGCAAAAGGGACAGAAATAGTTGAAATAAAAATGACTGAAAGCTTTCCAAAACTAATGACAGGCTAAAACCACAGAATGAGGATGTTTAGAGAACACGTCATGAGAAAAACCAAACAAACACACCTAGGTATATCATAGCCAAACTTCAAAAAAATCAGACAAAGAGAAAATCTTGAAGGAAGCCAGAGGGTGGGAAAACATCTTATCCATGCTAGAACAAAGATAAAAAACCACCTAAGTAAGAAGAAAGTTGAGTGAAATATTTAAAGTTTAAAAGAAAAGAAACTACAAGGCTAGGATTTTCTTTCAAAAAGTCAGGACAAATAAGACTCTCTCAAGCAAATGAAAACTGTGGGAATTCACTGCTAGCTGATTTGCACAGTAAGGCATATTAAAAGGAGCTCTTTAGGCAAAAGAAAGATGATATATGCCTGAAAAATAGAAATCTACCCAGAGAAAAGAAGAGCATCAGAGAAAGCATGTGAAGCTAAAATAAAATATGTAATCTTTCTTATTCTTAATTGATCTAAAAGATCACTCTTTAATGTAATAACACTAACAATGTCGTGAATGATTATAGTATATGGATAAGTGAATTGAATGCTAACAATGTCACAAGGGGTGGGAGAAAGGACAGGAATACTCTGTTACAAAGTCCTGCACTATATGAAAGGGAATCATGTTATTTGAAAGTACACTTAAATTATTTTTAAATTTTTACTGTAAACTTTAAGGCAATCATTAAATAAAAAATAATTATAATTGCTACGCTAAAAGAAGAGATAAAAGAATTGCATGAAGTGCTCAATTGAAACATACGAAGTCAAAATATAAGGAGATAAAAAAATAAAGAGCAAATGCAATGAATAGAAAAGTTACTAAGATGGTAGATTTAAATCTAACTACATCAATAAAAACTTAAATTTGAATGGTGTAAATACTCAATTAAAAGAGAAGGAATATTGGACTGGATTTTTTTTAAATGTATGTTGTCTATAAGAAAGTCACTTCATAAATATATTTATAAATATCTTTATGTTTAAATATAACTTTTATGTTAAAAGTAAAGGTATGGAGAAAGGTATATTATAAAAACACCAATCAAAACAGCACTGGAGGGGTGCATGGGTGGCTCAGTGGGTTAATAAGCCTCCGACCCTGGATTCAGCTCAGGTCAAGATCTCAGGGTCGTGAGATGGAGCCCTGTGTCAGGCCCCACACTCAGCGGGGAGTTTGCTTGAGAATCTCTTTCTGTCTCTGCCCCTTGCCCCGCTCTCTCTCTCTCTCCTTCTCTCAAATAATAAATAAATAAATCTTTAAAAAAAACAACACTGGGGTATCAGTATTAATTTGAAGAACACTTAAAAACAAGATTATCATAGGTGAAGGAAAAAGATTTAAAAAAAGAGGGGCAATGAAAGTTAAGGGGTTAATTCTTCAAGAAGTCATAACAATTCTAAATGTATAAACATGCAACAACAGAGCATCAAAATACATGAGTTAAAAAACTAATAGAACTGAAAGGAGAAACAGACAAATCCACTACTTTATTTTATTTATTTTTCAACACCTGTCAGTAATTGGTAGTTTAAGTAGGCAGAAAATTAGTAAGGAAATAGATGACCTAAACAGCAATCAAATTGATCTAATCGAGAATTACATAATACTTATCTAACAACAGCAGAATTCAGATTCTTCTAAAGCATAGATGGACCATTCACCAGTAGATTACATATGAGCCATAAAACACACTCTAATAAATTTAAAGGGATAGAAATTATGCAAAGTATGTTCTCAGATTATTGTAATCCATCATATTAATGCAATGGAAAAGGAAAAACATATGATCACATTAGAAGATGAAGAAAAAGCATTTTAGAAATTTATCACTCACAGGCGCCTGGGTGGCTCGGTTGGGTGACTGCCTTCGGCTCAGGTCATGATCCCAGGGTCCTGGGATCGAGTCCCACATCGGGCTCCTGGCTCGGTGGGAGGCCTGCTTCTCCCTCTCCCACTCCACCTGCTTGTGTTCCTGCTCTCGCTGTCTCTGTTTCTGTCAAATAAATAAATAAAATCTTTAAAAAAAAAAAAAGAAATTTATCACTCAGTCGTGATAAAGGGACCAAAAAATTATATAGAGAAGGGAATTCTCTTAAACTAATAAAGGGTTTATACAAAAAAATGTATAGCTACTATCATATTTAATAGGGAAAGACTGTATGCTTTCCTCCTAAATTCAAGAATTAAACAATTTTGTCCTCTCATTATTCAACAGCAACTAGAAGTCCTATCTAGTACAATAAGACAAGAAAAAAAAAAAGGAGCTAAAAACATGTAGCTAGAAAAGAAGAAATGAACCTGAATCTATTTGCAAATGACATATTGTCTATATAGAAAACCTCAAAGAATATAGGAAAATGAGTAAGCGAGTATGATAAGGTCACTGGATATAAGGTCAGTATACATTTTTTTTAATGTTCTAAAAACAAATGGAATATGAAATTAAAAAAAACATTTACAATAACATGAAAAACTTAGGTTCTTAGGTATAGTTCTAACATAAAGCACACAGATCTGTACACAGAAAACTACAAACATGATGAAAGAAATGTTTATGTAAATGGAGAGATTTTTTGTGTGCATAGATGGAGAGACTCAACACTGTTAAGATGTCAAATTTATCAATCAAAATGCCAGCAACCTTTCTTTTGTGTATGTCAACAAACTGATTTGAAAATTTATATGGAAAGAAAGAGTGTAGAATTCCCAACAGTGTTTAAAAAGGAAAAAGAAATGGAGGACACACACTACTTAATTTTAAAATAATAAAAAGTAAGAATAATTATAACAAGGTATTACTGGTGAACTAACAGACATACAGATCAATAGAACAGAATAATGAAACCAGAAACAGATCCACACAAATATAGTCAACCACATGTTGACAAAGATAAAAACGTTCAATGGAGAAAGATGAATTTTTTCAACAAAAAAATGCTAGAGCAATTGGACATGCACATGAAAAAAATTGAGCCAAGACACAGACCTTACATCTTTCAAAATAGTTAACTCAAAGTGGTTTATAGGCCTAAAAATATTCTAGATTTTGAAAACATAGAAAAAATTTGAGTAACCTTGGGTATTGGAGTCAATTTTTAGATACAACACTATAACTACAATCTCAGAAAGAGAAATTTGAGAAGTTGGACTTTATTCCAAACTTGTTTTATGAAAGACATTTGGAGAAATATTTGCAAATCACATATCTGGACTAATATCCAGAATGTACAAAGATTTCTTAAAATTCTTTTAAAGATTTATTTATTCATTTGAGAGAGAGAGAGAAAAAAAAAAAAAAACACAAACAGGGAGGAGGGGCAGAGGGAGAGGGAGAAGCAGGCTCCCCACTGAGCATGAAGCCTGATGCAGGGCTGGATCCCAGGACCCTGGGATCATGACCTGAGCTGAAGGCAAACACTTAACCAACTGAGCCACCTGGGCAAAATATGTCAACAAATATTTCACCAGTGAAGATAAACAGATGACAAGTAATCATATTAAAAGGTGCCCAACATCATTAGGGAAATGTGAATTAAAACAATACTGAGATAATATTGCATAACTGTTAGAATGGTTAGGATTAAAAAAGTTGAAAAATCAATTACTCATGAGGATGTGGAGCAGCAGGAACTTTTATTCCTTGTTGGAGAGGCTACAAAATGGTACAGCCACTTTGCAAAACAGTTTGACAGTTTCTTACAAACCTCACATGGCCTTACAATACCATTCAGCAGTCTTACTAACAGGTGTTTATCCAACTGATTTGAAATATTGAATCCACACACACAAAAAAACTGTGCATAAATGTCTACTTACAATCATCAAAAAAAAAAAAAGGAAGTAACCAAGATATCCTTCATAAAGTGAATGAATTAAAAAAAAAAAACCCTGTGGTACATATATATAATTCAATATTATTAGTGATAAAAGGGAATGAACTGTCAATTCGCAGAATGACATGGATGAGTCTTAAATATAACTAAGTGAAAGAAGCTAGTGTGAAAATGCTACATATTGTATGGTTCCATTTATAAGGCAAAACTGTGTGGAAGGAAAGGCATCATTGATTGCTAGGAGTTTGCAGCAGGGTTAGTTTTGAATAATTGAAGTACTGCATTTTTTTAAGAGCTGCGAAACTATTCTGTATAATACAAAGTGGTATATGATATTATGCATTTGTCAAAATCCATCAAACTTCACAGCACAAAGAGTGAGGCTTAATGTAAGTGAATTTTAAAAATTAGGATATTGGGGGATCCCATAATGAAATTCAGACTGTGACAAAATAATCTAACTGTATTACAATTGTATGGCATCACCTCATTGAAGAGGGGAAAATATGTGCTGACAGAAGTAACTTTGGAAATTCACAGAGACTGTAAGACTAAAGAAAACAGGAATTGTACATAAGCACTGCCCTCTAGTTGGCAGAGTTGTTTCTTACTGGAATATGAGTTAACAATTCTGGAACCAATGTAGTTGTACTTCAGGATCTAATAAATCAGTTAATGGATGGAAGATGGTGGGAGGCAGATTTCTCACTGTTGGAGTGGGATGTTAAATATAAGCAAGGAGTTGGAGCACCTGGGTGGCTCAATCAGTTAAGCATCCAAGTCTTAATTTTGGCTCAGGTCCTGATCTCAGGGTCCTGAGATAGAGCCCCAAACTCAGCATGGGGTGTGCTTTGGATTCTCTTCCCTCTCCCTTGGCGTCTCCCCACCCCCACTCCCACACACATGCTCTTTCTCTCTCTCTTTAAAAAAAAGTGTGTATATATATATGTACATATATATGTGTGTGTGTGTGTATAAAAGCAAGGAGTAAAAGCTAGAATGAGCCATGTGATACTGGAGTAAAATTCACATTAGTGTGAATTTATGTTTAACATAATATATAGATGGATAAATACAGAAATAGTTATAAGTACGTATGTATACATGGGTTAGTATATACACACACAATTCCAAAATCTGTTGCTAAGAGATCCTAGAAACATCAACACCCAAGTACCAGTGAGCACACACAGTGCCCAGATCTTGGTTTCTAATTCTGTTCTCCAATAAAAGAAATCAGAGCTTCTTGGAGAAATGGCTTATTCTAATATAGGAAATAGATTATCCTGGAGGCAGTGTCAAAAAGTAAGAAAGTATTCATAAAAAGAAACTACTGAGGTATCGTAAAAGAACACAGGCACTGACTGAAAGAGGCCCAGTGGCCTACACTGCAATAATTTGAGCAGCAAAATATATAAAGTATATTGGATTATAATAAAAAATATAAAATAAGTGTCTCAGAGTTCATGTTGATAAAAAGAAATGATTGAGTAAATAAATATATGGGGAAAATAAGTGGATTTCTCATTTAAAATAATTCCAAATAATTTATGTTGGTGTTGCCCCTCAAGGGGGTGGCATAACTCTCCATTTCTAAGTATGGGCTGTACACATTGACTTCTTAAGAATACAGTATGGAAAGCTGGGGAGAGGGACTTTATAACTTTATATAAGTTATTAGTGGAATAACTTAATACCTCAACCAGCTAATGATGGTTAGCATCAATTGTGACAACTCATGTTCATAACATGTACCCTTCATATACTGTCGTAAGAACAGCATTTTACCTCTGTGGTCTTCCTTACCCAAAGTCATGTCTAATCATAAGAAACTACCAGACAAATCCCAGGTAAGGGACATTCTACAAATACCTGACCCAAACTCCTTAAAATACTTGAGGTCATCAAAATCAAGGAAGTCAGAAAAGGTGTCATAGCTGAGAGGAGCCAAAGGAGACATGATGATGAATGTAATACGGTATCCTGAATGAGTAAAAAACTAAGGAAATCTGAATAAAGTATGGACTTTAGTTAATAATCATGTATCAGTCTAGGTTCATTGGTTGTGTGGTATACATTATACTAATATAAGGTCTTAACAACATAAGGTGTATGTGAATTCTATGAATTGTTTCTGTAACTTTTCTCTGAATCTAAAAATATTCTAAAATAAAAGATTATATTATCCAACAAACAACTGATGCCACATCTGAAAAAGCTAACTGGTTTATGTTTCAAAAGTACAGGAAAACAAACAATGCACAGCCTCTGATCCCAAATTCCCTTTCTAAAATTAACTTATAATTAGTCATCATAATTAAAGAGGCATAATTTTGTGATATTTTTTTTCCATTGAGATTTTTACTGGAATAAAGCCTGGGGAACAAATAAACACTCTTTTATTCAATAATAAATACTGAGAGTTTCTGGGACTTTTCTCTCTTCAGAATAGAAGCATCATTACCACTTCAAATTGATAATAGTTTCCCATTTTTCTCTCTCCTTTTTTTCCCAAGGATTTATTCATGGTACAACTAGTGTTACATTCTCTTCTTAGGCACACTGAGGAGCTCTTTCCATTATAGTATATCAAGTATGTAGTTCAATGCTCAGTAAATTTGTTCAAGTATAGCTTGTAATAAATGGAAAGTAGAATGAATTTTATTAACCATCAGATATGTATTTTTTCTAAGAAATCTAGGGTAGAGAGCCAATTTGGAAGGCACACATAAATCTTATAAATGTATTGGTAGAGAACCAGTGAGCAATGCTATCAAACACTGTATTTCTTATAATTTGATGATCTCTAAGGAGATGGGTGTGCAGAGTGTCTGGAATGATATTCTGAATATTATCCTCACAGCTCTTAATATCATTTTCAGGGCTATTCATATATGGAGTCATTAGAACATTATAAAATTTTTGTTTAATATTTTTCATTTACTATTAGAAAGAAATTGTCTTTAGAATTTCAACATTAACTGACCTCTGCATATTTTAGTAAAGTAAAAAACCAATCTTCAGAATAATCAAAATGTCCTGATTAATTACCAGAGATTGATAAAAAGCCCTAGCTTAGCCTGATTAAATATAACTATTAATAAAGAATAGAACAATGAACTCAGGACTAATGTGTCCTGATACTGCACTGTGGATATGTGAGAAACAGCTTGAGGGCCACATTTCTACCAGCAGCCACAGGGAGGAAAGACTTTTAAATAAAGGCAAACTGAACTGCAGAAAATGTTTGAATATGAATAATTATCCAGGATGCTTTTGACTAAGACATTCCAGCAGGTTATTGTGCTATGCTAAGATCCAGCAGTCATTTTTTTTTAAATAATTGTAAGCATTTTAATAAAATTTAATGCTGCAGATATTTTTGAGCATCAGAATAATCTACATTTGTTGCACTTGCTGGGCTGGGCTTGTGTTAGGCTATACAATGTATAGTGTGTGGGGGGCGGTGAGAAAATCTGTAATTAAACGTATCTTAAATATAAAAGCAAACAATGATATTGTGCCTCTGTTCATGCAATCTGCAAATTATTAAGTGCGGGGCATCATTCTAGGTGCTTGGAATACATCAATGAATAGAACAGACAAAAATCTCTGTCGGGGTTTCCCATGATATTTACATTCTATAGTAATTTATAAGAGTTAAGGGGTGGGGGAGACATACTACACATAATATATCTAATAAATAAGTACATCATATCGTGTATTAGAAGGTGATGAGAGGTGTTAGATTTTTTATTTTTTATTTTATTTATTTATTTATTTATTTATTTATTTATTTATTTATTTATTTATTTATTTATTTTTAAAGATTTTATTTATTTGACAAAGAGAGACACAGCAAGAGAGGGAACACAAGCAGGGGGAGTGGGAGAGGGAGAAGCAGGCTTCCCGCTGAGCAGGGAGCCTGATGCAGGGCTCGATCCCAGGACCCTGGGATCATGACCCGAAGGCAGATGCTCAACCGACTGAGCCATCCAGGCGCCCCGAGAGGTGTTAGATTTTTTAAAAGAGACGCAGGGTAAGGGAGATTTGGAATGTAAGGGGGTGGGAGAATGAGTTAAAATATTAAACTTTTTTTTTTTTTTCATAGTGAGTGTCATCAAATTTAAGCAAAGATTTGAAGAAAACCAGAGAATTAGCGATATGGATATCTGGGACAGGGGCGTCCCAGACAGTAGGAAGAGTGCTACGATCCTGTCAAGACAGTGCTATATGCTCTAGGATGAGTAGACAGCCAGTAAGTCTTTAGCAGAGTGAGCAAGGTGCAGTATATTAGGATTTCATTCTAGGTTGGAAGTCCTAGAGGTCATGCATGACTTCAGAGGGAATTTAAGGAAGTTTGCATTTTACTCTGATTTAAATAGGAAAACACTGAAGTGTTCAGAGCAAAGGAATGGCAGTTCATGGGGAATTTCACTCCATTCTAACAACAAGTAAAAAGCTGAACAAACTGTCTTCTTAGTTCTGTCAGAGATGTGAGCTCACAGAGCAAACTACTGCCCCCGCCCGCCCTCCCCCCTCCCCGGCCTCAATTTGGAGATGCAGGGAAATAGATCCAGAGCAGCACAACTTAACAGAACAGAAACACTCAAACTGAAACTCTGCAAGAACCAGTACTGGGGGAGGAAAACCTAAACTATAATTGACAAACTTCTGGAGGGTCAGTGTAGATAAGTCTGAGATAAAAAACCCCAGGATGGCCCAGTCTTAAGGGTGGGGGGGCAAGCTGAGGTGAGTTTTAGCTCCAGGAGCTCTACCAGGTATTCGCAGTGAATAGGGGAGAAGAATCCCTTCTGCCTTCTAACAGGGGGAAGGGAAACATAACCGTTTTGAAATACGTCAAAACATTCTGTTTTTCTTAACAAGGCCTGCCCTCAAGAGAAACTATTTTCCCAGATGATAACCTATTGTGGTTGTATCAGAGCTTAACCTACTTTGGGGAACGGAAATACCCAACTCCAGCCCCTTTAGCCATCCTGTCTCACTTAAAGGGAGGTAGGGGACTGAGAAACACTTGTGAAGTTGAAAACTCAGGGGCCCAGGCTTACTAAGAGCCCGAGACACAATCCAGGACTACAGAACACTGCTCCTCCCCATACCTTATTATTACGTCATTAAAGATCTATTCACCATGTACCTTTTACCCAGAACTTTATTTCCGGGTCTCAACAAAAAATTACCTGGCATGTGAAAGGGCAAAAAACCCCACAGTTTGAAGAGACAGAGTAAGCATCAGAAATAGACTCAGATGTGGCATGGATGTTAGAATTATCAGACCAGGAATTTAAAACAGCAATGATTAATACACTAAAGTAGAAAAGTAGACAACATGTAAGAACTGCTGGGTACGTAAGCATAAAGATGGAATTCTAATGAAGAATCAAAAAGAAATACTAGACATAAAAACATTGTAACATGTATGAAGAATATCTCTGATGGGCTCATTAGTAGACTAGATATGGCTGAGGAAAGAATCTCTGAGCTTGAAAATATGCCAGTAGAAACTTCCAAAACCGTAAAGAAAAAGAAAGAAACAAGACTGGGGGAAAAACAAACAAACAAAAACAAACCATGACAGAATATCTGAGAACTATGGGACAACTACAAAATATGTAACCTGTGTAATGGGAATACCAGAAGGAGAGGAGAGAAAGAAATATCTGAAGCAATCATGACTGAGAGTTCCCCCAGATTAATGTCAGACACTAAACCACAGATCTAGAAATCTCAGAGAACACCAAGCAGGATAAATAGCAAAAATAAACTACACCTAGGCCTATCATATTCAAACTGTGGAAAATTAAAGGTACAGAAAACATCTTGAAAGAATTCAGGCGTGGGGGGCAGGGGGGCACCTTACTTAAAGAGAGAAGCAAATATAGGAATTATATCTGACTTCTCAGAAAGGCAATAGGAAGAAAGGTTTATATGAAGTCAGAATTTTAATTTCAGATATATTAAGTTTAATATGTCTGTTAAACTCCAAAAGGAGATGTTAAGTAGTCAAATAGCTATCTGTAGTTTAGGAGAGAGGTCTGTGCTTGAAATAGACATTTAGGAGGGTGCCTGGGTGGCTCAGTTGGTTAAGCGACTGCCTTCGGCTCAGGTCATGATCCTGGAGTCCCGGGATCGAGTCCCACATCGGGCTCCCTGCTCAGCAGGGAGTCTGCTTCTCCCTCTGAGCCTCCCCCCTCTCATGTGCTCTCTCTCCTTCTCTCTCTCTCAAATAAATAAATAAAATCTTTAAAAAATAAAATAAAAAAGAAATAGACATTAGGCACCAATGTCATGTGGACAGCTTTTAAAGCCATTAGAGTGCATGTGATCACCAAGGTAGTAAGTGTTGATAAAGAAAAGAATCCAGGGCACCTGGGTGGCTCAGATGGTTAAGCGTCTGCCTTCGGCTCGGGTCATGATCCCAGGGTCCTGGGATCGAGCCCCACGGGCTCCTGGCTCAGTGGGGAGCCTGCTTCTCCCTCTGCCCTTCCCCCTGCTCATGATCTCTCTCTCTCTCTCTCAAATGAATACATAAAATTAAAAAAAAAGAATCCAAGCTGATCTCCAGGTCAATCCAACATGAAGAGTTCAAAGTAAAGATAAGCAGCCAAGGAGCATGAAGCCGAAGGAAAATCAAGAGACCTCGTGTATTAAAACCAATTAAATAGTGTACTAGGAAGAGGATCACAGTTGCTAACATGTGGCTAATAAGTTAAATAAGTTAATTAAGATAGGAACTGATAATTGACCATTGGATTTAGCCAGTTGAAGGTCACTGCTGATCTCATGGAGTGAAGTTTTGATGGAACAACGGAGAATAAGCCTAACTGGGGTGAGGTTAAAAGAGAATGAGATTTATGATGAGTATAAATTATTTGCTCAAGGAATTTTGCTGCCAAGGGGAGCAAAACACTTTGGTGGTAACGGATGGGAAAGTAGAATCAGGACTTTTTAAAATATGGGATAAATATTAGCATTCTAATAAAGAGTAAAAAATTAATAATACAAGAGATAGAGAGGAGAATTTCTAGAATGATGGCCAGAGGAGGTATACCTAAATTAAGACTAGCTGCTCTAAGACCTATCCAAAACCTCCACTGCTTAACACATTAGCAGTCTGTAATTCATCCAACAGTTTCATGAGGGTCTGCAGCATGTTGTTTTGCATGCACGTTTTCAAGGGACAAAGGCTTCTTCAATACTGTGCTTCACTTTATCACCTATGACCTGGCACTTATCACCTTTTCCCCCCTTGACTAGTGATTGGAAGGACAGCATGGAGAAGAAATATTTGCTTCTTAATCACTTGCCCAGAGTGACACATATTTCTTCCCCTCACATACAATTAGTAACAACTAATAATATGCTTTATCTAGGTACAGGGGGAACTAAAAATGCAACCCTAGGATGAATAGTTTCTTATTATCAAAATTGTTTACTATGGAAAGAAAGCATGTATCTGTCAATCCTCTGTGCCACAAGATGGAGTCTAGGTGTTGAAACGGAGAGATTGGCTTTACATAGGGGAAAGTTATCATCTCAGAATAAAGATGGAGATTGTGGTGTATGGGATTTCGGAAATGGGAAGTGAATGAAAAAGAACAATATCATATGACTATCTTGTAAGATTAATAGCCTATTTGAGTTTTGTGGATATAAATTTATAATGAGAACAGTTAAGAAGGTTCTATGTTTTATCCAGCCACATTCAGCTACACAGATGCATGTCAGGGAATTGATGATGAGTTGAAATTAACTTAAGCAAATATGACAAAACTAAGAGGTGCAAAATAGCAAAGGGTATGTGCAAAGCATGATTGTCATGATTGATCATAAAATTTTAAATACAAGAAAGAAGGTATTAAGAGGATGAGGAACAGTGAAAAGTTGATAAGATTAATGGACTGGAGGTGAAAAATGTATATTCAGAGCCATAAAAAGGAAACAAAAGAAAACAACAAGAGGCAGTGGTCAGAGAATGAGCTGTACAAAATTGATGTTGCAGAGGGAGAGCAATTATTGGTAACAGCTATATCTAGAGAGTAAGTGGCTGAGGTATGGTGGAAGACAAGATTATTGGGAGCAGAGAATTTTAAGGAACTTGAGGCCATATGGGTAGAACACTATCTACAAGTTAATTGAAATCACCAAGAATTAGGATAGAAGTAATTGGAGAGGGACAGCTAGGAAATGACTCATGGAGAAATGAGGAAGAATGATCCAGTATTTGGGAGATAGCAGCTACAATTGAAGGACAGAAGGATCAAACGGTATGAAATATAAAGCTTGGGGTTTTTAGAGGAGTTGAAGGAAAATACTCTGAAACACGAAAAGGAAACTCAAAGGCATCTACATCATTACCATTCCTAGTGGTGCAGGTCTAGAAAAGGGAAAAGAATTTAATAGACTACAGAAGAAAGCATACACAGCAAAACTCATACTTTGGGAATTAGGGTCTAAAAATTAGTGGCTTATATGGGAGGATTATATTTTTGCAAGATAAAGAAAGTTACAATAAAGTTGTTTTAATTGAACCATACCATTTTAAGAAACACAAAGGCAAAGACGATGGAATGTATATAATATGTAATTGACCATAAACTGAACTAAAAAGTCCCAAATGATCATAAGGCCGTGTCACTTACTAGCCCTCCTCCCTATTTTCACCAGTAAAATAAAACTTTAGCCAAAATAGAATTTAGCTGTCCTTTTTTGCGGGGCAGGGGAGGGAGCAGGGAATGTGGGCTTGTACAGAGGCTGAAAGTCAATCATCAACTGAATTGTGTCCAAATCAACATTGTGGCAAAATTTTGTTTGCAATGTTTGGTATATTTCATTTTGATTATGAATATCAAGGAAGGATTTTTTTTTTTTTTTTTTTTTTTTGAGGACAGAGAGTGCACTGGGGGTGGGGAGGGGCAGAGAAAGAGGGAGAAAGAGAGAATCCCAAGCAGGCTCCACAGCCAGCGGATCCAGACACGGGGCTCCATCTCACAACCCTGAGATCATTACCTGAACTGAAATCAAGGGTCAGATGCTTAGCTGACTGAGCCACTCAGACACCCCTCAAGGAAAGAGTCTTGAAAGAGGAACACATAAATTTCATTCTTTAAAATGAAAAGTTTGTTTTGTTTCATCTTTTTTTCTAATTTTTAAGTTTTTATTTAAATTCCAGATAGTTAACATACAGTGTAACATTAGTTTCAGGTGTACAATATAGTGATTCAACACTTGCATACAACACCCGGTGCTCATCACAAGTGCACTCTCAATCCCCACCAGCTATTTCACCCATCCCCCTACCCATCTTCCTCTGGTAACCATCAGTTTGTTCTCTATAGTTAAGGGTCTGTTTCTTGGTTTGCCTCTCTCTCTCATTTTTTCCATTTGCTCATTTGTTTTATTTCTTAAATTCCACATATGAGTGAAATCATGTGGTATTTGTCTTTCTCTGACTTACCTCACTTAGCATAATACTCTCTAGCTCTATCCATGTCATTGCAAATGGCAAGATGTTTTGTTTCATTTTTTGACAATGGACAAAAAATATTTTGACTGACTTCTCCATATGTTAGGTGACAAATCAGAGCTATAATCATCAAATAATTTCTAGCTTACAAGTAATTTGTCCCCACTCACTCTTGACTGAGAATGCCTTTATTTTCTATATATGTCGACCTATGTACATTCTTGGAGGAAGGAGAAACTATAATATTTCATTTCTTTTTTAAATAAAAAATTAAGTCAAAGTATAACATGCATGCCAAAAAAAAAAATGCCACATCATAATTGAACAGTTTGAAGAGTGAACATATCCTTGTAACCACCATCTAGACAGACAAACCAAAAGATTATTAGCACCCGAGAGGCATTCCTTGAGCTCTATCCCAGACAATACTATTTCTCCTTAAAGGTGGCCATTGTTTTGACTTCTTCCCTCAACATTTGATTTTTGAACTTTGTCTGAATAGAGTTATCCAATAAAAATGGGCAGAATTCTAAGATGGCTCCCAATATTCCCTCTCCCTGGTATATATGACCTATATATTCCCTTCCTTTTCAGTATAGGAAGAACTTGAGAATATAATGGAATTCATTCCAGAGATTAAGTTACTAATTAATTGACTCTGAGTTATGCAAATGAGAGATTAGCTTTGGTGAGCCTGACCTAATCAAGTGAGCCCTTGAGAGTAATTGGACCCTTTCTGAGAGAGTTTCAGATACATATATGTTCTCCTACTGGCCTTGAAGAAATAATCTGTCACCTTATAAGAGGATCATGTGGCTAAGAGTGACTTCCAGGACCTGAGAGCAAACTCTGGCCAGCAATAGAAAAGAAAACATAGACCTCAATCCTACAATTGCCAGGAACCGATTTCTGCCAACAGCTTAAATGAGTTTAGAAGAGGACCCCAAGCCTCAGTTGAGATTGCAATGCCAACAGACACCTCGATTCAGCCTGAGCAGAGGATGCAGCTACTCATTGCTGGAATCCTGACCCATGGAAACCAGGAGGTAATTAACATACATTATGTTAAGCCACTAAATTTGTGATGAGTTGTTATACAGCAGTAGAAAACTAATACTTAAATGATGTACCCTTTTCTATGTGCCTTTGTTCACAATTATATTTATAAGAATATTCCTTGTTGCACGTAGCAATAGTTTATTCATTTTTAATGTTCTGTATTATGTGGCTGTATGATATAAATATACTTGAGAATATCCTCTCTGTTATTTTTCCAAGTTTTTGGCCATTACAGATAGTGACATGATGAACATTCCTGGACGTGTTTTATGGTGCACATGCTCTGCTGAGTAGGAGTGGAAATGCAGCTCCAAAGTATGCATATGTTTAGCTCTAATAGACACCGACCAACAGTTTTTCACAACTGTTGTATCAAACGAGAATCCCCAAAAGAGTGAAAATTTCAGTCGCTCCATGTGCTTACCAATAATTGATATTGATCTTATAATTTTGTTTGCTTGTTTGGCTTTTTTAGAGATTAAATATCCTGGTGGGTGTGTAGAAGGATCTGATAGCAATTGCTACCATCCTCATTGTGAACCATCTTCTCCTCAGTCTTCTGTTAGGGTCAATGTACTGACTTCTAATTTTCATTCAAATTATGCTGCTGTCTTTAAGCCAGCTGGGTAGAAGGAAGTAAGGATTTGACTTATGTGGCAAAGGATGGGAAGATTATCCCTTTAAGATCAGCAGGCAGCTATAATTATAATTATGTAAAAAAGGCAAGATGTTCCTTTAAGGTTAGATGCCTTCTTTTTACCCCTGACCACTTCTCCAGAGGCACTCCTGAGCTCCGCGGTTTACCTTTAGTTCCAACTCCTAAGCAGTGTAAGCAGAGTTGTTATGCAAGATATTACCAGCAATTTTAGCTCATCTTAATATCAACTTGTCAGAATTCCAGTGGTAAATGAAATAAAATTTTTGTTATTATATCCTTGGAACATTATATCCTTTTGTGACAGTCGATTCCAAAAAGAAAAAATTAGAAAAAGAATGAAACCTAAAAGAATACAATATTCTAATTCTTATTTAATTGATAATAGAATCACTACAATATATTATCAAAATAATGCTTTTTCACGGGGTGGGAGGATGGGTTAGCCTGGTGATGGGTATTAAAGAGGGCACGTATTGAGCGCTGTGAATTGTGTAAGACTATTGAATCACAGTTCTGTACCTCTGAAACAAATAATACAATATATGTTAAAAAAAAAAAAAAGAAGATAGCAGGAAGGGAAAAATGAAGGGGGGGAAATCGGAGGGGGAGACAGACCATGAGAGACGATAGACTCTGAAAAACAAACTGAGGGTTCTAGAGGGGAGGAGGGTGGGAGGTTGGGTTAGCCTGGTGATGGGTATTAAAGAGGGCACATTCTGCATGGAGCAAACAATGAATCATGGAACACTACATCAAAAACTAATGATGTAATGTATGGTGATTAACATAATACAAAACAAGTATAAAAAATAATGCTTTTTCTTAGAAGAAAGACATATTCATTTTTACAAATCATTTTCCTGGATTGTTCATATTTAATACTTTATGACAGTAAGGACATATCTAACATATAAATCATGAGATAGAATTATACAAACTGCAGAATTGCCCTGATGTGCTCACTCTGGACCACATCAACCTACACGTATGTCTTGTTTTAGACAGATTCCATGTATAGTAAATTTTATGATTAAAAAATTATTTAGTGGGCGCCTGGGTGGCTCAGTTGGTTAAGCGACTGCCTTCGGCTCAGGTCATGATCCTGGAGTCCCAGGATTGAGTCCCACATCGGGCTCCCTGCTCAGTGAGGGGTCTGCTTCTCCCTCTGCCTTCTTCCCTCTCGTGCTCTCTGTCTCTCATTCTCTCTCTCTCAAATAAATAAATAAAATCTTTAAAAAAAATAAAAATAAATAAATAAAAAATAAAAAATAAATAAAAATAAAAAATTATTTACTGTTGAGTCCCTCACATAGTAAGCTGTCCGAAGTTTTGAAAATTATTCCATTTATATAATACTAGTTAACACTTTTTTAGGTACACAGCTAGCGTATAAAGAAACACTTGTCATGTACATATAGAAACTGATTTGAGAATTTTATTTTCCATGAAGCATTTCAAGCCTACAAAAGAGTATAATATAGCATAATAAATAGCAGCACATGCATCACTCAAATTTATAAATCTTAACATTTTATCATATTTGATCCAGAAATATTTATCCAATAAATATAAATTACAGATGTTTATATCCTCCTCTCCATCCCCAAGAGAGAACCTTTAGCCTGAGTTGGTTGTATCTCATTCCTCTGATTTTTTAAAAATCCTGGATGCAACTTCAAAGTCATCTATTTCATTCTAATTACCTCAGATGATAAAACATTCTGTTAATTGGGACTGGATGGATGGAAGCTGAAATCACCTCCAAAAGTCCCTGAGAGTTGGTAAGTCACCTGACCGGAAATATGTCAGGGAGATAAACACAAAGAATAGCAGAGGAAGGTCTTCACCCACATCTACCGTAAACCAACCAGCTTTGCAAAAAGGCACAATACAAGCAGCCAGCCTGTTTGTGGAGCAGCCCTCCAGAAGTGTTTTCTGTTTGTTTGAGGGTTTTTTTGGGGGGATGGGTGGGTACAGTTGACACACACTGTTACGTTAGTTTCAGGTGCACAACTTGGTGATTTCACAAGTTTATACATGATGCTGTGTTCACTACAAGTGTAGCTACCATCTATCCCATTACATAACTATTACAGTATCATTGACTGTATTCCTTATGCTCTGCTTTTTACTTACAGGATTTACTCCATTACTGGAAGTCTGTATCTCCTTCTTCCCTTCACCCGTTTTGCTGAGCCCCTCATCCCCCTTCCCTCTGGAACCATCAGTTTGTTCTCTGTATTTATAGGTCTGATTCTGCTTTTGGTTTATTTATACATTTGGGTTTTTTTTTTTTTTTTGCTTTTTTGTTTTAATATTCCATTTATGAGTGGAATCAGATTATATTTGTCTTTATCAGTCTGGCTTATTTCATTTAGCACAATATCCTCCAGGTCCATCCATGTTGTTTCAAATGGCATAATCTCGTCATTTTTTGTGACTAGGTAATATTCCAGTGTGTGTGTGTGTGTGTGTGTGTGTGTATAATTTTCAGGTGGACAATATAGTGATTCAACAATTTCATACATCACCCAGTGCTCATCATAACAAGTGTACTCCTTAATGCCTATCACCTTATTTCAACTGTTTCATCCATCTACACACTAAATATTGCAATAGTATTTTAAGATTTAGATTGTAAATGCTTTTAAATTGACCCTTTTTCTTCTGTTTACCACAGTTCCTAAGACTCCCTTTGTCTTACACTAAGCCACTTCATAACTTGACTTTAATTCCCCCTAGTTAAGCCATTTTAGTTAGTTCCTGCTAACCAAATTATTTTAATTCTGTGAGTCTTATGAGTTCAACCCAATATGTTCCTTGATCACAGATTTTGAGAGCATTTACAGAGGGTCCATCTTCTTTACCAATGTATCTCTAGTACTCAGAGCAGTCTCTGACATGGGTAAATCAATAAATGATGAATGAATATATGTATTTTCCCCTAAAAATCACACTCCAAGGAAATAAAATTTAAGATGCTAAATAACTTCCATTACTTGAATAAGTAATTCAATTATTTGATAGGTAATTGCTTTGAAAGTCAATGATCCATGGGTTGACAATGGTCTTTGGGATAGCCCTTTGGGAAGTTATGACTAAATCTTTATGCACATATGTGGGTGTATCTTCAGACGCCCGTAGTTATATTTGCAAAATCAAGTAATTTAGGAATTATTTCCTATTATATCCATTTTTGATAGGCTATATATATAATGAGTACATTTGAGCAATATTTCTAGCATAAAGCATACTAGCTCTCTTTATATACTTAAGAAAAATTTCAAAGAATTTTATAATAAAAGGAAATATTTTAAATGAAAATTAATGTTCTCAAATTCACTCTTCTATTAGCCATGATGAGTCTATAACATTTATTAGTATTAAACTTATTTTTGTTCCCTTCCAAATCTGTCATTAGACCCTAACATAATCATTTTGTTCCTAGCAGCTTCAGCTAAAAAACCTCAGCCTTCCTATTTTCCCACCAAAATCCAAAATGCCCTCATGCTCTATGCATTTCCCAGCATTTTCCTCTACTAAGGCAGTAATTCTCAAACTTCAGAGTATAATGAACTGAAGGATGATGGATCAAAACAGATTGCAGGGCCATAGCCTGAGAGTTTTTGATTCAGTAGGTCTGACGTGTAGCCCGATGTAAGATGACGTGTAGCTCAATTGCATGTAAGAGAGCCTGACTCCATTTTTGATGTTCACTCAGGACAGCTTTCAAGCCCCACCACTCATTTTACCACTTCTGCCTTACATCTGGACAAGTGACCAGAAAGCCCATGTGCTCCCTTCCTTCGGTACTGCTGGGAAGTACAACTAAGCAACATCAGTTGCAGCCTGACCCCCTAACCACCATAGGACCCCATGCCAGTCTCCCTTCCGTGTTTCTCAAGCCATTTTTGAATCAGCTTGAGAGCCTACCATGATCTCAGAAATACTATCATGTGAGTTACAAACCTCAAATGCTCTTGGTGTGTGTGTGTGTGCATGTGTATGTGTGTGTGGCATCCACAATCCATGTTAATCCCCAAACAAAATTTGGGATGGGGGCTCCAACCCATATCTGTGATCATGACATCTAAGAATTTAAATTTCTAGAAAATTTCCAATGTATAGTTATGGCAGTGGTCCAGGTGCCACCTCTTAGAACCATTGTTCTAAGGAGTCACACCCATTCACAGTTGACCCATTCTGCAGAGTGCATCTAAATCTCTCTTCTCTTTCAGAAATCTTCTATTCCATTTTATTCTGTAATTATTTCCTTATCCCTAACTAAAGTTCAATCACATAATGAATAGATACCATACATCAATTTTTGAAATTTGCTTTGAAATAGCATGTACTAGGTTCATGGAATTATTTACCTGTTTCTTCATTCCATGTATGTACTAAGATTAGTGGAGAGTACAAAGATTTAAAAATATCAGGCCCCTAGTCCCAATGTGTACACACACACACACACACACACTAAATAATTATAATCAAACGGTTGCATTATGTATGTTACATAAGCTTATCTAATTTTTTTACTAAATTCCTGCAAGTTAAGAGTATTGTTTTTAGCTCCTTTTACAGATGAGTACTTGGAGAACCAAGAGTTTCAGTGGAAGATACAATAGTTCAATCCAGATCTGTGTGACCCAAATTCCTCTTCTTTAGTTATATTCCATACTGTAGTCAGAATATACTAAGGCAGAGCAACAGACTCATTATATTAAAAGGTAAGTAAATAATTTTTATAAAACAAGATTTGTGATAGAAAGTAGTAGGAAATAGTTTTTTTTTCTTTTTTCTTTTTCTTTGAAAAGTACTATATATTCACAGAAGGTGGCAAAAATACTGCAGACAGTCGCCATGTTCCCTTGATCAAGTTTCCCCCAATAGTAACAAACTTGTTACTGTAGTGCAATAACAAATTCAAGAAATTGACATCAGCACAGGGCATGAAACTCTTAAAAGATTGCTCTAGTTTTACAATATACTCATTTGTGATTGTGTGTGTGTGAATGTGTGTATGTAGTTCTATGCAGCTTTGTCACATGTATAGACTCATGAGACCATACAACCATAACACTGTTACATGGCCACAAATCTTTTGTTACCTTTCAGAGTTACACACATGCCCAGAGTGGCTCTACCATTTGACATCCTCACCAGCCATGCACAAGAGATCCATATTCTCTGCAGCCTCTCTAGCATTTGATATTGTCACTGTTATATTTCATTAACTGTTGTAACATATGTGTAGTGATAGTTCATTATGGTTTTAATTTTCATTTGCCTTACCACTAATAATGTTAAATATATTTCCATGTACTCATTTGTCATCTGTTGATTCTTTTTGGTGAAATATCTGTTCATTTATTTTGTCCATTTTCTGTTTGGATTGTTTGTTTTCTTACTGTTGAGTTTTGACTTTTTTTATATATTCAGGAGAGGTGTCCTTTGTCATATATGCTGTTTGCAGATATTTTCTCCTACTCTGTATCATGTCTTCTCAGCTTCTTAAAAGGGTCTTTGGCAGAGCAAGCGTTTTAAGTTTTTATTAAGTCCAGTTTATTTATTTTTTGTCCTTCTATGGATCATGCTTTCTGTTATACATATAATTCTTCACCAAATTCTAGGTCCCAAAGATTTCTTCTGTTTTTTTTTGTTTTGTTTTGTTTTGTTTCTGAAAGTCTCATAGTTTTACATTTTGCATTTAAAGCCATGGTCCATTTTGAATGATTTTTCTATAATGTTTAAGGTTATTTTTGTTGAAGTTAATATTTTTAGCCTATGGATGTCCAATTAGTCCCACACCATTTCTTCCTTTCTTCCTTCCTTTCTGTGTCTCCATCTTTCTTTTGTTCTTTTATTATGCTTATTAAAGTATAATTGACATATAATAGTCTATTAGTTTCAGATATACATCATAGCGATTCAGTATTTGTATATATTACAAAATGATGCCCATGGTAAGTCTAGTTTCATCTGTCATCATACAGCTATTATGATATAATTGTAATATCATTGTAATATTATTATAATAAAATAATTATATAAATATTGTAATAAAACATTTTTGCATATATATTTCATATTATTTCATATTATTTCACATATATGTTTTACATAATACCCTTTAGGTACATCCATGTTGTTAAAAATGACAAGATTTCATTCTTTTCTAAAGTTGAATAATACTCCATTTTAATATACCACATCTTCTTTATCCATTCGTCTATTAATTGCCACTTAGGTTGCTTCTATATCTCGGTTACTGTAAATAATGCTGCAGTAAATATGGGGGTGCGTATATCTTTTCAAAATAGTGTCTTTATTTTCTTGGGGTAAATATCCAGAAGTGGAATTGCTGTATTTTATGGTGGCTCTAATTTTTTGAGCAACCCCCCTACTGCTTTCCATAGTGGCTGTACCAATTTGTATTCCCACCAATAGTGCATGAGGGTTCCTTTTCCTCCACATCCTTGCCACTGATTTCTGGGTTTTTTGATAATAGCCATTCTGACAGATGTGAGGTGAAATCTCATTGTGGTTTTGATTTGCATTTCAAAATGATGTTGAGTGATGTTGAGCATCTTTTCATGTGCTTGTTGTCTGTCTGTATGTCTTCTTTGGAAAAATGTCTATTGAAGTCTGCTCCCCATTTTTTAAACAGGTTGTTTGTTTTTTATATTAAGTTGTATAAGTTCTTTATATATTTTAGATATTAATCCCTTATTGCATGTATTATTTGCAAATATCTTCTCTTATTCAGTAGTTTGCCTTTTCATTTTGTTGATGGTTTCCTTTGCTGTGCAAAAGCTTTTTAAGTTCGATGTAATCACATTTGTTTAACTTTTGTTACCCTTGCCTGTGGAGATTGGTCTAAAAAGGCTTACAAAATGCTTACCATCTATATTTTTTTTAGTTTTATGGTTTCAAGTCTTGCTTTTAAGTCTACAATCCATTTTAAATTTATTTCTGTGCATGGTATAAGATAGTTGGTTTAGTTTCATTCTTTTGTATGAAGCTGTCCCTTTTCTCCAACACCATTTATTGAAGAGACTGTCATTTCCTCATTGTATATTCTTGTCTTCTTTGTTACATATTAATTGGCCATACACATGGGTTTATTTCTGGGCTTTCTAGCCTATTCCATTGATCTATGTGTCTGTTTTGGGGCCAGAGCCATACTGTTTTGATTACTATAGCTATGTAGTATAGTTTGAAATAAGGGAACATGCTACTTCCAGCTTTTTTCTTCTTTTTCAAGATTGCCTTAATTTGGGGGTATTTTATGGTTTTATGCAAATTTTAGGATTCTTTGTTCTAGTTCTGTGAAAATCCAACATCATTTCTTGAAAAGAATATTCTTCTTCCATTTGATTGCCCTTACACTTTTGTCAAAAGTCAGTTGTGCATATTTCTGTGGGGTTATTTCAGGATTCTGTATTCTGTTACATTGATTTCTTTATTCCCAGTACTAATATCACAGTCCTGATAACTGTATTTATATAGCAAGGCTTAAAGTTGGGTAGAGTGATTTCTACCCTCATTTTTTCCACATTTTACCTGAAATGTCCACATGTTTTCTCACTCAAAACTGTTTTAGCTGTTCATTTTAGAATAAAATTGTTTATATCAACAAAAAATCTTGCTGAGATTTTAGCAGGATTTGAATTTAAATTGAGTACACTTCAAATTGATCACAAATTAGTTTGGGGAGATTTAACATCTTAAGTGTCTTCTAACCCATGAACACACTACGTCTCTCCATTTTTTTCATCCATTTTCAAAATTTATTTCATCATCATTTTGTAGTTTCTACCATACAGATCCTGTGTATTTTGTTAAGCTTATACCTAAATATTCCATTTTGGAGGTGCAATTGTAAATAGTTTTCTGCTTTTAATATAGAAATCTATATTAAATTTCCATTTAATATAGAAATCTAATTGACATTTCTTAAAATTCAAATTCAAGGTAGTTAGCATATAGTGTATTATTAAATTCAGGGTAGAGTTTAGTGATTCATTGGTTGCATATAACACCCCGTGCTCATTACATCAAGTGCCCTCCTTAATGCCCATCACCCAATTACTCCATCCCTCCCCACCTCCCCTTCAGCAGCCCTCAGTTTGTTCCCTATAGTTAAGAGGCTCTTATGGTTTGCCTCTCTCTCTGTTCTGTTCTTATTTTATTTTTCCTTCCCTTCTCCTATATTCATCTGTTTTGTTTCTTAAATTACACGAGTGAAGTCATATGATATTTGTCTTTCTCTGGCTGACTTATTTTACTTAGCATAATACCGTCTAGTTCCATCCATGTTCTTGCAAATGGCAAGATTTCATTTATTTCTGATGACTGAGTAATATTCCATTGCATATATATACCACATCTTCTTTATCTATTCATCTGTTGATGGACATCTGGGCTCTTTACATAGTTTGGCTATTGTGGACATTGCTGCTATAAATTTGGGGTGCATGTGCCCCTTCTAATCACTATGTTTGTATCCTTTTGGATAAATACCTACTAGTGCAATTGCTGGTTTATAGAGTAGTTCTATTTTTGACTTTTTGAGGAAACTCCATACTGTTTTCCAGAGTGGGTATACCAGTTTGCATTTCCACCAATAGTGTAAGAGGGTTCTCCTTTCTCCACATCCTCACCAGCATGTGTTGTTCTTGAGTTGTTAATTTTAGCCATTCTGACCACTATGAGGGGGTACCTCATTGTACTTTTGATTTGTATTTCCCTGATGATGAGTGATGTTGAACATCTTTTCATGAATTTCTTAGCCATTTTTATGTCTTCTTTGGAGAAATGTCTGTTCATATCTTCTGCCCATTTCTTGACTGTATTTTTGGAGTTTGGGGAGTTGTGTTTGTTAAGTTCTTTATACATTTTGTATACTAGCCCTTTATCTGATATGTCATTTGCAAGTATCTTCTCCCATTCCATAGGTTGTCTTTTAGTTTTGTTGATTATTTTCTTTGCTGGGCTAAAAGCTTTTTAACTGGTGAAGTCACAATAGTTCATTTTTGCTTTTGTTTTGCTTGCATCTGGAGGCTTGTCTAGCAGGAAGTTGTTGTGGCTGAGATCAAAGAGATTGCTGCCTGTGTTCTCCTCCAGCTTCTTTTCTTGATAAAAACCCTTAAAAGAGTAGGGATAGAGGGAACTACCTCAACATCTTAAAGGCCATATATGAAACACCAGCAGCCAATATCATCCTCAATGGGAAAAAACTAAGAGCTTTTCCCCTAAGGTCAGGAACAGGACAGGGATGTCCACTCTCACCACTGTTGTTCAACATAGTACTGAAAGTCCTAGCCTCTGCAATCAGACAACAAAAAGAAATAAAAGGCATCCAAATCAGCAAAGAAGGAGTCAAACTTTCACTATTTGCAGACAACATGATACTCAATGTAGAAAACCCAAAAGACTCCTCCAAAAAATTGCTAGAAGTGATATAGGAATTCAGCAAAATCACAGGATATAAAATCAATGCACAGAAGTCTGTTGCATTTCCATACACCAACAATGAAACAGCAGAAAAGGAAGTCAAGGAATAGATCCCATATTATTGCACCAAAAACCATAAGATACCTAGGAATCAACTTAACCAAAGAGGTAAAAGGTCAGTATTCTGAAAAATACAGAAAACTTCTGAAAGAAATTGAGAAAGACACAAAGAAATGGAAAAACATTCCATGCTCATGGATTTAAAGAACAAATATTGTTAAAATGTCTATACTACCCAAAGCAATCTATACATTTAATGCAATCCCTATCAAAATAACACCAGCATTTTTCACAGAACTGGAACAAGCAATTCTAAAATTTGTATGGAACCATAAAAGGCCCTGAATAGCCAAAGTTATATTGAAAAAGAAAGCTAAAGCTGGAGGCATCACAATTCTGGACTTCAAGCTGTATTATAAAGCTGTAATCATCAAAACAGACACATCAATCAATGGAACAGAACAAAGAACCCAGAAATGGACTCAACAACTGTATGGCCAACTAATCTTCAACAAAGCTGGAAAGAATATCCAATGGAATAAAGACAGTATCTTCAACAAAGGTGTTGGAAAAGTTGGACAGCCACATGCAGAATAATGAAATTGGACCTCTTTCTACACCATACACAAAAATAAACTCAAAATGGATGAAAGACCTCAATGTGAGACAGGAATCTATCAAAATCCCAGAGGAGAACACAGGCAGCAATCTCTTTTTATCTCTACCAAACAATAATCATTTATGTTGGTGTGGACAGGAATTACTTACTTTGCTATCAGCTTGGTACAACTTAATGTTTATCACAGCAGCAGTGTAAAAAGGACTTATCGCTAGAAGCATAATCAAAGGTACACATCATTTTATTTTTATTTTTTAATCATTCTATTTTATTTTATTTCATCATAAGTGTACCTTTATTTATTTTATTTTATTTTATTTTTAAAGATTTTATTTATTTATTTGAGAGAGAGAGAATGAGAGACAGAGAGCATGAGAGGGAGGAGGGTCAGAGGGAGAAGCAGACTCCCCGCCGAGCAGGGAGCCCGATGCGGGACTCCATCCCGGGACTCCAGGATCATGACCTGAGCCGAAGGCAGTCGCCCAACCAACTGAGCCACCCAGGTGCCCATAAGTGTACCTTTAGTCACCATCCCCTATTTCTCCCATCCCTCCCCCCAACCTTCCCTCTGGTAACCATAAGTTTTTTCTCAATAGTTAAGAGTCTGTTTCTTATTTGTCTCTCTCTCCCCTTTTACCCCCTTTGCTCATTTGTTTTGTTTCTTAAATTACACATATGAGTGAGATCATATGGCCTTTGTCTTTGACTGACTTTTTTCACTGAGCGTTATACTCTCTAGCAGGATTTCATTCTTTTTTATGACTGGATAATATTCCATTACATATATATATATATGTATGTGTGTATGTGTGTGTATATATGTATATACACACATGTAGTATGCACATGTATATGTACACACACACACACATACTTACATACCACTACTTCTTTATCCATTCATCTATTGATGGATGTTTAGGCTGCTCTCACAGTTTGGCTATTAGAAATAATGCTGCAATAAACATTGGGGTCATGTATCTGATTGAATTAGTGTTTTTGTATTTTGGTGGTAAATATCCAGTAGTGAAATTCCTGGATCATAGGGTAGTTCTGTTTTTATTTTTTTGAGGAAACTCCATACTGTTTTCCACAATGGCTGCACCAGTTTGCATTCCCACCAAGAGTGAGTGCAAGAGGGTTCCCCTTTCTCCACATCCTTGCCAACACCTATTGTTTCTTGTTTTGTTGTTGTTGTTGTTTTCTTTCAGTAAGCTCTACACCCAACATGGGGCTTCAACCCATGACCCCAAGATGAAGAGTCACGTGCTCTACTGATTGATCCAGCCAGATGCCCTGTTTCTTGTGTTTTTTATTTTAGCCATTCTGATAGGTGTGACATGATATTTCATTATAGTTTTGATTTGCATTTCCCTGATGATGGGTGATGTTGAGCATCTTCTCGCGTGTCTGTTGGCCATCTGTATGTCTTCTTTGGAGAAATATGTATTCATGTCTTCTGCCCATTTTTAATTGGATTATTTGGGCTTTGGGTACTGAGAAATATATCATTTCTTTATATATTTTGGATACTAAGCCTTTATTGGATATGTCATTTGCAAATATCTTTTCCCATTCTGTAGGTTTTCTTTTAGTTTTGTTGATTGTTTCCTTCACTGTGCAGAAACTTTTTATTTTGATGTAGTCCCAATAGTTTATTTTTGCTTTTGTTTCCCTTGCCTCAGGAGACATATCTATGTTACCATGGCCAATGTCAGAGAGATTACTGTCTGTACTCTCTTCAAGGAGTTTTATGATTTCAGGTCTCACATTTAGGTCTTTAATCCATTTTGAGTTTATTTTTGTGTATAGTGAAAAAAAGTGATCCAGTTTCATTCTTTTGCATGGGCTGTCTAGTTTTCCCAACATCATTTTTGGAAGAGACTGTCTTTTTCTCATTGTGTATTCATTCTTCCTTTGTTAAAGATTAATTGACCATATAATTGTGGATTTATTCTTGCATTTTCTGTTCTATCCTATTGATCTATGTGTCTATTTTTATGCCAGTACCATACTGTTTTTAATTACTACTGCTTTATAATATAACTTGAAATCTGGAATTGTGATACCTCTAACTTTGTTTTTCTTTTTTTAAGATTACTTTGGCTATTCAGGGTCTTTTGTGGTTCTATACAAATTTTAGGATTGTTAATTCTAGTTCCATGAAAAATGCTGTTGTTATTTTGATAGGGATTGCATTAAATGTATAGATTGCTTTGGGTAGTATTGGCATTTTAACAATATTTGTACTTCCAACCCATGAGCATGAAATGTCTTTCCATTTCTTTGCTTCATTTTGAATTTCTTTCATCAGTGTTTTATTGTTTTCAGAGTACAGGTCTTTCACCTCTTTGGTTAAGTTTATTCCTGGATATTTTATTGTTTTTGGTGTGATTGCAAATGGGACAGTTTTCTTAATTTCACTTTCTACTGCTTCATTATTAGTGTATAGGAATGCAACAGATTTCTGTAGATTGATTTTTGTATCCTGTGGTTTTACTGAATTCATTTGTCAGTTCTAGTAGTTTTCTGGTGGAGTCTTTAGGGTTTTCTATATATAGTATGATGTCATCAGCAAATAGTGAGTTTTACTTCTTCTTTATCAAATTGGATGCCTTTTATACCTTTCTCTTGTCTTGTCAAATTGCCATGACTAGGACTTACAGTACTATGTTGAATAAAGTGATGAGAGAGAACATCCTTGCCTTGTTCCTGACCTTAGGGGAAAAGCTCTCAGTTTTGAATATGATGTTCCCTGTGAGTTTTTCATAGATGGCCTTTATTTTTGTTGAGATATGATTCCTCTAAATCTATCTTGTTGAAAATTTTTATAATGAATGGATGTTGTACTTGGTCAAATGCTTCTTCTGCATCTATTAAAATTATCATATGTTTTTTATCCTTTCTCTTATTGATGTGGTGTATCATGTTCATTGTTTTTTGAGTATTAAACCATCCTACATCCTAAGAATAAATCCACTTCATTGTGGTGAATTTTTTTTTTTAATTTTGTTTTCAGTGTATAGTTGGATTCAGTTTGCCAATGTTTTGTTGAGGAATTTTGCAAATATGTTCATCAGAGATATTGGCCTGTAGTTCTTCTTTTTGTTGTGTCTTTATCTGGTTTTGGAATCAGGGTAATGCTGACCTCCTAGAATGAATTAGGAAGTTTTCCTTCCTCTTCTAGTTTTTGGAAAAGTTCAAGAAAAGCAGGTACTAACTCTTCTTTAAATATTTGATAGAATTCACCTGGGAAGCCGTCTGGTCCTGGACTTTTGTTTGTTGAGAGTTTTTTTATTACTATTTCAATTTCATTGCTGGTAATTGGTCTGTTCAAATTACCTATTTTTTCCTGCTTCAGTTTTGGTAGGTTATTTGTTCCTAGGAGTTTACCCATTTCTTATCTCTAGGTTGTCCGGGTATTGGCATATATTTTTTAAAAATACAGTCTTACAATCTTTTGTATTTCTGTGGTGTCATTTGTTATTTCTCCTTTTTCATTTCAGATTTTGTCTATTTTAGTCCCGTCTTTTCTTTCTTTCTTTTTCTTTTCTTTCTTTCTTTCTTTCTTTCTTTCTTTCTTTCTTTCTTTCTTTCTTCTTTCTTTCTTTCTCTGAATCTTGTTAGAGTTTTATCAATTTTGTTGATCTTTTCAAAGAACCAGCTCCTGGTTTCTTTGATCTGTTCTGCTATTTTTTTAGTTTCCATATCATTTATTTATGCTCTATTCTTTATTATTTCCTTCCTTCTGCTGGATTTCAGTTTTATTTGTTCTTTTTCTAACTCCTTTAGGTGTAAGGATAAATTATTTATTTGAGATTTTTCTTACTTCTTGAGGTAAGCTTATTTTGCTGTAAACTTCCTTCCTTTGCTGTATCCCAAAGATTTGGGATTGTGTTTTCATTTTTATTTGTCTCCATGTATATTTTTGTTTCATCTTAGATCTTTTGGTTGACCCATTCATTGTTTGGTAGCATGTTATTTAACCTCCATATATTTGTGGTCTTTCCCAATTTTTTCATGTGGTTGATTTCCAGTTTCATAGCACTGTGTTCAGAAAAGAGGCACAGTATAACTTCAGTCTTTTTGAAATTGCTGAGACTTGTTTTGTGGGCTCATATGTGATTTCTTCTGGAAAATATTCCATTTCACTTGAAAAGAATGTGTGTTTTCTGTTTTAGGATGGAATGTTCTGAATATATCTGTTAAATCCATCTGGTCCAGTGTTCAAAATCACTGTTTCCCTGTTGATTTTGTTTAGATGATCTGTCCATTGATGTAAGTGGGACATTAAAGTCCCCTACTATTGGGGTGCCTGGGTGGCTCAGGTCATGATTCAAGGGTTCTGGGATTGAGCTCCACATTGAGCTCTCTGCTCAGTGGGAAGCCTGCTTCTCCCTCTCCCACTCCCCCTGCTTGTGTTCCCTCTCTGGCTGTGTCTCTCTCTGTCACATATATAAATAAAATCTTTAAAAAGATAAAAAAAAAAATTCCCCTACTATTATTGTATTACCATAGATTAGTTCTTTTATGTTTGTTATTAACTTTTTTATGTATTTGGGTGCTCCCATGTTGGGTGCATAAATATTTACAATTGTTATGTCTTTTTGTTGAATTGTTTCTTAATGATTATATTGTGTCCTTCTTTGTCTCTTGTTAAAGTCTTTGTTTTAAAGTCAGTTTTTTCTGATATAGGTATTGCTACCCCAGATTTCTTTTCACATCCATTTCCATGATAAATGTTTCTCCACCCAGTCACTTTCAATCTACGTGTGTCTTTAGGTCTGAAGTGAGCCTCTGTAGGTAGCATATAGATGTGCCTTTTTATTTTTTTATCCATTCCATCACCCTGTGTCTTTTTGGTTGGAGCATTTTGTCCAATTACATTCAAATTAATTATTGATAGGTATGTATTTATTGCCATTTTGTTACTTGTTTTGTGTTTTTGTGGATCTTCCTTTGCTGTCTTCTGCCACCATAAGTTGGCTTTCTTTAAGTGTACCCTTGGCTTCCTTTTTCTTTATTTATTTTTTGTATTATCTATTACTGGCTTTTAATTTATGGTTGCCATTAGGTTTTATATAACATGTTCGTCATATAGCAGTCTATATTAAGTTGATGCTCACTTAAGTTTGAACCCATTCTTTACTCCTCTCTGCCCCTGTTTTAGGTATACGATGTCATACTTTATATCTGTTTATTTTGTGAGTCCCTTGGCTGATTTTTACAGTTAAACTTTTTTTTTTTTTACTGCTTTTGTGCTTCCTACTTTTCTTGCTTTTATTTATTTATTTATTTATGGTCTGATGGCCCTGTCCATTCAAAGAATCTTCACCATTAAGTAACTATGGGTTAACTATGGGTTAACTATGGGTTCTTGCAAATACACTTTATTAAGTTGGGGAAGTCCCCTCTATTCCTAGAATGCTGAAGGAAATAAGGTATGATATAAAATTATGAAGAGACTGCAGAGGGTATTAACTGCTAAATTATGGAATCCGAACATAAATTAAGGACATAATTAAGAGTTATTAAATGCTGTTAAGCAAGTAACTATCAACAGAACAATTGGAGTGTGAAAAAACTAGGTATAAAAGGGCCAATTTGGACAACTATTACAATAGTCGAGGTATGAGACTAAAAGTTTCTGTACTAGTTTAATGTCTATGGAAGTAAAGATAAGATGTGAGCAAGAATGAAAGAAAAACTAGACTATGAGTAACAAACAAGGAGCTGGTGTCAAGTCTGGCTGAGATTCCAAGCCTGGATGACATGATGACATTAATAGGTACAGTGAAGTTACAAGGACAAGAGGAAACTTGAAGAAGGAACATAGAAAATTTAAGGTACAAGTGAAATTGCAGGTTTATACTTATTTGTGAATTAGGAGGGGGTTTTTAGGGGATAGTTTTAACATCAAGTTTACTAACAGTTTTTATGCTCTATATCTAGATATACAATGAAATAATTTGTTTATAATTATTTTAAGTAATCAAGGAAAATATTAGTTTGAGCAATATGGTTGAACTGTATAAAACTGCAGTATCTACTTTTTGGTTTACTATTTTTTTATGGTTCAATCTAATTTTACATATTTATAATCCCTTATCTAAAACCTTTTGGTCTGGGGCGCCTGGGTGGCACAGTCAGTTAAGCATCTGCCTTGGACTTAGGTCATGATCCTGGGGTCCTGGGATCAAACCCTGCATCAGGCTCTCTCCTCTGCGGGGAGCCTGCTTCTCCCTCTCCCTTCTGCTCCTCCCCCTGCTTGTGCTCTCTCACTCCCTGTCAAATAAATAAATAAAATATTTCAAAAAAATTAAAAAATAAAACCTTTTGGTCAAATAGATGTATGAATTATTATATATTTATTATATATAATGGAATATATATAATCCATTTCTATTTTTATGTATCATATTATGCATATATCATATATGTACATACACATTTATTTTAGTAAAGCAATAATGTGTATATATGGAACACTAATTACCACCCAAAGCAGAATTTAGAACAGCATGCCAAGATCTAACACATTAGTATTTTTTAACAAAAATTTAATATATACACTGAATATCATGAAGTCAATAAATAACCTCATTTAAATTTAGAACAGATTTTGCTGTCAAATAGGTTACTTAGAATTTTGCTTTTCAGAGCTTTTTAGATTTCACAAATGTAGAAAAGGGTTTATGGACGTCCATGGGCTATTTCATGCAATAAATCTCTTGCTTATTTTTAAATGTTCCTTTTTTGCTATGAATTTAAATATTTAAATCACTTATTTATATTTGACTTTTATAATGAACTAAGATTTTAATGAAGATCAGAGAACTAGATTGTCTTGTTTTCTTTGTGATGGAATAATCAAATATTATTGCTTGGTTAAACAATTCAAAATCAGAAATCATGACCTCCCATATCCTTAGGGAGAAACTTATCTTAGTAGTGAGCAATGCAGCTGTACACACTTGTAATTCAAAGGCACTGAGGCAAAAACTGTCAAAACTACTAAAATTGACAAGGTTATATGGTTCATTAGTCTAGGAACTGATGCATTATAAACCAGTTGGTGATCAGCTTAATAATTTGAATAAAGTTACACATTTATGAAAAAAACAGTATTAGCTATTATAATTAAATTTCAAATCATGCTTGGAAGAGAGGCACATGCAATTGTGGGCATTTATCACAAAGTCAAATCTAATGCCTATCAGAGCAAAATAATCAATAATCAAATTTAAAATACTGTTGTTTTAATTGAAAATTTCTTACTATTTTCTCAGTATTGATTTTTTAGGCTTACCTGTGTCAAAAAGCCAATTCTGTGTTCATTAACATAGAATTAACTTATAAATGATTCAACATTCAGAATATTTAAATAAGAAAAAAAATAGTTTTGCCTGAAGTTGGAAATATATTGCATATCCTGGAGTTATTTTTTCTGACTTCTGAAATTCAATCATGCATGCAAAATATTTTTATTATTTACAGTTGACATTGTTATTCTAACAAGGATTGTTCTAAAGTTCTTTACCCAGTAAAGATTCTGTATAAGGCGTCACTTATAGTTCTTTACCTCATTTCATTTTTAACATGATAATTACATGGTTGTGTGGGAAGGAATGTATGTGTGTGAATAAAATGTAACTAACTGGTACAGAAAATTTTACCTGGAGGTGGAGTGCTAACATAAACCTAAAGTGTGGGGAAATGTCTTAGAGGTTGGGCAGTTGGTGATGAAAATAGATACTGCATCAGGGAAAAATGATAAGGCTCTTGATAAAACTATTGCCTTTACTAACACAGAAAGCAGACCATGTTCCCACCAAGCCTATTATTTGCTCTAGGGGAATGTATTAACAAAAGTTACAATGATGATTTGTGATCACTGTTTTAGCAAAATTCTACAAGGGGGGATGAAGTCAAATAAGAAAGCAAGAATTACTTGTAGACAGAGATGGAAGGTGAAACAATATAATTAAGTGAAACTTTATTTGCTTGCAGCTGTTTTTTTCTTTTTTTTCATTTTGTCATAAATTCATTATCATTAAGTTGAGGAGAAAAGAGATGTACGTAGCATAAAGACCAATATGTACAATCTTTTCTAGCTCAAGAATTATGACAAGATGAGAAGTTTGGCTGTGGTTATTTGCAGAAGAGATTTGGGAGAAGAAAAGAATAGAAAAAAACAACAACAACCAGAAACTGATTAAGTTTTTAGGGGATTTGATTGTTAAAAGAAACATAAGCCCTGCCTGTGAAAAGCCTCTGGGATTGACTCCAGCATTGGGCTCCCTGCTCAGTGGGGAGCCTGCTTCTCCCTCTCCCTCTGCCTCCTTGTGCTCTCTCTCTGTCAAATAAATAAATAAAATCTTAAAAAAAAAATAAAAGCAAAAGAGTAGCAATGTATTGTGAGTTTATGCAAATGTAAACATAAAATGAGTAACAATAGCAAAAGAAATCCATTTCTGATAAATCTCTTAGCCAGCTAGGAATAGAAAGGGTATCAAAAAATAACTCACTGCTGCCCTTGTATCTAATGTGAAAGTCTGAATACTTCTCCCCTAACATCAGGCACAAAGAAAGAAAGATATCTGGTCTCATCACTTCTATCCAACAACCTAGAGAATATCTTTGCCAGTATAACAAGGTAATTAAAAGAAACTAAAGTCATACATGTTTGAAAGGAAGAAAGAAAATTGTCTCTATTCACATATAGCATAAACTTCTATGTAAAAATCCCCAATAATCTACAAAATGCTTCCAGAACTAATCAGTGAGTTTAGCAAGGTTGAAGTATACAAAGTCAATATACTAACAATAAACAATTAAGAATTGAAATAAAAATCAGTAGCTTTTACTATAGCACTAAAAATATGAAATATATAGAGATATAAACTTTACAAAATGCATGCAAGATCAGTATGGTGAAATCACAAACACTGTTGAGAGAAACAAGAGAAGAGTTAAATTAACAAAAATACCCAATATTTAGATATCAATTGGTCTCAATTATATTTGTAAATTAGACACACTCTCACTAAAAATATCATCAAGATATTTTGTAGAAATCAATAAGTTGAACTAAAATGTATATGGAAAGGCAAAGGAAATATAATAGCCAAAACAAATTTTAAAAATAACAAAGTTGGAAGATTCACAGTACCTGATTTCAAAACATATAATAAAGCTACAGTAATTAAGAGAGCCTGGTATTGGCATAATGATCAACAAATAGATCAATGGAACAGAATAGAAAGCCAAGAAATAGATCCAAGCTTATACAGTCAGATGATTTAAGACAACACTAACACAAACAACAGAATAATCCAATAGGAAAGAGATACTTGCAACAAATCGTGTTGGAATAAGTAGATAACCATATGGCGTGTGAGGGAAAGACTTTGACTCCTATGCAAAAATTAATTTCAGATAAACCATAGATCAAAACATAAAAGCAACAATTGCAATAATGCTTCTGGAAGAAAACATATGAGAATATTGTCGTGACTTTGGGTAGGCAAGATTTTCTCAGGACATGGAATACAATACACAGAAAATAAATTTTTTTAGTCTTCATCAACTAAAAACTTCTGGTCATCAAAACCAAACCAAAACAAAACAAATAGATATAGCTTTTCAATTTCTAAAGGCAGTATTATTGTACTACTTTTAAAACAAACCTTTTGACTGAACAACAGAAAGAAGTATTTTATTGGTTTTAATTTTCTAATCCTTTAATTCAGGTAAACTAACTCAGTTTTTTTCCAAAGTGGTCTCTAAACCAGGTACGTAAGCTACACGACTCAATTCCCTGGGTCCAGTACAGTGCTATTGAAACAATCTCAGATAATTCAGCCAGGAAATCTGTGCTTTAGCTAGCATCTCAGGTCATTCCTATTACACATTAATTTGAAATTATTTTAGATAAAATCCATATTCTGCACACCAGTTGAATTTACCCTGATTGTCTCAGCAAAACTGAGATTCACCTTATAAATGTACTTGTTGCTTACATCCTTCCTCCCACTTTGTACCATTATATTTTCTTCCCTTACTTCCATGGCCTACGGTGCCCTATCTCTATAACTCTACAGCCCCATAACCCTAGCTCCTTCAAGTAATCTCTTATTCCTTCTTTTGTAAGTGCTCTTTGGGTTGTACTACAGATAAAAGAATAAATACTAATACCATTATTGACATTAACAATAATTCCAAGTATGTTCATTTTTTATCTATTGTGCAAGAAAAAAATTCAAAGTTTTGTTCGCCCTGGATAGCTTTGCACAATGCCTGGAATAGAACCCCCTCACAACAATCCCTTCTCACACTTGGCTCACATTTCTGCCTGCATCATCATAAACATTCAGTATTGTTCCTCTAATGAAATAAACACTGAATATGGAAATAATGATAACAGACTTACATAAATCTGACCATTTACAAGATACATGTATCTTCGTCTTTCCCAAGAAACACAGGGTTGAATGAAATCATTATTTATGGATGAGGAAACTGAGTCATGGGAAAACTAAGAATTGGAATGGATATCAACTCATTCCTGCCACTACTATTCAAGTGGGTCTCTAGACTGGTCGATGAAAGGTGGTGGAAGCAAGACTTAATGTTTGGTGCTGCATCTCCTCCAATAATCTACATCTGCCTCTTGGGCGTTTGTGACAAACTTTCTCCTTCAGAGCTTGGTGCTTAATTTCAGTTCATTTATAAAGAGTATTAGAAAGAGTAGGACAGACAAATATTTTTATCCATTAGCACCTTTATGAAGAATCTTCAAGAAAGTTAGAAGTCATAATGTGAGACAGATTGGGAAGGGAAATGGGTATTGTAATATTATATTATTCTTGCACTTTATTAACAAATATTAAATTTCACAGTTTGGTTGGTCTCCAACTTATTCAATCATGGTCTAAATCAATGCTGAATATGACCAGTATCTTTGTCTAAAAAGAAACACAAAAACTCTTCTGCTAAAACAATAATACCATAGAAAGAATGCTCAGAGACTTCCCTGTGATATTAACAAAGGAAACCCAATGCAGGAAAATAAACTCTTCTAGAACTCAACTGTACAAAGTAAACATATCCTTTTTTGTAACTACTGTCATGCATGCAGGTAATCTCCCAAGGGTATAGAGATCATACCAGACTTACTAATCTCTGGAAATACAACAAATGATAAAGCTTGTGTTACCCTTAAACTTGTAGCTATGGAATTTCATTTTAAGTATCATCATTCCTTCTAGTATGGAATTTTGTTTTTAAGACTATTTTAATCCTGGAATCTTTATTTGTTGCTCTTGTACAAGGGACAGCAGCTTCGAATCTTAGAGTGAACCAAACACCTTACATAAAAGGACAGGTGTTTTCACTTCCCTGTTAATGACTCTCTAAGTGTGGATGATGATGATCCTTATCAGTCATTACTAAATTTACTTCACAGAAATTAAGAATTAAATTACAGTTTCAAGGCTCATTAGGTCTTGTTAAATTTGTTGAATTGCCCACGTGTGTATGTCTTGTCCTCCATGGGATATCTGTAAAGCAGGTGTTTCAATTCGTTTTAAGTTTGTTGCATTCTATCCTGCCCAAAGATTATTATACAATTGTGTTTGAAATTCCAGGTTGGGTTCTTATATTTGAAGATCAGACTTCAAATAGTCATATTTGACTATCAAGTTTAGCATAAAGAGGAATAATATGGAAATGGTCTCCCTTATGGGAGCTTTTAAAAAGGAGTACTGCATGTGAATTCAAGGGCAGAGTAGGGACCATATTCCAAATTTTATGTCTTTCTCACTTGTCTCAATATTCTGATGCCAAATAATTCCAAATACATGTGCAAGTGGAAAGATCTTTTACATTTTTATCCATGCCTATGGGGATGTGTCTTCTAATGCACTCAAATACAACTCATTTCTCTTTGTTTGAATGCAGGGGATATTAAATCAGATAAAAATTACTGCTGTTGTATAAGTCTTTTCTGCCCCCATTGTCTGTATACTCTCTTTGGCAAAAGGAAAATGCCCCAGACAATGTCACCTTCAATTTAATGTTCTCCTTTGAAAACTTAAACCAAATCAAACAAACTGTATATTTTGGGTTACAAAAAAGAACTAAATTCAGAAGCAGTTCAAGTAACTGTCTGGGCTTTATAACAAATGTATATATTAGAAAATCAGCCACTTTAATATGATTAGAGAATTACATAATATTTGGAAGATCAATTAACATACCTAATCCGTTATTTCATAATATCATGAGATGCTGTAGTTCGTGCTAAATTTACATGGGAATTTTCAAAATACGATGAATTCTCACATCAAATGTCTTACAGAGGTAATCTGAGGCAATGCAATGTCACAAAAAGAGAGAACAAATTGAGAATGGATTTCAGCTTCTTTAATGCCAGTCTAATTTCTTCTCCACTAGACAATAGTGCCTGCATCTAAGAATGAGAAGAAATACTTTACCTGGCATTGATGATGATGGTGGTGGTAGTGGTAGTAATAGTAATACCCGAACCCAGTAGCAACTATAAAATTATTCAAGGACTGTTTGTTATCCCTGTGCACAGAATGTCAGTAATTTTTCTTAGGTCTATGAACCCCAAAATAGGACAGTTTGTGAAATAAATGAGAGTTTAATGGTCAAAAGCAAAACCTATAGCAGATTTGCTCAAGAAGCTAGTGTTCTGCACCCCACCTTTAATACCTGGGGGGATAGTACAGCAATATATCCTATCGTCCGCTTATACACCCACCCTCTCATGGCAAATCTATATTCAAATCCTTGAATAGTTTCCAAAAATGCACTATTTACAGTGGTATCACTGAAATAAAGACAACTGAGTTTCCTAAATTATATATGCCTTCCCACATAGAGACTGAAAGAGGCATAAGGATGTAAATTCTTCATACCTTCTCAATACAACCCTAAAAGGCCACTACAGTAGAATAATTTTGGTCTAACAATTTATGAGAGAGTAAAGGATAATAATTCAGAATATAGGCTTCAAAGTCAAACATCTCGATGGCTGATACACCACTATTCTCAATATTTGGGTTCTAAACATTTCAAAAAAAACAGGTGCAAGTGAAAAGAGTTTTAACTATGTGTGACCTTGAAGAATCTCCTACTCAAGTGTAAGATTAAAAAGGATAATATAGTGGCAAATAGGTCAGGATTTGTTAAGAGGGAAAAATGGGAATGTGCTTATCAAATCTGCTAAGCATAGGACATGGCACAGATTAAGCACTCAAAAAATATAAACTGTAGTTATTACTTTGGTTATTAATCTTACTATTGTTAAGACTTAGATCATCGTTTCTCAGAGGTATGGCTCACATACCATTTATTCTACAAATTTGTGCTATAACAATAAATGTTATATAAATGGAATTTGAAACCATTAAGGCCTCCGATACAATTACAGTTAAAACATGAAAACAACATTAATCAGTAGATTCCATTACTCTTTTAGTAGGCAAAAATGTAACTTTAAAAATTAGCACTTAAGCTTTTTGAAGTACTGCCTAGAATGCTTCCAAGTTTCAAGACACTCTACACATACCAGAAAATTCCTTCCTGATTCTCTGCTAATGTTTAATGTCCTATCAGAAGCAAATTTTTTAATGGCAATAATTCATAGCATAATTTTGCAAATGACAAAAAAGAATTTCTCACTTCAGGCTTTGATTAAAAAGCACTGATTCAGAGGAGAGTCCAGACTTTTCCAGAGACCAACATATTTAAAATGCCAGCCTGGCTTTTGTTGTTGTTGTTGTTTTTAATCCAGTGGATGCATTTTCTCTGCAGTATTATTGTACCCTCTATTATTTTCTGTACTAAGGCAGCAAAAGAAACCAAAATAGAAGCCTTATAAAATTAATAATTAAATGTTGCCTTAAGATGCAGTAATTTTGCTGATGAAACATGTTTTTTTCCTTGAGGTCTGTTGAAATTCAAAACCCATAATGAATTGGGATTACAGTACCTAATAATCAGGTTTTAGAAAATGCACTGGAATTCAGCTCATAACTCTCATAAAAAATTACCAAAGGATACATCATTTATAAAATATCTTTATATGGTAATCTGTACATTCAAATACATTTTTAATTCTAAATTTTTCTATAGCTTTCCTTTTGCTCAATGTTTTCTAAATACACATAAAAAGATATCCAAAATAACAATCAGAGAAAGTTAAGATTATAACAAAATAGACCACACTATCAAGCCATTCAATAATTTACTGTTACCTCATATTGACTAGTGATGCATTTTTATTCATAATTAAAATATAGGTAATTCAAATAGAAATATACATTTATAAATGCCACAATTAATGGAAGAACATAAAATCATGTGTAAAGATATTTTAATGTCCTCTATTTGTTATTCATGTAAATTGAATGATCTATTTCCGTCATTAATTTTACAACATTGAAGTCCTTCTCATACCGAAATTACACAAGTTAACTCCCATTTTACAAAAAACAAAATTTTAAAAAGATGATTATATTTCTTTAAAAGAATAAAAAATTACCAATTAAACTGTGTGTTTAAAAAGGTGTGTTTTTTCTAACAATTTAATTACTTTGCATTATAAAGCATCCATGAATCTCTGTTTGAATTACTATATCAAATTAAATCACCTGGTGACTGCTGTATATATACCTTAAAATACCCTTAAAAAATACAATTACATTGTCTCACCTTATTGTTCTCTACAAGCAATAGAAACTCATGCTCCAAATAAGTAATATTCTGGTATAAACATATCAACATAGGTCTCTTCTAAATATCCCCATTTATTTTTTAAAACCCTGACCAAATAAATGTTTTCACCACAATATTTTAGGATACTTTTCAGATAAACTTTAAACAAGTATGCAAACCTATAATCAATTATATTTGTATAAGTTTTAGTTTTTCTTTAATTTCTTTAATTTTTCTTGGTTATTTGTGAATGAATTTTTAAATTGTTTCTACCGTTTTATGATGTTCTTGTTTAGAATTTCAAAATACGTTACAATTTTTCTTTACTTTATCTGGATTAATTGTACAACAACTTTCATCCCTGGAAAGCATCCTTTGAAGACAATTACAAAGTGAATGTGAATCCAGTGGGAGCTGTTCTGTCACTTAGGTTTAGCTGATAGTACCTGATGGAATAAACACGCTAAGATTGCCTGTAAATGGTTCCAGTGCATTGATTTGAAATATAAGTTCCTTTGCAGTTTAGATTCTAACCATTTTAGAGAATACTTCCTAAAATTCCAGTCAAGAAAATAGCAATCTGAGTCATTTTTTTCCCCAGGATTCTGAGATTTAATCTGGAGGGGCCTCATATAGAATATGATTTGCTCCAAAGACAAATTTCTTGGTACTAAGTGAATGGACTAACTCTCATGGGCTTTCACTTACTGAGAGTGGTATGTGGGAATGTGACTGGACCACCACTCTACTCTTGTCCTACCAAAACCACAAAAAGGACCAAACCAAAATATCAGTATATGCTTTTGCAGTAATCTGGTTTTTGTTCTTACAAAATATATGACAATGAACAGATTTGAAATTATTGTTAACATACATTTTTGACATAATATTAAATATTAGTATCATTGGAAAGTCCCAATTCTTAAGAGAAAGCTTGGAAACTGCCTCTATCTCCCCCTCATTCCCTATTCAACTAGATTTTTATATTTTTAGCTTACCCTCTAAACCAACGCTGACCCTCTACTGTTGTTTTCTATTCTATTCAAGTGATGCGTTTAGCTAGCCAATATAGCCTGTTAACACATTGAATTTCCTAGCAGCGATTCAGTAGCTGTCACAGTAATCAGCATGGGAACACCTAAATGCTATAGATGGCTTCCTATTGATTGCTATAAAAACACACAAATAAAATGTGAACTCTAAAAATCTATTTACAGCCATAGATGTAATCCTTAAGTACAGTTTGCTGATCCTCAGCTGCCTTTGCTTGAGCTACTCTTTTCTTTCAAGGACATCCATTACAGAGCAACGTTATAATAAAGCCTACGATTACAGGGTATTCGGGAAACACCTGTCCTTTAATTTAAAAATAAATAAATAAATAAATAAATAAATAAATAAATAAATAAATAAATAAATAAATAAATAAATAAATAAATATCTCTTTGTTGACAATAACTAATAAACCCACTTACCAGACTTTATATCCATGCCATAGTCCGCTGCATAGTCAGTGACTGTATGACAAACCACCATTTTGAGGTCACAATGGCAAATTGAAAACTCCCCTGGAGTGATATGTCTTAAATTGAATTCCTCCTCTGACACTTCCATGTGTCCTTAGTCTATCTCAACTGCTATGAGTCTCAGTTTTTCTTACCTGTAACATGGAAATACTAGTTCTTCCTGTTGCTAGAATTACAACGTTCAGAGAGTTTCAGAATTCTATGACAGCTTAAAGGTTATTTCATCTAGTATCTTCATTTTAAATTTGGAGACTGAAGACCAGTATCTGGGATCACCTGTAGTCTGAAGGTTATTCCTGAGAGAGAAATAACCGGGGTGATAGTCACAAATTTAGTAATTGGGAAAGCAGGGGCAGCCATCAGGCCGAATTAATGGCAGCTAACTAGAACACCTGCTTGCTATAAACAACCGATCATGCCTCCCCTCCTGTGTACTGGCGGGGTAATGTATTAGTTCGCCAGGGCTGCTGTAACACGGTACCACACACAGAGCGGCTTAAACAACAGAGGTGCATCGTCTCACAGTTCTGCTAGCTAAAAGTTCAAGATCCAGGTGTTGGTAGGTGTACCTTCTGAGGGCTGAGAGCAAGAATCCGTTTCAGCCTCTTCTCTAGGTTCTGGTAATTTGCTGGGAACCTTGGGTATTTCTTGGTTTGTAGAAGAATCCAAATAAGGTCACATTCTAAGGTACCGGAGTTTTGAACTTCAACACATGGGGAAGGGGGCACATTTAAACCCATAGTAAGTAGAATAAAAATGTAGTATATGAGGATGATGCAACATGAATTAGCAGTATTCCGTTGGTAAACTTAAATGTGCCTCAAAATATTCAGTAATTTGTCTTTCATAGTGCCATTGATTTTCCAGTAATTGTTTTTCTCTAGAAAAGTGTACAGAAAAATGTCACCAGAAATAAATTGATATGTACCTTTAAACTATTTGTGATAGTAATAAAATTGATATCTTTATGACCAAAACTTGGAAAATTTATCAAACATTGCCAGAAACCACAGTTTTGGGAACATCTAACATGTTACATCCTGGTACTGTAGCCCTTATTCCTTAATGTCAGCAGCCAATAAAATGAGCACATTAAATCAGGATAGCATCACCAACGGTTTGGCAGGGATTTGGAACAGCTAAATATTTCTCAAGATTTAACAAGAACAATGACAATTCAGAAACAAGTAAAGATAATGCAATAAAACTTCTAAGTGACACCAAACCACAAGTTACATGCACACATACATACATACATATGTACGTGAGTGTCATAAGAAATGAGACTTGTATCCTGAATTCCCCCAGAGGAAGGGAACACTCTGGTTTGATCTCATAAAGACACCCCTGGCCCGCCCAATTCGGACATCCAGAAGAGACATTAAATGCAAACTTGAGGTCTTAATGCCAGGGCTGAGGTTTCCCCAGTGCAAAGCTGGGATGCATTGTATTTCCTTGAGCTTTATGAGGGCAATATGTTATAAATATGTAGTCAAGTAATAGATAAGCCTGATACTTTAGGGCTGTAGCTGTGGATGTTTGCTTGAGAGTGAAAGTGCTTGGGGCATAGTTTTATTGAGGGGCCGTATTTCATCACAATATCCTTCCACTCTAGCTTATAAGAGTAAATCCAGTGGAGCTCATTTAAAAAATCTAAAGACTATCTTTGGAGAGAAAGAGAGTTCTGGTTTACCAGTAGTATCATTGGCTTTTTTCTTTTTATCACTTTTTCCATTGAATAAATAATGATGACCAGGGACCATTAGCACTTTGGAAATAACATTAACTCCTTCAGGCCATTGGAGTATCCAAATGAGTCACTTTAAACTATAAAGTTATTGCAGAATTTTTTACCCCTACTATTTATCCTATTTGATCAATAGATGGCGACTCTCATGTCATTTACATTCACATAATTTTGTCAAACATTCTTTTCTTTTTGACATCTTTCACTTGTAATATATCTCAGTAATTACTAACATAATTTAACTATTTAAGTAATTTAACTCCTAAAAGTCATTTCCTAAAGGAAGTTTTTTTGTTTGACTTCATGAAACAAAACTCTCCACTCTGATTCCATTGAAATTTACAGAGCAACGATTTGGGAACAGAGAAGAGCACTGAAGTAATGATTTGAGCTATGTTTATGGATTCAACTACGGGAAATCTCAGGTCTATGTGGGCTCACTCTACTGTCTGAAAGCAGATCAGTAGATATAGCTTGCTATAGTAAAGGCCACATTAGTGTAATGTGCTTGAAAGGGATCAGAGAGACGGAAAGCGGATTGTACATCATTTAGAGAAATAATAATAATAATAGTATAATAGCTAACATGTATTTGAGATCCATAATGTGCCAGGTACTATGTACTTTCTATAGATGATCATAGTAATATTTACAACAATCTTACATAGTAGATGATGTTATCACCATTTTGTAGAACAGAAAGCTGAAGTTCAAACAAGGAAATAAAAAGCATCTTTTGATCTGCATAGCTACAGTTTCTATTTTTAAAAAGTCAAAGTAAGAAATCTCAGAAGTCATTTTTTAAGGAAGTACTTTATTTGTTGTTAGATTGGAAATACTGAAGTGCACTGGAAATAAAATGGATTAGAAAATAAATACATGCTTGTTTTTTACATCTGCACTAACACTAATTGCAAAGAAGAAAGCAGAAAATTCATGCCTATTTGTGGTTTTTCTTAAAAGGAACATTTTCTGAGGAAAAAAAAATAGTCCCTGATGGCTATCTCTATGTCAAATGTCTTATGATAAAAGCCATGAAAGAAACATTTTCTAAGGGAAGTTTTTAAAAAGTCACTGAAGAATTATTCTTTTTAGGCTTCTAGTATGTGATAAAAGAAAAAAAAAGAAAAATTGGACTATAAAATAAATAAATAATATTCCTTAATAATAAGAAGGCAAACAATTACACCTATTTATATTTCCACACAGAGAGAGAGGCTTCTAACAATTCAACCTGAAGGATCATCACAGAATCTCATTCTAAGTGAAAAGGCTGCTATGGCCTTTTGTAAAAGAGCACATTTGAGACGTTACCCGGGTGCATATATCTCTAAGATTTTTTTTCTCTTTAATGACAAAACAAATGGACAAAGTAATAAAATCCCCAGGCTCCATGGTCCCCTGGCCAACATCATCTAGGATATTTTATTTTATTTTTTTTTAAGATTTTATTTCTTTATTTGACAGAGAGAGACACAGCGATAGAGGGAACACAAGCAGGGGGGAGTGGGTGAGGGAGAAGCAGGCTCCCCGCTGAGCAGGGAGCCCGATGCGGGGCTTGATTCCAGGATTCTCGGATGACGACCTGAGCTGAAGGCAGATGCTTAACCGACTGAGCCACCCAGGAGCCCCAGTCTAGGACATTTTAGTTCAGTGGTGATAGATCACCCTTTCCAGCAGCTCTCACGTGCATCTGCCACCACAGTCCGCAGAGGCAGCTTAGGGATGAGCCTAAAATCCCGAAGAAGGTGCCCAATGCCTGCCCATAGTCCTGCTCTCATTCTAATCTTGCAGCTTCCTCCGTCTACAAAGACCCCACAAACCAATAAGATTAAAGAAAATTCTTCTTTCTTTCCCTTCTTGTCGTAATTTTTTCACAACTTAACGATTTGCTCTTTATCAAGGCTTTCTTTTCCACTTTGTTAGATTCTCTATTACCATTATGTGGACTGTTCCCTTTCTTAACATTTGCATGCCATGAAGCAATGCCAGTCACTGGCTCGTTACAACATTATTTGGTTGCATACATACTAAATATTCTTTTCATTTTAGTTCTTTGTCTTTCCTTCCTTCTTTTTTTGTTCTGCTAAAATATGGCATTGTTTTCTCGTTAATTATTCATTAGTTTTGCCTGTTTGTTTTCTTCTAATATTCTAGGCAAAGTCAAAATATAAATAATGAGAAACATTAAGGTGAAAAATTCATTTTAGAAGTCATAACTTCAAAGGATAGAGGATATAGCAGCACAAATCCCAGTGTATGGATTACACATGTTCTAAGAAAGTAGTTGATTTTAACCCAATGTTAAAGTATTTAAACTGCTAAGTTCTAAGAAATTTTTTAATCCCATAAAATCCTCATCAAATATGGGGAAAGAAAAATAACAGTTAAACTTTAGTATGTCAAAGATGATAAACACATCATCGAGAAATTGCGGTATAGGGCAGTGGTTAAAAAACACGGCTCTGGAGTAATGGATATATATATGGACTTGATTTACATCTCCATTGTATTAACTACATGCACCCAGCCAATAGTTTGTAAGCCTTGGTTTATTTACTTATAAAATGAGCATAATGATGGCAGCTATCTCATTGGGTTATTGATATGACTACATAAGAGAAAACAGACAAAAATGGACAGAGACGAGTCCGGATAAAAATATTTTGTAATTGTTAATAATTAGCATCAGCCAAAACTGAGGTGTTAATTAAGAAACCGTAGAATTCTTAGACTACTATGATCCTAAACTTATTGGCGAGGTAATCCTACAACAACAAAAGAAGAAGTGAGAGGAGAAGGAAAGGAGAAGCAGACGCAGGAGACACAGAAGGAGAAGCAGGGAGATGTGGAGAGAGAGGAGGCATAGAAAGAGGAGAAGGTCCGTTGCTCATATGTTCTGCGTGTCTTTTGTTGGTAGGCTGTGCATCTGTTCAATATCATCATGGCTTTGGGACCCAGGCCATCAGAGCAAGCTCTGTCTTCTGTCTGCAATGTTTGCTTTTGTAGCAGAAAGGGAAAAAAAGATATAACAAACACCTGTTGGCTCTTTAGGCTTTGGCTTGAATGGAGTCTTAATAAGGTTAAGTCTTAACCTGGCCTAGGAGAGGATAAAAAAGGATTCCAAGAGCTCCAAAAGCTTTGCATTGAGAGAGATTGAGATCTTACATGTTACGAACTGGGTGATATAATAATCAACTTAGATCAGTACCCTAAATTACCACCTAAGCCAAAAAAAAAAAAAAATAATTTTGAGGACCGTAACTATATATTGAAAAAGTTGTAAAGACCTGGCTCTAAATTCTGATCGTCAGGCCACTCACCTCTTTTACACACTAGTAGAAGACAGACATGTAATTTTATCATTGAAATTAAGGTTTCTGAAAGTATTTATTTTGAGGAGGTATTTATCAATGTACCCAAGGGGATTTTCCTAAGCAAAAATCAACCTTATGAAATAATAAACTTGCTTGGCATGTCTACTATGAACCTAGAAGTGTTTTTAATATAGAAGAGGAGGCCTACACAGTGCCCCCCCTTACTAATACATATATACCTGCAGAGATAATAGTCAAGAACTTATGGTCAGCAATGTGTCTGTTGACAGTCCATGAACCTGAGAAAGCCTGAGCAATCCTCAACTTTAAATGTTTATTTTCAACAGGATAGCCACTGAAACTGCTCATTCTCAGGTCATCAATAATTTAACAAATACTCAGTCCAATAGCCCTCCCCATCTCCCTGCTTCTCCTTCCTTGTCTTCTGTTTCTCCTTTTCCTTCTCCTAAAGTCTCCATTAAAAACTATGGGTAAGTCCACATCTCAAGTCTCCACAAGTTCAGTTAAAAAGAGAGAAACACACAAAAACAAAATAAGCATGCCCCCATCCCTTTGATTCCATTATGATTGACCTCCTTTGCTAGCTAAATTTTCTGAAGGGCTCTCCCTATCTCTCTGTAGTCTCTGATTTCCCCTTCTGATTCATTCCTCACTTTCCTATAATCTGACACTCCCCATCCCCATCCCACATTTACAAAATATATGTGTTGTTTGAAACGTGTGGGAAGATTATGCAACTGGTCATTTGGTTTTGTTCAAAAGACTTTAACGTCTTTTCTTGACCCCCTTTAAAAATCTTAGTGAAAACAGGATGAAAATTGAATAATTCAATAGCAGGTGGCTATTGGATTGAGTATTTGTTAAATTATTGGTGGCCTTAGAATGAGCAGTTTCAGTGGCTATCCTGCTTTTCACAACACATCAGTGTTACGTTACACTGGGGACACAAAATCTGTCTTAAAACTTTCTCCTTCCTTGGCTCTCCAGACACCACTTTTTCTTGATTTGCCTTCCAACTCTCTCAACACTCCGCCACGATTTTCTTTTTAGCCCAGTGGCTACTCTTATTCTAGACATCCCTTAACTGCTGGTGTAAATCAAGATATTATTTTTGCTCCCTTTCTTCTTACTCTACACAGAATCTTCTGAGTCAGCTCATCATTTCTCCCATTCTGAATTTGTCTTTATTTCTCCCTCACAGTGAATGGTATTACTAACCACTTTTGTGCCTAAATCAGAAGTAGAAGTTTCACTCTTGATTATTCCCTCCTATATCTCATCATATTCCAACAGTCACCACCCCCCCACCTCTAAATATAACTCTAAGCAATCCTTTCCTTTGCCTTCATCCTCAGGCTGCTCACAGTTTGCATTATTTCTTACACAGGTCTTTATAGTATATTTTATCAAGTGATTTATGAGCAAAAAGAATCAAACATCCTCAGGAGTGTGATCGCACATATGGAAACTGGCTGGCATTCTCTCTAATGCCAGATACAATGAGACCTCTCACATTTCTTCCTGAGTTACTGTATATGCAAGCATGTGTCATGTAGGCAAACTCCTTGTGCCTAGGCTAAGTATCAAACTTGAGTGAATATAAATAAATAAGTAATAACCACCAGCCAATTTATTAATTATGTTCTTGTTTATAGCCCCACGAAGAGTGCAAGTCAATGGAGTCACACTGAAAGAAATGGGGAATAGGAAGCTAGCATATATTGGCATCCGCTAAATGCCGGATGATCCTAAATATTTTACATATATTATCTCACTACACTACATAGTTTTTGAGGGCAGGGATTATGCCCCGTTCAATTCTAAAGTCCCCGCACGATTTTTTTATGATATAATAGGTATTCAACAAAATTCACTTATTAACTAAAAGATGTTTTATTGCAACTTTACTACTGTTGCAATTTAACAAATGAATGAATCAATATTTGGAACATTAATCTGGACTAAGTTTCATTCATTTGTTCATTTTTTAAAAACTGAATGACTTCTGAGGATACATGACTTATATGAATAAAACAAACCAAAGTTGTTATTCTCACAAAAATTTAAATCCAGTGAAGAAGACAGAAAAAACAGGGAAAAGATGGATGGGTAGATGGATAGAGCATCCTATTTTAGTCACTATTCTTACTTCTAAAGTGACCCCCAAATCCACAGACTAGTCAACAATCATCCATTCAACAGATGTTTGTTAGTACCTATAGAAATAACTAAGCTATTTTTTCAGATACTCATAATGTCTATGAATGAAACAAAACAGGATCATGTGACAGAATGATTGGAGAGAAGTGGGCCAATATTGGATGCAGTCAGGGAAGGGCAGTCTGAGGTGACGACATTTCTGTGAAGAGTGAGAAAGGGTAATAATCCATGTGAAAATCTGGGGGATATGGGCTCTACAGAGAGGAAAAAAAAAAGTGCAAATGCTCACAAAACAGAAAGAATGGCAGAGTGGCAGCCCTATTCTAGCCTAAAGAATAGAATGTGGAGTCTGATACCAAAGGCCCGATTATTTGAGGTCAGTTCAGTAGCCATATGCAATTTAGCTTGAAATTCTATCTTGTTGGAAAAGAGTTTTATCTATTTGTGGGTATTTTGCATATTGGAGTTGTAAATGTCAAAATGATACCCTAGTGAAGTAAAGTTACATAGCAGATAAACAAAGGGTAAATTATATCCAATTTCAAATTTTTTAAAAAACAAACGTGTGTATATTTGTGTGTATGTATTAACATGTATGTCTTTACCATAGGAACATATAAAAGGTTCATATTTGTGTCTGTAAATAAATTCTTAAAGATAAGTTTCAAAGCCAATATTGTCTTGTAATTTCATCTGAATTTAGAAATGCTATGTTATTTTAACATCCCCTAGTGGTTCTTTGATAAAATTGGGGGTTTGCTTGGCGAATTTAAGCTGTAAGTCTAAAGAAACATATTTTGTTTTTGGAATGAAGAGTCCATTCCATTTATTCCAAGCAGGGGGAAAAAAAAAAAGAAAAGATAAAAGAAAATGTTTATCCTTATGACATGATACTAACTTCTTAAAGGATCTAAAGCAATTTTCCTTCAAACTATATAAGAACTGAAATTGACTTCAAAAATGAGAAAATAAAAGTTGCCATCTAAATATCACTACTTACGGATTTCCCTCTGACACCAAACTTAAAACAGTAACGTGATAGACAAGTTTTTCCTCTTACGAAGGTGTAAGATTGGGAATAAAAGGTAAAAGTCCCTCAGGAACAGGGATTTGGAGACTTTTTATCCATAGACAGTATTTTTCTCCTCCACATAATTATATAAAATCGATAAGAGAGGCATTCTTTGTCTTCTTTTCCAGTTTACATTTGGAAGACCTATGGTACAAACTCACTAAGTCACAGAGAAATTCTGGGGCTGAGCCAAGACTTTCAGGTGTCCTGTTTGCTAACCTCCTGTTACTTATGCTCAACTGTGGTCCCAACTTTTTTTTTTCCATCTGAGCAGTCATCATTCATCTTTCAGAATCTATCAGTTAATTGACTTGATATTTTTGATAAATTCAGTGGCTTTATGTACCTTTCTCTCTTGTGGTGCTTGAAGATACATGGTTAGAGATGTACTCCTCACTTTGTGGGCTAGCGAAAGGGAGCTCTGTAATCAAGAAGTCTCGATTCCAGTCTTACTTACATCAGAATATTTAATTCCAAGCATTTTTAATCTGTCCCCACATTCATGGGATCCGTAGGCACTTGCTTACAATGTCAGCTATGAATTCACGTCCTATTCTCACGAACATATAAAGAGATGGTTTTCAAAAAGTTTTCAAACTTTTAAGCAAATCCAAACAACCAGTTATATAATGTCTACACAGTTTCAAATGGCTCGATTATAGAAGACACTAAAATGTTAGTGGCATGATTTACAATAGATCTCCTGCCCTGTTAGAGAGAATGAGATAGAAATGTTACATGTTCAGAGCTTCAGTAAGATAGGTAAATATTTAACTGGGGAACAAAAAGGTAATTTCTTTCACCCTTAGTGGTAGAAAGAGTGGGCATTTCGTTCAGCTGATTTGGTTTTATGCACTCTTACGCTCAAGTTGAAAAATATAAATGTACAATAATAAAGTAATGATAACAGTCATGTTCCATTTTCCTTTTCTATCTTGATAGCTCCAGGTAGGTAATTTTACTGTGTATATAAATCATTAGTCTTCAGCAGCCACTCTGTTCTCTAGTTATTCTTAGGCTCCAAAGCAGTTTTATTTTGCTAAGAGCCATTTCTGATTGTCTCTGGAGTAATGGCAGGGGTGAGGGAGAATTCAAATTAGCTTCAAGGTACATTTACTTCTATTACTCAGGAATAATACCCCCATGAAATATAGACCATTCCCTAGTCAAATACTAATTTACAATTGTCCTGTATCAGTATAGCCAGCAGGTATTGCTAGATCTTTTCTGACTAGGTTTGATTTCAGTGGTAGAAACTGAGCATTTTTGATGAGTCCAAGCTTCCTGGTGAAAAACAAAAGCAACAAAACAACAATAATGTTTCCCCATCATTTAAAAGATAACCAAGAAAAGGTTTCAGGGACGATTCCAGAAGGAAAATCTATGTAATAAATAGAATTCTCCAAATGGAGCCAAATAAAATGCCAAATGAATTCCAAGGGTTTAATTGATTTACTAAACCACTTTAGTCAGAAAAGCTATGAAAAGAAATTAATTGTAATCAATAGACCTTGTGCAAGCCTTTTAAAGATTCTGGGCCTAAATTCATGTTAGGAATCCCTGGCTTACTAAGGTTTAATGTTAGTGTTTTCATAACTTTTGTGTTCTTACAAAGGTATATTGTAAGTATTTAGGTTACAATTAAGTCTAGAATAGTGTTGTTTTTTTTGAAGGAATGATGGAATAAATAGAATAAAGGAATAGTGTATTATTCTTTTTGGGACCTTCTTGATCTTTGCTGTTTTTACTATATAAAAGTGTATAAATATAACATGAAGGTAAGCTGGGAGGAGGGGACGTCTATGTTCTTCTAATTCCCTCCCAGCTCTAAAAAACAATATAATGCTATAGCGTAAGCAAGAACAAATAAATAATATAACTTCTGTGTCTGGCACATGATAGGCACTTGATAAATATCTATTGAATTGACACTGTGGCACCTAGTGGGCAAAACTTGAGAATTAAAATGACAAAAGGAATAGGAAGGTAAAGCACAGGCCTAAGCATCCATAAGGTAGGTCAGAATTTCCTCATTTCAATTAGTCTCCAGTTCATGCAAGTGAGAAAAAGAGCAGTCCATTCTTTAGGTAGCCCTCAGTCTTTTGTGACCTCAGGTTGTCCCTTAACAGCTCCAGCTCCACCAGGAGATGGAAGCTCTTACAGAGCAGTACCTGATGTGCTTAGCATCGTGCGCCATGTTTGTCCAATTCTCGGGTCTACAAGTTACTCTTTTAGGACTCATCATAGAGAGTGTTTTAGTGACAGAGGTAACTTTTGTACCTCTCACATTTTGTCTGAGCTCATGAAATCCTGCCTATATCTGGAGAGCTTGTTAATTCATGGGTGGAAAGAGGTAGGAGGGTGGGGTGCGCTAGGCAGTTAACGGGTGTGGCATTTTGACGTTGCAACTGCAATCACATCACCACTATCATTTGACCGACTTTTAGGATCTTCCTAGAAATTCAGGGTCTTCCTTTACCCTGAATTTATGAGCCAAGCTTCTCATAGACTTTCTGAGCCTTGTATGAAGAAATGAAGATTGTCATTTTCCCCACCCCTGACTATCCTGTCTGGCTCCCTTGCTCCCCTTTTCCTCTACCACTTGAGGCTTGCACTCAAGCATGTGTCACAACTGAGAACGACTGATGTTTGACCTGACACATTCCTCTGCCAATGCTCCCACTCCCTTAGGAGGTGTTAAGTGGTTGTAATTTGCATTCTTGAAATCTACTGTATCTTGAAAGGTTCCTTTTTGAAATTTTTCACTCTTTCACTGATGCTTATGGTTTAGATGAAGAGAAAAATATCCAGTAATTAATAGCATATCCTTTCATTAGAAATGATAGGTCATTCTCACCAAATTTGTGTTTTATTTCATAATTAAAATTTCCTCCCATAAATGAGGCTCCAGTTTGTAGGTTCCAATCAAATAACATTATACCTGCCTCAGAAGGATTAAAGAGAACCCTTATACAGCAAAGGCTTCTCTCATCTCATCCAAATTTTTCCCTGTATACCAACAAGATCCATCCATCATACAAGATTGCATCTCCAAATCAGTAGAAAAATGAGAGGTATACAAGAATACGTCTTAGAAGGAGAGTACTTTTTGTTGCTAATTTACATCTCCTTTCCTTCCACTGAGTATACAGAGCAATGGCATACGTATATAATAGTTAACAAAATATCAAATTACATAATTTCAATTTCAACAATTGCCCTGTGCTAAATGTTTTACATGAAATTTCTATTTGGTATCCAAAATATATATGTGAGGAAAATATTATCTAGATTTCACAAAAGAAAAATGAAAGCTAATGAGATAAAGTAATCTGCTTAAAAGTATCCCAGCTAATGAATACAGGACCAAAGGTTCAAATCTAGTTTCACTGCTTTTAAAGGCCATAATGTTAAAGAAAATAAAAACTTATTTTAATTCTTAAGTATTTGCATTGAACATTACCCTGGGAAGAAGGCAAAATTTGTTCTACAAAAGAAAATTACAGATTTAGCAAAGGTCTTTTTCTTAAAAAGAAAAACAATAATAATTATGTTTATTATTATTATTATTATTATTATCATTATCATTATCATTATCATTATTATTATTATGGGGTGGGGAGTGTAATGATTATGAAGTACTCCCAGCTATTTTTCGGGAATAAAATAAAAGTTTCCCAGTTGTCTATTTTGTGATTTCTAGGAGGTGAAGAGAAAATGAAAGGGTTCTCACAGATGCTTGGTTTGCTCTGGTGTCATTTTGCTGTATTTCCTGTCACTCCAGGGAGCTAGGCCCTTGGGTAGGAGCTTCACTTTGAATATGGCCTATCACTTCTTCAAGGAGAGAAAAGCCTTGCGCTCAGGGCCACTGACAAAACCTGCTCTTCTTCTATTTCCATCATGCTTTCTTGTCCTGAGTGCCCTCCTGATTCCTTCGTGAGCTTCAAGATTCACAAGGAAGGTTCAGGGTAACAGTGGTCAAAGAAAGAGCTGTTTCTCTAGCCATTTCAATCAGCCCAGTGAACTCCAGGCCACCCTGCTCAGGCAGATGCCATCACATCCAAGAAAGACTCTGGGTAGAATTACCAACTCCTAAAGTAAGGACAGACTTCATTCATCATCTTGCTAACTTTTAATTAGCAGAGGAGGAAATTGAGGACCTGAGAATTTATATGAATGGTCTGTGGGATTTATATTCTAATCCTGGGTTTTTGGACTCCCAGACAAATGCTCTTTCTACTATACCACCTACCTAAAACAAACATCCAAACCCAGGCTAACTTGGAGGATTTTTTTTTTTTTTTCATAAAAAGAGACATACACTCACACACACCTATTAAACCATTAGCTGCAGTAGGCAAGCACAGCACTTACCATTGCATTCTTAACATAAGCTCACACCACCAAAATCTAGTTGAAATTTAGACTCCAAAAGAGGGACCTCAACCCCTCAGATCTACGGTTTTTCATCTGCATGTCTGGGGAAGTGTCAACCCCTCTGATGGCATGATCAGGAGCTCCAAGTCCAAGTCTTGTGGTTTCACCTGTGTAACTTGTTAGACCTCTACCATCCCCTGAGCATTCCAGGTGGGGATGAACCATTCCTGTGCCTGCTATGATCTGTGGCTTGTGTCAGAGACTTGAACCCTGGCAACTCTGGGACCTGAGCAGCCAGGGGCTTCCAGTCCTCCCTCACCTGCCACCTCAGCATTCTGCCTGGTTCCATTGCCTTAAGCATGTGACCAGTTTCCTTGGAGTAGATTTCAATGCTCTGCAGGAGGCTAACGCTTTCTCTGGGAAGCTAGCCTCTGGAGAATGTCTCCAACAAGTAAGCGCTTACTTCCCACAACACACACTTACTTAATCTATTAGCTATTTGACAAACATCCAGCAGGGTTAGGAAAACTGACAGGGTTATTTTATTCTGAATATAAGTGGCCTCGCATATTTTTTTAGATACTGATGTTCATGTTTGGCATTTCAGTTAAATTTTAAGTGCCACAATTACATCTCATTGTTCCTTAGAATCTTCCCGGGAATAAAATATGTACCTATATGTCTTTCTTAAAAATATATATATATATTTTTTGGGGGGGCGCCTGGGTGGCTCAGTTGGTTAAGCGACTGCCTTCGGCTCAGGTCATGATCCTGGAGTCCCAGGATCGAGTCCCGCATCGGGCTCCCTGCTCGGCAGGGAGTCTGCTTCTCCCTCTGACCCTCCCCCCCTCATGCTCTCTCTCTCTCTCATTCTCTCTCTCTCAAATAAATAAATAAAATCTTTAAAAAAAATATATATATATATATATATTTTTTTTTTTTATTTGAGAGAGAGAGAGAGAGAATGAGCAGGGAGCGCAGACGAGGGAGAGGGAGAAGCAGGCTCCTCGCTGAGGAGGAAGCCCAACATGAGGCTTGATCCCCTGGATCATGACCTGAGCCTAAGGCAGATGCTTAACTGACTGAGCCACCCAGGCGCCCCCCTGGATGTCTTTTAAATTTGGGAATCCTATGAATCCAAATGTCCTTCTATGTGGCTCTACCACTAAAACTATTTAATGCAGTTCCTGGTGTTAACGTAGGGCTTATTTTAAAGATGTATTGTCTTAGAGCAACAGTTGGTAATCCTGCCTGCTTATTAGAATCATCTGGAGGTTTTAAACACCCAAATGTCCAAGACATATCCTAGACTAATCAAATCAATATTTCTTGACTTGGAATCTAGTCATCAATATTTTTTAAACTTCCCAGATAATTCCAACACAAAGCCAAGGCTGAAAAGCTCTGTTTTAAGTCTGTTGTAAGTCATACAGTACCATGCATTGTATGACTGGCAAAATGGTAACAAGATTGTGTGTGTGTGTGTGTGTATACACATAAATGTATATGTGTATGTGTATATATGCACACATTTATATAATACACACATGTCTGCATTTGTGTGTATTTCTTGCTAATAAAATAGAGAATTTAAAATTTTTTACATTGTCAATCACAAACGTGTGTATTACATAGATGCAGGTAGCAATTTATTTTTTCTACAAGCAGTCAATATACTAAGCTTATACTTTTCAATGCTCATTTAGAGTATTTGCATTGTTGTGATGGAAATCCGGTACCCAGACATTTTGGGATCACTTCTATTTAAAGATCACAAGGGAATTACCTCCAAATTTCACATTAATCAATTCTTGAATATTTTCTGCCATTACATGATAACCTGGGAAGCTGATTTAGATGAAAATAGACACTAACCAATGGATTTGCTTGCTGCTGTTTAAAAAGATAGATATCAGCATCCACAAAAGCAGTATCACCAAATCATGGGAATTAATCAATTATTTCAGGCCACTATGTTGCAGACTCAAGTTTGAAGGCATGCTAATGGAAATATGTTCTCTTTGGATCTAACTCAGGTTTTCTCCTCTGAAGTCATTTCTTTGGGTTGTACCACAAGGACTTGATTATTCATCAATTATTCAATCAAATACTTATGAAGTCTACACTTTGTGTTGGGCCTTTTTTATGCAATGTTTGGGTTTTAAATAAGTAAAGAAACAGCATTTCTATTTTACATAAAACACTTAGGATCTAGCAAAGGAGCTCATAGCTATTTTCATAAATATGTTTCTACTTCTACTAAGATGCTGAGGCTTCAGTATGAGAAGGGCACCTAGATACTTCTGTATTAACGAGAAGTAAAGCACTCCCTCTCTGTCGCCCTAGAGCTACCCAGTCACTAGTGAAAATAAAAGATGAGTATTTCATAATCTCTCTCTATCGATGAGGTAACTTTGCACCTGAACTATATCCGTGTATGTGAATAACCCCCTAAAGAAAGCTGCTAATTGCATAACATTTGATTAAGATAGAAGGAATTATAAAACTTTATCATATTTTAAGGGTGTGAAAGAGCAAGAAGGTTGTTGGTTATGTTTTTTTTTTTTCCAAATAAGACTACCTAACATGGAGAAATGACTTAGAATTGATTGAATTAAAAGCAAGTGGATTTTTAACTTTATTTGAAAAGCGATGCACCTCATTAAGTCATCAGCACCTTCTCAGCCTACATTTCTACAAAAAGCAGGAAAGATTCTCACAATGAATAAAATTCTCTGACGTGTCAAAATATGTAATACCAGTGTCCCAAGCAGGGAATTTAAAAATCAGGGTAAACAGATCTGATTTCGGGCAAGGAGGATTTATTAAATTAAATTATAATTTTTAATTATGATATATAATTTATTCTGACTTTGGATGTCTTTAATCATAACAATCGCTAAAATTCATGAACATAAAATTTGAGAGGAAGCATGTTTTATGACTGTGTTGTCCAGATAAGGGATACTTTGAAACAGAACATTTAGATAATTTGCTATGCATCACAGAGCCAATAAGTGGTTGGTCCACTAAGAAGGAATTGATCACCCATAAAAATTATCTAGGAAGGGTAATAAATGACATAAGTCATATTCCGCAAGTGCTGGAATGGCAATGTAGTTTTGTTTTGGGGGTTTTTTTGGATTTATTTACTTATTTGAGAGAGAGAAAGAGAGAGCATGGGGGCGGGTAGAGGGAGAGGGGAAGCAGACTCCCCACTAAGCAGGGCTCCATCTCACAACCCTGAGATCATGACCTGAAGTGAAAACAAGAGTCAGACACTCAACCAACTAAGCCACCCAGGTGCCCCCTTTTTTATCTTTTAAAGAAGTTCTTTTAATGGCCCATTTTCTAAAATGAGTTAAGATTCTTAGGGGATCTCATGACTCTTGTGATAACCATCACCACTTTCAATTTGTTAATTCTCATAGATTACTATATAGATATAGTATATATCTATATATCTATATAGTATATATAGTATATATATAGACAATAGAGAACACCATCCCATGACTGCAATGAAAGATGGGCATTTTCTGAGATTTAAACTACTCTAAAGGGTACTTCTGTTATAACATAATGGGGTAAAGACTGCATACTTTGGAGACTATGTGTGACCATTACAGAAAAATATAAATATTTGTCCTAAAAGGTTTTCCTCATCCTTAGTTGACGTCACCGATCTCCCTACCCAGTCGCTCCCTAAGCCTGTTACACTTGGCTTCTACATATGTGACGGTGGAGACTTCCAGATGAATTTAGTGATGATGTAAGGATTGCCAACATCAGTAGAGGCAAAGAGCAATAACCATCAGTTTTAAGGTCTAAAGAGAAAGCAGAGCATATAGCAACCATTTTAACCTTTTTCAGGCACCAAATGAAAAGCAGGATGAGGACTAAGAGAAAAGGTTCATTGCACCATGTTTATGTCTCTCTGTGTCTGTAACTCACAGGCAGTGGCCTGCCCTCGACCAATTATGAGGACATAAGGGGTGGAGCTCAGGGAAGAAACCAAAAGGCCATTTGGTTTGTTTTTCTGAAGGGATTGTTCCGCCACTGACATTTTGTGTCTCCTCAGAGCCTTAAGAATGACTCAGTTAAAAAGGGAGTCAGTCCCTTTGATGAGGCTGAGCAGGAGATTAAGACAGGCTGAAGTAGGAAGAGTGTATGAGGTCTCAGAGCCGTGCCTCCTGAATGTTAAGATGCCTACAAGGGCCCTGGAATCTTGTTAAAAGTGCAGTTTCTGGGTTAGTAGGTCTGAACTGGGGCTTCAGCCTCTGCCTTTCTAACAAGTTCCTGGCGATACCAAAGCTGCTGGTATTTGGATACTGATTAGCTCAGTTTAAGAGCATTAGATGACCTGAAACACAAGTGGCCAAAATATGTCCCCAAAAGAAGCATTGTAGTTTCGTGTTAAAAAAAAAAAAAAAAGTTGGTTATAGGATTAGCAACCCCCCAAAAAAGAGAGTTGTGTCATTTGTCAATTAATATCAGGTGTTTATTTTTTTAAAAAGATTTTATTTATTCATTTGAGAGAGAGAGAGAGCATGAGCAGGGGGGAGAGGCAGTGGGAGAGGGACAAGCCTACTCCACGTGGGGCAGGGAGCCCAATGAGGGGCTGGATCCCAGGACCCCAGGACACGATCCCAGCCGAAGGCAGAATCCTAACAGACTGAGCTATCCAGGCACCCCAATATCAGGTGTTTCTCTTCTGCATTTTAAAGGAAACATTACTTTTGAAAACAGTAACTCTTCCTGCAGATAGATTTCTACAAGTTGAAACAACAAGAATACCAAGTGGGCACAAATGCATTTTCTTTCTTTCTTATTCAAGTCAACAAATAATCGACATGTGCATTATGTGTTTTCTCATAATTATGGGTTTTCTTTTTTTTTTTTTTAAGATTTTATTTATTTATTTGACAGAGAGAGACACAGCGAGAGAGGGAATACAAGCAGGGGGAATGGGAGAGGGAGAGGCAGGCTTCCCGCGGAACAGGGAGCCCGATGCGGGACTCAATCCCAGGACCCCGGGATCATGACCTGAGCCGAAGGCAGATGCTTAACGACTGAGCCACCCAGGCGCCCGGGTTTTCTAAGACTAGTTGCTTATCCCATACCAGCTTTCCAAAAATAGTGCATTCTGGAGCCTCAAACCTGCTATTCTGCCAGGGTGTACACACAGCAAATATAGATACATTTATAATGTGAACCCAGTGAATATATAATTAGGAGGGAAAATTTTGAGAGAGAAATAACTGTATTTTTTTTTAAGATTTTATTTATTTATTTGAGAGAGAGAGAATGAGAGACAGAGAGCATGAGAGGGAAGAGGGCAGAGGGAGAAGCAGACCCCCTGCCGAGCAGGGAGCCCGATGTGGGACTCGATCCCGGGACTCCAGGATCATGACCTGAGCCGAAGGCAGTCACTTAACCAACTGAGCCACCCAGGCGCCCATAACTGTATTTGAAAGACAAAATTATATACACATACATATATGCGAGATACACACACACACATACACACACCATAATAGACTGAGACTCCAGGCACCTCTGTTTCAGGGTTCCCTCTATCAACCAACGGCATAAGAACCCTCGGCAAGTCTGAACATCTTTAAACCTTACTTTCTTTATCTGTGAAATGAAGGATCTGAGACACATTATCTTTAAGTTTCCTTCTAGTTATAAAATTCTATGGATAAGAAACAAGCGAATATCTTTTAAAAGACTTCTCTTTTGAGGTTGCCTCTTTCTCGAAGGAGACAAATACTGTTCCTTTCTGTCCTGTAGAGCACCCTGACCCCACTCTCTCATCAGTAGCGGAACATTTATGGGAAAAAAAAAAAAAAATGCTGACAGTGACTTTGAGACCGGATTTAGTTTGTGTTCTCAAGATAAAAATGCTCCTCATCAGTCCTTTTAATTGAAAGTAAATGGTATTAGGAAAGTGATTACTACAGGGGAAAGAGAAGGGTGCCCCTGCTTATGGGCTTTACCATCAATAGTGTTTCTTTAAAAGGCCCATTCAATAGAGAGATGCCTAGTGGGCAGAAAACAAGCAGAAATTAGATATTAGCTTCTATTGTTAAGTGAGTTCCTTGCTGCCTCATTTACCCAAATAATAAAATGGAAAATTAGTTCAAATTCCTTTAAGAAAAATACCACTACCGCAAGAAACTCTATATCCTCCCTAACCATGACCAAGTTATCTGCCGAAGCTACCTTTTATTCTTATATGAAATTGAGACTCATTGAGCATATGTGAGGCTCAGTGCTGGAGGTTGGGGTTATATGGATGAATAAATAGCATTCCTGTCCAGCAGGAATTCATTTACAGCAGTGACAGAGGCAGAAAACTAAAGGGAAAATGACATTTATTTAGTGTTTGCCACATGCCAGCCACGGCTGGACCAGGTATGTATATTAGATTATTTTAGCTTCAGTGCAACAACTCAGCAGAGTAGGTATATGTTTCCCTTTGCCCAGTGAAGAACTTCAGACTCAGGGGAATTAAGTGGAAGGCCCAAGTAGTAGTGAGTTCAGCTAGGCTTTGCACGCCAGTTTTTCTGACTTCCGTACTTTCACTTGCTCAGTACAGCACTGCTCAGCCACCCAGATTAATTGAAATACTCCACGATACTGAGTGCAATGAAGCCCAGAAGGAGATGAAACTAAATCTGCCTTGAGAAAGCAGAGAAGACTTGACATTGTAAAAAACACGTGAGCTATACTTCAAGGAGTAAGGATTTTGCCTGGAGGAAAAGGGCACCGCGGGCCATGGGAACAGTACCACTTATTCAGCTTCTGGGGATGACACAAACTTGCACGATACAGCAGGAATGTCTGACAAAAATGCATTCAGCTTTATAAAACCTTTTTTTTTTCCCTTTTGACAGTGACGTTTTTGCTTAGTCACCTTGGCTGCTGTAATAAAATACCATAAACTGGATGGCTGATAAACACAGAAATTTATTTATCACAGTTCTAGAGGCTGAAAGTTCAAGATCTGAGAGCCACCGGAGTGGAGTTCTGGTGAGAGCCCTCTGCCAGGTTGGAGACTAGCAAATTCTCCTTGCGTCCTCACATGGTGGACAGCAGAGCAAAGGAAAAAAGCTCTCTCAGAATTGCTAAGAATACCTTCATGATTTCATCTAATCCTAATTACCGCCCAAAGGCCCCACTTCTCAATAGCATCACACTGGTGGGGATGGGGGGGAGCGCCTGGGTGGCTTAGTGGGTTCAGCCTCTGGCTCTTGATTTTGGCTCAGGTCATGATCTCAAGGTTGTGGGATCGAGCCCCGCGTCAGGTTACTCAGTCTATGCAGTCAGCGGGAAGTCTGCTTGAGATTTTCTCTCTCCCTCCCCTCCTCTCTCTCTCTCTCAAATAAAGAAATCTTAAAAAAAAAAAAAATACCATCATACTGGGGGATAGAGTTTCATCATAAGAATTTGAGGGAGGGAAGCATAAATATTCAGTCCATTATACCTTTAAAGACTAAAGGTGTATGTGTTTAACAAAATACAGATTTAGAAGACAACATCATTTTGAAAGACCGTAGACTTCTTTTACAAAATATTTCTAATCATTTAAAAAATACGTAAGCTTGTTCAAATCATGACAGTTTAATGAAATCTTGCATCTGTATAGGGGTTTGTCATTTCAAAAGACTTCTTTATTATAGTCGGAACCAGCTAGAAGATCATTTTAGGTACCATGACACCTCTAATCTCAAGGTTCTTACCAACTCAGTAACAACACATAATTGGAGAGCAACATATAGTATGACAAAAAGTAGCTTATTGAAATTAGGAGTTAGTAAGAATCTAATTTTGATCAATTTTCCACTACATACAAATAAAAATAGCCAAGGCTTTCTGTGCAGCACTTTTGAAATCACAAAATAAAACTTTGCCTGAAAAAAAATGGAGCTCTTCCTTATACAAGACGAAAGAGAGAATGGAATGGGTTGCTGATGGAGTTTTGCAATACAAGTAGTCTTAGTGTTTACAAAATTCCATAGGATTTTTACATTTGTCAGTCAATGTTTACAGAGTGAAAATCAGTACTTCTTCCCCTTGGTATTGCTTGGTCTAGCCCTCTAAATAATAACTTGCTATCTTGCATATGCTTGAGAATCCTAACTTCATAACATTTTTCACTGAACTTGAGAAGAAAGTTTTCACCTACCACATAATAATTGCATCTTGTAAACTGGATAGTGGTTCATAGAACACATTCCCATTTGATAGCACATGGCTTGTTTTAAGTAGAACAAAGTTATAAAGTGTAAGTAATGCACCCATTGTTCATCTGAATTTTGTAACTTATATGTTCCATTCTTTTTTTTTTTTAAGATTTTATATATTTATTTGACAGAGAGAGACACAGCGAGAGAGGAAACACAAGCAGGGGGAGTGGGAGAGGGAGAAGCAGGCTTGCCGCTGAGCAGGGAGCCCGATGCAGGGCTCGATCCCATGACGCTGGGACCATGACCTGAGCCGAAGGCCGACGCCCAATGACTGAGCCACCCAGGCACCCCCATATATGTTCCATATATGTATATATGTGGTTTAATATGTATATATGTGGTTATATGTATATGTGGTTAACATCTTTTCCTTTTATTAGGAAATACTATGTGCTTATCATTCGTCATCATGTTTCTACCATTTCTTCAGGTCTACAGTACCCCATGCTCATGGAGTTGCTGACTCAGTGCCAAAACAGGGAAAATATAGGAAATGATGCAGAAAATACATCACATAAAGAAACCATCCTACACTGTACAAACTGTATATGAAATTGGACTAACTTTGAAAGGGTCATTCTATTGTGGGGTTGGAAAACAATGGGACAAGTGGAGTATAAAGAGAACGGACTTCAGAGCCAAACTTGCCTAGCGTCAAACACTGAGGCTACCATTTACTAACCTAAAGCCAGGTGGAGTATTAAACTCCCTGGGGAGCTGATGATATGTTAAACTTGAGCTTTTTGTGAAGTCTTTTCTGGTTCTATGTCCTTCTCTACCATAATCTTTACCAGACTGCTGTGCTCCCTTGGAACTGATTTCTATTTCTATTTTAATATTCACCTTCTCATCTTTTATATTTGTTGTATGCCAAGTTTCACAAGCTAGACTAGGAGATTTTTGTGGGCAGGGAGCATTTATCTTTTTATCATAAGTATTTAGCATAGTTACAGATGTACAGTAGAGTAAAAATTCAAAAGGGTTCACCGAGTCAATGAAAAGTAGAGCAGAGTATTGTTTTTAAATCACTATTATAATAAACTTTTCCAGCAGAAGGCCTTGTCTTTTAAAAAAAAAAAAAAAACAGGGATTTTCAAAATTATCAAATAAACACTAGGAAATTCACCTGTATAAAGGACCTCAGTATCTTTCATTTCCTACGAACATTCAATTCACAGAAAATATAAATAACTTTCTTATAAGAAACAAGATTATTTCTTGCTGAAACAACTCAAATTTTATCAGCACAGATGTACCAATTTTCTTTTAGCAGAATTCAAAATTTAGTTGATTCTACATCCTTTAAGAAATCAGTTTTAGGGGCACCTGGGTGGCTCAGTCAGTTAAGTGTCTTTGGCTCAGGTCATGATCCCAGGTCCTGGGATTGACCCCCTTATCTAGCCCTCATCAGGCTCCCTGCCCAGCGGGGAACCTGCTTCTCCCTCTCCTTCTACCCTTCTCCTCTCCTCGCCCTCACTACTCCCCCCTTTTCCACACCTCCTGCATGCGCACACTCTCTCTCTCTTTCTCTCTGTCTCTTTCTCAAATAAATAAAATCTTAAAAAAAGAGAAATCAGAGTTTTATTTTAAGTAAACAGGTGCATGATTTCCTTTAATGTATGTCTGTATCACCATTTTATATAAAACATCTTTCTTGAGCCCCAACAATGTGGTCAGCACTGTATGAGGCACTTAGGAGGACTAAAAAAGAGAATACAATTCAATTCTTGCCTTTGAAGCTCTCAGCCTGGTGAGGGAAACCAAGATGTAAATAAACATCCCAGCACAAGATGGCAAGTGTTATAATAGAGTTAAGTACATTCTATTATGGAGGCAGAAATGCTGGAGTAACTGTAAAACGCCTTTTTTTTTTTTTGCTTGTTTGGAACTGGAAAATAATTTTGAATTATGCTAATAATGAAATCTAGGTCCCTGCTATTATAGCTGCCTTCCCTTTGAAATGCCTTTACTTTAATGGCTTTGTGAAATAAAGACTGTGACTATTGTAGATAAGCCCTGAAAAGCAAACACTGATTTTAAAAGGAAATGCATCACAGGGACATGGGCTATGCCAGTGCATTTAAACTGATTTTAGCAAATATTGAAACTTAATCTGACACCACAATGATCTAAACAAAATTATAATAAAATTACCTGTAATTAGAGAGTGAAATTTCTCATGGAAAGCTTTCATTTGGGGCCTCTGGAAACAATAGAGTTTTCATTTCTGCCTGGCAGAGTTATGATCTTTGTTTGGATAAATATTGTGTGGCATTTAAATAAGATCCTCTTTCCAGAACAGCCAATGGGGATTTGGGGGGGTTGGGGTGGGGAAACAATTAGGTTGGCACAGACTAATGTTAGTCTGCTTATATTTTATCACAGACAGACCCTTAAATCTCTGTCTAAGACAGCATATAGTGAAAACTTAGAATATATTTGTTTTATACTAGAAAAGATCAGGTTCCACCATTGTCTCAACAATGCAAAGTAATTTTTATATTACTTTATATAATCTTTAGATGGGAAAACACAAACGGCCATCTTTAAGGAAGTCAGTTTCTGACCCTCAGTTTTTCTCACATGTAAAATGGGATAATAAGGCTAAAAAGTAGCCTCTCCTAGGAGGGAAGTCATTCCTGAGACACCCCTTCTCTTTTCCCTGCTTTTACATTCCACGTTTGGATACTTTCAGAGTACTTTGTTTATACTTTTCTTTCCCTTGTTCTACCCAGTGTAACAATGGAGACATTTATATCAGCAACCCGGGGCAATTCTCAGCCTCCTTCCTCAATCCCCTTCATCCCACAAAAATACGTCTAGGGGGATGATTTTCTGAATTATTAAACGCTATTATTCTCATAGTTTCATGTTTTCCCATCCTCCTATTATTTAATCACGTGCATTTATTGGTGCAGGAAACTCAAGAAATGGATTTCAGTTTTAGAAACTTAGGTATTTAGATTTTTCTAAATTTAGGGCCAGGAGGTATCAGGATGCCACCATAAATTAATGTCTTCCATCCTAAAAGCTGGAAACGGAAGGGGAAGGGAAGAAAAGAGCTACGGATTAGACACTGGTCTGCCTTCTCTAGGGTGTATCTGAGGGCAGGGCTGACCTGTGCATCTGCTCTCCCTAGTAAACTCTGGGAAAGTGATAGGAACTTTCATGAGAGCAGAAGAAATGGTTGAGTGGATGTATAAGCCATGAACTTGAGATGGTGTCCCCTGGCCCCAGGGGAGAAGGCTCCATCACATACTGACATAAGTGTGGCACAAGGCATTGTGGGACTCTAAAGTTCTGGCATCTGGACGCAGAGGACACAGCTGTGACTAACTTCCTTCTCGGCAGCTCACCTCTTGTCTTCCCCTCCTCCTGGGTGCAGCTCAATACCTCCCTTCTGAAGTTAGGGTACCAAACCATCAGGCAGCAAATACACTGTTGTGTTTGAAATATTCACAACACTTTACCATACTTCTCTTTGAGCACTTGTTACCTTTTCTCCCTGAGAAGATTATAAATTCCTTCAAGGCTGATGCAAATTTTATTTTTGTATTCTCAGTGCCTAACGTAGTGCAGACATATAATGAGTACTCAATAAACATTTGCTGAAAAATTAATCTGTGTATATTTAATCATAAATTAGAAAATAGCCCTAATGGAAAATATGAAAATGAAGTGAAGTTACTGAAACCAGGTGAAATTGAAAGGCATGTTTGAATGGTGATAATGCAAAAATCAAAGAAAGGGAATAAACATCAACTTCATACCCAAATTCCCGTGGTCTGTGAATATAACCATGACAGAAGTAATCTTTCCTTTCTCTCATATTTAAAGAACACCCCCCAAAAAAATCAATATTATTAGCCTAAGTAAAATTTCACCCTGACATCTCCTCCCCGATGGCCACAAAAGAATACTAATGGTCTTGTGGTATTTGGATAACCTGAAATGTCAATATAAATTAATTCTTGCTTCTCCTGCTTGCCAGCTTCTATCTGCAGCCAATTCATAACTTCACTTCTCAAACTTGTGCCCAAATAGACCACTTCCCTGGCAAACACTCAACTATCCCTTCCCAGGCTCTGACAGCTCTATGATCTGACAGCCTTCAGAGAATGTCCTGTCCCTCACAAACTTCTTTCTACACAAATGTGAAGAAAAACTCCTTTCTTCCCAAGAAAGCTAAAAAAATCTCTTTTTCTCTCTTTGAAGCATAAAAGAAAAGGCTTATTCCCATCAGACTAAGTAAATAAGCAATAAAGCTTGAATCAAAGGTGCAAGGAGTTTTCAATCCTGCCTGAAGAATGTTTATATATGTTGGTTAATTCCTTAGAGAAATGATTTATTGAATAAAATATTTATTTTCTGCAAAAGTAGTGGCTAAAATAAAGTCATGATATTCTTTGTGCAGATGCAAAAGACTCAACAGATCATTGTGGGAAAATGTCTAAAAGTTTTATATATTATAGATACTTCACCTGGAAGTAATCCAATCAAGGTAATTAAATATAGGGGTTCATTCATTCTTGGAACAGCTTTTAAAAAATCAGCTGTCAATTATGGGTAAGTGTAATTCCTGGAAATGTTCTTCCATCTCATTAAAAGCCAAATCAAAATACTGTAATCCCCAAATCAATGGCTCTCTATTGAGGCCAGAGTCAGAGGAAGATTCTAGGCAAACGTTCCTTTAATTGAGAGGCCTGATAGTTATCTTCAATTTACACATATAAAGACCATGCAAAACAATCACAAAATCTGTACCCAGGTCTTTGTGAAGAGGGAGAAAGTGAAGTGTGAGAAATAACAAGTTACTTTATAGATTGGTGAAAAACTTAACTGACTCTCAGAAATATATGGAGAGTATTTAATGAGTGAAAACAAACCACAGACTGCAAAACTAATCAGCCAAAGGAAAAGAAGAAAAAAAAGGTAAAGAATTGCTGAGGCAAAATCTGAAGGAATTTATGTTTCACCAGCTCTAATTATGTGGCAGACATTTTTCTTCTCTGTGATTGCATTTTATTCAAAGTTTTAGTTACTTTGCAGCAAATCCTAAACCATTAAAATGTCCCTCATAAGAGAAAAAGGAGTTAACCAAGGCAGAATAATGAATAAAACTTTTTATCTTTCGTTTTCTTTAACCTGAGTGTCTAATGATACTGAATATTTTATGCACAACTAAGCCATCAACAAGTCTTCCTTTAAATTAAGCTGAATACAAAGTAAAATTTAGCAGCTTGTAATTGTTTGGTATACCTCTTTTTTTTTTAAGATTTTATTTATGTATTTGACAGAGAGAGAGAGAGATAGGGAGAGCAGGGACACAAGCAGGGGGAGTGGGAGAGGGAGAAGCAGGGAGCCCGATGCAGGGCTCAATCCCAGGATCCCGGGATCATGACCTGAGCCGAAGGCAGACGCTTAATGACTGAGCCACCCAGGCACCCTGGTATACCTCTTTTTATTCTGTGTCTCTTCTCTTTCTCTTCGACCATTTGCCAAGTTTATCTCTATGCTGTTCTTATCTTCATTGCTGTTGGGAAGGGAGAATTTCAATAAACCTATGAAAAAAAAAGGCTAAGGGTGATTGTGGCTTGTATTTGAAATTTTCTTATACATACCATGTTTATATTTGTTATGATAGAATAGGAATCATAGTGAATAGTAAATATATTAGCAGTAGGCAAGATACCTTAATGGTTGAGCACATTGTAGGTGGACTGCGTAAGTTAAAAATCCCAGGCCTAAACCATAGTAGCTGCGTGAACTTGAGCAAATCCTTTAATCTCTCTATGGTTCCATTTTTTAATGTAGAAAATGGGCTTGATAATGATAGTACCTGCCTCTTGGAGGTATTGGGAGGAATAAATAAGTTAAAACATGTAATATACTTAGAAAAGTGTCTGGCATATAGTAAATGAAATATAAGTATGTAGAATTGTAATTAGCAATTACCAGCTTAAAGCAATTTCAGGCTTCTCTCCTGAGTCATCACCCTGGGGGGGGGGAGGGGTTGGTCACCAACTATGTGTGCTATTTGGGCCTTTATAGGAGCAATAAATGAACTTCTGTGTTTGTTACATCAACTAGCATTCATTTACCCAATTCAGTTGTCATGCATGGTTTCTACCTCTGCATCCATAAAGTATGTATGTTCACTCTCTGGTTGAGAGTGATCATTATAAATGATACTAAGTTGCAATTTCCCCTCCACATTTTTTTTTTTAAATATCCATTCACATTTAAACATGTAGATCTGATTAATTCATGTTTAACTATTGTAGATAATTACCTTTTATGTATAAATGTTCATCTGTTCTGCTAGTGATAAATTTTGAGATCGTTTCTAGTTTTTTGTAATAAAAAAGTGCTCCATGGGCGCCTGGGTGGCTCAGTTGGTTAAGCGTCTGCCTTCAGCTCAGGTCATGATCCCAGGGTCCTGGGATAGAGACCTGCATCGGGCTCTGTGCTCAGCAGGGAGCCTGCTTCTCCCTCTGACCCTCCCCGCTCTCGTGCTTTCTCTCATTCTCTCTCACTCTCTCTCTCTCTGAAACAAATAAAGTCTTTAAAAAAAATAAAAAGTGCTCCAGTTAACATCCACATACATCTTCTACAGATGTAATAAAATTTTCCTATGACAAATTCTTAGAAGTGAATTTTCTACCTCATTTGGAATGTGCATCTTCAACTTTGATATTTCCAGATTGTGCTTCAAAGTACATTTATCAACATACTGAATTATCAAATTTAAGATAACTTTACCAATCTGATATGCACAAAATATATTTCACTTTACTGTTTGTTGTATTTTCTTAATTATTAGTAAAATTGAGCATATTTTCATGTCTGCTTGCCATTTAGGCTTCTTCCTCTGTATATTGCCTAATCAAAGCCTTCATTCGTCATTCTATTAGAATGACTATCCCTTCATTATTAGTTTGCAGAACCTTCTTGAATATTCTCAATATTAACATTTTTATATATTTTAGATGTTATAAATATATTCTCAGCAATTTAATTTGTCATGATTTAGTTCACTCCAGTGATATTTAGGTAGCTAATGTCTCAATCTTTTCCTTTCTTTGTGCCTTTTTAAGGAAAAATTTTCATACCCAATATCTTTGGAGAAAAATATCCTATGTTTTCTTCTAAGTGGTTTATAAATCAAAAGTGTGTTCATGGGGCACCTGGGTGGCTCAGTCGTTAGGCGTCTGCCTTCGGCTCGGGTCGTGATCCCGGGGTCTTGGGATCGAGCCCCGCATCGGGCTCCCTGTTCGGCTGGAAGCCTGCTTCTCCCTCCTCTACTCCCCCTGCTTGTGTTCCCTCTCTCGCTGTGTCTCTCTCTGTCAAATAAATAAATAAAATCTTAAAAAAAAAAAAAAGCATGTTCGTTTCTTTCTATGTAAAATACAGGAGATAGGGGCGCCTGGGTGGCTCAGTCGTTAAGCGTCTGCCTTCGGCTCAGGTCGTGATCCCAGGGTCCTGGGATCGAGTCCCACATCGGGCTCCCTGCTCGGCAGGAAGCCTGCTTCTCCCTCTCCCACTCCCCCTGCTTGTGTTCCTGCTCTCGCTATTTCTCTCTCTGTCAAATAAATAAATAAAATCTTAAAAAAAAAAAAAATACAGGAGATAGTTCTATTTCCTGAAAGTGTTACGAAGATTTTTTTAAGAATTACCATCCAGGGCTTAAACTCAAAGCCTGACATTTATATGGTAGGTTTTCAATAAATGTGTCACCATTTCATTCCATTGCCTATAGATCTAAATTAACAGAGGCTAAGTCCAAGGTTTAGAGAACTTGGAGGGAAAAAGTATCTGAGAATACCTTTGGGGGAAGTGTATTTGAAAAAATTTAATATGAATCCAAATTTGAGTTTTCTCCCTCCTGCCTCTACCAAATGTCTGAATCTCCAAATAGTAGACATGATTCAGTATCTTTGGGTCGAAGAAGAAAGCAAAGCATTTGATTTACAAGATGCTCGCTAAATAAGGTAAAACTGTGGGATGCTTTCTCACTGAGTCTGTTCAAGACAAAAGTAAATTTACCATGGGAATCTAGGAAAGTTGCTGAAAAGGAGATCTAATTTAAGAGAATTTTGTATGAGTTATAACCTCAAACAGTGAGTGAAAGGTAAATAAAGATCTGGAAATTTGGTGATTAAAGACTTGCATCAAATCAGGCTTAAATATCGAGAAGCAAGTACTAGATGTGAACCTTCAGCCAACAAATGTGAAGCTACTTAATTTCACCTTTCATTTTGAAATGACAGGAGTTTATTTTATACTGGCATGTATATAAGGGGAGAGTAAATATTTGTCATAAGGTCATGTGACTTTTATCTGTCCTAGCAAAATTGGGCATTAATATTCATTCACACCACCAAGATTGGAGCAGCGAGTCACATGACTGTGACTTGTGTTTCAAATATATTCATTATAAATCCTTCAGTGGGGCTTTTAAAAAGAAATAGCCAGCATCCCTTGTCAGATTGAAATAAATCTATTTTTGAAGTGTTTATTCTCTTTTCGAAAGGTGTTTTTTTCCTGCCATTTCCTTATTTAAACAAAAATTTAAGGTAACGGAGTTTCAATTTCTGGCAATTCTGATATCACAGAAAGCATTTATTGTACATAGTTCATGGAATATGAGGATAAAATATATAATTAGACATATTGAAAAGTATAAACAAAATTTAAAAGCAGTATAAAGACATTAGGTGGAAGGATGAACCTCATTTCTAAAGTAATGTGTATGTGTGTGTGTTGTGTGTGTGTGTGTGTGTGTGTTTATGGAGTGAGGAGATATGACTTTGCTACCTTGCCTCCTCCCACTTTGCTCATCTTTAGTTAAGGAGGCCATCATCTGCAAACGTAGCCCTGTGCACTGCCTGAGCCAATCCTAACAGATCCTGAAAGAATATTTAGAACATTACCCACCCAAGGAGGTAGGAATTTGAAGTCTAGTATCCAGGGAGTCTGGACCATTACCCCAGGTGATCTGCTTATTTATCAAAATGCATTCTCCTTTCTTCATATATGTTTTCCTTGTACCTATAGTTAGATTTCCTTCCCAACTCATGGTTTAATTACAGTTTCTTTACCCACTTTGCAAATATGAGGAGCAAGTTCTTGCTTAGATTTTGCTAGCTTTCCTCTTTTCCAAGGGGTGACTCTTTACTATGCCTCTGAATATAGTCTCAGCTCCAGTGTATCTAGACCTGAACCGATTAGCTTCAGAAATATTCACCAGCCTTCTGGACACCACCCTTCTCTCAATTCTTCTCCTCCACTTATGCCTCTGGCAAAGTACCTGCATGTCAGACCACTTTTGTTAGTGTTCAACTTGAAACCTTAATATGGTCTTGATCATTATAGGTTTATGCCTAGAAGAATCTGTCCTCAGATACAATTCTCATATCCCAGGGCTCACATGATTCTTTTCTGTGCCAAGTCTTTCCTCATTGTTTTTTGTTGTGGTGGTGGTGGTGGTGGTTATTATGTTAAATTGTTTTATTTATTTTGTTTTCTCCTTTCCCTATGGGTTTCACTGGAGATAGATGTCCAACTATATTTAGAACATATTTATAATGAACCAATTTAAAAATATATCTCTGATGCATTTTCTTTACAATTAATTTGTGCAAATCACTCTCCCCAAATCATTCCACTTCAGTTGTTTTTAAGTCCTTTTTAGAATGTAGTGAAATCTGAATATTAATTCAAATTAAGTTATTTTTAAAAACATACAAATGGATTCTGCTTTTAATAATAATAGGTTAGGGGGGCACCTGGGTGGCTCAGTTGGTTAAAGCAACTGCCTTCGGCTCAGGTCATGATCCTGGAGTCCCTGGATCGAGTCCCACATTGGGCTCCCTGCTCGGCGGGGAGTCTGCTTCTCCCTCTGACCCTCCCCCCTCTCATGTACTCTCTCTCATTCTCGCTCTCTCAAATAAATAAATAAATCTTTAAAAAATAATAATAATAATAGGTTAGGAAATTTTTCTTGGCTTTCCCAGTGAGGGCAACTTGGAAAAAAAAAAGCCTGTATAAAGGTCTCAGAGAGCTAACATGATAATGGAAAATAAATGGATCAGATTCCAGTAGAGGAGAGGCCCGTGGACGTGTGTCCAGCTTTGGGGCTTTTTTCTTCCTCCGAAGACATTTGCTGACTCTAGAAAGGATGGCTTCATAGAAGAAAGACTAAGTAGTGTTTCTGACAACCTAAAGTGTCCAGGAAGACAGGTGCTGTAATCCAGGACTGACAAGGTGAGATCCTGCCAAAAATCTCTTTATGTGGATTGAGACCTGAAAGAGAAGCACCTTCACAATAAAGTAAACCAAAAGTAGATAATTCTTTGCGGGGACTGCATCTCTGCTCCAGAGGTCAAGTCCTGAAATTCTGTTAAGGTGATCCCAGATTGCTATTGCCCCCAAGTACCTGGCAGGAGCAAAATTTGGAAATACTCTACAATTATTTCTACAGACAATTTTACAAATACAGCATGCAGATACGATTAAAGAATAACTAGAAAAACAAAGTAAAAAACATGTCCATAATTCATAATCAATGAATGATCTCTTTTTCAGGGACAAATATTGGGCTGAATAGAATTTTTATCATTTATCATCATAAAAGTATTTGAACCAGAAACTAGAAGAAACGACAACAGAAATAAACCACCAGTGCCTCCAGTTACGGACACATTTACCTGCTTACTGCATTTGAAGTCTAGATTTCTACATAAAAGAAAATATTGAATTCTAGGAGAGAATTATAACAAAATAAATAAAGTACAAGGAAACTCTATACTGAAAACAAACAAACAAAACCAGAATTACCTATTTAGTTAAAGACAAGCCACAGCCAAAAATAGAAAGATGAAGATAATCTTTCATGTTCATGAAACCAGTATTTCCTCTATGTACCTGGCTTGAACACACCCAAATTTGTATAAATATGTGAATTGACCAGTAGTAGTAATAGATAATTTAGAAAAATATTAGTCGATTCTAAACTATTCAAACTCAGTGTCCCCAGGAACTGTGCCCCACTTTACCTATAGTAAGTGCTTAATAAAGATTTGCTGAAATAATGATGGATTAATGATGGATGGATAGTTGAATGAAGATAATATTTTCTGTGATCAGTGATCCTATTATGATTATAGCTGGAAACAATCCATAAAAGCAGAAAATTGTTACCCCTGCCATGTTATCGGGTTGCAACCGTGATCTTAGGCCAAATACAGACAGCAGTGTTTATATTTGAATGGGTTTTTCTCGGTCCGGCACCTGTCAGTCATCTTTTCTTCCAAAAAGAACAGAGACAATAATATGAAAAACATAACAAAACTAAACAACAACAACAAAAAAAAACACACAGTTAAGGCGTTGCATGTCATTTTAAATTTAAAATAAACTCTTTATGGAGACTAATTAGCAATGACTACAATTTCTGCTCCTTTTCTTAAATTATCATTCCAATTTAAGAAATCTAAACTCAGAATATATGTTACAAACACGTGTTTTTAAAAGCATGTGTTTATGTTAAAATATACTATGGTATTCATGGTGGCTATTATATATGATTTAAATTATGTAATACATTATGTGGAAATAATCTATATCTTACAGATATCTATCAAGAACTTTTTTTCAGGGGGGCTGGGTGGCTCAGTCGTTAAGTGTCTGCCTTGGCTCAGGTCATGGTCCCAGGGTCCTGGGATCGAGCCCCACATCGGGCTCCCTGCTCCATGGGAAGCCTGCTTCTCCCTCTCCCACTCCCCCTGCTTGTGTTCCCTCTCTCACTGTGTCTCTCTCTGTCAAATAAATAGATAAAATCTTTAAAAAAAAGAGAGAACTTTTTTTTTCATTGAGCATTCCACTCAAGCAGCAATCTCAAAAACAATTTTCTTATCTCCTTTTCTATCAATGATGAAGCATTATTACTGACCATCAAGCAATCAAAAGCAATAATAAAAAGATATCCTATCTTACTCATCCTCATAGTAGGTTTTAAAAGGCTACGGTTTTTACAATAAGGTATTTAATCACTTTAATAAATTTTTCTCTCTCATATTGCTCCTTGATTATGTTACTTGAGATATATGTTTGTTCCATATGCTTTAATTTTTCAATATGATACTATATTCTCAGCTTTAAGAAAATCTAACTATTAGACCAAAGAGTGTAATCTTTAAAATTACTTATTTGCTGTGGACCTATTGTTAAACTGCAACATATAGTTTTATTACATATGTTACCTATAATATATATGATTGTGTATCATTATTTATAATTTTATAACCTCTGCTTCCTGCATTATTTTATTTCTTAAAAAAGTTTTAAATCATTATTATGGTGTTATCAACCAAGGCATCAGAATCTGACTTCAGAGAGTACAAAGGATCATTAATATTATTTTTAAAAGCAAAAATTATTTTTAATTTGCCTCAAACAATATGCTCTGGCAGGAAATCCAGAATATATTGGATACAAAAGTGTTGGAAATGGTGTCATCATACTAACCCTTCCATCAGTGTATGCAAATATATATAATATAAATATATAAATATAAACCCTCTTGATTGGTTGTCACTGGACCATAATGCTACTCTTCCTCACCAATTATATCATTTGAAAAAGAAGAAAGTACCGGTGGAACAGGAATCTGTATCACTGCTCAGGACTGTAGAAAAATTCCAGCCTGTCATTACTTACTTCCACTTTGTTGTGCTGTGAATTTTTCCACTCTCATACCAAAGTGCAAGTTCCACATTCACCGCTTTATGGAACTAGCAATGTCCAAGTCTCGTGTCATCTACAGGTTATTGACAAGTCAAGCCAGGGGTGAGTAGGTGGTTTCCTCACTCCAATTTTCCTGTTCTACGAACATCACAAGCTTGGTGCTGAGTCCCTTGTGCTCAGCTTCCTGTCTTTGTAATGGTTGGGTTCATCTCCCCCCTCTCATCTTGAGGATTCTAATACTTCCAAGCTTTACCTTCATCATTCCTTCTGCTTCAATTAGAATTACTTTTTCACCTCCTTTCCCAGCCATGGTCTTATCTAGTCTGGATGTGAAAAGAATTTGATCTACAAGTATGCATCTGATTCTGCCTCTCAGTGATCTCCCAATTCGTCAGTATAACTGTATGAATAACTCTACTCAATATGACTCGGAAGAGGAAAAAACAGCTCTTGGAATTCTGGTAACTGTAGCAAGCAAAAGGCCTACAATGACAGTCTAGGAGCTTGTTCTAAAACATGTGGTTTTCATTATTGAAGCTGGGGAGTATCTGGAAGGACACCAGTCATGTTATGAGACTTGAACAAGGTTTGCCCAACAGAGCAGAAATCTTGAAGAAAAAAGTTCTCTCCGCTAGGATCCTCCAAGAAATTAGGACTTTCTTCACCATCCTCATGATACTAGATTATTATCATAATAACTAGACATCAAACCTAAGATTTAAAGGGGTTTCCTAAAAGAATGGTAAGTAAAACCTAATATTAATTGATTTTTTTTTAAAAATGCAAGGCATTGCAATTAGCACTTTATATATATCATATCATTTATTTCTAAGAAAAACACTATGAAGAAATTTTAAGATTCCTATTCTACAAATAAGAAAACTGAGGTTATGCTCTTACCCATTACATGTAGACACTGAAGTAATCAATGAATGATCTCACTCTTTTTCAGGGACAAATATTGGGCTGAATAGAATTTTTATCATTTAGTAGGGGAACCCATGTTAAGATTCACCAAAGTAAAGAAGCAGAACTCAGAATTTAAAAGAGGAGAAATGTATCCCTTACAAAAGAAAACAGAAATAAATTGTATAAAGAATTTGCATTTTGGCCTCATTGAAATTCATGATATTTAATTTGTATGAAAATGTAAATGAAAGATGAGAAGAAAGAGAAAAAATAAGATAAAAGTGGAGTTGGCTGCAAAGTAAAAAAGAAGACAGGTAGAGAAAAAAACTATCATAGTAATAGGTAAAACCTAGTACTCGGTAGTATGAAATATATTCCCGGAACTCTTCTGAGTACTATGATTATACTAACTCATTCTATCCTCATGAAAGCTTATTGGTATGGATAGGATAGGATGGGATTAATACGATCAGTATTGAAATGATTATTATTCCCATTTCATTGAGGAAACTGAAGCAAAGACTTGTTCAGCGTCAGACAGCTACAAAGTAATAACACTGGGATATGGAAGCAGCCATAGTTCTCACTCAGAGCCATTCTTCTATCCTGCTTCTTTTTTTTTTTTTTTAAAGATTTTATTTATTTATTTGAGAGAGAGAGAATGAGAGAGAGCACATGAGAGTGGGGAGGGTCAGAGGGAGAAGCAGACTCCCTGCTGAGCAGGGAGCCCGATGCGGGACTCGATCCCGGGACTCCAGGATCATGACCTGAGCCGAAGACAGTCGCTTAACCAACTGAGCCACCCAGGCGCCCTCTATCCTGCTTCTTGAGTTATGAACATAATGCATAACACTATAGAACCTGAGAACTTCTCTTATCTCCAGAGCCTCTACATACAAAATATGGCTTCTCTCTGCACCACAATGTCTGGGGGCTTATCCCAGAAGACTCAAAAGCTAGAGACTGGAATCATCTGGAGACTTTTTCCTTGCACGTCTGACTCCTGAGCTGGTAGGACTTGAGAACTAATGAGCAGCACGCTTACCTATGGCTTCTCTGTGTGACATGGGCTCTCGCAGTACTGCAGGTGGATTCTGAGAGGAAGTGTCCAGACAGTGAGCCTTCAAAGAGAACCAAGCAGAAGGTGCATGCGTTTTTCCAACCTAGCATGCATCGCTTGCACTTTATTTGTTGAAGAAGTCATAAGCCCACCCAGACTCAAGGGGAGGGAAATTAGACTGCTTCAGATGGGGAATGGTACTTATTTATATTTTTAAAAAGATTTTACTTATTTATTTGAGAGAGAGAGTGTGTGTGCGAGCATGAGCAAGGGGAGGGTCAGAGGGAGAATCAGAATCCCCGCTGTGCAGGGAGCCCGACGCGGGGCTCGATCCCAGGACCCTGGGATCATGATCTGAGCTGAAGGCAGATGCCCAACCGACTGAGCCATTGGGAGTGGCTGAGTATTGAGAAAAGTAACCGACTGAGTATTGAGAAAAGAACATGTGAGATGGGAGATAATGGTAGGGTCATTTTTGGAAAACACGGTCTACTACAGGAAATAAGAAAGTTAAAACTATATGATATAACTTTAGATGATGAAAGTGAGTCAAAGGATAGTGCCAGCGTCCCTTTTAGAGACAGTGCTCAGGGAGGTCATTTCAGGAGAAGCTACATTTAGGCAGAGACGCATGATCAAAAGGAATGAATTGGGCAAAAACCTGCAGAAACTGTATCCTGGCAGAGACAACGGTCAGTGTACTGGTCCTGAAATGGGAAAAACTTACCCTGTTTGAGAAGAGGAAGGAAGGCCAGGGTGTCTGGAAAGTAAGGAGAGTAAAATAGAAAAGTAAGAGAGAGAGTGGAAGAGAGAGGAGAGCCCAAATCATTTTTAAAAAGCCCACATATTGATAGGATATAAAGAATTTAGTCTCATCCTTTTTTTTTTTTTAATTTAGTCTATTCCTAATTGAAAATCTTCTGAGAGTTTTAATCAGGGTGAGTAAGGTGATGTAATTTATTCTTTTTAAAAAAAATGGCCACTCTTGGTGTCAAACAGAGGAGTAAAAGTGACACTAGGGAGTCTATAGAAGCCTGGTGTCATCATTCACAGGATGGAGGTGTGACATAGACCCCAGCAACAATGAAGGTGGTGGTAAGGAGATGCCAAAGAGGTCATGGAGATGAGAAAATTTGCTGATGAATTGGAAGTGGCATTGGAGAGAAAGGGAGGAGTCAAGGTTGACTCCATAGTTTTGGGGCAAGAATTACTGAGTGGATTGTAGTGCCATTAAGTGTGAGGGGGAAGACTGGGGTAGAGGGGACTTCGAGTGGGAAAGGAGGTCCAAGTTCTCTTCTGGGCACGTTGCCTTTGAGACGGCCTGTGAAATATCCCACATATATTGTAGGCATCAAGATGTATCAAGAAGAATGTCGGGAGATGAATCAAAATATGGTATTCTCCAGCATCAACTGCATATGACTCTAAAATGCATTAGAATTATGTAGTGATTTACATAAAGCTATTTTATAACTCAAGAAAAAATAACTGAGAAGCAAGTTTTTAGTTAAACGTTTACAGTGCTATCCATTACAAGTTCACAAGGTTAATTTTTCCTACTAAATCGTGTTCTCTCCCTAGCAAATAAGAAATTACAAGGAGAAAAAAAAAATGTAGGCCAAAAAGGGCCTCTATTATTTAACACCAGACTCAGTCCCTTACAACACTTAAATTATTAACATTATCATCAAAGTCAATGTCCAGAGACTACATTCTGCTTGCAACCTCATTTCATTATTCAGCTCAACTCTGAAGAAATGCTTCCAGCACAAAATGAACAACCTAGATTATCTTCCTCCCAGGCCCCAAATCATCCCTTCCTACCATCTCCAGGGGATTCAAGAGGAAAGCGAGGTTGAGAGGTCTATGTGCCTGCCAGAGGGTGTCTCTTAGTCAATTGAATGGCCTTTGAGAATCTGCCTCTTCCCTTCCTGTGGCTTCCGGGCCACAAGAGTTTCTCCCTCTCTGAGAACAAATGAAAGAATGAAGGCGTTACCTGGTATGTTTCATTCCAGAAAAACAATTTCTGCAAAAAACTTAAAAGTTTCTGAGACCATCCTTCTGTAATAAAAAATAGTGGAAAAAATCAACAAGATGATAACTTTGATTTAAAAAAAAGATAATTAAGAGATTAATAAAGTCAGATTCAATTATTTTAAAAGATCCAACCTTCAGTAGTTTTAATTATATAAGTGCATACTTTGATATTATTATGGGTAATTGATACAAGAATGCTTTGTCATTGGAAAGGCCAGGTAGTGTAGTAGTTACCAGCTCTCTCCAGAATCGAACGCCTTGGCTTTAAATCCCGACTGCGCTTCCTACCAGCTGCATAATCTCAGACTGGATTTACAGTTCTCTATGCCTTAATTTCTATGTGTGTAAAATTATTATTACATGAATAAAAACTTTCTCAGAGGGTTTTGTGCAGTACTGAATACTTAAATAATTTACTAGAGGTAAAGTACTCACTGGGGCACCTGGGTGGCTCAGTTGGTTAAGCGTTGGACTCTTGATTTCACCTGAGATCATGATCTCAGGGTCCTGAGATTGAGCCCCACCTCCGGCTCCACACTGAGCCTGGGATCTGCTTAAGATTCTCTCTCTCTAAAAAAAAAAAAGAAGAAGAAGAAGGAGAAGAACTCAGTACTCAGAACAGGGAATGGCACAGAGTATGCCTTATGCCAGCTAAGTTATGTATTAGCCATTATTAATTCTCCTTCCCATTCTCACCCTTTAATTTGCTTCTCACTCAAGATGATACTCATTGTATCATTACATGATCCACATAATCCTTTAGCCTTTAAAACCAAGAATTCCTCAATTAGAGGCACAGAATACGGAATTGAAATGCTCATCCTATATACAGTGACAGCAATGTAATTATGCAGATTATTGTAAAGAGGGTAGGAAACACTCTTAATTTTTTTTTGGAACTATAATAATTGTTATTTTGTTATCTGTTTGCTTGTTACAGATGTTTCAATGATAAATAATATCTAAAGACTGTTTTGAGTGCCTAGTAAAATTATGTGTGGGTGTGTATATATCCATTCTATCCAAGCACTACGCTGAATGTTTTGTGTGTGTATTATATATATATTATAAATATATATATATATATTTAATTCAATTCTTGTAACAACCCTATACATTATTTGCCCCATTTTACAAATAAAGAAACAGGCTTATGAAGATAAGTATGCCCTAAGTCCTATCAATGACAGGCATGACACTGGGATTTGACTCCAAAATCCATACCTAAGCATGGCAATAATAATGAAAAAATATAAATAAAAGAAAATCACATTATATATCGCTGTATTAAAGCTGTATTAAAGTTTCTAGAGGGCTATGTGCTCATCACCGTCTGGATTCTCTCTCCCTCTCCCTCTGCCCCTCCACCCCACCCTGCTCTCTCTTTTTTTTCTCTCTCTCTCAAATAAATAAATAAATCTTTAAAATAAATAAAGTTTCTAGAGCTATATGAAACCAGCTTCTCATTTGGTTTGCAAATACACATGGAGATTGTTCCCCACAAAATGGCTATTTTTGACCTCATTCATTAAGAGAGACTATCTGAATTGAATGTAAGATAGAACATGGTGTATTATAGGACAAATGGCCCTGAACTGAAGGATATGAGACCTTACTATCTATGGGGATTTGGGGATAATTTTTTAAACATTAAAAGGCCTCAGTTTCCCCAATTTGAAAGCAGAATGCTAGACACGTTTTTTTGTTTGTTTGTTTGTTTGTTTGTTTTCATAGTGTTCTGGTGATGAAACACAGAAAAGATGGCTGAGTGGATTTGTTTTACATATTCACCTTATAATTTTGTAAAATATTTTAAAAAAATGCTTAACTTTTGGAGTAGATAATTTATACAGGGTCAATTACCTCTAACGGTAAAGGACACTCCTCTAAGTCAGTTAGGATGCTGAACTCTTTATGGTAATCTCGTCACATAATATTCCCTAAAACCATGGTGGGTATTTATTATTATTCCAATTTTCTTGAAAGGAAACTGAAGTTCAAAGAAGTAAACTAAATGTCCAAGGTGCAGAGCTAATAAACAGTGGATTCAGGTTTCAGAACCAAGTCTGTCAGAATCCATATCATTTCCATAACACTTACTGAGCCCTTCTACAGCTATTTAAAAAGCAGGAGAGTTGAGTTAGAGTTAATCCTATTGCCAAAAATCCTTTTGACAGAGGCACGTTTTTTAGAGAAAGAACCCCAGACAGGAACCTATTATTGTTTCACTGAGATACACATTTTTAAATGTTGGGAAATCCACTATTATTGTTGACTATTCATAGCATTTTCACTTGAAATGCTACCGGCCTAGCCATTTTCTTAGCAATTACTGGGCATAATCTGATTATTTGTCTGGCATCTCCTAGGGATACTCAACTAAAATACCAGCTGCTATATCTGGAAGACAGGATTTAGTGGGCTACCACCAAATGGACACAAACGACAGACTTGAAGGCAACCTCCACAGTGGAAAAACTCCACATGAGCTAACATAAATATGTGATCCTTCATGTGTCTACTCACTCTGATGATAGCTAAATCCTACCTTCTCAGGGAGATGGCTATATGATTAAAATGATTCTGTGGGTTTTCTAATTTGCAGAGTTTTATCCTCTCCATGTGTGAGATTTTTGCATCTCCAATAATGATGACTGCATTCTCTTTACCTGAAAAATATACTGTCCTCCCACACAGAGGCAAAGGAAATGTAGAATGTGTTAGGAATTTTTAGTTAAAAAAAGTGTTTTATAAATTTGGAACAAAAAGTTCTTATTAACTACGAAATTAACTACATCTGACTTAATTGCCACTAACTTCTTCTTAAGGGCCTATATCAGCTGTCAAACTTTCTAAGTCTTAGACTTTTGTTAAAAAGCTTATTAGTTGAGGGGCGCCTGGGTGGCTCAGTCGGCTAAGCAGCTGCCTTCGGCTCAGGTCATGATCCCGGATCCTGGAATCGAGCCCCGCATCGGGCTCCCCGCTCAGCGGGAAGCCTGCTTCTCCCTCTCCCTCTGCCTGCCACTCTGCCTACTTGTGCTGTCTCTCTATCTCTCTGTCAAATAAATAAATAAAATCTTAAAAAAAAAAAAAAAAGCTTATTAGTTGCAACATGTTAGAATTGTGTCTGTATCTAATCTTACCAAACTGTCAAAATCCAAAGCCACGCTAATTTTTTGAAAAATAAATTAACTACCCTCTAAGAGTTAAAATCAGAGTAAAGAAAACCTAACATCTAGCTTCCTGTTTGATACTAAGGCATCATGCCCTTTAATCTAAGAGAGGATAAAATGCATGACAACTGCTGAAAACAAGACAACACGCCCAAAATGGAGTCACTTATGCTAAGTACCAGATGACCAAACTTGGACTGAGGTACGCCCAGAAATGGAATCTTAAACCACCAATCAATCAGGAATTGTCTGATCAGCACTAGTTAGGTAATCTGCCTGATAGAACCCTGCCATCCCCTAAAGGAACGTGACCTTGCAACAACCAACCCACTTGTTTGCCTGATATAACTTCCTAGTTACCACTCCCTTCTGGCTATAAAGTCTTTCATTTTGTACAGCTCCTCAGAGCTCCTTTCTATCTACTAGATTGGATGCTGCCTGATTCCAATCGATTTTTGCTCAAATAAACTCTTTAAATTTTTATTCACCGGAGTTTATCTTTTAACGATACTCTCAATAGCTCTGTAAAGTTAAATCTGTCCAAATGACCTTAGAGGTGGATATGGACCTCTAGGTTTCCTTGGGATTGTAAGGCTCTTCTTTACACAGTATGTGCTATATAGAGGGACTTCACTTAGGTGTCTTCCCCTTATAAGGAAAGATTTCCAAATTTCCTCTCCTCTAGAAATACATTTCTCTGCTTTGCCCCAAATCTAGGCTTACAGACTTTTAAGATGAAAAATATTTTTGAAGAGTTCCCCAAGCTCTAAGAAAAAATCTTTTTTAAAAAAAATTTGCTTTTAAATATGGAAGCTGTAAAACATTTAGAACTGTATTACATGTGCTTCTTTCCCATTTCTATTTTTTTAAATTCTAGAACTTCTCTCACTTTCCTGAATGAAAAAGGACTCCTAATAGGAAAAAAATAGAATAAAATAATATATAACACAGGCACATGGCAAGCAAAGTCACTATGTCGCTCAAATGCCTCCCAATCCTAAACCATGTCTCTTTTCATGGCTCTCTCTGCTCTCCACAGTGTCTTCTGCCTTCATCTCTTTGCCTTCTAACAATTCCCATTGCCAATCACCCAGATATTTCTCCGTGTGTGTGTGTGTGTGTATGTGTGTACAAGTCTTTGGATGGTCATTTTATCACTTTACCAATTCCTTACTTTTAAAACAATTTCTACATTGAAGTAAAATAAATAACACAAACTGTATAGACTCTGTGGCTGATCGGTGAGTGTTTTAGCCTAGAGACACCGAGAGATAATTCTAGCTCTATAGCAATAATTTTAAGAACATCTTTGTGTCAAGTTCTGTTATCCTGGGGAAGACAAAGATCACAAGAACTGTGCTACTGTTTTTGTGTACTGTTGTCTACTATACTGTACTCTTTGTTGTATTGTGTGTGAGTGTATGTGTATGTGTGTGTATATATACATGTACATACGTGTGTGTATATATATATGCATACATACATATTTAACACTGAGTTTAAGATGGTACATGTAACCGAGGTATATAATAATCCCCACCATATATCCATAACGGTCTATGTACAGAACTGCTCCAGCTTGGCTATACTTCAGAACTTTTGAAGGAATAATTGTTAATTTGGATATTACCAGCAACAATTGCAAGATTCTGAGCATAAAATTCTGGGCCATTGTCTCTGCTTTGGAGAATGTTGCTAAGCTGCCATATGTATATAGTGATTACACTGAATTTCTTACTTAAACTTTAGATCAGAAAATCCTGTTTTATTGACCCAAGTAGAATCTATATCTGAACTGTCTTTTTTTTAAGATTTTATTTATTTATTTGAGACAGAGAGAGAGAGAGAGCAAGGGGTGGGGAGGGGTAGAGGGAGAGGGAGAAACAGACTCCCCGCTGAGCAGGGAGCCTGATGTGGGGCTCGATCTCAGGACCCTGAGATTGTGACTTGAGCTGAAGGCAGACGCTTAACCGACTGAGCCACCAGGTGCTCCTATATCTGGACTGTTTTATCAGTGCATGTCTACTGTTTGTCAATAGGTCTTTCTTGCATATCAGAATTGCAGTAAGGAAGACCATTTAGTGGCTGTGATAGGAATATACATAATAGCCATTCCTAGGATAAAAGTTGTGCTTAGTTTTGTGGGTTCAAAATTTTCATTACATCAGAAAAACATCAACAACATTCATTAAGTGACCACTATCTAAATATTGGCAAGTACCAATGATAAAAAAAAGAGTAAGATACAATTGCTGTCTTTAAATCAAGTAGCTTAGACACGAAAGATATTTAACAAATACCATACAATTGTGGTAAGTAGTACTTCTTTATAGCGATTTGTAGCAAGGGAGATATACACACAGAAGTTTCTCTTATTTTAGTCTAAATTGGTAAATGACATCTACATGTAGAAAAGTCTGAAGGAATAAACCTGTGATAAGGAGATGTTCTAGTCCCTCAATGTAGTATATCTCTAATCCTTAGCAATGAACTTCAAATTTATAGCTGAGTAAATGGTCATCCAGAGTAAACATTACATCTCCAGTTATCACCATGTAATCATGTGCTGCCCAATAGGATAGAAGTGATGTAGGCAATTTTAAGACAGGTCTGTAGATGGAGGGAGAAAACAAGCCCTCCTCTGCCCTTTTCTTTGTGCTGACTGAAATATAGACAAGAAAACTGAAGCTTGAGGAAACTTTTTTATTTCATGAAAAGAAAGCATGTTGAGAATTGTGAAGTAAAAGATTGAAGGTACATAGGTCCCCAGTGATGGTGGCAACACTAGATTAGACCCAGTCTTCTTATATTTAGATTAATTTTTGAATAATTTTTATACATTTCTGTTTTCATTTTTTTATTATACTTTTTTTCTTTGAAGAAATATGAGCCTTTCTTTAGATGTAACTTACATACAATGAATCCCACCCATTTTAAACACGGAGTTTGATAAGTTTTGACAAGTGATTTTGCAGTCAATCCCACACATTCTCCCCACAAACTTCCTCCCACAGCAAACACAAATTTGCTTTCTGTCAAGGAAGATTACTGTTTATTTTCTGAGATTTTGTGGAAGAGAATAATAGACTTTGTAGTCTTTTGTGCCTGGCTTCTTTCACTCAGCCTTTAGTCCTAAAGAGTATTTCATTATATGGGTATACTACACTTTAGTTATCTGTTCCTCTGTTGATGAACTGGTTATATCTGTGTTTTGGCTACTGTGAATAAAACTCCTATGAACATTCTAAGTATAGGTCTTTGAGCAGACATACATTTTGTTTTTTCTGTATAAATAGGGGTGAGTCACTTATGCTCAGTGAATGCTTAACTTTCTATTGTTGTTAAGAAACTGTCCAGTTGTTTTCCAGTGTATTTATACTATTTTAGATTTCCTTCAGCAATGTTTGAAAGTTCTAGTTGTTTTATATCCTTACCAACGTTTGGAATGGTTAGTCTTCATTTTTTGCCATTTTAATGAAATCTCATTGTTACTACAATTTAGTTATGCTCCTATTTTCTCATTGTGGCTTTCATTTGCATTTCCTTGATGATTAACAGTGGTAACAACTTTTATGTATTTAATGGCCATTCATAGATCTTCGGTAAAGTGTCTGTTCAACGCTTTTGCCCATTTTTATGTTGCCTTCTTATTGAATTTTAAGAGTTACTTACTTTTTACAAAAGTTCCTTGTCACATCTATGTAACACAAATGTTTTCTCCAAGTCTGTAACTTTATATTTTTAATAGTGTCTTTCAACAGCAGAGTAAGGGTTGTGCTTTTTCTGTCCTGTATAAGAAAGCTTTGCAAACCCCAAGTTTACAAAGGTTTTCTCCTGTATTTATTCTTAGAATTTTTATAGTTTTAGTTTTTACATTTATGTCTATGATTCTTTTGAAGATTTGTGATTGTGTGAAATGTCAATGTTTGTTTTTTTTCCATACCAATATCTAGTAGTTTCAGCACTATTTATTGAAAAGACTTTACTTTCCCTCATTGAGTTGCCCTGACTCCTTAGTTAAAAATTAATTGGTCACATGAGTGGGTTTATTTCTGAACTCTCTTCTGCTCCATTGATCTATAAATAATACCCTTTCACAAATATTGCATTGTCTTCATTACTGTAACTTTAAGGTAAATGCTGAAATCTGGTATTGTTAATGCTCCAGATTTGTTCTTTGCTTTCACCATTGCTTTGCTATTCCAGGTCATTTGCATTTTCATATAAATTTAGTCCTCTTGTGAATTTCCTCAAAAATGCTCATGATTATTTTGATTACCATTAAATCTAAAGAGCTAAAGATCAATTTGGAAAAAATAACATCTTAATAATATTCTGTCTCTGATTCCTAAAGAATGGTATATCTTTCAATTTCTTTAGGTCTTTATTTTAGCAATATTTTATAGTTTTCAATGTATAATATCTATGCATATTTTGTTAAATAAATTCCTAAGTATTTCATGTTTCAGAACGCTACTGTATATGGAAATGTATTTTTATTTCCTATTACAGCTGTTTAATGTTAATAAATTGACAGAATTATTTTTGTTTATTAACTTTATATGCCGTGACTTTGCTGAACTTGGTTATTCGTTCTTGTACTTTTTCTTGTAGCTTCCTTAACATTTTCTAGGTATAAGTTCATGTCATCTACAACTGAAGATAGTTTAGCTTCTTCCTTTACAATATGTATTCCTTTTTTTTTTTTCTTCCTTTATTGCCCTGGCTTGAATCTCTTGTGTAATAATTTGAATAGAAATGATGGAAAATAATATCACATCTTCTGATCTTAGTTAAAAAGCATTTAGTCTTTTTCACTAGGAAGAGTGATAGCTGTGGAGTTTTGGTGGATACCCCTTAACATGATGAAGAAGTTCCCTTTATTCTTAATTTGCTGAAAGTTTTTATCATGAATGTGTCTTAAATTTTGTCAGATAATTTGCCTATCTCTATTGAGATGATCATATGGCTTTCTTCATTTTTTTCTCTAAATGTGATAGGTTGTATCAATTGGTCTTTTTATGCTAAAGTAATGTTTTATTCCTGGGATAAACCCCAGTTGTTCATAATTTATTATCCATCTTATATATTTTTTAATTCAATTTGTTAGTATTTCAGTAAGAATTTTTGCATCTGTATTCATGAGATATAATGGTTTATGGTTTTTATTATTATTCAGATATAGATGTTTGGCAAATATTTTCCTAAAAATGAATGAATCAAGCCTGTCATTTCAAGGAAAATAACTGATAATATTTGTTGCTAAAGATCAATATTGAGTTTCCAAATGAAAATGAGTTTTAGAAAACTTATACCTGCTATGATGAGCTTAACAGCATACCATTATTTTAAGTTTTTCCTGATGAAACCAGTGGTTATATTAATAAATTTGACTTTTTTATGTCATATAATAAAATGTGTTAAAATTGGAAAATTTTACATCACTCAATGGCCCAATATATTCCAAATCACCAATATATGATGCTACAAAGCATGCATGTGTTAAAATATTCAAAGTGCAAAATAAACCAATGGATTTTGAAAATTTCATTATATGGTTTCCAATTTGACAATGCAATAAATCTTTAAGTCACTACCACTCGTGGACTTTTGGTTTTGAATCAAAGAAGAATATGAAAAATTACATGAAAAGGCTGATAAAATAATCATCATTTTCTAACTTACTTATCTGAAACAATATTTTCTTCATACGTTCAAACCAGTCTATTGTATTGTAAGAGATTGAATGTATAACCATATTTGAAAATCAAGGGACCTTTAGTAACAAAATAAGAAAAATGTAAAACAATATCTCTTCTGACTACTATATTTTTTTTTAGAAACTTTAGTTCTCCTTTGTAACATGTGTCTTTGTGTTAGCAATTAATGTTTTTATTACTGCTATTTTGAAATTAATTGATAAGTATGTTTTTAATTTTTAGTAGACTAAATTTGGTATATTTAAGCCACATAAACAAAAGCTTCTTCAGTTTCTCAATAGTATTTAATATTATAAAGAAATCCTGATTGAAAATATTTGAGGACCACTGGTCTAGGCATTATTATAATAAAAACTTCTCATTTATTATAAATTACTGAGAATTATTATGGATTTTTTCAGGTAAAATATAGCAAACCTCCATTTATTCCCATGTTTAGTGCTAATGTTATTATACGTAATACAGCTATCTATGTTATAAACCTAACAATATAGTATATTTTTTCCTTATATACTGTAATCAATATGTTAAGGAAATTAATACATAATAAAAACAATTTATAAAGACTTTATAATGTTTTTATTGAGGTAAAATTCATATAACATAAAATTATTTTTAAAATGAACAATTTAGTGGCATTTAGTACATTTATAGTATTGAACAACCACCAACTCTATGCCAAACATTTTTATCATACCATAAGGAAATCCCCTACCCATTAAGCAGTTGCTCTCATTTCCCTGCCCATGCAAGACCCTGATAATCACCAATCTGTCTTCTGTTTATTTGGGTGTACTTATTCTGGATATTTCATAAATAGATTCATACAATGAGTGACCTGTTTTGCCTGACTTCTTTCGCACTGCAAAATATTTTTGAGGTTCATCCACATTGTAGTATGTATCTATACTACATTTCACTTTATGGATGCATAATATCCCATTGTATATGTATATACTACAATTTGTTTACCCATTCATCCATTGATGGACATATGGATTGTTTCCATATTTTGGCAATTGAGAGTAGTGTTACCATGAACATGTATGTATGTGAATTTATTTAAGTAACTGTGTTCATTTCTTTGGAGTATATATCTAGAAGTAGAATTCTAGGTTATATGTTAATTCTTTAACTGTTCGAGGAACCACCAAACTGTTTTCTTAGATATACCTTTTTATATTTGCCCACGCATTTATTGTTTCTAGTATTTCTCATTCCTTCCTTGGAAATATGGGTCACTATCTGTTCCCAGTTCCCTTGAACCTGAAGAATGTTCTTTAGCACTTCACAGGCTATCTACAACACATTTTCTCCATTTTTGTTTATCTGAAAGTGCCTTTTTTTAATCTTCATTTTGAAGGATAGTTCTACTGGATATAGAATTTTTCATTGACAGACTTTCTCTCCGTCGCCACTGCTTTAAATATGTTGTTCATATCATTGGCCTCCACGGATTCTGAAGAAGAGTCATTTATCAAACATCATGCTCTGTTATATAAATGCTCTCTTTTATCTGCTTTCAAGAATTTCTCACTATCTTTGCTTTTCAGGAGTTTAACTCTGATGTACTTAGGAAGATTTTGGCTTTTTTTTTTTTTAAGATTTTATTTATTTGAGTGAGAGAGAGAACACAGAGGGAGAGGGAGAGGCAGAAGCAGACTCCCCACTGAGCAGAAAGCCTAATGTGGGACTCGATCCCAGGACCCTGAGATCATGACCTGAGCTGAAGGCAAACGCTTAACCAACTGAGCCACCCATGTGCCCCAGGAAGATTTTGCTTTATGGTGATATTGCTAAGGGTTGATTGAATTTCTGGTTTCTGTAGATTAATGTTTTCAATCTTATTTGGCAAATTTCCACCCATTATTTCTACATGTTTTTTCCTGTCCTTTTTTCTCTTTTCTTTCTAGGACTCAAATTACATGTATGTTACATTGCTTGGTATTACTCTTCAGATTTCTGTGGTTCTGTGTATTTTTTACCAATATTTTTATCTCCATTCTTTGGACTAGGTAATTTTTATTTATCTAACTTTGACTGTACTATTTCTGAAAACTCCAGTCTACTGCTGAGATCATTCTGTAAGTTTTTATTTAATTTATACTTTTCACCTTTAAAATTACCATTTAAAAAAATGTCAATTTCTTTTTTTTTTTTCTTGCAGAAGCTAGGCCACCATTCTGAGGGTTAGCATTCTTTTTTTTTTTTTTTTAATGTTATGATGTTAATTTCTTTGTTGTGATTTCCCATCTGTTTCCTTATTGGAGCCATTTTAAAAATTATTCAAACATCATATAGTAGTTGCATTAAAGTTATTTTTACTTACTTTTAATAGGAATCACATTTTCTTGGATGTTTTTGGTTTTTTTTTTTTTTTTTGGTATGTCTAGTAATTTTTGGTTGAAAACTGGATGTTTCAGGTAATATAATTACTGGATCCTGCTGTGTTCTTTAGAGGAGAGTTGGCTTTTTGGTTATTATTGTTGTTGTTGTTGTTATAGTGGCAATTAATTTGCATAGGATCAAAGTAGAAATTCTCTCCCACAAAGTGTGCAGTAACTGATCTCTCCACTAAAACCTTATAGTTTCAGTTGCTGGTTTATTTTATTTTATTTACCCTGGCTCCTTGGTGATCTCCCTTAGGCTTGCATAATTTGAGGTCCACCAAGGATTTGGGCAGATTGTACACTCATATTTCAGGTCTCACCATGTCCGATTTTCTTAGTTCTTGGAAATCTGATCTAATTTTCAGTTTCTGCTAGCCTTTGCTTTTGTCTTCCTGTGCCTCAAGAAAATAAGATTTCTTCAACTTTATTTTAACCAACTTGCAAATAGCTGAGGGATGCACTCAGTTAAAAAGAAAAAAATTAAGAAGAAAAACAATGGAACAAATTCACTAATTTAAATTCATATCCTTTCTGATCCTTCCCTGTTTTTTTGTTGTTGTTGTTTTATTTTTTGTTTTGTTTTGGTTTTTTTTTTTTCATTTGCCTTTACCCAATTCCCAGCAGTCTTTCTTGTGTATGCATAGTTGAGCAGTCATTCAGGTATTTGGGTAGAGGATTTTCAGATTTTGAGTCTCAGCTCTTCTGGAGCTCTCTTACATTAAGGTATCTCTCTTAACTTTTCACCTGTTTTTTCAGGCTTAAAATTCATTTCTCCTTCCTCAAGTGGAGTAAATAAGTCTTTGGGTTTTGTCCACTGTAGCCATGAGTGCTAAGGATTGCCCTTGGGCAAGAAAGCTGCGAACTTGCATTATGTATCCTTTCTAGTTGAAATGTTTCAGAAGTAAACTGTTCTGGCTTCTGTATGGTTTCAAATACTTTCTCATGTCTTCATTCAGCTGTTTTTAATGATATATATTTCTCAAGACTTCATCTGTTATCTGTGGAGGGAATGACTAAACCGCTTCATTCCACTACTTTTCCATTACAGAAGTTCATCTCTGGCTCTTTTATGTAAAAGGAATAATATTCTCTTTTGTTTAAACTATAGTTTTTTGAGTTTCTGTTGGTCACAGATGGGAGGATTAAATGAATTGATACCAATAATTTGCTTAGAACAATGTCTAGCATATAGTAAGTGATCAATATGTTATCTATCATAGTCATCATTAATATTATTGCCATTTGTCCAAGCCCAAGTACCACTCCTGCTCTACAAAGCCCAGAATGCTCTTGTTTATTATGTAACAGGTACCAACTTCAAGGAAATTCCCCACATTGTAGAAACAGAGCTACAAAGATAAGAAGAAAGAAAATCTGCCTGACTGCAACCAGGTTACAGCCTGGATTAAAAAGAAAAAATATATAAATGATAATAATATGATAAGGTAACTGATAAAATGGAGGTCTATTAAAGGGCAGACAGTCTGCCTAGGATACTATGGGAAGGTTTCTCATGAAAAGTAGCATTTGATCTGAAATTTGAAGAATAAAAGGAGTTTTACATGGTGGACAAGGAGAAACACTGTCAGATCCAGTATCTTCTTTTTATCACAGCCATCTAATACAGTGTACAGCGGAATATTTAAAGTTCCCTTTTATACTCTATGCCAAATCATTCTTGCTATAGGGATTATAATTAATTTTGTTAGATTTTCTTTTCATTTATAATACTTTTTAATATGCCCAAAACACTTTGTTAGGGCTTCAGAAATCCCAAATCTACTCAGTTTTTATGCGTTGGTGAATTGAACAGCTGGCTAATATCATTCATTACATTCTGAGAAGGTGACATCGTTTCTATATTCTGAGAATATTTATAATATTGAAATCTATGATAATGTTCTTCTTCCTTGTACCCAATGTACACTACTTTCTACTCTTTTGATTCCAAACATCCACACAAAGAAAACATTTGTAAAATCAAAAGTACTCTAACTTCCAAAATCCTATCCTTCAAATGTTACTGTCTCTTGTCATTTTGGCTTGATCTTAAGAGTTTTATGCATCTAATTCCAAATAATGTTTTGGGGGTGAGATTAGATTTTTCCAATCTCCTCCCTCATATCCCACATCACATTTTAGGCAAACCATCTCTGGCTTATACTCAGTGAATACTTTTCCGTTTACTCTTAGAACAAATATAAACCCTAGGATGGTATTTCCAAGTCATCTTTGATTAAGAGGTATTATCACCTTTTAGTCTCCAATGGACTGGTCCATTCGAAAACTTTTGTAAAATGCTAAAAAATAATTAGTAGAAAAATATATATTTAGATGGTATAACAATGTCAAATTGCTATGAAAGTTTCTAAATGCTTACTCTAAATTTCAGGACTTCACTGGTATATGAAGCACACATTAGGTGTCATTGGTTTTGTATATACCCACAGAAACTGGTCAAAAGGAGTGGAAAAAAAACTTTTACTTCAGTGAGGGTTCCATAATCAATGCCACGTGGTAAACACTTTCTGACATAGCTTTTATCTGGCATCCTGACATATGGTCTCACTGTAACCAAACTTAACATCATTGAATTTGTTGCTATCTGTCTGACAGAGATGAGGTTAAATCAATCCAAATTCATCTTATAATTAGACTGACCTTTGAGGCTTGTGTTGATCTTCTGAGTGTTTGAGAAGCCTGTGGGAAATATTCATATTTTTTGAAAATCAATATGTGGGGTATTCTGGTTTGGCTGTCATATTTATTAAGTGCAGAGTGGTATTTTGCAGGGATATTTTATGATCACAGTATGAGAAACATTTCATTAAGCTATATTTGCATTAATTTAGTGGTTAATGGCATCTCAAATCAAGAGAGCTGGATGAGCTGAGACCTCAGAGGTCTTTTTTTCCCCCCATTAGCAATGACATCTCCATTTCTGTGCTATAAAAATTCACTATAGGAAAGCATGTTCTCATTAAAATAAATATATCTTCCCATTGGTTTCCAAGTTGGGATGCAGAGGCCTATGAAAATAATCAATTTGGAAGAATTCCCATAGTTCCTGTTACCACTGTATATTGTTAAATATAATCCTCTTGTCTAATGTGCAACTTCAAGCCAAAATGGGTAGATATTTCATACCATGGCTGTCTCAAACATACTATGACAAACATCTTTAGAGTTAAAACTCAAAGTTAAGACATATCCAGGAAGTAGACATGAATTTTCAGTTCTGACTCCATTCATCTGGGCAAAAACCAGAGGAAATTTTTTATTTCAGATACTGTTTCAATAGGAATTGCTTCTGTCACATTTGAATGCATTTTAAGCTTCATTTGATATTTCAGACTTACCAAAGTGAAGTTCACCTCTGCTTCTGTAAGTCCCCAAATATAAGATATACTCAAATTTAACAGTCAGATTTTTCAGACCAAAGCCAAAAAGGAATAATCTGTTTTTTCATGATTTTCCTTTACCATGGACTTAAGATGAGCAAATCCTGAATATTGTCAGAATAGGTGAGTAGATGTTAGATTTGAAGATCTGAGGTAGGGTGGGAGTTGTTTTAAGTTTGGTTCCCTAGTATTGTTGGTCTTGCTCTACTGTACTTCATCTGTATATGTTTTGATGTTTTGATATATCATTTTCAATATGGGTAAGTTCAAGTGAATCTCCTAGGGTGCTTCATTCTTTCAAAAAATATTTCCTAAGCACCTAATGTACAGCAGGAACTGAATATACAGTAGTGAAAAAAACAAAAACAAATAATACCATGGCTCCCCCACCCCTGGCTGGTGGAGCTCACATTCTTTTTTCTTTTTAAAGATTTATTTATTTATTTATTTTAGAGAGAGAGAGAGAGAGCAGAGGGGAGGGGGAGAGGGAGAGGGAGAGGGAGAGGGAGAGAGAGAAACCCAAGCAGACTCCACACTGAGCGTGGAGCATGAGGCTGGGCTAAATCTCATGACTCTGAGATCAGGGCCTGAGCTGAGACCGAGAGTCAGACACTTAAATGCCTGCACCATCCAGGCGCTCCCAGAGCTCACATTCTAAGAGGGGTTAATAGACAACAAACAAATCAATATGTGCTGAGGGGAAAAATAATACAGGGAAGAGAACTAGACATGCTGAGTGCGAGGGACTGTTAGGGTCATAAAATTTTGCAACTTTTGAGACTCCTTTGGCCTTTCCTTCTTACTAATGTTCTACCTCCAGTTTGCTACTTCTCTGTCTTGGATGAAACTTCACATTTCAGGATATGGATCTGGTTTCCTGAGCAATAACCCAAGGCAACAGTTGGTACAATCCTTAGATACTGGGGGAGTAAGAAAGTCCTGGGGCATATTTTGACAGGTGGGAAGTGAGAAAGAGCTGGGCATTTAATCCCACCTTCTTTCTTATTTTTGTGGACTACTCTGATAGATCCGTTTAGACAAATCTTCCATACCAAATGAATTTGTCTTTTCCTGGCTTACTGTGAAGATAAACATATTAGAAAACAGACAAACAAATAAAACCTCTCTGTTTACTTTATAAATATCTCTACCTCCCATTCTCTCCTTTACTTTAAATGAGTTTTCCCAAAATAATGCTCACATTCAATTTTTTTCCTTTCTTTCTTGAACCCATTCCAATCATGGCTTTATTCCTGCCATTCCACAAAGACCACCTTTGTCAAAACCACCAGTGGAGCGGAAATACTGATGATGCTGGGGAGAGAGGAGGAAACTGTTGAAATTTATAGAATCTCCTTTTCTGAAAGTCTCTGAAAATAAGATACATTTTAAACATCATGTGTTAGCTTAAGAATGAGTCTCTGTGAAGACAAATGGTGGCATATGTGAGCACTCCTATTTTTTCTATAAAGTGAACCATGACACAAATGAAGAAAAATTATTTTAGTAATCATTTAGTTCACACATCATTTGTACTTCACACATCATCCTCAACTTCAAGGATCATTCAAGTCCTGTATTCCATTAGTCATTATACTTATAAAGGGAAAGAATGCATTCCTGATGCATCAAATCAGTAAGGAAATAAAATGTCATTTTCTGAGATCTAAGCAGATAGCTAAATAAATGTGTAAAAGAAAGAAGCGGGGGGAGATGAATTAAGATGATGGAGCAGTAGGGGTACCAGCTACTTGACTCATCCCTTGAACACAGCTAAATAAATACCAAATCATTCCAAACACCCAAGAAATCAATCTGAATGCTGAGAGAACAAACTGCATAACTAGAGGGAGAAAAGAAGCCATGTCATGGGAGGTAGGAGGTGCAGAGATGTGATTCAGGGAAGAAAAGAATTGTGGGTGCTGTGGAAGAGAGGAAGCCTTTATCTCAGAGAGAGAAGAGAGAGAAAGAGAAGTGCACATTGGATTGCACAAGGGAAACATTTCTCAAAAACTATTGACTGGGAAAACTAGAGTGGCTGATTATCTCAAGTTTTACAAGCAGCTGAGCTCAAAGTCTGAAGTTTTAGAAGTCCATGGCCATCACTGGGTGGAGCCTGTGGGCATAGTGGTGTTCCTGTGGGGAAGGAGGGCAGAATCCCAGGAGTGGACAGTGTAGTCTGAGGATCCCCATCTGTCACACAGGAGAGACAGTTCCCCTTCTTGGAGCGTATTTGGAAGAGGTGGCATGGCCTCTAAGGGGACAAAAGAGCTGGTGGGCACCAAAGTGCTATCCTGTTCATTAGCATAGGAACAGAGACACCTGCTGAGGGCAGCAAACCTTGCTTTTAGTGTTTTGTTGTGCTTTACCATAAACTCCAAGCCCTGTGTGGTCATGTGACTGCTTTTCTGGGACAAACTGGCACTGGCCACAGCACAGTAAGACCCTCCCTCAGAAGATCAGCACAGGTCTGTGCCACACTGGGTTGCTAAAATTTGGAGTTTGGAAACCCAGCCACCTGCCTGAGATAAAACACAAGAATATTGTGCCCCGTGGTGGGCAGACAGCTGGGACACAGGGTGAAAGCAAGGATCTGATGGGAACTGGGGCCAAAAGAGGGGAGACTGTGTGCTCTTCTATGAGGTCTTCCTGAACAGTGGCAGGCACAACTCCCTGCTTCAGGGATGAGAGAGTGGGGATGCCATTTTCCCCTGTCCATCAGCATGGACAGACTCATTGAGCAACACAGCAGCCCCAGTGGAGGCTGGAGCCACTTACACCAAGCCTCACCTTCCTACCTCTGCAGATGGCAAATCCTCCTGAGAACCACTCACACACACCAAGTCTGCTGATCATAGAGTACTGCAAAGCTTCAGCTCTAGTGGAAATAGGATCAGGCTTATTTTAACAAGCAGACCAAAACACACAGTATAAGACTTCTTCTTAATATAGCCATTACTATCAGGAACAGAAAATATAACAAGCTTTCCTGTTTCCTAGGCAAAATGACAAAATAGAGGAATTCACTCCCCAAAAAAAGAACAAGAGGAGGTCATGGTTAGGAATCTAATTAGAACAGATATAAGTAATATGCCTGAACCAGAATTTAAAATAACCATCATAAGGATACTAGTTGGGCTTGTGAAAAGCATAGAAGACACAAGAGAATCTTCTACTATAGAGATAAAAGGCCTAAAAACTAGTTAAGCCAAAATAAAAAATGCTATAGCTGAGATGTAAAACTGACTGAATGTAATAACAACAAGGATGGATGAAGTAGAGGAATGAATCAGTGATCGAGAAGACAAAATTATGGAAAATAATGAAGCTGAAAAGAAGAGGGAAAGAAAAGTATTGTATCATGAATACAGACTTAGGGAACTCAGCAAATCCATGAAGAGTAGTAACATTCATATTATGGGAGTCCTAGAAGAAGAGAGGGGAAAAAGGCAAAGAAGGTTTATCTGAGAAAATTATAGCTGAAAACTTCCCTAATCTGGGGACGGAAACAGACTTCCAAATCCAGGAGGCACAGAAAACTCCCATCAAACTCAACAAAAGCCAGTCAACACCAAGACATATCATAGTAAAATTTGCAAATGTAAAGATAAGGAAGGAATCCTGAAAGCGGCAAGGGAAAAGAAATCCGTAACTTACAAGGGAAGACAAACCACGTTAGCAGCAGATCTCACCACAGAAACCTGGCAGGCCAGAAGAGAGGGGGATGATATATTCAACATGTTGAAGGGGAAAATATGCACCAAGAATAGTTTATCCAGCAGGGTTGTCATTCAGAATAGAATGAGAGATAAAGAGTTTCTTAGACAAACAAAAACTAAGTGAGTTCATGACCACTAAACCAGCCTTGCAATAAATATTAAAGCAGACCCTTTGAGTGGGAAAGAGAAACCAAAAGCAACAAAGACTAGAAAGGAACAGAGAAAATCTCCAGAAACAGTGACTTTACAGGTAATGCAATGACACTAAATTCTTATCAATCAAGAATTACTCTGAATGTAAATGGACTAAATGCTCCAATCAAAAGACATAGGGTATCAGAATGGATAAAAAAACAAGACCCATTATACACTGCTTACAAGTGACTCATTTTAGGCCCAAAGACACCTGCAGATTGAAAATGGGGGAATGGAGAACTATTTATCATGCTAACGGACATCAAAAGAAAGCCGGAGTAGACATACTTATATCAGACAAACTAGGTTTTAAGCCAAGCACTATAACAAGAGATGAAGAAGGGCATTATATCATAATTAAGGGGTCTATCCAATGAGAAGATCTAACAGTTGTAATATTTATGTGCCCAACTTGGGAGCACACAAATATATAAATCAATCAATAACAAACGTAAAGAAATTCATTGATAATAACAGTAAGGGACTTTAACACTACACTTATAGCAATGGACAGAGCAGTCAGAGAAAGACAAATACCATATGATTTCACTCACCTGTGGAATATAAGAAACAAAACAGAAGAGCATAGGGGAAGGGCAAAAAGAGAGAGAGAGAGGGAAGCAAACCTAAGAGACTCTTAACTATAGAGAACAAACTGAGGGTTAATAGAGGGGAGGTGGGCGGGGGATGGGCTAAATGGGTGACAGGTATTAAGGAGGACACTTGTGTTGAGCACTGGGTGTTATATTTAAGTGATGAATCACCAAATTCTACTCCTGAAACCAGTATTACACTAACTAGAATTTAAATAAAAATTTCAAAAAAAGGAAAGAAGAAGGATAATAAATCAGTAATAATTGTAGTAACAGAACAAGTGGTAGTAGTAATAGTAGTAGTGATATTAACAGCAATAATAATAGTTTATACTCACTGTTTATTATATCATATATATGGTCATATATATATGACCATATCTATCTATCTATCTATCTATCTATCTATCTATCTATCATCTATCTGTTTACCTTAATGATAAAATCTTTTAAGGATTATCAGCATTTTCACATCAGGACTCTGAGACATAGAGAGATTGATTATGTAGCCAGTAAGAGACATTATTTATACACTTATTGACATATTTCCTCTCATAAGTTTCCATTTAGATGTAGTGGTTCTAAAGTACGTAACAGTATTTTCAGATATTTTGCATTAACAACTACTAAGTGGGATGGAGCACTGCCATCTCTTGCTAATTGAGAACAGTGCAATAGAATAAATTTAGTCCATTTCTAAAGAAATGTTGCATGTTAAAATCTAGTTCTTATGTTCACATTTTGATTTGTTCATATTTTTATTACAACTTTTATAACTGGGCCTGACTCTATACTAATTGTTTTAATCACTGCAACTTCAAGTTATATGAACTACTTGGCCATAATTAAGTAATACAACATGACAAGCAGTCCCTTTCAGGATGATTACAGGATATTATAATTTCATAATAAACTCCAGTGATGTTTTATCTTAATTATAAACCTTAATAGATTCTGTACACACTTAATCATCTTCTACATTGATATTCCCATAACTTTTAAGCAGTTCTGCTTGCATATAACCAGTGCTCAAACACAGATTCAGTAATGGGGTGTAACAAACAAGTTATCACTGTACTTTAAGATGGAAACCACTCATTGATGTATGTGATTTTTCAAAGTTATACATGTATAAAATTAAGTGATTAAATCTTACAGTTTCATTACATATATAAAAATATAATATATATATTTGGCAGAAAATAAAGTGGGGCTATGAGTAAAATAACTATATGTAAATAATAAAATATACTTTATTTGCTTTTTTTTTCAGAGAATGGATTGCTTTTATGTATAATAAAGCCTGTATTTAAAGAGTTTGTTAAATATTAGAAGAGATTTGTTTTAAAATTTCCAACTATAGAAAGTTAAAAAAAAATTATGTTGAGTCTCTTTTTCAATAACATAAATTCTTGCCAGAGACAAATCCACTCCAAAACATCTCTAGAAATTTGTAACAAATTCTCAGATGTCTCTATTTGGAAAAGTGTTAAAAGGTAAACCTTGGTGTCAGTAATAATTTTTTTTCAACATTAGTGTAATAGATCTTTCTCCTTTCAAATCATTTTTCATTCCCCTCTCCTGTTCCAAATATCCATCAGTACCATTCACTTTTCCTTGTTAACACTTTGAAAATATCCAGTCTTTTTGATTACCAGCCACCAACCCCCCATTTTTACTGTCACGTTACGAGTCCAAATTTTTAAAAAATGTTTTTACAGGTAATTGATTGCAATAGCTTCCTGAAACTAGTCGCTTCTTTCTCACAATTTTCAAGTTCATCAGCTACATTGAAGGCTACTTGATGGAAGTCACGTTTTTTGTTATCTACATCTCTCCATATCTCTCTCCCCCAGAAACACTAAACACATATACATATACATCTATTAGTTGCCTTTCTGTTGTAAAGAAAGGCTTTTCACTCCCATTTATTTCTTTTTATTGGTTGATGGGTGTGTTGATTGATATCAATAGGGACTTTCAAATTCCTCTCCACAAAGCTTATAGGAATTTGCATGGGCACCAGAAACTACATGTGAATGCCTAGTTCCCCACAGACTTGCCAGTAGAAAGTCTTGTCATTCTTTTAAATATGCATCAATTTGATAGACATGATATCACAGTGTTTTAATTTGCATTTTTTTCTGATTATGAGTGACCTAAGGGCCTTTTTAATGTATTTTTAATTGTGTATATATGTCTATTTTTAGACTTTCTCTTCTCTTCTTTTTCTCTTCTGTTCTAATGCAAAGTTTGTTCATTCTTATGCCAGAACAACAAGATTTTAATTAAGGAAATTATACTATATTTTAATATCTGGGAAGATTAAACTCCTTATAGTTTCTTTTTCCCTGCTTTTTCTTGCAAGTTAAAAAAAAAAGATAACTTGGTATTTTTATTTGGATTCTGTAAAATTTATGAATTAAGCAGAACATAAATTTTATGATGGTTGGCATACCATCCCAAACCAGTAAATGTCTTTACATTTGTTCAATTCTCATTTTGTATCTTTCACAAGTTTAAAATATTTTCTCACATAGTATAGTATAGTTTTTGTACATCTCTTGTTAATTTTATTCCTAAATATTCTGTCTTTGTTGCTATTATAAATGGGGTTCTTTCTCCCTTTATATGTTCTGACAAGTTATTAACTGTGTGTATGAAAGATACTGATTTCTGTATATTAATTTTATATCCTATCCTATTTTACTGTATTCTTATATTATTTGAATTAGTTGTATAATAGATTCATTTTTCAGGTTGACCATCATATCATCTGCAAAAAGAGATAGTTTTGCTTCTTTTCCAATTATTCATTCCTCTAACTGATTTCTCTTGTTTAATTGTATTGGCTAATACTTCCAGTATAATACTGAGTAGCAGTGGAGATTGTTCCTAATCTTAGTGGAAAAGTCTATTCATTCCATGTTACATAAGGTGCTGGTTTCAGGACTAAGGGGTATTTTCGTATATCTATATTTTCTTCTTTTTTCTCTCCATAGTTACCTAGTAGTATGTATATTTTGTTAATTAAAAAATAATTTTTTAGAATTTGATTTATTCATTTGTTGTATGATTTCTGTATTCTCTACATCATTAATTTCTTTCATCTTTACTAATTCCATATATGTTCTTTTGCTCTTCCTTTCTAAATTTTTGTTTGGAAAATTATTTTATTTATTTTTACTTTTAAATCTTAGTATGAGTGCTTGGGGCTATTATTTTTCCTCTGATCAATGATTTCAATGAATCTCATAGATGATGATATAGATGCTTTTATTATCTTTTTTTAAGGAATTTTAAAATTAAAATTTTTAATTTAAATTTAAATTTTTTACATTTTTGTGTTTCTCGTTTCAACCAGGTTTTGTTTAATAAGCTTTTAAAAATATTCTCATTTGCTGGGGCGCCTGGGTGGCTCAGTCGGTTAAGTGACTGCCTTCGGCTCAGGTCATGATCCTGGAGTCCCGGGATCGAGTCCCACATCGGGCTCCCTGCTCAGTGGGGGGGTCTGCTACTCCCTCTGACCCTCTTCCCTCTCGTGCTCTCTGTCTCTCATTCTCTCTCTCAAATAAATAAATAAAAAAAAAATTCTCATTTGGAAGGATTTTTTATTATGTTAATAATTTCTAGCTTGTTGTTTTGTCATCAGTTAATATTATTTAAAATATTTCTAATTTGTGGAAATTATTCATGTTTCCATAGTGACCTAAAAACTATCAATTTTTTTAAAGTTGCACATCCTCAAACTTGAGAAGAAGGTGTATTCCATTATCACGCCCCATTACCAGTGTGTAAAATTCAATATGTATCCATATGCCCTACCTTACTGATGAAGTTTAAGCCTTCTATAGCTTTTTTTATTTTTGTCTATTTGAACTGTCATATTTTCAAAGTGATATGTTAAATAGTCTTTTTATTTTCATGCTTCTATTTCTGCCTTCATGAATCTCTTTAAATTTCTTCCTTATAAAATAGCTGTTTTGTTACTTAGCATAGACATACTTATGTGTTATATTTTTATTGTGAATTGTGGCTTTTAAGATTTAAAATGGATCTCTCTCTTATTGTTATGGGCATGATAATATGGTAGGCAAAATTCTAAGATGCCCGCCAAGATCCCCACCTCCGTTGAACATATCCTATATAATATCCTGTCCTGGAGTGTGGGCAGGACCTTTGAAGATTATGGGGTATCACTCACAAGATTAAATTATGTTTTGTGGAAAAAGGAATTTTGCAGATATAATTGAGGTTTCTTCCGAGTTGAATTAGAATTAATTTATGATTAACCAGCTGAATAAACCCAACTTAATTAAGCAAGACTTTAAAATAGACAGACATATACTTTCCTACTAGCCTGAAGAAGCAAACTAACCATGTTTCCAAGAGGGTCACATTGCAGGGAGGAATGGGTAACCCACAAGAGCTGAGGATGGCTCCCAACTGATGACCTATACGATAAAAGGTACCTCAGTTGTATAACTGCAAGAAATTGAGTTAATCCAACACTGAATGAGCTTGCAAATGGTCTCCAGTGAGCTCATGGTCTTAAGGCAACACCATTATTTCAGTCATGTGAGACCCTAACCTGAGAATTTTAACCTATAGAATTGTGAGACAATAAAAGTATATATTGAGTTCATTTAATTGTGATAAAATATAAATACATAAAATGTACCATTTTAACCATTTTAAGTGTATAGTTCAGTGGCATTAAATATATTCACACTGTTGTGAATCACCACTATGCATCTCGGGAAACTTTTCATCATCTCATACTGCAACTCTGTGCCAAATAAACAATAAGTTCCCATTATCCCCTCAACCCAAACCCCAGTAACTACTATTCTACTTTCTATCTCTCTGAATTTAACTATTCCAGACATTTCATTTAAGTGGAATTATATAATATCTGTCCTTTTTTGTCTGACTTATTTCACTTAGCATAATGCCTTCACAGTTTGTCCATATTGTAGCATGTATCAGAATTTCATTTTTATAAGGCAGATGATATTTCATTATATGTAGATATCACATCTTGTTTATCCACTCATTTGTCAATAGACGTGGATTATTTCTACCTTTTGACTGTTACGAATAATGTTGCTTTCAACATTGATATACAAATATCTGTTTGTGTTCCTGCTTTCAGATCTTTTGGGTAATATAGCCAGAACTGGAATTGCTGGATCACATGCTAGTTCTATGTTTAATTTTTTAAGGAATTGCCATATTTTTTTCCATAGTAGTGCATCATTTTATATTCCCATCAGCAATGCATAAGAGACCTAATTTCTCTACATTCTGGCCAACAGTGGTTCTTTTCCTTTTCTGTTTTTGTTGTTATTATTTTTCAATAATATCCATCCTAATGAGTGTAAGGTATAATCTCATTGTAGCTTTCATCTGCATTTCCTAATGACAACTTCATTATTTTGAAAGTGTGTATATCCAGTTTCCTCAACACCCTTTGCTGAGAAGACTGCCCTGTCCCCATTGAATGTCCTTGGCAATCTTCTCAAAAATCATTTGACAAAACACATGAAGGTTTATTTCTATTCTGTTCCATTGGTCTCTATGTCTGTCTTTATGCTAATACCACACAGTTTGGATTTCTAGAGCTTTGTAGTAAGTTTTGAAATTAAGAATTATAAGATCCCTACCTTTGTTCTTTTTCTAAATTATTTTGGCTTTTGCGGTTCCCTTGAGATTCCATATGCATTTTAGGATGGGTTTTTCTATCTATTTCTGCAAAAATCATCATTGAGCTTTCAATAGGTATTGTATTGAATCTGTAGATAGCTTTGAGAAGTATCAACATTTAACGATATTATATCTTTCAATCCATGAGCACAGGATATCTTTTCATTTATTTATGTCTTATTTAATTTCTTTCAGCAGCATTTTGTAGTTATCAGTGTACAAGTCTTTTGCCTCCTTGGTTAAGCTAATTCCTAAGTATTTTATGCTTTTGGTGCCATTATAAATGAAATAGTTTTCATTATTTTCTTTTCAGATTACCCACTGTTAAGATGTAGAAATAACTGATTTTGTCTGTTGATTTTGTATCCTGCAACTTGTTGAATTTGTGCTATCTTCTGGTTTTTCTACACATAAGACCATGTTACCTGAGAACAGAGATTATTTTATTTCTTTGTTTTCAATTTAGATGTTTTATTTCTTTTTATTGATTCATTGCTCTGGCTCAGACTTCCAATACTATGCTGAACAAAGGAGGCAAAAGTGGACATCTTTGTCTTGTTTTTGATCTTAGAGGAAAAGATTTCAGTCTTTCATTATTGAGTATGATGTTAGTTGTGGGTTTTTCACATATGACAATGTTTATTATTTTAATCTGCCAAGTTTGAGGTAATTTGTATGCAGAAATATAAAACTGATATAATAATGAAGAAAACTCTATTAAAATAAATTAAAACATAATTAGAGGTGGAGACTGTGTGTCTTTTATCTCCTCTTTAGAAAATAAAGAAGAATTTAGATGAGGTGATGTCACAAAATAGTAAGGGTATAAAGGGAAATAACTTTGCTTTTGTGTCTCCCTGTAAAAATATAAAATATATTACAAGTGCATAGACATGCTTAAGAACAGATTTATGCTTACACATTCTTTCTCTCTTTCTCTCTTCCTTTGTCTCTTGACTTAACACTTCATTTGCTTCCTAGTCATTCATCAGAAGATTTATATCATATTATTGGTCTGTTGCAGATCCCTTCTTTATCAGGATCTGATGAGGTCCCAGGAAGTATTTTTTTTTCTTTTTTTCTTGTCATTTGTAAATATAATGTCCTTTAGAAAAGGACAACCAGGGGCGCCTGGGTGGCTCAGTTGGTTAAGCGACTGCCTTCGGCTCAGGTCATGATCCTGGAGTCCCGGGATCGAGTCCCGCATCGGGCTCCCTGCTCAGCGGGGGTCTGCTTCTCCCTCTGCCCTCTTCCCTCTCATGCTCTCTGTCTCTCATTCTCTCTGTCTCAAATAAATAAATAAAATCTTAAAAAAAAAAAAAAAGAAAAGGACAACCATTTGACTGCATATACAGAATAGAGGAAAAGTGTTGTGATGACTCAGGAAAAAATATAACTATAATTGAAGGTTTATCAACTAAATCCCAGGCTTTCTTTCTTGTCTCATTTATTACAACTGCCTAAAATTTATAGTCTTTAATGTGTCTGAAGCTACAACCTCTTGTCTCTAACCTCATCACCCTTAAGAGCAAGGACTCTGGAACCTGACTCTGGGCTCAGATCCTGGGTACATTATGTATTTGTTTTGTAACTTTGTATGGGTTCCTTAACCTACCTGCCACTCTCAGTCATGTCACATTTCAGATTGAATTTAGAATCTCTGCTTTCAAATACCCATATCAACAAATTTAACCAAGTCCTGCATTCTTTGCCTTTTAACCTGATCCACCATCCATAGGATCCATTCCCATACATGTTCCCTAAGTTTATGACAATACAAATTGGCAAAATTTGCAATCACTTTGGTATGATTTCTATTTATACATAGGCTACGTTTTTTTGTTTTTTGTTTGTTTGTTTGTTTTTACCTTACTCACTGGAGCTACAGTCTGATTATAGGTCTAGAAACAATGGGAGGTAAGGAGCATGTTTTGAAAAGGATTAGCAATCTCCTGTAATTCAACTACTTCAAGAAAAGCCATTACAGATTCCTGAGGTAAGAGATTAACTTTTTCAAACAAGGAAGGAAAAGCTGCTTCTATAGGCAAAAGAGGCTCAGAATTATTTAGGAATCAAGTTCCCCAGCTTTATTAGAATCTGTTCCATATAATCCCATCCATATTTTCAGATAAAGACTCCTTCCTACGGAATGTCCAAATTTAGTAATAAGAGACCTTGTGAAGTTGTAAATTTAAATGATTTTTAATTTAACCAGAAACAATTTTTTTTTTTTAAGATTTTATTTATTTGACAGAGACAGACAGTGAGAGCAGGAACACAAGCAGGGGGAGTGGGAGAGGGAGAAGCAGGCCTCCCGCCGGGCAGGGAGCCCGATGCGGGGCTCGATCCCAGCACCCTGGGATCAGGACCTGAGCCGAAGGCAGATGCTTAACGACTGAGCCACCCAGGCGCCCCAACCAGAAACAATTTTAAACTTCGCTTTTAGACTTGGTTTTCAGAAATCTCAGTCCTATAGCTATAGGAGATAAAGGTTTATTTCAGGGTAAACATAGATAGAAGAATTTTCCTATCTTATCCTTGACTGGAAAGTAAAAACTCTGAACTCATTATGTACTTTCTGAAGAAAGTCTTTTGGTACACTTAGAAGCCACCAACCAGACCTATTATTCTTTCTTATTTTTACAAAATATTCTGTGGCAAAAAGTACCTGGTCGTCCAAAACCATTCCTTCTATAGACACTTGGTTACAGGTGTCTACAGGTGATATTTTACGTTATGTTTTTGCCATGTTAACCATGTGTACCTTATCACTGTTCATAGGGTCATTAGTGTCTTGAAATATAATTACATCAAGTAACAAATTCCAGGTAGCCCGGGGCCATTTCAAGGTACCCTTTCAAAAGGTTCTGCTCCCCTAGAGTCTTTCTGGAATGAATTTCTCTATAATTTAAGGTTCAGTCAAAAGTAGAAGAGCAGCTCGGAGTGATATAATAACGGACCAATTATAGGGAATACGCTGTGTGCAATTATGGGTGCTATGGAAGGTGGTTCACTCTGTATCTTATAAGAGCATGAAATTACTGTAGATCAAGGAGAAAAGTGAGGCATGAAGCAAGAACAACTGTAAACAGTGAAGACAAACTGGAGCCCTCCTCTATCCCTCATGGCTTCCCATCTTGATGGTGCAGTGAGGTGCCAAAGAAGTGAGTGCTCTTTATGTGGTGCACAGTTTGAAGAAAGTAACAAGTAGATACAGTGGGATTTGGAGTCTCTGCAATCCCAGCTGCTGCCCCACACCACCTTCTGTAAAACAGAAGATCATGACAAGGTGTGTTTCAGCTGCAGTGTGCTTGCCCCCTACACTGATTTCAGAGAGTGCTGGCTGCTTCTTCACTTCTGTCTTGCAAATCTCACAATCTCTCCTGTGGCAAAACCTAAAGTGAAAAGGAAAACTAGGAAATCTACTTCCATTTAACTCAGTTGATGATGTGCAAAACTACCAGAGCATGTAGATATTATTATGTTAAACTACAGAATTCAACAATTCTTTGAACATTTCGGAAATCAATCTTATCCATCCTAATTATTCTATTTTGACCCATTATCTCAGCCTTTAGATTTCAGTTTGTAGGGAGTTATACTGCATTTTGACCTGTTGCTTAAAACTGCTAAAAATTCATACATTATATGTGGGTTGAATTTCCATTAAGTTTGTTATTATTTCTCTAGGTCAGTTTCCGTAGTGCCTGTATTCAATAGCATGTTTGTTTGCATATAATAGACCCCAAATGCAAGGAAAGTGTGAAAAAAAGGAAATATGAGTAAAAATCAAAATGTAGACCATATAATTTCCTGACAGTTTCACTCATGTCAATTAAGTGCCAAGATTAGGGCTTTTCATTGCTGATACTCCATGACTCAACCCCCTATTAACTATCAACCCATGGAGTCTGAGTAAATTTGGGGAGTTTTCCATAATTTTGCAAAATCTGAAAGATCCATCATGGGAAAAAATTCTTGAAAGAGAAAATACATATTACCTAATGCCAGTGTGTATTTGACATAAAAATTAACATTTAAGAACTTGCTCTGCTGGTTTAATTTGTATAGAAATAAACGAATGGAAAGAAATCAGAGAAAGGGACAAACCATGAGAGGCTCTTAACTCTAGGAAATAAACTGCGGGTTGTTGGGGGGTGGAATGGGGGATGGGGTAATGGGGTGATGGGCATTAAGGAGGGCACGTGATGTGATGAGTGTTATATGCAACTGATGAATTATTGAACGCTACATCTGAAACTATGTTGGCTGACAGGATTTAAATTTTTAAAAAAGTGGGCACCTAGGTGGCTCAGTCATTAAGCATCTGCCTTTGGTTCAGGTCATGATCCCAGGGTCTTGGGATCGAGTTCCATATTGGGCTCCCTGCTCAGCAGGAGGCCTGCTTCTCCCTCTCCTTCTCCCCCTGATTGTGTTCCTGCTCTCGCTATCTCTCTCTGTCAAATAAATAAATAAATAAAATCTTTTAAAGAAATTAAAAAAAGAAATAAAAATAATATTGTAGCAGGTAACATTCTGTCTTTCACATCATTTAACAAGAAAGCTATACTTTAAAGTCATGTCTTGTCCCAGTTGTCAGTGATTCCCGCCAGTAGTACACATCCAATATTCTGCATGAATTTATTTAATGCAAGAGCTATGATGTTGCTGACTGTAAAATGCGAATTAATTTTTCGTAGAATATCCAACCAGCCATTTAAAAAATCTGTATGCTGATCTAGTGGGTTTAAAGCCTTTATGTATTTTATCTTGTATTCTATATAATTCCACCTATGCGATAATTAGTTATTACCACAGAATTAACAAAGAGACTAAAATAGTCTATCTGCTGAAAAAGAAGTTATTGGCTTCCATTATTGATATCTGTGTTTAGAAAAGTAAGAATCATTACATACATTTCAATGCGACTCTATTCCATAACTAAATCATCAATCTTTCTAGAGCAAATATTTTAAAATTCTAAAGCGCATCCTATCAGAACAGTCATTTTCAGTTCTTTTTTAATAATTTTTAAAAAAATTCCTTACAAGTCTTTCTTCCATCTTTTTATTTCCATTACAGTTCTTTTTCTTTTTCTTTTAGGTTCTTTTTCTCCTTAGTATGCTAACTTACACTTACTTTTTCTTCTGTCTGCTTATTTAATATTTATTTCAATTGTCAAAATCCATTAAATATTATTCCCCATCTCTATTCATTCTTATTCAGCTCCAGGTAGAAATGACCATTCCCTTCTTTGTTCTCCACTGTGCATATATTTCTATGACAGGCTCTATGATAATTTATTCCTCTTACTTCTTTACATGTCTGTCACCTCCACTATCCTGAAAGCACTCTAGAGTCAGAGACTATGTTTTACTTTAAATCCCCAATGTCAAGCGCATTATCAGTAAAGCAGGTGGTGACTGAAGGATGGATAAGTGGATGAGTGAATAATAGGATCAAAGTGCCTTAGGAATCAGAGACTGTTTTTCTCAGTGAAGAAGGAGTAGTGTCATCAAAGATGTATTTGAGAATCCATGAAGCAGAAGTACAGCGATGTTTGTACAATGACTGGGAGTAAAGTGCAAGAGAATGATGGCTCTGTAGGATCAATGCCTTCGGTGTGCTGGTATTGGGGCAACTGTTCATACACCATGTGAATGTAAGACAGAGGAATAGACGTCAGCTTGAATAAGCAGCACGTTTTCATAGGGTTGATTTAATATTTATCTCCTGAAGCTGTTCCCTTCTGTTCACTGGGAATGAGCCATCTTCCCTATGAGTTAAGGAAAAAAATCATACAAAAGGTTAAGAATTACTGCTCCATGGTTTAAAACCAACCATAAGTTAAAATATAAATAAACTGTACATGAGACCAATTTAAAAACATATTGCCCATGATTCATTGTCTGGCTGTTGTTCCAAAGGCTGATGGGTGTTTATATCAAAGTGGGGGAAGGACTGACATGTGCTCACATAGTACTTTCTGGTCTCTTCGGGCTCCTGATGAGACCTTCAGCCATATACATAGTAAGAGTGTACACATAATGATTTTCCCCAATTACGTCCTTAGAATAGTCATGGCTGCAAAGGCTCAGGCCATTTTTTGTCTCTCTTTTAATATGTGGCTAAATTGAAAACTATATTGAGAAAGGCTTTTTTTCTTCATTCACTTATCAGTATTGTAAGACAATTTTCTGTTTCAGAGCCTTCTAGTGTAGCAAACAATATTTCTTGATTTAATTTCTCTTAATTTTATTATTGTCTTTCTATTGGTGATTCTTACATATCACTTGAAAGATCGAACGACTTCATTTTGCTTCTCTTGGATGTGGATCAAGCCAACCAAGAATTTATACATTGTTTTGTAGCTTAGAAACACATCTAAAATTAAAATTGACTTGGGTAGAGGAAGAATGTCTCCAAGAGGACTTGTATTTTCATTATACAAAGGGAGGATGAAACTGGTATTTTGGTTTTAAACAAGATACACACACACACACACATACAATTAATGTGATTTGCAATTTTATCCTTTTCCTGAAAATAGTTCCAATTTTTAATATTATGAAACAAGCAGTAAGAAACACTTAAAAAAAACAAGATATAAACACAAATATATGATTCCTGGCCTAATGACCCTCAATAATCTCAGACAAAATAATATCTAATTGTTTGCTACTTGATTTTGTGCCTATGAATAAATGCTTTAATATGGGTGCCAATGCGAATTCCTCAGATTGTTTCCATAGATAAATGTATCTAACACAAAGTCTTTTTGGCACAAAGCCCATCTAGGCAAAGGCTAAGTTAGATCTATTTTAAGGAGAATTCTGGTCTACAGAGACTTTGTTACATTGAAGTTACCATGCATTTTTAATTAAAAATAATTTTCAAATTTTTATGATATCCCTAGGGTGCTATAAAACCAGGGTTTGTAATCACCAAGATAGACAGTTTACCATATGGTTTCAGGTAGTATTATGGCTTTGTAACGGTTTTAGCTTTAAGTATATGTTTGTCAAATATGCTGAAAGGACATTATGTGCATTTTTCAGGTTTTAAGAAAGGAAAACCATGTTAATTCAACATTTTTACATATTTTTATCTGTTTCTTGTAATCCCTGATCCTCATTAATGGAATGCCCCGAGGGGCACTTACAAGCAACTAAGCATCGGTTGAAAATGCATTATGACTTTATTTTCTTCCCAGAAAAAAAAGTCTCGATCCATTTCCATCCTTATAAATTATAAAGTGTTGCTGCCCTTCGCTGAGGTTTTAACAGCACTGAGGCAGAGTTCTCGGCTTGTCAGGTATTAATAATGGCTCTGCCTGTCTGCCCTTCAGCTGAGACATTAAACTGAGGTCTCATCCCCTTGCCTCTAGTGGCTGCTCAGGTGGAGTTAAAAGATCGCATCACGCTTTCCTGAAAGAGGATGGGGCAACCTCGGAGCCTTGACCTTCATTTCCAAAACATGTAATACACAAGGCTGGGGGTAAGTTATTGCTTCATATCTGAAGCTGCCAACTTGATTTCCATGGGCCGTGGAATCCTCGGAATCAAAACCATGAGTTCGAATTTCATTTTAGACTATTTTGAAATCATGAAACGTAATACAATCTCTCTTCATTCTATTTTCCAATGCCGTAAGGGGAATAGGCATATCGGTAATTTGATGAGAAATAACCTTTCTGTTATAGCTAAATTTCAGATGTCTACAAAAATGCTTTTTGAGAACCCATTACCTAAGTAACATAGGACTTTGTAAGGAGGAGGCATAGCAGTTCCCATTGGTTAGAGACCAGGTGTATATTTCATATACCACATTAAATCAGAAGCCTTAGAAGCGGGTGGAATGGTCCAATATACTACGGAACATTCCCATGTCATTTCAAATGAATTTTGATTATTTCTACACTACTTGAAGCAAGCAAATATACTCAGTAAAATTTTCCTTGAGTATGTAGTATTATCCATTATAAAAGTAACTGATGGAAACAACCCAAATGTGTATCAACTGACAATAATAATAATGATAATAATAATAATAAACCAATGTGATATAGCCATACAATGGAGTATTATTCAGCCATGAAACATGAATATGGGTACATGCTATCACATAGATAAACCTTTATACTAAGTGAAATACTTTATACTAAGTGAAAGAAGCCAGACACAAAAGGCTACATAGTATATGATTCTCTTTACAAGAAATATCCAGAATAAGGAAATCTAGAAAGACCGAAAGCAGATTTTTTTTTTTTTAAAGATTTTATTTATTTATTTGACAGAGAGACACAGCAAGAGAGGGAACACAAGCAGGGGGAGTGGGAGAGGGAGAAGCAGGCTCCCCGCAGAGCAGGGAGCCCGATGCGGGACTCGATCCCAGGACCCCAGGATCATGACCCGAGCCGAAGGCAGTCGCTCAACCAACTGAGCCACCCAGGCACCCAGACCGAAAGCAGATTAATGGCAGTCTGGGGCTGGGGGCAAAGGAGAATGGGGAATGACTGCTAAATGGGCCTGGATGCTGAGGCTGGTATGGAATGAGGTAGTGGTGCTGGTTGCCCAGCATTGTGAATGCTAAATGGCATTAAACCGTACCTTTTAGAATGGTGAAAATCAGGGCGCCTGGGTGCCTCAGTCGGTTAAGCATGTGCCTTCGGCTCGGGTCATGATTCTAGGGTCCCCACATCTGGCTCCCTGCTTAGCCAGGAGTCTGCTTCTCCCTTTGCCTCTCTCCCCACTCATACTCTCTCTTTCTCAAATGAATAAAATCTTTAAAAAAATAAATAACATGGTTAAAATAGTAAATTCTGTGTTATGTGTGTTTTGCCACAATAAAAAAGGTGTTAATATAGGGTTAAAAAAGTAACTGGAATAGACAATTTGCATTTGAAAATTGGAGCGAAAGAAGAATACCAAAATAACTCAAAGCACACTCACTTGGATTACATGAAGAGAATTGCACCTTCCCAGAATATAAATTAGATTTCATTTTCTTCACTTGACTACGGGAAGTGAGAAACTAAATGCTATCACATGACTGTATGACATGAAACAAAAATGGAAGTGATCCCCAACTCTTATCTTACTGGAAAGTTAAATAAAAACCTTGAAGGCAGGTTCTTTCCATTTCACGCTCTTCCCCCCAAAAAGTGCTTCGCAAAGTTCCCACCACATGTTGCTCAAGCAAGGAATGTTCCATGTACAAGGAGGAATGAAAGGGAACCACTACCATTTTAAAAAGAACAAGTCCAAAATTTTAAAGAGGCCTCTTTTAAATAGAACTCCAAAGGCCCTGAATCATAAAATCAAAGAGAGAGAGATTTCTCCAAATAGTCGTGATCTCAGAAAGTCATACCATCAGACTCTTTGAGGTATCTCAGGAGAAAGCCCTGAGGCTACCTCAGCAATTGTAGACCACCTCCTCTGAGCATCTGTAATAGGAGTAGGATCACAATTCACTTATCTGTATTAAATAATATACTACACTTTGCTTTGTCACCCAGTACAGCAAGGAATATAAAACATTGTTTTCAGCTGGATAGAACAACCCATTTCAGAAACCACTGAAGGAAAGTGTCTGTTTTAAGAATTTCTTCCCTAACACCAGTGTCCCTACCGTGGCTTCATAAAGAAGTCAACCAGTTTAAATTTATGACTCATGTAGCCTTCTGGGCCACTTCATTAAGCTCTGTTATACTACTACCATGCAAGAGATGGATCCCACTGGAACTTTGGACATGAAAGGAATGAAAAGTCGGTTGAAATAATTCAAAGACAATAGACATAGGAGGAGGACAGAAAGATATAAGAGCCATCAGCTCTAGTTTTCTCTAGATGTGTGTGCAACATTTCATTTGGAAACTATGAATCGGATTGAGTTCTTTCAGCTCCTGTGTGAAGATCTTATAATCAGATGACCAATAGCATGTTTCCTCTTCTCCAAGGACCAGAACAGGGTGATTCTGAGCTGAAAGAAGGAAATAATTACCAAACATTTTTAGAATGATTTCCTCACGGGGAAGGAGTCGGGAAAGGATATGAGAGGACCACCTCTGTAAAACTTGGACTTAGCTTCCACAACTGAAGTGATAACTTTGACAGCCAGGTTGCTATTTCCAGTACATCACAACTCTCCATAAAACTCCCTGTGTATCTGTTCAAGGTAAGAGGCTGAATAAAAAGCTATGATAAAAAATAAAGCTGGAAGAAGGGAAAAAACTTTCTGTATAAACACATTTTAAGTACACTTATTAGGGTGAAGTAATTTTTACTGTAAATATTTCATGCTGAGTCAGATTTTTCCAATATATGATCTCCTACCTGGAAATAAATTAGAAAATTTTGAAGGCTGCATGAATATGTTCAAGCCACTGGCAGAAAAATGTGCTAATGGTGCTTTAAGAGACTGAATAACCAACAATTTTCACAAATGCTTAATTCGGGGTGGGTGTATAAAATGCCAACTCCAACCAGTCAATTCAATCATCAGGTAAAAAAAATCAATTACATTTATTAAAAACATTTTAAAAAGTAAAATCGATTACTTTGGCATTGCGTAAACCAATGTATTAGCAGAATGATGAAATTCCCTGTTTTCCCTATGTGGTTTTACCCATGTTATGCACAAATACAAGAGTATAAATATATACATCTAAACTAATATGATGAAAATCACCCAAAAGTCATATGGAAGTGTGGAAACTGTGGTGGCACCAAGTTAATTAATAAACAAATAAGGAGCATAGTCACTACTCTAGGGCACCATTATCATAAGAGAATGACATAAGATGCTAGGCACTTCCCTATTCTCTTTGAATATATATAATAGCAAAAGTAATAGCCAGTATGTATTGATTAACTCCAAGTGCACCACCTCACTTATCTTTATAACAGACCAAGGCACAGAGACATCGGTCATTTTGCTGGAAGCCAGGAATCTAGCAATGTCGGAACATGGATTTGAACCTGTGCTGTCTGAAGTCAGAACCTGAGCTCTGAGCTTTTATTCTGCCCCTATGAGATTATTCTAGAAATAGGAAGCTAGATGTGTAAAGAATTTGCAGTACATTTAACTCAAGTTCCTAACTGATTCAAGTGATGGAGCTGATTATTCAAAAATTGCACTTTTTGTCTTATCCAGGGTCTTCCTTAAAAAAACTTATGAATTGGGGCACCTGGGTGGCTCAGTTGGTTAGGCGACTGCCTTCGGCTCAGGTCATGATCCCAGGGTCCTGGGATCCCACATCGGGCTCCCGGCTCGGCAGGAGGCCTGCTTCTCCCTCTCCCACTCCCCCTGCTTATGTTCCTGCTCTCGCTGTCTCTGTCTCTGTCAAACAAATAAATAAAATCTTTAAAAAAAAAAATTTATGAATTTAAACATACAACTTAGGTGATTAGGGTTCAAATTTGTATTGGTTGAGGATATTTATTTATTATTTATTTATTTTTTTAAGATTTTATTTATTTGAGAAAGGAGAGAGAGAGAGAAGGAGAACACAAGCAGGGGGAACAGCAGGCAGAGGGAGAAGCAGGCTTCCCGCCAAGCAGGGAGCCCGATGCGGGACTCGATCCCAGGACTCTGGGATCATGACCCAAGTTGAAGGCAGATGCTAAACCGACTGAGCCGCCCAGGCATCCCTGGTTGAGCATATTGAGAATGAAGCCTCCATCCCAGACAAGTCAGGAGCCCATTTCAACTCAAATTCCAAAATGAAGATAGAAACATTTCATTTCTTTTCAGAAGTGTTCGATGAGAACACGGTGTCTTTATGGCGCTGGCCTCAAACTTAACCTGTAACCGTGGTGCCCACAGATCCCCTCACGCTGTGCCATGAGGAAGCAGTGTGAGAAACGGTCTTGAAAAGGAACAAACCCATCCTGCTCTCTAGGACGCAGGAATGTCATGTGATATTAAATTAATGCCAGATCAGCTTTCTTTCCACTTCTTTGTTTCCTCACCTTCTTTATTGCCTTATTATCCTCCAGTCCAAGGGGCACCAGTGCATAACGATTCTTGAGGTCTATCTGCGAAGACTAATAAAGTTGTAGAAATCAAAAATCTAAGTGTTATTCTTGATTACACCACATCTATCTCGCTTTGGTTCCTTGGGAAATCATTGAATCTCTCTGAGGCCCTTTCTTTCTTTGTAAAATGACAGTAATTATACTCACTCTGAGTTTCTGTGAAAATCAAATGAGATAATGTGTGTGAAATGCTTTGTGGATTGTCCAGGTTGCTCTTTTTGGTGAAGAGGCTAATTTAATAACTAAACCCTTCTTAATATGATCATAAATCCAAAAGCCAAGAAAGCTTTTAAAAATGATGTATTTTGATTTCCTTGATCTTAACTACCAGTCTAAGAAAGTTGTGAATCCAAGTGATAGCCATGAAAGAGACAGATGCAGAGACCAGGGTTGGGATCCAGCATGGGGAGGACCAGGCCTGAACCAAAGGAGGAAGGTTAGCGAGGGCAGAATGTCCCATGAATGCTCAGTCAGCAGGCCTGGCTGGCATGCTGGCATGTTTCAAATAGATAGAAATGTCATTTTTCAGTTTTTTTAAGGGTTCTGAATTTCTGACACTTCAGATATGAATATGTTTAATTATGAATTTCAAAGGTAAATTTGAATGTTTTGAGTAGGTTAATCATTCTTACAATTTTTATCTGTTATGAATAAATATGAATGTGCTAAAAACTTCTCCTTCTACAGCAATTGTTCAAATGAGTTACTATAATTCTATAAGTACATAAACAAAATTCTCAGATACACAATCATTGCATTAACATTAAAAAATATTAAAAAATTCAGAATGTTTTATTGATGAAATTGCCAAATTTAAACAAATTTATTGTTTTATTGCCAAATTTCTCCATGAGGTTTTTTTTTTTTGCTTCAGTGATGTGTATACCACCAAAACATACATGTGCAAAAATATGAGAAAACAGAAAACTGTAAGACTAGCTCATACACAAATTTGTCTAGCAATCATACTGAACATCCCTCTAAGAACTGTGAATAAGAAAAATCAGAAAAAGTTCTAACTTTAAAAAGGTTTAAATATGAATATTCATTTCACTCTGAACAATTAGTAAAGGTCTGGCCACGATTTTATTAGAAAGGGAAGACATAATGCCTATGACACAGATTTAAGAAAGGAACAAAATGAGGAAAATATATAGCAGTTAAACAAAGCACAGGGGAATTGGAGCTGTGATTCCATATTTCATTTTCAAAAAGAGAAGACCGAATATCCTTTCAAGTTGTGTTCCCCTAGGGTCTCCAAAATAGGACACTATATTGAAATCAGCAGGTCATGCACAAGAAGATGGTTTAACTGCTAATTAACACTAGATGATATACTGAGAATTACATGCTAATTAATTCTCTGTAGGTCTAAGTGCCCTTTCTTCTATGTCATTTTCAATGAACATATTAATATGAAGACTAAGGTAGCACGTCTGTCACATGAATTAGTAATCAATGAAAATTGTGTGTCAAAAATTAGACATATTAGGAATTTTTTTTATGTATAGAGATGACTGAAGTGCAGAAAATTGCTTACTGGGAAAAAGCTCACAGACGTTCATATAAATGTCGGTGTGGCTATTTTGAAAAACATAACAGCGTTATCATGAGAAAAAGAAATGAAAGTGAGAAAGGCACTTAAAATCTAAAAGATCCCTTCTTGTAAACCCTTAATTTCAACAGAGTTGGACTTGTCTACAGCCAGAGCATTGTGACAGTGACCCAACTGCGCCTCAGTGAGGAGTTTCATAAAATCCCTTTAATAAAATCCCTTTAAGAGTGCTTCTTACAGCCACCCCTTCTAGCCGCCTCACCTCCCGGGTAGAAGACATTGATGAGGCCGAGCTGCCTGACTGTCGGAAAAGCAAGATTTCCCCTGGGGTAAGGGACGTCTACAGTTAAGTTGGGTTTTGGGGAGTGGCCAGAGGTTGAGTAGCTTCATTGTGTATTCCTTCCAGAAAGCTCAGTATTTTTAATTGTGGTCACCATGTCTCGCTGTTTTGCTAATGCCCTCCATCAATGCCTCCTCTGTAGTCTTCTGAGGGTAGTGAGGCTCACCTGTTTAAGAATCTCCCCACCACAAATAAACATTATCAAACGGATTTTAAAACCTCTGTGGTCGATCCTGTTTTAAAAGGCCTCACTATCCGGTCTTTAGATGTGATTTGTCTACTTATTTATTTATTGCTTTCATACATTATTCTATTCGGTCTCCAACATTTAAAAAATACCTAAATATTTTACAATCATTAAAGCTGCCTGGAGAACTTTAAAAAAAATATTGTTGCAAGAGAGTTTCTAGCAAAAGGCTCCCTTTTGGTGATGTAAGGTTGAAATGTGACTGAATATAACAATTACAATTTTTCACTTGCAAAATAATTCATCTCTTGAGTAAACATTAGCTGTGCATACATTTTTTAATAAGGAGAAAATATGCATAGCTGCTCAGAGATGATAATGTGCACCCAATAATGCATATCACACAAGGGAATGTCATTGTTTTGCTCTGTATTGACAAGGTTTTTTTTTTTTTTAAAGCAATTTCATTTAGAAAGGTCAAATTAAAGCCCCACAAATGAATGTACATTCTATTTTAACTAACAGAATTGGTACATAGTCAAAATCAAAGTGAATTTTCACTGGTAATATTTATAAAAATAGTCAAGGTATATAATGATAGAAGGTCTTTAAATATTGAAAGAGCAAGGTTTGATGACTAACACTGCAATTTACTTGTTTTATGATGTTGCATAAGTTTCTAAACTTCTGTTCTTAAGGTTCCACATATGCAAAATAGGCATAAAATACTTGCTATAACATAGTGGTCTTGTGAGAATTAAGTAAGAAAATGTAAGTCAATTATCTAGCATATTGCCTGGCATATAGAAGACAACAAATGTTAGAAAATAATGATTATGATAAAAATAAACCTATTTTTCTTTAATCAGTGGTCCCATATATTTAACTCCACATTAGGTTTGACCCAGGGGTAACTGATACCATTATTGAAAAGTAATAAATAAATAAATAACACTAACATGCAAAGCTAGTGCCATGAAAAGAATCACAGGTCCTGGTCAATAGCTGTGAATCTCAATCCGTGTTTAATACAGTGAATCACAGCTAAGAAATCTTAGTTTAGTCCCAGTGTGTTAATAAAAATCTCTTTACATTTTTGGTTGTTTTCCCTTCAAGAAAGGAAACATGTAGTGCTCGCTTCGGCAGCACATATACTAAGAAAGGAAACATATAGTAGTTAAATGCATAGGCATAGGTTTTTGGGGCCAAACCAAGATTTTATTTATTTATTTGTCAGAGAGAAAGAGAGAGCCCAAGCAGGGGGAGCGGCAGGCAGAGGGAGAAGCAGATTCTCTGCTGAGCAAGGAGGCCGATGCGGGACTCAATCCCAGGACCCTGGGATCATGACCAGAGCCCAAGGCAGATGCTTAACCAACTGAGCCACCCAGGCATCCCCAAACTGTAGATTCTACTCCTGGTTTTAACGTTAATATCTGTACCACCCAGAGCAAATTGCCTGGTCTCTCTATAACTCAGTTTCTTTAGTGATGATAAAGGTAGTATATACTTCATAGAATTTTTGAGAGCATTAAGTTAGTTGTGGGTATTAAACATTTAGAATAGTATCTGGCATGAAGTAAGAAGTTGATTTGTTATTATCTATAAAATAAAGGTAAGCTGTAGATATCAAAAGTTTCCTCTAGCTCTGAGCTTCTATAATCACATGATTTGAACTGCATTCTTACCCTTATCCACTAACATGAATTTTCCTGAATCTGACAGCCCCTTATCATTTTATTCCCTTCCTAAGCCTGAGCATAAGTATTGGAGACAACCGGCCTCCCTATTCCTATTTTAGCATGTATATTATAGAACTAAATATATGTATATATATATTGTGTCTGAAAATTGCCATGATTTAGGTATAATCAACCTATTGTTTAGGGCATCAGTTCTACTACCACATAATTTAAATATACTTCTGCCAGCAAAAGAGAATAGGACAGTATTTCATTCTTCTCTCTGTGGCATTGAACGAACTAACATAGAATCAAGGGAAGGAGTGCTGGAGCTGTTTCAGGAAATTTAATTGCTCCCTAGTGTATCCAAATGCCCCTTACATTTGTTATATTCCCATGCATAGGAACTTCTCCCTAAAACTTCATTATCTTGACAAAATTTTCTTTTAGTCTTAGCAAACTCTTTCACCCTTGAAAAGGAGGCTTGTGCATTGCAGGGAATGGAGGATATCTCAGAGAAATCTGGGGACCGGTATGAAACAAAGGAGTGAAGTTTGGAAGATCTTGCTAATAGCATAGTATCAGCAGTGGTGGCTATGAACTTAATAAATACATTAAGTTTTTTTCTAACAGTGATTGATCAAGTCATGCTGTTTTATATTCCATGTTAGAAGCCATTGGCATCAAGATTCTCAGTCTGTTTTGTACTCCTTTCCATTCACTTCATCCATTCTGATAAGACTTGTCATCCTATTTTCTTGTGATTTGTCCTCCTTGGTGGCCCATTTCTCATCTTTTGCCCAAATACATTTTGACATATGTCAGGTGATATCATTCATTATCACCACAGCAAAGGTCCCAATCCGTGCCCCTATTAAATCTTCATTAACTAGTTTACAAAAAGTAAGGCAGAAAAATAATGGAGGGTTTCACTATATCAATCATAAATTACACAGCCACGTGTACACATGATGCTAATTGTATGTCCTGTATATCCTTTCTTATGCACTTCCTTATCTTACCTGCACAAAACATACACATCAACGCTAAAAAATCTAAAAAGTTTTAAAGCTCACATTCATTTTTACATTTATAGGTACTCTCTCCTACTAACCTAAGAGTAGAGGCAAAATTAAATTATAAACATATAAATCTATCCACAAGGGGAAAACAAGTGAGTAGAGGGAAGAAAACAGACCAGTAGATAAAGTATTTAAAGAAATGTTTATAGGTTAGAAAGCAGATGGAGGAATGGAAAATGCCTTGTGATAGAGGAGGAAACCACAGTATAATTACCTAAAGAGGAACGTAACTGCAAGAAAAGAATCAATTTGCTGGGGCGCCTGGGTGGCTCAGTCAGTTAAGTGTCTGACTTTGGCTCAGTTCATGATCTCAGGGTCCTGGGATCGAGCCCCGCATCCAGCTCACCACTCAGTAGGGAGCCTGTTGTCCCTTTCCCTGCTTGTGCTCTCTCTCTAATTAGTAAAATCTTAAAAAAAAAAAAAAAATCAATTTGCAGCTAGAACCCCAGTAAGGCAAGAAATAGTCATGAAGCTCAACACAGAGAAACCTGGTCAAAAATGTAGCTAGAGTCAGGTGATTAATGCCCACCTCTCCCTCAACCCTCAAAATATACATATGAAACACAGTGTTATGTTTCTGAAAAAAAAAAAAAAATTACACTGACAGAATTTTTGGTCTTAAGGCCACCAGGCTCAGTAGAGAGTTGAGGTGCAGGGCTGACAGTAGAATCTATAAAGATCTGGTACTGACCAGCCCCTTTCAATGTACGTCCTTTGTCCTACATATCAGAACACCCACTTCAAGGTGTATTACCCCCAGCTGAAGATCAAAGAATTCTTATCTTGAAAAACTCAAATATTCCAATTTCAACACAAGAGATTCCCTCCAATGATCAAGTTTGCTCATCTCTGGATCATCCATGGTAACAATCAACAAGCCCCACTCATTGGAAGAAAGAATTTAGCCTAAAAATGAGAGACCAGAGGACACAATAGAGGAAAGAAACTTCGGGGAAATAGAAACAAAGTAGGGAGCAGGAAACTTAAGTGTATAATCAGTATCCTCAAAGAGAGAAGATAGTCCATCCATGAAATGAATGCAGCATGTGATTAATTTAAGAGGAACAATGAGGAAATAGGAAATGGCCCCTGAAAATTAAAAACAGGACCACTGAAATTAAATATTACTACTACCAATCATGGCGATAGAAAGCTTGGGAGATTCATAGGACGCAGAATAAAACCAGTTTTTAAATGTTAAAAGCAAAATGAAAAGATGTTTTAAATGAAATATTTAATCAAGAGGATCCAAAATCCAACTAATGGAATAAAAAAAATAGAGAAAAACAATCATACAACAAAGTTTCTCATAACTGAAGGTTTGCTCCAAACTGAAAGTCCAAATATTTATCTCCTAACACCTGGAAAAGAGGCAGATGGTATAGTGGTTATGCATATGGAGTCTAGTGCTAGACTGCCTGCATTCAACACCCATATCCACCACTTGCCATTGCCTAGCTTTGTCTTAGTGCTCAGTTTCTTCATCTGTAAAATGGGATTGACATTGATACTATCTACCTCCTGTGAGGTAGGAGATCTCCTATTATGAGGATTAAATTTATTATTATTATTATTATTATTATTATTATAATAAAATGCATACAAAGTGCATGAAGTAACATCTTAGAATAAGTAAAGAATTGATTGTTATTACAATTACCATAAAAATTTTGGCAGTGGGTGGGAAGAGTTTGCATATAAAGTATCAGGCACTGGAATGGTATCAGCTTTTATAAACAACACATTAGGAAAAAAAATTAAACCATGCTTTTATAAATTTGAGGGGAAAATATTTTTAACTTAGAATTATCCAGAAGCTGAGCTAACACTTAAGTCATGAGGGGTAGGACAAAAGTGTTTGTAGAACTTCAAAATTATCATGTTTTTGTTGTTTTGTTGTTTTAAATACCCAGGCATTCTTTTTCAAGAAAGTCCTGGAATGCATGCTATCTCAAAACAAGGAGGTAAATGAAGAAACAGGAAGATATTGAGAGTCCAGAATCAAGAGCTCCAAAAAAGGAGAGTAGTAAAAGTCATCCCAGCATAGTAGCTGTGCATCAGGTCCAGAAGGGACCCAGTGTAGATTCATGAGTGAGTCAGATGTTTATTAGAAAGAGACTGTTAGAAAAAGAAATAGAACTGATAAGTTATTTCCTGTCTTGGACCATTTGGAAAACATAGTGGAGAGGGCTTTAATCCATGAATCTGAGTATTATGGAAGATCCACTGTAAATAAAAAATAAGTGAATTTTTAAAAATAAACAAATATTAATTGCCAAAAAAATAACATGTACAAGACAAAAAAAAAAATCATACTGTATATCTTGGCTCAAAAGTGGACACCATTTACAGGATGATAGTAACATAAGTACTGAGGATTTATTTAACCAAATCCCTGCTGTAACTCTCCCAAAGGGGGTAGGAAGCGGTGAGGAAAATCATTATCTCCCATAGTAGGCTGTTGCTGGCTAATGTTTAACACTGAGCTAAGAAGGAAGGAAAAAATTAGTACTTAGAAATAGAGTGCCAAATAACGGAAGAAAACACTAAACAAGTTAATATCTGTTGCTGGGTAGCATGAGAGAGGTCAGGGAGAATGGAAATGTGTTATTATCAGGTTTTATAATATAACTTGAAATTTGAAATTATGTGCTTGGAATAAATGGATACAGTGATAGATTAATTGTAAAATAGTATTTTATTAAAACCTTCTGGCTCTCTCTGATGTAAGTCTCTTTCATCTCTAGAACCCTCTCATCTTAGCTAAATAGTTCATATATTAGTTTTACCACCTCTGTCTCTGACCAGCTTTTAGGCTTCAGATTCTCTCATAAATTCCCTTTTCTTTTATTTCGGGACCTGCCAAAGACCCTGTGGATTATAACAGCAGGTCTTTCCCATTAATGCTACTGGCAGAGATGCCCAAAATATTCCCGATTGATTGAAGCCTGGTTTGCTAGTCCCTCACTTTCGGAACACTAAATTCCTTTGCAAATTAAAAACAAACACAGCTGAACTATCTTATGTTTAATTTAGCCTAGCTCAGATTAATGGAACTTCAGGCTGTTTGGAACCCTGGGATAATTATAAGAATATACATATTAGCACCAAACTTTCTTCTTTAAATCATTGTCTTAAATACCACATTTATGAATTCTAAGATGGTAGGTTTTGGGAGTGGGTTTCTGCTTTGTGGGGAGTTGGGGGGATTGATAGTATAGAAATATAGAGTGGATAATAAGGAAAATGGATTGTTGTCACAAAGAAGCCCCTCTCTAAAAAATTACATCAGAATTGCTTACAAATTTTTGTCACAAATAATTACTAATTACCAACACATAGGTCACGGGCATACGTATATAATATTATTTATTTGGTGTAGCTGAAATGAACATCCTTGCCTTTTTTCCCCTTCCCACTGTATTTAACACATGGGAACGCTTTTCTAGGGTTCTAAAGCTATAGCTGCAACGTACAGCTTATTTCATGGATATGGCAATGTTTAAGACTCTGGCTGTATAACATAATTTTCCCCATGCCTTTGCGCAAAGAGAAAAACAAACACAAAACCAAAAACAGATGCCAAAGTCCCTCACCCTATTTTATCAGGCTTATAACAACATAGTCCGGGGAGCTATTACAGTCTCAAATGGCTCATGCCCATGTCACAGAATGCCTTTATAATATTTCTTTGGCCCTGCTTTTTGGACACACACACACACACACACAAACACACACACACACATTAACTCTCTTTGCTGTGGCTTTTAGGCTCTCCTGCTACAATTTCTTCCAAAATATTGCCCAGTGGAAAAGTAAACACAAGTATTTCCTCAAAGGTTATAGTATTCAAGGTTCTCCGTTATTTCTAGGGTGTCCATTTGTCCCTATTTGCCTGAGAAAGTCCCAGTTTATATGTTTTCCAGCAAATTTAAAAATAGCAATCAGGGCGCCTGGGTGGCTCAGTTGGTTAAGCGACTGCCTTCGGCTCAGGTCATGATCCTGGAGTCCCGGGATCGAGTCCCGCATCGGGCTGCCTGCTCGGCAGGGAGTCTGCTTCCCCCTCTGACCCTCCTCCCTCTCATGCTCTCTGTCTCTCATTCTCTCTCAAAAAAAAAAAAAAAAAATCTTAAAAAAAAAATTAAAAAATAAAAATAGCAATCAATTTCTCTAACAAAATTTGCCTGGTTCAGGGTTTTAGGTGTTGCATATCTAAGGAGATGGTGGATCCCAGTCAGGTCCTTAGTTTTTAAAGGATGGAATATGTAAATATCCTAGATCCCTGCAAGAGAGACAGTCCTAACAGGAGTTAGGAAAGGTAAAAATAAACAAGCAAACAAGATGGAAGATAAGTAAACATGATTCAAATACACTTGAATCAAGTGGAGCAGTAAGAAATATTAACAAATTGAATCCTGACATCTGACTTAGACAAAAGCTGTTTTCAGCCTGGTTTGAGATTGTTAGCTTGCAGCTGGAGACATCTTGTGATTGAGAACATCAGGCCTACAAACTGATGCTTTGGCTAAGCAGTCAGGAGTCTAACCTCACAGGATCTCTTATATGAGAACCGCGGTAAGAGCCAACTAACGATTCACCACTCAGACGTCTGCTTTGAGCAGAACTTGTAACCATATTGACGTCACATTCTACTTCATCAACCACAAAATATGCTGTAGGAATACAGAGAAAGGGGCAGGTCACTTACTAGAATGGAAACTTGTGATAAAGAAAAGTTTTGTGAGGAAAAAAACATTTTATCTAAATATTTAAAGAGGAGTAGAAGTTTGCCATATCAGGGAAGGAGAAGTCAAAGGCTATTTCAGACCCATCGTAATCCAGGAGTATGGCTAGACATGCAGTACACGCCCGGACCCATCAGATGAGGCTCAGGGCCCAACCAATATCACGATCTTATTCCCACAGGCAAGATTCTGTTTGTCCTAAACACTATCATACTACACTTCAGTGGCTGGCAGAAGCTGCAAGTTATCTTCTAACATGTATTTTCCCCCCTGTTCTTTAATTTAAAAGTAATGTGAGCACATGGTTTTCCAGTTTCAATCCCCATCCTCCCCTGTCACTAGCTGAAACCATGTGACTTGATTGTGTAAATGGAAGGGTTATGTTGTTAAGTGCTTCTGGGAGGTGCTTACTACCACCGTTTCTCTCTGTACTGGGAATGTGGTCTGGAGTCATAGCAGGCAGTTTGAACCATGAGAACAGGAGCCACATCCAGGGATGGTGGAACGTTGAGCTGGGTGTACCTGGAGCTAGTCTCGCAGTCCTGAATGCCCTATTCCTGTAATTATTTCAATCAAAAGAAAAATAAATACATCTCATGTTTAACTCACTGTTAGATTAGCCAAACCTAATCTTTTTTTAATTTAATTTTATTGTGTTATGGTAATCACCATACATTACATCATTAGTTTTTGATGTAGTGATCCATGATTCATTGTTTGCGTATAACACCCAGTGCTCCATGCAGAACGTGCCCTCCTTAATACCCATCACCGGGCTAACCCATCCCCCCACACCCCTCCCCTCTAGAACCCTCAGTTTGTTTCTCAGAGTCCATAGTCTCTCATGGTTCGTCTCCCCCTCTGATTCCCCCCCTTCATTTTTCCCTTCCTACTATCTTCTTTTTTTTATTTTTTAACATAAAATGTATTACTTGTTTCAGAGGTACAGGTCTGTGATTCATCAGTCTTACACAATTCACAGCGTTCACCATAGCACATACCCTCCCCACTACACTTCAGTGGCTGGCAGAAGCTGCAAGTTATCTTCTGGGTCACTTACTGGGTGACTGGGTCACTGGGTCTATCACCCAGCCACCCCATCCCTCCCACCCCCCACCACTCCAGCAACCCTCAGTTTGTTTCCTGAGATTAAGAATTCCTCATATCAGTGAGATCATATGATACATGTCTTTCTCTGATTGACTTATTTCGCTTAGCATAATGCCCTCTAGTTCCATCCACGCCATTGCAAATGGCAAGATTTCAGGGGTTTTTTTGAAGGCTGCATAATATTCCATTGTATATATGGACCACATCTTCTTTATCCATTCATCTGTTGATGGACATCTTGTAGCCACACCTAATCTTAATTGATAAACCTTCTTAAGGATTGTCATTAATTTAGGGAGATCATTGATATAAATGGCCTCACATCAGTTCCAGGTCATCTTTGAAAATTGTACCTGAAAATCAAGTCAGATTGAACTAAAAATAGTTTTAATTATGCTTTCTGTTAAATGGTTGTATTTCATAGCACATCCCTCCTCATTTTTAGGCAAGCTGAATATTCAGTTCTATTTATGATATATTTTAGGGAAAAAAAAAAACACTTAAAAGCCTTTGTGTTTAATGACACAGAAATAGCAATCACTTTTTAAAGATGTTGTGGGAGCATAGATTTTAAATCAAAACAACAATGCCATTTCGAGCTGGGATGGACAAGCCTCAGAAGGATTAGGATTTGGGTTCTAATTTGCAAACAGGGCTTGTGTTTGGATTAGGATTTGACTCCAATTTCCCTTTATGGATTTAGGTAAAGCTTTTATTAATCACTCATCCTAAAGAGTGACTTGAGTCTGTGTGGGATGGAACAATAGATATATTTTTATTTAATAAACTCAAGCAAATGAAAACTCGCCAAGTGATGTCGGCTGTTACAGCTGAGCTTTCTGCCTCTTAGATGCCCATTGCCTTTTAAGAAACTATGTCATGTTTTCAGGAGTCTAGGATTCAATTCTCAGAATTCACTTAGAGTCAATACAATGCAAATAATGTCCATGTTGAAATAATTTGGAAGAATTTGTTTTTAGATCAAAATTTTTAATGTGTGCATATGTGTGTGTATATATATTATATTATGTTATTATGCATTACATACTATGTTATTAGGTGATATTTACATTTATGTATGTGTATATAGATATAAAACTAACATGCAAAGAATTCTAGCTAAGCAGAATTCTGTGTAATAAAATGACAGTAATCGTCTAAGATAGGAATCTGTGACAATACAAATTCTCATGTAACTGCTCATTCGGATATCAGGCCATGGACAGCTGGTGCCTGAGTGCCTCGCAGCCCACTTTGGCAAACAGGGGCATGCTAAGTCTTATCTTCTGTGTATGGAGAGAAGGTAATGGTGGAGTCATGAGGTCAGAGAGGAAAAGGATGGGTAAGTCTGTCTCGGGAAGCTGGGGTTGGCAGATGGTAGGACCTAGTTTAACCTCAAATTCTCTTAGCCCGAATCTGCCTGCCTGAGAGGTGAATCCCAGCAACCATGAAGAATTCTAATGTCTGCTACTGACCAGGAACTCCCAATCAGCCCAGAACCTGGGTTCTCCCCCCAGTTTCGGCAAGGCACACAAGAAACGCTAAAAGGCACCTAATAGCCAGGAATAGAATAAAGGTTGCTCTATAGATGGAGCTCAGGAATTCGGGCAGGCCGGCTTGAGGGCCAGTCCCTGACAGTCATTTCATTAACCTCTTAATAGCGATTGACTCTTTGGACTACATTTATTGTACTTTGATGGAGTTGCACTGTATTGAGAAGAAAGGCAAACCTCTTGTGAATTACACATTGCCCATCATTTCCTGTGAGTTGTCGTAAATACGTATGCCTGAGTCCACCCCAGGAAATTCTCATTAGGGTGTCTTAATGGAAACCAGGCATCTGTATTTCAGAACTCCCCGCCCCCCAACCCAGTAAATCTGATGCCTATCCATATGTAGAACCACAAGTGCAAACTTTGGCTTTATGGGTAAATTTTGTCTTCTCAACAAGATGGAAAACTCCTTAAGTTTTAAGACCTGCCTTTCTATTTCTCTTGGTTACTCAACTGCTGTTACTAAGACAGTGCTGAGCACGTGGCGCTACTTGAATAATGTGATGCGGCGGCAACATCTTACCGATCCGGTCATCTATCCCTGAGGACCTCTCTGTCCTGGGATAGGGAAAGGAGATAGCTGTAGTTATATACAGTTATCTAGCTGTATGTCACTATGTAATCATTACTATAAAACTACAGTTACATGTTTAATTATGACGTGCATCTGTAACACTACGTATAACCTGTGTATAATTACATACAGCACAAGCCGCTCAGCTGTAGGAACCCAACCCAAAAGAACTGGACACAATGAAGACAGTTTTCCCTCAGCCGTGGAGAAGAATGGCGGCTGAGGAGCCTTGTACCCCAAGTTGTCACTGTAGAGAAAGCAATATCTCAAGCAGTATTGAACATAGAGGTGATAAGGAACTAACAGACCATATGACATTCGTAGTAGAAGTGCTCTGCAAATGGTATGGAGTGGCCTGAAAGGAGCAGAAAGACAGCAGGATGTAGCAGCAGCTAGAGCAAGAGAGATGAAAAGGTCAGGGAAAGGTGTTGAGCAAAGGCTGGGCAGCATCCCTCCTTGGGGACTAGCGATGGGGGCTGTTAATCCTGCAGTCCTGCAGGAAAACTGAATAGTGACCTTGCTCAGGACCACAAAACCGGTGAGGTCTAAGGCATGTCAGACTATGCACGTGAGCATAATTGGGGATTCTTAGAAGTATTGATGAAAGGTAACTCCCAAAATGATGGGTATTTCCTATTGGCTCATGGGTGTTGTTGAGACTTGAGATAGGAAATAATGTGTGATTGTGAATGTATTCAACAGGTAAAAATTTCTGTCCTATTAGCGACATACATTTTGTAGAATTAGTGAGTGTTTTTTTTTCCCCCCCTGAGGAGCAATGTAGAATAAAAATTGTTTCCTTTTTACTTCGTTTTGTATTAAAAGGGGACCATGGGATTAAAAATAATACTCTATACACACAAAGTGACTTCATTACATGTAAACATATTTGTTTATTCAGGTATTGGGTTTTAAAATATCTTTGTAACTGATAGGAAACTAAATACAATATAGTGAGTCCACAGCACACTCTAGTAGCTCATTCTTTAAATTGAACAAAGGGCCCAATAAGACTCTAAATACATTTCCTTCTCTATCCTATGTGGCAGATTTTCTCTGTTGTGTTTTTCCTCCATTCAAGATAAAAAGCTAAGGCCTCTCCCACTGTTGTCAGTTTGTTTTTTTGTTTAACTTCTGAACGGATCTTTAAGTATTTGGCCCTAATTTTTTTTTTTTTTGTTTCAGGTAAATCACATAGAGTTAAAATAACATGATTGGGGCGCCTGGGTGGCTCAGTCGTTAAGCGTCTGCCTTCGGCTCAGGTCATGATCCCGGGGTCCTGGGATCGAGCCCCACGGGCTCCCTGCTCAGCGGGAAGCCTGCTTCTCCCTCTCCCACTCCCCCTGCTTGTGTTCCCTCTCTCGCTGTCTCTCTCTCTGTCAAATAAATAAATAAATAAAATCTTAAAAAAAAAACATGGTTGTTAATTGCAAATAATCGCATCAGTGATTGTCTCTTTTTCCCTTTCCTTTCTTTTCTTATTTATTCCCACCCATACACATTTAGTAAAACCTCTGAATGCGGAAGAGGAACTATCTTATTAGATGCTGTTATTAGAGGAAAAATGCCAATGTGGACTTTTGATTAAAAATATTTGCAGCTCTGTTTTCTTGGCCAGATAACATAATCATAGTGTACAGTTTTTTTGTTTTTTTTTTTCTCCACTTGATAGTTTCTGAACAAAGTCATTGTGGTTGCTAAGAGTACGGACTTGGGAGCCAGACCTCCTGGATTCAAACTCTGGCTTTGCCACTCAAGCTGTGTGACCTTGAACAACTTGTTTAACTTCCCTGGGCCTCAGTCTTGTCATCTCTGAAATGAAGATTTTTGATGACGCTCCTCTCATGAGGCTGTCAGGGGGGTAAAACACGCTAATATTTGTCAAGTGATTGTAGCCGTGCCTGAAATAAAGTGTTATATGCATGTTCAATTCAAGTGTCACAGGCTTGAATAAGGGATAGGTGTCGCAAAATCATCATAGAAAATATGTATCTTGATCTCTGCCCTCAGTTCCTGGCACAGGGCTCTTAAATTCCTTGGAATTACTTGGGTGATTAGATCGTCTTTTGTTCCAAGGAGATATTGCCTGGTGGGCTCCTGCGTAGGGGCTGAATGAGGGCAGTCCCTGGAAAGACCACACTGTGATTAGCAGCTTGCAACTTCCAGGGCACCTGGGTGGTACAGTCAGTTAAGCGGCCAACTCTTGATTTCGGCTCAGGTCATGATCTCAGGGGCCTGGGATAAGCCCCACTCTGTGCTCAGTGGAGAGTCTGCTTCATGATTCTCTCTCCCTCTCTGTCCCTGCCTTGCTCACTGTCTTTCTCAAATAAATTAAATCTTAAAAAAAAAAAAAAAAAAAAAAGGAGATTGGAACTTCTAGCCCCACACCTTATTCTCCAGGAAGGTGAGAGGGGCTGGAAATTGCATTAATAATCTATCATGCCTACTTGATGAGACCTCCATAAAAACCTCAAAAGCACAAGTTTCGGGGAGTTTCCAGACTGCTGAATATGTAGAAGGGCTGCGAGGGTGGCACACTGTGGAAACCCTGCACCCCTTTCCTATGCCTTGACCTCTGCATCTCTTCCTTCTGGATGTTCATCTGAATCCTCTGTCATATCCTTTAATAATAAACCAGTAAAGATAAGTAAGTGTTTTCCTGAGCTCTGTGAGCCACTCTAGTGGATTATCAAACTCAAGGTAGAGGTCTCGAGAACCCTGATTTATAGCCAGTAGGTCCAGAAGCACAGGTGACAACCTGGGACCTGCAGTTGGCATCTGAAATGGGGGGAGAGAGGGTCTTCTTGTAGGACGTACTTAACCTTAACCTTATCCTGTGGGATCTGATGGTATCTCCGGGTAGACAGTGCTGGAACTGAGTTAAATTGTAGGGCACCCAGCTGGGGTCTGAGAATTGCTTGATGTGGGGGAAAAAACCCAAATATCTGGTGTTAGAAGTCTTGTAAGTAGATGAGGAAAGGAGAAGTGCAGGGAGTGGTTTATCAATACAAACGCTATATAATTTTAGATAAAGTGTACTTCCCACATGCTTTTCATAACATTATTTGAAACAGTGCATTATTCCATAGCTATAATTATTCATTTCATTCCCCAAGATTCAGAACTTCCAATAATGTGATATTATAAGCAACACTAGGATAACATGTATGTAAATAAATATTTTACATATTTGTCATACTTACCATAGGGTCAGTTTCTATATGTGAGATTTATAGTCACAGCTTACACATTCATAAGGCTTCAGATGCCACCAATAGGTTGTGGCAATTGGACTTCCCCTGGTAGTTTACAAGAGAATATCTGCTTGTACCCACTTGCTCACTAACACTGGGAATCATCTCTTCTTTTTAACTCTGAATTTTGAAATAAACTTAGAATCACATATACTTGAAAAATCAGTACAGACAAGCTTGTGTACTCTCCACCCATAACTCTTATTAGATACATTCTTTGGCATTTTATACCAGCAGTTGAATACTAATTCTCCCTAACTTGATGCACATGTTAGCCAAGTGATAAAGAAAATATCATTTATTAAAATTCACATAATTGTACTAAATGTTTCAGGTCCTAAAACTTACTTCCAAACCTCAAACTGCCCGTGAACCTGGAACACCATGTTGTTGTATAAAAGCCAGTTTTCAGACCACAGAGTGGAAATGAAAGACAATTACGTGATCACATTTGTAATGTTGTGTTCAGTTCTGGAAAGCACACTAGAGAGGAAATATTGAAATCCTGAAGAAGGTGTATAAGGGAAGAACTATATTAGAGACAGATGAAACAGAGATGATCATAGGAGAAAAATAAAAACTGGAGGAGACAATAACTTATTCCTAACAGTTATCATAAAATGATATTGGCAGAAGGACTATAGTGCATTTGCATAGATAATTATAGCCAATATGAAAGTTATTCTAGGCATATTGTTATTTCATATATAAATAAAATGTTCATTGTTATTTTGCATAACAGAGAGAACACTCCATTGAACAGAGGAATGTATACTCCATTGTATAAAGAGGAATAATAGCATCTAGCTCATAACAATTATGTTCATCACCTAATGCAGGGCCCAGTGTGCAGCTAATACTCAGTAAATAACAGCGATGTTATTTTATTATTTTTATTCTCATCATTCTTCTTATTATTATAGTGATGGATTTACTGCTTTGGGAAATATTAGATCCATGAGCTTTTTAAAAAAGATTTCAGGACTGGGGAGAGAATGTTAATAGGAGGTGGGAGGTTAGGCTGCATCAACATATTTCCTTCCAGATCTTTGATTCAATTATTATAATTATGGTTTTATTTATATTCCATGAGATTATCATAGAAAAGTTTTAAAATTAATCTAAGTCAGCTTTTCCTTAGACCTCCCTTCTCCTTTTGCCACTCTCTGGACAGAGGAGCAGCTAACCCAAAGAGAAATGATACCAAAAAGGGGCAAGAGATGAAAGAAGAAACAAAGAGATTGGGTAATCCAAAAACTAATGAATGGCTTCCTGAGAAGTCCAGGAATAATTCTGCTTTAGGGCAGAAAAAAAAAAAAAAGACCAGGAATTATTTCGATGTTTTAATTTGACTGTGAAGGAATCATGCTGGACCAAACACATAATAATGTGTTTCTAATGCTCTTTCTTACCTTTGTGGAGCCATCTTTCCTATTTTCCAACTTCCACATGGGTAGTCATAGTCACCCTCGCTGTCTGGGATCTGACTCTAATCAATTCATCTTGGCACCAATGGAGTCCTAAAACTGTGTCTCATCTCCCCTGATAAATTACCTGTATTCAGTACTGTACTGAGATGGAACAACATTCCAATGAACTCTTGTTATGCCAATTCAAGTTTAATATGTCGCAACTCAAGAATAATAAGAGTTCATTTGAACAAGCTCTTTCAATCATATACCAAAATAAATATCAATAATGGAAATTCCAAGCAAGAATGGGGACTGGGAGATAATATTGGAGGTGTGTCTTAATGCTAGACATAAAACAATGTGTTTATTAGAGGAAAGAAAATTGACTTGGGGACTATGGCACGTTATGTTAAGAATAAAACTCAGTGAAGTACTGTTGTGGACAAATAATTATTGAGTAGCCCCAGTACAGGAGTATTTAGTAGGCTATTGGCACAGGCCAGATCTATAGTCAGAGTTTGTCTTTTTCTCAATTGGTGCTGGGTGTTTTTCCACTGTTCTAGTTCTTCTGTGGATCTTTAGGACTTCATATATTGATGCTTTCCACTTTAGACCAAAGTCTAAATGTCATGAGGGATCAATTTTGAATCTTCGTCAGTCTGACGAAGACTTGATATGGTATCTGAATAATGGGAATATGTCTGGAAAAGTACTGGACCTGAACTTTGTGGAAATCAAGACCTTATAGTTTGGATAGTCTCAACTGCACACTCCTTAGAAGTTATCCTATGTAGAATTGATAACTGAAGTCCTACCAATACTTCTTGATAAAGATAAGCAGATGTCTATGCTTAATTTAGTGCTTTGGGGGTCAGGGAAGGATAAAGCTGTTATACATAATTTCTCATCATTTTCTGATTTAATTAACTTCACTGTGATACTCAATTTCAGGACTGAGTCTCTTTCCATCAGTGATATAAAGATCTCTTTTTAAACTAATTTTCTAATGCTTTAATACAGAAGTAACAATGTAGGAATGTATAACCAATTGCCTAAAGTTATTTCAAAATGTAATTTCACCCAAGAACAATGAAATGGGGTAAGCTTGACTAATGAATAAATATAACAGAACAAAAGATCACCATACTGATAATTAAGTTTAATAAATTATTCCAAAAGAAAGGCCCAGGAGAATTAACAGAATAAAGCTATTTTTTTTTAGATTGTAAAAATGAGTTTCCCTAATTTTTATGCAATCAGTTGCTAAGTGCAGAAGAAAGAGTAAAAAAAAAAAACAAACAAAAAAAAACTACATCAGAGGTTATAATGTTTATAACAGAGCACATATTCAACAGACTGATAAGCATAAGAATTTATTGCCATGAGATTCAGATTCCTTGGAGAAGACTTGGATGGCCGTTGACCATACATGTTCATTGGGTCTGTAAGGCTGCACAAAACGGAGGATACTTCCCAGAGCCAAATTGATATTCCACGCATGATCAAAAGAGGGAAGACTATAATGCAGACATGCAAGAACCTGCGTTCGCCTATGGCAGCCCCTAGATGATCACAGCGTGCCTTTTCATGGATCTTGCAATCTGGAAAGTGTCAAGGGTTGCCCAGATACTCTGAGACCAGCATTTAGATTCCAAGAGGGAATGAACAAGTAAAAATGTTATTTATTGATGGGTTTGCAAAAATCCTCACCTCTCAATTAAGCAAACTTTTGGTTTTAATAAAGAAGCAAGGATCTTTAAAAAAAAAAAAAAAAGAATTTCAAGCAATTAAAATCTGTGATGGGGGTGGGTCTTTCTCTGAAACTATCAAAGGTATTTGGAGTTGGAACTTTCTAATAGGTAATTATAATTTCTTATAGCTGGGTAAGTTGACAGGTGGGTTGGAAGAGTTAGCATGAATCTCTTACATGGAGTAAGACAATTGCAGTCAGGTGGGACTGAGGCACCAACGGCCTCCCTTCACTCACGACTCTGTACCCCAACAACTTGATCAAAACTCAAAGTTTTCATGAATTTTGGAAGTGAAACAAGGATGAATGCCACTGTAATAATTGTTATAAGAGAATTTCCAAAGAAAGTAGAAAAAACTTTAGTATATGCCCTGGGATTTGTTGTCTTTTGGCCATCGCCATCCTATGGTCTTGTCTAGAGTCAGATCAGTTCCTCTTTATTTTCATTTATTTTTCGTAAGAGTTTAAAGCCATCTTTCTCTGGTTGTGTAGTGCCATGTGATGTGGTTAAGCAGTGTAATTTTCTTACAAATGTCATGCCTGCCTTCCATTCAAGTCAATTTGTACAGCAAAGCAGATGCATAGAAGCTTGCCTGCCTACTTTGAACATCCTTACTCAAAATTCTTGCCAGGAGACATAAACTGCTATACCCTATGGATCAGTTCTGATGAGGAAATTCAATGACTGCCTGAAGAATTGTAAACCTACATGTCTAAGTCAGTGTTCGATGCTATGACAAAGTAAAACGGTATTTAAAATAATTTGTTATTTTTAATAAAGTACTGAAACTTGCAAGTTATTTTTTTAACAGAATTTGGAGGGTTTGTCAAGCTAAACAATTGGAGAGGACACTCATCAACATCATTGAGTTGTTATTTTCCCTTTAGAACTGGTTTTGCTCAGTTACATTATGTCATCAGTCTAACTAGAGAGAACAAGAATAAGACACATCTATTAAAGATGTACTACCTTATTTACTGAAAATTTTGTCAAAGACATCACACCATATTCTTTTTATGAGAACCCAGGGGAACAATGTTTTTAAGGTATCAATATCAAGAAAACATGTGCTTCTCCTCGTTTTCTGGTTTGTTCTAATAAGATTATAAATAACTGCATTGACTGAATGGAAAATGTGAATTAAAGCCTTGGTCTCTTATTTAACATTTTATTATGGAAAATTTCAAATATATGCAAGATAAACTGGATAGTGTGTTGCACCCCCATGCATTCATCATTAAACTTCAATAATTATCCAGTCTTTGGCTTTTGTTTCATCTGAATGATCTCCCACTCTCCACAATTATCATTATAATGACAATTATTTTATTTAATATATACATACCTTACACTTCATGAATATCACCGTGTAACCCAAAGCTTTATCATGATAAAGAACATTTCCATCTCCCTTACCAGTCCATCACATTTAATGACTGAATAGGTACTTTTGACATTTATCATTTTTTTTAGAGAGGTGGGGGAGGGGCAGAAGGAGAAGAAGAGAGAATCTCAGGCAGGCAGACACCCCACACGGAGCTGGACATAGGGCTCGATCTTATAATCCTGAGCTCATGACAACCCTGAGCTCATGATGTGGGCTGAAATCAAGAATCAGATGCTTAACTGACCACCCAGGTGCCCTTCTCCTTTTGACATTTAAATCTGTTTTACTCACTTCTTCCCTCATCCACTTTCTTAGTTCTTTTACCCAGATACCATCTACTTATTTTTACCTTTTTATATTATGCATATATATTTAAACTATTTTTTTGGAGTATAGTGGTTAAATAAATTCAAGAAAAAGGGAATTGTCAATGGGTTATTAACAAATGGAAGAAAGTTGACATATCTTTAAAAGAAAGGGTTATTTCTAAAAAAAAAAAAGTAAAAGAAAAAGTTATTTCTTAAACACGTCTGAAAGTTCTATAATAAAAATGAATATGTAGAAGAAATGTAGGCACATATTCTTCCAGGAAAGCTATTAAGAATTTATGGAATTATGATGTAAAGGCATGTTACTACTTTCAAAATAAATTTAAACTTAATTTAATAAGCAGACCCAATTTAATGACCTTTAGAAGAAAATAAATGTCTAGAATTATGTCTTTTTATATAACCAGCCTATGCTAGAACCCTTTACTTTCATTTTTAGTGGTTTACCCTTTGATCTCAAAATCTGTATTTGGTATGATAGGCTACATCCTTTCATGACAAGGCTTATTGCTTATGATTAGTTAATACTTTTTAACTAAGGTAATGCATTACTTTGATTCACTAATTTTAATGACTTTATTTACAAAACTTCAACATGATCTCTTCATAATGTAACTTTAAGATGTCTAGGTCGGAATAAAAATTGCTTCTTAAAATGTGCTTCCATAAAATATTTGGTTATATGGATTAATAATAATGATGAAAACAAAAACAAAAGTAGCCTATATAGTAATTGTCATGTACCAGCTGTATTCTAATTGTTTGAAATATAATTTATTAAGTCCTCATAAGAGCTTGTTGAGATATATGCAATTATCATCCCCATTTTATAATTGAGAGAATTCCCTAGGCAGCTCAGAGGTTAAGCATTTAATCTCTGGAAACTGACAGCATGGGGTTGAGCCTCAGCACTAACACTTGTTAGCCATATGACCTTAGTCAAGTGCTTTTGTTGTCCAATGCTATGGAACTGTCAAAACTAAGTAAGTTACATGAACTCTCTTTCTTTTTCCTCCCCTCCCCCCGCCATAGTGTTTCTTTCTCCAGGGATTCTCCATGTAGCTTGGGCTTCATAAAGCAAGGTGATCCTAGGCTATTCACACATTTATGTCTTATGACATAGATTTACATAAGCCTCACAACACTATCTTTCTTAGTCATTAATATTTGGCATCCTGGGCATGCATGCAGTATCTAACCTCCTTAATTAACTTTGTATTATTTTTTTTTCTAAATCCACTATTTTAAGAAACCATTTTCTGAAAGGTAAACTTTTTGTTTTGATTCTTTGAATGACGAATACCTACTACTTTAATGCTCATATATCCAAAGGTAACATCTTTTCTGATGACTCTTATGAGTACATAGTCTCTGTCGTACCAACCCATATAAGTTAAACAGTACAGAAACGTATTTACTTACAAATTAATTAAAGAGACAAATGTTATAGATGACTGAAAATAAAATAGCAAAATATAAAACAAACAGACGCTGAAAGAACTTCATTAAAATAATAAGAACATTTCAGAGCTTTTTCTAATGGGGTAAGTGATTAAAAATATCTCAGGATTGGAAAAAAAAATTAGGTTAGGTGCAGCCGCCTCCACATGGACCACAAGAAAATTAAATCAGGGACACTACAGCTCGGTTTTCTGGGCATTGGGTGTTTCTTGGATATTAAAGTTAAAGTGAAAAAACAAGGATATGAAGGAGAAAACTTTTATAAAAACTGGGAGGGCAAATATGGGGTTATTTTCATTCCACATTGGGCCATGAGGTAACTTGATGGGTTATGTGGACATCAGCCATTGAAAGGACACCGTGCTATCACCAGGAAAGGACAAGGTTATCCCACTTGTTAACTCCTCCCCAACCCATGCTGCTTTTATATTGTCAACACTTTTATTCTATATCTGCAGAGTCTGTAGGACGTCAGGGTGAGTGGTATGGGAACCACTAATTTTCTTTAACAACAACTTAAAACAGCTTATGACAAACCTCAGCTTCTGCCTCTGCGTTTAATCAAGGGACTCCTAAAGGGATATTTGTCATCCTTTTTATCTTCTTTATCCATACTTTGAAAGACAGGGCCAACTCAACCCCTCTTTTCCTTCCTTCTTCTTTCTAGCTCTGCATCACTGAGTGTAGTAAAGGCCAACTCCTCATCCTGCCCCTCAGTCCCCCATCTGATCCTAATGGTCTTTGGAACACTCCCGTCTGTTGTCTATCAACAGTCTTCCAACAGTAAATCATCTCTTCTTTTTTTAAAAATATTTTATTTATTTATTTAATTGACAGAGAGAGACAGCGAGAGAGGGAGCACAAGCAGGGGGAGTGGGAGAGGGAGAAGCAGGCTTCCCTCGGAGTGGGGAGCCGATGCGGGGCTCGATCCCAGGACCCTGGGATCATGACCTGAGCCGAAGGCAGTCGCTGAAGGACTGTGTCACCCAGGCTCCCCAATCATCTATTCTTAACTTATACTTAAGAAAAACACAGTAAGATATTATCTTCCTTTTTTTTCTTTATTCAAGTGTAAATTATATTAATTTAGTGTTGTTTTTAGTAACACTGCAGCAAAGTCAACCCTACTCAAAAGTTTATAGGAGTTTGCTTACATAGCAGGAGTACTGCCACATGACCCCACCCTCACCTTAGTACCCACCGTTAAAAGATAAACTGAGACATTTTAAAAATTTGAAGAGTTTATCTGAGCAAAAATCTATTCCAGTCGGGTAGCGCCCAAACCAGAAATGGTTAGGTGTTCTCCACCGACAGGAGTCAGAGAAAGGCTTATCTAGGGAAGGTGTGGAAGCACAGAAAGGAAATTATTTGATTGGCTATAGTTTAAAGCCTCGTTAGCTCTTTGTGATTGGTGGTCCCAGGTTTTGATTTCATAACCTTGAGGCATTTACTGGCTTAGATTTTGCTTTGCTTACATACCCCGCTGCAACATCAGAGCCACCTCAGCCCAACTGCCTCCTTATTTAATCAATTTAACACAACTCTACTATTTCTTACTTTGAGGTTCCTAAAAACAATTAGTGCAATTTCACCAGAAGTTTCCTGTTAAAATGCCAATTGTTAGCTGGGAATAAAAGTGGGAAATTTAAGAGGATCTTCCCTAACATATATATTAGTGCAAAACAGTTTACTTTTTCAAAAGGCTAATAAAAAGATCATACATAGAAGGTTTCTACCTTGGGGGTGCATAGTGAAGATAGGATTACAAACAAAAGGTAACCTCTATGTTCAATGTTCACTAGCCTATGGATACAAAATAGGTCAAAAATTGGCCAGTGGCCAAATTACAAGGGCTAGCAGTTCCCTCTGCTTGGCTGCAAACCTCAATATGTCCTTCACCAACAGACCACAAGGGGGTGCCTCCTTGGCACTCACAGGAGTTCAAGCAAGCACTCTACCACCTTCAGCCGCTCTGTACCCTGAACAGCATTCTTGGAAGTCTCTTCTACATTCAGCTTCCCCCCCCGCCGGTTTTTTTTTTTTTTTTTTTTTTCCATGTCATCTAGCCCTGTGTTAGTGAGAAGTATTCCTTCAATTCCACTGGGCCATGCAAGACACAGAGCATTCTGGTAGATAGTCAGCTCATGGCTAAGAGGGAATGTGCCAATCTTCTGGGTACCCACACTCAGAGTGGCATTGCTGCTTAAGTCTGATTTTTCTTACATCACACACAGAGCCATTTTATCCTCAGGGTACCTGTGTGTACCTAAATTAACTTGGAATTGGGGAAATTCTAGAATTGCTGTCCTGCTGATCTCAGAACTATTTAAACTCTCTTTTGCCTGGCTTTTCCTTTTTCCTTTGTGATGCATTTTCGCTTGCAGACCCAGTAGTGCCTTGCAGAACTTTAGCTTTTATTGGCAGCTAGTCTCTCTTCTACAAATTTTATGTATCTGAACTTGGATTGAAGACACGGTACAATTTATTTTCTCCCTGTAGGAGGCTCCATGGAAATCATAGAAAGTAGTGGATGTGGACAGATACTTGGTTTTGAAAGAAAAGATGTTGGCTAAATTTACATGACTATTTGAGACCAGGTGGCACCCCATTTCCATAACCAATGGAATGGTCTTTAGAGATGCAGTCTTATAAATAAAGAAAATGACACTAGAGCAGCCAAATATTTTTTTAAATTTCATATACATCTGCTGATGACAGTGTCCAATGTCATCTCCATTCTGCTTGATCCCTTGGAATACATAAATTCACATGAAGGGTAGACAGTAAAAAAGGAACAAGACAGAGAAGAGAAGGGGTGTGCAAGTTAGTGTTTACAAAAGGGCCAGCATTTGATTGTGAGCTTAGCTTCTTGAAAATGGGAGGGGAAAGCAGCAAATGGAAGAAAAATCGTCACTACTTCAGACCTTTAAAAAAGATGTCCATTAACATAAGTATGTCAAGGACACAAAATAGAAAGTTTTTTATTAAAAAAATTATGAGTAGATGATTGTAGGCACAATAAAAGAATCACTGCTACTTTAAAACATAGCTTTTAATTCAAATGGTGCCGTATCAAGATATAATTAAGGCCAAAGTCTAGCTCCCATGGTACATATGTCAGAAATTTCACTCCAAAGAATGGAGAAGGCGTTTTGGACAAAGCTTATCCTTATAGCACCTTTCTATGTTTATTTCAGTCTTTTCTTTCTCCATTTTTCCTATACTTTTTGCTTATCGCTGAGCCTGTGTCCATGTACTAAATAAGCAATTGTGCTTCACTGACACTTCAAAATGTTCCACACAAAGGAAAAGACGAACAGCATAAGATCGTGGTCCCTATGTTCTTTTTGACAGAAAGGATGAGAAATGACACTCAAAAACATAATTTCACAATAAAATGTTGACAAAGCAAGGCCTTTCCCACGTTATACAGCCTACGTTCCTGCCAATAACAGTTGCTGAGATCAACAAGAAAGGGATTAAGTGAGCATTTGCTTAAAGGTGTTTTCATATAATAGTAGTGCCACCTGACTGAAAATACTGGGCCACTTGAGTGAAAATCGCTTCTCCACTGCCATAAATTGTGAATTTATGTAATCAAATGGAATTGCATTAATTCTTTGTAATTGGTAGACAATATGCTCATGTGTTATGAACTGAAAAATAACATCAATACATTTATGGAGCTGGAGGTCTTTTTTTTTTTACTTCCTAATGAAATTAATTACATATAACAATTTTATTGAGTTTTATTCTTCCATTTTTTCCTTACTTATTGAATCTTTTATAATTTATAAAGTAAATTATAATTCATGAATATCTGATTTGAAAATCAACTGAAATCACTAAGGAAGGGAAATAAATATGTGTAAATCCTTATTCAGACATTATTTGTATGCACATTTATAAACATGACTGTTTATATATAGTGTGCTAAATGTCTATGTACAAATAAAAACGCAAGAATGGATACAATTATATGGCTATCAGCCAGTAAAACATGCAGTGCGCATTATACTTTGTGGAATATATTTTGCCTGGATGAGTTGAAACAGATTGTATAATAAAATGAACATGGCAAAAGTGGGTTTTAAGTCAGGAAACAGAACAGTAAAGCAATTTCCTGAGTTATTTAAATGCTTTCAGTGAGAAATGTCATTACATACTTGAGTTACACTGGCATATAATTACATGAGCATCACAAATAACAATGTCTTACTAAGAAAAACAGAAGTTATTATAGAAAAATTATTTCCCTTCATGAATCTTCCTTTTAAGCTCAGGTAAATACACACAAAGAGGATTTGCATGTTTTCAAAATTAATTCCAGTCATTAAACCATCAATTATTATGATTTTTAAAAGTTTGTTTCTAATTACATTTTTAAAAATCTTCCTTAGTCTTAGTAATACTGTGTGTTAAATGTGAAATAGCAATAATTATTTACTGAGAGTTAAATTCAAGTAATATTTTTATTCAAAATTATTATAATTACAGAGAAGGCAGTAAAACAATAGGTTACATTTAAAAAAAATATCTATTGATTTTTGTATTAAAATTAGATATTTGCTAGAATTCCAAGATATTTATTCTATAGTTATAAATAATTTAGAATGTAAAAAATCACAAGTGACCATTTCTCCCACTTTAATGATGATGAAGATCCAGATTCTACAAAATCATAACATTGAGTTTGTAAGGAGCCGAGGTCACAAGGTAATTAGATAAAGTGAATTTTTAAGTGTGACAAGACAACTGAGTAGAGCAGGATATATGAAGTGTTTTACCCTTTAGTAGAGTATCGGAGGAACTGAAGGTAATTATAAAAGTGGATAAGAAGAAAAGAACTGATATTTTGGGGCACCTTGGTGGCTCAGTCGTTAAGCATCTGACTTTGGCTCAGGTCATGGTCCAAATGACCTACTATTTTCCACTGGTTTTCACTGGTGATTACAAGAAAGGCTGTGAGTAAGGCAAAGACAGGAGAAAGCTCCCCTCAGTGGTGCACAGAAGGTGTTTTGTTTTTTTTTTTTTTTTCATATGAAGCAAAAATTATTTGGTACTAGAAAAGTGAAAGGATGCCGCTTCCAAAACAAGATTCATTGCTTTTGGGCAAGTAGTAGAAATACAAGCCATCTAGGGGTGCCTGGGTGGCTCAGTTGGTTAAGCGTCCAACTCTTGGTTTTGGCACAGGTCATGCTCTCAAGCTGAGCACGAAGTCTGCTTGGGATTCTCTGCCTCTCCCTCTCTCTCTGCCACCCTCCTCCCCCCACCCTTTATGCACTTGTGCACTCTCTCTCTCTCAAATAAATAAATAAATAAAACCTTAAAAAAAAAAAGAAATACAAGTCATCTGCTCCTGGGGGACAGGAAGAAAGCCTTTCAGCCCCTCACTTGCATGCAAAAGTTGGCTGCTGCTGCAAAGAGACAGGAGAAAACGCCGTCTGCCCCTGGAGGAAAGGCAGAAAATCCATGTGAGACAGGACCTTCCACCAATACAAAATACGTATCTGACACTGCAAAGCCAAAGGTGGGGGTGGGGGGGGAACACAATAGGACACAAGTTTGTACCAGGTATAGAGCAGAGCCTAGCTGCCACTGGGGAGGCAGGAGCATAGGCAACAAGAATGCTGAGAAAACGCCACCACTGAGACTGGAACTGGAGCAAGAGAAGCCTGACTCTTACCTGACCATGAACCTGACACAGAGTAATAAGCAACATCAGTAGATCACCAGGGAGGGGGAAGAGTAAGGAGAGACTCTCTCCATGTGCAGGGCCTGCTGAAAGCTGAGGATGGAGCATGGGGCAGACGAACTGAGAAAATGCCCTTTATGCCCATATGAAGCACAAGGTAGTGCAAGCCCACCACTGAAATGTACCATCAGTAATTATAGCCACAATAAAACTCAAACCCAGCTCAGCTACTGATTAGATTGGCTTGGACCCCCACAAAATGCCTGACAGAAGAAGAGATATGCCCATTTCTGGATATAAATGGTATTTATCTCTGCCTCTAATGTTCAGTTACACCCAACATGTAGCATTCAATCAAAGAATGTACTCTTGACCCTTGGGCAATGCAAGGGTCGACCCCTTTGCAGTTGAAAATCTGCATGTCACTTTTTACTTCCCCAGACTTAACAACTAATGGCCTACTGTTGATCAGAAACCCTACTGATAACATAAACAGATGATTAACACATATTTTTTATGTTACAGGTATTATATATTGTATTCTTACAATAAAATAGGCTAGAGAAAAGAAAATGTTAAGAAAATCATAAGGAAGAAAAATACATCTACAGTACTGTATTTATTGAAAAACAAGTCTGCATATAAGTAGACCCATGCAGTTCAAATTTGTGTTGTTCAAGGGTCAACTGTATTATGAGAGGCACAAAACAACATAACAAAAATGATCTATTGTCAAGAGAAAAAAATGGTCAACAGAAAGAAACAGACATGGCTCAGAAATTAGAACTATCAGAGAAATACTTTTAAATGACTATGATAAATGTGTTAAAAATTTCTTTTTAAGATTTATTTATTTCAGAGAGAGAGGAGTGCGAGCAAGGGGGGAGGAGAACAGGGAGAGGGAGAAGCAAACTCTGCTTCATTGGGCACAGACCTGATGCAGGGATTAATCCCAGGATTCTGAGATCATGACCTGAGCAGAAATGAAGAGTCCAACGCTTAACCGACTAAGCCACCCAGGCACCCCAAATGTGTCAAAGATTTTACTGGGAAAGGTGACCAACAAGTATGAGCTGTGATAAAATTCAGTAAAGAAATGAAATGAAAGCTTGAAAAAAAGATGAAATAGAAATGCTAAAACAAAACAAAACATGGTATCAGAGATGAAAAATCACTGCAATGGAGTTTTAAAAGCAGACTAGCTATAGCAGAAGAAACAGCACACAGAACTATATAAACTGAAACTGAGAGAAAAAAATAAAAAACAGAAACATGTTTTCTATATCCATAGGATAAATATAAAACAGTCTAAAATATACCGATAGCTGGACTTCTGGTAGGAGAAGAAATTAAGTAACAGGTCAAAGGAAGTGTTTTAAATAATGTCTGATGATTTTCCAAAATTAATTTAAGAAGAAAAAAACACAGATTCAAGAATCTCAGAGAACTCAAGCAGTAAGAATACGAAGAGAAACTATGCTAAAATCCAATGGAAATAGAAAATCTTTAAAGAAAAAAAATGTTTATAAAGAAGTAAAGTTAACATCATCAGACATCTCATCAAAAAATAGGTGACATCTTGAATGTAGTAAAAGAAAAAAATAAAGTGACATCTTTAAATAATGAACTATAAAATTGGCAAACTACAATTGTATACTGAGAAAATAAACCTTTCAGAAATGAAGACAAAATAAAGATTTTTCAGGAATACAGAAACAGTTCATTAGCTGGCATCAGATAGGAACTACAAGAATTGTTCAAATGTTTTTCAGACAAAAAGAATATGATAGATGGAAATTGGATCTAAACATAGAAATTAAAAAATCAAACGTGGGAAATATAAAAAAATTTTCTTTAATATTTTAAAAAGATAGCTCTATGAAGAAAAATAGAACAGTGTATTTCATAAACGTAGAATTTATAAGCAAGTAGAAATAAAATGTACAGGGAAAAAAGCACAGAGGATTGAATGGGCAGTGGAATGTATACTATTGCAAGTGACATTTATAACTGAGATAAAGTAAAGATGGACTGTAATTGGTAAAGAAAGTTTTTAATTGGTGCAACTAAAAAGTCAGTAGTGATAAAAAAAAAAAAGGAAACAAAAATTACTGTATTGACATCCAGTTTCAGCTCTGATGTGTAAAGAACCTGAAATAATCACCTCCATCTTTTTGACAAAAAAAAAAAAAAAGGCTGTACAACCAGAAATTCAGTAACTTGTCTCAGACTCCCCAGAGAAAGGAAAATGCAGGGCAAACTGCCACCCCAAAATCTGAAGATAAGGTTAAGTCCATAGTGTCACAACCAAGGTTTGCTTATCTAGGGCACAGGACGTTGAGATACATAAATAGCAATTTTGACGAAAAGCTGGTGGCTGAGTGTGCACTATTGGGAAAGCAAGAAACTCCTGGGGCAGCAATCTCATAGGTCCCCACTCTTTAGTGTGTCTTATGTCCAGGAACCTCACTGGATTCCAATCCTGAAGATCTGAGAAATATCCCCTCAGTGGTCAGACAGATGAAGGGGAAAAGCTATCCTTGTCAAATGAGACAAATGAGCAAGGAAGACAAAAAAAATCTCCATCCAATATTGGAAAGGATAAAGAGAATTTTACCATAGTTTCTACAGACAGTAAAAATGCTAAGAAGGGAATATTATGAACAATTTATATTCATAAATTTGACTTAGATTAAATGGAAAAATGTCTGAAAATTAAAAATCTGTCAAAGTTCAATGAAAAAGAAATAAATAAACTGAGTAGTTCAATATCAGTTAAAGCAGTTGAATAGACCAATTGAATTTTTAACTTAAAACTTTCTCACAAAGAAAACCCTAGTCCCAGATGGCTTCACTAGTGAATTCTACCAAATATTTAAGAAAAAATTCTACAAAGACTCTTCCAGAAAACAGAGGTGTAAGTGATATTTACCAATTCATTTTATGAGGCTAGTTTTTACTTTGAAATCAAACTGAAGATATTACAAGAAAAGAAAACTACAGACCAATATCCTTTGTAAATATGGAAACAAAAATCCTTGGCAAATATTAACACAGTCCATAAAGTGGAATTTATTCTAAGAATAAAAGGCTGATTCAAAAGTCATAAATCAATCAATGTAAATTATTATGTTAACACATAAATAAGGATAACATGTTAATATGAAAAGATTCAGAAAAAAACATTTGAGAAAACTAAGCAGCCATGCAAGACAAAAAAAAAAAGAAAGAAAGAAAGAAAAAACACAAAACTGTCAGCAAACTAGAAATTGGAGAAAAATTTCTCAAGTTGATATACAACCTATAGCTTATACTTGGTAAGAAATGGCTGAATTGTTTTCCCTTAAGATCAGAAACAAGCTAAGAACGTCTGGTCTCACCACTTCCATTCAACATTTTATTCCAAGTCTTAGAAAGTGCTATAATGCAAGAAAAAGAAATAAAAGTCAAATAGATTGAATAGAAGTAAAACTGCCTTTAATGGAAGGCAACATGATTTCATTAGTAAATGATCCCAGGGAGTCTAAAAGTAAACTTCTAGAACTAATAAGTGACTTTAGCAAGGTTGTAGGATACAATGTAAAAACTCAGTTGCATTTTTAAATATTAGCAAGGAGCAATTGGAATTGAAAATTTTAAATCTCATTTACAATACCGTCGAAAATTATGCAAATCATCTGGTATAACATTAACAAACTGTGTGAAAGACCAATACATGAAAACTAAAAAATATTGCTGAGAGAAACTAATGAAGATTTAATTAATTGAGAAATATGTTTGTAGGTTGGAAGATTCAGTAGTGTTATCCTCTGAGTTGACCTATAGATTCAATGTAATTCTAATCAGACATGATTTCACTTATGTAAATAATTAAATCAAGTTATATTTTTAGAAGTTGGTGGTGTAAGTCAGGATAATTTTTAGTCTGGTTATAGTGATCAAAATAAGACACAAGGCAGGCACTAAGCTGCTGGTAATGTTCTTTCTTTTGATCTATTGCTGTTTACAGGAGTGTGTTTGCTTGATGAAAATTCATCAAGTTGGATAATTAAGATACACTCTTATTTCTCTATGTATATTATTTTTTTAAAAAAACTGTCTTCAAAAATGAAAAAAGGAAAAAGAAGACTGGTGGTAATTTGAAGTTCTAACTTGGAACAAATCCTCTGATTTTATATCATTCTTATTGTATCTAATGGTTCTTTTAGTTGCATAACCAGTACTTTTTTTTTTTATTTAGTGATTCGTCACTTACATACAACACCCAGTGCTCATCATAAAGCTTATCATAACATCACAACAACAGGCACATGAGCCACCTAGACAGCCTTTTTTTTTTTTTTTTTAAGATTTTATTTATTTATTTGACACAGAGAGACACAGCGAGAGAGGGAACACAAGCAAGGGGAGTGGGAGAGGGAGAAGCAGACTCCCCACCGAGCAGGGAGCATGACGTGGGGCCCGATCCCAGGACCCTGGGACCAGGACCTGAGACGAAGCCAGACGCTTAAGGACTGAGCCACCCAGGCGCCCCTAGACAACCCTTTAAATCAATCTTTGTTTCAATTTGATGCCCATGAGGTTGGTAAGTCAGAAGCAAGGAGAAATTTTTGAGACCTGGGTATGTTTACAATTCTTTAATATTCTGCATCTAAATAACAGCAGACAGAACTTCAACCTTGCTGTCTACACATTAGGGCAGGAATTAATGTCATGCAAATAGTGTCTTAATGCCCAGATCTATAATATTTTTTTAAAATTTTGTCCCCACCTTGAACACAATTATTTAAAATCATTGCTCTGATCATGACAAAAGTTTTATATAAGTGGGATTCAATTTAAGTGAGACTCAACTTAAATCAAGCTTTATCCTTTGTAATAAATAGGGAGTAATAAACAAAATTAAGTAGACCTTAAAAAGAGGGAAAATATCATGGAACAATCTTTAAAAGATATTTAACTTGAATTACTTAGTTTCTAGAACAAAATTGTTATAATTCATTTTTAATGCCCTGTAGTAAGCAGATTTGTCACCATTATTATAATTTAATCCTGAGAAACATTATTTAAACTACAAAAATAATGGCCTCAATTCAAATTCTAGGGCATAGAGCTTGCAATACTGGTTACACAACACCATAAGAGACTCTTAACAATAGAGAACAAACTGAGGGTTAATGGAGGGAGATGGGTGGGGGTTGAGCTAAATGGGTGATGGGTATTAAGGAGGGCACTTGTTATGATGAGCACTGGGTGTTGTATGTAAGGGAAGAATCACTAAATAAAAAAAAAAGTACTGGTTATGCAACTAGAAGAACCATTAGATACAATAAGAGTGATACAAAATTAGAGGATTTTCATTTTAAAGGATTTCATTAAAATCAGAGGTGAAATAAATACAGGTGGCATTTGGTTTTCCTAATAGATGCTGTGGGGGGAGGAGATCTGTTTCATCTGTCCCTACCCTCTTCCTCAAACAGCACTCCCTGGTAATCAAGGATAATGATTATGTCAGTTCCAAGTGACTGGTTGGCCCAAGGTGAGTTCATAGGCAAGGCTGCACTGTCCTATATTCTGACTCTTTTTACAAGGAAGCATGCATCCAGGTACTTCTGCCTGGAAGTAAGCTTGTAGTGATGTGGCAGAGGGTCCCTCCACTCTTACTTGACTATGAGAATGGGCAGATTATTAAAACCCTTTGTGCTTCTGTTTCCGTATCTATCAAATGGGGATAATAATGAGGTTAAGATTTGACTGCATTAAATAAAGTGCTAAGTACAGCGCTTGGAAGATAATAGGCATCAATGTTGGTTATTATTATTACTACTACTTAGAGTTCAGGCATAAAACTCTTTGCTGTAACCCAGTTTATTAAGAATTCTGTAGTGGATTATTGAGAATTAACCTAGTTATTAGCCTAGCAATTCCTCGATTCCTCATTTGTTATGTTCAAGGTTATAAACAACATGTCCCTTAAGACCTTGATAGAGAAGAGAATAATTGTCCTGGCAGTATTTTGTATTTCTAGGTTTCTTAAGCAAATATTAACTATCAATAACTCAAATACTAAATCTCCAACTGAGGGATATGTACAGCAGGGGCATAAAGCATTTTGGCCTGGATCTACTAAAATTTCTAAGCTATGGCACCTAAAAATTTCTTTTTTAATAGCTTATTTTTTAAATTGAGGTATAATTGACATATAACATTATACCAGTTTCAAGGCTACAACATAATGAGGCCATATTTGTATATACTGTGAAATGATCACCACAGTAAATCTAGTTAACATCCATTACCATACATAGTTATAATTTTTTTTGTGATAACAGACTTTTAAGATTTACTCTCTTACAAATTTCAAATATGGAATACAGTATTATTAACTATAGTCATCACCATGACTTAACTATTTTATAACTGGAAGTTTGTATCCTTGGATCCCCTTCATCCATTTCTCCCACCCTCTACCCTGCACCTCTGACAACCACCAATCTGTAATCTGTATCAATGAGCTTGTTTTTGGTGGTGGTGTTTTTAAGTCTACATATAAGTGAGATCATACAGGATTTGTCTTACCCTGTCTGACTTATTTCACTTAGCATAATGCCCTCAAGGTCCAACCATATTGTCACAAATGGCAAGGTTTCATTCTTTTTTATGATTGAACAGCATTCCATTGTTGTGTGTGTGATATGGATGGATGGATAGATTTAGGTAGATAGATAGATAGATAGATAGATAGATAGATAGATAGATAGATAGATAGATGATAGACAGCTATCCATTCATTCAGTGATAGACACCTAATTGTTTCCATATCTTAGTTATTGAAAACAATGCTATAATGAACATGAAGGTGCATATGCCTTCTCAAGTTAGTGTTTTTGTTTTCTTTAGATAAATACCCAGAAATGAAATTGCTGTCAAATAAATGAAATATTTATCTTTAGATAAATACCCAGAAATGAAATTTATATATATATATATGATTTGCAAGTATGTTCTCCCATTCAATAGGTTGCTTTTTCATTTTGTTGTTGGTTTCCTTTGCTGTGAGAAGCTACTAAGTTTGATGTAGTCCCACTTGTTTTTGCTTTTGTTGCATTTGCTTTTGGATTCAGATCCAAAAACTCATTGCCAAGACTGATGTCAAGGAGCAGACCACCTATGATTTTTTCTAAGATTTTTTTATTTTCATGTCTTACATTCAAGTCTTTAATCTATTTTGAACTAAGTTGTGTGTATGGTATAAGATAGCAGTCTAGTTTTATTCTTTTGCATGTGGCTGTCCAATTTTCCCAACATCATTTATTGAAGAAAATGTCCTTTGCCATTATATATTCTTGGCTCCTTTGTTGTAAATTAATTGACCATATAAATGTGGGTTTATTTCTGGGCGGTCTATTATATTCCATTGAACTTTGTGTCTGTTTTTATGTCAATATCATACTGTTTTGATTATTATAGCTTTGTAATGTAGTTTGAAATCAGAGCTTGTGATACTCCCAGCTTTGTTCTTCTTTCTCAAGATTGCTTTGACTATTTGGAGTCTTTGTAGCTCCATACAAATTTTAGGACTGTTCATTCTATTTCTGTGAAAAATGCTATTGGAAGTTTGATAGGGATTTCATTGAATCTGTATATTGTTTTGGGTAGTATGGATATATTAACAATCTTATTTCTTCCAATCCATGAGCATGGAATACCTTTTCATTTATTTGTACCTTCTTCAATTTCTTTCATTAATGTCAGAATTTTCAGTGCACAGTTCTTTTACTTTCTTTGTTAAATTTATTCATAGGTATTTTATTCATTTTGATAGAATTGTAAATGGGATTATTCTCTTAACTTCTCTTTCCCTGATAGTTCATTATTAGTGCACAGAAATGCAACAGATTTTTGTTATTGATTTTGTATCCTGCAACTTTACTGAATTCATTTATTAGTTCTAAGGTTTTTGATGGAGTTTTTAGGGTTTTCTATATCTGCAAATAGTGACAGTTTTACTTCTTTCTTTCCAACTTCAGATGTCTTTTATTTATTTTTCTAATGGCTCTAGATAGGATTTCCAGTACTGTGTATTGGAAAGTAGTGAAAGTGGGCATCTTTATTTGTTCCTGATCTTAGAGGAAAAGCCTTTAGCTTTTCACTGTTGAGTATGATATTAGTTGTGGGCTTGTCATACATGCCTTAATTATGTTGAAGTACTTTTCTCTAGACCCATTTTGTAGATAGTTTTTAGTCATAAATGGATATTGAATTTTGTCAAATGCTTTTCCTGCATTTTTTGAGACAATTATAGGATTTTTATCTTTCATTTTGTTAATGTGGTATATCATGTTTATGATTCGAGGATGTTGAATCATTCTTGCATCCTTGGCATAAATCCTACTTGATTATGGTGTACAATCATTTTACTGCATTATTGAACTTGGTCTGTTAATTTTTTGTTGAGGATTTTTACATCTATTTTTATCAAGGATATTGGCCTGTAATTTTCTTTTCTTGTGTTCTTGTCTTGGTTTTGTTGTTGTTGTTGTTTTGTTTTTTAAGTAATAAAAATTTATTGAGAATTCCTGGGATGGTGGTTATCACCTCCCGACCTGGAGGAAGGAACAAACACTACAGGCAATCACTCTGAAATCACACTGTCCCAACACCTCTGGCCAAAACAGGGAGGAGCAAAATCATTCCCCCAAAAACTGGTCAGGTTTTGTTCATCCAAGAAGGTTTGGGAGGACAGATGCAGGAGGGACCATCGTATGATACTAGATTTGTTAAATTAGTTTGAAAATGTTCCTCCTCTTCTTATTTTTTTGGAAGAGTTTGAGGAGGATTGATATTAATTCCTCTTTGAATGTTTGGTAGAATTTACCAGTGAAGCTGTCTGGTCCTCGATTTTTGTTTGCTGGCTGTTTTTTTAGAAGTTTTTTAACCTGTCAGTATCACCTGTCCTTTTCTGTAAAATGCTGTTGACAGCACTTAGGACAGAATCTGGAATCTGATATGCACTCACCAGAGGTAAACTACCATCATTAACATTATCAGTTCCAGCCAGAGATTTTGACACTTTTTAAAAAATATATAGATATTTTAATTTTTAACTATTAAAATTAGAAATAAGAATCCAAAGAGCAACCTAGAGCCTCTATAACTCAGAGTTAAAAATTGTTGATGATGAAAAAATCCATACAATGTTCACCCTTTGGGCAAGTTTAACATTGTACCATAGCAGAATTGATACCTCTGCTGAGAGTTCTGTGGAGTCATTTCAGAATTTTGGAATAATTTCCAAATGTACCTATACCAGGAACACCATGAAATCCATACTTGCGTCCTGACTATTTATAGCATATAATGAAACTAAGATACAGAACAAGTCTTACAGGGGTCCTTTCACACAAGATGCACTAGATACAGAACCGCAAGCAGCCATAGGATGTCACAGAGAGAGGAGCCTTAGAGATACACTCTTGAGTTTCCTTACACAACTCATAGCTCTGTTTTAACTTATATAAAAGAGGTATGGCACTAAGCATACAGTAGCTATGCGGTAAATATTTGGTGAGTTTATAAATGGGTGAGTGAATGAAAAAAGGGATAATTTTTTTAAAAGATACATTGGTGACAAATCTCACATTCACATTTCCCTGTAAGTTGTCTGAAGTGCAATAAATTTTTAGTTGCTTCAACATGTCTTTAGGGCTTCTCCTTTATTTTGGTGATTTATAACATAGAACAACAAATTAATTACCAGTGGAATGTGTATAATTAAAGTTCTATATTAATTTTCTTGAGACATGAGAATATTTTTCATCATTGTTTCCCCTGTGTTCAAACTTACTGATCACATTGGTTGCTGCTTTTTTTTTTTTTTTAGTAGAAATAAACCAAAATCAAATGTGCATGTATTCTTGCCCACTATGATTTCTTGGTCCTAAGGACCATTTCCTACATGCATATTATAATTAGGTTAATGAAATTTTTAACCAGTACTTTAAGCAATATTTGAAGAGAGTACTTACTAGGACATTGATATTCTAATAAATCCTTTATTGCTTCTCAGGGCAGAGATCCTTCAAATTTACGTAGAATATAGCTCATTCCATCAAAAATACCTTGGGAAGGTTATACTCCATCCCACATACTTGGTTGGGCACAGCAGAAATCAAGGCAAGTTCAGTCCTTGACTTTTTGGAGGTTAAAGTCTCCTACCCTATTATTAAGAATTCTGTTTCTTAACTAACATGGACCTCCAAATTCTTGGCCATGGCCCATGTGTTTCTTCTGTACTTTAAAGGGTTTTTTGGTCTGTAGTCATTAAAACAAAGTCTAGGTAAAAAGGCTGAAAAAAGTCTCTCAAATCTATGGAAATAAATCTACTCAAGTTTCAGAAAGAGATGGAACCACAAACTAGAAATGAGGAATCTCTTGTTTTTGCTTTTCTGGATTCTAGTGAGGGACATCAACCTGTTATACTTAAAATAAATTTATGATACATATTTTAAAAGTTAAAAACTTTGAATAAATACTGTGACTGCCTTTTTTCCCAAGTACATACATTGGTGAGTGTTTTTTTTTTCAGATGTGTATACTTACCTATGTTTACTGTATTTATTTTCAAAATGGAAATATGAATATATTTTCAAATGTGTATTTGACCTCAAATACTGTGACTCTCCTTGTTTTCAAATATATGTTTAACTGCTTCTCATATACGTAAGTCACTCATATCTTTTATTATATACTTATGAATATGAAGTCCTCTCCTACCTGAGAATCCCAAAACTACTTTTTGGAAGATTGTGTGTATGTGTGCATATAGAGGGTGAGGAGTTGATCCCATGTGTCAAAAAGAAAATATGACATTGATATGTGAAGAATTGTCATAGTCAACTTCACCTCTTGCACACGGCTGTTTTAGCAAATAGCAAGAGTCATATTTCAAGAAAATTGAAATCTCTACTCTTAGCTTTGTAATATTTGTGTTAGGGTTCTTCAGAAAGACAGAACTAATTATATATATATGTTATATATACAATAAATTATATATATATTATATACAATAAATTATATATATTATATATTTTATTTTATATATGCATATACATACACTTAACACACACACACACACACACATATATAAGAAATTGGCAAATGTGATTATGGAGGCTGAGAAGTCCCATGATTTATCATTTATAAGCTGAGGACCCACGAACTAAGAGAGCTGATAGTATAAATCCCAGTCATTTGTGGGAACAGGAGTCAATGTCTCAGCTCAAGCAGTCAATGAGAACAAATTCTCCCTTCTGCCTTTGTTCTATTCAGGCCTTCAATTGGTTGGTTAATGCTCACCCACATTTACCACATCTACTAATTCAAATGCTAATCTCGTGCTCGCTTCGGCAGCACATATACAAATGCTAATCTCATCCAGAAACACTCTCACAGACACACCTTGAAATAATATTTAACCAAATAACAGGGCACTGTGTGACCCGGTCAAGTTAACATAGAAAATTAACCATCACAACATTCCTGTTTTCTGCCTATGGTTACCTTTGTTCTTTCTTATTGTAGACAAATTCCCATGAAGAAAGATGTGGCCACCATCATCTCCAAAGCTCGTGCAGCTATGTGTAAATACTATGATTTGAATTCCTTAGTCTCCCATCCAAATATTCCAGGAAGGAACTAATTAGCCTATCATAGTTCAAGTGCCCCAAACTCATATAATCTATTGGCACTTAGATTCAAAGTCACCTTAATTTTTTTTTTTTAATTTTATTTATTTGAGAGAGAGAGGGTGAGCGAGAGAGAGCATGAGCAGGGGGAGGGGCAGAGGGAGAGAAAAGAAGCAGACTCCCTTCTGAGCAGGGAGCCCGATGTGGGGCTTGATCCCAGGATTCTGGGATCATGACCTGAGCCGAAGGCAGACACTTAACCCACTGAGCCACAGGCGCCCCTCAAAGTCACCTTTAAAAGCATGTGAATGTTTCCATAGCAACTTCTGACATTGGCGATTTCCTCAAAAATCAAAGATAGTTAATGTAGAAGGGATATGATGCATACCCCTGAAATGGGTCTCTCATATAATTTGGGGACACCTCATATTTGTGAGGCTACATCGTCATGTCTTACCTACAGCCATCAATTAGTATTTCTCTTTCTTTCCTCGTTTATCTGTAGAAATTGGACCTTGGCCCTTTCCTTTTGCCAACCCGAAACCAATCCCTTCTGAATTCCCAAGTATAGCTGAAATCACTTGAAGAATTTTCTTGCTGTCCTATAGAGTCATTCACCATTTCTTCTTTTTTGTAGCTCATCATGGTACTGTTTTCTGTTGCTTCCACTTTTAAGATATGTTTTGCTATTTCCATCTGGGGGGTATATCATCCACTTACAACCTTCATTAACATATCCACTGTTTTTGATGAGGCTTCTGATATCAGAGGCTCTTTTACACAAACTGGCTTTAGGACCATAGTCTCTGGTCTCTCCATGGTTTTGCCATTCTAATCTTTCTCCCTGCCTAGAAGCTACCCCTCACTCTTCCAATCTTATTCTGATACTCATTTCATTTAATCTAATAAATCATTGTCTAATGATCTAAAACATTAAATATAAAATAACCCCATAATTTTTAATGTATTTTAAGAGGTAATTTTTTACGCTTTAATTATTTTAGCTGAATCCATTTTCAGGTCCATTAAGGATTATGTAATAATTTGTAATATCACACATTCACAACTTAGCAACACAGAAGGGGTCTTTCAATAACATAAGGTCAGAAAAATAAATTTATAAAATAGAAATGCAGAAATAATATCAAACCAAGAAGAGTCAATAAAACTGTTTTATAGCAAAGACACTAAGAAGTTGAAAGTGCCAAAAATTTTAAATTAATTATGTACCTATATAACATGTTACACAGAAAGGCAAAATAAAGCCAGTTATTTTAGATTTTAAGAAAGCAATCATTTTCAAATTATAAATTAGAATAATGTAGAGAGGATTGCTAAAATTCATATACCAAACCTAATGAGTGAAGGTTCTGACTCAGTGGGACCGTAGTGAGTCCTGAGCAACAGGGCCATCAGAATTTGAGAAATAGCCTTGAGGGGTGCTGCTGAGCTCAGTTTGTCCTTTCTCTTCTTTAGTATCTTTACTATAATAGTTAGGGTTAAGTAAACCCTATTATTTATGCATAACCACACGTGGGCCTAATTCCCAACACAGAATTTTATGACTACCAAAAAAAAAAGTAATGCTTTGAATGACTAAATTCCAACATCAGAATAAGGATCATTGTATACTTTTCTTTCTTTATCTGCCTAATGGGAGGTGGTCACTTCTCTCTTTGAGTCCTGGAAATGATCCCTCTTTGAACTATATTATGACACTCCCTAAGGAGGATAGTTAACTATCAGAAGACACTTAGAGGTATCTATTAATGACAAATAATGAGTAACTCTGGTTATATCCCAGGTTTTAGCACACACACAAAAAAAAGAGTAGACAATGCTTCTCAAACTTTAATGTGAGTGCATTATCACCTGTGTGTCTTGTTAAAATGCAGATTTGGATTCAGTGGGTCTGGGGTGGGGCCAAAGAGTCTGCATATCTAACAAGCTCCCAGGGGATGCAGATGCTCTCTGTCCCCATCACACTCTGAGTAACAAGGATAGAAACTGTATTTTCATACTATATGCTTTCAAGCTTATTTATTATATGAGTTTATTCCTCTGGCCAATGCTAAGGTAAACTTTACATGAATATAATAAATTCTTAGAGAAGAAGAAATTTTTAACTATAATAAGCCTGGGGGAAAAAAGCTGGAAGGCTGGGAGAGTTTTGCCAACTTTTAAAAACATATATACATTTGTTAAATTACTCAGTCTACCAGAGTTAGCTTTATTTTAACTAAGTTGGAGAAAAAGGCAAAGAAATAATGTATAATAAAAGGCATTGTATTAGTTTTCTGTGTGCATAACAAGTAACTACACACTGAGCGGCTTAAAATAATACAACTTGGGGGCATTTGGGTGGCTTGGTTAAGCGTCTGCCTTTCTGCTCAGGTCATGATCTCAGGGTCCTGGGATCGAGCCCTGCATCTCCCCGCCAACCATACTTGCCCACGTGCATACTTTCTCTCTCTCTCAAATAAATAAATAGATAAAATCTTAGAGAAAAATAATACAACTTGGTCACAAATTTCCTTGGGTCTAAAATCTGGGTGACGGTTAGTTTAGGGTCTCACAAGTGAAATCACTCAGTCAGTTGGGGTTACATTCCTTTCTGGAGCTTGGGAACCTCTTTTATTTTATTTATTATTATTTTTTAAAGATTTTTTTTTTTAAGTAATCTCTATATCCAGGGTAGGGTTTGAGTTTACAACCCCAACATCAAGAGTCACATGCTCTACTGACTGGGTTCCCCAGGCACCCATGGGATCCTCTTTTAAACTCACCTGGTAGTTGGCAGAATTCAGGTTTTTTGGCTGTAGACTAAGGCCCTGTTCTCTTGTTGGCTGTGGACGTATGCAGGAAGGGGGACACTCAACTCCAAGACTCCTGTCACAGTTCCTCACCACCTGACCCCTCCCTTAGCCTCTCCTGCTTTGACATCTCTCACTTCTGCTGTCTGTGACCTCTCGACTGAGATTTAAAGCATTCATGTGATTAGGTCAAGCCTATTTGGATATTCTCTCTTCCAATTAAACAAAAGTCAGTTGATTAGTGACCTTAATTATGTAAGTGATATCCCATTATGTTCATAGGCTCTGCCTGCATTCAAAGAGAGAGAATTACACAGGGTATGTTCACCAGGGGCTGAGAATCTTGAGGGCCAGGGTAAAATCCCACCTACGGAGGACATTTTTAATCTAAGAAGCAATAACACAAATCACCCTCTCTCTTCCCACACTTCTTTAGACATGATTGTACTCTAATAAATATTTTTTCAACCTTTCAAAAATTTTAGTCAACCTTGTACAAGGATAGATTAAAGGCATTGGCTGATTTATTTCCACCCAATGTATTTCAACATATTAATGGAATTTTTAAAGTGTAACCTTTCAGCTGTGGTTTTTTTTTAAGATTTTATTTATTTATTTATGAGACAGAGAGAGAGAGAGAGAGCATGAGCATGAGGGGGGAGAAGGGGCAGAGGGAGAGGGAGAAGGAGAAGCAGGCTCCCGCTGAGCACAGAGCCTGACATGGGGCTCAATCTCAGAACCTCAGGATCTTGATCTGAGCCAAGGGCAGACGCTTAACTGACTGAGCCACCTCTGCATCCCCTTTTGGCTGTGTTTTTAATGCATTAGAGATCTCTAAAGTTATTACAGCTTTCTCTCAGCTCTTTATCTACATAATACCCATGGTGGTCAATATTTTCTAAAGTTTATAATAGAAGAAGCCAATATAAAAAGTAACCATTTTCGCAGCACTTTACAATTTATAAAACATTTTTAAACATATAACTTCGTAATAGTAATATGGAATTGGAATTATAATTTATAGATAAGAAAGCCAGACTCAAAGAGATGAAGTAAGTTTTCCAATGTCCTTTCAGATAGTAAATGATGAGACCTAGTAACCTAATGCCAGTTTCTACTTCCAAGTCCAGTGCTCCAGATTTAGTGTGATCTATCATCTAAAGGATCTACACCAGAAGGATAGCGTCATTAGATTTAATGACTAGAATAATTAACGTAACTGTTAAAGGTGCCCCAAAGTACAGGGAAGCTTACACACCTAGGAGAATATGGCCCCAGTAAGAAAATAAAAGAGCAATGTATGGCGATAACCTACAATGAGTGCTATGAAGAGATCATAGCTGATACACAGATTGATAGTTTAAAAGCTTTGACCAGCCACATGGTTAGGAGCAGCTATAACAGGTCAAATAAAAAGGTGACTATTATATGCACTGGGAAAAATACTGTTGTGATATACTGTATCTTAAAAGAGTTTATAGAAAAATATGGTCTTCATTTACCCTGGAGAAGATAATGAAATGGTATTTTATAAATGGAATAAAAGAACAGTTTTTTTAAGGAGAGAAGGAATGAAAAATATATGTTGGAATTTATAATAAGCATGTAAGTATATAAATAATATGTATTAGCATTTTATAATTTTAGCCATATCCCCATAATTTCATTTCCTTTACTATAAATAAGAACATTATATATTACTAAAAGCCCAAAATAGCATCATTGAAAAATATGAAAAGGAAATTATATGAATTATTTATTGTACAAATCATTTTCTAAAACATAGAACATACAGTCAGACCTAATAAACTAGACCTATACTACTTTATGCCTATTATTAAAAATTTTACCTTTTCTCTCATCACTGATGTTTAGCCTGGATTTTATTTTTATTTTATGGTTTTCTTTTAACCCTTACTATTTAATACATGAAACAGATTTGAACCAACGAGTACATAAGTTTTTGGTTAAGAACAGGCCATGACAAAACAAAATATTTACCGTAAAGAATACAATATTATAGGGGTAGTTTCCAAGAATAAAATCAAGCTACAATAACTTAACCAGAAGGCATCTTACATCTTGGCATTTATACGTGAGGTTATTTAAGCTTAAACCAGATTAAAATATCGATCTGTTCTACTAACATGGGGATAATTTCAGTCAAAGATGAACAATAAGAACACAATGGGAATAGATTGAAAATGCTAAGATTTGTATTCATTTAGGAGGAAAATATTAAAAACTGATGACTATGGTGATCAGATAAGGAGAAATGAAAGAACTAGAATTAGTATCTGTTCAGAAGTAGTACAAAGGATGAATGTGCTCTTCCCCATTATATCCACTGGTTACTTCCTTCACATCCTTCATCCCATCTGAGGCCACACTCACCCATCTGGCTGCCCTCACTCTGTTGAGTTATTTTAATGGCCCTCCCTAACACTCATATCTATTTGGCTCTCACTTCCCACTAGAATAGAAGCTCAACAAACATAGTAACTTCATCAATTCTGTTTCTCCCTGCAGTCACTGCACTTACTAGTTACTCAGTAATACCCACTGAATGATTCAAGAGGAACACAATTGGTTACAAATTGATTAAAATTGAAGAAAAGTTATTCAAATGCAGCAGAGCAAAACAGTTGAGTGACTCTCCGTTGGCATCTAATTTTTTTCTTAGCAAATGGTGGTTACAAACGATCTTGTATATTTTATGCTTTCCCTTCACATAATCAAATTTCAGTTTGGGGTTTGTTTTATTTTTAAGATTTATTTATTTGAGACAGAACGAGAGCAGGGGAAGGGGCAGAGAGTCTTAAACAGACTCCCCGCTGAGCATGGAGCCCTCCCCAGGGCTTAATCCCAGGATGCCAGATCATGACCTGAGCTAAAACCAAAGTGGGAGGCTCGTCTAACACAACTAACTGTGCCACCCAGGCGTCCCCAGTTTTGGTTTTTATTATCATAATGACTAAAGGCAGTGATAATCCAGAAACATGTTTTGACCTGGGCTTTCATGTTGTTAAGCATTAATTTAATGATATTAAATTTTTTGATCATTTTTTTTAAAAGATTTTATTTATTTGAGAGAGAGCCAGCGCAAGTGAGAGAGAGAGCAGGAGCAGAGGGTCAGAGGGAGGAGAAGTAGGCTCCCTGCTCAGCAGGGACATGGGGCTCAATCCCAGGACCCTCCAGGATCATGACCTGAGTCTAAGGCAGGGATGCTTAACTGAGTCACCCAGGAGCCTTTTGATCAGTTTTAATCAACAAATTAATTTACCTTACATTAATAAATTAATAATTTATTGGTATTTATTTATTACTTCAACTTTAAATAATAAATATATGTTTTAGCTCTTAAAAACTTTATATCAAAAATTTCACAAGGAAAGGTAGCTTTATCTTTAGGATTCTGAAACTCTCAGCTCATTACCAAGTTTTCCCAATGAAATAATTATTTTTAGGGGATAATTTTTAATAATATATATTTAGAGTACAGTATCACTTTGGAGCAAAATAAACTTTTAGATAAGGTGTCATCATATCATAAAAATATAACAAGGTTATTGAATAAACTGGACGTCCTAATGTGAAATGATAAAATACTTTTCTTCTATACCATTGCTTTCAAAAGTTATTTCTCCCTGACCCTGGATAAAATCTTAGGTAGACAACATAGCTTTTTCACTCACATCCTGCAGTAAACAAATAGATTTATGACCTTCAGATATTATGAGTCCTACTAATCTAAACAAAAATATATTCTCTCACTTGATTTAAAGATCATTTTACCTCCTCTGCTTGGTTCTGAATTAGGCCAGAAGCCTGAAGTAGAGACAGAGATAGATTTTTCTGCTACTTCCTTATTTTACCACTTTTCATTAACTAGCTCCTGTTTTTAGATCTTCCTCTTTAGGGAAAAGAGAGAAGCAGGGATTTTTTTTTTTTTTTTTTTTAGAAATGAGCAAAAATGGCAAAGTGGTTATTCCCTGGCCTGAGGGCAAATGCCCACATTGTTGGCTTTGACTTCTGTGTGGCAGTTTTTTCACTCTTCTTAACAGTCCCTATACGCCCATAGATATAGATTTACCTGCTGTCTCCAACATGCTGATGCCTCTTCTAGCTGGGTGCTTACAGCAACATCTCTGTCTTTGACCTCAGGTAGTTCAGCATATAACACTACTTCCTTTTTGGAGTTACTTGACCTCTTCAGGAGGGCCTCTGCAAAGGATTATTCTTATAACCACCCAAATCAGACTCCCTTTCTCAGATCTACTTAGTCCATGGCAGCATTCAACATTCATGGTCCTTGCTTCACCATCAGTGGAAACCAACTCTGCCCCACAATAGCCCTTTCCTGAAGATCCATTTGCCCTAGGACTTTTTCTTGAAGGTATATCAGTCAGGGTTCTCTAGAGACAAAGAACTGATAGGATATATATATATGGGGGTGTGTGTATAATACATAATACATACTATACATGATATATAGTATCTCTCAGGAAACCTCAATTTTTGCTCTGCAGGCCTTCTAAGTGATTGGATGAGTCCCACCCACATTATCAAGGGTCAACCCTTTCACTCAAAGTCAGCTGATTGTAGATTTAATCACATTTGCAAATACCTTTTCAGAACACAGATTATTGTTTGGTTAAATAACCAGGGACTATATATAGCCTAGCCAAACTGACACAAAAAACTGACCATTACTGGGCACCTGGGTGGCTCAGTCGTTAAGCGACTGCCTTCAGCTCAGGTCATGATCTGATCCCAGGGTCCTGGGATCGAGTCCCGCTTCGGGCTCCCGGCTCTGCGGGGAGCCTGCTTCTCCCTCTCCCACTCCCCCTGCTTGTGTTCCCTCTCTCGCTGTGTCTCTCTCTGTCAAATAAATAAATAAAATCTTTAAAAAAACCCAAAACTGACCATTACAGAAGGCATCACACACTGGTCTCTGTGCTTTCCCCCAATTTCCGAGAGCACATTCCAGATTCTTAATTGGCTTGAGGTGCTATGAATGCCTCCCCAAGGAGGAAAAGGGAATGTAGAGCCCTCCCACAACACTCGAAAGGAAGCCTTACTATCAGCTTCTCTCTTGAATTCTTAGCTTTTTTCATATAACTTAGAGAAGGTTCATAGACCAATGGATGTTGAACCAGTTATGAGCCCCTTCAAATACAAGCTCCATATAAATGACCAAGTACCTTGTTTTAGAATATAACTGTATTCAATACATATCTTTTTTTTTTTTTTAAATCTCTGGGTCACTAAAATCCTGAAGTAAGAATTTTATTATATCATCATATTGCAGATGATGTACAAGGTACTAACAACAGAGAAGAGAATGATATCTTAAGTGCAGAATCAGGAAAACTATGCAAAAGAAAATATAAATGAACTAGGTTATAAGGGATGAGCAGGACTTCTCTGCTAGGCTGAGAAGGAAATCAAGGAATTCTAAGTAGAGAAATTGGAATCGTCTAAAGTACAAAGGACATCTCAACTCATTCAATAAGATGAGCATAACACAGATAACAAAATTTAATAAGGGCAGTACACACAAAAATAATTACAGACCAGTAGACTCCATAAATATATAAGTAAAATTCCTTATCATATAGTGGCAAATTAAACTCAATTATATATAAAAAAGATAATATATTACATAAAATGAGATTTATAACAGAATAACAAGGTTGGATTACAATTCAAAAATTAATCAATATAATTCTCACTTTAAGAAAATAAATTGCACATATGAGTGAAATCATATGGTATTTGTCTTCCTCTAACATTTTTCTTAGCATTATACTCTCTAGGTGAAATAGGTGAAGGGGATTAAGAGTACACTTATCTTTATGAGCACTGAGTAATATGTGGAACTGTTGAATCAATATATTGTACACCTGAAACTAATATAACACTATATGTTGACTACACTGAAATTAAAATTTAAAAAGAAAAGAAAGAATAAAAACAATATTATCAATTAGAAACAGAATAAAACTCCCTCAGTATTATTATAAAGGACATTTCTAAAAAAAAAAATTAAGCTAACATCATAATTAATGGTGAAAGAAAGAACCCTACCCTTTGGGTGTGAATAAAGCAAGAATATCTACACTTACTTTTATTAAACATTTTGTTAAAGGTCTGAGTCTGTATAATAAGGCAAGAAAAATAAAGACTAAAGGCTAGAGATCAGATAGAAACAAATAAAACTGTCTCTATTCAGACAGATGACATGATTGTTTATGATGAAAGCCCTAAAAAAGTCTACAAAACTCTACTAGAGATGGTAAGTTCATTTAGCAAGGTCACACCTATAAGTTCAATATACAAAAACCCTTTGCATTGTTCATATACTGTTAGCAAATAGTTAAAAAATAAAATCAAAGAAAACATTCTTTTTGCAGTAACATCAAAAAGGATGAAATATTTGGGAATAAATTTAGAAATGATTGGCAAGACTTTTATTCTGGATACTGCAAATCACTGCTGGGACAATTAAAGGTACCCAAATAAATGGAGTTTCATAACCTGCTTATAGATTACAAGATTCAATATTGTTAAGATGCCAGTTTTGGGGGCACCTGGGTGGCTCAGTTGTTAAGCATCTGCCTTCGGCTCAGGTCATGATCTCAGGGTCCTGGGATCGAGCCCCGCATCGGACTCCCTGCTCGGCGGGAAGCCTGCTTCTCCCTCTCCCACTCCCCCTGCTTGTGTTCCCTCTCTGTCTCTCTCTCTGTCAAATAAATAAATAAAATCTTTAAAAAAAAAGACAACATTCAAGAAAGTGAACAGGCAAAAAACGGACCCATAGAAAATAATTATAACACATATGCCTAACAAATACATAAAAATATATAAAGAACCCCTACATCAACAATAAAATGGCAAAACTTCTCAATAAATCAGCAAAGACTAACAGACTCCACAAAAGTAGTTACACAGATAACCAGTAAGCATGAGAAAGACTGCTCAACATCATTAGCCCTCAAGGAAATGCAAATTAAAACCAGGATGAGATACCACTCTACAGGAGCCAGAATGGCTCCATTTTAAGACTGGCATCATTGAATATCAGCAAGACTGTGGAGAAACTCATACTATTAAACACTGTTGGTGAGTATGCAGACTGATACAAGTTCTTTGGGAAAAGTTCCAGCACTTCTTTATAAAATTAAATACACACTTATTTCCTAACTCAATAGTTCCTAGGTATTTACCCAAAAGAAATGAAAGCTAATGCCAACAAAAAGACTTGTGTAAGAATGTTTATACAGGTTTTATTTAATATGGAATAGCCCTGACACTGGAAATAGCCTTGGTTTCTATCAACAGAAATGGAAAAACAGTGTACTATGTTAACACAATAAAATATAACTCAGCAATAAAAAGAACAAACTACTGATACATACAGTAACCTGGTTGAATCTCAAAACCATTATTCTGAGTGAAAGAACCCTTACACAAAAGAGAACCAAACTTTGCAATTCATTTATATGAAATTCTAAGAGAAGCAAAAGAAAAAAATTATAGTTAAAAAAAAAAAAGCAGAACAGAATACATGGTAATCATAGCTGAAAAGGCAGGGGGTTGGGACTGACTGGGAATGAACATGAGTGTGGGCTGGTATTTCAATAATTTACCAGTTACACAGATGTATGTATTTGTCAAAACTCACTGGCTAGCACACTTATGATTCTTGCATTCCACTCTATGTTAATCTTACTGAAAGCAAACAAAGAAAATCCCAAATATTTACTTTATAATTATAAGCATGTTGAAGGGTTTAGAGATAGCAACATCTGCTATTTTCTTTGAAACTGATAAAGATGAATTGATGGATGGGTAGATAGATGGATAGATATGTGATATGAAACAAAATATTGATTGTAGAATTTAAGTAGGGGGTAATATGGGTGTTTGATGACATTTTTTGCAACTTTTCTGTGTGTTTGATAATTTTCCTTAAAAAATGTTAATATAAGGTGTAGAGAAGAGAAACAGGACATGTTCCAAACTGTCATTTGAGCATAGCATTTGTTGAAAGGCAACTAGAAACATGCCTGGGAAGTAAAAGGAATTTTATTTGTGAAGGAAATTGTGTACCATGCTTTCAACTTTTTACTATATCCTGTCATCTGTGGGAAAATATTAATGCAACATGCTCAGATCAATTCAACTCATTTTAAAATTGCTTTTGCATCACACTTTCCACACTACACACTGTACATCCCATCTGTTAGATCCTAACAATATAACTGGAAAAGAGAAAAATGTAGGGGATGTATTCTAATAAATAGAAAACTAGGAGATGATGTTTCAGACATGACAGTGGATAAAGGACAAGGAACTTTGTAAATACCAGAGCGCATGTCTTGCATGGGCAATTTTAGAGAAAGAACTCCACTGTTGGTGTAAAGGATAGACTGGAAAGCTTTGCAGCAGTCCTGGTGAGGAGAAAGTTCACGAAGGAAGTTGATAGTAAAATTGGAGAGGGGCATGTCCTAAGTCCACTTACCATTAAATAATTCATTGTGGCTTAAAATGACTTGGTTGGGTAGGCTGGCATCAGAAACAAAATGAGTGCAGGGAAAATGAAAACAGTATTAGAATTGTAAGAGTATTTAATAAGATCAAAGAGAAAGATTGCTTGTGAGTGTTATTTATTGCCTGGTGTTGAGCCTGGATTGTTGAAAATTCCATGAAACCAAACCCAAAGCTTAAAATCACCATGGTTATCCTCACTATCATTCATGCTAGCTGCCCAAGGTAATCTTTTTTCAGTCATTTTTCTGAATGGATCAAATAATTCAGACCACCCCAGTGAGGTCTAATTAGGATGAGCTTTTAAATTTATCTAGGGAAAAATGTGTTCAGAGCTAATGAGGCATTGCAGGGAAAATAGACCTAGCTGTAAGCAATCTCTGTAAGAAGAGAACATTTCAGCAGCCTAATTCAAAGACTGCATTGTGTGTGCATGTGTATTCAAGAGAGGTTTTTTCTCTTCAACTTCTCACCCTTAAACCAAATTTCACTTGAAAGAAGTGAACGTGTTAAGATGACACTTTAAAATTTCATTTTAAGAAAAGGACAGGCAACATTCTTCTCTAAGAAGCCAGTAGCATTCTTTTCTTCATAAATAAAGCCCCTCAAATCTTTGAAAATGTAATTACATCTTGTAGCAACTGAAACTAAACTGATGTTGAAAAGTGAAGAAAGCATCCTTAGTATATGCATTTTCATACTTATTTTGTATAGAGAAAAAGCAGGGTGGTTTTCTTTTTTCATAGGTAAGATGTGATCCGAAAGAATGCTGTGTTTTGAATTGTATTAACCAATTCAGACTATTTCAGGTAATATTTAAGGCTATGAAAGATTGATTTATTTGGTAACATCTCAGTGAAGGAGAGCATCTCTCCACCACTAAGTGGTGGAGATTCATTTAGAAACAACCAAAACCCCATGCTTCACAGGTGAGGTTGATCTCTGGCAGGTGTTCCACACTGGGTCCCAGGACTTCCCAGGTGAAATACCTTCCCTTGTCCACAGTGGTGATTGACTTGCCAACAAACCCCTTATAAACAGCCCTCCCTTCCTTGAATGACTTTCTCACTTCCCTACCAATGTTTGCTGAAACCACTTCCTAGGTACCCCACTTCCTTGTGAGTCTTTGTCTCAGTGCCTGCTTCTGAGGAAGCCCGGGGAAGACAATCACGCGGTATGTTAATTTTTAATGCAGAGCTAGAATCCATTAGCCAACATGTTCTCAAGGATCTTGTCTTAAAATGAATCTTTTATTTTCTCGTACTATCGCTATCTTGTTGTTGGAATCAAATTAGAGTAGGCTCATGAGATTTAAAATTATTATTACATAGTTGTTCGTAGTATGGTTTTGCTTTTAAATATTTTACGTTGGGATTTTGTTTGTTTGTACCTATTCTATTTTTTTCTTGTCAAAGATAGGCCTATCTTCACAAAGAACAAGTTTTTAATTTTTTTCCCCCTGTGGTTTTTCTATTTCATTGATATCTCATTTTAGCTTTACTCTTTTTATTGTGTTTCATTGAGTTTCCTCTGTTGCATTATTTTCTAATTTCTTTTGTTGAATGCTTAAGGTGTTTATTTAAACGATCTTTATATATTTTAAATATACATTCTATACAGTTAAAGCTATTATTTCCATGTAAGGACTACGTTAGCTGTGTTTCATAAAATCTGACATATAATTTTTTAAATATCAAATAATTCTGAGTATATCTAATTTTTAAAATTCTTTCATGATTTCTTTTCCAACCTCAGGATCATTTAGTAAAATACTATGTTGTTTTTAAAAATAACACATTTCCAATGCTACCGTTTAAATATCAATTTCTAATTTTATTGTAATTTAAAGGGGAAATCTGTGGGATATGATTTTTAAGAATTTAATGAAGATCCTTCTTATGACCAAATACCTGCTCTATTTTTATAATTTCTTAATGTGGGTATTTCTGTCTCTCCTTTGTGTTGTTCTACAACGTCTTTCAATCAAAAGGTTTTTATATTTAACTGTAAAAAGTTTTTCTCCATTATTTTAAAAATATTTCCTATTTTTACAAATATTTTCTATCCTCCTTGCCTTCCCTTTCTTGTGGGATTTCTAATTTCAAGATGTTAATATTTCTACCTCAACTCTGTATAAATCTGTATTCGTTTTCTATGGCTCCTAGGAAAGATTAACACAAACATAGTGGCTCAAAACAACACAATTCATTATCTTCCAGTTCTGGAGGTGAGAGCTCTGTGATTGGGCCAAGGCCAAAGTGTTGAGCAGGGCCACGCTTCCTCTGAGAGCTGTTGTGGAGAATTGGTTTCCTTGCCTGTTCCAGCTTCTGGAGCTTCATTCCTTCCATCCTTGGCTCATGGCCCCTTCCCCATTTTCCAAAGTTGGCAGCATAGCCTCCTCAAATCTTTCTGCTCTCCTCTCTACATTTGCACTCCAATAATCCAGGGTAATCTCCCCATTTTAAGACTTTTTTTTTTTTTAAGATTTTATTTATTTACAGCGAGAGAGGGAACACAAGCAGGGGGAGTGGGAGAGGGAGAAGCAGGCTTCCCGCAGAGCAGGGAGCCTGATGCGGGGCTCAATCCCAAGACCCTGGGATCATGACCTGAGCCGAAGGCAGACGCTTAACGACTGAGCCACCCAGGCACCCCCCCATTTTAAGACTCTTAACTTAATCACATCTACCAAGTCGCTTTGGCCTCTTACAATTGCTTAGCAATTTTTTCTAACTCACTGTCCTGTCTGGGAAAGTCCTTCATTCTTCAAGTTCACTAACTTTGGTTTCGGTTATCTCTGTTTTTCTCATTCTGTCAATTATTTTAGAGATTATATTTATTATTTCTCACATTTCCATTTGATTTTTTATATGACCTACTCCTCTATTCTTGTATGTCTTCGAGTTTATTAATTATGCTTATTTTAAATTATTGTTCTGTGAGGTCTCATAACTCTGTTTCATGTCACACGTATTGTTCAGTTTGTCGTATTCCATCCATAGGTATAGATATCCTTTTAGCTTTTGAACTCATGACTTCCTAGGGGTAGCAGCTACCATTTCTGGTAAAGCATACTTGGGAAATTTTTAAAGGCCAAATCTTACACTGTATATTTTCTGCTAAGTTTAAAACAGACTGAATGAAATGCAAATGCAGGCTCCAGGCACCAGAGAACAATATAAAAACTCCTATAAGATGCTGCACCACCACTAAACTCTTCTGGTTTTAGCTTGTAGAAATAGGCAACATTGGCAGAGACGGTGTCCTTGGGTTGTAATTCTAGTACCCTAGATGCTGGAGGGGGAGAAGCTAAGCTTGTCCCTGTTTACCTCACCCCAGCTTGGCTTTTGACTTTTGTGGCATTACCCATAACCCTGCTGCTACTACTGAGCCCTGTCAGTAAGGGGGCCAGGGTAACAGACCGATGCAGGGAAGGGAGGAGAGAGTGGAAATGGAAAGTTTTCTTTCACCTTATCCTCTTACCACCACCCCAGGTCCCATCTGTGTCTGGTTGCAACCATCTTTCCATAAAGAGCCGCACATACCCACAGGAGTTTCTGATGACATCCAGTCTTCCCAAGGATTTCTCAGTGTTTTGTTAGTTCCTAAGATCAGTGTTCTCTTGTATTTCTATAGTTCTATGTTTGCTTTGGAGAGAGAGAGCGATCCAGACAGTTCTCCACACTAGTTCTCCATCTCCTCTGACAGAAAGAAGAAGCCTATTTCCAGAATGGAGTTTATTTAGGGAGCCTCAGATGGTGGGTAATTCCTGGTTTCATTCCTGCATGACCTTTGTTCTTCACTCCCTCGCAGCTAGTTTTAGCCCTGTGACCCAATCTGCCCAGTGAAATGAAGGGGAAATATGCTGTGGGACGTCTACAAATCTTTATAGTTTCCAAATAAAGGACCCGCCACCATTTTCCTCTCATCTTGAATATAGATGTGGTGCCTAGAAAAGTTACAGCCATTTTGTAACCAGCAGGGGAAACCCAAAAGAACTGCAAAGCCAAACTCTTATGTTACTGAGCTTCTGGACCCATGCCTGCTCCTGCCTACCTACGGATTTTTCGTTATGTGAGAAATTTTGTTATGCCACTGTTAATTGTGGTTTCTGTTACATGGAACATGCAAATGACCACCTTCTTATTTTATATAATAGCTTTTTAAGAGAAAAATAATGAGTATTTAGGAAATACATACAAATCACACAATGGTTATGCCAAGGACTCTAAATCATTGCAGTTAAACCTCATGGAAAGCCCACATGAGGTTATACACTTTCTTTTTTTTTTTTAATTAGAAAATTGAGGCTCACGGAAGTGAAAAAACCTTGCTGAGGGCTAAAATTGAAAGAAAATTCTGTTTTTTCCAAAATACCGTATTACCCACCCAATCCACCAGTCTTTAATACCCAAATGAATCTATTTGTGAGAATATATGTGTGTGTGTATATATATATATATATATATATATATATATATATATATAGTATATGTATATATATGTGTGTGTATATATATACATATGTTTGTGTATATATATGTATGTATATGTATGTTTATATATGTGTGTATATATACACTTTTAACTTCTGTCCTGAAGAGACTTATTTTTGTAAATGACCTTCACATCTGCTAAAATTATGACTCTCAATTCCTTTGGTTCTCAGCGTTTTTTGTTTGTTTTGTTTTGTTTTGTTTAGCATTGAGAATACACTATCATAAGGCAAAGCCCCTTGTGTGGGCAATGTCTCAAATACTTGCCAGCTAACAGATTATACAGTATCAAAATCTAGCGCTGAGAGAATGGAGCCCAAGCTAGGCACTTGGTGATGGTTCTGAAAAGGGAGGTTAAAATGTCCCAAAGACAGCCTTTGTCTCCTGTGCTATTCTATCTGAGACAGGCCCTGGGGATATTATTAGTCTCTTTAACATCTGTGAGGGAATTAAAGTTGGAACACAGGCCAGTGGCCTCACACTAGGGAAGTGAGATATAATGTGCAACCAAAGAAATCTAAGCTACAGAAAAGATGCTGTCATGCCTTTCTTTTAAATCCACTCTCTGTGTAAAAGCAACCAGGCTTTGTCACTGGCACTGACAAGGAACAGAGGCAGATCCAAAGACTATGTCAGGCTACAGCAAAGGTATTAACCGAAGCACCCACAGCGTTATGTGGCTTTGAGCTATAGGGAATAATGAGACTAAGTCTTGATTTGTTTTTGAACAAGCGAAACACTTAAGGAGATGGTAAATAGCCTACGTTTTGAATTTTTCAGCTTCGTGCCTAGATCAAGTGATACGATCTTTATTCTCCTCAGAATATTTGCATCTGTTTCTAGCAAGTTACAGAATATTCTAATTTTGGAGCAGAGGTTATTCTTGTTTATTGCTGCCTTAAACAATGAAAGATGCAAACTTGACCACAAAAGACCTCAATAATTAACTCACAGAGACTCATAAAACTTTACCTCTGGTAAGGACCTTCGAGATCACAGAGTTCAACCTCCGTGCTTTACAGATGAATTAACTGAGATCCAGGGAGGTTAAATGACTTTGTCCAAGGTCACAGTGCTCATCTATGACTGCACTGGGACTAGAACCAAGAACTCCTGAAGTCGCTTCATTGCAATTCTTCCTACCCCAGGCAGCTTTCATGTGATAAACTACCAATAAAGGCCCCAACCTAAAAGACATCCAGGTCATAAAAATTCCCAAATCTTCACAAATGTTAAAAGATTTGTAGAATGATCAGCATTGCAATGGCACATTCTCCCTCCTCCAACACCCCCCCACCACCACCACACACACAGGAACAGGAACCCATAAACCTGTGTTATGTCTCAAAGACATGCCAAGGTATTTTTGGCAGGGTCATGCATATGCCAGTATGGATCACAAAGAAAGGGTATTCCAGTAGATTGATTTAGTCCAGGATTTTGTTCTTCTAAAATACATGGGTTCTCTTTGGAGATTACAAACTATATAGCTTTGTATACATTATAAATAACATATACATATTTTAATACTTCCATTAAGGGAAAATAGTAAATCATAACTGCTTTGCTACTGGACTTTAATAGCCATGCCAAAGAAATGCCTTCATTATCCTGCTGTTTCTTCGGTTGTCCTTTATCATTTTCTTTGCTGGCATAATCACCTAAAATATAACCTTGGAAAAGTACCTTGCTTTTCTTAGTTCTAACTATTGAAAAACATCTCTGGGTGAGCACATTATCCTCATTTCTTTATTCTTGCAATCCTTATTCTCAGACTGCAAAGAGATGCCTCTAAATCTGACTTCTTTTTGGTCAAACTTCCTCATTTTCAAGAGTGGAAGCTATAAAGGTGGGGACTGACTGACCTCCTCCTTCTGTTGGTATTTTGGACCCAACACACACTGTCCTGACTTTGAGTACTATACCAACCTTGTTGGGTTTCCTGAACTCCGTCCACCTCTTTGTCACGAGTCCCTTTATAAAAAAACTCTTCTCAACTTTATCGTCCAGGTCACATAGCTCATGAGTATGAGTTCCTGTCCATACTTCAAATGGAACTTGTCTGCTTCCGGAGAAAGTTTACTAACTTTCCCTCACCACATCAAAGTTATACCATACTATACATATTCCTCACTGATAAGAAAGGACTCTCCACTGGCCTTTTAAATGTGTCAAGTGTAATCAATCTGTAACAGGACAGTCTCCTCATATTCAGCTTTCCAAATACTTATAATTAAGTACTTGCTTCAGTCACTGTGTTGGATACTTCATGTTATTGCATTTGATTTAGGAATGTTGAGTTTCTACAGCTGTCTAACAAAATCCAGCACTTTTCCTAGAGTTACCTACCTAACCTGTGTACCTTTATGTCAACATTCATATTTCATACCCTTGGCAAAAAGTGCTCAATAGTCAGTCATCACTAACATTATGGCTCATGGTATATGTTTTATATCTCTGTATTTACAGTTCCCCCAACCTCTGTTCTGTTTTTCCTAAGCCACTTGATAAATACATACTTTTATTTGAAGTAGAAATTCTATGCATGATATTAAGTAATCAATCATGCCAATTTTTAAATATTGCGGTTTTGGATTCATAAAATTTTTCAGGACACCACTTCATGGTACTTAGTAAATAAATACTGGTTTCACTGTTTTAAACATTCTTGCCACCTTAACAAGAGATGTCTTCTGTGTTTTCTTATTTCTGCCATGGTAAAAAGTCACTAGAAAGTTAAGGTCTTTGAAATCAAAAGTCCTATCCTTTTAGTACAGAGAATCATGTATGAGACCTTCTAATAACAGGGAAGAACGAAAGATGAAACAAGATTAGCTCTACCACAGATTTTATTTGAATCTAGTTCTCTTTTGGCAGCACAGGCTTAGAGGTATGGAATCTGTGTCCTCTAAGGGTAACCACTAAAATAGATGTCACTGGCAATAGAATAGATTCTACCACAGCTGTCTCAAACAAGTACTTCAAAATCATGCTTGGTAATAAGTAAAGAAGCCCAAATGGGAGACTTTCTACAGAAACATTACTAGACACATTCCTGCCTTCTAACAGTGTGTCATTAAGGAATCAACTTCACCCTAAATCAAATTAAAATTTGTCCTATTTAAGATGAATTAATCCTTGATCCCTGGACCAAGACATTCCAATCTCAGAAACTGATGATTTAGTTATGTCTTCCCTTTTTTATAATTGATAAAAATATTTTTTATTAAACAATAAACTGAATTGGGTTAATATGTATCCAGATGTGCTTAAAATCAAACAGAATTGGAAGAACCTTTTTGATATTCACCATCAAGAAAGTATTGCAGCAGCCTGTCCTATGCAGGCCAAAGCATGCAACTCATAACTTCGTGTGTGTCTGTGTGTGTGTGTATGTGTATGTGTGTGTGTGATTTGCCTTTCTTTTGAGCTCCTGCTATACTGTCTACTTCAGATCTTACTCAAGGGTTTTCTTAAGTTAAAGAAACAATTGATGTAAAGTTGCTGAGAAAACCTCAGGGGTGTGTTTGTATGTGTTTGTGTGTGTACAATTGTGTGTATGTCAATAGTTCTGTGAAAGCCACATTTCATCTTAGGGTTCAAAGTAAAATAGACCACTTTAATGAAAACCATAACAAAAAAACCTTTATTTGTTCTCAGTGGCAACACAACTTAAACCTTTTCTTATCCAGTTACTGTTTGCACACTCTAGTCCCTGGTCATAACTATTATGTTCCTCTTATATAATAATAATGTCATTGTTTTCAAGGAAGATATTCACATCACATAGCCAGACTTGAATCATAGATTTTCCATCTGTAAATTCTGTGCAGATCTTGAGAAAATTATTCACCCACCAGTCCATGCCTTTAAAATACCAGTAAAGTAGGATACAAATCAGTTAAATCCTACCACCTTGAAAAATCCACGTTTTAAATAAATTTAAAGGAGCAATGGCTATAGGAGACTTATTTTAGTCCCTGATACATGGTGGGAACTTAATTGGACTTTCAAAAAAATATTATTAATGAATCTCTTTTCTGATATAGTTTCTATCTCTGAAATATTGAATTTTATTTTGGGTGTTTTTTTTTTAAATTCTTTCTAAAAGTAAGAGACCACTCTACGACAGTTTATAGTATCTCTTCAGTGTGAGTTAATAGAAGTGGTTTAGGGAAAATTATGAAGTGAGTGATGTTAACCTTCATCTCTCCTTACTTAACAATCTTATAACCCATTATCAATCACCCCCACTCCAAAATACGTACTACAAGAATGATGCTCATTATAGAGAAAGAATTTTTAAAAAATCATGGACATTATCCTCAGGCTCTCCATTATAATGTCTTTTAGAATGCTATATCTCTCAATTCATTTTAGTTATCATAATTTATAACTATATATTAGTTTGGAGAACTGTTCATACTCCAGTTATCTATTGTTGCCTAACAAAATGCCAAAAAGTTAAAAGGCAGAAATGACAAAAATATTATTAGATTTCATCTTATTATTTTATGGGTTAGAAATTCAGACAAGGCTTGTTGGGTGTACTCTTTTTCTGCTTGCCACAGACTGGGGTCACTGAGTATTCAACTGGTATCATGGCTAGTCAGGAGGGGACAAGATGGTCAATCACATGGCCAGTGCCTTTGAGACAATGGTTGAAGATTGAGCTCAGCTGAGCCCCCTTCCACTCCATGTAGACTGAGCACCCCTCAACAAGGTCTATCCTGCAAGATAGTAGGACTTGCCGCATGACAGCTCAGATCTCCAAGAGAACAACATCGAAGTAACCTAGCCTAGTGCATTAGGCATAATAAGAAATGGATAAATATTTGTGATCTGAATGAATATATCTTCTGGAAATACTTTCATTATATTAGATAACTGAAAAGAAACTCCATAACTCAAAGTATGGTTAACTGATTTTTTAAAATCAAGGACATCACATTAAACCACATGCACTTAATCAATGAATATGGGCTTGTAGATGAGATGCTATTGCTTCACTTAACGACCACAGCAAACTTTCCGTTTGAGCACTGGTAGTAACAGTGTTTGGGTACCAGTTACATATACTACCCTCTTTTGGGTGCTGCAGATGATATAAGAGCAAAAGGGGACTCAAAGCTTCCTATATCATAAGCTATATGAGGACAGGGGCATAGTACAGTGCATGGTGTGCAGTATTTGTTGGGTAAATAAATGGAACCCTCTCAATAAGTATAAACTTTTCTCACAGGTGAAGAATTCATGCCATTACAAATAGATATGTTGTCATTTTTCTTTAAAATAAAAAGTATTTTATTGTTAGGAAAATATACAAATATTCTAGCATATAAGATATTTAGTCTTTCTGTGTATTTTTATTAACTGGTAAATTTAGGTGGTAATTCATCTGATCAAAAAAAACATGGTAAACATGAGACTAGTTCAAAATCATTATACTCAGGGGGCGCCTGGGTGGCTCAGTCATGAAGTGTCTGCCTTCGGCTCAGGTCATGATCCCAGGGTCTTGGGATCCAGCCCCGCATTGGGCTCCCTGCTCAGCGGGAAGCCTGCTTCTCCCTCTCCCACTCCCCCTGCTTGTGTTCCCTCTCTTGCTGTGTCTCTCTCTGTCAAATAAATAAAATCTTAAAAAAAAAAAAAATCATTATACTCAGTTGGTCAACCTCATTATAAGATTTTTATCATTGTATATTCTTGTCTCCTTTGTTGTAGATTAAATGACCATATAATCATGGGTTTATTTCTGGAGTCTCTATTCTGTTTTATTGCTCTATTCTTGTGCCAGTACCATACTGTTTTGATTACTCCAGATTTATAGTATATCTTGACATCTTGCATTGTGGTATCTCCAGCTTTGTTCTTTCTCAAGATTGCTTTGACTATTTGAGGTCTTCTATGGTTCCATACAAATTTAGCATTGCTTATTCTAGTTCTATAAAAAATATTGGTATTTTGATAGGGATTGCATTGAATCTGTAGGTTGCTTTGAGTAATATTGATATTTTAATAATATTAATCCTTCCAGTCTGAGCATGGAATATTTTTCCATTTGTTTGTGTCATCTACAATTTCTTTCATCAGTATTCTATAGTTTTTGAAGTACAGGTCTTTCCCCTCTTTGGTTATGTTTATTCCTAGGTATTTTATACTTTTTGATGCAATTGTAAATAGTGTTGTTTTTTAAATTTCTCTTTCTCCTACTTCATTATTAGTGTATAGAAATGCTGCTGATTTCTCAGTATTAATTTTGTATCCTGCCATTTTACTGTATTTGTCTATTACTCTCATATTTTTTTGGTGGAGTGTTTAGGATTTGTGTGTGTGTGTGTGTGTGTATACTCTGATGTCCTCTGTGAATAGTCACAATTTAACTTCCTCTTTACCAATTTGGATGCCTTTTATTCCTTCCTTTTGTCTGATTGCTGTGGCTAGGACTTCCAGTACTATGTTGAATAAATGTGGTGAAAGTGGATATCCTTATCTTGTTCCTGACCCTAGAGGAAAAGTTCTGTTTTTCACCATCAAAAATGATGTTAGCTGTGAGTTTTTCATATATGGCCTTCATTATGTTGAGGTATGTTCCCTCTAACCCCACTTTGTTGAGAGTTTTTATCATGAATGTATGTTGAGTCTTGTCAAATGTTTTTTCTGCATTCATTGAGATGATCATATGATTTCTATCCTTCATTTTGTTGATGTGGTGTATGATGTTGACTGATTTGTGAATACTGAATCATCCTTGCCTCCCTGGAATAAATCCCACCAGATCACGGTGAATGATCTTCCTAATGTATTGTTACATATGGTTTGCTAATATTTTGTTGAGGATTTTTGCATCTGTGTTCATCAGGGATATTGGCCTGTAGTTGTGTGGGGGGGAGGATGTCTTTGGTTTGGGTATTGGCCTCATAAAATATATTTGGAAGCTTTCCTTCCTCTTCTGTTTTTTGGAATAGTTTGAGGAGAGTAAGTATTAACTCTTCTTTAAATGTCTGGTAGAATTCCCCTGTGAATCCATCTGGTCCTGGACTTTTTGGTATTTTTTGATTACTGATTCAATTTTGTTACTTGTAATTGGTCTGTTCAGCTTACCTATTTCTTTCTGGTTCACTTGGAACATTGTATATTTCTAGGAATTTATCCATTTTCTCTAGGTTGTCCAGTTTGTTTGCATATAATTTTTCATAGTATTGTCTTATAATCCTTTGTATTTCTGTGGTGTCAGTTGTTACTTCTCCTCTCTCATTTCTGATTTTACTTATTTGGGTCATTTCTCTTTTTTTTCTTGATGAGTTTGGCTAAGGGTTTGTCCGGCTAAGGGTTTGTCAATTTTGTTTATCTTTTCAAAAAACTAGCTCTTGGTTTGAAAAACAATAGAGAAAAATCAATAAAAAGAAAAATAAATGTAAAGCATAACGACATGATTTGCAACTTTGAATTACAATCATAAAGAGCAAAAGGGGAAATATTTGTACTTTATTAATCATTCAAAAACTAAAATTAAAATCAAAACCAAAAATAAAACTAAACACATCAGTTTATGTTGGGGAGAATTAGGAAAAAAGAATAACAAGTTACATTCTGAGCATTCACAAAGCTGGTATCTAAATAACAATACCTACCATTTATTGAGTATTTATGATGAACCGAGTACACAACTATGTTGTATAATTCACTTTTCAAAAGAACCAGTGAATTATTATACCCATTTTACAGATGAGGAAACTGAGTCCTATAGTTGTTAACTCCCAATTCATACAGCTAAGTGACAAGCTAATATTTGAACCTAAGTCTGATTAGGCCAGAATCTATGCACCTAACCAATCTTAGTGCACAAGTGCTCTATTCCAATAAAGGAATTATTCAACAGATAATGATTGGGTGGCTACAAAGTATAAGGCATAGTTCAGGTGCTGGCAATAAAGATAGGAACAACTCAGATAAAGTCCGATTCCTTTGAAGCTAACTACCTAGTTTGGGAAGAAATATAGTGATATGTATATGGAGTATCCATATTGAGGTTGATATTAATGTAAGATCAATGAATAATATCTTTGCTGATATATTTAAAGCATTTTTTACTTATATGCCTTTAGGATCTTGAAATTCCTTTAAGAAGATACCAAGTTCCTAATTATAATTAAAATTAAGTTAATGTAAATAACTTTGAACCCATTTTTCCCTCCAGGTACAAAGTAGGTTTAAACTCACAAGGACAGTGAACTTCCTAACATATATAGTAGTAGTCATGAGACCTAAGATACCACTTTAGACGTATAGAGTGCTAAAAACACAGGAAGGGAGAATGCTTTTTTTTTTAATTTATTTTATTAACCATCTTAAGGGATGAGTACGATCAAATTAAAATCACTTAACTAATGTAGAGGACAACATGGTTGTACATTATAGGTTTGGGTTTCCTATTGGTCATATACTTATGTATTATCTCATATATTATATATCACCTATTGATAAATAGTATATTGGTCAATGTATTTTGTGGGGATGGGTTTTACAAGAAACTGATTGTTTCAAGTTAGCTTAAACTCAAGACTAGGGTTAGCTCACAAAACCAAAAGGTAAAGATGAGGCAATTCCAGGTATCCCACTAAATCAGTTTGTGGTCCTCCACAGGTGACATTAATATGACTCAGCCTCAATGAGGCCCACATTTTGATGCCTTTTATTAAATTTTCAAACTTTCAGGAGAGAGACCATGAATGGCCAAGCTTATGCCAGGGATCTCCACCTCTGGCCCAGTTCATGTTGGCCTGGAGGATTGGGTGATGTTGCAGAGACCTGGCCAGTTAGAGAATTGTTTATGGTGTCTACTTCAGTTTGTGCCACATTGTTTGTTTTCACTCACCATAATTTCTGCAATGCCTAGCAGAGTGCCTGGCATGCAATGGATAATTAATAGGCATTAGTTATATGAATATTTCTCAAGTCTCAGTGTTACAGCCTATGGTGAACCTATTATGAGCACTGGCATATAAGAGTATAATATATTTACGCTTTCAAAAAGTTTTATTGAATCAGGTAGTCCTAGAAAAATTGGTTAAAACCAAGCATGAGTCCTCTTTTCACTGCTTCATAATTCATCTGTTAAAGCATTTAAATGTTCAACATTGCCTAAAAACACTTAACAGTTCTTGAGGCCTTCATCAGTTTATTGGATGTTTTCAATCAATGAATTAAACGAATATATTAATTGGCCCAACACAACAACAATCAATATTCATGTTAACCATGTAGTGAAGCAGTTACTGAACATATTATAAAGATGTAAGTATATACACAAAAGATGCTCGAACAGAGGAACACACACATATTTTGGTGATTTGTCTATTCTGTGGAGATCAGTCTTGGGATTCAGTTTCTAAATGCATTGTGCAATGAAATCAGCAATCTGCTGTACTGGATACTATATATACTGGATCCTCAGGAGTCCAGACTTATGAGAACTGCCATTACCTATCAATATAAGGACCACTAAAAAATTATAAAGGCAGCTATGAAAAGGATTATAATAACCATTTATACTTTTATTTGGCTTTATAGCTATTTTGATATTTTCTTTGTAAATATGAGAAAAACCTAGGGACAGGAAATCTGATCTCTATTTTTAGGTGAAGAAACTGAAGTCCAGAGAAGCTCACTGATTCCCCAAAGTAAACATAAATGCTCATCTATAGAACTGAGGTTCAAAATCTTGTCTGACTTGGCCCTGAAGCCCATGTCCCTTTCTTTACATCACATGCTTCCAGTAGACTTCTAAAATGGGACTTGAGATGATAATATATATCTTTAAAATAGTACCAGGAGAAATGTCACAAAATCAATTTGCCAACAGTTGAAAAAGAGGAGGCTACTGAATAACCTGAAACCAGATAATCTGTTCAAGAAGTAAATCCTAGGGCCTAACAATGACATCCATCTTCTAGTTATAGACACTCCTGAAAAACCAAAAGAAATTATTTTTACAAATGGAAAGAAAAAAAAGCTGCCCAAATGCTTACAAAAAACATCATCATATTAAGCTGTAACTTTAAATAAAATATTCTCGACACCTGCACACTAAATTTGAATTCTTGTGACAAATATTTTAGGTGATAAGCAATCTGACAATAACATCAACCACTGTGACTTCATCCAGCAAATTCATTCTTTAGAAATTTTGCATAAGACATTTTCTAATTGCTGTAACCTTATGTTATCATCTTTATATAGAAAGGTGAAGAAACTGTTGCGTGGTTGATAACCTAGTTGAGAACACGGATGATGTCTTTTTACATTGGATAAAATAAAGCCAACATCTACCATAGTACCTAGCATATGGCAAAACATTCAATAAATGTGCACTGAACACTTTTCCCTTTGTGGGATAGATTTGAACTAATCAAGCCACCCTGTTGTGCCCTGTCCCCAATGGAATTGAAGAATTAACTGCAGAAAGCCACTGTACAATCATGTCCACAGAGCTGTCAGAAATTGAATGGCCCCAGGTGGGGATTTATCTGTGGCTACACACCACACTGGCAATTCTGTCAAGGCCTTCAGGACATTTTACAAAATTAGCTTAGGAATGAAAAGAACTTGATCATAGAAGTAACTGGTAGTGTAACCCAGTTTGAAGCATTTTCAAATGTCGGTCATTAATATGTTAGCATGTATTTCCTAAAATCATGTTTCCATTAGAATATCTCTTTTAACCCTTTGGCAACATGGCTCAATTCTGTCAATGAATCTGCAGTTTCATGTATGAAGGAGTATTCTAAAAATTTTGGATTTTATCTGTAAACTATAACTAAATGATTCTGCGGACTCATCTCTGCATTCTAGAGCCCCCACCCCAGTTTTTCCCACTGAGAATTTGAGAAGAGTACTGAGAAAGGATTCTGGGGACTTGAATAACTGCCCTATGACCCTAGGGAAATAACTCAAGTTCTCTCAACTTTCGTTTACATACCCCTAACTCATAGTTTAGCTGTGAGGATCAAATAAGAGGATGTGCTTCATAAACAGTCCTACAAATGTAAGTTAATCTTATTGTGAACATCATTTCGCCATTTTGATGCTCTTATGGACATCAATGGCAGAATCCTAGATGAATCTCTATTTTTACCACAACATTTACACTTTATAGGTATTGGCTTCTGTGTCTCTTCCCTCTGGTACAGAAAATGTGATTTAATATTTTAGTGTCCCTGCAAATGCTTCTGTTAACCTACCTGTTGGTCTTTCAGCAAGTATTACTAAGATCCATAATTAAGTGCAAGTGATGCCAGAGGATGGGAATACAATGGTGGACTAAATGCCTTATCCCTTATCCTCACAGAATAAATACACCATCAAAATATGGCAAAGTCATTCTTTCCTACTCAGTGTTTCTCAATGAGATCAAGTATTTGGAAGACAAAGAAACTGCATTATAGTTGAAGAGTAGTCATATAGGGCCAGACTCTAGGAATTTCTCCCTCCCAGAACTATTTTTTCTACTTTGCACATTCTCATGAGATTAAAAAAAAATTGGTCAACCTAACTCCTATTCAGATAGCCTGCATTATAAAAACAACATTACTAGGATCATCTTAATTTTGTAATTGTCATTAAATACTATTTAGAAATAGCCTAATATCATATGTGGGACACATATGAACCTGCAGATCAGAAAGGGATTCACTGTGAAAGTTTACGTTAAAATAACGACCCCCACTCTTGTTCATAGCCAAAAATGTGTGATTCTATGTACATGCCCAGAACTCTGGGCTTCAAAACGAGATAAAAATTCCTTCAACTCACCTTGATCTAGAAACAAACAAATTTGCCAGAAATTTTGTCCTCCCTGGAATGTGAAGGGCAATGATAACATTAATGACATTCTGTTGTATGTCAAACCGATATAAGAGCTGCAAACATCAGACAAAAAGACTCCCACCCCTAATGGCAGAAATTATTGGAACCACAGGGCATATGCACTCTCTCTGGGACCCTTTATCGGGGACGGGCTGGAGGTGGGCTTTTTGGAGTAGCCTGTAGTTAGCCCTCTATTCATGCTGGTCAGGTCTTCCACCAAGAGGGTTTTGCTTTCGGTATTTATGTAGGTGCAGCAGGCAACTGTTTACCTCGGGGGATGAGAGTCAATCCAGCGCTTCAGAATCCGTGTGCCTTGGGAGCTCTGTTGCCCATGGAAACAAAGCCTTCTTTGGAGGGAGGGAGCTCTGCAAGGGGCAAGGCAGAAGATAATCTTTATCAATCAGGAAGGTGTTTTTGCTGCATGAACAACAGCCCTTAAAAAATTGTACAGGATTACAGTATTTTATAATCATTTAAGAACTTGCTTTTGATAGCTCTACATTATATACACTAAACAGGTTCACACTCCTTTGAATGAGTTTGTTTTCGGTAAGGAAACCTCTAACTGGGAAGAACTTTCACACTTTCTCCTCCCTCCGCAAAGAGAGGGAAAATGTTGATGCAAATTCTTGTCTAACATGTAGGGGAAGGTTCTTTGATTGTGTTATTAAGAAGAAAGCTTTGGGGGCACCTGGGTGGCTCAGTCGTTAAGCGTCTGCCTTCAGCTCAGGTCATGATCCCAGGGTCCTGGGATCGAGCCCCACATCGGGCTCCCTGCTCAGCGGGAAGCCTGCTTCTCCCTCTCCCACTCCCCCTGCTTGTGTTCCCTCTCTCACTGTGTCTCTCTCTGTCAAATAAATAAAATCTTAAAAAAAAAAAAAAAAAAAGAAGAAAGCTTTGGATGTGGATTAGGCTGCATGGACCACAGTGCATGGTTTAAAGTGACCTGCAAGTAAGTGGCTTGGACTAAAAGCTCACAAATGCCTTCTTTTTCCAACATTCAAAATGTAAACTAAATCTTATGGTAGATATCATTATTAATAAACATTTTTGAAGATTAGCAGCCTGACCTTTCCAGCGGCCTTGCAATTAGCTCACTTTGGGCCCAGACAGCACAGTGGGAGATGGATTGCAAAAGAGGTGGAGAATGAGAAGCCACTGAAGGCAGTGTGGCCGTCATCTAGTGAATAACGCAGAAGGCTACAGGGCAGGAACAGAAAAAAGGAAGGGAAAGGGGAAGAGTGAGAAATTTGTATTTATTGAGCACTTGCTCTCCCTCAGGACCAGAAACTTTACATAAGTTACCTCACATAAACATGGTAATAAAACTGAAAGACCTAGATCATTGTCCCTATTTTAGATACTGGGGGGTTACAGAGAGACCTGTGGAGATGGACTTAATCGGTGTTTGAATAAATACAAGTGAAGTAAAGGAACTTCAAAACTGTTTCTGAATATTCCTACTGAGTCAAATTATACCTCTTTTATTTTTTTTAAATTACTGCGCCTGTGGTACTGAGGGCATGGATGATGTTCAGGAAACAGTTCTGTTTTTTTCAATGAATTCTTTTATTCATTGAAATAAAAATATGACCACCTACATTATGTAATACATTCTGGGCATAATGTTGAGCCTGGTGGAGATTGGGTTGTGAGAATTTTGATTCATTGTTATTCTTAGACATCTTTATAATGTGATTTCATTTTATTTGGAATTCAGTTTTGATATCCCCAAAAGGAATAGAGTAAGCCCATCCCTATTTTGCATCAAAGGAATATCTATGAAAACAAATAAGGCATAAAATGAAACTTCATTTTCCTGAGATACAGAAAGCATGTGGAAAAACCTGGTGATTTCTTGGTATGGATCTGGTTATGGGACAGGCAGATTCTCTGGATACAAATGTGGGCTCTGCTACTTACTAGATGTGTGACTTTGGACATGTTACTTAAAAATCTCTGTAAATCCCTTTTCTCACTTCCAACCTGGGAATTCTACTATCTCCCCCATAGAGGTGTGATTAGTAAGATATATTTGGCAAAACTGTTTTATTTATTTATTTATTTTTAAAGATTTTATTTATTTATTTATTTGACAGAGAGAGACAGAGCGAGAGAGGGAACACAAGCAGGGGAAGTGGGAGAGGGAGAAGCAGGCCTCCCGCAGAGCAAGGAGCCCAATGGGCTCGATCCCAGGACCCTGGGATCATGACCTGAGCCAAAGGCAGACGCTTAACGACTGAGCCACCCAGGCACCCCAGCAAAACTGTTTTAATCACTACCCTAGTTGCACGTTGTAGGAAGAATTAACAAAAGTCTCTGAAGCACTGAAGAATATGGGTAATAACTAATATATGCACTAAAAGTCAAGTCTCAAGATCCATATATTGGTACCTACTGTGTGAAGTATGTGAATGACACATAGATCTACGAAGACAAATCAGACATAATCGATGACCTTGAGGAGCTTATCACCTAGTGGGGAGAAAGACACCTAAGTTATTTTAATACAAGGTAGTAAAGCTGTTGGAGAGAGCTATACATAAGATGTTGCAAGATGACAAAAGAGAGATAGTTATGATGAACTGTAGGCTTCGTGGAGAAGAAAACCAACCTGAAACTTAAGAATGAACACAATTAAGAAAGGCGAAACTTTTAATAAATGCTCTAGATTGAGCAGGTCCAAAATCAACCTTAAAGAGATCCCAAACAACAAAATGTACGGAAATATAAACAATATAGTTTATACAAATCTTTAATACCAAACCAAAGAGACTGGATTTCATCCTGTAGATGGTGAAGAGCCACTGAAAAACTTTAAAAAGGAGCATGATTTGGTCACTTTTTCTTTTTCTTTTTTTTCTGGAAACATCTCTCTGGCTGCAAGATGGGGACAGATTGATGGGCTGGGAGGTGGGAAGTAAAAGGGCACACTGAAGGTAAAGAATTTGGTTAATTGGCTATCTGACTATTTCATGCTAATGAGAATGAGAGCCTGCTTGGACTTGGTATCAGATGGTTGTAGTACAAAGCAGGAAATAGATTTCAGAATAATTTCAGAGATGAGATCAAAAAGATCTGGCAGTTGGTTGGATGTGATAGATAAAGAATAGGATTCAATGGTAATTCCAGGTGGATGGTGCTACTTTTTACAAAGCTATACAATGTGGGGAGAGAAAAGAAAATCTGGAAGACAAAATCACAAATTATTTCAAAAGAGACCTGTTAAGTAGCAAGTATTTCTGCAATGTTTGGGTGGAAATGTGCAATAAGAAGTTAGATTGCCTCAGGGCAAATTGAAGCTATAGACATACATTTGCCTCTCACGTACATAGATGGGCAAAGGTTTCATCTAAAAGAGAAAAGGATGGTATCCAAAGAGACTTAAGATTTAAAGTGAGGAGAATCGTAGACCATGAGAATGGAATACAAGAAATCACCACGGTTTAAGTGGTATGCAAAAGAGGTACTCATAGGAGAAACTCAGAAGTAGAGGTCAGAGAGGGTAAGAGAATAACTGGTCCCACAGAAGCAACTAGGAGTTTCAAGAAAGTCAAAGAGCTTATACATCCATCTAATAAAAGTTATTGTTTTTATTCTAGGCCTTTATTCCAAGAATATAAAAGTTGAGACATGTCCATGGGTTGTTGACCCTTGCCAGAGCAATTTTATTGTGCTTGGCACAAAAGCTAATCCCTGTGAGTTGCATTGTAAATGAGAAATCGGGAAGTGGGGACAATGAGTGTAGATTACCTTTTCATGGAGAAGAGGACAATCAGGCTGTAACCATAAGGAAGTACAAGGTCAAGAGAGGCAAATGTAGGATGAGAGAGCCCAAAGGACATTTAGGGAAAAAAAAATACTAGAATGGAGACGTTTGGAAGGAAAGTGATAGTGGTATATAACAGAGAAAGGTCATAAGGGACAAGAAGAGTTGTATTTGAGAACAACAGGAGAGGCAGGAGGAAGAAACATGCCTCACCTTTGAGAATAAAAATGGCGCATAGACACTATTTCCAGTTCTGCTATCTGCCACTTAGAATCGTGACATCAGACAGTTCACTAAATCAAATTCCCAATAATAGTAGCTCCCCCCATAGAGTTAGTAGTTTAAATAAAGTAGGTAAGTAAAACACAGAACTTTCGATTAATAATTATATTCATATTGGATTATAAGTGAAGATGGACAAAGTAGTACTGTGTTGTTTGTGTGATGAGAAGAGAGCTAAAGGAAACCAAATCTATTTCCTCAAATTCTCGAATGTTGTCAGTGAGATATTCTTTCCCTTTGCTTCTTCCTTTGTCCACATTCTTTGGGACAGAGATGGGATGGGAAGTAGACAAAACAAATATTTCTAGAAATGTCAATGTTCTACTCAAAATGTATTGATCTTGTGTTATATTCAAAGCACTCTACCAAGGGAGGGTGTTTAAAAGTTAATGAGGACAGAGACCTAACCCATTCAAGCTCATGATCTGGTAGGGTAGGGAGGTAAATATAAAAACACCTAAAGGGTAAAAATATTGTCACCTAAAGTTGTATCTTTTACCTCTTTAAAAGCAAAATAGAATCCAACTATTTTAGAACGCCACACTACTTTAAGGCTTGAGATACTTAGCACTCTTGAAATGTCATTTGATGTGTAGATACATTTGACATGCATTAAAGAAGAAGTAACCTAAGAGGTTTGTCAAACCAGAGGAAGTGTGACTTTCTGGGCTGAGAGGGATGACGGAAGCCACTGGAATGATTTACTGATAAGTGATGATATGCATTTGTAGTTCAAAGAAGGGTAGAATCAGCTCTTACTAATAAAAAAATGCCATTCCAAAGATATCTTTCATTTTTTTTTAGTCATTTCACAAACAAAAATAGGATGTAGGCAGGGAGAATTGCTTTCCTTGAAACAAGAACTTTTACAAAGTGAAAAATTTGAAATTAGATCATACATCAGCATGAATAAGATAGCCTAGCATGTTCTCCACTTGGAACTGTGGTGCCTTGGTAATATGCCTGGCCTTAACAGAGCTGTTTGTGGAAAAGTAAAGATTGTCTTCCTCACATGGCATTGTTTCTTGCTAGGACCTGTGGGTGGGTTGGGGGGGGGGGGGGAGTTCTTTATTTGCAACTCTAAGATTATTTTCAGATTAGTAAACAGCAAGTCTACACACTAAGCTATGCAGCCAAGTTGTGGGATATTTAGGAAAAATATTGTATATGAGAATCTCTTATTCAATATGTCTTGATGGTACAATTTATTTCCAAAAAATGTGGTTTCTAAATGTATAATACTTAAGAGCTTACTTTTACCAAATTTATCCCCATAAAACACCCAAGTATACTTATTAAACAGTGTGAGTTCTAAAATTACTTGTGAAAAATAAAGTTTGATATATAGAATCTGTGATCTTCAGTGGATCATGCAGTAAAATAATCAGAATAGAAGGCAGAAAGTACCAAAGTAAAATCAAAAAAGATTTAAAAGTATAACAGAAAAAAATTATAGATCTATAAAATATTTATATAAATTCACCTGTGTACATCTGATTTGTAATTTTCTGTTAAGGGTTTTAAATTCAGCTTTTTAGTTAATCCATGAGAATCATATCTTCTAGATAGAAAGGCATTCTGTGGAGAGCATCCTCGCTTCCAAACAGATCTCTCTGGTGTCTGTTGAACACAGTTGACCTACAAATCAAAGAAAGATTGAGAGTCATAGCCACTTCTCTGTCCTCTACAGGGGACAGAGACTGGACTTACTGGAGAAATGTGTCACACTTGCTGATATTCAGAGTGCTAAGCTTGATGGTTTGTCACAGATGGAAGGATGGCAACCCAGGGTCAAGTAGAAAATTGGGTTGGATATGTTTCTGGAAATATTTGGGGGACCCGGGGATAACTGAATTCAACTTTATGTTCTTTTTCACCATTTCTCTCTGTTGTGGACTGAATGTGTCTGCCCCCAAATTGTAAGTTGAAACACTGCCCCCCAATGTGATTATATTAGGAGGTAGGGCCTTTGGGAGATAATTAGGTTTAGATGAAGTTATAAGGGTGGAGCCTACATGAAGGGGATTAGTGCCCTTGTAGGAACCATGGGCAGGCTTGCATCCAATCTCTGTTCTCCACCACATGCGGATTCTAGGAGAAGTCCACAGTCTGTAGCCTGGGAGGGGGCTCTCACCAGAGCTCAGCCATGCCAGCATCCTGATTTCAGACCACCAGCCTCCGAAATCATGAAAGTCGATTGTTTATAAACCCTCCAGTGTATGGTATTCTAGTACAGCAGACTGGAAGACTAAGATAATCCCCGACTTTTCTTTTTTTTTTTTTTTTTTTTTTTTTATAATTCTTCTTGTGTTATCCAGGCTTTTGGGGGCTGAATTCATATATACATGCATGTGTTGAATTCCAGATCCTCCTGCAACAAAGTTGTTGGTGTTATTTCTTTTTAGGCTATTGAAATTAATTCAATTGGCCTAAATCAATTTGGATTGTACCTAGGATTTGTGGATTAAGTGTCTCCGATATAAGGATATAGTGTATCTTTCCTTGAAATCACCTCAGATACAAGCACTAGACAAAAGTTCATTTTATGTCTTCATCCCATTACTCTGTACCTTAATACATTCAAATTCAGGTAGGATCTGTATTTAAATACTAAAAGGATAAATATTTACAGGGAGACTAGCTGGTATGCTGAGCAAAGTTCATAATGTTTAAGCTGAAGGGGGGGGTGCTTTGCAACAAATTCAAGTATAGGTTCAAATGACAAAAATCATACATTGTTTTGTATTTATTATTGGTATTTCTTATCCCTAAGAAAACAAATGGTAGTAACAAGACTGTGTGTGTGTGTGTGTATGTGTATTCAAGGGCAGAGTGGATTTAGTTGATCCAGGATGAAGCATAGTAAGAGGAGAATATCAATACTCATTCATATAACTCTATAGATGCTTTTTCTATAAGGAGTGGAATAGATTTGAATTTATAAACCATAATGGCTACTTACCACAGATCATTACTTAAAAGCTCTTGTTACCTGCTTCCGCTTACCACCTCTAGTTCCCTTCCTAGAGAAACACGGATGCCTAAGACTCCGTGTCACAGCCGCTTCCTTTTAGATAAGGCGAACACAGACAGGATTCTGCCTCTGTGTCAGACAGTAATAAACATAAGTTTCCATGCTGCAGGAAAACAATCCTCCTTTACAATTAAAATTGTAAACGCTCTGAAAACCAAAGAAATACTGGTGGTGGTTGTTTTTTCACATTTCCAGTAGTGCTAAGTACGTGGGTCAGAAAAGTCACACATTCTAAGATGCAATCAGTAGTATATTATATTACTAGATTTTTGTGCTAGAGCTAGTGCTGAACTCCACTCAGGAGGTGATAGAATAGGATACACAGGAAAAGGTCCAGGAAACAGAGGCCATATAGGAAGAGACCTAATAAAGAATGGTAGAGAATGACAGACCAGAAAGTGCTGGGTTTTACACACACACACACACACACATACATACACACACACACACACACACACCCCTGATTCCCCAACCAGGGATCCTACAATAGCAAGCTATTGCAAGTTGTATGTGTATATTCTCCACTCCCTTCCCCCTGCACTGTTCTTTCCCATCTGATTATCAGCCTCCCCCTTGCCCAGGTCTTCTTGAGAGTATAGCGCCTCCCCACCATACATGTATATATGTTTCTACACCTGATACACATTATGTTAGCATATTCATCTGGAATTCTGAGTGTGGCCACAGATGCTTCACGATAAAAAAGGAAGTGAGACTCTATTAAAGTTGTAGGATCGCTATGAGATGACCACAGTGGGCTCTGATATTGGAGCTGGAAGGCTGGTTTGGGATTGGCACTCACATGGCACCTCAGCTGTGTTCCCTTCAGCTTCAACTTCTCTTCCCACTTCAACATCAAATAGCTGAAAGGCTTAAGCTAGTTTTTCTGTTCTGGTTGCTGAGCCCAAAGGACAGGAAATCATTACAGGGAAAACATTTCTAGCAAAGGTCACTTTAATAGAAAATTACATCAATCACCTTGAAGAAAAAAAAATACATTTCAATTGATGTCATCTGTCCATGGGATAACATCCGTTTTAGTTTCTGACTTGAGTTTTTAAAAGTTAGCCTAACTTTTGGAGAAAGCACATTAAAAATTAACCATGCCTTCAACAGTGATTTCAATCTTTTAAAAAGGAAGAGATGGTTATTAGCTATTTCATGTCAGAAGCTAAATGGTTACCTACTTAGAAGGGGAAGAGATTTTTTTTTTTTTTTGGATGTACTCCCAGTGGAATGCTAAAAGGAGCAAATCTTTTGGAGTCAGAAGATCAAGTGTTTACTTTAGCATATTTTCTTACGTGATTGAAATTTGGAAGATGCACACCTTAAAGATGGTGATAATTTTTTCTATGTGTTTTAAGTATACGCCATTTACTTCCTAAAACTGCCTTGCTTATTTTGCTTTTGAGTTTATGTAGAAGAAAGGAAGGGAGGGAGGAAGGAAACGAAGGAAAATTAGGAAAAGGCAAGTATATGACAAGTGCAAATGTTGCATCTGTTTCTGGTTGTCCTTCAGCCCTGTACTAGAGCTGCCTAGAGTCCCCTGGCCTGAAATGCCCACATTTTAAAACAGACCCTTTTCCCCTTTTATTCCCCCCAAATGTTTTCATGGCAAAAATAGCCTCTCAATCATCTCCTATAAAAATGATACAGAATACTTAAGGCTGATATTAAGTGTAGATTCATAATGTAGGCATTATGCAGCAAATGATTCTATCTGAATGACCAGCCTTAAATGGCCTGGTCCCAAACTACACACATATTTCAGCCTTGGTCTCTGAGCCTTCCTTTCCCTTACAGGCCCCTTAAGTGCAAAGTCTGAACATCACACATGGAAATGTTCTTGCTTGGACACTAACACTTCTTTCTGCCCTATTACAGTGATTCTTTTTTTTTTTTTTTTAAAGATTTTATTTATTTATTTGACACAGACAGACAGAGAGAGAGCACAAGCAGGGGGAGCGGCAGAGGGAGAGTGAGAAGCAGGCTCTCAGCTTAGCAGGGAGCCTGATGCAGGGCTCAATCCCAGGACCCTGGGATCATGACCTGAGCTGAAGGCAGACGCCCAACTGACTGAGCCATCCAGGCACCCCTATTACAGTGATTCTTAAGGTGTGGTCCCCAGACTAGCATCATCAGGATCACCTGAAAAAATCTCGGGCTTCATCTCAGACCCAGTGAATCAAAATTTCTGAAAGTAGAGCCCAGCAGTCTGTGTGTCAGCAGTTCTTCCAGGTGATCTGGATGCACATGAAAGTCTGAGAATCCTTGCCCCATTGGAACCAAACAGAGAATGGGTCCGCCTTTCACTTCTCCGCCCAGTAGCCCTGATCCCCTAGATCTGATGAAAATGAAAGAGATGCTTGACAAAATGTGCTGGTAGAAAGGGCTGCAGCTTCTAGGGCTCACCTAAAAGGTCTTCTGATTCTTCTGATTCCCAAGGCCAGGTTTAGAAAAACCAGCAGGCCATCAGAGGCAAATCTCTAGCAAACCTGCAAGGATTTATTCTGGGGAGTAAGTCTGCCGTCTGTAGTTATCTAGAAGTACATTGTTATCATCTGGCGGGATATACACTGAGCTTGGTGGGCTGTTTGATCACAGTACCTCACATTGCACATTGCCACATTTTACCTTTTCTTTGGTGAACATAGTACACCCAGGTAAGACTCTGAAGAAGCAAACAGTCCCAAGGATGGCCTGTCTCTCCATATTCTCACCACACTGTTTTTCTTCTCCTGTCTTGTGGCCAGGGGAATCAAGCCAGAACAAACGAGTTCATACTTCTGTTATAACCATAACCTCTTGGCGTTTAGTAGTTAGTAATCTCCCTCGTTGGAAAAGCATTGTGAGAATTTCTCCTTTCATTATAAACTTACCTATTTTTTTTACTGCAAATTTCACTCCCGCCCCACCCTTCCTCATAGAGAACCTTGCAGATAAGAGCCTGTGATTTCATCAATTTTGAGAGATCTTGCTCAAAATGTCTTCTCTTCAATATTAGGTTTATTTCTCTTCTCTACATTTTTATGTTTTGACTAGATTATGTGAATGCTTTCTCTTGTGACATTATTTTAGGTCAAAAGCCAACATACCAAAAGGCTTTAGCAGAATTATAGCATATCCACCAAAAGAAAACTTCTGTTGTAGTAAATTTTTCCCCCACATTGGAAAGGAATGAAAAATGCTGAGACATCTCAGTGCCAAAGAGATACTCTGTGTGCTGTGGTGGGGTTGCATTGGTTTTCTGGGGATTTACAAGAGTATGTTTCAGCTTGTCAAACTGAGGAATATCCTTCCCCAAACTAACCAGTAGCAAAAAAAAAATTTGCATTCCAAACAGAATGGAAATTACATTTTGGCAGCCAAAGGAGACGCAGAGCCTCGGGTTTCTCCTCTGTTGGATCTGACCTAGTGCCACCTTTATTTCTCTTACTGGGTTAGGGGTGGGAGTTGCTAATGGTAAGGAGTAGACTATGCCTTTGTAAGGGAGAGGAGTGATTTTTCCCTCTATCCTTCTGAGTTCTTAGCTGAGACCCCTGTAATAAAAGACAGATTAACTAGGAAAAAACAAACAGAAGTTTATTAACACCTATACCTCCCCCAGGGAGACACCTGGGAAAAAATGAGTAACTCCCCAAAGTAGCATAGAATTCAGGCTGAAATACCATGTTAATACTGAAAGGATAAAGGGGATGTAGGCCTCTTAGGGGAGAGTAAATGGTGTTTAGGGAAGATGGATGAGCCCTTACAAGAACAGATGGGAAGTATGTCCTCTCATGATAAAGTGTAACTGACTGTGGCGTCGACTTCTAGTCTCTCTCCTGCGATAAGGTCTGTCTTCCCTGTTGATGAAACTCCCAGGGAGGGGATTTGTGACAAGTAAGTTCTCTAAGGATCTGTCTTTAGGCAATCAGAGCATTTACAGAAACCTCTTCCTGTATTCGCTGGTTTTCAAGTGCCTGTAACTCAAAATAATCAGTATTCCAAAGCATATACTGAACCTCTATGGTCATATTTTGGGGTGACATATTCTCCTAACCCTTCACTTTCCATCTTGACTTCTCTTCAACTGGCAGAAATTTCAAGACATAGCAAAGATTGTTCTTTCCAGATCTCTAAATGACTCTTCTATGAGATTTATTCTCTTTGGCCTCACAGTGGGAACATTGATCCTTAGGGTAGGGTGTCCTCTTTCCAGACTCCTTCTAAGGCTCCAAAAATCCGAGTGCCTGGGTGGCTCAGTCATTAAGCGTCTGCCTTCAGCTCAGGTCATGATCCCAGGGTCCTGGGATCAAACCCCACATTGGGCTCCCTGCTCGGCGGGAAGCCTGCTTCTCCCTCTCCCACTCCTCCCGCTTGTGTTCCCTCTCTCGCACGCTCTCTCTCTCTCTGTCAAATAAATAAATAAAATCTTAAAAAAAAATACTCAAAATCCAAATATGTAGGGTAGAGATAACAGTGTTAATGAGTGTCAGACAAATCTCTCCACTGCTGAACAGGCAGCTGAAGACTTTAACCCATAGGCAGACTAGAAAGTCCTGGCCACCATTGTCTTTCTCCATCTATTGACTTATGTATGTGAGCTAAAATCCTGGTCTGGCCCCAGGTGACCTCTATTTCAAACCTTGGGTAAGAGGTCATAAATATTGGATTATATCCTTTAAAAATTTAGGGAACTCTCTTCTAGAAAAGAGACTTACCAAAAACATTCTAGTGCATTGGTCATGTCAAAACATCTGCCTGAATAACTGGGTGTTCTCCCTTCACCAAGGGGGAATGCTACCAATCTTACCTACCCAAAGGCTTTGTAGTCCCACTGTTGGTGAGACTGTGTTGGGATCCCGGCATAACTTTGAAATGTAACGAGAAATGCTTTCCTGTGGAAACATCTATAATCCTAGTAGATGACCTGGGCTTTTCTTCCTTCCACACTCAACCATTAATGCCTTTGCAGAACCAAGATAGCTGAGAAAACAGCTATCAGCTGTTAGTCTATTTTCCTTGACATCAGATAAAGGACTAGGCTACCTAAATCAGAGACTTCAATTCCATATGAAAATTTAATGTCCTTACCACTCCTGGGCAATAAGTATTAGGATTTAAAATACAACATTTCAACAAAGTGCTCTTCACTTGTCTTGAAATACTGTGAAAAATCCACATATACAAGTAAGTGAATATTTTTAATAAGCCTGGTTTGCAAAGAGGCTATCTTCTTTGCTTTCCTTCTTTTCTAAATATATTTTGTACTGGCTCCTAAAAACCACATTAGAAAAGGAAATTTGTGAAAACACTTTCTAGGGGTTGTTATGTTCTCCCTTAGAAACAAAGTGAAAATCATTATGGTTACTCAACAATCTTAGTGTGGTGGGATAATATTCTGAGACATTGTTCTTTTTCTGTCCTGTATTATTTCTCTTTTGTTCCCTTCCATTTTAGCAGTTAGCTGGTTCTGTTCCACATTGCCTTGGGGTATGTATGTGGTAAGTAGCAAAAGTAACATAAAAAAGACAGCTAGTGGTTAGAAGTGAACTCCAGAGTTAACAAGTCCTCATTCTGAGTCTCACTTTGCTATTTAATAGTGTGTCCTTGGGTAAAATTTTTAACTCTGTTCTACAGTTTGAAAACAATGATAGTGCTTATGAGATAAAGTTTTAATATTGAGATACTATATTTAGGCATTTAAACTATGCTTAAAAATGGCAAGGATGGGGGTGGCTGGTTAGCTCAGTTGGTAGAACATGAGACTCTTGATCATGAGATCGTGAATTCAAGCCCCATGTTAGGCATGGAGGCTACTTAAAACATTTTTTCTTAATGGTAATGATAATTATTGACACTTACTGAGCACTTCCTTTGTGTCAGATACTGTTCTAAGATACATAGTGACTCATTTAATACAGAGACCCTATGCTATGGATATTATGCTACTACCACCATTATCCTCCTCGAACAGACGAGAAACAAGGGCATATACCATTGATTGGCTGTGGGTCTTGATGATGTTGGGTGGAATCAGATAACTCCACTCCCAACTGCTACAAGTGTTTATTCTTGAAAAGGTTGCTACTGGGACCCTGTACTTCTCATGGTGAACCATAAGAACACAAGAGAAAAAGCAGTATTCACTAGCATATTTAAAGTCTCTGCTGTGTCTCATCACCATCAAGACCAACAGATAAAGGTGAAGAAGTAAAATCTGTTTGCCCTAAAGCCATGGCAAAAATGGGGAAGTGAAATGTTAATGAAAGAGAATGAGAATTGAAAGCAGGAATCCAATCTACCAAAATCATTTAACAGAGAAAATGGATATGAAAGAAGTATTTATAATATGATACAGTGAAGTCACATTTAAAGTGAAGGTTAGACTATAAAGTCAGTGAGTCAGAGGAAAATTATTGTATAGAGTTTTAAAATCTCCCAGAAAACTCTTTGGGAAGACAACTTATTGAAGACTGAGTTGTTCATCAAATCCTATTCGGTCAGGCTCCCCTTCAGTGTTGGAACAAATAGTTGTTTTATTGTTTGATCATCAAATCAAGCATAAGCCTGTATGGGGTCACATTGAATGAACCCAGCATAGTAGTGAGATCTTACCATCTGAGATACAGGTAATTGAGAACCACTAAGGGAACCCACCTAGGAACTCATGCTCATTCAGGACATTTGCTTTGAATGGAATGGGATATGGTTAGGGGCTATAAAATCAAGCACTGGGTATTATACGCAAACAATGAATCGTGGAACACTACATCAAAAACTAATGATGTAACGTATGATGATTAACACAACATAATAAAAAAAATCAACCTCTATTTAAAACCTCTCTCTCTCTCTCTCCCCCCAATCCCAATCCATGCATATTCATTTGAATTTGTATTATTAAGTGAATGTTTAATGCAATTACTGGGGCTGCATACTAGAAGGAGAAATAATTATGGCCTGGACTACAAATCCTTCCTGGAAGAGAAAAAGCCAATGGATGCTTAGTGAATACCTACAAAGGTAAGGCACCGGCTGGCATACACTCTGTGAATGACAATTGAATTGAAACTTAAAAATGGTTGGGATTTAAATAGACAAGAGATAAGAAGGAAAGGTATTCCAGGTGGAGAGAACAGTTTGAGGAAATGCACAGAGGCAGGAAAATTAAACAACCGAGACTAATCCCAATTCATAATAAGTTAAAGAATAGGAGTCAAGAATCAATTACCAGGGGGTTACTTTTACTGAAATATGTAATGTCATTCAGAGCTGATATTTACAATGGTAGAATGCTATTAGCACAGGAATTTTTTAAACAATCATTAGACCAAATTCTCTTTAATTCTCAAAATAACAGTTTTAACAATGGCTTGGGAAGTTATTTTCAAAAATAACACCCCTGTTTAAAAAATATACTTTAACTCACTATGAAACCTGACCATGTGTCATCTATTTAAATTACAAGTACCATTATTGAACAACAGATAACATTCCAGCAATAAACTGGTACTTCAGGGGAAAAAAAAAAAAATCGAGTTTAAAATAATTAAGGAAGCAGTCCTGGCATTAAGATTACAAACTGTGAACTAATTTAAAGGAAAATTACGGTTGCTATTTTATGGTCAGATAAATATAAAGGGCTACTTGTACATCATTCAAATTGAGGCCAATTTCTCTACATGATTTGTATTTTACCTAAAAGGTAGGTATAACTATACATTTCCCAAGTCTTCAGAGTTAATAATAATCCCCAGAAGTTCAAAATTTGAATTTCTTCAAGCATGAGGGTGTTTACTATGGGCTACTATATACATATCACATAAAGCCTTGTAACTGATAATGTAACAGATGGCCCTACTGTAGGTCTCCATTCTATGATTTGTAGGTCTATTTAATACATTCAATTTCCCTAAATCTCAACATCCTGGAAATAAAACTCATTACTACCCACTATCTTTACACCTGTAATTATTAATTCGACAGCTCAAAACAGACTTCTATGAATCAATATTTACTGAACTCTCAGAATCTACATGGCAATGTGTCAGTATTACAGGTGTTCTTTAGAAAGCAAGCATTTCCTCAAATAAGACCTATTTCTTTTATTTTCAAGATGGCTCTTTTGAAATGTCAGTCTGTGTTTATGATATTGAGGTTAAGTCTTTTTGAAAATCAGCTGATCCTAATATTTAGTCAATGTCACTTTATTCCATGAGTCCCAATAATTTTGCCTCTGTAGCATATAAAATAACAGAGGGGTACAAAGCTCAGCACTGAAAATTCAGAAACTTTTATTAAGAAGCTAACATGTAGTCAGGCACCGTCCAAGGAGCTGGAATACGAAAATGAATACCATCAGATCCAGGTTATGTCCTAAAGGAGCTGAAGAAAAGCTAAAAGGGGGAGAAAAATGAGTCATAGTGGAGACTAAATAGTCAAAGGGTAATGGTGAAACTTACTCATCAATGGAGGTGCTTCAAAATGCTAAGAACAGACAAACCCTGGGGGTCATGGAAGTTGTCCTTAAAGAAAATATACAAGCTAGAATTTAAAAAGAGAGAACTCTCCAGGTTGACTAGCAGTGAGGAAAGACCGTTTTCTCAGATGCTAAAGGATCTCTGCAGATTTATAGGCAGATTTCCCTCCCTTCCTTAACCCCCAAACCCCATATCCATTGTTCCTTTTTTTCCCCCCTCACAATATCTCAGCAGGGGATGATGACTTAACAAAATACTGTAAAAATCCACCCACGAAGCAAAAGGAAAAGCTCACATTAGATGTGAAACTCATCTTCCCTATGAAGGTTTGGGAAATTGCTACGTGGAACATTCTTCCCCCTAGCAATTGGGCCACTGTTCTTGTGAATTTATAGTTAAATTAAACACAAAATCAGTCAAGACAAGCAAATTTAGTATTATTTGCATGCGCTCCCCTCTTGTTTTGGAGTCTCCTCTGTAGTCTCAGATTGGGGTTAATTACTGATGATTTCCCCCTTTGTATTCATAATTTTTCTCCAGCAGTTTCACACGGTTATTACTGGGACTTTCTTTTGTCCTGCTTAATTAAATGTTGAAAAGCTTCCAGTTGATTTCGCAGTCTGCAGAGGTAGCTAGATAATTTGCAATCTAAATAAAGTGTTCAGCATTGACTCAACTCTCAAGACCCACTGTCTTGCAGGCGATGTGTATGAGATGATGCTGTTGGTTTTATTCATCAGAGACTAAAAACAAACCAACAGACAAACAGTGGCTTAGAATAAGGTTCACTATCCTTCAAACAGGATGTTGCTTCTTGGATTTTGGCCTTCTGGGTTTCTCTATAATTCATCCAGTATTGAGAACTAATTGTCATTTTCACACTGAGTCACTCACATAGAGGAATAAAAGGCAGCTGCAGGTGTGAAGCAGTTGAAAAAGGCTCGTGTCACCAAGGAAAATGGCCCCTTTGCAACATGACAGAAATCTCACTATATGCATGTAAGAGTCAGTGCTCTGAGAAGGCAGTTTAACTCACAAAAACGCATTTCTGTAAGGTCAGTTGGGGAGAAGGCATTTCTTAAAAAAGAAAAGAAAAACGGAAAAATGGGGATGCTAGGTAGCACTTGGTGGGCTTGTATGTAATAAATAACAGTGCTTGTGCTCATGCACACTTGCATTATTGTAACAAATGGCCAAAGCCTAGGGATGAAACTATTTGAAATCTGAAAGCCATAGCGTACAGACCTATGAAATATACATGTGGCTGTACTGTGGCTTTCTGACCACTTTGGGGTCTGTAATACACGGTGTAAGGCTAATTAAAATAATAAAATGAAGGCCACAATTCCCATTTCTGTTCAGAAGAGGCACTGTGGGAATAATCAGAACCTGTATTTTCCCCACAAACCTTTTCTGCAGATTAGGCACACCGCTGGTTTCTCTCCACAAACCTTTTTAATCTGTGGACACTTTGCCTGCGAGCTGCTTCCTGTTGGTGAGGGGGTCCTGTCCTGCTGCATGTCCTCTATTTGAATCACATGCCAAAAACAAAAAGGAGATGGACTATTAGGGTGTGTTGTGAAGGAGGTCAGAATTCCTCAGAAGTCCTTTCAGTGGAAAGATTACTATCTCCAAATCCATCTGATCTTCAGTCTGGTTACATTAGGGTTTTTGAGAAATCTTCTGATGCCCCCTTCAGCTTTTATGCAGAGTTAAACCTAAATCATGGAGTATCACCCAGTTAAGTATTCACTGAGTAGTTCCTCTGATCCCAGGCACACCAGGCATTATGGGAGATAAAGAAATGTAAAACTTGGTTCTTGCCTTCAGACAAGTTATAATTGAGTTAGAGAACAGAACTACAACAAGATAAAAAATGAGTATGCTGAATATGATTTAAATAGTACACTTCATAAGAAAACTATAGGTTGGGACTAATTAAATAATAGGAGCCACTGAAGCTTAAAACCACCAAGGAGGGATGAAGTCTTCTACTTTAAATGTGATCCACAGACCAGCAGCAAGACTGGGAGCTTATCAGAATGCAAACTCTCAGGCTATGCACCACATCCACTATATCAGAGATTGGGTTTTCGCAGGATGCAGGTGACTTGTATACACAATCAAGTTTGAGAAACAGTGGACCAGACTGTAAGGTTCAAGAGGGCAGGAATCCTAGGCTGATGCCCAGTGACTAATCTCCCAGCACTGATAGGTGATAAATAAATACTCATTAAAGAAGACAAGCAGGGGCGGCTGGGTGGCTCAGTTGGTTAAGCGACTGCCTTCGGCTCAGGTCATGGTCCCAGGGTCCTGGGATCGAGTCCCGCATCGGGCTCCCTGCTCAGCGGGGAGTCTGCTTCTCCCTCTCCCTCTCCCCCCTGCTTGTGTTCCTGCTCTCGCTGTCTCTGTCTCTGTCAAATAAATAAATAAAATCTTTAAAAAAAAAAAAAAAGACAAGCAGTCCATTGCTAAGCACATAGAGCACAAGCAAAATCAAGGGTACATGTCAAGATAAAAAGGATGTATATATATTTTTTAAGTACCCAGAGAACCCCCACTATGGGCATAAAAAAAATAATATTTACATTAATTCAAAGTCTTCATTTGCTTTGAGAATATCGTCTGAATTCCTGGGGAATGATATTTAAAATGTCATTTAAAGAAAATTATTTTTATTCATTAATATCTACTAAATAACTGAAATTTATTTATGATTCTTTAAATAAAAAGCTAGCTTTTAGTATGCTTGTACAAAAATAGAAAAACTCTAAAAATATTTTGCTTTCATCTAATTATTCCTTATTGATATGATTCTATGAAAATGCTCTTTATATTAAATTCTCAAAAGAATATTAAGAAACTCATGACATTTCGTACTATGCCCATTATCGATTAAATGAAAAGTTAGAACTTTATAACTTTCAGAATGTAATCAAACAGGCTTTAAAAGCATGTCTGTCTAATTTTTATCAGGTTTCTATAACTGGGCATAACTGTAGTTTTTTAATTGTTGGAAAATTCCAATGCAAAAATCAATAAGAAGCACAGAAAACATTATGTAAAAACATCATAGGGGTTTCTGAGTTATATTTTAAACTAGGAAGAGGCTGGTCTAGATCAGTCGTTCTCACTCATGGCAACTCGTTTTAATAGCCTGGATAGTTTACCAAAAATACCAATGGCCAGGCCCCACCCAGTCCTCTTATGTCAGAATTTCTGGATATGAGGTTTCACTATGTATTAGTTGAAAGAGGTCTGGCTATAGTGTATCATCCCTTTACAGCTTCTTTTATAATTACCCTTCTCACTTATACACATCCCATTTTGTGATCAGTATTTGTATTTTGCACTAACATTACTGCCGTAAGTCATAAAAGTACTTTGGCTAGGAATAAACAAAAGGCCCATTATGATAAAATTCAAAATCAATCTTTACTTCATTTGTCTGTTGACTCCTCAAGAAAGACAACAAGGATACAGGGGTTTTAGGTCTTCCTTAAACTTCCTTAAACTGTGAGCCCTGCCTCTGACTCTACTCTTGAAAGTAGATACAGAGTTGATGAAGGTGGAGGTTAATGATCCTTTGCAAGCACCCACCCCCTCTACTTAACTCACTCTTTTTTAGGAATCGATTACTAAAGTAATTTCCTTTGGGGCCACAGCTTAGTGTGTCTGCATAATTCTTCCATCAAACCAGAAGTCAAAAACGTATTATTATTTCTAATTCATTCAACATTATTAACCAGATATTGATTGAAGGTTTACTATGTGTGAGGCTCTGTATCTACCCCAAATACACATTGGGATAGGACCGTGAAAATGGCAGAGATGGTCCGTGTGCACAAGGAGCATACACTTTAGTTATGGGAGACAGACAATGTACAGCAGCAAATAAAGTAACTTCAGGTAGTAGTAAGTGTTATGGAGAAACAAAAACAAAAGTCGTAAGTGTTATGGAGAAACAAAAAGCTAATGTGATTCTCAGTGATAGGATGGGGTAGATGGTCAGGGCCTCTCTGACAGTGTAACATTTGAGCTAAGATTTAATTGCAAGCAAGAATCATCTATAGGAAGATTTGGGGAAGAATATCTCAGGCAGAAAGAATAGCTTCTTGCAAAAGCTGTAAGGCAGGAATGAACTTAGCATATTCAGAGAACAGAACAAAAGCATGTGACTAGAGCAGAATGAGCAAGTATTTGAATAATAAGAAATCAAGTGAAAGAGGATAAGTAGAAGCCACATGATATGCCACCTTAGTGGCCATGGTAGGAGTTTGAATGTATGATCTTATATGTTCATTAAGGTGAGAAGCTGTGCGATTTAAGCATTTGAAGGGAGGTAGGGTAGGAAGAGGAGTGGCAGGATTAAGCAGTGGGCCTAACATGTCTGGGATAATGAGTATCTGGGAATCTCTCTTGATTTTTACATTGATTTTTATGGAAACAATTCTTTTTATAAATATTTTGGTTTAAGTTGTATTTTCTTGGAGCGTATCATTAAAGTATAATGTGAAAGTTTTGCATTATTTTATATTCAATGAAACAGAATCAGAGTTCAAAGAATTTGCCAAAAGCCACATAACTGGTAAGTGGTAAGACTTGGAACTCAATTCAAGTTCTAAAACTTGGAGTTACATGTTCATTTTTAGTGTTAAAAATAAACGAGAATAAAATGACAAAAACAGGACACAATAAAGAAACAACTCTTCCTATTTAGTAAATAGTAAAATGTCTAATCTGAAGATCTGTACTCCGAAAATGGCTTGTAAGAGTCATGTGCAGGAAAGCTGCAAAGTTCAAAATGTGAGAACTTTTAGTTTAAGGCAATATGGTGATCACAATCTGTGATAAGCCCTCTCCTAACTCACCATTACATTATCCATTCAAAACAAAAAGGCAAACACTGTTAACAGTTTGAACTGAGGCTCATTTCAGAAGTCTGGGAGGCAGCCTGAACAACTCCTGATGGGCAGAGCTTCTCAAGGCCCCAGGGAGGTGGGACAGGAATAAACAAGGAGCACAACATGAGAGGAAATCTAAGGATGGGTCTGGACTACCTGCCGTGGTAAAAAGTTCATTTATGGAAGTTCTTTCTTTGAATTGCATCTAAACTTTCATTAAAATATTAAAGTTATTTTCTAGGATCCTATGCATTGTGGGGTATAAGAGCATTTCTGATGATCAGGGAGAAGCAGACAAATGAAAGGTAAAGTTATCTCTCCAAATCAGAGTGGGGTAACGAGGCTTTCGATCAATGGAAATCTGCCCCCAGCACAATTGGCAATGCCCAGGGAAACTCTCAGAACAAGCTGGAAAATAATGTTGGCTACTTTCTAACACATGAGAGCTCATGCCACCATAATTTGGATTATATGTCAATCTTGGGAGCAATGTTGGAATCTGGAGCCAGACTGCCTGGGTTCAAGTCCTACCCTTCTACTTACTACTTACATAATCTTGTATGAGTAACATCTCTGTGCCTCAGTTTCCTCATCTTTAGAAATAAAGATAATAATTATGTGTACTTCATAGAACTGATGTGAAGATGAAGTGAATTGAGTACACCCATGGCACAGAAAAGCCCCTGAAATGTAGTAAGTGCTATGTGAGTATTGACTCTGCTTAACATTGTTAGTTCTTAGTGTTGCTGTTTATTCAGTTATGTGGCTTCTAACCCAAAAGAGGTGGTGTAAATATGTGCATCGGAGAAGGGGGCTGATGGAGCTCAGAAAATCCTTCTGTATCTGCAGAATGTAAATAGCAATTTGCAACTTTTGCATGTAATCCATTTTCAATATGAAAAACATATATATACCTGTAGGTTGTTGATGAAAACATGCATACTTTCCTACCTAAAACTCTCAATGCTCATTTACAGCAAATAAAGTAAAAGGAATGAGGTAAAAAGAGACTACATGTAAGCACAATAAAATTATGGATAAGAGGTCTTCAACATGACTCAACTTATTTATATACTCTTAAGACTGGATACTATATACAAGATTCATTAAAAATATTGACATGACAATTTATAATTGATGCTATTTGCTTTTTCCAGTTTCATTGAGATATAATTGACATTCAGTACGGCGTAATTTTAAGGTGTACAGCATAAGGATTTGACTTAATATATATTGTGAAATGATTACCACAGTAAGTTTAATTAACAGTATCTTCTCATATTTGATTTTTTTAAATAGATTAAGAGCCCCACATTAGGTAGAGACCAAGATCAAACGTATTTAGTAAAGGAGTCAATGGGCATATTTAAATGCCTAACCAGTCATGACACGAATTCTGGAATCTCCCATTCAGGCCTAGTCCTCCTCCTGGTTCAGTGATCGAACCCACCCACTCCCACTGTAATTAAGTGTCTGCTCCAAGTGAAATAGCACCCAGAAGAAATTCTAAACCTTCAAAATGTGTACAGCCCTATGTGAAATGATAAAGATAGGATTTGAGGAGGGAATATAGACCCTTTTTTCCTCCTTCAGAATGCCATTTCCTTTCTGACCTTGCACAACCCCTCTTTTCCCTGAGTCACAGAATAGTTGGACCGTCACACCTCAGCTAACTGCCTGCTGCTGACCTTCACTCTTCCACACAACTGGTTATCCATCTCCCACCCCAAGCCAAATCCTCCTAGTAATTCCAAGCCTGCTGGTGAACTTGGCTGACTCTGCCTTTCCCACTTGACTTCTATATTATGAATTATCTCAACATGAACTATAGCTCTCTACATGACCCTTGCCTCTCAGCCCTGGAGAATTTCCATAACCTCAGTTAGCCCTATGCCAGTTTTATTCACTGTGGGATACACATTACTTACGGCATTATCTTTGGGCATTCCAGGACATGATCCAGAAACTGGGAAATCAGCACTCACAATGACATAGCCATGCCTTGGAGGATCTCATAGTTTAGCCAGGACGCAACATCCATGTAATCATTACAATGTTATATGTGAAATTAAAAAGAAAAGTATGCAGGGCGCCTGGGTGGCTCAGTTGGTTAAGCGACTGCCTTCAGCTCAGGTCATGATCCTGGAGTCCCTGGATTGAGTCCCGCATCGGGCTCCCTGCTCAGCGGGGAGTCTGCTTCTGCCTCTGACCCTCCCGACCCTCCCCCCTCTCATGCTCTCTCTCTGTCTCTCTCTCTCAAATAAATAAATAAAATCTTTAAAAAAAAGAAAGAAAAGTATGCAGAGTACCTGGGAGCAAAGAACAAAGATGGACTGAGAGGAGATGGGGCCATTTCCTAAAAGTTGACATTTGGGACGAGTATAAAAGGACAAGACAAGGTCCATCAGCAGAAAAAGTCTCAGGATATAGTAGGTGGGATGAGAAATGCATTATAGGCAAAGGAAATAATATTTATGAAAGCCTAAAATATTACTGATTCCACCTTAATTTTATAATATCTTTTACATGTGTAGATTCCCTAGTCCTCTAATAGCATCTCTTTCTCATTTAGCCCCAGCACAATTTAGAAAATTAACACCTACTTCTAGCCCCTAATCTTTGAGTTCTCACACCATCACAATAAAATATCTAAAGTATACCCCCAGCAAATGAATAATTTAATAAATTGCATTCAAATAACTAGTTAGACATTTGAGACATGAAAAGAATGTGGAATACATTTCAGACAGATCTATATTTAAATATAAGAAAGGAAACTATACAAGTATAGACATAGAAGAAGTATGAAAGAATATTTTTTTATAATCTTGGAACAGGGATAGCCTAAATGTGACCTCAATACCAAACACTATAAAGAAATTTAACCAATTTGATTTAAAAAATTAGATGTGAATATTTGGCAAAAGGGAACATGAACAAAAGTAAAAATGACACTGTAGCTTTGCCCCTTGAGATCTACTTTCCATCCTTTTTTTAATCTACTCTCTATCCCTGTGACCGAATAGGCCTCCAAGGCCTCCAGAAATTGAATTTGACTGAATCAGTGGCTCCTGGGGGTTCTCTGGTTTCCCTTGGGCTTTCACCATGGTGAAGCCCTAGCAGGCTTGGTGATCGCTTAGCACTTGTTGTGTTGCTCAGTCAATGTCCACTGTTATTCTCAATTTCCAGAAATCTCTTCTTCCCTTTGTCCTTTCACCCTAGAGGTGTCCACTCTAGGTTACTGCATAATCCCCTGTGGTATCCTCCCTCCACCATACCTTTTTAAAACATGGTCCTACAATCTTCATAAATGAATCTTTCTCAGATTATCCTAGTATGATTGGGCCATGTGTTTTCTGTTGGGACCCTGACAGATACAGTAGAAAAGAAATTAAAATGTATATAACAAAGATTACTGTTTATAATATACACTATAAAGAAATCACTGCAACATTAACAGTAGTTGCTATTTAGTATTTATGCCAGTTACTTTGCAAAATGTATTCCAAGAATTAACCCATTAATTCTCATAACTATACTAACTGTACTAAGAAGATTCCAAGATAAGTAAACTGAAGCTCAGAGAGATGAAGTAGCTTGCTCAGTCATAAGGCTGGTAATTGGAGAGCCAATGATCAAATCCCATCTGATTGCAGAACCCGCATTCTTAACTAAAATGCTATACTAAGAAAAAGCAAGATTAAGTGATTTGAATAATAAAAACAGGAGTTACTACTTAAATGGCATTTACTATCTGTAGATAATTTTCTAAGCATTTTATTTATATTAACTTATCTAAATCCTCAGAAAAACTTGAGGTAGAAGGGCTAATTAATGAGATCAAGGTCATATAGCTAGTTAGTCTTCCAACATGGATACACTGATTTGAGAATCTGTGAGCTTCATCTCCATACTTTACTGATTCTTAGTGGTGAATAGAAAATCTACTAGAAAAGAAATACAAATGAATATGCCCAATATATCAAATAATCAAAGAATTGAAAATAACATTGAGATATTTTTGTCTATAAAATTGGCCAAAATATTCAAGATTTTTTTAAGGTTTTTTTTTTAAGATTTTATTAGTTTATTTGTGTGAGAGAGAGAGAGAGTGCACAAGCAGGGGGAGCGGCAGGCAGAGGGAGAAGCAGGCTCTCCACTGAGCAGGGAGCCCAATGCAGGGCTGGATCCCAGGACCCTGGGATAATGACCTGAGCCGAAGGCAGACGCTTAACCGACTGATCCACCCAGGCACTCCAGCCAAAGGCAGATGCTTAACTGACTGAGCCACCCAGGCATCCCTATGCAAGATTTTTTTTTTTTTTAAAGATTTTATTTATTTATTTACTTGAGACACAGAGAAACAGCATGAGAGGGGAGAGGGTCAGAGGGAGAAGCAGGCTCCCTGCCGAGCCAGGACCCGATGCGGAACTCGATCCTGGGAATCCGGGATCATGACCTGAGCTGAAGGCAGTCGCCCAACCAACTGAGCCCCCCAGGCGCCCCCTATTCAAGATTTTTTAAAAGCTAGTTTGGATGAAATTGAAAAAATTGGACACTATCATATGCTACTGGTAGGAATATAAAATGGAATCATATTTCTTAAGAACCTAAACATATTTATCATTAGATTATCCATTAAACAAATAATGGTGCAATTGTAAATGGGATTGATTCCTTGCTTCACTTTCTTCCACCATACACAAAAATAAACTCAAAATGGATGAAAGACTTAAATGTGAGACAGGAATCCATCAAAATCCTAGAAGAAAACACAGGCAGCAACCTCTTTGACCTCAGCCACAGCAACTTCCTGCTACACACGTCTCCAAAGGCAATAGAAACAAAAGCAAAAATGAACTATTGGGACTTCATCAAGATAAAAAGCTTTTGCACAGCAAAAGGGAATAGTACAAAACTAAAAGGCAACCTACAGACTGGGAGAAGATATGTGCAAATGTCTTATCAGATAAAGGGCTAGTATCCAAAATCTATAAAGAACTTAAACTCAACATCCCAAAACCAAAAAAATCCATGAAGAAATGGGCAGAAGACATGAACAGACATTTCTCCGAAAGAGATATATAAGTGGCCAACAGACACATGAAAAAATGTTCAACATCACTCGGCATCAGGGATATACAAATCAAAGCTGCAGTAAGATACCACCTCACACTGGTCAGTATGGCTAAAGTTAACAACTCAGGAAACAATAGATGTTGGTGAGGATGCAGAGAAAGGGGAACTCTCTCTTACACTGTTGGTGGGAATGCAAACTGGTGCAGCCACTCTGGAAAACAGCATGGAGGTTCCCCATAAATTTAAAAATAGAGCTACCCAATGACCCAACAATTACACTACTAGGTATTTATCCAAAGGATACAAAAATAGTGATTCAAAGGGGCACCTGCACCCCAACATTTATAACAGCAATGTCCACCATAGTCAAACTATGCAAAGAGCCCAGATGTCCATCGACAGACGAATGGATAAAGAAGATGTGGTATAGATATACAGTGGAATATTACCCAGCCATCAAAAAGAATGAAATCTTGCCATTTGCAATGACATGGATGGAACTAGAGGGTATTTTGCTAAGCAAAATAAATCAGTCAGAGAAAGACAAATGCCATACGATTTCACTCAGATGTGGAATTTAAGAAACAAAACAAATGAACATAGGGGAAGGGAAGGAAAAATAAAGTAAGATGAAAATTGAGAGGGAGGCAAACCATAAGAGATGCCGAACTCTAGGAAACAAACAGGACTGCTGGAGGGGAGAAGGGAGGGAGGAAGGGATAATTGGGTGATGGGCATTAAGGAGGGCACTTGATGTAATGAACATGGGGTGTTATATGCAAGTGATGAATCACTAAATTCTACCTCTGAAACTAAGACAGATGATAGATGATATAGATAGATAGATAGATAGATGATAGATAGATAGATAGATAGATAGATAGATAGATAGATAGATAAACAAATAATGGGACCATTCAGCACTGCCATAATTAAGCTTCATAGATATACCCATTGACAGGGAGATGAAATGGAATTATATTTTTCAGGTTTAGGAAAAGCTTACAAAACAGTCTGCCCAATGTGATCCCATTTACATAAATTTACCTATGCTGTCCAGTAACGTCTAGAAGATGTTCACTAAAGTACTCACAGTGATTACCTCTGCATTGGATCTGTGCCTGTGTGAATTAAACATGCTCTTCCCCTTCCCCATGCCCAGAGGGAGCTGACTGTGTGGGCTGGTTGTTAGTTTCCTTTGGCCCTTAGAACCAGATGCCTACATGGCTATATAACTTGCCAGTGTACGTGGCACCTCCCTTGGGATGGTGTTAAACTTAAATATATGTTATCAGAAAAGAAAAATGCTATTTTTATTTTTAAAAGCATACCCTTATGAAGTTTTCCTACCCAATCCACGATTTCATTTGTAGTTTAACTCTCTGATTCGAATCCACAGTAATAAAATAGTATTTATTGGCCTCACCAGTTTATTTATTTTTTAAAAATTTTATTTATTTATTGAATGACAAGTGACCAGGGTGGGGGAGGGACAGGGGGAGAGGGAAAAGCCGACTTCCCACTGAGCAGGGAGCCCAACTTGGGGCTCGATCCCAGGACCCTGAGATCATGACCTAAGCTGAAGGCAGCCGCTTAACTGACTCTGAGCCTCCCAGAGGCCCCATGGCCTTGCCAGTTTAGAATACTTGATTGATCACTTGAACTATTTCTCACCAATATACTCAATTCTGCTTTTATGCCAGAACCTCCTTAGAATTCTCTGGTCCTTAATTTCCAAATTCCTCCCATCCAATCCTACACCCAACATACTGAGCTCTCTTTAATATCGTACAACTGTGTGGATGGTTTTCAAATTCAGTGGGTCTCAATCTCACCATATTAAAATGTTTTTACCGGGCGCCTGGGTGGCTCAGTTGGTTAAGCAACTGCCTTCGGCTCAGGTCATGATCCCGGAGTCCCAGGATCGAGTCCCACATCAGGCTCCCTGCTCAGCAGGGAGTCTGCTTCTCCCTCTGACCCTCCTCCCTCTCATGCTCTCTGTCTCTCATTCTCTCTCTCGCAAATAAATAAAATCTTAAAAAAAAATAAATAAAAAATAAAATGTTTTTACCACTCTTTTTTTCAGATGTGTCTCTCACTTACTTCACAAAAAAATTCCAAACTTTCACTACCCTCTGCAAGAATTCTACCCAATGCTGAACTTCCTTTTTTTTTTTTTTTCAGAGGGCTGACTTGCCACATAATCAAGAAAATTTAAAACATCAACATGAACTACCTCAAACTAGAAGCATCTGCCTTTCATTCATCTTGTTTCTCTTGAGGCCCATCTCCATTCCTGTTAGCAACCTCTGGGACTTGGCTGCATTTCTTCTTTATCCTCAAGTTCTTTCTATTATTTCTTTTCCCTCAAATATCTCTCAGCACATCATGCCATTTTTCCATCCAGAGTACCTCCCTAACTGACACTCCATCTCTTCTTTCACAGTCAAGCTTATTGAAAAAGTGTTATACTCCCTTTTCCTTTTGGGGCTTTCCTTCCATTTATCTCTCCAGACACGCCTACACTCTGCCTTCAGCTGTCTCTCCACTTCTCTGAAATGACTGTGACCAAAGTCACGAGAGACAAGACCATGTATTTTGCAAGACACATTGAACACTTTTCGAAATCACTATTTTACTGGGTCTATACTACTTTGATATAGTTTTGCACTGATTTCTTCTTGAATACTTTCTATTTTTTTGTGGCTTCTGTGATATATATTACCTCATAATAGTTCACCTAACCAAAGACCATGTTAGCATATTTCATGTGTCTGCCATTGTCTTTCAGTCTGCTTACCATGCCCTCCAGTTTCCATTTTCAGCTTTCGCTTTAGACTTATTTATCACGTTGCCTATTGTAGGACTTAGGGATATAGCAGTGAGGAACAGGAAATCCCCACTCTCACACAGTTTTTCTAGTTTGTGTGTGGTAAGTGAGGTCAGAGACAGAGAGACAATCTATACCAAAATAAACAATAGAAGACAACAGATTATGATACATGCTATGCAGAGAATTAACTGGATGTGATAGAGAGTCACTGGGAGTCTAAAGAGGTTTCATTGAGGAGGAGGCATTTGAGCTGAGATTGAATGACAATTTGGAGGCAGCCATATGAAGTTGTCTGGAAGAGCAGTTTAAGCAGAAAGAACAGCTAGTCCAATGTTGTAAATGAACTGAGCATGTTTCAGGACAGAGAGGTCTATTGGGTTACAAGTCTAGTGGATAATGAGACACGGTGAATGTGTCAGAGAATGTGTTAGATCAGTAGAGGTTTTAAAACCAGTATAAGAAGGATTTAATGGGAAACAGTGGAGTGACATGATAGAATTTGTATCTTTATAAGATTACTCTGATTGTGGGAAATGAATTGCAACCAAGGAGGAGTGGCAACAAGAAGACCATTTAGGTGGCTTATTTAGACTGTTTAAGATACAACAATGGTTTGCTGGACTAGAGCGGTACCAGTAGAAGTGGCAGCAATGTCATTTTGGGGTACATTTGGAGATAATGGCGAAAGTCCCTGGTAAACTGAGAATAGTGACAAAAAGGGACAAATCAAGGCTTGATCAATGTGACATAATTCATTAAAATCACAGATGTGTGAGTGGCAGTGATGGTAGAGAAACAGATATCAAAAGCATGTCTTGGGGCGCCTGGGTGGCTCAGTAGGTTAAGCATCCGACTCTTGATTTCCACTCAGGTCATGATCTCAAGGGTGGTGAGATCAAGCCCCGTGTCGGGCTCCATGCTGAGCATGGGGCCTGCTTAGGATTCTCTCCCTCTCCCTCTGCCCCTCCTCAACTTGTGTGCTCATGCTCTCTCATGTGCTCTCTCTCAAAAAACAAAACAAAACAAAAACAACCATGTCTTGACATGTGTGAGATTATTATTGATATACCTATGGAGGTATCAGGAATTTGGAGAAGTACAGTTTGGAATTCAATGGAAAGTATAAGGCAGATGATATAAATTTAGAAGTTACTGGATATGACTTGTATTTAAAGCTGGAGGACAAGATAGGTCTATTAGGTGGATTATGTTGCTATAAAGGGAGGGGACAGTGGCACACTGGTTCACTCCAAGGTTTGAGAATCACAAGAGAATGAGTTAGCAACTGAGCTTAAGAAGAGAAATAACCAGAGTATTAGAGGTTAAGAGACAAATGTGTTTTAAGAAGGAGAGAATGAATATCTGGCTTAATGCTGAGATAAGAAAGATGATGAAAATATTCAGTTTTGACAAAATGAAAGTCATTTGTAACCTACACAGGAATGGTCTCAGTGAAATGGTGAGGGCAGAGACACTATTAGAGGAGTTCATAGGACAGGGAGAGAGAAAATGGAGTCAGCAACTCTAGGTAACACTTTCAAGAAGTTTTGCAATTGGGGTAGCAGAGAAATTAAGTGATAACTAGAAGAAATGAGGTCAAGAGAGGATCTGTGCTTTTTGTTTTGTTGTATTTGTTTGATTTTAGTTTCAAGACTGACAAAACTGCCTCATATTTGTTCCAAATTTCTGTTAAGGCACCACTATCAATTCCATCCCTCAAGACTGGATTGTGGAAACTTCTCTCCACTTCTTTGTCTCCCTCATTCATCATCCACCAAGTTTTCTAAACAGATTTACCTCCTGTTTCTTGACTCTAGCTCCTCCTCTCCATCTCTGTTACTATTGTTTTAGTTCAGATACTTATCTAGATAAAGTATCTAGATACCATAGTTTAAATCCATTTTTTAAATGGAAACCAGAGTCAACCAGATACAACTATTTTAATACCTCACATAAAATGGCTATTTCTCAGTGTCTACATAATTAAGTTCAAGCATCGTAATTTGGGACAGAAAGCCTAATCAACTTTCTTGATTTCATTTCATCTCACTTCTTGTTCTAATATTTATCAGTGCTGAGGAATATTAAACTACTGGACTAGTTTTTGTTGCAGCCCATATTGTTTGGGGCTGAGGAATTTCTCTGGGCCACTTACTCACCCATTCCGTACAGCTGAAATTATCTGCATGAGCATTTGTCTCCACCAGTAGTATGGGGGTCCTTTAGGACAGCGACCATTTATTATTCATTGTTGTGTTCCAAGCCATGGCTGGTACTTTAAAAGCACTAAGTAGGGGGTTGCCAATCTAAACAATAGCCCACTAAGGAGATCTGATGCTCAATGATACTTATGCATTACAAATATCCTCTCCCAAATGGAATTTCCATACTTAGAAGATAAAGGGCAAGTTACTATAGCAAAAAAACTATGGATTTTGGACACAGAAGAAATTGCCTTCAAGTTCCAGGACTACTATTCGTTGATTATCCTGTAAGTCATCTAGGCCCTCTGAACCAGAGTTTCTTCAATTGGAAAAAAGGGGCTACTGATACTTATTTTCCTGGTGTACTAATACTTATAATATGTTGATAAATAAAAGACATAATATTTATAAAACTATACACTTAGGATAATGCCCAGAAAATAATGTGTGGTCCATAAATGATAATGTCTCTTTCATCTGTAAAGTTCAGATTCATTCATTCCCTAAATATTTATTAAGCATCAACTATGATGTAGATACCATTCTAGGAATTAGAATGCAACAATAAGCAAGACAGCCATGATTCTTACAATAATAAAATGTATATACCCTAGTGGGGAAGACCAAGGCTCAACAATTACACTTTTTGTTATTTCATTAACATTGTGAAAAGTACAACCAAGGAACATAGTGTGATATAAAAGCTCTAAACTTGGCCACCCATAACTTTCTTTTCATTATTTCTCTCATATGTCCTTTGTTACTAGAGTTCATTTAGACATTTGCTCAACAATGTTAATTTTGATTTGAAGACAATCTATCAGTGATCAAATATATGCCAAGTGCTCATTAAAGCAAAGATCTGGGTTACTCACTGTAAGGAATAATGAAAAGTGTATACCATAGTCTTTTGTGTCAAGGATCTCGGTAGTGGAAATTAGTACTAAAAATGAGTAAATAAGTGCCAGGATAATTTAAACACAGAGATTCTCTGATGTGGAAGGCGTCAACCTGAAGATGGTATCTGAAATGGTCAATACCTAACAACTATTATCAATCAATTATGCACTGTAATCTCTCAGAACCTTCCCTCCTACCCAACAGCCACTACATTAATTTGGGCCCTTATTATTTGTCACCTAGATTATGAATAGGTCTTCTGAATGTCTTTCTTCTCCAATCCCTCTCCTCTTTATTGCTAGGGTATTCTGTGCAAAAACACAAATCTGACTTTGTCACATCCCTGCGTTTAGGCCCTGCATCCCTGTCAATGGCCTTTTAGGTTTTCAAATAAAGCCAAGATTCTCAACATGACATCTGAGCTCTTACATGATCCAGGTGTCATGATCTGGTATTGCAGCGAACTTCCTGCACGTTGAAATCTAGCCACAGCAATGTTCAATTTCCAATTGGCCCATATTCTCTCAGATCATTCTACTTGTCTCCATTCTCCTTTGTATTTCATTTTCCAAACTCCTACTATGCTTCTAGGTTCAGATCATGCGCCATCCTTTACAGGAGCATTTGCTGTAAATTTCCAATTTCTGATAGGAGTGTTCATCTGCTCCTGTGAAACTTGCTGCCTACCTCTCTTAGCAGCTATCATCTGTACCCACTTGTCTGCTTGTCACTTTCCCCCATTAGACTGTGAATTCACAGGGCAAGGACTATCTTTCTTGTCTTTGTCTCTCTAACACCTAACAAACTTCCTGGTATCACACACACAAAAAAAGTATTTTTTTGTATGGATAAATATATGAATTCTTCAAGTAGTAGAGGTTTTCCAAGGTATAGTGTTAAACTGAGAAAAATGGCTGAGAAAAACGGCTGAGAAAAACCAAGGTATAATCTGTTAGATAATGGGAACAAATCTAATTTGGCAAGAGCAGCAATTTTCTGGAGCAAAACAATAATAATAAGTCTAGGAATGTTTATTAGATAGAGCTTTTGGTGATGATGAATATTTCCTATTTTGCATTGTCTAATATAGCAGCCACTAGCCACCTAGTCCTTATTGAGTACTTGAAATGTGCCTACTATACTGGAGGAATTAAATTTTTAATTTTACTCAATTCTAATTAATTTTACATTTAAATGGCCACCTGTGTGGTCTACTATATTGGATAGCACAAAACAGACAAGTTTGCAGAAGGCCCTGATGTCAGGGTAAGGAGGGGATACAAAAATTTGAAAGGCTCTAAGCAGAAAATTGACATAATCCAATGAGTATCTTAATGCGCTATGAAATCTAAATACAAATAAGCAATGATATAAAAGTATGAAAATCATATTGTTATAATTGATATTCTGGTTATTTATAAAACTTTTATTTTGTCCCTCACTTTAATCATGTAATGAGGTGAAGATAATGGACAATTTTTTAACCTAACTTACTAATGTAAAGTGATATTGTAATATTTTTGGAAATCTTACTAATAGAATTGGAGTAAAAAGCTTGACTATCAATTATTTCCTTATAATAAAATTAATTGGGTAGTAAAATGCACACTTTTGTGATTTTGAAAATATTTTAACTTTTCATTGCATGTATTTCATATAATAGGTAAATAACATGCTCATCTAGTTGATCCGCATCCAGAAAAATGTCAATATTATACAGCTGGCTGACAATGGCTTAGACATAAAGTGACCACATTTCTTACTCTCCTAGGGACAGTCCTAGTTACACCTGATGCATATGAGTTGACAACTGTTAGATTCTTAACATCCCCTTTCAGCCTTAAAAGTGTCCATGTTTAGATGATAAATTACATGGTCACTATTTATGCACCCCTACCACAAGCTGCAATATACTTTTATTAGAGCAAATACGTGCATTAGACTGCTTAACAGTAAAAGCATCCAATATGCTTCTATTGGTTTTTTGCTCTGCCAATGTAAGCATGAACAGAAAGCCCGAGATTCTCAACTAGGTAAGAGAGGATCGGAGGCTGAAGTGAAGACATTCTTAACGTATCTGAAATACTTATGAATTTCAAATTGTGAGATAAACTTCTTAAATTTGTAGACACAATTGTGTTTTCCTCATATGGTTTATCAGGATAAATTAAGATGACTGTATAAAGCACTCAACACAGCACTTGGCAGAACCTGATAAGTGAATATCAGCTGTTATAATTCTTATTGTTATTTCATGTTCTTGTTCTTGACATTGGCTTCCTGTTCTACTGTCCCTTTGCATAGGCACAGCCATCCGGGAATGAGGTTTGGCCAGCAAGAACATGTCCAGCATTAGTAGCTCAGGTGACTCCAATCCTAGTAGGACACGCAGGGCACCAAAGGTGGATTCTAATATGTGTCAGAACAGGGCAGGTGTAAAAACTACACTAACCTGACCAAACTTAACAAGGGAAGCAATATGACTGAAGTAGCTCTCATGAGTTCTCAAGTAGGAATACCTGCATTTATATGTTTATACAATACACCCAAAGTGCTACCTATTTCCACACCCAAAGCAGGCTTGCTCGTGCTCATTTCAGATTAGAGGCATTATTGTACGGAGTGAGACTAGGGGTCCTACATCACCTTATTTAGATAGTATTCCTGCCTCAGAAGTTGTGATAATTAAAGACAATGTTTAGAAAATACTGTTTCCTAGTGGTTTTTTTAATAGTAACTATTATTTAGAGATCATGATAGATAAACTATATAGGGAAATGTGAACAAAGACATATGAAAAAAAGAAGAAAAGAAATTAATTCAAAACAGTGGTCATTTTGGACTTGAAGATAATTAATGAATTTGTTGGGGAGGAAGGACTAAAGAAATCTTTCTAAAAATCTAAGAAGTTTACCTGGAATTTAAAAGCATTCAGGCAGTCTTAAATTATTTAAAAATATATATTTGTGACATAAGTGTATAATCCTAGGAAGGAAACAAATCCAAACATACTAAAGATGTTTGGAAGAATGCAAGGCAATGGATGAATGAAAGGCAGAGTCATATGGATATGTTCTGAGAGTTAAGTTGAGATGCATGTATATTATATGAACCTGTTTGGCCATCAGCTGGAGACCAAGGGCTAGGGAATGAAGAGGCAAGAGAGAGAGGATTTTGTTATAACACGCCTCAAAAGAAAATTGTAAGCTTCTGGAAGAGAAAATGCCGGGATGTAAATGATGGTTCAGGAATCCATTTTTTACTGCTGTACGTAGGGTGACTTGCACATGGTAAGAAGCTATGGGAAGGTAATAATGAAATGGAATTGAGATGAAAAAAGCAGCAGTGAAGATAAAATGGGGGCAGGGTGCAATAGGAGTGATTTAGCCTTCTTTGTTCTTTATAAGAGAGGAGAAAGCCATTCGTGTTATTTTCAGGTAATACTAAATTGGGACATGTTAATAACCACAATGGGGATAGAAAAACAAAGCAGTGATTCCTATATAATAAGCACATGAACCAACATATTAATTAGATTCAGTATGGAAATTCATCTACAAAACACTACTTTAATTGACATAATCAAGCAGAATAAATGAAGAGTTGACAAAATAGATTGTTCTTGTTTTCTTTTTGCTCCTCCATGCCACCTGATACATAGCAAGTAGATTTTTATATTGAATCACAGTATTTTCCCTTAAACTTGGATACTTAGGCTTTTGCTCAGTGTAAGATGGTGATTTTCATTAGTCTGAAAGGAAATATGTTCTAAACTTAACATCGATGCTGTATCTAATGATTCGGGCTCATCCACTCAGGGCCCAGAGAACAGGATATATGGGAAAATGTTGCTGGATATTTTTGCCAAGAACTGGCCAGGAGATCAGAACATTGAGGGAAAGAGATGGAGTCCAGCAACAACCAGAGAAAATGGGGAGTTTCCTAGGGGATTAGAACAAAGATACTGTCAAAAACAACTCAGACTTAGATAGGAAGAGATTTTGTCAGAAGAAAATCTATTGCATTAGGGACAAAACTCTAATCTCAGAAATCTGCAAGCATATTAAAATCAACAGAAAAGGCTTCTCTTGTATAGGATTAGGAGGGGTAAACATAGATAAGCAGAATCTTTTAAAGGGAAGCTGGACAAGCAAAGAGAAATGACCAGTTGGGTACGGCAGGGAGAGTGTCTTGCTGATTCCCAAGAGAAGCCGACAAAGAACACATTCTACTTTTTAGTGCTTGCTCTGGCTTGGGGGCAAGCAGAGTTCAAGAACCTGTAGTAAGGAGAGAAGCTTGGCTAAAGTTTGGTCAAGACGAAGAGAAGGTTAAGAAATGGTCAGTTGCGGGACGCCTGGGTGGCTCAGTCGGTTAAGCGTCAGCTTTCAGCTCAGGTCATAATCCCAGAGTCCTGGGATCGAGCCCCACATCGGGCTCCCTGCTCAGTGGGGAGCCTGCTTCTCCCTCTCCCACTCCCCCTGCTTGTGCGTGCATGCTCTCTCTCTCTTTCTGACAAATACAATATTTAGAAAAAAGAATGGTCAGTTGTGAACACTTGATCAATGTTTTTCCAATGGTGTGAATATTAGACTTAGATCCATATTTGGGTGGGAGGTTGTATACAAAATTCAGGAAGACAGGATCACTAGGGAAACTAGTGTAGAAGTTAGGTTAGGCCTTGTTTCAGAGCCGTAAATACAAGATGATGGAGGCCAGATGTTGGAACAGTTATCACCAGGGCCTAAAATCCTTACCTAGTTCCCCATACATAATGTGCCAAATGCCCTGCATGCTGGAAGAGTTGCCTAGCAAATGGAGGAGGAGCTGAGAGCAAGAGAAGAAACCCCTCACTGATGCAGATTGAGAAAATAGAACAAACTCCTTGGATAAAAAAAATATATATTCATAATGTGGCTCCAATACTGTATATGAAATTTTTCTTGGATATTTTGTTGTAGTGGGTGGTTTTAATGAAAAACTAGGATATCTGGAATACCGTCTGATAAAAGTTTTATTTTTTTTAAAGAATTTATTTATTTGAGAGACGGAAAGAGTGAGAGAGATAGAGAGATAATGAGCAGGGGGGAAAGACAGAGGGAGAAGCAGACTCCCCACCGAGCAGGGAGCCCGATGCGGGACTCGATCCCGGGACTCCACGATCATGACCTGAGCGGAAGGCAGTCGCTTAACCAACTGAGCCACCCAGGTGCCCCCTGATACAAATTTTAAAAAACTGAATCAAGATTGTCCCGAATGATTCAAAAAACACAACTGCCAATCTATGTTCACCCAGATAGATATACATTCACAACAGTAGTAGTAACGGTAGCTAATACTTAGTATTTGCTATGTCCGAACCACAGAACTGAGTTCTTTCATTCATTATAACATCACCCTCTTGATAACCTGATGGATAGGTGTTATTATTATTTTGCAGATAGTGATAACCTTTACCACAATCCCATCATGCAAGAAAATGAGGCTCTGAACAATTAATTAATTATTGAAGTTCACATAGTTCCTAAGGGCAGCACCAGAAATTGAAACCAGATGTTTCCAATTTCAAAAGCCATGTTCTTTTCCACTACTCTAACTGTGTAAAAGACTCAGTTACATTCCAATGAGTGTGTTTTCATTATGTGATGTTCTGCTGTATTCGGATCACTGATAGCCCTACACATACATATACGTTTGGACTGGACATGTATATTTAATATACTCAGATAATTCCCACTGTGATCTCTGGAGGTCTGCCTTCTTTGGTTTAAATTACCTTTCTTCATTTTGTACTATATTAACTCCCACTTGTGTATAAGTTCTTGAGCTTTCCACACTATGAGTCTTGCCTGCTCAACTGAACATCAGGAACCTTGAGAGCAAGTGAGCAAGTACAATACTGTAGTATCCGTGACGTTTCACAAAGATTCGAAGACATTGGTTGATATTTATATGACGAAATTAAACACAAAAGTTGGTGAAATAGCATGTGTAATAGAAACAATGTCTAATGTATATAATTCTTAACTGTACTTGCAAATATAATGACTATTATGCTTCAGTTCTAGATGATTATTCAAGGATTTGGGGATTGGAGAAAAGAAAAGGAACTAACGTCTACAGGGAGCAAACTGCGTGCCCGCCATTTCATACATATTCTTTCACTTAATGGAAGCATTGCTGCCCCTCTTACAAAGGAAGAAACCAGGGTTCAGAGATTAAACAACTTTGAGTAGACATTGTCAGTATGTTCATAAAACTGAGACCTGAAGTTGGATTTCTATTACATTAAAGCCTGTAAGTTTCTCCCTCACACCACCTCCTCCATTCAGTCATCTAGTGACCTCAGCGATTTTTCATTTGAAGATTCCGCATCACTATGTAACAGAACAAGCTTAAGAGCTAATCAACACGCATTTCTAAATTAATTTATTTAAACTACAAGGTTTCATTTTATCTTTCTTCCTTTGTGCGTATTCAGCTATCTACTGCTAAGTGAGACATGAAAGAGATCGACAAACATGTAAAACAATGCCACCACTTCTATTTTTTGTTTTGGAAAATGTAGTTATTATTAATAAAAATATGCTGTTTATGTTAACATGTAATAGGGTTATTGCTGTTATTTTTAAATGATTAAAATCTTCATTTTCCAGTTTAATTTGTTTTTTTTTTCCCCCTGGGATATTTATGTGGGAGGTTATGATATTTTTAGATTTTTTTCTACCAACATCTTTTGAGCTTCATGTGTGCAGTTTTTCTTTTTTCCTTTATAATAATTCATATTTTTTCTTTGAGTTTTTCCAACTTTTTCCTTTACATTTTTGGAGTTATATTCTCTTTCTATATTCAGGGGTTTTTCCAGATATTTTGATATTCACACTTAAAGTCTAAAGCTAGCCAGTATATTTTATCCTTCTTAACATATTAATACAAAGACCATAGAACACTTAATGATTAATGTTCCAAATTTAAATAATATTTTGTCTAAAATTTTTAGTCTAAGCCCACACATTCAACACTTCATTGTTGTTTGTTGAGTCTCAGGTTTAACTGCTGATACAGAAGTTATCTGTAAATATAACCCACATAAAAAAAAACTCTGATATTCTCAAGAATTTTTAACAGTGTACAGGAATCTTGAGGCTAAAAATTTGAGAACTCTTCTTCTAAGCCAATATCAGTGTTTTTTTTCAATTTCTAAAACCCAGGGGGGCAGAAAGTTTAATTTCCCACTCCCCTACCTAGTGTAATCAGCCAATGCCTAGGAACTAGAACTTTCAAGAATTCTTTGTTTTATATTTATTTTGTGTTTACTATGGAGTCTAGGACCTGCTTTGTGTCCTGTCAGTAAATAATTCCTGCTTAACAAATAAATTGAATCCTTTAATACCCTGCCTCCCAGATTCAGCTATAGCATTAGGAAGCAGTGTGTCCAGTAGACATAACAGTGTGCCTGAAGAAGCAGGAGGGTAAAGGTTCAATTTGAGGTCACATCTCACAGGATTATTTTAGATAATAAATATGGCTCATTCACTTCTTCAACAAACATTTATCATATACTACTCAGTGGGGGCATTATTGCTAGACCCTGGGGAGTCAGAATTGAATATGATTGACACAGCTCCTACAGTCTTGGAACTTAGGTTTTGGGGAGAGAGAGCCATTATTAAATGAATTGTACAATCAATGGTTGAATTATATTTGTAGTAATTATATTTATAGACACCTATAAGATGTTATAAGATCCTGTAAGGCACATAGAAATGAATTTATGTTGTCAATTACCTGCCTCTATAAGCCAGAAAAGGGGCTTAGGCTAGTTTCTTCCTATTTAGAATAAGGAGAATGATGCTGGAGGGGAGTGGCTCATTCCCTGTAACCCTTGGGAGGGGCAGAGGGAGAGGAAAAGACGAAAAGAATCTCAAACAGACTCCCCACCGAGCATGGAGCCTGCTGCAGGGGCATGGGACTCATCTCATTACCCTGAGATCATGACCTGAGCTGAAATCGAGAGTTGGTCGCTCAACCGATGGAGCCACCCTGGCGTCCCACGCTTATCAAACTCTTATTCAGATTACTGGTTCAATAATTTGATCAATTTCTGTTTTTCTCCACTCATATATAAGTTCCATGAAAGAAATGGCTATTTTTTATTTCTTCACAGCAGAACTCCCTAAATCTAGCAAAGCACATGATATGTGGTGAGACATGGGTAGGTCTTAATACACTTTTGTTGAGGAAATGAATGAATACACATCTGTCCAGAAGGCTTAGTAGAGTTTCCCAATAGGTTCCTACTAGATATATATTGAATTTTTCTAGATATATATAACTTATAATTAAAAGGGACTAACAAAGGCCAAGGATTTCTTTTGAAGATTTTATTTATTTATTTATTTAGAGAGCACGTGAACAAGGAGAGGGGCAGAGGGTGAGGGAGATTGAGAATCTCAAGTAGACTCTGCAGAACCCCAGGCAGGGTGCAGTCACAGGACCCTGAGATCATGACCTGAGCTGAAATCATGAGTCGGACACCCAATTGACTGAGCCACTAGGCACCCCAAGGTCAAAGATTTTTAAACTGTAATTTTTGCTAAGCAAGAGTCTGTCCCAGTACATTAACGTGGCAAAATATTTTCATTCAGAAATAAGAAACTAGTGAATACCAAGTACAGAGTTTTCTTTTGGCAAACAACAGCAAGACCAGAAGCAACCAAAGAAAACCGAGGAAGAAAAAACAAAACTGAGGCACAACTCAATACAAATGGTGCCATAAATGGGACAAATGGGAAGAGACAGGCAAAGAAGGATCCAGTGAATGAGGTAACAGGATGAACAAGAAAGAAACTGGAGAAACAGAGAATTGATCAATATGGCAGTACAATTCATGGGATTAGAACAGAGGTTGGTGATCACATTGTGAGATATAGGTGATGAGCAGAGGCAAAGGGAAAACAAGCTGGGAAAAGAAAGAAAGGGGGAAGTAGACTGAGAAACCATCCAAATCTCCTTGGGTTGGTAAATTTTAACTGCCTCTCTGGAGAGGAAGAATTAATGTCTGAACACAATTCTGCTTACAAAAGCTTTCACGTATCTAATTTTGCATGCAGAATACAAATGGCTGATACATTTATTTCATAAGTCTACCCACGGTAGTAATAATACATTATCAAGTAAATACTCCAGTAAGAAAAGAACAGCAAGTTGAGGGTTGTATCCAAAATACCCAAGTTGGTTAGAATGCTATCAACCCTTTGATCATTAGAGTGGTGCCTGGAAAGACTCTCTTGTTGTTCTCCTGAAATGGTGTACATTTCTTAGTGGTAGGGGTGCTGCTTCCTCCCTACTTTAGCACCTTCTCCAGGGCTATGGATTTGTGCGTGTGCGTGCGTGTGTGTGTGTGCGCGTGCGTGTGCGTGACTGTGATATTGTGATTATAATAAGCCTACAATAATAGGATTTATAATAATTATATTATTGTAATAGGATTAAAAATTATAATTTGTCCCCATTTCTGGCACGGAGCTCCTAAAACCCTTGAAATTTCCTAAGTGATGAGAGAGATAAAGATGTCTTTTGTTATTCATACCACCCTGAGTTTATGTTAATTAGGTGACCTTTGGCAAGGCCCTAGGTGACTTAAAGATGGGGGCTGGTTGCCAGAAGAACAAACCGTGATTAGAGGACTAGAACTTTGAGGGGCGCCTGGGTGTCTCAGTCATTAAGACTCTGCCTTCGGCTCAGGTCATGATCCCGGGGTCCTGGGATCGAGCCCCGCATGGGGCTCCCTGCTCAGCGGGAAGCCTGCTTCTCCCTCTCCCACCCCCCTGCTTGTGTTCCCTCTCTCGCTGTCTCTCTCTCCCTGTCAAAAAAAATAAAAATAAAATCTTTAGAGGACTAGAACTTTCAGTCCCACCCCATGATCTTCAGGGAGGGGAGAATGGCTAAACATCGAGTTTAATCAGCAATAGCCAATGATTTAATCAAACATGCCCCTGTAATGAAACCTCCATAAAAAATCCCAAAGGACAAGATTTGGGGAGCTTCTGTGTTGGTAAACACGTGGAGATGCTGGGAAAGTGGCATTCAGAGAGGGTACAGAAACTCCACATCCCTTTCCTCATCCCTCGCCCTATGCACCTCTTCCATCTGGTTGTTCTTGAGTCATGTCCTTTTATAATAAACTGATAATCTAGTAAATAAACTGTTTTCCTGATTCTGTGAGTTGCTTTAGCAAATTAATTGAACATTAAGTCATAGAAAACTCTGACTTATAACTGGTCAGTCAGAAGCACAGGTGACAACTTGGACTTGTGATTGGCATCTGAAGGTTGGGGGGTTGGTCTTGTGGGACTGAGCCCTTAACCTACGGACTCTGTCTCCAGGTAATGTCAGAAGTGAGTTAAATTAGGGGCACCTGGCTAGCTCAGTTGGCTGAGCGTCCGACTCCTGATTTCTGCTCAGGGGTGTGAGATTGAGCCCCGCTTCGGGCTCTGATCACTTGCTTAGGGCTGAGTCTGCTCTAGATGCTCTTTCTCCCTCTCCCTCTGCTCCTCCTCACCCCCGCTGGTACTCTATCTCTCTCAATTAATCAATCAATAAAATCTTAAAAAAAAAAAAAAAAAGAGTTGAGTTAAACTGCAGGACACCCAGCTTGTGTCCAGAGAATCTGAGAATTGTTTGGTGTGAGAAAAACGACCACACATCTGGTGACGGAGAGTGCCAGAAATGAAGTGAAGTACTGAGAGTAGAGGAGACACACAGAGGAGTGTTTTTCCTTAGAGTGATGGTAAGTAATTTATAGAAGTATTGTTTTATGAGAATAGTATATTCATATAAAGATTTTATATAGTTTTTAACATAAACATTAGACTTCAAAGAAATTCAGGCTTGAGCAGAAATTACTCATCAGATCAAACATGCCCCCTCCATGGTATACTTCAGAAGAAAAGGTGTAAAGTTTTACACTGTCTCTGTTTACTGAACAGGGAAAGGGAATTTCATAATACCATAGAAATTGTACGAAGTAATTAATATCCCCTTATCTTTAACCTTTATAATGTAGACAGACAATAGATAATTAAAACATGAAGATAAAAATCAAAATTCCTTTCTAGCTAAGGTTCTCTTCATGCTTATCTAGCTGTTGAGTGGTACTGATAATTGGTAGCAAAATTAACTAGTTTTAGTTCAGCCTTTTTTAATCCACATCCCCATCTTCAGGAAAATCCTTCTACACAGATCAAAATATTTGTACAACCCAAGAACAAGAAAACTGCTATAGTCTGAATATTTGTATCCCTCCCCCTGCTCCCCCAACCCTGCTGCCATTCATATGTTAAAAACTTAATGCTCAGTGTGATAGTGCTAGAAAGTGGGGTGATTAGTTCATAAATGGAATTAGTGCCCTTATCAAAGAGAAGCTCCCTTCTTCTTCCTCCTCGTGAAGTTCTAGTGAGAAGGCAGAGCCTTCTATGAGGTAAGGGGTCCTCAACAGACACTGAACTTGCTGGCCCCTTGATCTTGGGCTCCCCAGCCCCCAGAACTGTGAGAAATCAATTTCTGTTGTTTATAAGCCACCTAGTTTATGGTATTTTTATTGTGGCAGCCTGAACAGACTAATATAAAAACCAAGATTGTGAAAAATGGTCACTGTTCCTGCAAAAAGATGGAAGTCTTCAGTATTGCTGGGGGAAGAAGTCCTGTGTTGTTTTGTTCTTTTGGCCATTTATAATGTCTGCAGCATAGAACCTATGGCTCACACATTTCTTGTTACTTTTACGTTCCTCCCAACTCAACCAGAAAGAAAACTTGTAATGAAGACAAGTTCACTCTTCTAACACTAACAGCTATTGAGAGTCTCATTTGATTGGGATATAAATAGATTCTGTGAAGATTGGTGGGTTAACCAATGAAAATACTTAGGAAACAAATTAGGAGTATAAATTGTTGACTAAAAATAACTGCTTCATACGGACCCAGTCCCATAGCGAGTGGGAATGAGTAAAGCACGGTTCTTTCTAGGAATAAAGAACTTTCTGAGATGAATGACAAGTAATAAAAGAAGAAAGCCTGATGAATGGAAATCCCTGAGGAGAAAAGTGCTCATTTGTACTTTTCTCCTTTTGTGTAAGGCTGATTTTTAAAATGTTGATTTTATTGTGTGGATTAATTATCTGCTCTCAGGTTTGGACAGTGAAGATTGTCATATAATTGCTCTGATTATTTTAACTCACTTTTACTAAATGCTCCGGTATTAATAATTTTTCATCCTTTAATTGATATATCATTTATGTTAGAAGCTACTAAGAAAATGTATAAAAGATGCATTAACCAGAATAACAGAGATCTTTCCTCTCCTGCCCATTCTCATTCATACTGCAATGATTGCTTCCCCCATCACTTTGACATATCCCACACCTCCCCCATTTTATTTTTTTCCATAATACTTATCACCATCTGCCATATCATGTGTATGGGTAAGCATAATTCCATGACAACGACAACCCCCCTCCTCCTCCCCCACCCCCACCCCCGGTGAATCCCATCCCATCCATGTAGAATGCCCTACTTTTGAATCCAGGCAGGACCTATGAGTTGCTTCTAGATAAAAAGATGGCAAAAGTATAGGGATGTCAGTCCCTTGATTAGGTTATATTACATAAGACTCCTTCTTAGCAAATTGAAGCAAGAAATTTTCCTGATGGCCTTGAAGAGGGAAGCCACCAGAAAGGCCATATATGAAAGGCCATATATGAGGAACTGCAGGGACCTCCAGAAGCTGAGAATGGCCCCTGGGGACAGCCAGTAAGAAGATAGGGACTTCAGTCCTATAGATTTAAGCAGCTAATTTCTGCCAACAACCACATGATCCTAGAAAAGAACCCCAAGCTCCAAAAAGGACCTCAGGACAGCCAACACCTTCACTGTAACCCTGCAGAGGACCTAGCTCAGCTGGGCTGGGACTCCTGCCCATGGACACTGTGGGTAATAACTATATGTTATATGTGGGAACTGTTAGTTTTGTGGTAGTTTGTTACTCAGCAATAGAAAACTAATAAACTGGGCATTTTATGTATCTGTGTATCTGTATAGTTACTGCCTGGCCCCTGGCCCTCCCAACACACTCATTAGCTTGTAAGCATCATGAGAAAAGGAATTTTTTTTTTTTGCCTGATTTTGAAACTGCTGTTATCTCCAGTGTCTGAGATTACTCAGCACCTAGTAGGTTTTTCTTAAATATATGTTAAATGAAAAAATATTTTTGTAAAGTTCCAATTTTTCATCAGTGACTATATCTTATATCAAAGCTGCTATTAAATAAAGTTCAAGATAACATGTTTTAAACTGAATGGCTTATTAGTTTATAGGGAATTGGGGTCCTTCTGTCCTATGGCCCTATTTTAAATTTTTATTAGGAAGTTTTTTTTTTTTGAAAACAGAAATAGGACATTTAAAAGTCATTTAATCACACATTCAACTAACACATTAAATACTTGGAGTGAGTAGAAAAGTATACCAGGTATTTGGGAGTACAAGCTGAAGGAGACTCACTTTTCTCTTTTTTGCAGTCCAATATGGGAGATAAACAGGTGACCCAGGACTGCATACAAGTGCAAGGGATTCTATAACAGCAGTATTAGTGCTGTATAAACTAAGAAGGACAAGAGTAATAACAGCTAGCGTTAGAGTTTTTGTTATGTGCCGCATCTTGCAAAGCACATTACGTGCATTATGCCTTTTTTTTTTTAATTCTACTTTTTGTAGTTATGTTTCAAAGCTAAAGGAAACTAGGTTTAGACAGTGTCACCAACCCACAGTGAGTGACCAAGCTGAGATTTGGACTCATACCTGCCTAATCACTGTACCAATGGCTCTCAAACACCGCAGTGACTAAGCATTACCCCGGAGAGTTTGTTAAACATGAGGATTCTAGAGGCTCCTTCTCCAGTGAATCTAGGACAAGCTCAGAAATATACTTTTCTTTTTTTCAAGCAGTTATCCAATTAATGCTGATTCAGGGCATCCAGGACTGTAAGTAACGTGGCACTTTACTATAAATTCAGTCTTAGGGAGAGGTAAATGTGAAGGCTTCCTCCAAGAAGTAACACTGAGCTATAAACCAGGTAGAAAAGGGGAAGGGAAAACAAGAGCCTAGGCCAATATCACAATCTACCAAAAAAAAAAAAAAAAAGGAGAAAGAAAGAAAGGAAGGAAAGCAAGACAAAATTAGACCATGCATTGCTTGCGGCAGGAATTCTAAGCGATGTGACTGGGTGGGTATAGTGGTGCATAGAGAGTTAATAGAAGAGGGAGGTAGATAGAAGCCTGATCATGAGAAGTCTGTCTGCTATCCTAAGAAGGATTGTCACATGATGAAAGATATCTGGAGATAAACTACTTGAAGTCAATTCCAAGTACCTCTTTGTAGGAGGTTTGAGCTATGGATAATTTACCTAACTGCTGTGACTCAGTTTCCTTATCTGTCATTAGTGATCATAATTCTATCTCATAGACTTATTTCAATAAAATAGTATACACAAAGCACAGAACAGTGCCTCGCACATAAACACATATTAAACTTAGCCATTAATCTTATGCTGAAGTCAATGAGTCACCCCTGAGTAATTTTTTAATGCAAGTCTCTCTCTGATAGCTTGTTAGTGGCTGGATTCAATGGAGGGAAATACTGAAAACAAGAAACAGTTAGCAGACTGTTTAATGCATGCCAAGTGTATGTAGTTGGAGGAGGGCTAGAAAAGCAGGGTCAGACTTGAGAAATATTTAGGAGTAAGAACTATAGAACTCAAGAACGACTGTATATTGGGAGTGAGAGGATGAGGGGGACTCTGGATTTCTGACTTAGGCGACTGGTGCTTTCACTCATCCATTTCCCTGGCTGTGGGTATGGTGTTAGGTTCTGAAAGCAGATGTTGGATTTTTCTCCCTTTCATTGACTGACTGAGAGGGTTGGTAATTTTTTCTACCTGAAAGCAACATCATTGCTTCATCGGCTCCAGAGATACCAACAGCCGATTTCAGTTTCTTCAAGCAGCCTTGGCCTTGCTTCTGGCTATATCTTGATTTATATCAACATACTTAAAGCCTCGTTAACGTTACCCAGGCTAGACTGTCAACTGGGATAAGGCTTCTAGCAAGTTTTCTCCCACCTCCTCTCACTTTCAGGTTCATCAAACAAGGCATATGTTTCTGTCATTGCCAAATTACTGACATACACCGCAGAAAGTGCATTCCCATTAATTACAGGGCTGTGTCAGAGACACCTTGACGCTGGAGCTGTTGAAGGTACCCATTATGCACGCACTAATGATACACCCTGTACCTATCCCCCAAAGCCCAGCTACGAAATGCCAAGGATTTGTCATCATGAAGTGAAATCATTAGAGAATATGGGTGACTTTTGACAAGTGCCTACACTTGAAGAACTTTTAGGGAATAGCAAATCAGGGTAGCATATTTTTGGAGAGAGTGAACTTTACAGATAAATGCCTATTTTTAATATATCTTGATAAGTACAGAGAAGTCCCTGACTCTAGCCCAGGCTCTAGCCCTGATCCCATAATAACAACCTTCCTCAGTATATCCTGTTAGTTACCACTGAAGAATCAGAGCCAACAGGCTGCAGGTATATATATAAACATAAGGAATGTCAGTGGGACAGAAAGTCAACAGTATAGAAACCAACATATATTTTACAAAATCAATATGTGGCAAGATGAAGGATGGATTTGGGGAGTAAGAATTGGAGACACAGTGATCATTTGGGAGATTACTGCTGGGTAAGAAAGGATGATGACCTGAACTAGGCCGGTGATGGGGGAGATTAGTTTGAATGTCAAAAGAGGTAATACAAACACAGTTTATTGCTTTGCCAGAATCCACAAGTATCATTCCACAACTTAAAATCATCTCCAGTGGTTCCCCTTTCTAAAGAATAAAATTCAACCTTGTTGATATCACAACCTTATCTTTTGCTCACTAAACCGACCATCCTCTGAATGATCTCCACCCCATTTATCTATGTTTTTGCCACACAAGATTAAACTTAACATGCTACTTCTATTAATTCATTTAAAAATCTCATTCAACAAATATTTAGAACACCTACCATACGCCATACTTGTTTTTTCTATCATATCTGTTCTAGTGATACGACCACTCAACATGAATTAGAAATCTAAAAATCACTTAGTCATGTAACTGATACATTTATTGAGCACCTATCATGTTTCAGGCAATGTTCTAAGTGCTGGGAATGTGATTATGAACAAAACAGATTAAAGAACCCACCTGCAGGAGACTTACAGTGTAGCTAGGGGGAGCACAGTTAATAAACAAAATAAATAAAAGATTTGCTGGGCCAGATGCTTCTAAGTACTATGGAGAACAGTAAGTTGGGGAAGTGGATAGAAGGTGAATTAAGAGTGTCAGTTTGGCAGAACAGAATTTTAAATAAGGTTGTCAGGGAACACCGTACTGCCAAGCCATGTTTGAACGAGGCCATGTGGAAGATAAAGAAGCAAGCCATGCAGATGTCCAATGGAGGAGCATTCCAGGCAGAGGAAAGTATAAATGCAAAGTTCTACAGTGGGAGTGTGTCTGGAATATTCCAGGAACAATAAGGAGATGCAGTGTAACCAGGGCAGAGTGAGAATGAGGGAGAGTAGAAGATGAAGTGATACTGGAAACGTAGGGTAGATTGTATAGAACATTGTAAGGACTTAGGTTTAACTCAGAGCAAGAATTTTGAGAATAAGAATAATGCAGTAGGACCTAGATTTCCACAAAGCACAAAGATCAAAGTAGGGAGGCCAGTCAGGAGGCTACTGCAATAATCCTCACAAGAGGCAACATTATTGTGGACTTAGTGGCAGTTAGTTGTACAGGTAGGAAGAATCAGTTAGATTCTGGACAAATTTTTATTTGATTCACTTACAGATAAGATGTAATGTATTAGAGAAAGAAGAAAGAACTCAAGGAGGACTCAAATAAGATGCCATTTATTGAGATGGGTAAGACATTAGAAGCAGGTCGAGGGAAAAGTCCAGAAGTTAGATTGTAAACTGCTACATTTAATGGGCCCACTAGAAATCTAAGTGGGGATATTGAGTAGAAAGTTGGATACAGTCTTTTGTGAAGAGGAAAGATCCAAGTTGAAGACAGAAATTTAGGGGTTGTCATTTTTGCTGCCCAATATGAGTCACCAGCACATGTGGCTATTTAAATTTACATTAATTTAAGAAAAAAGGTAAAAAATGTAATGAGTCCCACTAGGCATTTCAAGTGCTCAATGTAGCTAGTGGCACATGGGCCCACCCAGTGGCTTATCATATTAGACAACCCAAATATAGAACATTTCTGTCATCTCAGAAAGTTCTATTGGATAGCACCAAATTGGGAGTATTTAAAGACATGAGATACGAGCCTTGATGAAATCACCAAGACATTTGTTTCTAAGCTTGGAAAGAGAGAGCTGTTGACAGGGCCTGGGGGTGGGGGTTGATTCTTTTTCTCACAATACCACAATTAATGGGAGAAAAATTCTTCAGATTTTACTCTTAGAAATTTATTCTAGTTAATCCCCACTTCTCTCACTCTACCTTCACTTTGTATTTCCAGCCTTCCTTAACCTCTTGCAGGGATGATTACAGTAGCCTCCTAACTGATCTTTGAGCTTGGGTCTCTGTCCCTCATTTTCATCCTCCACAGTCCTAAAATAAATATCTAAGTCATTCTTCAGTTTAAAAGCTCCCAGTAGCTTCATTGTCACCTACAGAGTCAAGGCCAAATATGGTATTATTGAATATGAAGCTTCTATAACCTGCCCCTTCCCTCTTCAGTCTCCTATCCCATATTCTCTATTTAACTTTATGATCCAACAATAATGAATTCCTAGTAGTCCTCTTCTAACCTCTGTTTCTTAGCTCCTTCTGATCTCCTTTTCCTGAGATAAAGGCTCCACCTTTGACAGACTTTTACCCACCTTATATGGCAAAGCTCAAGTGTTGCTTCCCCTAGATTTGGGTAAGATGTTCCATCATATTTGTGCCCTTATAACACCCCATACTCCTCTCTATTATAATATTTGACACCTGTGACTGGAATGATCTGTTTCTTCCTCTCCCCAGAAGACTATGGCTCTCAGAGTTCAGTTGCCTATACTTTCCATGTTTTTCATTCTGCAAGGCTAACTACACTACCTAGCATGTGGGAGGCAAGAAAAGACCACTTTTCAAATGAAAATGAAAGTAACAAAGAGATTTTGTGATTTCTCGGCAATACATGAACTAGTCTCATGTTTGTTCACACTACTTCAATATCCTTCTAATATCCTGAATTGTCCTACTTTTCTTCTCCTTCAGCACTCAACTTGAATGTCATTTTCTTTGTGTACCTATGTGTCCTCACCCCAGTCTCATCTTTTCTTCTTAGCACTATTTGTAAGTCTCCAAGATGTTACTTTTCACAGTGATAACCATGTTTCTTTGGCTCTTCTGAGTAGGTTTTATGGACAGGGAGGGCATGATTCATTGACCACATCTTGTGTCTTGTGTACCATTTAGCACATAGTAAGCCTTCAATAAATGCTTGTTGAATAAATCTCTTAATTTGTACTGATTTACTAAGAGCTCCTGAAATGGATACCATTATATAAACCATTTGATTACAAATAAAAAAAACTGATTAGAAGTACATATGAATATAAAGGACTTCTTAAAATGATTAAATCTGGAATGAGCTTTGAAATGAATCTGATTGTACAGGTGAAGAAACTAATGCCAGCAAAGTGAAAATGAGTTTTTGAGCCAGAAAAATTTTAAGTATCTTGACCATCATCTTGCCTCCTGCTTTGTCCACTCTATATCCTGCTGCTCTGTTTCTCCTCCATTCTTCTTCATCTGGCTTCTCACCCACACTCTCAGCCCTGCAATGCTTGCATGGACATTTGATATGATGGACAAAGATAAATATATATTTCCCCGGCTTTGCATTACAGTGGCATTTTGATTATGAGGTTAAGATTTCTGCCTGAGTAGAAACAAAAGCTAACAATATTTAATTTAGAAATAATATGCATCATAAGCCCACTCCCTTTCTCCTCATGGGAGTCTAAACCCATCCTGTATTTATTCAATAAAAAGAAATGGAACGATCAGGTTTCTTGCAATAAATTGTTTCAGGCCAGAACAATGCTTAGAGGGAGCTGGAAATTCTCTCTCCCAAATGTGCAGTAACACTAACAACTGGTTTACACAGAGTTGAACTGACCATACCCATTTTCTCAGACAGGTTAATTGGGTTGAGAGTTGACTTTTCTAAGAGAAAACCACCCATAGACACAATCTCCACTATTTAGACACACACACACACACACACACACACACGCTGGACAATGTACAAAAATAAATTCTAGTAATTTCTCCCCAGGAAACTACCAGAGAGGGTGGTCATACCAAGAACATTAAGAGACTTAGTAATGAGCATTTACTGTGAGTGCCCCTGAGCTAATTACTACTTTCCAATTAAAAACATTTGAGCAAAAAGAAAAATACTCATAAATGTCGTTGATCCAGAACCTTAATCTTCAAAATATGTATTTGTTCTTTCTTTTGGAAAGTGGGAGGGGGTCACATATCTTTAAGAAATATTCTCTAAAAGCATCAGGGAAAGGATACTTAGCCATTATTCTAAATCAAAATTGTTGAGATTGTTTCTAGTTTCCAAAGAAATCTAATTATAGCCTGATTTTTTTTGGGGGGGGGGGCTTTATGATATTTTGCTCCAAGAGTTTTGTCTCAAATAACCATTTTTCAATGTTTTTCTTTTATGGAAAATGCTGTTTGAAACTAATTTTCTCTTTTTCTACATATGTATAATGAACATGACTAAGAAACATATGTGAGAAGCTCCCAGGATCATGTTTCCTCTGAGGTTGGGTGGTGTAAGTAGAAAAAGGTCTGAAAATGATAGATTTTATAGCTAAGATTCTTTAAATCGAGTGCTCCAAACACTGTGGATTTGGTTACTCTTGATTGACAGATCACAAAATCTGGTCCCAGTTCAAAAGATGGGCTCAGTTCAAGGTTGCATTTACTATGGTTTACCTCCCAGAGCAACTAACGTGTTTTAGAAAACATCTACACTGGATAAAAAAGCATAGGCGTGGACACAGCCTTCCATTGCCTCCTTGTATTCCTCTTAATCATGTCCTCAAGTTCAGAGCTCTCAAACATCTGTATGGAGAGAGAAGTCCTCAGGAACAGAGGCTCACAGAATGGTGAGCTCTCTGACTTTTGTATTCAGAGCCACATCAGCACAGAGCATCAACTCATATTTTTCTACTCAGGAAACCACATCACAAAGCCTGCTTTCCAAGATCTGGTTCTTGAAATTCTTGTCAGGCTGGCGCAGGGATAATGCCCCCTTCTCTTTGTGTGCCTGACTCACAGATCCTGCGTATTCTTTTTGTTTTGTTTTAACTTATTGCCGTATGAGGACTTCCTGGAGCAGGCCAACCATAGACGACTATACCGCTCAAGGAAGAAAGTTGTCCTTGCATCCTTATGGGGCAATAAATAAGAGCAATGTACTATCAGTGATTTAAAGCCCTTGATTACCTCAGTTCTTGTCCTATAAGGAGATAACATTAGGTGAAAAGGAAAAGGAATCCAGTCTCCATGTTCTCAACGTCAATTATATAAAAGGACCTCTGATAAAGTTCTGCAGTGATTTTTAAAATTTAAGCCTGTCTTAGAGACTGCCAAAAATCTCAATTAGTACCAAATATCACAACATTTTAATTTTAAAGCAAAAATCTATTTCACAATAAGCCAACGTATGTTAAATGCTTTATATTATCCAGTTGAGAGAAAACTAGAAAAAGAAGGGGATAAATTAATATTCTTGCAAACAATTTTGATGTCTACCACCATGAATTATTCAAAAACTTTCAAGAGGCCATTATATATTTCCAAGGGATATTTTAAATTAAAAAATTAAGTATTCTTGTTCCAGATGCCATATTGTAAATAATGACAGTCACTTTAACATATTTTTCCCTTGTCAAAAGAAAAGAAAAGAAAGAATTATATATAAATCTCCTTTAATATTCTCTGCCTGATGTATGATGTTCTGAGTAGCTAGGGATTCAATCTATCTGGAAGGAATTTTATCAATATTAAAAAACCGAGGATCTGTCCCAGATTCTACAGAACCCACAGACCGACCCAGCCATGTAACCAAAGACACAACAACTCTCCAATATCACCAGCCTTCCCCACCTATAAAGGTAGTTTCCCCACTGTCCCTGAAATACAGTCTGGCCACGTGAATTCTGTACTATTTTTCATATCACTTCACCACTGTTAATCTCCAGGACATCACAAAGTGATCAGTGTTATAATAGATGTGAAAACAGTGTGTAATGGAAACATATAGGTGATGTTCCCAGCTCAGATTGTCAAAGGGACATGGAAGGAAAATAGTATTTAGCAGGCAGAGAATAGTTGATGGCCATTTTAGAAAGAGGAATAATTTGTATGAAAAGGAATAAGAATTGGTATTTTATAGGAGAAAAGGTAAGAAATGTCGACTAGATTTAGGGTTCTGGAGGGTCTTGTGTGATTTACCAAGCCTGGACTATAATCCGAACATTAGAATGAGTTAAAGAAACATTTAAAAAGAAGAAAGAAAATAAACACAATTGTATTTTGGAAAGAGAATTCTGGAGGCGATGTGGAGAACAGATTCAAACAAATTAAGACTAAAGACTTAATTTAGTTTAGAAGTAACTAAAATGCATTTCTTCCCCAGAGAAATGATGAGTGATTGAATTAAGGGAATGACTATGAAAGCACAGACAGGATGGGTCCCAGAAATGTCATCTAGACTGGTGGCCAACAAGATGGGGAAGGTAATGGAGAGTGGAGAATTCAGAATGATTCTCCAGCCATTGCCTCGAAAAACTGTGTAGATGATACCACTCCTCACAGAGATAGGGACTTAAAGAACCAAAATTTTCTTTGGGTAGGGTGGTAAAAAAAAAAAAAGAAAAGAAAAAGAAAAAATGAGTCAAAGTAAACTATGGGTGCTGAAATAAAATTAATAATGTAGACTAACAGGCACGACTCCATCTTTATCTCATTTCCCCTCACAAAAAACCTCTGTGAGGTTATTACTATTATTACTCCATGTTACAAGTAAAGGAATTTAAAGAAACTAACCTTTCCAAGGGTAAATTAAATTCTTACATGGCCGGTAAACCCTTGGATATGCACGGTTAAAGCTCCAAAGAGAGCTGTTCACCAGACATGTAAGTGTGGATCTTGTTAACTTTGTAGCTGATGTCATGAGAGTAAGCCGTGTCCACCCAGTTATGCATGGAGTGAGAAGAGAATACCACAGACAAATCTCTGGTAGACAAATTTCCCAGGAACAGAGTGAAGCAAAACATGGAAAGGCAAGAAGTCTAGGTAGAAAATATTATCAGAAAGGATGAAATGCTTTAAAGTTTAAAATTTGCATATTGGGCAGGTAATGCAATGTCTTCTGGATTTGGTACCCAGTAGGTCAGGAGTGGCTTGAAGTAGAGATAGTGGATTTTTCAGGGCTGAAATCACATAACAGTGTGTGCAGGCATTATTAGGAAGATAGCAAGTGAAGATAGAAAACCGAAAATGAATTCACTTGCTGAGAATGTGAGAAGAGAGAGTAGTAGTAAGATCTGGGGAATAGGTTGATTTATTGCATCATGGTTGTTTTAAGATGGGTAAAACTTAGGGAGAAAGTGTCAGAGTTAAGGATAAAAAAGGGACAACTGTTTGAAGGACAACTGTTCCTTGGGAGAAGGGATTTTTGCAAAAGGAACTAGTGATCCTTAAGCAAAAAGCAAGAGTTCCTTTTCCACTAAACAGAAGGTTCTTTCTCTCAAGACCCACATCCTCCATTCAGGCTTTCTAAACAAGATAGAGGGATATATGAGTGAAGTTGTTTATTTTTTGTTTTAATACTATGTATTCTGAGTATTTTCAGGAATTTGAAATTCCTCTTCCCAACAATAGTCTCTGGCTAATGATTGAAGTTTCAAGATCAGAGTCTTTCCTTTTTGTGTATCATTGACTTTAATTTTTATATCTCTTTTACTTGTGGAATAGCTGTAGAAGATATAATCCATTCAATCCTTTAGTGAAAATGTTTTTTTCTCTTTCAAAACACATTCTTCTGTTGGAAGCTTAATAGCTATTTTAGGTAAAGGCAGAAATACCTCAGAAAGGGATGGGGATATGCATTAGAAAGTCCCTGCTGCCTTACAACTCTAGATATATGTACTTTTCAATCCCATGATTGTCTCTGTGGTTCCAAACTACATTTCTAATCCCTGGTTGCCTTAGTCTCCTTGGACTGCCATAATAACCATAACTGGGTAGCTAAAACAACAGAAATTTATTTTCTCACAGTTCTGGAGGTTCGAAATCCAGGATTAGAGTGCCAGCATGGTCCGGGGGTGGTGAGAGCTCTCTTCCTCTTCCTAGCAAACAGTTGCCTTCTTTATGTCTTCGCATAGCGGAAAGACCTACCTCTCTCTTCCTCTGCCTATATGGCTGCAGTCCTATTGGATTAGGGCCCCACCCTTATGACCTCATTTAACCTTAATTATCTCCTAAAGACTCTTTCTCCAGATGCAGCCAAATTAGGGGCTAGGGCTTCAACACATGGATTAGGTGGGGGGCAGGGGAGGGCATCAGTCTATAGCATTGGTATTATAGTTAATGCCATTCACTAAATGACCAACCTGCCCTTCTAGCTTCATCAGTTGTTGATCATTTAAGACCGCACAAACAGCACATTTGCCACACCCGGAACAAATTTAGTGGAGGAAACCTAGTAAGGAGTTTACAGTCCTCTCATTGCCTGTGGCTCTGAAGCAGCACAAAGGGACTTAACAGGACCTGTGGTTAGGGAGAGGTCATCCTGACCCTTGGGTTTGGGACTCATCACCATATGAAAAGGAATTACCAGTGCCTTCTCTTGAAAGATCAGGGGCTGGTCCAAGGCTTGCAGTTAGAATTACAGTAAGAGGTGGTAAAATCTTGTTTTACCTTCTACGTAGTCTACTAGGATGGGTATGCCTTATGCCCTTTATCCAAGCAGTTGTTCTTTGCCTGAGCCCAGCATTTGCTCTGGGCTACAGCTGCAGGGGGCCAGTCTCACGTCAAGTTAACCTCAACCTCTCATTTTCCTACCCTACTCACATACCAGCCACTCACAGCTGTTTTGTTTTGTTTTTCCCCAAAGTAAAGTGTTTCACAAACCCAGTGTTTAAGTTCCCTCTTCTCTCTGCCTAGGATTTCTCTTCTGTGTGGGGAACATCTGCGAATAACCCTTCATTTATGAGACATTCTCTATCCACCACAACATAGCCAAGAAAAATCTCTCCTTCAGTCATTTTACCACAGCCCTTGGAGTGTTCCTCTGTGACACCACTTACAACATCGTATCAAAAGTATTTATTCTATTTATTGAGTATGAAATTGTTAAAGGCAAAAATCATTTCTCACCCTTTCTCATATTCTCAGGTTTACCAGGCCTGGTTTATGGCAGATGCTTGATAAATGTGTGTTGGGAAAAGCCTTCAATAAAAGAATTTCTCTAATCTTAGAATTCCTAAAAGCATGTGTAGTTTATACATTATACTGTGTTTATGTTTTTCACTGAATCCAGTCTTTCGACGAAAAGTTATTTGATATTCTGTATGTTCCAAGCATCATACTAGGTCCCTGGGTAAAACCATAAGGAGCAAAGTGGAGTCTGGAGTCCGAAGGACTGAGTGCACTTGTGGGCTCATCCAATAGCTCATGACTTTGGGCAAAATACTTTATCCCTTGAAGCTCGGTTTCATTATATATAAAATGGGGAGGATCATAGTGCTTTCCTATGCGAAATATGATAAATCAATTAAAAATGTTTAGCACTATTTTAACATAAAGTCAGGTCAGTGAAAGATATTTTTTTCTTTTTCTTTTTCTCCTTCTTCCTGTCATTGTTACACAAAGAATGATCACTGCTTTCATGTAACCCATCCTAAGTATGCAGGAGGAGCCCTTTGAGTTGACATTAAGTAGTTTCCCATGTGTAAATATTACTTGTTTGACAGGATTGTATAGACCTTGCAGGCAGGGATTCTGTAAAGACGGGACCTCTTTGTGAAGAGCAATTTCTCCTTCATGATAACACTGTAATATCATCGTTAAGAGTCAGGAAAAATATTTAATTGTTTGATGTGTGCATTAAAGTATACGATAAAAGAAGACTCAGAGTTAACTCTTATCCATTGGGTGAACAACAGTAAGTACAATAATAAAAATGTACTTTGAGGGAAATGGTTGCTATGGATCAGGCACAGGGCTCTATGTGACTTATGTTGTTTTCTCCTTCCAACAAACACTTGATGTAAATATGCTTTACCACGGTAGAAACTGGGTTTTAGAAATCTTAAGTAAGCTGCCCAGTCACTTCCCCTTCTACCCATAATTCACCAGGCTAGCGATTCCCAGTTTTTAAAAGAGTTACCAACACCCTGGCACTTTCTATTTGATTTTGTGATGTCCTGTCTCTTCCCAGTCCCACTTGTATCTTTCTGCTCATCCCTAACCTATAAAGCAATATGCAACGCATCATGTCCTGGTCTTTTAGAAATACACTTATTTTTGTTTTGAGGGTTTTCTTTAAAAAAAATGTGGAGCACTACAGATGAATAGAAATCTTCTGTGCCATGGAGAAGTCACCACGGGAAATAAGCAGGGATAACGTTGCCCATGTTGTATATGGGGAGCATCAGATATGTACTGGAGCAGCTGTGCCAGATTTGGTCTCCAGTAGGGGCCAAAGGGAGCAGATATAAACAATGATGTCATCAGCAGCCCCACTAATTTGGCTCATTCTATCTGATCTTAAAATGCTTCGTAGTCTTTGTTGGTGACTATTAATATATAGTTAGATTTGGAAATTTTTTGTGTGTTGCATTTTTGTTATGTAATACGTGTATATTCTCAAGTGAATGGTCATTGGATGTGGTCACCCTGTGTCCTGATTTAACAAGTGCCCTGCATTTTTCATTTTTGAATAAAGTGTTATTGTGAATAGTGACAATAAAATAGGCCAGCATGGATCTGGAAGACTCCCATTTTATTCTTCCTGCTGGTAGCATGCTCACATCTGATTGTTCGTGAGGTTATATGTAGTGAACAGAAATCACACTTCAACATAAGTTTAAACTTGAAAGATGACCAGGGATAATTGATATTTCCTTCCCAACTCTTTCTCTGGGGCAATGTATCTAATAACACCCTTTCAAAGGAAGAGTGCAGTGTATTCTCTGATAAGATGAAGTGCTCTTGGACGCTACGGCTAAGAGGAGCAAATTCCTTCCAGTCATGGATGGAAATGGAAAAGTAGTCAACACTGTTGCCCTTCTGAGACATTGGGTAAGCCTGCTATTATTATGCAAAGCTCATGCAGTGACCTAAGAATGCATGAGGCTGCCAGACTCTCAGCCTATTGGCCTGTAGTGTGCTGGACAGCCAAAAAATGACAGTCATTAAAGTGTGCATCCTAGGGGCACCTGGGGGGCTCAGTGGATTAAGCATCTGCCTTTGGCTCAGGTCATGATCCTAGGGTCCTGGGCTCAAGCCCTGCATCAGGCTCCCTCCTCAGCAGGGAATCTGCTTCTCCTTCTCTCTTTGCCCCCCCTCCGCTCATGCTCTCTCACTCTCTCAAATAAATAAATAAAATTAAAAAAAAATAAAGTGTGCATCCTAGTATAATGGTCTCCTCAGATCTCTTTATGTGATCATTATTCTGGTGTTAAGAGATGGTCGTAACTGCTGAGTGGAGGTCTCTAGTATTACTGACAACCTTAATAGACCCATTCTCTCGGATAATGCTTCTCATTCTTAGTAATCCACCAATTATTGTGCCCATTGGTAAGAAGAGATTGGTGTTTAGCTTCAGTCTCTATCGTAAGTGCCTCTGCTAATAACAACCCAGGCCCTTCCTAGTCCAGAAGTGTGACCATGACATTCTTGCAGTTGTCCTTCCCAGGAGATGAAGTTCTGGGCTTCTGCTATTTATGATCATACCTCCTGAACATGAAAGGTACACCCATGTGGACTTCTAAGCCCTGAGTCATGTGCTCTGAAGTCCTGGAGAGAACTTCTCCTTGTTTTAAAGCCCCTATTATTTGAATAAACTTTGAGGAAAAATTACCAAAACCTTTGGGTTGAGTGCTTTGGCCTACAGAAACTGGATTGCTAGATTTAAACAAATTCTCTAATATTCAGTTTGCTCTATCAGATGAATTGGTGTTACATAAAGATAAGAACTACATGGAAAAAATAAAGCAGAGAAAAGAGATACAAAGTTCTATGGATTTCAATTTTAGATCAAGTAGTCACAAATGGTTTCACTGTAAAGATAATGTTTTAAAAAAAGGCCTCAAGAGGGGCGCCTGGGTGGCTCAGTCGTTAAGTGTCTGCCTTCGGCTCAGGTCATGATCCCTGGGTCCTGGGATCGAACCCCACATCGGGCTCTCTGCTCAGCGGGGAGCCTGCTTCTCCCTCTCCCACTCCCCCTGCTTGTGTTCCCTCTCTCGCTGTGTTTCTCTCTGTCAAATAAATAAATAAAATCTTAAAAAAAAAAAAAGGCCTCAAGGAAATGAGGAAGATATCATGAAATATTAGGGGAAAGAACCTTCCAGACTGAAGGAAAATGAAAATACAAAGGCCCTGCAGCAGGAGCATGCCTGGTGGGCTCAAAGAAGAGCTAGGAAGATGATATGGTAAGACATAGTGAAGGAGTAGCAGGAAAGGAAGATATAGAGACTGCTTAGAGTGGCAACATTGAATAGAGATATAATGTGAGTCATGTAAGTAGTTTTTTTTAAAGATTTATTTTTTTTTTAGAGATAGAGAGCGCACGAGTGAGTTGGGGGAGAGAATCTTCAAGCAGACTCCCTGCTGAGCAGGGAACCCCACACAGGCGATCTCACAACCCTGAGATCATGACCTGAGCTGAAACCAAGAGTCAGATGCTTAACTGACTGAGCCACCCGGGCTCCCCAGTCACATAGCTAATGTTAACTTTTTTAGTAGCCACATTAGAAAGTGAAAAATAGAACATGCAAAGTTACCTTTAATGTGTTATTTAATCCAGTATATGAGGAGTATTATCATCTTAAACTATAATAAAATAAAAATACTGACATATTTAAAACCTTTTTTGTACAACATCTTTGGGATCTGGCTTGTATTTTCTGCCTACAGTACCTCTCGATTTGGACTCCACATCTAGAGTACTCAGTAGTAACATGTGGACATGGCTACTGTGCGGGACTAGAAAGCTATTTTAAGGACTTTGGATTTTACTCTGAGATAGAAAACTGCTGGAGGATTTTTTAGAACGAAGAAAGAGGTATGCTTTGACTCATACATTTTGACAAGATCATTCTGACTACTGTGTTAAAAAACTGAAACATGGAAAGGGATCAAATCTGAAGACGATTGCAATATCCCGCATGAGATAGGATAGTTGCTGAGGTGTTGGTCATGGAGGCTGTGAGGAATGGCTGAGTTCTAGATATGTTTTGAAAGTAGAGCTAACATAATTTGCTGGCAGATTGGTTGTCAGATATGACAGAAGACAGTCAAACAGATAAATTGTGCCAGATACGTATATTTTTGAAAATGTCTCTGATAATTGCAAAGTGGAATATTGGTCAAGGATCACTGGTCTGGTGGTAACTCCTCTTTATCTTGATGTAATCCCCATTGCTTTGCTTCCTTGATGAATCTCTATGTCTGGAAAGTTATTTATTTTAGAGAGGGAAGTAGTAGGATTTGAAGCAAGAAAAATAGGTTAGGACTTCAAAGTACCTTAGAAGTTAGGCAATGATGAGATAGGTTAGAAGCAGTGGGTGTCTGCAAGCAAAGGGGTCCTATAACTAAACTATGATTCAGAAAATGCCATGAAGGGAAGGAGGGAGTCTGTGAAGTCTGTTCCGAGCACCGATGTAAAAGATCCCAGAGGCTTGGGCTAGGGAGCTTTGGGGATACCGATCATTTCTGCTTATTTTTTTTTTAAGATTTTATTAAATCTTAAAGAGATTTAATAAAGAGAGAGAGAGAGGCAGAGGGAGAATCAGGCTCCCTGCTGAGCAGGGAGCCCGATGTGGGACTCGATCCCAGGACTCTGGGATCGTGACCTGAGCCGAAGGCAGATGCTTAACCGTCTGAGCCACCCAGGTGCCCCCGATCATTTCTGCTTATTGATCAAGATTTGGCTTATATGGGTGTTGTCAGTGTCTGAAACTCATGGAGCTATCCAATTTCATAGGTCATATATATATTTCATAAGAAAGCAAAATAAAAAGAAATTGACCATCTCTCTGAAATGTACCAACATTCATCGGGATGGTAATATAAAACCTAAAAAGCATTTTAATTTATAATGAAAATGCAACTATTATTTAGACTGAACAATTGCCTCAACTGAGTTTGGTAATATGACATAGGAAGCCAACTTATAATCAGAAGGTGGCTGGGTGAAAGTAAAAACAGAAGAAATAGAGTTATTAAAATGAATTGATGACTGGTGTTATTGAGCCTTGATAATGTAATTTACCCATCCTCACCACAGAGACACCACAGAGCTTCAGAGCTCAATGCTTTTTCTATGGAGATTGCTGGAAACTGTTGTGTCTCATCACTCTCCTGCCTTTCACTGCTGAACCACCTACCAACACTGACACAACTTCATTATCGTCTTCTTGAAATGCTCTGATGTCCTAATAAGATCTGAGAAATAAAGTTCTTTTACGATTACTTTCTAGATCCTATTCTAGATTATCCATATTATAATTTAACTAAAAACAACTTCTAAGCTTTTTGAGGAAAGCCACATCGCTATTCTCATGTAAAACCCATAGTATCTTGGTGACATGCTAGACAGAGCACTTAGAGGATGTTGAAAAATCAAAGATGACCTGGAAGACCCATGCCTTGGAAGAATATCATGTTCTTCCATTAACTGAGACAAAGGTAGCAGAAGGAGGACCAGGATTAGGGAGGCTTGTGATAGGTGTGCCTTAAACATGTTAAGTGTGAGATGATCCAGCCAATTGAGTTCACTCTGTATTCCAGAATTCCAGAAGAGAAGGCAGTTTGAGGTGCAAATATGTTGATGATTTTGCTCTGAGGGAGAGTAAAATTGTGAGAATTATTAAAAGCACCACAGGAAAGAAGGGGAGGAAAGAAGAAGCTTGGATCAGGCAGGAGTTTATGGAGTATGACTGTTTATAGAAGGAAAGGAAAAGAAGAGGGTCTGAAGATGCAGAGAAGATAAAGTATCCAAAGATCTAGAAAGACAGGAGAAAATTTCAGGAGAATGTGTAACCAGCTTTATAAAAGTAAGGCTAAATTTTACACAATGTTAAGACTGAGATTTAGAAACTTAATTTTTCTAATTTAAAGATTCAAGGGAGGGGTGCCTGGGTGGCTCAGTTACTTAAGCGTCTGCCTTCGGCTCAGGTCATGATCCCAAGGTCCCGGGTTTGAGCCCTGCATTGGTGGGCTCCTTGCTCAGCGAAGAGCCTATTTCTCCCTCTTCCTCTGTCCCTCCCCCTTGCTCATGCTCCCTCTTGCTATCTCTCTCTCTGTCTCTCTCTCAAATAAATAAATAAATCTTTAAAAAAAAATGTGTTACTACTGGGTATTTACCCCAAAGATACAAAAGTAGGGATCCGAAAGGGTACGTGCACCCCGATGTTTATAGCAGCAATGTCCACAATAGCCAAACTGTGGAAAGAGCCAAGATGTCCATCGACAGATGAATGGATAAAGAAGATGTGGTATATATACACAATGGAATATTATGCAGCCATCAAAAGGAATGAGATCTTGCCATTTGCAACGACATGGATGGAACTGGAGGGTATTATGTTGAGCGAAATAAGTCAAAAAGAGAAAGACATGTATCATATGACCTCACTGATATGAGGAATTCTTAATCGCAGGAAACAAACTGAGGGTTGCTGGAGTGGGGGGTGGGGTGGGAGGGATGGGGTGACTGGGTGATAGACACTGGGGAGGGTATGTGCTCTGGTAAGCGCTGTGAATTGTGCAAGACTGTTGAATCTCAGATCTGTACCTCTGAAACAAATAATGCAATATATGTTAAGAAAAAAAAAAAGAAGAAGAAGGTAGCAGGAGGGGAAGAATGAAGCGGGGGAAATCGGAGGGGTAGACGAACCATGAGAGACGATGGACTCTGAAAAACAAACTGAGGGTTCTAGAGGGGAAGGGGGTGGGAGGATGGGTTAGACTGGTGGTGGGTATTGAGGAGGGCACATTCTGCATGGAGCACTGGGTGTTATGCACAAACAATGAATCATGGAACACTACATCTAAAACTAATGATGTAATGTATGGGGATTAACATAAGAATAAAAAAAATGTGTTAAAGACTTAAGGGAATCTACTCAATAAATGAAAGGTCTGCAAAAGTCACACTCTGTATCTCACTCCAAACTTGATGTGTCAGGAGTCAGAAGTTATTAAAAAAATAACACTTTGTCCCATTATTTTGATTTATATTGAGTCATATTAATATATGATTTATTCTGAAATAATATTAAAAGTAAGTGTGAAAATTACAACACAGTAAGGTGTTCCTGTTGAGAGATATAAAGGTAATATCCTTTGTATAAGTTCACTGAGTAGAAATATCTACATATGTATTTTTTGGGTTTTTTTTAAGATTTTATTTATTTGAGAGAGAGTGAGAGAGAGCATGAGAGGAGAGAGGGTCAGAAGGAGAAGTAGACTCGCCGCTGAGCAGGGAGTCCGATGTGGGACTGAGCCACCCAGGCACCCTACATAAGTATTTTTGGTTTTTGCCTTTAATTTAAAATAGGGGGGAAAGGGGTATTTATAGGTATGAAGGAAAGAAATAGTTAAAGAAAAAATCCAAATTAGTTAGAAAACAGTCAAACCAGGTAGGTTAAGGACAAAGTGCAGAGAAATAGAATGAGTATATGAGTTGAGAAAGTCTGCAGTAGGGAAATGTTAGGTCTTCAGCCTAGATAGTAGAAGGAAGAATGAGTGAAGAGACCTGACAAGATGATGAAGAGCAAACTTTAAGGAACCACTTCCAGATGGTCTGAAGTTTTTCAATGACATAATATAGAACATCTAATATTAAAGTCATTGGTTGACAAAGTAGTTTAGGACCTTGAGACAATTTGAAAAGATCTATAATGGCCTGAAAAGAGACTATATAGGTATACACAGGGATTGCTGAGGTGTTTTTAAAGAGCCCATAGAAGGTTAGACTACATAAATGCATAGTGGCGTCTTTTTAATTTTTATAGATTTTTTTTTTTTTTAAAGAGAGCTTTAGGTTCACAGCAAAATTTAGTGGACGATACAGAGATTTCCCATATACCCCTTTGCCCACAATGGAGTCTTTAACATGTTTAAATAAGCGTTTTCAAGCGTCCCTCAATAGCTATTAGTAGATAATATTTTATAAATAAAAGGAAATAAGGCATATAAAGGGCAAGCAATATAATTTCTAAATTGAATTCCTTAGGACATTCAGGGTTCAACTCTTGAGAGTGGTAGAGTTTGATTTGATTTTGCTTTGTTTTGTGTTTTGTTTGATAATGAGGTAAAAGATACTAGTGGGTTGCTGAAATGAGATGCTGAGAAAGTTCAATGGAATTTGGGAGATTAAGTAACTGAGAGGCCAGAACTTTGGAAAAATTATCAATATAGATTTTTTAAAAGATTTTATTTATTTATTTGACAGAGAGAGACACAGCGAGAGAGGGAACACAAGCAGGGGGAGCAGCAGAGGGAGAGGGAGAAGCAGGCTCCCCGCTGAGCAGGGAACCCAATGCGAGGCTCGATCCCAGGACCCTGGGATCATGAGCTGAGCCGAAGGCAGACGCTAAACTGACTGAGCCACCCAGGCGCCCCTCGATATAGATTTTTTAAGTCATCTAAAATAACCACACAGAAGATGAACATATCTACATGCTCTGTGCTTCAAGGAAGTCAAGGTATTATTTGGGGATGAGCGTTGAAAACAGAAACCAAGATTAGAGAAGGTTGTGGAGCAAGAACCAAAGAGTGAGGGAAGGCAACAGAACAAGACAACTTGCAGGGAAACAAGCAGAATACCATTTACTTCTTGCGTTCAGGATTCTGGAGGTAGCATCTGACTAGAAAGGAATTAAGGAGAAATGTGTCAACTGGTTTGTTATATTTTAATAAAGACTGTAATGGCTGAAGTTGCATCTCGAGAATTTCTGTTGCCATCTCATTAGATATTTTTCAGAACTATTTCTTTGTAGGTTTCACAGGTGAGTTTTAATAAATTTTTACATTCGAATTCAATGCAGACAGAAAAGCCATATGTTGATAAACTTACCGACACTCAATCTGCTTATCATTACTTCCCTTCAAACCCCAAATTGCATATAAACAGAAAAACTAATCAACTGAAGCAGAAACACAGTATCAATTAGGTTGGTGCCTGGGAACTGAAAAAAGAGCAAACAAAATTAATTCCAATCAATTTGGTAATAAAAAATAAAAAATGTGTAATAACTCAAGATGACTATGCCAAAAAGTCATTGTGATTTGGCAAAGTGTTTTTACATAAACATTTATAATCCTTCAAAACAGTATTCGTATATGTGTCTTATTATCATTCTAAAATTATGTTTAAAATCACTGTTAAGATAGTTAAGACTATATGAAAGAGGAAATTGAAATTTTCAAACATACCTCCATGTCTCTTTTGTGGCTATAATCACATGTTGAAGATAATTCAAAATTTAACAGTAATAACAATAAACATTTATTGAACATTTGTTTTGTACTTTATTTATTTTACATACGTTAAAAAAATCATGGTAGTAGTCATTCAAAGAATGATGGACTTTATATTGAAGGACCTGCAAGTCTTTAAGAGAATTCCAGTGATAGAGGGATCTCCAAATTACCTTCAAATGTGCCCTATGGGAAAAGAGTAGGTTTAAATGCTTAGCAAGCCAAGGAGGACCAACTCTTGACAATCTGGATAGAACCAGTCAAGTAAGATTCAGGAGCCATTACTTACCACGTGTTAAGTGTCAGAGGAGAAACAGCACAGATTCCTATAGGGAAAGCAGGGAGATAATGACCATGCCTTCTGCTTGCTCGCCAACCTTGCAACAGGGCCAAGCTACAGAGTGGACAGGACTTGAATGAGTTTGGAAATTCTGATTACCTAGGACTGAACATATTAATTACTGAATTGATACTTTTCACTAGAATTTATTATTTGAGTGTCCAGAAAAGTTATTGCAATTTTTCTTTAATTGAATCCCATAGATATAGGGGTTCCAACCAAGTGGACTTGCCAAAGCATTAAAAAAAGGATGCAGCTGTTTTCTGACTTGAACCTGTGTGTTTAGTTCAGCCTAACGGTTATACCTACATGATAACTCCAGTGGCTGAGCACAGCATTCAAGGTCTATAGAAAGTGGGATTCCCTTGCCTCCCCTGCTTCATGCATTCCCCAAACTACTCTTCTCTCCTATATTTTATTTTATTTTATTTTTTTATTTTATTTTTTTTTAAAGATTTTATTTATTTATTTATTTGAGAGAGAGAGAGCAGGAGAGTGGAGAGGGTCTGAGGGAGAAGCAGACTCCCTGCCAAGCAGGGAGCCCGATGCGGGACTCGATCCCGGGACTCCAGGATCATGACCTGAGCCGAAGGCAGTCGCTTAACCAACTGAGCCACCCAGGCGCCCTTCTCTCCTATATTTTAAATGCATGTGCAACCCTTAGTTGCCAGGCAATTTTATGAGTCTGTTCTATGTTCAAAGTAGTTGTTTAATGAAAATATCCATACCTCATTGCTAAAATATAATTTTAAAAAAAAATTTCCATTGTCATGCAAGTATAAAATGAACCTGAGAAAAATTTATATATATACATATATAAATTGTATTTTTATATACATATATATGTATATATATATAATGACCACTGGGCCTGCACACACACACACACACACACACGGTATTTAGTTAGGAAACTGAAATAAGTTTGCTTATATTCAAGTCTAGTTAATATCCCATATCCCATAAAGTGATAAAATGCAATGTTTAGGGTTATCATTGTGCTGGATAGAAATCAATTCTATCTTTACTGGGAAAAAATTAATTTTCATTGCTTTGAATGAATGAATCATTTGTGTGACTCTTAGTTTTCTAAAAGTTAGGTCCCTTATCCCTTAAGAATTGAAAATAGCCTAGTGAATAGGAAGTCAACCAAAGGTGCACAGCTCTGACCCACTAAATATCACTCAGCACTTCCCTGAAAGGACAACCAACAATCTCTCATGCTTTATTTCCATGTCTTGGACAATTTTTGTGATACCATTACTTTCCTGGTAAACTCTGCCCATTTGTCAAGACTCAGTCCAATTGCCATTTCCTCTATGGAAATGTTTCAACTGCCTCTAGGAAAACTCTTGGTCCCACCTTACCCTCTGATTCCTCTATCACCAACATCAGACTTTAGATCAAGATGGTAGTTATTTTGTGTCTTGTCTCTCTTCTTAGTGACAAATAGTATTCTTGTCATATAAAACCATAGTAAGTTGTACTGTAATTAGGAATCCTGGTTTGAAGTCTAGCTTCATCATTTAGTAGCCGTATAACCTCAGGCCAGTTATTTAACCATTCGGAGTTTAATTGATCTCATCCTTTAAATGAGAATAATGTCTAACACAAAGTTATATCGTGAGGGGTAAATGAGGTAAAATATATAAAATATTTATTTTGATATCATCTCTCCATAAAAAATAGCAATAGTAACAAAGGTATCAAGAACACAGAAAATGATAGAAGGAAGTGGAAGTGAAATTTTGATATACAAGTTTAAACTCGAGCTTTGAGAACTTCTCAGAATGTGTATTTTGTGTGTGATTTGGTATATTTCGCTATACCATAGGAAGATCCTATGATCACATTGATGTGAGTCAAAAATGTCAGTTTCAAGTCCCACTGAAAGCAGATGGCAAAAAGGTACAAATCGTTTACTTTATCAAATTATGTTAATCATAGTAATTCACAAAGTAATTTAAGTTTTTCAAAAAAAAAATTAGCTCCAAAAGAATTTTCTACATGCTTTGTTTCCTCTGTGTTCTTTTAATTTATAAACTGCACAAAATAAATTTCCTGCAATTGTATAATTTTCAGGGCCTTCCACCCAGATATTAACATTTTCAAAAGGAAAAAAAAAACTCATAAATTAATAGTTAACTTTAGGAAAACATGACTTTTATTTAGTGAGAAATTTTTATTTTAATGATTGCATAAAAAAACCCACAATTCTAGGCACAAAGAATGATGCAGGAGAAGTTAGAGACCCTGTGGTTCCTGCAGGGTACTTACACTCATCCGAGTGGGTCCCACAAAAGGAAATACAGCACCTTGGATCTAGAAATCTTGCTCTATTACTTTTCTTCCAAACCATCAGCTTTCTCATTTTGGAGGGAGAATAAAAAAAAAAATGGCAGTGTTTTAAAGACAGACAAAATGGGAGCCTGAAATACGACAACAAATCACTTGCATTCTTCATGGAGGTTTATCTTGAACCCAGCAGAATAACCACCACCAAAGCAAGTGGAAAACTGACATCAATACGTTCTTAAAAGTGGTATACAACCTCCACACAATAGTTCAATTCCAGAAAAGATTTTGCTAAGTTGGAGTTTTGTAAATTGAGTCATCTTCTAAAAGCATTAGAAGGACTCATGATTTAAAGGAATCCATAGGTCAGCCCATTTTTATAATACAGACATTCAATGGCCTTTTCCTTTCTTCTATTAACTTATATTTTCATAGAACAGAACCAGAAGTTGGCTGATCAGGTTATTTGTTCTGAATATTCTACATTCTCATACTAGAGTTGGAATGACAGTATATAACCATGAATTGTGTTATCATGAATAATAAACATACCTAACATATTGAGTGCTTGCTTTGTGCCAGGCAGTGTACCAAGTGTTTAATATGGATTATTCCATTTGATCTATAATGAGGTGTATCTTTTTTTATCTAGATTTTATAGAAGAAGAAGTAGAAGTAATGTGTCCAAATGAAATGATGTAGCCTGGATCAGATATAGTCAGTCTGATGACAAAGCTAAGTTCTTTGGCCCTACCATCCAACATAAATGGTAGAGTCCAAAGCTCTACCATTCAGCTTTCCTTATTTTAAAGAGCCTGATGAAGTATCACTTTAATACGTGAAAAAAAATTGTTCATTAAATATCCAAGATAAAATTCCTCATTTTCAGTGGCCCAGAATGAATAAGCTTAAGGAATAAAGAGTTATTTATTTCTCTTATAATTTTTTTTTTAAGAGGAATTTTAAATGCCCTTCATTGGGAGTGTGGAGGAAGTAATAATTACTTTATTTTTAGTTTTTCGTGAAAGGATTCGGGCTGCTTTGACTCTGAATTTGTGTAAATGGAAAATGCATTTAGAAAATTGTTACCTATAACTTGGGGGCCAATTTTCAGGTGTAATGACATTCCAGAGAGTAAATAATGAGATGAATGTGTGCTTTCTCAAATAAAACTAACAAGGCTCATAAAGAGGTCAGCTTGGTAGAGTTTTGGGATGTCTCATCAAGATGGCCATGGCTTCTATCTCATTTATCTTTCTCATCAGAAATACGGCATAATTATACATTAGCTATCCAAAGGAATAAATTAGAAATCCTAAGGGGAACAAACTTTCTTTAAAAATAATGACTAATTAACATAATAATAATCTCAGTATTTCAATTAATAATCAAGAGATTCTGTTGAAACCCAAAGGGGCTGCAAGCATGAAGTCAAATACTAGAAGTGGTGTGGGTAGGTAAATAGTTTTCAGTGATTGTATTCCAATCCTTCCCAGATATTTAATTTCTCTCTTTACTAACTCTTCTATGAAATCATAAGCAGGAGGCACATGACTCTCAGCATTGATTTGACAACAGGACTATAATCTAACAGAAGACAAAACAGTAAGAAGTTGTCCGGAGACAGGTTGTAGTTATTGGAGGGATCACTTTGTTGTCTTGGGAGATCAGTGAAACTTAACCTTCTAGAATCCAAATTTTAGTTGTCTTTTTAAAGTTTAAAGGTGAAAAAGATAGCCTATAAGCTATAACCTCCGACATTTTTAAACTTTGCAAAAAAAGTGGAAAAAAAAATGAAGCTAATAAGAGAACCCATTATAATAAATGGAAAAATTCATCAAATGATAAATTTTAAAGTTTGCTTTAAAAAAGTGATAGCATTAGTATGTGACTGAGTCTATCACATGTGATGATCAAAGCATTTTAAACTTTGGAGGATTAACATTAAAATCAGAGCTAATCTAGCTGTTTTCATTGCCTTGTCAATTATCCAATTATTTAAACTGGATAATTTATAAATCAGATTTAGAATTAAACCTTTCTTTCAGAGTTGAACCACGGATCTAAGATTAGCAGCTTAAATCAAGCAGTTCTGTTTGGCTGATCTTGTAAATGTGGAATCTTCCAAACCACAAACTGCTTTTGTTGTTTAATTATTCTACAGGTAAAAGGACTGTGGATGTGTGAATGTGTGAGAAACCCCTCTACTCATTTTTCTAAAGATGAAGCCTAAACAGTTCTGCATCCTTTTTGTCATCTTAATTTACTCATTGACAATAAGTACATTTTCTGTCTTCTTGCTAAATGTAATTCTCAAGCCTTAGAAACTAGCCTTTTTTTTTTTTATGCCACAAAAGGCCACGTCACTTAGAAACCAATCATTAAGAGCAGAGTGGGTGCTGCCCCCACCCACCAAGATTGATGAATCACAGTGAAGATGGCTTCACTGTAATCCATTATCTCCAACCTAGCCCATAACATAACAAAAGGGAAAAGGAAAAACTAATGTCCTTTTCATGGATAAAATATCACTAGCTGCATTATCTTTTTTTTTTTTTCCTACATTACACATTCCAAAAAGAAAAGTGAAACTGAAGTGGCATTCTATTCCAAAGCAATGCTAATGTATCTACAATCAAGAAAGAAGAAAAGAAACAAGATTTTTTTATTATTATTATAATTACAACCAATGCATGTTGGGATTCTCAAGTTGGAATATGCATTGTGGAATAATAAAATAAAAAGTATTTCCTTTCATCATCACCATCAAAGTACACACAGCTAAGAAACTTGCCATTAGATAAAAGATTAGCAGCGAGACTGATTTTACTGTTTACATGATTAAGTGCCCTTGTGTGGTCTAATGTATGTTGGGAGATGCCTCAGTCTCTGAAGGTCAGACATTAAGAATACAAGGTAACAGTGAGGAAGAAGATAAAAGTTTGCCTGTGGCAAAAACATTTCATAGGAAAAGAAACATCTGGTAGTGACTTTCATATTTATGGGACTAGAATCTATCCCCAAGTACCTTGAGAAAACTCATAGACTTATGCAGTTATTAAAATGAAGAATGTCTTTAAATCTTTACTGGGAATATATTCTCTACATTAACACAAAACAATTGTCAGTTAATTTTTACATAACTGAGAAGTATATGTTTTTGATCAGAAACAACAACAAAAATATGACAGTGTAGTGGTATACGACTGCTTCTGTAAAAAATCACCACAAATTTAGTGGAACAAAACAATACAACTTTATTCTATTACAGTTCTGGAGGTCCAGAGTCTAAAATTGGTGGGTCATTTGGGCTGTGTTCCTTCTGGAGTCTTCAGGGGGAATTCTGTTTCCTTTCCTTTTTCAGCTTCCAGAAGCTACTTGCATTTCTTGGCCCATGGACCTTTCTTTACATAACTCCAACTTCTTTCTTCTGCCATCATATCTTCTACTCCTCATTCACCCTCTTGTTTCTTTCTTATAAGACCATTATTGGGGCACCTGGGTGGCACAGTTGGTGAAGCGTCCAACTCTTGGTTTCGGCTCAGGTTGCAATCTCAGGGTCTTGATCTCAGGGTTGTGAGACTGAGCCCCATGACGGGCTCTGTGCTCAGTGTGGAGTCTGCTTAAGACTCTCCCTCTCCCTCTGCCCCTCCCTTCTGTGTGCACGTGCTCTCTGTTTCTCTCAAATAAATAAATATTTAAAAAATAAAACCATTATCATTAGATTTGCCTCTTCTTCTGCTCCCAATTTATCCAAAATAATCTCAAAATTCCTGATTTCATCACATCTACAAAATCTCTTTGGATATATAAGCTAACATATTCACAGGTTATAGGAAGTAGGATATAGTCATCTGGTAGGAGTGTAGAGTAATATTCAGGCTACCATAGGGTATCCTCTGGCCTCCAAATATTCATGTCCATCCCAAATGCAAAATACATTTGCCCTAACCCAAGGTCCCCCAAAGTATCAAACCATTACAGCATCAACTCAAATCCCAAATCTCATTAAGTCTCATCCGTTCAAAAATCCCAAACCTCATCATTTAATTTATCTAAATTAGGTATGAGTGGGAGTCTGAGTTGAATACATCCTGGGAAAAAATTTCTCTCCATCTTGTCAGAGGTCAGAAGCCTAATATCAAGATGTTGACAGGGCTGCATCTTTCTGGAGGCTTTTAGGGAGAATTTGTCAACTCATAGTCTGCCTGCATTCCCTAGCTAGTGACCACTTACCAGACTCACTACTACTTCTTTCTCCTATAGTCACATCTCCTACTCCACATAGTCTCCCTCAGGGACCACTGTGACTATATTTAGGACCCATCCAGATAATCTAGGATAACCAATCTTTGCATCTCAGGACCCTTAATCACTTCTTCAGAGACACTTTTGCTATATAAGGTAACATATTCACAGGTTCTAGAGAGGACATAGATATCCTGGAGGGGTGAGGGGCATTATTCAGACTGCCATAAACAGCCAATGAGGACCGCTAAGTGGTAAAATGATTAATGATTTATGTTCATTCATTCATTAATTCGTTCATTTCACTCATTCATCAATTATTCATTCATCATCATGAGTTCCTTCTACATAAAAAAATATCATGCTTGATGCTGGAGATACAGAGAAAAACACAATTCCCATCCTAAGGAATTTAGTGTGTTATATGGGAAAAGACAAAAAGATAAAAAAAATTGAAACTTAGTGGATGAATGAGAAAACCTTTAACTCAGACTGAAAGAAAAGGATAGGTCAAGGAAGATTCAGGGATCAGGACTGACATGTGATGAAAAAGTTGAAATCAGTCAGCCAAATGATGGGGCACAGGGCGAGTTCAGGCAGAGGCAATAGCATGAGAAGGAAATCTTTTTCCTATTTCTTAGTTGTTTTAATATTTCAGAGAAAACCATAAATTAGAGTTGTGATAAATGTTAAACAACCATTTCTTTTTCCTCTGTTGATCTGTACTTTTCATTCTTAAATAAAAATATGTAATAGTTCCTATCACCACCATTGCTGATCAGTCTGTGGTTGGACATGAGAATAAGCAAACCTTTTCAGGCTACTGATTACTCAGGTTTTCTCTCTCATATATTGAGACTGAGAAACACAGACTGAGTTAATTGTTGGTAGGCACTGGAGCTGAGATACCATGATATAGTGCAGTGGTATATAAGAATCACCTATAGAACTGTTTAAAAATATAAATTTAGGGGCCCCTGGGTGGCTCAGTTGGTTAAGCGTCTGCCTTCAGCTCAGGTCATGGTCCCAGCATCCTGGGATCAAGCCCTGTGTCAGGCTTCCTGCTCAGTGGGGAGTCTGCTTCTCCCTCCCCCTGCTCTTAGGAGCTCTCTCTCTCTCCCTCCCAAATAAATAAATAAAATCTTAAAAAAATATATAAATTTAGAATGCCAGGCATAGCTTCTATCTTGAATTCCCACATAAAAATGGGCAAAGTAACTAGACGGCAAAGTCATGACCACACAGATAGTATTTACAACAAAGCTATGTGATGAGATATCCCCACAACATATCCCCCAATACAGCTGCAGGTGGGGAAAATTTGCCAACTGCCTCAGGGACTGCATGGGGTCTGACAGAAGCAATGTGATATTTGACAGAGTCCAAAACAAGAGAACACCAAATAGCCAACAGATATTCACTGGAACATGCTGTGGGCCAATTTGAGAACAATAGCCAAACCTAAGGGGTGAAAGGGTGAACTCAAGGAGGGCCCAGCAAGATTATCTGAGGGGCTGAAGCAGTCTGTCCCCTACGAACTCTCAAACTGACCCACTAGAGCTCCCTTCTGGAATGGGAATCCATATTAAGGAGTAACTACCAGCAATGGGATCAAAATTGATCTCAATAGAACAGAAGCAAAGGAAGAAAATAATCCAGCTGACAGAGCCATAAAATCCTACAAAGCAAGCTACGATATATAATTTTTTTAAACATTAAACATATATACACACACAACTCATGCATGTAGAAGAAAAAAACTCTGAAGTTAGACAAGTTACTTAAACCAAGACCCTTTCTGAAAGTACAGGAAAAATAACTCACAAAAAAAAATGAGCAAAATATAAGTATCAGACTTAAATTCCATACAAACATCTGCAGTTTACAAAAGAATTAAATGAGGAATTTGTTTAAAATAAGAATATCTGGCTCCTGAACCAGGAAGTCTTGGCTATTAGTTACTCACAGCTGTTATAAAACAGCTGCTTCCCCCCAATATCCACATTATTTACTTTGTTATGCAAATATTCAAGTATCTCCATCTTAATATCAACAATAAACCTCCAACCACACTTTTTTTGGTCTGTATTTTACTAAGGTTAATTCTCAGAAGATAGCATTTCTTCTACTTTTTTTCTAGAAGTTCATTGCATCCTACTACATTTATATGGACTATATTTATCCTCTTAAAAAATGGTTTCTGTCTCCAAATGTATCTTGGTCTATTTTAATGAGAAAATGTGGAGAAAGAAAGGAACCAAGGTTAAATCTAGTATCGATTACATAGTGAATGAAATGTATTTTTAAATAAATTCCAAGGGGTTAACAGTGAGCTTAATAAATGTACGGTGGAGGACACAGAGTGAAAAATACTTAAGTAACAGATATAAGAAAACTGATTAATCTGGTATACTCTGACTATAAAAAAACATAATAAAACATAAATAGAATAAAGATAATTTCACTATGTGGGGTTTCAAAATGGCTATGACAAATGGCCTCTCAAACTTAATTCCTAGGTGATGACTAAAAGCATATATATATAATTACTTGAAAAACATTTTATTAAATTTTAGAGCTTATATTTTTCGCTTATAGTTCAGCATAGTTTAGATAGATTGGCAGGAATTGTATATAAAATCACCAGTTTCAATATATTAAAACAGAGCACCAGGGAAATGGCAGATTAATATGTAACCAAGAAAAAATTTCATCTGTGATAGGTGTCAAATACATTTGTTACCAGGGAAATACTCAGGGTAGATGTTAAAACCAAATGATGATATGAAATGTTTCTTCCAAACCTTAAATTATGCACCGAAGTTGATGAGACTGAGCAGGACAAACATTCAAAAAAGTATTCAAGAACTTGATGCATAAAATGGATTTCTTGCTATTGTATTTTCTATCATATTGTATTCATTTTCATGAATATGCCTAGAATTTCTTCAATTGCTATAAACAAAGGAAAACACAGCTTTCAGAAGACTCTATCTCATGGTGAGTTTCTCTGTTATATTCAAAATAAATTTATAAAGTAAATATAGTAATGTGAAATGTATGCAAATTTGTGAGTATAAATCTTATGCTGGCAATTTCATTCATAGCAACTATGAACATCATCAGTCTCCTTTGCAGACCTTATCTACTATATTAGTAAGTTTAAGGAGCATTATATCATAATCAGTACCTTCTGCCCATGTTATCCATTTTACCTACTGTGACACTAAATCCTTTGATTTAAAGCCCCAGTATGTAATCTGGAAATCTAAATAAGAATTAGTACCTACACTGTTCAATTTTAGCTCATCTATACTTAAATAGCGGTGCAAAGGCAATTAGCCAGGCGCTTTGATCAATACTTACAGGCAAACTTGTCCAGTTCAGCTATTATCTTGAAAATAGACGTCAAAAATTTGCTTCTTTTCATTTTTATCCTTACTTTTCTATAATTTTAAATGGAATGTTTAGTTTATTTCATGTTTTGATTTTCAATTTTATGAACTCAAAGTAGAAAGCTGTGAGTTTAGTTTAATATTCCTTGAATTTAGAATGAGCTCCAACCAGATCAAAAAAGGTATTTTATTTTTTTCCAGTCTGAGAAACATTGATACAATCTCTATATTTGAAAAAAAAAAAAAAGATTATAAAAACAAAATATAGATTCTTGGTACTTATTTTAACCTGTAGCTTATAAGGTTTCCCCCCCCCTTGGATTTAAAATGAATCTTCATTCATCACCACATCAAAAACCAATGATGTATTGTATGGTGACTAACATAACATAATAAAATAAATAAAATTAAAAAAAAAAAAAAAGATTCCCAGTTGGGGCACCAGGGTGGCTCACTTGGTTTAATCATCTGACTCTTGATTTCAGCTCAGGTCATGATCTCAGGGTCGTGAGATGGAGCCCCTGCATTGGGCTCTGTCCTCAGCAGGGGAATTTACTTGAGATTCTCTCTCTCCCTCTCCCTCTGTTCCCATGCTCTCCACGTGCTTTCTCTCTCTAAAATAATAAATAAAAAAATCTTGAAAAAAAATTCCTGAACATTTTATTAAATATCCTTTCTCCACAAATCAAATTAACACTAGGATTTCTCAGATGGTCTAAAGGAATTGTATCTCGCACATAGGAGAGATAATTCTGGTGCTATTCGTGGATATACTGGTATATTTAGGCAAAGTAAAATTTATGAACATAATTCCTATTCTTCAAAATAAATTAGAAATTAAATATTAAGCACAAGTAGTCTATGAATGTTCTATAATTGGTCTATAAATGAAAAACTTACCCTTTGCACTATCATGTCTCAAAATTTATGTTTTGGAACTGAACTAAATCCATTGTGTCTGGACTCTGTCCATCATAAAATTCAGATCTGGTACCTAATACCTTTCTGTTATCTACTGCTGTATGTCCTCCCTTTAGAACTTCAGAACAGAGACCATAAATGTGGCTAGTGCAAGATAGCAGTCAGTGTAATCCTTCAAAAGAAAATTAATTTATTTATGACATACTTATTCGCATGATTACTTATTGGTAATTAGCATTTGTATATTTTTTAAAGGCAGCCATTTTAAGTGCCAATACATATTAGGCTAGTAGAAAGATGTTAAAACAAAGCCCTCTCTTTCAAACTCTCAGTCACATCTGATAAGACAAGAGAAGGCAAATCTGATTTGTTCCAATCAGGTTTCTTATCAAAAAAATTTTTCTGGCGAAGATGAACTTGGCTCATCATAGAAAGAAGATTCTGTGGACGCTGTTGCTAAACTCACTTTCTTTTGAAAAACATAAATTTTGAGACATGATAGTGCAAAGGGTAAGTTTTTCATTTATAGACCAATTATAGAACATTCATAGACTACTTGTGCTTAATATTTAATTTCTAATTTATTTTGAAGAATAGGAATTATGTTCATAAATTTTACTTTGCCTAAATATACCAGTATATCCACGAATAGCACCAGAATTAGAACAATTTGATATTCTTTTTAAAATTTTTTTATCTATTTTTTTTTTTTTTTTTTTGAGGCGGGGAGGGACAGAGAGAGAGGGAGACAAGCAGACTCCTTGCTGAGTGGGAAGCTGGACCCTGAGACCATGACCTGAGCTGAAATCAAGAGTTGGATGCACAACCAACTGAGCCACCCAAGTGCCCGGACAATTTGAGATTCTTAATGATTCTTTGTTGAAACCTGCACACTGGGTCAAAAGGTGAGGGCGCACAAATGCTAGGCTCCTACAAGTTCTGTGCATAGGGATTCTCCGCTTTGGAGTTCAGGGGTTTGAGTAAGCAGCCTCCCATTAAGTCCTCAACTTAACTTTTTTCTCAACAAGTAATCAAGTAAAAAAGACCCTATTAAAGACTCTATGGGGGTCAATCAAATTTTCATAATCACTGTTATCTGATGTCTCAACTCTGTCTCCAGCTACTCTTAGGGAAGGAAGGTCTTCTCTGCTTCCAGGACTCTTCAGTCTGTCCTTGGTGGAAGCAGAGTTCAAACAGCCCATGATTTGAGGTCCAGGCATAAGGATACAACTTTCAATGTGACAAGTACTTTCTTGATTCTATGGGTACAATAAAAAAAAGAGAGAGAGGAGGAGGATCAGAGGAATCTGTATCTCCCAGTGTGCCTCTACCTTCAGCTACAAACCTCGCTATGACATCTGAGGACCAAACACTGGTTCCAAATTTTCAGATGGCATCTGTCTGCTTAGCGTCATCACCTGCTACAATCTTCTTTTGTTCTATACGTTTTCCCTCTGAGTGATTTGTCTTCTTAATATGTTCACTTCGGCCTGATAAGTTTCAGCAGCTAGCTCAGTCTTCCACATCTGCACACCCTGGCTTGTGTGAAGTGTGTTATAAACCTGTAAATCATCCTGATTTCTTTCATCATTCCATCCTTATCAAAAAAGTCAGTACCGTCTTCTTTCATAACTTTGGCATATCTCTGGGAAGTATTTATGACTGAAGGCACTTTGCACTTACGCTGGCTAGTATTGCCTAGGTTGGAAAGAACAAAGGATTTCCTTTTAGTTCTTCCAATTTAGCCTAAAGGAAACGCATTTATTCTAAAGCATGAGTGGGAGTGTTGGTGACAGAGATAAAGCTGAAGAGCAAGAAGATGAGATCCTGCACACAGGGGATGCAGGAGAGCTGCTCATGGATAACCTGCTCTCTGCATCTTTCTACTGTATGTTTCACTGGAATCTGTACCGCCAATAACTCTCTTTCTCCAATCTTTAAGGATCCCATCCAAACTCTGTTCGTTAATTTTGCTTATGCAGTCATAAAAACTCAAACGTTTTGAACAAGGCTGATGACAGGTTTCAATTGTTTGCGAAATTTTGTTCTGCTGCTTTGCGAGTCAGTGCTAAAGGTTTCATGTTGTCTTATCTCCTCCAGCAAAAATCCTTCCTTGAATGATCCCTTACAAATAGAAGCCCCGAAATATAGTCATGCTTAGGCTGGCACCTCCATGGAGAGGGTCAGTCTGGTCCTGGCAAGAAAGGGTAAAGGGAGGCAAATGAGGCTCTGGTTGACCCATGCCTGTGCTTGGGACTCCTGACTCCAGATGAAGGTGGATCTAGGTCCACACTGACTCACTGGCCGACCCCAGCGGTCCCCAAAGGTGTCTATATATAGGTGTCTTTAAAAGTGTTATTTATACATGTCTTATGTATTTATCAATTCAATTTAAGTTTCTTCCTCTTTTTATAGAGGTTTTAAACCACTTAAATCTATTCTTCTAATTGTTATTTAGATGTCATTTTCTGTAATTCTATTTTATGCTCTCATTTTACTATTTCTTAATAACATAATTAATCATTTTATAATGTATCGTAAGTTTCAAAATACAAGAATAGTCTTCTTCCATACATATCTTTGAAAAAAGAAATCTGACCACTTTTATAGGTTCTTTTACCTTCTGACACTTACGTACCTTTATCTTGAAGGTAGAGTCCATTAATTTTTACTTTTTTTTCCTTTGTGTCCTATTTTGTTCCAGCAGTTATACCAGTTAAGATTTTTTAGTCCTAGCTCTCCTTTTGGTGTTCTGTATTCTAATTTACTTTTATTAGTCTTTTTCTTATCTTTATGATGTTATTTAATTAAATCCAAATATTTCTTCTCAAAAACAACAATCATGTTTAGTGCATAGTCCATTTTTGGTACAGAATTGAACCTGTGCTTTGAGATATCAGTATTACTTAACCCTTGAATGTTCATCATTGATCCCATGAGTCTTTTTGAGATGTCTTGGAACATAGTGAGATAAAACCTGCACAATATGTATTTATAAGACTAAAGTAAGATCAATTTGGATAAAATAGGAGCATGTACTGAGTGAACTAGGTGCTAGGGAAATTCAAAAAGACAAAAGACATTGTTGCTGAGTTCAAAGGGTGGAATTCCACATCTTAAGATGCTGGATCACACCTGCCAGTGCTTTGTGCAGGAAAAGGTATTTGGATAAGTTATTTAACCAGTATTTGTTTGATAGGCTGTTTTATTGTATATTGATATTGAAAATTAAATTTAAAAATTGCTAATGTCTTTTTGTAGTAGTTTACATTTATATATTTTACTTGGAACATAATAGGCTTTTTTTGATTTCTCTCAAGTCCCAATCTTGGGAATTTATTTACTTTAGTTCTAGAATTTTTTATTACTATTTATTTTTATTATTATTCTTGCTTATGTAGTCATCTCTCTTTATTCTGTGTTCTTCTCTGTTGACTCCCATTACTCACATGGTATATTCTCATTCCCCATCTTTTGAGATTATTTAAGTACACTTTTAAAATTATTCCCGTCTCCCTTCTATTTCATTACCTGATCTTCTTCAGAGACAGTTCTACCATTCTGTATTAAATGTTTCCAATGCTGATTTTATATTTTATACCTTAGAAATCACTTTAGTCTTTTCTGGGTTCATTTTTTTTTTTTTTTAAGATTTTATTTATTTATTTGACAGAGAGAGACACAGCAAGAGAGGGAACACAAGCAGGGGGAGTAGAAGAGAGAGAAGCATGCTTCCTGCAGAGCAGGGAGCCCGATGCGGGGCTCGATCCCAGGATCCTGGGATCATGACCTGAGCTGAAGGCAGATGCTTAATGACTGAGCCATCCAGGTGCCCCTGGGTTCATTGTTAAGACCTGGTTTCAGTTTACTAAGTATTGGTATGAGTTGTTATTATAAAAGTTTCTAGGAATTCATGTGAACGTTTCTCTTTAGGAGTTCATATTACCTTTGGTATTTTTGTAATTTCTCCTTTCTCTTTGATGCTTCAGAATATTTTGTTTGTTTCTTTATTTTAAATTGAGAACAGGTTTTCTTTAAACCAATACTCTTATGTAGCTACTAATTAGCTTGCTTACTTCTGGGGAACAGAACTTGAAACAGACTTGAAATCCCCAATGTTTGGAATGGGGAAGTAGAACAACTTCGGAAGTTTCCTTTACTTGCTTTCAAAACTCAAATGTTTGCACAACACATTCCTCTATTTTTTAAAAATTAAAATGCAATTCTTGATTTCATGTTGGCAATTCTATATCCCAAGAAGAGGATTAACAAATGAATAGAAATGTACATATATGTGTTCTTACTGGAATCTATATGTTAAAATGTACACGGGAGCACACTCATAGCCCCATAGGCTAGTAAACAAAACAAGCAAACAAAAACAAATTTTCAGCAACAGTAGAATGAATATATAAATTGTAATAGGCCCATAAAATGGGATATTAAATAGCAGTGCTACTCAATGTACCACTAATAATTCATGTACTCACATGCACAACATTGAGCAAAAAAAATCCAGATACACAAAACTAAAACTCATCTATGGTGATGAGAGATGGGGTGGTGTCACCTTTGGGAGCAAAGCTGTGACTGGGAGGGAACACAAAGGCCACCATTTGGGAACTGGTAATATTCTACTTATGGCTCTGGAAGAGGGTTATATGAGTATGTTCCCTTTGTGAAAAGTTATTGAGAAATATATTGTGATTTGTGCACTTCTTTGTATGCATGTTATATTCAATAGTTTATTTTAAAAATGAGTGGGATGCCACTCATTATCTGTATCTGCCACTAATTATCAGTAATTATCTGCATCATCTGTAATGAATACATTATCTAATGATAACATATGTTACATGCCCTAAAACAAGAATAAGTGTTGTGCCTTAAAGACAGGTTGAGATAATTCTGAGGAGGAGTCAGAAATGGCTTCATAAAGGAATGGACAGTGTAGAGGACTGATGGATGCATAGAGAGGCAAAGCACAAGGAGATTAGTTAAGACACTATTGCAATACTTTAATATCACATCTTAGTATTAAAGGGCTGAGCATTGTGCCTTGGGCAATGAGGTGATTCATAAATATCTGCAAAATGTGAACAATATTGGGCTGAATCTTACCTTTAACAATAGAGTTACACATGGGGAAAAGAAAGTACAAGCTTTTCTTATCAATTATACTAATTATCTTTTGGGGAAATTCTGGAATAGGCCTAGGTTTTGGGGATTTTGATTCTTATTAAATAAAAATACATGGGGCTAAATGTTGTTTATGTAGTCATTAGCATGTTGGAAATATGGAAAATGACAAACACCACAAAAGTGACAAAATACTTGCAAATTCCATGTTGTGAAGATTTCCAGTTCAATGAACTACTAATTGATTTATCTTTGCATTTATGTTTTTTGATAAAAAGTACAATGATATTTTAGAAATGCAGATGTAAGAAAATATGAGAAGAAAAATTACACGTACCCAAGTCTAAGGTGACCTCCCCACCATGGTCTAAATCTATCCATTCACCCACTGAAACAGCACTTGCTACAGAGGGTCTAATTTCACTTTCAGCAGCATTACTCAAAGAACAAACAGAAAAACCTAGCAAGTCCAGTAAATGTGGACTTCATCAATCAGCTATGTTTTAGACAACCATGTCTAAAACAAGTCAATGATGATTTCTATCAGGTCGGAAAGCAGAAAATCAAATATAAAGCAGCTCCGGATTTCAACAGGAGAGAGTTATCTGAGGCCAACTTTCCACAATTATTCTTTTTCCCTGCAAAAGATATTATCAGTTACCACAGGGTAGACAACGCTGTCCTCTTCAAAGGAATTTGGAAAATGATGTCACTTACAACAGATAAACTGTGAAATGCAAATGAGGGAGGGAGCAGATGTAGTAGCAAAAAAAGAAAAGTATCATTAAAAAAAGAACTTCAAAATTAATTCTTACCTCATGTAGCTGTGACAAATGAGAAGCCATTGAGGGGAGATAAAGAAGGAGACCAGTGGGCTGAGACTGGATACAGGGAGACAGTCCCATCAGCAGAAAGCCATGCCTCCTGTGCCATTTTCACTCCTTCATACTCTCCAGCTTTGGCACCCTATGCAAACATGCACCTGCCACGCATATTTCCATAGATCTCCTCCACTTTCCAAAAAGGCTTGGATAACTCCCCGAAGAGAAATGGCGGTGGGGGGGGGGGGGTCCTCTGTTCACTTGCTCACAGTGGGCAACCTAGTTAAATAAACTTGTTTTATTGCAATCTCCCGTTGCAAGTCAACAAAAGCAAATGAGGTGAATATGAAAAAATAGAATGGATTGATGTGGGAAAGAAAGGTCACTACATGCATATTTAGTGAAAAATTTCTAGTCTTACTATATTTGCATACCGCCACAAAATTAATTTTTAGATTTTCAAGTCAAAACTGTACCGAAGCACTGGCATTCTATAAACCAGAACACATCTCTCTTTGGTAGCATTGGTCACCCAGCTAGGTCATTCAGATCAGCCTGAAGGTCATGAAGCTTCACTCTGTAGCACACAGTGTAATTCTTACCCATACAAACCGGAGACTTTTAGGGCAGAAACCCTCCAGGGAAGGAAATACAGTAATATGTTTTTGTTTTGTTAGAGTGGTTCATTCCTAGGCTCCTGAACTCAGCTGGATTTAAAAAACAAAAACAGGGCGCCTGGGTGGCTCAGTTGGTTAAGCGACTGCCTTCGGCTCGGGTCATGATCCTGGAGTCCCGGGATCGAGTCCCGCATCGGGCTCCCTGCTCGGCAGGGGGTCTGCTTCTCCCTCTAACCTCTTCCCTCTCGGGCTCTCTGTCTCTAATTCTCTCTCTCTCAAATAAATAAATAAGATCTTTAAAAAAAAATAAAATAAAAAAATAAAAAACAAAAACAAAAACAAAAAAATACCACATGACACCAGAGACTGAGGGGGTAAGAAAGAGAAATGCTCATGTTGTTTTTTGTTTTGGGTGGGGGGAATCTATTGTATATGTATCCCCCATACCTAAAACAGATGAAGGGAGCTAGGGCTCAGTATACATGGGCTGTGAGGCAATGCATCTAACCTTGTTCAGTATGCACTTGCCGTGTGACCTTAGGCAAGTCATTTCCCCCCTCAACTTTAGTACACCCTTTGTAAAGTGTGGTTGGTAATAATACCCCTTCCTGGGATTGTTTCAAGAAGGTAATTAGATAATGCCTATGAAAGCACTTTGTGAACTCTGAAGTGCTCTGTAAATATGAGGGATAAAAGATTGGAAACCTGCCTCTGGGTGGCTCCTTCTCAAATATGCCCAGATATTAACATTTTAGTGGTGAAAAAGGAGTGCTAATATTTATCATTGGCACTTTTCTACTGCAGAAGGAAGCAATCTAAGTAGAAGGAATATATTTTTCCTTGAGACTCAATAAAGCTATTTTCATTTTAATTGGAAAACTGTGGCACATAAACATTTTTATTTTCCCTGAATTGACCCTTTTGGGAAAAAAAAAATTAAAAGTTGCTCCCACTTGTCTAATGGAAAAATCTGAAAGACTGTCCTGGTCTTGCCGTCACCTCTGTCTGTGTGACCTTGCACAAGTTACTGCTCTTCCCATCAATCAGTTCTGTACAACAAATATTTATATAGCCCCAAATATATGCCAAGTTCAGTGCTAAGCTCTGAGGAACAGAGGAACAAAGAAAAGAGCAAAAGACATAGTCCTTCACACCTAAGAAGTTTACAATTTGACAATTTGTTTTATCTCCCAAACGGAAGTGGTCATCACCGTGTTACCCACCTGTCAGGCTTGTTATGAGGATGAAAAGCTAGTGCAGGAGAGTGCTTGGCAAAATGGAAAAGTGGTGCATAAATACAAAGTGGTATTATTACTAGATATAAAACCATCAGCAGCATATTGATGGTTAAAGAATACTTAGCAGAGAAAGATGGAAAAGGGGATTAAAATTTATAGAATTTCTGCCCCATATATACACAGAGATCTACATATATTATTTCAAACATACAACAGATAGGTTAGGTGGATATTAATTGCCGCTTTTGACCAATGGGGAGATTAAGACTTACATCGGTTAAAACGACTCAGCTAACAAATCAGGGCCATGGCAAAGACTCTACAGAAATTGTTGATGTAAACTGCGTTGCTTCAGAAATCCACACAGATTTTCACCAGGGAAAGGCGTCGTCAAAACTTCACAAGCAGCATAATCAGCTGTAGAAATGGCTAAAAACGTATTTTTTCAACTTACTAAAAAAAAAAAGGCATTTGAAGGAAAGGAACAAATTGAACTAACATAATTAATAGGGCAACATAAAGGAATCAAAAAAACATATTATCCTTTCTTAAGCCCCTAAACATAACTCAGGTCTAGAATAATTTTTATTTAAAAACAAAACGAATACTGTTGCCTGAGTCCTCGAGTACTTGGAATGGATTGCAAAACTGCACATTTCAGTACTTGCATGGTTAAAAGAATCATTTAGAGAGGGCTTCATAGAATCGAAATTTCTGTAGTGCTTTCTATATGGATTAGCATAGCAAGCAAAATACAAAAGGTAGCTTAATGCCCAGATATATTAAAATCAAGAGCTTAACTTCTAATATCCTCTCTCCAATCAGGTATGGATTTACAAAACATTTTACTATGGTTGTTATTTTCCTTAGCTAGGACTCACAACTAAATCCACCAGCCTGAAAGATGGTTGAGTTATATTGGTATGATTTTCCCAAAATTTATTTCCAACCTATATAGCAGAATGAGATAAACTCTAGGGGTATGCAAAAGCTGGAAACTGCTTAGAAGCAGCTAACAGGAACACATATAAATCAAGGAGCCTGGAATTATAAATATGTAATGACTATTTAGAAAAAAAATGTTAAATGATTGCATCGCTTGCTGACCTAAATGGCTGTGAATTAACACTTCTCCCTCACAGCAGGAAGAGAACTACTAATATTTATCTAGCGTCTACTAAATGCTAGACCCTGTGCTACATGCTTTTTATACGTATGTCATTTACCTCCCACAAAAACCCTATGAAGCGATTAATGTTGTTTTTATGTTTTAGCCAGATGATTGAAATTCCAGATGATAGAATTGAGATTTAGAGTTCAAATAATGGTCCAAAAGCACACAATTAATGAATAGAGCCAAGATTCATTTCCGAGTCTCTCTCTTCACACTTCGATGTCCTAAGTCCCTCTTGCATGTTAAGTCCCTGAGAAGATCACGTCTCTTCTCTGCATGCCATTTGCAAATATAAAAGGCTTGAAAGCCCAGTAGAGGTTCCTTCATTCATTTAACAAATAATTATGAAGCACCTGCCCTCTGCCAAGCCCAGTGGTGAGCAACACAGTGGTGAAGGAAACCTACATGGGGTTGATTTTAGTCTGAATTATTCTTCATTTTGAACCAGAGGCATCTCAAAAATAACCCAGAATTGAAAAGAAACTAGACTCTACACAGCGAACCAGATATATGTAGTCTTTTACCCACTGTCTGGTGACTCAGGCTAAATAGGGAGCATACAGAGCCCGGTTGTGTCATCTGTGAAACACAGATAATAACAATTGTACTATTTACTTAAAGGTGGTATAATAAGGAATAAACTATATAATGCATACAAAATTATTATGAGCATTTATACACACACACATGTACGTATGTATAAGGATTAGCATTCTGCTTACTAAGGAAAATTAATACGTCTTTAACATATGAGAAAAGCAATTATGTGACACGATGGCAAGTTTTTACCAGACTGCAAAGACTTGAAGCTCCTGCTCATGTAGACAGGCAGAGGGTTAAAGCAGGGGTAGTCTGCAGCAACATACGGGACTGGAGAAATGAACAAGGAAGGGAAAGAGGAAGTGGACGTATATCCTTTCGAAGATGTATTAAGAAATGTGGAATTTTTCCTTGTGGTAAAGCAACTGATACTGAGAGGCTCTGATTTTAATTTTGGCTTTGGGGCAGCCAAGGAGGATCACAATCAGACCTGCCTTTAAGAGACACCCCACTGATTTCTGGGTGGGCAGTGGGCTGGCAAAGTTAAACCAGGATGCTGATTAGGGATGTTCAAACCTCTAACACAGAGCTCTTGCTGAGTTACCATGACCGATGACTGAAAATAAATGAGTGCTATAGATATAAACTATGAGCAGAATAAATAGTTTGCCAAAGAATTGAAACACTAATTGAAAAGCCGAAAGAGTACTGAGCAAAGTGAGGAGGGGCCAGAGGTCATTAAAGTTGTATCCTCTGGCCTAAGTTTATAGGACTTCCAGATTTGACTGGAATAATCACCCCTCCCCTCCCCCCCTCCAGACCTCACAATTATTCTTTTTGTTCAGACTAGGGGAAAAGCATGATTGCTGCCCTTTGGGTAAGTGAAACGCGAGCACCATCTGTGGGATGGTCAAGGCCAACAGGGTATAGCATTTACTTAGTGGGGTCAGGGGTCTTACCTGCCTGAGAATTCACTAGTGACTTCCAGCCCTGTCTCTGTCATCTCATCCACGATACTCAGAGCGTCTTCTCTCTGCACACAGTGCTCCTGTAGAGTGAAGTACTTCTGTCTCCCACAGGAAAATAGATTTATTCAGTTTTGTGGTATCATAATATTAAACAGCCGGTCATGGCTTCTCACTGTCTCACTTCTCATACACTTCTGTTTTGTCAGCCGTAAGTCCCATGGCTAAACACTGTGAAAACCAGAGGAAACGTCATAAAAGCAACTGCACTGATGAACAAAACATAGAAACCTTCTGGATATAAGTGAAAAATCCAACAATTCACTTTTTGGCCCTTTTCCAAAATAAATTCTAAAAAAAAAAAGAGTTCTGATGATATAAAGCCTCATATCTGAATGATCTATCTCGTAACTTCATAGTTACAATGACCATCAATCTGATTTAATTCATAATTTTAAGAGGTGTCTATATTACTGGGGAGATCTGTTATGCAACTGGAACACAGAAGTTAAATAAACACTTCAAAATTCACAGATCTGATTTAAAAACTGTTGGTACTTAAAGGCAGGTCACCTGACTCAGGATATATTGCCAACTCCTAGACTAAGTGTAAAGGCAGGCTCTGGTTAGCTGAATTGGCCCCTTGATCAAACCATATGGTAGACTCAAAGGCAATCTTTGTTCAAAGTCAAAACCCCATATGTAAATCTTTCCACTATTACTTTTGTATCACCTGTGGACTTTTTATTGATATTGGCAGAAATTTATAACACTAAATTGATAGTAACGTTTAACTATAGGAAGAGAATGTAAATTTAGAAAGATACTATCATGAATTGAGTCAGATTTATTCATTAGTTTTTATTTAATGATTCAGAATTAACCATGATTTTTCATTTAATGGATAAGATAATATAGTCATAACAAAAACAATGATAATTGAGCAGCTGTGGCATAATGGTTAATATTAAATGGCAACAACAATAATAGAACAGCTATAGCAAGGTGATTAAACATGCAGGCTCTGGATGACACTGTCTAGGTTCAGTGCATTGGCCCCAACATCCTTTCACTATATGTATGAGCTTAGGCAAGTTCCTCTCCTTTTCTTTTTTTTTTTAATAACTCTATCCTTCAGGTGTACAAAAAAATAGGCATGGTGGATCATAACAATACCATCTAACAGAAATTTATTATAAACATTAAAAGAAGTAATACATACTAAGGATCTGACACATGGTAAACATTCAATAAGTGTTACCCACAGTCATTATTTTAAAAACATATGTATGTATCTATACTATTATATTGTTAACATATTCTTAGTATTATTATTGTCATCATTGTTTTATTACTATCATTATTGTAACTACTCTCTGGTTCCCAACAGCCCCATGAGATAAATAGTGAGTAAAGCTCTGTAATTATTCAGCTATTAAGGGCCTGAGTCAGAATTTGAAACAGAAATGCCCAATACCAAAGTCCATAAAGCCTCATTTATTGGTTTCCTATTTCTCCTATAACAAATTACCATAAACTTAGTAACTTAAACAACACAGGTTTATTATACAGGTCACATATACAATATATACATTATATACTGTAGGCCAGAAGTCTAGCATGATATCAAAGTTTAGTGAGGCCGTATCATGTTCCTTTCTGTCTGTGGGGGAGAATCCATTTCTTTGCTCATTCAGGTTCTTAGCAGAATTCAGTTCCTTGTGGTTGTCAGAGGTCCCATGTCCTTGCTGGCTGCCAGCTGAGGACAGTTTCCAACTTCTAAAAGCCAATCATTCTTTGTCTTAAGCCCTCCTTCCTTCATTGGTAATTCGAGCAACAGAGGGTCAAGTCTCTCTCATGCCTCAAATGCCTCCTGTCTATTCTAACATTACATTTCTCTGACTCATTCTCCTGCCTTCCTCTTTCATTTTTTTTTTAAAGATTTTATTTATTTATTTGAGAGAGAGAATGAAAGAGAGAGAGAGAGCACATGAGAGGGGGGAGGGTCAGAGGGAGAAGCAGACTTCCTGCTGAGCAGGGAACCTGATGCGAGACTCGATCCCGGGACTCCAGGATCATGACCTGAGCCGAAGGCAGTCGCTTAACCAACTGAGCCACCCAGGCACCCTTCTCTTTCATTTTTAAGGGCCCGTGTGATTATGTTGGGTCCATGCAGATAAAACAAGGTAGTCTCCCTATCTTAAGGTCCGTGACCTTAATTCCATCTTCCAAGTTATTTTTGCCATGTTGTATATAACATATTCATGTGTTCCAGAGCTGGGGGCACGGGCAGCTTTTGTGGGCCATCCTTCTGCCTATCATAATGTGGCACCTCAGGGTGCCTGGGTGGCTCAGTCGGTTAAGCATCTGCCTTTGGCTCAGGTCATGATCCCAGGGTCCTGGGATGGAGCCCCGCATCAGGCTCCCTGCTCAGCGGGGAGCCTGCTTCTCCCTCTCCCCCTGCTCATACTCTCTCTCCCAAATAAATAAATAAAATTAAAAAAAAATTATGTGACACCTCTGATTTCCGCTGGGGACCAGTTGGAGTCAGAGGAGTAAAGCTGCTAGTGACAGAAGAGGATAATGAACTTTACAAGCAAGAGTGTAAAATTAATCAAAGTTTCTAAAAGGCAACTCTAATTGCATACTAAACCTGTGGCCAATGGTGAAAGCAAGAGTGTGGGTTCAATAGGTCAGTTTTGTGAGAAACAGAGCAAATTATAAATTTATTAAAGTGGTAAATAGGGGAAAGTGAAAAAAGCTAAAAGAAACAATGGGCAAAATTAATTTGACAGTGTTAAATAAGTTCTTAGTTTAAAAGAAAAGGAAGAGATTATTTAAAAAATGGGATTAATAGAGTTGAGCAAATAAAATGTGTATACAAGAATGTGTGACAAGGGATTGATCCCACAAATTTATTAATATCTCTCACAAATTAGTAAGAAGATGAAAAGTTCAAGACATATGGACAAAGGAAATTAGTAAAAAGGAAATTTGTAATTGAAGAAACATCAGTGTTCAATGGTATATGCACTTAATTTCATATATATATACATAAATAATTCAAATGCCAAATTTAGACAAAGATTAAAATTTACCTAAAAAGAACATTTTCCTGGAAATACAACTTCTAAACAATTACCTCAGGAAAACAAGCAAAAATATGTACAAAAATTATGTATAAGAATATTCATCAGAGCATTATTTATGTATAATAGAAAAAAATAAGAAAAGGGTATATGTAACTAAAACTATTCTCTGTGCTTTCAATGAATGCCTTATATATCCATTGTTTTTAGCCAAACATGTGAACATGTTTTGGTATTGGAAATAAATGAAAAATCTATTCAAAATACTTTGAAATAAACTAAAACAAAAATCAAGCTAATGAGATTTTCCTAAGAACAGAGATTTGAAAAGTAATTTGAGAAAGACATCCAAGTGATAGTGAACCCAGACAAAGCTACTTTAAAACCTTTTGGAAGAATTTAAGGTGCAAATATAGAACTATTTGGGAAAGAATAAACTAGGCTAAAGGCTAAAACACAAATGTGAAGCAAGCATATAAAGGCATCCGGTTTCATGGAGATTAGCGCAAACATGAAATTTAGAAAGATACTATCATGAATTGAGTCAGATTTAGTCATTAGTTTTTATTTAATGATTCAGAATTAACCATGATTTTTCATTTAATGGATAAGATTTATGGTACTATACAAGATTGAAAATATTAGTAATTAATAGAAAAGGCTTGGTAAAGACATATGATCACTCACTCAAAGACAATTCAATATTGGAAATGAGGCATGATTACTTTACATCCGGGAGAAATTTATAACACTAAATTGATAGTAACATTTAACTATAGGAAGAGAATGTAAATTTCACTCAGAGTTCACACTATGAGTAATGAATAATCAACTGAGGAATAATTACAGTCATAAAAAATCATTATTCATACACTTTACCTCTCAAGGCATCTTTGCATAATACTGAATATAGAGAGACTTGAACAGAAACAGAGAAATGGTCACCTCCCACTGACCTCTGAAAGGATGTAATAGTCAACATCATAAATGTTGACACAAGATCATAAATACTCGGTTAACAAAATATAGGAGATGTAAGGTACACAAATTAAAGACTATATGTTTCCCTAATTTCAGGATATTGACTTCGAAAGAATGGGGCTACAGTTTTTAGAGAGATTAAACATGAAGGCATTTTCCATGTATAGAAACACAGGTATTTTGATCTTCCTCCAAAAAATGATTCATTTTCTCCATTATGCCCTTTCTAAAAATCCACTCTTTAGCAAAACTTTTCAATTCTGCCCAAAACATTATGTCCAGTGATCTATTCTTTCAATATTGCTCACATGCTACAACATTATATGCTGTGTGTGAATCCCCATATCCCATGCCAAATTTTATGTTTTATGAGCCTTGAAGCAAGAATTCTACTGTCCTATGGAAATAATTCACTACTGAGGAGAAGAAATTGATTAGAAAATCTTTGACATGTATTAATTAGCGTTAACTTTCTCCTTAAAGTAGTGTTCAAGGGATATCAAGATCGCTACCTGTATCTGCCCTCAGTCAGGGGCTGTGTGATGATACTTAGGGAAGTCCAATGAAAGGAAAAGACAGGTGATCCCCCAAGTCCAGGAACATGACCATTTGATTACTTGGGATTTTCTGAAGAGATATAATAAGACTGTTTCTTAATCAATATTTAATTATAAGCTAGAGACTTCATGTGGGTCACCTAAGAGGAAAATCTTTGTTAGGAGGTTCAAGGGCTTCTCCAATTAAAGTCCTACAGTAAAACTGAGGTTCAGTCTAGCATCATCATGAAATATGTATACTACTAGAGAAGTGACAATCACACACATGTGAAAATACATTTTTTAAACTACATTTAAGCCACAGGGATGAGAAGAAGGAAGAGATGACTGTTTAAATGGCTAAGAATGTTAATAGATTCCTATTCACTCTTTAGCTTCACCAGTTAAAACATTAGCACTCTTCCCTGTTGGTTTGCTGTAGTGGGGCCATTCATACTCAGCCTGCAAAGACTTCAGGGCTGGGAGATTTGTCATGTTTTCTGCATATTCCAAAGGGTTACGTACTGCTAGGAGACAGCACTAATAATAAAGCATGGTCTCATGAATTCACTCTAATAACTAGAAAACCAATACAAATTGCAGAATTGGAGAGATTAATGAGAATGCAGAGACATACAATAAGCAAATCAGCCCTACTTCATCAAGCAAATGTTCTTTGCTGTACAATAACAAAGATAACTGAAGACTGTACTGGAAGGGAGCTTAACCATCTAATAAGTACTTGGCTATAATTCACTTGCCAATCAGAAACTGAGACATGACAAGTTCTGAAGCAGATAATGCCTGATTTGGGCAGTGGCCTTATTGTTTATTGATTTCAAATTTGGCTTAGAGGGTTACATTAGAGTTGAAAAAAAAAAAGAAAAGATTCTGAGGAGGGACCAATCAGCCACCGTGAATTTAACTTAAAGTTCTATCATGTTCTATCATAAAGTTCTATCAAAATAAAATTCATTTTGCTGGTTTCTCTATAATCAAGACATTACTTTTTTATGTAACAAAAAGGGAATGCAAATTAAAGCAATCAAACGGCTGTAGTTTCCCACTCATGGAATAGGCTGCCAACATTTTCTAATAATGGAATCTTACTAGTCGTGTACCCTTAAGCTAGTTTCTCTAAACCTAAGTACACTTTGCTGTAAAACATGAATAGCAGGGCCCACCTTGTAGAGCTGTTGTGAGGATTAATTGAGATGCACTGTGAATTTATTCAGTCCCAAATGAAGATTGGACACGCAGGATCAGTGATACCTCCCAGCATTGTTTTGCATGAGTCTATATGAATGAGAAGTTTTATTTCTGGTTGCAAGAGGAAGGAAAAGAATGGTGCATGGTGACCAGAGGCAGAAGATATTCAAGTTGAGGAAATAGAAGATGAAGTCTATTGTCCAGCCACCTCAAGGTCTAAAAAAAAGGTGCAGGACAAAAGATGACGGATTGCTCTGACAAAAGATAGTGAGAGACCAGGTATGCAGTCAGCCTTACTTTAGGGTGCAGGGAACAGAGTTAGGAAGACCAAAGTTCTTCCCATCTTTCCATCACCCAAAATGGCAGCACCTAACCAGCTTACAGAGCAGATGAGAAGCATCAGCAGTACCAGCTACGCCTGGCAGAGAGCAAAAATTTCAAAACCACTGACAGCAATGGCCATGGTGAAATACTTCTCTCAAAACATTTTTAAGCAATACATGTCCAAGAGAATGCTAACACAAAAGAATACGAGTAGACTTTTCTTGAGCACATGAGAAACACCTCTTAGAAAGTCCACAGAGAAATGGAAGGGTTTGGCAGGGAAGTGGAGAAGGCTGCTGGAAGGAGCTCAAGAGACATTGAAATCTGGAGTTTAATGTATTTTGTACCTGCAGCTAATAGCACCTGGGTTACTTAAGTCACATGGTTTATATATTTTTGTTTTTGCTTTTTTACCCCAACTAAAAACAAACTTCTGGAGGACAGATGCATAACCTCAAATGTTTTGTATTTCCCATGTTACCCAGCACTATGCTGGGCACCGTTAGCTGTTTAATACATTCTTAGTGACTTTCATAGTGCATAGGTCAGAGAAATTGATCAATAAATAAATAAGTAGAGAGGATACTTTAGAAAAACTTGACAAACAAAACAAATAAATCACTAAGAACAGATGGCATCCAACCAAATGTTTCTAAAGCAGTCAGAGGACACTGGAATTGCTCGCTAAAATGTTTAATGTTTCATTAGAATTGGACACTGCACCAAACTGTTGGCACTTTGCCATCTTGTTTATAAAAAAGACTTGGAAAGTGACCTTGGAATTGGTTTGCTGCTGTCGAGTTGAAAATTAGTAAATTATGTGATAAATATTAGTAATGAAATAAGCAGTTTTTAGTTGTTTTTAGAAAGGCAAAATGGGCCAAAAACGGAATTAAATTTAACTAAGTGGTATTTATATTTTGAAGAACAGAGGACAAAGGGGAACCAATGGGAATAATTTATTTCAACATTTAGAAAGTCTTGGGAAGCTTCCAGACCAACATATTCACCAGCAGATTAGAAGAAAATGCTTACTCATTCATGAAGAGAAAACTGACTTTGGGAGAGCAAACAAAGGTAGGACTATATTGTTTTTCTTTATATGGTAGCAGCATTGAAGTATGTGAGGGGGAGTGATGGGACAGATATATTTAATATCTTCATACCTGATTTGAAAGAGGGAGCAACCGATTTTAAAGATGAGAGAGCTTTCACCAGAGAAGGAAGAGGACACAACATGTGTATAGGACACAGGGACCTGATGCCTACTTCCCTGATGTTGTATCAGGAAACAGCCTCAGCTCAGTTGAGGAAGAAATGGCAGACGTGGAGTCTGGGCCAGGTCACAGAAGCCTTCACTTAGAAGGATGATTCTGTCCTTTAGGCAACTGGGAAGTACAGTATTTCAAGCACAGAGTGAAGGTGACACCATTAGACTTGTTTTTAAGAAAAGAATTTTGGAAAGAGAATTTGATGGGAAATCCGAGGAGATGAAGAGGTGGACAAAGATTAGCAATAATTAGGAGGTAAAAAGTGACAGGCTTTTTTTTGTGGGTTTTGGGTGGTGAGAAGGAGGAGTCAAAGAAGAATCTGATGTGTTGGAGCTTAAGAGATGGAGGGGCTAGATGAATAAATTATATAGGTAGTGAGTAGGTAGAGCAAAGTATAAGGAGTCTGGCATGTGTCACATTTAATTGAAGACAAAAATGTTCAATTGACAGAAATATAGGTTAATAAAAAATTAAAGATGTAGATACATGTACCTATATAAGGGATAGTAAAGATCTCAAGGATGTCTATTTTACACCAATGTTTTTGGATACTTCTTATATACCACAGTACTGAGAACTTCCTTTCCAATCTCATTCTGTTACTTCTAAGGCAGGATATTATTATTTTCCCTCTGGGTTATTTGGATAATCTTTTTAATATTTCCTCAGCTTTCCAGTTCTGTTTGTCCTTGAAATCATTTGCATCCTGTAGATCAGTGTGTTTTCAGACCACAAGTTCCCCAAGTTGAGGAAACACTGTCTACTATTCCTCTTTGGGACATTTATGTGGAATATCAATAGTCTCTGATGGCCCTGGAAGCCCTGCATCTTGGAAATATGCTTAGCTGTGTTTAACTCAGCATTTCCCAACTTTGACTATGAAAATTCTTTTTTTTAATGTATTTTTATTTTTCCAAGTAAGATTTTTAATACCCAAGAAACTAACTTTGGGCTTTAGTCTTCTGGAGTACAATAAAAATGCCACTTTATTTCTATCACTCTTGGATTAAAAAGACAATTTTCTAGTTTCCTATTTCTTATAGAATTGAGGCCAAATGCATATGTTTTTCACTCAACCCTCCAGAATCTAACACAAATGTGCCTGTTAAATCTAATCTCGGTCCTTTATGAATCTTACCCAGCTCTTCCCCTGGAAATGTGGCATCTAGAGAGCTGATTATTAATACCAAAAACATTCCACCAAGACAGTTTTACTGAGTGTTTTTGAGGTAGGCGTTCTGAAATTAACAAGAAAAAAAAATCAAACTTTCACCTATTTCAATTCTGGAAAACACATATTTTTACCTCCTCCTTCAGCCTCATTCTATCTATAAACTCTACCAATTCATGACCAACCCAAGGTAGAGAATGAAATAGCACAAAGGCCAGGGATGTTTAAGGCAAGAAACGGGCTGAAGAATGAATTGGTTTGTGAGAAACATCCAGCAGACAAATCACACAGAATCAGGAGTCATGTCACCACTCTTGTTTTTCTCAGGGAAGACCATTAATCAATGTAAGCTAAATGTTTCCTTATTATCTCCATATTAACATATACCTTGTATGGCCTGACTCTTAGTCTTTGATTTCTCACTTAGAAACATCATTTCCCAATGGCAATAGATACACCAAATAGCTTAATAATGGAACTTTTCCTCTTTATATTTATGAGAACTTGCTTTTGATAAACCCCCTAATTTGGCCAATGTTATTTCATTGAGAATATTTATCTGAAAAAAGTGGCATTATGGGGAAACATGGCTGAGACTTGGGTCCTAGTATGATTACTTATCTCAGCATTAAACAAAAAAATTCTCAATGATATTTCTACTATTTCCTTAATCATCAATGGCATATATACATTGTATATATACATTGTATTTTTTTTTAAAGATTTTATTTATTTATTCATGAGAGACAGAGAGAGAGAGAGAGAGAGGCAGAGGGAGAAGCAGGCTCCCAAGGAGCAGGGAGCCCGATGTGGGACTCGATCCCAGGACCCTGGGATCATGACCTGAGCCGAAGGCAGACGCTTAACCATCTGAGCCACCCAGGCGCCCTATACATTGTATTTTATTTTGTTCAATATTTTTACTATGATGAAAAATCACCCGGCACTAAATTCTTAAAATGCGAACCCAGTATTGGTTGTTTTCTTGCTATAAAGTAGTGATGCTCACTGAATGGCAGGAATGGGGTTAAGAATGAAGTCAGCATCAGAGATCTGCATTGTAGCACAACTTACTAATAAAAATAAACAGACAAGTGTAGGCCAGATGAATCTGTGTTTCAAAACTTTTACTTTAGAGGCTCATCTGGGCCTTGTCGTATCTAGAAGAAACACAATTCCAACTCCGGTAGTCTTGAAAAAAATCCTACAATTCTCTACTGGAGTACCTTGAAGAGCTGATAAAGTAGGAGAAGCACATCACACAAAGTGCTCCAAATGTCCTAATCAGTCCTATTTACCCAACCGAACGCCTCAAAAATCCTCTTCGCTGGACAGCTGCTACTCCTTCAATCACTTTGTTTCTCTCTGAACATCAGCCCTCTTTCCCTGACTCTCTGTCTTCCTGATAAATGCTTTCCTTGCAGGATTTACTACACCCCCTCTCTTATGTAAATCAATCACATCTTTCCTTCCCTCCAATTCTTCTCTATCGGAGACAGAGATATTAGTGATATCTCTCCAATGGAGGTAACTCCCATTATCTGCTCAACACAGATGCAAGAAAGTGAACAGAGAAAATGCAGGCTCTTCCTTTGCACGTGTAAGAGAAGAAAAACCTGTGTACTTGCCACGAGGTATTTTCGTCACTGTCCCATCTATTTTGCCAGAACCGTTTTGATACAAATGCATCAAAAAATCTGCAGCATCAAAATGGCCATATCAAAATGCCCTGCTTTACATCCTGCTATCCTTAATGCACCTTGTACTCTAGTCAACTACTTTCAAATATTTATTCTGTTATATCTGATCTTAAATTCAATTATCGTGGGCCCTGCCAATCCACAGCCACTTCAAGATACTATAATTTCATTCATTCATTCAAAAGATACCTACTGAAGGCGTATGATTGTCAAAGATCTGGAGATCTGGGGAGGGGAGATGTAACCAACAACAAGACAGACACTGGTCTAGCTTTTAGGATATTTTACATTCCATTGAAGTGGAGTGGGAAAATAGAAGACAAACACATTCAAGTAAACAAACTAACAAGAAAATGTCAAATAGTGTGAAGTGTTAAAATTTAAAATTAAAATAGTTTTAAATGATGAAAGTGAATAAGCTGCTTTTGATGTGTGACCTCTCTGAGATCCAAATGACAGACAAGAACCAGTCATGAGATCAGGGGAGTACATCAGAGAAAGAGAATGCTAGTGTGAATGGGCAGGAGTGAGTTGAGTGTGTTCAGGGAACAGAAAGGAAGCTTTAGAATATCTGGAGATATGATATACATAGGGCTATTAAGAGGGCACTTGTGATGAGCACTGGCTGTTGAATGTAAGTGATGAACCACTGAATTCTACTCCAGAAACCCCTATTGCACTGTATGTTAACTAACAAACTTTAATAAATTTAAATAAATTAAAAATATATATACATAAGGCTAGACTAGAAGGCAAAAGTTCATGAAGGGCTTTTTAAAACAGGGTGAGAAGTTAGATTTTATTCCAAGAATAAGGAGACATTACTGGAGACTTTTGAACTGGGAATTTACATGAGCTCATTTATATATTTTAAGCATCTTCCTAATACTTTTCTAGATATAGAAATTATATTCATTCCTTGAAGTTCAATTCATGCATCCCACCTCTATCATTTATCATCATAAATCCTGACCAAAATGTCCCTCCTTGTTAGAAATTCAGTTAGAACATCAGATTTGGGGACCAGGTACACTTGAAGGCCAAGTTTTAAAAGTAGGTAGCTTTGGGTCCAAATCCCAGTTCTACCATCTAAGACTTTATGGTGTTTAGAAATCCACAGAAACTTTCTGAGTTGTGGCTCAATTATCTCTAAAGAGAGATAACAATGCTTGCCTTACAAAGATGTTACAAGGATTAAATGACATAATTTATGGAAAGTACCTAGCATAATGTGTAGAACATAGCAAGAGATTTTAAAAGATTAGTTTCCTTAATCCCACCCATTCCCATTCATTCAATAAATGTCTACTGAGTTCCCAGTGGAATGGGATGGAAACTGTGAGAGGTTACAAAGATCAATCACATACAGACTTGACCTTCAAAGAGTCTCCAATCCTTCACTTTATAAAGGAGAGAAACATGCAGGCAATGTCTATAATATGATGGAATAAAGTGATAAGTACTATAAGGAACAGATAAATTCTGCTTAAACCAAGAAAAGAAAGTATTCTCTTTCTTTTTCTCATCCCCTCCAGCTTCCATAGTATATCATTATATCAGAAAAATCCCCAAACTCCAGGAAAGATTTCACTGTCCAAATCAAAATTATTGACCCATTCTAAACCTATTACTGAGATTAGAAAGATGGACTACTTTAAATAGTTCAGGTGTAAAAACACCTACTGGGGGTGGGGGTGGGGATAATGTGTATGAAAAGCCATACCTGAACCACAGGGCATGGGGTGTGCCGTGGGTTAAACTGTGTCCCCCCACAAAAGAAACATCCAAGTCCTAATCCCGGGTACCTGTGCATGTAACCGTATTTGGAAATAACGACTTCGTTGTAATGTGAAAGATTTCAAGAAGAGATTATCTTGGATGACAGGCAGATCCAAAATAGAATAAAGGAGAAGGAGAAGGAGACACAAGAAGGCCAGGTAAAGAGAGAGGCAGAGATCAAAGCAATGCCACCTCAAGCCGAGGAGCACCAACAACCACCAGAAGTCAGAAGAGGCAAGGAAGGCACGTGAACCTGCTGGCACCTTGATTTTAGATTTGTGGCTTCTAGAACTTTGAGAAAATACATTTCTGTAGTTTAAGCCACCCCGTCTGCAGTACATTGTTACAGCGGCCCAAGCAAGCTAGGGCAACTTGTATTACTGTTTCTACAACTACTTCCAATAACGGACATTTTTGTGTTTATGCAGTGCCTGGCACTAATCTAAGGGCATTACATATGTTGACCCATTTAATTCCAACATAAACCCCATAAAGTGAGCCCTATCATTAGCTCCATTTTATAGATGAAGCAAACTACAGAAGATCCAAGTTACATAACTTGCTCACATGAACTTGAGGAAACAGGTTTGGATCCAGGCTGTCCAGCTCTAGAGCTCTCAACATCTACACACCATCATCTATCAAAACCAAAGTACAACTGGGCCACATGGTTTAAAACTCAGAAGCTAGACAGTGTCTTATGTTTTTCATGTGGTCTAATGGTCTGCTCCCTGTCACTACATATCCCTTAAAGATCAGGTACGTTAGGAAGGAAAGCTATTTGCCTAGTTAACCTGCCCCTCGAGATTTTTATTTCCTTTTGCATGGCCCAGAATGGAAATGTTACCATTCCCTCCCTCAAAACAAGAGGGCTTTGGTCACTGTATCTGTGAAACAACCCACTGAAACCCCACGCAATTCAGAAGTAGTTTTGCCTATGTGATTCTTACTGTTCATCCTTTCTTTTTCCATACATTGTGTTCTTGAGAATTTTAAAGTGTAGAGGTCAATTTAAATTCTCTTTTAGGTTGAGGCTCCACCTGTTTTCCACCATGCACTGTTTCTTTCTTTCTTTTTCTTTTTTCTTCTTTTCAGGGCTGAAAATGCTGAAAACAGATGTATTATTAAGCTCCTTCTTGCACTTAAAATTGTGCCAAGTCCTTGACTAACCAAAGAGAGCATTGCTGCTGTATAGGAACTGTAAATATATGTGAGAGTCATATGTTATCTACAGTCTAAAAGACATACATATCCAAATAAGTGCAAACAGATTCATCTACATGCTAAAAGGTCAAATGGGCCATCTATCAAGGATATTGCATTAGTGGAATCACTGCTTTCCATTTTAAATGGAAGCTAAACTATTGGTGTGTAAGTTGTTTTGAAATGAGAATGTGCCCTTTCTTGTTTATTCCAGAGGCAGCAGTTTTATGAGTTCTGCTGTAACAGTATATTTTTATAAGGGACAATTATGACCATAAAGGGAATTGTGTGGTAAAAACTACAGAATCTGCCATTAGGCAAGAAGATGACCTTTTTACTCAGCTGGCTTGCCAAATTTGAGCAGGTTCTTAGCATTTGGGAGAGATTTATGGCCACTAAAGGAAGCCTGACTGCCAACCATAAGACTGAAAGTCCTTATTTCTTTAAAAAAAAAAAAAAAAAAGAAGAAGTAGAAGAAAAGGAAAAATAAAGAAAAATCTAACTATAAACAGTAACAACTTGTGATTTATATTGGTTCAAGAACTCTCTATTCACTAGTGCTTTTCTCCTGGGCACTGAGACTTGGAATTTCTTCTACTCTATAATCCATACCTTACCCCTCCATTCGAGGCTATTTCCTCCCCTAAATCCCTCCAGAGTACCCCCATTAAGTGATTGTCTCCATACCCACGTGGGAAAGTTAAATTTGCAAGAGTAGAATTTCCCAAGAGAAAACTATACTTCAGACCAGAACCTAACCCTCAATTTCTACCAGCCTAGAAATTTCCAAGTCAGCTTAGCAAGAAGCTCTTGGGAATATATCATAAATAACTTGGTCCATCCTGATAAACAGGAAGAAAGAACATTAGGGGATCAGTCCAGGTGAAGGAAGGGCCTGTATTATGCATCATTCTGACTTGAAGCAGGGATTGGTTATGCAAGCAATAAACACATGTTGATCTCTTGATTAATAAAAGAGGTTAAAGGGTGTGATGAAAAATAACATAATTAAGATCCCAATAAAAGTAAATCCCAAAGTCATCAAGAATTCAGTTCTTTAAGTATTAAAAAGATAATTGATTAAAATGGGCATCTTGGAATGATAGATATTTTTATAAGTTACAAAATGCTATAAATCTAAAAAAGAAAGGCGATTTATTAAAAATTAAAAATGAAAGGTCCACAATAGCTATTTTATTCTTAAATGAAGTATAAAGACTAACTTAAAAAATTTGCAAAGCAATAGTAAGAAAGAAGCAAATAGTCCAGTAAAAATGCTAGACAGAGGATATGACCAAGTGTTATGGGTTGAGCTGGGGCTTAATCCAATATCTAGTGTCCTTATAATAAAAGGAAAATTTGGGCTCAAAGACACACAGGTTAGATGGCCATTAAAGCAGGATGTAGAGATTGGAATCAATGCTGCCATAAACCAAGAAAGGCCTGGAGAAACCTGAAACTGGAAGGCAAGAAAGGATCCCACCCTAGAGGCTTCAGAGGGAGCATGGCCCTGCCAACACTTGATTTCAGACTTCTCACCTCTGGAACTGTGAGAAAATAAATTTCTGTTGATTTAAGCCACGCGGCTTTCCTAGGAAAGTAACACATCAAGCAAATGACATAAAAACAAACAAATGGTCAACAAATATTAAAAGTCAGTTTGAGCATCTTTTTATGAATTATTGGCCACTGCTAATTTTGCCTCTATCATTGTTTCCATATATCACATTCTCCACAGAGCAGTCAGAATGTTCTTTTTAAAATTTACCTTAGATTAAATCAGACTCCTGCTAAAAACCAACCCATATCTGCTATATCAGGATCCAGTTGGTTACAAGTAACAACAAACCCAAATAGCAGAGGCTTAAACAAAAGCATTAGAGACCAGAGTTATGTAGGTCAGGGACTCAACAGTCCTGATGGGAGGATCCAGTTGCTTTAAATCAATGGATCTACTTGTCCCCTCTCAGATTAGTATGACATTATTTCCTTACCTTTCTCTACTTGTCCTGATACTCTATTTTCTGCAATCAAAATTACCAAATTATAATCACCAAAATCCTCTCAGTACTCAAATTCTTCTCAGAATGTTTCCTTCCCTTTGTTTTTTGAATGGTTACTTGCTCTCCTAAGTATCGACTGTGTTTCTCTCATGCTTCTCATGACTGAGCCTAGAGAGTGTCAGGTATCCCCCCAGTGCATATTAATACTTTGTGACCATTTTCCTCCCTTCTCTCTTAACCCCTCCAGCTTTGAATTGTCTGCCCTAAAGTCCTTTCCCCACCACTACTGGTCTTCTAGTCTGTGCCCCGTCCCCAGCGCGAGAGGCTGTTGCTCACCGGCGGTGAGGGATCCCCACAGCCAGGCTTTAAACTATGCCACTAGTTACCCCTCCATAGTGCAGTCACCCACAGATCCTCATTGTAACTCTCTGAAGATTTTAGCTCTTGAATTATGTTCACTTTCTCCAAAGCCACTCCTGTCATAATTCTTGGTAATTCATAATTTATCCCTTTGTTGTGGGCACCTTTATTATATCATTTAATCCTTACTTCAACTTTAATATGCCAATTTCAAAATTTGAGTTTTGATTACTTCTATCTTACTCCACAGCCACAGGTATTTCTCCCTCATGTTTCATAAATAAAACTCATACCTGAGTAAGACATTTTGCACTAGCTGTTTCCTCTTCCTGGTAGCTTCTCTTTCTTTCTTCATACGACTGGCTCCTTCTTGGTTTTTAAATCTTAGCTTAAATATGACTTTCTCAGATAAGCATTTCCAGCCTACCCAAAATAAAATTGCCAACTATTCGATGACAGTCACATAACCCTGTTTTAACTTTCTGCATGGTTTTACCACTTTATATGTTAGTTGATTTCTTTCTAGCTCTCTCACTCCAACCCAATCCCATCCTTGAACTGGGATGAACATCCTTGAGAGTTGTAACTTTGTCGGCATATGTAGTCTATCCAGAGAATACAGACAGAAATATTTTAGCTATATGACAGGTCCTGAATTAATATCTATTGAATAAAATGTATTGAAACAATAATAGAAATTTCTTATCCAAGAGTTGGATGCAAATAAAAATATCAAAATCTATTATTAGCAAATGTGTAAGGAAATAGAAAGTGCCTGCTTTTGGTGGTAGTACAAATTGATACAATATGTATAGCAGATAATATACAAAAAACATTTAAAATTGTACTACATCAAAATTATGAACTTTTTTAATCAAAAGATATTATTAGGAGAATGTAAAGTCACAGAGTGGAAAAGATATTTGTACCACATATAATCACCAAAGGTTTGTACCCTGAATCTGTAACAAAATCCAACAAATCAGTTAATAAATAAATCAATGGTTATGAATCTTTAACTGGGGGAAAAAGGTGGCAGAGGAGTAAGGGGACCCTATTCCAACCAGTCCCCGGAATTGAGCTGGATATCTACCAGACCACTCTGAACACCCACAAAATCACCTGAGATGTAAGCAGATAGATATGGATCTCCACAAACAGAATATCGCAGGTGGTTGGTTTTGAGTTATGAAGCGGGGAGCTGTGATTCCACGGGCAGATATGGGAGGATAAATGGCAGTGGGAGGGAGCCTGGCCGTGGGGATCCTACACCACCAGTGAGCGACAGCCTCGCATGCTGGGGACGGGGCACAGACTCGAAGACCGGTAGCGGTAGGGAAAGGACTTTAGGGCAGCCCCCACCCCCCGAACTGAAACCAGAGCAGTGGGGCCATGCGTGCGAACTGGGGTGGCTGGTGGTTTTAGGAGCACAAAGGACAGAGGGAGCCCAGACCTGGAGGCAGGACTGGGGGCGCTGCAAAGGGGCACACAACCCAGGATGCTGCAGTTTATAGCAGCACAGACAGAAACGGAGAGACTGTGGCCTGGAGAGCTCACTGAAGAACAGACTGCGATCTCTCCGCTCTGAGGCAGAGGGTTGGAAACAATCTCTTCTGCTCTGACTCTCAGAAGAGATGTGGAAAGCCACCAGGGAAAGCCACGAGGGAACAAAAGCCCCAAAAAACTGGTTCCCACTAAGCCCATCCCCTGCCACAGCGGGGCAGGGCAACTCTGCCCAAACAGGGTTGCCTGAGTAACAGCCTGGCAGACCCCTCCCCCAGAAGATAGGCTGGTAAAACAAGAGGCCAGCAACCCTAAGGTCTCTAGAAAATGGGTGCATCTTGCTTGGGTTCTGGTCAATAATTTGGACTCTATACATAACCTCAACCACCCCTCAACAGAATGACTAGGAGGAAGAACCCCCAAAGTAGGAAAGACTCAGAGACTATGACTTATGCCACAAATTTACAAATGGATTCAGATATAACCAAGATGTCGGAGATGGATTTCAGGGTAGCAATTGTGAAGATGATAGCTAGAATGGAGAAATTGATTAATGGCAACATAGAGTCTATAAGGGCAAAAATGAAAGCTGAATTGGCAGAACTTAAAAATGCTACTAATGAGATCCAATCTAATCCAGTTAATCTAACAGCTAGGGTAAGTGAGGCAGAAGAATGAATTAGTGATTTAGAAGTCCAATTAACAGACAAGAAGGGAAAAGAGGATGCTGGGAAAAACAACTCAAAATCCATGAAAATAGAATCAGAGAACTAAGTGACACCATGAAACGTTCCAATGTCAGAATTATTGGGATCCCTGAGGGGGTGGAGAGAGAGAGAAAGGACTAGAAGATATAATTGAGCAAATCATAGCAACTTCCCTAATCTGGGGAATGAAACAAATATTTGTGTCCTAGAGGCAGAGAGGACCCCTCCCAAGATCAAGGGAAACAGGCCAACACTCTGGTGTGCAATAGTAAAACTCGCAAATCTTAGAACCAAGGAAACCATCTTAAGGGCAGTTAGGGGGAAGAGATTCCTTACATAGAGAGGGAGGCACATCAGAATAACATCAGACCTATCCACAGAGACCTGGCAAGCCAGAAAGGCCTGGCAAGACATTTTCAGGGTACTAAATGAGAAGAACATGGAGCCAAGAATACTTTATCCGGCAAGGCTGTCATTTACAATGGATGGAGAGATACAGAGCTTCCAAGACTGGCAGAAACTGAAAGAATATGTGACCACTAAGCTGGCCCTGCAAGAAATATTAAGGACGGTTCTATAAAAGGAGAAAGACCCCAAGAGTGATATACAACAGAAATTTACAGGGACAATCTATAAAAACAAGGTCTTCACAGGCAACATGATGGCAATAAATTCATATCTTTCAATAATCACTCTCAACATGAATGGCCTAAATGCTCCCATAAAACGGCACAGGGTTGCAGATTGGATAAAAAGACAGGACCCACCCATATGCTGTCTACAAGAGACTCATTTTGAACCTAAAGATACATCCAGACTAAAAGTGAAGGGATGGAGATCTATCTTCCATGCCAACGGACCTAAAAAGAAAGCTTAGCAATTCTTATATCAGACAAATTAGATTTTAAACTAAAGACTGTAGTTAGAGACACAGAAGGACACTATATCATTCTTAAAGGGTCTATCCAACAAGAAGATCTAACAATTGTAAATATCTACACCCCCAACATGGGAGCAGCCATCTACATAAGCCAACTGTTAACCAAAATAAAGAGTCATATTGATAACAATATGTTAATTGTAGGAGACCTCAATACTCCACTCTCAGCAATAGAGAGATCATCTAAGCAGAAAATCAACAAAGAAACAAAAGTTTTGAATGACACACTGGACCAGATGCCTCATAGATATATGCAGAACATTCAGTCTTAAAACAACAGAATACTCATTCTTCTCGAGCACACATGGAACTTTCTGCAGAATAGACCACATACTGGGTCACAAATCAGGTTTCGACTGATCCCTAAAGACCGAGATTATTCCCTGCATATTCTCAGACCATAATGCTGGAACTCATAAACTGGAACTCAATCACAAGAAAAAATTTGGAAGAAATTCAAACACTTGGAAGCTAAAGACCACTCTGCTCAAGAATGTTTGGGCCAACCAGGAAATCAAAGAAGAACTTAAACAATTTATGGAAACCAATGAGAATGAAAACACATCAGTCCAAAACCTATGGGATACTGCAAAGGCAGTCCTAAGGGGGAAATACATAGCCATCCAAGCCTCACTCAAAAAAAAACCAGAAAAATCCCGAATTCACCAACTAACTTTACACCTTATAAAACTAGAAAAAAAGCGACAAATGATGCCTAAGCCAAGCATAAGAAGAGAAATAATTAAGATTAGAGCAGAGATCAATGAATTAGAAACCAGAAACACAGTAGATCCGATCAATGAAACTTGAAGCTGGTTCTTTGACAGAATTAATATCAATAAACCACTGGCCAGACTTATCCAAAAGAAAAGAGAAAGGACCCAAATTAATAAAATTATGAATGAAAGGGGAGAGATCACGATTAACACCAAGGAAATAGAAATAATTATTAGAAATTATTAGCAACAACTATATGCCAATAAACTGAGCAATCTGGATGAAATGGAGGCCTTCCTGGAAACCTATAAGCTGCCAAGACTGAAATACAAGAAATTGACAACCTGAATAGGCCAATAACCAGTAACGAGATTGAAGCAGTGATCAAAAACCTCCCAAAAAACAAGAGTCCAGGGCCTGATGGATTCCCTGGGGAATTCTACCAAACTTTCAAAGAAGAAATTCCCTGGGGAATTCTACCAAACTTTCAAAGAAGAAATATTCCCCTGAAGCTGTTTCAAAAAATAGAAACAGAAGGAAAGCTTCCAGACTCATTCTATGAGGCCAGCATTACCTTAATCCCCAAACCAGGCAAAGACCCCATCAAAAAGGAGAATTTCAGACCGATATCCTTGATGAATATGGATTCCAAAATCCTCAACAAAATCCTACCTAATAGCATCAAACAATACATTAAAAGGATCATCCACCACAATCAAGTGGGATTTATCCCCGGGATGCAAGTGTAGTTCAACATTTGCAAATCAATCAATGTGATAGAACACATTAATAAGAGGAGAGAGAAGAGCCATATGGTCCTCTCAATTGATGCAGAAAAAGCATTTGACAAAATACAGCATCCTTTCCTGATTAAAACTCTTCAGAGTAAAAACAAAACAAAACAAACAAAACAAAACAAAACTCTCCAGAGTATAGGGATAGAGGGAATATTCCTCAAATTCATAAAATCCATCTATGAAAAACCCACAGCAAACATCATCCTCAATGCGGAAAAGCTGAGAGCCTTTCCCTTAAGATCAGGAACATGACAAGGATGCCCACTCTCTCTACTATTGTTCAACATAGTACTAGAAGTCCTAGTAGCAGCAATTAGACAACAAAAAGAAATAAAATGTCCTCAAAATGGCAAAGAAGTCAAATTCTCTCTCTTCACAGGCGACATGATACTTTATGTGGAAAGTCCAAAAGACTCCACCCCCAAATTACTAGAACTCACACAATAATTCAGTAATGTGGCAGGATACAAAATCAATGCACAGAAATCAATTGCTTTCTTATACAGTAACAATGCAACTGTAGAAAAAGAAATTAGAGAAATTATTCCATTTACAATAGCGCCAAAAACCATAGGATACCTTGGAATAAACCTAGCAAAAGAGGTAAAGGATCTATATTCTAAGAACTACAGAACACTCATGAAAGAAATTGAAGAAGAAGCAAAAAGATGGAAAAACATTTCATGCTCATGGATCAGAAGAATAAACATTGTTAAAATGTCTATGCTGCCCAGAGCAATCTATACCTTCAATGCCATCCTGATAAAAATTCCAATGACATTTTTCAAAGTGCTGGAACAAACAATCCTAAAATTTGTATGGAATCAGAAAAGACCCTGAATCACCAAGGAAACGTTGAAAAAGAAAAACAAAGCTGGGGGCATCACGTTGCCTGATTTCAAGCTATATTACAAAGCAGTGATCACCACGACAGCATGGTACTGGCACAAAAACAGACACATAGACCAATGGAACAGAATAGAGAGCCCAGATATGGACCCTCAACTCTATGGTCAAATCATCTTTGACAAAGCGAGAAAAATATGCAATGGAAAAAAGACAGTGTCTTCAATAAATGGTGCTGGGAAAATTGGACAACTATACACAGAAGAATGAAACTCGACCATTCTCTAACACCATACACAAAGATAAACTCAAAATGGGGGCGCCTGGGTGGCTCAGTTGGTTAAGCAACTGCCTTTGGCTCAGGTCATGATCCTGGAGTCCCTGGATCGAGTCCCACATCGGGCTCCTTGCTCAGCAGGGAGTCGGCTTCTCCCTCTGACCCTCCCCCCTCTCATGTGCTCTCTCTCATTCTCTCTCTCTCAAATAAATAAATAAAGTCTTTAAAAAAAAAACCTCAAAATGGATGAAAGACCTCAATGTGAGACAGGAATCCATCAAAATCCCAGAGGAGAACATAGTCAGTAACCTCTTTGACATCGGCCACAGCAACTTCTTTCAAGATTCATCTCCAAAGGCTAGTGAAACAAAAGCAAAAACGAACTTTGGGACTTCATCAAGATAAAAAGCTTCTGCACAGCAAAGGAAACAGTCAACACAACAAAGAGGCAACCCACAGAATGGGAGAAGATATTTGCAAATGACACTACAGATAAAGGGCTGGTATCCAAGATCTATAAAGAACTTCTCAAACTCAACACCCAAAAAACAAATAATCAAGTCAAAAAATGGGCAGAAGATGTGAACAGAAACTTCTCCAAAGAAGACATACAAATGGCTAACAGACACATGAAAAAATGTTCATCATCATTAGCCATCAGGGAAATTCAAATCAAGACCACATTGAGATACCACTTTCACCAGGTAGAATGGCAAAAATTGACAAGGCAAGAAACAACAAATGTTGGAGAGGTTGTGGAGAAAGGGGAACCTTCTTATACTGTTGGTGGGAATGCAAGTTGGTACAGCCACTTTGGAAAACAGTGTGGAGGTGCCTCAAAAAATTAAAAACAGAGCTACCCTATGATCCAGCAATTGCACTACTGGGTATTTACCCCAAAGACACAGATGTAGTGAAAAGAAGGGCCATATGTACCCCAAGGTTCATAGCAGCAATGTCTGCAATAGCCAAACTGTGGAAAGAGCTGAGATGACCTTCAACAGATGAATGGATAAAGAAGATGTAGTCCATATATACAATGGAATATTACTCAGCCATCAGAAAGGATGAATACCCAACTTTTATATCAGCATGGATGGGACTGGAGGAGATTATGCTAAGTGAAATAAGTCAAGCAGAGAAAGTCAATTATCATATGGTTTCACTTATTTGTGGAACATAAGGAATAGCATGGAGGACATTAGGAGAAGGAAGGGAAAAATGAAGGGACAGGGCAATCGGAGGGAGAGATGAACCTTGAGAGACTATGGACTCTGAGAAACAAACAAGTGTGTTAGAGGGGAGGGGGGTGGGGGATGGGTTAGCCTGGTGATGGGTATTAAGGAGGGCACGTACTGCATGGGGCACTGGGTGTTATACGAAAACAATGGATCGTGGATCACTACATCAAAAACTAATGATGTATTGTATGGTGACTAACATAATATAATAAAATAAAATTTTGAAAGAGAAAGAAAGAAAGAAAGAAAGAAGGAAAGAAAGAAAGAAAGAAAGAAAGAAAGAAAGAAAGAAAGAAAGAAAGAAGAGAGAGAGAAAGAAAGAAAGAAAGAAAGAAAGAAAGAAAGAAAGAAAGAAAAAAGAAAAAAGAAAGAAAGAAAAAAGAAAGAAAGAAAGAAACTTTAACTGCCAGCCAGAGCAAAATCCAATCTAGAGGAGTTAACAAAATCCAAAGTATCTACAAGTCACCTCAAATGGAATACAATTAAAAATTACAGAAAAAATGTAGCCCATAATCATGGAAAAAAGTCAACGAAAACATACAAATAGATGTCTTAGGTGTAGAAATGAGCAGAAAAGGACTTTAAAAGAATTATAATAAATATGTTAAAGAATTTATAGCAAAAGATGGACAGAATGGGTGAACAAATGAATCTCAGTAGAAACATGGAAATTACAGAAAAAGAACATAGTGGTATATTAGAACTAAACATGCTTTCTCTTGGGGAACTTTGGTTATCTGTCATGATGAAGTAACAAGTATCAGATTTAACCCCCACTTTAAAGAAGTAAGACACCAGACAAAATATGTGAATTAATGTTTTTCAGACTTTCAAGAATAGATATCACAAGACAGTGAGCACTGAAGGAAGAGAAGCAAATGAGATGAGACCATTTTCCTAGAGGACTGGCTATAGCATTTCCAGGCCATTGCCCAGGGAAAGGAACCATAAACAGATCCTGATGGTCTCCATGAACTGAGGAGACATTATTGAGAATTCAAGAGGGGAGAGACAATCAAACTATGCAGGGAAGAGTATTAGAGAGAGGGATACTACAGAGAAAGAACTTGGGAAAGCTAGAGAGTATTCCCTATGAGTCCTTGGCTGAGTACTTACCACACAAGGGTGAGGAAAGAGTCACAGGAAAAGAACTGGAGAAAAAATTCCTAGGAGTAACACAAGATGAGGTACAACACATGTCCTCAACAGACACTGGCAAACCTCATGATACATGGACCTGAGGAATGCTCAGCAGAGCATTGCTTCATTAGTAGGACAAGACTATAGACTACTCCAATCCAAGCTAACAAAGCTTAAAAGAAAGCCTTGAAAGGATCAATCTGTCCCAAAGTACCTTATCTATATTTCAGAATAAAACTTGTGTATAAAATACAAAATATCCAGTATCCAAAAAGTTAAAATTCAAAATGTGTGGCAGCCAATCAGAAATTATCAGGCATGCAAGTAAGCAGGAAAACATGATTCATAATGAGCAGATAAATTAACCAGTAGGAATGACAGTAATAATAGTATTAAAAGTCAAGGATATTTTTAAATAACTTAAACTATATTTGATGTGTCAAGAAAGTAAAGAAAGTATGCAAGAAAGTAGAGGACGCATGACTGAGTATGTTAAGAAGAGTCACGAAAGATATTTAAAAAAAAAATTGAACTTGAAGAGATGATATCTACAGTATGTGATTAAAAATATACTGGATGTGGGGTGCCTGGGTGACTCAGTCAGTTGAGCATGGGACCCTTGATTTCAGCCCAGGTCATGATCTTGGGGTCCTGGGATCAAGACCCATGTGGGCTCCACACTCAGTGGAGAGTCTACTTTGTATTCTCTCTCTCCTTCTCTCTCTGCCCCTCCCCCTGCTTGCATAGTCTTTCTCTCTTTCTAAAATAAATTTTCTAAAAATATACTGGATGTGATTAAAAACATATTAAATACTGTATAAGAAAAGAGTGGAGGATGGGAAAGCATAGCAATTGAATAAAAATTGAAACATGGAGAGGGAAAAAGGCCAGAAACAAATGAATAAAACTTGGTTTAGAGTTTTGCTACATCAGTGAGATTTGCTACAACTTTAATGGGTCTGACATATATGTAACTGGAATCCCAAAATGGGGAGATGAGAACAACAACAACAACAAAAGTTGAAGGCATAATGGCCAAATCTCTCCAAACTCAACAAAAACTATAAACTCACAAATTCGAGAAGTGCAGTGAACCCCAAACGTGAGAAAATGACACCAAAGTAAATCACAGTCACATTGCTTAAAACTCATGACAATGAAAAAAATATGAAAATCCACCAGACATATAGCATAAAAGGGAATAAAAATAAAAATAACAGTAGACTCCTCCTAAGAATAACTGCAAGCTAGAAGACATTGGAACAATCTTCATCAACAATAACAACAAAAACTCTAGAATTCTATATCCAGAAAAAATATATTTAAAAAAGTTATACATATATATTTGATAGCTTCTTTCGTTTTGGTTAAACATTTTTAATTTCTGTAAGCATTCCGCAGAAAGAATAGTTTTGAAAAGAGACTGCTTTTTAACTTCATAGCATTTTCATCCATTTATTTTAGGTTATATGCATTGCTTTTATAGTAAAAACAACTGGCCATTCTTCTTTCTTTTCATGAAGTATTTTAAATTAAATTACAGACATTATGGCATTTCACTACTAAATACTTTAAAATGCATCTCTTAAAAACAATATCATTATCATAATTAACAAAACTAATAACAATGCCTTCATATTATGTAACAGACCATATTCATATTTTCTCAATGGTTTCAAAAAATGTGTCTTATAATTTGTTTGTTTGTTTTTTTAAGCCAGCATTCAAATAAAAACCAGGTGTTGTTAAACAAAACAAAACAAAACAAAAAAACCCTAAACATTTAAAAAGCCATAATTTCAATGAGTTTAGAATGGACTAAAATCCAGTCTTATGAGACCAATGGTATGGATGAGATTATACTAAATATCAAAAGGAATCCTGCATCATTTCAAGTCAAAACAGGTTCCAGGGAGTATCGCTAAAGACAGAAAAATTCAGATTTCACTAATCCAGCACGAGAAACTCCTGTCTGTTGCAAGAAGTGGAAGAAAAAATAGAATTCCTGCAGCATAGCTGAAATGCCGCTGTGTAGAGCTGCTGGCATAGGCAGAAGTTATGCTCTACTCCTGCACTGTGACTGAGACTTTTGTAAGATTCAACAATGTACAAATCACTACAGAAATGGATTTGACCTCCTTTGCCAGATTTGCCAACAACAACACAATGGGTTCTAAACCAAGTATTTTCAATTACCATTCAAAAAAATGTTTAATTGAAATTCAAAGGGAAAGAAGAAAATCCTCCACTTTTTCTCCTATACGTGAAGTAAATACTAAAGGGAAAAAAAATGATAAGACAGAAAATCACAGTAAAGAAGGCTTTCCCATTCTTAAGTGCTGGTTTGCAACTTTGGGAGCTTCCCAGGTGAAATCTGGGAAATACCCAGAGGGCAGGGAGATACTGAAGAAAGAGCAGGCCACTCTGGATTGGTAGGTGGCAAGTTTAATAGGCAAGGAAATTGACATATGATGCCTGTCTTGGGAAGCCACAAGATGAGTAGATCTCTGTACCCATCAGCCAAATCGTAAAAGTTTATATAGCGGTCTCAACTGGTTCAGTCACATAAAATCTAGAGGTTCTCAACACCACATCGCTATCTTAAGGTTGTATTCTTGGGGCAGCTTCTGGGAGTGGGGTAAATTCCAAGGACACATTCCAAGACCAGGGGAGCAGGGAGTGAGAAGCTTCCATTACCTCCATCTGGCTCAAAGGTCCAACTGTGGTTATGTCCTTTCAATGACCTCCCCCAATATTAGGGTAAAAACCAGGGATGATCTAAAGCAAAACTGCATTACTTGACTTAGTAAAAATACTGTTTTTCCCACTTGCCCGTAGTTCCGTAAGAGTAGAAAACACATCTGCCTTTATTGCCCTAGCCTCATCACCTAAGCACAATGCCTGTACACAGTGAGAATACAATTCTGAATAAAAAAAAATTGGGGCTTAATATTTTAACACAAGTAGGCAAATATAGTTTTCTACATAATAATATAGTTTGGTGCTATGGACTGACAACTAACATATGCTAATAGAAAGAGAATTCTCAAGTAAATATTTCTTATAGAAAGGGAAATGGCACTACTTAACAAGAAATGTGTATGTGCGGCAAATCTAAAAATAAAAACCTGGTGTTTGGAAGAGAGTGTTAGGATGATTCCTTAAAGAGAAGCAAGAAAGAAACTATACTTTCCTCATCTATACTACGAAAGGAGCAAAGAGGAAAGAATTTGTATTTGTAAAGAAGAAAACACTTCTAGAAGAATCATTTAACTGAAAGCAGAATAAAGAATAGAAAAAGCTTTGTTGTATCTCTGACAATATCTATATTCATAAGAACAAGTTATACCAATTCTACACAAACTCTGCCAGAAAACAGAAGAGGAAGGAACACTTCCCAACTCATCTTGTGAGTCCCCAACTCCCCAGGCTTATACTAATATGAAAAATGGACAAAGATATTACAAGAAAAGAAGTTTACAGATCAATATACTTCATAAACATAGAGTCAAAAATACTTAGGACGCCTGGGTGGCTCAGTCGTTAAGCGTCTGCCTTCAGCTCAGGTCATGATCCCAGGATCCTGGGATCGAGTCCCACATCGGGCTCCCTGCTCGGCGGGAAGCCTGCTTCTCCCTCCCCCACTCCCCCTGCTTATGTTCCCTCTCTCGCTGTGTCTCTCTCTGTCAAATAAATAAATAAAATCTTTAAAAAAATATACTTAAATTATTAGCAGATTGAATCCATAGAATCCACCATGATCAAATGTGCTTTATTCCAGGAATGTAAGTTTGGTTCAGCATCTGAAAATCAATTTAATTCACCACAGTAACAGACCAAAGGAGGAAAATCATATGACCATTTCAATAGATGCAGAAAAAAACGTGATGAATTTCAGCATTCACTAATGATATGGAAGAGATCTCAGTTACCTAAGAATTAAAGGGACTTTCTTAACCTGATGAATAGCATCTACCGGAAAAGAACAACAGCAACAACAATAACCACAACAAACAAACAAAAAGAAAACAAAAACTGAACAGATAACATCACATTGAATCATGAAATAAAGAATGTTTCTTCGGAAGACCAGGAACAAGTCAAGGAATTCTTTTCATCTCTTCTATCCAGCATTTTAAAATTGAGCACACAATTCATTCAGTTTACCAAAGAGAATGTCTGGATGACAAATATACACATGAAAAGATGCTTGACATCATTAGTCATTAGGAGAATGCAAATTAAACACCTGATGAAATACCACTACACATATATTTCAATGACTAACATAGAAATAAATCTGATTATATCATGGCCTGGTGAGGATGCAGAGCAGCTAGAACTCTCACACATTAATTGTGGAAATGTAAAGTGTACTCACTTTTGAAAACACTTCAGTAATTTCCTATACGGTAGGAAACCCATCCTTACATGCAACCATATAGTCCCTACCCTCTGGTATTTAAGGGAAAAAAATACGTCCATACAAAAATGATTGTCAACATTTATAGTAGCTTTATTATAATCACCCCGAACTGGAATTATTCCAAATGCTATCGTCTGGTAACAGATTAGTAACTATGGTCCTTACATAAAATGGAATACTGCTCAGCTGTAAAAAGGACTCAATTACCGCTACATGCGATAACTTGGATGAATCTCAAATATATTATACTGAGAGAAAACAGACACAAAAGGCTGCATACTGTACGATTCCATTTATATGGCATTCTGGAAAAAGCAGAATCATAGGGACAGGAAACAGACCAGTTTGCCAGGAGCTAGGGGAAGGGGGAAGATACTGATTAAAAAGGATCAAGAGGGTACTTCAGGGGGTGAAGGTGATGGATATGTCCTATATCTGAATTGTGGTGTTGGGTACGGAAGTGTATGCATTTGCCAAAACTCAAAGAACTGTATGCCTAAAAAAGGTGAAGTGTACTGTATGGAAATTATACTAGTTATCTATTGTTCCCTAGCAAAGTATCCCCAAACTTAGTAGCTTACAACAATAAACACTTATTATTGCATGATTTCTGTGGGTCAGAAATCCAGGCTCACTTTTGCTGGGCACGTGTGGCTCAGTCTCTCACAAGGCTTTAGTCAAGTGGTGGGTTGGGGTTACAGTCATCTCTAGGTCCAATGGAGGTAGAATCCACTTCCAAGCCCTCTAAGGTGGGTGTTGGCAGAACTCAATTCCTCACTGCCTGTTGACCAGGGGTCCTTCTCAGCTCCTTGCCAAGTGGGTCTCTCCATAGGGTAGCTCATAGCATAACAGTTGGCTTCCCACAAAATGAACAGGCAAGCGATCAAAAGAGGGCAGTCTAAGGCAGAAGGCAATGAGTTTTTGAGTTTTTTAACCTAACCTTGGAAATGACAGCCCACCACTTTTGCTTTCTTCTGTTCATTAGAAGTGAGTCACCATATCCAGCCTGTACAAACGGGGAGGAAGTTACGCAAAGATGAGCATACCAAGGGATAGATCGTTGGGGGCTGTTTTCCAGCCTGCCCACTGCACAAATGATACCCCAGTAAGCTTGACTTCTAAAAACAAGGAGGACTAGAAATAGAACTAACAGAAAAGTATACAGTTAAGGGCAGCTAAGGCAAGGAGATAAAAGTAAACCAGAACGTGTGAACAACATAAGCCTAAAATGCACTCTTACAAATTAAGAGTGATATCTCTATCAGGAAAATCAGCTAAGAATGCAGTGGGGAGAATGCAAAGAAACAGGATTTTGTTGATTAGACACAAATTGGAGTTTAAGAGCAAGACTTGAACTAAGGAATGAAGACAGTGGTCTCAGGACTCAACCCCCAAAACCTAGTTACAAAGTTGTTGGTTAACGAATGCTAAATTGCCAAGCCCCAAATATAGGATTTTTAAAGTTTACTATGGGGTCTCAGTTCCCTCAGGTTTGGCATGCAGTGGGGAAAGGAGACAGGCAGATCATTACAGAGACCTGATTTGACAGCAATGCATGGGAAGAAACCCTGAAAGGCTTTAGATAACCACAAGTTCAATATGGGCCAATAGTGAAATTAATTTGCTTGAAAGGCCCATTCAATATTAGACTGCTTTCAAAAGCTCCCATGTCCGATCAGGGACATTCCTGTCTACCTTCACGGTAAGATCATACAAGAATTAAATGATGTGGCATACGTTTTCTCCATCAGTGAGATCAATCTTTAATATTTAAATGATATTACACAAATTTTAACAGGGAATTGACATCCAAAATGTAAGATGGGTAAAGAGATTTTAACAGACCATGTAGCTAGCATGCACACCGGGCATAAAAATATAAAAATGTATTTTTATCTATTAATATATTGTATTCATTACACTTGATATATGTGTTATAATAACATAAATTTTACTTACATAAAAATATAAAAATGTCAAATATTCTGCCCTATTGCAAAAACAAAAACAAAAAAAACACCCAGTTCTTCCCTAGGGTCATGGATAATCTTCAGGGAGAAATAAGAATTCTGGTTCATGTCATTTTGCAGATTGGGAAATGCTAAAGACTTCAGTGGAAAGCAATTATAGTAGCAAAGCTGTTCTGCTGAGCCCACTCCTTTAAAGGCTGGAATGTGCATGTAAAGTTGAAGGGGAAGCTTGTGATTTATTCCTCACATATATATGTAGGTAATTGGCAAGAGTAACTGTTTTTTTATCAGGTTTCCCTTTGTGTGAGAGTGTTTAAATATGCCATTAATTTGGATGCCTTCTAACGGGTTAACAGAGAATTTAATTTTCACGTATAGCTTCCATGAGAAATAGGCCCATTTGGCTCTGGAACGTTTTTGAGTCACTCTTTTTTTTTTTTTTTTTTTAAGATTTTATTGATTTATTTGACAGAGAGAAACACAGCGAGAGAGGGAACACAAGCAGGGGGAGTGGGAGAGGGAGAAGCAGGCTCCCCGCTGAGCAGAGAGCCCAATGTGGGGCTCGATCCCAGGACCCTGGGATCATGACCTGAGCTGAAGGCAGACGCTTAACAACTGAGCCACCCAGGTGCCCCGAGTCACTCTTACTACCTTTTTTACGAATATGAAATCTGAAGGATTAGGGACCACATGTGTCTTATTTACCACTTTTAGTAGAAAGCCTGCTACATGGTAGGTATTCAATGTTTACTTCAAAACTGGGTGATAGCCTACTTACTTTTTCTATTCTCTGTGACGATATGAATTCTTGTTCATATATATGATTTTGTCTCAAGGGTTACAATGTTGGATTCCCCCTACCAAAAGTCCCAGAAAGCAAGTAATTTTCTCACATAATCATCCACAAAATGGGTAATTATCTACAAAGTCAACCCTACCTCCTCAAACAATCTGGAGACGCCTAGAGGAGTAGGAGAAACAATTATAGTGATTTTTCTGAAGACACAAAAGCTCCATTAAAAAAATGCTGAGCAAATATGCATGGAGTCAGTTACCATAAAGCAGAGCTTACTCTCAGAAAAATTAAAGATGAAATTCAATCAGATTATAACCTAGAGCCAAGAAACTATAGCTTGAAGAAAATTGAGAGAATTGACTAAGTGTTTTAGTTCAGAACATTAACAATAACAGAATTTAAAACCTTTGGTAACTATGAAAGCTATGTAAAACTATTCATAACATATCAATTAAAAGAGGAAGCATTTATTTTCAGCCAGAGTTAATTCGTATGACCACATCCGTGTGCACTATACAAGACCACATACAACCTATACCCAAACGTGACTGCTGACTCACTAGTTACCAAGTATAGAGCGAGCTGCACACAGCATTTCATTTATTCTCCTCAACAGTCCCCTGAGCAAGACGTTACAATCTCCATTTTATGTACAGGGCAACTGAGGCATGCAGAGGTGAGAGGGAATCCCCAAGATCATTCTGCTGACAAACAGCAGAACAAAGATTAAAACCACATCTGTTTCACTTCTAGGCCCAATTCTCTTTTTATTTAGCATCTCTATCTTAAATACCACTATCTAATTAATTCAATTATTTATATCAGTATTTATTTGGAAAGTGGAATTTCTTGGTCTGATTTCATTTCTACAAAATTATACTAAAGACATGTTATAAATGTAACCAAATATTTAGGTCAAATGATGCTCACCATCATATTGCTTCAAATGTAAAACAATAATAACCAACAGAAATATAAGCTCCCTAAAACTCTAAAACAGGCAAGCAGTTAAAATATTGTAAAATAAAAGAATACTGTCAAATATTAAGGACAGGGAAAGTGCTCACCAAGTATACAGTCTTAAGTGATTCCAAGCACTAAGAAGTTCACAAAGTAGTACTACAGTAAACATAACTTTAATGTGTTTTTCCTTATGCACTGCATTTATGAAATTCTATTCAACATCTTAATTTTTTTAAATGTTGCAGTCTGATTCTAAAGTTTACCTGGTTCCAATTCTATTAGAAAATATGTACTTCTTCTTTCCCAAAAGATGATTCCTATAACAGAAGAAATATAAATATTAAAACAATTCATAGTTTCAGTGTAAAGCTAAGAAGGGGTCATCCACTGAGCAACACTGAGGAATAATCTGAAAATATAAAGGAGACTGCACTGGATTAATGACAGAAACTAGAGCAAAACAAAAACAAAAACAAAAAGCATGCAATTCCATCAGGCATAATAGGATAGCTTCTGAATTAAATGGAATTGCCTGTTAGGAGCTTGGACCCATGGTCTAGATTCATCACTGCTGGAGGGAATGAGTAAGCCAAGGAGTAGTAAGCAGGTTGTTCATTCAAGACAAGTATTCCATGTGCCTGGCTATGATGTTTCTTCTCAGTGAACACTGTGGAATTAACTCTTGAAATAATGTAAACATGTTATTTGATAGAGCTTAAGAACAGACTTTGCGGCCAGAGAGAGAATTAAGGGAGGTCCTCGGGTCACTCCAGGTTGGAGTATTTACACCATGGAAGCAGGAAAAGCTGCAAAGTTTGTGCTTTTTCCTTCCAGAGGGTCAGTTGTTAAACATTTACCAGAACACCATATATTGCTACAAGGGAGGCTGGAGAATGTTCTTTTTATTTTCTTCTTCTTTTCTTTCCTTCCTTCCTTCCCTCCCTCCCTGCTTCCTTCCTTTCTTCCCTCCTTCCTTCTTCCTTCTTTTCTCTTTTTTAGCTGAACGCATTACCAGTCCATATTCTGTTGGCAAAGAGGAGAAGGATGAAATGGTAGAACTAGCAGCAACTAATGCATGGAAAGATGTTAATTTTAGTTTTCAGAAATTAAAAACCTGATTACTAAAATAATTTCAAATCCCTACATAAAGAATGAGTTGAAGGAAAACTCATATTTAAGATGGAATTTGTAATCTGGAAGATATACTTATTTTTTTCCAAAGTATAGGACAGAATAAAAAATAATGTAAAACTATAAAGAAGCTTTCTTTTTATTTTTTATTAACATATAATGTATTATTTGTTTCAGGGGTATAGGTCTGTGATTCATCAGTCTTACACAATTCACAGCACTCACCATAACACATACCCTCCCCAATGTCCATCCCCCAGACATCCCATCCCTCCCACCCCCTTCACTCCAGCAACCTTCAGTTTGTTTCTTGAGATTAAGAGTCTCTTACGGTTTGTCTCCCTCTCTCGTTTCATCCTCTTTCATTTTTCCCTCCCTTCCCTTATGATCCTCTGTCTTGTTTCTCAAATTCCACGTATCAGTGAGATCATATGATAGTTGTCTTTCTCTGATTGACTTATTTCGCTTAGCATAATACCCTGTAATTCTATCCACATCATTGCAAATGGCAAAATTTCATTTTTTTGATGACTGAGTAGTATCCCATTGTGTATATATACCACATCTTCTTTTTCCATTCATCTGTCAATGGACATCTAGGCTCTTTCCATAGTTTGGCTATTATGGACATTACTGTTATAAACATTGGAGTGCATGTACCCCTTCAGATCACTACATTTATATCTCTGGGGTAAATACCCAATAGTGCAATTGCTGGGGATACGGTAACTCTATTTTCAGCTTTTTGAGGAACCTCCAAACTGTTTTCCAGAGTGGCTGCACAAGCTTGCATTCCCACCAACAGTGTAAGAGGGTTCCCCTTTCTCCGCATCCTTGACAACATCTGTCATTTCCTCACTTGCTAATTTTAGCCATTCTGACTGGTGTGAGGTGGTACCTCTTTGTGGTTTTGATTTGTATTTCCCTGATGCGGAGTGATGTTGAGCACTTTTTCATGTGTCAGTTGGCCATTTGGATGTCTTCTTTGGAAAAATGTCTGTTCATGTCTTCTGCCCATTTCTTTCTTTTTTTTTTTTTTTTAATCAAACACTTTAATCCTTGAAAAAGAGGCTTCTCTCTGGAAATTCAACCATAATCAACCACAAGTATAAAAAGGAAAAGAAAATATTATTATGAATTAGTGGGTTTCTAATGTCAAATTTAAGTTTTTACATCCATTATAAAATTTTTATTTTTGTTTTTGCTTATTTTTAGCCTATTAAAGACTGGAAAGTGTTTGTACATGACTTTTAAAAACCTCTTCAACACATATTTTTAAGCTTCTTCTATAGGTCAGGTTAATTTCTACAAGACTGTGAGATCCCTGATACCAGTTTATATTCTAATGGAGGAGGCTAGCCAATAACCAGAGAGAGGCAATCAGTTAAAGTAGGAAGTACTTTACATTTGATCAAAGAAGGCTGCCCACTTCTTGATTGGATTATTTGTTCTTTTGGTGTTGAGTTTGATAAGTTCTTTATAGATTTTGGATACTAGCCCTTTATCTGACATGTCATTTGCAAATATCTTCTCCCATTCTGTCGGTTGTCTTTTGGTTTTGTTGGCTGTTTCCTTTGCTGTGCAAAAGCTTTTTATCTTGATGAAGTCCTAATAGTTCATTTTTGCCTTTGTTTCCATTGCCTTTGGCGATGTATCTAGGAAGAAGTTGCTGCGGCTGAGGTCGAAGAGGTTGCTGCCTGTGTTCTCCTTTAGGATTTTGATGGATTCCTGTCTCACATTGAGGTCTTTCATCCATTTTGAGTCTATTTTTGTGTGTGGTGTAAGAGAATGGTCCCGTTTCACTCTTCTGCATGTGGCTGTCCAATTTTCCCAACACCATTTGTTGAAAAGACTATCTTTTTGCCATTGGACATTCTTTCCTGCTTGTCGAAGATTAGTTGACCACAGAGTTGAGGGTCCATATCTGGGCTCTCTATTCTGTTCCATTGATCTATGTGTCTGTTTTTGTGCCAGTACCATGCTGTCTTGATGATGACAGATTTGTAATAGAGCTTGAAGTCTGGAATTGTGATGCCACCAGCTTTGCTTTTCTTTTTCAACATTCCTCTGGCTATTCGGGGTCTTTTGTGGTTCCATACAAATTTTAGGATTATTTGTTCCATTTCTTTGAAAAAAGTTGATGGTATTTTGATAGGGATTGCATTGAATGTGTAGATTGCTCTAAGAAGCATACATCTTTTCACAATATTTGTTCTTCCAATCCATGAGCATGGAAATGTTTTTCCATTTCTTTGTGTCTTCCTCAATTTCTTTCATGAGTATTCTATAGTTTTCTGAGTACAGATTCTTTGCCTCTTTGGTTAGATTTATTCCTAGGTATCTTATGGTTTTGGGTGCAATTGTAAATGGGATCGACTCCTTAATTTCTCTTTCTTCTGCCATGTTATTGCTATATAGAAATGCCATTGATTTCTGTGCATTGATTTTATATCCTGCCACTTTTCTGAATTCCTGTATGAGTTCTAGCAGTTTTGGGGTGGAGTCTTTTGGGTTTTCCACATAAAATATCATATCATCGACAAAGAGTGAGAGTTTGACTTCTTCTTTGCCAATTCAGATGCCTTTTATTTCTTTTTGTTGTCTGATTGCTGAGGCTAGGACTTCTAGTACTCTGTTAAATAGCAGAGGTGATAGTGGACATCCCTGTCGTGTTCCTGACCTTAGGGGAAAAGCTCTCTGTTTTTCCCCAATGAGAATGGTATTTGCTGTGGGTTTTTCATAGATGGCTTTTTTGATACTAAGGTATCTATCCCTACCCTGTGAAGAGTTTTAATCAAGAAAGGATGCTGTTCTTTGTCAAATGCTTTTTCTGCATCTATTGAGAGGATCATATGGTTCTTGTTCTTTATTAATGTATTGTATCACACTGATTGATTTGCAGATGTTGAACCAAACTTGCAGCCCAGGAATAAATCCCACTTCGTCATGGTGAATAATCCTTTTAATATACTGTTAGATCCCATGGCTAGTATTTTGGTGAGAATTTTTGCATCTGTGTTCATCAGAGATATTGGTTTGTAATTCTTTTTTGGTGGGGTCTTTGGTTTTGGGATCAAGGTAATGCTGGCCTCATAAAATGAGTTTGGGAGTTTTCCTTCCATTTCTATTGTTTGGAACAGTTTCAGAAGAATGCGTATTAGTTCTTCTTTAAATGTTTGGTAGAATTCCCCTGGGAAGCCCTCTGGCCCTGGGCTCTTGTTTGTTGGGAGATTTTTGATGACTGCTTCAATTTCCTTACTGGTTATGGGTCTGTTCAGGTTTTGTATTTCTTCCTGGTTCAGTTTTGGTAGTTTATACTCCTCTAGGAATGCATCTGCATCCATTTCTTCCAGATTGTCTACTTTGCTGGTATATAGTTGCTCATAATATATTCTTATAATTCTTTGTATTACTTTGGTGTTGGTTGTGATCTCTCCTCTTTCATTCATGATTTTATTTATTTGGGTCCTTTCTCTTTTCTTTTTGATAAGTCTGGCCAGGGCTTTATCAATCTTATTAATTCTTTCAAAGAACCAGCTCCTAGTTTCATTGATCTGTTCTACTGTTCTTTTGGTTTTTATTTCATTGGTTTCTACTCTGATCTTTATTATTTCTCTTCTCCTGCTGAGTTTAGGCTTTATTTGCTGTTCTTTCTCCAGCTCCTTTAGGTGTAGGGTTAGGTTGTGTATTTGAGACCTTTCTTGTTTCTTGAGAAAGGCTTGTATTGCTATATACTTTCCCCTTAGGACCGCCTTTGCTGCATCCCAAAGATTTTGAACAGTTGTGTTTTCATTTTCATTAGTTTCCATGATTTTTTTTTTAATTCTTCTTTAATTTCCTGGTGGACCCATTCATTCTTTAGTAGGATGCTCTTTAGCCTCCATGTGTTTGAGTTCTTTCCAACTTTCCTCTTGTGATTAAGTTCTAGGTTCAAAGCATCGTGGTCCAAAAATATGCAGGGAATGATCCCAATCTTTTGGTACTGGTTGAGACCTGATTTGTGACCCAGGATGTGATCTATTCTGGAGAATGTTCCATGTACACTAGAGAAGAATATGTATTTTGTTGCTTTGGGATGGAATGTTCTGAATATATCTGTGGAGTCCATCTGGTCCAGTGTGTGTCATTTAAAGCCTTTATTTCCTTGTTGATCTTTTGCTTAGATGATCTGTCCATTTCAATGAGGGGGTTGTTAAAGTGCCCTACTATTATTTTATTATTGTCAATGTGTTTCTTTGGTTTTGTTATTAATTGGCTTATATAATTGGTTGCTCCCATGTTAGGTGCATAGATACTTAAAATTGTTAGATCTTCTTGTTGGATAGACCCTTTAAGTAGGATACAGTGTCCTTCCTCATCTCTTATTATAGTGTTTGGCTTAAAATCTAATTTGTCTGATATAAGGACTGCCACCCCAGCTTTCTTTTGATGTCCATTAGCATGGTAAATGGTTTTCCACCCCCTCACTTTCAATCTGGAGGTGTCTTTGGGTCTAAAAGGAGTCTCTTGCAGAGAGCATATTGATGAGTCTTGTTTTTTTTTCATCCAATCTGATACCCTGTGTCTTTGGATTGGGGCATTTAGCCCCAATTTACATTCAGGGTAACTATTGAAAGATATGAATTTAGTGCCATTGTATTGCCTGTAAGGTGACTATTACTGTATATTGTCTCTGTCCCTTTCTGGTCTATGTTACTTTTAGGCTCTCTCTTTGCTTAAAGGACCTTAATATTTCTTGTAGGGCTAGTTTGGTGTTCACAAACTCTTTCAGTTTTTGTTTGTCCTGGAAGCTTTTTATTTCTCCTTCTATTTTCACTGACAGCCTAGTTGGATATAGTATTCTCGGCTGCATATTTTTCTCATTTAGTGCCCTGAATATATCATGACAGTCCTTTCTGGCCTGCCAGGTCTCTGTGGATAGGTCTGCTGCCAATCTAATATTTCTAACATTGTCGGGTACAGACCTTTTGTCCCGAGCTGCTTTCAGGATTTTCTGCTTGTCTCTGAGACTCGTAAGTTTTACTATTAGATGTCGTGGTGTTGACCTATTGATTTTGAGGGGGGTTTTCTGTGCCTCTTGGATTTTGATGCTTGTTTCCTTCCCCAAATTAAGGAAGTTCTCAGCTATAATTTGCTCCAATATACCTTCTGCCCCCCTCTTTCTTCTTCTTCTGGGATCCTAATTATTCTAATGTTGTTTCCTCTTATGGTCTCACTTATCTCTCCAATTCTCCCCTCATGATCCAGTAGTTATTTATCTCTCTTATTCTCCATCATTTGGTCTTCTATATCACTAATTCTCTCTTCTGCCTCATTTATCCTAGCAGTTAGAGCCTCCATTTTTGATTGCACCTCATTAATAACCTTTTTTATTTTGACTTGGTTAGATTTTAGTTCTTTTATTTCTCCAGAAAGGGATTCTCTGGTATCTTCTATGCTTTTTTCAAGCCCAGCTAGTACCTTTATAATAATCATTCTGAACTCCAGTTCTGACATCTTACTAATGTCCATATTGATTAGGTTCCTGGCAGTCGGTACTGCCTCTTGTTCTTTTTTTTTTGCGGTGAGTTTTTCCATTTTGTCATTTTGTCCAAAGAAGAACAGATGAATGAGAGAACAAAATGCTAAAAGGGTAACAACAGCCCCAGAAAAATATACACTAAACAAATCAGAAGAGACTCAAAAACCAGGGGGTGGGAGGAAAAGAAAGTAAAAAAAAAAAAAGAAAAAAGAAAAAAGAATATGATCAGGCTTGTGAATAAAACAGAGCCACACACTAGATTTTGGGTGTATTTTGGTCTGTCAGAAGAAACTGCCTCCCAAACTTTTAAAGAGAGAAAAACTTATATAAATATACAAAAATAAAAGTAAATACGATGAAGGGATGGAATATGATTGTAAAGATGAAAATTTAAAAAGAGTTTTAAAACGGAATTGATAAGAAGTTGATTGAAAAAAGAAAGAAAAAAATTAAAAAAAAAAAAAAGAAGAGAATGTGATCAGGCAGGAGACTAGAACAAAGCCATATACTAGATTTAGGGTATTTTTGGTCTGTTAGAAGAAGCTGTATCCCAAAATTTTAAAGAAAGAAAAAAAGAAAATATATATATATATATACACGCAAAAAAATAAGGTTAAATACAAAGAAGGGACAGACTATGACTGTAAAAATGAAAATTAAAAAAGATTTAGAAAGGAATTAGTAAAATAAGATATTGGTTGAAAAAGAAGAAAAACTTTAAAAAATAGAAAAAAAAATAAAGAAAATTAAAAAAAAATAACTTTGAAAGACTAAAGAATCATGGGAAAAAAGCCATGAATTCTATGCGCATTATTGCCCTAGCGCTGGAGTTCTGCCGTTCTCATTGATCCGTAAACTTGGTCTTGGCTGGCTGTTCTTGCTGATCTTCTGGGGGAGGGGCCTGTTGCCGTGGTTCCCAAATGTCTTTGCCAGAGGCGAAATTGCCCCACCCTTGGCGGGTCCAGGCTAAGTAATCTGCTCGGGTTTGCTCTCGGGAGCTTTTGTTCCCTCAAGCTTTCCGTTCAGCTTTGGAGGATGAGAGTGAAAATGGAAGCCTCCCAATCTCCGCCCCGGAGGAGCCGAGGACTCGGGGCCCCATTCCTCAGTGCGCTCCCAGAGAAAAGCCATCAGTCACTCCCATCTCCCCGGTCTCTGGCCGCACTCTGTGCTCACGCAGCCTGTGACCGAGCGTTTCTATCTCTGGCACACGACCCTGTGTGGAGTCTCCAAACCCAGCAGATCCCTGCGGTGCGTACCCGCACTGCTCCTCCCGGGGGAGGAAGGGGAGTCTCCCCGGATCTGCCACTTGTTGGGTCCCTGCTGGAGGAGCAGTGGCCCGACTGTGTCGCAGATCAGGGTTTATGGCAAGCCCAAGCTGAGAGCCCACGCCTCGGCTCCGTCTCTGCAGCTGGTTTCTCCGCTCCGATACCTGGGAGCTCTGCTGCACTCAGGTACCCCTGGTCTTTCTGTGACCCTGAGGGTCCTGAGACCACACTGTCTCAGAGGGTTCCACCCCCCGCTTAGCCACCAGAGTGACGTCCCTCAGCGGAGCAGGCTTTTAGAAGTTCCAATTTTGTGCTCCGTGGCTCTATCACTTGCCAGAAGCGGCCGACGGAGGCCCCTCCCCCGCCGTCTATCCTCCCGAATATCACCTCGGATTCACTTCTCCGCACGTCCTACATTCCAGAATGTGGTCGCCTTTCTGTTCAGAGAGTTGTTGCTATTCTTTTCTTCGATCTCCTGTTGAGTTCGTGGGTATTCAGAATGGTTTGATCCTTATCTAGCTGAATTCCTGGGACCAGATGAAATCCAGATCTCCTACACCTCTGCCATCTTGCTCCACCCCCTTCTTTTTATTTTTTTTAAATAAAGAAGCTTTAAAAGACATGGAGGGAAGATTGGAAGGATACAATATGTATCTAATAGAAATTTCACAAGCAGTTCAAGTATCCTACAAATGGAGAATAGAAATAATGGAAGAGAAAACATAAAATTCTTAATATAGAAGGGTGCCTGGGTGGCTCAGTTGGTTAAGCGACTGCCTTAGGCTCAGGTCATGATCCTGGAGTCCCTGGATCGAGTCCCGCATCGGGCTCCCTGCTCGGCGGGGAGTCTGCTTCTCCCTCTGGCCCTCCCCCCTCTCATGTGCTCTCTCTCATTCTCTCTCTCTCAAATAAATAAATAAAATCTTTAAAAAAAAAATTCTTAATATAGAAAATGTTTCCTTAGAGACAAGTCTAGGATAGGTCTTCATGTAATCTGGGACATCAAAGAAAAAAAATTTTTAATTATATTTGGGATAAAAAATAAGTTACTTACCTTAGATTGAAAAGCAGATGGTAAATACTGAACATTTGTTAAGAGTGGAAAATGGACATGCTTTTAACTATGGATGGAAGTGCAAACTGGGGGCAATTCGACAGTTTCTACAAAACTGTTAAATGTGCATATCCCTTAGAGTGATCAATTGATTATCCTGGTATCTAGCCTCCATAAATACTGGCACCAATGTGCAAGGACATATGCTGAACCATGTATGGTAGCGAAAACTAGAGTCAACCTAGAGGTTTACCACTTAAGAATAGTTAAATGCATTTTCATATTTTCAAATTATGGGAAACCATATAGGCAATTAAAAGAATACATTATATGTCAGTATACTGGTATGGAAGGATTCTGCTACCTATACTGTTAAGTGAGGAGCACACTGCAGAACAATGGATAGAATTTGTGTATCAGAGCAAGTACAAAGGATACAAAGAAGGGGCGCCTGGGTGGCTCAGTCGTTAAGTGTCTGCCTTCGGCTCAGGTCATGATCCCAGGGTCTTGGGATCAAGCCCTGCATTGGGCTCTCTGCTCGGCCGGGAGCCTGCTTCTCCCTCTCCCACTCCCCCTGCTTGTGTTCCTGCTCTTGCTGTGTCTCTCTTTGTCAAAAAAATAAAATCTTTAAAAAAAAAAAAAAGGATACAAAGAAATTGTTAATAACAATTAATCTTAGAATTAGTGAAAGATGAGAACTTCCCCTCCTTATTTTATACTTTTTTTTTGTATTTCATTTTCTCACAAGGAGCAAGCCCTTCTAATTTTTTGAAAGATATACTAGAATACATTCATGAGCAAAGACCAGGTTTCCAAACATAAGAACAGTCCAAACATGCAGGGAAAAATATATATAAGGAAGAACTTCTACCCTTATGAATTATAATTCTCATATTTAGGCAGAAATCATGATATTTAATTAATGCGACTATATAAAAAGTAAAACAAAATTTCAAAAACAGCTCTCCCATTAAAAAAGAAGAAAAAAAAGTAAAGTGTATGGAAAACAAATAAAAGAAAGATAAAAGACAAAAAGAAATTGAAAGGACAAAAACGTGTAACATATACAATAAAGTATTAATTATATTTACATATAGTATTTTAAAACGCAAAGTCGGAGAAAAAGAGTTTAAATAGCTTGTCTAAAATTCTATAGCTAAGAAAGCAAAGGTATGACAAGGCGGGAATTTGACTCAGGCAGCATCAGTGTGGGTACTGATACATCTGTCTGTATCTATCCATACATCATAATTATTTTAATCAATCCATTATTGTCAGATACTTAAGTGGTATTCACAGATTCACAACTGTCGTTACTATAAGACTGTTTTGAATACTTTTCTGATTATTTTTGAGAAAATTTCTGCAAATGAGACTAACAGGTCAAAGGACAGGCACATTTTGAAGGCATTTACATCATTGTACAGATTTCTATTCAAAAATTCTGCACTGACTTAAATATCTATCCATCCAAGAGGGCTTCTTATGTCCTGCCCCTCGCCTGCGTCCTGCCCCCTGGTTAGTACTTGCCAGTTATCCTTGGACAGCAGGATGGTCAACTTTGTGTGCCCACACTGATGCCACCTAAGTCAAATTTCAGCCTTGTCTGAATTCACTGCAAGATGTATGAAGTGTCTAATCCAGAAGGGCAGCATTGTGTAGCGATTGCAAGCACCCACCCTGCAGCCAGAGAGCCTGAGTGAATCCTGAGTCTGCCACTTCTAGCTGTGTGAACTTAGGCAAGTTATGTACGCTCCCTTAGTGGAAGATAGCACTGTCAAGACAATGCACGGGTGTATGGAGAATAGAGAGTCATGGGCAGGAACTGGTATTTTAGTAAGAGTGTGTTCTGGCAGGCCTCTCTAAGGGCTTAAGAAGAAAACTCTAGGGGTGCCTGGGTGGCTCAGTCAGTTGAGCGTCTGCCTTCGGCTCAGGTCATGATCCCAGGATCCTGGGATGGAGCCCCGATCGGGCTCCCTGCTCAGCGGGGAGCCTGCTTCTCCCTCTCCCTCTGCTTGCCACTTCCCCTGCTTGTACTCTCACTCTCTCTCACAAATAAATACATAAAATCTTCAAAAAAAAAAGATAAAAGAAAACTCTAAGAAGTGAGGGAGTGGGTATCTAGCAACCCAAATGTCTGAGGAACAGAACTGCAAGCAGAGGGAATTGCAAATGCAAAGCTTAAGGTTGGGAGCCCGTGGAATATTCTGGGAGGAACAGGAAGCCAGGGTGGCTATAGCAGAGTGAATTACACCCAGCTGTTCCTAGCAGAATTCATGGAAGCCAGTTTTCTCTTCACACTTATTTAGATTTTTGCAATCAGCATGAAGTACTTTTACAATGGGAAACAGCAAAAGTATTTCCATTTGGAGAAAAGAGAATAACAAGTTGCTCCCTTTTTGATTACTCTCTCCAGTGAATAGTATCAGTGTTCAGTTTCTTAAAAATATATGCTCGTACTTCCTAAGCAAAATTCAAAGCCAATTGCTTATGCAGGCTCTCTTGAGAGGGTTTAGCATGAGGAATCTATGCTCATGAGTCTATGATTCTGTTTGGACAGTGCTTTTTTTTTTTTTTTTTTCTTTTTTAAGATTTTATTCGTTCGTTTGAGACAGAGACACAGAGAGAGAGAGCGAGGGAGAGAGCATGAGCTGAGGGAGAGGCAGAGGGAGAGGGAGAAGCGCCACCCCCCCCCCCCCAGCTGAACAGGGAGCCGGATGCAGGGCTCGTTCCCAGGACCCTGGGACCATGACCTGAGCTGAAGGCAGATACCCAACCACCTGAGCCACCCAGGTGCCCTGGGACAGTGCTGTTTTAATACTTCACTTTTTACCTTGCCTCTCCCCTCTAACCATGTTTGATTAGAAAGCATTTTTAACTTTAAATGAATTTATTTTTAAATTGGCTTTTCCTTCATGTGCCAAAAATAGTGAGCATATATTTTAAAAGTAGAAAATGAATTTGATAAAATATTTTGCTTGGCTAGAAATGTTTTCAGTAGTTCATTAACTGCAAAATAATTCCCTACTGAATGCCAGAGATCCTGTGTAAGATGTTGCCTGGGGCTCAATAATATGTGCTCACCTTTTAATCACACTGACAGAGGGGAAATAGAAAGCGAGTTCCCCACTATTCAACACGCAGTCTTTATTTTAATGCAGAGGACCTGAAGTGTGAATAGTACAAAGTATCAGATAATTCAAAAAGCATTTATGATTTTGTTGGGGGGTGAGTATAGCTTTTCCATAGGGGTATTTCCAAAAATCTTAGAGTTCACTTCCATTCAAATAACGAAACCGTGTTCTAGAAACCTGATGGAAGTCCGCAGTCCCTCTCATTTCTGTTGTCGCTTTCTGCTTGATCTTCAAGCTAGTGATTGACAGCATCCCTTCCTTCTCAGACTACATATTCATGATTTCAAGAACCGTGTCTTCAAAAAAAATTTACAGCTTTCTTTGGCTCCAACTCGGCAGCCACAGTAGGTCACAACGTTACCCACACGACAGGGACACCAGACATTGTTTCGTGTACTGTCTTACCAGTCCCTGACTTCACAGCGGCCGGATAGGCAGGTCGAGGGCAGAAAAATAGTGTCGTGTTTACATTTTTATCCAGAGCACCCGGAACAGTGCTTGGCAGGTAATAAATGTCTAGTATTTGTTTGTTGAAATTAAAAGACAATTCTGAACCACAGTGACTTCATACTTCACGGTGTAAAGAAAGAGAACTTTGCAATTTCATTTCAATAGCAATTTTCTTCCTACTCTATTTCTGATTTTCCAACAGGCCAGGTAAGAAGGTCAGCAAGGATCCAGTATAATTGCAGAAATGCGTTTCTTTTATTAGTGAGTACCACTCCGGTGTGAATTTGTATTTTTGGTTTTATGTCCTTAATGTAGAAAAATGTGGTTTTTTGTTTTTTTTTTTTAAGATGAGGCCAAAAGTAATTACAGTGAAAAATCATTAATTATTCTGAACTGATACGGGTGTTGTTCACTGTTTGGCTTTGACACTATTATGTAAGCCTGAAGTATTAGGTTTTTGTTTTGCTTGAGAAAAAAATGTAGAGGAAAGTACCAAAGATTTAGCAGGATTAAGAGGATTATTCATTCTGTATGCCCTTTCTATCCTCAAACCCACCTCCAGTTCTGTGGTGATGAATAATCCTCCTAGGAAAGCAACAAAAAACAGAGAGGGAAATATTTAAAGCACATTTTCAGCACTGCCATTAACAATATGTCTCGCCAAGCATTGCGGGGAATATGCTTCTTGCCATTTCCTTCTCTCTTCCTACTTAGAGTCCATTAAACCTCCTCAGTGTGGCTGTTGGGTGCACTCCAATGGCAACCTGCCGAGTCACCTCCATGTATTTATTTATTTATTCTTATTTATTTATTTTTTTACAGAAACAGTTTTTAGTTTTTAAAGAACTTGTAAACCAAAAAGCTCCCATTTCAAAATAAAAACAAAATCCATGTATTTATTTTTACTCCTTGAAATCCTCACCCCTGCAAAAAGTTATAAGGTAGAGGTAAAGACAATTATCCACAGCTTTAGCTACATTGTCAAGATTTTTGGTTCTTCCAATACATTCTGCAAACACAGGGTCGCTAGTCACTACTAGTAAGTGCTATTCCTCTTTTCATGATGCAATAATTTTCTGCCTTTCTTTAGTGGGTCTTTGCTTTTTAACATGTCTCAAACAATGGTTTCTGAATTTTATTGCAGTGATTGGAAGATGTTATAGTCCCTGTTCTTTCATCAGGAATTTCCATTCTGTGTATGAACAAAAAAAACATCACCTCCACCCATGCAGAAGTCATAAGCCTCCTCACACTTCTCGTCTTGCACACACTGGTGACTCTCCCTTTGCACCACTGCCTTCCGTATCAGATAGGCTGCACGCTGACATCCAATAAAACAGCAGTTGAAGTCTTTGTGGGGTTTTTTTGGTTTTTTTTGTTTTTGTTTTTGTTTTTGTTTTTGTTTTTGTTTTAGATCCAGAACCTCATTCATCACCTGCAGCAATTTAAAGTTTTAAAATGATACTATATTACAGTCTTTAGGAATGTTATATTTATGACACATTGGTGTCACTTCAATGTAGCTTTGTGGGTGGGTGCATCTTAGTAGGAGCTGAGGCAGAAGAGAAAGTTCATTAAATAATCATTTCGTACTTTATAATATATGCTCCTAATAAATGCCCTGAAAGATTTAAAATATTCCAGGGAGGATATATTCATAGAGGCAGTTTGAAATATGATTTGAGCAATTATAAAAATATATTTATCAAAGGCAGACAACCAATCAGTGTATTTCAAGGGAAACTACTTTAAACTTTGTCTTTACTCCTTGCTCAGTGTTATAGCCAAAGTTCTAACATTTCATTTCTACTGCAAACTTAAGCACCATTTACTTTGCCTCTACTATAGTCTGCTTAAAATATACATATATATTTATTTTATATATATATTTAAATATATGTGTATATTTATTAAAAATATATATCAAGTTTATGGCAAACAGGTGAAAATTAAACTGAAAAATGTATTCAATAATGGAATAGTTAAATGCAACAAATTATTAACTGGGTTATCTTTTCAAATTGATTAATTAGACAGCATCACATAATAACGATTAATCTACTTTCAAACACTTATGTCTAGTTTGTCTTTCCTTTCTCATCAAGAAAATTAATATGCATGTTAAAGAGTGTTTGATAAGGTAGTATGTTAAACATTTTATTAGTGTTATTAGCAAAAACCTGGTATTTAAAGCTACCAGACCCTAGATCTAACACAAAGGTGTAAGTCTCCTTGATACTGTTTTTACTTTGGAAAGGATCTCTCATGTGCCCTCTTACGTAACAAATATGAGACAGTGACTACCCATTGCTTTGGAGAAAGCTTTTAACAGGTTTTTTGTGTTTTTGTTTTTTAACAGAGATTGCTTCACCGCAAATTTTCTTGGTATGTAGAATTCAATTTTCTGGGCATAATGCAAGGCAATTAGCACAAGGCATGAAGACTTAATTGGGAAGAAAATAATTAGGATCCTAACTTCTTCCTTTATAGAGAGAGGAGCCCAGACAGATGATCTTACCCGGTTCCAAACTCACAGATGATCTTACCCGGTTCCAAACTCACCGTGAAAAATGGTTGTGTGAGTGTTGTGTGTGTATGTGCTTGCATGTGCGTGCACACGTGTCTGTGTGTGTGCGTGTCTGTGCATGTGAACTGAGACAGCTGTGTCATGATAGAAGGCACAGAGGCTCACGAAGTCTCTTGAGCAACCATCATCGGGTAGTCTCCCATCTTGGTGGTCTCCCAGCCTCAAGGGAATGTGTGTGGGTTACAGTTCTTGCACCTGGCAAGACCAGCCAGGACAAACCCACAGTTCAGCATTAATGGCAGCCCCTGAAGAATTAAACAAAAGCATTTCTTTGGATTGTTTGATTTTCACTGGCTTCACCAGGGCCTCTGTCTCATTTCTCAGCATGAGCAGTGTGGCAGCACGTTTTGGAACAGCCAGTATCTGGTGGTGATTATGGATTCCTCAGGCTCTAAACTGGTACATCTATGAGGTGGCTTTAGGAAAGAAATGAGAGCAAATAGACCATGGGGAGCACAGTTGCCTTAAATCAAGGGCAAGCCCTGGTGAGAGATACAGATTAAGTTGTCAGCAACCAATGACTCTGGAACCTGGAGGAGTGAGTGTCTCTGTACTGGACAGGGGATCCAGGCAGGCCAGCACAACACCCCCTATGATCCTCCTCCTGCTATGCTCTTACACAGCTCACTCCCTTCTAAAGTAACGTTTGGCCAAGCACTAGTTTGTCTTGTTAATTAAGGAAATGTACAAGAAGAGAGTTAGTTGGATGAACTACGTTTTCTGCCTTGGCAGCCACAGTTGAACCTATGATCTTTCCAGCAGGGGCGCCATGATGACACTTTGGATCCAGTGGTCAGTGTCAACTTGGATTTATGCCCAATGGTTCCGTCATTCCCTTTTGTCCAGTATAAGCTTACCTGAGCAAGTAACCATAATTTCCTTCAGGGAAGGTCTGGGGGAATCATTAACATACATACATACTGTGGTATACCAGGATCTTTCCTCATGAGGCCTCATATTCTCCAGTCAACGTGTTCCAGATCTGAGAACTAAACAAAGAACATAAGCTTTTATCGGGATGATTGCCTTCTGCCTCCTGGTTATACATTCTAACTCATTTTTTTAATTTAAATTCAATTAGCCAACCTATAGTACATCATTAGTTTCAGATGTAGAGTTCAATAATCCATCAGTTGCGTAAAACACCCAGTGCTCATCAGATCACGTGCCTAATTCATTTGATGGTGTAAATTAAGCAACACTCTTAGTGACTGTCCATACATTTTGTCTCTATGAAAACTGTCTATAACCATCTTCCTAGCACCGTGTAGACCAGGACCCTGGGCTGACATTCCAGTCTGGCCACATGTTAACGTAGTTGTACCCACATTGCTTCTGGTAGTTGATGCTGCCTTCTCTTATTTTGGGTTCCCATCATACCCACTGCTACTATGGAACCCAGTTCTGTAACAGTGTCTCTTAACCTTAGCGCTGGGCTACCACTGAGCTTCGCAATGATGCTAGTACCATTCTAATCAGCATACTCTCCAGCACTTTGGTAAATGGCATGTCCTTCAGGCTCTCCATGGATCGCAGTCAGCTGGTGTGTTTTCTGGGCTTATAGAGTTTTTATTTAGAATGCCTGTTTCTTTTGTCATTTCGATCTCTTCCTCTACTACCTGACAAGGGCATTTCTATTTATTATAATATAGGCCATCACTTTCCCCAACTTCCAAGAGCCCTCCTTACAGCATAGCACTAGGGGTCTTGTGGCTTTAAATTCTTATCTTGGGAGAGTATTGCTATATCAGTAAACTTTCCCTTAATCAAACTTAATATCCCGCCCTCTTTGATCCAGCAATGTTGAGATCCAGTTCCATATGTTCTGTCACAACTGTTGCCTGTACATGCTGCTGGATGCTGCAGTCCCATCAGCATCTAGCCCCTTTCCTCCATTAGCAGGCTCAGAACAACTCTTCTGTTGTCTTGTGAGACAGACGTCTCTGTATCATGCTCAAGCAAGGGAGTTTGCTAGACTTTGTCAGGGAGGAGTTTTCCATTTCCAAAAGTCCAGAGAAGTGTTCTGAGTTCCAAGGTACTAAGAGCATCGTATCAGATATCTCCATCCAAGTTTCAGGGTCCTATTCCTTCTGAGTCCCTGACTTTGCAGGAAACTTCCTCTGATTGAGAATTCTACCTTCTCTGGAGTTCTGCTACCTTTCTGATCAAGTCTTGGGTCTCATCCTCATCCTCTGCCCTTCACTGCCAGAGATGAGCATCTTCATATATGTTGCCAAGGAAACCAAGGGAATTAATGGTCACATTTTACCTTCAATTACTTTAATTTACTTATCAATTTACGTATTAATCACTTTCAGCCTGTTTTTATCTGACACATCAATATTACCCAGAAATAGCCATTTGATCTGATGGTCTTTAGAATTATTAATTTCCTTCTACCTCTTAAACACTTGAGATATTGCAAGCATTAATGAATTCCTTTCTACCCAGTTCACCACCTGCAAAATTCTTCACAGTTACACCCCCACCACATGCTAGGAGCTATATTCCCTGCCAGTTGGCCAACAGATGCTACAGTTCTAAAACCCCATTTTAGAGCCTGCTTTCTAGGTCACTTCCAGTACTAAGTCTTCTAGGTTAAGTTTATCATCTATAAAAACTGAGAAGGAGATAGGGATGCAAGGGACCATATAGAGGAAAGGGCATTTGGGAACCACACCCAGAAGGAAGTGAAGAGAGCAGGACTGGCAGAAGGAAAAGTTGAAGTTCAATGTAGTTGGAGCAGAGGCCTCAGACCCTCAGACAAGTCCACAGAGAGCTCAGGAGTTGAGATAATACCTCAGAGGTTTCTCAAATTGAGGCACAGAGGCCAGGTCTTCTTCTCCCTCCATCAACTAGACATTGCATGAAGTCTGCTTCAAAGGAAGGGGTGTGCCTTTAACTGAGGGCAACTGAAGGGGTAACTGTGAGCAGCCTGCCAGCCCGAGATCTGAGCACCTCCACCCCGGAGGGAGTGTTTCTAGGTGAAGCTGCAAAGCATGTGCTACACAAGGTTCCTTGAACCATCAAAGTTAAAGGGAAAGAGAAAGCAAATATCCAGATAAAATTCTAGGGAAAATATTACAATGCACATTTTCTGAACAAAGGAAGCGAAGAGAGGAAAGGAGAGCAAGAAAGAGAGGACGAGTTAACATCTTTCTATACCTATTCTCGCAAGACGTTGTGCCTTACTCATAATATATATGCTGCATGCATAAATGAATGAAAAATGAGGCTACCTTTTCCATTCTATAAAAATATTGCATGCATATATTGTTCAGATTATAAACATCTTCAAGAAATTCTGCTCACTCATACTTATTATTCGTGAAGATAGAATCTCTGATTGGTTCCTTGTAACCTTTGCTGAATATTATCTCATAGCAACAGTTAATTTGCGTAGGCACAGTCAATGTTTGGCAGGAATTTACTTCCCTTAACCACTGCCATATAGACAATTGGGCTTTACTTCTTTTGAAAAGAGAAGTGAGAGAGGGCGCCTGGGTGGCTCAGTTGGTTAAGCGACTGCCTTCGGCTCAGGTCATGATCCTGGAGTCCCTGGATCGAGTCCTGCATCGAGTCCTGCATCGGGCTCCCTGCTCGGCAGGGAGTCTGCTTCCCCCTCTGACCCTCCCCCCTCTCATGTGCTCTCTCATTCTCTCTCTCTCAAATAAATAAATAAAATCTTTAAAAAAAAAAAAAAAAGTGAGACAACTGAAATATATTTAGTTAAACTCATTATTTTATAGCTTTCATTGGTCTGTACCTAGTAATATTAATGGTGCCTTAAAATCAGTAATTAAATATATGCATTGAAATAATTATTTAAATATTCAACTCATTATCATAATTTATATTAATAATATTTACTCACTTCTAACCTAGGGACTAATTTTTTTCTTAATTTTCTTAATATTCATTTCAGATTGGACTTTTTTTTCTGTTTTCAGGTATGTTAAAACTTTAAAGCATGATAAATATTTACCAAGTATATTTAGATTTTATAGTTATCTTTTGGAGCATTCTACATTTGAGCTATTATTCCACGTAGTTTCAGGGTTTTTCTTTATGGAAAGTTTAATGATGCTGCCATAATAAATCATAGTCTTTAATGAAAAGGAGTTATGTAACTCTAAATGTAAAATACCTACCAACAAGCTATTTTAAGTAGTCCTAAATGTAAAGGCTTCCAAAACATTTTCACATCCTCCATAATAAAAAGAGTAGTTTGATGAGAAATGCCATTTATATATTAGGAAAGTATTACAGGCTTGTTCTGCAAATCTTTTAGAACAGCTATTATCTGGTCAAAGCCTTGTGCTAGATGCTGTGGAAACAAAGCAATGAATAAGATCTCTTCATGAATGCTGTCGCATTGAATTAAGAGATGATAAAAATAATGTATCATAATACAAAATAAAATCAGTAAAATAAAGTTAGTAGAAGCAAAGAGAAATTATCAAATTATTCCAATCCTAAGGATGAGGAAGACTTTATATTTCCCTCTGTCATAATATTTATCTGATTACTATAACCGTTTCCTTCTCTGTCTTTCTCAGTAAAGGTGGGACTGAATGTTCATCTCAGTATTTCCTGTGCGTACCACAGAGCTCTGAGCTAACAGATGATCTTCTAGCCTTAAGTGAGTTAATATGTAAATTATCCACACTTTGAAAGATGAGTATCTGTTCTATAGAGAGCTTTCCAAAATGAGAGGAAGGTGTCAGCTTGTTCACACAAGTTGGTTGGTGTGATGTTTAATGTTCACCTTGAGGAATTAGAGGCAGATGTTCCTGAAGTAATAAGTGGATGGCATATTGTAGGATGCCTTAGGTGCCGTTTTATAGGTAAAGCGTTGAGGATTTCTTCATTATTGTATTGCATAATCTAAGAGTTTACCAGGATATTAGGTTACTTATGTCACCCATTTGGATTCCCATTACTAACCTTTCTAACTCAATCTTAAAAGGGAAGATAAACGAGCCAAAGGAAACCAAACACATGGACTAGTTTTGCTCTGATTAAGATAAGCCAGTTCCAGAAAGAAGGGTTTGAGGAAACTGGAATATATTTTTTAAACTGTATCTTTATTAAATTTTTGCCACATTTCAGATTAATTAATATTCCTTGAATATGTTTTTGATTTAAAGAAACAACCTTACTGAAGGGTTTGTTAACAAAGATGTTAACCTAATAACTTTGGAAATGAATAGGATCTAGAGGACTAAAGGTGAAAGTAACTGTACCTAGCACTATTCTATATTTGGCAAAGGGGTTTCCCACTGGCACATGGGTGAGCAATTTTGAAATCCCTATATATGGCTACATGGAACAGTTAAAGTAAATGAACAGCAGGCTTCTCACTATTAGAGTGGGAGAAAAGCAAGGGGAAGAGGTTAGAATGACCCATGTAGTAGACTGGAGTTACAGATACTAATGAACTCATGTTTGGTTTAATACAGATAGAGGTTCGTATATTTGCAGATACATGCATATGCATGGGTTAGTATACATACAACCATCTAGTTAGCTTGTCAGCTTAGAGGGCCTAGAAACAATAACCTAGCAGTAATGAACGCACCTAGTGTGTAGATCTTGGTTTCTCACACCATTCTCCAATAAAAGGAACCAGAGTTATTTGAGGAAGGGCTGATTCTAGAAATGAGGCAGGAAATATACAAGATGAACTTAGAGTATCTTGTAGAGCCAGAAAATAAATGCTCAAAAAAGAAAAAAATTATAGGAGCCAACTAAACCAGCTCCCAATGATCAAAGCTGGAACAATTTGAGCAACAAAATTTATGAAGTACAGACGTGAGTTAATAATAATAATAGTGATGGTGTATCAACATCAGTTTGTTAATTGTGACAAATATACCACTTAATCCAAGTTGTTAGTAAAAGGGGAAACTGAGAATAGGGTATGTGAGAACCCTTTTAGTTATTTTTTTTTTGCAATAATTCTGTAAATCTAAAAGTGTTAAAAAATTAAGCTTATTTTAAAAAATCACACACTTTCAAGAGCTAAGTATATGTTCATGATTTATCTGTGGATAGATAACAATACCATATCCCAAAGATCATTGAAAGGTCTTATCTTCAAGTTTTCAAGTCCATTAAACTTGCAAGATGCTCAAAGAATGTAGCCTAGGCTAATTTTATGCCAAAAGATGAACCCCACATTTCCAAAACAATTTTTAAAACAAATTTTTATCCATAAAAACAAAGGTAATGTTTTGCACTCACTGCCAGATTAAATTTCACATTGCTTTTAATCTTTATTGCTTGTATATGAAATACATTGCAGGTTTTAGAACAAAATTCACTTAGACAAGTAAATGACTTTTGTGCTGTATATTTCCACACATTAATAGCATCATTTGCATGCTAAAGAAATGAAATTTTTATTCTGCTGTGGCCACCAAGGATTAATTTAATGAATTAAATAGAGTTTCGATTGCCTTCTGAGAGAGAGAAGGTTAAAAGGTACATTTTGCTAAATATTTAAAATCTTTAACCTTTGTAGTATAGATTAAATGATTAAATGATTAAAAAGAGAGAGATATAGGTACTTAAAGTACTTGTATCTTGCTTGAAATTTTTCCTTTTTAAATCTCTATGATTCTTTGAATTAATACAAAGTATTTCTAACGAGGCTATAATTTTTCTATGAAAGAATTTTCAAACATGTTTATCAGATTTCCTATGATTTCTGTTTTATCAAACCTAAGTGCATAGAGGAGGAAATTTTACATGTGGGCAAGCAGCATTAAGAGTCTCTTATATGCTTTTTCTTCTGCAGCTACACATGAGCATGTCTAGAATTCTTAGAATTCACAATTTCCATTCCTAAATGAACGGCCTTCATAGTTCTATTTAATTTTTAATTCGGTTACTTGTGGAAAAATTAAGAACTATCTTTTAATTTGTGTTTTAGAACTTCTGTATCAATGTATTAATTCACATTTGGTATTCCATCACAAACCGTCAAACAGGACAACCCATATATACTGGAGTATTTTGTGATGCAACGGACACTATGAATAGCATCAGACCATTTCTTTCATTAAATATGTTCTTTTCTCACAATTGACAGATTAAAAGAAATCAATCAAATATATGATTGAGACATCTCTATAAATATCTAAGCAGTCTGAGGAAAGTAGATTAAAACAATCTCTTGGTAGAAAGAAAGAAACATCAGTTGTAAGTGGTAAATTACCTTATAAAATGTGTTTTATATTCTTGATATAATTAGAGTATCTGGGCTTCAACATGTAATAATAAAATACAAGAATTTAAAGTAATATGTTTTCTTGAATCATTAAATTTAATCCAACCCATAATGTGCCTATTTCATATTTCATTTAGCATCTTTTTTAAAGATTTTATTTATTTGAGAGGGAGAGAGAGCAGCTGAGAGAGAGAGAGAGAGCATGAGCGGGGGGGGGGCAGAAGCAGAGGGAGAGGGAGAAGCAGGCTCCCCACTGAGCAGGGAGCCCAATGTGGGGCCCAATCCGAGGACCCTGGGATCATGACCTGATCCGAAGGCAAACACTTAACCCATTGAGCCACCCAGGCATCCCTCATTTAGCATTTAGAAAAAAAGTAGACTCTTTTTGAGGTTGGACTAAAGTGAACTTTCCATACACAAATACATTTTATTGTTGCATTATTTTTATACCTTTATATGATAAATATATACATGTTAACACATCTGAAAGACAAAGGATTAAAAAAATGTTTTATAAAAGGTTAACTGGTTACAGTACATACTGGAGTTGCTTCCTCCTTACAGCTGCAAGTCTTTCCAGTATGTCACTCTGGTCCCTTTTAGTGGGCTTTGAACAGGAACCTGAGGCACTACACTGCAGGAGAGCCTTTCCATTCCAGCCAGACTGCACTTAATTCTTCCCAGAAAGATGACCATTTGTCCAACTATGACACCTGGCCCCTTGTACAGGCAATCTCTGCTGCCTGCTTTCTTTTCCTATGCATCGGTCTTATTTTTTCTGTGCATGTCTCATAAACTTTTGTTGAAACTGGACATTTTAGGTAATATATTTTAGCAACTCTGGCTATTGATTTCCACTTCCCTTCACAGGGCTTGTTTTTATTGTTGGTTGCTTGTTTATTTATTTAGTGACTTGGCTAGAATATTTTAGTGAAGTCTATTTTGCCCGCTGTGTGAAGCTTCTCATTTGCTCCTCCTAAGGTAGCCCTGGGTTGTGTGCACAATCACCCAGGGATGGCAGTTTTTTATAAAGGGAGACTCTCTTTGTCTCTTTCCCTGATCTGTCTAATGAGCTGCTTCTACTGGTATCACACCCCGCTCTTAAGACTCCATTAATTATGGCCTGATGGCTCTATTGTTTTTGACGGTGTCCTCAGGCATAAATTAGTCCACAGTCTGGTCCAATTAATATGGGTAGGGATGGTTTTTAAAGACCATCTTGGAGGTTTGTTCTGACTCTAGAAAGGTTTTTCTTGGCTATTTCCCTGCTTGTCCCTGGTAAACTAGCTGGCTTCTGGTTTAGCTTGGTGATTTCATAGAGCTAACAGTGTCCTCTTAATTGTTTATCACCTAAATCTCCAATGTTTTTGAGAGTGTTCTTTGGTATTGAAATGACTCACACCATGTTTTAAATAAAATTAATTTCTTTGGTGAAAGCTTTGGAGTTGCCTGTTTTAAAGGACAGTCTGTTTCCCTGCACAACTAATCTGAATATTGGGCAGGGGCGGTAGCCTCTATTATTCTCAGCTTGCCTTTCTTGGCACTGAAAATCTGTCCCACAAATGAACTAGGATGAAGATCAGAGCCCTAATATTTATGCCCAGGTAGAGCAACCAACATAGGAGTAGAGGCTGGGTGGAGGAAGTAATAGGACTCACCAATAAGGTAGCCTCAGCAACTCTGAGTTGGAGGGGATTCAAAATGATGGTGACCTCTCCTTCCTAGTAAATGCAGTGCCCCCCCGATTGGGGGCTGAAAAGAGAGGGAGTGCTATCTTCTTGAACATATCCACCCAGAGGGGGGCTTCTGTTAAGTTGAGCTGGTGTTCAACGTGACAGAAGGACTGTCCACAACAGAGGAGGGACTGGAGGAGAGCAGGAGAAGGAAGTGAGCTGTGGCTCAGCTTCCTACAGACTCTTAGGGTACTTACTCATTTTTAGTAGATTTTCCTAAATAAATGTTTCTTCATTTATTTGCTGTATGCCCTTTGGATAATTTTCGGAGACTTTAAATAGTTGTATGTGTGTGTACAGATAGAGACATATAATTTTATCTATCTTTCTACCTATCTATCTATTTATCTATCTATATTTCTGTCACTAGAGAGCAGGTTGATGGAATTTTTCATGCTGTTGTTCCTAAAGTGGATGCTCTGTTGATATCATTAGTTTTTGAGCTGGCCATGCTAAGCTATCATCAATAGTAGCAGGATCCTCTAATCTCATGCTTTTTTTTAGCCAAGTCAATGATGGGGTTTTAATAGTTCAGTTCTGATATCTCTAGATTCAGAGCCTCTTTCCTTCCCCCTCAAACTTTTCCCAGGAGTGAACAAGAGTCTCAGGGTCTCCAAAGTCTGACTTAAACAGCAAATGTGACTTTTAGCAACTTTCTGTCTCTTAAACATGTGAAAATATGCAGCAAATTCTTGCTCTTGAAAAGATATTAAAACTTATAGCTTATTTTGTGCTACAGAAGATGATTGTCTTCATGGATAAACAAAATGTGGCATATTCCATATGATTAAATACTATTAAGCAATAAAGAGGAACAAACTATTGATTCATGCTTCAACATGGATGAACCTCAAAAACATCATGCTAAGTGAAAGAAACCAAATGCAAAATGCTGCATATTATATGATTCCATTTATATGAATAACCAGAGAGGGTAAATATAGAGAGGCAGAAAGAAGATTAATGGTTGCCTGGGGCTGGAGGAAGGAATGCAGATTGACTGCAAATAGGCGCAAGAAATCTTTTTGGAGTAATAAAAGTGTTCTAAAATTGAATTTTTGTGATGATTGCAGAACTCTGTAAATTAGTAAAAATCATTGAATTGTACACTTAAAATGAGTGAATATGTGGTATTAAAATTATGCTTTAATAGAATTCTTAAAATATGATTGTCTCATTTGTCTGTCTTTATTTATTTATTTATTTATTTATTTATTTATTTATTTATTTATTTATTTTAAAGATTTTATTTATTTGACAGAGAGAGACACAGCGAGAGAGGGAACACAAGCAGGGGGAGGGTCAGAGGGAGAAGCAGACCCCCTGCCGAGCAGGGAGCCCGATGCGGGACTCGATCCCGGGACTCCAGGATCATGACCTGAGCCGAAGGCAGTCGCTTAACCAACTGAGCCACCCAGGCGCCCTCATTTGTCCTTATTTATAATCCCTATATTTTGCACAATGACTAAAACATAGCAATGTCCAATAATGTTGATGAGTGAATCAATCTATTAATTAATAAAAATCCCACTGGCCACAGGTCAACTCTCACCCACAGCGTCAAGGGACTGGAGTGCACAAAGCATCCATGGATCCACAAAGCTTAAGTTCACCATGCACTAGGAGAGGGAAATGCGTAACAAAAATACAAAATGCAAATAATAGTAAATTAGAGGCAAATTTTATCTGAGTCTAACTGATGATCAAGTAGATGGGTACTTTAACACCATTCTTCTCCCAACCCATACCTCATCTAAGTAGAAATGTAGGGAAAGAAGGATGAAAAGAAAAGGACCCAGGACCAGGACCCCCTCTCTACAGACCATGTTTCAGTCAAAGGAGATTACTACTCTCTGATTTTGTATTGTCAAGATATCTAAATTTTAAGTTTTCATTTAAAGAATCTCTGTAGCAAACAAACAAACAAAAAGTATCTGGGCGAATTTGAATAATCACATTGATCTCAATGCCAACTGATTTTAAACAAATTATTTCCTAATCAATCTTATAGATCATCTTCTCAGGATGCTGTCATTGACCTGAAACACCCTCCACTAATCCATAATGTAGGAAAAAATACAGAACGGTTTGGGAAAAACTGGGCAAGGGCTTCCTCATTCATCATTCTACTCCTGGGAACACAGTAGGTTCTTAAATATTTATTGTATGATTAATGACATCTTGAAGTTACTAAAACACAATGCCAAACAAACTCAGTGTTGTAGCAAATCTTGCAACTCTTAATTAGGTGAACAAAACACAATATCCATTTGCCAGTTTGTCATAGGTTCATTAGTCTCTTGCTCACACCGAGATGTTGGTATGTTAAGAAACTTACTGAATAATCAGTGACAGGTTATGCACCTGCTATGCTGTTCACAGGAACATTTTGCCTGATAAAAAACAATATAAGACCAGTAGGCAAATTCTGTTTTCCAATTCAAAGCACCACAAAGCTCAACATCTAATGATAATATAAAGCCAGTTAAAAGTCCATTTCTCTTATTCATAAAGTGTTCACAATTACCCCAATAATTATGTTTAAAAGCTTTTGATTTAATCATTTTTATATCCTATAAGTATTTACATCCCATAAGCATCCAGTTTCTTTTCTTTTTTTTTTTTTTTTAAGATTTTATTTATTTATTTGACAGAGACAGAGATAGCAAGAGCAGGAACACAAGCAGGGGGAGTGGGAGAGGGAGAAGCAGGCTTCCTGCTGAGCAGGGAGCCCAATGTGGGACTCGATCCCAGGACCCTGGGATCATGACCTGAGTCGAAGGCAGACGCTTAATGACTGAGCCACCCAGGCGCCCCAGCATCCAGTTTCTAACCTGCCCCTAGATAAGAGCCTTTTGCCTTCTGCTCTTTATTAATTTAGGCATTTCATTTCCCATGTAAATGAGAAGAAAAGAGAATGGAAACAAAATTTAAATGAGAAGGTTTTGCGACTTGATTATAATGCCAATAAAAATTTTGTTATGGGTTGAGGTTGAGAAATATTGCTAAATGTAGTTTTTCAATTATCTATGGATTTCAATTATCCAGGGATCCCTCTCCTTTATTAGAATAAATAACTGTGAGTTAATGTAACTTATTTGGATAGAATTTAAATCTCACCACGCTCAACTTCATTATCTGGAACTGGGCTTTCATTTTCAAAGACTGAAAGGAATTTAGGAAATTACATTATTGTTATTTTTTCCTTTCTTTAAAAAAGCTGACACAACATGTTTCATGCATCAAGAAAACAATAAACCAGAAAGATTGTCAGCCACTTTTTAGTACTTTACAGATTCTAAGACTTATATTCTATCATATTTCTCAAACTTAATGGCTATGATACTTGAAAAATGTTTTGAGACATAAGAATATGCACAGATATAGAAGTTTCGTTTGTATATTACAGGCACATACATGAATAAGCTATACCAGAGTTTTGAAAGAAATTTCTAAACTTCAGTAATTAAATATGAAAATACTGCACAAACATTTACTGCCTTCCTGAATGGACATTCAGTATTAACACATGTCATCAGAAGGTCTTCATTGAATTACTATGGTTAAGAACACAGGCCAAGGATTTTGATCATGACCTTCAGCAAATTATTTGACTTCTTAAGTCTCAGTTTCCTTCCAAGTAAAATGGATATATTAATGGGTTTTTGTGAGGAATAGGTTACAAATACATATAAATATAAATACATGTATTATATATGCATATATACAATAGACATATAATATCTATATTTGTGTAATGCCTTGCACATAGGTAATTAAATAGGAGTTGTACTACGGTTATTATTACCATCTTTGACTCCTTTCTTTTCCATATGTCCATATCAAATCAGCTGAAAAATCATCCCAAGAAATCAATTTCTCTAGTGTCTCTCAAATGTATCCAGTCCTCCCTTTCCCTTCCACTAGTCTTAACCTAAGACCATAATCCCACTTCCTGGTCTACTGTAATAGTCCCAACTGTTCTCACTCCCTCCAATCTTTCCTCCTCTACCCACAGTCCTGCAAGAGATACCTTTAAAAACACAGTTGATTGTGTATCACTCTGTGGAAGAAAAGCTTTAATATTTCACCATATATCATTAAAATAGGCCTCACATTGGCATTCAAAGTCACAATGTCATCAAATCCACATTTCCAGAGTCTTCACCCTCTAAGCCACCTTCTGTCTTCCTCTCTTATTCACCACCCAAAAACATCCTAAGTCATTCTACCTGCCTGATGACAAGCTCTGGATTTTCCCAGTTGACAACCTTGCTTGAATTATTTTCACTGCCCATAAAATCCCTCCCTCTATTTATGGTGAAGACTGAAAAATCCTATAAAAAGATACCTAAAGGGGTGCCTGGCTGGCTAAGTCAGTAGAGCATGTGACTCTTGATCTCGGGTCATGAGTTTGAGCCCTACATTGGCAGTAGAGATTACTTAAGAAAAAAAAAAAAAAAAAAGACACCAGAGTCTGTATTCGGGTGCCTTATGAGGTCTCCACAGGCACTGATTTATACCCATCTTCCAGAAGTCCTGTATTGTATATTTTAGCATGCCTCACATTTACTGGAGCACTGCATCAGAGCAGGCTTTTGTTTATCTGAAGATTCCTTAGATTGACACATGTTTGATTTTCTAATACAATTCTGACACTAAACAAGGGCTTTTAGATTCCCTGATAATGCTCTTGAAAGAGCCTCATGCCAGTAAGACTCACTAGCTCTAGAACACTAGCCTGAACAAATCATTCAAGTCCAATTTATATGAGGGAATTTGGAACAATCAGTTCCTCTCTTCCTCTTATACTCTAACTAATGTGTCTCTCAAATTTCTACCATATATTTCATCTCTCTCAAGAAGTATTTCAAAGCCTCTTTAATTGGAGTATTCTCTTCTTCCCCTGCAATGCAGTTGAACCTTACATCTTTCATACAATTCAGATTGCATACCCCTTTTTCAGAATTTTTTATATTTGTGCCTTTTACTTTTACTATATCACATGCTCAAAGCATTTATTTTACTTTCTATGATACCTACATCAGAATATATCTCATAGCAAATATTCAATACATGCATGAGGAGTTTAATTGATATAATAAGATGAGTTGCATGATGAGTTGAATTGATATAAGAATATCACTTAATATATGTAAAATACTTTACACTTTTGAAAACAAAACTATAAATATAGTCATATGGCAGAACAAGTAATACTCTCAATGCCCAATTCTAGATAGAACGTTGAGATCCACAGAATCATAGATATATTACTTCAGAACAAGAAGCCTAGTTCTAAGAGCTTGCCCAGAGTTTTCCCACAACCTTCAAGAGCTTTCTAGCTTCAAGTATAGATAGCTCTGATTCAGAATTTTGTGGTGATACTCTAATGTTGTGGAGATAATATAAAGTCAAGTCATTGCCTTACATATGCATCTTTCCTCTCCTACATGGAAATAATCTTATTGTTCATTAAGAAAACAATGGTTAAAATAAAGAAGAGATGGCCATAATAAATATAAAAAGGGGGGGTGCCTGGGTGGCTCAATTGGTTAAGTGACTGCCTTTGGCTCAGTCATGATCCCAGGGTCCTGGGATCAAGCCCTGGGATTATGCTCCCTGCTAAGCAGAATCCTTAAATCCCAGCTGAGCAGGAAGCCTGTTTCTCCCTCTGTCCCTATCCCTGCTTGTGTTGTCTCTCTCTTGAAAGAAAGAAAGAAAGAAAGAAAGAAAGAAAGAAAGAAAGAAAGAAAGAAAGAAAGAAAGAAAGAAGAAAGAAAGAAAGAAAGAAAGAGATGGCCATAATGCTATATGTTAGGCTATGTAGAACTTCAGAAGAAAGGGGTAGAACTAAATGTGGTAACATGAAAGTGTCTCTAAGATATGAGATTAAATTAAAAATTGTTTCATAATGACAAAACAACATTACATCACTTATATATTAAAACTACAAAATACAGGATACTATATATTCTCTACAATTACATATGTATTTATGCAAAATGTATAGCAAACGGTCTGGAAGAATATGTACCAAACAGGAGTCATTAGCTTTGAGAATCAAGAAGAGGTAGACTGGGATTGGGATGCTGGCCATGGAACTGAACGTCAGAAGTTGCTTTTATTTTTTTCCCCATTTAAATAATGTTTTGATTTTTTTAACAAGTAAAATGTATTCTGGCCCCAAGCCAGATGCCAAAGTTCAAATCCTGTCTCTGCTGTTTGCTACTTGTGTGAACTTGAGCAATACATTCTCTCCACCCCTGTTTGTCATCTACAAAATCTTTATAATACACCCACATGATAGGCAATGCTGCCTTCATGGGCACACAGACCCTTTTTAAAAAAATTTAATACTTGGATTAACCAGCAGAATCCTTAAATAGAAAACAGACATCCAAATTCCCCAGAACACATATTTTACCTTTTAGATGTTCCATATTATATCTGGGAAGTTTCTGTATACTATAGATTGGAATCTGAAAATGAAAGTTAACAGTACCAATTTAGAGACGCCATTGAATTAAACTATGTCCTAATCATTATGTTCTAATGTTATAGGTTAGAACATCTTTCAGACAGTACTGAAATATTACAGAGATCTTCATATGGAAAATTCAGCAAAAATTTAATAAACTCTTCATCTATTTGAATAATTATGTTGAATACACCTTCTCATGTCTGATAACAACTTCCTATCCTTGGCTACATGTTCTTCTTGTGAAAGGGTTCTCTTCAATGGTGGCAAATTTCTTTTCACTATTATTGACCTTTCAAGTTTGGAAATTTCTGACACATAGCAAAATGGTTTCCTAGAGTCTCAGTGTATATGTAAAGGTAACAGAAGTAGCTCAAATGGTTAATCCAAAATGAAGCCTACATCATACCTAAATGGGTCTTAAAAACCTAGTTACTGCTGTATAAGGAAAACAAAAGAATTTCTGCATTAACTCAGTGACATTGCTACTTTATTTCACATTAAAAATGAGGCTGTGCGAACAGGGAATATCAAGCCTTGTTTTTCTCAGACAACTAAACGCCTTAAAAACTTCTGGCCTTCACCCATTTTTTGTTTGTTTTTCTTAATGTTCTTGCTGAGAAAACCCTTAATTGAAAATAATTTTGTTTAGCATCATCTCCCAACATTTCCTGAGCATCTACTATGGGCCAGGAATTGTGCCAGGTACTGATAGTATAGATAGGAATACGTGACATTCCTTGGCTTTATAAAACCTGCAACCTAGAAAGAAAAACACACAATCAAACAAGTGATTTTTTTTCTTTTTAAGAATTTATGTTAGAACTAAAGTTCATGTGCTATATAGTCATACACACAAACAGTTCTTTAAAAGCAATACATTAATCCTTAAACATATTATTTTGGGAAAAAAGGTGGCAAATTTAATCCAAACAATACAATCATGTTATATACTAATTATTTGTTATCAGTGAGGTGTGTTTTTTTTTTTCCCCCAAAGCCTGTTTGTCAGGCTCAAGATATTATTTTTCATTTTTTCTAGCTTGATCTTTATATCCTAAATATTCCTCCAAAATTCATTGTGAAGACATTGCAATGAGAGGATCCACTCACTAGGTGATTTTCTTTTAGGCTCTGTCTTATCTTAGATCAGAAGACTTGGATGGATCTTGATTAGCGTAACACTTTTTGTCACGGAGCCACAGGATATCTCTAGCTCAAAATCTTAGCATTTAAAAAGCAGTTGAGAATCTGTGAGGATTATTGTCCCGTGGACACCTGTTACAAATCTGAGTAAGCGATACCTTGGCAACATTGCTTTCCAAGTGTTTCTGTTTGATATAATCAGGCCTGACCACCAGCTTCTGTTTCTGCCAAGTCTATTATGTATAATTTTTAGTTGATATAATTCTTTTAAAGCCAAATCAGAGTGCTGTGCTGTAAATAAAGCTCACTCTTCTTCACAGCAGGCAACTGTGTGATTACTCCTACTAACTTTATTTCTCTACCCCTTCCAAACCATGCATATCACCAAGGAGGTGCCTGGGTGTAAGAGGAAAAGAATAGAGCGTTCCTGAACTGTAATGATGTGTACTTGATCAGCCATTGACTTGCACAATGAAAGAAGTAGTAATTGCCTGATGATGTGTCAGGTGACCTTTGGGCTTTGCATATAAAAGAATTCAGAGGCGGTATACAGAACGAGTAAAAGTGACATTTTCAGTATCACAGCTGGAGCAGAACAACCTACTATTTAGTCTACTATTTCCATGCGAACACTGAGTACTTGGGTTGGCTTTTTCATGTCACAAATTTGACTGCATTATTTGGACTTTTAGAAAGTTGTAAATAAGCCTTATGGTTACTGATTTCAGATAAATGATTCTGATCTTGGATATTTTCAGTCTCTCCGTTTTCTGAGCTCCTGTAGTGTCTATAGTCTGAATCACTCAACCCAGCACTTAATTAAATGTAAGTCTTTAATTGCGTTCTTGGGTATAAAACAGAATCTTCCATTCTGTTGTAACACTGACTGACCTATAAAGGACTGGCACATAGTAGGTTTCTGATAAAATACCTTTGGATTGGTTCAATCTCTTAGTTCCTGACCTGTTACACTCACTACTCAGATGGTTAAAATATTGCAGCAGGAAGGGATGTTAGTCCACTTTACAGAGAATGATATTAAGCAATTTTCAAAGGAACAGTAGGTTCTTGGCAAAAAAAGAAACAAACCCACAAATCCTAAAATAATTTCCTTTCTGCTACCTATGGGCCACACTGCAGTTTGATGCAAGATTCAGAGATACTTTTAGGTCTCTAAATACTTCACAAGAGGGGAAAAAACAGTGTTCCAATCTCAAGAAAAAATTGAAGGAGACACAGCATTGAAAGACCACATTGAAAAAATTGTCTGCTTCTGAATTAGGAACACCAGTGGCCCATTACTCTAAAAAAGACCACACATATACAAAAAAAAACCCAAAAAACAAGAAAGTTTGAAACAGGCTAAAAATTAAGAAAAATATATTGGTATTTTTGTCAAATAAAAACTGAAATGAACAAAAACCCTTATTTAGTGACTGCTTCTGTTGAGCCTACACAAGAGTGCTTTATAAGTACTATGAGCCTAGATATTCACTTATTTCCCAATATATTCTGGCCAACCTAAATATGTATTAAAGATAATATAGAATCCCTATTTCACGATAAAAAGTCATTGATTAACAGGCAAGGAAAACTGTTCTTATTTCTAACATGTACTGATTTAGTAATTAAAACCATGATATTCTGAGGCATAAGACAAAGTTCTTAAGTATTTAAAGTAGGAATTGGACAGCTGTCCAAAAGCAAAGTAAAACAAACCAAAATTCTCATGGATTTATATAATCTCATCCATTCCCAAATGGCTCTTGTTAAAATACCATTTACCTTATGCTAGCCCAAGGAAAACCAAGCAGTTTTGTTCCCTTCCCGAACCTCGATTGCCCGCTGAGTGATAAGAACCTTTATGGCACCAGAAGTCCTAGATGAGGGATCAACACGAATGCTTCCCCACTCTCCTCTCTGTCTTGGCAAACATCTCTTACCAGTAAAACCAACGTGATCTCCACTCAATCCCTGGTAGGATTCCCAGGATTCCCAGTTCATCCCAATGAATTCCTACCCTTTGAAAAGGAACTCCAGAAGCCATTAGACCATTCTGACAAGGGACAGTAATTCACCTCAGTATACCCTTCAAATCTGTTAAATAAACGAGGGTAAGCGGGGTGTCCCTTCTGTGCTGCAGTTCAACCGCTGGTTCAAGGAGCTATGAGAAGTTAAAGTGCAGATACAGCCACTGCATGTGGCACCTGCTGTTCTTTGTGCCACTGGCCCCTGACACTGAAAAGCAGAGCTTTGCCACCCAAAGCCAGGCAGCTCAGGAGTTTGGGGATATATATAAATATATATCGGTGTACATTGGTCTGAGGATTTAGACCGTCATCCTAATACTAAGAGTAAGAGCTAATTACCTCTGCTTCCAAACATATATTTGCAAAACTGTCAAGCCAAGGTGGCTTTTCTGCATTAGTAGAAATAGTTGCCTTTTCCAACATCAGGCGTGTCTTAGGTTTTAAATTTTCAGTATAAATGAAAACAAGCGATGGTTCTTAGGATTACTCGTATGAAGAAAGGAAGCTTTGGTTTCTCACTTCCTGGACAAATAGATACCATAAGCATATTTTTAGGAGTCCTGCTCAACTCCATCATAAAGATCCTCTTTTTGATAAGCACTAATGATCTATTATTCAAGCCAAAATGTTGTAGGCTTTATGGTTTTCACTTAATATTCAGACCAACTGTCTCATGACTGTGTAACACCTCATATCCCGTCAGTGTCTCCAGCTAGAGAAAAGTTGGGTATGTTTTTCTCTCTTACTTGAATTGAGAAATTCAAATAAATGTGAATCAAAAAGAGAGTTAACCCTTTTATAAAATTAGCTATTCCAGTCTGCTGGCTGACTGATTGAGAACAAACTACTTAATGAGAAACTGTGTTCCAAATTGAAAGCAAATCCATACATGGCACCTTCATCAGAAGAAAAGTAGATACAAACGTAAGACTTGTACTTTCTGTTCCCAAGGGGCCCTCCTTTGACAAGGAGAGCCACCAGAAAAAAAAAAAAGAAAAAAGGATAAACCTCTCATCATCAGCCCAAGCACAAATACGGATATGGTAGCTGAATTGAGTGGGAGAAAATAATTGGGTAGGAATTTATTTTTATAATATGGGAATGGGGGCATTTCCTATTTTTAGTTTAAGAAGAAAGACGATTCCAGTTTAATGCTGTTGTTGATTTATCCTGTTTTCTTATCTTTTGGGGATAACTTCCCAATGAGTGAGCTAAAGAGAAACTTGTACAGTTCATAAATACTGCACATTACTAAACCTCTCCCCTGTACCTTTCGAGGCCAGAATTTCCAGATAGATACCGAGGGACCCTGTGATGATGCATTGGATTAATTCACCGGCCTCTCACTTCTTTAAGTTTCTAAGAGACCAAATCTTTAAAGCTGACATATGGGAGTATGGTGATATATTACATTAATTCTGTAGCCCCTTACTTTCATTTTAGGTCCTATGCGTTTCAATGGACATTTATCTCCATCACAGCCACATCACACCAAACATTTGATTTGTCAGTTCATTTGGTCAAATACCACTCAACACAAGAAGTGTTCAGGGAGAAGAAGAATCTAGCTCAAGATCTGCAGCCGTTTTCTGAAGTTGACCCAAATGGCTTTTTTCTTCCAGTTTCTCAGAATCCTGTCTCTGTAGTTGTCTTTCCATTTGATCCATCCAGGACTTCAAAGTGATAGTTTGGGGTATTCTCTCTATCTTTTTTTTTCCCCTCACTAACAAATCTATAGCAGCATGAGTTTTCCATATTCTGTTTAATGCTAAGTATCAGGGTTTTCAGTTTATAGTCTCACTTCCTCTGATGCCATTCTTTCTGCCTAAGATTATAGTTTAAATATGTTTCCCAAGCTTTTTCGGCAGTGATGGGCCTGGAATATAAGTTTATTATGGACGAGGAACAAGCAGAGATCAGAAAATGAGCTCTGCCACTATGTTTGAAACATCCTGAAATTGACTCTAAAGCAATTAATATTTGTAGTTTGTATCTAAAAACATTTTCATGTACAGTATTTCACATCATCCTTATAGAAGAAGAGTGAAGTGAGGTGATTATCAATCTCAGCATCGATTTGCATATGAAGAAACTGAGTCTTTGGCAGGTTGACTCACTTGTCCACAGCATGCAACTTGTACAGGACAAAACTGGGAATTTAACCAGGTCTAGCGAGTGCTTATCTTTACCTGAAACCATTTCACCCTCCAGCGAAAGTTAGAAAAACTGGGGTTTCAAACACTAAGGTACAGGTTAACATCAGTGAGAACAGGCAAATTCACAGTGGCTATGATCTACTGAACCCTTCCAGCGCAGTAAAACAGGGAGTGAACATCTGCATGAAATATGCGTATCACTGGCATTAGAAAGAGGAAATATGAACTCTTCCAGAATATGTGGGCCAAACGCAATGGGTAGCGCTCTGTATAGCTGCCCTTTTGTAACACTCACACCATAATCACCTATTTAATGATTGTCTTCCCTGTAAAGCTGTAATCTCCGCAAAGGAAACTACATCAACCCTCCTGTGCATTCATACCAAGAAGGAAACTGAAGTAATTCTTCCTTTCATTCTAGATTCCAGCCAATGCCAGCTCTAGAGTTTCTAGTTCTACTGGGACTGTTCTAAAAGCCCCTATTTCATCCTATGCACAATATTGAAAAATAAGATACTTCGAACATGGATTCTCTGAATCCATTACACCCAGGCATGGAGCATGTGACATAAGTCAATATCCGCTTATTACTTTTACAATGAACACTCTGAAAAGAATCCTTTCAAAGGTAGCAAACAATTTGACTGACGTGAAATGGTAGGCTAGGGAGACCTGTGGGCATCGATAAAGAATACTTGATAGACAGGACATAATAAGGAAAATAAAGTCAGGAGTTATACAAATTAGATAGAAGAAGCTAGGCAGTGTCTGGTGAGAAACAAAGCAAAACAAAACCTAATAACAACAACGAAAACAACAAAAGCGTGAACTGTTTAGGAGGAGCTCTGCCAGGAGCAGTGCAACACATTGGAAAGAGCTCTTGAGCCAGAAGGTCAGGTTTCCCTCTATACTCGTTGTAGCTTTAGACAGTCTGTGTAAGTTCCTGTGACTTCCTCCAACGTTGTCATAAAAAAGACTCTGAGATGGCACTCACAGGCTCCTTTACAATACACGCATGTGATACGTGGAGGGGGGTATGCTGTACAACGTTGTGCAAATATAATTTTATGAGAACAGACTCTACTACAATGGTGATTTTAAATGGACTTTAAATCAGTGCTATTAAGAGAAGAAATAGCCAATTGCCTATGTCAGAGATAACATGGTAGCCATTTTTCAACTTCAGATGTGAGCTTCAGTGAGCTATCATTTCCTCACATTTATAATATGGCCAATAACTGAAATTATATCTCTAGTTTTAGCTGAAATTTCTATAATTTCAACTTTTTGTTGAACATGTTGCTGTTCTCTCCACATAAAAATGCTCAGAGAACAATTAGCTATCATCATAAGACTACATCCAGGTTCGTTTTGTTTTGTTTTGTTTAGCTATGTAGGTCTAGCCACTACTACAACGTTCAAATTAGGCTCATGCTTCCCTCTGTTAAAGAAGATAAAGAATGATTCATGTGCTTATTGCCTTCGGAAATGTTGGGTGAAAGGAAAATAAGCATTTTTGCCAGTGTAGTAATCCATACACTCAGAATAACTGCTACAGATAAATGGGCTTTGAAATGGGGAGTGATAGCCTTCCCATCATTAAGTAGGCCTGTAGGAGACCTTACCTTCAGCCTTCTCATTTAATGTAATAAGGAGTCTTTTTAAGGACTTGTCAGGGGACATAATGGCAGATGAAACATAGCTCCAACTATGTTATAGTAGGCAGATTGAAGCCATGAGTCATCCAGTATGCTGGGAGGTGGAGAGGTGTGTGCCACATTCAGGCAAGATTATCCAGACGAAATGCAGGTGAGGTTATGAGAATTGAGAATTATGGAGACCTTGCATGATGTTTTTTTACGTAGGATTCAAATAAAATAGGAGGTAAATGAAAGCCAACATAATTTCCATGTATTTTACGATGCAGCACAGTTGAGGGTGAGGAATGGAGTAGGGGATCTTTTACTTGGCCTCAGGAAACCTGGGTTACAGTTCTAGGTCTTCCAATAAATTGAAATGTGATCTTGGGAAAGGCTGACATAAATAATGTTTTGAAGGCATTTTAAATTATAACATTGTATCATTCTTGATAACTAAAAGAAACCACCATTGTTCATCTTTTGTCCAGTGTCATAGCTATTCCTGTTCTATATCTGTCTAGAAGGTCAAATGCTGAGTCTAAATTAGGGCATCTCCCAAAGACAAACAGCACGGGGCATATTCAGTATCAGCTTATTCAGGACGCACCAAAGGCATGATCTGAAGTTTTTCCTCTGACTAAGCCCTGGGTGCAGACTTTAAAACTGTTCTCTATTTTCAGGTCTCTTTATTTAATGTTTTATGGAATCTGGAAACTGTAGAGAAGAGGGAATTGCTTTTCTTTGTCAGTCAACATGACGCCATGACAACCAGTTGAGATGTGAAAGATTGTCAAATCAACAATTGTTTTGTCTACATGATGCCAAATAACAACCAGTTTGATTGATTTTTTTTTTAAGTGTATATTTCTTCAGATGTTGAAGCATGTAGATACAAGCCTTTAAATAATCATACTTTTTATTTTCTTCACGGGGAAGAAACCAATTTCAAACATATTATCTCATTTTTATTCTGATTTTCCCAACAACCTGTTAACTATCAACAGAGCAGGTATTATTGTATTTGTTTTATAAATCAAGATTACCAGTGGGATCTACATAGCATAAGCCTAACTATCCCAATTAATTTGCTCCATTTTTTTCTAAGTAGAACTGAAGGAACTACAATGTTCTGTACATCAAATAATAGTGTGTACATTTAGCCTGGCCCAAATAAAATGTTCAGTAAACAGCGTTCAATTCGAGTCTTTTATTTTCCATCATCCACAGGAGAGCCTCCACTTTCCTGCTGGATTTTTGCCCTCCCATGTATCTATTGGCATATGTTGAAGACCTTCATCATCCTGAATAGCCTGGGTGCTGGAAAAGGAGAGTGGTTTTCCATTTAGCATCCAGGTTTACCTCCTTTACTTCATAATAAAATAGTTCCCCCCTTAAATATATGAACCCCTGGTTCAGTTTCAATATACTAAGTCTACCGAAATGTCCTAATTAACACTGTAAAGATACCGAGGCTTAGGAAAGTAATTTGGTCAAGATCACTTGATGGTAAGTGTTCTAATCAAGTCATGAATCCATGTCTATATCACTCCGAAGGCTATTCTTTCAACCACTTCTTCAAATGTTTTTTTCATATTTTATGTCAAATCCCAAAACCTGGTGGTTATCCTGGAGCTTCCCATCCATTGCTCCAGTGGTTTTCTGTACCCCTAGGTAGGGTAGATACCAAATAGAAAAGGCAACTATTGCTCAACTTTAACTATTAAATTTGATCTTTTATTTTATCTTATCCCTAGATGCTGTGTTCTTAAAAGCCAAGTATTATTGAGTAGGAAAACGGTTTTCTTTATGCTTTGGGGCCCTATTAAAATAGCAAGCGCTGGCCCTGAATTCTTGAGTTGTGGATGGAGAGAACCTGCCATCTGGACCAGCCTAACCTGTGATCTATTTATTCCCTCATTCAACAGACTTTATTGAGTGTCAACTATGAACAAGATAGACTCATGGAACTTCATGGAACTTGCAACCCAGCAGATGGTTCAGATATTGATTCAGTAATAAGGAGTGTGATGCGCAGAAATGCAGGGTGCTGTCAGGGACATTTAACAGAGAGTGAACTTGGTCTGGAGCCCAGAGAAAGCTATTCACCAGAAGTGACAAGATATTTATGCTGCAACCTGAAGTGTGACTATGAGTTAGCAGGAGAACAGATTCAGGCAGCTGGAAAGACATATTCAAAGGCTGTGATGGTTCGTTTTGTGTGTCAGCTTGGCTAGATGATAGTTCTCAGGTATTCAATTAAATACTAATCTAGGTGTTGCTGTGAAGGTATTTTGTATAGGTGGCTACAGCTACTATTAGTTGATTTTAGGTAAAGGAGATTTTCATAATATGGGTAAGCCTCATAAAATCAGCTGAAAGGCCTTAAGATCAAAACTGAGGTTTCCTTGAGGAAGAAGAAATTTTATTTGTGGCCTGAAGCTTCACCTCCTGCTTTAGAGTTTCCAGCCTGCTTGATTCTACAAATTTCAGACTTTCGAACCCCACATCATTCACACACACACAGAGTACAATTGTTCTTTTTTCCTCAAAAGTGTATGTGTGTGTGTGGTGTATATACTTTCCTCATGTATATATACCAAGTGAGAGAGAGAGAGAAAGAAAGAGAGAGAGAGAGAGGAAAAAATCCTGACTAATTTAGATGTTGGTATCAGGAAAGGAAGGGGTGTCCTGCTGTGACAAATACCTTAAATACGGAAGTAGCTTTGGAATTGGGGAATGGGTAGAGAGAGAAGGATTCTAAGGCACGTGGTAGAAAAAGCCTAGATTGTCTTGACGAGACTGTTAGTGAAGGTTTGGAAGTTAAAGGTGAAGTCTCAAAAGGAAATGAGGCGCATGTTATTGAGCACTGTAGGAAAGGGGATACTTGTCATAAAGTGGCAGAGAACTTGACTGACTTGTAGTCTACAATTGTGTTGAAGGCACAATATTTAGCAAGGATATTTCCAAGTATAGGGTGGAAGATATGGCCTTTCTCCTTGATGATTTTATTAAAATGCAAGTGGCAAGAAGTCCATTGAGGAAGAAACTATTACTCAAAAAGAAGCCAACACTTGATGATTTGGAAGGTTATCAGTCTACCCAGTTTGTAAAGGATGATAAAACCAAGAAAATTGTTGAAAAAGCATGCTCTGGACAGGGACTAAGAATGTGGCCGAGCAACTTTTTGTTAAAGAGATTAGGTGTGTGACTGATGGATCCAATCAACCATCTCAACAGAAGCCAGGTATAGTGATGGAGTTACCCAGGAAGGATCTGTGGAGAATCATTTTGTCTAATGCTTGGATCACCTTGACCTATAGGGGAGGCCCCAAGGGATTTTGAGAATGTCATACCAGCAGAAACATTTCCATCTTGGACAGAAAGGAACAGAAAGGAGCAGAAGCTGGATGAAATGAAATGAATGAAGGTTGTTGTACTCCCAGAATTCTACAGGCAGGAAACAGGTTGATAGAGTTATCCAGCTGCAAACATCTGCTACAATTCAAGATAAAGGAAGAATGACAGAAGGTGAGGAAGCTACCAGTGAGGGCACAGAGGGTAAGGGAACCACCACATGTATCCTTCAAAAACACCTGCTAGCATTCCTCTCATTGGGGGTCACCATAGCCACAATCTACAAGCAACTGTCTCCGCCTGTAATTTGTGCTGCTTTTGGTTATTTATTTTTTATACAATTACTAATTCCTCTTGTTCCACCTTGTTTTGACATACTCTAGGGAAACACACTCTCTTTATATTACAGGTAGTGGGGGTTTACCAAGGTGACATAATCTGCCTAGACTCCAGTTTTCATTTTTTCAGTTCCTAAAGAAAAACCTCCCAATGATTTTCTATAATTTGACCCGTCAAATTCTGAACTCCCATTGTGTTTTTTAAGATGATAGAGAATCATAGATAGAGATAATGTTGTGTGTCTTGATTCCCACTACTTTCTATTGCTTAACGTGAAATATCTGAGTCTGGGCTCTTTTAGCTTCCCTACATGTTCCATTCTCAAGCCCATCTCTGTTCCTTTAGTCACTGGATCACCCCTGTCTTGACGCTCTCTATACCTTCCCTCACCCCTCTCTACCCATCCAATTCCTACTCATGTTTCATGGCTGCCTCGTTTTCCAAAATCTTCCCAGATGGCTCGAGCCTACCTAGCCCTTCTCTTTTACACTGCACTTAGAGTCAATACCAAAATTTTATTTTGTAATTTTTGATGTATAGCTTTTTACAAGCTTTGGTTTGTAATTTTTAATCTAATTGTTTAAGGTGTTTGACACTCATCTCTTTATTAAGGATACCACAAGCTACTTGAGAATGTTGATTATATCTTATATTTTTACAAACATCAAAACACAGGGAATAAAGCAAACAAGTGTTATAAAAGCTATCAAAATTATGATTGAGAGCTCTAAGGCAACTGAAAGCATTACTGAATCAGCAGGGAGTCTTCTTCCAAACATCACTGGCCCATCTCTGTGAACCCCAAAGTGCAATTCTCTTCAGGTATCATGATCATTCGGGATGGTGTTTACATACAACTCCCCAAGGATTCTGTAGTGAGGCCTTGACATCTATATTTTTACCAAGCCAATCAGGTATTTCCGAAAGTTGGAGGACAATCTTGTAAGAAATCTTGCTGTAAGGGTTAGTAATGAAACTAGATGTCCTGGGATGCAAGACTTGTCAAGAAGAAGAGAAAATCAGGCTGTGGCCAGACCCTTGGAGAATCCCACTCCCTGTAGGTCTTGGGCTGAAACCTTGCCTTCAAACTCTCTAACGCTTTCTAATTCTCCAATCAGCAATCCAACCTTAAACTTACTATGTTCTAGTAAGTCTTCTATACACACACTAGCTCTTTTAAATATAATAAAAATGCATGAGATAGAATCCCTTTACTCTCCCTGTGTTTCAAGTGAAGAAACTCAAGCACAGAGGGCTATGTAACCTGCCCAAGGCCATAGACTAAGTATGTAGCAGGGCTGAAAATCAAACCCAGGCCATCTGGCTCCAGAATCTGTACTTTTAATCACTATAACCACTATAAAACCACCACCGTGTTTTGCCTCACGGGCTCCACATTTTGGATTTACTACATGTTTTTCCTACCCGCTAATGTCAATAAAATAAAAAAAAGTAAGTACTCGGTATCTAGTATGCGTAAGATACCATGATAGGTACTAGGAATGCAACCTAGAATAGGACTCCATCTATCCTGGCCTTCAAGAAACCTACATTATAATGAAGAATGCAGGCAAGTAAAACAACATATGAGCAAATGTGCTGATAAGCATTATAATAGGGGCATGAACAAGATACTATTGGAGTACAAAGGAGGGGAACCTATTTTAGTCTTGGGAGCTGGAAAGATGACCCAGAGGAAAGGTCATGTGAGCCGAGATCTGAAAGAGCTCCTGTAAGCAAGCTAAGGTAATGGGCTCACAGCGCTGGCAGCGTTTAGCAGAGGGTGGCCATCGGAGAGTATTACAGTCAAAGGTAAGGGCACATACAAAACACATTAGGACATTACAGAAAGTGTAAGTAGTTCACTATAGATACAAGAAGGTACATGGTAACAGATGAATGAAAGAGGAAAGCTCTCACAAATCTTTTCTTGATTTCTCTAGTTTAACCGCTGACCTTACGAGGTCTACTCAAACTCATGATCATTCTAAATGTTCAGTGGTTCGGTTTGAAGTTTACTTGACCCACGAAATAGGATTAATTGAATCCTAGTAGCTCAGCAGAGCTCACCTTAGACTCTTTTCCTGAATTTAACATGTGCCAATTGATCAATTAGCCTAATAAATGAATAGCTCATTTCTAAGCATTTCTAGGCATGTGACTGAACATAATCTTCTCCAAACAACAAAAACATCAAAGAGGATTCAGAACTTTACGTGTAAATAAATCCAATAAAAGAAAGCTTAATCTAGTACTTGAAAACTTGAATAATTTTTGTCAGTTGTTTAAACACTTCTAATTTATAGTTAGGGACCTAAATTTTCAATCTTCATTAACAAGCACAGGGCAATAAAGATGGATCACTATATTAATAAAACAGAATTATTATGTGTTATTTATACAGGGCAGCAATTAAAATCAGACTGAGAAGATTAAGCACTCTAGCATGCTGTAATTTATGTCAAAGTAATGTCCTACTTTGAAATCAGATTCTGGCTTAAACAATGAAGTAGAACATATATTCAAAACAGCAAAGGGGGATGGGAAAATGAAAAACCAGCTTTATGTAGAATATTGAAAATCTTGTGACCAATTTAAAAGAGAGATCACTTGAGGAATATAATCTGAGACAAAGGAAGGTTAATGATGGCTCATTCTCTCCTTCTTAATCCTCCATATTTAGTCAATGTCATTTCAAAAACTGCTTTCATAAGAGCAAGTAGGGTAAAGTGTCTCAAATGTCCTCTGAGTACTCTAATGCTCTATCTGGCCCTGACACTCTGAGTCACTACCTAGAGAAACACAAAGAAAACATTTCAGTCTATTTAGAGATGTTTAGTTCATAAAGGAAGAATCTTCCACAATCAAACTGGCTTAAAAAGGAAAGCTAGTGCTAGGAACATCCTGAGCCTTACTCCTACTGCACTTATCCCTATTAAAACTATAAAGTAGCTCTTTGAAATAATTCTGAGAATAAATGAACAAGATGGATTCTTGTAATGTTTCTGAGACCTGATTTAAAAAATGCTTTAAGGCTGTAATTTTTAATCTGGGGCCCCACCAAGACGTGTGCAGCAATATACTAGGGGAAAATGATAGCCAGAGATATAAATCTGTTGCATCATCCTGGAGAACCAATTTCACTAAAGAATTTTGGAGATAAGTTTTGATTTTTTTTTTTTTTTACACTTAAGAGGTTTTGTCACACCCACATACAACCAAAATTACTTTTTGGGTGTGAGCCTAGAAAGTAGAAGTTTTCATGGGCTGCAAATGACTGTCAAGTTTTACACTTTTATGTTATGAGGAAACCCAAGATACTAGTATTACAGTTGAATTAAAGAGAATGGGTCTTCAATGGAAGACAGATTTTGGGGTTGCCCTAGTCTTCAGGATTGGTGTTTTTTTGTTTTTTGTTTTTCAGAGCTGGAATTTGCCATATTTTCCTGAGTCTTTTTTTTTTAATTACACGCACAAGTCATTGACTCACCAAAATTATCTTAATATCCTGTCACAAATGTGTTCATATATCTATATTATATATATAATATAGATATATAGATTTTCTAAACTATATGACCACCATTTTCCCATGTTGTAGAAGAATGAAAAATTCTGGAGTTTGACACGTGATCTTAGTCTCATGTTGCTTTTGCATTTTAAAAGTTTAGAGATTTAAATTTTTTTTTTTTTTTCAGTGAGGAAGGCTTGAGGTTCAAAGTCTGAAGAAAACTTCTCTGAATCTCAAGTTTTCTTATCTTTAAAATGGGGATAGTAACTGCCCTGAGATTTCACACAAATATAATGTATATGCATGTAGGTACTTTTAAATCTATAGATCACTAAATGCATGTCAAGAGATCCTGTTTCTATTGTATGATCACATTAATTGTCTCATATCACCTACCCCCACATACATCAAAATACAAAATAAACTGTACGAATACAAATGCAAAATACAAACAGTAAAATAGTTTGCGAACATATAATTAATATTTCCTAAATACCTTAATGCACAGGGCATGAAGGACTTGACCATCATTAACAGTGACCAGCACAATATCTGACACAGCAAACAGTTAAAAAAATGGAAAATATGTTGAATATCATATCTGTCCAGTTCCAGTCAGAAAATATAAGTCACCAGCTATTTTAACCATGTTGCACTGAAGAACTGAAAGTGTAGAAAACAAACATTACCGTATCAGGGAAGTAGCAATTGCAAAAGTAGCTATCTTCCAAAGGGAAGAGGTTAGTGACTTAAACTTAGGAGCTGGAGAAGAGCTCACACTCAGACCTCTAAAGATGAAGAGATGTTTGGCTGAAGCATCTCCAAGCTTAGGATAGGGGAGGGAGATCTCTTCTTCCTCCAGCTCTCCAGTCTCTCTCCGGAACCCTGTATTAGCTTAGCCCAACATAGAGCTAGCTGGGAGCTGGCAGAGCAGGAATGTTGTGAGCAGAATTCCAGCACCAGCATCACAGCCCAGAGTGTGGAAGGGCAGGTTTGTAGCTCACACAATAGCACTGCGTCCAGCTCAAACACAGGAATGGCAAACTAGATGAAAGAATATAAAGGGACGAAGGAAGAAAAGGAATGAAGGAAGGGATCATTCATTTATTCCGTGACTGATGAGGCAAAAATCTAAGCTCCCTATAGTGCTTTCTCAAATCTGTATTCCCAAGGACGAGATATAAGCTGAAATTTATGAATCATATCACATTCAAATGCACTAGGGAAGTTTGCTATTTAGAGACATTTCATGGCAAATTGTTTTGCAAGACAAATAATCACTCACTAATTTAACTGATGCATAAATCACACTTTTCATACATTTGGTTTGCTTAGCAAATTGGATCTATATTGAAAAATATGAGATTCACATTATAAAATCTCTAATACCTACTTGGCTCCCAAAGGACATCCTCAACATATAATATGCCAGATTGAGGTGGCACAATTTTAGACCTTGGAAAGATGATAAAAACTCCTGCTTCCTCACTCCCACCTGGCCCAAATTTGAAGGTGTCACAGAAGAGATTGAAGAAATTGGTAACGCTGATAAAACAAAATTTACAAGTGTGAGAAATATTAAGAGAGAAAAGGTGTGTGCGTGCATGTGTGGGTGTGTGTGTGGGGGGGGGGTGTGTGTTAAATGGAGTTGTGCTGCAGTCTTCTGGAACAGAAGGTCTGATACCTCAGAAGAAGAATGGATTGTGGGACAGCATTTAGGTTGCCTGTTTTGCCTCACTGCACACTGTCCTGGGTAGATCATTGTTTTCTCTTCCCTCATTCCCAATAAGAGTCAAAAAATTATGACACTAACCAAATACCACCATAGTTATGGCATAACAAGCACAGCTGGAATGAAGAGCAACTGATAACTAATCAAAGCAAAGTAGCAAGTCCCGAGCATTCCCTGTGTTATCTTCCACTCTCTCCAAAAATGAGGGCTGAAGAATTATACTTCAAGAGAAAATTGTTAAAGAATATAATGTGTGGGAAAAGAGAAATGGAAAATATGAATGCTCAAATAAGAGCTCTCTACCTTAGGTTGCATCCACATCTGACCCCCACATTCTAAATCTACCAGAAGGTGTGTCTGCTAGGACTTGGATTTTAGCTTTTCAACCGGATTACACATTAGCAGGCAATGTAGCTAATATTCCTGTAATACAAGAGATAACTAGCTCATTGAGAAAGGTAAAAACTACAATACAAAGATAATTCAACAATCTATTTGGAACCTAGATGTAGTACCATAAAAAATATAAGAACACTAAAGACAAAGAGAAATTTTTAAGTTGAGTATATTGCTAAAAATAAAGACAAATTAGATTGGCAACGAACACCTCAAGAGCAAGACTAAGTGCAAAAGAGACAATGGAGTGATATTTAAAAATATTTAGTGAAAAGAAACTTTGACTCTGAACATTATATCTAGGTAAATTGACATTGAAATAGATCAGTCTATAGCCAGACCTAAGAATACAAATCTTAAGGTTTGGCACACAGAACCATCTTTGAAAACAATCTTGGAAAAACATAAACAAATCTGGGGGTTTGCTAAGGGTGTGAGGTAATTTAGTAAAATCTACCATTATTTTATAAATCAATCCAAACCACACTATAGAAGTAAATGCGAACAATGTAAAATTATAAATGATAGCCACACAAAGGGAGTAGTGGAAGGTGGGCAGCCTAGAGGAAATGGTCTTATTTGGACCAAGACCTAAACATTGTCAAGCTTAGGAAGTTGAAAACAAACAAACAAAAAATAACATATTTATAAGATTTATTCTATATAACACTATAGAATGTGTAACTTCCATGATAACAAAGAACCAACAAAAGATATACAGGAAAGGAAAAAGGGAAAAATTACATATGGCAAAAGGCTTAATATGACAACAACTGAAATAAATTAAAAATTTTAATTTCACCAATTAAAAGCAGTTAGCTATCATACTGAATAATAACAGTATCCTACTACACATTACGTATAAGTGATAGATTAGAACTAAAATGGTATAGAAAGTTGAAATTAAAGTAAAAGGAACCAATATACCCCACAGGTATGAATTAAACACACATTAAGTAAGCATTTCAATATCAGAAAAGAAACAGAAAATATACATACACACACATACACACACATGCTCACAAGATAATGCAAAGTAACAGTAAAAGAAAAATGATCAAAACCTAACAACATAGCCTCAAAAGATATCAAGAGAAAAACTGACAGAACTATAATGAGAAATTGGAAATTGAGAGTGGCTTTTTTCATATTGTTTTGTTTTTATGGAGAAAAAAACCCAAGGTTCATCTTCAGAGAAATAAAATACAGGTGGATTAAAGCTTTAAATGTAGGGGGGGAAATGTAGAAAAAAAAATATGGGTGATAGGAGAAATTTCAAAATACTTCTGTGACCTTCTGATAGAAAAGGACTTTTTAAGATTAGATCCTAAAAACAAACCCACAAAATAGCAGCCACCAACAAAGATGTATTTGACTATATCAAATAAAACTTTGTACTTAATGAAAGACAACATAGATAATGTAAACAAATGAGCTATATACTTGGAGAAGATAATTGCAAAGTCTGAGAGTAAAAACATTAACATTGGGAATATAAGTGGAACTCCAGGGAAATGTCAAGAAATTTATCAAAATCCAATATAAACATGGAAAAAGAATCGGAATAGGCCAATTTCAATGCTTTCCAGAGAAAACAAATTAAAGTACATGTGAGATACAAGTCTGCATCCACTAAACTTGGCAAAAATTAGAAAAAAAAAAAAAAAAGATAATTCCAAGTGCTAGAATAAGGGCAGATAGAAAGCTTTACACACTGTGGGTAGAAATATCCTGGAAATAAATCTGATAAGATTTAATGAAAACCAAGTTAAATATCATGTATCCTAGAACTCATTAACCTCACTCCCAGGAGTACACCCCAGATAATAAAATATATAAATAGTCACTTCAGTGTCTTATTGGCAATGGTTGCCTACTGAATCAGGGTGCCATCTCTCCACCTCTTTCCTTCCCTTCAAGAATCTGTCCTGGCACTGGTAGATCTGTGTTTTTGTTATTACAATTAAATGGTAATGATCTTAAGGTCATCAGGAGGGTTAGCACAGAGTCTAGGAACAGGATCAAACCAGTCGAAAATTGGGTCATGGAGGCTTGTTTGGAGTTTGTGCCTTCTGGCATTTGACCTTAGTCTGAGGATCAAGCAGTGCCTGTAAGCAAGGCTAGAAAACTGGGTTATTATGGCTTGTTCATGAGTCCCTGATGATAAGCTCAGACAGAGAAAAACGAATCCAAAACTTAGATGAGTCTGAAAACCAAATTTCAAAGCATGTGAAGAAAAGTAATATTAAAAAGCCAATAACATTGGTAACCAAAGAAAAGGGATATGATAAAAGCTGAAAAAGAAGATTCTTCGATGAATATGCTTAGAATTTCTCAGAGACAAGATTGTTCTCCAATATTTCCTCCCCCTTTCCTGAAGAAGTATTTTAATTCTTCACTCTAATGAACTCAGATGTGGGTGATTTGCCTTTGGGGGGGAAAAAAAAGCATCTCTCTCTTTTTTTAAATCCCTCTATGAGTCTCTTGATCGAAAATTTCCTGTAATATCTATTTATCTATCTATCCATTTATTACTAAAATTATCCATTTTCTACCTACCTATCATTTACATCTATATAAATATTTGCATGCAGATACATTTCCTGTGGTTTCTCCATAATAGTCCTGTTTTTCTTTCACTAGAAACCAAATACAGTTCTATCTTATATATTATAGCTCTTTAAATATTTGTAACAAATATCATGTATCTTTGTCTTTCATTCTATCAATTAAATATCCCAACCTCATAATTTTTCCTTATGTGGCATAGATGTCAATGTCCTCACTATGATACTGACCTATTTCTCCAAATGTTTAATGTGGAAATCCTAAAGCTGAGGAATCAAACTTTACATGGTTGGGAAAAAAAAAATGTAAAACAATTATAAGCCTGGAACCACAACAAAACTCACTCTTGATACTCATTTTCCTTCATGATTATTTAAAGAAACATCACAAAAAATATGGTCCAAGCAAGATCAGAAAAAAGAAGCTGGAGTATAATGGGGAAAAAAATGTTATTCTTAGTCCAAAATCTGGATGGAAATTCCATCTCTGTGCCTCCCATGAGCGAGGTATTTGACCCTGATGAAGCTTGGTTCACTCAGCCTTCCTATGAGGATTCAAAAGACTTACTTCCATAATAATTTATGGCGTAAGGAATTATGTAAATAAACTCAATGAGTGCCACTTCAAAATGTTTGGAAATAATGATGAAATGTATTTTAAGAAAGCACTACCAAACTTTGAATCATACATTTTGACAAAATAAATATTTAAGTGCAATTCTGACAAAAGTGTGAACTATGTTCTTCCAGTTGGAGGGATTATTTTTGAAAAGACATGTCTCAGCAGCAGTCATTTTCATCTAGCTCATGTGGATTAACCCTTAAGGTGGGCCCCCCCAAAAATCTGTATTATTTTTCCATGGTTATTCTTCCCAGTTCTGATGTTTTCTGTATGATATATTTAATTGAATGGGACTCAGTGATGGGAGAGAGGCAATATTTTGTAACCGTGGTTGACAGTTTGCAATTGATGGGGAGGGTTCCTCAATAAAAGAGAAATCTGGAGCTGGAAGTCAATAAAATAAAAATGTGAGAAGCATGAAGACTTCACTTATATAAGAAAATCACTGATTTTTATTGGAACTGGAAGGAAAATTATTATTCTAGGTCTGAGAGTGTCATGTAGTATCTTGATCCATCATGGTTACCTGAAAGGGATCATTCTTTAAATTTGTATAGACATACACACCATGAATATATGCAGGAATGTAATAAAGCAGAACATAAATGAGCGTGGGCATCTTCAGAATTCTGGGAGGAAAATGCTGTTGCTCAAATATGACAACCTGTGATTGAATGTGTAAGTAACAGTCAATATTTTGCCTTTAGAAATAGGTCATTACTGGCTCATCCAGGGAAGCAGAGAAGGATTTTAGGTTGTCAAGTCAAAGAACAATCTCAAAGTCCCAGCTTCTTGAGTTAGCAGGACTTGATCACTCCCTGAAGGAGAGACACTTGACACACTGAGAGGGACACGCTCAGCCATTAGGGCGCCTCTGCAGACCCATCCTTGACTCCGCATTGGAAAGATTGGCAGCTGCTTGCCCTTTCAGCCAGGAGAGAGAGAGAAAAAAAAAAAAAAAAGTGGCTACAGCAGCCATTACAATTCTCACTGCCAGGGAAAGGGACGTAGAGAATTCGAAATGGGATAAATAGGGCTGGCACTACAACGAAGATGTAGAGTATTAATAATGCACCAGGCAACTTCCTCACGATCTCCCTAGCCTTCCATCAAAAGCAACTGAGACTAATTAAATCAAGCCAAGTATTTCAACGGACACATAAGAGGACTGGTCTAGCTATGAATTCTTTTCTCTGTTTGATACGATTAATGTTGCATTGTACTACAGAAGGCCACTTGGTAAGTGGTTAAACCATGGTACCTTTGGCATTTATGAAAGACTTTTTGCCATGTTGCAATGATGCTTTTAAGGCCTGACCACACAGTATTGAGTTTGGCTTTGATAGTGCCCTGGCAAAGGCTGGCTGGGGGAAAAGAGGGGAATATTTTTCTCCAGCATGTAGTTAGCCCTGCTAACTACACATTTGTTCAATTTCAGATCAAAGAAACCATCCTGACTTACATTCCCATATATTTCTTTTATAAATGTTTAACGAATTCTGTCAACATAAATGCTCCGTGTAGATTTTATTATTACTGTTACTTGATTACTAGTTCATAATCATATAAAAGCTCATACTTTGTATTAAAAAAATTCTTCCACGTGTCCTCTTAATATCTTACTTCCACTCCAATTTTAAAATAAATTTGCAATCTTTAGCAATTCATGTTACATAGAATGCTACCTATATTGCCACAAAATCATTGTGAAAGAACCATATGTACCTTAAGTTTTTCAAACCCGTTAGGTTTTTGGCTTTTGAGCGATGTAGGTTTTCAGCTCTTGAGCCATGGAATCATGAGGGGTAATGCAAGCATTAACAATTGAATGTGATTTCTTAACAAATGAGTTTAGAGAGTAGGGAATGCTTAATTTAAACAAATTTTAACGAATGTTATAGGAAAAGAAAAAGAGATGTCATTATAGAATGTATGTGAGTACCATTGCCACAAAGACAGACTTATATGAGATTCTATTTCTCAGCAATGCTTCCTTTCAATGACATCATTTTCAACAAGGCCTTTTAGTTTAAGTTGAACTATCTCCAAATTTGTATTTGTCGCTATGGGTCCTCTTTTTTTTCTAAACTCATTTACGAAAGCTAAGGATGGCCATCCTAATTAGTCTACAGGGTAATAACTTTTCACGCATAAGAAAACTATTCATAATTTTTAAGCCCAGATAGATGAAAAATTATTTAAATGGAAAGTGGTAAATTTAGTGTGAAAAAAACTTAGCAGAAAGAATTCCGATTAGCCAAGCTTGCATTCAAATAATTAAGAGCAAACCATTCCACACCGTGGAGTGGAAAGGTGAGATAAGAGGATGTAGCATTCTTTTTTTTTTTTTTTAAGATTTTATTTATTCATCTGAGACACGGAGATAGAGAGAGAGAGAGAAGAGAGCCTGAGCAGGGAGAGAGGCAGAGGGAGAAGGAGAAGCTGGCTCCTTGCTAAGCCAGGAGCCCTATGTGGGGCTCGATCCCACGACCCTGGGATCATGACCTGAGCTGAAGGCAGAGGCTTAACCATCTGAGCCACCCAGGCGCCCTGAGCATGTAGCATTCTTAAATATTTATCCCTCATTATACTATTCATTATTTAACACTTGCTAACACAGTACACAAGTATGTGTAATAGTACTTCTATCTCCCAGACCATAGCCATTGTTATAGCCTCAAAACAAAAAGCAGCATTCAGATTGGTTTGAAAGAGTGAACTCCAAAACATCTATGTCTGCGCATCATTGCGTGGCTCTTGTTAATGGAGGTCATGGCAGGTCATCTTCAAAGGTACTGCAGGATTCATCAGGAATGTGTCTACTTGCTGTACATTTCTAAGCATTCTCCTGGAAAATTTCTGGTTCCTGAGTGCCCCGTCTTATTTTAAATGGAAACAATATATCTGACCTAGTTTCGAGTACAGAACTTATATTCAACTAGGTTTAAGCTCCCTATCTCATCATCTGCCTCCTTGCTATGAGCTGAGACTTCTAGTAGAGCTCATTATCCAAAGGCTTCCTTCCAGGCATTAGCCCACTCAGGTAAAGTGGTCATTATTTCCCAAGGATCAGCGTTACTTTCTGAGTCTTTTTTTCAAAGCCACATTTGATTATAAGGATAGCAGTCCTAACAATTTCCCTCTCACCCATTTCTTCTTCCTGTGCAAAAGGCCATTGGTGGGACAGTCAAGGCTGAAGAGAACTTTTGTTCTTAACAATTTTAAAATCTAGGACAAATTGTCAGGAAAGTGACTCTATAAAAATTGACTAAATTTCTCATGTGTCATATGCTAAATAGAATTCCAAGACTGCCAGCATAATCAGGTTTGTTTTATTCAAATGCTTTTTGTGGGGAGGATTTGTAAGTCGAGGATAAAATTCTATTTTAAGTGTTCTGATTACACAATATTAACCATAAGGATAAGGGCTCTGTTGTATTTACAATATCACCGAAGAATTGAAAGACATTATCAACTTTTATAGAAATGTGTTTATATATGTATAGAATGCATATTTATACAAATATAAGAACTTCTCATTTTAAGGTGATCTATTGTTGTTGTTGTTGTTGTTGTTGTCATTTTGTTCAGATCATGAGCTTTGATCCAGTTTCTAAAAGTAGCTAAATTCATGCATTATATCTTCTCATCTTTGTTGGTCATCACGTTGACACTTTTAATTCCCTTCAATTGATTATCATGATTCAAGTTCATCTCTTTCCAACTTATAATTATTTCAGGAAGGATTCTGTGAACTGCCTATTTTGCCAGGGAAAAAAATTCAACTTTTGATTACTTTCTTTTATTTTTTTATGCTAGAGAGCATCTGAATCTTCCTTTAGCTTTGCTTCACTGCTTTCCAGAGCAAACTGCCAAGACCCTCCCATTATCATTCACCTCCCTAAACACTTCCATATCATTTCTCCTGTGTGTACTTTACCAGAATTACAGAACCAACCAATTTAATCTCTGATGCTTGACAGTATATTTCACAGGTTGGACTCTCTTTTATGTAATACTTATATATGTGGATTGATCAAATAAAATATTTAGAAAAGACTAGTTTTATAAGAGGAATTCTGATTATACCAATTTATACCATATAGGTCAGGCACATATTTTCATATTTATATCTCTATCTGCCTGTCCATCTATTTATCTGTCTATCTAGATAGAGACAGACAGATACATACATACATACATACACAGATACACAGATACACATGCTTTCTTAGCTTGCAGCACATTGAGTAAATTTGCCCATGTTGCAGCCATTTGCTTACCTGTCTTTAAGGTATTTTAAGCCATCGTGTGTCTTTCTGTTTTTGTAGCATAATTCCTTTTGGTTTATAGCTGAATAAATAAAACATCCCATCACTTAAACCAACTCTTAAAGTTTGCATTACCAAGATAAGGATGTGGTGAGGATGTTGTTACATAGTCAATCACGGTTTTAGTGGCAGCTAAATAATAAATATTACTGCACTCATATCCTCTCTTTCCTAATATTTTACCCTTCCTTATTTGGCAGTTACTGGCAGATAGGAGACAATTAATATATATTTGAAAAGCAACTGATTAAATTGAATACTCTCAATTGTTTAAAACATCACCTTACGTGTTCTCATCTGTGTTGAACTAAAACCTTTCATCATTTACTGGTCCACCAGTTACATTCTTGTTTAAGTTATTCTTTTTTTCCATTATAATCAACGTAACACTGGTTCTGTTTTATTTTGGTTTTGTTTTGTTTTTTTGTATTACGAATTTTTATGGCATTGTGAAACCCACTGAGAGCTCAATTAAGTAATTGAAACTGTTCTATTGTTTGGAGACTTCTACCTATCTTGTCAATTTTTGTCCAGATAAACTAGCATGTTTTTCTTTGAATATTTAGATGAAAACACCATAAATCATTTACTCATTATTATATGCATCAAACTTTATACAATCCGTAGCCATCATAACTGGTATCAAAACGAATCAGAACAGAGTGAGGAATGGTTTTTCTGCCATTTCTAGGGCATTGTTCGGCATTCCACTTTGCTATTGTCCCCATGTCTTCTTCCATCCCAGAGAAAGTTCCGTCTCCTCCTGCCTGGGGGCGCCACTGCCTCCCCAACTCCATGGAAGTACAGCACACCTCTCCTTTCTAAGGGACTTGGAATTTCAGGGCATGGTCTCTTTCTTCCTTTTACAACTTCTCCCCTTCTGGTTCTTTCTCATCCCGTTGTCACTTTTCAATACATATATTACTTAAACTTGCTTCAGTTAATTTCTCTTAGTAGCATCTGACCCTATTAACCAAATTCCTATAGTTAAAATACTTTCTTCCCTCAGTTTTCCCTGATCCTTCACTCTCCTTATCCCCCTTCTACTTTAGAGGCTACTTACCAGTTTCCTTTGTTGTTATACATTCTTAAAGGTGAGGGTTGTCCTAGATTCTATTTGGGGAACTCTTTTTTGATTCCACATTCCCATCCATGTGTTCTTTTTCAAGAACCTTCCTTCCAGTTCCAGCTCAATGTTGCTGCTTCTCCATTCTAAACGCCCAGGTCCTCCCTCTCTTCTGAGCATCAAACACATCTATCCAATTGCTTCTCAGACCTCTGACTCGAATGTCCCACAGAACTTAAAACTCTTGTCTGTATCACTTCTCTATCTCTGTGGCTCTCGTAACAAATTATCACAAATGCAATAGCCTAAAGTGACACAGATTTATTCTTTTACCATTCTGCAAGTCCTAAAATCAACATGTCAGCAAGGCTGTGTTCTTTCTGGGAGCTGTAGGAAAGAATTTATTTCCTCGCCTTTCCCAGCCTCCGGCTTTTTCTCACATCACTCCGACTTCCGCTTCTGTCGTTGTATCTCCTTCTCAGACTCTGACTTGCCTGCCTCCTTCTTCTTATGATTACATGGGGCCCATCTGTATGATGCAGGTAATCTCTTTATCTCAAGGTCCTTAATTTAATTGCCTCTGCAAAGTCCTTTTTGGCAATCAGGATGTGGACTTCTTTGGGGCCCCAGTGCTTCATCTGCCACAATCTACAACATTGAACCACTTCCCGCCGCCCCAAACTTCTTCCACCACTACTGATTCTCAGTGAATAACACTGCCATATATTCAGTACTTCAACTCAAAAACCTGCGGGGTCATCCTTGATTCTTTTCTTTAATTTACTTGCTTGCTCCATGGATTCAATTACCAGGTTCTATTGATTTTATATTCTGAATATTTTTTAAAACAATATAACTCTCTCCATCTTCGCTGTTGCTTCCAAAAATCAGGCCACCATCACTTCTTGGCCTTTTAACAACTCTCCCCGCAGGTCACCTCTCATTACCTGTTCTATGTTCTTACATGATTCTGATTCTGCCAGTTCACCACTGAAAATCCACCAATGATTCTCCATGTCCCTCAAAAGAAAAATCAAACTTAGCTTATATTATAAATTTAGTGTTTCCATCTTAAACCTTGTCTCTCGTCATCACATCCTTATTTCCCACTTCCTTACTGAACTCAAAAGTTATATGAGCTCTTTCAGCTCCATGTGATTCATGATAAAATCATTTGTTTTGTCTGGAATGCTTCCTCTCTGAGTCCTCGAATCATACTGATGCCTGCTACCTATCCTACATGCCCCATTGTTCATACTATTTACCCCGGAAGCTCTCCTCTCTGTGTTTAGCTAATTGCCACCTTGCTTTTGTTCCCAATGCTCCTGCATTTACCAATTTAGCATTGTAAGATAATTACAGGCTCCTCATCTGTCCCTCTCTTCACATCATATGCTCTGGGAAGGCAGGATCTATGTCTTCCAAGGTTTTAGTTTATTCCTGTGGCTAGCACGGTCTTGTGCAAGGGCTCACTGTGTCCTGTTGAAGAAATGGGTTTGCGATAAACTGCACAATTTCTGAGAGTCACTAACTATAACTGAAGAATTTGATACTGATCAACATTCTCTGAACCATTTAGAGCCATTTCCATGAAACATTAAACATTTAAAATTCTTATTATATGCAGAGAAAATCCAATTCAATTAATGTCTGTGAAAATCATACTAGGCACAAGGCACTGTGTAAGCTACCATCAAATGTATAAAATTCACTTAGATTCCCTGAAAGTACTAATAAGAAAAATCTGCTAGATATAAAAACAACAATGCAATATATAATAAGATGCATGCTATAAGAAAAATCCACATAGATGCACAACTACACAAAAAGGAAATGATTATCATAACATGTTAGTGCACTTAGTCAATAGTTCAGACCATAAAGACCAATGTCCTGGAGATGGAGCCCAGGATCACCATCAGGAAGATAAAGGACAAGCATAGAGAAGACAGCCCCTGAGGAGAAGAGGCTCATCCTTCCAGGAACACAGAGGGGAGATGGCCACCTTTTTTTCTGACTGTGTCATCCTGAGTCGACTCTGCATTTGGTCCTACATCTGCAGAAGTGACTGTTGATTCTTCAACCTTGTATTCACAGTGCCCGTGATGGCATGACTCTGCACTATTGCCATTCACCCAACCTAAGTTTAGAAATTACCAGTTTCAGTAATAGCTGAACCTGTTCAAATGTTAATAAAGGTTTTGTTGCATGGTAACAAACAAACAAAGCACCCTGAGGAAATAAAGAGACAGTCTATTATTCATCTTTTTTTTTAAAGCATAACATCTCACTGGGACTTGTTATATATGTATAACAGTTTTATATGGCCCCATGGGGCGCCCAGGTGGATCAGTCAGTTAAGCGTCTGCCTTCGGCTCAGGTCATGATCCCAGGGTCCTGGGATTGAGCCCTGCATCAGGCTTCCTGCTCTGTGGGGAGCCTGCTTCTCCTTCTCCTGCTCCCCCTGCTTGTGTGCTCTCACTCTCTCTCTTTCTCTCTCTCAAATAAATAAAATCTTTAAAAAATATGGTCCCATAAATCTTTGATTCCTCTTCATCAAGAAATGGGGCCGTTGTCCCTACATCTTAGATCTAGACAGCCTTGTGTCTGCTTAACCAATAGAGGACAGCAAAAGTGATACTATGTGACTTCTGAAGCTAAGTAATAAAAAGCAACAAGCTTCCTCCTAGTTCTCTTGGAATATTTACCCTCTTGACTCTAATTCTTGGGATGTTCTTTCTCAGAACCTACCTGCCATGATGTAAAAAAAATCTAAGCTACATGGAGAGTGGCCCAGCTGAGACCAGACATTTGAGTAAGAAAGTCTCCTGATTGTTCAGATGTTTGAGTCTTCCCATATGAGGCTCTAATAATCGTGGTAAGAGACAAGTAATCCCTCTGTGCCCTGTCCAAACCTGGCACACGAAATCCACGCATATGACGAAATAGCCATTGTTTTATAGTACTGACTTTGAGGTGGTTTGTTATGCAATAATAGATACGCAGAACGAAGATAGTGGATCAGAAAGTATTTAAAGAAGGAAGCTGGAAAGAAGAATGGAAAAAAAGAAGAAAGGAAGAGAAGGGAAGGAAGGAAGGAAAAAGAAGCAAGAAAGACAGAGACAGAAATACAGAGACAAGATAGAGAAACAGAAAGACACAGAGAAACAGAAAGAAGAGAGAAAAGAAGTTAATTAGAAAAGCAGGACAGGGGGGCGGAGCAAGATGGAGGAGGAGTAGGAGACCTGGATTTCGTCTCCTCTCAGGAATTCAGCTGGATAGGGATCAAACCATTCTGAACACCTACAAACCCAACAGGAGATCGAAGAAAGGAATAGCAACAACTCTCTGAACAGAAAAGCGACCACTTTCTGGAAGGTAGGACGTGCGGAGCAGTGAATCCGAGGCGATATTCGGGAGGATAGACGGCGGGGGAGGGGCCTCCGTCGGCCACTTCTGCAAGTGATAGAGCCGCGGAGCACAAAATCGGAACTTTTAAAAGTCTGCTCCGCTGAGGGACGTCACTCTGGTGGCTAAGCGGGGGGTGGAACCCTCCGGGACAGTGTGGTCTCAGGACCCTCGGGGTCACAGAAAGACCGGGGGTGCCTGAGTGCGGCAGAGCTCCCAGGTATCGGAGCAGGGAAGCCGGCTGCAGAGGCGGAGCCCAGGCGCGGGCTCTCAGCTCGGGGTGGCCATAAACCGTGATCCGCGGCACAGTCGGGCCCCTGCTCCTCCAGCAGGGACCCAACAAGCGGCAGATCCGGGGAGACTCACCTTCCTCCCCCGGGAGGAGCCGCGCGGGAGTGCACCGCAGGGATCTGCTGGGTTTGGAGACTCCACCCGGGTCGGGTGCCAGAGATAGAAACGCGCGGTCACAGGCCGGGCGAGCACGGAGTGCGGCTGGAGACCGGGGAGCCGGGAGGGACTGGCGGCTTTTCTCTGGGGGCGCACTGAGGAGCGGGGCCGAATTCTCGGCTCCTCTGGGGCAGAGATTGGGAGGCCGCCATTTTCACTCTCCGCCTCCAAAGCTGAACGGAAAGCTCGCAGGGAACAAAAGCCCCGGAGAGCAAACCCGAGCAGATTCCTTAGCCGGGAGGGGGCAAGGGCGGGGCAATTCCGCCTCCGGCAGAGACATTTGGAAACCACGGCAACAGGCCCCTCCCCAGAAGATCAGCGAGAACAGCCGGCCAAGACCAAGTTTACCGATCAATGAGAACGGCAGAACTCCAGCGCTAGGGGAATACTGCACATAGAATTCACGGCTTTTTTACCATGATTCTTTAGTCTTTTAAAGTTAATTTTTTTTAACTGTCTTTTTTGTCTTTTTATTTCTTTTTCTCTTTTTCAACCAACATCTTATCAATCCCTTTTTTTTAAAAAAAAACATTTTTATTTTTCATTTTTAGAGTCATATTCTATCCCTTCATAGTAGTTACCCATATTTTTGGCTTATATATATAAGTTGTTCTCTCTTTAAAATTTTGAGAGAGTTTCTTCTAACAGATTAAAATATACCCTAAATCTCTAGTATATGGTGTTTTCTATTCCTCTGCCTGATCACATCCTCTCCCTTTTTTTTCTTTTTCTTTTTTCTTTTTTTTAAATCCTCTTCTTTCTTTTTTCAAACAACTTCTTATCATTCCTTTCATAAAATTTTTTATAATTTCCATTTTTACAGTCATATTCCATCCCTTCATCATATCAACCCTTATTTTTGTACATATATAAGTTTTTCTTTCTTTAAAATTTTGGAAGGCACTTTCTTCTAAAAGACCAAAATACACCCCAAATCTAGTGTGTGGCACTGATCTATATACCAGCCTGATCATATTTGATCACATTCTAGTTTTTTTGTTGTTGTTGTTGTTTTGTTTTGTTTGTTTTTGTTTTTATCTTTATCTTTATCTTTTTCTTTTTTTTTCTTTTTCTTTTTTCTCTCTTTCCCTTTCTTATCCCACTGCTTCAGGTCTTTTCTGATTTGTTTAGAGTATATTTTCTGGGGACGTGGTTACTCTGCTAGCATTTTGTTCTCTCATTAATCTATTCTCCTCGCACAAAATGACAAGACGGAAAAAATCACCTCAACAAAAAGAACAAGAGGTAGTACCGACTGCCAGGGACCTACTCAATACGGACATTAGTACGATGTCAGATCTAGAGTTCAGAATCATCACTTTAAAGATACTAGCTGGGCTTGAAAAAAATATGGAAATTATTAGAGAAACCCTTTCTGGAGAAGTAAAAGAGCTAAAATCCAACCAAGTAGAAATCAAAAAGGCTATTAATGAGGTGCAATCAAAAATGGGGGTGCTAAGTGCTAGAATAAATGAGGCAGAAGAGAGAATCAGTAATATAGAAGATGAAATGATGGAAAATAAAGAAGCTGAGAAAAAGAGAGATAAACAACTACTGGATCACGAGGGCAGAATTCTAGAGATAAGCGATACCATAAGACGAAACAACATTCGAATAATTGGGATCCCAGAAGAAGAAGAGAGAGAGAGAGGGGCAGAAGGTATAATGGAGCAAATTATAGCAGAGAACTTCCCTAATTTGGGGAAAGAAACAGGCATGAAAATCCAGGAAGCACAGAGAACCCCTCTCAAAATCAATAAAAATAGGTCAACACCCAGACATCTAATAGTAAAACTTACGAGTCTCATAGACAAAGAGAAAATCCTGAAAGCAGCTCAGGAGAAGAGATGTAACCTACAAGGGTAGAAACATTAGATTGGCAACAGACCTATCCACAGAGACCTGTCAGGCCAGAAAGGACTGGCAGGATATATTCAGAGCACTAAATGAGAAAAATATGCAGCCAAGAATACTCTATCCAGCTAGGCTGTCATTGAAAATTGAAGGAGAGATAAAAAGCTTCCAGGACAAACAAAAACTAAAGGAATTTGTAAACACAAAACCAGCCCTACAGGAAGTCTTGAAAGGGGTCCTCTAAGCAAAGAGAGAGCCTAAAAGCAACATAGACCAGAAAGGAACACAGACAATATACGGTAACAGTCACCTTACAGGCAATACAATGGCACTAAATTCCTATCTTTCAATAGTTACCCTGAATGTAAATGGGCTAAATGCCCCAATCAAAAGACACAGGCTAACAGACTGGATTAAAAAACAAGACCCATCGATATGCTGTCTGCAAGACACTCATTTTAGAACCAAAGACACCCCCAGATTGAAAGTGAGGGGGTGGAAAACCATTTACCATGCTAATGGACATCAAAAGAAAGCTGGGGTGGCAATCCTTATATCAGACAAATTAGATTTTAAACCAAAGACTGTAATAAGAGATGAGGAAGGACACTATATCATACTCAAAGGATCTATCCAATAAGAAGATCTAACAATTGTAAATATCTGTGCCCCTAACATGGGAGCAGCCAATTATATAAGGCAATTAATAACAAAAGCAAAGAAACACATCGACAACAATACAATAATAGTGGGGGACTTTAACATCCCCCTCACTGAAATGGACAGATCGTCTAAGCAAAAGATCAACAAGGAAATAAAGACTTTAAATGACACACTGGACCAAATGGACTTCACAGATCTACTCAGAACATTCCACCCCAAAGCAACGGAATACACATTCTTCTCCAGTGCCCATGGAACATTCTCCAGAATAGATCACATCCTAGGTCATAAATCAGGTCTCACCCAGTACCAAAAGTTTGAGATCATTCCCTGCCTATTGTCAGACCACAATGCTTTGAAACTAGAACTCAATCACAAGAGGAAAGTCGGAAAGAACTCAAATACATGGAGGCTAAAGAGCATCCTACTGAGGAATGAATGGGTCAACCAGGAAATTAAAGAAGAATTAAAAAAATACATGGAAACCAATGAAAATGAAAACACAACTGTTCAAAATCTTTGGGATGCAGCAAAAGCAGTCCTAAGAGGAAAGTATATAACAATACAAGCCTTTCTCAAGAAACAAGAAAGGTCTCAAGTACACAACCTAACCCTACACCTAAAGGAGCTGGAGAAAGAACAGCAAATAAAGCCTAAACCCAGGAGGAGAAGAGAAATAATAAAGATCAGAGCAGAAATCAATGAAATAGAAACTAAAAGAACAGTAGAACAGATCAACGAAACTAGGAGCTGGTTCTTTGAAAGAATTAACAAGATTGATAAACCCCTGGCCAGACTTATCAAAAAGAAAAGAGAAAGGATCCAAATCAACAAAATCATGAATGAAAGAGGAGAGATCACAACCAACACCAAAGAAATACAAACAATTATAAGAACATATTATGAGCAACTCTATGCCAGCAAATTAGATAACCTGGAAGAGATAGATGCATTCCTAGAGATGTATCAACTACCAAAACTGAACCAGGATGAAATAGAAAACCTGAACAGACCTATAACCACTAAGGAAATTGAAGCAGTCATCAAAAATCTCCCAAAAAACAAAAGCCCAGGGCCAGATGGCTTCCCAGGGGAATTCTACCAAACATTTCAAGAAGAATTAATACCTATTCTTCTGAAACTGTTCCAAAAAATAGAAACGGAAGGAAAACTTCCAAACTCATTTTATGAGGCCAGCATTACCTTGTTCCCAAAACCAGACAAAGACCCCATCAAAAATGAGAATTACAGACCAATATCCCTGATGAACATGGATACAAAAATTCTCACCAAAATACTAGCCAATAGGATCCAACAGTACATTAAAAGGATTATCCACCATGACCAAGTGGGATTTATCCCTGGGCTGCAAGTTTGGTTCAACATCCGCAAATCAATCAATGTGATACAATACATTAACAAAAGAAAGAACAAGAATCATATGATCCTCTCAATAGATGCAGAAAAAGCTTTTGACAAAGTACAGCATCCTTTCTTGATCAAAACTCTTCAGAGTATAGGGATAGAGGGTACATACCTCAATATCATAAAAGCCATCTATGAAAAACCTACAGCGAATATCATTCTCAATGGGGAAAAACTGAGAGCTTTCCCCCTAAGGTCAGGAACATGGCAGGGATGTCCACTATCACCACTGCTATTCAACATAGTATTGGAAGTCCTAGCCACAGCAATCAGACAACAAAAAGAAATCAAAGGCATCCAAATCGGCAAAGAAGTCAAACTCTCACTCTTTGCAGATGATATGATACTTTATGTGGAAAACCCCAAAGACTCCACCCCAAAACTGCTAGAACTCATACAGGAATTCAGTCAAGTGGCAGGATATAAAATCAATGCACAGAAGTCAGTGGCATTCCTATACACAAACAACAAGACAGAAGAAAGAGAAATTAAGGACTCGATCCCATTTACAATTGCACCCAAAACCATAAGATACCTAGGAATAAATCTAACCAAAGAGACAAAGGATCTGTACTCAGAAAACTATAAAATACTCATGAAAGAAATTGAGGAAGACACAAAGAAATGGAAAAACGTCCCATGCTCATGGATTGGAAGAACAAATATTGTGAAGATGTCAATGCTACCTAGAGCAATCTACACATTCAATGCAATCCCCATCAAAATACCATCCACTTTTTTCAAAGAAATGGAACAAATCATCCTAAAATTTGTATGGAACCAGAAAAGACCCCGCATAGCCAGAGGAATGTTGAAAAAGAAAAGCAAAGCCGGCGGCATCACAATTCCAGACTTCAAGCTCTATTACAAAGCTGTCATCATCAAGACAGCATGGTACTGGCACAAAAACAGACACATGGATCAATGGAACAGAATAGAGAGCCCAGAAATGGACCCTCAACTCTATGGTCAACTAATCTTCGACAAAGCAGGAAAGAATGTCCAATGGAACAAAGACAGTCTCTTCAACAAATGGTGTTGGGAAAATTGGATAGCCACATGCAGAAGAATGAAACTGGACCATTTCCTTACAGCACACACAAAAATAGACTCCAAATGGTTGAAAGACCTCAATGTGAGACAGGAGTCCATCAAAATCCTAAAGGAGAACACAGGCAGCAACCTCTTTGACCTCAGCCGAAGCAACTTCTTCCTAGAAACATCACCAAGGGCAAGGGAAGCAAGGGCAAAAATGAACTATTGGGACTTCATCAAGATAAAAAGCTTTTGCAAAGCAAAGGAAACAGTCAACAAAACCAAAAGACAACCGACAGAATGGGAGAAGATATTTGCAAATGACATATCAGATAAAGGGCTAGTATCCAAAATCTATAAAGAACTCATCAAACTCAACACCCAAAGAACAAAGAATCCAATCAAGAAATGGGCAGAAGACATGAACAGACATTTTTCCAAAGAAGACATCCAAATGGCCAACAGACACATGAAAAAGTGCTCAATATCACTCAGCATCAGGGAAATCCAAATCAAAACCTCAATGAGATACCACCTCACACCAGTCAGAATGGCTAAAATTAACAAGTCAGGAAACGACAGCTGTTGGCGGGGATGCGGAGAAAGGGGAACCCTCCTACACTGTTGGTGGGAATGCAAGCTGGTGCAGCCACTCTGGAAAACTGTATGGAGGTTCCTCAAAAAGTTGAAAATAGAGCTATCATATGATCCAGCAATTGCACTACTGGGTATTTACCCCAAAGATACAAAAGTAGGGATCCGAAGGGGTACGTGCACCCCGATGTTTATAGCAGCAATGTCCACTATAGCCAAACTGTGGAAAGAGCCAAGATGTCCATTGACAGATGAATGGATAAAGAAGATGTGGTATATATATACAATGGAATATTATGCAGCCATCAAAAGGAATGAGATCTTGCCATTTGCAACGACGTGGATGGAACTGGAGGGTATTATGTTGAGTGAAATAAGTCAAACAGAGAAAGACATGTATCATATGATCTCACTGATATGAGGAATTCTTAATCGCAGGAAACAAACTGAGTGTTGTTGGAGTGGAGGGTGGGGTGGGAGGGATGGGGTGACTGGGTGATAGACACTGGGGAGGGTATGTGCTCTGGTAAGCGCTGTGAATTGTGCAAGACTGTTGAATCTCAGATCTGTACCTCTGAAACAAATAATGCAATATATGTTAAGAAAAAAAAAAAAAAAGAAGAAGAAGAAGGTAGCGGGAGGGGAAGAATGAAGCGGGGGAAATCGGAGGGGTAGACGAACCATGAGAGACGATGGACTCTGAAAAACTAACAGGGTTCTAGAGGGGAGGGGGGTGAGAGGATGGGTTAGCCTGGTGGTGGGTATTGAGGAGGGCACATTCTGCATGGAGCAGTGGGTGTTATGCACAAACAATGAATCATGGAACACTTCCTCTAAAACTAGTGATGTAATGTAAGGGGATTAACATAAGAATAAAAAAAAAAAGAAAAGCAGGACATGTGGAAGAATATAGGAAATCTCTAAGTCAGAGAGAAGGAGAAGAAGAGTTTTCTGAAAGGTAGGATTTAAGTTGGGACTTTGAAAGATGGGTAAGACTTAAAGAGCATGATAAGAGAAAAAACGGACCAAGTAGGTCAGTTAGGTGTCAATCTAAAAAGCAAAAACCACTTGATGTATATCAGGTATGAAGTGTTTAATATAGAAATCAGAGGCTTAGGCAACCAAAGAGAAACCTGGAATCAAAGGTCAAGAAAGCCAACAGCATTAGATGGGGGTGGGGGCGTTCTCACAAACATGGGGGAGAAATCTAACTCATTGAATCTCAATGTCTGGCTGTACCTGTGCTTGGAGAATAATGACTTCTTCCCTTATGCCTTCCCACTCTTGTATTAGTATTTTTCCTTGGCAAACTATCCTGGATCCATTCAGGGAAAGGAATTCTGGGGAAAACATTTCCTGGCTTCGCCTCTATGTTACAGAGGAAGTGATGCTGAGTTGACAGTGAGCAATCAGCACAACGGGCCAGTAAGTGCTGGTAAGTCAAACATCAGTGTGGAGAGACACAGGTCATACTCAAAAAATAGCAAATCTCTACCTTAACTGGATTTTTTTGTGAAAGATAAGAATCGAAAAATTTGTTGGGGCCAGGTGTGTACTTGTTTTCTATGGGAACTAGGAAGAGGAAAACAGCAAAGGAACGAATAGCTGGGAGAGAAACTGCAGAATAATAATTAATAAATATGATTTGGTGATTACTTATGTTGGAGCTGAAACTGGGATTCACACCAAGGATGCTAAGCTACAAGGGCTTTACTTTTCCCCCTAAGGCAGTGTTTTCTAAATTTCTGATTTTTTATCTACCATCTTGAAGATTTGTTTTAAAATCCATGTACCACCCATAGTATTACTTAAATTTTTATTTAAATATCATTATTTTAAATTAATAATTCTGTTACAAGGAGCTTCTCATCGTGTTCAAAAATGGAAGGTGAGTATCACCCAGTAGAATAGAACGTATCAATGCGAATTCTGACTCTGATGGTCAGAAGATTCCTGACACTCAATGTAAATAGAAACTATTTTCTTTCTTAAGATGGGGAAATAAGTGGTAACAACCTGTGACCATTAAGCAAGTTACACCAAGATTTATGCCTCCTTTTCCAAAGACAAATCATACATATATTGTAGCAAGGAAAGAAAACATACACTGTTTGGGGGAAAAAAAATCCTATAAGAAACTTTCCTAATCATAAATTATACTTTCTTGGTTTTTAATATTCATAACAGTGAATAGAAGGTAACTTGCTCCCAGTGAAAACACTGGCTGACACCGTGACTCTTAAAATGAAACCAGAGGGGTGTGTTGGGAGTCACCCAAGCATGTGGATTCTTCCTCCAGAGGGATAAAAAAGGCTCTTGGCTACCATTACCTGATCATGCCCATTTAGCAGGGCTGAGGATTGAGTATCCACCCCACTCTCGCTCAGAGGCCCTGCCAAAGATCGCGGTCATCCCACCTTTGATCAGAGAACTAAAGCAGTCAATCGTGTAGCCATATTGCCCAGCATTGTCTGGGAGAGAGAAAGAAAGGGGGTTAAATACAAAGGGAAAACTTTAACTGGTGTGTGTCTCTTCTCTATGCCCATCTCCCTGAAACTGAAAGAATAAAAGGAGGGCTGAGCTCAGAAAGAGAAGAGAAATCTGAGTTTAAGGAGTCCTAAAATAATTATAAAAACAAAATGATCTTGCTGAATTCGGGCTAGGTATTTTTACCTGTGAAGGTTTTGCCACTGAGATCTGTTCATCCTTTCTTTAAAAAAAAAGGTGATTATCAAGTGTCACGCAAGCATAAGGGCATACCAACATCAAATATGTTGGTCTCCTTGCTGTAATCAAGTGTCTGAAAGAAAATTGTAAAGAAATACTTGGTGAGATGATTCTGCTTAATGTTGTAGGAGGAACATGTTCAATTTTCTTGTTGTTGATCTTGGTGTTCTTGTTTTGAGGGAGAGGTAGGAGATAATTCCAGAAGAAGTAAGAACAATCCCTGGTGTCAGGGAGTTCACTTTAGAAAAAGCTATTACAGAAATACAAGCAGGAAGGAGATAAAAGTCTAACTTATTAGTAATTGAAAACTAGGCTGGATCATCTGAAAAAAGATTTTAGGAAGTGATATGGTAGAAGTAAGACAGAGAGGATCTGAGGATGGCAAAGAGGCTTCCAGATTGGAGGCTATTTTTAAACAATGGTGTTGCCAAGGCAAACTAAGATTACAGGAAACAGCAAATTTTGTTTTGGACAGAGGGGGTTAAGATGCATTTCTGTTGGAGCTGCAGTACCTGTAGAACCCCTTGTGGGATATATCCAGGAGGCAGATGATACACCGAGCTTGGACATGCTCAGATCTAGTGACAGAGATGTGGAAATTAACACTCTGCTGCTTGGTCTCACAGAAGTAACAGAGATGCCCCACAGAGACATAGCAGAGCAAAAACTCAAAACTAAAGGCAGATTTCTTGGTGATACCCTACATGTGAGGAGCTACTGGGAGAAAGAGGAGAGAGGCAGAAGAACAACAGAGGCAGAGGACACCACCACAAACAAAATGGTTAGAAACAAATGGGCTGAAAATCAGTAGCCAGAAAAGAAGGAATAAAGGTTGGTGAGATGCTGAGAAGACAGGGACTAGATCAGAGTTTAATTCCTGCTGTACCTGATTTTTCAACTTGTGGTTCTATGAGCGGTCATGCTTTCTTCTCTTTGTATTTCAAACCCACTGACTGCTCTGGAGGAAGCCCTTTCCCTTCCATCTTCCTCCTGGTTAACTCTGGCTCATCTTCACCCTTGCCCACCCTCTACCCCCACTTGAAGGGCAGCTCTTGCCCTTCCGATGTCCTGTAATAAAAACATGTGCCACCCTCTATCATGCACTCCATTTAATACCCTGTATGACTGATACACTTGTCCATGTTCCCCACAACAATACGAGGGAGCTCTTGGAAGTAAGGATGCTACATCTCCTTCTGAAGGGGGCAATACTTGGCACACTGTAGATGCTTCTAGATCACACACCATGGCCTCTTGATCAGCAATGCAAGAATTTAGCCAGGGGAGACTCGTCTCAAACAGTTTTGATGGTATTAGTTGGAGGTGAAAGAGGACTTAAGCAAACACAATTAGGAAAAATTATAGCTTATCAGTGAAGTGTGTGTAGTGAGTGGACTTGTAAGCTGAGAGCAAAAAAAAATGACTAATTGCTTAATTTTCACTTCTAATGCAGTGTTCCCTGTTTGTTTTTTTTGTTGTTGTTGTTTTTTTTTTTTTTTTGACCACCAGGTCCTGGGAACTTCCCATAATCAGCATATTTCTTCTCTGCCCCTAATTTGAGTTTCCAAATTTTCCTTGGTTCTCTCACTCCTGGCTGGCTGCCCTGAAATATCCCACTGCCTGATGGAACACTGTTTAGCACATACATCAGTGACACTTTTGTCTCCCAGCATGAGGACTGTGAAGAATTTACGCTTTGAAGAACCTCAAAGTGAACTGGAGAGATCAATGGGTCTCACTTCCAAGGAAGTGAATGGGTTTTTTACTTATACGAGTTCGCTGCAAGATTTTTTTTTAAAGATAGCCAGGCAGAGAGCCTCCTAACCATTCTCAGTGGGAACTATAGGATAACCACATAGGACACAAAATATAGATGGTTTAATTCTGTTCTTCTTGAAGGTGACCTAACAATACATTTCAGTAAAAGTTTAGGGACCAAAATTTCCGGTCAGTTTCAGTCATCTCCATTTTTCTGTAAATGTCAGATTTTATGCTGACCCCTAAGAATAAGGTAGCCATGGACTTTCCTTCACTAGTAGCGAAATCTGAAGGAAGTTTAATTAAAAAACATAAATAAATAAATGACAGCATAAAGGACAGAATTTTTCTAACATATTAATTTAGTGGCTGAATATTCTGGTATTTAAAAAAATCAGAGTTTTAAATTTCCTTACAGATTCCATCAACTCTAAAAATCTCAGTGGAGTATCAAGATTTAAAGATTATCATTCACAGGTTTTCTTTCCATTGGAAAGCAATGCTCTCATTGTAGCAAAAACAATGTAGAAAGGATCCCCAGCCTCACCTGTCCCTTCATCCACTTACCCTCAGGTTTCTGAAATGCCAATAGGATCACATTATTCTCCTGCTTACACATTTTCAGGGGGTTCATGTCACCCACAGAATGAGCCAAGTTCTTTTGTGTATTCTATGGGTTTGTTTGTATTTTTATCATCCAACCATTAACTATGGCCTTTCAGCCCCATTTCTGCCAAATATCCCTACCATCTTGATAAATACAGCACACATGAGCAAACACTTTATGCCTCATAATGTAAATCCAAGAATTCTCCATACACACTATGATGGCCTACAAGTCTGCCTCGCACAAGTGTTCCCATTGCCTGGAGGTCACTCCCTACCATTTCTATTTCCTTCCCTCCTTGCTGCACTAACTCCTTCCTCCTTCAAGACGCAGCTCCTATGTCCTTGCATACCCTGTGGGAGGTGTTGAATTAGATCCTTCTCTTTCTTAACACTCTTTGTGCTCCTATGTCCTCCATCACATGCTTCTGTCTCAGCATTTGCCACCCTGGGTTTATTCATGTATCTCTTCTACTAGAAAGACTAGAGGGCCTTAAAAACAGAGACTGTTTATTGGAGTATTCCCATATCCCGAGTGCATAAACCAACACCTGGCATATAGTACCTACTCAACATACATTTACTGAATGATGCATTTATCCACGATAAATGTGTGCCACTGACAGTAATAAATATTTACACAAAGCAGTGACACTTAAGTAAAAGAGCAAGTAACAAAAGAACATTATCTTAAACTCATTTGGCAGGGCCTGGAATTCTATTTCTCTAAAAGCTGCCATGTATCACAAGTGAACCCAGGGTCTTGCGTTTTGGGGGGAGTGCTACAGAGCATCAGTAAATAGCAGGTACTTATTTTTTTAATTGTTATTGAGATAAATTGGTTCTAAATGCTCTGGCCTTATGTGGCTGTACATAATACCACAGACTAACATTTGAATGGCCCTTTAAATAATGCCATTTATCACCACAGGCCTGCAAAACACGAAGCTGAGAATTGCTAGAGGAAACCACGTTGCAGCAAACTTAAAATCTTACAGAATTTTCCTGTTTTCACTTAAAAATATATATTTCACAATAATCTTACAATGGCTTGCACTCAGATGGCAATCTCTAATAGTCTCTGATTTTTATGGCTGGTTTTCTGTGGCATATCTGATGTACAGTGAAGTCTTAAATGCTTGCTTAATAAGAAATTTTAAATACAGATTATGCGATGCCTCCTTGCAACACTTTCTGCTTCATGCCCTTGTTCTGCAGGAGATTTCATTAGCATGTGCCCTGCTCTTGTCCTCCAAGCCCTCATTGCTTCAGACAAGCATGGGCTTAATTGAGAGAAAACCAAGCTGTGAGTGTGACTCAGGTGTGAAGGCTGTTTCTCTCGGCAAATTAAATCCAGTGCAATGACTGAGTGTTCTTTTCCATACCCTTTTGATAGATTTAATGCTGCATATTAATTGTTGTTCTCGCATCCTCTACTCTGTGATTGTTTTCCCCAGGATCCTACTGAAGGTGATTGATGCTCATATAAATTTGATGGTTTCATATAGAGAAAGAAAGATTAACAGGTGCTAGTAAGAAATCTGGTTTATAAGAACATAGACTAACCTAAATATTAATACAATATTAGCACACGGTTTTACAGATTTAAAAGGAAACACTTTGGTTAATAAAATTCAAAGGTGAAAATCAGAAAAAAACAACCAACCAACCAACCTGGTCCCTTAGGTATAGTTTCTAATACCTTATCTTTGTGACATACAAACATGTGTCTTTTGGCTTAGCAGTTAATCCAATTGGAAAGAATTCCTTGACCACGTTCATGGCTATGATAAAAGAATTGAGGAGAAAATGCAGATTTTAGAACCTGTTTCCAATACCACTTCATCCCCATGCTGAACTGTAAAGTTCTTCAGAACAGGAGTGGGGCTATAGTTTACATTACCCAGAGGCTCCATATATGTTTCTTGAGCTTGAACTTCACTGTAATATATTTAAGTATACTTAGTACAGTGTGAAGGTATCATTTTTTAAACCAACCCTCATTTTTCTTTCTCACCAATTTCTTTATAATTTTTTTCTCATTATTGAGCACTTAACGTTTTTTTTAAAGATTTTATTTATTTATTTGAGAGAGAGAGAGCACAAGATCAGGGAGGGTCAGAGGGAGAAGCAGACTCCCTGCTAAGCAGGGAGCTCGATGTGGGACTCGATCCAGGAACTCCAGGATCATGACCTGAGCCGAAGCAGTTGCATAACCAACGAGCCACCCAGTCACCCTGAGCACTTACTTCTATAAACAGCCTCAAATCCTTTCTGAAATCAGGCAGAACACAAAAGCAAAATGAAATGAAAAAGGAAAGTTAACTCAACATTTTCACAGAGAAAGAGAAAGAGAAATTTTAAGCTAACTTTTGTAATTATATTTCTAGTTTACTTTATATTATCAGAGTATCATTTAACCTAAATCTTCTGCTTTGGGCAACTTATAGTTTATTTAAAATGTCTATGCTAAACTGGACTCCTTAGGGGGAGGCAAGTTCACTTGTGAAATCCAACCACATCTCTATTAACTAAAGGCCATAATGAAGGCTGAATTTCTTGCTGAAAAAAAAAAATTATCTTGGGTATAGATGCTAATCTAAAACCTACTTCATGAATTTGCTTATTTTTCCTGCTCCCTTCAGACATTAGCCAGCTAAAGCCATAACACATACATTAATTACACCAATTAGTCCCCACTGCACATACACATACATTCAAGATTTGATTATCTGAGCTAAAAGAAGTGGTTGGGCATGGCACAAATAATACAAATGAGCAAAGAATTCAAATCCCCTGTATATTGAACTAATGAGTGTATTATATATTTTTGGCATAGCTCAGTTACCTTATTATGCTTTCTTAATTTAATAATGCAATTACCTCAAATTTTCTTATTCCATCCAGGTAACGGTAGGGAGATCAGACCTAGATTTATAACACGCATTGGGAAAGCCAGCCTACAGTTTAAGGATTTGGTCATAGTCTTCTATTTCTTCTTTATTTTCAAATATGTATTTTTTTTTTAACCTCGCTGGACATCCTCCATACTGTTGCTTTTTTTCTCTACAATGTCCAACACACACATGGAAGGATGATCCTCACAGGTATCATAGTAAGGATTCATTCATTCATCTCTTGGATTAAAAAAAGATGGAAGGCAGCTAGTCCCTGCCTCAGAGCGATTCTAGCATTTATTTCCTTGGAGCTTGGGGAGTTCATTAGGTTTTCTTTTTAGTTAACCTTCATAGAATTCTGCTAGTTTTGATCACCCTGTGTAAAACAGCATAATGTAATGAGTGTGACTCCAATTTTAATGTGCAAAACAAAATAATTTGGTGAGTTTATTAACACACAGATTGCTGGACTCCCGCCCCCGGAGTTTTGGATTCAGCGTGCCTGGGATGAGGTTCAGTAATTTGCGTTATTAACAAGCTCTAAGGTAAGGCAGTTGCTACTAGTCTGGGGACCCCACTGTAGTGTAACGGTTAAGGACATAGCTTCATGGGTTTAAACCCAGCTCCAGCACAACTAGCTGTGTGACCTAGGACAATAGATTGTCACCTCAAGCCTCAGTTCTCTTATCTGCAACCTGAGGGTAATTACAGCAACCTACGTCATAACGTTATTTTGATGATTACATGAATTATACACTGAAAATGCTTACAGTGGTGTCTGGCACCTAGTAAGTAATAAATGTTAACTATTATTATTGTTGTTGTTACTGTTATTTACAAACACAGGTCATCCACAGTCATCATAAATGATTTAACACTAAGGAAAGCACAAAATGTTTTTTTCTGAAACACTTAGCTGAACACTGGACACTGGCAGAAAAAGAATATTGATAGAGTAATCCTTCAGAGATATGTAGAAAAGAAGATTCTCGGAAAGCATGTGGGCCTTGAATATATTACACTGGATCATCACAGGGTAGGAAGAGAGTGCATGAAAGAGGTGAGAAAAAGGGCATAGGGTGAAAGTCTGATTTTTCTCTGAGGCACAGATGCTAGGCTCACTTTAGGGGTTCAGTAAATATGTGTTGTATATCTAACATTTGTTTATTTAGGCCCTGAGTCAGAATTGAGTATGCAAACATGAGCAAAACTGGACACGTTCCCTGCTCTCCTCGAGCTTAAAATTTAGTATAAAAAATCATAAAAGTCCATGTTAAAAAGTAAATGTCACAAATGCCAAAAAGGGTCTTATTGCTTTTGAGATGTTAGGTGACACTTCTTTGAAAGGGATAAGGATTGAGCTGAGGTCTGAAGGACAGGGTAGGCAGGAGTATAGTTGTAGTCCATAAACATTGCAAGTTAAATCATAGAAATTTCTCAGTTTCTGAAATAAATTGATAGATGATAAATAGATGAATGGATGGCTAGACAAATGATATTGAATCAATGCCTCTTGAGTGCATAAATTAATAAGTAACGATTGTGTGTCCAAACTTGCTAACTATATCTAATAAGAATGTTTTCTGGGAAAGTTACAGAAAAGTCAACTTTTCAGAGGCCTAAATAAGTAGAAAGTCATTTTTCTTCAGTAAAAGAAGTCTGGAGGCAAGATGTTCCTGATGTTGGTTCAGGCGTTCAACACTTCCAGGACCCATGGCTCTGGAATTCCCTAGACCTTTCCATCTTGAATGTCACATTTTGGTCTCAAGATAACTGTTGTATTCAAGGCAGAAAAGGGGTATGTTCCTGATAGCCCCCCATGCTCCCCAAAACATATTTCTCTTCAAGTATCATAGGTCAGAATTGACTGACCAATAAACCCCAGAGGCAAGCCAGGCTGGAAAGTAACAAAAGGAATTATGGTGATTTCTTTAGGTTAATCTGACCCTCTTCCCCAGGAGGGCCTGGGTACAAAGCTGGGATCTTGTTACCTAGGAAGAAGGAACAACTGACAGTTTCTGCTACAAAAACATTCATAATTTTAGTTTATAGGTGCATTTATAGTTATTGGGCTATAAATCTGAGAGTTTGGTGAAAATGATAATAAAGTTGATATATGTGTCTGGTTGTCTTTTATCCTGAGTTGGTAGAATTCCCAGAGCCCACAGAAACGTTCACTAAGGCTTTTTTTTTTTCCCCATAGTGACGATTATTTTGATAATGTGAAATGGAATTCTCTTTTGTTCCTTGAGGGGTGGAAGCAGAGAGCAAGAAATTAAGAGGAAATTGAGTATTTATTGATAATAAATTATATTTTTTTGGAGAAGTTCAAAATAACTGAGAATTTACTATTCACTGGTGCATAAGATTGTGGAAAACAAGCATTTCAGTGAATTATTTTGAAGTGAAAATCAACATTTTCTTCTACTTTTCCATTTATGTTTTAATTCAATAATTCTATTTTTTTTAAAGATTTTATTTATTTATTTGAGAGAGAGAGCATGAGTGGGGGGGAAGGGGAGAGGGAGAGGGAGAAACAGAATCTCTGCTGAGGAGGGAGCCCAATGTGGGGCTGGATCTCAGGACCCCAGGATCATGACCCGAGTGGAAGGCAGATGCTTAACCGACTGAGCCACCCAGGTGCCCTCCATAATTCTTTCTAGAATAACATTTTGATAGTTCCTGGAGAAAAACACTGAAAAAGCAATTATTACTGACCAAATCATTGAAGTTGTTTTTATTTAAAATATAACTCAAGATGGAGTTGACTTTTAAATATACTCTTATTTTTCTTTTTTTTTTTTTTTTAAAGATTTTATTTATTTATTTGAGAGAGAGAGAATGAGATACAGAGAGCATGAGAGGGAGGAGGGTCAGAGGGAGAAGCAGACTCCCCGCCGAGCAGGGAGCCCGATGCGGGACTCGATCCCGGGACTCCAGGATCATGACCTGAGCCGAAGGCAGTTGCTTAACCAACTGAGCCACCCAGGCGCCCAATATACTCTTATTTTTCATTTTAAATCTGGCAGTGCCTTTTTTAAAGCACATGGACGTTTGGGTCAACGTTTTCTTTTTTTTTGTAAATGGTACGTATTTAGCATATTTGATTTTTAAATGGTTTTCAGTGTAGGGATTTTGTACTACCCTTATTTTTTTCCTATTCATTTTTTAAAAGAATTTCAACCTCAGATTTCCTCTTCAATAGGAGGTATTTCCAACACACCAGCAATTTCAGGTCCTTTGCCTCATAGACCCAGAGGCAGGAGCAAATAAGTAACCTTTCTGCCCCCTGGCTTCCTTTTCTGCAACCCTTTTGTGATAGAGATCTTCACACTATGTTGCAATCATAGGCTTACTTCTTTTGTTCAGTATCAAATAGCATTTGCGTAGGTCTTGGCTACAAGTCAGACCATATTTGCTGTCTTTCCTCATACATTAGCTCCTTTGAGGGCAAGAATGTGTCTCATTTATCTCCCTTAACCCTGTTCTCGGGGAACATGGGAGAGAGAAGTGGTCAAGGAAGAGTTGTAGGAATAAAGTTAGAGAAGTCAGGAGCAGAGTGACCCTTAACATAAAATGTCAGCAGGAAAAGCGATAGATGAAGAATGACATTACTTGAAGGTAAAAATAAACTGCTAAGAAGATGTCCATTTTTGCTTTCTTTATGACCCAAGTAATCAAGTCCAGGATAAAACAATGTAGCGAGTTCACTGGGCAAAGCCAGACAGAAAACCTTTAGACGCTGGAGCTTTCAAAAGGACAAATATGTGAACTGAGTTCTGTCTCTATAGTAAGATAGAAAACCCTTCCCCACTTTAATTAGAGATAGAAAGTATAATGGGCTGGGGGAGATAAAAAGAGAAGGAATACAGTTTAATATTTATAGGGAAAGATGATGTGAAAGTGTGAAGAGGAGTCTTGACAGGAGCCCAGATGTGTGCAGAATTGTGTACAAAAGAATATAAAGGAAAAATATTAATAAATAACTCAAATGACCATCCACTACAGAATGACTGAATAAATTAGGGTATATCCACAAAATGAAAAGCTACTCGGTGACTAGAAAAAAAAGTCCACACACAGTCACACATATACACACACAAACAGACATATGCCTCACATACGTCAGACTTTATAATGTTCTCATAGCCACCTTAGAGGTAAGATATTTTCATCATCCCTATTCTACAGACCATGAAACGAAGGCACTTAGATATCAGGTAACTTGTTCAAAGTCACACAGCTTGTAAGTGGAAGAACTGGGATTCAAACCCAGGCAGTCTCATGCTTAAGCCCTGAGCGATACTTGAAGCGAGATAGTCAAAACTCACCATTAAATGGAAGGAAAATGTCGCTGAACGGTATATATGTTAATGGTCCCATTTTTGCAAATGTAATATAGAGCTATAAAGAAAGAGTGAGTAGAACCGAATCAAAAGTTAAAAGAAGAAAATGAGGCCATCTAGAGCTCTCTGGCACATCCCCAACTAATTACAAAAAGCATTAAATTGTATTAGGGAGATGGAACATCCCGAAATTCCTCTAAAGCATTTGGCTCGCTGCGAGATGCCCCTTCAGCTGTAAGAGATCATTTCGTATCCCCTCTACTGATCCGCTTGATTGTGTGTCAGCTCTATTAGAAAGCTGCTTCTCATTAATCCAAGTTGACTTTTTATTAGCTGCTTACACCTCAAGCACCAGACACATGACAATTTTAGGGTTTCAAAGCTGTGGTCACTAAGATCTAGGCAGACTTGGGTCTTGACTCTGATTTGACATTTAGCTTAACTGGTGCACGTTTCGCTACCTGCGTTTCATTCTTCTGTGAGGAGAAAACCAGGGAGCATGGACCACATCATGTGACCCCAAGCAAGTGTGGGGGAGTGAGAGAAGAGCTCTTTGCAATATAGGATTTCTCTCCAGCAGTGTGTTGGCACGAGCTAAAAGATAAAAGTGCCAAGGTCAGCCAGCAGCTCCAGGGGGTCCTTTCCCAAGATGGCCAGCCTGGGATAATTACCCTCACACTGGAAAATTACCTGTTTTGTCCCTCAGGCACAGAGACAAAATAAATCAAAGCCTTTGCAAGGCCTGGGTTTGTCAGGCTGCCACTTTTCTGTTCCCAGTGTTTCACGACTCTCTGAGTGATTTATTTATCCGTGCAAATTTTGAAAGTAATTCATTAATATTAGAAAAAGGCTGGGACTTGGTCTTGAGCGGGGGAGGGCTTTGGAGCACCCGGGACCATTTAAGCTTTGGTCCGCACCCTCCCAAGGGCATCACGCCTACTTACATTATATTCTGACCTGAATTTCTTAGATCTGCGGGGTGGGGAGGGTGATCACTGAGATGTTAGGAAATGTTAGTCCACAGTCCCCAGTGAACTCTGAGGCCTTCATATAAAAGAAATGTTGGTATGGGGCATTAGGCTTAATCTTTTATAAGATGTTTCGTATTTTGAAAAACTTCCAAAAATGTAAAAAGGAAAGCAGAGCTTTCAAAAGGGGCTAGTAGGCTAAGAAGTGACTGGAAATACATCTCCAGGGTCCCATCTCTGCTGCTGCTGCTGTGTCACTTACTCCAAGGTAAATTGCTTAATCCTGTTCCAGAATCTTCCATAGACTGGAAACAAAGTAAGACTTAAATATTGGGTTATGGAATTTGGAACTGAGACGACACACCTTGGGTTTTTGCAAAGTTACAGGAGCCATTAGTGAATGGTAGAGTATGAAGGTTCAGGTATCTGGACTCCCCCACCTGAGGAGTTTTCCCGCTACCTTATATTGATAATGAGCCCACAGCCCATGGGAAATTTAGGATGACAAATAATAAATCTATTTTTAATGGGGCTATTTACTTCATATTTTTGTGATTCCATTTCCTTAAGTAGAAAATAAGAGGTCTAGAAAGTGACAATGATGTGGTGGATTCCTTACACAAATATTTTGCAGATCCACCAACTATTTGGAAAAAACAAACAAATAAAGCAACAGCGAAGACATATGGCAACCGAGCAGAAAGTCCAATAACATAACTAAAGGACAGCCAGTGAATTACTACAGAAAACTTCATCTTCTCTAACATCAGCAACATACGGAGTTCAGGGCCTAAAGCTGGGTTTCCTGAAATGGAATGTTCCATGGCTGGATGTCTCAGTCTGGGCACACGGCATGTTGTACACAGCACTGTGCAGAGATCACATGGTCACTGAGCACCTAAAGGTCATAGGAAATCTTGAGTAAAGAAACCAGTGTATGCTTGCTTCGTACAGCATTTATGAAGCATAAGTGAGCAGCAAACTTTTTATTCGTGATCTATTAATACGTTGCATAGATATTCCACACCACACATATGGAAACCTCCAGGCAAAAGCCTAGTCAAAGAAGACCCTACGCTACTCTTTTCTCTGTTCCAGACCATCTTCTCAGCCCCAGACCTACACTCTCTGATCATTCCTCTTCAGTCCTCTGGCAGTCCTCACCTTGGGGGTTCAGGGTTGAGGGTCCTGCCCTGAACCCCTTTCCTCTTTATGGGCTGGAGGAAGAGTTAGGGTGAGAGACCAAGAGCCAGAAAGGAGCACCTATTACCAAGGGGCAGAGGAGCTGTGCGTAACCAGCCATTCACTCTGGACAGTGGCTGGATTAAAAATGACACCAGTACAAACAGTGTAAACCAGAGCCACCCCCAGCTCTCATCATACAAACAGCATGTGTGGTGACCCTCTGAGGAGAGCTGCCTGTAGCTCCAGGGGTGACTCGGAGGTTGCCGCCGGCCACTGGCCTGTGCAGGGCAGCTGAAAGCCAGCATACCTCAGCATTGCAATGCCCTTCTCCCTTTTCCCAACTCTAGACGTAAAGCTATCAGAGCTTCCAGTGGGAATTGATTGCTCCTTTTTCCAGGTGTCCTCAGCTCTTTCTTTGTTTCTGTCTATACTGTATCTGTATTATATCGTATCTGTTTGTAGCCTTGTATAAGTGTATATTTGATAGTTTTATAGCAGTAATTAGCATGCCTGCCTTCCCAGTGGAAATGAAAAGCGTTCTACTCTGCACATAGTAGGAGCTCAATACGTCTTTCTTCAATGAACAAATGCATGGTACATGAAGGAATAACTGAAGCATAGCTTCTAGATTAACCAGAAGAATTTGTGCTTTTTGCCATTCAGGTCTGAAGGCCATGAACTTGAGGACAATTACTTAATAGCCCCCTTGCAGTTCTCATCCCTAACCTTTGCTCTTCAAACTTGTTCTTTACCTGATCCACAACCAACCCTTTTCTTTTTTTTTAAATTTTTTAAAACTCTTTATTGTTACGTTAATCACCATACAGTACATCATTAGTTTTTGATGTAGTGTTCCATGATTCATTGTTTGTGCATAACACCCAGTGCTCCATGCAGAACGTGCCCTCTTTAATACCCATCACCAGGCTAACCCATCCCCCCACCCCCCTCCCCTCTAGAACCCTCAGTTCGTTTTTCAGTGTCCATCATCTCTCATGGTTCATCTCACAACCAACCCTTTTCTTCAACCTCAGTGACTTCTTGGTGTCAAATGAAACTGAGATATCACTTAAAAAATTTTTTAAAGATAAAATATTTGTGTAAAAGGAAGGAAAAATGCCTTAATTCCAAATGCTATGGTAAAGGCAGTGATGAAAATTCACAGGAAAACCGACCCACACAGTATATGCACAGGTGGGTTGTGTTGATCACGAGGAAGGAAGAGAGTCATCTCCCTTTCTGAGATTGAATCCCCCTTGCTCTTTACCATCAAGGACAAGCAAGGTAGAGGAGAACAAAAACCGAAGGCCAAGATGGTTAAGTGACAAGATTAATGACATTCATAAAATTGATGGAGGCCTGTGGGCTTAAAGTGATTGTAATAGCCCAAGGACGTAAATATTTAACAAAACAATCACTTCTTGGTCTCATATCCACCATGGGGCCACAAAGTAAAAGTGGGGATATTATTCTCTCTCTGCGGACTGGGTTATTTAACAATTAAAGGAAGGAAAAAATAAAACCCCAAAGGACTTCCCCTTCACATTATTTCTCTCTGAAACTACACTCAATTCATTCAAGACTTGGTGTAAAAAGATTCTCCTTCACATTGCTTTTCTGCGCCCTGCAGACTTTGGGATGTTTGTGGCAACTGGTTATCCCGGTTTAAACTTGAACCTACACAGGTGGTCTTCCCGCCCTGGAGTGAGTCTTTTTAGTAAATTGGGTTGCAAACTCAGGCTCTCATCTGTCACTGTACCTAATTGCCCTTGGCTCAACCCATTTTGGTTTTTGTTCCTTTCGGGGGATGTTTCAGTGAGGAGGGTACTTCCTCAGTGTCAACCAGGGGGAGCTTCCCAGGTGCCACACATTCAGTGTGTAACACTGGACTCTGGGCCAATTCAGTCAACTTCCTCTCATCCCATTCCAGTCACAGCATGCAGGCCCCGGGCCAAGTGGCACCGTGAGATAGATTGGTGAGCTTATTCCTGCCAGCAAGAAGAGAGTGACATTGCTCACTTTGGAAAGGTAAATCAACTTCACAAAGTGTACCACCAGTTTAATAAAAGTCCATATTTATTGAGCACTAATTATGGGTCAGGAACTGCGTTGAGTGATTTACAAACATTATTTCATTAAACTATCACTACAGTTTTATGAAGTAGGTACTTTTATTATTCCCCAGCTTACAAATGATGTAATTACGATTTAGAGAGGTTATGTAACATGTTCAAGGTCACAAATCTAGGAAGTGGATAAGCAAAGATTATAATCCATATCTGTCTGGCTCTGAGAGTTCCCCCTTTAATTAATCTACAATGATACCTCATGTATTAATGCATGAGAAGAGACAAAGCACGAAGTAAATGATAGTAAATTTTAAAAGCATGAGAGTGCTAAAATTATATGATGATCAAATGTTTAAAAGAACTCTGAAAATCTCAAAAGCAGAAACATATTTGCATCATGGCATTAGTAATTTTGTGAGTTTTTCTTAAGGACTGTCTGTGAGGACATCTTCATGGGAATATGGGATGGGATAATAGTCAAGACCATCAGGACTCAATGGAAATAACGAATGCTCAAGTTTTAATTATGAAATAATAGCTCTTTTTTAAGGTAGTTGATGTGCTCAACACTTTTCCCTGCCTATACCTATTTGGTTTCCCAGGTCCCACCCATCCATGGGACGGGATCTCAGAATGTCATAATCATCTCCTTTCAGTGGTTAGCTCCATATGTCATCCATTTCTTCTGCTGACTCTTTCGGCATCTGGAGCCTCTCAGTAATTTTACACTCTTTATCTTCTCCTTTTGTATCTCTTACCTCTGTATCTCTTTACTTCTGAATATGGGCCTCTATTCCCTTGCTTCCCTCTCCCACTCCCCATTTAAATATCCTTCCTCCTATTCGGACTTGTTATTGAATATAAGTCTCCAAATTCATTGAGACAGGGACCTGTTTCATTATATATAGTTAAATTGTAATTTTCTAGATCAAAATTAAAACAGTTTCCAACACTTTAAGAATGCCACCCTAGACACTAAGTATGGTATTAAGTTGTAAAGTCCATTCCCTTAATTCTGTAGAACAAAAACTCGCTATCAATTAAATATATATTGACATATGTTGAGAGATGGGATATCGTGATGTTCAAGAGGTACCTCTGGAGGTAGACTAAAATGCTGGCTCTGCAGCTCATAGCCATATAACCTTGAGAAGGTTGTTTCATTGCACTGTGCCTCAGTTTTCTCATACGTAAAATGGGATAATTATATTAAGTAGTTCATAGGGTAGTTAAAATATAAAATGAATTAATGTATAAAAAATTTACGAGAATAACTGGTATATGGTAAACACTCAAAGATGTTATAATTATTATAATGTCTTCACAATGTCAATAGACCCACTAATAAACCGGAGAAATGATAGATAGATCTTCTTAGGCTCACCAAACAAACTTATGCCTAGATGCGTAAATAAATATCTGCTTAAGATTTAAACTCAGTCTATGTAGTAGCCTTGGTCTTATACAAGCAAAGCAACAACACAGAAGTACTTTCTTCAAATACTTGCCCAAGAATAGAAGAGAAAAATGAGAACCTATCTATTTTAAGATTTTGTTGTGGGAGGAGGAACATGGAAGTAGATGTCAGAAGAATTAGCTTCTACCTCTGATATTCTCATGTATGAGTTTTAAGAACTTCTGAGCCTCTTCGTTTTTAATAGTAAAAAGAATATTTCTAACCATAGTGACATTCCAAAGTTGCCATGTCAAGAAAATGAGATAATATATTGAAAACATGTTACAAATTATAAATCACTATATACTTCTAGTGGCTACTGTTTTATTTTTCAAAAAGCCTTGTAGAGCACTGATGTTAAGCATTATACTGGTTGGCACAACTTTGTGCAAAGCCATCTGATCAGTGCTAGATGTTTCCATAACAGCTCTCCACATGAATATCATTATCTCTGTTTCACAGGTGGGAAAACCATGGTTCAAAAAGATGGTGGAATGCTCCAAGTTACATGACTGTTAAATGACACTTAAATTTTTAAATACAATTTTTTGGCTTCCAAAGTCTAGATAATTCTTTCAATTATGTAAAAGCAGTTTCTTTATTGTACCTTCTTCCTTATACAATTGACTAGATACAGGCATAAAACGTAGTATCTTCCTCAGAGAATATATAGTAATTATTTATTTTTAATATACAATATATTTTTAATAATTAGAAAATAACACAATTATATATTTTTAATAATTAGAAAACAACACATAATCACATGACAGAATGTATATTTATCAATGCTGCTATAACAAATAAGCCATAAAAATTCAAGGTTTTACACCAGGGAAATTTATTTCTCACTCTTTTAACAACACAGTGTTGGTATTTCTGGGCAGTGAGCAGCTTTCCTTCCCAAAATGATTTCTAGACTTGGGTTTCTTCCACCTTCTCGTTCTGCCTTCAACTTGGGCTTTGGAGACTCTGCTTGCAGCCAGCAGAAGAAAGAAAAAGACATCCCACCTGCTTCTTAAGAAAGAATTTGAACTTGAACCTACACAGGTGGTCTTCCCGCCCTGGAGTGAGTCTTTTTAGTAAATTGGGTTGCAAACTCAGGCTCTCATCTGTCACTGTACCTAATTGCCCTTGGCTCAACCCATTTTGGTTTTTGTTCCTTTCGGGGGATGTTTCAGTAAGAAGGGTACTTCCTCAGTGTCAACCAGGGGGAGCTTCAAGACCCCACCTGCTTCTTAAGAAAGACTTGGCCCAGAAGTGACACTTCACTTAGGTTCATATGCGACTGGTGATAGCTAGTCACGGGATCTGCAGCAAGAGGGGCTGGCGAATGTAAGGCTGGGAGGGGCAACCACCCCAGCTGCAGCTCCACTCTGCAGAAGAAGGATACAGACATTAGCCAGAGCTGCCAGAGTATGCAATATATAGTAAGGGGCAGAAGTTTGCAATTCCCTGAAAGAAAACTCTGGGACCAGTTGGGTTTTAGAATGCAGACATTTTCAGATTTCAGGAAGATAATATAGTCCCTGGACCACATTGTATGAAATGCCCACAGAGGGCCTAGAGTAGATCCCTATAATCAAACCCAGTAGTTTTTTTTTTTTTTTTTTAAGATTTTATTTATTTATTTCTCAGAGAGAGAGAGAGAGCACAAGCAGTGGGAGCGGCAGGCAGAGGGAGAAGCAGGCTCCCCACTGAGCAAGGAGCCCGATGCGGAACCCCATCCCAAGACCCTGGGATCACCACCCAAGCCGAAGGTAGACGCTTAACCAGTCTAGCCACCCAGGCTTCCCAAACCCAATAGTATTTCTAAAATGAAACAAATCAAGAGTCACACTAAAATGTGATAAATAAAAATACAAATTTTTTCACATCAGTTGGAGTCAGTATTTCCTGCCACAGAGACTTTCCCAAAACATACGACAAATGAATAAACTTTTAGATTTCTGAATTGCACACAAGGACTTGTGAACTGGCTTCAGGACTACAAATATTATGCAACAGAAACATAAGGGAAGGACTTCAGCGTTGCTCGTGGCACGTGCCCGAGCTCTCACTCAAGTGAGAGGTCAGATGTCACTGGTCAATTACCAAGCGCTGTTGTAACTCCTTAGCAAGTTAAATGTTTTGATCTTTTTGTATTTCCAAATGCAGACTGTTATTAAGCCGAGTGATAGAACAAGTACTTAACCATTTGTTACGCACACAGAACAGTTGCTGCATGGCATTTTCTTTCCATTTACAACACTAAGTAGATGAACTGACACTTTGAAACTGATAATCAAAATGTCCTTCCCACTAAGCTCTAGTCATCACCAATAGGCACTTTTAAATGAGTTCTAAACCTTTCAACTCAGGAGCAGAGCAGCTTATGCTTAGCTTTATATTATAGTCATTCCATTTGACTCTTTTTTATGGTAAAAATAAGAGATAATTTATGAGTTTCATTTGTGCTCTCTTTAAACTACTTTTACATCAAGGCAGCCCCAAACATTCTCTTTGACCCAGGACATTTCTCAAGCCAAATTCTTTGATTCAGGTGCTAAATGCAGATGACCACACAGACATACATTATATTGCTATGAATTAATCATTATGAGCTTTAATCTTTAGTGATTCAAGCCTGATAATGGCTAAATCTGGTGATGTGACCTTGATGTTAATTTTTTTTAATTATATATTTTTTGCAAATATAGGTCAGTTAACTTTCTCATGACTCTAGCTATGTTTTCCAATCTTGTGGGTTCTAACAAAGGCACTAACCTCAGGCAATTTGGAAAGGCTTTATTGCATGATAATGAGAAGTTGAACAGCACATACAAAAACCTGATATTTATTTAAATAGCATCATGAATAAAAAAACTGATAGATTACGGTATTCATCTCATAACAACAAACTACTTGAAAATGCTGTAAAACCTAAAAATAATGCATTTTAATTTTCCTAACAGCTTGAAGCAAAATTGGATGTTTTAAAATTAAAACCATATATGGCATTGACTGGTAGGTCTTAATTCAAACAATGAGGCTGTATATGATATAGTATTTCATATTAAGTCCAAGACATTAGCTCAAATATTTGTGTTGGCGTATGAAACAGATTATGACAATTTATGTAGTTACCCCATTCAATTATTATCAAGCTCTTTATCAGAGTAGTAATAATATCTCAGGTATACAAGATGTGCTTCTGTGAGTAGAAGCGTAAAAATTCTCTAATATATCTAAAACAGATATAAAACACAGGTCTGCCCCAAATGGACTGAACTAGGTATCAGAAGACCAGCTTTACAGTTCTAACTCTGATTATATGGGTGATTTTGGGCAGATGACCCATCAAAGAGAGTGGATTTACTGATATCGAGTCCATTTCAAGCTCTAGCATTCTATGGTTTCAAATAATAATATTTCAGGAATACAAATTCATTTTACTATAAGGAGTGTGTACAGGATTCTATGGCTTCTGTTTCAAGGCATGCATATGACAGGAACTCTTTTCATCCTGAGTGTCTTCATCACTGCTGTTATATCCCAGTTTTCTTGATTCCACCAAGCTCATAGCCCATGTGTCAAAGAATAGTTGCACCAGATGGGTTAATCAGGCAAGGAAGACTTTATTCAAGACTACTGTAATAGAGGCAAGAGATTTAACTCAACCGTATTGAAACAAAAAGCTGGAGAAATTTCAAACACTGGAGTGAGCTGCCTGTGTTCTCCTCAAGGATTTTGATGGATTCCTTTTTCACACTTAGGTCATTCATCCATTTTGAGTCTATTTTTGTGTATGGTGTAAGGAAATGGCCCAGTTTCATTCTTCTGCATGTGGCTGACCAATTTTCCCAATACCACTTGTTGAAGAGACTTTTTTCCATTGGATATTCTTTCCTGCTTTGTTGAAGATTAGTTGACCGTAGAGTTGAGGGTCCATTTCTGGGTTCTCTATTCTGTTCTATTGGCTTGTTTTAAATTGTTAGTGCTCTTCATGTATGAGGCTTGCTAATAGTTTGTTAAATATTAAATAAATAAGTAAACAAATAAGCAAATAAATATTACTTCCTTACTTACTACTAAAGCAGATGGGTGATATTTTAACTCTACTACTGTTTCTGTCCTGGGTATTTAAACTTTAGATAAAGAAGTAGAAAATCATGCATTCACTGAACAGACCCGACATAGCCAAATGTGTCAAAGATTTCATCTTCGTTGATAATTAGTAAATAAAAGTAAATGAAATGAAATTCTTATTTTCAAAGGAGAAATTGACAATAAAATTTCTTACAAATTTGTGAAATTAATAAATGAACACAATTCATTGCTTTCTAATTAAGTTTTTTCCCATTTTTGAACAGTTGTTTGCTTTGTTTTGTTTTGTTTCATTTTGCTTAATTGCTTGAGATAGGATCCCACTAAAATTTACTTTCCTTTCTCCATTTACTTGGTAAAGCACATTGACGCCCTCAGCTGAAAGGCATTTTATTAGTACTAAGAGGTCTTGTGTAGAGAGATTTGATGGTCTTTCCAAAGATATGGTACCACGTTATTCCCATTCTCCTGTGTGTGCCTTTGGTGAGATCTCCAAAAGACAGACCAGTCAACTATACATAATAATCTTTTAAGGGTTATGGTAATTTACTGCAATTGTGTAAGACATTGCTCTGTTAAAAATAAAAATCTAAAAGGAAAATTATAAGGCATTTCTATTTAGGAGAGCATTTTATATTAACATGTCAAATAATTGTGATAATAGAAATGTACAAATAAATCAAAGAAGAAAAGGTTAGTAATTTGGTTGAGAGAATATGTCAACAATAGGTCTGTCTATATTCTTTTCAAGGAACTGAATGTCCAAGACCTTATGTTAACAGCTTTTCTCAAGTATGATGCACTGCTTCTCAAAAAGTTATAAAGCATTTCCCTGAGTAAGTTTAAAAAATACATATTGTGTTGAGACTACAATTGATAACAAATGATGTCATGGTTTGGAAGATCACTCCAACAGTAAGGAATTCACAGAACCTTGTGAGTAGGCAACATATCCTCCCAAGTTTCAGTCTCTGAATGGAATTACTTGTGTTTGCATCTTTCTCAATATTAAGAATAATGGACTTCCATCTGGGAAAAAAAATCCTTTTTGTTTACTCTATCTGCGAAGGCATGAGGGATATTCCTATACTGGAAAAGATTTTCAACTCAGAGTTTATGTGTTTATTATAAAAATGTTCACAGTAACTAGTGCTATGAAGGTACAAAAAAAAGTATAGAGACTTGGGGTCTATTCTTGAGATAACTAAATTGTTGCCCATTTCTCTAGTTCCCCTTATAGTTAAAAATTTTGAAAAGGGTATAGATTGCAAATCTTCAGTACAATCTTATTGTTTTTTGCTTGTTCTCCTTTGAGCCCAGTCCAATCAGGCTTTCACCCCAACACCCACAAAAATTGCTCTTATCAAGGTCACTAAAGACCTCCATGGCACTAAATCCCATGGTCAGTTCTCAAATGATTAACCTGTTTGCAACATTTGTCTTTCCACCTTAAAATATTTCTGCATGCGGCTTCTAAGACATCAAATTTCCCTGTTTGCCTTCTGCCTCTCTGAACATTCCTTTCCAATTTCTTTATCTGGTTCTTCCTCATTTCCTCAATTTCTTAAGGTGACAGAGCCCATGGGCTTAATTTTTGTACCTCTTCTTTTCTAAATAATACATTCCTTTGGTGATCTCTTCAAGTCTCAAGCATGCAAATGTCATATATTTATAATATCATAAAATTTTATATCTGTAGCCCAGACTCTTCCCTGAAACTCTAGACTTATGCATCTACTTAACAAATTCACTTGAATGTCCAACAGGTTGTTTAATGTGTCCAAAACTGAGACTCTGATAGTGACTACAAACCTTGCTTTAAAAAAGAACAAACAGTATTCCACAATGTAGTTAATGGAAATCTCCATTCTCCTAATTGCACAGGTCAAAAATTTAGGTATCCTTTCACAATAATAAAAATACAAATTAATACTACACTGCAATACTGTCAAGTTGGCAAAAATTCAAAATTTGACAACATTCTCTCTATTGTGGTTGGGGAGCAGCTGTTGGAAGACAGGCAATTTCATACATTGCTTGTGGGAATGCTAAATAGTAAAACTCCTCTGAAGGCTATTTTGGCAATATTTAACAAAACTACATTTGCTTTTACCCTTTGATCCAGCAATCCTACTTTTAGGAATTTACTCTGTATATACCTCCCAAAATAAGGAAATATGTACACACAAGACTTTTCATAGCAGCATTTTTTGTTATTTCAAAATATTGGGAACAACTTAAATGCCCATACCTAGAAATTAATAGAGTAAACTATGGTTCATACATCCAATGATGTACTCAGAGCTCTATAGAAGAAAGGGGAGGATCCTTATGAATGAATATGGAAAATTTTCCAGTATATATTATTAAGTAAAAAAGCAGTATACAGAGATATGTGTAATTTATTTACTGTATCTTAGATAGGAAAAAGTAGAGAAAGACATAGACAGATATCTGTTTATTTTTGCAAAAAGAAATATAACAACGGTAACTAAATGCTAATATAATTAGCTCTTTAGTGGATGGAGATCAGATGGCAGGAAGCAACACCTCTCTGAGAATAGCTCTGTATAGTTTGGACTTTGGGAACAATTTAATATTTTACAATTAAAAAAATAAACTAAATAAAAATTAAATGGAGAAATCTAAAATTGAATACAAATAGAAACAAATACAATAGACAGCATAATAAATAGAATATATGACCTCATAGGGGAAAAATATGCTAATCTAAATAATATCTATACACAGTACTTTGATTATACACCCTCAGTCTAAAGACAATGAGAATTGAAAAGAAATCTTCAACTTAATTTAGTAGAATTTGTCTTTGTAGCAGTATAGATGTGGCAATTCTCAAACTTTTTCAGGTATATCTTAAAATTGAGGTAGTAAGTAAATACATCCATATTTTCAGATCCAAACTCTCACTTACGGGAGAAGGAAAATACAAATTGAGAAGGTTCAAGAAAGAATCTTAGAGTTGGAATTGGAATTAGAAATCTCAGTAGGAACACATGGAATCTTAAAAAGTAATAATTATCTATTTTCTGTCCACTGAAATGACCTAGTATCAATGAGCATAGTGTCCAGAACTTGGTTTCTAATACCTTTCTCCATTAGAAGGAATCAGAAATCTGGGTTCCAGAATATAATGGCTGATTCCAGGGCTAAGGCAGGGAAAGAACTAGTGAGTTAATGGAGAGCTCTGCATTCTAGAATCAGACCACTTCTCCCCTCCCTTACCACTTGGGTGATTAGAATAGACTTTTGTTTTGTTTCCCTGCTTCCATTTTTGCCCCATGCACTCTATTCTCAACAAGGTACGGAGTATTATATGAAAATGTAAGTCCAATGCTGTCAATCCTAAATCCCCCCAGTGCCTTTCTATCCCTGTCAGAATAAAAGCCAAAGCCTTTGAGAACTTCTAAATCCATATAGAATCAGGTCTCCTATTGTCCCTCCCTTTTACTTCTAGCCGTGGTGACCACCCTGTTGCTTCTCAAACACACCAAGAGAACTTTTACCTCGGGACCTTTGCACATGCTGCTCCCAATAACTCAGAATGCTCTTCCTCCAGATATTGACATGGCTCTTTCCCTCGCCTCCATCATTTCCTTACTCAGCTATCATTATCTTGATGAGACCTTTTTGGTCCCTCAAAATCACTAACCTCTAACTCACCCCTCCCTTCTCCTTCTCCATTTTTTTTTTCTTTTTCTTGGGTATCACCTTCTAATTTACTTATTTTACTTTCTGTCTATCCCACTAGAGTGCAAACTCTACATATCTGATTTGTTCATTGTTGTGTTCCCAGAGCTTAGAATCATGCTAGGCACATTAGAGACACTCAAATACTTCTTTACTTAATCAAGTAAGCAACAGAGTAACTAAACCTACACAAAAAGTCGAAAGAACAAATGGCATATATAGTATATAAATATAATATATTATATAATATGCATTATATAATACCACATGTATAAATATATTGAAACAAAATGTGTTCATCAATTTGCATAAAGAAGATATTACATGGATGGAATGATAATGGAAGGCTAAAAATTGAACTGGAGCTTGACTAACGGGAACTGGAAAACAAAAGGAGTATTTATGGAAGCACTCGATTGAGGAGTCACTGTTTGTTTCCCAGAAAAATATGAAACTGTTTTGAAAATGTGATTCTTCAAAACATACATTTTAAAATTGAAAATTTTTCTATCAATACCCCTCTCATACTTGACTCTTCCAAACCACCATTACTATATCTTGTTTTTTCAAACAAACAAACAAACAAACAGAGAAAACAGACAAGAGATGCTCTGGCTAAAGACGTTGAGAAGTCATTGTGCTATTTTAAGTATCCAACCTAGGAACTTAAATCAGATCAAAGATTCCTAATCCCATAAGTATCTCTAGTTTATGAATTATGTCAAAACCAAAAGGTGTTTTCTGATATTACGTTACATTTTTTTCCTCTTCATAGGTCTGATCAATTCATTCTCTTTTAAAATTCAGAACTTGGACTGTTGAATCTCAGATCTGTACCTCTGAAACAAATAATGCAATATATGTTAAGAAAAAAAAAAAGAAGAAGAAGAAGGTAGCGGGAGGGGAAGAATGAAGCAGGGGAAATCGGAGGGGTAGACAAACCATGAGAGACGATGAACTCTGAAAAACAAACTGAGGGTTCTAGAGGGGAGGGGGGTGGGAGGATGGGTTAGCCTGGTGGTGGGTATTGAGGAGGGCACATTCTGCATGGAGCACTGGGTGTTATGCACAAACAATGAATCATGGAACACTTCATCTAAAACTAATGATGTAATGTATGGGGATTAACATAAGAATAAAAATAAATAAATTAATTAATTAAAAAAAATTCAGAACTTGGTTGAAAAAAATCAGGAAAGTATGTTACTACCTCCTCTGCACTTCTGTAGAATTTTAAATAACTAATATGGGAGATCCTTGGTAAAATACCCTTTGAAGGATCTGAGAAGACTGTATCACTCACTATGCAATTAATGTTTTTTTCCTCTTTCAAGAAAAAAAATGAATTTAATGAAGTGTTACTATTGTACACTATTCATAAGAAAGCTACACCAACCTGTGTATGTTCACTAAATAAATTACATATTGCAGATAAGATTTGCAAAATTCTGTGAAAAACTCCCTTTGTTCAGAAAGTGCCCTTGTTTTCTATTTAATAAACAGAAAGAATTCCTGGTTAAATCTCACTCCGATACTGCTATGATGTGATAAGTTATCATTGTGGTCTATTATTCATGTACCAGAAGAGATAAAATCAGAATATCTTTGTGCCCACCCAGAAGTCATCCAGTCATGCACACAGAGCTTGTCTGAGATTGTGAACAAACACCTCTGTATCACCTCTCTACCTCCAAGTGAACTCTGTCAGTGAGAAATCTGAAATTGCTTGGACACATAAAGAAAATCTTCCCTCTGGCAGGGTGCTGAAAATCAATGGTTGATATTTGAAGTTGCTTAACATTGTCTTAGATAAAGAATGAGCATACAGTACACTAACCTTTTACTTGGCTTCTTTCTTTTAGTATCCTAAAACATCCAGTTTTATTTATTTATTTATTTATTTATTTATTTATTTATTTATTTATTTATTTATTTTTATGAAGAATCACAGTGGGACCTTCTCCAGAGAAAGAAGTCACCCCTAATTTGGCAGTTCTAAAATAATGCAAAATTGCATCATCATTATTAATCATATTACTTTGCATTGTAATTATTTGGTTATTTAACCTTTTTTTCCACCAGTCTGTAACCAACTCAAAAGAATTTTATCCTAATGGATCTCCATGCTACATTTGATGTAATATTTAGTACAAGGATAGCACACAATATAAAATTCCTAAAAGAATATACAACGTGAAGTTCATTAAATCTGTGAATGACATAAAGCTAGAGAAATGGACAGTTCATACATTGGGTTATAAGATCAGTAATCCAAATTAGCTCTGAAATCAAGCTAAACTCTAGTAAATGATGTTTTCAAATCTATGCAGACGTTTTAATAATGTACCCAAATACAGGTCAAAAGAAAATTGACCAAACTGTAATTCATTAAGAAAACTCTCATGAATTCTAGTTCACAATAAGCGCAAATTAAGCCAATGTGAAATGGCCTCTTGGGGAGTTAATGCAGGACTAGGGTGGTGCCCCAGATGCCACCCCATCCTCACCTCTAACATCTGCACATCAGGCCACAAGGAAAATGAAGCTCTTCCCATGTCTTAATGGGAAAAGAACATTTTTAGCTCTATGAAGGAAAAGACTGGCTATTGAAAAGATCTAGCTATGGCATAGAAGCAAAGGGCAAAGAATATACAGAGGAACCGCAGAAAGTCCCAGAGGGAAGCAAAAAATGAGAGGGAGATGCAGCTGCAACAATTTAAAAATAGAAACAAGAACTCTCTGTTCAGAAAATAAATGCCTCCTGATGGAGCTAGAATCTCTCTGAAAAGCAGCATTCTGAAATCTTCCAAGGGTTCTCAGCATTAGAATGGCCTTGTGAAGACTAAAAGAATTACAGATTAATTACAAAGCTATATTTTAGAAAGTTGGACAAGCAAATGATGACATGGGACCAGTAAAATAAGCCTCTGTCCAATCTCTGGAGGGTGTTGAGCTGTACTTGAATTAAACCATTAAAAGAAACACCTCACTGGAAAGGAAACTTGCTGTGGAGGAGAATCTCCTAGGATCTGATCAGCAGATGAAAGATGAAGCTAAGGATTTGCAGCAGAAATGAGCAGAACAGTGGAAGCAGGACAAGCCTAGAACTCCCATTCCCAGCCCGGTGGAAGCTAATAGGTTGGACATAGCCATCCAAGCCCAAAGCAATGGCTCCACAGAGCTCATTGAGGAGGACCTGGCACTGGTCTAAACATATGGAGGAAATCAGGATGACTGGTACATCATTCGGCACATCCTCCACCCTCCAAAGCCTGTAACCTCAATGTCTTAACTCAATCTCAAAGTAAATTTACTGTTGTAAATAGGCATCCTGACAGACCTATTTATGTAAGTCTCCAAACTGGGCAAGTATTCTGGCATTATAATGGGAAAGCAGGGACTGAAATGGCAGTGACCAATAACATGGCAGCTTCCCTGTGCTTTTGAACCATGGGAAATGCTTAGAATTTGGGATGCTGCCTTTAAGAATTTCCTCACCATCACTGCCATCACCATAGAATGCAGTCAAGACAATGCTTTAAGAAAACCAGAAAGCCTTTGTTTGGTCTGCCCATTCAATTAGTTCATGCATGTCCTTATATCATGTAGCTCTCAATAGCTGGAGATGCAGACAAAACCTTTAATGCTTTATGACATTAAGGATTGACATTTTAAACTATTTGCAGAATCTGAGTGTCAATCAATCAAACAGATTATTTTTTTTTCTAAAATTTACCTCAATGCCTAACTAGAGATTGATTAATCTGCCTCATATTAGGCTATTGAGGTGTGCTAGTCTCCAACTTCTGGTTGAAGTTGAAGGTAAATTTCATCTTGATGAAGTCCAACGAAAGGTATTTTATTCTGTAGATGCTTCCTGGACATTAGACTATCTGATTGTCCTGTGTGTCGTTGACTTCATTTTCTGGCCTAAGAGGATCCTCTATCAGGCAGACTGGCCTTAGTAACATGGCCCCTGATAATAGGGCTTTCTTCAAACCTTATTGAATTGATAGAGACATTTCTTAAAGAAGATTAGCATGAGAAGATAGTTGCCAGAAGCTTTATTTTTCAAGAAATAAAATAATACTGGATATCAAATAATCTATAGTTGATAAACTGATCATTGCTTGTTATAAATGGGTATTTCAGACTGGAGAAAAGAACACACTAATTTCAGGGCCTTATTCCCAGCTTAATAACTTCCCTTTCATTATTATTTTTTAGAAAAAAAGAAAATGTATCTTTGAGTTGGAAATATACCTTTTATTACCATTGATTTTCAGTAGAAGCAATAAGACAAAGTGTCTGCCTTCTTAACCTAAGAAATTTTCTTAATCTGCATCAAAAAGACAGGCCTTTATATTTTTAACAACAACAACAACAAAAAAGCAAGAGAAAGTAATGTTCAAATTTGTTTTCAGCGGAGTGATAACCCTGTGATGATGTTTAATAGTACAATACATATTTATATTTTGATTTTGTCTCATCTCTCATGGCTGTAAAGAACTGTTTTGGCTTGTTTGTTTTTATTTAACTAAGTCACTAATATAAAAAATCCATCTCATTTTAAAAAATTTTTCCATTCAAGTAGGCTGTTTAGTAACATATTTTAAAGTAGTGTATATACTGCCAAAAGTATTTTAGCATTTGAATATTTAATTGAGTCTTCTAAGTTTCCATTATAGGTAGTAACTGTCCATATTTTCCTTCTCTCAAATGTATCTTATTCCGCAGAGTTGCTATATGGAATACAGTTGTTGTTCTTTTTTAAGATTTTATTTATTTATTTGACAGAGAAAGACACAGCGAGAGAGGGAACACAAGCAGGGGGAGTGGGAGAGGGAGAAGCAGGCTTCCTGCCGAGCAGGGAGCCCGATGTGGAGCTCGATCCCAGGACCCTGGGACCATGATCTGAGCCGAAGGCAGACGCTAAATGACCGAGCCACCCTGGCACCCCAGAATACAGTTTGTTTTGAATGGTAGGAAAAAAATAAACTCATGCAAGTTTAGGGACTACAGTAAGTAGAGCAGATTATCTATTTGTTGTTGTTGTTCTATCTGTACATGCTGAAGAAATGAAAGATTCTAAAGAAAAATCCCAAACTCCATAGCATGGCTTCCAAACAGGGCCAGGATGAGGGTAAGGCCAGAGAAGCAAAAAGGGTACAAAATTTAAGGAAAGGCGAAGGGGCCTTTTGTGATCTGATCTTGTCCAGTCCCATCTTTCAGTGTCCAGGCCTTGCTTCCAGTACCCCAAATCTACTGAAATACTGACGGGTTTTTAAATGTACCAGGCTCAGGGCGCCTGGGTGGCTCAGTCGGCTAAGCGTCTGCCTTCGGCTCAGGTCGTGATCCCAGGGTCCCGGAATCGAGCCCCGCATCGGGCTCCCTGCTCTGCGGGAGGCCTGCTTCTCCCTCTCCCACTCTCCCTGCTTGTGTTCCTGCTCTTGCTGTGTCTCTCTCTGTCAAATAAATAAATAAAATCTTTTTTTTTTTAAGATTTTATTTATTTATTTGAGAGAGAGAATGAGATAGAGAGAGAGCATGAGAGGGGGGAGGGTCAGAGGGAGAAGCAGACTCCCCACTGAGCAGGGAGCCCAATGGGACTCGATCCAGGGACTCCAGGATCATGACTTGAGCTGAAGGCAGTTGCTCAACCAACTGAGCCACCCAGGTGCCCTAAATAAATAAAATCTTAAAAAAAAAAAAAAATGTACCAGGCTCACGATAGTCTCTCAGAAACACCCTTCCCTCTTTGTCCATTTAAAATTGCTCTCTCTACAGCTGTCCAACACGGGGAGGATTTCTGGAAAACCCTTCATCCACACAAAATTGAATTGAGTCCTTATTACCCTTAGTATAATATTTATCGCACTGTATGCATAGTTTTCTTTTTCAAATCTGATTTTATTGAAGCATAATTTGCATTAAATAAGAGCCACCTATACTTTGTTAAGCAAACATATTACCTCTATTGATGTAGATATTTCATTTCTCTCAACAATTTTATGTCACTTTTATGTACAATTCTTATATACACTTAATTAGCTTCACTCCTAAGTATTACATGTTTTTGATATTAATTTGACATCGACACATTTACATAGCAGTTTAATTTTTAATTATTCCTTGCTAGTATAGAGAAATACAGTTGATTTTTCTATATTGATTTTGTATTTCGTGATCTAGCTAAAGCTTTTTTGTAGCTTTTTTGTAGATCCTCAGAATCTTCTACATACATAATCATGTCATATGCAAGTACAGACACATTGACCTCGTCCTTTCCAGTTTATAAACCTTGTATTTCTTTTACTTACCTTATTACCCTGACTGGGACCTCCAGTAAAACGCTGAAAAGCAATGCTGAGAGTGGAGATCTTGATCTTTTTCCCAAACTTAGAGCCATTAAATATGACGTTAGATGAAGGATTTTGTCAATGCTCTTTTTCTGTGTAAGGAAGTTCCTACTTATTTCTACTATCTTGAAAGCTTTTATCATGATTTGATATTGTTTTGTCAAGTCCTTTTTCTGCATCTATTGAGATTGTCATAAGGTTTTTCCCTATATTTTACTAATGTGGCAAATTACTGATTGATTTTCAAATTATAAATCAATTTTGTACTCCAGAGATAAATTTCATTTGGTCATGATGCAATATACTTATTATATATTACTGGATTTGATTTTTCTGAGTGAACATTATATCTTTCTTAAAGGTTTGTCTAGAATTCACAAGTGAAGTTATATTGGACTGGGTTTTTCTTCATGGGGAAGTGTTTAATATAAAATTCAATTTATTTCTTAGTTTATGGCTATGCAAATTTTATTTCTTTGGGGGCAATTTTTATAATATGTGCCTTGCAAGGATTTTATCTATTATATCTACTTTAGTGCCATATTTATCAACATATTATTCATATCATAATACTCCTTCATTATCCTTCTAATGTCTATATAATCTGTAAAGATATCCCTTTTTCATTATTGACATTGGTAATTTATATCATTTTCTTTTTTCCCGTTCCACTTAGCTTGACTGTTTTCCATTTTATTGATGTTGTTAACGAAAACCCTTTTGATTTAATTGGTTTTCCCTACTTCTTTACCATTTTTTCTTTCATTGCTTTCTGTTCTTATTATCACCTCCTACTTAATACCTTCTAATTTTTAAAATTATTTATTTATTTATTTATAGTGCTTTTATTATTATCACTTACTTTAGGCTAATTTATTTTTCTTTTGGTACCATTTATGAAAGAACCTTAGATAATGTATTTTAGACGTATTTTATTATTTTCTAAAATAAAAATTTAGAGCTGTAAATTTCCCTCTATATCATGCTTTAGTTGCATGGCCGAAATTTTGATATATTGTGTTTCGAAAGTCATTCAGTAAAAAAATATTTTCTAAATCTTCATGTAATTTCTACTTGATCCATGGGTGTTTTGACCTATTAGGTCAAGCTGGTTAATATCTTTATATTTGTGTAATTGTTCTATCAGTTACCAAGAGAGGATTGTGGAGATTTACAAATATAATTGTTGATTTATCTTTCAGTTTTGTCAATTTTTGTTTCATATATATTAGACTATCTGATATTATCTCACACATCACTAAAATTTTTCATTTCCTTTTCAGCTTTTTTCTCTGTGTATTTCAGTTTGAATAGTTTCTACTAATATATCTTCAAGGTCATTGAACTTTTCTTCTGCAGTGTGCAATATGTTGTTAACACCACCAATTAAATTTTTCATTTCATATATTGCATCTTCAACTCTAAAATAAGCAGTTCTTTTATATATATTTTTTTCATTTGTAGCTTCATTACATTTATGTTTTTCTTTAAACCCTTCAGCACATTTATAATCACTACTTTAAAGTTATTGGTAATCCTACAATCTTTGTCATTTCTAGGTCTTTTTCTATTAACTAATTTTTCTCCTTGTGATAGGTCACATTTTCCTGCTTCTCATAATTTTTAATTGAATTTTAGACAATATAAAACTTACATGGTTGGTTGTTTTAATGATTTTCTGTAAAGAATGTTGCACTTTGTTCTATTGGGCAATCAAATAACTTGTGAGCTGGCTTAATTCTTTAAGGACCTGTTTATAAGTTTGCTAGGATAAGTCTAAAGTGGATTTTTCTCTAAGCCATTCGGTATCTCTACTAAGTGTCCCATGTGTTCAGTGACATCCCTCCACTTTGCCTGATTGAAACTCAAATTTGTCACAGCAGTTTGTGAGCTCTGGTTATAACTCAGTGAGAGCTTTCTTTTGTTCTACCTCATGGAGTTTAACCTTATATATGGGCAGTTGGTAGTCAGTCAACAACTCAAATAAATCTCCACATTTATGGAGATTTTTTTCTATATAGATCCCAGATTTCAGCCACCCTAGCCTCCTCAGACTCTGATCTCTGTTATGTCTGGGTTCCCTTTCCTCTACCATGATCCTCTGGATGCTTTAAAAGACAAAGTATTCCTTGTCTCTCTTCCAGCTTCTAGAGTTTACCACATTCCCTAACTTATTCCATAGCCACATTCCTTAGCTCATGGCCACATTACTCCATTTTCTGCTTCTGTTATCACAATAGTCTTCCTAGGCTGATCCTCCCACCTCACTCTTGTAAGGACACAATGTTTGCATTGGACCCACCCAGATAATCCAGGATAATCTCCCCATCTCAAGAATCTCAGTCATGTGTGCGAAGTCACTTTTGCCATATAAAGTAATATATTCACAGGTTCAACAGTTAAGACTTTGACATCTTTAGGAAGCTTTTATTCTGCCTATCACATTTGGCGATTTGTGTAACAATTACAAAGAATATATTTACATGAAGATTTTGGACTTATTTTGGGGGGAGGTAAGGATTTTAGATTTTTGAATTAAGCAGGAAGGAGGGGACTTTATTAATTGTCCATGGAAGTGGGCTAACAGATGGAGAAGACAGTGTAATCTTGACGGTTCTCTAAACAGAACCAATAGGATGCGGAAAGACAGAGAGACAGAGATACTTGATATTTATTTTAAGAAGCTAGTTCACATGATTGTGGGGCTGGCAAGTCTGAAAAATCTGCAGGACAGGGCAATAGGCTGGAAATTCTGGCAAGAGTAGATGTTGCAGTCTTTTTTTTTTTTTTTTTTAAGATTTTTTTAAATTTAGTTGACAGAGAGAGAGAGAGCACAAGCAAGGGGAGCGGCAGGCAGAGGGAAAGGGAGAAGTAGGCTTCCCGCGGAGCTGGGAGACCGATATGGGACTCGATTCCAGGACCCTGGGATGATGACCTGAGCCGAAGGCAGACGCTTAACAACTGAGTTACCCAGGCACCCCTGATGTTGCAGTCTTGAGCCAAAGGCAGTCTGGAGGCAGAATTACTTCTTCCTCTGGGGATCTCAATCTTTTTTGTTAAAACCTCTAACTGATTGGATGAGACCCACCAATTATTTAAGTGTTCACATCTAAAAAATACTTTCACAGTAATATCTAGACTGGTGTTTAACCAAACAGCTAGACATCATAGACTAGCCATGTTGACAGGTAAAATTAACAATCACAGACAGCACAGTGTCCGTCCTTCCACCCAGTCACCTGGGCAGAGGATTTGCTATAGGCAGAATAGGGCAAGGCTTTGACATAGAGTCTTTAAAGTGAATATGAAATCGTTTTGACAGCTCAGCATTTGGAGGCTTGGAGAACCTTGGAACTTAAATGCTGGTATGGACTTGCAAATTCTTATATTAAGAAGAGCCTTTTTAAGTAGCTTATCTGGCAGAAAATATCAATGAGAAGGAGCCTATGTATGAGATAAGCCTGTGCCGAGAGGCTGGTTCCTGAACACATGAGAAACACTCCCTGAGAACATCAGTATCTTAAGGGAGATTTTCAAGTTGCTGGATATCCTTCGCAAATTAAGAGAAATTACATCAAAGTTCATATTATAAATCTTATAATGATCCAATCTGTATCTTAAAGGGGGAAACACCCAATAAAATCCAAGTTACAGTTATCTGTCCTTCCATTAAGAAGAAAGCTACTTGAATGGGGAGTGTTCTTACCACCGTATCTTGAGTGGTAATCAATAAAGATTTGTTGGAGAGTCAGTCAGTGAATAAGTAAGAAGAGAATTGAGTAAAAGAGAAGTGAATGAAAATAACAAAACTTCTTCTAAATAGTGAGAAATGTGTAGGCAATTTTTATTACCTGCAGCATCCAGGTCTACTCTTCTATTTCCCCACTTCCCACTCATTCAATCATACAAGCTGCCAGGAAACACATGGAAACTGACACCACACACAAAGCAACATAGTGTTAGAGTTCTTGGACTTAAATATAAAGGAATTAATACCTACTGTCAAATTCTAACACATCAGTATGCTGGTTGCCAAGGATAGTGGACAGATTCTAGTTATTCTCTCCCACTGTGCATAGAAACTACACACCCATTGTAGAGACCATTGACTTCACATGCATGTCATTTTGATGGCTTCTTTTCAAATAATAACAGGTGCTTTTTTTTAAAGCACAATAAGATAGTCAGCTACATATACTACATGTATGTAGTACATACGCTACATTATGGGTATGTATTCACCCTTTAACCAGAAAAGACCATTTAAAAAAATAAGCGCTGTAATTTTCTTAAGGTTGCCCCCCAAACCAGTTTAAGGTAAGGAGCCTTTTAAGGGAGAAACTGCACAGAAGGAAGTAAAGTGATCTTACATCTATGTTCCTGCAGATAATATAAATTCAAGGGACTGGAGAAAGAGAGAAGACACAGAGAAGAGGAAGAGGCTGGACAAGAAAAGAACCAGGAGAGTAGATATAAACAAGAAGAGGAAAGGAGAGAGTTTCAAGAAGTGAGAGAAAGTATAGGAAGTGCTAAATGCTGCAGAGAGATAAGGCAGGATAATAACGAAAAAATGCTAGCAGATGAAGAAGTATCCTTGAAAAGATGACAGGAGAATGCTCTAAGACAGGTGGTGAGTTACGGGAGGGAAAAAGTAAAGGAAGTTTGGAAAATCAATCTGAAGATGCCACTGAGGCAGGAAATTGATAGAGAAGGTTGAAAGCTCATATTGGTAACTTTTGTTTTCTTGATAGAGTACGAATAGAGATTGTTTATGAGTTAATGGCAAGGTGGTGGGAAGGCAGCTTGAAAAGAATTATGAAAATTTGAAATCATTCTTATGGTACCTAGATTTTAGAGTCCTTAATAGTGCTTAAAATCACTGTGATTTTTTCTTTTTCTCATAGGACCTACTATGTACATAGAGTAGGCACCTACTGTATGCACCAAGAAAACACATGGACCTACGGTTGGTGTTTCACCAGGCCAATGAGTCTCACAAGGAAAAGGGGTTGAAATGATAGCTCATACATGTGCTCCCAGCCTTTCTAGAAAGAGGAAGTAAGCATGTGCAAAGGCTTCTAGTGAGACAAAGCCCGAGAAGTAGTCTTGGTGTCTTGAGTACTAAAAGGTGGAGAGGACCTCACTCATGATGAAGCTGAAGAAGAAGATAAGAGAAAGACCAGTCAATACCATAGAGGACCTTCATCATAATCATGAAGATAATAAGCAGAAAGTGGCTTGATCAGGTTTGCGTATTTGAAAAGGTCATTCTGGCCATAGTGTGAAGAGGGTGGAGCAGGTTGATCAAAATGAATGGCAAGTAGACCAATTGAGAGGCTATGGTAATTATTCCAGCTAGAGGTGACTGTGACTTAGAAAAGGTGGTGATGGAGAGAAGAGTGGATACTTGGAAGATATTTAGAAGCAAAACCAACAGTCTTGTTGCTAAATTGAACATCCCATATGTAATACCCATTTGTTGGGCTAGGCAAGCTGATGATCATTGCATCTGCAAATGTGGAGTCTATAGTCACATTTACATGTTAACAAAGTACAACCAACAAACCACAGTGTGAATTTTTCTCAACGTTAAGAAGAAATAGAATGCTCATAATGAGGAAAACTACTCCTGATTTTTGAAATTGGTATCGGAGTGTTATTTGAACTTGACAGCAAAATTCACAGATTATGTAGCTTGCTCTGCTTTGTCATTGAGTCTGCAAACCAGGGAACAATGTCACTATTTATTCTAGAAGGAATAAGCACCCAACCAAATCAGAGAGCTGAGTAACGGCTCTCAGTAATATTCTCATCAGAACTCATTCTGGCATCAAACTAAGTTCCCCAGACAAATTACCAAGTTTTATATATAAATTTTTTTCTCCATATTCCTCTCAGCCAAAGCTTTACCCTAACTTACTTTAAATTTCTTTCCTGTTTTTCTCCTCTCCCATAAAATAAATGTCAGTACTTTCACCTCAAAGTGCCTTCTCCTTTTATTGTCTTATAACAAATTTTCCTCAGTCTCCAATAGCATATTTTGTACTGAGAATGAAGTCGGAAAAAAACACCATTAGATTTTAAGCTCTTTGAGAGGATTTTGTCTTCTTTTCTCCAAAATATCCCTAAAACCTATGAGAGTGCCTGGGATACAATCAGGGTAAATACTTGTTGAATACATAATACATATATGAATGAATAAATAAGTGAATGAATGAAGTTAGCTTAAATAATTCTCAGATCAGCCTTCTCCAGTCCTCCAGAATAGGTCATGCTCCTGAAGGAAACCAGAATACATCACCCCAAAATATGCCATTTGGGCATATTGATTATTTTGAATCAGAGACACTTAAGAAACAGCAGGTGCAAGAAGAATGCTCTAACCCTGCTTTTTCTTTTTAAAAAGCAGGAGATAAAACTCCCTTGTGAAAGGTCCTCTCCCTGTGCAGAAGGAAGAATGTCCTTTAAAAAGAATGTCTTCCTTCTGCACAGGGAGAGGACCTTTCACAAGGGAGTTTTATCTCCTGCTTTTAAAAGATTTTATTTATTTATTTTATCTCCTGCTTTTAAAAGATTTTATTTATTTATTTGAGAGAGAGAGAGAGAGCACATGAGAAGGGGGAGGGTCAGAGGGAGAGGCAGACTCCCTGCTGAGCAGGGAGCCCGATGCGGGACTTGATCCTGGGACTCCAGGATCGTGACCTGAGCCGAAGGCAGTCGCTTAACCAACTGAGCCACCCAGGCGCCCAAAAGGAAGACATTCTTATCACAGGGAATTTGGGGCTGAGAAATCTGTAACAAACAAACCTTGTTAAACTCACCTTTATCTTCCTAGTTACTTCTTCATCATTTACTACCCCTGGGCCCAACCCCTTTGCCCTGTCAGTTCTTCACAAATTTATCATTCCTTTGTCTAAAAAGTATAAAGTTTCCTGCTCCAGTCACTTCTCTGGGTCTTCATTCTCTTATGAAGGCTCCCATGTCTATGTAGTAATTTAATAAAATTTTTGTGCTTTTCTTCTCTTAATCTGTTATTTTTAGGCCCAGCCAGAGACCCAAAGAGGGTAGAGTAGGATTTTCCTCCCCCACATTTCCTATCGATCATTCTTCTTGAGCCCCCATTCTTCTTCTTCATGGCACGATTCACAATTTTAAGTGAGCAATTAAGTGGGTAATTGGCTATTTAACACCTGTTCTCCAACATGCTCTAAGCTCCGTGACGGCAGAGATCATGCTGTCTTATTCACGACTATCTCCCTGGTGCCTAATACTGAGCCTGGCACACAGAAGTAGGGTGATGAATATTGTTTGCCAAGTGAAAAAATGATAAAAGAAAATAATCAGGAGATATGAAAACTCTTAGGTAAGGGAAGGAATTTGCAACTTCAGTCTCACACGGATTTTGCAGTCAAGGGAATGGAGGCCCAGAAAAGTTAAGTGACTTGCTTACTGTTTCATAGCTAATAAGTAATCAGGGCTGTATTTCAATCCCAGTTCTCTCCAACTCCATCGCTTGTGCTTTGAAATGGAAACACTGTGCCATGCTGCCCCATTTAGGCAATGATATATTCATTTAAGGCACCAGCGATCACCTTTTAGTAAGAAAAAGAGTCTGTAGTATGAGATGAATCAATCAGCCATATGGAAGGAAGAAAAAAAGAACAGGCTGAAAGCTTCCTTTCACTTTGTACAATATAAATTGTCACAGGAATCAAATTTGGCACATACTGTAAAGCAGAGAAAAAAATGATCCCACGTCGGATATAAAATGTGCCTTGCATTTTACCTGTGTTTTTGAAATCCTGAAGAGGATACCCAAAGACTTGTGGAGTTCAGGGCATGATGTTTTGATGATAAGTTTTTTATGCACTTATCCCCAGGCAGCGAGATGAAAAATTAAAGCTGACCTCAGACATAATGAATACATTAAACAATGGAGTGGCTGGTCAGGGTCAGGCAGCCTTCGTGAAGCAGAGTGGATGTGTCTCAGGACTTGGAGTCTCCAGACAGAGGCTGGGCAAAGAAATGGCCTATTGGGCCATCAAACATTTACACCCATTCTTCTTCTGTCACTTCTCTTTGAGGTTGTCTCCCTTGCCTTCAGCAACATCTTAGGTTCGCAACCAGATTCTTCTGCCTGCTAATTAGAACGGAGGTCAAACAGCAGCGATCAAGTCTCCATCTGCAAGCGGCATCTAATTCTAACAGTATCAAATAGATAATGGAGTTCATGGACCACGACTGATTAACTCTCTCTCTCCTGCCACAGTTGGGACCCCCAGAATGTCGCTTCACATCAGGCTCTGCAGCGCAGTCTTTGCCACTCAAGAATCTCAAGGCCCGACTTTCCAATTGGTCCTTGTCACAGAATTTCAGAATTTGAAAGCATTTTAGAGATCACCAGGTGTAACACATATCAACAGGAAATAATCATCTTTAAAAAATCTGTCATAAAGATTCATCTAGCCTGGGTTGCAACCCTGTTATGGGGAACCCCTGCCTCATGAGGCAGCTTCATTCCACTGGTGAACAGATCAAATCGTGAGAACAAAACTTCCATCATTAAATCAAAATGGACTTTCTTGTATCTTCCACTCCTTGTGGCTTCCTCTGTTCTCCAGATTTGCAAAACTCCCTTATCCACGTTGTAGGCCATGCTGCAAAAAATATGGCATATTGAAAATAGCTCTGGAGTCTTACAAACTTGGACTCAAATGCTAATTCTGGAGCTTAGTAACCACTTATCCTTCCTCAAATTCCATTTCCTCCCCCATGTAATGGAGATAGCACCTCATGGAATTGCTATGAGAATTAAATGAGTTAAATGCTGCTCAGAGCCAAGGGGTAGAGTCCATTGGAACCAGCTGGCTTGGTTTGAAACTTGGCCCCAACACTTAAGACCTGTGTGACCTTGGGCAAGTTACTTAAGCTCTGCAGTCTCATTTTCATCCTCTGTATAATATCTATAAGGAAAATAATATTACCTATCTGCAGGCGGCTTCTATCCAGGAGCATCATTGTCCACTAGGACCTCGGATCCTTCTACTGGATCCCCTCCATTGGGTCCAGAGAAAATGATCAATCAAAAGAGTGGAAAAGGCAGGCAGGCTCTTAGCCACCATGGTCTAGAGCAGTCACCCATCTTTTCCTGTCTCATCCCTTTGGCTAGAACTAGTCATGTGCCACATCTGAACATAAAAGGCCTGGAAAATGAAGGCTAATGGTTTTCCAGGAAGAAGAGGAAGTGGGTTTGGTGAGTATATAGTAATGTCTCGGCCACAAGCTCCAAGAAGAGTGCTTAATACATATTGCTCCTTAAGTGTGGGCTATCATTATTACCATACCATGTGATAATAGCAGTTAGAGCAATTATGGTTATAAGAGCCCTTAATATTTAAAATATGATCACACTTGCTGGGCTAAACATTCTTACTTTTTCTAGCGATTCCTCATATTATCATGGTTCAGGGTCTTTCATTGGTTCTCAGACTTCATAACGTCACCATCATTCTGGAACCCAAGTAATGCAGAACAAATACCTCTTATCTCATAGCATGCACACAATATGAACACAAATCAACTGGTCCTGTTTTGCCTTTCTTTATTTTTCTTCATCCCATATTTTCCCTGGATCTGTGCCTTGCATTTCCTTTAACTAAGACTTAGCTTCAGGACATACTATTGATCAGGGATTTCTAAACTTGAATTTTAACTCATGGGTGGGACAAGAAAATTCCAGGAGGTCTAAACCTGCACTTTTAGAATAAAGTAGAAAAAATATAGAGTTGCTGTTAGGTTTAAATGAATCTGTATATGTAAAGCATTTAGAATACTGATTTTTAAAGTTGGAGAAAAATTTGAAAAGGAAGAAAATTCTCACACAAACTATAATAGAGATGAACCTCGAAGACGTTATGTTATGCGAATGAGCCATTCACAGAAGGACAAATATTGTATGATTCCACTTACATGAGGTCAAATTCCTCATGAACATGATTCCACTTACAAGCAGTCAAATTGATAGAGATAGAAAGTAGAAGGGTAGCTGCCAGGGTCTAGGGATGGGAATATGGGAATTACTGTTTCATGGGCACAAAGTTTCAGCTTGGGAAGATGAAAAGAATTCTAGAGGTGGATTGTGGTAGTGGTTGCACAATAATGTAAATGTATGTGATATTACTGAACTGTATACTTAAAAATGGTTCACATAGTACATTTTATGTTACATATTTTATCATAATAAAAACAGAAAAGAGATTAGAAAGTATGAATACCTTACACTTCAGTGAGGTAGGTATTGTTTTATAAAACATTTATTTCATATATGTGTGGACTTAGTCATGAAGAAAATGTATGTCTTACTGTAGGTCAAGATTTACAAAAAAAAGCCACCGTCCCAGAAAACAATCATCGAAACAACAAAGCAAAGCACACACACTGTTTCTCCTGAGTAGATTCGCCCTTGTTAAATCTAGGTTCCTAGCAAATTTTGCTTTTGAAGTCCCAGAAATAGCTGCAGCAGAGTGTATCAACACACACACAACACGTGCACACACACAAACACACACGCACACATCACCTTTCACTCATTTAAATTACTCCAGAGTCTTACATCCCTCCCTTTGCTCCTGCTCACTTCTTTTTATCCCTTAAGGGTCAAGTTGAAGATTGTTCTTCGGGGAACCCTCCTTGACCACACCCCTGACCCTGCTTAGAGAAAAATGTATTTCTCTCTCATAGCATTTATTATCCTATTTGCAATGCTTGCTTAATTTTCTATCTCCCTTACTCAATGATAATCTCTAAGAAGAATGCGTTTATCTTGCTCACTACTAAATCTTCAGGATTTAGCACAATGCCTGGCACACTAGTAAGTGTTTAATAATTATTAACGAATGAATGAATAATGACTGAAAATGGAGAAAGAGCTACCTTACTAACAAACTCAAACTAAAATATATAACATGTTCTTTTCGATAACTCAAATAAATATGGATTTCCTTTTTACCCCTGTGTCTTTTTAATTCCCCATGGTCTAGCTTCAAGAGAGGAAGGAATAATATAGATATATATTTTCTAATTATTTCTATGATCCTGTCTTCCCATATGACATTGAGGAGCTTAGTGTTAAAGGAATGGTTGCAATGAGATCATTAGAGCAAAGAGAATTTTATTTTTATTTTTTATTTATTTTTATTTTTTTAAAGATTTTATTTATTTATTTAAGAGAGAGAGAATGAGAGACAGAGAGCATGAGAGGGAGGAGGGTCAGAGGGAGAAGCAGACTCCCTGTCGAGCAGGGAGCCCGATGCGGGACTCGATTCTGTGACTCCAGGATCATGACCTGAGCCGAAGACAGTCGCCTAACCAACTGAGCCACGCAGGCGCCCCGAGAATTTTATTTTTTTTAAAGATTTTATTTATTTATTTGAGGCAGAGAGCATGAGAGGGAGGAGGGTCAGAGGGAGAAGCAGGATCCCCGCCGAGCAGGGAGCCCGATGCGGGACTCGATCCAGGGACTCCAGGATCATGACCTGAGCTGAAGGCAGTCGCTTAACCAACTGAGCCACCCAGGCGCCCGCGAGAATTTTATTTTAAAGAAAGGAAACACAAGCAAGATTTTGAGGCCTTCTACACATGATAAAGTCGAGCTTCACTCTTAGCTCTGTGTTTCATGGCAGCCATGGATGTTTGAGATCTACAGATGAGCCTAAAACCCCCTACCTAGCCCCCTAAAACCTTTAGTGGCTCCTCTGAAGGTGTTACTTATACAGATGCATCTTTAAAAAGTAACAGTTTTCCCCAAACTGCAAACACTCACCCAAGAAACCCTGTTGTATTGCTCTTACCTTCTTTCTAGTATATTCTTACAGTCTATTCTTGCCTCCAATACCATCAAAAGTGAGAGATACACAGCGCTGTGCTCCCATTCACTTGCTGTCAGGTGTTTAGGGAGGAGGCTAATCTGTCATTCTGGGTCAAGGAGGGAGACTGGAAGCAGATAGATAAAAGGTCACTCTTTACATTTTCTGTTTTTCCCATTTTTAATTAACTTCCAGGCACTTTATTGGATACTTCTGTTGGATACTCTAAGGGGGGCATAAGAGAATAAACTTTGGATCATTCATTTTCACTGTTGAATAAACCTCTCATGGTTATTTGAAGTGCAGTTTGGTTCTCTGATGCCATTCTCCACATCAAATTTAGAATCTTCTGCTAACACAGAACGTTAAATTGTTTTTCCTTCACTCAAGATATTGATGCATATTTATGAGAACTGGTTCTTGGACCACCCCTGCAGCATATCATCAATAAACAACTAACTATCGACAAGACTGTCATTGAAACAAAAACTTCTCAGAATATATGCCCCTTCTGGAAATTCTGACTTTAACCATTTAGAGTAGAGATCAGAAACTAATTGTAACTTTAATAATTAGCAAGTCACTATCACATACTCTTAAGGAACCCCGGGACCCCCAAGATCCTTATGACCAAGTGAATTACCCCAACTTTAAAGAACTTTTCTTTTTTCTATCCAGCCTTGCATATCCATACTCCAGCCTTGAAACGGTATGACAGTTAGATGTTAAGATTTACTTATTACATAAATTTGTAAGTGCCATGTCCAAGAAAATGTTAAAAAAGTGCACTCCTAGGGCGCCTGGGTGGCTCAGTTGGTTAAGCGACTGCCTTCGGCTCAGGTCATGATCCTGGAGTCCCAGGATCGAGTCCCGCATCGGGCTCCCTGCTCGGCGGGGAGTCTGCTTCTCCCTCTGATCCTCCATCTCATGCTCTCTCTCTCTGTCTCATTCTCTCTCTCAAATAAATAAATAAAATCTTTAAAAAAAAAAGTGCACTCCTAGGAATCTGTAGTAGTATCATCTGGCTAGAAAAATGAGAATGAAGTTCAAAGGAGGAGTCTTTAATTTTGAATAACAAAAAGAATAAAAGAGAACCAAATAAGAACATCATACTCATTGATACAAGTGGCCAGTAATATTCTGGCACCCAAGATGCAACCCGTGAGCAAGAGGGCAAACTTCAGCCTTCTGGAACTAGATTATCAGAGCTGTGTACATCAGAAGAGCTAGAGGTGAGATAGGCTATACCAGTTGGAGGGGCAGGGACTCTTGCATTTCTCTTTTCTCTGCCTAAGCTGTCTTTCCCTTACACCCACTGAGTGATTCTTCTTTATATACTTCAGTTCTTAAATGACACTGCCTCAGAAAGGTCCTCTCCGACAACCCTCTTTTCCATACTCTCAGTACCCCAGACATTCCGATTTCATTGTCCCCTGACTTTTTTCAGACTTCCTACACATCTTAAATTATTTTATTTTGGTTTTACTTGTTTTTATTTATCTCTCCTCATATAGAATCTACATTTCATCTGAGCCAGTGCCTTCTCTATGTTTCCAAGCATATGACTGTGCATGGATGAGGTGCTCAATAAATCCTTGTGACATGAATGAATGAATGAGTGAATGATGGAATACATTCATACATGAACTGTACAGGCATTGGAATGCATAGTAGATACATAATCTGCTGTCTCTCAGATTGTCTTGATTAGACATGTTTCCTCTTGATAGAAGATAGTACAATACATCCATTCCTCTCTTTTTTCTTTTTTTTTTTTTTAAAGATTATTTATTTATTTATTTATTTGACAGAGAGAGAAATAGTGAGAGCAGGAATACAAGCAGGGGGAATGGGAGAGGGAGAAGCAGGCTTCTTGCCGAGCAGGGAGCCCGATGTGGGACTCGATCCCAGGACCCTGGGATCATGACCTGAGCCGAAGGCAGACGCTTAACGACTGAGCCACCCAGGCGCCCCATCCATTCCTTTCTAAGAGATTTAGAATCCCTTGTCATATGAAGGATGCCCCATCAGTGCAAAAGGTCTCATTTATCCTCATAATACTCTGTGAGAGTGGTGTTATTACCCCATCTTAGAAATAAGGAAACTCACAAGCTGTATATGAACTGAGATTGTCTCCAAATCCCTCGTTCTTTTCTTCAAATGAAATTCTGAGTCTCTTGGTATTGGTGGTGCTGAAATGAAAGGAACATAAATGTTGTTAGGTCACTAATCACCTTTTTGCTTTGTTTTTTTTCTTTCTCCTGGTTTTCATATCTTTGAAAGGTATGGGAGGAGGAGTGTGTGTGTGTGTGTGTGTGTGTGAGAGAGAGAGAGAGAGAGAGAGAGAATAGACTCTGCACCAGTCTCCAACATTCATTATCCCCTGGAATTAACCAGTTAAAACATTCCAATTCCTAATTTCTTACCCTGGATCAGGGCAGTACATTAGGAAGAACATTGACTTTGAAGATAGAAAATATAAATTCGAATACTGACATCAATATGTATTAACTTTGTGGCTTTGGGAAAATTACCCTTTTTAAACCTCAAATGAGAATAATAATATCATTTATATCATATAGTTGTTATGAGGTATAAATGAGAGTTTATATTTAAAACTACTAAAACAATGTATTGAACACTCATTAAGATCTGCATAAAAGTTCGTTCCCTTCTCCTTTTTTTAGGTTCTATTTTTCCTTTTTGTTATTTTACCCACAGTACATCTTAGGGTTGCTTATTGCTTAGGCATTTCTATATATATATATATATATATATATATATATTTTTTTTTTTTTTTGACAGAGAGATAGAGAGACAGCACAAGTAGGCAGAGTGGCAGGCAGAGGGAGAGGGAGAAGCAGGCTTCCCGCGGAGCAGGGAGCCCGATGCGGGCCTCGATCCCAGGACCCTGGGATCATGACCTGAGCCGAAGGCAGCCGCTTAGCTGACTGAGCCACCCAGGCGCCCCTAGGCATTTCTATATTTACTCAAGGAAAATAATATTGTTTTCACCCACCACTTTTTTGAATTTCATAAACCAAGTTTAGGCTACTGGTGTTAGGCCTCTGTTTTAGTTTTATCATTCTTTGATTCAATCCTTCTGATAATCCACATGTGTGGAAGTAGGAGCTGTCTGTGGTTGTGCTTTTTTTTTTTTTTTTCCTAGTTATAACTCTAACTGAATTTAAAAAGAATTATAGAGTCTTAAAATTTGGAAGGGATGGGGCACCTGGGTGGTTCAGTTGGTTAAGCAGCTGCCTTCAGCTCAGGTCGTGATCCCAGGGTCCTGGGATTGAGCCCTGCATTGAGCTTCCTGCTCAGCGGGGAGTCTGCTTCTCTCTCTGCCTGCCACTCCCCCTGCTTGGGCTCTCTCTCTCTGACAAATAAATAAATAAAATCTTTATCAAAAAAATAAATAAAAAATAAAATTTGGAAGGGAAAAAAGTATCTTATAGGTCATTAGTTCCAAAAACCAGCTGAATACTTGCTTGGGAGCTTGGCAAATAAATACAGATATTACAATCTAGCTGCATAGACTCCGATTCAGCAGGTTTGGAAAAATACCCAGAAATTAGGACTTTTATGATGCTTCCCCTGGATTCTAACACACAGCCAAATCTAAGAAGCAATGAAATACAGACTAGCAGTTTTCAAATATTGTTAACTCTGTGGAAGACTTTTTCCACTTCTTTACTTGGAACCTTAAGCTGTAAAACTAATCAAGAGTTGTTCTAATTGGAGGCAGGAGGATGAAAACCTTGGCTGCTCCCCTCTTCGTGGTTCCTGAGAACCACTCAGGAACTCTGATGAGGAACAGTGTTTGAATACTATTGATGTAGACTAAGTCTTCCGAAACATCACTGATCCATGGTCATTCAGCTCCAGTTTGGATTCTACGAGTAATGTAAAAGGTTCCTTTTATAAATAGCTTGTACAGTTGAGAGCTACAGTTATTTCTTATTTGCTAGTAATATATTGCTCCTCCAGACTTCTGCAGGCTTGTGCCCTGACATAACTCAATAGCTCAGTTAAGCATAAAACTAAAATTCTCCCTGGGGTGAACATAATGCTTTCTTCTCATCCCTGCCTCCTGGTATTCTAACCATCCTCCTTTCTGTCTCCTTTTTTATTTTCTTCTTTTTCTTTTTTTTTCCTTTCTTTTTCTGCCTCCTTCTTAATTCTTTCCTAAATTTCTCTCCTTTTTCCCAGATAGTCATAATATAACAAAGAAATAATATACACAAGAGCAAAATGTTTTTAAAAGTCCTTTTAGATTATAAAACGGAAAAATCTATCATTGCTTTGACAAAGAAAAAGAGTGAATTAGCCTGTTCATGTCGTCTCTTGATATAGTTTGTAAATATCACAAAGACATTTAAATTTCTGCTTATTCTACAGCACATGCTCACAAAACTATTTTTGGGCACTAACTCTGTGTCCAGCCATGTGCTCGCACTGGATATACAAAGGCAAGCCCAATTCGGCTTCTGCCCTGTATGCATTCACAAAGTGGAAGAGGAGACAAATACATAAACAGCTGTAATATAAATAATGAGGGAAGGGCCAAAAAGACGTAAGAGCAAAAAGAGGAAGGTGATGAGCTACAGGAGGAGGAGTTACTTGAATTGGGCCAAGAAGAAGAGTTAACAAAAGAACCAGAAGAAACAGAAGATATTTCAGATATTCAGTGATGTTTCAGAAGAGGGAAAGGAGAGAAAGATTGGTGAAATTACAAGAAACATTCTTCTCAAGATTAAACAGTGAAAAAAAAAAATGAAAACCTTGGAACTTTTACCAAAATAATCATGAGGAATACAAGATCTTGAAGAAATCTTTGCGACTCCCAATTGTGAGTTTTAAATAAATTTGAGGGTTTTTTTTTAAAGATTTTATTTATTTATTTGACAGAGAGTGAGAGCACAAGCAGGGGGAGCAGCAGAGGGAGAGGGAGAAGCAGGATCCCCGCTGAGCAGGGAGTCTGATGTGGGACTCGATCCCAGGACCCCGAGATCATGACCTGAGCCGAAGGCAGATGCTTAACTGACTGAACCACCCTAAACCACCCTAAATTTGAGTTCTGAAAGAGAAACAATATGATTTCTTCTGTATCATAAGTCAAGAGAAATATACTAAATTAATATTTATATTTTAAGTGGGAGTTAAAAGACTTTAAAAATTATCTTTTAAAAATAGTCAATTAACTTGCTGTAATATTCCACTAAGTTTTTATTTCTCTATGAGTTCCTTTTGTAACAATCCTAGTTTCCATTCTAAGCTCCTCAAACATACAAAAAAGTAATAAAAACAAATAAATAGTCAGACAAAGCACTCTAGTAACAGAGCTACTAAGATTAAGCAGAAAATTTGTAGAGAGGATAAATACAAGATATAATATAAAAATCAATATCTTTTTCTATACTAGCAGCACTGCTTGAAATTGGAATGAAACAAAATAATTCATTTACAATAACAACAAAAACTACTAAATACCAAAGCATTAAACAAGGAAGTTTAAGATTTTTAAAAAAGATTTTATTTATTTATTTGACACAGAGCGAGAGAGAGAAAGAGAGAGCACAAGCAGGGGGAGAAGCAGGCAGAGGGAGAAGCAGGCTCCCCGCTGAGCATAGAGCCGGACATGGGGCTCGATCCAAGGATCCTGGGATCATGACCTGAGCTGAAGGCAGATGCTTAACTGACTGAGCCACCCAAGCACCCCGGAAGTTTAAGATTTATGTGAAGAACATTATAGGAAACTTTCTTTAAAAAAAAAAAAAAGATTTATTTATTTATTTGAGAGAGAGAGAGAGTGTGTGTGTGTGTGTGTGACCAGGGGGAGGAGCAGAGGGAGAGAAACTTCGAGCAGACTCCCCACTAATCTTGGGGCTTGATCTCAGGACCCACTAGATCATGACCTGAGCCAAAACCAAGAGTCAGACGCTTAACCAGCTGAGCCACCCAGGTACCACCTATAGGAAACTTTCTGATTAAAAGAACAAACAATGAAAAGATATAATTTTGGATGGGGGGATTCAATATCACTAAAATGTGAATTTCCTCCATATTAATACATACTTCTAATTCCAATACCAAAGTTTTTTTTAAAGGATGGAGGAAATGTATAAAATTATCTTAAAGTTAATGTGGCAGAATTAGAGGAAACTAATTGTTAGTGTAATGAAAGAGGATTTATCCTAGGTGATATTAGTAATTATTATAAATCCTCTGTAGTTCAACAGTATCATGATAGGAAGAAAAAATAAACCTATGGAACAAAATAGATAGTCTAAAAATAGTGTATCACACCCTATGTAAAGATCCACGGTTTGACAAAGATGGTATAAATTAATCAGAAATATAGTTTATTTAGTAAATGTGTTGGCACAATTGGCTACCTACAGAGCAGAAAATAAAGTTGAACTGGTACCTCACACTCAAGAGACACAAAAATAAATTCAGATGGGAGGAGCCTGAATGGCACAGTTGATTAAGCACCTGACTCTTGGTTTGGGCTCAGGTCGTGATCTCAGGGTCCTGAGATCAAGCCCAGTGTCGGGCTCTGAGCTCAGCCTGGAGTTAGCTTAGGATTCTCTCTGCCACTGCCCCTACCCACCCCCTCTCACTCTAAAATAAATGAATACATCTTTAGAAAAAAAATTCAGATGGATTAAGAACTTAAATATTTTAAAAGTACTTAGAGAAAGATAGATACATCGATATAACTTCAGGTGGGAGAAACTTCTTAACCAAAATGGAAAATCCAGAATATCTAAGAAATAAAATAGATGTTTTAGACCAAATAGAAATTAAACATTTTGGTGCAGAAAATGATATCATAAATGAAGTAAAAAATTAGGAAAAATATTTGCAGCATATTGGACAGAAAAGAAAATACTGTGTAGAGCATACAAAGACTCATTTTCAAATGAGTAAGAAAAAGGCAAATTACCAAATAGGGAATGGTCAAATGATACATTTAGGTAAATAACTGAGAAACAAATTAAAATGTGATAGATATATGGTCACTACACATGCAACCTCACTAGTAGTTAAGGGAACATGAAGTTATCCCCGAGATAGTTTTGATCATTATCAGATTGACAAAACTAATATTTAAAAAAGAGATAATCTCTGATGAGGATGAAAGTTGGATAAAATACAAAAAATAGAAAGAATTTTGGCTTGTGGTAGAAACAATCTCTTAATACATAATAAAAATAAAAATACAAACAACCTTTGTACCAGTCGGAGTTCATGGATATAATAAGAAAAATACGCCCTAGATAATTTAAACAGAAAAAAAAAAATTATTGGAAGGAGATTAATCACTGACAGGACTCAGAGGAAGGTTGGAGAATGAGGTAAAGGAAATGGACAAGGATCATTGAAATCTGAACAACTGGACCCACAGCCAAGGGCAAGCCTGGGAACAGCCCATTTATGGAATCCCAGTTTCTTTCCATGGACACTGGACACTGTTGTTGACACGCAACTCAATTTTCAAGAAAAGAAAGAATTTAAACTCTCAATTTTAAAAATTGAATTTTCTTTTTCTAATGGAAAAGTTAGTTAAAAAATAATGTCTCTTTAGGTGCTTACTTTAAAACATTCTGAATTCCTTCAGTTTCAGTTTGATTTCTTTTTTTCAGTAAGAAGTCAGAAAAAGATTAAATAGAACACTTTTAGTAAATACTAGTATGTGTATATATCAATATACACATATATATGAATGGCGTTCATCAATTTTTAATAATCATTTTTGGGTAGTGGAATATTTTGGATAACTTTTTATACATTTCAATGATTGGTAATTTTTTTATAGTTAGGAATATCAGCTTTATTAAAACAGTAATGTCTGTATTTGATTAAAAGTGCACTGGGTCATTGACATTTTGAAAAAAGGATTGTATTACTTTAAATACTTTACCCCTGTAAATAGTAGATTTTTTTTTTTTTTTCTCCTATAACAAGGTGACGGGAGGGAGTCAGTTCCAGATCTGGTTCCAAAGTTGAATACAGTCAGGGTCCTAGACTGGATTTTCTGTAATTTTCAAGGTGCTGACACTTTGGTTTCAAGAAGCCTGCAGCAGCTTCAAACATCTTGGGCCACACGACTATCTTCAAAGATAGAAAGTGCAAGACATTACCTCTCTCTTCTAAGGGACACTGCTCATTAGCACTTAACATGTACTTTGTTTTCCATAATCTTTTTGAAATTCATTGCTAATACATTCAAAACTTGAAGGAATATAAATTTTTTTGCTCAAAAATGTGATTTTTTTTTTCCCTGTCGATTTTAGCTTTGTAGTTTTGTAATAAATTTGGTATTGAGAAAGGGGCAATAAAGAACAGATCCCAGTGAACAGAAACTGGAAGGTGACAATCGAAGAACTTCATGTAGCAATGGCTATGATTTTTTCCTTCTCCGCTTTTAAAGAAAGTCCTAGTTAAATGGCTGATTGAGATTACTGGCAAAGCAAATAAAGGCCTTAGTGAAAGAGGAAAGTAAGTTATAAAATTCTTATCTTAGAAAACAAAATTAAGCAAGTTGAGAGAAGTTAGTTTTAATTTCTGTGTGCATTTCCATGATCCAGAAAGGCTTGTTTTGCCCCTACATTAAGAGAAATTGGTGAGTTTCAGAGGAACATTCTCATCAAAGTCTAATAGGATTGGGTTTGGACTAAGTAGGTAACAATTACAGATAATGGAAAAGATATCTAATTGCACCTAGATGCTTGTTTTCCTCAAAATCTTCATCTCTTTGTATAATCTTTTAAAGATAGGGTTTAGGAATCTTCGTTAATGTTTTGCTATTTTCATAAAGAAGTCTGCTTTTGTATTAAATTAAAAGTCTTAGAGTCTCTGTTAGTTAACTCAATCTACTCCATAAAACCCAGTATGTAGAACACGTGTTCAAAACCATTCCTTAGTCTTTGGCAACTCAATGAGTTTCAAGCAAAATACCCAAATAGATTCCAGGACCTACAAATCAAAGTGTGGCAGAACTTTCTTTCCCTTCATGGAGAATTGGACCAGCACACCGAAGAGCACTAAAAGAAAGAAAGAGAAGAAAAAGAAAGAATAATTGAAAATCCTGACAGTAACCACTCTACAAACAACTAAAAAATTAAGCCATATGATTGGACCAAAGTACACGAAGACTTGTATTTTAGTCAATGAACATGCAACCAATTTCATCAATTTACTTTTATCTTCCACGCTTGGTTGGTTGCTCGAGGCAAATACAACATTTGGGTAGAGATTTGGAAAAAAGATTTGGAATGCCACTTAAGGTTAGTTTGAAAACAACTTCATCTGGCTCAAATATGGTTTGACTTTGAACCAGGTATTTAGACGTCTTTTTTTTTTTGTAATTTGTTTATCCCTAATCAAGTAATCTTTTTTTTCCTGGTATTTCTGGAATCCTTCTATTTTAAATTGTACAGGCTACAGTGTGGGGTTTTATTTATTTTTAACTGGGCATTACAGAATTCTCTTGCTTATGTGGTTGGGAGAGTGGAAATTTGGTATGTAAGGTTTAATTAAGACAAGAGTCATTTTATGAACCATGAGAGACTGTGGACTCCAAAAAAAACCTGAGGATTTTAGAGGGGAGGAAGGTGGGGGGATGGGTTAGCCCGGTGATGGGTATTAAGGAAGGCACGTATTGCATAGAGCACTGGGTGTTAAAAGCAAACTACATCAAAAACTAATAATGTACCCTATGGTGACTAACATAACATAATAAATTTACATTATATAAATATATAATATATTTACTATATATAATATTTATTATAATAAAATTAAACTTAAAAAAAGACAAGAGTCATTTTATAAAGACTTGGCAATGTTCTTTCCTTGAATGATGCTTCAGTAGAACTGCTTCACAAGCAATGAACATAGCAGACTGACATGATTGTTGAAAAATGAGCAAGATTGGCGTCATATCACTGCAAACTAATTCTGAGTTTGAGTCCTTTTGCTTTCCTATAGAATTCTAATATTTAAAGATCAGTAAATAATAAATTGAGAGACTATGAGATTTCTTTTTAAGGGAAACCAAAAAAAAAAAAAGCAAGCTATATTTAAGGTGTTTAAGCGGAATTTTCATTTGTGGGGCATTAGAGAGAGTAAAGGACATATTTGAGATTCTTTCCTCCAATATGCTTGCCACTTTAAACTCATTTTGAGACATGGAGTAAGGTTTACAAAGGAATGTAGTAGGCAGAGTCAAGGGAATTTTGTTTAGCTTCTCTTTCCTTCATTGTATACATAAGAAGTCAGAAGGAAAAACATTTCTGTCATTGCTTTTGTTATTCTCTCTGCCACTCTCTTCTCTGTCTCCCTCTTAATGTCAAAAAGCCTCAGGAGTAAATGTGTCTTTAAGTGGTAACATAGCATTCAGAATTCAATTTCTAGACCACAGTTTTATGCAGAAGCTAGAGGCATATGTAAGAAAACCAAATCCCAGTGAGGAGTCTCCAGTCAAGGGTTAAAGTAGTCATGTTAGTTCCTTTCATTTTCTTTATGCTGCATGTCATATGGACACAAAGAGATCTACCAGTGGGAATTAATTACTTAATCATAGAAACTACACGAAAGTGGTCAATCACTACTTGCCAACCACAACACTCAACAAATTTTCATTAAAGAAGTGCATTTGCCAGGAAGAATAGAACATGGAACTCCTAGGGGACAGAAAGACAATCAATGAGGATGAATACAAATTGACTAATGAAAGCAGCCACAAGTTGGTAATAACCCCAGTTTTAGAATAATTTTTAAAAAGCTTTAAAATCTGACTTTTTGAACTTTGTTTTCCTTTGTCTGATTTTAACTCAATTCACAAAATCCCTCGTGTTTTATTCCCCCCCTCCTGATTGAAACAATTCTTAGACTGAAAAATGGAAGATGTCTTTTTAAAGGATAAAGCCTTTAAAAGGACCTACATAAAACGTAAGTCCATACATCTCAAAACAAAATGCTAATACCCTAAATCCACTATCACGGCGTTATAGGCTGAGTATTTGTGTCTCTCAACAATTCATAGGCTGAATCCCTAACCCTCAATGTGATGTTATTTGAAGATGTAGCCTTTGGTAGGTAATGAGAGTTAGAAGAGGTCATGGGGTTGAAGCTTTCATGGTAGGATTAGTGCCTTGTATGAAGAGACTTCTTACACAGACTGGTGTGTCTCCACTATGTGAGGACACAAAGAGAAGGGGGCTCTCTACAAGCCAGGAAGAGAGCCCTCACCAAGAACCGAATGGGCCAGAACCTTGATCTTGGAGTTCCCAGCCTCCAGAACTGTAAGAAAAAATAATTAATTAATTTCATTAATTAATTTATTAATTTCTGTAGCCACCCAATCTATGGTATTTTGCTGTAGAGCCCAAGCAGATTTACACTCATGGTCTATAGGAAACTGATATTATGCAAAGACATATTTAGATGCGAAGGTCAGCCCGACCTTAGCTCTGTGTGACCTTGAGCAAGTCATTAACCTGTCTTAACTTACTTGTTCGCTCAAAAGTTGGAGGTAACAATATTTGCCTTATTCAACTGTGTGAAAATACAAACATGGTGAAATAAATGGCTTCACAGAGTGTCTGGCAAATAGCATGCCCATCACTTCTGTAAGAAGTCATAGCCCCTTTCAGCTGAAAGCACAGAATGTGACCTGATGAATCTCCTGCTATTTTTATGAAACCCCTGCAGAGTCCATTCCTTATTTCCACCAGTACTTCACTGCACATTAATAAATACTTCACATTTCTTTTTTATGATGGCAACAAGAAGTATTTCACCAAACAGCTCTTCCAAAATGTATTATCACTTTGTTGGAATATGATGTTATCCTCTAAAATCTGGTTGTTTTCCAAAAGCCTTAAAACAAAATTCTAAACCCATCTGAATAATGTACCGATAATTCAGTATAGTAAATATATTTGAACACTTGATATATGCTGGAAAAAACATTGTCCTGGGACCTGTTGAGTGCACAGAGGTGGCTAAGACGGGGCTCTGTCCACAAAGAGCCCAGAATAGTGAAGGAAACAGACATGGAAATACACGGAAATACAGTGTCATGGGTGCTGTATTGGGCAGAACTGTAAGACATAGGGAAGACAGCAAGGTTAGTTCTTCTTAGGGTAGACAGTAAAGCCTTCTTACAGAAGGTAATACAACTAAGTAGGTGGCTTTCCAGCATTGCTTAAACGTTGCACCTTACTTCAAAGTCAAATGAAGTGAATTTGTGAGGAACCATTATTTGCAATGTGCGTTCTTGATAAATCCGCTTGTGATTTTTTTTTTTTATCTGTTCCAGGATCCAACACAAGATACCACATTACACTGAACAATACTGAACAATCACACTAGCAAATTATAACCTCTATTAATACTACTGCTGTTACTATTACTAATCTCTCTCATTTGATAGCTTTCTATGAGTACTTAATGCATTTTATTCCAATCCTACTCTTTAGGATTTAATTTAGTCCCAAATGAGGAAACTGGGGTACAGACAAACTCAACAATTTGCAAAGTTAGTTCTTTTTAAAATGACAAATAGAAATAAACCACCAAGAGCACTGGCACATCTTTCCCCAAAGTGAGGAAGCTTAGAAAACAGGAAGCGAGTCTATACCCTCCAGATGCTTTACCCAGCTAAAGTCCTAGCTCCCACTACACAGCTTCTTAGCTACTTGAAAAAATTAGTTAGCGTTCTCATTTGCATCAATTAACATTCTGAGAACTCTAACAAATGCTGTTCATAAGCTGTGTTTATACTACATTGCTTTTCCTTTTTTTCACATTTTTAATGATGAAAGTAAAATATGCTTATGATAGGCAGTTGAAAACTATAGACAAATATTAAGGGGAGAAAGAACCAATCCATAACCCTAAGACCCAGAGATATCCACAGTTAATATTTAATGATATATTTCCTTCTAGACTGTTTTCCCTTGTGTTTGTCTCTGTGTTTGTGCATGTATTCTTATTAGGGAATATACTGTATAAATAGACATGTTACACCCTATTATTATTTCAAGAACTTTTTTTGGAATAATTTTAGATTTACAGAATAGTCGCAAAAAATAGTACAGAGAGTTCCAGTAAACCGTTCACCCGGCCTCCCCATTTTTTAAAAACTAAGAAATTAACTTAATTATTAACTCAACTACCTATTTCCTTCATTTTTCACCAGTTTTTCTGCCAGCATCCTTTTTCTGTTCCAAGATGCAGTTCACTGCATTTGGTTGTCATGTTGTGTCTCTTTGGTCTCCTTTGGTCTGTGACAGTTTCTCAGGCTTTCCTTGTTTTTCAGGGCCTTGACACTTTGAAGACTGCTGTCACGTGGTCCACAGAACATCCCTCAATTTGGATTTTTAAATATGTTTTCTCATGATCAGTGCCCTTCTCATCATATCATATCAGGAAGTACATGACATCAACATAATTTATCATTGGTGAAGTCAAACTTGAACTCTTGGTTAATGTGGTGTCTGTCAGGTCTCTTCACGCTGTAAGAGTGAAGAGACCTATTATTTCCCTTTCCATACTCTGTTCTTTGGAAGTGAGTCACTAAGTGCAGCTCACCCTAAAGACATAGGAGATGAAGTTGAACCTCCTAGAGGAGGAGGAGTTATATATACTCTTTGAAAAATTTTCCTAAGGATGATTTAGCTGTTCTTCATTTATTTATTCCATTGTTTATTTATAGCAGGATGGACCCATGAATATTTATTTTGTGCTTTGAGTTATACTATGTTACTTATTTTGTTGCTCTAATTGATCCCAATTTGGCCAGTAGGAGTTCTTTCAAGTTGGCTTCCCTTCCTTTGAAAGTCTCCAGTAGTTACTTTTTGTTTCCTTTTGTTCTTGAGCATTTTCTTACTTTCTGGCACTGCAAGATACTTCAGGCTTATCTTGTACATATCCTACCTCAGCCCTAGAGTCAGCTATTTTTCTAAGGAGCCCTGATTCCTTTTACTGAAGAATGGTGTTAGAAACCAAGATGTGGGTGCTAGGTGTTAACACTTAAGTGGAAACACGGTATTATTCACCAAGTACATTATAATACAAATGAACATGAAATAAAACAGTCTATTATTTTATTGGACCTGCAGTTGATGCTTCTCTAGTTTTCCTTCACCAAAAGTAAAATCTGCATAAATAATAAACTGGTTAAGAGTCTGGGCTCTGAAACCAAAAAACCTAGGTTTGTATGCTGGCTTTACCGCCTACTTGCTGTGTGACCGTGGGCAAGTTGCTTAACTTTTCTGTTCCTCAGTTCTAGCATCACAGTTCCAACGTGTAACCAGCAATAATACCCACCTCACAGGTTAATTGTGAGGTTTTAAATAAATTGATATTTACCAAGTACATGGATGCCTGGCATCTGCTCATTACTATATAAATGCTAGTTGTTATCATTGCTATTCTGACAACTTTAACCACAAGTCCAGTACTGAAAAGGCAACATCCAATAATAGCCAACACATATTGAGCCTATCTTATGAGAAAGGCAATCATTAATCCTACCCGTAAAGTATATCCTATTTTTAAATAACATATTTTCTTATTATTATTTCTTAAATTTCCTTCTTGAGTATACTTTAATCCATATTTTATCCTTTAAGTGTTTTTATTCAATTTCTCATAAAACACTTGATGTGGCAGAGCATACCTAAGATGGTCTCTATGAATTCCTTCCCTTATTGTAAATACATGCTACTTCTCACATCAAGAAGTAGAATCTATCTCCCCTTCCCTTGGATTTAGGACTTTCCTGGTGACTCATTTAACTGATAAAATACAGCAAGAGTAAGATTTTTGAACTTTTGAAACGAAGTCTTATACGAAATTTTGACACTTCAATCTGGGTCTCTTGACACTCTTATTTCGGGGATTACCTGTCTCAGAACAAACCTCCATGAGGACAAAGCCTAAACTACATGGAGAGGCCAACTGTAGGCACCCAGGATGACGATTCCAGGGGAGTTATCGGCTCACAGCGAGCACCCACTGCCAGTCATCCTGGATACTCAGCTTAGTCGGGTTGCAAATGACCGTAGACCCCACTGACAATTGATGCCACTTTGTGCACTGTGTCCGGTCAATGCACAGAACCGTGAGCGATAATACTAAATGATGGCTTTCAGCTTTATTAATAAATTAATCAAGTTTTGGGGTGCGTTGCTCTGTAGAAATAAGTAATGAAAACAGATGATCTCTTCAATTGTTTATGCTCAACCATTGGTGAGAAACTTTGTTCGCATAAGTGAAGGCAGCAAAAATCTGAAGATCATTAATAGCTTTTTGGCTGCCGGATAGAATTTTTCCCACTGCCAGAATTTATTTAGACCATTTACTGTCTCTGACTTTTATGTCACGACATCGAACAGCTCTTTTTTCCCACCCATTGACCAATGTAATTTTGAAAAGCTTTGTGATAATCTGCTGGGATTTCAAACCCAATGTAACTTTTTCATAGCAAGTATTCCAAAATAATGATAAAGCTTTTCCTTATGTACAGCCAAATGTTGATCTACTGGATGTTAATAATTCTTCACTAAGATTAAAATTTTAATAGCCACTAAATATTGTTAGTAAAATGTTTTTTGCTCCTTGTTTTCAAGATTTCATTTCCATTATTTTTAAAAGATTTTATTTATTTATTTGACAGAGAGACACAGCGAGAGCAGGAACACAAGCAGGGGGAGTGGAAGAGGGAGAAGCAGGCTTCCCACGGAGCAGGGAGCCCGATGCGGGGCTCGATCCCAGGACCCCGGGACCATGACCTGAGCCGAAGGCAGACGCTTAACGACTGAGCCACCCAGGGGCCCCTTCATTTTCACTTAGAATCTATAAACTCTGGGCATGCTAATGGTTCTACGGAATTCTCGGTGTTTTCAGTAAGTGCCTCTAGCGGCTGAATAATGTAAAGTTTAGTCAACCAATAACTGCTTCAAAAATATGCAACAGGGAATCATTCGGAGAAAACGTTTTTGGTTCTTACAGTTTATTAGCTTTTGACAAAAGTTTTTCTTTGGATGAGCAGCAAATCCACCATGAAACAGCAAAGAGTGGCATCTGATCCCATTTCTTCACATAAAGCTGAAAATAGACAGGATAGAGCTGCTTAGATTCTATTAGACTCATCAATTAGATAACATCATTTAATGTGGAATTCTGATAGATAGCAAATGTCTATATCTGAAAGCCTCGCTGTGAAGAAAATAATGTATTTCTTAAGTCTTATGCTTTCGAATATGAGCTATATGTGAAAGCCTTTACAACTTTCTCCCATCGTTCCCTCACTATCAGGACAAGTTTATGTAGGGTTTCTATCTGGTGTGTATCGAAGCATTCACTTATCAATTTAAACATTTCATCTCCTGTAGGCTTTTTTTGGTATTTTCCAGAACAAATAAAGTTCTTCAAAGAGTTTCTCTTTAGAGAGTCTCACTAGCACCATTACTAAAGTACTATCCAATCTGTAATGAAACTTCTTTCATCTAAAAGTATTCTGGATTAGTGTGATCTCTGTTATCCAAAATGTCCTCAGTGTGTCTACTAATAGCATTAGTCAAAAAGTGGAACGTTTCCTCTGCATCGTTGATCCCATGTGTTGCATTAGCAGTTTCAAGGCAGGCTGTTAAAACAAAAACTCTACAATTGATGGAGGCATTCTCTACTGGGGCATTCCAGAGCCTTGTAATTAGTTCTTTGAGCACAAACTAATATTGTATAAATGATTTCATGGAGCAAATTTGTTTCTCGGTCATTTATTCAATAATCATTTATCTAGACCCTACTATGTGACAAGCATGGACTTTTGTCAATGAACAAAACACACAAAGATTCCTGCCCTTAAGATGGTTACATTCCAACAAGGCAAGACAGACAGTAAACTGTGTAAATAATAAAACTTAAATTCCCTAATATATTAAAAGATTAGGGGCGCCTGGGTGGCTCAGTTGGTTAAGCAACTGCGTTCGGCTCAGGTCATGATCCTGGAGTCCCGGGATCGAGTCCCGCATCAGGCTCCCTGCTCGGCAGGGAGTCTGCTTCTCCCTCTGACCCTCCCCCCTCTCATGTCCTCTCTCTCTCTCATTCTCTCTGTCTCAAATAAATAAATAAAATCTTTAAAAAAAAAAAAAAAAGATTAGTTTGCTAGAGCTACCATAACAGGGTACCACAAACTAGGTGGCTTACACAACAGAGATTTATCATCTCACAGTTCTGAATGCTAGAAGTCTCTGATCAAGATGTAGGCCAGAGTTTTTATCTCCTGTGGTCTGTGAGGAAAAAATCTGTTTCCTTACTCTCCCCGAGCTTCTGCCAGAAGTCCTTGGCATTCCCTAGTTTGAAGGCACATCACCCTGCTCTTTGACTCAATCTTCACATGACATTCCTCTTGTCTATGTGTCTGTGTCTTAATTTCCCCTATTGATAAGGACACCAGTTATATTTGATTAGGGGCCCATCTGACTCAAATTTATCCTCATCTGAACTAATTCTATCTGCAATGTCACATTCTGAGGTAATAGGAGTTAGAACTTCGACATGTGATTTTTTGGGGGGGAGGTAACACAGTTCAGTCCGTAACAGATGATACATGCCAAGGTTGAAAGAAAGTGTAGATCAGGGAGAAGGAATGGAGGGGGGCAGAGTGAAATATGAAATAGGGCATACCTTACCAAGAAGGTTTAAGAGAGAATTGAAGTAGTAGAGAAAGTTAACCAAGCAGGCATCTAGGGAAAGACCCTTCCAGGCAAATCGGAAAGCTATAGCGATGGCCCTGGGCCCAGAGAGGACCCTCTAGCTTAAGGACAAGCAAGAAGTCAGCATGGTTGTAGCGGAGCGTGTGACCTAAGAGAGCAGTGACGAATGAAGAGCCAGCTCATGGAGAGCTTCACAGGCCATGGTAAATTTTGGCTCTGGCTCTGAGTGAAATGGAAAGCCAAGGCAGATTTTGAACAGAGTGACGTGACTGATTTCTGTTTTACGAGAGTCACTCTAGCTGTCGTATAGACTTACGGTGGGTAAGGGTAAAAGCAGAAACACCTGTTAAGAGGCTTTTTCCATAATCCAGACATAAGATGCTGGTGTCTAGGTCCAGGACAATAGCAGTGGAAGCATGAGAAGTGGTGGAAGTCTGCAGTTATTTTTGACATGGAGCCCAGAAGCCTTCTTCACAGAATGGAGTGGCATTCAAGGATGACTCTGAGGTTTTTGGATTGAACAGCTAGAAAGAAGGGATTGCTAGCAACTGAGCAAAGGAAGGCTATTGGTGAGTCAGGTTTGTGGCATACTCTGTTATAGGGCAGCCTCTAAACAGCAACTCGTGACCCCTACTTCTCCATATTCATGATCTTGTATGACTCTTCCCTTCAGTGTGGCTTGCATCTAGGGATTTGTTGTAGCAAATATATTACAGCAAAAGTGGTGGAATGGCAATTTCTACATTAGGTTAAAGAAAAAAATGTGACTTCTGTTTTAGATGCTTTCTTTCTCTTGTTCTCTGGCTCGCTGGCTCTCTCAGCCCTCCTAGGGCAGCCAGTTGTCATGATGTGAGCTGTCTTGTGCAGCATTCAGTTGGTAGGGAATTGAGGGAGCCCCTGGCCAACAGCCAGTGAGGAACTGATGTCTTAGTCCAACAGCCTACAAGGAGCTGAGGCCTTCCAACAACCATAGGGGTGATTTAGAAGTGAATCTTTCTCCTGTCAAGGCTGTAGATGAGACCATAACCCTGTCCAAAAATTTGACTTCAATCAAGCTCAAGACTGATTTCAAGCCATAGGACCCAGCTAAGCCATGCCTGGATTTCTGACCTATAGAGATTTTGAGATAATAAATGCTTATTATTTTGAGCTATTAAGTACTGGGATAATTTCTTACATAGCAATAGATAAGTAAAACACTCTTTTATTTTTATTTTTTTAAAAGATTTTATTTATTTGACAGAGACACAGCGAGAGAGGGAACACAAGCAGGGGGAGTGGGAGTGGGGGAAGCACGCTTCCCGCCAAACAGGGAGCCCAAAGCGGGGCTCGACCCCAGGACTCAGGGATCATGACCTGAGCCGAAGGCAGATGCTTACGACTGAGACACCCAGGTGCCCCTAAAACACTCTTTTAAAAAGTTCAAAACTTTTTGAGAAAAATGTTCAAAATGTTTTGAGGTAAGATACTAGAGAATTTACTTGTAATCATTGATTCATTGGCTAATACTCCATGCAAAACAAAACAAAACAAAACAAAAAACTTTAAAGCAAGGAAGAAAAGAATTGTAGGGACTTTCAAATGCATATTTAATAAAGGCTTAATATTTTTACATTATTGAGGTGGTCTTGGGAGTATGATAGCTTTCCAGCTTTGATCAAAAGTTTGTCCATTAAGATGGAAAAACATATGCTTGTAAAAATCATCTAAATAGAAAGTACTTAAAGGGATCATAGGCTGGGGCGCCTGGGTGGCTCAGTTGGTTAAGCGACTGCCTTCAGCTCAGGTCATGATCCTGAAGTCCCGGGATCGAGTCCCACATTGGGCTCCCTGCTCAGCAGGGAGTCTGCTTCTCCCTCTGACCCTCCCCCCTCTCATGCTCTCTCTCAAATAAATAAATAAAATTTTAAAAAAAGGGATCATAGGCTATGAAACTTTCAAAAAATGCATTTTCAAAAAAATAAATTTATATCCTCTGCATCCTTAAGAAAATATATAGACATATTTTCTTAAAATGTGAAAAATTAAATATGCATTATACAAAAGAAGTCATAAAATGTTAATTTTCATTACTTTAATGTTTAAAATTCTGAAAATATTCTACTACAAATATTCTTGATAGTCATATGTAATCATATATATTGACTTCTGTAATTGTAATGTTCTAAAGTTCCTTTAAAAATCAATTGAATTGGGGGGTGCCTGGGTGGCTCAATCATTAAGCGGCTGCCTTTGGCTCAGGTCATGATCCCAGGGTCCTGGGATTGAACTCCGCATCCATTGAGTTCCCTGCTCAGCAGGATACCTGCTTCTCCCTCTCCCACTCCCCCTGCTTGTGTTCCCTCTCTCGCTGTCTCTCTCTCTCTGTCAAATAAATAAATAAAAATATTAAAAATATTAACTGAATTTTATTCAATTATTATTTGTTTTGAGTAATTAATATTTTTACTTTGAGGAAAAAAGAATTCATTACAAAACTTAATCAGCAGACTTTGACTCATTGTTCATTTAAAAATAATAAAAAGTTATATAAGAAAAAAACACATTAGGAAAAATGTTTAAATCAGGTTTTATTTATGTATACCTAATAATAATAATAATGATAATAATCATGATCCCTACCACTTCCTGAGCATGACTGTGTGTCAAGCATTGCTCTAACCACTTACGTGGCATATTTAATCCTCACAATAACCATCTGGTAGATGTCAGCATTATCTCCATTTTACAAATGAGGAATCTGAGTCACAAATTTTATAATTTTGCCCAAAGTCAAACAACTAGTAATTAGTAAAGCCAGAGTTTGAACCGAAGTGGTATGGTTTCAGGACCCTGCTCTTAAAAAAAAAAAAAACCAACAACAGGGACACCTGGGTGATTCAGTTAGTTAAGCATCTGCCTTTGGCTCAGGTCATGATCCCAGAGTTCTGGGATCTAGCCCCGCATCGGGCTCCCTGCTCAGCAGGGAACCTGCTTCTCCCTCTCCCTCTGCTGCTCCCCCTGCCAGTGCTCTCTCTCTCTCGTCAAATAAATAAATAAAATCTTTAAAAACAACAACAACAACACATTAACTGAAAAGAAAACAAAAAAACAAATGGAAGTGACTCAAGAAGAAGGTGGGAAGGAGATGATATGGTGACTATCTATAGGGTCCTAAGTACCAAAGCCACAATTACTCTATTCAGCGACATACCAGAGTTAGTTTTTAAATAATATTCAAATATTCATAGCAATTTTAAATGTTTTGGTAATTTTTAATATATATTTTTAATGGTTTCAATGTTCTTTTTTATAAAAGCTTTACCATCACTGCTAAACTTGCAGGATTTAGGACACACCCACTGAGAAACTCAGGATAGGGAATTTTTCTTAAAGCTCTGTTTTCATAACAAGAACCACTTTTTTTACTTAGATTTTAAAAATTATTTTTATTTTTGTTTAAAACACTAATAGGGATTATGAGGCAGGGGTAGAGAGGTCATAGCTAAACCCCAATTCCATCCCTTGGTGACATAGCCACTAACTAGTGCAAAGATAAAGAAGTGACAAAGAACAGGGGGAAATATATATATAAAAGTCCCTATATATAAGAGTCCCTTTTTGTTTTGTTTTGCTTTTTAGGGTTTTTTATTCTGGTAAAGAACACATAACATTAAATTTACCATTTTAACCATTTTTAAGTGTATAGTTCATTAGTGTTAAGTATCATCTCGTACAACAGATCTCTAGAACTTTTTCATCTTGCAAAACTGACTGTGTATTAAAAGTCCCTGCATTTTAAATGCTTCACATTGTACTCATTTCATTTTCTTCTGAATCTCTATAGCACTTATTTGGACACTTAATCATATATACATGGATGTTTAGGGACCTCATGGTAAATTCCGTGTCCGCAACCAGATTATAAAATCCTGGGATTGTCCTTTTCATTCCTTGTGTACCCCACCACTTCTTTATCCATGCTAGGTTTATACCATCTTCAGACAACGAGTGCCCCTTCCCCTACTACTGAAGTTTGGGGAAAGTCCCCCACCATCCCTGAACCCACTGCCCCCTCCCCACACTCCATACCCCCAATCCTCCCTCACCACTGCTTCAGGGAATCTTTCCAAACTCTGTCTATCAGTTCTTTGGCCCTTTGTTTGGATCCTATTGAGGACATGATCCCTGGTGCCTAGGAATTTGTCTTGTTCAAGATGCTATGATGAATTATCATATACAGAGTGACTTAACAACAAACATTTATTTCTCATGATTCTGGAGGCTAGAAGATCAGGATCATGGTCAGATGCATGGTCAGGGTGAAGGCCCTCTTCCTGGTTATGTACTCACACAGCTCGTCCTTGGTGCATGCACAGAGACAGAGAGAGAGAGAGATCTTGTGTCTCTTCCTTTTTTTAAGGCATTAATCCCATCATGGGGATCCCACCTCATGATCTTATCTAAACCTAATCACTCCCACTTTCAAATGTCATCTCCATTGAAAATTAGGAACTTCAGTTTGTGAATTTTGTAGAGACACAAACATTTATTCCATGGCAGAGTCCAAGAATAACCACCATGGAAGGAGGTATAAACCTTTTAGCTTGAAGAATTATAGGAGATTATATTTATTATATGGCAACTCTTAGACCTTGGGGAATAAACAATGTTACCAACCAAGCCTGTTTCAGAGAAGGTAAACAACAAAAGTATTTTAAGCCCTATGCTACAGACTGTCCCATAACTATTCTGTTTCCATCAAAATTTACACTCCAGAGTGGCTGAATTTCTCTCAGAGAGATGCAAGAAAACTGGGATGATCAAAACATTTGCTGGAAAGAACAAGGAATGAAAAGCCAGGAAAAGAGGTAGAAGTGTCTGGATTTGGGAGGAAAGAGGGATTGCCAAGTAGAGCGTGGGCAACATAAAAGACCCAAACATCTTTTTTTTAACTTAATTTAATTTTATTATGTTATGTTAGTCACCATACAGTACATCATTAGTTTTTGACGTAGTGTTCCATGATTCATTGTTTTCGTGTAACACCCAGTGCTCCAAGCAATACATGTCCTCTTTAATACCCATCACCGGGCTAGCCCATCCCCCCACCTCCCCTCCCCTCCCCTCCCCTCTAAAACCCTCAGTTTGTTTCTCAGAATCCATAGTCTCTCATGGTTCGTCTCCACCTCTGATTCCCCCCGCCTTTATTTTTCCCTTCCTTCTCCTAATGTCCTCCATGCTATTCCTTATGTTCCACAGAAGACCCAAACATCTTTTTTTGTTCAGTTTTATTCATCTTAATTCCTGTGAATGTTAATTTAAACTTCCTTTGACCCCTTAACTTGTTAATCCTCTGCTCAAGAGAAAGTCCTTGGAAAAAATAGCATTTAAGTTAGGACTTGAAAACAGAATACTGTACAGACCAAGAACAACAAGAACAAATGCATAAAAGAGAAAGAGGGAGAGGAGAGAACAGATAAAGGTAGAAGAATAATTTTTGACTGAAAGGGAGGAGTCCATTTAAAAGTTCTGAGGTAAGAAAGAGCTTGGCTTTAAAGAAAATGAACATTAGTCCAAGGTAATAAATACTGTGCTAAGAGGTCACAAAGGATAAACCTGAGAATGAATCATTGAATTTGAGATTGAAAGGAATGGGGAAAGTAGTAGGGTTTTAAGAATTACGGTGAAAGTCAATAGCCAAACTATGGAAAGAGCCAAGATGTCCATCGACAGATGAATGGATAAAGAAGATGTGGTATATATATACAATGGAATATTATGCAGCCATCAAAAGGAATGAGATCTTGCCATTTGCAATGATGTGGATGGAACTGGAGGGTATTATGCTGAGCGAAATAAGTCAATCAGAGAAAGACACGTATCATATGATCTCACTGATACGAGGAATTCTTAATCTCAGGAAACAAACTGAGGGTTGCTGGAGTGGTGGGGGGGTGGGAGGGATGGGGTTGCTGGGTGATGGACACTGGGGAGGGCATGTGCTATGGTGAGTGCTGTGAATTGTGTAAGACTGTTGAAACACAGACCTGTACCTCTGAAACAAATAATACATTATATGTTAAAAAAAAGAAGAAGATAGTAGGAAGGGAAGAATGAAGGGGGGGAATCAGAGGGGGAGATGAACCATGAGAGACTATGGACTCTGAGAAACAAACTGAGGGTTCTAGAGGGGAGGGGGGTGGGGGGATGGGTTAGCCTGGTGATGGGTATTAAAGGGGGCACGTATTGCATGGAGCACCGGGTGTTACACAAAAACAATGTAGTGCATCAAAAACTAATGATGTAATGTATGGTGATTAACATAACATAATAATAAAAAAAAAAAAGAATTGCGGGGCGCCTGGGTGGCTCAGTTGGTTAAGCAACTGCCTTCGGCTCAGGTCATGATCCTTGAGTCCCAGGATCGAGTCCCGCATCGGGCTCCCTGCTCGGCGGGGATCCTGCTTCTCCCTCTGACCCTCCCCCCTCTCATGTGCTCTCTGTCTCTCTCATTCTCTCTGTCTCAAATAAATAAATAAAATCTTAAAAAAAAAAAAAAAGAATTACGGTGAAAGATATCCAAATTCATCAACCCTTGCAGTCAGCATATTTGACAGCAAACTTTGGCCAGACTTTTTAAAGAACAGAAACCGATTAAGAAAGTCTTCACACACACACACACACACACACACACACAAAATTAAATACGAAAAAGTCTTCACAACTAGGTAATCTTTGCTCTATATTATCTGGTTTACATGGTACTGGCACAACTGAGGAACAAAAGTAATGACGTGGCCATTCAGTGTCATTTGCCAGCTTGTGGAGACAGTTTGTGGTCTGTAGTTGTGCAACGTGTTTTCATTCTTGGCCCAAGGAAAAAAAAATTACTTATAAAGTAGTTCTCAGAAGGCTCATCACTTCAAGAGGGTTGCGGCTCTACCTGGCAGGGAGAAAGGAAAAGAATGGGAATGATTAAGGACTCTAAGGTGGTGTTCAGGGCAAAGAGACAACAAGGAGGTGCAGTTCCCAGAATGTCAAGCCCCCCTGCAAATCCCCCACCCCCCACCCCGGATATGAGTCTTTTAAAACAAATGGTATGGGGTGCCTGGGTGGCTCAGTTGGTTAAGCGACTGCCTTCGGCTCAGGTCATGATCCTGGAGTCCCAGGATCGAGTCCCGCATCGGGCTCCCTGCTCAGCAGGGAGTCTGCTTCTCCCTCTGGCCCTCCTCCTTCTCATGTGCTCTCTCTCATTCTCTCTCTCTCAAATAAATAAATATAATCTTAAAAAAAAATAAAATAAAATAAAATAAAATAAATGGTATGATGGGGTAACTGGGTGATGGACATTGGGGAGGATATGTGTTGTAATGAGCACTGAGTGTTATATGAGACTGATGAATCACAGATCAGTACCCCTAAAACAAATATTATATGTTAAATAATTGAATTTAAATTAAAAATAAAATAAAATAAATGGTATGTCAGTAATTAGGGTTTTCCAAAACATCATTTGCATCTCCACTTCTAACATAATTCCTCTGCTGGTAGCTGTAAGACTCCATCACATGATGCTGGTATCACTTAGCACAAGTGAGACAGAAAAAAATAACCACTATTCAGTCATCACCGAGGAGTTACTGTTAAAATATTTTAAACAATATTTTTTTATATAATGAGTGGGTGGAAGAGTAGAAGGAAATTGTGTATTGTAATGTGAAAAAGTCTTTTCATAAGAGACAAGAAATATTCTAATTCATTGTTGAAGTTAAAACCTGTTCCCATTGTATCCCTGCAGGTAGCAAATTCATACAGCTTTGAAGTTTTGTACACCTGCTATCCCATTGCCTTCTACAGCCATTATAACTTCGCCTAAAGAACAATGCTCTGACGAAAACTGATACATTGACCCTGAGCACCATTCTAATAGTTACTAAATAACAGTTTGAAGAGGGAAAATTTTACCACTCTTTGATTTGTAATTTTTTAAAAAGTATTATTTTTATATTAATCCATCATTTTATTAGTCAACTGGCTAGACCCTTGATCGATGAAGGTATAAATATCTGATATGTAATGAAAAGAGCCAGTTTTCAAACTTAAAATCATTTTTTAGCAAAGCCTTTCTTTGTGTAATAGTACACCATATTGTATTTTTGAGGATATGATGTCAGGGAGTACAGAGTATAAAAGGCGATTTATTTGTACAATACTTATCTTCACCTTAAAGTGCCTTTAATGGAGAGACGCTACATTAGCTGTTTCCCAGATTTCAATTCAAACAAACATTTCCTGAGTGACTTCAAGGGATAAGTCTTTCTGCAAGGTACAGCATAATGCAAAGGTGAGTGAAATCCTTTCCATAACATTTCACATTCCAGAGAGGAGCTAAGATGCATGCACAAAGAAAAATAATAAAAATAGAGTGCAAGAATTGCTAAAAAGAAATATATGAACAGTTGTTATGGGATCATAGAAAGAAAAGAGATTAATGGCTGCTAAACCCAGAGGAACATGATGTTGAGCCTAGTTGAGGAAAGAGAGGGCTCAGAACGGCTTTATCAAAAACAATGGATTTAAATCGCAGGGGTGCAATCTAAGTCACACATCATTCTTTTTAAAATACAATTGCTTTGCGTCTTTATCTAATATTTATCTCACCGTTTTGGGATTCAAAGAGTTTTACAAAGTCTAAACCATTATAAAGTTATAAAAGAGTAAAATTATTATTACATCATATTATTGCTGTGTCCACAGCCCTGTGCCAATCGCTGTAAAGACCGCAAAAGCCCTGCAAATGCTGCTTTGAAGACCTCAGACACTGTTTAGGTAAAGACAATATACTCCATGATACAGAAGGCAGATGATGTAAGGGAACAGGCTTGACTACTCATGGTGATTTTCTGTACTGCCCAGAGACTGACCAGCACCCGGGGCCCCAGCTACAGACTTCTGCATCAGAGGGCGCAGAATGCCAACCAGGAGCCTCCGTCTGTACCCTGGCTCTAGGTTCAAACAACAGATATCAAGAATGGGCCTGTCACTTATTATGATGAGCCCTGGTGTTGTATGTAAATGATGAACCAGTGAATTCTACTCCGGAAACCAATATTGCACTGTATGTTAGCTAACTAGAATTTAAATAAAAATTTGAAAAAAAAATGGGTCTGTTATTGATCTAAGGCTCATAAAATACTTGGAAGATTTATTGTGCCCATCTTAAGAAACAGGAGTCCCAAGATGCTCTGCGGTTTGGGATGCTTTGAAGAAGGCTGGAAAAACACAGACAAAATACCAGGTTGACTCTTTGGTACATTTGATGTCCTCTAACAACGTCACCAGCTACTGCTTACCTGGTAATTTGTTAAATAATGCATTTTGCTTATATAAAACGTAAGCGACAGTAGGGGGTAACCTTCTTCCAGGCTGTATTTGTAAATTCACAGACCTAGGTTGGACACCTATCATGGACTAGGTTACTTACCATGTGAAACCTTATCCTGGGAGAGCAATTAAGCCCCTCACTGACTTCTTTAAGAATGAAAACAGGCACGGAGAAAATTATTGCCTACTCCCCAAAGCTACCTGTGTTGCCTCAAGATTAGAGGAGTGTTGTGGGGAAACATAAGGATGGACTGGGAGGGGAAGTGAGAGATTGAATACACCCAAATCAAAAGCCCTAGGGGTTTCCATGGTCCGCTTCCCTTTCACTAGCTGAGATTACACACAGCCCATGCTCCAAAAAAGCGGAGTGCCCAAATCCAAATCTACTAAGGAGATCTGCAGGATTTGCTTAAAAAACAGAAAAACAAAAAACAAAACAAAACAAAAAAACCCACCTTTTACAAAGCCTGAGCACTTCCTTAGAAGAAGGTTAGGGCTCCAGGGGGCTGTGTCAATTCACGTGGCTATGGTCACTTTCAGGGTGCCGAAATGGGCAATCATAAAGTGGTAGCCAAAGGGCCAGAAAGAGTTAATGTGGCTTCCCAGAATGCCAAACTCTTCCAAGAAAATATCCTAGGTACTCAGAATAGTGGGCCCCAGGTGCAGGAATATATTCGGAAAACCAAGTGGGGGGAAAAAATTAAGAAAGGAAAAAAGAATACCAAAAGATACACTTGAGTAGAACAATGTTTAACTTAATAAATAATGCACATCATAAAATATGTATTTATTTAGTAAACACCTCGTATACCACAACATCAGTCACCCAAATCACCCTGGTTTTGCAACTGAATAATAAATACAGCACCTTAAAATATCTGGCTGCCAAGACGGATAAAAGAGCGAAGAAGCCAGCACATACTGACCTCAGACTCCACAGCTTTCCCCTGCCTCTGGGGGAGAAGACACAGCGGATGCTGAGTGATTGGGCGCGGAGGTAGCCGCAGTGTTCAGAGGCTCTGAATAATGGATATCCTTGGAAGAAGCCCTCGGTGGAGGCCGCAAGCCGCCATGGGAGGAGGGGAAAGTGTCGAAGAACCTTCAGGGTCTTGCAGAGACCAGGGGGAAACCAGGAGAGAAGAGCCTGGCAATAAATCTTTCAATACCCAAGAAAACAGGCCACCAGATAAAGGATTTTATCCATTTTAGCAGAAGAGCATGTGTTCCCTTGCTGAAATAGTTACTCCTGTGAAATGAATATATGAATGCTATTAGATCCAGTCTGAGAACGTCGGACCGATATGACCCATCTGAAACCATCACTTGTTTAACCTTGGCTTGCAGATTAGCACAAATTAATTGACAGAACGTGCTTTGCCGGGAATTTGCAGAATGCTTTCCAAACGGTTAAGCCGAGACACTCTATTGACCATAAAGGGTTCCTAATGCAAACGAAGGAATGCTGAGATGGCATTACTGTCTACAATAGGTTGCAGTTTACAGCGATAAACTTCCCGTCTCCTATCAAGCCTTCAGCCTGCAGCCCTTATCTTCACATGCTGACACGTGTAATCTAGCCTCCTCACTTTGCCACAGTCAGAGCAACTGCTTGACAATTTGATTACAGTTTCCTGTCAGCTCAGGCACGGAATATTTCTGTGAGCTTTCAGCAATCGCAAAATATTTTGAGTTTGAAATGATAGTAATCCCTGAAGAAAAACGTCCTCAAAATATTGATTTCCGATAACCAATCAAGGTCTGCATAAAGGAAATCGCTTTAAGTGTCTATGAATAAGGATGAGTTGGAGCACAGAGGCAAAGAGGGTGCGGGCTGGGACAACGGCAACCAAACAGAGGACGACTCGGGCTGTGGAAGCTTCTGAAGGAAGCAGGGCTTGTGACAAAAGAGCCACCGTCGGGGGAGATAATTGAATCACCACTCTGCTGGACCAGTATGTAGTCCGTGTTTGTCAGTGTCCTTTCAAAAACACTCCTCGTCCTTCAAACGGCTAAAGGTTGTTAGGCACGTATACTGGTAGAAATTCCATAAGAGAGAGAAATGAAGAATGAAACTTTGTCATTGAGAAAGCAAAGCACCTCTCAGTTTAATAATTTACAGATGAACGTGTATTTAATTTTTTTTTTTTTAAGATTTTATTTGTGAGAGAGAGAATGAGAGACAGAGAGCATGAGAGGGAGGAGGGTCAGAGGGAGAAGCAGACTCCCTGCTGAGCAGGGAGCCTGACGTGGGACTCGATCCCGGGACTCTGGGATCATGACCTGAGCTGAAGGCAGTCGCTTAACCAACTGAGCCACCCAGGCGCCCCCCCCTTTTTTTTTTTTAATTTTTTTTTTTTTTTAAGATTTTATTTGTGAGAGAGAGAATGAGAGACAGAGAGCATGAGAGGGGGGAGTGAACGTGTATTTAAAAGAACTAATATCAAGTGTTAAAGGCCATAGCTATCTGTAAGGATTTTTGTCCCTTGTCAGAAAATGGAGAGAAGCTTTTTCAATGTATGAGTATGACTGGCTCTTTGTGACCCCTAATAGAGAAATGAAATAGGATTTGTCTTGAATTATCGACCTTTCCCCTGCAATGAGAGTGTGCCAAGAAAGACCTCCACATTCTTTTCTGTTCCCTCAGAAATCAGTCATTCAAAATAGTTCCTACCAGCATTTTAGGCACTACGACACTACCGAGTAAGACAAAACTGAGCTTATGAACGAGATAGAGATGGGCCTACGATCAGATAGAAGAAATCATGGAATTTTAAATGGAGGAAAATGTTCTGAAATGAAAACCTATTACGGTCGCCCTGGAGCTAAAGGTAATTTATAGGTAGACCAGTAAAACATGTGTTCCTCAATAATGCAATCAATCATTTTACCTGGAATCTAGCCACTCAGCAATGTAAGGCTCTAGCATGAGGCTAGAGTTTTTTCAAGCTGCTATTAGTCAAATAGCTTTAATGACTTCTACTTTTAGACAACAGTTAAGGCTATTTAAATCTATAATTTGTCCTACATTTCTTCTTAAACAGGCATGCAACTGTACATGCTGACACTGCTTATATTCAGAATAGGGAAAGCAAATGGTGGCAACACATGGACTTTGAAAGCATAAATTACACAGAATGTTTCTGTCATTGACATTTCATTTGTGTAATAAGGCATAATTTACATAGAGTAAAATTCATCCTTTTAGTGTACCACTCTGTGAGTTTTGACAAACACATAGAGCCATGTAACCACTATAACAATCAGAATGTAGAACAGTTCGATAATCCCTCCAAATTTCCTCCCGCCCTTTGCAATCCACCCTGCCTACAACCTTGGCCCTTGGCAACCATGGTTCTATTTTCCATCCTTATACTTTTATGTGTTCCAGAAAGTTATATCAGTGGAATCATACCATTTATGATCTTTTAAGTCTGGTGCCTTTCAACCATAAAAATGTGATGGAGATCCATTCCCATTGTTGTGATACTATTACATTCTTTTAATTGCCAAGTATGACTGTACCTCAGTAGGGATTGATTCCAGTTTTTAATGATTACTAATAAAGCCACTATAAATATTAACATACATGTTTTTCTGTGAACAGAAAATTTTATTTAGCTTGAGTAAATACCTAGGGGTAGGGTTGCTAGGTCGTTTGGTAAGTATGTGTTTAACTTTACAAAAAAACCTGCCACTGTTTTGAAAAGTGACTGCAACATTTTGGATTCCCAAAAGCAATATATGGGAACGTCCATTGCTCCACATCCTTGGCAGCCCTTGGTATTTTCAGTTACTTTGTGTGCTTGGTTTAGCTATTCTAATAGATGTGCTGTGCTGTCATATTGTGGTTTTTATTTGCATTTTCTTAATAACTACTGATGTTAAGCATCTTTTCATGTGCTTATTTGCCATTCCTATATTTTCTTTGATGAAGTGTTTTTGTAAATCTTGTGCTCGTTTGTTTTTTCACTGGGATGATGGTTTTCTTAATACTGCCTTTTGAGGGTTCTTATGTAAGCTGGATTCAAGTCTTTTATCAGATACGTGATTTCAAACATTTCCCCTAGTCCTTGACTTTTTATTTCCTGAGTAATGTCATACATAAGGCAAAAGTCTTCGTTTCAATTCAATCCAATTTATCGATCTTTTCTTTTCTTTTATGCATTGTGCTTTTTGTAATGTATCTAAGAAATCTCTGCTTAATCCAGGATTGCAAAAATTTTCTTCCATGTTTCCTTTTAGTCTATGGATCATTCACAACATAGTTTAAAATAGATCCAATGTTAGTGAAAAGAAAAGATAACTTTTTTTTCTAATTCAGAAGCATACAAATAGCCTTCAGTATTTCGCATGTTTGGAAATTTTGAAATCACAATCTGTTCCCTAAAACATAACAAATCACACCAGTACATTCATTCATTCATTCATTCATTCGTCAAGTATTTATCAAGTATTTGTCAAGTATTAGTTTTATTATATAAAAGTATAAGGATGGAAAATAGAGCCACTACTATTTTTGACTTATTTTGCTAGATGGTGTTTCAAACATGGTTGGTCTCCTCCCTCAAGAATTTCACACCCTAATATAAGGCAGACAAGTAGAGAGAAATCTGTAGCACTGTGTGATAAGAGCAAGGATTAATAAGAATGAAAAGCAATAGGAATGAAAAGCAGGATACAACACAAAATGATAAAGTATAGTAACCTCATGTAAGAAAGGAGATAAAACTTGTAGCCCTCAAGAGCACATGGTTTTATGGAGGAGATGAAAATATAAATATATAAATAAGTATTTAATTACCAACATCCTAAGTGCTATGAAAGAAAGTTATAGGAAGTGAAGAGAATATATAAGAAGATATAATTTAGCCTAGGAGCCTAATGGAAGACATCCTTAAGAAACCAACATGTAAATTGGAAGGTTAGCATAATTAGAAATTCATCTCAGAACAAGAGGGGAAAATTCAACATTCCAGACGGAGAAAATTGCACATTTAAAGACCCCGAAATAGAAATTACGTGAACCTATTTGAGAAACAGAGAAAAGGGTAGGCTAACAGGGAGTTGTGTAGTGATTTTCTAATTTAAGTTTAATGAGAATCATCCATGAAGCTTGCTTAAAATTAAGATTACCAGGCCCCACATATTAAGTGTTTATTTAATAGTTCCAAAATAACAAGATGATTATGATGTGATGTATCAACCACCACACTCCGATAAATTCTAGAATCGAAGGCGAGGGAGAAAGTGGTAGGTAAGGAGACAGGAAGAAGGAGCCAAGTTATTCTGAGTAAGGATAGTTGAGCCAAGCTTTATCCTAAAAACCTTGAAAAGCCTTTGAAGTATATAAAGTGGGGATGAGTCACGATCCAGTTTGCATTTTAAAAACTTATTTTAAAGTGACATAACAGAAATGGCGACATGGATCATCTTAATTTCTGTCCACCTCACAAGAAGACCAGACATTATGGAGATTTCAGAAACATGAAGTGATGAAGCCCTCCCCCTTGGCAGCAGAGATTGAGAAGAACCCAATTAGAAAGATAAGGAGAGGGGCTTCACTTTGATCACATCAACCACACCCAAGGCCAGTACTTTGCCACATGAAGAGGGATCCCAGGGCCTCCAGTTTCTCCAGTGATAAAAAGAGAACCCAAGAGCACATTCAGCTTCCCCAGGGTTGCAAGCTGGTTTCCAGGAAGATTACTTCGGTCTCACTTCATAAGGATCAATGGAGGAATCTGCAAAGCTCAACTACTGGGGATTAGGTAGAGACAGATAAGGATTGGGATTTATGGCAACCAGCATTCAGATCTCATCAGACCACATTCCTACTTACAGCAGCACCTGAGCAGAAATCCCAGCCCGTGGTTCTGCTAACCCAGAGAGCCAAACAGGTTGCGTCATCTGGCCTGGGAGTTCAGTTGGCAGTTCTGCCTGATTTGAATCCTAAGCTATGGGGTTGTACTAGCTATGGGGCAGATTCTCCAACCTCACCCTGCAGGGGAACAAATTCACTGCTTCAGCACCCCCCCACAACTGCTGAACATAGCATCTGATCCCAATGCTCTGTGAAGCATGGCCACCACACCCAGCAGCCAGAGAACACATCCTACAACTTGCCCAGACAAGGAACCAATCCAGCAGTCCTTCCCACCTGTTGAACATTGCCTCCGGCCTTGCCAGGGAACTCAACTCAAACAGTAACCCTGAGGAGCTTTGGCATCCAGCCTATGGTACTGCCCAGAGGTGGAGTCAGCCTACAACCCCATTCAGTAGAGGAATCCATGTAAGACCTTGCCCCATAACTGAATAGCCAATGCCTAGCCTATGCAGGGATCCCAGCCAGTGACCCTGCCCAATTGTGGAGCATAGCCTGCAGCCTTACCCGACCAAGAATCCAGGATGGTGACCTTGCCCAACTGAGGAGCACAGTCACCAGCCCCAGTCTCAACAATGGATAGATTATTCACACAGAAAGTCAGTAGAAGGAAGGAAGGAAGGAAGGAAGGAAGGAAGGAAGAAAGAAAAAGAAAATAAGGGAAGAGCAGCCTTGAACAACACTACAGACAAAATGGACATAACATATATAAAACATTCCATTCGATACAGCAGCAAAATATATATTCTTTTGAAATATACACAGAACATTTCCTAGGATAGATCATATGTTAGGCCACAGAATAATTCTCAACAAATTCAAGAATACAGAAATTATATCAAGTATTTTTTTCTGAAAACAATGGTATGAAACTAAAAATCAATAACAGGAGGAAAACTGGAGGATTCATAAAAATGTGGAAATTAAATAACACATTCATGAACAACTAATGTATTAAAGCAGAAATCGTAAGTTAAATAAAAAAATAAAAAAAAATATCTTGAGACAAATGAAAATGGATACACAACATGCCCAAACTTATGGGGCACAGCAAAAGCAGTTCTAAGAGGACAGTTTATAGCTATAAATGTATATATCAAGAAAAAAAGAAAGATCTCAAATAAACAACCTAACTTTCTACCTCAAAGAACTAAAAAAAACAAAGGAACAAACTAAGCCCAGGAGGGAAATAATAAATATTAGAGCAGAAATAAATGAAACTGAGAATAGAAAACAGTAGTAAAAATTAACAAAACTAAGAATTGTTTCTTTGTAAAGATAAGCAAAATACACAAACCACTAGATTACTAACAGAAAAAAAGAGAGAGGTCTCAATTAAATAAATCATAAGTGAAAGAGGAGATATTACAACTGATACTGCAGAAATACAAAGGATCATAAGTGATTAATCTAAACAAACTGGATACATCGACGACATGCAATTTATAGATTCCTAGAAACATACAACCCACCAAGACTGAACCATGAAGAAAGAGAAAATCTGAGCAGACCAGTAATGAGTAAGAAGATTAAATCACTAATGAAAAACCTCCCAGCAAAAAAATCCTAGGGACAGATGCTTCATAGGTGGATTTTACCAAACATTTAAAGAAGAATTAATACTTATCATTCTCAAAGACTTCCAAAAACTTAGAGAAAAGAACACTTCCAAACTTATTTTATGTGGCCACATTACCCTGATACCAAAGCCAGACAAGGACACTACAAGAAAAGAAAACTACAGACCAATATCCCTGATGAATACAGAAACAAAAATTCTCAACAAAATACTAGCAAATTGAATTCAAAGCACATTAAAAGAATTATACACCATGACCAAGTGGGATTCATTGTTGGGATACAAGGATGGTTCAACAAATGCAAATCAATAAATGTGATACATCACATTGACAGAAAGGTAAAAAATTATATAATCATCTCAATAGATGTAGAAAAAGCATCTTCAAAATAAAGAGGGTAAATTCAATATCCTTTGATGATAAAAATTCTCAACACATTGGGTATAGAAATAACTTACCTTGGAATAGTAACAGCCATGGATGACAAGGCCACAGCTAACATCATACTCAATGGTGAAAGGTTGAAAGCTTTTCCTCTAAGATCAGGAACAAAGTTAGGGCGCCCATTCTCCCTTCTTCTATTCAACATGGTACTCTAAGTCCTACCGAGAGGAATTAGACTAAATAAATAGCATGCAAATTAGAAAGCAAGAAGTAAAATTGTCTCTGTTTACAGATGACATGATCTTATATATAAGAAACCCTAGAGAATCCACCAAAATACTGTTAGAACTAAAAAAAAAATTCACTAAAGTTATAGGACATGACATCAACAGGCAAAAATTAATTGTGTTTCTATACACCAACAGTGAACTATCTCGAAAATAAAGAAAACAATCCCATTCACAATAAAGTAAAAAACAGTGCTTAGGAATAAATTTAACTGAGGCAGTAAAATATCTAAATACAATAAGACATTGATGAAAGAAGTTGAAGAAAGACATTCCATGTACATGGATTGGAAGAATTAGTATTATTTATTTATTTATTTATTTATTTTAATTTTTTTTGAAGATTTTATTTATTTATTTGAGAGAGAGAATGAGAGAGAGCATATGAGAGGGGTTAGGGTCAGAGGGAGAGGCAGACTCCCTGCCGAGCAGGGAGCCCAATGCGGGACTTGATCCAGGGACTCGAGGATCATGACCTGAGCCGAAGGCAGTCGCTTAACCAACTGAGCCACCCAGGCGCCCAGAAAAACCAATATTATTTAAATGTCCATACTACCCAAAGCCATCTATAGGTTCAATGCAATCCCTATCAAAATTCTTCTTTTCCCAGAAGTAGAAAAACGATCCTAAAATTGACACAGAACCACAAAAGACACTGCATAGCCAAAGAAATCTGGATAAAGAGTGAGGCTGGAGGCGTGACACTCCCTGACTTCAAATTACACTATAAAGTTATAGTATATAGTAACCAAAACAGTATAGTACTGGCATGAAGACAGACACATAGTCCATTGAAAAGAAAATCAGGAGCCCAGAAATAAACCCCCATAACACTGAGCATGATGTTAGCTAATGTTTGACAAGGGAGCCAAGAATCTGCAATGCAGAAAAGATTATCTCTTCAGTAAGTGGTATTGGGAAAAACCGAATATCCTACTGAAAAGAATGAAATGGAATCCTATCTTATGGCAGACACAAAATGAACTCAAAATGGGTTAAAGACTTAAGTTTAAGACCTAAACTTTAAAACTCCTAGAAGAAAACAAACAAAAAGTTTCTTGATGTGGCATTTGTTTGGCAATTGGGTTTGACAATACGACACCAAAAGCACAGACAACAAAAGCAAAAATAAACAAGTGTGACTATATCAAACTAAAAACCTCTGCACAGCAAAAGAAATGATCAATAAAATGAAAAGGCAACCCGTAGAATGGGAGAAAATATTTGCAAATCATATATATGATAAGGGGTTAATATCTACAATACATAGGTAATATATAATATAACTCCATAGCAAAAACAAACAAATTAATCCAATTTAAAAAAAGGGGAAAGGACCTGGGTAGATATATTTCCAAAAAAGATAAACACATGAACAACAGGTCAATGAAAAAGTGTTCAACAACACGAATGCTCAGGGAAATGCAAATAAAACCACAAGGAAAAATCATGTCACAACAGTTAGGATGGCTAGCATAAAAAAAAAAAAAAAAAAAAAGACAAGAATTAACACATGCAGACAAGGATGTAGAATAAAAGGAACCCTTGTGTACTGTTGGTGGGAAGGTAAACTGTTACAACCACTATGGAAAACACTACGGAGTTTCTTTAAAAAATTCAAAATAAAACTACCATATGATCCAGCAATTCCTCTTCTGGTAAATATCCAAGGGAAATGAAACGATTATCTTGAAGAGACATCTGCAGCCCCCATGATCACAGCAGAATTACTTACAACAGCCAAGACATGGAAACAACCTAAGTGTCCATCAGTGGATGAATGGATAAAGAAAATGTGACATATATTTACAATGGAATATTACTCAGATGTAAAAAATAAGGAAATCCTGCCATTTGTGACAACATGGATGAACCTTGAAGGCATATGCTGAATTAAATAAATCAGATGGAGAAAGACAAACACCAAATGATCTTACTTATATGTAGAGTCAAGAAAATAAAATGAACTCCTAGAAACCGAAGAGAGTAGATTGGTGGTTGCCCAGGGCCAGAAGTGGAAGAAATAGGGGAAGGTGGTCAAAGGGTACAAACTTACAATTATAAGATGAATAAGTTCTGGAAATCTAATGTACAGGATGGTGACTATAGTTAACAATATTCTATCACATATTTGAAAGCTGATAAGAGAGTAAATCTTAAATGTTCTCACTTCATACACACACAAAAAATGGTAACTATTTGAGGAGATGGATGGTTAACTAACCTTATTGTGAGTAATCATTTTGCAATCTATACATATGTCAAATTATCACACTAATACCCCTTAAACTTACACAATATAAATCTGGAAAACTGTTTAAACAAAACTTACTTTGGCTGCCAGGCAGAGAAGACATCAAAGGGGCCCCAAGAGTGGATTGGAAAATCCATTAGGAGCTATTGCATGGACCCAAGTGAGTTCTTAGACAACAGTGGCATGTAAAGATAAAAAGAAATTGACAAAATCTATGAGACAACTAGTCATTAATTCATCCAGATATCATGATCTGCTTGCCTTGTGACTGATGATACCAGTGGGCCAAGGAAAGGTGATGGCAAACCTGAAAATTTCAGTCACTTATGTTCCCAAATCTCTGAGGCTTGCCGTTCCAGTCACACAGGAGAGTGGTTAACCAAACATATTCAAAAGGCTTTTTCTGCTCTTCTGGTATACTCGAATTCAGAATTTCTTTTTTGTAAAAAAAAAAAGGTCAAGCACGCTCAAAACAACAGCCTTCTTGAGAAACTTTATTTTAGAGAAAGATCTCTCAAGTTCTCTGACCTGCTTCATAAAGCAGTAATACTAAATTTACTTGGAGCTGTCTATACCAATACATAAGTACCAACACTTAGAGTCCAGCCCTGGGATTCTTTTCTCCTACTACCATGTATTTTCTCATGACGTCCACCCACCACCACCTGCCCCCCACCAACACACACATATCTTCGTCTAGTGACATTGCCTGAGAGTCATCCAAAAACCACAAGAAGACCAACTGATATCATTTTTCTATTCCCATAATTGTATAACTGTCTATGTGAACACAGCTATGAAGGAAAGCCATCATTGTGAAGCATTTTAGGCAGTAAATGTACATTTCTTTGTTTCTCTGCAGGCTATTTTACCTGACTCTTGCATGTCCATGACTCTAGTACCTCTAAGTATGCAATGGATAATTGCTAGGTTTTGAATTCACTTTATTATTAGATCTCTGCTATTTGGAGACAAAGGTAAGAGTTGGAGGAGAAAGACACGAGCCCTCTCCTGGCTCCTTTCTTTCTTCTAATACCTCAAACATTATCACACCTGTGATCTTATCATTGTTCTTGCCTAGAGCTGGAATTTCCTCCTTGCCCTGGTTACCTCTCCAAATTATCAATTTATTTCTCCAGGCCAGCTCAGATCTTACAACTTCTCTAAAGCCTTCGCAGATGAAGCCATCCCAGTTTCATTCATCCATCCATTCAATCAGTAGATCAGTGGATGTGTAGGGGGCAGATGTTTATGTATTAATTGGAACATCTAAATCCTTTCTTTAACTTCCAGTGCTTGAACACTTTTCTTCTGGCCCATTAAAACCTCATTTACCCTACTCATTTGACTCTTAACGTTCACTTGTCTTGTTGAGGTGATTAAATTTTTAAATGCACACACAGGATCTTTACTTTTAAGTTCGTGACTCCTTGATGACATTTCACAGCTAAAGATATGAGGCAGTACTCATTTTTGTAAAGCTATTGGTTCAACCTAAAGGACCATATTTGATTATGAGATTATCTCTTTCTTGCTTTTTTATGTTAAAATGTATTTCTGTTTTAAATACACTCGATGGCGGAAATCAAACAGCAGCTCTGTCATGTTGCCAAATTTTCTTAAACCTATAGGCTGTAAATGTATGAGACTTTAGAACACTTTGGATAAAGTAGTCACAAGATACCTCTCTTCATCCCAAACAGCTCCTGTCAGAGAACTTCACACACAGAGGAGGCTTGCCAAATACCTGATCTGGTATGATCATTTTTCTGTGACTTGCTCTCATCAGAAATCAAGCCCCCACTCTTCCCTTCCTTTGTCCTATGTCCTAATAACTTAGTAAGTGATCAAAGTATGTGCTGGATGATCCTACAGTGTGAATCAGTTTATTTCCACCAAAGGCACAAACTCAAATTTACTCAGATAAGTACATGTGCTCATAAAAGAGATGAGACAGAGCAGGAGGGAAAGAGAGAGACCAAGACAGAGAATTAAATAACGTATAAACATTTCACTTGATAATTCACTTGATATTCCACTCAATGAGCATATGCCCCAGAGTGAACATGAGGTGCAAAATGGGACTCTGCCTTTTCCTCTGGTGAGTTCACCTCCCCTGCCCCTCTCTTAGTGATCATCTTGCTGCAGGTCTGAGTATTCTCATTTTTAAAGATATTTATTACATATAATATGATTCCTGAATTCAATGCAATTACTTCACCTGGGGCTCAACCAAAAAAGAAAAAAAAAAAAAACTATCTGTTTCCAAAGCTAGAGGGAAAAATTGGCTGTACTGGCTTTACTGAGAGATGGTATATCAGTTTCCAACTTGGCACCTTCCTAAGGGATTTTCAAGGGCAAGTTTGCTTATACTTAATTTTGCCTTACCTGCTGACTCTAGATATTATCCCCACTTAAGATGCCACTCTAACTACATGACACTCCACTCTGCCCTGGAAAGACTCTCTCTGACTTTGACATTTAATGTATTTTATGCAAGATGTTAGAGAACATCTTGATGTTCTCTAACTGATGATTCAAAACATCGAAATCACCTGCCATCATTTTAAGACTTTTAGAAGCACTATTACAGATAACAAACAAATGTACGAAGAAAATCATTAAAAAAAGAGAAAAGTTTTAATACAAAGTTCACATACACATGTTCCCAGAGGGGTCCGACAGGTAAGGAAACAAGTGGAGAATCCTTGATTTAAGACATTGTGAGAGAAAGAAGTCTGAAGGGGGAGACTAGCAGGGGATACTCAGCCTAGCCTACTGTTTCAAGGCAGGAATGTGGGACCAATGTTGTCAAATAGTCTTTTTTTTTCTTTAAAGAAAAAAAAGAGAGAAGTTGAAAATCTGGATTTATATATGAAAGGTTACCAAAGGACTTTAAAAAAAGGAGAATCCTCTGGGTCAAGACAACAGGGCTTAACAAAAAATATCAGTAAGTCTGATGTAACACAATGATCATCCATTTCCAGTCCCTGCACTACCATGTCTTTATTAAAAATAGGTGGCTTTTTTTTTTAAGTAAAAATGCAACCATCTGAAGCCATCCAGTGCTAAATTAACATTCTGCAAATTGTGTGATGTGTGGTTTTCTGTCTATGGAATTTTGCTGACTCAGGAAAAAAATGCAATTTTTAGTTTGCTTGGAAAAAAGTGTTTACTACCTCCCAACATATAAGGACATTATAGCATGATGCCAAGTCTGTGCCTGGAGGTCTTTCTTTCTTTTGATTAATGAGAAATGCTTCCAGTCACTGTCTACTGAGAAATTAAGAAATAAAATAAATAGTTTCCTACCCCTGTAAGACAAGTTGGATTTATTCTTCATGGGATCACTGTACTAGATTATCATCATACACAACCATAAACACAATTTGATGGTTTCTGCATCTTAAAAAAAAATCCAGTAGCCCCAAAATCAAGACTTCAATATGAATCAAGGAATTCTCATCATAGGATGCATTTCTGACAGGGGAAGTCAGTACTCTGACAATAGAGTTGTTGGCAGAGAATGGTCTGACTTTGTGATACACACAGCATCCGAAGTCATAGCTTGGAAGGGGGACCCTTACATCATTACTCCATACATACCAAACCTCTTTGCTCATTTCTGGCAATCGATCACAGAGCACAGAAACCATCAGAGGAGAATAAGTCCAGGAAGGCAAATTGTGCTTCTTATGGCTATAAGAGATGCAGTTCTCAGTAGTGTGGAATTACTTTTCCAGCAAACTAAATCAGAGGACTTCCAAAATTTTTTAAGTCTCAAATCGTGAGTGATGTTTACATTTCTTCTTGGTTTCTAGTTTTACATCCAACACATGGTGAGCAAAATATATCCAAGCCCATTCCAGAAATGAAAGGCAAAAACTGTCTTACAATTTGATGTCCCCTGAGTAATCTGGTACCAGAGATTGTAAATCTGCCTTTTATTGTATTGGTCTTTCTGATGAGCATGTTTTAAAACTGCATGGAAAATAGTTCAATTAAAACTATCACTTGTGTAATTATTGTCAAGTAATGTAAACTGCCTATTCTGGAATGAATGTGAAAACTAATATGGGTTTAAATACAGGAAACTTCTCTTATAGAACTGGAATGAACTCTCATCTTATAGGTAAAGGGATATATGACTTAGCATTAATCAAGCTGGGGCAACTCAGTGGGTGGCAGAAAATATCTACCTATCTCTGCCCTGCCAAAATGATGCAGCAGAAATGGCATATTTTTGCTTATATATAAAATGCAGGGAAACTGACTCCTGTGGACTGATCATGAGTTTCAAGATGATTGTTAACTCCATGTTAGTGTTAAGGTCATGGGAAGAGTGATGTACTCTTCCCATACATGCCTAGTAACTTTATAGGAAACATTCTCTATCCCCAATCTTTAGGAGCAGCCATCTCTAACAAAGTCCTGTTTAATAGCTGCTCTATATTATACCTATTTTATTTTTAAAAAGATTTTCAAATGATTATTTATAGCTCAATGCAAGAGCTATTTGAACAAATGCCTGCATTTTAACTACACAAGTTCAGAGTTCTATGTTGTATTTTTTTTAACCTTCAGAGATATATGATGCTGGTGGGTTTCAAAGGTAAAAACTAATCTGCACAGCTGGGGTGTTTGTGCTATCCAAAGATCATGAAATTAATGAGGTCAACTTTAAAAGGGCCAAATTCTCTTGAACTGGTTTGATTTGAGCAAAAGAGACTCGTTTTCATGTAGTCTTAAAACAGTTTTATTAGAGCTATTTAAGTTTATGACACCGGCCCAAAGAGTTTTTTAAAAGGCAGGGGAAATCTCCTATATTTATCTATATTTCACTCTCTTTCTCTCTCTCCTATTCTCTTTATATTGAAATTTAAGATCTGACTTATTTATAATTTGCGACAATCCCTTTTCTATTAGAACACTCAGATTTGAAGGGTATTTAAAGATTTAGGGTATATTTTGAATCTTCAAATCAACATGAAAAGCAATGGAAACTTTGTGTACATCTCTATAGGTTCATCAGTTTCCAAAACCTATTTTAGAAGCTCCTACTAAGTGCATATAAAATTTTCACCTCTCTCAATATTAAATAACAGCAACAAAAACAAACTATTATTCTGACTTAGGTAGATATGGGTTTTAAAGAGAAGATCGTTTAACTTCTCTTATTATTAATGTTGAGTTAGTCCCCCATGGAAGTCTAATGAAATGATTAATTAGAATGCCATTTGAAACAGTACAAAGACATATACGTTTGTTATAAATATTTTCATTCCTACTATAAATAGTGATAATAGAAAAGTAAACCATCATAATCATGGCCTTTCACTTGCCTCTGTCCCTTGCTGGTCAAGATTCTACTGTTAAAATCAGTACAAAGTGTTTTGGCACCTACTATAATTCTGGGCACTGGGAAATAAAGTAGCTGACATTGTTCTTACCCTGAGGTAACTTAAAATCTAATTGGCCAGCTACAACACACACACACTTTTAAAAAATCACATTTAGGGGCGCCTGGGTGGCTCAGTCAGTTAAGCATCTGCCTTGGACTCAGGTCATGACTCCAGGATCCTGGCATCCAGCCCACATCGGGCTCCCTGCTCAGTGGGGAGCCTGCTTCTCCCTCTGCCTCTCCCCTCCCATGCTTGTGCTCCCTCGCACACTCTCTTTCTCTCTCTGAAATAAATAAATAAAATCTTTTTTAAAAAATCACATTTGTCCTGAGGCCACGCTGGCCAGATATATTTCAGACATTATAACCCACTATGTTCAGGCAGTGAAACAGACCCTACCACTCTGTCTACAGAAGCTGTAGGTAGATCTGTACATATAGCGATCTGGAAGAACAGACTAAGGCAGGACAGATGTGGAGGGACATTAGAACTAGATATATCTACAGAGAGACACACAATAGACCTATGCAAATGGGATGCAGATAGAGGTGGAGATACAGATATATTTGTGTGTGTATATATATATAAATGGCAAATATCAGAAAATGCTTTCATTACTTGCAAACTCTGAACACATAGGTGTTGGAAATATGGACTTCAAATTGAGGAAATTTAAAATCTGTCATCTCCCAGGGTAAAACAGAAATATTTGGGGCAGGGGGGCGGAGAATAAAAAAGCAAGGAAATAAACCACTGGCACTCAAAAAACAAATCATATACAAATGATTAAAAATCATGATTGATGTAATATCTTGTATTCTGTGGGACAAACACTGTGTCACATGAGGAAGAGAATATTTTTAGCTGAGGAATTGGGGAAAATTTCATAGCTTTATGGCTGGCCTTGAGGTTTGGTAGAATGTTATTAAGTGTGGAGTAGTATGTGCATATATACTGTGGAGGTGGGAGAGGGGGATTTACATTCCAGAAAGAGGAACTGTGGCATCAAAGGTACTGGACTCTACAAACCAGTTTAAGAGGGCAATGAGAAGATAGCTTGACTGTGTCGGAGTCTTGAGCTAGATTGCTGCTGAGAAATGTGGATATTTCTTTAGTAATTAATTAGAAATGTTGAAAGGTTTTTGTATGAGAGAATAGAAGGTGCAAAGCATAATTCTTAAATGTTTAATCTCTCCGTGTTATAAAGGATAGATTAGAACAGGGACCAAACTTTCACTTGCAATAGATTAAACATAAGGTGATTAGGAACTGAACCAGAATGGTGGAAATAGAAATAGGAAGAAGAGGATTAGGAGAGGTGTTCAGATAGAGAATAGATAGCTTGAGGCTAAAGGAAAAAACAAAGATGTCACGACTTAAAGGCTGGATACCAAAGAGAATGCTCTGCCACTTATTAATTTATTCAAAAAATGTATTCCTTTAACAAATATTTGAGGGTACACTATTTGCCATACACTGTGCAAGTCCATGGGGGCTCAGTGGAGTTTATAATCTTCAGAGGAGGACAGACAGATAGCCAGATATCAAATAACCAATATATAAGTATACTAATTATATGCACTTATAGAATAAATATTCTAAATGTATGAACATGTATACATATAATATACATTATATGTTTATTATTTAATACATATGAAATATATGTATATTGTATTATATATCTCATCTTATATATACATATACACCCATACTCTTGAGGGGAAGATTGATGTTAATCATATATAACCAATAAATATTAAGAGTAACCAAATAACAAATACATAATTATGAACTCCGATAGGTCTTATAAAGGGAAACAGAGGCAGCTATGAGTTCATGCAACAAGAGTACCTGGGGGAGTTGAAGTGGCCCAAGGATGTTTCTCTGAGAGAGCGATGTTAACTAAGCAAATGATGGGAACAGTGTGGGCCCCAGTTTGGAAGGGGAAATCACGAGTTCATTCCTGGACAAACTGAGTTTGATATGTCTTTGAGACATTCAGTTGGAAATGTGGAGTTGGAAGATAGAAATATGTGTCTGACACTCAGAGGAGCAGTCTGGGCTGCAGATCTAAATGTAGAAGTCCCCAGCAAACAGATGAGTCATAGGTATGGCTGATATCCACTGGAGAGAAAGTTTACAGTGAGAGACTTAACAGAGCTTAGAGCAACCCTTGGAAATCTGCCATATCCAGAAGTTGAGTAGGGAGGGTATGCTGGCACAGGAGACGAAGAAATTGAGTGTTAGAGTTAAAAATGAGGAAGACGTGCTTGAGAAATTTAAGAAGGGGACTGTCTCTTGCTGGGAGTGGTTAACAGTATCAAAGGATGCTCAGTGGACCCACAGGTTGAAGCCTAAAACACACCTCCTATTGGATGTAGTTATGGGAAGGGTACTGGTGGCCTTGATGAGAGTAGTTTAGGAAGAGGGGAAGGAATAAAATCCAAATTATTGTCAGATAAGAATTGAGTGGGAGGTGAGGAACTAGAATGTTAATATAGACAGCTCCATCTGAAACATTTGGCAGTTAACAGACTTTAATAAACCTCCTTTTTGAAAGGAAAAATAAGGTTTTGTTGTTGTTCTCATTAGTGTGATGTGTGCATGTCTGTGTGTGTGGTTTTTCAGGAAACTGATAAATCAGTTTTAACCAAGTTAGCTTGGGGAGAGGGAAGAAACTTAAAATGAAAAGTTTCATGCACCTACACAAGGAACAATCAGAGCTCTTTATATCTTTACATAGATGGAAGATAATAAATAAGGACATATGGAATTAGAACTAGATGCCAGAGAATTTTTATCTCAAGAGACCTATGTGGCCAGATTTTTAGGCTACTAGATATAGAAAGATATAAGATTTTTAGTAATAATTTTAGAGTAATGGAATCACATCATACAAACCGTTTGAATACAAATACGTAATTAAAGTTTTATTTGAATTTAAGAGAGGAAAAAATCAAGTGGAAATAAAATGCTAGAATTTACATAAATGTTTCTTCAGAGAGATATTAGTTCCTTAAATAGCTTGCCTATTTAATAAAAATGCTTAAAAGGTTGTAATCCTGTATTTTTTTTTAAGATTTTCTTTATTTATTTGACAGAGAGAGAGAGGGAACACAAGCAGGGGGAGTGGGAGAGGGAGAAGCAGGCTTCCCGCCGAGCAGGGAGCCCGATGCGGGGCTCGATCCCAGGACCCTGGGATTATGACCTGAGCCGAAGGCAGACGCTTAATGACTGAGCCACTCAGGTGCCCTGTAATCCTGTATTTTTAACTATAAGTTTCAAATATAGACAAATTCATTGAATGCCCATTGTGATAGATGAATAAATTAGTCTTGGACTTTTTCCCATTTCCTTTCCTATACTATACTTCCATGATTTTTCTTTATTTTTTTTCCGTTGTATACTTGATACCATTTAAATTCCATCCTTTAGCTAAAAGTCCCACTCTAGTTATAATTTTATATCTTAACAGATTCAGAGCTTACTGTTTGTTTTGGGGTTTTTTTGTTTTGTTTTGTTTTACATTGTTTCTCTCTTTTTCAGGTTCATTTTGATTCATCTTCTGGTTGGCAAAATCTAGCCAGTAGTTTTTCTAAACAATTTTTTTTTCCACTGTTGTTGCATTCCTTAAGTTTTTCCATACATGAGATGGTCTGTCTATTGCCTTTTATACTTAAATGACAGCTGGACTGGGTATAAAACCTTGGGGCACAGTATCTTTCTCTCAAAACTTCTATCATCCTATATATTGTCTTCTGGCCTTGAGTTCTCTTATAAAAATTTGAGGGCAGTCTGATTGTTAATCTATTTTCTTCCAGGTTGTTTATATGATTATTTATTTGATATTGAAATTTAGCAATTTTACCAAATTTGGCACTGATAATTCCGTACCATCTTTTCCCACAACACAAATGTCTTTTTGAACTGTAAATAAAGGTCTTTTTTTTTTTTTTTGGCAGGGGCTTTTTCTTAATATATATTCAAAAGCTTTTTCCATTGTTCCATCTGTTTTATTCAGGAATACTAAATATGCATGAGTGATTCATTTATCATCTCATTGATTACTATTTTTGTGTCTTTGTTATTTTCCATGTAATTTTGCATGTTTTTCCCCATTCTACCCACCATATCTTTATGCTTTCAATCACTTTTATTATATTTTGAACTGCCTTATTATATGGTTTTATTTCCAGTATGTTTTATTTGTTCCTTACATTTCTTTTCTGGGGACCAACAGCTTGCTTTTAACTTTCTTCTATTATATAGAGCCTCTTATTTGGGCCCTTATATTTCTCCTTTGACTTCTTTGAGAATAGAAGAAGCTACTTATTTAAATTCTTCCTGTGCATTTTTTTTTTCTTCCTGTGCATTTTTAAGTAAGAATTCTTATGATATAAGTTTACTACCATTTGTTTCTGTCTTCTTCCTCCATTTAGTCCCACAGTTTATCTGTTGGTTTCTAAGTTTTACTCAAATTTGAATGAAGTTGGCTATCTGCTGAAAATAATGTATAGGACCGGGAAGAATGAGCTGTAGGATAGGGAGGTGCAGAGACTAGACTGAAATTTGTTGTCTCAAACATTCTCACACCGAATCAGTCTTTCCCTTTGTCCTGAGTGTGTGACTCGTTTCTGCGTGCAAGTAGTGACTGCGACTCACAGAAAACCCTTCTACGTCAGATATTGCCTGTAGTGCTGCTTCCTCACCCAGCTTCACTTCCGGTGCTCTCACAAAGAGCGTGAGGCAGAGTCAAGGGTAATAGTGTGTGCAATTTTGGTTTCTACTTCAGTGCCACCTCCCCTACCATTTGATGCTATTAAACTTATATTCCACGGGTAGGTTCTGTAGTTTTCTGCAGCCTCTCTACCCCCCGGATGTTGTCATCTTTAATCAAAGAACCACTGGATATGCCTTTCTGGATTGTAACATTTACTCTTGGAAAAATCGATATCTATCCATGTTCAAAAAGGCGTGTGTTGGCTCTCAGCATTCTACCCTCTGTAGACCCAGATTTTACATCATTTGGTAGGCATACAGTTAGTTTGTGGTTTGAGATTTTAGCCATTTCCTTGTCTCATTTTTAGCTAGAAGATCTTTTTAAATTTCTAGTCATTGTTTTTGATGGATTCAAGAAAAAAGGAACAAAATTGCTATAACTCTGCCATCTGAAGCCTGAAGTTGGTGTGCATTAATTTAAAAGGGCTGGGACAATGCACTTTGATATTTATTCAAAGATACAGTGTATTGTTGTGATTCCTCAAAGAGCTTAATAGGTTCAAAAAACTACAAATCCAGAAAAGGAAACTCTTCCTATGAAACTAGGACCTCTAAGGTATATGTAGAAAAGCAAAGAGGAAGATTGGCTTGGATGTAGAGGGAAAAATGTTATCCTGACATCATTAAAAGTAAGAGAATTTCAGATGGATTATTTCTAACATGGTACCTGTGAACACTTAAAGTCATGTACCCTTTTGTCTACTTGATTTTAAGTGCTTGTCCTAACACTATCTATTTCTTATTATAAGGAGAAAAAAGTTTCCGCATGAAGGATTTTATCCCTTACAACCCATTCTCTTCCCCAACCTGACCCTGCAGTGAAGTCAAAATGACAGATTTGTGACATAATAATTTTTTTCTTCCCCAAGAACAAACTGTGAAGCCATTAACACAGGATGGTGACTTCACTGTGGGATCAAACAGAGCAGCTGGAAAGAGGGAGCATTCTTATTCAAACACACATATATCTTCAATAATAACCAGGGAAATTCAGAAAATTACTGTCAAAGTAAATTGCATTTTGTATAAATGCCATCTCCTTTCAAGTTTGCCCCAGCATGATCATCCTTCTTTATTTAGTGATGTTGCCCTTTTCTCCTTAGAGACCTTTAGCAAAATCTCCTTTTATATTTCATGTATCATTAAAATGACTTAAATGAGTAGGAATGGGGCATGTCTGACATTTATTTTTAATTATTTACATAAATAAAGAGATGTTCTTATTTTACATCTACTGCAGTTCTGAAAATATTTTTTGCGAGGTGGATTTAATGCTCATGTTAGGATAAAGCACTGAACAGGTAATATCTATTCAATAGTTAGTTCACCAGGCCAACAGTGTATATTTTGATCCAAAAGAAATACCATGAGCCAATAATGACATTTCAGTAATTATTGTTCATATCTCTTTTCAGATCTATTCTCTGCATTTGAGAGACAAGGTTAATACATATGACAAATTAAATGATCATGCAAGGAAATATGAATAATGCTAAATGAGCAATGCAGACCACATGACAGGAGCTCAGAGGAGAATGTCATGACTGTGAAGGCTATGGGAACTGAGAGTCTAGGCTCTGGAGTTGGACCATTCAAGGCTCAAATCTGAGTTCTGCAATTTAACTGCTATGCGATCTCACTTCTCCAAGCTGTGATGTCCTCAGTTATTGAGGAGGAGGAATTAAGCCTACTTCACAGGGTGACTGTGAAATGTAAAAGGTTATCTATGGAAAGCACATAGCAAAGTGAAAGTCTTCGATAAACATAAACAAATACGAGCTGCCATTTTCAGATGGAATTGATGAAGGGAGTCAGGCTTTAGAATTTTAAGTAAAAACAGGACTTTGAAGACAGAAATCTAGGAAGAGGAAATCATTTTGACAGTTCTTGAAAGGGGATTATTGAAGGGATGTACACAATATATTTGGAGAGTAACTAGGTCTTAAGATTCATAGAAAGGAGTAAGGAAAGATAGGTTTAAAGAAGTAAACTGGGGTTAAGTTATGGAAAACATTAAATTCAGATTGCATTTAGAATTGACTCTACATTATTCATTCAACAGTTTTATTGAAAATCTACTATTTACTAGTTACCTAATAACTGAGGATATAATAATAAGATGGATAAAGTCTCTATCTTTGTGGAACTTACACTGAGCAAAGGAAAGATATTGCAGAAAGATACTGAATTAGAACATAATGTGATAGTTTATATTTAGAAATATTAATTAGATGGTCATAATCAGAAGAAATGAAAGAATGTAGGGATTACAGTTTTCTTATGGAACGCTATTTCAATGACTCAAAAATGATAGGAAGAGATTCAGGGTTAGACTAGAAGCAGTGAGGCTAAAGAGAAAGATTTGACAAAGATTGGAAAGGAAAAAATAAAAATCAGAGATTAATTGAATATGAAAATGCTGAAGTTCAGAGATGAGCCTGTTATTTTAAATGGAAACATTCAAGTGAAAACTCAGCAGATAAATTTCATGGGAGGTTTGTGACTTTTTTGTTTGTTTGTTTGTTTCTTTCTTTCTTGGAGGCTGTCTTCTTAGCAGTGATGGTTGGAGATATGAATCGATAAAATACTGAAAGTAGATGTTGAGATAAGAAGAAAAGGTGGAGAAAACTATCACATCCTTAGATCCTCTAGAGAAGGAAGAAAATAAAGCCCAACAGGAAACAGAAAAAAAGTAAGAACACATACTTGAAAACATAGTTTTGTCATAGATGTCAGGGAAAAGTGATAGAGGAAGTGGTCAACTGTGTTAAATGTACCAAAACATCAGGAAAAATAAGGACAAAGAAAGGACTGTTAAAATTGACAAATGAAGACACTGTCAGAAACCATTTCAATGAGCAATCTCACTGGGGCGGTGAAAGAAATCATTAGGTTGCAGGAAATGGAGGCAATAAATAGACCCCACTCATTCAGTAAGTTTGGCAATAAAAGATAAAAAGAAGTGTCTCAAGTGTCAAGCAGATGTGTTAGGCACTTCTCCTTCCCATTCCAGATGTTAACCATAATCCCAAACCATCATTTCAGAAGTGCCTGCTTTTGATTGCTGGGAAAACGGAGTGTAAACAAGTGTAAATGGCTTGATGCAGATTCACCAACATTGCAGAAGAATGCATTTCGATGATGTCCAGAGATTGCATTATCTTTGTAGTTGTAGCATGTGTCTGATTTTTTAAATACTACGCAAAATTCTGAAGCCCTTCGGAGACAGGAACTGTGTTTAGGAGGAGTCAAAAGGAGAACCTTTGCCTGCTATGTGCTGAAATGCTCCCATCTGTACTAAATTCTAACAGAACGTCTCCTCCATCATATACAGATTTATGGATGAGTTCCTTTATTACCACACATCGTTCCTTCTTGAAGATGACAGAAACCTACAGCTGCCAATCGCTAATAAGCGTAGTTTTCTTGCATTACAATCCACTCTACAATGTGTTTTCCTTGTAAAATCCCAAAGGTAAAAAAAAAAAAAAAAAAAAAAGATATATTTGCAGCCAACTGCAGTCAAGCTGTCAAATATCTAAACTGATTCATCTCTCTATCTCGTGTCTAAATTAGCACATACAGTTCTGAGACATTTATGTCTGCTAAGGTGAAACCAAAAAAACACACCACTCTATCATCTCTTTCAACCCATATTATGACAAAAGTTACATACCAAAATATGTAGGGAGGTTTCAGATGTGGTAGGAGACAAATTCTTAAAAAAAATTGTAATGCATTATGGTAATGTGATAAATGCCATGTAGAATTGGTCCATTATGGCCATGGGTACACAAAAAGAATATTATTAGGGAGAAAGTCTAAGTAGAAAGGCAATAAGCTGTATAAAGAGTCTGAAGATTATTTAGAGTTAACTTAATAAAAATGTTTAATTTTTTCTTAGACAATTTACCAATTTGCCACTTCAGAAGGCTTTTTTTATGATTTCCTTCAACAACATCACTATTCCTCAATCTCGATTGAGCATTAGAATCACTTGTGGAGATTTAAATACTATCGGTATCTCAGGTACAGAAATTGGTACTTTTTAGACTTTTTGTGGTGTTCATTATGTGCAGCCAAACTTGATTCCACTGTGCCTACTGATGAACAAATGAGGTAGGTATAGTAGATAGTATCTACTAACTACATCCATTTATGTGATAAAAATAAAGTCAAAAGCTAAAATGACCTTAAAGTTAAAATAAGGTTGCATAGCTCTATCATGGCAGAGCCTGACATGGAATCTCTGTGGTCTTAGAAGGGGTTTATACTGCTTTCTAACATTACAAACATCTTGAATGTCAGGACAACTTGCGAAAATGGTCTTTGAGGTGGATGAATCTATTCCATGTGGGCAGTGCTCAGCAAGAAGTGCCTGGGAGCAGGAGCATCAGGTGGGAACCTACTAGAATATTCCAGGCATGAAGGGATGCTGTAGATCTACACAGGCATGGTTAACTTGCAAGTGAGGACATGGATTGACCAGACAGCAATGTGAATTTATGGTAACATCTCCAAATTTCTAAGAAAAAGAATCTTAGACAACCTAAAAAGCCTACTATATTACTAGACTATTTATAAATCTTTAGATTTGTAATTCTTCTAATTAGTGGTCAGCTTCCGCTTGCTGGTGATGACTATGGAAATCAACCCTGAAAGCACTACTGTAGGTCAATGAGTTGTAATTAAATTTGAAACATCTCTGCCTCGTGATGAAAATGCAATACCTCTGGCTGATTAGATACCTGGAAATGTCTGTTAGATAAAAATTCTGTCTCATAAATCACTAAGAAAAGAATGAGTCATACTTACATGCATAAATATTGCTTAATCTCAACACTTAACTGCGTGTGCATTATTAATTAATAACATGTGTTGCTCATAAACTACTTTTAATGCTTGTTACCAAGTATAACAGTTGACCTTGAATAGATCCCTCTTCTATAAAGTTTCAAATGGCATCATGCTTCTGCATGCAAATGAATTTGACAGATAGGGGGGTTGTACATGTGTGTGTTGCCTACTCTTAAATTTCTGAAAAACACAAAGATTTATGTTAAGATTTTATCAAGAAATTCTTTATTCTGGTGGAGACTGAATTTGTTTAATATTAAAATGCCATCCTTGGTCAGAGATTTAATCCTTTCATCTCAGAATTTAGTCCCTGATAGAAATAACAAAGAATGTATTATGAAAGAGAACTGGTTGACCTTCTTGTCATTCACTTGAAATCATCCATAGCTTCTTTTAGAAAATTGTTATGGATCTCTGCGCTATGATTTAAAATCTAAAGATCTGAAATATATAATTGTATTTGCCAGTGTGCAGCTATTTTTTATTATTATTTTGAATCTGTGTAAGTCTTCAGGGTAATGAGTTTTATTATTTCACCTAAGCTTGCTGCCTGCTGGGTCAAGCAGTGCTCCTATTTATTTAAAATGTTTGAAATGCTCTGAGTGGTAATAGTTAATTATTTGATACATGCGGACAGATATCCAACTGAAACACCCAAAGTAAAGCAAGCTCAGAAAACGATGTTGAACAAAGCATGCAAGGAAAAAAGAGCTAAACAACATCACTCTGTAGAACCTTGAAGGAATTAGTTATTATGAACAGCTGAGTTTCCCAGGTAGCTAAAATTGTCTTAAGAGTTACAAACTTAATACTCACGGGAGCCATGCAGATAGAGTATGGTATGGCTAAAGGAGATTCAGCTCTAATTATTTAAGTTTGTTTTGTCTGTTTTTATGCTGATTGTATTTGTTGGCATGTAAGGTGTCTACAGTAAAATACACAGCAGATAAGTATATAGCTTAATATTGGCAAATGTATATAACCACCACCAAGATCAAATAAATAATATTTCCAGCAGCCCATAAATTTCTTTTTCTCGTCAATTCTAGTTATAATTCCTCTGCAACTCCCCCAAAGACAATCATTATTCTGATTTCTAGCCTTGTAAGATAATCTTTCTTATTCTTAAACTTCATTATATATGAAATCATACAGGGTGTACTTTTTATGCCTGTTTTTTTGTTGTTGTTTTTTTTTTTTCTCCATATAATGGTTTTGAGATCCATCCATGTTGCTCTGTATCACTTACTTGTTTTTGTGTTTATTGTTGTTTTGGGGTAGCGTTCCACTGAATGAATGTACCACAACTTGTAACTACATTCTTCTGTTGATAGGCATTTGAGTTGTTTCCAGTTTGAAGCTCTTATGACTAAAGCTGTTGTGACCATTCTTATATAAGTCTTTTTTTGTGGACATATGTACCGATTTCTTTAGGTTAAATTAGGAGTAGAATTTCTGGGCCATATTTTGCTACCTGGTTAACTTTATAATAAACTCTCAATTATTCCAAAGTGGTGATATATTTTTAATCCCACTGGTAATATATGAGAGTTCCCGTACAGTTGATTGTTGAAAATTAAGTACATTGGTTCATTATCACCATATCTTCTAATTTCTTCAAGAAATGGGAGATGTCAGTTTTTAGGTGAAACATTTTGATTTTTAAATATTGGCAAGTAAGTAATTCAATTGTTTTAAATAAACTAACCTATTATATTCACCAAGCCAGAGTCTTCCTGCAGGCCACCAATTTGACAATTCTGGCATATTACTTACTTCTCTAACTTCTTAAACAGAGTAAGATAAGCAGGACCAATTATTTTTGATGACTTAGATTATGTATAAATGTCAATTATTAATCTGTATTATTACAATTTTGGATGACATCAGAATCTATTGAGGTACAAAGGAAGATCTGTCTCAATACAAAATAGCCCCCAAAGGTTCTAGGATTTATTCTTTTACATCACTTCTGCCTTTTGAAATTTTCTATCTCCTTTGTTGTCATCAGCCATTTGCTAAATTCTCGATGATATACATATGATTATTTTTCCTATTTCTAATTTATTGCTTCCTAATTTCCTTTGCAGGAATCCAGATAATCACTTTTCCACAAAGAACTATGTGTAAAATGAGGACAAATAAACTGTGAATGAATGCCCGAAAAATAAACCCTTATAAGCAAAGAGTAAGAATTTGGGGCATTGATTTTGTGACATCTATTTTTTTGCCTGGAATGGCCTGTTTATTTCCTGGTGCTGAGCCATCATCTTCCAGAGAGAGGAGTTTTCCAGAGAGCTGAATTTTTAGATAGCTAAAGTATTAGCCTTATGTCAATAAGGGATTTCACCCAAGGACAAAGACCCGAATAAGGGACTAATAGGAAGAGATATAAGATGTTCTCATAAAGCAAATTTCTTCGGGAAAAAAAGTGCATCTCCAAATGCATTGGCCTTTCTTTATACAACAGATTAATGTTTTATGGTATTCACTGTGAATATTTATAAAGGCTGGTATGAACCATTGGTTCTCAAGTAATCAGTAATTATTACATATTTTTTGGCAATGCAGAAAGTATTCCCATTTTCTGGTTTAATTTTGAAGCAATAGTAGCTAACAATAATCGAGTGTTTATGTGGTTAGGACTATCTAAGCCTTTTACATACATTGTTGAGTCTGATCCTCACACCATGCAATGAGAACAGTTATTATTATCAGACCCAAATTCCAAAGGAGAAATCTGTAACCCAGACACATTAGTAAGAGGACCAAATTCATCCAGCTAATAGAAGGTGGGAGCAGAAACTGAACCCAGAAAGTTTTCTTACAGAGCCCATGATATCATCCACAATGCTACACATCTCTGTGTCTGTATCTTTTTTTTTCTTCTAGGTTGAAATTTTAAGAAAATAATTTAGTTAATGTCACATTTGCAATTACTTTAATGACTTGCAGTAAATCATTGTCACAGTTCCCTACATGCTACTGAAACTATCAGACATCACTACTGAATGAGCAACATATTCTGAATAGCTACTTTTAACATGCTTCTGTATTAAAGGAGAAATTGTTAAGCCGAAGTGCTTGCCTACATGATAGATGCCTTTGAGGTATTATAAAGAAGGCTGTAAATGGTCCATTCCATTTACTTCCACAGCCCTATTTTCAATATATTCACAAGTAGGCACTGACTATGTTAGTTTGACATACCACTTAGAAAATCAAGTGATTTGTATCCGAGGTACTTAAAAAGAACAATTAGCATTCTATCAGAAAGAAAAGAATCATGCAATTGTACCTAGACACAGTACAAGCTGCAGAGTGTTTCCTTGTGCTAAGTAATTAATTACGTATCTCTAAAAATGTTCCACCTTACTCATTTACGAGGAAGGCTTTTCCATGTTTGCTACTTAGTTCACAAAGCCCTGCCATTCTAACAGCTATAATTAGGAATGAGTAGGATTTCCAAATTCGAAATATTATTTGCTTGGCAATTAACATAACTTTTAATATAAATGTGTGAGTGGGTTTAAATAGGTTCTTAAAAAAAAAAAAAAAAAAAAACTCCTACAAGAATATAAAACATGAGCTCCTTGGATGTTGACATTCACCACAATCTCACTGATCCTCACCCTTCTCCCACTTCTACGAGCGTTGGAAAGGTCAGCCTGAGGGATGCTCCTGGTTTGGAAAGGCAGCCTTTGCTCATGGGCTCTCCACCCTCATCTCAGGTCCACCAGGCCTTGAGAGGAATGTGCTCTTAGAACAGCTGGGCTCCCACTACTCATTCAGCTCTTCAGTGGGTCACACTGCAAAATGAGAGGCATTGTACTGGCTTCTTCAAATGCAAATATAAATAAAGAAAACATTTACTTTTTCCTAATGACTTAGCAACCTCTGCTCCCGACAGGAACCATTGTTCCTCCCACATTGCTAAAGATACTAAGAATTTTCTCTTTCTTTTTTACTTAAAAAATTAAACTACAAATAATAATGCAAGTGAAGGACGTTGGTTTTTTTTTTTTTTTTTTTAAGATTTTATTTATTTATTTGACAGAGAGAGACACAGCGAGAGAGGGAACACAAGCAGGGGGAGTGGGAGAGGGAGAAGCAGGCTCCCCGCAGAGCAGGGAGCCCGATGCGGGATTCGATCCCAGGACCCTGGGATCATGACCTGAGCCTAAGGCCGTAGCTTAACCAACTGAGCCACCCAGGCGCCCAGGACGTTGGGTTTTGATATAAATTTAAAGCACTCTTGTTTAAAATTTGCCCTGAGACTTTGAAGTAATCATCATTTTTATTTGGTTTTCTGTATAAGCTTTCAAATTATTTTTGCACGGTAAAAGATTGAGGAGGACTAAAAGATTCTGGTAAATAATAGCATCAGCTGTTTAATAAAGTTTTACAAACAGATGAAATATTGAATGCAGGAGGGCAGCAGGTTAGAGTCCCATCAACTTACAAAAACCAAAATTCACTTTCTGAAGACCTCCGTTTATACCAAGATGGACATATGTAGGAACATAGAAGTCTTGACAGGTTCTACTCATTCATTACCCAAAGCAATTGCTATTATTAGGAAGAGCCTTTGAGGTTGTTCACGATATGACATTATGTTTTGACTAAGCGTTCAGTATTAGGAATAATTAAGCAAATTTAAGCATATCAAAAGCTTTCAGAGCCACCAGGAGTTCCTTTAGTGTTTTAAAGACACCCCACTGAGAAAAGACAAGGCCCTTTTTTCCTGTCTCAAACAGGTTCCATCAAATCCCCTTAGCAAAAATCCTGAGAAAATTGTATGTGAGCAATATTATAAGAATATGTTGGTACCATTTCACTGGGAGATTAATAAATTCTCTGTGGGTGGCTCAAGTTTTCAAATGCATTGCATTTTTTATGCAGATAATGGATGGCAGTCATTGTTCTTCTCCTGAAGGACAAAACAAAAAGAAAATGGGTTAAGAATGAACACATAATGGTTTTATAACATATAAAAGGAATAACTTCCTTAGAGAAGCAACTGATAATTATTGGAATATATCACAGGAATCTGTTTCTCTTGAGGTGGCAAACTAGTGACCTGTGGATTAAATCTGGCCATAAGACACATTCTTCTGCCTGCACTGTATTCTAAAACATTGAGAGATGCCATACGAAAATTCAGATTTCATGCTTCTATCAAATGATCGAGCCACTCTGTGCTCCTGTAACTGCCTGACAGCAACCAGGTGGGGCTGAGCAGGGGCCCGTCTTTTACACACTGGACGTGCTCTCTATGGTTTACCTTGGTCCCCTCAACTTCCCATTGCCCGTTTCTCTGCCTACTTCATACACTTATTTTGCCTGCGTGACCCTCGTAGGTAGCTGTTTTCAACCCCTATTTCATTCGTACATCCTAGCTAGTCACCATGTGCTATATTTATGCTTCTAAAGTTTCAAAAATATACTCGTTCCCTTTCCTCCTCCATTTTGACTAAAGTCAGAGAATGAAGTAGCAATGCGCTCGGTCTGCAAAAAATTAGAATAGAGGCACCCAAAGCAAACAGCCCCATATTGTCCAAAATCTCTGGGAACCCATAAGGGTTAAAATATTCAGCTTAAGAGCATTCAGTAGGCATCTTCTGAGACCACATACGGGTAAGAAAATGTTTTCTCTATATCCACCCTCATATTAAGGGCTGGATGCAAATCAACACGAGGTGAAATACAGGCATCTCTCAAGTTGTGTCAGTCTTCAGATGTGGTTAGAAAATGTCTTGTTTGAAAAAGGCATGAGGGGTGCCTGGGTGGCTCCGATGGTTAAGTGTCTGCCTTCGTCTCAGGTCATGATCCCAGGGTCCTGGGATCAAGCCCCACATCAGGCTCCTGGCTCAGGGGGAGCCTGCTTCTCCCTCTCCCTCTGCCTCTCCCCCTGCTCATGCTCTCTCTCTCTGTCTGTATCTCTGTGTCTCAAATGAATAAATAAAATCTTAAAAGAAAAGACAAGAAAAAGGCAATACATGAAATACTTAACAATAAATAATCCTTTCTAGGAACAATCATTGGTCTGCACTAGGTAAGCTCTAGACCATTCTAGCATTCAAGTTCAGTTGACCAAACTACTGTCAGGAGTAGAAAAGTGAATCACTATATTGCACACTTGAAACTAATATATCACTGTATGTTAACTATACTGGAATTGAAAAGAAAAGAAAAGAAAAAAAGAAAAGAGAAGAGGAAAGAAAAGAAAAGAAAGCAAAAAAAATAAAGTATCTGGTACCAACTCAGCTTCTGAGGTATTCAAAGCATCTCCTAGAACTGTGCTTTTCAACCTTTATTTTGCATATGAATTATCTGGGGATTCTTATTCAATAGGTTCAGGGTGGGGCCTAGGATTTGCACTTCTAACAAACTGTCACATGATGCTAATAACTTCTTGTTGAGTATCCTTGTCTAGAACAATCTCATCTAGCCTACCTTTTCCTTGATTCTTTCAGTAACTCCCACAGTCATGAGACTGTCACTGAAGCATGATGGGTTTGCCGTGTTATCCCCTTCATCTGTTTGGGCAGCTATAACAAAATACCATAAACAACAGAAACTTCTTTCTCACAGTTCTGGAGGCTGGACATCTGAGATCAGGGTGTCAGCGTGGGCAGGTTGCAGACTGCCACCTTCTTGCCGTGTCCTCACATGGTGGGAGGGGCTAGGGAGCTTGGGGGTCTCTTTTATAATATCAAAAATCCCGTTTATGAGGACTCCATTCTTGTGAACTAAGCACATCCCAAAGGCCCTACCCCCTAATATCATCACTTCGGGCATTAGGATTTCAACATATGAATTTAGAGGGGACATGAACATTTAGACCAAAGCAGCAGTTAAAGTGCCAAAGAGAAAGAAAGTATAAAAGTAGGTGATAAAATAAGCATAAGTCTGAGAAACCATTCCTGCAACCCTCGCAAATTGTTTAGACTGAACTTTCATCCATCACAACAGTGGATCAGGAAGTATGGTTACCAATATCTGATAAAAAATATTTTAGTTTCAAACTTCTTTATCTTTTGATTAAAGATCATTTGGTTTAATTTCTAGTTATTGTCATAAATAAAAATCAAGTGATGTTAATGATTTCACAAGTCTATTCTGTGTTATTCTGATTACGAATTAATTTTAATGATCATTGTAAGTGATTATTAGTAAATTGCATTGAGGCAATTGCTAATTTTAGATCACCCCAATGCTGTAAAGTTCCAGTTAATTTGCAGTTTATCAATATTTATATATTAATAAAAATGCTAATTTTTCATACAATTGACATAGCACTTAAAGAGATTCTTGGTACTCCTCCAAGTTATATAGGTTAAAACAACTGATCGGTTCTAGATTTTTTGTGTGTGATAAATTCCATCTGGCTAATGCAATAGAGAGATTTCAAAGTCATTTCTTTGGTCCAGATTTCAGAATCAATCCTTTGGTATTCTTATGTCTTCCTTCCCTGTGAGGTAACCAATTTAAGTGAAATAAAGCGATTTTTAATGGAATAGACTGTTCAAATGACCCTATTTCCTGAAGAGGGCATTTTCATGAATATTTATTTAATCTCTTTTACTTTTCTCAGGTTTTATTTTAAATTATGTTCACCAGTATAACCTCGGGAGTTGAAAAATCTATTTTTTTCATGAAGGCATTGAATAATAAACATATACCTGTTGCATAAGTTTCTAAGAGATTTCTATAACTTGCTTTTAGAATATTCATGTAATGCCATCCAGCCACAAATAACAGATATACCTCCTCTTTCTTTTAGATTTTTTAAAAAATAGGGTAAAAAAGGGACACCTGGGTGCTATCGGTTAAGTATCTGCCTTCGGCCCAGGTCATGATCCCAGGGTCCTGGAATCGAGTCCCACATCGGGCTCCCTGCTCCGCAGGGAGCCTGCTTCTCCCTCTGCCTCTGCCTCTCTCTCTGTCTCTCATGAATAAATAAATAAGATCTTTAAAAAAAAATAAAAAAAAATAAAAATTTTAAAATAGGGTAAAAAAAACACATAGAACTGATATAACTGAAAGATAAAACCAAATAAGTATATTATTTAGAAAGCTGTTACAAATATGAAACGTTGATATATTCGTGATGAAATAGGGAGATGATGTTCATATATACTGAATGCAAAATTTTTTTTCTCTGAAATACATAAACAACGCAAACAGTTTACAGAAAAAGTTTCAAGACGGTTCATCCCGCAGAGGAAGTTTTTGAAATTTTTACACTAGCTTAGGCAAGAATAACCCATTATAAGTCTTCCTTACATCGGCTTTAATCAGAATCATTAAAGTCTTTATTTAAATTCTGATTTGGAAGTGTTTCGAGCAACCAAAAATAATTGGTAAGTAAATTTGCTCTACAAAGATTCTTTTTCCAAAAGATCACCATTATTCGAGTTAGTGAGAGAGAAAAATATATATATTTTTTCCAAAAGATATTCTATTATGATTCCTGCAAGTCCTAACAAAGAAAACAGAAAACACGTAGCACTGGACTTGTGGATACAGATTTTTTTAAATTACCACTAGGTACACGTGGCTCTGGCCAACGCCACCTTATCTTGCCTTTACAATTGCTGCCAAGGAAATGCTTTCCTATGCAGCCTGGGTTTATAATCATTACCAGCTCAAAAACAAAACAAAAAAACCCAAAAAACTGGTATTTAATAAGAGAACTTGGTCTGACAACTTTGAACCACTTTCAGCTGCATTTAACCATCCTTTGCACACTTGTAACACGGGAAGCCCTCTGAGCTTTAAACAAACTTAACAAAAATTAGCACATTAGCCTGTACGTAGTTTGGAGCCTGCTAAGTTAACTAGCTTCTCCTCTTCTCAGTTTCTGTACCTTCTGTGTATAGGACAACATAAAATGATGAATGAACAGTATGTAGCATCATGCCTGCTATATATAAATTGGTCCATAAAGTAAACGTTTCCTTTCTTCCTCTCTCATTGTTCTCCCCGACAACCTATTCTAGGAATCCCAGAGGCATATGGCTGCTTGAAGTTGTTTTGATGTAGGAAAGATGTTAGGGTTCGGAGCCAACGGTCAAGAAAGAATTCTTGACACGTCTTTGGTTCAAAAAGGTGGTTTTATGAAAGCACGGGGACAGGACCCATGGGCAGAAGGAGCTGCACTGGGGTCCTGAGGAGTGACTCGTTATATACTTTCTAGTTGGGATGGGGTTAGGGATAGCGTAAGTCTCTAAGGAATTTTGGAAGCAAGGTTTCCAGGGCCTTGGGGGGCTAGCTATTGTTAGGAAAAGGTCATTTATTACTGTCCCAATAAAACCTTAGTTGTGAGACCCTTCAGATGCATATGGGTGGGTCATATGCTTGGGGGATGATTGTTAACATACATCTTAGGGAGTAGAGATAAAGGAAGTTTCCAAAGGAACTTTTTATATGTTAAAGTAGACTCACAGGATCCTGGAGGTCAGGCTAAGATGGCCTTTTGCCCTTAGCAAAGTACCAACATGGAAGCAGCTGAGTCCCTAGAGGAATGTCACTCTGCCTGCTTCAAGGACTTGTCAGTGGGCTGTAGATAGTAAGGAAATTTAATTTTTCTTGTTGCCTTTGTTTCCCACATCAGTTTGTGCTTATATTAAATAGTTCACCTCTTAATTTTAGATTTTAGAGCCAGAAAACCCAGATGTGCATCTTAGCGCTGACACTCTGTGTGAGTCACAAATGTGCTCAGTTTCCTTATTAGTACAATAAGAAAAATAATAATCCCTACTCCACAGGGCTGGTGTGAAAAATCAAATGAGGTAATGTATGTGCAAGTGCTTTGTGAGCCAGTTCAGTTAACAATTATCATGAAAGCAAGCAAAAAGCTAGTTCTAAATTCCAAGGTAGATAGCAACTTAAGTAAGCCCCACTAGAACATCCCCCCCAAAAAATAATAATAATGTCAAAAAATAATAGTAAAATAAAATAAATAACCCCTAAGCAGATTTCTATTTTCATACATTTCTTTCTCCAGAAAACCAAATGCTGAGTGGAAAAGCGACTCCAGCACTATATAAAAAAGCCGCACAGAGCCAGATCCATTTCAATGCCAAACCGAGAATCAAATTGCTATTTCTCTTCACCTTGATATTCTTTTTTCAGTGCTGTGGATAAAGGCCACAGGCATTAAGACTGGTTCACCTTGGAATTTCCCATCAACCTTCAAAAGGAACCAGAGCACAGCAAGGTCTGAGCTTATTTTGTTCATAGGTATGAGATCGCAAAGGAACTGACTTAACAGCTCTTCATGTGAAAACATCCTGAGGCTTTTAGTTGACTGTAAATTCAATATAATCTCACTCTGTGAAACATCTGAAAATAATACTAATAAAAGAATAACAATAATAATGATAATAGTTAATATTTGTTGAGTAATTACAGTATACCAGGGTATGGTTCAAAAAGCTTCCCATGCACTAACTCATTTAAACCTCCTTTATATACTATGAGGTAGGTATTATCATCAGCCCCATTTTCCAGCTAAACAATTGACAATAACAGTTACCACTGACAGCAAGCTTATTTTGCAAGCTAACCCAGATGCTTTATACACCTAATTTCATCAAATTCTTAATCTAATTATGTGGCCAATTTGTAAGAAATGAAAGTCAAGAATTCCTATTTTTCTTATCATACACTAAAACTCAAATGCCACAAGTGTTTTTCAACAGAGGTGGACAGGGACTGTTCAGAATGCTTCAAGATATTACTATCCCTGGTCCTAACGGCTAAATGTCAGTAATGACCCTTCCCTAGAAATTGTGACAACCTCAACATTTCTACTCATGTGTCAATCCTTTGTAGGGAAATATCATAGCCTTTTTTGAGAATTAAATTATAAGAAGAATGGAAAAATAGTTCCTTGGTTTTAACCAGGAATGGATTTTGGCTATTTGTTCATTCATTCATTTATTCATTCATCCAATAAATGTTTTTCAGGCATATTGTGTTTGGAAGGCAACAGACTCGGTATCACTACATCAGAAAGAAGAAACACACACAATCCATGTCTTGTCTACAGTACAAAAGGGAAGTAAAATAGTAAGAGGGATAACTATTTAAAAGAAAGAAAGTGACTTGAAGCATAAGACATGTGCAAATGAAAATGTTCTTAGGGCTTAGAGAAGAACAGTCACTGCTAGCTGGGAAGAGACATAGAAGGCTCCATGGAGAAGACATGCCTGGGACCTGGGCTTTGAAGGAAGGAAGGCTGGGCTTAAGTAGAAGCTGAAATAAAGAGAATTCTGAGCAAAAGAGCAAAATAAGTTAAGATACAGATGTGACGAAGTGTAGGACATTTGAGAAACTGTGATAATACCATCATGACGGAAATAGCCTGGTGTGAGCAGGGAGGGGAGATGCAGAGGTAGGGGGAGGATAATAGGAAAGGAAGAGAAGATTGGAAGGAAAATCAAAGAGTATCATGAGGGCCAGGCTAGAATGGTGAGGGAGAGTCACTGTGTAGAGAACCATGACAAAAATTGTCTTTTGGAAATATTTATCTGGCAGCTGAATTAAATGTATTGAAGAGGGCACAGCTTGGAGATAGACATATAAGTAGAGTCTGTGTCCACAAAAAACCAAACCAAACCAAACCAACAAGCAAACAAGGAACTCCAATAGAGGAAAAAAGAGGTGGATTCAGGAATTGTTGCAAAGGTAAGCTCGACTCTTTGGCCACTAATTTGATGTGAATGGGTCAGCTTCATTTACAGTGAGATTTGAGCTTAAGTGAATTCATAAAGCTATTTATTCAACCCCAAATTATGGAATACTTATACCTACCTGGGTGAAGTACTGTGTTAGGCACTGGAGATACAGAGGTAAATGATTCCCAGACTTTTTTGAACGGAAGGAGATTATACCAGGTCCAGAAGGAAAAAAAAGTCAGGAAGAGAAGTAGATTTTAATGGCAAAGACAGACGCAGTTAAGGAAACACTGAGTTTGAAGACCTGGCTAAAAATCCAGGACGAGGTGTCTAATAAGTACACAAAACCTGTCACAACCCAGCTTTACTATCCCTTTTATGAAGTTCTCTCCTGATTCATTCAACAGACAATTTTTAGAGTGCCATCTATATGCATATCACTGCACGAGGCACTGAGGATACAAATATCCAAATGCTATTGACTCTACTTGATTCCTATCTCTCTGATCTGCCCAACCTTCTTTATCCCCCCAGTTACCCTAATTCAGGCCTGCATGTCCTCTCAATTCAATTCATCTAACGAACCCCCTTACCTGCAGTTTTCACCCTCTACAAATCTATTCTCTGTACTGGAGCTTCAGTGGCTTTTTAAAACATAAATCTGATCGTGACCCTCCCTTGCAAAACACCTTCCAAAACATATATTCCAGCTTGAAAAGTAAAGTCCAGATCATTCAGCATGACCCACAACTCCTGACTCTTGCTCATCTCTCCAGCATTTTCTTTCAATATGATTCTACCCTTATGCTAGACTTCAGTCACACACTCAGATTTTCAACTATGCTGTTCTCTCTCTCAAAACCAAGTCTCCTAAGATGCAGTTCCTCTGTATGCACTACTCTACTTCCCTCTTCATCTGCCTGACCACATTTTATCTTTCAATTATCAATTATGACACCTCTCCCTATACCCCACAGTATGGATCAGATGTTCCTTTAACCAACTGAGCCACCCAGGCGCCCCAGATGTTCCTTTAAAACACTTTCATAACAGTGTATTTCTCCAATCATAGCACTTATCATACATTTTCATTTCCTGTTAATTCTTAAGTGCCTGTCACCTACTAGTTAATGTATCATGAATTCTTTGAAGTCAAGGATTACATTTTATAATCTGTGTATGTCTTGTATATTCCAAGCTGACTTTAACATGGTAGGAATGCAATATATTTTTTCTAAGTGAAAAAGTGAATAAAGGCCAGTGTTTTACATACACTACCACATCTAATTTTCCCAGCAACCTTGTTATGTTAATAGATGAGGCGTGTGATACTTTTGCAGCTTATCAGCAAAGCCAATTTTCTAAAATTCTAGATAGATGCAATAAATTCATGATAGTTAATATCATATACCTCCCCAAGATATTCACTCCAATCAATTCTTTCCTGTGTTACTCTGATAGTTTAAAACAATTCCCCTTGGCAGGACATGAACCACCTTCCTAAGAACTACTTGGAGTGCTAGTTCAACATACAGATTCCTGGCCCTACCCAGAACTCTTTAATCAAAATCTCTTGACTAACAAAGTTTGAGAAGTACTGGAATAAAAGAATAAAAGAACTCTCATTCACGCTGACCTGAAAGATTCATTTCCTGTAATGCAACAAAAATCCAAACTGTTGTCCTTGACAAAATTATAATCACATCTGTTCTCAGGAATCTCTATTTTAGGATCTAGGCATATTTCAATTACCAGTTAAAGAGCAGAAATTTAAAAAAAAAAAAACTGCATTCCTTGAGCACTTCTTACATAAACATTGTTCTGCCTTTATTCTCTAAGGCAATCACATTTTTGACATTATTTAGTAATGCATTGCCCCCTTGCAGGAGCATAATTGATCCTTTGATAGGACACAAAGCTTGTGCTGGGAAGAGGATGTATTTACTGTCTGAGTACATCCATATTTAGAAAGATGCAGCTGATGAGGCAAGTACTGCTCAGATTAATAGTTACTAAAAAATGAGAAAACTTAGTTTATTCAGAGTTCTCTTAAGAAAGACCTTTGGATTTTTATTTTAAGTCCATCATTAAAAATGTGGTTAGTGCTACTGAATAATCAAATTCTTGTGTTTTTATTAGTATATATGTTTAAAACAAAATCTGATTATGGAACTGGGTGGGAAATCCATTTGTCAGTAACAGAAGCTTCACTATGTGAGAATACACCATTTTGTTCTCTCTTTGAACAGCTTATGAGGGAAACATATGATGGTTGGAAATTTATGGATCACAAAGGTCTGCTGGACTGTATTATGAATTCTGGACCTGGTGACACCATTTTGTCATTCCAATTGTCTTATCTTCTGTATTAGGTTCTTTTGACTATAAACAATAGAAAACAATTCTGGCTTACCTGAACAAAAAGAGAATTTATTGAAAAGATATTAAGGTATCACAGATTTCAAGAAAGAGTTCAAAAAAAAAAAAAAGGCCCCTAAAGGTAAAGGACGGGAACAAGTCATGGAATTTCAGTAGCAGCTCATTCTGTCATCAGTGTACCTCAAAAATCAACTGTCTTTTTGTCCCTAAGTTCAAAATTTTAAATTCTAGAGAAGCAGAGTAGTTTATTGACCCATTCCTCTTCCGGCATGATTGCTCTGAAGTGACAGATTTCTGGTCAACAAGAATACGACATACAAAATCAAGAAAGAAATGATAGAATGGGAAAAGATGTTTGCAATGTTCAAAACTGATAAAGTATTTATAATCAGAATACACAAGAAACTCCTAAAAATTAGCTAAGGAAAAAAAATAGAAGAAAGGATACAAGTAATGCAAAACAGAAAATCCAAAAATTCATGAAGCATGGCAGAGATGCTAAAACCTAGTAATCAGACATACAAATTGAAACCAGAATAAGAAGTCAATCTAAACCTATTAGTTCAGCACAAATTAGAAAGGTGGTAATGCCAAGTGTTGGCAGTAATGTGGGGCTGTAGGAACCTTCAGTACTATTGTTGGGAGTGTGAACTAGAGCAGTTATTCTGGAGAACAATCTGGCTCTACACAGTCAAAATAGTATGTGTACAACTTACCATCTCCAATTCTATTTTGGATATGTATCCTCCAGAAGCTTGTGCAGAAGTCCCAAAGAGGACGTATGCAAGGATATTCCCTGGAGTGTTATTTGTGGAAGCAAACTTGAGTGTCCATTACTGGAAGAGTGACAGGTAAAATGTTTTGAATGCATAGCAAGGAATTTAATGCACAGTTAAAAGCAACAACTTTGATGTAATCATAGCAACATGGATAGATTTAAAGACATCCCTCAGAGTGAAAAGCAGAGGCTGAATAAAGTATGTCATACAGTGCTATTTATGCTAATTAAAATTGCATACTAACAAAACAAAAATATGCATTTTGCAAGAGTACATGCAAACAAAAAGATACAGGGTGTGTACATTTGAAAATTTGCCTATGATGGAGAAGGAGGAAGATGGGAGGTGGGACTGGAGATACAATGGATCAGTAAATAAATGAAACAAGGGAGGGGTGTGTATGGACCAAAGATGAAAATGAACCATAAGATATGTAGTTAACTGTACTACTCATCATTTGCCTATGTATTTACATATGTTTCATTAATGAAAATCTGATTAAAGAAATAAAAATAGAAGTCCTTTTAAACATATCATCTTGATTATCTAAAGAAGAATCTAGATTGAGGGGTAAGGAGGCTAGAAATGAACAGAGAATAAAAGTAGCTACTTTCAGCTTTAGAAAAATTGTGTGATCCACAATTCCTTTTACTATTCCAATACATTTTACAATGTTCTTAATTACCTCAATTTCCTAAAACCCCACAGAACCTAATTTTAATTGTACAAACTGTATACACATTTTCTCTTCAGTCTGATCTTGCCTTATATTTGTATTGACTTTTACATCCACATCATGACACATTCAACTTTCAATGTCATTTTGTGACCCCCTCCATGAATCAGCCAACAGCTTTCTCTACCCTGTAGCGTTCATCCACCAGCTTCACCGTATCTTAGACCTCATTGTCTCATAGTTTTCTTCTTTGTAGGTCTCTAATAACTTCTTTACAACATATTCTGCCACCTCCTCCCATTCATCAACCCTACTACTTTCCATTGCCACTGGTACTTCAATAGCTCAAGCACAAATTATTAAGAAACTTGATTACTATTGACACTTTGATACCATAATTACCAAATTCTTCAATATCTAAAATCCCACCACTTCTCTCTTAACAGATGGCCTCATTTCAAACTTTATTAAGCATACTGAGCCCCCTAACCACCCTGCCCCTCAGTTTTCCAAATGCTGATCATTATCCCTATGTACTCATCCTTTTATCACCTTCACAGGGACAGAAATCTTTCCTCTTATCTAACTTCTCCACCTCAGTAATAAATTCCAAACCTTTCAATTCCTGAGAAACTTTGCTCCCATTTTGTCTCATCTCTCCTTGTAGCTCCAGTTTCTCTGTCTTCACTGGGTTCTGTTTTCCTTCAAGCATCCTTAAATCTTCTCCCATCTTGAAAACAATCTTTGCACTGAAATCATCCTTCTATCCTGAAACCTCTCTCTCCCTGATCCTATAGAAGGACTGGCTATATTTCTTAAATGAGGCATTTAGACACATAGCATCTTGCATTGTGGCTTGATATATATATATTGGGTAATTGTTTCACAGTACCTACTCCACCCCCCGCCCAAACACACACAGACACGGGGACACATACAATTGTTTGCTTAGACAGAACGTGAACTCTGTTACAATGTTAGAAACATTGCTCACTCTGTAGACATATCTTTTCAATAGCAAAGACCTGAAAATATGAATTATTTACAACTTTTGCCTGGATAATTTCCACTGTTTCCCACCTGAATTCTTTGTTTCTGTTTCTCCCCACTCCAATTTTCTCTCTTTTTACAACACAAATACCGGTATTTCTCTATTGCCCGGAAATTAAAGTTCATCTCTTCAGCGTGACATGCAATGCTGTAGCGTAGCATATAATCTGTTTCAACAGTGTATCCCCAACTCTTCTCTTCAGTTTCATCTTTTATCAGAACCCTTCTTTTCTATGTGTTCAGTGTCCTACCTATATCAAACTATTTACTAAAAAACAATCTGCTACCTTTTTGTTTTATTTCCATGCTTTCTACATTCTGGTCTACCTACCTGCAATACCTGTTCTCATCTCTACCTAGTAAACTTGTATTCAGCCTTTAAGATCCCTCTCTAATATTATCTCCCTTGTGATTTTCACAGGCATTAGGTGAATAGTCACATTCTTTCTGTTCCCATGGCCTTCTTTTTTTTTTTTTTTTAAAGATTTTATTTATTTGCAAGAGAGAGAATGAGAGACAGAGAGCATGAGAGGGAGGAGGGTCAGAGGGAGAAGCAGACTCCCCGCTGAGCAGGGAGCCTGATGCGGGACTCGATCCAGGGACTCCAGGATCATGACCTGAGCCGAAGGCAGTCGCTTAACCAACTGAGCCACCCAGGCGCCCCCCATGGCCTTCTGTTAGCACCCTGTAGTTCTGCTATCATAACACGCATCATACTTTATAGTAATGACCTAAAGAATATCTGAGTTAGAACTATCAGATTGCAAACAGAGACAGACTATCTTATTAATCACTGTATCCCAGCATGTGAGTGACTGCCTATTATATAACAGATAATCTGTAAAGACTCATTGGATGAATAGGAGAAGGAATGAATGAATTAGTTGTAGTCATCTTTACATGTCTTCCACTTCATCCACTACCCACAGGTAAGTTCCAGATTAAAAGATGTTGAGTGGATAAATAGAGGGATAAATGAATTAACTTATTCCATTTTTCTTTGCCTAGGCTTTTTCAAACCACTCCCCTTCCCATCTGAAATTGTTATTGACCATTAAAACTGGTAAGAGACTGACCTGTCTTAGCTTTATGGGTCTCTGACACATTCAAAAATCTGTTAAATATCATATAAAATATATTTATAAGTCTATTTTTCAGAAAGTTTGCTTTTTATTGTTATTATATCAGGGGCACAGGAATGGAATAATCATAATCCTTGGTTCATGAACATTATCATTATTGGTTATTAATGCCCTTTCATATGTGATTTGTTTGCTTATTTATTGAATGGGTTTCAATAAATCCACCAAACCATTTAAGAATAGAATATTGCCAGTGACTTATATCTATCTCTGTATTACTTGTTATTTCACACCTCCCCTTCTCACTATGCCAGTTACCTATATACTGAATTTTGTTTTTATCGTTCCCTTGTTTTTTTTTAATCTTTTCTCACATATAGATGTACACTTGCTTTGGAACTGTATAAAAAGTATATCATACTGTATATATTCTTCTGGAAATTTCTTTGTTTCCTAAGCATTACACTATGAAGAATCAGCCAATTTCTGTTTTTTCCTAGTGCTATAATTTTTTTTTCTTCTGGAATGATTAAAATCCATTGTATTATAATTATATTATTAGTTACAGGAGAGCAATGGCTTCTTTCTGAGAAGTCTGAGTCCTCCCAGACATGTGATTTCCAAACACTTATACAGTGATAAAATTAGTATATTTTTAGATTGAGACTTAAAGGTTATATCTAAACTCTAAGCACATTGCTCATTAATTTATTTTTTTTAAATAAGACATAAAGTTTTAAGCATATGATTAACATATTTGGGTAGTTAGCTGCTACCCAAATGCGTCTGGGATTACTCGATGGCTTACTAACAAGAACACAATCTCTTCATGTCTAATTTGTACATTCAAGAAGCATATTTTTAGCCTGCCTACTGTGCACCTGGCATTGATTATAATGTCAGGTACTCCTTTTGTTTGGTCATTTTTCTGACTTATCTTTCACCAACCACCCACATAAAGGATGAACTCTACTTATCGGTAACCCAGTGTACGGTGGCTGATAAATAATCCTCACAGCCAATAGAAAATGATTGCAGCATGAGACAAAAGCAGGGAAAGCAACAGCAAATCCTAATGTGGGACCATGAGATTGACTCCAAAGAAGTAGAAGGCAGCAGATTGTAACAATGAAGGACACAGGCTTTAGTACCTGGCTCTGCCATTTTTTGTCCGAGTATTCTTGAGCAAATTAGTTAACCTCTCTGTACTTCAGTTTGTTCATCTGTATAAAAAGACTAATGACAGGGTTGTCACAAAGATGAAATGATTTAATATTTATGAAGCTCTTAGAAAAATGTCTGTTATATAATACAAGCCAATATAAGTATGTGATAGGTAAATAAATGATTTTACTGATATTTCATACTTGCTTACTTCTAACCTTATCTGCATTTGGATTCCTTCTAAAAGAATAATAGTAGTAGTCTGATGGCATTGTATGAGGATCTTTTCTGTTGGAAATCATGATTCTTATCCAACATAGCAACTCTGATATAAGACCCTGTCCTTGATACTTATGGGTTGGAATTTAATTTTGCATATATGCAAATTTTAGGTGAAGCCACTGTGTTGACCTAACTCATTCATGCAGTTACGTAATGAATATTTATTGAGTTCTTAGTTTATGCAGAGAACTGTGCAAGTGCTTCAGTGAATATAAAGATAAATCAGATATGGGACTTGACTTTGAGCTGCTTACAATCTAGTAGCACAGATGACATGTAGATGTCATATAAGAGGTGAAGATAAATTGTTATGCGACTCAGGAAAGGGAGATCTTTTACCCAGATAGAGGTACCAAGAATTTCTAAAGAGAATGCAATTCAGGAAGACTCTGAAGTGTGAGCAGAACACGCATAAGAAAAGTGTTTCCAGTGTGAGAGAACACAGCATTGTGTAGTTGGGCAGCAAGTCAACCAAGTTTGGCTATATACATAGTAAGAATAAATTAGGCTAAAAAGATAAACTAAGACTAGATTTTAATAGCTAAGCATTATCTTTTTTATTAACATATAATGTATTATTTGTTTCAGGGGTACAGGTCTGTGATTCATCAGTCTTACACAATTCACAGCGCTCACCATAGCACATACCTTCCCCAATGTCTATCACCCAGCCACCACATCCCTCCCACCCCCACCACTCCAGCAACCCTCAGTTTGTTTCCTGAGATTAAGGGTCTCTTATGGTTTGTCTCCCTCTCTGGTTTTGTCTTGTTTTATTTTTCCCTCCTTTCCCCTATAATCCTCTGTCTTGTTTCTCAAATTCCACATATCAGTGAGATCATATGATAATTACATTTCTCTGATAGATTTATTTTGCTTAATAGCTAACCATTATGAAGCATATATCATGCTCCAGGCACTGTGCTGACTGTTCTGAATATATTCTTGTATTTAATTCTCACAATAACCCTGTGAATAGGTACTAATATCATCCCATTTTATAGATGAAGATGCTAAAGGTCAAAGAGGTCAAAAAGATCTCTAATGTCTCACACTAGCAAGTAGGAGATTTGGGTTTTGAGTTAGGTCACTCAGAGACCGGTCTCAGCTGAAACCAAAACGCATACTGCCTGAAATTAATTTTGAATGAATTTGTTTTTCATTTTTCATTTATGTTATAGTTAAGAGATTTGTGTTCTAAATAAGTACTAAAATCCTTGTGATGCAAAAAGATGCTATTTGGAAAAAGGTGCCAAGCCCATAAAAAAGAATGTGAATCTGTGATGCTTTTATAGCCTTTAATTCCTTGCACCCCTGACGGAGATTGCCATGCAGGACATTCCTATAAAGGGAGTGTTCTTGGTATCAACACCTGTGGAAGGAAGAGGAAAAAAGCAGGATTGGGTAGAAGAAATTGTTTTCTAATGAAGTCTCAACAAAGTCCTCAGCCTACCCCATAGAGTGCCTTGCTGCCAAGATGGCTTTTAGAGTTATCCCTCGTTGAGTTTAGGGGACCATGAGCCTTTGCACACACTTGTTCACCAATCATTGGATGGAATCCTGTCCTAGAAGGGAGGATGACTTTGGACACACAAACTCTTCAATTCAGGTTTTCTCAAAGGTGGCTGACAACTGGGAACTGTGTGTTGGTAGCACTCCCTGGAAATAAGTCCTTCACTCCCAAAGAAGAATCTTCTTGAAGAAGGCTCATCATAGTTTCCACCACAGGTAACAGATTAACCCCCAAATCTCGAAGACTTAATCCAAGAGAAGTTAATTTCTTGCTCATATAAAGTGCAATTGGCGGGGCGCCTGGGTGGCTCAGTCGTTAAGCATCTGCCTTCGGCTCAGGTCATGATCCCAGGGTCCTGGGATCGAGCCCCGCATCGGGCTCAACTGCTCCGCGGGAAGCCTGCTTCTGCCTCTCCCACTACCCCCTGCTTGTGTTCCCTCTCTCGCTGTGTCTCTCTCTGTCAAATAAATAAATAAAATCTTTTAAAAAATAAAAAAATAAAGTGCAATTGGCATTGGGAGTTGGGGTTGCTCTGGTCATGCCATCATTCAGGAACTGAGGGTCATTCTGTCTGTGACTTCTCTCACCTTTAACTCTTCAGCACCCTTTCCATTCATCCAGAGGAAGGGGAAGGAAACAACAGAGAATCACAAAGGAGATTTCCATAAGCCATGCCTGGAAGTGACATATGTCACTCTTGCCCACATTCCAAGGGGCAGAATTCAGTCACATGACCATACTTACCCAAAAGGGAAACTAGGAAATGCAGTTAATCTGTGTACTCTGAAAGAAAGGGAAACACGTTCTGACACAACCAGTCTTTGCCAAAAGACTTTCTCAATAATACTTTTTCTGTCTTTTTATTGTTATAAAAAGCAATGTGCTTTCCAGATCTTTCAACATGGAAGTCAGCATAATGGAATTCCTTAGTAGTGAATGGCATCTTTGAGATCAGGTAGACCTAACAGCTGACCTAGACTTAGAGAGAACTCAGAAAATGTGCAAGGGTCAAAGTGATTGGTCAGAAGTGCAACTTTGTTGTACTTGTTTATCTCAAGTCTGTTTTTCTTCCCCAGTGCTCTCCTTCCAAAAAAATTACTCTATAAAACATTTGGTCTGGGCGCCTGGGTGGCTCAGTTGGTTAAGCGACTGCCTTCGGCTCAGGTCATGGAGTCCCAGGATCGAGTCCCGCATCGGGCTCCCTGCTCGGCGGGGAGTCTGCTTCTCCCTCTCCCACTCCCCGTTTGTGTTCCCTCTCTCGCTGTGTCTTTCTCTGCCAAATAAATAAATAAAATCTTTAAAAAAAAAAAAAAACATTTGGTCTATTTACAGTAATATTCTATTGCAAAGATAATCATATTTTTCTTCTTTTGGTTAGACTCTTTAGAGTTTGGGGCCAGGAGTCAAGAGGAAACCACCAGTAGTACGTACTGTTAGAAACAGTACAATATACACTACTGAAAATTCTTCAGTGAGTAAAGGGCAAGTGGCAAGAACATAGTAAATACTGCAATTCTATATTCATAAAATTCCAAGTTTTTTGTTTTTTTTTTAAAGATTTTATTTATTTATTTGACAGAGAGAGACAGTGAGAGAGGGAACACAAGCAGGGGGAGTGCGAGAGGGAGAAGCAGGCTCCCCGCTGAGCAGAGAGCCCGATGCGGGGCTCGATCCCAGGACCCTGGGATCATGACCCGAGCTGAAGGCAGACACTTAACGACTGAGCCACCCAGGTGCCCCAAATTCCAAGTTTTTAATAAACATTTATCCTAAACCTAGCAGGAAAAGAAATACATGACTTACTTTTTGGACTTATCCCTAGCTCAGATGGGCTGGCATACTAAATAATATACCATGCTGGCATGCTTATTCCCTTGCGCTATACCATACAGCCACTTCTCTCCTTCACTTGCATTGCTCTATTTCTAAAATAACATCCTGACACTTTTTATCCTCCATTTGTATCATTCCAGCACTTTCCTCTTCCAACCGTAGCATGAAATGTGTATTAACAAGTATAAGACATCCAGGGATTGTTTCATACCTGGGAACCAGCCCTGCACTTAAAGCAACTTGGAAAACTCAAATTTGTTATTGCTCTTCTTTCTGCCTGAAAAAGCTTTTAGGTCAGACTCCTTAGGTCCATCTGTTGCTACCTTCTAAACCCTGTGTGTAGGGACAAATCATTTTACCTTTACACTCTTCAGGCTTTTCATCTATAGAAGGGGTAACGATAATGTGTTATTGTGATTTATAATAAGAAATATATATTTGGCCTTTGTCCCTATTTCTGGCACAGAGCTTATATAACCATTGGAATTTCTGAAGTGCTGAGAGTTACAAGGATGTCTTTTGGTATGTTCACCAAGTGACTTTTGGAAAGCACCTAAGGATGGGGGTTGGTTGCCAGGGGACCCAGCCTGTGATTTAAGGGTTGGAACTTTCAGTTCCCCCCTCTCAAGTCCTGAGAGGGTAGAGGGCCTCAAGTTTGAATCAGCTGCCAGTGGCCAATGGTTTAATCAGTCACACTTATGTGATAAAGCCTCCTAAAAAATCAGACTTCAGAGAACTTCCAGGTAGGTGAACATATGGAGATGCGAGGAAATGCACCTGGGAGAGTGCATGGACACTCTACACCCTTTCCCCATACCTTGCCCTCTGGATCTCTTCCATCTGGTTGTTCCTGAGTTATATCCTTTTATAATAAACCAATGATCTACCAAGTAAAATGTTTCTCTGAGCTCTATGATCTGCTCTAACAAATTAATCAAGCCCAAAGAGGAAGTCTTTGGAACTTTCGATCAGAAGCACAGGTGACATCCTGTAGGATGGGGTGGGGGACAGTCTTGTAGGACTGAACCGTTAACCTGTGGAATCTGATGCTATCTCTGGGTAGACAGCATCAGAATTGAGTTGAATTATAGGACACCCAGTGGTGTCCAAGAATTGCTAGCTGGTATGGGGGGAAAAAACCCTCCCATACATTGGAACCAGTGACCAGAACCTTTTAGTCTACCATATACAGAGCTTTTGGGAATCATGGAAATCAACACTCATTATGTGCCTGTTACTTCTCCTAGTGGTTTACTTGTTTAATTCTTATATACTTAAACTGCATGAAGTGAAAACAGTTATCCCGTCTCCTGTTTTATAGATAAGAAGAGTGATGCATAGAAATCTTTTTTTAAAGATTTTATTTATTTATTTGACAGAGAGAGACCCAGCGAGAGAGGGAACACAAGCAGCAGGAGTGAGAGTGGGAGAAGAAGGCTTCCTGCTGAGCAGGGAGCCCGATGCGGGGCTGGATCCCAGGACTCTGGGATCATGATCTGAGCCGAAGGCAGACACTTAATGACTGAGCCACCCAGGCGCCCCGTGATGCATAGAAAATTTAAGTAACTCTCCAGGGGTCCTACTGATAATACGGGCAGGGCCAGAATCTGAGTCCAGCCAGTCTGACTCCAGAAGTTACACTTTCAACCAACACACTATATATACTGAGAATTGAAACTAATTGATTCAGGGTCACTTAAAACATCCCTGTTGGGCAAAAAAGCACTCTGTGTTACAGAATGGGAACCTAAGTGACATCTATGACTTACTGGCTCCAGACTTGTGCTGTTGCTTGCTTCTCTCAGTTGATACAACAGTGGAAAATCTAAGAGTCCAAAATCCTTTGAATTGTCCAATAATAATGATGATAGTAATCCATACAACTAGAAGTTGACCAGATGGCTCAGTTTATTCTCCTAGTAATTATTCTGTATGAACCCAACATGTAGTTTTAAGATTGCTTTCTTTTTTTTTTTTTTTTTTTTTGGTGAGTGCTGTGAATTGTGCAAGATTGCTTTCTTTAAAAGAGGAATATCTTAGTGGAAACTATATAAATATTAACATTGTAGGGATAACAAGTAAAATCAATCATGGTTCGTGACATGAAAAAAAAAAAAAAACCTCCCAAGAACTAAAGTTTTGAATGAGAGAATTATTTTTTTTCCAAGTACAATATCATTTTCAGTGTATTCTTTCTTTGTAACCCCTAAGAAGTGAAAGATAAAGTCCAATCCTTCATTTAAAATTGTCACTTTTTAAAACATAAGAAATTGGGGGTGTCTTCTATTTTGGTTACTAAGTAAATCTTTCTTAAAAATAACTTTTCATATTTACAGAGCTCACTTCTCTAAGAAACTCAAACTGAAATACTCATTGCAACAAATTATCCATGAAATAAAACTTGAAAATGTAACATGACAAGGTATTTAAATTTAGAATTTCATTGGTAAAATACCTCAAAGACTCTAAAGGACTCCTGATTTGATGCTGGTTCTGAGAAAAATTGGAATGGAGTATTATGCAATAGTGATGTGAAGGAAAGAAGCTATGGCTCTACCTGTTTTGAATACCTATGTGTTACTCGGAACCCACTGCGCTGACCTCTAGGATTGGGACCAGGAATTTTTAAGGGAGGATACCTAATCCTCTTGAATGATGCACAGTGGCTCACCACAAACCTTAACTGCTGCTACAGATGTTGGCCACAAAGAAGTTGTTTTCCTGTCTTCAGATATCCTGTAGCATTTTCATTCTTCATATGAAAATTCTCAATGCAGTCTACATTCTATCATTGTCTGTGAGCCTTTATCTTCCCTACTAGGTTTGACATTCCTGAAGAAAAGCGATCACGCCTTCTTTAGTTTTGCATCTACACAACACTTCGTAGATACTCACCATTTATTGAATGAATGAATGAATGAGTGAATAAGTGAATAGATGGATGGATGGTCTGTGCATTCCTGTAGACTAATAGTCCCTAGAATTCTACTCCAATTAAGTTATACATATTTTTCTAATATATATGGAGACAGCATATTCAGGAGCTGGGAACTGTGAGCCTATTCCTGATAACCTTTCACTAGCTACCATTTACTGAGTAGCCATAATATGTCAGGCAATGTTTGGTAATCATCACAATTTTTAATCCTCAAAAACATCTTTCAAAATAAGAGTATTATCCCCATTTTCCTAATGGAAAAATAGATGCAGAGAGGTTATGTACCTTGCTCAATACAACTAGTAAACAACAAACCCTGGCCTAAATTCAAAGTCTGTGCTCTTAAAAAGGCATTTGAAAGGAAGTTTTTTTCTCAGAGTGCATTATTAGTATTATCCTAATTTATAATGTAATAGACATAATGTGTGAAGGTTAATGCAATGTCAGTGAACTACTTGCAGACAATAAGAAGATAAGTGTATCTTCAAACCATTCTTTTCTTGGCAGTTTTTTGTTCTTCCTTTCTTTAAAACCTCTCTTTATTTCTCAGAACTCAGGATATCCCTCACCACTCCTCCCTTCCAGAAATATATGCACAAGTTTTACTAGCCAAACAGGAAATAAAGTTCTAATTTATCAAATTGTGCTCTATAAACTCTATTGATAAGCTATGGTATAGAAGAAGACATTTAGGCCTGAGCCTGAAGTGGGATTACCTGTTCCTCCCCCTTAATGGCAAATGGCAGGATTCACCAGATAAGCCCAACCAGACTTACCTGCCACCTCCAACAGAGAGGCTGACATGCAGATGGAATTGGAGAGAAGATTCTGGTGAGATGTCTCCTTCAAGCCAACCAAGAAAGCCTGCCATCCTCAGGTGGTGAAAGAGGTCTTGTGGAATCGATTTCCTGCTTTTAGGTACAATGATTCCTCCCACCAGCAAATTTTAGTCCAGTGAAAATTCTTAATTCTTAGATCATAAGGAATCAGATAAATCACTCCTCTCCACTATGGAAACAGGGAGGTTGTAGGTTCTGGTTTCAGTTCTCTACCTATGAGTATAGCAATGAGAAAAAAAAAGAGAGAGAGAGAGAAATTCCCTTCCCACCCAACCCACATAGCCTGTAATATGAATATATAATTGTTTTATGATGCAGATCTCATTTAGACGTCACCTGCTCTGTGTGGTCTTTCCTGAACACAAACTCTAAACCAGTTCTCACTCCAGATCACTATCACATTGCCCCATTTTATTTCCTTCATAACATTAATTACTAATGAAAATTATTTATTTTTTCCTTGTCTACTATCTGATTTTTGTCATTAAAACATAACCTCCACAAGAGTAAGAATTTTTCTTCAGGGACTTAAACAGTATCTGGCACCTAATGAGCACTCAGTAATTAACTTTTAAATGAAAAATTCAGTCTTACTCATATGCAAATACATTTGAGCTTATCACTGAAATTGCTTGTTGTTTTATGGGTAAGAGCCACGTCTTACACATCTTCTAACGTACCATAGAATTTGCCACTTGGTGAGAAGTTAATAAACATTTGCTCTTGTTGATATATTTGTTAAAGTTTTTCTAACAGTTTCTTTGATGGGTTCACAGTCTTTTTCCATTAACTACTAACCACTTTCTCAATAAGAGAAATGTCTGATAATTTTTGCTCAAACTGACAGGTGTGCAGTTAAATAATAAATTACTGGCAATAAATGGTTTTCACCAGGCCACACAAGTCTTCTGGGAAGAGGGACACTAATGAGCTTCTCTTAAGAGAATAAATAATATTTCATGACTCATCCTCACCTGTTATTATGAGATCATAGTTCTATGAGATATCTCCCCCAACAAATAAAAATGATTTTAGAATGATAAAATCTAGGAGAGTTTTTTTAATTAGTAAACTTTATTTTTTGAGATTTTTAAAATTATTTTTGTGAGAGAGGAGAGAGAGAGAGAGAGCGTGTGCCCGGGGCCGGGGGGAACAGAGGGAGAAGCAGACTCCCCACTGAGCAGGGAGCCTGATGTAGGGCTCAATCCCAGGACCCTGGGATTATGACCTGAGCCGAAGGAAGACGCTTAACCGACTGAGCTACCCAGGCACCCATTGAACTTTATTTTTAGAGCAGTTTTAGATGTATAGAAGAATTGGGCAGAAAGCATAGAGTTTCCATATATCCCCTCCCCCATCTTCCTGTGCAGTTTGCCCTGTTATTAATATCTCGCATTGATGTGCTGCATTTGTCACAGTTGATGAACCAATGTTGACACAGTTATTATTAACCAAACCCATCCTTTCCATTAAGGTGCACTCTCTGTGCTGCATTTTTCTATGGGTTTCATAAAATGCATAATATCCTATATCCACTATTACAGTATCCTACAGAATAGTTTCACTGCCCTAAAAATCCCCTGTGTTCCACTTACTCATCCCTCCCTCCTAGATAGAATCAGGTTTTAAGTCCTATGTGTTCATAAAAATCTATTGTCAGCTGCCGTGGGGTGGCTTCTCTTTTATTCTCTGTTTCGTCTTCTCTCAGGCAGGTCTGTGGTCACAAGCTGCCTCGCTTCACAAAGATCTAGCGCCCACGTGTGCTGCCCCGTGCAGCCGAAGCTCGGCAGCCTGCTGCAGCCAGAGTTCCACAAAGCCTCGGTCATCTTTAGGAGAGAAAAGCCACCGTGTTCCAGGTCTCTGTCCTTTTCTTGCGCTATATTTGGTCTCATGCGGACAAGAGTGGTAGTCTTATCCGCTGGTATCAGTGAAATCACTTGTCCAAGTATTATTCGCCGCAGTTTCTCTCCCTACTACTGAAAGGCAAGTTCCGTGGGGCAACTGGCCCAGCAATGATTCTACAGGCCTTGGCTTACTGGGGGGCCTTGGGGTTGCCAGCCCAGAGCTCAGCAAAAGTTTTCTATAAAGGGCCAGATAGTAAATGCCTCAGGCTTTGCACATCTCATACAGCTGCGGTCGCATATTCTTTGTTTTCGTTTTGATTTTTCTACAAAACCAAAAATGTACAAACGTGCTTAGTTTGAGGGGCATGTAAAAACAGACCACCACAGCCAGATTCGGCCTGTAGTTGACCGAACCCTGCTCTAGAGTCAGGCCTACCTGGGTTCAGTTCTGTCTCTGCTACTCACTAAATATGTAACAGACATGTTTGATCTCCCTGAGTTTCCCCCATTTCCAAGAGATGGATCATAGTTAGTACCTTAATAGAGCAAAATGGAGATTAAGCAAGATAATGCTTACAAAGAAGCTCTTAGTACCATGCCTGGCATTTGGTAAGCACTCAATAAATGTTACCAGTCTATATTATCATTTGTCAGAAGGACATCTCCCTGACCGCTGGGTCTTTATTACTGACCAACCTTGACTGACTCCATCTGACTTTAGGATAAATTCTCTTCCAGGACTTTCCTTGTTTCCTTATGCAAATTGAATCTTTATGGACCTTCCCATCCATCTGTCAGATATGTACACATGTGTTTGCTTCCACTATGGAATGTGCTTAGACCTAGGCGAGGACTCCTCCTACCAGCCTGGAAGTAGATAGTAACAGATAAGATGGATATCACCAATTAATACGTGTGTGGCAAAATATCCAGTAATGAACAGGCCAGTTCAGTTGTGAATGCCCCAACGACACCTGAAATGAACCAGTTAGCATAAAAATCAGTGTGAGTTATAGCTAAATCTCATTACATAATTTCTTGCTGAATTGAGGTACTACCCTGATCAGTTTCCAGTGATTAAAAAAAAAAAGCACTTTTTTTTTTTCTTGGCACAAACTGCAGTTTTTCAATTCAATGAATTTTTACTGGACACGTATTTGGTGAAAAACATTGATCCAGGCCTTAAAGGGAAACAAGGATGAATAAGACACAGCTCTACCTTTAAGGAAGAAGGAAAAAAGAAAGTGGGTGTATAGACAGCCGTGATAGAAAGTGTTGAAGAAGAAAATGAGGTACAAGAGAACATAGTCAGGAGTTGGCATAGCTACTCTGAACAATGCGGAGTGGCTCCCAGCAGCTTTTTGGTGGTATCTTAAAAGATGGATAGGATTTCAACAGGATAAAATCAAATCATAAGAATGGTTGCGTGAGATACTAGCGAGAGGTACAGTTGACCAAAGCACGTGGATCGGGACAGAGAGTACTCAGGTGCTGAGGTTGAAATTAGAACAGTGTGAAAATACGTGCATGTTCCTTCCATCCTCAATTCTCACACTGCACCAGAGGAAACTGAATCGCAGAGAGATTAAGCGCGTTTCCCATGTTGCACAGCTAATGGCTGAGCCGAGGTGCCCCTCAGCCACCCAGCTTCCCAGGCTGGTTCACTTTCCATTACCTAATAGCTGGGGACAGATAATGGATGAAATTGAATACCATACTTAGCTTCTTGGTTTTCCTTCTGTTAGAAGTGATTTGACACTGGAAAACTTTGAGCAGCAGGGTATCACGGTCAGGGCTGTAAACCTCTGATTTCAGCAACACCATGAAAGGGAACCTGAAGAAGAAAAGAGGCTGGAGGCAGGGAGACAGGCAAAATGGGGCCTGGCTAGCTAGGGGTCCGAACCAGGGTAGTGGTCCCAGGAAAGCCATGGATGAGACAGAGAGAAAAGTCTCTAACCACGGAGAGCCAAAACAACTGGAAGCAGGAGAAGTAGAACAGAGAAACGAGAGAGAAGAAAATGTCACACCAGCTGTGTCACTGTGGACGACTTGGGCAACCTCTCAGTGCTTTCTGTGTGTGAAGTAAGAAAGAGCAATTGCTTTGGCCTTGTTCTCTGCATTATTTGATCACTGCAGACCTCATGCATTACCCTTTTCTCCATAGAGGAGACAGAGCAGAGTAGAAAGGACTCTGCGCTCCATCCCAGACCTGCTGCCAACTCTGCAGGGCTTCTAGCAAGTCAGGAGCACGGGGGACCAGGGCTGCCGGGTAGAAAGATGCTTCTGCTCACAACAACACTGGTGCATGCAGCTTTGGAGTTGGAGGGGCACAGCCTGGAAGAAGAAGCTGCTCTTCTGTCTGAGCTCCAGGAGAATCCTGCTTGGTTGTTCATCATCCTCCCTGAACTCTGAAGTGAAACACATTGGCTGATGAGGTGGCAGAAGAAGCTCCAGAAAGGTGTAACTTAGCAGCTTGCCTGTGTGCAGCAAAGTCCAGAAATAGCACACCCCACGTAGGAGGCTGCCCTGATGCATGCCCTTCTTGACGGTTCGCTCAGCAAGTCTCTGAAGTGTCACTTGTCATGGCAGTGAGTCAGTCAGGGAGTTGTCCTTAGTGCTCAGGAAAAGGGTGTCTTGAGGCATAAAGCTTTCTGGGTCTTGGGGAAGACTTCTCACTTGTCACTCAGTCGTCCATAGCTTGGTGTCAGGAACCAGTGACTAATCAATGCTTTACCCCCAGCCCCCATGGTCTTCTGTATTCACTGTGCCGAGTCGCCAACCAGAGCTCCAAACGCACATTCTTCGGAGTAGTGTTCTGCCTCTGAGCCAATGCGAGTGCCCTATGGCACAATATGACGGATATATCTTTCAGTATCAAGTAATCAATTATGCAGAATGCTTCATTAACAATAACTACGAGAGTCAATAACCAGGGTCGTTGAAATGGGGCTCATCTGGGCTTGAATTCACTGACCCCTCCCACTCTCCTTGTCAAGAGATATCAAGGAACAGATTCATCAGGAATAATGGCCAGATGTTTGCTTGTTAATGATCGTTCCATAATCAGAAATGCGATGACCATGGGACACTTAATCTTGTCAATTTTTGTGACAGAAAACATGCTTAATTTATCATCAGCTTTGAAGAAAACAGAGCTTTTGTTCCTCTAAACCACACCGGAACACAAAATGACTAGAATTCAGTCTTATTTGCAGTATAAGCCCAATACAAATTTTGCCTCGCTCAGTCTAACTACTTCTGCTTCTTGCAAATCCCATAAAAATTAGCATTGGTGCCTTGACCAAGCAGCTCCCGAACTCTTAATGCTGAGCTGTGTGTTGGGCTAAAATGAGCTATTAACGGGATCGATGCCGTACTCTTCAATCTGGCCTGAGGTCTCCAACAGTGGTCTGTCTCACCTGCACCATGGGGAAACCCCTCACCAGCTTCTGACGCTCTCAGTGCTCACGATCACCTCTGTGTTGCATCATCATGCCCGCCACCCTCTTCTCTGGCAACCTAAACGTGCTCCTCTCAAGGTGTGTGTGTGTGTGTGTGTGTGTGTGTGTTCCTTCACGGCTAACACTAACCATAATGCATTTCTCTTCTCCAAATATGAATGTGCCTTTAGTCTACACTCTACACCATCGTGTATGCAGTGTCATCTGGTTATTTGATGTCCTGTCTCCCCAGCTGAATCAGGCAAGGCCTGAGTAAAAGCTGGCTCATAAATTCCACAGTTGATGAATTGGGTGGAGATGCAAATCCTCAACAGAAGCCATACGAGAAATACAGACAAGGACTTGGATTCGGAAGTCCAGAGCCAACTTTGAAATTATAATTCAGTCTTCTACCAGTTATATAACTACGGACAAATTATTTAACCTCTCTTAGCTCCAGGTTCATCATGTATAAAATGAAGTTCTTGAAAAGACCAAGAAAAATAATGTATGTAAAAAGCTGGGCACTGAGGAAAGACTCCATAAATGTCTGTTCCCATTTCCTTTTCGAATGATCCAGTGAGAAGATCAGAATCTAGAATTTCAGTCTCTCTCCCTCAGCCTCTGTCTAATCGGCCCACACACACAGTCACACGCACACACACACATACTCAGTCTCACACAAACGTAATGCCCAGCAGTCGATACCTGTCTAAGAGTAATGTGAAGGATAAAGAAGCAACAGTGTTGAAACCAACAACAAGATAAAAAGTATACACCTGACCTAATTAAAGGTCTTGCTTTAATATCACCTCAGTCTTCTCAGTTTAAAAAGTATGCAAATACACAGAAGAATTAAAGCCATGCTATTTTAGTCTATTCAGGCTGCTGTAACCAAACACCACAGACTGAGTGACTTAAACAGCAAACACTGATTTCCCCCAGTTCCGGAGGCTGGAAGTTCAAGACCTGGAGTGCCAGCCTGTTGGATTCTGCTTAGAGCCTACTTTCTGGCTTGTAGATAGCCACCTTCTTGCAGTATCCTCACGTGGCCAAGAGAGAGATTCCTGTTTTCTCCTCTTTTTATAAGGGCATTAATCCCATTGTGAGGGCCCCACTCACATGACCTAATCTAACCCAAATTACCTCCCAAAGGACCCACCACCAAATACTATTATACTGGGGATTAGTTCTTCAACATACAGATTCTGGGGCGACACATTCAGTCTATTGCAAATGCCATCTAAGTATTGCTCATAAAACATCAAAATGTAGCCACCTCCACATGTTTTATGACCCTGAAAGTGTTACATGCTTATTTTTAACAGTAAAACATCGCTTTATTGGTTTATTATTTACTAACATTATTAATAGTATTTTATCATCTATAATTTAAAGCAGAAATTATTTCTCCAACCCTTAATGTATAAACTAATACTGAGAGTTTTCTTTGTAGAGTCAAACAAATCAAGAGGTTGCTCTAATTTAGTTTTTAACTGAATTTGTGTTCCCAAAATAATAGAGACACAATAGACATATAGAACAAAACAGATTGAAAGAGGGAATGCCACTCCATATTCCCCCATTACCTTGGGTAATAATGTCAAAATACTTCAAAATGCTATAGTCACCACCATGACAGCAGGAGTGAAGCGGCAGAAAAATACCATTTTACTCCATATTTATTTACTCTTGAGTATGAGATTATAGCAATGTTGAATGTCCTCACTTCTGGAATTGAGAAATCTCCTTTACTGTTCCCATTCAATTAACCCAATAAGCTGTTGAGAAAGCCTCTTCTTCCTTACCCACACTTCAGTGGCTTGTATCTATGCTTAATGGTAGGCACCATTTTTTTTCTTTTTTTTTTTTTTAAAGATTTTATTTATTTATTTGAGAGAGAGAATGAGAGACAGAGAGCATGAGAGGGGAGAGGGTCAGCGAGGGAAGCAGACCCCCCGCTGAGCAGGGAGCCCGATGTGGGACTCGATCCCGGGACTCCAGGATCATGACCTGAGCCGAAGGCAGTCGCTTAACCAACTGAGCCACCCAGGCGCCCCTAGGCACCATTTTTTATAGCATACTTTTATCCATCTTATTATTATCTCACTTCAGACAGCTTTCATGGGAGGTAAGTGCCCACAATAATGGACCCTATGCTGTGAGAGAGAAAGGGGGCAGAGAAGGAGGTTAAGAAGGAGGAAGACAGAGAAATTCCTAAATACCAAAAAAAGATTTGTATGTGTAAAATCCATCAAAAACACCAGAAGTGCAGTAGGGCATACATAAAAGGAAAGAGTTTTTGCTCTGGAAATCTATATGTTTGGCAACTTACTACAAAACGTTATTAGGAAATATTTGATTACGCCTTCCCAAATTTAAATTGACAACGCTGACACCAAATGACATCAATCTATTTATACAATAAAATAGCAAATCCTTAATGGTCATCTATGAACCTCATCAACAGCAATGTTATTAAGTGAATGAACTAGCTCATCAGGAATTGACATGTACATCTATCTACTTGCTTGAACCAAGACATCAGTGAGTCATCCTTGAGCCTGCCTCTCCTTCACCCCCATCACTCCAGTGCACCACCAACTCCTCCCACTCCAACTCTCCAAACACATCTCTAATCCTATCAATGTCCCTGTGTCTACACTCTCACTACCCTCTCCATTGACTTTTACCGGGACATCTCCAGTGAAGGTCTACCTTCTTTCTGTACATCCATTCTTTCCTTGTCCTATCCATTCTCAAACAGTAGCCAGAATAATCTCTATAAAATATGTCTAATTTGTCCCTTGCTATGCTCCAATCCCTTTAACTGCCTCATGACTTTTTTTTAAGAAAAAATGTCAAAATGTCAATACAAGCCTAGAAATTTCTGCATGGCCTGGCCACTACTTATCTCTGCCAACTTTCTCCCTTCACTCCCCCTTTCCCTCTCTCACTCTCCTTCTTCTCATCGGCCTACTCTCTTCCCCTCAAATAGTTCATTACTGCACCAGCCCTTTGGTACACACAGTTCCCTCTACTTGAAGCAGGTACCACCAGCCCCAACCTCTTTTATCCGGCTAACTCCTACTGATCCTTCAAGCTTTGCTTTGAATATTACCTTCTCAGGAAGATCCTTTCTGACACTGGAGTCTAGTTAGGGTCCCTATTATATCCTCTCTCGGCATTAGTTATGTTTTCTTTGAGTCATTTGGTGTAATTGTATAGAGCTATTTGTGCGATTATCAAATTAAGACCTGTCTCCCCCACTCCACCCTAAGTACCATGACAGCAGAGACTGGTTCTTTTGTTTGTCATTGCATCTCCAAGCCTAAAGAGCATCTCTGTATAGTAGCAGTGCTTTGTTGACTTAATCCATTAGTAAGTTCCATTTACTTCTCCATAATTAATCAGCTGCATGTCCACATTTCTGCGCTAATCAATGGCTAACATATTTTGAGTACTTACTATGTACCAGGCACTGTGCTAACCATGTCATATACCTCATCTTTTTTTTTTTTTATTGAAGTATAGTTGACACACAATGTTACATTGGTTTCAGGTTTACAACATCGTGATTTGACAATTCTATATGCTATGCTATATGCACCACGCATTCCTTATCTTTATGGCAACTATATGATGTCATGCAGTTATCATCCCCATTTTATAATTAGGAAGCTGCATCACTCGAGGTCACAGATTAATAAAACTGAGATTCAAAACAAAGCCTTTCAGGCTCCTCTGGCCCATATTCTTAAACAATTCTCTATTCCGTTCCCTTGCAAGAGGAGGTCAGTTACATTTTTGGGGTGGGAGAGGAATCAGAAAGCACATGTTCTATTAGAAGTAGGTTTATCCATTGTTACAGTTTCACGCTGACCCAAGTACATCGTTTTTCTCTGTATTTGTAATTCCTGTTGACAATTACCTCTACCATGCCATGCTGAAAGGGGAAAATGTGTTTCCAGTTTCCGCAGGACACTGAGCACAGACAGGAATAAATTGCAGCATCTCTCTTCCATCTCTTCCAGCTGTTTCAGCTTGTTTGCTTGTTTTAAATAGGAGCACATAAGATTGCTCCCATACTGCCCTCTGCACTGGTCTCCCTTGTTGGCATTCTTGCCGGTCAAAGATTGCGGAAGACAGAAACAGCAGTGTGCATGAGATGAGACAGAGTTCACACAAGGGAAAATGAAATAGGGGTATTTCCAAGGGAAATTTAATAGACCCCAGTTTGGCTTTAATCAAAATGGTGAATGATGTTGTTTAATTACTTTTTTTTAAAGGGTGACCAACTCTCCCACCTTTGGATTATCGCAACCTGAAACCGTATCCATTAAATATCCTGGAAATAGCTGATTCCTCTGTCTTATAAATACCCCTTCAGCCTTTGCTCCTCCAAAACTGTTCCCTTGGTGACAAGTCTGTTCCCTGGGTGATAACTGATGGATTCCTTCCTCATGTCACTCAGACAATGACTTTAATCTGAAGAAAAGCTTCAGCTCCTTCTGAGGCATTAAAAACAGGACGTAATCATGGCTTTCCGGAGGATGAAAAATGGAACTTTCCTGTCAAGGAAAAGCCCCATTGTGTGCTAAAACTTCAGGAAAATGCCAGTAGAGATGCTTTGGAGAAATATTTCCATGCTCTTGTCCATTTTGGCTGGTTCTGCCCTGTGTCTGGACTCTGAGCAAGAAGGAGTGAAATGTCTGCATTGCACAGAAATGTCACTAGTGAGTACAATTTACTTAGGCTCCTCTCATCACTGAAGTGACAGTATTTTGCAATCCTGGAGAGATCCTTAAGACAGCACATCCTGTTAAGCCAATTTATGGAAGAGAGCCTTATTTTTTCTGTTAATCTATTTTTGTGGGAGGCTTCAACTGCAGTCAGTAATATTCTTTGGTGCTTATTGTTTATTTATAAAAATGTTTATTCTCCATGTACTTTTTTCTGCCTGTTAAATATCAGGTGTTTCAAGGGGAAAAAATAAAGCAATTAAAAACTTTGAAGCTAGCCAGAATCATTTTTACAATACAATTATTTTTCTCTGATTTCCTGCAGATGATAAAATAGCCTAGTCCACAGGGGCGAGAAAGCAAAATTGATGTCCATCTAAAACTGCTTAATGTTTTTTTACAGAAATTATTAGGAGACAAACAAAATATGCTAGTACTAAATGTCCCTTTTGGTCCTCATTCTGAGAATCCTGTATTATTTTTAGAGTGTTTTAGGTAGGAATGCACCTGGTACATATGTTAGCTTTCTAAATTAACTCTTTCAAATCACAGTTGAAGTTTTATTTTAACAGCCTCTTTTAGATGTCTTGATATAACTTCTCTTAAGTCATTGCTTCCATTAAAAACAGGATTTTTAGAGTTGATATGTGACATATTAAAATGCTAAATTTTGGTTATTACAAAATGAATCATCTTAAAGTCACAGATGAATATATCAATAGGCTACCAGATAGAGGTTTTAATACTTCTGTCCCATTGCATTTCAACACTCTTGGCTCTTCCAGTTCCTTTTCAAAACTCTACAATAAGTAATCACCTGCCAACTTTCTCTTACTATCTTCTAAATGAATAGTCCAGAGGGACAAAGAAATACAGAGACATTGCCACATGAGTGGCAAGGAAGTAGAACTGTGAATCCAGAGGTGAAAAAGAGAAGAATCTAAATTTTAACCCAAATTCTGTTTCTCATTTCTTTGGCTATTTTACTCTGAGCTCTCAGTTTGACTTTTCTGATTATGCTGTGATGTCCATACTACTTTTTTTTTTTTTTACCTTATTACTACTCAGAGTATCAATGCTGATATAGTACTTTGACTCTCCAATTGTGAAGACAATGAATTAGAAGCAGCATTTTGCTAATCCCACATTATGAAGGGAGAATGTTTTTTTAAAGGTTTTATTTATTTATTTGAGAGAGAGAGAGCACGAGGAGGGGAAGGGGTAGAAGGAGAGGGAGAAGCAGACTCCCCACTCAGCAGAGTCCAATGCGGGGCTCGATCCCAGGACCCCAGGATCATGACCTGAGCTGAAGGCAGACACTTAACCAACTGAGCCACCCAGGAGCCCCATGGGAGAATATGTTTTATCTCAGTTTTCAGTTCTATTGCTATTTCCCCAAGTCACAACAGTTATTAATAGACAAGAATGGTAAAGGTGATCTATGTAAGCCCTTTAGAGGCAGACATTCTTTACCGTTTTTGCTTAACATTACTAGGCATACAATAGGTGTTTAATAAGAACTTTATGAATGAACATACAGTGGGTGAAGGGTGGGAGAATGTGATTTGAAACTCTAACCACACTACAGGAGCTTCTGTCTCCCTAGAGAGTGGCATAAGTTCTGGAACACAGCAAAACCCATTGATGAGCTACTTGGTTTTGGGAGAAAAATAAAGTTCAGAAGGTAGAGGAGAGAAATGAAAAGAACTAAATTATTTCTCTGCATAATTAGGTACAAATGTGGGTGTTTCCAGGAGGATTGGGAAAGTGGAGAGAGGAAGAGAGAAGTTTGCAGAGAGGAAGAGAAGCTAAGCACAGAGTGAAAACCAAGCCCTCTAGAGGTGAGCCATTAAGAATGGCTCAAGGACTTTTAAGAATATGGTTAAATCTCAATTTTAAATTGTTTGTATATGGGTTGCAATGGAATCCACTGCCCACAGGCTTCAGTAGATGACTGTTAATGGGTCACTGATACCTGGCACAGGAAGGCTCAGTCTGTTACCTAGTTGTGGGGAGCCATTGGAAATTAGTCACAACATATTTTCGATGATGAGATAATCCACAACTAAATGAATCCAATGGTAGCAGAAACCCAAAGCCAAGAGAGAACAAGAGAAATGTAAACCACTCAAGTTGCCCCATAGATGTAGAGAAAGACATTTCAAAAGTCTTCCATGTATCTCTGTACTAGTAGTGCAAATATTATTAACTTCTCATTGAAATATGTTTCCAGGCTTCCAGATATTGATAACACAAGTGGTATGTAAACAATAAACTTGACAAGTAAGCCTATATTACGCAACATTTTGTGGCTCTATCTAATTGTGAGGTTTTTGTTTGGGGGTTTCATATATATCTTGAAGTGCATAAATACAGCGCTACGATCTCATTTAATGCCCAACAGAGTATATATAGCGTATCTGTATCTCCATTTCACCAATGAGAAAACTTAGGTTCAAAAATTAAGTAACTTGTTCAAGAGTCACACAGATAATAAGAGACAGAGTCAAGGTTTGAACTCATGCCTAGCTGGCTGCAAGGCCTATGGGTATCCTATTTTTTGAAATGAACTCAGAAGAGAGGAGGTGTGTCATTCTAGAAAGAAAAATAAGGAATATCCCCCTGGATCAATCTCTAGTGCTGAGAAGAACTTGGTCAATGAGAAGCCATTGATTAGACCTGCATTATGTGGAAAACTGTAAGTCCCAATAGGCTCAAAGATAAGAGAACTCTGAGTCTCTCCTATAACACACAGGATACCCAAAACAAGTTGCAGTAGCCTTAATAATGCAGGATAAGAAGGAATTTAGCAATGTGGTTAAGATCAGCTTGAGAAGCACAGTGAAGGCCTGGGTTCAGATCTCACTGCAATATATACTTCTCTGTGCTTCTATTTCCTCATCTGAAAAATGGGTATTGTAATGTCTACTTCCCACAGTGGTTGTGTGGATTAAATGAAATAAAGCAGCTAAGAACTAGGCATATTCACACCTAATGAAGCTAGTGATGAAGATGATGGTGTACAACATCACCACTCCAGCTGAGATAAATAGAAGTATCCTAGATCCTAGGTTTTGGCTTTTTCTTAATTTTAATTAAAATTCTTCCTGATATATTGGATCAGGAGTTTTCATAAGGGGGTAACAAAAGTCTTTCCAGTCAGACCTTTATCTCAGTATTTTTGATGAGGGCTAAAGGCAAGAAAACTTAATATAGATAAACCGAGTCCCTCACCTTGTATAAGTAATGATGGCAAAGGAGCAGGTTACTATTGGCTGTTTTCATTACATGTTATTGGTTTAAACTGTACAGTGGTTTGAAGAACAATGTACTCTAAATATGGTAGCCCCCGGTGGACCGAGGATATAGGAAGACATGTTTCCTGAGTGAGTAACATTGCTTATGAGACCTCTCCTTTGCTAACCTAAGAAAATCATAGCAAAATCCAAGCTGGTTAATATAAAATAAATAAATGAAAATCCCTAAATAGGTCAGAAAGAAGATGAGAAAAATGACACTTATTCCTGATCTCACTGACAGAAACACTTAAAACAAACAAACAAAAAAAAAACAAGCAGACACACTGCTGGCTTCTAGGTGTGTTTAACTAATTGGAAAAACACTGAATTTTGAGCAGATCCCTCTGTCTGCCAAAGGCCACATTTTGCCACCAAGGAACATAGCTGCTAATGGGAGTTCAAGCAATGCACTCAGAACCATCTCAGTCCCTTAGAGAAGAGACACAGAACATGGGGGTGATGTGGTCTGTCTCTGACCAATGGACTCTGAGTTAACCATCACATCTCCAAAGGGTTAACCACAGTGACATGTTAAGGAGGGAAAGAAGCACTTGGGAAATAATCAATTTTCACTGCTGTATGGTAGTTCCAGAAGGTTGCTACAGTAATAAAATTAGGATGCCACTTTATTACTGCAGTTAAAGTAATTTTATTTACTTTTTTCAGTCAAAACATACACACACGGTGGTGAGAGCAATCAGCTGCTGCACTTGTTAGCTCACTGATTAAATATGTTGTCACCTAACTCTGAGCTAATTAAGGAAATTGAAGTTGTTTGTGCATTAGCCAACATGGTATTAACATTGTTAACTGAGGTTTTTGAGCTTGCTTACTCTTTTCTCTGCTACGGTTTTTTAAATCACTTTTCTTTGTCACTAGCAATTTCACCCAGTTACCAAAACCCGTTAGAGCTATCTTTGAATCTTTGGGGTATATTATTGATAATAGCTGTTCACATCTCTTGCCGTTTGATTGTCATGGAAGAAGCTCCAGATAAGAAGCATTAGAGAATTATGGAAGCCAGAAACATCAAATTAATTTGTATAAGTTATAATTATTTTTCCCTACAGGATGCCTCTATTTGTGGGTGGATCTACGAATTTTAATAGAAGTAAGCCTGTGAATGGGTTCAAGGAAGAGCATCAAGTAACTGACCCTATGAAACCAACCTGAATCTTGAGAACTCTGGGACTCCGCTCCCCTGGCTTCTTTTCTCAGCTGCCTGATAGTATTCTGGCCAATTGTATTGCCCCTATGTATGCTTTTATTTTTGATAACCCCCTAATCCAGCCATCCCAATACCCTAATGTTGATTTGTCTATTTCCAAAAACAGAAAGATGTCAGTAGGTTGTTTTTCCCCAAATGCTAGCTGTGAAATATTTATTCGTTGCTTTGCTTATTCCTTATGCTAGTGGAAAAGCAACTTCAGGCCTTCAGGGATCCAAAAGGGAAAACTCTTGAAGTGCTTCAAAGGAAAGGGAGGAAGAGAAAGAAAGAAAGAAAGAAAGAAAGAAAGAAAGAAAGAAAGAAAGAAAGAAAGAAAGAAAGAAAGAAAGAAAGAAAGAAAGAAAGAAAGGAAGGAAGGAAGGAAGGAAGAAAGAAGAAAAAGAAAGAAAGAAAGAAAGAAAGAAAGAAAGAAGAAAGAAAGAAAGAAAGAAAGAAGAAAGAGAAAGAAAGAAAGAAAGAAAGAAAGAAAGAAAGAAAGAAAGAAAGAAAGATCTAGAACAAAAGTCAAACTACTGTGCTGTACCAAACCTGCTTCCCCAAGGTTACTTTCCCAAATAAGAAAATATCAGCACTTTGTATTTGTATGATGCTTTTAACTTTTTCAAAGCACTTTTACCTATATCATCCTGTGGAAACCAGGAGCTGACTTTTATAAATGGAAAGGACATACATAAGTGATCCTAGGGTGCTTCTAGAAGTTCCAAGCCAAAAAAGCTATCGGGTTTAATGAAAAGAAAAGTGCCCAGAAGAGAATCAAACCCATGCTAATCAAGCAGCATGCAGGTTATCAGCAGAAGACAAAGGCTGCCCATTTAAAAGGTTGAGAATTCAACAGTTTAAGTAATGTAATAGCAATTCTAAGCAGGACAAAATGTACAGGGATCAGCTGGAACCACTTTTAGCCAAGATTGATTTAGTTTTCACACCACCAGCCAGCCAAACAAGTAAACAAAGGTTTGTCAACTCCAACTGGTTATATTGACTTTAAACTCATTGTCTGTATTTTACCAGATTTTGAAAATTATGAACCCAGGAGACAGACTATCTGGGACTAGATTTGGGGTGGGAGTGGGGGGGTGGTTAATACTTGTGGATTTTAAAATATACACACAAAAATGGGCTACATACACAGCATGAAGTAGTAAGTGGAAAATAAAATGAGTACAGATAGTGAGCAACACATCCATTATATTAGATTCATTTTCTAAGAATGGCAAGTCTATGATTTAGAAAAGAAAAAGCCTGCGTAGGTAAGTCACTGGACAAGGTTTTTCTCTAAGATTCCTTGCAGCATTAATAGATTATAATTCAGTGAAGAACACCTTGAAAACATGATTTATCAGCAATGTCTATCTCCATTCAGAGTAGCCCGTGGTTGTTTACTTTGTCAGTTATTAACAGAAAATGGAATGACCAGTTTAGGAAAGAAGGAAAGAAAGAAAGAAAGAGAGAGAGAGAGGGAGGGAGGGAAGGAGGGAGGGAGGAAAGAAGAAAGAGAAAGAAGAAAGAAAGAAAAAAGGAACCTTCCTAGGGGCCATCAAATCCATTTCTGTACTTTGTTTGGATACAAACTCTCTCAGAATTTTCCATGAGCTTCCGGACACAGTCCCAATACACTCTGGTGGCTGGCCCTTGTTAGCTGCCAACTTAATCCATCAACTGTTTTAACAGAAAGCCCTGGAGAGCTGAGGCAGCCAAAGGTATTGGCCTCTCCCAGCACGGCTGAGGAGACATCCCCCAATAGCTATGCAGACATAGCTCAGGATTGCTTTTTCACTAAAAGGATGTAATTGCTAATGTAGTTATTGACTTGATGGATCTGTCCCAGCTTAGCTTATTTCATTAGGACTCTTTCCTCAGCCATTTTAGGATGAAATTTCCTAGGTATCTTACTGCAAAGAAGATGTGTCTTCCTTTCCTCCATTTTTTCAACATGTCATTAAAATTGATTCATGTTTTTTAAGGGCTCACGATGTACTCAACACGATATAATACATGGTTGCAATCCCTTAGCAGTTTATATTCTAAATGTGCCCTCCTGGTGAATACAAAAAACAAAACAAATAAACAAAAAACCCACAACAAAAAACAGCCTCCATATTTGAGATCCCTAAGATGTCTGTGAAAAGCTTTGTTGCTTTCATGAGTCGGTTATTTTAGGCCACTTATGGTTCATTGATCCTCTTAAACGGTTGCTTGATCATTTCTTTGTTCATCAAAATATGGGCAACGTCGCCAAAGAAACAGTTGTAGTCAGAAGCCTTGGATTTTCCTTTAGTAGGGCATGAGTTTTTGCAGTCATTTCTCAGTTGCAAATTAGAAGACCAAGCTCCTTATTCTTCATCTGTTAGCCAAAGGAAGATCCCAGTGATGATAGTCCAAAAGCTGCTCGTAAATCTGTCTGATGTTAGCTACAATAGCCCAGGAAGGTTGGTTAACTCAGAGATGGCAGATTTCTTTGATCCAAATCTGAGGAATGAAGCTATTTATTAGAACTCTAAAGATAGTATTTCTTGGAAGGGGCCAAGAAATCAAAATAAAACAGAACCCATGTACAAGATCAATAACTTCAAAATACATGTTTTCAAGATTAAATCACAAAGCCCACCTGTATCTGAAGGAAGGTGTGAGTGAAGGAGTTAATGCCAGGCTTCTCACCCCGGCCCTTGCCACTCTGTAATTAAAGTGGCGTCAGCCTTCCACTATAAACTAGTGGTACGATTTTCAGAGGTTTATGACTCCACCATAAAAATTCACTCTGGGCTGAAAACTGGCACAGGCAATGAAACTTGAGAACACAATTTTTGTAGAGAAAATTATTTCAGCTCTTTTAAGGTTATAGAAAGTTTTTTTTAGTCTTCATTTCCACCTAATGAAAATAAATCTGCTTTATATATACAAATTTTCTATGAGTTTATTGAATTTCAATAATCTATGATGTTTAAAGCCCTAAAATATTTATTTTTATGCTCTTCTTAACCCTGAATAAAGGTTTATGATGCAAGCAAGTATTGGGACTTTGCAGAATTTAAGTCAGAAAAAAGCATCGGAGGGCATCAGATCTCAACCCTCTTATCCAAGCAGACAATTTCCCTAAGGATGCTTCTTTTCTTTCCCTTATTTCTTTCTGCGCATTATTGATATGTTAAGACCAAATTCTTCCTTGAGTTTCTCAAAAATTCCTTTTTAAAAAAATATGTAACACTTCTAGGGAGATGGCCATAGATAACCTAGTTGGAAATAAAAGGGAATTCTACTATTTTTTATAAACTGTCACTGGAAGGATCTATGGTAAGGAGGGGAATGTGATTGGTGCCTCAAAGACCATTGATTAAAATGGTTGTTTTGACTGTTGTGTATGGTAAAAGAAATCTTCTCCCTTTGGGAGGAAAGGATCCATCCTCAAGCAATGGAATCAGAAGGATGGATGTATTTTTCAGATATAGGAGTTACAAACCTATTGTTACGGCAGTTTCTTTAGATAAAACCCTGATAAAGTCACCAACCATTAGATGGCATTTGCTTTATATAAGCCCTCACTTTAAGAAGATCTTAAAATGTATGAGGATCCATTTATGAATTCAAAATTTCTCCCTTGAAACATCAAACAAATCTGATTAACCACAAAAAGAGAAATTCATCCTTTAAGCATGTTGGTTTCTCTATTCTTGTAAAAACTGTAAATAAAGAGATCCAGTCCTAAATCTGTTCTCTGAGGAACTGTACATCTTTTCATATTAAGCATGCTATTTTAATTCCATTGATTTAAAACAATTTGAAAGGTGAAGGATATATTTTGGAAATCCTTCAGAGAAAAAAGGGAAACACTATTATTTCAATTATTTTAAAAAATGAGTGAACTGGAAGCCATGAAAAAAGTTACCACTTAATCAGCATCCATTAAGCGTCAGGCAGTTTGCTAGGCATTTCACATTTACAGATTACATTTGTTTACACAATGAAGCCAAAAAAAATTCCACTAGAAGCCGATGCTTTCTCCAAGGGGTTAATAGAGCCTAAGTCTGGAGAACAAGGGTATGAGTGAAAGCAGCAGATCAGAGTAAAAGTCAACATTGCCATTGAAGAATGTTTTTACATTCTTGCGCTTAACATAACATATGCATCGAGTCCACAGGCAGAGGGCATAGACTGTCCTTGGAAAGCACATGGAAAAAATTAACCCCTACTCCAAATCCATCAAGCCGGAGGCTGGCAGGAACTTACACTCTCCAGATAGTATGAGGGCAATGAAGGAAAGTGCTCTCACATTCTGGCTCCCTTTACAAAAGCCCTGTCTCCAAATGGCGGAGTTCCATCCTGATTCACTTTTCAAAAGTTGAGCTTCCTCTCCCAGGAAAAGAATGGAATACTCCAAGGGATCATGAGAATAACTAGAGGAAACTGAAGGAGTTCTGGCTTGTGTGCGGTAGGCAAGAAAAATGTTTCCAATAACCCAGTTTAAAGGACTATAACCTTGTAGGGCACAGAGAAGACACAACAGCCTGCAGGACAAGTAGGATTTCCTTGATCAGAGGTGAAACAATTCAGTTTGACATCGCCTGACTTTGAGGCCAAGACCACCAACAGAGCGCTCTTGGCAAGCTGCACTTAGAATCCTTGCTCAAGGGACAGGCTGGACTGGAAACGAGAGTGTGCAAAAATTGCTGATTGGCCACTGGGATTTTCAGCCACATCAGCACACACAGGAGGGAACACTGTCAACTTGGCCCTCCCTAAACGCAATGGGCAGAGATGAAAAATGAACATTGCTTTACAAAAATAGGGAAAGATCCTTTTGAGCAAACAGTTTTTGAACACCAAAAATATTTTTCTCCCAGGTAGGACATGGGCTTCTCTCTGTTTATTGTTGCTGTTTGTTTGTTTGTTTGTTTTAATGTGCTCACATTAATTTGCCAAATGAGAATATGGACTTTACACTTTCCCTCTAATATTATTTTTCTAAGACAAAAAGGTACTTGATCAAAGGCTGTATTTTGAGTACTTTCTACCTTCATTCCAATCTGAAAGTTTGGACAAAGCAGGATTGAGGTCATAGATATGGCCTCCTTACATTCTGAATTTTCTCATCATCCCTGAACTTACATAACATTTTCAAGTAAATTATTTGTGAGATAATTATGCACAAATGGATCAAAATACTTTGATATCTTTTAAGGACATTTTATTCACGAATCAATTTAGATTTTGGATCATGATTTATATTTTGATGTTGGATAATTGGGGTAGTTGTAGATGAGCTCTCAACAGATCTTTTATTTTTTATGGACACCAGCAAGAAGTTATCATTTAATTATTTGTGCCTGTTCAATTCTCCTTGACTGAAAAAGCTGTCCAAACTCCTAAGCTATTGACTAACCCAACTTTCCTGAGTCTAATTTCTCCTCACCATTTATACTCACAATGTCTTAGAAGTTGGAAAGGAAAAGTGTGAAGTTATGAGCATGATACTTCCCTCTGCCCTCTGTGATATTTATAATGTCCATTGTCTATGCTGAGAATCACACTTGCCTGCTTCATCTTCCCCATCATGGATCACATACCCCCACAACTCATTTCTCTGGATCCCTGGCATCAGATGGCTCATCGCTGTTTCCATTTCTTCGTTTCTCCTTCTGATCCTTATAAAAATTTATTTTCTGCAAGTTTTCACCTTGGCAAAGACCAAATCAAATAAATCATCACCTAGCCAACACTCACCCTTCAGGTCCCTAACTAAATTCCATTCCAGGAGGTTTCCCTAACACTTGAGATTAAATGAACCCTTACTATCATCTGTTTTAAAGACCTTGTCCTTTGTACAACTCAACCCAACTGTGATCGTGTAAATATTTGGGTAATGTCTATATTTCCTACTGTCCTATAAGCTGCCTGAGGAAGGAAATTCGGTCTGCCTTGTTTCCTGTTGTGCCCTCAGCACCTAGAATAGTGCCTGGAATAGTAGGCCCACATGAAATACTCATCACTGCTGTTAAGTCAATAGTCACTGGTAATTTCATGTATTATTCTTCACATGGAATATATGTCCTTTAAAAGAAGAGAAGGGAAGTATGTTTGTTAGCTTCTTCATGTGCCAGCACTATGATAGAATTGGTCCTCATTGGTCCTCTCAATAACCCTGTGAGGAATGGATTTTTCCCATGTAATTTCCCTTATTTAAAGTCACATAGCTGGGCTACAGTTTAAACCCAAATCTGCCTGACTCCTAAGTATTTTCATTACATCTTACTTCTTTCGTTCTCAAAGGAAATAATCACTATGATAGAATGCAAGACATTCCTTTCTGACGCTTCATTCACATTACAGAGGTGATCATTTATGTTATTTATGAGCTTTTAACTGGTGTCTCATTGCACACCCTCCTGCCTCCTAAAATCCTTTGTCTATACAACAGCCAGAGTAATCTTCTTAAAATATAAATCAGGCATGTCACTTCCTGCCTTGAATCTTCCAGGTTTTTCAATGCACCTAAAATAAAGTCCAGATTCCTTGCAATAGACAATAAAGCCCTCTGCGATTTGGCCTCTGCCTACTTCTCAGACCTCAACTCCTACCACAAACCCTTTTGATCACTTTACCTCAGTCATGCTCATCCTCTTAATTCTCCTAGGCTACGCTAAGCTCATTCCTGTCTTTTTGCACTCTTTTCTCCTTCTGAAATTCTGCTGTCCTTGCATTCATATATATGGCTCCATCCTTCTTGCCGGTCAAGTCTCAACTCAACTTTCACCACTTCAGGGAAACTCCTCTGACTCCCAGTCTAAAACAGCACTCCTACCTCAATCCCTGTCACTTCCACTGTACTACCCTGGGATGTTTTCTTATCTAGCCAAATCAGATCTTCACCTAGCTCGTTCTTACTACCCAGGCTTCAGCCTAATGAACACTTCCTTCGAGAAGCCATCCCTAAAACTCCAGAGAGGGGAGGCTTTCAAGTGTAGATTTTGTAGAATGGATGTTTTTCATGGAATTTCGAATGTAGGAAATAGATTTTAAATAGTTTTCTAAAGTAATTATTATTTTAAGTAATTATTTAAGTATTCATTCTTACTTATTACGTAAATATAATATATAATTTATTGTTTATTATGACTATAGGAGTATAATTATTTCAAGTATTTAATGTTTAAAGTAATAATTATTTTAAACAATTATTAAAATGTTTTAAATAAATAATTTAAAGGGTGATGAGTATTACAAGAGAAGTCACAAAACTGAGAAATGACAAAAGAGAACTCTGGGACATGAGAATATAGGCACCTATTCTAGTCTGGATAGAGGAGAGGTCAAGAAGAGCTTTCCAGTCAAATGATAACTAAGCTAAAACATGAAATATGAGTAGGAGTTAGCCAGACATGGGGTAGAGTGTGGGTTGGGACAGCAAGGGAAGAATGTAAGAATATTCCAGTCATCTAGAAATACATGGATATCGTACCCTCTACCCCGGACATCCACTCACTCTCTGTCCCATTGCCCTGTTCTCATAGAACTCACAAACATCTGAAATACATTATTTTCTTTGTTTATGGTCTGTCCCTCTAAACCATTAAGAGAAAAATTTCATGAGAACAGGGGCTTAGTCTTGCTATTTGAGTGCTTAGACCAATGGCTGTCATTTAGGAAGTAACTGATAACTGACTTCTAAATGAATGTGTGAAGGTCTTAAAGCAATCAAGGCACCACCGAGGCACTATGGCTGTGACATAAGATGGAAAGAGATAATGGCGTGAGACAATTTGGGGTTGGGGAGAATAGGTCAGCAGAGAGCAGAACTGGTTAAGGAAGTTGGACATCACCCAAAAGTAATGAAAAGATGTAAATTTTAAGCAGCTGTGTTTTATGATCAAATATGTAATTTTAAAATATTGCTCTAGCTAAAGTATGGAGAATGGAGAGAAGAGGAGCAAAACTCAAAGAGCAGCCAGTATTGGAAAAAGTCACAGTTGTCCACCTGAGAAATGACAACCTTTTGAACCAGGGTGGAGGCCATTGCAATAGAGAAGAGCAATTGGATTTAAAAAGTATTTGAGTTTGCGTATAACGAGCCCTCTTTAATACCCATCACCAGGCTAACCCATCCCCGCACCCCCCACCCCTCTAGAACCCTCAGTTTGTTTCTCAGAGTCCATAGTCTCTCATGGTTCGTCTCCCCCTCTGATTTCCCCCCCTTCATTTTCCCCTTCCTGCTATCTTCTTCTTCTTTTTTTTTTTTTAACATATAATGTATTATTTGTTTCAGAGGTACAGGTCTGTGATTCATCAGTCTTACACAATTCGCAGCGTTCACCGAAGCACATACCCTCCCCAATGTCCATCACCCAGCCACCCCATCCCTCCCCCCCCAACCACTCCAGCAACCCTCAGTTTGTTTCCTGAGATTAAGAATTCCTCATATCAGTGATTATACGCAAACAATGAATCATGAAACACTACATCAAAAAAATGATGTAATGTATGGTGATTAACATAACATAATAAAAGTATTACTTAAAAAAAAGTATCTGAAAAAAAAAGAGTATCTGAGTGATAGAATTGAATTGATATAATAGATAATTGGATGTAACAAGTGAAGAGAGAGAAGACCATGTTGATTCCTAGCTGCTTTGAGCCATAGATGAATGATGGAGCCATTGCCTAAGGAGGAAAATCCCTGGAATTGAGCAAGTTTGGTGCACAGGGCAAGCATTCAGTGACTCTGTGGATGGGTACTGGGGGGGTGGACTCAGACATTCTAGTGGATAAGTCTAGTAGGAAGGAAGACATACATGCCTGGGTCTCAGACTAAAGATACACACATTTGGGTGTGATCTGTATTACTGTTGGTTAGTTGGTTGGATTTGTTGTCACTGTGTATTGATAAGGGTCTGGAGTCAAACTGTCTGAATTGGAATCCTAGGTCCCCACCACTTTTGTGGAGTGGTCTTGACCGAGCTACTTGTTATCTGCAAGCCTCAGTTTTCTCGGCTGCAAAATAAAGTTAATAAAAAGATCTCCCCACAGGATTAGTTCAAAGGTGAAGTAAGATAAAAGTGGTAATGTGCATAAAGGATAGCCTTGTATAGAGTGAGCTCTTAATAAATGTTAACAATTCTTAGCCGTTATTAGACATTTGGCATTATAAAAGCTACCAGATTCATGGATTTTTGTTAGTGTTACAGAGACAATGAAAATGCAACAGAATCTCACAGGTTAATAAATCACATAGTTCAAATCTTCAACAATAGTGATACCTAAATTCCTATTTACAAGCTGATGCCTGAAATTGTCACAGCATGTACAGATACCATTTTAAACACATTCTATTCCAAATTTATTCTGTTCTTCAGATTGTAATTTTGTCATCTTTGGTAATCCGTTACTGGAATATGAATACGCAATTCTTCAGTAAGGAAGCATTGGTAGGAATTAAAGTTAAATATCCTAAATTCTTGTCATAATTATTTTTCCTGACCAAGCAATAAAGAAAGCATTCAAAATGTACTACTGTGCTTCCCAGAGGTATACACTGAAATCTGCCACTGAGTAAGTGGTTTCCTTTTTACCTATAATAGATAATATATGTCTAAAATTATAAGTAACTTTATCAGCTGTCATTATCTTGCTCCTTTCCTTCATCAAAAGATACTATGGAATGGAACAAAACACTAGGTATAAATAAACAGAGGGAAAGAAGTGTGTGTATGGATGTGTATATACACATACGCATATTCTCATACACATACCTGTATACGTGTGCACAAAGTAAATTAAAATGGAAGGTGAATTATAAAAACAGAATAGTTTCTAAAAGGTAACGAATCTTCGCCCTGGAAGGGACCCTAAAAGTCACATAGTCCAGTGGCCTCATCACAGAAGTGCAATATCTGAAGTCCAAAAGATGGGATAAATTGCTTGAGTTCATGGAATAATCCATGGCAGGGTCACAATAGAATGCCGGTCTCCTAGCTCCCAGCCCAGGGTTTTTCCTCTACACTGTGATTGACAGATTTACTATTGCATTTTATTTAAAATTGATTCTGATGGAATCATAAATATCATAAATGTTGGTTGTGTTCAACAGTCCATAGATCTACTATAGTAGCTAAACAGATTCAAAAGTTAATGAAAGTTAAACTGATTATCTATATCTCCTTTATTTAACCATATATTACAGTGTTAAAAAAAAATAATAACCCAAGATACGCAATTAAAAGATTCATACAGCAAGTCATTGTCTACAAAAGATTTGAAAATAAGGTTGACATCTGTTACAAAATAGGATTAATTAGGTATTACTTTAGATGATGAATTCTGGCTCCATTTCCCATGAGAACAGTTGGTAAATGTACTGTTCTAATTAGGGATTTGGATCAAAATATCATTTTACTCTAATCATGAAGCCTATTAAGATTTTTATTAATACTATCGGTTTTACTAACTATGTACATCACACGTTTTTATGACAAATGCTTTTCATCTGGTGCAAAAAAACGATCTTATAAACGGTGTAACATTTACAGTTGAGGGTTATTAATTTAGGGCTAAATTGCTACATTATAATTGCCTTTTATCATGGCATGCTTTCTTCATCATATGTTCTTAAAGATATTATGCTCTTAAAATCTCATAAGATCCTATAAAATGAGCGACAGACAAAGTAAGTCTATCTCAAGAAGTTTAAATCATAGGCTTGTTTTCTGTGGGAAGGACTAGCTCCTCCAAAACGTACTTTCAAAAGAAACCATGTGCCACATACCACAACTCTCAGCTACTGTCTTCCCATTGTAGCCAAGTCCAGTCACGTGACTTGTCCCAACTCCTACCCAGCAGCATTTGGAAGGGCAGAGCAGATCATAGAAAGAAGACAGAAATTCGAGTGTGGAGTCCTGGGCTTAACTCCTGCCCTTACTACTTACTTGCTCTGTCACTTTAGGCTGGTGACTCAAGCCCCTAAACTCTTCCTATCTTCATTTGATGATAATACATCCCTTTCTCAGCGGTTATTGTGAGAATTACATGATAATGTATGGGTACAGCATACGGTGTTACTCATTTATTCAATAATTATCAAGTACCTCTCCTAGAATTTGCGAATAGCTGTTGTACATTTTCCAAAAGTGAAATAAGCCTCTGGTGGGGGTGGGGGGGGCGGGGAGGGAGAATGGAGGAATTTAAAATGGAATGTATGTGCATAAATAAATATTAAACTGCTTGCTGATTTCCACTGATAGCATGCTTATTTTTTAATGAATCTTTGATTATTTATTTATGGAAAAGAATTATCTTAATCTTACTTAGAGCAATCACAGAAAATTACCTCTCTTTTTAAATTTTTCATTATAATGGGCAGGAGGGTAAAACACCAAATCACACCATTAAATAATAGACATTTGGAAATGCTAGTTGCGTGAGGAGGCCTGCTCTGTTGTAAATGTTTCCTTACTGTCACCTCAAAGGACAAGGAGGTAATAGTGGCTGAGACAGAGCTCAGGATGGAGAGGGGTTACCGGCTGGATGGATTTTCATAGACAGAAAGGAGGGAGCCTCGCAGGAAGAATGTGTGTGTAGGAGGGTAATTAGGTAGTGCATCTTTAAAAATATCTATCAAATGTACTTCTTAAGAAGACTAGATTGTAAGCAGGGAAATCTTATCCAAAAATGTTAAAAACTACATGTGCACTCTAACTTATATTCATATTTAGACTCATATTTTTAAATTCCTTAAAGTTAATTTGTAACATCTTTCACCCTGTAGGCCAAGTAAACATTTGTGATATCCAGTGACAAGGAAGTTTCTGGAAGCAAAGCTTTTAGAAATGTGTTCTAAGTGAAAGTGGCTGTCTCAGAATCATCGCCTTATCCTCTGAGCCTGTGGTCGTTCTTAACAGCCACCATGCCCTCAGTCTCAGTAGTGAGCGAAATCTTTGCATGAAGACCAACTTGGAATAAAATTTTTAAAAGATGTTTACAAGACCCATTTTTAGAATTCAAAATGAGTATAATGTTTATAGAGATCCATAAAAACGCTTATTCTTACAACTTAAATTACTTACTCTACTGAAGAGAGGAATGCCAATGAGAAAACTTAGCACTACATTTTAGCTACTATGAGGTTCATACCTAGACGTATTTCAGAAATAGCAATAAAGAAACAGGTATTAGACTGCAAACTGAATATACATAGCAGGGCACATCTCAAAATTAGTTAGGCCACATGCTGCTTACTGCTACAAATACAAAGTCTGCATCAGTCCATTATCAAAAGTCCCAAGCTCAACTAGCTAAAAGCACTCCCTTGTAAATTGCCATTGTGGGTCCTTCTTAGTCTCATGAACTGCTCCAGCAAAACTCCACGTGGGATAAACCCAGTTACCTGCCTCTAGATTGTATCTTTGAAGCTGGGCATCAATGAAAAGATTTATACAGCTGAATAAATGTGTATCACCACATTTTTATGATCATTAACCTCTTCTCCTAACAGAGTCCTTCAGCTTCAATTCTGAATCCTAGGCTCTCTTGCCTTCTCAGGGAATTTACTTCTTTGGTTGTTCCTTTCTCTCCCCTTCATCTTAAACCCCTCCTCCAATTGGATTATTTCATTAACATGTAAGTGTCTTCTACTGTTTCAGATCTTTATAAAAGTTGTTTGGGTTTTTTTTTTAAAGCATCTCATCTTCCCACAGTTACTGCTGTGTATTTCTCTTTCTGTTTGTATCCAAATCTTTTTAAAAACTTTCTTCTGGTCTTGGCTTTATTTCTGAACCCTCTGTTTACCTTTCAGCTCACTCGAATCTGTCATCTGCCTGCAACACTCTATCTAACTCACTCTTGCTAAAGTTGACACTGACCTCCATAATGGATTTTTTAAGAATTGACCCAAGTGGCCACCATTTCTCAAAACCATGGGCTTCATTGACTCTTTGACACCACAGTTCCTCCTATATCTTTGGCAATTCCTTCTCAGTCTTCTTTGCTAGTTACTCTTTTTTTTTTTTTCAACATCTTAATGTTGAAGTTCCTTGGGTTCTTTTCTTAGACTCTCTATCTAAGCGGTCTCATTCATTCTCATGATCTTAAAAATACTGTTTGTGCTAATGATGCCCAAATTGATACTACCAATCCTAACCCCGAGAATGACAGACTCATATCCAATTGACTACTTGACTCAGCCATTTAAATGCCTCAGGATCATTGCAAACCAACTTTTCGAATATGAACAAGTTCCCTCCCCTATCCCTTCCAGTGACTATGCTTTCTATTTAAGTTAAATCCAATCTCTTTAACATGGCCCCCAATGATCTGCAGGATTTGGCCTCTGTCCAGATCTTAAAACTCCATCTCGTGTTTCTACATGGCAATCTCACTGAATCAATTTCGAACAGGTTCCTAGAGAAGACCAACATTTTGCCTGCCTCAGGTTTTACATATGTTATTTTCTCTGCTTAGACAACTCCTTCACTCCTCTCCCATCCATTAACAGTCTTCACTTGGTTAAAATAAACTCATCTATTAATATTCAGTTCAAATATTATACCCACCAACTCTCCAATCCAACTTAGCTCCCACTCCCCAGCTGTTATTCTTTCTCTTAGGAGCCAGTTAATTTACTTCATAGAAGTTATCACAACATTTAATTATATAATTATGTGAGTGTTTATGTCCAACTTTTCCAGTAGATGATAAACACCATGAAGTAGGGACATTTGCTGTTTTATTTACCACTATAACATACTGTCTGGTTCAATATATGTGAGTTCCTGAACCAAATGAACAAAAGTTCATTATTAACTACTTAAGCAGATTAAGCCACTTAATCTTTGTAATGACTGTACATATAATGTTGTTTGTGTGTATTAGAAATATAAAACATTTAGTATTTGTGTCTCATATAATATCCAAATTTACACAAGGTGTGTGACATGGCATAACTTCCTTGAAAGTTCTCCAGTTTACAGTGCCTCTATCTTGTATTATTGCACTTGAAATCCCAAACATCATTTCTGTTAGCAGATAATGCAACTGAGACTTAGAAACCTAAGGTATTGGTAAAATTCACGTTTCTAGTAAGATGGCGGATCTTTAGATTGTCATGCCAAATGTTCTTTATCTTGTATTACATTGCTTCAAGAATGTAATTGTATAACATTGCTTCAGGAATAAATTTTAGGGGCGCCTGGGTGGCTTGGTGGGTTAAGCATCAGACTCTTAATTTCGGCTCAGGTTGTGGTCTTGGGGTTCTGAGATCGAGCCCCATGTCAAAGCCCCATGTCAGGCTCCATGCTCAGTGGGGAGTCTGCTTGAGATTCTTTCCCTCTCCCTCTGCCCCTCCCCACTGTTCACACAACTGTCTCTCTCTCAAATAAAGAAATAAATCTTTATTTCTTAGAGAAAGCAGAAAAACAACTTTGTCATTTATTCCCTTGAAAGACAATCACAAGAAACATTAACTTTGATGCCAGTAATAAAATCCTATTACCAAATTCACCCCCCACACCCCTCCCACCAAGGACAATGCTAAATAACCTTGGCAGCAGAATGAAAATATTTAAAATGATTCTATCTAGGGACAAACTACACCATCTTGATTTCCTGGTTCCATTCACTCATTAAAATCAGATAATGTGCTATGGGAGGAATCCCCCTAATTTTTAGGAGAGGAATATGATAAAAACTGTAACTGGTTTGGCCTATTAAAACACTGTCTTCTGGGTGCTTGGATGTCTCAGTCAGTTAAGCAGTCAACTCTTGATTTTGGCTCAGGTCAAGAACTCAGAGTCCTGGGATCGAGCCCTGTGTCTGGCTCTGTGCTCAGTGGGGAGTGTGCTCCTTCTCCCTCTGCCCGTCTCCCCCCGCCACAAATAAATAAATAAATCTTTAAAAAAACTCTGTCTTCCACATACCTATCCACTCATCAGGAAACCCACATATTTATTTTGATAGCAATTTTCCAAGTTTAAACATAGAGGCAGCTAAGTCCTATTCATACAGTGACTCAGGCAGGTGCTGTGGCATTAGCAAGCAGACTCACATCAAGCCATTTGTCAAAGAACTACTGCTTTGCCTTATTGTTAATATGAACAAGAAGAGCAATGGATAACATTTACTCAATACTAGCAATGGTTGAAGCACAAGTCTAGATTTTTTAAAGTGCTACTTTACTTTGTTCTCAAACCACTCTTTAAGATAGACATTATTTTTGCCATCGTTTATAGACTGAAGCTCTGGATCATGAAAATGGCTTCAAGATTGCTCAGCTGGTAGGTTGTAGAGCTGGAATGTTAACTCAGGTTTATCTACTTAGAACCCATTTCCTTTACATGCTGGCGACACAGCAGTCTCCCCTTAACCAGGGAGAACATGTTCCGAGACCCTCAGTGGATGCCGGCAACTGCAGATGGTATCAAATCCAATGTACTCTGTTTTTTCCCATACAGACATACCTATGATAAAGTTTAATTTATTAATTAAACTTACTGTGCCTAATTAGCAGAGCGAGAGATTAATGATAATGATAATAAGATAGAACAAGTTTCACAATATCCTGTAAATAAAAGTTATGTGAAAGTGGTCTCTCCCTCAAAATATTTTTGTACTATATTCACTCTTGTTCCTGTGATGATGTGAGATGATGAAATGCCTACAAGATGAGATGAAGAGAAGTGAACGACGCAGGCACCATGACAGAGCATTAGACGACTACGGACCTGCGGACCATTCATCACGAGGATCACATGCTTCTGGACCCCACTGACAGCGAGTGGCTGCAACCACAGGGAGTGAAGCCACAGGTAACAGGAGACGCTCTACCATCTTGACCAGCCTTTGTCTTTTTGGATTAGCTGATCTTGGTTCCTTTACTTTCAAGGTAGTGATTATGGTTCTTTTTCTGTGTATCTCATGTTTGCCTAAGAATTTTTTAAAACTTCCATTAAGAATGGCAGTTATGTGAGGTACAGGATGTGCTAACTAACTTTATTGTGGTAAACATCTTGCATTATATACATATGTCAACTCATCACATTGTACAACTTAAAATTCCACAATATTATATGTCAATTATATCTCGATAAAGCTGGGGAAGAAAAAAAAAGAAATGGGCAGAGATACGAGCATGAGATCAGACAGAAGCAGGGAATCCAATTTTTTCACTTACCAGCTGTTGATCTTAGACACATTATCTTACTTTAATAAACCTCAATTTCCTTGTCTATAACACAAGAATAAAAATAATTATAAGCTATTTTGTGGTTTCTCTTGAGAAATAAAGAGTGCATGTCATGCACCTAATATGCTCCTCAGCCCATAGGAGATGCCCAATAGGTAATAGTTGGTATTAAAATTAAAAAAAAAATTTTTTCAATATCACTTTAGCACTTGTTAGCTGTGTGACTTTGAGAAGGTCACTTAACCTCCCCAGGCTCCATTTCTGTTTATCTAAAATAGCAATTATAATATTATTACCTGCTAATCAGTCTGTCCAAATGAATTTTTGTTCAAACTGGGACACTTTTTTTTTTTTTTAAGGTTTTATTTATTTGACAGAGAGAGACACAGCGAGAGAGGGAATACAAGCAGTGGGAGTGGGAGAGAGAGAAGCAGGCTTCCTGTGGAGCAGAGAGCCCGATGCGGGGCTCGATCCCAGGACCTGGAATCATGACCTGAGCCAAAGGCAGACGCTTAACGAGTGAGCCACCCAGGTGCCCCCAAACTGGGATACTTTTGAGAATGAAAAAAGGCATCACAATAACTCAAGTAATATGACTTATGAAATAGTCACTAAAATTGGTTTCATTTATGCTAGTAGACCTAGAAAGTAGTTCTATAGAAAAATAGTTATAAAATGCAATTATTTCCTAAAAAGCTAAATAACATATATTTGTGTACTTAAAGCAAAGTGAATTTTTTTTTCATAATATCACCTAGAATCATCCTCAAAATTACATTTTTTGGTCAATATATTTGAAATTCTTGACACCTTTAATTGACTGTTCTATGTAGAACATAATATTTGAGAAAATATTCTGTTTACAGCACTGAGGGATATGGTCTGTTCAGAGTAAATTCTGCTAATTGCAAAATAGTCTGAATTTTATTTTTTCGTATTTAAATGGAAATATTTCATCTTTTTTTTTATTATGTTATGTTAGTCACCATACAATACATCATTAGTTTTTGATGTGGTGATCCATGATCCATTGTTTTCATATAACACCCAGTGCTCCATGCAGTACGTGCATCTTAAATATCTTGCCTCCATTCAAAGTAACAATGTTCAACAAATAGTTTTACAATTGAAACTTGTCAATGAGTTGACACTTATTATTATTCTTTTCAATGTTTCACCAAATTTGGATTCTTCAATATCATTGATCCTCTCAATTTCATTTTATTGTGATACAGAAAATAAATGCATACATATAAAAACCAGAAGTTCCATCAAAAGATTCTTCCTACCAGATGAGATATTCTAAAATACAATTATAGAATTTTAAAACTAATTAATGTACAACATTTACATTTTTATCATTTAATTTGCTCAATTGTTTCCTTTGTAGGAGTAAATTTTGATGACTTCTTGTTTTCATGCTTTGTCTTCAGTAATTGCAGTTTCCTTCAAAGCTTCAAAAGTTGAAATTCCACTCTAGCACGGTGATTAAATATTTCTAATTGTTTGTTTAACAACACGAAATATTAGTGAACTTGGTTACAAAAAAAAATTAATATAACTGTAGGACAATTAGAATGATTTACAAAATTGTTCAGTTTAAGCTCAAACATATCTAAAATTGAATTTGTGACGTGTCATAAAAAGAGAAAATATATATTGCCATGGTAATGTGTGTGTGTTCAATACCAGCTCTTTCAAAATACTTCGTAGTTCAGTTCTCTGTGTATGTATAGAATAATTGTAAATTTGGATCATTATAGTTTACATTTCAAAGAACAGAATACTATAGCTTGTTTGAATTGTAAATTACGAATGTACCATAACAAATTTCCTGTACATGGCTCCTCCGTAAATTTCTTTACTAGGAAACCATTTTTTTACTATACATTATGCTACACAAAATTTATAATCATATTATCTCCATGAAAACAAATACATCTTTAGTGTTCACCTTTACAAATAAATTAACAAAGATGTTCAAAATAATGATATTTCACTTTCAATATAATGAACTTCCAAAAGAAGTTTTACTTTAATTCTGTGAATTGGATGTAGAAGGAATCGAACCATTTCTAGCCAGAATGTAACTAATTTTTCAATTTGAAATTTGATGACTGATATAAATGTAGATGAGCTTCTTCTACTATAGAGGTGACATATGTGTATGTTTAAATGTGAATGAAATTCTCCTACCGTGAAAGCAACATGTGAGCAGCAACCACTGCACACATCATATGAATACAGGAAATCTTAGATATCCACAACAAAAATAATATACAAAAATCATGTGATCTAGATGAAAACTCATGCTTCACAAAGTGATACATAAGTGCACCTTTTGTTTTTTGTTTTTTTTAAAGACTTTATTTATTTATTTGACAGAGCGAGAGAGAGAGAGAGATCACAAGTAGGCAGACAGGTAGGCAGAGGGAGAAGCAGGCTCCCTGCTGAGCACAGAGCCCGATGTGGGGCTCGATCCCAGGACCCTGGGATCATGACCTGAGCTGAAGGCAGATGCTTAACCATCTGAGCCCCCCAGGCGTCCCGTAAGTGCACCTTTTGTAGCTCTATGTATTAAATCATATTTTGGCCCAGCGTTTGTAAACAAATATTAATTTGGGAGGTTATTTTTATTGTGGCATAATGTGTGTAACATAAGATTTACCACTTTAACTACTTTTAGGTGTATGATTTAGTGACATTAAGTACATTTACAATGTTCTGCAAATGTAACTACTATCCAATACTCTTTCATCATCCAAAACAGAAATTCTGTGCCCATTAAACAGTAACTCCCATTTTCCCTCCTCTGGGCCCCCAATACCTTTTATTCTATTCTTTGTCACAATGAATTTGCCTATTCTAGGTACCTCATATAAGTGGAATCACACAATATTTGACTTTTGTTTCTGGCTTATGTCCCTTAGATAATATCTCCATTCCGTTTTAAGGCAGAATAATAATCACTAATACTAATTTTTGAAGTAACTACTGCTATTTCTGGTTTGTGTATGGTCTTTTTGCCAGTGACATCATCCACAGTGGGTGGAAAATGTCAGCAAATACTTGTGCAAATTATATTTTCATCACCAACTTAATTGAGAAATGGAAATTCAGAGCTAAACTTTTCACAATACATGTTCTTTCATCTTCCAGGAAGTGTGTGTGTGCGTGTGTGTGTGCGTGTGTGTGTGTGTGTGTGTTGATGCCAGAATATTCTACTGTCAAAAAGTTACCAAAAATAAAATAGGTAAAAATTTGTAAATTCAGACCATTCTGTGAATGAAAAATACATTATTATAGGAAGAACATGCCACTCTCTAATAGTGTTTCCAAGTACTCAAGTGGTATTAATCTTCGGGATTAAGGAACTAGAAATAAGAATTCATGGTAATTTTCAAAAAAATCTTAAATTATTCTGTATTTTTCATAACATGTTATTTTTGTTTTTAAATAAAATGAGTGACCATAATAGTAAATCATTTTTCTGTGATAGAATTATACTAAAATTTTCATAGATTTTATGTGTTTAGAAACTATAATAATAAATACACGGTTTTTATTATTTTTTTATTATTATGTTATGTTAATCACCATACATTACATCATTAGTTTTTGATGTAGTGTTCAATGATTCATTGCTTGCGTATAACACCCATGCAGAACATTGTTCATGTTTGCATATAACACCCATACTCCATGCAGAACGTGCCCTCTTTAATACCCATCACCAGGCTAACCCATCCGCCCACCCCCCTCCCCTCTAGAACCCTCAGTTTGTTTCTCAGAGTCCATAGTCTCTCATGGTTCATCTCCCCCTCCGATTTCCCCCCCTTCATTCTTCCCCTCCTATCTTCTTCTTCTTCTTTTTTTTTTTTAAACATATAATGTATTATTTGTTTCAGAGGTACAGGTCTGTGATTCAACAGTCTTACACAATTCACAGCACTCACCATAGCACATACCCTCCCCAATGTCTATCACCCAGCCACCCCATCCCTCCCAACCCCCACCACTCCAGCAACCCTCAGTTTGTTTCCTGAGACTAAGAATTCCTCATATCAGTGAGGTCATATGATACATGTCTTTCTCTGATTGACTTATTTCACTCAGCATAACACCCTCCAGTTCCATCCACATCATTACAAATGGCAAGATTTCATTCCTTTTGATGGCTGCATAATATTCCATTGTATATATATACCACCTCTTCTTTATCCATTCATCTGTTGATGGACATCTTGGCTCTTTCCACAGTTTGGCTATTGTGGACATTGCTGCTATAAACATCGGGGTGCACATACCCCTTCGGATCCCTACATTTGTATCTTTGGGGTAAATACCCAGTAGTGCAATTGCTGGATCATATGGTAGCTCTATTTTCAACTTTTTGAGGAACCTCCATACAGTTTTCCAGAGTGGCTGCACCAGCTTGCATTCCCACCAACAGTGTAGGAGGGTTCCCCTTTCTCCGCATCCCCGCCAACATCTGTTGTTTCCTGACTTGTTAATTTTAGCCATTCTGACTGGTGTGAGGTGGTATCTCATTGAGGGTTTGATTTGGATTTCCCTGATGCCGAACAATGTTGAGCACTTTTTCATGTGTCTGTTGGCCATTTGGATGTCTTCTTTGGAAAAATGTCTGTTCATGTGTTCTGCCCATTTCTTATTGGATCATTTGTTCTTTGGGTGTTGAGTTTAAGAAGTTCTTTATAGATTTTGGATACTAGCCCTTTATCTGATATGTCATTTGCAAATATCTTCTCCCATTCTGTCAGTTGTCTTTTGGTTTTGTTGACTGTTTCTTTTGCTGTGCAAAAGCTTTTTATCTTGATGAAGTCCCAATAGTTCATTTTTGCCCTGGCTTCCCTTGCCTTTGACGATGTTTCTAGGAAGAAGTTACTGCAGCTGAGGTTGAAGAGGTTGCTGCCTGTGTTCTCCTTTAGGATTTTGATGGACTCCTGTCTCACATTGAGGTCTTTCAACCATTTGGAGTCTATTTTTGTGTGTGGTGTAAGGAAATGGTCCAGTTTCATTCTTCTGCATGTGGCTGTCCAATTTTCCCAACACCATTTGTTGAAGAGACTGTCTTTTTTCCATTGGACATTCTTTCCTGCTTGTCGAAGATTAGTTGACCATAGAGTTGAGGGTCCATTTCTGGGCTCTCTATTCTGTTCCATTGATCTATGTGTCTGTTTTTGTGCCAGTACCATACTGTCTTGATGATGACAGCTTTGTAATAGAACTTGAAGTCCAGAATTGTGATGCCACCAGCTTTGCTTTTCTTTTTCAACACCCCTCTGGCTATTTGGGGTCTTTTCTGGTTCCATACAAATTTTAGGATTATTTGTTCCATTTCTTTGAATAAAGTTGATGGTATTTTATTATTATTATAAAGCAATATGCTATGATAAGGTTATTTATGCATTATGCAATACATTATGCAATAATGTAAAAATGACCTCTACTACGTAGACATTTGAGAACAGAAACCTTAAATTAAGGTAATACTAATTTTAAAAATTATTTAGAAATTGAAAGATCTGCCAAAAATATTTAAAATTTAAATTTATTATTTTTCCAACTTTATTTAGCTGTAACTGACATAACATTAAGTTTAAGATGTAGAAGATGATTTGATATGCATAAATGTTGTGAAATGATTACTACAATAAGGTTACATTTCAGGTCTATATTTGGGAAGAACTTTAAAAATTTGCTCTTTTAGCAACTTGCATGTATACAAGACACAATTATTAAATATAGTCACCATATCGGGCACTAGATTCCCAGAATTTGTTCATCTTATAACAGGAATTTCATACTCTGACCATCTTCACTCATCTCCTACACGCCCTTGCCCTGGTGACCACCAGTCTACAATCTGTCTTTATGAGTTTCATTTTTTTAATGTCCATATATGAGATCATACAGTATATGCCTTACTCTGTTTGACTTATTTCAATTAGCATAATGCCCTGAAGTTTTGTCCATATTGTGACAAATGACAAGATTTCCTTCATGTTAAGGTTGAATAACACACACACACACGTACACACACACGTGTACACACACACACATTACATCACATCACATATTTGTTATCCATTCATGCATTGACAGACACTTAGGTTGTTCCATGTCTTGGCTATTGTATATAATGCTACAATGAACATGGTGGTGCAGGTATCTTTTCAAGACAGTCATTTCATTTCCTTCAGATATCTACCCAGAAGAAATATCTCTGGATCATGTAGTTGTTCTATTTTTAATTTTTTGAGGAATCTCCATATTGTTTTTCACAGTAGCCACATCGTTTTGTATGCCCACCAGCAATGTACAAGGGTCCTAATTTCTGTATCTCCTGGCCAACAGTGGTTCTTTTCTTTTTCTTTTTTTTTATTTGTTTGCTTTTTTAAAAAAGAATAGCCACCCTAATGAGTGTGAAGTATTATCTCATTGTGGTTTTCATTTGCGTTTCTTTTTTTTTAATAAAGCATATAAATTTATTAAGTTTATTAAGTGAAGATGCAGAAAAAGCTCTCAAGAGTGAGAAGGGTCCTGACAGGGTTGCCACGAGGGCTTTAGTGTTGGTCTTTTATAGGCAGCTAACCAGGGAACTTAAATCCTTTTAACATTTCTATTGATAATCACCATTGAGCAAGGACTAGTGATAACAACTTCAATGGCTTACTTCCTTTTTAGGGTCTGGTTATCCCTTGTTGGTCATTTCTGAATGACTACTGATGACTTATCTTTTCTTCATGGTTTTCTATATATAAGATCATGTCAACTGCAAATAGAGACAATTTTACTTCTTCCTTTTCAAATTGGATACTGTTTATTTCTCTTTCTTGCCTCACTGCTCTGGCTAGGACTTCCAGTAATAAGTTAAATGGGAGTGGTGATAGTTGACACCCTTGTCTTCCTCTTGATCTTAGAAGGAAAGCTTCAAGTATTCACCACTGAATATGATGTTAACTGTGGGCTAGTAACACAGGGCCCTCACTATGTTAAAGTATGCTCCATCTATACTCAATTTGTTGAGAATTTTTATCATCAAAGCATGTTGAATTTTGTTAAATGTTTTTTCTGTATCTATTGAGATGATCATATGAGTTTTACCTTTCTTTCTATTAATGTGATCTATCACATTTGTGGACCTGTTGTTGATATGTTGAACCATTGTATCCTAGTGATGACTCCCACTTGATCATGGTGTATAATTCATTTAACATGCTGCTGAATTCAATTTGCTAGTAATTTTTTGAAAATTTTTGCAAGGATATTCATCAAAGATACCGCTGTGTAATTTTCTTTTCTTGTGTCTTAGTCTGGCTTTGGTATCTGGGTAATGTGACCACATAAAATGAGCTTGGAAGTGCTTCCTCCTCTTCAATTTTTTGGAGGCTTTTGGGAAGGATTGATATTAATTCTTCCTTAAATGTTTGGTAAAATCCACCTGTGAAGCCAACTGGTCCTGGGATTTTCTTTGTTGGGAGGTTTCTGATTAGTGACTTAATCTCCTTACTCACTATTAGTCTGTTCAGATTTTCTATTTCTTCATGAGGTACATTGAATGCTTCTAGAAATTTATCCATTTCTAGGCTGTCCAATTTGTGGTATAGAATTTCTCATATTAGTCTCTAGTGATCCTTTGTGTTTATGTGGTATCATTTGTAATGTGTCCTTTTTCATTTATAATTTTATGTATTTGATTCCTCTCTTTTTTTCCCTGGGTAGTCTAGCTAAAGGATTGTTAATTTTGTTTATATTTTCAAAGAACCAGCCTTTGTTTTTGTTATTATTTTCTACTGTTTTCCTATTCTCTCTTTCATTTATTTCTGCTCTGATCTTTATTTCCTTTCTTCTGTTAACATTGTGCTTATATTATTTTTCTTCTAGTCCCTTGAGGTGTAATGTTAGATTGTTTACTTGAAACTTTTCTTTTTTCTTGATATATACATTTATAGCTATACTTTCCTCTTAGAACTGCTTTTGCTTTATCTCCTGAGTTTTTGTATGTTACGTGTCCATGTTCATTTGCCTTCAGTTAATTTTTTTCCTCTTTGGATTTCTTCTTTGATCCATTGGTTGTTCAGGAGTGTATTGTTTAATTTCCATCTATTCAGGAATTTTCCAGCTTTTTTCCTGTGATCATTTTCCATTTTCATACCATGATGGTCAGAAAAGATACTTGATATAATTTCTATTTTATTGAATGTATTGAGTCTTTTTTTGTGGCCTAACACATGATCTATCCTAGAAAATGTTCCAACTCTCCTTGGAAGTATTGTAATTTGTTGCTGTTGGATGGAATGTTCTGTAAATGTGTGTTAGGTCTATTTGGTCTATAGCATTGTTCAAATCCACTGTTTTCTTATTGATTCTCTGTCTGGATGATCTATCCTTGTTGAGAGTGTGTTATTAAGGTCACCAACTATTGGATTGATGTTTATTTCTCCTTTTAGTTATGTTAGCATTTGCTTTATATGTTTAGGTGCTGTAATATTAGGAGCATAAATATTTATAATTATTATATCTTCTTGAAGAATTGGCCACTTTTGCATTATATAATAAAATTCTTTGTCACTTGTGACCATTTTAAGTTTAAAATCTATTTTGTCTGATATAAGTATTTTTCACCCCTGCTTTCTTTTGGTTACCTTTGGCTCAAAATAATTTTCTTCACCTTTTTACTCTAAGCCTGTGTACATCCTTAAAGCTAAAGTGAGTTGTTTATAGACAGCATATCCTTAGATTTTGTTTTTTCCTCCATTCTTCCATTCACTGTCTTTTAACTGGGGATTTAATCTGTTTATATTTAAAGTAGTTATTAATGGATAACAATTTACTATTGCCATTGTGTTCATTATTTTCTGACTGCTTTGTAGATCCTTTATTACTTGCTTCCTTTCTTGCTGTCTTCCTTTGTGAAATGATGACTTTTTGTGTTGTTATGCTTTGACTTGACTCTCTTGTCCTAACTTTTGTATATCTACTACAGGTTTTTCTTTTGTGGTTACCATGAGACTTACATTAAATATCTTATAGTTATAACATCCCATTTTAAACTGATAACAACTTAACTTCTATAGCATACAGAAATTATATGCTTTTACTTCTTTCCCTCCCATCACATTGTAGGCTATTGATGTTACAATTTATAACCTTTGTATACTGTGCACACAATGATAAATTATTACAGTTATAGTTATTTTTAGTATGTTTATGTTTTTTAACTTTTAAACTACAGTTGTAAGTGATTTACACACCACCATTACCATGTTAGAGAATCTGATTTACCTATATAATTTACCTTTACTGCTAAGTTTTATACATTTATGTTTTTCCAATGTTAATTAGCATCACTTCAATTTTAACTAGTAAACACAGTTCAATATTTCTTATTTGACAGGTCTAATGGTGACAAACTCCCTCAGTTTTATTTGTCTGGGAAAGTATTTTTCTCTCTTTCATTTCTGAAGGACAACTTCGCTTGGTATAACATTCTTGGTTGATAGGATTTTTTTTCTTTCAATATTTTGAATAAATCATGGATTTTTTTTCTTTCAATATTTTGAATAAATCATCTCACTGTCCCTGGCTTACAAAGTTTCTGCTGATAAATCTCTGATAGTGTATTGGGTGTGCCCATGTATGTGATCAGTTTTTTCTATCATTGTTTTCAATTTTTCTCTTTTTATTTGACTTTTGACAGTTTAATTATAATGCGCCTCAGTTTAGCCCTTTTAGCATTGAAAGTTTTGGCGGTGTTTTGAGCCTTATGAATCTGGATGTGTATTCCTTTTCCCAAGTTTCAGAGTTTTTCCATAGAAAACTTAATTTTCAATAGTGAAATAGATTCACTTCCCCTTTCTCCTTCTCCTCTCCTTCCAAGATTTCTATAATGCATAGATTTATTTTATTTTGCCTATGTCCCATAAATTCTATAGGCTCTCTTCACAGTGTTTCATTCTTGTTTTTTTTTTTTTCCTTTTGCTCCCCTGCCTGGATAATTTCCAATAGAAATTGGAAATTGATTTTTCTTCTGCTTTTTGAAATCTGCTATTGAAGCTTTCTATTGAATTCTTTCTTCAGTTTAGTCATTGTATTCTTCAGCTTTGGTATTTCCACTTAGTTTGCCTGATGATTTCTTTTTCTTTGTTAAACTTCTCATTTTGTTCATGAATCCTTTTTCTAATTTCTTTTAGTTGTCTGTCTGTATATTCTTGTAGTTCACTGAAGTTTCTTAAGAGGATTATTCTAAAGTTTTTGTTAGCCCAATGATCACATTTTAGGGTCAGTTATGGGAGCTTTATTAGTTTCCATTGGTGGTGTCATGTTTACCTGGTTCTTTGTGATTCCCATATCCTTGGGTTGGTATCTGCATTTGAATAAACAGTCTCCTTGTCCAGATTTTTCAGGTTTTGTTTCAGCACAGAAAGGTTTTCACCAGGCAGCTCCGCTTAGGGTACTCAGTTAGCTGGTAGCATCTGTGAGCAGATGGAGTCTCTAGTAGGTGAGGCCACTGTCCCTGCTCTTGGTGGGGTTGAGTTTGTCACTGGTGGAGTTGGCCTTCTGGCTGGACTCTGTGTTCAAGTAGTGCTACTATGTGCGCTACCTGGTTTGATGAGACTGTTGGTTGTTTTCCATGTTTAGATGGTGCCATTCTCTGGCTCTGCAGTTACCTCTGGTTGGGTAGGGTTGCAGGCTATATTCCCCACAGGGCAGTGCCACTGGAGATATTTTGTATTGTATAGGGTTTGGGGTTATATTCTGCAATCCTTCCTGTTCAGTTCATGTCTCAGACTGTCCTCACCAACCTGGATATTACTGCTGGCTGGACTCTGCATTTAGAAAGGACTGCAGGCTGGACTTCATGGTCAGATGGGACCTCAGTCTGTGCTCTGCAATTAGGGCAGCAGACTGAACCTCAAAGTTGGGCAGGGCTGCAGGCTGGGCTTCACTGTTTAGTAGGCCACTGGCCATGCTCCACTGTTAGGAGAGGTTGCTGGCTGGGCCCTCTGGTCAGGTGGCACTTCTAACTATACCCCATGGTTGGTGAGACTGGTGACCATGCTCTGCAGGTGGGTAGGGTCACTGTCTTTGCTTCTTGGTCAGGTAGGGTTGCAAGCCATGCTCTGTGATTGAGCAAGGTCACTTGGTGAGCTCCCTGCTTGGGTGAGGACACAGGCTGTTTAGCCATCTGTTAAAGCCATATCCTCTGCTCTGCTACTGAGTAGGGTTATAGGCTGGGCTTGGCAGCTGGGTGGTTACCATAGGCTGGGCTCCAAAGCTCCTTAGGAAGCTTGAGCCTCCCTGGCTATGTGAAGCAGAAGGGCAGGGCTACTGGCTTGGCTCCCTGCCAGGCAGAGCCGTAAGATACCTTCTGCAGCTTTAGAATGTTGTGGCCACTATCCCTGAAGCAGTGGGTCTGGATGCTGTGCTCAGCAGTTGGACAGAATTGTGAATTTCCTCCCCTGCACAGGCAAGGCCAGAATATGTGCTTCACAGCCAATGTGGCCCTGTGGCTGGCAAACCAAATCAGGCTGAACTGCTAACCAATCTTCCTGGCCTGACAGGGTCACTGGCTTGAGTCTGCTGATCTACAAAGTTGCTGGCTGGGATCCCTGCTCAGGTGCCACTACAAGCAGGAATGAGGTCTACCAAGATGTAAATGTTGGTTGCTTTAAGCTCCATCCCCCCCTTATCTGTCTCTATCTTAACCCCAGTACTTGAACGCCACAGATTTTCCCCATGATTCCTGTGAGGGATGACCCTAGGGAGCCTCCTGGGAAATATCCCACAATGATGGGGAAATTGGATGTTCCTCTTGGGTCCTCTTTTTCCCACTGGAGAAACTAGAGGGCCAGGGAGGTTCTCCTAGTAAGGCACTGTGCCCTCCCTCCCAGAGACAGGTGATATGATTAAAGTGAAACCACTTCTCTTACCTTTCAAATGCAGTCCTGCTCAGTCTCCATGGTCCAGGGGAGTGCTACAGCCTCCTCTCTGGACTCTGCAGTTTCACAATGGTGTCCTGTCTATGCATAGTGGCTAACTGGTCTTCATATTAGAGAGACTGAAGTTAGTAATCAGGAAAAACCTAAGTCACCATCTTGATGATGCCATCCTCCTCCTGTAAGCTTTTATTCTTAAAATGAAATTTTAAAATACACAAAGCAGCAATTCCTTGATAACATTGACCTTTGTTTTACAAAATATATTCCAGACATAGAACACCTTTCATTTTGCCTTTTTCTCGATTGGATTTTTAAGAGTGGTTCCAAAAGTATCTTCAAGTTAGGCATTAGAGTATATGTTGTTTCATATAAGCCCAGTTCCTTTTTCAGTGGTGAAAATACCTTTTTCCTTGCTCTGATTTTGGTTTTTCCGCTGAAGTTAATATTGCTTTTGCTAATTCAGAGTTTAAATCAATTTCTGATTTCATTTAGAATATTCCACACAATGTTCACATCTTTTTTTCTCTTCTCATCCCCTCCTTTAAAGTATTTAAAAGAACTGTGGCCTACAGCAAACATTCAAACGCTGTGAAGTGATAGCGAAAATTATTGAATTGTATTCAAGTACCAGATTATTCAGATCGCCTGGCAAGGCAACAGCACTACCTAGAATCACATGTCAAAATTGCCAATTTAATAACTTATTTTGTTTTCAGAATTCATTGTTTCTTGGAATACCATTTATCTGTCTTGGAACACCACTCATAAGTTTTGTGTACTGCATCTTGTAAGTATAAACTTACACCTTTTTCTTTTTTTTCTTTTTTTTGCAAGAATTACTCACAATTAGCAGCAGGCAGGGTCAAGACCATATACTTACAAAATGGCAGTAACTACAAGCATGACTGATTGATGAGGTGATGACCACGTCCTTCCATCATGTTCCTGTCCCTCTTCCCTCAGGCTGGATGACTGGCTCTCAAGTGTCCAGAATAGTTCATCTCTAGCTTCATTGGCTCTCAGACTCTATGATTCTCTATGGCCCATGCCAGTTAACACATTACACAATCACACAAAAGTAACATGAGCTAACTTTCCATCCCCCTGAAACAGAGGATAAAATTATACACTTAATTATATATTTATTCCACTTTCAGAGTAGTTGAACCCCAGAAAAAATTGCCTAGCGAGATACATTAGTCTGTCTTGGAGGTTTGAAAGATGGGATTAGGCCGCTATTTGAATGGTTGTATATCACGTCGGGAAAGTAAATCAGATGACCTTGAATAGTAAATCAGATGACCTTGAAAGTAAATCAGATGAGCCTTAAAATATTGCTAAGGTTTTGATGCCACGGATTAGCCCATTAAGCCATTGCCACTGGCTGTAAGCCTGATGATATTCTGAGGCTGGTATGAGCCTCTGCACTGCTCAGGTCTGAGTTACTATGGAAAAAAGAAAAGTCAGATTAAGCTGTCAGACCCCCAAAATTAACATATGCACCTAATTGGCTTAGTTTATTATTATTATTATTACTCATACTATTACAATTTGTGTCTATAGAAACTTTGGCCATTATTTTTAAATTGCTATTTTGAAAAGGCTAGTTATCAATATTAACATGTGACAGAAGTAAAGAAAATTCATCAAATGTACAGAAATACAGCTAAATCCAAAGTGGGCATATCAGTACATAAGTAGAAACACATTTTCAAGTTCTTGATATGCTTGGCCTCTGTCCCATACCACTAATTACTTTTCAGCTCAAATGGGCAAAATCGTTAGCAATTTGCTTGGCAATAGGTGAAAAGATATGTTTCTTTTTTTCTTTCCCTGTGGAAAATTGTCTGCATTGTACTGCAATGCTGAGCAAGTTATTCTTAGCAGCACATCTCCTCAGACATTTTATGGAAGCTTGGGGAATATTAAATGTATGATTAATAAATAATTACAACTATGTGTCCAATCTTTAACTCCATATTCAAAAGAAGCTTTTACTGTGTGAAGTGTTTGAGAGGAGTTCCAAAAACAATATATTTATACATTTTAATTTAGATTTATTCCAGCATTAAAATACAAATATTTACATGTTCTGTGCATATTTTACATATAGAATTATTTTAACTATTATCAGTATACAACTACCTCCAGGGGGAAATGCAGTAAAGAATTTAGCAGCAGGAAAACGTAGTAAACAACAATTTAGGACAGAAGGTAAAGAGCATCGTAAACATGGAGAATCTGAAATTAGAGAAAGAATTTTTAATTAGGTGGAATGTAATCACTCAGCTGGAATTTGTCTATGTTACCAGAGCAGGAGCATTTTGTTATTGTTGTGGAAAGTGCTTTCAAGATATTTCATTAACAAACCAAGCAGAAAATCCCATTTCAGTCTTACTCACTGTCTTTCTCTCTCTACCTAGGAATACAGGGCAGTATGAGCTTAGCATATCTGTTATTGTGCAGTGATGTGATCTGGGAATGATTACATCATTTGCAGCATGGTCTAATCATGGTGAGCTTAGGTCCTGAATTTTCTGGAAAAGTCCCAAATTCCTACTTGATCAATTCTCTGTGTTATCTTTAGGTTCCAAAGTTATGGTCACTCGACTATGAAACAAAAAGCTGTTGCTGGATGAGCACTCAGTTTGTGCTCAAAAATGTTTCTGAAGCAACTTAGGTTGCAGTCTGTACCCTCCTCTCTATGCAAAGGCATGAATGCTAGAATACCAAACAACCTCATTCCATGGCTTAACTCGTATTAGGCGGCATGGTATAGCAGTTAAAAACAGACTGGTATTTTCGTGCTTGAATTTGAATCCCAGCTCTGCTAATCCCAGCTCTATGTGACCCTGGGCAAATGATCTAACCACTCTGTGCTTCAGCTTCTTCTGTAAAATAGGCTTCATGATAATGATAATTTCTCATGGAGTTGTTTTTTGAGGCTTTGACCAGTTGGTATACGTGAAACACCTAAAAGAATGCAGAATAGTAAATGTGATATATGTATTGGTGAAATAAACACATGTGTGAAAGGACAGCGTATGAGCTCAAATTCTCTATTAATTCAGTTATTCGGCTGCTGTGCTCTCTCTTTGTACTCCAGCTCATAAAACCCTAAGAAACGGGTTTTGTTCTGTATAAATAGGAGAAAACAAAGTATTGAAGTTAAGAGACTTGCCCACAGTCTCAGCTAGTAAGTGACACCCAATATTTAAATCCTGATTTCACATCTGTGCCATCTCTCCTCTGCTTCCCCAAGGTACCCAGAGATCTTGCAAGCTGATTATTTCCCTATTATATCATGTCTAGACCCTAATTTCATTGCCGGCAAAAATATGTAATAAGCATAATTTTTGGATATAGGGTGATTGAAAAGCAATGTTTGCCTTCTCACAATAAAGACTAGTGGTTACAGAACCAGATTCTAAAGCAAGACTGCCTATGTTCATAATATCAGCTCTACCACTGTCTGGGTGACCATTGGCTAAACCTCTGTGCCTCAGAGTCCTCTTTTGTTATGTGGGCATAATAACACTCAATGCAGGTTATTTAAATATTAAATTAATTAAAAATAAAGCATTAAAATAATGCCTGGCACATAGGAAGCACTATAGAAATGTTTTTTGTAGGGGCGCCTGGGTGGCTCAGTCGTTAAGCGTCTGCCTTCGGCTCAGGTCATGATCCCAGCATCCTGGGATCGAGCCCCACATCGGGCTCTCTGCTCCGCGGGAAGCCTGCTTCTCCCTCTCCCATTCCCCCTGCTTGTGTTCCCTCTCTCGCTGTGTCTCTCTCTGTCAAATAAATAAATAAAATCTTAAAAAAAAAAAAAAGAAAAGAAATGTTTCTTGTTAATACACTTATCATAACTACTACAACTCAGGGGGCCTGAGTTGGGTTAGAGAAGAGACATTTAATGGTACTTCATCGATGTAATCATGGTCCCACAGAAATAAGTAAATGTGTTTCCAGCTTTCAATCAAATAGAAAGTCATTCTTCTTGTCAAAAGGGACTTAATCCTCCTTCCTCACAAACCATTGCTTTAGAGTTAAGAAGGACATTGATCCCCAAAGAAGAGACACTTAAAATGCTCAGCTTAGAGATGCAGACAGCTGGGGATCATATAGGCCCAACTAACAATAAACAAAAATGTTGAAAGGAGGCAAAGCTTTCCATAGAAACTAGCTGTTGAAGAGTCAGTATCTAATAACTAGTCTTTGATCAAGTACATAAACAAAAAACTAAAATTGAGTGGAAGGGGTCCAACTGACCTGGATGAATGAAAAGTGTCATGTGCAGGAGGTGAAGACTGGACCAGGGGCATCCCTCGGCTACACCTGGTCAAAGCAATGAGCAAAGAAGAAAAGAAACCTCATTTCAGAAATTTTGTATAGCCTTGAAATTTTGTCACATGTATGTAAACAGTATATAGCTCTTAGTACAGAATGTAGCCTTAGTTGTTCTCCAAATTCACAGAACTCTAAATATAAAAGTCCCTTTAGGTATTGTAAAAGAAAGTTGCCTGAATAGGCTGAACCCCACTCAGCTGTTAACTTGAGATTCTGGTGCTCATAGTGTACAAAATAAGTAGCACTTAACAATATTCTCTCTTAATAAGGCTTACTTCCGAGTGGGCTTTTCTTAGGCTTGCCTTGGTAGAGTTTTAGTTTCCCATTTGCTTTGTCTTTTGTTTTCAGAAGAGGAAAAAAACTTGAACAGATTTGTTGAGAGACTCAGTGAATGGGTCACTAAGAGGATTGTAGATTTTAATAGACTCTTCTCTTGTCTTCCCACACAGGTAGCTATTTCCTAAAACCCTAAGTTTGAAGGATTTGAAATAGAACTTTAAATATTATAGAGCTGAATCATCAAAGGGTTTTAAACCTGCAACTGGATGAAGGACAGAAAAAGGACCATCCGATCTAATGCCATGAATTCTTAGCACTGAGGATGGTTCCCTGGAGCAGAACAGAGAAAAACAGGAAAGGAAATGCTTAACTGAACCAAAATAGGCTACTATGATATACATGGAAAGCAAAGCTTTAAAATGATGAATTAAAATAAAGGGTAAAGAAAGTAAAGGTGATGTTAACTTTCTTTCCTGGAAGCTGCTAACTTATCTAGGGCAATAGCTCTCAGATGTTAGAAAAAGCACTAGTCCATAATGATGTTTTCAATGGTCCCCTCCAAAATGAGGACAAGGTGGTGAGTTTTTTCATTATGTGTATTTTTCATTTAAAGGATTATTCCTTATTCTGGGAGTGTGTCTATTAGCATTTTTGTATTAAATATCCTTTAATTGGAAGAGATGGTGATAAGATAAGTTTATTTTTTCATTCCAAAGCCCCCCAATCAAAAAAATATATATATATATGATCTGTGAAAAACAAAATCTGAGACCCAGAAATCTAAGTCAGTTCTTTTTCAGAGAGTGAATTAGAATTACCTTAGAAGCAGTTTCAAAATAGACACTGCCACTCCCCTCTGTTGTGAGCTCTCAGAAGGAAAGTGGAAAGAGGAGGAAGAGAGATATGTATTTTTATATAAGATTCTGATAAAGACCCTAATTGACATCCACAGTTCTCAGGAGAGAATGATCAACTATCATCCTTGGAAGACCCATATCTTCTTTACATTTGTATTTTTCTTGACTTTATTCACCTCTGTGGAAAGGAGACAAATAGTTTTCAATGAAGTTTCCTAAATGAGAGGAATAATATATTTCAGGAAACAAGTTTCTGTTCTCCACATAAAAAAGATCTTTGAAGGGAAAGCTTCAAGCAAATGACAATTCTTTTCATAAAGAAATCATAATATGAAAACTCCAAGGATATAACAAATATATTCTTGACTGTGGTGGCAAGCTAAATAAAGTCCTTGAGCTAATTTTAATGGAAAAAGTTTCTACATACAAACCAAGTAAGTAGACATACTCTATAAATATATATTTCTTGAGCTCTAAAAAGCTACATGGGAAAATGCTAGAACAAATATTCAGACTGTGTAAGATGGGTGAAAGTGTAAAAGTAAACTCAGATTTCTTTAACACTATGAAGCAAAATAAAATGTTTAAGATACTGAGTTCTTCTCTGTCCTTGAATATATCAGTCTAGTATCATTTTTTGCTCCAATTTGGCTGATTTCCTCACTGACCTGTATATATATAAAAAAAATTGTCCTTATTTAGTAATTGATTTCCATGATAGGTTTTGCTTCCTTATATGTAATATTACTGCAACTAAAGCTATATAACCAGGATGCCTGGGTGGCTCAGTGGGTTAAGCTTCTGCCATTTGTGACAACATGCATGGACCGATAGGGTATTATGCAAAGTGAAATAAGTCAGACTTAGAAAAACAAATATCGTATGATTTCACTCATATGCGGAATCTGAAAAACAAAACAAATGAATAAACAAACAGAATGCAGACTCAAACCTATAAATATAGAGAACAAATCCCTCCCTGACAGAGGGAACAGGGATAGGAGGATGGACAGAATGGATGAAAGGGAGTGGGAGATACAGGCTTCAAATTATGGAATGAATACATCCTAGGAATAAAAGGTACAACATAGAGAATATAGTCAATGGCACTGTAATAGTGGTGTATGGTGACAGATGGTAGCTACCCTTGTGATGAGCATAACATAACACATAAAGATGTTGGTTCACTCTGTTGTTCACCTGAGATTAATATAACATTGTATGTCAACCATACTAAAATAAACATTTTTTTTAAAAAGCCAGACTCATAAATACAGAGAACAAACCAGTGGTTGCCAGAGAGAAGGTGGATGGGGGTAATGGGAAAAATAGATAAAGGGGATTAAGAGGTACAAACTTCCAGTTATGAAATAAATAAGTCACAGGGATGAAAAGTATAGCATAGGGAATATAGTCAATAATAGTATAATAATGTTGTATGGTGACAAATGGTACCTACACTTATTGTGGTGAGCTTTCTGTAATGTATAGAACTGTCAAATTACTATGTTGTACACCCAAAATTAATATAATATCTATATTAATTATACTTCAATAAAAAAGAAACAAGGGAGGAAGTCACCCAAGGAGAATATGAGAAGTGACAGAAACTGAAGATGAAATCTGGAAAACACTTAACATTTAAAGAATAGATAATGGCAGAACCTAGGAGAGGAAAAACATAATCATGGTACTTTAGAAATTCAACCAGGCAATAGTTTCAAGACAGAGGAATTAATCAACAGTTATCAATGTCACAAAAAGGGGCAGCTTACTTGTTCAGCTGGAAGAGTGTGCAACTCTTGATCATGGGTTCAAGCCCCATGTTGAGTATAGAGATTACTTAAGTAAATAAAAACTTCAAAAAATAATAAATGCCACAAAGAGATTAAGATAAGGAGAGAAATAAATCCATCACATTTAGAAATGAAGATAGTTGTGACTTTGCTAAGAGAAATTTCAGTGGTAATGAAATGAGATTATGGTAGGAAAAAAAATGAATGAATTAAGACTTTTGGTTTCAGCCCCAATATGTTAAAAGCTTAGAATTCATCACTCTTATCCTTACAACAAAAAAAGTTGAACAAATTAAAAATAAATGACTTTTGTTGAACTCATCAGAGAACTGAGGTTTCAGGGAAAATTGTTACCTCAAAATTGGACAGAAGAATCATTCAGGAAGAAAGGGACCAGATATATTTATCTGAAGTAGAAGCCATAGGAGCCATAAACTGATAGGAACACTTAAAAAGTAATTTTGGAAAATTGCTGGAGGGTGACAATGGACTAGCATGAGTGCGAGAAATCCCTGGGAAACTCCATAATATTATGGGCCCGTCTTCCAGGTGACAGTCCCAATAAAGATTTCTCCCTGAACCGGTCATGGTGAGGGAGGGGTTCCACTCTAGGATTATAGGGCATAACAAAACACACAACAGTTGACCCTGGACATATGAACGTGACTGTAATTTATTAGTCACATATACTCACAGCCCAAGAGTGAAGAATACTGCATGCAGTGCAGGAATACATGGGGGTTTCACTTGGGAACAGAGTGAACAATCAAGTGCTGTAGGAGGCAAACTTTGTAGTAGCAAGGGGGTGGAGTGACCCCAAGTTCCTACATAAGAATGTGATTGGCTTGTTTGACTAAGTCTGTCAGGGAACTGAATCCACTGCTTGGGTAGGATAAACAGGAACAGCATTTTGTCCATTTGATAGGGAGGGTTGTTAGGTAGGAGATTTTATCCAAGGGAGCAGAGTGAGGAGGATATAATAACCAGGTTTTCTAGTTTCTGTACTGAATGCTTTGACACCTGTCTAGCTGATCCTTGAGGGACTGCCCCTCTTAGGGCTAGCCAATTTCTAGAGATAGTAAAGGACTTGCTTGGGAGTATACCTTTCATATGCAAACCAAGAAATTCAAAGCCTTTACCTTCTGAATTTGTTAAGTCCTTAACTTCAGACCATTATTCCCCTGCTCTAGTCACCCCAGGATAAGGTGCCAGGCAAGTAGGGATAGTCTCCATATCCCCAAGCCTGTTGTAATTATACAAATTAGCCAATTCTAAGCCTATTTACCCCGACTCACCTGTTTCTTCCTTACCTACATTTCCCCCTTGCTCCCTCTGTCTTCTGATCAACCCTGGTGCTTCCCCATGTGGCCCTGAGTTGTGTGCTGTGCCTCCTGTTTCTAGGGATCTGTGAGTATAAAAGTTTCTTCCTGCATGACAGTCATGTCTGTGACAGCATGTTTTACCATACCTGATTGAAACAAATCCCAGCTACCTTTAAACAGAGGGGAAATTAGGTTAGGGCATTCAAGGCCCTCCTGGCTTTACCAAATGCCATGGAAGCACATAACTTTAGTTTTTGACCTTACACTTCAGGCAGGGGTACTAATAATCATTATGAACTATGTTCAGAAACTTATCAGAACAAAAACTATGCTCCAGAGGAAAATTTTTGGCCAAAGCCTATCCTAGTTGGAGGAAGGGTATTTTTCCACTTCAGGCTTATCTAGCCTTTCTAGCTCATAAAAAGGAAAAAAAAAAAAAAAAAAAAAAAAAAACCTCAATAGGAGTTAAGATTTCAAGAGAGTAGATAGGAACAAAAGAAAAAGCAAACAAACAAAAATCTATACCACTGGAGAAACACTTGCAAAAGTCATAAACCCAAGACACAAATCCATTACAACACTGAGACTTAATTGGAAGATAACAGAATGCCTCTCTCCCCAAACTTCACCATCAGAGCAGCAGGGCTCCAGTATAGTGACAGTGAATTACAGCTGGAAGAACTGCAAGACACAGACTCTCTCTAAGGAGGAGACATTAAGAAATCCTGAAATCAAGAAGGGAGAAAAAACAGGACACTAGAGAAGGTGAAGCCTATGACACCTATAGTTACAGAAAACATTAAACACACCCCACTTCTAGCCACGTCACCAGATGTCCTCATACTAAAGACTTACTTACCTCAATTTTTATTACCTAATCTGAGATGCCCAGCTTTCGACAAAAAATTACAAGGCATGGCAAATGCAAGAAAAAATACAGAATGAAGAGACAAAGCAATCATTAGAACCAGGCTTGATATGACACAGATATTGAAATCATCACATGGGGAACTTAAAATAATGAGCAATATGTTAAGGGTTCTAGTGGTAAAGTAAACAAACATCTGGCCAAAATGAGCGATGGAAACTCTTAAGAAAGAACCAAAAGAAAATGTTAGAAATCAACAACATTGTAATAAAAAAGAAGGATGATTTTGATTGGCTCATCAGTAGATGCAACAGAGATGAGGAAACAATTAGCAACTGTGATGATAAGTCATCAGAAACTTCCCAAACTGAAATACAAAGAAAATAAAAGAACTTAAAAAAATAGAACAGGCATCTAAGAAATACAGGACAATTTCTAAAAGTGTAACTTACACATAATTGGCATATTAGAAGAAGAAGAAGAAAATAAAACAGTAATGGATTGTAACCCAGAGTATAAAATAAATATTCATGAGTCTATCATGATATCAATAAATGATTAAATAAATTACTAATGAGGGAAACAGATAAAATGTCATGCAGAAAAATTCCAAATAATTATATAGATGCTTCACTATAAAGAAAATGGAATATAATTTCTCCCTAAAATTGACTGTGCATTGAATCTTCCTTTCAAAGAGTACAGGTATCAGGAGGAAAATACAGACTTTTTTATAAATTGTTTCAAATTGGATATTCATATGCATTAAAATAAATTTTGGTCCATGCCTTACACCATATACAAAAAAATAATTCAAAATGGATCATATACTTTAATGTAAAGCCTAAAACTAGAAAACTTTCAGAAGAAAACAAAGGAGAAAATCTTTGTGACATTGGGTTAGGTAAAGTTTCTTAAGTGTGACACCAAAATCACAATCTTTAAAATAAAAATTTTAGGGTTTTTTTATAAATCCAAATTAAGAACTATGTTTTGATAAATGGAAGACAAGGCATTGACAGGGAGAAAGTAAGTGCAAATAATAGAAATGTTAAGGCACTTGTTTTCATAGTACGTAAAAACTTACAACTCAACAGTAAAAAGACAACACAGTAGTAAAAATTGACAAAAGATTTGAGTAATTACTTCACCAAATTGGATATACAAATGACAGATATGCACATGAAATAATACTCAACATTATTAGTAATTAGGAAAACGCAAATTAAAACCACAAAAATACCTAAACACCCAGTAGAATGAATATAATCAAAAAGGCTTTCTAGGGCGCCTGGGTGGCTCAGTTGGTTAAGCGACTGCCTTCGGCTCAGGTCATGATCCTGGAGTCTCCGGATCGAGTCCCACATCGGGCTCCCTGCTCGGCAGGGAGTCTGCTTCTCCCTCTGACCCTCCCCCGTCTCATATGCTCTCTCTCTCTTTCTCTCTCTCATAAATAAATAAAATCTTTAAAAAAAAAAAAAAAAAGGCTTTCTAAATGTTAGATAGAATGTAGAGACACTGGAATTCTCATACACTGCAGGTAGGGATGTAAAAATGGTACAAGCCCTTTGGAAAAAGTTTGTTAGTTTCTTTAAAAAGTTAAGCATACACCTAGCATACAACACAGCAATTCCACTCCCAGTATCTCCCAAAGTAAATGAAAACATATGACCAGATAAAGACTTATACATGAATGATTATAGAAGTATTATTTGTGATAGCCAAAACCTGGAAATAATCCAAATGTCTATCAATAGATGAACAAACTGTGGTGTATCTGTATAATAAAATACCACTCAGAACTAAAAAGAAAAAGAAACACACAAGTGATACATGTAAAACAAAAAAGAACCTCACAAAACTATGCCATCTGAGAAAACCTAGATACAAAAACTACATATTAGGGACGTCTGGGTGGCTCCGTCGGTTAAGCATCTGCCTTTGGCTCAGGTCATGATCCCAGAGTCCTGGGATCAAGCCCTGAATCCAGCTCCTTGCTCAGTGGGGAGCCTGCTTCTCCCTCTGCCTGACGTTCCCTTGCTTGCGTGCTCTCTCTCTCTCTCTCTCTCTGGCAAATAAATAAATAAATAAATAAATAAAATCTTTACAAAAGAAAAACTGCATATTGTACAAATCCAATTATTTGGAATTTCTAGAAAATATAAAACTATGAAGATGGAATCAGATCAGTGGTTGTCTAGGATTGGGAGTGAGAATGGGGTTAGCTCTAAATGGCATGAAGGAAATTTGGGGGGTGACGGAAGTGTTCTAAAGCCAGAATATGATAATGGCTGCACATCTCAATATATTTACTAAAACTCATAGAACTATGTACTTAAAATAGGTAAAATTTCTGGCCTATAAATTATATCTCAATACAGTTATTTTAAAACACATTATTTGCTAAGGATACAGAGATTGTACTTACTTGAAAACTGACTATGAAAGGAAAGAGAGAAGCATCAGATAGAAAGTAAATAGCCTTGATGGAGATTTATTTTCCCTTATAAAACTGAGAAATCATTGAGCAAATGCAGCACGAAGAAGCCAGCAAAGAATAGGAGGTTAAAAACATGGGAAAAAGGGAAAATAATTAATGGATCTGGATTCTTGAAGAGGCTTTCAAAAGCAAGTAGACAGAGTCACTTTAGACAAAAAGGATTACCTCATCCTCTGCAATGGGAGAGGAGATGGAAAAGATAGATGAAGTTAAAGAAAACAAATGGTGGCGATGGGGCAAAAAGGCAGCAAGAGTTCTATCCTGGTGGTGTCACTTACTTAGAATTAAATGGAAAGAAAAATAAATGCCTTAGTCGTTCAGATTCATTCTTCCTAATGGTTATGGACTCTTCAATTAACTAGTGTGAATGCAGAGTGGTGTTCTTTCTAGATGAAGTGAATTTATACCTGTAGTTATAACAATCCAATCTGGCAAAAATAATCTTCAGCATCAATCAACTATGAGAGGTGTGTACAGTTGGGGGTTTGAGTCCAGAAGAGTTTAGAAAAGCACTGGATTGCAACTGAAAAGAAAGCTGATTGGAATCTGTAGGATTGCTGAGAACTTGACCTACAGCTGAGCTTGGAGGCAAAGAGTAAATAATTGCCTCATTTCTCCTGTTGGGTGTTTTCCTTCAGCTCTACTCGATAGCACAGGGTGGATAAGAAAAATGCTGGTGATTAGATGGATCCATTAATGCTCCAAGTATTTCCCAAAGGTTTCTCTAACAACTGTTTTAGGTCAAGCTGATTGCTCTATCATCCTCGCCTTTCTCTGCAACTAGTCCCCACTTCAACCTCCTAGTTCCACTTGCCACTATATTTTACCTCAAAGTCCTCTTTAATTATTTTACTTTGCATATCTCTTTTCTGTTAAGAGCATTATGTGAAACAATTACTTTGGCTTTCTTGGAGTCCCACTTTAGTGCTGAGCAATTAATAGTAGTTAAGATTTGTTAAATTGAAAATAATTTAAAATTATTATGGGATAGCTACAAATAAGCTATTTGGAAACCAAATCTTTTTAAAAATATTAGTGATAACTACCTGTTTCAAATCTAATTTCTAATTTATGTTCTGCCACCAAAGAGCTTGATGGCCTTGGACAAGTGATGTAACTTCTGTAAGCCTCCATCTCTTAATCTATAAAGTGAATGGATTGGCTTAGATAATTTAAAAAATTAGCAATGATTTTTTTTCAACTCCAAGTGAACAAAGAAACTGATGCCAATTGTTTAAAAAACAAAATAGGTAGATGCCTATAAGAAAAGAATCAGTTTTGTTTATTTGTAGGTCTATTCTTAGATCTATTCCTAGATGCAATTTCATGGCACAGAGTATAAGACATATAACATTATTCTGTATTTAAGTATTCTTCTAGAAATTGACTTTTTGCAAATATTCATAAAAATGTATTTATAGGGCGCCTGGGTGGCTCAGTTGGTTGAGCGACTGCCTTCGGCTCAGGTCATGATCCTGGAGTCCCGGGATCGAGTCCCACATCGGGCTCCCTGCTCGGCAGGGAGTCTGCTTCTCCCTCTGACCCTCCTCCCTCTCATGCTCTCTGTCTCTCATTCTCTCTGTCTCAAATAAATAAATAAAATCTTTAAAAAAAATGTATTTATAATAGTCAAAAACTGGAAGCAATCCAAATGCTTAGTTACTTGTTAATGGATAAACAAATTGTGATATATACAATGGAATGCCTTTCAACACTGACAAGGAATTAGTCACTAACACATGCAACAACATGAATTAATCTCAAAATTTGTGCTAAGTAAATGAAGCCATACACAAAGGCTACATTCCATTTATATTAAATTGTAAAGAATTTAATATAGAAAAAGGAAAAGATAATATTTCATAGAACAGAAAGTAGATTCTTAGGTGTCAGTTATGGATGACAGAGATTGTCCAGAAAGGAGCACAAAGAAACATTGTAAGTAATGATATTCTCTTATAAATGCATTTTAGTAGTAGATTTATGCACATAAATAATGTCAAAAATGACTGGCAATCGGTATACCCTTTCAGTGTCATATCCCACTCCTCCTGGGTAGGAAATAAAGCATATGAAGGAATGAGGGAATGATATGTCCTTCATCTCATTGCTGAGATTGAGAGTAACAATGTGAGTTCATAATGCACTCAAAACAAACAAACAAACAAAGAAACACCTCAACATTCATATGTCTGATGGGATTGGGAGTAAAGAAAATGAATGTGGGGTTTATTCTTGGATAGGAAAGTTCTGAAGTAGATAGCTGAGGGGATTAGAACACATCTACTATGGCTGATCATGGAATTCAGATGGTACAAAGCAAAATAAAAACAGAGGTATACTAGGTGCAATGAAAATGAAAGGTCAAATGGAAAAGAGGGAATAGGTGAGCTGCAGGTACAGGAGAAAGAAAGGTGCAGCCATACTGCAAGTGATGACAAGGTTCCAAGTTTGTACAAATGAAATTGAGATGTTCAGAGCAAGGACACTCAACCCAGAATTTTGGAAAATACAAAAAGTGGAAGTTAAAGCTGCTAACATTTATTATAAAGGGTGTGTGGGAAATGAACCTTTAAGTCAAGTAATTAAATATTTGAAAAAAATTAAAGAATAAGATAGGAAGTGAGTCTCCTATAGGCAGCCTATACCTGGGTCTTGCTTTTTTATCCATTCAGTCGCCCCATGACTTTTGATTAGAGCAGTTAGTCCATTTACATTTAAAGTAATTATTGCTAGGTATGTTTTTATTGCCATTTTGTTACTTGTCTTATGGTTGTTTTGTGTTTTTTCTGTTCCTTTCTTCTTCTCTTGCTCTCTTCCCTGTGGTTTGATGGTTTTCTTTAGTGTTATGCTTAGATTCCTTTCTCTTTATTTTTCGTGTATCTATTATAGGTGTTTGGTTTGTGGTTACCATTAGGTTCATATATAACATCTTATGTGTATAGTAAGAATTGATTTTTAATGAAAATTTTTGTTCTAATATTTGATGTTGTTGAAAGAGAAAACAGTTTCTACAAAACAAAGGTCAATTTTAAAAATAGATAATAGTGAGGGCGCCTGGGTGGCTCAGTTGGTTAAGCGACTGCCTTCGGCTCAGGTCATGATCCTGGAGTCCCTGGATCAAGTCCCGCATCGGGCTCCCTGCTCGGCAGGGAGCCTGCTTCTGCCTCTGACCCTCCCCCCTCTCATGTGCTCTCTCTCTCATTCTCTCTGTCTCAAATAAATAAATAAAATCTTTAAAAAAAATAGATATAGTGATAAAATATATCACTGTGGAATTGAAAATGACAACTTAAAAATACACATGCATCAATATTAACTAATTATACCCATGATAAATCTATTTCACTTACATGAAAAAAATATAATTTTAATATAATGGCTCTTTAATAGCTCAATTTTGAGTCTTTTGGAGCTAAATTTAAGTTTGCTGTAATTTTTACTTGATGATATAGCTAAAAAGTATCTATGGAGTTGGGTGATTTTTCTCTGAGAAAAGTTGACCTAGGATGGTAAAAGATAAAGAAATCTTATCCATATTAGAAAATGATTTAAATCTAATGAATTGCTTGAAGAGTGGATACTAAGCTATAGTGTAGATTAAAGTTGAGGTTATTGATTTGTTCAAAGTGGAACCTAAAGGCTGAAATAGAAATTATAGATACATAGCATGAGCAGTATTTTTTTTCTAATCTGCACTGCCCCACAATGAAGGATACCATTTCAAGAAGGCATTCAGCTTTGGTTCTCAGATGAGAGTGGTGAGACCAGCTGCCAGAGATACTTAAAAGGGATTCTCACTATAGACAGGAAGCTACAATTTCCATTATAGAAGTCTTTGATTCATGATAAAGTCTATGACTAGGAGATATATAAAATCTAAGGATTTCATAAGATTGTAATACATACTTTCTTTTTTATAGTACTAAAAACTAATCAATTGCATCATCCAATAAATAATAAAATTAAATATTTAATAATTATTTACTAAAGAAAAGTGAATTCTTTATAAAGGTGTAACAAAGGATTGACACTAATAATATTTATTAAATCTTAACTCATTGCTACTTGCCAAGCAGTGTTCTAAGTGCTATACATTTAGAGCATCTAAATTACAAAAAACAAAAATAAAAACCTAAAAACTATTTGAGCTATTATAATATCCCCATTTTACAGAAACAAAAACTGGAACACAAAGAGATTTAAGAAGTTGACATAACTAGTAAATGAAAAGGCCAGAATTTGAATACCAATGGTGTGATCACAGATCATAACTCCATTCATTATAGATACATCAGTCTTTTCATATGTATTTTTTACTGAAGTCATCTTTTTTCCACTGATGTATTTATTCTAACATGGTGAAAGTAGAAAAGGGAGCAGGACAAATTATCTCAGCATCTGGATCACTGTCTGCTAGCTCCTTTGACAACCTTCATTAATCTTTCAGAATCTTCCTCCTGGTTATAGGATTTTTCAATTAACTAGCATGAATACAGAGAAATGTCTTGACTAAATGAAGTTTATTTATACCTATAGTGTTATTTATACCTATACTGCATTGTAATGCAGTATGGCAAAATGATCTTTAGCATCAATCAACTCCAATCCCACAAGATAAGATATTCCATCTACTAGGAGAAGCAGAAGTAACTTTTACAAACAAAAGTTATCAGTTTCTTTTGTTTCTAACAAAGATGAACTGGTAATTATCTATCTAAAAATCTGGTTTAAGGAAATAATCAGAATTATGGACAAAAATTCATGTAAAGTATGTTATTTATCGTAGCAAAATTTCAAAATTATCTAAACGTCCCTACAGAAGTATAATGGTTAAATAAAAATTGTGGATCTATAAATAGATTTTCATCCATCCCTTGAAAATAATGTTTTGAAAAATAGTTAATGTCACCAAAAAGTTATTATTATTTAATATGGGGCAAAAGATCCCAATATACACAAAAAATATATTAGAAGCATACATCCCAAAATATCACCAGTGATTATATCTTGGTGGTGTGATTATAGGTGATTTTAATATTCTTTTTTGTGCTTCTGTTTTCCAAATAATCTACAATTATCACATATTGTGGCTTTTATAATAAAATAAAATATAATATATATAAACTATATATATATTATAGATATAAATTTTATGTATTTTATTTATATATATTATAATATAATATTATGTTATAAAATATATTATAATATAAAATATTATATATAAAATGTATATATAAATAAATATTATATAAAATATAATTTAAAAGCTACATTAAGATAGAATTTCATAGTTGCTTTTTGAATAATAACATGATATTTACACTTTATACATTGTTCTATAAATAATGGGGATATGTAGGGAGATTTATATGCAAATGTATTTTAGCATGCTATTTCATTTAATTATTAAAAGAAATCTGTGAAGCTTCTGCTTCCAGCCAAGTTCACGTAACATACTGGATTTACCCTCCTGCCTGAGGCAATAAAACAACTGGATAAAATATATGAAATAATGGTTTTGAAGATGCTGGACATCAGACAATGATATAAATTCCTGAGGAATAAAACTTAAATGAGATGATCCTTAAGATTGATCTCAGCTTACTGCTTTGAGAAATTTCCAAGACATGACACAAGGGGGTGAGGACGAGCCCAGGCAGAAGATAACGAGTCCCTGAGGAAAAACATGGATTTGTGAATCCAGGACACCAAAAAAGCCGCAATTCACAGGACAGAGCCCTAAAAAGAGCTACACAGAGCAGGGACTCTGAATATCCACAATGTGCAAGGAAACTGAGGATCTCAAACCTAAGAAAGAACCAGCCTAGAAGGAACAATACCAAAGCTCACACAAGGCTAGGAATAGTACCTTTTCCCACAGTCAAACTGGAAAACATCACACTTTACAGGGCATTAGATGGAGTACTTACAAGAATTTTTTTCTCAGTAGTGGAGGAAAATGAGACCTAGACTAAATGCTGGTCTGTTTCCATACAACAAATCTTAAAAACAAGACCAAAAAAATGACACTGTTTCAAGCAATTTTATTGCATTCCAGAACACACCTCCAGAATATTTATAGCAATACAAAAATATCCAGCTCACAGTGAGGTAAGATCTACAATTTCTGGAATCAAATTTTTAAAGAAATAATAAGCTTGCAAAGAAGCCAGAGAAAATAACTCACAATGAGGAGAAAAATCAATCAATCAAAACTGATCCAGAACTGACACAAATGTTAGAATTAGTGGACAAGGACATTAAATAGTTATAATAACTGTATTCCATTTGTTCAAAAAATTAAGTTGGGAAATAGGAAATAATTAAATGAATCAAAGTAAACTTCTAGAGATGAAAACTACTCTGTTGAGAAGAAAAATACTGGAAAGGCTAGCTAGCAAATTAGAACATGGAGAAGTAGCAATAGAACTATCCAAAATGAAACACACAGATGAGCAAAAGAACTAAAAAGAATAAGCACTGTGTTAGTAAAATCTGGAGATAATTCACATGATGTAATATACATATAATAGGAGTGCCAAAGCAGAGGACAGAGAGGGAGGGTTATAAAAAAAATTCCCCCCCAAAAAGTCCAAATTTTATAAATATTTTGAAACTGTATACTTGTACATGTATCTCAAGCTCCAGAAATATGGAAAAAACTACACAAGGCACAAATTCTAAACACAATTTTAGCAAACAAAATATAGTAATATATAAAAGGATAATAAATCATAATGAAGTAGTCCCAGGAATGCAAGGTTAATTTCACTTCTGAAAGCAATCAGCGTAATTCATCACAGTAACTGATTTAAAAAAAATCATCAATATGGTCATCTGTGATGAGCAGATTCTGGGATGGTCCCCAATGATCCTGACCAGAAGATAATTTCACACCTGTGTGTAATTCCCTACCTTGGAGTGTGAGCAGAATCTGTGACTCGAATACCACAAAGGTGAAAGGATGTATGTGACAATGTGTATATGATTAAATTACATAAAATTGTAATATCAGTATTGTTAAAAGATACTCTTCCCTGCTGGCTTTAAAGAAGCAAACTGCGATGTTGTTTGTTGCCATATGGAGAGGGCCACTCAGAGAGGTGCTTATGGCCACTTTTAGCTAACAGTCAGCAAGATAGTGAGGGCCTCAGTCTTCTAACCTGCAAGCAAATGAATACTTCCAGCAAATACTTGAATTTGGATCTGAATTTGAATACAATCCTTTCTGATTTAAGCCTCACATCAGACTGCAGCCCAGGCCAATACCTTGATTGCAGTCTTGTGAAAACCTGAAGTAGGAGACTATGCTAAGTAAGCACTGTCCATACTCCTGATTCTCCAAAATTGTGAGATAATAAATATGTGTTGTTCTAAGTTGCTAAGTTTGTGATATTATTATTAGATAGCAATAAATAAAATGTCATCTCAATAGATGCAGAAAAAGCATTTGACAAAAATCCAAAATCTATTTCTGATTTTTACAGTCTCAACAAATTGAGAATTAAAGGGAACTTCCTCAGCCTGTTAAAGGGCATCTACAAAAAACCTACAGATAACATCATAGTTAATGTTGAAACACTGAAAGACAAGAATGTCCACTCTCATCACTTCTATTCCAGATTGTATTGAAGTTCTATCCACTGCAATAAGACAAGAAAAAGAAATAAATGGCATATATAGGAAAGGAAGAAGTAAAACTATCTTTATTAACAATCAACATGATCATGAACATAGACACAATACTCTTTACATTAACATCCCAAAATGAAATATATCTCATTATAAACCTAACAAAATATATACAAAATCTATGAGGAAAACTTTGATACAAAACTCTGACAAAATAAGTCAAAGAGCTAAGTAAATGGAGAGATATTTCACATTCATGGATAAGAAGACACAATACTATCAAGATGTCAGTTCTTCCTATATAATCTAAAATTAAATGTAATCCCAGTCAGAATCATGGCACGTTATTTTGTGGGCATCAACAAACTGATTCCAAAGTTTATATGGAGAGGCAAAAGAGCCAGAATAGCCAACACAATTTTGAAAGAAAAGAAGGAAGTTGGAAGACTGACAATACCCAACTTCAATACTTACTATAAAATCCCAGTAATCAATATAGGATTGTACTGGCAAAAGAATTGACAAAATAGATCCATGGAACAGAATAGAGAGCCCAGAAATAGACCCACACAAATAGTCTTAATATCTGTCAGCTGTGACAAAGGAACAAAGGCAATATATTAGAGCAAAGACCGTCTTTCCAACAAATGGTGCTGGAACATCTGGACATCCACATGCAAAAAAATGAGTTTAGACACATTTTACTCTTTGTAAAAATTAAGTCAAAATGGATCTTAAACATAAATGTAAAATACAGAACTATGAAATTTCAAAAAGATAAGAAAACCTAGAAGATCTAGGTATGACAATGAATTTTTTTGAAATTGAAAGAAAAAATTTTCGATGCATGAAAGAAAAAACTAATAAGCTGGACTTTATTAATATTAAAAACTTCTGCTATGCAAAACACATTGTCAGACGAATGACAATAGGGATAAACTATTTGTTCAAGACACCTCTAATAATGGACTGTTCTCCAAAATATACAGAGAACTCTCAAAACTTAACAGTAAGAACATAGGGGAGCCTGGGTGGCTCAGTCAGTTGAGCATCTGACTCTTGATTTTGGCTCAGGTCATCATGATTTCAAGGTCCTGGGATCAAGCCCCACATCTGGCTCTGTGCTCAACAGGGAGTCTGCTTGAGATTGTCTCCCTCTCCCTCTGCCCCTTCCCCCACTCTCTCTCTCTACCTCTCAAAAATAAATAAATAAATCTTAAAAAAAAAAAAAAAAAAACAAGAAAATAAACAACCCAACTAAAAAATGGGCAAATGTTCTGAACAGACACCTCACCAAGGAAGAAGGCATATAGGGATGGGGCGGCTGGATGATAGACACTGGGGACGGTATGTGCTATGGTGAGCACTGTGAATTGTGCAAGACTGTTGAATCACAGACCTGTGCCTCTGAAACAAATAATACATTATATGTTTAAAAAAAAGAAGAAGAAGAAGAAGATAGCAGGAAGGGAAAAATGAGGGGGGGAATCTGAGTAGGAGACGAACCATAAGAGACTATGCACTCTGAGAAACAAACAGTGTTCTAGAGCGGAGGGGGGTGGGGGTATGGGTTAGCCCGGTGATGGGTATTAAAGAGGGCACATACTGCATGGAGCACTGGGTGTTATGCACAAACAATGAATCATGGAACACTACATCAAAAACTAATGATGTAATGTACGGTGATTAACATAACATAATAATAATAAAAAAAAGAAATGAGTAGAGTAAAAAAAAAAAAAGCTCAACATAATACATCCTTAGGGAATTGCAAATTAAAACAGCAATGACCATACCACTGTACACCTTTTAGAATGGCCAAAATCAGAAACACTGACAACACCAATACTGTTGAGGATGTGGACAAAGAGCAGCTCTCATTCATTACTGATGGTAATGCAAAATGGTACAGCCACTTTGAAAGGCAGTTTGACAATTTCTTACAAAACTAAATATACTCTTAAAGTACTTTCCAACAAGTGTGGTTCTTGGTATTTATCTAGGGGAGTTAACAAATTATCCATAAAAACTTGCAATGGAGGTTTATAGCAGCTTTAATCATAATTGCCAAAACTTGTAAGCAACCAAGATGTCCTTCAATAGGTGAGAGGATAAATTGTGGTACATCCAAACAATGGAATATTATTTAGTGATAAAAATGAAACAAACTATCAAGCCATGAAAAGACACAGGAATCTTAAGTATATATCACTAAGTGAAAGAAACCAATCTGAGAAGTCTACATATGACTATAAGTATGATTCCAACTACATGACATTCTGGAAAAGGCAAAAATATGGAAAGAGTTTAAAGGTTTGTGGTTGCCAGGAGTTGGGTAGTGAGTAGGAAAGAATAGGCAGAGCACAGATGATGTTTAGGGTAGTAAAATCAGTCTGCATGATATTATAATATCATATATGTATCATTAGACATTTGCCAAAGCCCATAGAATGTACAACATGAAGAGTGAACTGTAATGTAAACTAGGGCCTTTGGGTGATAAAGATATATCCATATAGATTCATCATTTAACAAATGCACCACTCTGGTGGGGGATGTTGATAATGGGGGAGGCTGTACATATATCCAGGGAGAGAGTGTATAGGAAATCTCTGTACCTTATGTTCAGTTTTACTGTGAACCTAAAATTGCTTTAAAAATAAAATTTAAAAAAATCCTCCTCTCCCAGATATAAAAGCATGCTGATTGACTTTTGTGTCTTTAGTATAGGGGCTGAGTTAATTTTAACATATAATGAAATGTACAAGTTGGCAAACCTTCATATTTTAATTTATACTGGATTAAAATTACAGTTATACTTGGGATCCCACTAAGTTTCAATAATGTATACCCCATGCAATCGGGGTAGTCATCATACATAAAATAAAGGACAAACAGGTAAGATTCATCTTAGCCATCAGAACTATTGCCATGCCTAAATTCTCTATAGCCATAACACTTATTGCCCTAAAATATTCCAGGATGAGCATGGGCACTCTTACCCAACAAGTAATAAATTTAAATAAAATTAATCTTTAGCACTTACAATCAGCTTGATAAAGTGGGATTCCATGTACTCCCTGTTCAAAAATAATTAATATGACCCAATGTAAATGAAAACAGGGCCTTTAAGGATTGAAATTTCTTATACAAGACCTATTTAGAAAAGAAGGAAAAGCACTCATTTCACTTCTCAGAATATACAATATTGGGTTCTTGAATAAGGCATTCAATAAAAATTTCACCTCCCTTACCAGCGTCAGGTTTCAGGCCTCATAAATGCCATGCTGGCTTAAATAAGTTCAAGTTTAATTAAATAAAATATGGCATATTTCAATCGTCAGTCAAATATCAAGGGTGATTTATAGTGAAGAGTTTAACTCTATTCTTTTATTTCTGATTAATAACAGCTTTCAAGTCCCACCGCCTCACACACACACACGTACTTTCTCCTATTGTCCCATTTCTGGGCAAGCCCAGGTGCTCCTTCCTGCAATACTTAAACCAGGCAAGCCCCAGCCTTTTGCAGGAGTCCTCACCCTAACCCCACTCCCTAACCACAACAGAACTCAAAGCCAGTTACACCCTCTTTGCTCTCTAAAGCCATTTTCAGACCTGCTTGAGAGCTTGCTCTGCTCTCCTCAGAAAGACCATGTGAATACAAATCTCTTCATACACTCTTGACACACTTGTGGCATTATCAGTCTCAACCTTAAATCAAATTATGAGTAAGGAGTTGAGCCCATTTCCTCTGGGATGACCGTAACATGCACCAAGCCAATATTCTTAAAATCAGCAAAGAGAAAGAATCAATCAGGTTGCCTTCTCTACATCAGTTGTATTCCAGAATAACAAAATGAAGAAGAAATAAAAGGATGAGAAACATCAGACTGCAACTCTAGTGGAATACTGGGCTTAGACAACAATCATCTGTGAAAACCATCAGGTAAAATGTTGATGGGAAACTTTGTAACAAATTAGTCTGGAACCATCTGAACTGAACTGATAACCTTAATAGCCCTGAAAGAGAGACAACTCACTATTATATGTATCCTGATGAATGCACAGGAAGTACACAGCATAATCTGTTCAGTATTCTTACTAAATTATAATAAGAATCTAATCAAGCTTTTAGATTTAATTATTAGCTAATAGAAAATGTGGTAGGTAGAAGAACTTGTTAAATTTCACCGTGAGACTGAAATTAGTGAAATATAGTATATGAAAATCCCATCAGAAAAATCAATGGGTTTCTTCCAAAAAATGGCATTAAAAATAAGAAAGGGAATAACTATAGATAAGATATATTAACGTATTACAATGTGTGGACCTTGTTTGGTCCTGATTCAAGCAAATCAACTGTACACTGTTTTGAGTTAATCAAGGAAATTGGTACACAGACCAGACATTAGGTAAAACATAACTCCTCTTATACTGAGAAATAATTATTAAATATGGTAGATGTGATAATGGTATGATGATTTTTTTTAATGGCTTATCTATTATAATACAGACTGTAGAGAAGTGAATGTAATGTGAGGAAGGAGGAGAATGTTAGGGATACATGTTATTGAAAATTATTACTGTCTTAGCTGACACTTAATAAGTAGGTAGGAAGGGAAAAGAAGGGTAATCCACATGAATCAAGTAGCACATGGAAAGCTGTGAATATCAGAAAGACCATAGTGTATCCAAGAAACTAAAAGACATGGTATGATTGTGTTGCAGAGCTTGAAAGGAAAGAGGTAAGTGGGAACACTGAAAGGTAATTGGAAGCTATGTCATGAAGGGTTTTGAATATTATGATTAGGAGCAATAAGAAACCATAGAGGATTTTAAGCAGGAGAATGACATAATGATGTTTTTGCTTTAGCAATGTCACTTTAACTGTGTTATGTGGAATGGGTAGGTAGTGTAAGATTTAAGGCAAGAGGTCAATGAGTTAGAAGGCTTTTCAGTAGTGTAATTGCTGTGCACTACTGGGTATTTACCCCAAAGATACAAATGTAGTAATCCAATGGGGCACTTGCACCCCAATGTTTATAGCAGCAATGTCCACAATAGTCAAACTACGGAAAGAGCCCAGATGTCCATCGACAGATGAATGGATAAAGAAGATGTGGTATATATATACAATGGAATATTATGCAGCCATCAAAAAATGAAATCGTACCATTTGCAATGATGTGGATGGAACTACAGGGTATTATGCTAAGCAAAATAAGTAAATCAGAGAAAGACAATTATCATATGATCTCACTGATATGTGGAATTTAAGAAACGTGGCAGAGGATCATAGGGGAAGAGAGGAGAAAATGAAACAAGAAAAAACCAGAGAGGGAGACAAACCAAAAGAGACTCTTGACCATAGGAAACAAACTGAAGGTTTCTGGAGTGTCGGGGGTTGGGAGGGATAGGGTGGTTGGGTGATGGACATTGGGAAGGGTATGTGTTGTGGTGAGCGCTGTGTATTGTGTAAGACTGATGAATCACAGACCTGTACCCCTGAAACAAATAATACTTTATATGTTAATAAAATAAAGAAGGCTTTTCAATAGTACATATGTGTAGAAAGGGACAGTACAATTTTAACAATATGAAGTAGAAGGAACTGGCAAGACTCAGTGATTATATGTGAGGGGCATGAAGTTAAGGAAACAAAATAGGCAAGGATGATCCCAGGTTTCTAGTTTATGGAAATAAAGAATAGCATTTTCTTTAAACTGAAATAGGGAACACAGAATAAAGAGCTGATTTTGGAACACAGATCATTTGCAGCCTCACTGAATTTGAAATGTCTTCAACACACAAAAGTGGAGAGCTATCCATCAGTCAGTTGGACATATGAGTTGGAAACTCAGAGATACATCTTTGACAATCATCAACACATACAATGTGCTTAAAACCATAGGAGTTCATGAGAAGTCCTGGAATAGTGTGCTTGAAAAGAAGAAAGCTGGTAAACAAACCTTAAGAACATTATATAACTAAGAACTAAGGGGGAGGAAACTCATTTTTAATCATCTGGTTCCAAAGTCTTGTGCTTAAAAATGGCTGCTATTTTGTTAAGCTAACCAAAGGCAGATATTATGTCTTGTGTATTTGTGTTGGATTATTATTTTTAATTTACTATAAAATATGCAAGAGTTTGCATGATTATTCTACTTTTTATCCATTTTATTGTCAAGTATATTTTGCCATTATACACTTGATCTTAGCCAAAAGGCCGAGAAGCAATATATTTTGCCATTATAAACCATGCCACTATGAACATTTTTCCACATGTCTCTGGGCACATAAACTATAATATTTTCCTTATCTAGAAGTTGGGTACAGTTCCAAGAGTTTCCTTTGGGTATGTATCTAGATGTGGAATTCATAGGTTGAAGGTGTACTGGTCAGTGTTCAACTGTAGGAAACAGAAACAACTCCAATTATTTTAAGGAGAGAAGTATGTAATATACAGAATTAAGTGATTGTGAAATCATTGAAGGGGCTGAAAGAGTGGGCTCCAGACCTCTAGGAATAACTCAGAACCATGCCTCCAAATGAGCCCGTCCAAAGAATTTCGCTGTGGCTACAACCAGGAAAATAAGAAGTCAGTAGGCCACTACCAGAACCATTAAATTGAAAAATGAACCACTATCACTGGGATCCCAGGATCAGGAAACCACAGCATCTGAATTACAATTCTCTCTTAACTCTAATGAAATTAGTGACTTGACATTCACTGCTGCAACAAAACAAAACAAAACAAAACAGAATCAATGTTTGCATGACTTTGCCTGCCAACCAAAATGATACTTGAGGAATTGCCCCCAAATCCCTTCTACTCTCTAAATATTACTCAACTATATCAGTTGACAAAACCGAATGTGCTTCTGGAACTCTAACTTCATGGGAATCTGAGAAAGGTTGATTTTAGCTCTCAAGCTTTAACAGAACAGAATGGCACAGTATACCAATGGGGAAATGAATGTTGTGGCACCTTCGTTATATCCACCTCACAGCATCTATGCAGCTTAAACATGACCACACATTGTGAAATAGATCTCTGTCTTAGTCAATGTGAGCTATCATAACAAAATACAATAGATTGGGTGATTTAAACAACAGAAATTCATTTCTCACAGTTCTGGAAGCTGGCAAGTCAAAGATGAAGGTGCCAGCCTATTTGGTTCTTGATGAGAGTTCTCTTCTGTCTTGCAGATGGCCACCTTCTTGTTGTGACCTCATACAGGCAGAGCCCTTATATCTCTTCCTCTTCTTACTAGGACTCTAATCCCATGGTGTGGGGGTGGAGAGGGCATTCTCAGCATCTAATCTAAACCTAATTACTTCCCAAAGGGCCCACCTCCAAAGGCCATCACATTGGGGGTTGGATCTGCAACATATGAATTTGGAGGAAAACATTCAGTCCATAACAATCTCCTATGTGGTTTATCAATAGGTATTCCTACTACTAATGTATGCCTGCTCTTACTATTCAACATCCTCTCCAACACTTGGTATCTTTAAGGGGTTTTTTTTGTTTGTTTTTATCCATCTAATAGGTGCAAAATTTTATCTTATTCTGGTTTTAATTTGCATTTTTGATTACTTGTTAGGCTAAGCATATTTTCACATGTTTGTTGGACATTTTAATTTCTTCTTAAGTTTAGATATCTTGTCATGTTTTTCTACTGAGTTGTTAATCTTTATTGTAATGATTTATAGGCAGTCTTTGTAAATTCTGCTTCCTAATTCTCTTCTGATTATATGCATTGAAATTATCTTCTAGTATATGGCTTACGCTCTTACTTTTCTGTTATCATTATGCCATCTTTTCATGATATACTTCTAATTTTTAATTTATATGTAATAAAACTTAATTTTTTTCTTTATACTGTATTCTTTTTGGATACTATTTATTATATTCTGCTTCTAGATTTATTAGATGATATTTTCTACCAGGGAAGTTCTTCATAACTTCTAAAAGATCTAAAGATTTAATTTGTACAGTAGTTTTTATTAATCTTCTCAATATATTAACTCTTGGATATGATGGGAGGTATGAATTCAATATATATTTTATTCCTTATGAGTGCATCATTGTTTGAGCACCATTTTTTCTAACTAGATCAACCTTCCCCTACTATAGGAAATGCCTCCTCTGTTATATGTCAAGTTTCTGAGTCTCATTCTGAGATCTCTATTCCATCTATTTGTCTTTCCAGCAACACACATAAATGTCTTACATATATATCTCATTTTGTTCTATTAGCCTTATTTCTATACTTTGGTATTTGTCATTTCCTGCCTTCTTTTGGATTCATCCATTTTATTTTTATTATAATTATTATTATTCCACTTCTCTCCCCCCACTTGTTTGAGAGTTATTCCCTCTACTTTTATTATTTTAGTATTTAAAATCTCCTTTAAGCAGTTTGATAAGTGTGACCAATGGTTAAAATGGGACTCTTTCTCTCTTTAGAGTTTCAGCTTAAAAAAACCCAAGAACACAGCCAATAGATGCAAGTACTTGATAATAAATTGAGTATTCTTAATCCCCTTTATATTTCACCCATACCCCCATCCACCTCCCCACTGACAACTATTAGTTCATTCTCTATAGTTAAGTATCTGATTTTTTTGTCTCTTTTCTCTTTTGTTCATTTGTTTTGTTTCTTAAATCCCACATATAAGTGTAATCATGCTTTATTTGTCTTGCTTCAACTATTTCACTTAGTATTGTACCATCTAGACCCATCCATGTTTTTGTAAATGGCAAGATTTCATTCTTTTTCAAGGCTGAGTAATATCCCATATATACCACATCTTCTTTAGCCATCCATCTATCGATGGACACTTGGGTTGCTTCCATATCTTGGTTATTGTAAATAATGCTGCAATAAACATAATGATGCATACGTCTTTTTCAATTAGTGTTTTCATTTTTCTTGGGTAAATACCCAGCAGTGGAATTACTGGATCATATGGTAATTCTATTTTTAATTTTTTTGAGGAGCCTCCATACTGTTTTCCACAGTGGCTGAACCATTTTGCATTCCCACCAGCAGTGCACAGATGCAATAGATGCAAGTACCTCCATATTTAAAAATAAATATGTTAGATCATTATGAAGAATTTGCAAACCTGTTCTGCTACCTCTGTAGGTTACCTCCAAGGCATATGAGAGAAGGCTGGGGATTCATTAGCAGTAGATTAGAATTAGAAAGTTCATTGGAAGATGTCTTTGCAGTGCTGTTAACTTTCCCTTTGCCCCATCTCCACCAAGCCAAGTGAGATGGAACTAGGGCTGCTTACAGAAATACTTGGAAAACTAACTTGTACTACTTGGAGTTTGAGGATCACAAAGCTGCTGGAAACTGATTCCCTCTTTGAGAAGCCTGAAGGTGGGTGCTACATGGAGCCACCCTGACACCACAGCATGTAAACTGGGCTACGGTGCAATAAGCCATCAGTTGGCCTAATGGATCTGTGGAGAGCCAGACCTGCATAGTTTTTAAGCAAATCCTTCTTACCCATGAGGCCCAAGAGGGGCAAAGTAACCCAACAGAGAAAAGTCTTTGTGTAGGATGAACTACAAGACAGAAACTGAAGAGAGAGATACAACACCTTTCTGGTGGTGGAGGGTGCATTTCCCATATTAAGGCATGAGGAAAAGGAGCTCTGCCATAAGGAAGAGTCTCTGAAAACCCACAAAACAGCCACATGAGAGAAAGGGCCAATATTTATGTGTCTGCTAAACATACGACTAAATATTGGAACCTAAAAAACACTGGAACTCAAACCTAAAATGTGATATTAAATGTTTATTACACTGAAGAGCAGCAACTCACTCTAGTCAACATGAAAAATGCGGAACATCCATTGGAATATAATTATTTCTTACTTTTTTTCTCTGTCCTAGTCACCTTCTTAGGGATGTACCTCATAAGCTACAAACATCAAATATTTTACAGATGATAAACAGGAAGTTGTCTGCTTTAATAAGTCCTTAAACAGCTAATTTACCCTATTACAATAAAGCTGCTGTAGGGAAAGATTATTATAGCTGATGGCCAAGAGCTGACTGAATCTTTAATTGTTTATGTGATGGATTGCAAAACATTTGAATAAAATAAATGGATAACTCTAGAGATGTTCTTTTTTTAAAAAAAAATTAGATGTTTTTTTAAAAGCCCTCAATTTACTCTATATTTCCTAAATCGTTAATGGAGTTTTTGATTTTCAACATGAAGAACATCTGAAGAGCTCAGAACACATGATGTACCCCTGCATCATTAGACTGACTCAGTGTTGGAGGAAGGATAATGCAATGCATTTGTGTGGCCATCACTTAGCTGTTGCCATTACCAACCCGTCACCATCATTGCCAATGCTCTGTTTTTTCTTTTAGGTTCTTTTCTGAAATCTGAAACTCAATTGACATTTGCTAAAGTATAAAGCTTCCAATAAGGCTTGGCTCATTTTGGTGTGAAACTAAACTCTTCAAACTGTGTGTGGATCTAGGCTAGATTCCAGCTTCTTATAGTCCCTATCTCTATCCATCCTCAAGAATCCTCCTCACTACCACTGTCTCCTTATGGGGAAATCCCTTTGGCTTGACTTATTCCTTCTTGCCTAATGTACAAAAGCCAGGTGGCCTTCTTCCCAAACTTAAATTCATTTGCCAACTCTTTCTGTCAACTTCTAGGGAGGACAAAATAGGGGAATCCTTTCCTCATATAATTGGAAATGTTGTAAGATTTTGTTTTAAAGAATATTAAAGTGAAAATATCTGGGATCTCTAAATTTTCTGTCAATCTTCTGATTGTCTCGTAATTAGTTGAAGTCAAGTGTTACAAAGCAGTAAATCCTCTGACAAAACTTTAAAAAACTAACAATGTTGTCTTTGAGGTTTCATGTATGTATAAGATATAACAATAAAGTTGAAAAGAGCAAGTCCCATACAAGTATAAACTAAAAAAAAAATTTGAAATTATTTTTTCCTAACTTGTGTGATTTGTAATAAGAGTGAAGATTGATTTGAATTTTAAAAGAATAAGAAAATCATTGCTTTAAGTTCCTAGCACACCGGAACAGGATTATAACAAAATAGACACAAAAGGTCATCATTGATTATGAGACTGTGATTGTTTGGGGACTCTCTCACACAGTTATGTTAAGTAAAAAATTTTTTAATTAAAGAAATTTAAACAGAAGCATTAAATACCAACACAGTGAGGTTCTTCTTCCAGAAATTTGCTGGAAAAATTGATTTCCATCCACAAACCAAAGGTTCAGACAAAATCTGTCTTTCTGCTTCCAAGGAAAACAATTTTTGCCTAAAATGTTTCTGTAATTCTCGGGGCACCTGTGTGGCTCAGACCACTGAGCTTGCAACTCTTGGTTTTAGCTCAGATCATGATCTCATGGGTCATGGGATCAAGATCCCCTGTAGGGCTCCACGCTGAGTGGGAGTCAGTTCAGTGTCCAACTCTTGGTTTCAGCTCAGATCATGATCTCGTGGTCAAGGATTGAGCCTCGCGCCAGGCTCCACACTCAGCACAGAGTCTGCTTGTCCCTCTCCTTCTGCTCCCCACCCCAAATAAATAAATAAAATCTTTAAAAAAAAATAAAAAGAAAAACAATAGCAGTACAACAACTAAATGACTATAGTGTGAGACCATTATGTTCCCCCAGCAGGGTAGGTCAGGTGGTTTACCTATGCAGATCATCATCCTTGCAGACTTTGCTTCACATCTAAAAGATAAGCAAATTGATAAAGAATAAACCATAGTAAGGCCCTCCTATTACGTATGTAGAAGAATGAATGTAATTTACTGGGCCCAGGGGTCCTATTAAGTCACAACCCTGGGGCGCCTGGGTGGCTTAGTCGATAAGCATCTGCCTTCGGCTCAGGTCATGATCCCGGGGTCCTGGGATTGAGTCCTGCATCGGGCTCCCTGCTCGGTGGGGAGTCTGCTTCTCCCTCTCCCACTCCTCCTGCTTGTGTTCCCTCTCTCACTGTCTCTCTCTGTCAAATAAATAAATAAAATCTTTAAAAAAAAAAAGTCACAACCCTGAAAAATGTTTCAAAATATACTATGGCGTATAGCTAGTTAGTTTAGTTTGGTTAAACATTGGAATTCCCAATGCCATCCACACATACATACATCCGTACACACAGAGCAACACAATCACACACACAGATAAAAGATTATACATCTAAACTAGTGTGTCTCAACTGGGGGTGATGTTCTCCCCCGGGGGACATTTGGCAATTTCTGGAAAAATTATTTGTTTTTCAAAACTGTATAGATGTTCCTGGAATCTAGTGAACAGAGGCCAGGAGTGCTGCTGAGTATCCTACAATGCACAGAACAGCCTCCCATAACAAATAATTATCCAATTCAAAATTCCAGTAGTGCTACTGTTGAGAAATCCTAATCTATATGTTAATAATCATGTCTCTGAGTAATAAAATTAATAGTTATTATTGTTTTTTCTTTGCTTTTCTGTATTCTGGATTATTTATAGAAACTAGGTGCTTGTTTTGGTTTTATTAATCAGGGTAAAGGCAATTATATTAACCTATTTGAATCAATTTAAATCAAAGATGTTTTACTCAGAAAACCTTGAGGATAGATAGATGATAGATAGATAGATAGATAGATAGATAGATAGATAGATAGATAGATAGATAGATAGTAGATGATAGATAGATAGATGATAGATAGATAGGTTTCTATTATGTGACCTTCCAATAAATTTGTACTGCTCTCCACTGTAACAGCTATTCCCCAACGTCTCAGAATTGCATTGTTGTAATTCTAAGGCCAAATTTTCTATTATCCCAACACCATTTATCGAAGACTGCCTTTTCCCCATTGTACATTCTTGTCTCCTTTGCTGTAAATTGACCACATAGTATGGGTTTATTTCTGAGCTCTCTATCTTGTTCCATTGATCTATGTGTCTATTTTTGTGCTGGTACTTATACTGTTTTGATTGTTATGGCTTTGCAGTAGATCTCAATATCTGGGATTGTGATGCCTCCAGCTTCATTCTTCTTTCTCAAGATTGCTTTGGCTATAAGATGATACACTTATCATAGTGAGCATTTAGTAATATATAGAGTTGCCAAATCAGTGCATTGTAAACCTGAAACTAATGGAATATTCTATGTCAATTATGCTTCAATAATAAATTTTTTAAAAATCTGAATTTCCTATTTATCATTCTTACAGTATGCCCACAATGTGGAAAGAATTCAAGCACCAGGTGGTAACCAGCCTGATCAGAAATTGGGAAAGACAATTCTTCATTATCCTGAACTATGCCAAACATTGTGGGATTCCGATCATCTCTGTTCCCCACTTATTAAGTGCTGGTAGGGCTCCTTCCATTCAGTCATATTAACAATGAAAAATACTCAAATACATTCTCAAATAACTCTGGCTGAGAACCACTTGACTAGGTGGTTTCTGGTGGTTTATTCCAATCTTTTGATTCTTTGATTTCCCACATACCAAATGAAAAAACAAAACAAAACAAGCAAACAAAAAACTTTTCCCGATTCTTCCATTTCAATAAGACATGCTCCTTAAATAGAACCATCAATATTCCCAGACTTCTCTGTTGAAAAATGTCATTTTATAGATATACTTGGCTTTTTATCAATTAAACCAAACTGAATTGAAGAGACAGAACAATAGATCATAACTAAAGTTCTAAGTGTAGCCAGTGGAACTGAATGTTTGTTAATAAATGTTGACATGTGATTGGTAAGAGCATTTTCATAAATTTGACATTTCTCTCTACTGTTTTTTTTTTAAAGATTTTATTTATTTATTTGAGAGAGAGAATTAGAGAGAGCACATGAGAGGGGAGAGGGTCAGAGGGAGAAGCAGACTCCCCGCCGAGCAGGGAGCCCGATGTGGGACTCGATCCCGGGACTCCAGGATCATGACCTGAGCCGAAGGCAGTTGCTTAACCAACTGAGCCACCCAGGCGCCCTCTCTACTGTTATTATCTTGAATTTTTGCCTGATTGCCTCTAATTTCCAAGTCCTAAAGTAATTGCTATAAATAGCCAAAGTTTCCTAATCTCCACGACATATTTTCCTACATTTGGTCAGGTGCATTATTGTCTAAAGAGTTACTTTTAGCAATACTGCTACAGGATATCATAACTACATTTTTGCACTATTCTGAGTAAAAAACTGCATCTTAAAAATTCCATACTTTAAGAATACAAACTTTATTAATGGTAAAATAAAATTTTATTCCATGAGGAGGATATATTTTTTTAGACAAATTGTAATCACATAGATTATTAGTGACCTTGAATTTATTTTATTGAGGTACAATAAAATCCTTTCAAATCTCATCTTGTTGGTTGCCATGGAAGGGAAGCAGTGAATGGCAAAAAAAATTGAGCACCTAAACTGGGGTACTAGAAGTATATTGGGCTGAGATGAAGAGGAGACTATCTTAAGTTAGAGTTACAAGCAGAAGAGAAAGAAAAGAAACAGAGATGGTTTTTTAAAAGGTGAACTATAAGCAACTAAGTATCTACTTAAGCCAATAACAGTGGCACACTAAACTAATAGGAAATTAATTTGATTTTAATTCAAAAAGACTTGGGATGTTTTGATTGGCACATAATTTAAATTTTAAATTTTAAATTTAAATTTAAATTTAAATTTAAATTTAAATTTAAATTTTAAATATATAACATATATGACAGGTAAAATTTAAGGAAAAAAATACTTGATTCTTAGATTTAGAAACATTTTTACTGAGGACTATATGTTAGCCTTTCTTTAACCTTTTATTATGGGAAATTTCAAATAGATAAAATAGTAAAGTGTATGTATGATGAACCCACATGTATATGCTATCCAGTGTCAACCACTGTCATCACAAAGCCAATCTTAGTCTTTGAATATGTTTTAATTTTGAGTAATGCCTATCTGACTGGATGAATTTAGGAACATCTTCCCCAAAAAGCCTGAACATAGCCTGGATAATGTCTGGATTTCCATCTTCAGTCTCTAAAGAATAACTTCAGAAAGATTGAGATCCCACATAAAACATCAAATTGCCCACACCCATCTACTTTTTATTCCTTCAAAAATTCCACCAAAACAGCAATAACTAGATTTTTCCCCCAACATTTTCTCATAGTAATTAGGAGTACAGGAAAGAGGACAATAGCAATAAGGTTTAAAAGCTAGAAACAGATGGAATAGTAGTATATAACTGAAATGGGAATGGGGCAAAGCTGAAAGCCCATCCCATCTATATCTCTGAAGAGTTTAGGAATGGAAAGCTCCAAATCCCATAATGCACAGTCATCTTTCACCTCCACACACATGAATAGAAGGTCATTCTTTACAGAATCTGACCAACCTAAGGTAAAAGCCTTAAAAATGGAAATATGGTCTTCACAACTAAACTATTCAGCCAGATAATCCCACAGCAAAGCTCATAAATGGTGAACTCTCTTCATATTCTCAAGGTTCTCAGAGTTTTGAGTACCCCACTTTTGAATATGAGACAACTGGCTATAGCAGGCACCTGAGGAAAATGTCTCACAGGAGAAGCTGAGATCACAATAATCAAACAGGAAAAGCAATTTGAAGGAAAAACGGACTACAGAGTGGCAAGAACTTAAAAAAAAAAAAAACACCTCTATAATCAATACCCTCAGAGAGAAAAAAGAAGGTGTTACAGCCATGAAACAAGAGTAGAATATCATTTAAAAAAAAGGCACTCAGAGCAAAAAGAGAGTCCTTTGAAATGAAAATATGTATGTATATATATGATAGGTGATATGCAAAACTCAATAGCTAACACTGAGTATATATGCCACAAATGGAAGTAAAGAGGGAAGAGGGGTGCTGGGTGGCTCAGTTGGTTAAGCATCTGGCTCTTGATTTCGGCTCAGGTCATGAACTCAGGGTCATGAGATTGAGCCCCACATTGGGCTCCGTGCTGGGCATGGAGCCTGCTTAAGATTCTCTCTCTCCCTCTCCCTGGCCCCCACCCCCTGCTCACTTGTGCACATTCTCTCTCTCTCTCTCTCTCTCTCAAATAAATAAATAAATAAATGGAAGGAAGGAGAGGTGTGTGTGTGTGTGTGTGTGTGTGTGTGTGTGTGTGATGGGAACAAGGGAAAACAGAACCAAACACTTGCTTTCCATAGCAGGGAGTCACTATATACTGTCTAAAACTAAAACATCAAAAAATAATGATATAAGCATGTCACTTAGAAATGTGACATAAATACCTCACAAATACACATACACGCTCCCCAAGACAGGATAGGTAATAGAGATAGATAGATAGATGATAGATAGATAGATAGATAGATAGATAGATAGATAGATAGATAGATAATAGACGTTTACAAGATGTGAAAATGATTTCTCTGAAAAGGGGAAAATGGACAAGAGAAAAAAGAGGAAGACTAATGCTTTCCATGTCAAATCTTATTTATTGAATTAAGTTATTTGATTCTTAGAATGATTTAATTAGATTAACACTTGAAACACATAATTTTGCTTACGATTTTAAAACTGCAACATTGACAAAAAAAGAAAAAGAAAGCCTTGTTCGATGTCTTTGTGTTACTTGTAAATTGATATTTGTGTTAATTTCTTTTGGGGCGCCTCCTCATATAATCCAACCCCCCCATTTTCTAACACTGCTGAGCAACCAGCAGTTCTCTGTGTATGTGAGAAAGCTGCTACAAGGCTGATTTGAGAATGAGCTTTGACAAAAGTTATGAAAGTGAAAGAGAAAACAACTGACCCACATAGTGTTTAATATGTCCACTGGGCACACAACGTTTAATTAGCTAAAATGTGTTGACAAAGTAAGACCTTTCTGTTGGCTCGACAATTTTACATCAAAAGAAGATCCTACGAAACACTGACTGAAATAATAAATTGTTGGATTGTTTACAACCAGGTTCTATCTACATGTACTCCATCTTGGGAGGAGCTTAAAGAGTGATATGGAGCTCTAAAAACCACTAGTAGGCATTCATGAGATGATGATTTTCAGCCACTAGAGACTTAACATGAAAGGACAAGACCGAATTGGCTGCAGCCCTACTCTGAGTTATGTGTTGATGAGAAGCAGATCTCTGAACCCTTTGTGGCCAAATTGTTAATTTCCTCTTCCTCATTTTTTAAATTACTGACATATTACTGATGGCTCTAACCACCTCCATCTGCACCAGTCCCCATGCTCTCATTCCTTCCTACCTCCACCACCACCAGAAAAATACAAAAATACAGACATTTAAAAGAAAAGAAAAGAAAAAGAAAAATACAGACATTCAGAGATCAGTCAGTGATGTAAGTCTTATGGAAACAATGTAGCAATGTGAAGTATAGCTGTTTGTACTCCTTGAATCCCCTATTTTGGAATATGTCTGACAAGATGTGAGAACAGTGTGTTCTTTTAAGTAGATTAATATTTAATATGTATAGAGGGCTCATACTAAATCATAAATATGCACGCAGAAACTTCCTTCCAAACAGTTCAAAAGAAATGCAAAGATGTCTAACTAAATGAGCTAAAAATCAGGGCATTGAAGTAACAGGAGAATACCATTACTTATGATTTCTGTGGCCAGACATTCCAATCACTAATGTTAACTGGAATTAATAATCATCCTAAATTGTAGAATGTACTAATATTTAGTTATTGTACTAATGATACTAATATTTAAGTTAATATAATGAGAATCACTTCAAATAGTTAATTTTATAATTAGTATAGTTCTCTTATTGCTGGTTTAATTTATTTCCTTTTAGTCTTTTAGGGTATAGCAAGCTTTGAGCAATCATCAAGAGGAAAAATGAAATAAAGTTTCAAAATGCACTCCTATTTTTTTTTAGGCTTGTTTTTTAAAGGGTAAGTTACTGGGGTGCCTGGGTGGCGCAGTGGTTAGGTGTCTGCCTTTAGCTCAGGTCGTGATCCCGGAGTCCTGGGATCGAGCCCCACATTGGGCTCCCTGCTTGGTGGGAAGTCTGCTTCTCCCTCTCCCACTCCCCCTGCTTGTGTTCTCTCTCTGTCAAATAAATAAAATCTTTTAAAAAAATAAAGGTAAGTTACATATGTCCATCTAAGTAAGACTCTTTATACCACCATTTTTCTGTGAGGTAAAGGTCACGTCTGTGGTTTAATCTTTATTTCTAATTTTCTCATCATTTAAAAACTGTAACGGGGTGATAATTGGTGTTACCAAATTGTCTGACACTGGGTGGGAAGAGTCCTGGGTCCTTTTACTTCGTATAGGTCCAGGTAAAATAAGAATTGTCAAATAATCCATATAGGTTCCAAATGATTATAGGTTCATTTGACACATGCTCACAAACTCTTCTTTTCATGACTTACTTTAGAGTCCTGTCCAGAGGCAGTAGGGGAAATATAGCTGATCAATATCTTTATACTTATTGAAAATAAGATTATATTTATTTTTACATATTTTTCATGATTCTTCTAAGATTTCTGACAGAGGTTCAGCAATATCATCTTCAAGTTTCCTGTTTCCTGCAAAATACTTTGTTGGGATTTAGACTGCTGAAGCCCTCAGAGACTGCAGAGAGGACATTTCAGAGGTGCAAGGAAGCCCGGCCATTATGCACAAACTCTTGTCCATCAATAGCTGAAGGCTTTCCCCAAAAAGACCAACTCAAATATCAGACATTCCAGACGAATGCCCTTCCAGACTGAAAAGTCTCTACCTCTCCAAGGAATTTGGGTTTCAACCCCTTTCACTGATATTTGTTCTACATTTTTTATTAAAAATAAAGATAATACTTCTTAGAAAATAAAAGGAATATTAGTTATTTCTTTGACATTGGAACTTATATTTCTCAGATCTTTATTATCCTGCCTTTAGTTCCTATGACAGCCATTTCAGTTGTCTACAGCAATTTTCCTAAGCCTTAGTTTATTCCAGATTTTACAGTTCTTTGGTTTATTCATATTCATCCTTACCTGGCTGTCCCTCATTTCTTGTTTTTCCATGTTCTTTCCAAATCTGACCCAATCTGAGAACACCCATCTTAGGTTGGGTTCTATCAGAAGACTTTAAGAAAGGTCATGAGTACAAAGTCATCCTAGGAAGCACCCATAGAAGACAGAGTAAATGAGGCAGAGAAAGGATGTAAGTCAATGTAAGGTGTATTAAAAAAGCAGGATACCACTGTGGGTAGGCAACAGAGGCTCTGTTTTGCTGAAGAGCTTCGGAAACTCCTTAGAGACTACCTTAGGGGCCAAGGAAGATGAAATACTATGCATACTCTTGTCAACTATCAGTGAAGGTTTCTACCAAAGAAATTAATTATAAAAACATGTCTAGGCTGCTTCTTGCATGCTGAGAATGCTCCACATTCCCCAGAAAAGTCTCAAGCAAAGAGTTACAAAAGTTTACAGTAGAAAGCTCTTGGGTCAGTTCTGCGAGCACAGGAATTATATGTGTCCTATGGATAGGAACAAGGGTACTGACAGCATCAGCTACAACACACTAAGATGGATTAATATGTTTCTTTAGAAAACAGTTATTTTATTTATTTTAGAGAGAGGGTGGGGGGAGGAGCAGAGGGAGAGGTAGAGAGAATCTTAAGCAGACTCCACGTTCAGCATAGAGCTTGCTGGGGCTTGATCTCATGACCCTAAGATCATGACCTGAGCTGAAACCAACAGTCAGCCTGCTTAACCAGCTGCACCACCCAGGTGCCCCAGAAAACAGCCATTCTTTATTTTGATGAGATCATTTTCTGTATCATTGTTAGAATGTGTTTTCTGAGACTCCAAATCCTACTAAGACATCCCCTGTTACAGCCACAGAACACAGAATCCCACTATCTTTCCTGCCATTTTTTTGAAATTTGTATCTCTAGTGTCTAGGGTAAAGAGTAAAAATGGGAGAACAGGCAGAAAGAGAGAGGCAGAGACAAAGAGATACCTTGTAAATGGCAAGAATTTATCCTATGTGTGCATTTAGCTAAATGAGAGTATCAGTAGATGATCTGATGGCTACAGTCCCCCAGTGCTGCTGCCATATACTGTCTCTGTGCCAGTTCCATGATCAGATTCAGGGATATCCAATCTATGTACTTGACCTGGGAACGCAGTCCTCTGTTACTTACATTCTATTCCCCTTTGACTCTGTACCCAAATATTCTCCAATCTACCTCAACTTTCAGGGTTCATGAGTTTTATGGTAGCTAAATGTTGTCTTAACAAATGACATTACTTGAGCTCTTTTGCTTTGAGCTTTATTATTTTTGAGCAATCTATAACTGCCTGGTCCAACATGGTAGCTAGTAGCCAATATACTTAGCATTATATATATATACTGATCAGTAATTTTTATTTGATTACCTATTGAAATGATAATATTTTGGACATATTGACATTTTTTTTTACTTTTTACTTAATTAATATGTACCCAGAATTAGCAAACTATGTAGTTGCAGGCACACTCCTCCAGACTGACAAATGTGCCCAAGATTTCTGACACCAATTTCAAGGAGTTACAGTCCAACTAAATGTTAGAGAGAAAACAGCCCTCGCTTCAGGCATCAACTACAAATTTGTAGGGGTTTCCAAAACCACTCCCAGTTTTGGTAATTCACTAAAAGGGTTTGCAGAACTCACTATCATACTCACAGTTATGATTTATTACATGGAAAAGATACAGAGTAAAATCAGGGAAGAGAAGAGACTCATAGGGTAGAATCTAGGAAGTTCCACTGGTGTCAGGATGTCCTACCATCTCCTGGTATCAGTGTATAACAATATACACAGAGTATTGCCAACCAGAAGAGCTCACCCAAGCTTTGATATCCACAGTTTTTATGGAGGATCATTACAAAAGCAAGATTGATTGATTGGTGTCCTACATGGTTGAACTAAGCCTCCAGGTAAACTGATACCATATGATCCGAAGCCCCCACCTTAAATCACCTGGCTGGTCTTTCTGGCCTGGCCAGCCCCCACTCTCAGACCACTGAGTATAGCTGGTCCCACCTTATAACTGCTATTGCTGGCCCCCACTCTGAACAAAGACACTACTATCAGGTATGACATAAATTAGTCCTAGAAGCAAGCACAAAACATCTCTTGGATCAAGGCCAAATTCTTTGATACACAATGCGACTACTAGAAAAAGTTAAATTAGATATGTGGTTTACATTATAGTTCTATTAAATAATACTTATTTTTACCTTTTGATAGCCAAAATTCTTGTAGTCAATCCTATCATACGAAATCTCAGTAAATATCTTTGATTCATATAACCAAATTGTGCCATTTTCTGTCACCTTAAGTATTTCTCTTTTTTTTTTTTTTTTTTCATTTCCAGTATGACCTATGGGAGGTTTCTCCATGTTATTCCACTTTCTAGGTCAGTTTAAGATAACAATATATTCACGTGCTTTAGAATCCCCCTTCTATTTTCAGCTGATCCAGCTGGCAGATCTCTTAGCAAATGAATTTTCTCCATCCTTGGAGCTCCACTTTTCCGTTATGACCTCATAATTTTGATAATCTTAAACCATTCCCTAGGCATGGCATCATCTAGCAACCAAGTTCTTAATTGACATCTCTTCCTTTCTCTTCTATAGTCTATACCTTGTATGGAAAAGAAGAGACTAAAGCTTCATAGACCCTAGACAGGCTTTCTGGGTCTTTTTCAGAAGTTTTATTAATCCTTTAAACATCATAAAATCAGAATAATTGTCTACAACTGTCACCATGTCCCCTGTGTAAATACTCCAAAGACCTGGTCCTCTTCCCAGTTAGCTATTTCAGGACTATGGACAGCCCTGTCTTGTGCAATACTTTGACTGTTAATCAGTCTGATATAAAGTTGTTTGGTTCGTGCACCATTTGTTCAATACCTGTGATGTGACATTAAGCAAGGGTCTTAAAAAGATGAAACAGAAAGTTTCTACTTTCAGTGAATTCTCAGCCTGTGGTGGAAACTTAGCAAAAAAAAAACCTTACACGGCCAGTGCATTTTAAGATTATGTACTCTAGGGAACAGGCAGTTTGAAGACAGACCAAAATCTGAACTCTTCAGTCCACAGACTACGGACTCTCTGAGGAATTTATTTTATACTATAATTAATCTGCACCTTGTCAGAAGAATTAAAAACAAGTGTTGGGTTTAATAAGACCTCGGTTAAGAAATATCCACTCTTAAGGAATGTGTGCTGCAGCAACTGGGTAAAAGCAAGTCAATTAGCTGCGTCTTTGTAATTGGGATTCCTAAGTCCTGCATCTTATGAGGTTAAAACAGGCCATTAATTACGGCTAGTCTGCGTTCATCTTCCTATACCACTCTCTTCTGTCCTGTGGCATATACTTTTTATGAACACATTGAATGGAAATGACAATCACTAATGCAAAACCAAAACCGCTAAGTCGTTCTGCTGTGATTAGCTGTGGAAGTGGGCATTGCATGGGATTCTGCAGCCTCAAGCAGATCTGTTGATGGCTTCCATTCCCTGGCAAAACCACTGAGGAGGACTCTAATAGATATTACATCTGCTCATGTGCTGTTGCTTGTCCTTCCTTCACGCTTACTCTGCCCTAGCTGACTTTGCACATCTGTTGTAATTTGGTGAATAATAATAAATACCCTTCTGCAAAGTGCGATGCTTCAAGGCACAAACAAATAAAAAACCATTTAGACACTGAGATTGGGGAAATAATCACATGGTATCAGGGACCATCTCATTGTAGCCATCTTGTGCCAGACTAGGAGTTTGGATAGCCAAGTCTTGATCTAATATTTCTCTTCCCTTACTGAAAGCCCATAGGGAAGGATATTTCTTAACTCTTCTGTCTCAATCATTCATCTGAAGAGTGGGGATAGTTATAGCTCGTCCTGTTGCTTCAGAGTGGTTATAAACATTAACTGAGATTCTCTTTTTTTTAAGTACTTAAAAAGTCTCTCGCAAGTCTGTAGGGACAACATTTTCTTTAAGGTTTTATTGACCAAGGCCTCATTTTTATATTCCTTAAATGAGATGGTTTTCCATAGCACCCACAATTATTAGTGCCTTTCAAAGAACAAGTTTAAAATTCCTATTACTAGTTCATAAGCCTTAAGTTGTCTTCTGAAACAGAGATCATAATGTTTTGATCACCCATAAAAAGCTATTAAGGCAGGAGCTAAGAATCTTCTGAAATATGCATGCTAGTCAGGGAAACCTCAGAGCTTTGGCTGCAACTAAAGACCACAGTTTCTGGAAACTCTTTATATTTCTTCTTTCTTGTCAACAGGTGCCTGTAGTTTTCCCTTCATTACAAAAACATTGCCTGATAAATAGCTGTATTACCACTGAGTGGTAAAACAACCATCTTCTACCATTATTCTATGCCCATAGAAATGTCTTCTGCTGTTGACTCATTGCAAATTAACTCAATGGTGCTGAAATTAATCACCCACACTCTTTGTCTCTATTTAGAAAAAATAGGAACTCCATGGCTTTTTGTCATTGGTACCATGAGGAGCGCAATGTAACTTTTGCATCATTTATAGTGCTCTGTAATTGCCTTAATAGGTCTAATTAGTATACTGGATTTTGTTTTCCAAGAGCTTGCATATTTTTAATGGGTTTACTCTCTTGTTAAATGGTCTAAATGACTTTCCATGAAGACCAATTCCCAACAGAGGCAGATTGCCTATCAATAAAAAGACAACTAATCTCAGAATGCTTTTCTGCATGATTTTAAGTTCAAATATTTAGATTATATCACCAATAACAAACAAGTAAACTATAATCGTGAAATTTCAAATCTCTTAAGAACATACTTCGCATGATTTTAAGTTTGAATATTTAGAAGTGAGCTTTCAGCTGTATAAGTAAAAGTGCTCTGTTATAAATAGAGCTAAAATGCTAATATTGGTTCAAAGATATTTTCTAAATTATTAAAGTCAAAATGTTAAATTATAATAATATCTTATAACTGAAAAGAACTTCTGACTGCTTTCATAAGCATTATTCATACTAATGAGTCTCAAATATTTCAATAAATGGTGGAATATAGATGTCTTAATGATTTTTTTGATGCTTTAAAGATTCTTATGCAGAGATAAATATTCTCTTTGTTTCTTTTTAATGAACATTTTTACAATTCTTTAAAAATTGGGTAGAGTATAAAGATTGGTAGAAATTCTGACAATTTATTTCAGGAAATCATTTGATTCCATATGTTGTTGCAGAAGAACCACCTAAGGAAGATACAATATATGAGTACTTTGTTTCAAAGAAAGAAAAAAGAAATCAAAAGCTGCTCTCCATAGATCAGATATTTGGAACATGGAAAAGTAAAGGAAGAGAACCCACAAGTGTTCATACATCAAAAACTTAACACGATTAACAAATGTTTTTGGAGTGTCCATTAGATGTCAGACACCGGCTTAGGTGCTATCGATGCATTTGTGAACAAAAATAATCTGTGATAGAATGTAATTTATATTCAAGTGGAAAGGACATCAATAAACAAATAAATACCCAATACACAGTCTGAGATAGTCCTATGTTCACAAAGAAGAGCAAGATACCAGGACTGCAGCATGGAGGAGACACTCTTTTAGAAAGTGTAATGAGGGGTGCCTGGGTGGCTCAGTCGTTAAGCGTCTGTCTTCGGCTCAGGTCATGATCCCAGGGTCCTGGGAGCCCCACATCGGGCTCTCTGCTCCACAGGAAGCCTGCTTCTCCCTCTCCCACTCCCCCTACTTGTGTTCCCTCTCTCGCTCTCTCTCTCTCTCTCTGTCAAATAAATACATAAAATCTTAAAAAAAAAAAAAAAAAGTCCAGTGAGAAAGACCCCAGATAGTAAGAGATGAGAGAAATCCTAACTAAAGTAAGGGAAAGAGAGACGTGGCTATCTGGGGTCCATGTACTCTTGGACAAGGAAACCAGAGCAGATGCCCTGAAGCAGGAGAGTGATCAGCATATTCAAGGAAATGATTTGAGGTACTTGTGGCTAGAACACAATGGGAAATCCATCTTATTTTTTTTTTAAGATTTTTATTTATTTATTTGTCAAAGAGGGGAAGAGCACAAGCAGGGAGAGCGGCAGGCAGAGCAGGCAGAAGGAGAAGCAGACTCCTCGCTGAGCAAAGATCCTGATGTGGACCTAAGCTGAGGGCAGATGCTTAACCGACTGAGCCACCCAGGCGTTCCGAGAAATCCATCTTTTATTAGACTTCTTGTGCTGTGACTGTTAGATTGCTCCACAGAGGGTTAAAAGGCCTAGTACCCAACACAATGCAAAAAGAGAAAAACCTTTGAACAAAAATGCATAAACATACTGAGTAAAAATCAATGATCTGAACAATATGCAGAACACATTTATGTCAAGGAAAAAAACACGATTGTGATTTATAAAACAAAAACAAAGACACGGGCTTATTTTTTCTCTTTTTCTGATGTCTTAGAAAATAATTACATTTTCTCTGAAAAATTAAAATACAAGTTATGTTTAATGTGAAAATGAAAAAAAAGGCTTAAAAATCTACTCATTACCTATGGGAAATCAGAATACAGACCTCACAGTTTGATAAACTGAACTTTCATTCTTAAATTCTCTTAAGCATTATTAATAAAGATGCTGTCTCTTGAGGTGTGTGTTTTATAAAAACCAGGTAAAAGGCACTGAATTACATATTTTTGTCATTGGGGTTTCCATAATCCTGGATTTTATAAAGTTTAAACAAAACACTTTAAAAAATCATTTTTAATATACTTTATGTGTTTGCCCTTTTTATAATCATTTATACAAATTTATTCTACCACAGGTGATGGATGGATGGATGGATAGATAGATAAACAGAGAGATAGATGATAGATAGACAATAGATGAATTAAAGTATGTGTGCATTGATTTCATGAACACATTAAATGGTTATGATAATTACTTATGCAAAACTAAAATAAGGTATTCTTAAGCTATGTGCTCAGAAAGATAGTCTTTTATGAGATTTCCCCTATCATTTATCTAACTTAAACAATATTTAGTAGGAAAGTGAGAAGAGAGAAAAAATTCTACTTTAGAGCAGACTAGACATGATGTCGCCCTAGGTCTGCCATTTACCAGCGATGTGACCTCAGCAAGTTACTGTACTTCCCTGAGCTTTCGTGTACAATAATTTCTTATTGTTTTAAACATACACTATCAACATCTATGGCACAGTACCAAACATCTAATAAGACACTCAAACTTTGATACCTATTTAAATATTAGTAGTAGTAGTAGTATCTTGTTTTTACTGTCTTCATCACTATTACTAATCAATTGTAAGTCTCACTTTATTGATGGCAGTACAAAAAGGCTATGGCCCAGGTGAAATTGTAATACTGGACCTTGCCAGGATCTACTTCAGAGAAAGACTTGCTCAACCTTGCATTATTAGCTGACCTTATAGCAGATGGCAGTTTGTGATAAGATTCTTCCTGGGAGTTGGTCTTTGTTGCTGCATCATTGTTTGATGGTGAAGACCATCCCGGCACAGAAGCAAACAGTGACCAACATCTGCAGGATTATAGGCTCAGTGAAGGAAAATAATGAAGAAAGTTGTTCTCACAACATTTTGGTCTAAGATTTCTTTTAGAACAAAGGCATTTTAATGACTTAACATGCCTCCCCAGCAAATAATAGTTGCGTATTTTTATGACCTCCCTTTTGAGAAAATCACATTAAGAAAAGGGTTCTATAACTTACATAACACTTCTTAAAGGACACTTATTTTATTAATCACAACAACTGTAAATACAACAATACATATATGCATAAAATCCAGGATACATATGGGAATTTATATGTTACAGTGCCATCTCAAATCCATGGGGGAGAAAAGCTGCTTTTTTTTTTTTTCAAAAAATTTTTTAAAGATTTTATTTATTCATCTGAGAGAGAGAAAGCACAAACAGGGGGAGGGGCAGAGGGAGAGGGAGAAGCAGACGTCCACTGAGCAGGGAGCCTGATGCGGGGCTCTATCCCAGGACCTTGGGATCATGACCTGAGCTGAAGGCAGACGCTTAACTGAGCCACCAAGCACCCCTCCAAGAAAAGCTTTTGAGTCAGCTTGGTAATTGTCTAGAACAAAATTAAGTTGGTTCAACACTGCACACATTAAATTTCCAAATAATCAGAAGTGAAGCAACCAATATATTTAGTGTGACACTCTACTTCCCAGAAGCCCCCAAGGCTATCAACATGGAGTCAAGACACAGCACATTCTGAATATAAGACCGCACTCACTCCATTCGAGATCAAGAGCCTAACACCATACCTCCTAGGGCATCCTTGATCAGAATCTCATCCTCCCTATTTTCCAATCTAAACCCTTGAGTCCTGAAGGGGCCCCCTGACATAAATACTCTCAACTTACTCCACAATGCCCTGCATGTCTATCTATGACTCTCACCACTCTCAGAACTCCTCGCTCTAGTCACAGTAAGAATTCCCACATCCTCTTCTAAGTCTCATTCTCCCAGGTCATCCAATGGCAGAAACTCTTCTACAGGACTCTTTGAAATTCCTTGCTCCATTAGCAGCAAAATCCTCTTCCCTTCACCTTCTTCACTCAACTGAAACCTGGCTCTAACCGGTGGACCCTGCTTTCCCTGCAGTTCTCTTAAGTGGTGGCTGTTTCTGACGTGGAACTCTAACACCACTGGGCTGCAAGTGAGCCCCAGTGATAGATGTCATTCTCAGTCCTCATTGCTGCTTTCAGACCATTCCTTCCCTAAAAAGCCCAGCTTTGAATCTATTGCCATCAGACTAGATCACTAATTACTCCTTATTTTTGCTGACATAGCATATCAACTGGATCATTTTCCCTAATTTCTCAATTACATTCCCTAATGTGATCCTTTTAAAATATGTCCAATTTATCATTCTGCTCAAAACTCTGCAATGATTCCTCATTTCGCTCAAAGTAAAAGCTGCAGTTTTTATAAGAGTCTAGAAAGTTGTGGTTTCTTCTCCAGCTATTATCCCCATTCATCACACTCCAGTCCCACTGGCTTCTTGCTCATTCTCAGGCATGCTCTTGACCTAGTGCCTCAACCTAGCACTTTCTTCACCCAGAGATTTGCATGAAAGTCATTCACTTCCTTCCTTGCTTTGTTCAGATGTTACCTTCCCAATGAGGTCTGCATCGATTACTTTATTTATTTATTTATTTATTTATTTATTTATTTATTTATTTATTTAGACTTTATCCGATTTTATCTATCCATTTGAGAGAGAGAGCATAAGGGGGGGTGGGAGGGAAGGAGGGAAGGCAGAGGGAGAGGGAGAAGCAGACTCCCCACTGAGCAGGGAGCCCCTCACATGGGCTCAATCTCAGGACCTGGGATCATGACCTGAGCTGAAGGCAGATGCTTAACTAACTGAGCCACCCAGGCACCCTCAATTTTATTTTAAATTGCAGCTTATACCCACCACTTGGTATTCCAGTTCCCCTTAACAGATTATTTCTATTTTAATTTTAATAGCATTCATCAATTTCTGACATACTATATAATTTACTTATTTTGTTGTTCTTGTTAATCTACCTCTCCTTCCACTGGAATGCAAACTCCGCAAAGGCAAGGATATTTGTCTGTCTTGATCACTGATACATCCCAAGAACTTAAAACAGATCCTAGTATATGAGATACAGTCAGTTATCTGTTTGATGAATGGAACAACCAATCAAACAAAAATTTAAATGTTAAAAAACTGAAATTATAAAATGCTAGAAGAAAACTGTACATTAGGCTGGAGACTGGAGGACAGGGTTTGTGTAGGAAAGGACTTTTCTATTATATCTCAAAACCCTAAATCCATAAAATGATAAATACATTTGAATGAATTAAAATGTAACAAACAAAAAACAACCTTTAAAAAAAAAGAAACAACCTTTGGCATAGCAAAACACCGTAAGTCAAGAAAAATCTCAAATCACCAAAAACAATTTTACTTTTATGTTACAGATAAATGTTAATCCTTATCTAACAAAGCTGACAACCCAACAGAAAAATACATAAAGGCTATGAACATACAGCTCACACATAAATGGAATAATCATGGCTTTAACAGTAGGGAAAGATGTCCAACCACTGTCCTAATGCAAATTAAGTCTGTCCTGAGATACTATATTTACCCAACAGACTGATAAAATCCAGAAGCCTAATAAAGGTTTCCATAGGTGAGCATTATAATAGCATTCTCACACATTGCTGCTAAAAGCATAAACTGATACAACTCCTGTGGAAGGCAATTGACCAATATCTGACGAAATCACAAATGCATAGACCATTGGACCTAGTTATTACCACTTCTGGGAATTTATCCTATACAAGTCTATTTGCATATGTGTGACATGAAGGTTTGTAGGAGAGTTTTTTGTTGTAATACGGCGTGACCTAGTAAAATACTAGAAACAAAACAAATGTTCTCCAGTAAGACCTTACTTAAGTAAATGATGGCACCTCCATCAACTGAAATACTATTCAGTTGTATAAAACAATATGATAGTCTATATTTCGATATGACAAAAGCTCCAAGCTGTAATACTACGTAAAATGTGGAAGAAGTAGAAGAATGGTATCTTGTGTTTAAGAAATGGAGAAATGAGGGCGCCTGGGTGGCTCAGATGGTTAAGCGTCTGCCTTCGGCTCAGGTCATGATCCTGGAGTCCCGGGATCGAGTCCCGCATTGGGCTCCCCGCTTGGCGGGGAGTCTGCTTCTCCTCCCTCTGACCCTCCTCCCTCTCCTTCTCTCTGTCTCTCATTCTCTCTCTCTCAAATAAATAAATAAAATCTTAAAAAAAAAAAAAGAAATGGAGAAATGAGACTATTTATATTTGTATTTGCTTATATGTATATAAACAGAAACTGGAAGGATACATAAAAAATTAATAAAGGTAATTATCTATGGAGTTGGGAGGTAGGGATTGGGCAAAGAAAAGGAAAAGGTGGGAGTAAAACTTTTCACTGTGTATCTTCTTGCATTTTTATGTTATTTTTGAACAACGAAAACATATTATCTATCCTAAAAATCAAATGATGAAAAATAGTTGCAGAAAAATAGCTCATAAGAAAATCATATCAGTACTACATCACCGAAATGCCAACTAACTTCATTTTGTAAACACCTTGATTGAACACTTTGTAGATATCAAATATGAAACCAAAAAGAAAAAAAAAAAAACATTTCTCCATTTTGACTCCAGGAAGATTGTGGTGAGGGAGGAACAGGAACCGGTAAAGAATTCATTATTGTTATTTATTAGCTACTGTAGGCCTGCAAACATGTCAGGACTCCACAAATAAAACAAGGCAAGAAGCAATATTAGCATCAGAAACAACCACTGACAGTGAGCAATACCACTTGCTGAATGAGTAAACAGGTGTATAGCCACTTAAAGCTTAATTTCTCCATAATAGGAACAAATAGATAAATAAAAGGGAAGCCTTCCCACTGAGAGCAAGAGAAATAGGACCACGGAACAGTAACACTGCACTACTGTTGAAATATCAATCAAGATAGTGGGTGATGAAAATAGAAGGAAAATGCAGAACTGGGGAAAAAAAACCTCCTTATATTTAGCATCTGTTGATTCCTTTCTATATACAATGCAAGGCCCTCATGTGAAAAGAGACCTCCATGCAATGCTCCTACCTTCGGATCCAAAAGTTTATGGTTAAAAAGTGGTGAGTATGGACAATCAGATTTCTCCCACTATGGCTCCTAACAGAAGTTCACCAAAATCTGAGAAATCAAAGGAGAACCAAATGAAAATTTAAAAAAATAATTGAAGAAGAATGGAGAAATGAATGTAATTGGGAATGTTTTCACCTAAAAAAGAGAGGGATCAGAGAAAGAGCAAGTAGATTCAGCAACAACAAGAAAACATATTATTTGATTACCAATCATTTAGACCTTGGGAGCCAGAGAATAAAAATAAGGCAGACACATCCTTCAAGGAGCTCAGGAGATATGACATAGACATTGAAACAAATTTTGTAAACTTGCTGTTTGTGGGTAGTCCAGCATAGAAAGACATTATAGAATGATATGTCAATATTAAAAGTACTAGGCAAATTCAAAAAACAAAGTACTTGACAATTTCATATAAAAATCTGGATTTTCAACTTTTCTTTGAAATTTGGGACATAGAGGATTACCAAGTGATAAGAGGGGGAAGTTTTTCAGGTTCCATGGGGTGCATTTTACACTGAGAACAGAGGAGGCTTAGAACAAGACAGAAAGCAATGTTGAAGGATCTACTGGTCAGTTTGGGCTGTCATAACAGAATACCATGGACTGGATAACTTAAATACAGTTATTTATTTTTTCATACTTCTGGAGGCTGAAAGTCTGAAATCAGGGTAACCAGCGTGGTCAGGTTCTCGTAAAAGCTGTCTTCTTCACTTGCAAGCTACCACCTTCTGGCTGTAAACTCACATGAGGGACAGATGGCAATCTGTCTCTGTCTCTCTCCCTACTTAAAAGGCCACTAAGCCCATCATGAGACCTTCACCACCCTCATTAATTAATGCAACCCTACTTACCTCCCAAAGGCCCCATCTCCACATACCATTGCATCATGGTAGGGCTTCAACAGGTAAATTTGGGAGGAAGACAAAAACATTCTGTCCACACAAGCCAAGGTAAACTGCCTGCTGGCTAAGACATTTGCATGGAAATTATGGAAGCCGTGGTAGGAAGAGAGATGATTTTTTAATGATCTCTTTTTACTCTTTTGTATTTTCAGTTTGGTATACAGATCTTCCTCGACTTACAACGGGGTTGCATCCCGATAAACTCCTCCTAAGTCGAAAATATCATAGATCGAAAATGCATTTAATACCCCTAACTTACCAAACATCATAACTCAAGCCTGCCTTGAGTGTGTTCAGAACACTTGCATTAGCCTACATTTGGGCAAAGTCCTCTAACACAAACCTATTTTATAACAAAGTGGTGAATATCTCATGTAATTTATTGACTACTGTACTGAAAGTGAAAACCACAAACGGTCGTCACTGTATCGGTTGTTTGCCCTCGTGATCACATGGCTGGCTGGGAGCTCTGTCTCCTGCTGCCCAGCATCACAAGACTATTGTATGGCATCTTGCTGCCTGGGAAGAACTCAAAATTCAAAATTTGAAGTACAGTTTCTACTGAGTGCCTATCACTTTTGCACCATTGCAAAGTTGGAAAATCATGAGTTCAGCCATCATAAGTTGGGGACCACCTGTACATAAAAATCTTTCTCTACTCCAAACTTCTACTCTAATGTACAAATATCATATCTTCCCAAAATCTCGTAACTCTTCGTATTCCTAGTCATCACTTACAGAAAAAGTAATATATATTCCATTGCATACCAGTTACATACATAAAACTATGAGGTCACTTCACAGCCTACCTAAGAAAATTGGTCTTGTTGGGGCACCTGGGTGGCTCACCTTGTTAAGCATCTGACTCTTGATTCCTGCTCAGGTCGTGATCTCAGGGTCGTGGGATCCAGCCCTGAATAGGGCTCCCCACTCAGCAGGGAGTCTGCTTGAGTTTCTCTCCCTCTGCCCCTACCCCCTAACATATGCTCTCTCTCTTTCAAATAAATAAATAAATCTTTTTTTAAAAAAAGAAAATTGGTCTTTTTAATTTATATTTACCTTTCATTTAAAAAATCAGTGTTTTTAGTGAGCAGAGGTTTAGAATCTAGTCAATAATTTGACAGATAAAATTAGTTTATTAATTAGTTGTCTGATGCTAATACAGTCAAATGAGGCCATAAGTTTTACTTTAAAATTAATTACCTCTGCATATTCTTTAGCAATACGGAAGCATTTCACTTATTTTGCAAAACAGCTGTTAAATTTCTAATTTTTTAAAAACATGCTGCTAAAAAATCTGCTTTTGCCCATAAAAGGCACCATTTTTACATCTCTATTATTCTCCATTCCAGCGCCTTCTTTTGAAAGCAGGTGGCCTGCATTTCATAATTAGCAAAATACTAAAATAGATCATCAAAATGCAACTTTGTCAAGTTCCTAAAAGAAAGAATTTGTGTCCGAAAACAGTCCAATCCACAGTGATGAGAGAGCTGACAAAAGTCTGCTCTCTACAGAACAAGGCCTCTCTAATGGCATTCCACGCTCAACCTTCCCTTCACCAGTCCTCACTGTCATAGTCCCCAAAGCCGGCTTTGGGGTCAGGATGAACCTTGATAAGCGGCAAGAGAAGGAGCTTGCTTGTGATAGCAGTGCTAGCCCCAAAGCCACCTTATAATCTGTGTGAACCACTCCCCAGATCTGAGAGCTCCTTACTAGCCATAGCTCTACCATTTGCTAGCTCTTTGGCCACTCAATCTCTCTGAAATTTAGTTCCCTCATCTGCAAAAGTAATACAATAATAACGCCCGCTACCTAGAATTATTATTAATTAGATTCTTAGCACAGGAGCCTACAAAAATGAGGCACTTAGGTGCAGATCAAAGGGCAGACAGAATACATGAATTCACTTTCTCCCCTTCCTGAAACACTATCATAATGGTGGTGTTTTATTTGTTTGGTTTTAAGACATAAGGTTACAAAGACAAAGAGAACAGAAGAGTTAGAGAAAAGTAACAAACACTTTGAAACCAGAAAGTAAATACCTGACTCATGGTGCAGAGCAGCGGACCCAGGAAGGCAAAACGCAAAGCAGGTAATGGAGCGAGTGAGAAGCGACCCTATTATACCCTAGAACGGCACCCCTGCTACCCCGGCCTGAGGTGTGGGAGACAATAAAGCCAAAATATGAAAATCGGTGAAAAATCTTTTTAAGAACCACTTATCCTGCCATTATACAACCAGATTAGCTGGATGACCATTTCTCTCCAGTGAACATGGTGACTGGTGCGACCCCAGGGTTCTTATCCCTGCACTTCACAGCAGGGGAAAGTCAAGTTTCTATAGAACCCATCCAGCAGGAGATTGCAAGAGCCTTCTCAGAACAATCTGATCTCTACCTTGAAAGATACGGACCAAAACAAACAACAGTAAAAATGCTTCTCAGAAGAAACAGAAAGTGTGCAGACCCTGGAAATACAATTAAAGATAATGCAGCTATGAAAAAGAGAGCAAAATCAGCAAATGGCCATATATGAGTATCTTCTAGCTCTGATACCCTACTTTCGTATCCCTTCCTTATATTCATCCTCCTTGACTCTCCATTTTGATCTAGATATATCCCTTATCTGCGCACTAAAAGCATCCCGTACATACATCTTTTATAGCATATAAAAAATATACCACAATATTTGTCTGTTTGTCTATATCCCATACTAGAGTGTGAAGTTTCTCCAGGGAAGGGATTGAATATCACCAACACCAGCATAGTGTCTGGCATATTAGTAAGTACTCAACAATTATTTGTTGGATGGATGAATGAATAGATAAATGAACTGCCATCACCAGTGCGGTATGTCCCCAGAACTCATAATTCCAAAAGTCCATGATTAGCTTTTGCTAAACTCATATATGCCAATTCCTTGAAGGAAAAAAAAAAACATAAAAATATTTGGGTAGAGGAAGAAAGGATGGATGAGACCTTCCCTTCAGTAAAGAACACCGTTTGAACAAATATCTAATACACAAGAAAAACAACTCTACCGAGCACCCTTGGATTTCTGCTTCAATTGCAAAGGCAAATGCTCTATTACTAGAGTTAAACAATCAATGCCCATTTGTATGTTTTAGAATATTAACAATAGTCATATTTGAAGTTATTTTGGTTTTTTTACTTCTGTATTTTCTTATGCTTATACAGTGCACAGGTATACTTGGATAATAAAAATTTTACATGCATAAACTATATAAAATAATATAAATTCAAATCAATGTTTAAATATACTTAATTTAAAAATATTCTCACCTCTTTATAAGATGTACTTTGAACCAACAATGGTAAGGAGTCTCAATCTTGTTCATGTATCATAAACTATATTTACCCTGGCCCCTCCCAGATATATAGAACCAAAATCGATGGGAGAGAGACACAGGCATGTGTATCTCTAACAAGCTACACAGGAGATTCTGGTGCCCAGGCAGTTCTGAGAATCATCATTTACAGAACACAAAGTCTCATCAGAGATCCATGATCTTAATCTAAGATCTCTACCCAATAATTGCATTCAGTGACTTCATTTATAACCGGTAGGTAGGAAAGTAATCATTAGTTCAGTAAGAAGAGGGGAGGAAGGAAAATATATAAAGATTGAATTTCTCTGGGTGACTACCAAGAGCACAGTTTAATCCAGATCCAAAGTACCTATTAAGTGAAGACAATGAGTAAGATAGGATTTATCAGGCTTATTTCAAATTTATCTTGCTTTTCTATATTTCTAACTGCTAAGGAGTAATTTCTTAGAGGATTACCTCCATTAAAACCCACCCTCTTATCCTTTTTGCTAGAAATTCTTTCCAAAGTATATAAGAGCTTATTTCAGTTTTTAAGAAGCTAGTAAATCAAATGGATATTCAAGTTCATTTGCCTGGTGTCCTTGCTAAGAGTTGACATTGCAATAAGAGCTTATAGCATATGCATTTGAGCTATTAACCAGGCCTGCTAACCACTTATCTTTTTTTTTTTTTTCCTAAACTCAAAAACTAGAATTCTGTTAGCCTGCCACTTTATTTTTCTTCACCATATTGCATTTAAATAGCATTATTATTATATTAATGTAATAGATAATCTCTGTAATTGAGTATGAATACTATCACTTTGCACCCTTCTACAGTTATTAATTTCAGTGTATTCATTGTATTTTTGAATGTAGCTGCACAGTAAATAATGCAACACAAAGAGGCTTTAACCTATTCCCAAAGCCTACAACAAGGATATAAAGCCAGTCGTGTATTAGCTTAAAAATAGATCAATCTTATCTTGTAAAAAGAAGATAAAAGGTAGTTCTGTCAGAAAGGACAACCATGCTTGAGGCTGTAAACCATACTTGAGAATATAAAGAGAAGCTTAGAAACATGTGTTAAATTTTGCTTCCTGTCCTTGGAAAAAGTCTTCAAGTCAATGGACACTGTAAAAACCAAGAATGGATTCAATCATCCAGGTATTTCCTCATGTTGACTATGCTGAGAAAGCATCAGCTCAACAGTAACAATTATATTGTCATTTCATAGCACTTTACAAAGGGCTTTAATATACATGAAAGTGAAAATTGAATTCTTAAGTATGGTCATTACACTATCCAGTGATACCTAAGGCATATAACACTCAGCAGAGAACATAACAGTATTCAGCACAAGAGTAACACAATAGTTCCTCAAAACAGCAACAAAGTTCTGTGCAAATGAATTATCTGCCCAGCCAGGTAGGAAAGATATTTGGATAATGGAAGAATTATCCTCTCAAGTTTTTGAGAAAGGCACTCAGCATCATTTGCAAACCATAGATAAGCCTGGGTTAAAGGACTGCAAAGTGGATTATGAGCTCTTTGTATTGTTGTTGGTTTGCACCCTTGGGAGATTCTTGGGTGAAATCTGAAACTGGCCCCCATTCGTGGAGGGCAAGGAGAGACTGAAGAAACAGGCCAGCCACTCCAGATTGGTAGGTGGCAGGTATAATAAGCAAGGGAACTTACAAGGCTTGTCTTGGGCAGCATCGAAGTGAGTAGATCTCCTCACCTGCCAGCCAGAATCTTGAAAGTTTATATAGAGGCCTTACCTGGGTTCCTTCACTGCCGAGGTCAAGTTCCCTGATCAATCAGTGGTCATGTCCTCTCAATGCCCTCCTCCTCCAACACTCCACTCCTCTAGACCAACTCTTATAATTTCATGTGCCTCCATCTTCTGCCCTGAGCAGTCAGCAAGGAGTTTCATTAGAATGGAAGTGGCCCCCTTGGCAGCTATCTGGCTGCACGGAGGCAGATACAAGAGCACCAATTCAGTCACATGCAAGAGAAAACACAGATTAAGAACACAATGATCCCCCAAATCAGGGACAACTTTTTCCAAGAGCTCCATGATCTGAACTATTGACTTACTAAGTCCCTACGCTGGGGGTTGGATCACTCAAGGTGTCCACTGTGTCCTCCTATGTTTTAAGAAAGATGACAATTAGCAGATTCATCAGGTATGAACACACAACCTTGTTTTTGGGTAACAGCACAGTGTCTCTTTGCAAGGCAGTAGTAATGTCCAAAGCCATCCTATGGAAGACAGCTTTTCTCATTCAAGACATTTCAGTGTTCAGGGTGTCAGGATGGCTCAGTCAGTTAAGCATCTGTCTTTCACTCAGGTCATGATCTCATGGGTCCTGGGATTGAGCCCCATGTTGGGCTCCCTGCTCAGCAGGGAGTCTGCTTGTCCCCCTTCCTCTGGCCCCCCACTCATGTTCACTCTCTCGCCCTCTCTCTCTCTCTCTCTCTCTCTCTCTCAAATAAATAAATAAAATCTTTAAAAAAAAAAAAAGAAAAAAAGACTTTTCACTGTTCAATAAAGACAGGCTTTGTTGGGTGAATGTGGTAAGGGCTTCTGTGTATTGGTCCTCCAGGTCATTGGAGGGGACAAAGATGGCAGCCAAATGATTATACCAGTGGAAAAGAGAATATGTTCATCTGGCCTTGAGAAGAGGAAAGTTGGCAATTTTCACTACCATGGGGCAGATTCTCCCCTGTGCCCAGGGAAAACCTAGGTTGCAATGACCCAACCAGCCATGTGAAAACCATGGCCAAAGATTTGTCACACATCCACATGGTCCCGTTCAAGGCTACCCAGTAATACCTAGACAGTGTGACCAATCAGTGCCAAACTGGTCACTATTCTTTAAAGCGACAAAATGACTACAAAATTCCAGTGACATCCATCCCATATTCCTGGTACGATTGGGTTGGTTATATTTAGAGTGATTCTTCTGTTTCCAATATAAGGATATCCAGGTGCTCAAATGTCCATGATCCAAGGTAAGCTACATGAACCCATCCTAAATGTGACTAGCCACCCATAGCTCTACTAGTGGTATTTTTAGGACCCTTCTGGTTAACAATTCAATGAACTGCCTATATAGTTTGAACGACAGAAAAAAAATACCAATGACCAGTGTTATTGATAGCCACAGGTCAGGTTTTTGCATCAGTATTATTGTATCAGATGAATTAAGAGTACTACTAGTCCTAGCTTGTTCTTCCTCAATGTACTGCTTTAGGGCCTTACAATCCCTTCCCTGGAGTGGTGATACCCACCATGGTAATCCTGATGAGCTAGAGAGAAGCATCTTTTCCACATACCCAGCAGTTGCCTGGATTCCTTTGCCAGGCATATGAGTGGGCCCACTGCAGAAAGGTATTTCCATCTGGTATTCAGCCCATGACCAGACACCACAGGAGCAGCAGAAGTCTAAGGTCAAAAAGACAGATATTTAGTAGGAAATTGTATGGAAATGTCTTCCCCTTTTCTAAGAATTAAACTTGTGGCCTGATCCTTAGATCCTAAAGCTGCAGCTTTAGGAATCTGACCATACATGTTGGCTGGGGAATTCAGCACTGTCAGGCATGAGAAGACAGACTGGGGGTGGGATTTGCCAGACCAGGAACCCACCTTCTCCCCTCTTTCAGTGGTGCATGTCCCATCTAGCTTGCAGCCAGAAAACAGGATTGGAAATTGAATAGTTCTCCCTTACCCAGGGATGCAAAGTAAGTCACCCATCCTTGTGAGACATCCCATTGCAAATTCCAGTAGACAATGCCTTTCCCAGGCATCATAGGGCTTGGTGTTCTCAGCAGCACAGCATGCTGATCCTTGGTGAGGGTCTGGGCAATGGATGTTTCCTGAGATTTCCATACCTTTACATTGTTGGGTGTCTTGGGAGGGGTCCACAGTCTGGCATATGAGGCAATGGGCCCTTTTGGTTGAGCATTCAAATGTATTGTAGCTTGGGGCAGTACTTTAATCCACTCAGCTAATGTGTGATTTTACCTGTTAGTAATTTAATCTGCTGCTCTAATATTCCATTTTTCCTTTCTACCACCCCTGCTGCTTTCAGGTTATAGAGGAGATGGAAACTCCATTCAATATCTTTTGCCCAGTCTCCATGCTCAGCATGGAGTCTACTTGAGATTCTCTCTCCTTCTCCCTCTGCCCCTCCCCTCATGCTCTCTCTCTCCCCCTCTCTAAAATAAATAAATAAATCTTTAAAAAAAGAAAAGAAACTTTGCAATGACATGGATGGAACTAGAGGGTATTATGCTAAGCGAAATAAGTCAGTCAGAGAAAGACAATTATCATATGATTTCACTCATATGTAGAATTTAAGAAACAAAACAGAAGAGCATAAAGGAAGGCAAGATGAAATCAGAGAGGGAGACAAACCAAAAGAGACTCTTAACCATAGGAAGCAAACTGAGGGTTGCTAGAGGGGAAGGGGATAAAGGGATGGGGTAACTGGGTGATGGGCATTAAGGAGGGCACGTGATGTAATGAGCATTGGGTATTATATACAACTGATGAATCACGGAACTCTGCCTCTGAAAACTAATAATACACTATACATTAATTGAATGTAAATAAAATTAAATTAAATTTAAAGAAAAAGAAAGAAAGGTCCATTGCTGTCCTTCCCATGTGAAGGCAAATTGATCTTGTGATTCATCGGCCAGGGGCATACTGAAAATAGTATTTGTTAAGTCCAGTACAACATGGTACACTCCTAGGATCACAGCCAAGGATCTAAGATGGTAGCAATGTTGGGCACAACGGCATGCACTACCTTGTTCAGTTCTCAGTAGTTCACAGTCATTCTCCACGATCCATCTGTCTTTTCCCTGGCCATATGGGGTTATTGAAAGTGCTATAGGCAGAGTGCAGAATAACCACTTGGGGTGCAGTTTTGGGATAGTTTTTCCTGTTTCCTTAGGCCCTGAGGCAATTTATATTGTTTGTCCGTTACCATTTTTCACAGGGGCAGTAGACTTACTGGTTCCCAGTTGGCGTTTCCCTTCAGCCCCGGCTTGATTACTCTAACCCAGAGGCAGAATTCACCGATGGACGTTTGCAAATCTTGTAGGATTTGCAATAATTTGCCCAATGTGCTCTCTGGTATTAGATAGATTAAAACCTCATATTTTTGTGGGGGAAAATGCCTAATTTACAATGTTGAAGGGAACTTCCTGACCATAACCATTTATCTCCTGTAACCACAGATGGTGAGGAAGGGGCCAGAAAACTTCAAAGAGTTACCATGTATTAGAGTACATTTGGATCCAGTATCAACCAGAACCATCACTTTTTGTTTATTTCTCAATATGAATTCTCTGATCACCCCCACTGGCCCTCACCTAGAGGCAATATTGGCCTGCATCTTATACTTGGTGTGTGGGAGGCACCCACTCCAAATAGGACTATACCCCTAAGGCTTCTCCTGGAGTAGATGGGGGCATCAGGGATGGGAGGGGCAGGTGGAGCAGGTTTGAACTGTTGTTTAGGTTTCCAGGTTTTCCACAGGTTGACCAACACAGTATTGGGTTGTCGGTCTACCTTTCCAGGTGGAGTCCCAGCAGCCAAGAGGTCAAACCATATTTGCTTCCGGGTTACTTTTATAGGATCCTTTACAGCTGATTGGGATAACCTTTGGTTTTTCAAGTCCCATCTCTGTCTCAAGTCTTTCCCACAACTGGTACTTTCCTGGGATTTGTCAGTGCCCCCCGGATCAGTGCTGGATTGCTCAACATCATAAATGTTCTGTCCCATGACTGGACTCGGCATGGATCTCAGCGTCCCATACCAGGTCCTGGGTTCAGACTGGAGGATATTGGCTTCCATTCCTGCAGTGAATGTGGCCCAGTCAGAGACTTCAAAGACAGATGGCCTGTCTCATTCCCAACTTCCTGAAACTTTGTTGCACTTTCTCTATAGATTGCTAGCATTCCATTTGCCCAGAGATCCCCTTCAATGGGCCAGGCCTCCTGCAGACTAAAACAGTCCAATCCATAACAGACTGAGTACCTTGAACACCCGGGCACCATGCAGGTCCTGCCAGAGGGCAGGGTGTGTGGGATGCTCATTTTCTGTGCCTCCTACCTGGTCAGAAAAATGTCATCATCCCCCCCGCCCCCGACCCCCCCCACCCCGCTCCTGCCCTACATCCCATAGCCACACTAACTATGCTGAAATACTTTCCCTGGCCTTCTGCTGGAACTTGGCAACTAAATCAATAAGCTCAGTGGGAGTATATTCTTTCATCATGATTGTATCCTAAATTGGGGACTGCCCTGCTGGCTGGGATTGTTTGGGCTGTGCTGTGTTATTGTGTTTGTATTAGAGGTAGGACAGCATGGAACATTTTGTCTGTTTTACTGTCAGTCATATCCTCCTCTTCCCTCTCCTTACTTTCTGAGGGGTTCCACCTCTTGGTGTCCCAATCAGGCTTTGTCACAAGAGCTTAAACCTTAATCCACAGCAGCCTGTACCCTCTTAGCTCTGCAAAACAGCACACTAAGTTCTCCAACTTATTATCCTACTCTCCTACCTTGTCTGCCAGCCCTGAAGCTGAGTAGTAGACACCCACATGTGCTTTTTTAACCTCAGCTCTTCTTTCAGCTTTCTAACTTGGCTTCCATCTCTAGTTTGTCATTGCTAGCCAGCCGATCAGCCCACGGTAGAGGCCAGCCCATTGCAGTTACCATTCGTTTCCCTTCTTTGCCCCAGTACACTATCTGCAGTTCCTCAAACGAGCACATCAAACCAGCAGGCATTTTTAAGGCATCCCTGTACTCATATGGAGGTCCACAAGCGTCTTACATGCCACCTCTCCCCCCATAGAGGTGGATGGCCAACTTGGGATTTCTGTCCCCGTACGTCTTTCCCAAGATTCATTTCTCTGGTCTCCTGGCTGGCTTGCCAATTGCTTGTTCACAAATTTGGAAGCTCTTTGGGTGAAATCTGAAACTTGCCCCCATTCACAGAGGGCAAGGAGAGACTGGAGAAATTGTGAAAATAGGGGTAATAATATACACCCCATAGATTTTGAGAATTAGAGAGTATTCCCTAAAATACAAAATCCATAGAAACAGGATTTTTATCTGTCTTGTTTATCCCTACACTTTTGATACAGAGTATCAGGTGGTCAGTAAATTTTGTTGAATGAACAAATAAATGAATGAATGAATGCATATAAAACATTTGGGCAATGCCTAGTACATGTTAAACACAATATGTTTTAGCTATTTTTAGGCACTTAATATATAATAAGATAATAAAAATAAATTATTTATGTAAAGTAGAAAATATTAAGAGTCAAAAGAACTGTACAGGAAAAAATGACACTACAAAATGCCTGGTAGGAATGATTATCTCCATCTCAGAGGATCTGTACAAGAGCGGAAACTTGGTTAAACAAATTATGGTATATTTGTACAATAATAAAATAAAGCAGTGAAAGTGAAGAAAATACTACTACACATAGTCACATGGGTGAACCTCGCAACCACAATGGTGAGCAAAAGAAATCAGATGACACAAGGGAACACATACTGCATGATCAGATGTATATGAAGCTCACAAACCAGGTCACTGAATCATTTTACAGTATTATGAGGACACATACCTTCGGGAAAGAGGAAGAGTACAGGACTGGAGGGACGCCAGGACACTTCCGGCACTGGCCGTGTTCTGTCTTGACCTGGGCAGTGGTCCTAGAATGAGAATTCATTCTGTATGTATATTTGCATAAGTCAGCTTCGTTTTTGCTGTAGCAACAACCCCAATATCTCAGTGGCTTACCACAATAAAATTTTTTTGTTCCTGGCTTCCGTGACATGGGAGTTGCACTCTAGTAGGTTCTCCGGGGTTCCCTTAGGCTCAGCTTGGCTTCCTTGTAGGAGTCTTCATTTCTTGGGCCCAGACTAGCAAAGTAACCACTATTTGGAGTGTGCTGCCTTACATAGCAGGGTTCAGAAACCCAAAAGTGACAGGCAGTCTGTGCAGCTAGCTGCATGAAAATTTTCTGCTCAGATAGGGTCACAGCTTGTTCAGAACTTTCTGATCTATTGGATGCAGTCATCTCTGCATGCCATGAGCCACACCCATAGTTCTCTGAGACATAGACTTATTTGCAAACATGTCACAATATGTATGAAGCTTCAGTAGGAACACACCCTCTGTCTTTTTACCCTGAACCATTTTCTCCAGCTGAAAGTATTCGTTTCCAGATGTAATTGAAGTCCCCAATCGGTTGATTTTTAGTCCAAAGGAAGATAGAGGGTGGGAACAGGAGAATGATTTGGACTAGGGCCCTCCCCAAGGTCAGAAAACTTCCTCTGCTGGCCTTGAGGAAGTAAGCTGTCAGGCTGTGAGAGAGCCAGGGCCCCAAGGCAGGGAATTGCCAGAAGCCTCTAAAAGCTGGAAGTAGCCCCTGTTTGACAATCAGGAAGAGGAAGAACTCCTCAGTCCTACCTCAGCAAGAAACTTAATTCTGCCAACCACGTGAGCTTGGTAGAGAATCCCAGTCTCCAAAAAGGAATGCAGCCAGGTTGACAGCTTGATTCCAGCTTGCGGAGTGAAATCCAGCTTCGCCCAGTGAATCAGTGCCTGAACTCCTGACCCACAGACACTAGGAGATAAAAAGTGTTTGTTGTTTTAAGCTGCTAAATTGGTAGTAATTTGTTATACAACAATAGGAAAAAACCAACCAAACAAAAAACAATAGGTCTTCCATTCCATAAACTCCACCTGGCCTTACACTGGTTCTGATAATGCTTCAGATTGTCTGATGTGGTCCTTCTCAAATCTCAGCATGCACCAGAATTACCTGAAGGGCTGTTAGAACAAAGAATGCAGAACCCTAACCCCAGAGATTCTAACTAATTAGATATAGAGTGAGGTTCATGCTTGTATGATTCTAACAATTTCCCCAGTGATGCTAACACTGTTGATCTAGAAACCACAATTTGGGAATCATAGATCTCCTGTGACTACATTGACTTCTATGCACTTGAAATGTCCTCAGTAGCAAAATGCTATGAGACCACAAGCATCTGGTTGAAGCAACTTTCATATTAAAGGCTTTCATAAAAGAAACAAGAGAGAGAGGAAGATCTTATTAAATAATATTCATTAAGCTTAATACCTGATTTTCATTAAGCTACCTGATTCTCATTACTCCTTTGGCAGATGAGCAAATGCTAATTTCATAGATGCACTGATATGTTACTTTCCCCATATTATAATTTACATTCCTGGGGCTTTTTGTACTATTTCCATTATAGTGGCATGATTTAGAGTAGAAATTGTTAAAATGTCATAAACAATATTTGTACTTGAAATTGTTAAAGTACCACATTCAATATTTTAAGAGGGCTCAATAAATTTAAACCAAATTGATAATTATGGATTAAGTTCATAATATCTTTGTTGTGACTACATAAACAGTTCAATACAAACATTTTTTAAAAGAATTACAACTGGGGCGCCTGGGTGGCTCAGTTGGTTAAGCGACTGCCTTCGGCTCAGGTCATGATCCTGGAGTCCCGGGATCGAGTCCCGCATCAGGCTCCCTGCTCGGCAGGGAGTCTGCTTCTCCCTCTGACCCTCCCCACTCTCATGTGCTCTCTCTCATTCTCTCTCTCTCAAATAAATAAATAAAATCTTTAAAATAAAAAAAATAAAAAATAAAAGAATTACAACTACTCATAATAATATCATCAGGGAGCTATGAATTTGCTATTCATCTTTTTTAGTATTAGGTTCAATAGCTGGGCCAATATACCATGGAAAGACACTATATACATCAAGAGAATAACATATATGTAGGCTTTTTATGTTTGATGTTCCAATTTGTTTAAATACAAAAACCACCACCTTTTGCCTTCATTTTCTACAAAGGAATTTTTTTTTTTTTAAGTAGAAGCACCTCTTTCTATGCCAACAGCTTCCAAGTCACTATGGAATGGTAAGAACTACATCATTTAATGAATATTCATATCAAAGAGATATTTATAACATTTTTCATGTCACTGCTCCTTTACCCTTCCCCAACATACACTTTGAGAATTACAATGACTTCTTGAAATCCTGAAGGAACTACCTTCATTTCTTATACAAGGCTTTAAAATACATTTTTAAACAGACCTTCACATTAAAGAGGAAAAGAATTTGAAATAAGTATTTGTGGGAGGTAATCACATCAGCAAACTCAAGATAAAATAATACAGGAAAGAAAGTTGAGAATTAAAAGTGGTCTAAAAATTTGCTTAAGTAAGGCAAAGTAAGTGATAAATAACATCATATTAACACAAAAACATAAGCTCCGTGGAGGTAGAGATTTTTGCCTTTTTGTTTGTTGATATGTTCTCTGTTTCTCAAATATTTAATGCAGAGTAGAAGCCCAAAATATTTATTGAACAAATAAATAAATACATAAATGTTCATGACGCAAAAAATTAATCATGGTTCTCCCAGTCGTACAAAACACATCTTTGATCCCATGTGCACTCAGGACCAACAATCAGGAATGTGGGAAAGGTGCAGATTCCAGCACAATGCACTAGATTCTCAATGTAAAAGTGAAAGATACAAAATCTTGACGTTCAAATATCCACCATCTGGCATGAAAAAGCCAGATATGTAAGTGGCTGTGGTACAGTGGGATAAGTGAAAAAAAGAATTATATGTAAGTATTATCAGTCACAGACTGGTTGAAAAAGCTACAGATAAATGATAACGTTTGAGGATTATCTAAAAAGATGAGTGAGAAGATAAACCCAGAGCAAAGGTACAGACATGTAAAAATTCACAGTGCTTTTGGAGAACAGCAAGCTGTGGATTTCAAACTTTCAAACTATAACCTAGAGCAAGAAATACATATATAGTATACTTAACTGAAACCAGTGAGCATCAGAATAATACTCACCTTTACTCATCTTATGTATTTGATATTTTCTATTCTATTTCCTTTTTTTAATGTTGGTGAAGGTGTATTAAATCAATGTCAAGATTCATTTGTTTGAAAAACATTGGGTTTGAGCATCAAATGGATGTGGTGATAGACCACTGAAATGGAAATACAAAGAATGCTCTTCCAGCTGACCTCCAACTCTTCTCCCATCCAGGTGGTTTGCTGGAGCCACATTACTTACAGGAGGACTATGATCTAGGTCCCCTTCCTACTTAAAACAACTCAATGTGGTAGAAAAGATGAGTAAAGAAGTCCTTCTCTATATCAAGCCAATGTGCAAGAAGGGAAAGTGTTACAGGCCATTTCTTCTCTACTCTAGGCATATTTTGGACTTACCATTATTCTGTCTAGAAGGGTTAAGAGTGTTTGAAAATAAAACAACTCTCACATCTGGGCACATCCTAAATTCAATCTATATCTGGATTTATCTCAGAATTTACTAGAGTCAAATTGTTATACTGAACTACAAAAAACAAAACTCTTCTCCCTTCCCTATGAATAGCTATTTAACTCTGTCCACAACAGTCTTCACTGAAGACTGTTTACTGAGCACTCTATGTGCCCCAGGATCTGTTCTAGCGCTAGGAACTACAATAGTGAGAAAACAAAAGTCCAAGCCCCTTAGAGTTTATATTTTACAAAAACAAACAAAAACAAATATGCAAGTAAACTAAATACATACGAAGTGTAAAAGCTATGAAAGAAATAAACAGTAATAGGAAATAATATTTAAGGTAGCCAAGGAGGGCCTTTCTCAGAAGGTAATATTTACGTTGAGACTTGATGGATGAGAGGAAGCCACTGAAGTCAAGTACTAAGGAGAAAAACAATGTCCCGGGTCCTAGAAGAGCATAAGTGAAGACCTGAGCCAGGAAAGAGGTTGTTGTTAAAGGCCAATATAGGTTGAGCCCAATGATTTGGGAAGGGCAGCATGAGATGAGATGGGAAGTTATTTGAAAATACTGGATTGTTTCAGTAACTAGAATGGGAAGTTACTGGAGAATGACATGGTCTAATTTGGGTTTTTTAAATCTCATTCTTATAGCTATGTGGACAACAGATTAGATAGGGGTATGATTAGAAGTTGAGCCATCTCTTTAGGAGACTGATTTTAGGCAAGCAAAGATGGAAGATTAGAGTAGGGTGTTGGCAGTGGAGAAGGAGAAAAGAAGATGGACTCAAGATATATTTTGGAGGTAGAACCAACAAAACTTATATTCAGAATGGTCTTAAAAGAGACCATAAGTAAGTGAATTGAAAATTGGTTGGAGGAGTGAGTGCATTTAAAAAGGGAAGGAAAAGATTTTGAGGAAGGAAAGAATGGGAGAAGTATGAATTAAGTAACAGCCTAGAAGTAATGTATTAAAGTGGTCACATTTACAACTCTAATCCCATGGCTTGCTCTGTGCCTCTATTTTCTTAAAACAAGATATCAAATTGGGCAGAAAGAGAGAGAAACTTCTTTAAGGACTTTTAGCCTTAAATGGTTGAGCCCGGGCCACTGAAAAAAAGATAATTTACCCAATGAAAATAATGAAGCAAGATTTAACTAAGATCATTTTAGTGAGAAACAGTAGTTCTAGCTGCACATTCAAATTCCCCGGGGGAGCTTTTAAAACTATATGCCCAGGCTCCATGAAGTGGTTCTGATTTAATTAGTTTGAGGTGAGACATAAGCATGGGTATTTTTTAAAAGCTGCTCTACTGAGGAGCAAGAATTGAGAGCCCTAAGTTAGAAGTACAGCAGAGGATGCCAGGTCAATAAACCTATTCCATTAAATGAAGGATTAATAGAGAGAATGGGGTGAAGGAACTTTTTCCCCCAGAGAAGAAATACAGGCCCATTGGCTAAACAGGCATAGTTCAAGACTACAAGAAAATAAAAGTCAATTTTCTTCAATGTCATTTTTTGGGGGCTGGGAGAAAATTTTATTCTCACAGTGTTAGGAACACAGACACTCATATAGACATCACACATATTCCAAAGTATATTTTATTTCTATAATGAACAACACAGAGGGAAGAAATTAACACCTGACAGTTGACTGAAAGAAAAACAGAAGAGGAAGAGTTCCTTCCAATCTGGCCCAGACAAACAATCACACAGGAAAAAAAGAGTTGCTGTGGAAAAGTAATCACAAGGGAGGAAGGATTCAGTTACTTCTCAAGTTAAAAATCATAACTGGTTACCAGAATACAACTGGCAATGAGTTGCACTGTATCACATCACCCTTGCTTTTCAACTGTTCTTTAGTCCGGACCCTTCCAAGATTCACCTCTTGAAAGAGCCACTGAATTACCATAGCAGGACTAAGAGCCAAGTATTCTCCTGAAATAGAGACCAGAAACATAATTTGACTGCAATGAAGATTCCTCGTTGCTGGTGTGGGCGTGGGTAATTGAAGGCAAGAGTATTCACATAATTTGTCCCCATCTTTCAGTTAACTTGCGGTCTCACTGGAATCAGAACCAAAGTTTTACACCGTCAGGGGTTTTCTTTGCTGTATTTACACCTTCTTTGCACCCTAACTCCACGGAAACAGAAAAGGAAAACGTGCAGTGCGATTTCTAAATCTCCATCTGGAGAGCTTTAAGAGCAGTAACGGTCCAGGCGAGGTGGCAGTGTGTGACCGGCGTCGCCCAGACTAATTCGGTGTAATAACATCAGGGAGTGGAGAAGACACGACCAGCATGGGTTTTTGGTCTTGCGGTCGAGTGGACTTCCGGAAGGGAGTGAAAGCAAAAGAGAATTGAGCTAAGGGAAAGAGGAGGAATGTACAGGGCCATACTATTTGGGTGTTGCGAGTGGGAAAGGGATACCAGGACCTCAGAGGAGCAAAGAGTTGAGTGGAGCTCTGATGCTTCCGGCAGGCAGCCGCCCGGCGACCCCCCAGGAAGTGGGAGGTGCGAGCGGACACTACAAGTCCCAGAAGCCCCCGCCTCCCGGAGCCCGCGCGGAGCCGCGCAACGCCCGCCGGGAGTCGGTCGGAGCCGCCAAGATGTCGCAGCCCAAGAGAAGAAAGCTTGAGTCGGGGGGTGGCGGCGAAGGAGGGGAGGGAACTGAAGAGGAAGATGGCGGAGAGCAGGAGGCGGCCCTGCCGCGACCCCGGAGGGCTAGGCGGGAGCGGGACCAGCTATACTATGACTGCTACTCAGACATATCGGTCCACGAGGAGATGATTGCGGACCGTGTCCGGACCGATGCCTACCGCCTGGGCATCCTGCGGAACTGGGCAGGACTACGGGGCAAGACTGTGCTGGACGTGGGCGCGGGCACCGGCATTCTTAGCATCTTCTGTGTGCAGGCCGGGGCCCGGCGCGTGTACGCGGTGGAGGCCAGCGCCATTTGGCAGCAGGCCCGGGAGGTGGTGCGGCTCAACGGGCTGGAGGATCGGGTGCACGTCCTGCCGGGCCCGGTGGAGACGGTGGAGTTGCCGGAGCAGGTGGATGCCATCGTGAGCGAGTGGATGGGCTACGGACTCCTGCACGAGTCTATGCTGAGCTCTGTGCTCTACGCGCGGACCAAGTGGCTGAAGGAGGGCGGTCTTCTCCTGCCGGCTTCCGCCGAGCTCTTCGTGGCGCCCATCAGCGACCAGATGCTGGAGTTGCGCCTGGGCTTCTGGAGCCAGGTGAAGCAGCTCTACGGGGTGGACATGAGCTGTCTGGAGAGCTTCGCCACGCGCTGCCTTATGGGCCACTCGGAGATCGTGGTGCAGGGTTTGTCCGGGGAGGACGTACTGGCCCGGCCGCAGTGCTTTGCTCAGCTGGAGCTGGCCCGCACCGGCCTGGAGCAGGAACTGGAGGCTGGGGTGGGCGGGCGCTTCCGCTTCAGTTGCTACGGCTCAGCGCCCATGCACGGCTTTGCCATCTGGTTCCAGGTGACCTTCCCCGGAGGGGACTCGGAGAAACCGCTGGTGCTGTCCACCTCGCCTTTTCACCCCGTCACGCACTGGAAGCAGGCACTCCTCTACCTGAACGAGCCTGTGCAAGTGGAACAAGATACGGACATTTCCGGAGAGATCACGCTGCTGCCCTCCCGGGATAACCACCGTCTCCTGCGCGTGCTACTGCGCTACAAAGTAGGCGACCAGGAGGAAAAGACCAAAGACTTTGCCATGGAGGACTGAGCGTTGCCTTTTCTCCCAGCTACCTCCCGAGGCGCCCAGACCTGCGTGGTAGAGGCGGCGGGGGGTCGGAGGAGAAAGGGAGATCCCGCGTGCAAGTAGGGGGCAATATCTTCTGTCTCCCTTTTCCCTCGTGGCTCCTGGGGAGGGAGAGTGACTTCAGTCTCCCTTCGAGGAGATTCCTCTGGCGAAATTTATTTAAAAAGTGAATCCCGATACCCCCAACGATGGAAACAACTTGTTTATTAATGGGCTTTTTTAAGTCTCAAAAGCATGTGGTACCAAGCACTTGTATTTCTATTTCTTTTGTTTCACGGGAAGAAAGCAAACACACGGGAGAAAATACCAGTTTATGAAGGCTCATGCACTTCCCTGACACCTCACATCTAAATCTGAAGCCAGGGAGAAGGGTTAAGGGGTTTAGTAGATTCCATAAATTTCCAGTATGACTTAAATATCTCTCTCAAGAGCCATATTCTGTCATTCTCTAAATTCCCTCCTTTCCTAGGTGCCTCTAGGCTTCAGTACTTCTTCCTCATTGTTTTTTTTAAATAAACTTTGCTTCTGGTAATGAGAGGGAGAAGAGTGAGGAAGGAGTTTGAATAACCCTGTTCTTACACTTACGACTTCCATAGGGTGCTAAAGTTGAACACATTTCTCCACACATCTCCACAAATATATAATTGTGCAGCATACCCCAAAAATCTAGAAGGTACATTTAGGAGAAAAAGATCTGAAAGACAGTGAAGTGGTAGTATGGTTTGTTTTTTTGTTTTTTTTTTTTTTATTCTTTATTATTAAGATTTAACCAAGAAATTGTTTCATGTATGTTACATAATAGAGTTTTATGTGATTTTTATTCAACCAGCTGATAGAAGGTTTTCTGAACCTAACCCAAGGGTTTGTTCATTATATTGGGTAAATTGTTTAGGCTCTCTAAATTAAGTATTTTCCCAGCTAGAGAAGTGCACTCATTTTAACTCTCATTTAAAGAGATCAGGTTATCTGGCCTACTTACATTAAGTGAAATTTCCTTTTTTAGCGTTGTTGGGTTTTTTTTTCTTCTTTTTAGCTCAGCCAAATGTTAAAGTTGTGAATTTCAGAAAATCATTTGTAATGAAGTGTGAGTCATGTTATCAAATTTATTTTACGGATGTTTCCCTCCTTAACCCTGTGGCAAATAAAACATTGGCATTCTATTTTTATAGATGAAGTAAGAAGTCTTGTGTACTGTGACTTATAGTGCTTTTGCCTTTTTAATATTGTCAGTTCTTAAGAAAAGTGTTACAACCCCTTCAGGATATAGCTTCAGGGTAATTTATGCTTAATGTATGTTTTTTTCTTCATACTGGTAGCTTTTGTATGCTAATAGAGAGCAGGTGTGAAAAAGTGGTCTTTGAAGTGATCAACATAGTTTTGTTTATTGTAACTGAGTTTTCTCCTTTATTCATCGCATATTAAAGTACCAAAGTATTATAACCAATTTGCTAAAATTTGATGTTAACACATGAGATCTTCCATTACGAAGGGAAACATACAAAATCAATGACTTTACAAGATCCAAGCAATAACAACGATAGTTGTCACCATTTTGATAGTTAACAGTCTATGTAAATGATGCAGTCATAGCAAGGTAGGCCTGATTTAAGCTAGAGGTATAAAATAGGTCCTTTTTTTTAGGGTCAGCTATATATTATAAGATGAACATTTATTTAGAATTTTAGTGTATGATTTTGGGTAGATTTCTGATGTTATTTAACTTCCTGAAAGAATCCCTTTGCTGTATAAGCAGACAAAAGCATTCCCCTGAATTCCATTTTTTTTTTAAATATATATCTTTTATAAATATGCCTGTATTACAGAGTTCTTGTCACCAGTATAAGCATGCAAAGAGAGCCCAGTTAAAACTTAAACTGTAGAAGCAAAAAGTATTTCATATTTAGGCAAGTAAGCTCTAATATTCTTGTTACTGTTTCCCAAAAGAAAAATGAATTATAAAAATATAGCTGCTAAAGCAATTAGTCAAGTGGCAGCATAGCATATGGCTAAAAGCTAGGACTTGAGCCAGACAGATCCTGCTGGAACCTAGGCTCCCCACTATAACCGTGTGACCTTGGGCAAAATACTTAACCTCTGTTTTTCTCCAGGGCTCTCATGCAAACAGTAGAACAATCATATGTGATACATGTAATGCAGGGAATGTAGTTACTACATGTAGTTAATACATGCGAGCACATAGTACCTGGTACAAAATAAAATCTCAGTGATTCCTAGCTGTTGTAATTATAGAAAACTACTATGCAAACCTGCAGCATTTGGCCACTCCTCTACAGAATAAATATTCAACATTTTGATTTTCTTACAGGTTTGTTTGGCAGTATCAGCGTGGCTGTGTATGACGGACAGTGTGTGACTGGACACCAGATGATCCAAGCCCTTTGGAGTGACAACACTTCCAGAAGGATGAGAGCGTGACATGCTCCAATATCCAGGCACTGTGCAGTCTCTGTGTGAGCTGGATTGCCTAGGGTCATTTGGACCACAGGAATAACTGTCAGCCCTAGGGAGGGAAAACATGATGAAGTTCTACCTGCTTTCTTCAGACAGCTTACATTTATTTAGCCCTGTGAAACTTTCCAAATATTTATGTTAATTCACTGGACCAATGGACATTTTATTGAGTATACCAGATAACAGTCATTGTGATAAGCACTTAGGTATACAAACCAATAAAACATAGTTTTGCTTCCAAGTAGGTATGTTCATAGGATAAACCAAAAAGGAAAATACGTCAACGATAATGGGCTACTTGGGATGCTGTAGGTGTTAGGGAGGGCAGATGATTACCTTCACTTTATATACTAGGAAAAAGACACAGATATTGAAGGATTTCCCTAAGGTTATATAACTAATTCTTAACAGTTGAACACAAGTATCTTAATTCCTATCCCCAAACAACTTCTTAGTTTAAAAAAGTTCCATTGGAGATCTATCTTGTAGACCTGAAAGAGCCACCTTCAGTATATAGTATCTCAAGGTTGACATTATTAGGTATTCATAAAATATACCATGTACCCGTTTCCCTAACAGGTCTAAGTGTGGCATTCCTTCTGAGGCCCCCAAGAAACAATGCTCACTGCAGTAGCAAAGAAAAGTCGAGCTCTGACTATAGGTACTGGCATCCAATGAAATAAGTGTTCACTCATTTAATGATTTAATAAACACCAACCATCTAACAATTAAGTTCTATGATAAATAAGCAAATGCTACCCTCAACTTGGATACAGTAGGGGAATAAAATTACCTACATCAGTAGTTTGCACACATTCTTTAACCTGGAAAGACATCATCCAACTAAATCTCACCTCTGCTGGAGCAAAGATGAGAAGCCAGCCCTTTTGTCGGCTCTAACCTTAAAATTCCTCTCAAGTGCAAAAGTGTTACTTGTCATCACATAGATTAAGAGATCCTCAGAGAAAAATGTGATGGTAAGGAGGACAATGATTAATGAGACTATTTCTCAAAATTATTATATATGCTTGTAGGATAAGACATTTGAAACAAAAAATCTGGACCTTACTAAAGCCAAAATTTTAATAAAAAGACATGACGAGTAACATTGGAATTGTGCTTCTTTGGGAGCTTTGATGATAACAATCATCGTTATTTCTAGTAATAACTTGGAATAAAGACTGATGAAGATTTCAGTTGATCAAGTAGCTACCTTTCTAACTCTTAAAAACAATCACTTATATGGGGTGCCTGGGTGGCTTAGTAGGTTAAGCATCTGCCCTCAGCTCAGGTCATGACCCCGGGGTCCTGGGATCGAGAGTCCCACATTGGGCTCCCTGCTCCTCCCTGCTCCTGGAGGAGTCTGCTTCTCCCTCTCCCTCTGCCCCTCCTCCTGCTTGTGCTCTCTTTCTCTCTCAAATATATAAAATCTTTTTTTAAAAAAATTAAAAATAAAATAAAAATCAGTTATAACAGACATTTTAGAACACAGAGAGCTGTAAGGAAAGAAAACATTCCTCCTTTCTCCAGGCTGCCCCCTGCACAAAAAGGAAGGTGGGATGGAAGTAAATCCTCCCCATACTTTTTAAAGTGCTTAACAGGCGTTCTTGCAATCATATGATGTACATATTTGTGAAAATCACATCACATTCTGCAAAATTGTGCACTAAAAGTAACTTAGAGAAAATTGGTTGGGTGGACAATCAAAACTTTGTAACCAGGAGTACTAAGAATACCAATAAAAATAACAGCAGTTAAAAAAAGATGTTAATCCTAATAACACTGCAGTAATAAGACAGCCTGATGGAAGAGCAAAAAGAAGAGTTCCTGAGACAAAGCAAAATGTACAAAAATGGAGTGGAGGTTTAATAAACATTTCAAGACCTAAAGCATGTGGCCAAACCATGCCAAGAGGAAGAACATAGGGTGGGATACATTCCTTTTTGACTAGTTGTGTTCAAGTGTGTCAGTGTACTTTCTGTTCAATGGTTGTTGCCTGGTAGTATGAATAAACCAACCAATATCCACACTATGTTCTGACATTGTTCTTCTACTTATCAATATCATTTGAGTTTATTCATTTACAGAAACATGCATGGCAGCAGAACATTCTGTCCTTTGTTCAACTTCCAGAAATTAAAGGAATTCAAAGCTCCATTGGGTTTACAGATCTTTTTCTTTTTAATGCAAATTTTCTTAAAAGGAGAATGGAGTGGAGATGGGGAGGTTTACAGGTGGCCATAACCATCCTTCAGTATGAATCTATTTATTGTATTATTTTGGTCACCAGAAAAGATCAACAGGAAAAGGGAATAGAAATCCTGATGTGTGTACAGTGAAAGGAAAATAATTGAGTGTTCAATTATTGATGGTTGGATAATGGGATTGGGAACAGGGGGTGTTTCTCCAGAGTCCGGGGGCAACATAAAAATATCTTGGTGTCAAAGAGACATGAAGTTAGTGAGAGAAAACATTAAGTGAAGATTAAGATCCCCATGCATACATTTTACCCACATAACCATATCCTTAAGATAAAACTTTTTCTGAAGTAATGGGCTCAGAACATAACTAAGAGTATTTTGATTGGCTACAAACTATTGCTTATTTTGATATTTGTCCTTAACCTCTCATTTCAGCTTAATTTCTAAACCGATTCAAGGACTGTCCTATTTAAGAACTCCTTAATCCTGTCAAATTTGTGAACAAAGCCTCCAACCTCCATTATCTCAAGCTATATGCAGTTTAGTAATGGGTGGTATGGAATGGGATGATATTAGATTTTTAAAAACAAACAAACAAACAAAAAACCAAACAAACCCAAAAACAAAAAACTCTTGAAGTTTTGCTCTTGGTAAAATTATCATATTTAAGAACAAAGTGTAGAATTCTAACTTTAACCAACTGAGCCACCCAGGTGCCCTAGTTGTTAGGGAGATATCATTTTTCCTTTTTTTTTTTTTTGATTCATTATCTGATTTATTTTATACCAGATGATAATGCATGCATAGAGACATACAGTGAAAATAGCATATGCTGAAACTTTATACCAAATAATATTCAAATACACCAGCTACTATTTCTCAGCATGTAGAATGCTTTTATGCAATAATGGTATATTAATCAAACTGTGCAAAGTCCCATTAAAATCAATGATGTATTAACTTTGTTTACCTCACATCAGTTATACATAATAAGATAATGTTCTTCCATCCTAAGAAAAGTCCATATCCATTATAAATTTTCATTTAAAGGAAACCCCTCCTTTTATTAGACATGCCTCTGCATACATAGAGATAGTCCCAATACTTATATAAAGCATCCACATTAATTTTTATATCATTATTGAGTGCCTAATGTTCTATATGCATTTTAAGTACATTATCTTATTTACTCTTTGAAGGAGCTCTATGAAGTAATTCTATTATCAACCCCATCATACAGATGAGAAAACAAAGGCATGGAGTTTGGTAAATTGCCCAAGACCACGTGGAGAGTAAGTGACAGAGCTTAGGACTCATCTCCTGAAATCTGAGCATCTAATCTAGTACACTATCCTATCTATGATGCCTGGGCTCTCAGGAGTTAAGGTTTCATCTATAGTCGTTTAAAATAGGTGGGTCATTGTCTTATGCCGGGATCCCCATAAGCAGACCTTGAGACAAGGATACATATAAAAGTGTTTATCAAGAAGAGTTCCCAGAAAATGCCAGAAGGGCAGTTGGGAAGCAAAATTAGGAAGGGAAGGAGATGAGACTAGGGTGTGATAGTAAACCAGATCCTAAGAAAGGGAACTTTGGCTCAGTCCTTCAGAGATGCTCTGGAGACAGCACAAATCACATCTCAGAATGTCCCCAGTTAGAGAACAAGGTAGCTGGAACATTCATACCTTCTCACCCATCAGACATCGGTTAATGCCTGTCCCTGGGGAGACGTAAATTTCTAGGCACTTCCCAGCTCTCCTGGGTGGGCATGGCAGTTTTCACAGTCTAAGGACAGTCCCCCAGCTAAGGATTACCAGTGAAGAAAGTTGAAAGTACGGGGAGAGCAGATATACAAGAAAAAAAGGTTGAGGGCTGCAAAGTGACACATGGGGAATAAATGGAGCACTGGTAGGATATGGCTACTATCATAATTATCCTTTCTGAGATTCCTTTACATTCTAAGTTGTTAAATAGTTATGGACACTTTGCTTATGTCCCTCTTTCACTATTCTTTTATTTTTTTTTTAACTTTTTTTTTCTTAAGATTTTATTTATTTATTTGCGAGAGAGAGAATGAGAGACAGAGAGCATGAGAGGGAGGAGGGTCAGAGGGAGAAGCAGACTCCGTGCTGAGCAGGGAGCCCAATGTGGGACTCGATCCCGTGACTCCAGGATCACAACCTGAGCCGAAGGCAGTTGCTTAACCAACTGAGCCACCCAGGCACCCTCACTATTCTTTTAAAAGCTGCATGAATAAAGTATAAATGTGTAGAAGGAAAAAGTTAATTTCCTATTCCCCACAGTTTAGAATGTATCTTTCTATTATGTCTTCTTATATACCCATTTATGTAGGTTTTTCTTAATAAATATGTAGACATATTATACCTGTTACTCTGAAAACTATTTTGGGGGGATTAAAATACATATACTAAATGTCCCATGAAGTCAATGTATGTGTCTATAACTTATTCTTATTAATAGCAATATGAAAACGTATGGTATGCGTAATCCATAATTTATCCAACCAATTCTCTATTGATAGACAGTGGTTTGCAATTCTTGGCTGCCACAAATTTTACTTACCTTTCTCTTTTTCTATTCTCTTTCTAGGTAAGCTCAGCTCATCCATTCCCATTACTATAAATAGTATACCATCCATATGCTGATGATTCCCAAATTTATATTGTTATCCCTGACATCTCTCCTGCATTTCAGACTCATATGTACAACTGCTTAATTGTCATCTACACTTGGACATGATAGGCATCTCAAACCTAACATAACCAAACTGGTTTATATAAATAATGTTATGTATATAAATATATACATAATTTTACTATATATGTATGTATATACCAGTTTTGCTTGTTTTTTCAAAACCAGTATATATTTATTACATATATTTTTTAAATAGCCAGAACCTCAACCCTCTACCCAACTCTATCTTGAGTCAAGAGTTAATAAGCTTCTTGAAGACTTGACAATAGCACAAATCATTACATCAGATTATGATCATGGGTCTATATTGATTGCTTGTTTCGTGAGGCTACTATGTTTGATATTGGCATATCAAGAAGTATAGCAGAAAGTCCTGGGCTGAGTCTTAAGTGGAGAGCAAGCATCTCAATTTTTCAAAGGTAACGAGAATTATAACACACCATATGTTCAGTGCCAAATGAATCACGCAGACAAGTATGATTATAAGAGTTTGGTCATTGCAAGATGGGGAAATCAGAGCTTCTCATTGAAAATGGAGGAATGGAACTGGAGCTTTCAGATTCTCAGGCATGTCAAGATTCCAGCTTATGTACTCTCCACTTGGAACACCTTTCCTTAGACCATATGTTTCACTCCTTCTCTCTCTTCTTTCAGTTCTCTGCTTACATGTCACCTCAGAGTGACATTTCCTTGACTACCATAATGAAAATAGACCTCTTCTCCACCACAGATACCATTTTCCCCCTTGTTATCGGAAATTCAGTTATTTACTTGTTTAGTGTCTTTCTCATAAGATTTGTGAGAATAGGAATCTTGTCCCCGTCATTCATCACTATCTATCCATTGCCTAAGCCATTATCTGGCACAAATTAGGTATTCAATAAATAATTGCTAAGTAAGTGGGCCTTGTAAACCAAATGGAACTTCTATAAGAGGACAGAGTAGGCATTCTAGGCAAGGAAAATGGTTTGAAAAACAAGTGCTTAGTGTTTTTCAATTACGGTCTATAGATGGAAATTGCAGTGATATCAGGCATGCTGAAAATATCACAGATGGACAGTGCAAATGATTGGGCTTGCCAACACTAGAAAAATCTCTAGTGAGTTTATAGCCAGTGAGCCTGGGGGGTCTACCAATATTCCCTGAGCACACAGAATAAATCTTGTCAAAGAGGACTGGGTTGGATCTTTAGAAATAAAATTTTGAAAGGCATAAGAAAAATAAAAGTATTGATAAGACTTTCAAAATGATTCCTTTTTTGGGATTCCCATGAACAAAAGAGAAAGACCAAAAACTACGACAAAGGATAAAAATGAAACCAAGGTATAATTTATTAAGGTCGATGAAATCTTTTTTTTCAAAGTTATATTTTGACAACCAGTTTATTCAGATTTTTCCCCAGTTACTCTTCAGCAAGTAGATATCAGTCTTCTCTTCCCCACGAGGCCTGAATGGATGAGGTCCCACAGAATTTCCCAAAAGCCACTGAAGGAATCACAGACCTATGTGTTCTTCATTCATTATCAGCCTCAGTGCTTAATTCATCTTTAAATGATATGGACAAACACATCCTATGGACCTTATTTCTGCACACATACAAGTTTCCTTCAATCAGATTATAACCAAGAATGAAATTCTCCAAACAAAATGGGACAAATAGGGTGCCTGGGTGGCTCAGTCAGTTAAATGTCTACCTTTGGCTCAGTTCACGATCACAGGGTCCTGGGATAGAGTCCCATATTGGGCTCCCTGCTCAGCGGGGAGCCTGTTTCTCCCTCTCCCTCTGCCTGCCACTCCCCCTGTTTGTGAGCTTTCTCTCTCTCAAAAAGAAATAAATAAAATCTTTTGAAAAATGGGACAAATATTTTATACTTATTGAGTCATTTGGGTTATGTTTACAATGCCATTTTAAAAAGTATATTGACATGGGGCACCTGAGTGGCTCAGTTGGTTAAGCGTCCTACTCTTGATTTCAGCCCAGGTCATGATCTTAGGGTCCTGAGATCAAGCCCCAGTTTGGGCTCTGTGCTGTGTGTGGAGCCTGCTTAAGATTCTCTCTCTCCTTCTCCCCTCTCCCTTTGCCCCTATCCCTTCACAGGTTTGCTCTCTCTCTCTTAAAAAAAAAAAAAAAAAAAAAAAAAAAAATATATATATATATATATATGTATAGAGAGAGAGAGAGAGACTATATAGACACATTTTAAATATGGGCAATTTGTTGTATGTTAAACAATAAACTGTTTTAAAGATATTAAAAAATCGTATTTTCATGGTATCCATGTTCTCTATATTAGACTGAAATATTTCTGTCACCACAAGAAAGAATCCATGAGCCAACTTCCCCCAAAGTGAAAGTTTCATTCTAGGATTCAATTTGGTCATCAAGGAACTTACTTTGTGGAGTCCATTTTGCATTTATCTAATTTACCCTGTTAGTCAACTGTGCACATAAACACACACGTGCCCACATACACACATGCACACACACACACACACACACTTTTTAGAAATGTTTAAAACAGACCAAGAGGCAGCATCTATTGGGCGAATGTGATTCAATTCCTGAGAAACATGGTGGTATCATCCCAATAAACATCATGCAATTCTCTAGTTCCCTTTCCTTCATGCATGCTGCCACACTTGCCTGTCTAGAATGTCCATCTTCTCCCTTTTCCTTCCTTGTCCAACCTTTAAGATCTGCTTAAATTCTACCCTCCTACTAAGTATTTCCTCATCTCCTCTGATGGAAGGAATCTCTTCACAATCTCATATTATATTTTGATTGCTTTACTCTTTGAGGCCTTACTGGGTCTACTTTTGATTAGTTTTATTGTCCTATAAGGGCAGGGCACGTTTCTGGTTCATCTTTACATTGTCTACCTTACCCAGCATATAGTATTCCATTGTTTTTATTCTGTAACTCTCTGTGTTTCTTCCTATTCCTCATAAGGGAAGAGAGTGTTTTTGTAGTTAAGGCAGAATTCCTGGCCATAGATGAAATTGGCATCCATATATTAGAAAATTCTATTATTAAAAGAATATCAAAATACCGCATCCCAAACAAAAGATGGTATATTTTTAATTGAACAATAAGTTTGAGACTAAGTTCTGTCTGGCAAAATAATAAAACACCTATTTATAAAATAAAAATTGAACACGTTATTGTTCCTTAAAAAAACTTAACCAATCTACAAGTTTTAGTGGAAAGAAATTCATCGAAAATAATGCATATACCAGTTTCTTATATAATTAGAATAAATTATAATTAAATAATTATCATTAAAATTGCTTCAGTATAATGTTTATGGTTCATCCGTATTTACTCTATACATATGAAGTGTGACATCACTATAAAATGTAATTATTTTCAGAAACCTTAAAATAAGTGTCTTTAATTAAACATTTCTCACAACATATTAACTGTAAGTCACTTTATCTCAGAAAAAAATAGGCAATATTTTAACTAGATCTTGACAAAAATGCATTAAATCTATTTTTTTAAATGTTTTATTACTTGCAAGTTTCAGCCTGCTGTGATTTTAAAATAGCCAAGTTATGAACGGCTGAAAATTGGAGTTTATAATGGAAATACTGACAGGCTCTTAACTTTCAGAAGGACGAACGCCCTGCTGTAATAACATGGGCTGAGGCTGCCTGAGTCAGGGCGGCCACGTGACCAGGCTGCTCGATGTGGGATTTTCAGATACAAAACTGGTTGAATAATTGCCAAACGATTTTCCTGTCTCTAAAATTGTACGAAAGTCATTTCTTGTTTTGGGAACTCCTTTTCTCTAAAAAGTTATTGTAACAAACAAGTTATGAAGGCCCCCTTTTTCTTTTGTCAACAATGTCCCCTTCCTTAGTTATCTTGTCTTCTCCCATTGCTGGTTTCTGCAAAGCTTTCCAAGTTCCGCATACTGCATGTCCCTCCACCAGTTAGTTATTTAAGCCAAAAAATGAGAGGTCAGTTGTAACTCATGTGACTTCTTCACCACGCCTGACTGGTTGCAAATACTGAGGGTTTTACTGCCAAAATATGTTTTGAAACCAGTTATTCCTTATCATCACTGCCATCACCTTAGTCCATGGCAATGAAAACTCAGGCCAGGCCCATCACAATAGCCTCCTAACTTGCATTTCAGGATAACCAACAGCCAATGATGGAAAGTTCTTATTTATAGAATCCCAGCAAATGAAGTGGTAGGAATAATAGCCTGACAAAATCACCATTTCACAACCCATAATGAAATAATAGATCTTTGCAATGATCATCCATGGTTGCTAAAACCAGGAGGGGAGTGGTTAATGGAGAATTTTCTTTCTTTCTTTTTTTTTTTTTTTTTAAGATTTATTCATTTATTTTAGAGAGAGAAAGAGAGAGAGAGAGCTGGGGGAAGGGTGGAAAGAGAGAGAGAGAGAAGCAGACTCCCCACTAAGTGCGGAGCCCGACCCAGGGCTGGATCTCAAGACCCTGAGATCATGGCCTGGGCTGAAACCAAGAGTCAGTCGCTTAATGGACTGACCCCCCACCCCAGGTGACCCAATGGAAAATTTTCTAATGAAGAATCAGGCTTCCATGCTCAGAAACCATCAATTTGGTAAAATCTGTTATTATGGGGTCTTAAAACATGATGAATGCAACAGGAAGCATACTTGCCTAAGATATTGAACCTGAATCTAGTCAGGCCTCCAGATTTATGGGAAATATAGGGAATGAAGGAATAAGTTAAACAACACCATGGAGAGGCAATAGCCAAATCCAAAATGTGAGAATTCTACAGAAAAACAATAGCCTAATTCCTCCAACAAGTCAATGATGTATAAAAGGTGGAGATGAGGGGTTGCTTTGCTATAGACTAAGAGTCTTAAGAGACATAACAACTAAATGCAATATGAGGACCTAATCGGGTCTGATACAAACAAACCATTTGTAAAACTCACATGTGAGACAATGAGAGAAATTCAAATATGGACTATATCAAAAATGAAGAAATTATTGTTAATTCTTTAGTTATGAAAATGGCAATGAAATTGTTTTAAAAAATGTTTGTATCAGAGATACATAAAAAAATACTTGTGGATGAAATTACATGATATATGGGATTTGCTTTAAAATAGTCCAAGAAGGGCGCCTGGGTGGCTCAGTCATTAAGCGTCTGCCTTCGGCTCAGGTCATGATCCCATGGTGCTGGGATCGAGCCCCGCATCGGGCTCCCTGCTCGGCGGGAAGCCGGCTTCTCCCTCTCCCACTCCCCCTGCTTGTGTTCCCTCTCTCGCTGTGTCTCTCTCTGTCAAATAAATAAATAAAATCTTTAAAAAAATAAAAAAATAAAATAGTCCAAGAAAAAAAAAAAAAGAGGGGTGAAGAAGGAAGAAGAGTGACATATGCTGAAAATTGTTAGAGCACACTATTATAGCAGTTCATTAAACTATTTTCTGTATTTTATGTATATGAGAAATTTTCCCAGAGAAATCATTTTGAGAAGATCATTTAAGTCCTATAGAAAAGAAATGATAATGACTTTGCAAAGGTGGTCACAGTGGAGAAGGAGAGAAATATACACAATTGAGATATATTTTAAATTAATAGGAATTGTTAATGACTGAAGGAGAAGGTGAAGGAAAAGAGAGGTATCAAGGGTGATTCCCCGGTTGCTGGTTTGAGCAACTGCCTACATAATGGTGCAATTTCCTGAATACATTTAGACCACAGAAGCATAGGTTGGGGACGGATTAGAAACCAGTGCCATACATCTGATATTTATAAACATATTATTTTGGAGTGATAATTCAATTATAGTCAAATATAATAAACAAATTGATTGGAAGAAAATGTTTCTTTTGCGGTGATGCAATGGGAGTTACGCTGGCTGCTTGAAATTCATTGTGCAGTAAGGATTTAAATGTTCAACGTCTTTTAATGAGTTGTGAAGGAGTAGACTTCAAAGTATGTAAAAATGATAGAGTCCTTCTGCTGTCCTAGATGAGCATTTGTCCCTAAGTAGTGACATCAGTTAACACTCCAGATCCCCATAAAAGTAGCTGCTTTATCCCAATTAAAAAAGAACAGTCATTTCAACAGTCTTGCTTTCCAGACAGAATAATATTTCGCCCATAATCTCCCAAGCCATAAGCACATGATATAATGGCTGAAAGCTCAGACTGCTTAGATTCAAATTCTCACACAAACATCAGAAGGGCAAGAGTGTATTGTCCCTGGACTAAAATCCTCCACCCCTATCTTGAGGTTTAGGACTTAGGGTTGTAAGTAGCAGCAATGAAGAGTTAGTGTGCTTGAATTCTGTTTTGAGAGGCATAAAACACAGTTTTATCATAGACGTGGATATGTGTCTTTTTCTATTCCCTTTGGAAGGAAGGAGAGGTATGAAATAGTTATCTGGGGGGGGGGGGCGGGGGGGGAGGAATGACTTTACCAGGAAAGCATAATAGGATTGTTTATTGAAATGCTATCAATTAGGTTGCATTTTTCAAGAAATTTTGGGGGACTTTGGTTAGATTCACAGAAGTAATCTAGGTTTTTTTATTTGATAGTCTTGATTCAAGACTATCCCCTAAGTGATAGGGAGGAGTATTTCTAGAAGTACTTAATATCAACTACATGTTGATCTTTTTTAGCAATTTTGTTTTAATAAGATAACACCTGATTATATCTCTGAATTCTGGATGTGGTCTACCATGGTTGCCTGGGCACCACAAATAACAACAGTAATATTTTGCCTCTGAATAATGCAAAGCTCACAGATTTTTTAAAAATTTATCCTTACAACCTTTCCTTTAGAAGAGACAAAGTTTAAGATTCCCATTTTTCTGAAAAAGAAAGTAAAGCACAGATATTAAAAAGCACTATCCCCAGATCTATCAGGTTTCTTTGACTTACAGTTTAATTCTTAGGCCACAAAATCTGTACAGGTAAAAATGTAAGCTAAATGGAGCCTTTAGGAAATCACTGAAAGGAGGTTCTAACACCACCTGCTCTGTCTTCCAAATTCACTTCCAACAAGACTCACTTCAATTCAACAAGCACGGATTGAAGACCTCCCATGTTTAAGATTGAGAACTGTGTTAGAAGGCAAAAATATGAATTAGTGATCAATTGAAATAGAAACCTGGGCCCCAAACCTGTTAGGTTCATTTAGTAGGTCTTATTTTTTAAAATAAAAAATGACAGGTTGATACCATTGGACTTAACAGTTTTGTTCTTATTGTTGTTTTGCTAATGATGATCATGAATTTCTAACTCACTGATTTTTCAATGCAACAGACAGAATTGTTCAAAATTCTTGTCCCATCCAAGGAAAACAAAACAAAACAAAACTGTAACTACCGTGTTTCATATTTGATTCTAAATTGGGCAATCAGCAGTCCGTTCCCTTCCCAGTGGAGGGCCTCTCTCCTATACCTCTTGATATAGCTAGTTCTATACTGATCCATGCGACTACACAGTTGCTAACTGAAGTTTGATGCTTATTCTGATTTTATTTTGGAACGTCCCTCATTAGTTAATACAGCTTCTCAAATGTACTAGGTACTCAATAAATATGGATTAATTTTTAAATTATCAAATTCCAACATTTCTGAATTATAGGACTGTTATATAAAAGTCTATATAATGTCTGTATATTATAATGTTATATATTATGTTATATATGAGAGTGTGGATGTTTGAGTATGCAGTTAAGCCAGTTAAGGGACCCAAGGGAGATTGGAAGTTATTTTTTGAACAAGACAGTTGAAGGGATAAAAAAGAAAAGAAAAGAAACTGGCCACTTTAAGAAAAATAATTAGATTACAAATCCTCTTGCATTATCAGAAAGGTTGTGCCTTTGGCAGAAAATAGGCTAACAATGCTTTTCAGAAGTCCAAAATATCAAGGTCATTGACTGAGTAAACAGAAAGGTAAGGTTAGTGACATTGGAGAGGAAGCATAGTAATATCTCTCTCTATCTGTCTACCTACCTGTCTGTCTGTCTAACTATCTATGGAGGGGGGGGAGGAAGGGGGGCTTATTTTAAGGAGTTGGCTCATTATGGAGGATTGGAGAGTCTAAAATCTGTTGGGATAAGCTGGCAAGTTGGAGACTCATGGGAGTGTTGCAGTTCAAGTCCAAATTCAGTTCACTGGCAGAATTCCTTCTTGCTGGGGATAGGTCAGTCTTTGCTCTGTTAAGGCCTTCAACTGATTGGATGAGGCCCACCTACACTACGGAAGGTAATCTCATCCAAACAACACCTTCACAGAAAACGTCCAAAATAATGTTTAACCAACTATCAGGCCACTGTGGCCCAGCCAGGCTGACACACACAAAAATAACCATCACAGAAGATAATTTTTGTAGGTGTTCATATTTATAAAAGTAGGCTATGTGGCAAATTTGGGTGATTAAAAAGGAAGATCCATCTTTTGGTGAGCCGTCTGTTTGTTTACTGTTAATGTGAACTGCCTGGAATCATAGCTATTTTAAACCAGCATTATTACAACAAATTACAGGAACTGCATATGCTGAAAAAAAAACTGGCCAGTAAAACATATTGATGAATAGTTATTGACAGCTTTTATACAGACGTGCATTTGCAAAAGCGAGTCCATATTTTTGCAACAGGCATTCTTATCACAAAAATACACAGGCCATAGTATGCATATAGGCTAATCTTAGGAAAAACATGAACCGAATATGCAAGAATTGCTCCAGTGTTCACAGATAGCATCTGGAAAACAGGATCCATATTTTGATACAAATATATAGTCAAGAAAGAGGGATGCACACTTGTGGAAAGCAGTTGCTTGGGGTACTATGATGTTATTTGTTGAAATGCTTAATTTATATAACTGTTTTTTCCGCAAAAGGAATAAAAAAAGTTTTTTCTTCTAGAAATATTTAATTACTTCATATCCCTGCCTTTATTATTAATTTTTTTCTGTTTTACTTTCAGCCTGGAGAGTAACTCCACGGATACAGAATGTTTGCTAACCACATAATGTTCTGCACTTAGCAATGCCTTGAAATATCCTGAAATTATTTCACCCATTGGCACCTAGGGGCATCCAGTGCCAAAACTTGGCATTGTAGAAGTTAAGTTACTAATTTCCTCTCCATGTAAGATAAATATCCCTTAACTGACTGAAATAATTTTCTAGTTACTACCAATAGAATCACTACAGATTCTGATTTATTCACCATCTTTTGCAAAATAACTGCCATTTTTTAAAAAAAAATCTATATTTGTGCTCATGCCACTTTTTGTCCCAGAAAAGTGTTTCTCTTTCAAGCCCTGTTTAAAAATATTCCTTCCAAAAAAAAAAATTCTTGAGGTGACTTTGCCTCTAAGAATCCAGCTCAGGACCTCTGTCTTTGGGCTTGTAGGTAGTCTCTGACATGTGTGCTCACACAGAGGGTGGCAAGACCAAATAAATATTTGTGTCATGGATGACCATTACTCTTGCTGGGCACTCAGAGCCAAAGTGGATGTGCCAAGAAAGATTTTCTTTAGAGCTTCAGGAGATTCAACCTATGGAGTCCCTGGGGGCTAGCCCCAAGAAGCTCTTCTTGATTGAAAGATGAGCGGATGAGGAACCAAAACCAAGCCCCGGTCAACATCTTGTTCAGTGGCTCTCCATTATGTCCACCCATCAAGTTCTTCCTTCTCTTCTCACTCTTTGAAAATTTTACTGGACTTACTGTCTAAGCTTTAAGCACCTCGTCTGTCAACTACTCCATTTCCAAAAACACAAACTTGTTTCTCATCTCCAAAGTTCTTCCTCTGGTTCATGCCCCATGTATTCTGCTCCCACCACTGGAATTGCTATTCAAATAATCTCCTTTAGTAACAGATATCGATGGTCCATTAAAATAAGATCTATAGCATGATAAAATAAGACCTGAAGTCATTAGAAATATACAATGGAATATTATATAGCCATCAAAAGGAATGAAATCTTGCCATTTGCAACGACGTGGATGGACTGAGGGTATTATGCCGAGCAAAATAAGTCAATCAGAGAAAGACATGTATCATATGATCTCACTGATATGAGGAATTCTTAATCTCAGGAAACAAACTGAGGGTTGCTGGAGTGGTGGGGGTTGGGAGGGATGGGGTGGCGGGGTGATAGACATCGGGGAAGGTATGTGCTATGGTGTGTGCTGTGAATTGTGTAAGACTATTGAATCACAGACCTGTACCTCTGAAACAAATAATAATTATATGTTAAAAAAAGAAGATAGTAGGAAGGGAAAAATGAAGGGGGGTACCTCAGAGGGGGAGACGAACCATGAGAGACTATGGACTCTGAGAAACAAACTGAGGGTTCTAGAGGGGAGGGGTGTTGGGGGGATGGGTTAGCCTGGTGATGGGTATTAAAGAGGGCACGTATTGAATGGTGTTACACGCAAATAATGAATCATGGAACACTACGTCAAAAACTAATGATATAATGTATGGTGATAAACATAACATAATAAAATAAAATAATAAAAAAAGAAATATAAATACAAGCTTATCTGAAACGTCCCAGGATAGCAAAGAAAAGGAGGAAGAATAAAAGTGTTAACTTCCCACATTAAAACAGATTGGATGTTCTTGTTCTGCTATATCTATGCAGGAAAATCAAGAGGCTCAATAAATGACATTTTCTTTGGAACCCTCATAAATAAACATTTCTTTTAAAATGGTTTCTCAGAATGCGCCCTGCAGTACTTTTCTGTCATTGGCTTCATCTGTGTCTTCTCTAGCAGAAGCAATTTATCTTCCCATCTCCATCTATTACTATGTGGCCAGGTTATGACATTCTGGCAACACTGCCTGAGCTCTGGATGGGACACTTGAGCTCTGAGAAGACTGGAGTAAGGCAAAAGGTTGGCATCTTTCCCTACAGGGTTGAAGGAGAGAGCGATGCAGTTGGCTCTCAATTCCTGCTGGACTTATCTGCCATTATGAAAGAGAGGTAGATGAGAGAGGAAGGGGGCAAAGAGGAATGAAAAAAAGAAAAAAGAAAAGAGAAGAAAAGAAGAAAGAAAGAAAGAAAGAAAGAAAGAAAGAAAGAAAGAAAGAAAGAAAGAAAGAAAGAAGAAAGAAAGAAAGAAAGAAAGAAAGAAAGAAAGAAAGAAAGAAAGAAGAAAGAAAGAGAGAAAGAAAGAAAGAAAGAAGAAAGAAAGAGAAAGAAAGAAAGAAAGAAAGAAAGAAAGAAAGAAAGAAAGAAAGAAAGAAAGAAGCAGAGAGAAAGAAAGGGAGAAAGAGAGAAAAGAGAAGAAGGGAGGGAGGGAAGGGAGAAAAGAAGAAAGGGAGGAAGGAAGGAAGGGAGGAAGGAAGGAAGGGAAGAAGGAGGGAAGGTTTCACAGTCTTGGCATTATTCACATATCCTTGGCTGGATAATTCTTTGTTGTGGGGGCTGTCTTATGTATTGTAGGGTATTTAGCACATTTCTGGTTTCTACCCTTTAGGTCCCAGAAGCACACACTCTCAATCCAATTTGACACCCAAAATTATCTCCACACCTTGTCAATGTCCTCTGGGGGCAAAAATGCCCCCAGTTTGAGACTCACTGATTTAGAGGCCCTGCTTGACATGTTTTAGTTCTCTAAAAGGAATTCAGAGTGAAGGTTATATACAAATTTCTCTAAAACTGATATTTAAGAATTACTAGAAAAATAGATTCCAGACAAAAAATCATGCATTATATTACAAATAGGATAAGATGGTCCCTAGAATGTACATACTAATGAATGAGATATTTACTATGTAGAACAAAACCAGTGAAGAGTATGGTGTTTCAAAAATTGTGCCGTGGTAAACCACATGAACCATATTAACCATATGACTGTCTTTCTCGAACCCATAGAAGAGATTTATACCTCCTCCCTTTTTATAGAATAATCTAGCTATATATCTAGAGTGTTGAGGTTTTTTTATTTAGAAGATTGTTTTTCTTAGCTATTAAAATTCTTATGGCATTTTTATTACCATAGTCAATGTTTGTTTACTGTAATGCTAATGAATGTTTTTGAGTTTGGTTGAGCTTTTCCAGTAGGATGGTTCAAGAATGATTTTAACAATGGAAATTTACAAAGGGAGTGTCATCATGTTGTCTAAATTTTCTGGGTATTTTGAATAAACATCTTTAAAATTGCCAAGATATTATGCTCTAGAAAATGACTTGAGTGGTCTGCAATAACAGCTTTTCATTTGGGTTATGAGTCTTAAGATTCACTTACAGCGTCAACTCTAGTAGTTTCAGAAATGCTATTATGAGCCATTTGGAATTTTAAGAGCATTCATAAATAAATGCATACTAGAATAGTTCCAATTGGCTGGATAAGTAATGTACATTTAAAAAATTAAAATAATATCAAAATGTATACACACTTTGGTTAAATAGAGTAAGTGTCCTTCGAGTCATTCAAATACATTCTTCATCATTTGAGTGAACTTTTCAGAAATGTTGCTTTTGCATTTTATAGCAAATAGCAAATAGTACATTAGAACCAGCAAATGCCAGGAATAGGAGTAAAGATTTCAAATAAAAGAGAAAATTACTTGACTATTTTCATGAAGAGTAAAAATCCAACACCTGTTGCCATTTGGTTTTCAATAAGCCTTTTTTATGAACACTGAAGTGGAAAAATATACGAAGGAATCAGAAACTTTTCATTACTTTGTATTCAGCATGGTAGTATTTGGAAAGAATTGAATTAGATGACATAGAATGAAAATTAATTGAGCAATTGCTTTTCTTTTAGTGTTTTATATATTCAGAAACTTTATAACAGAAGAAATAACAAATACCCTTATTTTCTGAAATCAAAAATTTTCAATCCACATCCCCTCCTCCCATGATCCAAGAATCCTGAAGTCTGTGTGAACCACTCTGCCTCTTCTTGTCCAGATCTTTGTGGTCCTTTTCAGCTGGCATGCATATGTTTTACTTCTGTACCAGGTGGGACCATGGAAATCTGTGTTAAGAGCCCTAATTTCCATTGGTACACAGTCAGCCATCACTATTTGAGGTCCTACTTGGCCCTAGTATGTTGGCACAAATGGAAAACAAACTCTTTTACTGGTCCAGCAATACCTGTGTCCTCTTAGGCTCAAAATCCGGCCACCTCTGTTATCCTTTCAGATGCTCACTTCCATTCTTCCCTTTCCTGAGAAGCCCCATCTCCTTCTCGAGTAAACATTTCAAGATAGCTTCAGATAGATCTTTAAAGTAGCTCTCAATTACCACGGGGGCAAGTGAAGCAAGAACCAAGAGGTTTAGCTTCTCTTTCATTCATTCTATGCTCTCCTAACAGTGAGAATAAATCAATGTTTTAATAGGTCTATAAATTTTATATATTGCCTCTACCCATATTTCTTTATTCCTCACAAAATTTTGCAACCCATATTGCTATTCTACAGACTCAGAATGACACTGAGAAGGTCTAGTTGTCTTGCCCAAGGTCACAAAATTGGAAGATGCAGCAGAGCTGGGATCAAAACCATCGAAACCCAACTCTGTGACTCAGGCCTCTCAGATTCGGTAAAAGTTTCAAGCTTGAATGGATAAGCTGATGAAGGACAAGGTGCTATTCCTGAATTTAACCTTTGATGACTATAGAACAAGAATTTCCATCACAGTATTTAGTATCTATAGTAGGTAGAATAATGGCACCACGAAGATGCCCACATCCTAATCACCTGAACCTGTCAATATGTTAGGTGACAAGGTAAAAATGAATTAAGGTTGCAGATAGAATTAAGGTTGCTAATCAGCTGACCTTGAGATGGGGAGACTATCTATCCCAGGTTATCCAGGCAGGCCCACATGGTCACAAAAGTCCTTAAATGTGGATGAAGAAGGCAGAAAAGTGAGTGTGAGTGTGATGGGATGTGAGAAGGACTCAATCAGCCATTGCTGGCTGTGAAGATGGAAGGAAGCAGGCAACAAGCTGAGGATGTGGGCAACCTTTAGAAGCTTAAAAAGGCAAGAAAATGGAGACGCCCCTAGGGTTTCTAGAAAGGCATGGCACCCTCTATTTTGGCCCAGTGAAACCTGTTCTACACTTTGGAATCCCAGAACTGTAAGATGATATCTTGTGTTGTTTTTAACCACAAAGTTGGTGATAATTTATTATAGTAGCCATAGGAAACTGTTACAGAGTCTATATCAATTTTATGGTTTTAAAATGTTATAACCAAAATTAGCAAATAATGTACCAGACAAAAAGATTCTAACAAGTTAGTATTCTGTTATCGTTAGAAATTCTCAGCCCAGGGGCGCCTGGGTGGCTCAGTCTGTAAGTTAAGTGTGTGCCTTGGGCTCAGGTCATCTCAGGTCATGATCCCGGGGACCCAGGATCATAGGGATGCCTGCTCAGTGGGGAGTCTGCTTCTCTCTCTGCCCCTCCACCCCTAGCTCTTGCTCTCTCTTTCTCTCTGTCTGAAATAGGTAAAATCTTAAAAAAAAAAAATTCTCAGCCCAAAGGCTATACTAAAAATATACAAAGTTTCCAAAATTTTTCTTTTTTACATTTATTCAGGCATGTAATTATTCAATCAGCAATTATTTATGGAACACCTATTATTAACTTGGTGTTGAGGAGATTGGTGGGGGGCAAAATGGACAAAGTTTCCATTCTTCATAGATTTCTGATCAGAAAATTCTCAAAATTTAGTTCACTGAGTGTTATTTTATGTGAAAACTGGTCAAGTAGAATGAGAGTTCCAAAAGAAATTCACAGTCAAGTGAACTCTGGATCAAAAGAGAAGGTGCTGGAGAGGGGGGGGGGGTCAGCCCCAGAACCTCTTTTCTGGTTCATCCTTTCAGCCGAGGAGCTCAGCAATGCTTCCGCCTTCTCTTTTCCAGAATCACTCTGCAATCTCCTCCTTGTTCCTCAAGATGAGTCGTACAGTGGATTTGGTCTGGACAGGCTTCCCTCTTCCTTGCTACTTCAATTATCTTTTAATATTTTCACTGTTAACCACTGAATTACAATAACTTCAACAACAAAGCCAAGAGGTAAAATTTAAAAGCCTACAATGTTCTTACAACTGTAGGCTTTGACTCTTTTACCTTTTTTAAAATTTTATTTTATTATGTTATGTTAATCACCATACATTACATCATTAGTTTTTGATGTAGTGTTCCACGATTCATTGTTTGCATATAACAGCCAGTGCTCCATGCAGTACGTGCCCTCTTTAATACCCATCACCAGGCTAACCCATCTCCCCACACCCTTCCCTTCTAGAACCCTCAGTTTGTTTCTCAGAGTCCATCGTCTCTCATGGTTCGTCTCCCCCTCCAATTCCGCCCCCCTTCATTTTTCCCTTCCTACTATCTTCTTCTTGTTTTAACATATAATGTATTATTTGTTTCAGAGGTACAGGTCTGTGATTCAACAGAGTACTTACACCAGAGAAAACAGCAAGTGCTACAAATCAAGCCCCAGCACCCCCACCCCAGCCATTATTCAACATTTACTAATACTCTACTGCTTGTGTCCCATGCACCTGTGACAGTGCTTGACATGCTGGCTCTTAAAAAATAGTCACCAAATGAATAAATGGAAAGATGAATATAAAACATTTAATAACAACAAGTGATATCACCATCAGGAAATATATGTTAATAGAAATGGCCTTTTTTCAACAAAGCAACAACCTTTCAACAAAAACAAACTTTTTTTGCTTTGTTGAAAAAAGAGTCACCTAAGAAATTGCTTTTAAGGAAGTCTTTCCAATAAAATAAATGGTGTCAAATGACCTCATTTCCTGTTCTGTCTCTGTAGAACCAGTGAGTTGAATGGTGATTTAAAAAAAAAAAGACATTATGATTTCTTTAATAGCCTCCCCCTCCTTTTCCACCTTTGTTTTAGCTGCAAGGAACTGACCTCCAAAATGTCAAAAATTAATTGTGTTATAGAGCAGACAAACCCCATATATCATTTATACACATTTTCTTCCAATGGTGATGAGAAGGTGGGAAGTTTGCAGACTAGGACTAACTCTTTAGGTGAGAATAATGGAGAAATAAAGACCATTTCCATTCAACAATACACACTATCCAATTAAAAATAAGATAGAAAATAATATCAAAGCATATTCTGATCCTTCCTTGTATCTCCTAAGACTTCCTTCCCACATATTATCACTTCCAGGAAGACTTTTTTTTTTGCAGAGAAAGAATGAGTATCCCTCTCCTATGGGCTTCCATGGTTTAATATATGTGCTTGGGTGTATATACTATATATTTATCATATAAAGCACAATATAATTGACTGTAATTACCCCCACGTGAGCAAGTAAAGTTTAATGACTCTTTTGTTTATAATTTGACACTCAGAGTAATGATTCTACTTTCTAGAGTGCCTGGCACATAATAGGAGTTCATGAATTCATGATCAAATTATACATTCATCAGTTAATGAATAGTGCTTTATACCTTAAAGATAAACTCAAGACTTTGGAAAAACTAAACAACTAAGAAAGAAAGAAAGAAAGAAAGAAAGAAAGAAAGAAAGAAAGAAAGAAAGAAAGAAAGAAAGAAAGAAAGAAAGAAAGAAAGAAAGAAAGAAAGAAAGAAAGAAAGAAAGAAAGAAAAAGAAAGGAAGGTAGGAAGGGAGAAAGGGAGGGAGGAAGGAAGGACAAGGAAAGGAGATTATCTCTTTGAGCCCAAACCATGCCCATTTCTCTTCAGACTTAATGATGAGATGTATGATGGCCATAAACTGTTTGGTGTTTGTTCCAAGGCATGAGGGAGGACAAGGATTCCATGCATAAACTAACCCTGGGGGAAAGTTCAATGACAAATGAGCAGAAATAGGTATGTCTCCAACATTTATTGCATAGTCATATAGTTCTACTGAACAGATCCCTGGTTGAGTTTCTTTAGAATATCTCCTGAAAAGTTATTTCTACTTGCTTAAATCTCGAGGACTCAGGAATGTTTGACTAAATCTCACTCAAAAACTAGTTACATCCATTTTCATTGTTTGAACACATTCATTCAGGGATTGTTTGTACTCATTTATATTTAAACACAATTAGATACAATGAATAGGGAGGTCAAACAAATATGTTTTCACCAATATTTAGTTTAAATGATAAACACAGAGATTAAATGGTAAAACAAGTAACTAAGCAAAACACATCATTAAATTTCACACAGCTGAACTGGTTTGCTTTCCTTTGCATTTGCTTGAGTTTATGTTAAAGAAGTATAATTTTCTGTGCCCCTTGGAGTCTGCCAAATCATAACAGCCAATAGTCACATTAAATCAATGCATATTCTTCCTCTAACTCCCTTAGGTACTGTTGAATTGTAATAAATGCAACTCCCTACTTCAGTGAGCTGGGCTGTGGTCCAGGAGAAAGGAAAATCTTGAATTTAGAGTCTTGGCTTATCCACTGCTCGGTAAGACATTCCAAGTTTTAAAGAAGATGCAACTAACCAGTGCATGTACATAATGAAACTAGAGCTTGTTTTCACTGGGCATGAGACACCATACTCAATTTGGGAAATAATTCTTTTTTGTTTTATTACATTTCAGGTTGTTATGCCATTACTTGGACATGACTTTTATCATGTACTATGCATCTTTGGATCAGTATTTTCTGTTGATATTGCTGTGATGTTTTTTTAAAAACTTACTTTCAAGCCAATAATCTTTTGTATAATTACTGTGGGCTTAGAAAATAAAGTATACTCTCTGGTAGGGTAATTATTAGCTATATCCCCATCAAAGAGTGAGGCCTAATAAAGCTCCCTTGGGCACATGGGCAGGGGGATTCCATGAATGGACACAGGATTTTTTTGTTCTAAGTGTTTTTGTTTTGTGCCAAGAATTTGGTCAGAGACTTTTAGATCAATGATTCTTAGTTTTCATTCATTTAAAAATATAATTTTGGACTTCTGAAACATTTTATGATACTACAAGTTTAATTAGTTATTATCTTAAAGTTATAGTTCGCATTCATAGAGATAATTAAATAGTAAATGCTTTATCATAAAACTTCCTATAATTTTCCCTGTTAAAGAAAAAGACTATCTTTTTGTGTTGAACTAGTAAGACAACTGATACAAAACTTAATTAAATTTGAAAACATAGTAGACATGGGAGAGGGCGTTGAACAGTGGATGTCAGCCCATGGAAAAAAGCTCTGTTTCATTTCCAGTTTCAAAACACTATGCACTGAGATTTATTTTAGAAGTGAAAGAGAAAAAGAAGAATGGAGCCCATTTCTTCAGTTTCACACAGACCCGGACCGTGATTGTCTTTTCTCAGCGGCTAGGGAGGACAGAGTTAAAATATGCTAAAGAGCAAGGATTGTGTTCTACTTTTTTTTTTCTTCTTCCCCTAGAATCTCTTATTTATCCATTCTTCAAATATTGATTGTCTGGCCCTCTGTTAACCACTGATAACGCTGTGGTGATGTGTAGCTTCCAAAAATGCCAGGAGCACTATCTCCTTCCCACATGTTCTTCTACAATGTGACCTGGCTACTGCTCTGTCAGAAGGTGGAGTCTGATTCCTCTGCTCTTCCATTGGGTGCACCTTAGAATTTGCTCATAACTAAAAGAAGGTAGTAGAAAGGAAAGTGCATGAATTTTGAGGCCAGTCATGGATGACAATGCATCTTCTCCCTGTTCTCTTGAAACTTTTGCTCCTGCGGAAGCCAGCCAACATGTTCTGAAGTCCGACTACCCTGAGGCTGCCTGATGTAGGGACCATGTGGAGGCACTCCAGTCAACTGTTTTGCTGAGCACAGTCTTCCTGCCATCAGATGTTGAATGAAGCTGTCTGGGACCCTCCAGACCAGCTGGTCTTAGTCAATGCTACGAGGAGTGGGACATTGTCCAGACCCTGCTTAGATTTCTGACCTACATAATTATGACACAATAAAATGGTTATTGGAGTAAACTACTAGGGTTTGGGATTGCTTTGCTCCAGGAGGTAACCCTAACAACTGCTATTAAAAATAGCTAGCATCTATTCAGCTCTTCTTATGTCTTAAGCACTTATTTAATTTTCAGATAAGTATTAACATTACCCTCATTTACTAGAGAGGTCAAAGTAAACTTGCTCAAGATCACAGAGCCTGGAAGAAATGAAGCTAGAATTAAAATGCAAGACTTGCATTCTGAACTGCTATGCTCTACAAAAATCCCTACCCTCAAGGAGCTCCTAATCCAGTAGAGAAATAGGCCCATAAATAACTATAATAAAATGTGATAAGTATCGCAGTATGGACTTCATAAGATGTCATGAGAATTTGGAGAAGAGAGAACATAATTCTCTGTTGAGGAGGAAAGTGATGGGGCAAAAGAGAAAAGACTCAGAAAGACTTTTAAAAGGAAGGAGAATTTGATCATGTAGAGATCAGGTACTTGAGTGAGAGAATATTGACTTTCTTTTTTCTTTCTCTTTCTCTCTTTCTCTCTCTCCCTCTCCCAACCCCTCTCCCTCTCTCCCTCCACCCCCTTAATGGCAGATAAATATGGCTGAAGCAAGAGAGACTAACAGGATGGAAAAAAAATTTTGAGGAGGTAAATGAGGAAAGGTTAGCATGGACCATTTCATTCCATGCTAAAACTTTTGTATTTGTTTTATAAGTGCCAAGGAATCACAGGAGAAATTTTGATAAAGAAAGTAGCAGAAGAAAGCTTGCATTTTCACAATATAATTCTGGTTGCAGTGTGGAAGATAAATTGGACTGAATTTAGAAATAGGTACTCAAATACCTATTTTATATGAAAGAATAAATGGATTAATTTAAATTGTAATTTGGTTTCTCTGTCTCTTTTCACTGCCTTAAGCAATTTGCCTTATCATTCACAACAAAACAATACAGAATACACAAAGTAAAACCAAAGTTAGTAATAATGGTGATTAACTTTTATTGAATACTTACTATGTGTGTTGTCATTCAATCCTAACAACAAACTACAATGTAAGAATTATCACTCTTTATTATGGAGGGGAAACTGAGGTAGAGTTTATCCAAGATTATAGAGTTATTTGGTAGCAGAAATGGCATTCAAGCCAAGGCAGTTCAGTTCCAATTGCAGGACAGAGTTTAGTAGCTGCAGACCCCAAAGCAGATATTTTCACCCTAATTTAGTAATGGTTGATATAGAGTCATGGATAGGGTGATGCTACTGTAATGCGAAGGGGCACAGGTGAAACCAAAAGTTAGGGAAGGCTTTCTTGAATAGATTATACATGAGTGAATTTCAAAGGATGCCCTTTGTTCTTCCAACATTCATTCACTAACTCATCAAATACTTTTGAGCTCATTTGGTACTGGGGACCCTACCAGGAAAATAAGAGAATTAGTTTTACTTACTTGCAGCAAGTAGAGTCGAGGAACAAATAATTGCAAGTTAAAGCATGTTATGAAGGAGAAGTGCAATGTTCTGTAGAAGCCCCTCAAAAAGGAATCCTTGCCTAATCTGAAAAGGCAAAGTTTAAACCAAGTGCTAAAGGGTGAGTAAGAGTTATTCGGGTAAAGTGGGAGAATGTGATATAAGAGTATTCCAGGCACAGGGAAAGTCATGACAGCAGGCAGAGAGATGGAAGAGAGCAAGGAACCACATTATATCAAGTCTGATGACAGCAAAGGGAGCACTGAGCAGAATTCTGAGTGACACCCAGGACCTATTCCATGAAGAGTTTCATGGTATCATATGGGCTATGGACCGATCTGAAAGTATTTTAAAATTTGGTTCAGTATTTATGAAACTCACCCTGGCCACTGTGTGGGGAGGACACAAGAATGGAAATGGGGCAACAGTGGGAAAAGGTGGATGTATTTTAAATACATTTTGGAAATATAATTGATGAAATTTGGTGACTGATTATTCCATATCAAGATTGAAAAAAGAAAGGGCATTTTAAAGGACAACTCATCCATCTATATAGATTGCACCAAACAGGGCACATGTCAGAGAACTGGACGAGGAACATGAAGCCTGCAGGAGAGGACTGGAGGACATCAGTGGGGGAATGGAGAGATCCTGACTTCAGTTTGGACAAGCTTAACTTGAGGTACCTATAAATTACCTAAGGTGAGAGTTAATATGACCTGGTGGAGTTAGGAATGATGTCTGGATTGAACATACAGATTTGAAAATTCCTGAAAAATAGACATATGGAAAATGAGGTTATGAGATTGCCCAGGGATGGAGAGTAGAGTGATGAGAGGAGCTCCTTGGACAGTGAGAGGTAGAACATTTCTGAGCTGGAGGTGTTAGGAGACAAAGGAAATGGGAATTTCCTAGAGAGTCAGCAATTAAAACTGAACAAGAGGGTGTTTTAGAGAGAGTTTTTGAGGTGGAAGAAGGGGTTCATGATGTCAGTTAGCTGACATGGGAAAATGGAGAGCAAAGAACCAAGTGTTGAATTCGACCCTCTAGGGTGACATTTGTTTTAGTGGAGTGTTAAGGATGGGTCATGGGGGAAGGGAAGACATCTCTAAAGAAATTTGGCTGTGAAGAAAATAAGACAGTAGCTAGGGTGAGTATGTGATCAAGCAAGGTATTTTATTGTTTATTGTTGTTTTTCTTTTCCTTTTTCTTTCTTTTTCCAGTGGAAGACTCTAGGCAGTGTTGGAATGTTCTTTTTTTTTTTTTTTAAGATTTTATTTATTTATTTGAGAGAGAGAGAATGAGAGAGAGCACATGAGAGTGGGGAGGGTCAGAGGGAGAAGCAGACTCCCTGCCGAGCAGGGAGCCCGATGTGGGACTCGATCCCGGGACTCCAGGATCATGACCTGAGCCGAAGGCAGTCGCTCAACCAACTGAGCCACCCAGGCGCCCCAATGTTGGAATGTTCTAATCAGAGTTCCCCAAGCAGAGAATTGTGAGTGCTTGTATGTGAAGTCCTGCTCCTTCTGCCAAGAAAAAGGAGTTGTTTCAAAGTACGAGATCAAAGACATAAAAGAGATCACAAAGATTAAAATTTGCTTGGAAGGTGAGAACATGACCAGAAAATATATTGCTGAAATAATTTTAAGACATCTTTCCCAGAGTCTTTTTTTCCTCTCATTACTTCAAATAAATATGTGGTCATTTCTACAGCCATTCATTCCTCCCTCTGAGGATTGTGGTTCTTAATGTGGTTAATAGTGTTAATGTTTATTTAGAGTAGAAATACATGTTAAATGTGCCCAGTGAAAGTACATTTTCAAGTCTGTATCTCCCAAATGTCTAAACCCATCCCTATATTGTAAACAAGAATTTATTTTCTAAAAATACTGATGGATTTCTGAGAAACACTAAGAATAGGCTGCTAGCTCCCTTTATTGAAATCCAACATTTGATATGCCACAAAAGTAAGATGAAATTTCTCACTGAAAAACTAACAACAATAAAGAATCCCGAGGTAGATTATTTTTGGCCCCTTCCTCACTGTGAAACAGGGAAAAGCATCTCTGGACAGCACCAGGGATAATAGGGGCAAAACAGAGTGGCATTCAAAGCCGTATATGGTATAGAGGACCTGACAAGGGGTACAGGCAGACTGTCTAGGTCCTGGGCATTTCCTCTACTCACGGTTCTTTCCTACCTCCACTCATCAACCCCCCGAGGGGTCATGGTGAAGTTGGTACAAACATAAGGCAACCTGGTTGTCCATTGCTGGGAGAATGGCTAATTAAATATGATCGACACACTCTATGAAATACCACACCACAGTTAGAAGCAATGAATTAAATGTACATTCACAGACATGGATGGATGTTAATAAATGCCTGAATTTTCAAAAGTGTAAGAAACAGAAAGAGAACTATCATCTACAACACAATACCATCTACATATTTTTTTTAAAGATTCAAAACAACATTCTACAAGGTTAGGATATACAAATGAACAATATCTTAAACAAAATAATGTCTTTGGTGTGAGGAGGGGGAAGGAGAGGAATGAGACTAGTGGCTGTTGAAGGAAGGGATAATTAATTAAAATTTTTAAAAAAATGAACATTGATGATCATGTGCCATGAACCTAGACCTGTGATTAAAAGAAGTCTCTGTACAGCCATCCAAAAAAGTTAAAAGCCATATAACCAAAAACAAAGCTAAAACATTGTATAATGAACATGCAAGTAGGTTTATAGTTAGTATGATTTGCAGAAGATTGAAATCTGCCCAAATGTAAATGGAGAAGGGGGTAGGCTTTCTGTTACTGAGCCATTTCAGGTGAAGAAGAAATTCAGCATCCATTCCTCCAGGCAACTATTGATTCATCAAACTCTCCCTAGTAGTTCCAAAAGACACATAGTGAAAAGGGTCATAGACAGTACAAAATAAGATTTTGAATGAAGTGACTGGAGAAAGAACAGGAAATGTGGGAGAAGGGTTGAAAAAAAAATCTCAGTAGGTTACTAAAAACCTCAAGAGATTGATCAATTTTGTTTAGCTAGTTTTAAGATTGCCTTCATATATTATAAAATATTTTTGAGAGACAAAGGCCTAAAGGCATTGCCAATTAATAAATACAGAAAATCTATACACTGGAAAATTTTATTAAATTAATATTTTATACTTGTGTTGAATGTCAATCTTGACCCAAACGATGCCATGACTTTGAGTAGAACAAAAGGTTAAAAAGGCCCTTCACATGAAAGTTTTATATTCTGACAGCACAAAGGAATGAAATACTTTCTCATCTGAAATAGCAGTTGTCTGGGAGGTTCTTGTATTCTTTCATTGGCACATAGTAAATTGAGTCTTTTCAACAGTAATGCAATTGGGAACTTTAAAGATAATTAAGAAACATAAAATATGTCAGTCTTCTCAAACATAGTTGGAATATGAGTTTTAATCTCTCTCCTTCAAGAACATTAGTATAAATTGAAGCCTATACTCTCATAATTTTTTAAAAATGTATCATTTTAAATATATACCAAGAAAAAATGTCTAATAACTGTGTACAGAAAAATAAAATGTGTTTTTATAAATATTTAATACAAGCTGTACTTGAAATATATTGTTTATACATGAACAAAAATATTTCTTAAATGTATTGATATAATGTAGCAAAAAATACAAAAGAAGAGAAAAGAAACCTTATAATAAAAATTAGGTTTGACGACTGGCTCTGATATATATGTAGGGGTTCAGTTCTTTCCTTAATGTCTTGGAGGTCACAGGCCACATGAAAGGATAAGCATGGCTATCTGTCTCCTTCTTATAATCTCAGTAGCTCGACTGATGGAAGTATAGTGTGACTGGTACCAGGCTTTATACCTAATCCTTGTAGTATTTGTAGTCCCATAATGTTTCCAAGGGTCCTATCCAGTTTATGGAAGAACTTTATATTTCACAAACAACTTGGAAATAGATGATGCATGTCTCAATTCCACTTCAAAAGAATAAATTCTTTTGAAAGTTCATAAAGGTAGTCTGTATGTGTTGTAATCTCGTTTATAAACCACTCTCAGATTAGCCTTTTCTTATTTCCTCTGTGATCTGCCGCCACATACTACAATATTTGAATGTGTAATCAGGGGAAATATTATTCTCAATTCAGAGGTATTGAGCCTCATAAGTACATTTATTTCTGCCTTAAAAGTTCTTGATGCATTAAGGATATATACCGTCAAGCAATCATCAGTTGACAATATCCACTTGGGCTAATGTGCTATTAACCTTTTATTATCGGAGTTTCTGTTCAGTGCCATAGTGTTCTCCTCAGGACCCATCATCATTACAAAAGTTGAACACAAGATTACATGGGTCCTACATAAAACACATGGAAATGAAGGGTACACTTATTGTGGTGTGTCTGACTGGCTCAGTAAGTTAAGTGTCTGACTCTTGGTTTGGGCTCAGGTGATGATCTCAGGGTCATGAGACTGAGCCCCACATCGGGCTCTGCAATCAGTGGGGAGTCTGTTTGACATTCTTTCCCTCTCCCTCTGCCCCTTCCCACCCCCGTTCACACTCTCTCTCTCTCTCAAATAAATAAATAAATAAATAAATAAATAAATAAATAAATAAATCTTTTTTAGGGCGCCTGGGTGGCTCAGATGGTTAAGCGTCTGCCTTCGGCTCAGGTCATGATCTCAGGGTCCTGGGATCGAGTCCCACATCGGGTTCCCTGCTCAGTCAGAGCCTGCTTCTCCCTCTCCCTCTGCCACTCCCTCTGCTTGTGCTCTTCTGTCTATCTCTCTGTCAAATAAATAAATAAAATCTTTATAAAAAAAATAAAAAAATAAAAAAATCTTTTTTAAAAAAGAGTACACTTACTGTGATAAGTATCTTATTTTTAAACATCTCCAACACAGGAATTTTTTTGTATGCCAATTTAAATATTTCAAACACAAAATAGAGAGTATGCCACTAGATTTCACATGCTCAGAATATTATTCACCCTTCGGGGTTACAAGCAGATTTCACCAAACGACACGTTAAGAAGGAGAATGAGTCTCCATTTTGTAGAACTCCATGGAGAATGAGGAGGGCCACCCTTCTTGGGTATTTGAGCTCTCTTTTCTCTCAAACCAGGAATGTATCACACAGGGTTTAATTTGAGAAAACACCTCCTTGGAGCTACAGCCTGGCATAGCTGAAAGGAGAGCCGTGTTTTAATTCTAACTTTGCTAAAATTAGTTATGTGAAGTTGGAAGAAAAGCTTCAACTCTGTAGGACTCAGTTTGCAAATTTATAAACTAAGAAATTTATATTAGGTAATGTCTAAGTTTCTTCATATCTCTCATTTTTATCTGTTTCCTTATCCTAAATTAAATTTAATGATTTTTGAAGTTTATGTAATAAATGTATCTTAAATATCTAAAGAATGTTAGGCATATGTTAAATATTAAAATACAAAGCCAAAAATCGACAACATACATTTTATAAATCTATCCAAATACCATATAATATGAGAGATGCTAAATTGGCAGCATGGAAAAAATATTTTAAAGATAAGAGGAAGAATGAACTCAATCTTTGTGGGAGATAGAGAAAATAATCTCAGTGAAAGTGTTGAGTTAGACCTTGAAAGATGAGTTATTTTTTGCAGATTTGGGTAGTCAAAGATGCTCTCTCTCTAAGAAGTATGTATCCCTTCACATACTATGATTCAAAAAAACAAACCACTGAGATCTTGACCATCAAGTATATGGAACAAAACAATATTACCTTTTCTAGAAATAATAAAAATCTTAATGTGTAACTCAATGTTAAAAGTTATGAAATTGAAACTCTGAAGTTACTACATCACCACAGATATAGTCAAAGATGAGGAATTTAACATTTAAGCTCTTTTTTTTTTTTTTTTACCATTTGCATTTGTTCAGGACTTTTGGTGGCAAGTGACAGAAACCCAACTTGAACTATATTATGTAATAGCAGGAATGCAGCCTGACTTCAGGCGCAGTAGAAGCCCAAGGCTAGAACAACAGACTCTTCCTACATTCTCTAAATCACTAATCTTGGTTTCATTCTCTTAGTCTGGCTTCTTCCACTTGATGGAAAACATGGCTGCCAGTAACACCTAAAACTTTCAACTACCCTCCTCTTCCTTGTGCTCTTTCCCCTTCTCCTCCTCCGCCCTCCTCATCTTAGTTCCAGTTTGGAAAAGACAAGTTCCTGGCTTGGGTCATGTGCACCCCTTTAGAACAGTCAGTTGAGGTTTGGGGAAAGGTAATATCATTGGGCCAGTTTGGTGCTTATTACCAGCAGGAAGGGATGGTGATATAACAACATGCCTGGGCCCCACTGCTTACTGACTGTGTGATGTTGGGGAAGTTACTTAACTGTAATGTTCCTCATCTGTAATGTGGAGGACATGCTAGCTCCCAACTCACAGAGATCTTGTGAGTATTAAATGAATTAATGTACCTAAAGCAATTAGCACAGACGCTGGTACATATTAAATGCTCAATAAAATAGTAAATAATTATTTAAAAATTATCATCACCATCATCACTGAAGTTCCCATTAGAATTACATCACTGGAAAGGGAAAAGGTACATTCCTCAGAAGAATAGAAAGTACTGAATGAGCCAAATAATATTTGTTATTTGCACTGCTGCTAGAACATCTTATTCTGAAAATCATTTTGGAATAAGAACATAAAAATAGTTAAATGGAAAAATAAAAGGACTAAACTTATGTGTAAGGGAGGAAAGAAAAACAAGGGCAATTAGAACAAGCTTATAGATAACTAAGAAGAAAACACTTAAGTCTTTTTCATACCACAGCAGTTGAAGAAACATCTATCCCTGTATTTTTCCTTTGATAATTTAAATGCATTTGAGCCATACATTTACTCACAGTACAATCCAAATGTCTTTCTCTGGGGCCACTGCCACTGATGTGGGGTAGGCAAAGGATGGGGGAAAATAAACCAAATAAACCAAAAGTGCACGTTAGTTTAAAGTTGTGTCCCATTATAGAATCCATATGTAATTTGTATATTATAAGTTACATAATCTAGTATACTGTAATGTTTAGGTAGGGTCCAGCTTCTCTTGGATAAAAGTAATCAGTGATTCAGAACCCTCTCCTTGCTTCTCCCCCTTAAATATTGTGTGGGTCCATGGTTGGAGTTGGAGGACCGAGAAGGGACATACAGCCTTTATGTTCTTGTGGAATTGGCAGAAGAAGTAAGGTTTAGTGCCTATATGGAGGTCTAGCTCAGGACCTGCCAACAAGGGATATGCCGGCCCTGCTGACATTTTGGGATTCGGTTTCTGACTGTATTGTCCATGATTTAGTCTCTCTGGTTTGGTCATAGCCTGGGGGCCCTGCCTGACTTCTCAATCTCAGTGTGGTTTCGACCAACTGAAGACACTTTGGTGTCCACCAAACCCTTCATTTAGCCTGGAATGGTGGTTCTCCTGCAGCCCCTGACATAGTGGGTCTCAGAGCAAGCCCGCGGGCTCTCAAATCAGCATTCACATCCCCTGGGAAGGCTCCCTTTCAGATATCTTACTTACTCCTTACTACTCAAGCATGGCTTTTTAGCAAGGCCTCTATAAAATTGCATCCCCCACAATATTCTTATTCCCCTTCCTGCCTAGCACTCATATTATTTCACATGTAGTAGATTTTATTTTTGTCAAACATCTGTCTTTCTCCCACTAGAACATAATTTCCATGGGGGTAGAGATTTTTGTCTTTGTTGAATACTGTATGGTCAGTGTCTAGAACCTAGCCTAGCACAAAATCAGTAAATAACATTTATAGAGTGAATAAATGAATAAATAGAAGCTGCGAAATGCTTCAGAGTTCCAAAACTCACTCTCTCTGTGAATGTACTGTTTTATTCTCCTAGCTCGTCTGGCTCCTGGCACATGGCAGGTGAGTGAATAGAACAGGCTTACCATCAGTTTGTCCCTTACTCCCTGCTATGGCTCAGCTGATGTGGCTGTCAGCTAGTCCTTTGGTCCAAAGGGTTGGCTTTTATTCCTCAACTATTGCTCGATGCTTCGTCTTCCAGGCTTTTGATTCTAATTTAATCGTCTGTGATCTGACGTAACAGCCTTCCTTATAATGTGTCCCTGAAGATTCTGTATCTTTTACTCCTGCAATCTGTCTAATCCTGTGCCTGTTCTTTAGAGGAATTCCTGCCTCAACAGCTCTTCACTATCCTTACCTGGCTTCAGGCTGTTAGACTATCAGCTGATTAGTTTTAATGCTTAATTCTGGATGTCCCTGTTCATCTCATTTGGACCTTCAGGGAACAATGAATTCATTTGACCCAATCTAAAGTTTCCTTACGTCGTCATACTGTATCTAAAATTGTGGGTCCTTGCTCCATTAAAAGACCAATTTACTATGGATCTACATTTTGTAAACAGCATACTTTGAATATTGCAAGGTTATATAAGCTTGCAACTTTAAAAATAGCAAACATTTATTGAGCTTTTATTATGTGCCAGACACTGTGCTAAGCCTTTTCTATATCTTACTGCATCTTATCTTCACATAACTTTATGAATAGAGACTATTGTTTTAACCCCATTTTATAGACAAAGAAACGTAAGATTCAGACAGCCTAAGAAATGTGTCCAAGATCACACATTTAGTGAGTGGCAGAGTTGAAGTTCATAGCCAGTTGCATTTGTCATCAGGCTTATGTTCTGAAGGACCACACCAAATAGCCTTTATTATTCATGGCTACCAAAGAGGAGTTTCACCACAATTCATTTATCAGATAAGTGAACTGTGTAAGTTCAGAACCAAGCATTCTTTTAATTTACAACGGAGAATAGAAAAGAGCATACTTTTTGTCACTCAGAAATATCTTATGATTTGGTGAATTCCCAGATGAATACTGAGATCATAAACAAACAAATGGATTTCAATGAGGTTGAAATATCTTTTTCCCCCATTTATACCAATATCATCTTTCTTTTACTCATTTTTCATGCTGTATTGCATTCATAGTCCACTGATTAGAAAAGACAGCACAAAACTATTTCTCTAACACTCCTTCTCATAGCAATTGTAACCATTGCCAAATATAACACACAGAGCCCCTTTAAGCCACCAGGATCTATGTGTTTTATTTGGCAATGGTTACAATTCTAATTAGTAACTTAAATAAATGCAATGGCAACTGACAATAATGTGCTAGACCACATTAGAGCTTGCAATGCACACGTTGTTTACTAGTCTTACAATGTTCTAATTACCAATATAGTCAGGCACAAAATGCCATTTAGTTGTATTTTCTCTCCCTTTTTACATGGCTCAGCATGGGTAAACTGAGAAATGTATTAGGAAACAATGTTTCTGATGATTTTGTTTCAAAATATGTTTCAGATTTTTCATGCTGAGAAAGTTGCCCTCTGAATTCTTAAACTGCTGAGATGAACTGAGTGCTTAGAATTCTCTAGTAATCATGTCTGAACTCTCTAAAATGAGGGAAATCTTCAAAACAAATATTGCTTTATGAAACAAGCCCCTCTCATGTTTTGTATTTACATGGGGCTTAATTTCTGTGGCCTCATTAAGGAATGTTTTATTCCTAAAATAGGACAAGGCAGAGAAGATGGTCAGTAGAAGATAAAAGTTAGAGGAATAGATTGTGGCTGCCCCAGGGACCACAACCACTGCAGTTTACAGCTAAATTTCCTCGATATCAAATCACTCAAACATTGTTACAAAGTCGATACACACTCTTGCTTTCTCTTTCAGCAAATAGGGTCTTTCATGCCTCTCTCAGAGCAGCGACTACTTTTGTCAACAACCAAAGCAGCTCACCACTGTGAAAATAACTTGGAGTAAAAACCAACCAACCAAATAAAAAAAGATATTTGTTCCTCGAAACTGAAGTGGGATGGAAAATACCTGGGGATATTATATTCGAAGAAATGTGGTAAGGAGGCTTGCACCATAATGCCAGTGAGCCTGGTTGGAAATACAGTTCTAGAGTTAGAAATTCCTACAGGATGGAGGCCCTTCTGGCATCCTCGGACAATGCATCCTTGGATGAATCTTCCAGATGCTGTTGTGCTTTGACAATTTGGTTGATTCAAGAATAGAGTGAGGAGAGGGGCCCGAATATTTTATTTTGCGATCTTCAGTATAAATGCTTCTCAAGCTACCTGTTTCCTGGTGTCCAGCATACAACTGGTAATTCATTACATGATTTTAATCGCAGTTCGACTGTCATTGATTGAAGTGATTAAAAGAGGCTGTTACTGAAAGGGGAGACAAAACATGGAACACATCTGCTCCGGGTTTGAGAGAAAGCCCTAGAAACCCATAAAAGCAGATGTCTGCCGTTTGAACATGAAAGTATTAAGTGACAAAAATAAGTTGTTTACATAAATTCTGAGATAAAATTAGGATATTTATGAAGTGGCAGTGAAGCTGAGATCACATTAGGTGGCCTCCTTTATTTACCATAATCACAAATAAAGTCCTGAAACAAGGGCCACGAGGCACGTTCAAAGCCTATTTCATCCTGAGTTCTTGGTGCATGCACATGGCCTCTGCTGAACTAACTTGGTACGTTTCAGATTTACTGACACTGAAAAATGTAGCTGAATATTCATTATATTAGTGAGATTTTGATCTCACTCTCTCATACTGTAATGAAATGTAATATCATGTAATTACTGTAAATTACATGATATCACAAAGTAAGTCACATTTTTATTATTGTTTACAGATCTAACAATTCAGTCTTAAGCAGGTTTGTAGAAAACTGTCCATTTCTTCCAGGCCAAGGGATAGCGCAAAATGTGTTCTTATCAGAAAGAAACATTCTCAAAGACATTCCATTTTGATTTTTTCTTTTCTTTTGAATGATCAGCTTTTCTGGTTCCTTCCATTGAATGTCTCACATAGAAAATCCCCAATATAAAATAGATTGTCCTAGAGGTCCTATTGCAGCCATTTGTTAGAAACACAGAAAACATTCTCCTAAGACTTGGTGCTATTAGACTAATTAGATTCACCCAAGCTGCAGTGCCAATTTAGCAAATAAAATCACAGGGCTATTTAGGTTAATGCACGTTGTTTTGGTGAGAAACACGTACTGGATCCTACTGGGAAAATATCTTTTCTGACCTTAGTGGTTATCTGACCTTAGTGGCAATTAATCCAAAAGCCCTTTTCCAAAAGTACTTCTCTTCTCCAGTGGCTTAAGAATATGATTCTTCTTAGAAGGTAACACTTTAATTTCTTTGTAATCATTTTTGCTTCACTTTTATTAGGATCCATAAAAAAAAAAAGCAGGGTTATCAGGAAACTATAGATGATAGAGATAGGTATATGCGCAGATAAGTAGACAGACATGGAGTTTTATTGTAAGAATTTGACCTTATACAATTTGGAAGCTTGAGTTGGTTAAGTAGTCTTTGGAAGGCTGTTGCCTTTGCCTCTGATACTAGAATGTTGTATAGTATCGGTCTATGTCCCCTTAATAGTCAAGATCACATACACCAGCCAATAGAGTAACCTTCTTCTTTGCCTGTTGATTCAAAGGCCTAAAGAAACCAGTGTCCAAGCAGCAATTGGAATGGAGTCATTTTTGTGCCCCCAGCAGATCATGGACATGGGAAACAGGACCTTTTTGCTAGTAGATCACTTAGGGTATAGTGAAAAGATCACATCTACCTCTGCCCTTAGATGCATGGATCCTGGTTATAGGAAAATAGCATCATTGGATGCCGATTTAGAGCACATGCTAATCCGAGAAGACATAACACTAGTCCCTCAAGATGTTGCTACCCGACTAGCACAAGTTTTCAAATCCTTCCTATCACTAAATATGCACATTCCAATTATGCATTCTAGAACAAAGAAAATAATCACAGAGTTGGGTTGGAGACCCCCAAGTTTCATTGTGAGAGCCCACTTCATCGATTATTTGATCTCCATTAAGACCCAACTATAACTGGTGGACCACAGTAATGTTTTAAGTCTATATGAGTTAGTATTAATTCTAAGTCAGTTTCCATTAATATCCATAAAGTCTGATAATTTTCCCCTCACAATTTATGGTCATACTGCAGAAATGGACCCAGAGCCCCTTGGGAAAATTCTGAGAAAAAGAGTAACAGTATAAACTGTTGGCAGTGTGGCAGGGTCTTTTCTGAAAGGATTCTTGTCATGTGAACTAGCTTGAGTCTGGGAATCAGTGGAGGAGTTATGACTCTGCTTTGGTCATTCAACTCAGATTTCTGTTCACTAGAACTCTTCTAGTTATAAAGATTACACAAGACTTTATTAGGCTACACATCATTTTCAGTTCTAGGGACACCATGAAAACCTGGCCAACCTGTGAGTTAGTCCATTCTAATGACTACATTGGCTCCAGTGTCCATTACAGTAACCATGCCACCTGCTGGTTTGGGGAGATTAAGTGCTGCTGCTTGGTCCCAGTGATGTCATCAACCCCATTGCCCTTCAGCATCCCAATTTTATGTGAGCAGCGCTAACTGTAATTTCAGACCCAAGAAGAAGAGCTACTGCAAAACTCTTCAAAGATGCTAGGGTCCCCTCACAAATTTATTTCTCATAACTTCATGAAAAAGATGTCCTCTGAACCCTCCAGAGGTGAGTGAGCAGGTCTTAGATAAGAAAACCACTTTAATATTCTAATCACCCTATGCCCTTGGCTACCTTCCTCTACAGTATTCCAAGAAAGTTAGGGCTTTTTAACTTATTTGCATAGGATATTTCAGATCCATATTTCAACCAGCCTATGAAAAAAAGTTAGGGGCATTTCCAGCTTCTCTACCTAAAACATTAAATCTAGAATCTCTCTTTAGAGACCTATAGAAATATTTTAAGCCTGATACAACTTTATATTCCTTCTACCTTGATTCCACAGCTGTAATGTCTATTCTTACACATATCCTTCAAGTTTCTGTCAAAATAAATCAGCAAATCATACAGTTCTCTTGGTGAATATTACACCTTATCACAGGTCTTGATTTGTACTTTACCCTTTGGGCCTGCTGGGATTTGAGTCTGGCTATAGATCTGGAAGGATGGCAAGGGTAGGTCAAGAGGGTGATCAGCAGTGCATTGCAAGGCAACTATATTGGGGGTTGGAGGGGCATTACAGGTTCCTCAGAAAAAGAAAGACTAACCTACATAGGAAGGGACAGAAGGGCTACTTCCACCAGCAAAGAAGACTCAAGAGATTTTAGGAGATTGGGTCATCAGAATCTGCCCATATGTCCCATCCCCATTTTCAGGATCCCATTCCTGCCCAATCAATGCTATTTCTTTCAGAAAACAGACTCTTCAAAGTTGATAACTCAATTTACATTACAGTTTAACCACCTACAGGATTAGACTTTGGGTTTGGTTTTCAGAAATCTTATTTCCGGGGCGCCTGGGTGACTCAGTCATTAAGCGTCTGCCTTCGGCTCAGGTCATGGTCTCGGGGTCCTGGGATCGAGCCCCGCATTGGGCTCCCTGCTCAGTGGGAAGCCTGCTTCTCTCTCTCTCACTCCCCCTGCTTGTGTTCCCTCTTTCGCTGTGTCTCTCTCTGTCAAATAAATAAATAAAATCTTAAAAAAAAAAAAATCTTATTTCCACTGTTACAGGAAATAGGAGTTTTCCTTGGAGTAGTCATACCATGTCCTTTATGCAGACCTTGAGATGGAAATTTAAAGCACTGTGAGTTCATTATTTTCTTGCTTCAGGTACTCCAGCACAGTTAGAAGCAACCAACCAACCCCTATATACATTATTTTTACTATATTTTAAGGTTACAAATATTTGATCACTCAGAACACTGCCTTCTAAAGGCACTTGATTACAAGTATCTAAAGATCATAAATTGAGACACTGTGTTGCCTATGTTGTCTGTGCATGCCACAGATTACCAGCGGCCCCTTTATCATGACATACAGGATCATTAATGTATTTATTTAATCACATCAGAGAATCAATTCCAGAAAACCTAGAACCAATATGAAGACTTCATCTTTAAGATTTTATTTGGAGACATTTCACTTCCAGTACCAAATTCTGTATCAAGTCAGGGTATCATCAGAGAAATAGAACTTCTAGAAGATAGATGATTGATAGACAATAGATAGATAGATAGATAGATAGATAGATAGATAGATAGATAGATAGATAGATGATAGATAGATGATAGATAGATAGATGATAGATAGATAGATAGATAGATAGATAGATAGATAGATAGATAGATAGATGATAGATAGATGATAGATAGATAGATAGATAGATAGATAGATAGATAGATAGATAGATGATAGATAATAGATAGATAGATAGATAGACAGATGATAGATAGACAGGGATTTGTCACAGGGAATTGATCTCATGCAGTTGTGGGAGCTGCAGTTGGTTAAGCAATCTCTCTTCACATTTGTTGGTAGAACCTTAAGTCCACAGGATAAGTAGAGTCAGGAAAGGAAGACGGATGTAAAGTGGGGAAGAATAAGAATACGATGGAACCCATAAGCATGAGCTAAACTCATAAAGATAAGTTTTATCTCTGGTTCACATGCTTATCCCAGGAGTCAGGGAAGCAGAAGGAAGATCCAGGAACAGTTGGAACCGTTGCACACCCAGCTCCTCCCTTAGGCCTATATGGTGCATCTGCAGATCTGGGATGTGTGTGAACTACAAAATGGCAGCTGTTTCATCTACGTCCTCTGAATCTTGCAGAGGGATCTCTCTTGGGTGCATTGTAACTGGAAACTTGTAGGAAAGAGAATTCTGGGAAATGTAGTTCAACCTAACCAATCTGACACATTATAAAGGCTCCATACACCTTGGGGAGAAGTGTTCCATCAGAAATTCTCTGAAGCGATTTTTGACTGTTGATAGGAAGTAAAGGATATAAAGCAGTGCTGAGTGACTAAGAAGTCGTAATAGTAAATAGCAAATATTCTTAATGGAGAAAGTAAACAGCACAAGAATCTCCTGTGTACCGTAATGGAAATGTATCCATCTTATAATACTATATGGGCTTCTGATTTCCTCTATTGATACTTTGTGCAAATGATGCTATTTGTTTATTTCTCATGGATTGTGGTCAAGATTTCTCTTTCTCATGAGAAGTAGATGTAGTTGGGATATGTGATTCCTGTAGTTAAAAATTCAGACTTTTACTTCTGCCTCTTTCACTCCTTTGAACCAATCCTATGTAACTATTTCTTCATTTGCAAAAACAATAATAGGCTTATCTATATATCATAAAATTGCTGAGTTTATTAAGCATATAATGGTTGCAAAGTGTTATATCAATACTTAAAAATTGAATTAATCATTAATATAACTAAATAATAATTGAAAAGTAAATTAACAATAATTATGGCCAGATTATTATGTTCCTGCAGTATTATTTATGGTTTTCATTTCCATGGTAGATTATAAAATTGCAATGTTTTTATGCCACTAATATCTTTATTAATGACATTAGGGTAAAAACATTTGTTTAAAAAGATATTTGCATTTTTGGTAGAGAAAATAACCACAATAGATACTGTCCCAATTATGAACTTACCACTTAGAAAAGTAAGTGGTAGAGTCGATAGGATGACACACCTCACCCTGAGTCCGTGCTGGTCCCAGGTGCCATGAAGTGCTTCCCAGATCCCCTTTCAGGCTTGTAGGACCTATTCTCCCAGATGTTGGGAGCGCTGCCTGCTGACAAGCTCCTCCAAGAAATGAATTACATCAGTGATTCTCAACGTATGAGCCCTCGAGCCCCTGTGTCTGCATCCCTTCAATCACTGACATCACTTGTTGGAGATGCAAATTCTCAGGCCACATCCCAGACCTAATCAGAAACTCTCGAAGTAGGAGCCAAGAATTGATTTTATTAAGCTTTCGTGGGTTCTGATTCTGATATATGCTAAAGTTTGAGAGCCATTGACCTATGCTACTAAGAATTGCCTTGGCCAAAGTCCCACTCCTCCCTACCCCTTTGTCCCAACTTGGCACAACTCTGAAGGGCTCCCCCAGTTTCAGTTTGCCCCATGTCAGTTGAAACCTTTACTGAGACTGCATTGCATGGTGGTCCAAATGCTCCCTTTTCCCAGTTCTGTTTGTTTTCCTTTTGGCACCATGTTTATCCTGCATGCTAATCTTCGCTTCACGTTTTGCTTCCTTAGGAAGTCAAGCGGCCATAACTGCTACCAAGAGTGGCCAGAAAAGTGCAGACAGTAGGATGGGATGTTGGAGCCTGACCACCTGCCGGTCCCCTGGCAATGAGGACCCTATTACTGATGGTAGATGAAGCTCCTGGCAAAAGGTTGCTATGAAACTCCTAAATTGCTCCCTGGTGGTGAATGGGGTTGGTGTGACAGAAGCAAATGCACTAGTGGGTGCAAGTTATCAGGTGTTTGAAAAGTTTTAATTATTGTAATTATAAGGATAATGGAATTACTTGGTTATTGATAGGAACAATTAATGCTTTGAAAAAGGTAATAAAATTCTGAGCAATTAAGGGGTAGCTATGAAAGCCTGATGTCCTCTTTGACACCATATAAAGACACTCTCATCTCTTGGCACTGGATGTTAAAAAAAAATGCTGCAAACTAAGCCCCAAATTTAATTTAAAAAAGTAGCAGAGCTCCAAAGAAGACTGAATTCTCAACCTAAGCAAACCTGCTATATCAAAGTTAGGACCTCAACTGGGAAAGAATGGGATCCTGACATATAAGATGTACTTGAAATTCTTAAATCCCTAGTTTCCAGTGAACTTTCTGGATTTGCAGAAGTTGCCCACGTATCCCTCTCCGAGGATAGCACATTGCTTGGTGGCGACACAGAAGCTGGTGTATTACAAGACAACACACACATGCTCCCTCCAGGTCTATCCTGGCCTCCAGAACAATAATTAAGGTTGAAATCACATATAATCAAACATAACCTGGCTGGGGAAGTACTAGATTTCAGCACTAAGGGAAGAAAAGGAATATCAAAGAAGATGCAGAACCTGGTCAACATGTACCAGAAAGGACGGGAAGAGTATGGCTGGAAACAGATGTTAAGGACCTGGATCGAGAGAGGCAGAATAAAAAGTTAAATAAGGAAGAATGTGTTGTTGTGAGATCATTCTCCTGGAATACAGGCTTGAGCATCTGGCAAGGACTGTCAGGAAAAAATGCTAACATGCTTGGGGGATGCAATGGCCCATGTTAAGGAGAAAGGCGCATTGCCATGGCAGTTGGTAAAAGAAGAAAACAAGGGGTCAGAGAAGTGAGCGTATAGAAGTGGACATATTACATAAAGTCTAAAAAGCCACCCACCACCTATATTCTTGATACTCAATTTACCAAAGCAATAAGGAATGCACTGATCATCAGCAACAAGTGACATTCAGTGCAGGCTCTCCTTTGTAAGCCAGGGCTGGATGTGTGATTCTAGAATGAGGCTCTCCAGATACAAAGACAGGAGCTTAAATGGTAAATGCAAACTGGTGGGTTTCCTAGGCTGCATATTACTAGCTGATCTCACCCTGAGATCCGAGCCTTCGTAAGCCAGGGCCTTCGTTCCCAACCTCCTTCAGGAGCTTCCCAGGTGAAATCTGAAACTGGACCCCATACACAGGAGTCAGGGAGAAACCCAAGAAAGATGCCAGCCACTCTGGGTTGGTAGGTGGCGGGTTTAGTAAACAAGGGAACTTACATATGAGGTTTGTCTCAGGTGACTGCAAGATGAGTGCATCTCTGCACCCACTCACCAGATCTTAAAGAGAGGTCTTAAAAGGGTTCAGTCATGTGTACTGTCAAATCACGTGTACCATCCAGATGGTCGCGACACCACATCACTATCCCAAGGCGTGTCCTTGAGGCAGCTTCTGTGAGCTGGGAAGGTGAGCAGAATGCAGTTCCAAGGACAGGGGAGGAAATGGGAAGCCTCTGATTTCTGGGATCCAGCTCACAGGTCACTGGAGATCATGTGTCCTCTTGATGATCTCCCCCAACAAATAATGCACCACTATAGACATTCAGTTAGTTAAAATACTGAAATATTTTTGCGACTAGTTGGTAAACAGCCGTTATAGTGAGCACTCTGCAGCTCCCAACTCCAATATCCCATCTCTCCACAACTAAAGGTTTAATTGTTGGCACGACATTAAACAGGAGCCCATGTTGGTTCTGTTTGGTAAGAACCTGAGCTATTCTAGTTGTTTAACATTTTGATAGTTTGAAGCGTCTCCGTCTATTAAGCCCATGATGAAGATTTGAAAAAAAATGCTTAAATATTCCTTTTATCATGTAAGTTATGCATGGTTTATATGTACTGACTTTTTTATTTTTTTTTGTACTGACTCTTAAAAATCACATTGCATCTTTTTTTGTATTATGTTATATTTACAATATTTATTTGAAGAAACATGCACTCAGATGCTGTGGGGGCCATGGTGTTGGAAAAAGTGGGGCAGGGGATGGAAGGAAAAAATAGATCACACGTTCCCTGGTTATAGTCCATGCTGAGAATATCAGATACATAAGCAGTGTTTAATTATCCACCTTGCTTACATCAATTCACATCTAAGAAACAGTTCCGTATTTACAAAACATTAGAGTGTTATATCAGAGCATCCCTTTAAATCCAAAATATTTTTAAACTTTCAATAAAACATATATTTAAATCCCTTCATTTGCTGACCTATTATTGAAAATCATTGTAGGCAATGAAAACACTTTTTAATAATCCTCCCAAATCAAACAGACCCCAGCCAAATATTCCCCAAAGTGTGAAACAACAAAGTCAATAGATGAAAATGAATCAGTGATATTGTCTGGAATTCTAGCTTTTTTTTTTTTTTTTTGCAGTTGCTCAAATATTAATAACTTGAGATCTGATCTTTTTAAACCAGCAGAATCTACTTAAGCTTTTAAAAAATAAAAACCTAAACAGAGACTTAGCTCCACGCAGTAGGGAGCCATCCCAATTTGGCAGAAGAATGAACTAGACAATTGTTAAGACATGGAGTCTTGTTATATCCGTGCATTCCTAGAGAATATGTCCTACATGGGGTCACTGTAAAGAAATTGATTCTGCATTCTATAGATACTGGTCTGTGTGTGTGCCGTCTTATTACCTAGTTAGACATGAACATAAATCGTTGAGTGAGTGGATCACAATGGTGGGTATCTTGCCACAGATTTGAGTAGACAGAAGCAAAGTGTAAATCAACGAAAAGTAGGAACTGTTTTATTGTCATAGTGATGAGAGCATTTTCAAAGGCTGAGAAACAAGCATTGAATTCTTAATTAGGTAACGATTGTAATTTTATTTTTTTTGCTTTTCAAAGTATGACATAGGGAGCAAAAAATCTTCAGAACTATGCTTGGTTACCGAAACTTAAACTGCTATCTTACTAATGTTAGAAGTACAAATGGGAGGTAGATGAATATGATTTTTCTTATTACATCTATGGTGTAGTTTACCACCTCTTGAATTTCTTTTCTTGGTTGAAATTTGCTAGATGCCTAATTTTCTTTATCTGTGCAATGGGAATTATAGTAATAACTACCTTATAAATTTGGGGGGAGTTCATATATATAGGGAATGAGGAAAATATCACCTGGTAGGTTCTAAAGTACTAAATAAATATTAGCTGTCATTATTTTGTCAAATATTGTTATTTTGTCAAATGAGAAGCTGTAGTACTTTCAGTACAATAGCTTTGCTACCTTGTTTGGCCTTGGAACTTAACTAATTTTTATTATGCTGACTCTGTGGGAACATGCATTCTCCATCCAAAATTGAGGCAATTAGGCACACAATAATGGAAGACGGTTTGTGATGAGTGCCCAAGGACAGTTGATTATGGCTAGTATTTTCTATACTGGGTCTTATCCTTGGAAAGCACTTCAGATGACAAGATGCCCACTCTTCTTACCTTTCTTAATTTAATAAGGAGAGCAAGAGGCAACGTGTTGTGAGATCAGTTTGGCTGGGCAGGCGCCTGTAGGTAAATCTTTCCCTACAGGTCATGGTAAGGATTTAGTTTTCACTCCAGGGACAATGGAAAGCCACCAAGGGGGTAAAGCAGAACATGACACATGATTAGATATGTTTATCACATATTAGATTAGATATCAGATGAGATATGGTTATAACATATAATTAGATATGTTTCTTTTTTTTTAATTTTTTTTTTAAGATTTTATTTATTTATCTGACAGAGAGACAGCGAGAGAGGAAACACAAGCAGGAGGAGTGGGAGAGGGAGAAGCAGGCTTCCCGCTGAGCAGAGAGCCCAATGCGGGACTCGATCCCGGGACCCCGGGATCATGACCCAAGCCGAAGGCAGACGCTTAACAACTGAGCCACCCAGGCGCCCCTATAATTAGGTATGTTTCTAACACGCTGACTGCCATGGGGAGAATGAATTGGCGGGAGGTAAGGAATTGGGGCAAATGTGGATGCCAGGCTAAGTAGTTCCTGCAGTGGTCTCGTGAAAAAAAAACAAAAACAAAAACTGTTTGAACCAGTTGTGCTTATAGTAGACAGGAAGAGCAGACAAAAGTACATGAGATCTTTCTTTCGGAGAATCGTATTCAAACGCAGAGCATTGTATTAACGTTTTTGACTCCATTTCCGCATTTGTAAGGAAGGGAAATGGTAGTTATGGCACACGCTGTCGCTGGGAAGATTATGGGAAACTTGGACACAGACAGGCAGCAAAAGGCCACACAGCGAGGAGCCAAGATGAAATCCAAGCCCTGTGATCCTTAAGGCTTCTCCCTGCGTGGACCACCAGAAGAATTAAATGAGAAGATGCTCATAAAATGCTGAGAATCACGCTTGGCCTGGTGGAAGGTCCCACCAGGGACTGTTGTGATTGTTAAAGAAAGATCCTTTTGTAAATTCTCAAGCACCATGCCGACCAAGTTATAATGTGATCTGTCCAACAAATCATATGCCTGGGGGTCAGTCACACTTATTACAGGGTCGTTGAGAAGTTCCATGGCAATTATTTGACCATGGCTTTAAAAAGAAGGGGCACAGAGACAGCAGGCTGTATGGTAGAGATTTTCCTGAACTCTGTGTGTGTTCCCCCTTACTGGTTGCTATGGTGGTTTTGATAGGGGATGTCAAGAAGGATGAAATTGGGTCTCAAAGCCCTTATCTGAACAAACAAGGTGTGGACACCAGCAACTCCCTTCGTGACTGGGATCCATCCCTGGATAAGAGTCCTCCATCCTCACTCATTCACTGAGAAGGAAAGAGTCCCCAAAATGTGAACCTACTATTGGCAACATTCTCCTTAAGGGATTAGCCTAAATAAAACAGCTCTTATGCCACTGAGGACCGGGCCCTAGTCCGGATTGGGGCCTCTGGAGGGCACATTTATCTGGGTCAGACCATGTTTCGAGACCCAAGTGTCCCTCTCTTGACTCTATCATAGAAAAACAAACAAAGCAAATGAATTTGGGAGCTCAGCACCCATGTGAAATATCAGGGAGATCAGTTGTGGTCTCCACACCCCCCAGAGACATCCAGCTGCCTGGACTGTGAGAGACTTCCATATGGGAAGCAGGAGTGGCAGGTTATGGGAAGAGAAGTGGTGTCTTTTCTAGCCTTTTCTTTTTGTTCACACACTCTTTAAATGGGACTTCCTTTTTTCTTCTTTTAAGATTTTATTTATTTATTTGACAGAGAGAGACACAGCAAGAGAGGGAACACAAGCAGGGGGAGTGGGAGAGGGAGAAGCAGGTTTCCCATGACTTCCTTTTTTAAGCACCAGATGTTAAAGAGTGTTTAATTTAGGTCAAAACTTGGGGATAGGCTAGGGAGAATTGCAGTAGGCTGCTGGTAAATCAAATAACCCCAGAAGCCAGTCTGCCGTGTTTAGACCCTTGCACACAGTACACACCCAAAACATATTTGTGGGGCTGATTAATTGCAACATTTGGAAGGGGTGTAAGTGGCCCCGCAATTCCATTTCCAGGGGAGAGTTGAGTCATTTGTCCTTGCCCGAACTTCACATTGCACATGACACCAGTGGAAACCTCATATGCATGAAAATCGTGCCTTGTGCCACGGAGGTTCTGGTGGCAATAAAACCTGGAATGCGGAATCAAAACAGTGAATTTTAAACCTGCAAAGAGATGGTCCATAAAGTGAGTCAGCTAGAGTATCTCGTAAATAGTACAGTTAAAGAAACTGCAGTGAAATGGGCCAGGTTACATTTCCACAGAGCATCTACCTCAGAAGCCCTAACCTCCACACCTCTGTCACTTTACCTAAATGCCCATTCCATCATGAATCTGCCTTCTACAGCTTATTGAATAATTGAGAAAATGGGCTGTCTCTTTTTTAAATACCTTTAATTCCTAGCAGCCTGCAATATTACTATATTATGAACTAGAGCAAAATGTAAATTTGAATGTGGTACACAAAAGCGCAGACCTGATGATAACAAAAGGAAAGAAAAGAGTATCCTCCCCCTATTGTTCCAAGAGGTACACAAAGAACAATGAATAGAAATAATAAATCCCAACCAAATGCAACATTTCTTGGTGACCCAGAAGGAGGCTTACCGGTTATGACCAAGGCAGATATATCCATTAAATATAAAACTGAATTTGCCACTTGAAGGGTATTATAGCAGAGCTTTAGCACAGCGCTGCAAAATCTCCCCAGAACTGGCCTTGCTATTCCAAAGAAAAGAAATAAAGCATTATGATACCAAAGAAAGTAAGTTTTTTCTTTTTTTTAATAAATCAGTGTGAGACTGACATCTTCAAATTTAAAATGTGTGTGACAAATGAAAAAAGCTAAATGTTAGATATTGTTGCGTTGACTACCCAGCCAACCCAGGAAGACTAAAATGGAGTTAAGCTAATAATGGAGGGGCTTTTTGACATAATCTTTTGTATCCCAGCTCCTTCAGCTGTAACGTGTTTGTAACTGCGTCTCCTGTTGAGTTCAATTGTACCTATGGAAACCCCTTCTTCTTTGAACCCAGCATGGATTCTGAATTGTTTCATTTGTGTTCTGTTGTATAATCAGAATTTAAAAAAATAAGGGTATTGAGATTTTAAATAGAAATCTGCTGAAAAATGAGGTCTACAACAAGTGATAAATACCTGATTCTTTACTCCTTCCCTCCAATTATATGTATTGACTCATTCCATGTCTTCTGCATTAAAAAGTGACTACCATACTGAAGCAAATATAGTGTGAACATTTATTGCAGAAGCCTTATTAAGTCTTTAAAAAGCTTAGTAAGTTTTATATTCCTGCATTCAGAGTAAAGAGGATGGAGCAGGATTTGAGCGTATAAGGAAATTTAGAGAGCATCCATCCCTCGGCATTTTGCAGAGGAAAGAAAGAGGCTCGGTTAGGTAGAAGAGGCAGCATTCTATGGCAAAAGACGCAGGGCCTCAAGGCCAGACAGTGCTGGATTCAGCTCATGGCTTCGTAATTAATGTGTAGGTTATTTAGGGCTTGGCTTCTTCACCTGGAATGGATGTAAGAGTGCCTACATCCTAGGTCCCTTTTAAGGATGAAATCAAGTAATGACACCAAGTGTCTAGCGCATGGCAAGGTGCATGCTAAGCATTCACTGTATATTCTTTGCTCCTCTTCCCTGGCCTTGGGACACACCCCCAGCCAGTGGCAGAATGGAAATGAAAATACACCTCTATTGACTCCCACTTACACAACGTCCCGTCTTCCATTAGCTGGGCTGAGCTGTGGCTGAGCTCTTCAGAGACACCCTTTGTCACAGAAGCTCAAGCGGCTGGAGATAATTTGTCTCAAATCCAGGGAGGGGGAGAGCAGCAGAGCACATCTGCAGCACATCTGGGAATGCAGAGTTGCTATTTCTCCATTCCCAATGGATTTCCTTCTAATTCAGCTCCAGCCAACTTTCAAAGGAGGTGAATGTCCCAGCTACAGAAGAGGCTGCTGAGCAAAGTCAGCAATATCCCCCAGCACCAGCAATAGGCAAATACACGAAGTCCTAAGAAACAAGAATCAAAATGTTCATGCTCACATATGGTCATTATGTCAGAACACTCTAGTAGGGGAAAAGGGTTAACATTTATTGAACACCTCCCAGAATTGAAGCACTGTTTTCAACTGGACGGTGAAATGGGTGTTATTACCCCCATTTGCAGACATAGGCTCAGAGAAGTCATGGAAATAACCCAGGGGAAATAGGGTAGTAAGTGCCCATGTCAGGATTTACAGCTAGGCATACCTGACTTCAAAGCTGGGGCTGGTTTCACGGCACTCCGAGCCTCCAGAATTGTTGACTTTAACACATATCGGCTAAGCCTGCTCACAGGAAGCTTTCAGTATGAGTAGTTGGGATTATAATAATCTGAGCATAAATCAGTGAGACTGTCCACTGCGTCTGAAGATGTGAGGTTCAGACTCTTTCCCATAACCCATCATGCAGGTACAGTGCTAATCAGAAGTTACCCTTAACTTTGGAAGGGCAAAATAGCAAGTCGATGAGTAAGACTAGAGTAGGAAGCATTTAGTAGTTAATTATATTTTATAGGAAAACATGTTTTTTAACCAGTTTTAAAAACACACTGGTCAAAGAATCTAGAATATGTTCCCTAGGGCAAGATATAATAGTTTCCTCTTAATTTTTTAGCATATACAAAACTAAATATGTAGCTATTAAAAAAGTGAGACACTCCTGACAGAAAAAAATTATTTTGAGTGTTTGGGAAGAAAAAGAACAAATTAAATTACCATGTTGGTTAGAAGATCCAAATAATGTAATAAATATAAAATATTTAAATGAATTGTTATTTATTTTAAAAAGTGATTTTGCTATAATGCTTGAAATATGATTTGGTGTAGTGCAGATCAGTGGTGATTGTTCTGCTGTGAACTGTACATCTTCCATGCTGATGTCAAAGAAGCTCTGTTCATTAAGGTACAGTTTAGCCATTGTCAGGAGACCGAAAATAATCTCATATAATCATTGGAGCATAGAGATCTGGGGCTCATATGGTGGTGTGTTATGTCAGGAAGCCAGGACCATTTATCCCTTGCTCTGTAGCCCTCAACACCTGGCGTCTCTGTCATTGTTCAAGAATGTTCTTCCAGGGCGCCTGGGTGGCTCAGTTGGTTAAGCGACTGCCTTCGGCTCAGGTCATGATCCTGGAGTCCCGGGATCGAGTCCCGCATCGGGCTCCCTGCTCGGCAGGGAGCCTGCTTCTGCCTCTGACCCTCCCCCCTCTCATGTGCTCTCTCTCTCTCATTCTCTCTGTCTCAAATAAATAAATAAAATCTTTAAAAAAAAAAAAAAAAAGAATGTTCTTCCAGCTCTGACCTTCACATCTGCATTCACAAAAGAAAAGAGAAAAGGGGAAAGTAGGATAACTACTTCCCAGTAAGGGTATTTCCTGGAAGTTTTACATGCCGTTTAAGTAAGACTGGGAAACGTCCTCAATTTTAGTACAAGGACCATAAAGAAAGACTATGTAAAGGGGACAACTGCTACCGTGGCTCAATCTCTTATCCATTGGTGTGGATCTTCATGGGGCAATATGAAAATTACTCTGTCAGAGACCATTTCAAGTTGTGAAAATTTCGCAAATCTTATGGGACATACTCATTTACTACTGAGCAGAACATACTCTAGATGTGCCCGCTGAAAGAAAAATGTGATACAGCTAGGCAGACCTAGAGCAAACTGATGACCCTGGTGTGTCCTTGTAAGTGAGCGGTTGACAGTAGCCTCTGCTTTGTTTCTCTGGAAGCCATTACAACCAATAATTTATAAGGATCAGCAAAGATTTCCCAATAACTAAGACTGTTATTTACTTTTAAATTATTACATGACGCTTTTTAAGAAGAAAACAAATACCACAAATGGCATGATAATTTATAAGTACATGCAATAATTATTTTGCGATAGTAAATATTTAAGGTTTAGTGTCTTAGTACACTAAATAAACGTTCCATTATAAGTGTAAATATTACACTTACAAATGTTCCACGTCTTTAAACCACCTAAGGCGATGAAAGCTAAATAATATATTGTCTATTTGATTTGCCTCTATATTTATGTTAAAAAACATTATAGGGGCGCCTGGGTGGCTCAGTCGTTAAGCGTCTGCCTTCGGCTCAGGTCATGATCCCATGGTGCTGGGATCGAGCCCCACATCATCAGGCTCCCTTGCTCTGCGGGAGGCCTGCTTCTCCCTCTCCCACTCCCCCTGCTGGTGTTCCCTCTCTCACTGTGTCTCTCTCTGTCAAATAAATAAATAAACAAACAAACAAACAAACAAATAAACCAAAACAACATTATAACCTGCATTGGCCATTTAACTTAATCCTTTTTGTAACTGTTATGGGTTGTGTATTATCCCCTTTTTATCCATAAGAAACTGTCAGAGAGGATGAGGCCGCTTGTGAGGATCACACAGGTCTTCAGTAGAAGGGCTGGAGATCACAATGAAGCAGTCTGTCTCCAGAGACTATGATGTCTCCTATAAGAAAGCCCAAACTCTAGACATAGCCCATAATGGCTATCCTGGAATCCTCACATCATGCTTATAACCAGTGAAAGAAAATTAAAGTGAGGGCACCTGGGTGGCTCAGTCGTTAAGCGTCTGCCTTCGGCTCAGGTCATGATCCCAGGGTCCTGGGATCGAGCCCCTAATCGGGCTCCTCGCTCAGCAGGAAGCCTGCTTCTCCCTCTCCCACTCCCCCTGCTTGTGTTCCTGCTCTCGCTATCTCTCTGTTAAATAAATAAATAAAATCTTAAAAAAAAAAAAAAAGAAAAGAAAATTAAAGTGAGATATGGCTCCAAGTATGAGGCTGTCGCCACCCCCCACCCCGACTCATCTTAATCTCTTGGGATAAACACCTTCTCTCCCCACCAACCTTTTAACCTAGTGTGGTGCCAAATTAACTTAATCAGAAAGCCCTGGCAAAGTGCAAACTTTGTTGCAAGATTGTTTCCCCTTTCTTGTACACTTTATTAATCTATGGCCGAAGAATGTGAGTTCAAGTGGTCATCTGAGCTGGTATCTGAAAATGAACTTATTGAATTCTGAACTGTATCAACTGATGTTTCCTTGAATGCGATTACTCTTTTATTTTCAATTTCAGATCGACACAGTTTTTGGATGGCTTATGCTATTTGACAATATGCTTTTGGAAGGCAGACTAGAGGGTGAGAAAATATTTTGTTTGTTAAGTGCTCCCAGCCTAGCTGCAGAAAAATCTTTCATTTCTACTTCTTTCTCTCTAAGTTCTGTAAGAACAAACTGATTCTGAAATGATGAATGGTCAAATTAATTATACATGCTGTTTTGGGTTAAGACTGTACTGTTTAGGGCGCCTGGGTGGCTCAGTTGGTTGAGCGACTGCCTTCGGCTCAGGTCATGATCCTGGAGTCCCGGGATCGAGTCCCGCATCGGGCTCCCTGCTCGGCGGGGAGTCTGCTTCTCCCTCTGACCCTTCCCCCTCTCATGTGCTCTCTCTCATTCTCTCTCTCTCAAATAAATAAATAAAATCTTAAAAAAAAAAAAAAGACTGTACTGTTTAAATCTAGCCTATCAGAACTAGTAGCATAATAAAATTACTTTCCAGTAAATACCTTTACATATAACAAAGTCAGTCCTTTATTTACAACTTGAAATAACAATTAAGCTTCATTGTTTAGTGTTACATAAGTGTTTGCCGTTGCTGTCCTTTACTGGTTTGTAGTGGTACCACAAATCACAACTCATGGCTTGTTGTCAAAGGTGTGAAGGTCTCCATATGCTATGCATTATTTCAGATAACTCGTCTTTTTTTTTTTTTTTTTAAAGATTTTATGTATTTATTTGACAGAGAGAGAGAGACAGCGAGAGAGGGAACACAAGCAGGGGGACTGGGAGAGGGAGAAGCAGGCTTCCTGCAGAGCAGGGAGCCCGATGCGGGGCTCGATCCCAGGGTCCTGGGATCACGACCTGAGCCGAAGGCAGACGCTTAATGACTGAGCCCCCCGGGCGCCCCGATAACTCATCTTTTGTGAAGATCAGCCAGGAGCCATCTGAGATAACTTACCTTCACCTTAGGGCTCACGCAAGCTGTGCTGCCATTGCCCCACTTGAAATCAGGTTCATCAGAATTTCCCACTTGTTCTTTCTGTATTACCTCACATACCCAAGCGGTCATCTGTGTCCTCATTATGGCCAGCGAGGAGAGATTTTCACAGAAATCTAACACATGAATTATCATTAAGAGATGAGAGTGAAGCAAACATTATAAATCATGACAAATACATAAATACTGTTAATACCACTGACAAGATTTTCTACTGCCTCAAAACAACTTTGAGGAGTTTATCAGTGGGTAGGGGGTCTTAATTTGTGATTTTTATCTTAGGGCTACTTTACAGCAGCTCTATAACTACTGATATCATTTTCTGATCATTCTGAAGTGTTACTGTGTTGTTCCTTCCTGGCCACATACACGAATGATACTTAGTATTTCCCACAACCCCAAATGTAACAAATTGGGGAAAACTGGACTATGAGACAAGGAAGCATTCCAATTTGCCCTTGGTTGTGATGTTGTGCCTTCTAGCCTCTGTGGTACTCAGGTTCAGAAGCTTGTCAGCATCAGACAGAGTGTTCCAGTCTCTTACTCTTCAGCATTCCTATAAAGATAAGCAACCAAACTAGAAATCCCATTCCAGTTTCCCTGGTTTGATTTCATGATCTTAATATGGAACAAGGGATGGAGATGTAATTCTTAGAGTTTGTAAACATATGGTTACATGACATCCTAAGTGAGAAAATGAGATTCTTTTTTTGTTAAAACAAATATTATTCCATGTGCTTTCCCCACCTTTCCCAGAGGTGCTCAAGATAATCAATTGAAGTCTTGAATTAAAGTGCCTTTCCCGTGAAACATTTTTTTCCTCTCTATTCATATCTCTGGCAAGGATGTTGTAAAAAATGTTATTTCATCACAACTACTCTCTTTTGAGGACCTCCAGGAAAAATGCAAGACTGATCTTGTTAAAAAGAACAGTTACATTTTTCTATGGTATATCTAGTTTTTTTTTAATCTCATAGATATGATCAATTAAATTATAAGATTTTTCTGGTTTTGTTGTTGTTATTTTAAGTAGGAGCCCAAACCCAGAACCCTGAGATCAACACCCAAGCTAAGATCAAGAGTCGGACACTTAATCAACTGGGTCATGCAGGCGCCCCTAAGAATTTTCTGTTTTTATCATCCACTAGTAAGCTTAAGGAAAACCTCATGTGACATGGACATAATGCTGCACATTTTAAGCGTAACTCCTTATCCTTATTCCTCTGTTTCTGTTCCTCTTTAGAGGTCATATTTTATGTACTTGCATTAAGTGGCCTGAAATCCTTTCTGAAATATGCTGGAAGCACAAATTTAGAAATGGGTGAAGGAGTTTCAAAACAACTCAGAAAACTACCGAAATGAAATCTCCATACAGAAATCAATGATATTAATGAAAAATCATAATGGTTGCTGACATCAAGTGTGAAAAGGATTGTTCTTCATGCTTTAGACATATAAAATTTTCTGTAAAGGCTCAAAATTGCTGTATCGAGGGCTGTGGGACACATTAAAAACAGGACAAATACGGTTAAGTCTCAAAGAATTGCAAAAACATGAATTTACGTGATTGGCTGCAATTTTGTCAGACTTTAAAAACAAAATCCTAGATTGCTAGTCATGCTGGCCTCTTCCAACAAGCCAGGGAGGCAAAGGGCCTTTGCACAGGTTGCTTCCTCTTCCTGAAACATTCTCCCTCCAACTATTTGTAGCACTCGTTCTCTTTCCTCCTTAAATGCTTTGCTCGATGCCTCCTCTGTGAGGTCCCTACTGACCACTGGATTTCACCCTGCAACTCACACTCAACATACCAGCTCTCATATCCTGTTCTCCTTTTCTTGTTTCCATGTATTTTTCTCTTTCGAAGATGGTAGATGATTTACTTAATATGTTTGGCTTTATATCCCTTGTCCCCTCACCAAGAATATAAGGTTTCTGAGTCTGATCTTTATGTGGCTCACCGCTGAATCCCAAACTCCTAAAGCAACGTCCATGTTACCCATTCAATACATGGTTGAATGAAGAAAAGGCAGATGCATTTTGAACGTTTGAAGAAAAATGAAAATATAAGAGCCCCGTCAGATTATTTTCATGATCTAATTCAAAATAAGTGGTTAGCTTAAAGTTATTTTTTATGAATCAGTTCTGTTGATAATCTCACCATTGCCTCACATATCCACTTTTTCCTTTTCTACTTCAACAATTAGCAAATTATTGTCTGCCTGGCTTCATACAGTAACAGCTCAGTTGCTCTCCCTGTTTCTAGTATCTCTCTACTTTGATTCATTATGAACATTATATCTAGATAAATTTCTAAATTTCTAGATATATATCTAAATGTATATATATATATATATATATATATATATATATATATATATATATATATATAAAGACATATATATGTATATCTACCACATTATTCTCTCCTGCTCAGGACTCTTAATTGCTGTATAACATCTCCTGGATAAATTTCAAACTCTTCACTGGGGATTCAGGGAGCATTGACCTTTGGCCCACCCACCTAAATTCTAAACATATACCCACAATTCCCTCAAATGATAACTTACTTCCAAGTAATTTGCTTCCCCACCATTTCCTGGAAATGGATTGACTTTCCTGGCTCAGCTGCCTTTGCTCTTGCTGAGTCCCCTGCTGAAATTCTCTCCATCATTTACCTATCCAAACCCTAAAAGGTCTTTTTAAAAGAACCCTTAAAGGTCTTTTTACGCTAAAAGGGTAAAAGGTCTTCCTCTATTCTACCTCTTTCCATAAAACATTTCTTGATCTTTGAAAACCAATTGTATTCACTTTTAGTCAGTTTTTAAAATTTGTGTTTCGGTTTTTAACCTTCACTGTGTGATACAGCTATAAAATCCTCAAGTAAAATTTTAGTGCCTTAGGCATAGAAATTGCAGCTTATGTTTCTTTTGTATTATTTTTCAGATAATTCGCTACAGTGTTAGAAGCATAATAGATGGCCCAAAACTTCTTGTTTAATAAACAAATAAGTAAGTTTATGCTGACATTAATAATGGAAGGGTTCAATACCATAATATGGGAAGTAAATAATGGTTAGTATTTACAAAATGTGTTTTTTTAGACAAATATCATATGTATTCTTCACAATAATCTTATACTCAGCATTATTCCCATTTTCCAGCTGAGGAAAGAAAGGCCCAGAAAGATTAAGCCAGCTACCTAAGTCCATACAACTGTTAAGCACTGTCTTAAGCACTTGAACTCTGGTCTTTAAGGATTCACCAATACATCCTACTACATTTCAGAATGACTTTGAATCAAATACACAGAAAATATATGCATGTATATATATAATGTATACACATATATAGTTTGGTAAGTTTTTTCTTTTTTTTTTTTAAGATTTTATTTATTTGACAGAGAGAGGCACAGCGAGAGAGGGAACAAAAGCAGGGGGAGTGGGAGAGGGAGAAGCAGGCTTCCCATGGAGCAGGGAGCCCGATGTGGGGCTCGATCCCAGGACCCTGGGATCATGACCTGAGCCGAAGGCAGACGCTTAACGACTGAGCCACCCAGGCGCCCCTAGTTTGATAAGTTTTTAATCTAAGACATTTTAAAAGTTCTGACCTTTATGGAAGCCTGATTGTAATAATTCACTAGAGCATTTTGCATACATATATTAGTTAGATGGTAAAGAAAGTCCAATAATCACTGACTAATTTTGAAGAAACTCAGCCATAATAAAATGTTAAAAAAAAGCTTTTAACACTTCATGGACTGGATCTTATGGTAGGTTTCAAAGAACTGGTGTTTACAAGCTGAGTAATATACTTCTAGGAGAGATTTATGGCAGTTTATAGCTAATACATATGTTCCAGAAATTGGGCCTTAGCGAGCATGGTTACAAATGAACTGTATTATACAGCAAATTCTTGATTTCTTCCTTTTTTAAAAATATGGTTTCAAAGTCCTTGGCCTTCATTCCATCTAATCTTTCAGGGAATCACACATGTATCCCACTTAATTCTAATACACAGAAATTTATATAGAAATGTAAAAAAAAATTATAGAAATCAAAGTTCCTATTCTATTATCCAAGAACATGAAGGATGCATTTATTTTTGTCTCAGCTTTCATTTAAATCAATCCCAACCTGAGAGCAAGACTCAAAATGCAAAAGCTCGAAGAAACCTTAGGCTAGTGATCTTCGAAATTTAATATGCTTAAATAAAAATCACCTATGGAGGTGCCTTATAGCAAGCCCCAAGGCTATTGTAAGGCAGGAAGTCCATGAACCCCGTTTTTATAACAGCTCCCCCAGATTCATCTAAATCAGCTTCCTCATTTTACAGGTTAGGTAGTTAAGGCCCAGAGAAGTGAAGTGACTTATGCCAATTCACAGAGCAAAAAAAAGTCTCTTAATAAGGTTTTCGTCTCTTGGCTCCTAGTCCAATGCTACTCATACTATATCTCAATGGATTTTCTGAAAAAAATTCATTTGGAGGATCCATACATATACTAGTTTTAAGCTAAACACACATTTAGGTCAGTTTCAGATTTTCTATGGCTAAAGTCTGAGGTTCTGTTTCTTAATGCCTAAAAGAACTATGGGCATTCAGCTGTCCTTGTCTATCAATCAATTCTTAATATGAGGATAATTGCAACATCTTAACAGTGGTATGTATACCATGATATACAGTAACTGAGAGTCTAGCTCTCTTCCTTCATTGCAAACTCAGCCTTCAGACTACTAGTGGGGACAGATATCATTTCAGAGAAGTGGCTGAAGAAAGGGGTAGTTTTCCTAAGTCTCATTTTACATAGATATCAAGAAAACTAAGACTTATAAATGCAGAAGGCAGTTGGTAGTATGTGGGGAGGGCAGGTAAAAAACAAAAATAGATTATTCATTTTCTTCTCCTCATCAATACATCTCCTAACTTTCTAATTATAAATAGTAAAAAGCTTGATTAACTGTCCCATCTTCACCAAAAAAGAAAAAAAATCCGAATTCCGCTGTGATTTAGAGAAGTACTAGTTCATGTAAACAGCAATTTGTTGCTTTTTCCTTCCATTATGCATAATGATTTCTAAATTTCTTGAGTTTTAGCATATTTTTCTAGCTTGTTTTATTTTCTTCCCTTTTCTTTTTGAAAATAGTTATTCGCCCACAGGAGTTTGAAACATCCCGATCCACGATTTCAAAAACGTAAACCGTGGTGGAACGATTGGAGGCTGGTTCTTTCATCTAAAGCTTAACTGGTATCTATAATTACTAATTACTCAACTCTCCATTATTCATGTGTGGCTTATCCCTGGTTAAATGGTTGAACCTTGGGTTTCCTCGTCACCAGTCTGCTCTGCAGCCTCATTCTCCTGCTGTCAGGGCTTACTCAAGGAAATCCAACTAATTTTAATACCAATCTAAGCACAAAACCTCATTAGGAAAGTATAGCTCTTGCCAAAGTAGGCATATAATATACTCCAAAAGCAAATATAGACATTTCAGAAATTATTTTCTGTTTTAGATTATTCTCTTCTCTTCACAGGGATTACTGAGAAAGAGAACTGAATGGGCAGTGCTTGATCCTATTAGGTTGAGACATAAAGTTGCCATTTCTGTGGTCAGTAATGGTAAATTATTGGCATGTTCATATGTCTCAACCTAAATAACATAAGATACTTCCTTTCATTTGATTTTCTCTATTGTTCTCAATCTCAGATTTTTGGTGTCAAAAGCTTGTAAGCATTCACCTTAAAGGCTATCTGTATGGGGCTATGAACTTTAGTCATACCAAACTACTGCCAAAATATGCCCTATTGGATTAGGGTTCCTGACTTTGCCTCTAACACCCCCCCGCTCCCCAGGGTCCTTGGTCAAAAGACTTTTTGTTCCTTTGCTGGGTGAACACTACTCATCTTTTGAGGTGTATTGTAGGTCATTTGCCACTTCATCTACCCAAATTTTCCCAGGATTCTCCAAGGAGAATCATACATTTTTTCCTTTGGGGTTTACCTGCTCCCAGTTTCAATCTCAGCTCCCACAACATTACATTGGTTGTTTACAAATTTATTTTCTCTAATTGATTGTAAACTATGACAGAGACTGCTTGATTCAGTTTATTATTTCTTTTTTTAAAAGATTTTGTTTACTTATTTGACAGAGAGAGAGAGAGAGAGAGAGCATGAGGGGGGAGGAGCTGAGGGGAAAAGCAGACTCCCCACTGAGCAAGGAGTCTGATAATGGGCTCCATCCCAGGACCCTGAGATCATGACCTCTGCTGAAGATAGACGCTTAACGGACAGAACACCCAGGCACCCCTCGACTTTTTATTTCTAATGTAGTCCCTAGCACATGAGAGGTGTTAAATTCATGTCTGAGAATAAAGAAAAAGGTAGGGAGAGGGGAACAAGAAATAATTTCTATATCATAACAATCTTACAGTTGTGTTATTTTCTATGGGATTTCACAGTGTGGAAAACTGATAATTGAGTTCCTTCCTGGCTCATTGGAGTAAGAAGAGAATTCACAACGCCTCTGATTTCATTCTTCTACATTACAAATTGAGGCAGACTTTAAGAGAATTAGTCATTTTCTGTAGGAGCGGGAGCCTCCTTGCCAAAGGAGATGGCAGCCCACTGGGAAGTAAAGACCACTTGGCACGAATCCATCTTACTCACTAGAAGCCAACACCAGCTTATATCCACTGCCTCCATTCAGCCTAGAAGCTAAAGGATGGGAGCCATAGATAGAGCTGATAAAAACAGCAGTCAAGGTAATCATTTCAGAACAGTAAATCTCAAACTAAACCCAGAAGCAGAGAGTCAAGAAAAGCAGGGAGAAACATCTGAATAGAGTGTAACTCAAATCAATGGTAACCTGGGATCTTAGATTTCTCTTCTGTCTACTATTTTTCTATTCTTGGAATTTCTTTCATCATGGATATTTTCATGGCGGTGGCTCACAGAATTTTGGCTCAGCCATTATTGCATTTTACCCCACATTGATATGATAGTACAAGAACCTCTTGCAGAGCTTACTAAAGCACAGAGTCGATGCTTTCTTATATATTTGGGACAATGGCCTGGCAGAGATCGTTAAAGCCATCAGCTGAGTTGTGTGCATCTTTATCCCACCTTGAGTACAAAAAGAGTCTCCAGACTTGACCATTGCATTTCCCTTAAACACTGTCTAGGATAACATTAAAAATGTACATTACAATTAGCCCAACTCTCTTTTCCCAACATGATAGTGTACACTCTGACTTGAGAGCTTTGCATTCCCTCCAGCACCTAATACAGTTCCTGGCAGGGGGTGTGGGTTCCATCAATATTTATTGAATTAGAGAGAAGAACCATTGGGATGAAAATGATGGAAAGATCTCTAAAGTAGGCAAAGGGTGTTACTCAATCTTCCTCCATGTATTTTCCTTCTCAATTGGAAAAGGATGCTGATTTTGTTGTTGAAGAATGATTGAAAATACGAAAATTACATTTGAAGAAATCTACACAGCTGTTGATTTTGGAGATAAATTTTTCCAGCCAACACACGACATTAACTGCAAGATTTCTTTTTTTCAAGAAATAAGTTTATGATCTTAGACAAACTAAGCACAACAAAAGGTTGTTTTTTTGTGAGGTTGTTCAGACCGAAGCATTATCCAAACCTCCTAGTGGGGTGCCTCTTCTTGTAGCCTCGGAAAAAAGACAAACTGTTAAACAAATATTGACTATGTGTTCTGAGTCGCAAAAATATTGAAATAGTTTTTTTAAAAAAGCTCAGGGTCATGATTTTGACAGATTTCACTGGCTGGATAAAAACATCTAATGTCACATGCTCTGAAAGCATAAAAATTAAGAAGTGATTTCTGTTGATTTCTTTTTTTTTAAGATTTTATTAATTTATTTGAGAGAGAGAGAGTGAGAGAGAGAAAGAGCACAAGAGGGGGGAGCGGGAGAGGGAGAAGCAGACCCCCCGCTGAGCAGGGAGCCCGATGCGGGACTCGATCCCGGGACTCCAGGATCATGACCTGAGCCGAAGGCAGTCGCTTAACCAACTGAGCCACCCAGGCGCCCAAGAAGTGATTTCTGTTGATTTCTTATGGATGAGATAAAGTAAACAAAAATAAGAAAACTATTCTCCCTTAAACACTTCTAGCGCCGTGAAGTTGGAATACAAAAAAAGACAGAAAATATCTGACTAAAAAAGGTCATCGTTTAGGTTAGAATGCTTTCTCTTAAAAAACTACCCAAATTTACATTTTGTTAATTTTTTATGTTATTCTAACCAAGCAGTTTGTTTTATTATTTCCAAACTATTTTACACAGTGCTGTATATTAGAAAGCACGTGGATGCCAAAGGTCATGTTCCCTGCATCTGTCATTAACTATCAATAGCTTATACCATCTGCTATTCTCCACATTCTAGAACCGGTAGCACACTAAACATGTGCATTTTCTTCTATTAAACAATACGTCCTTTGGCCTACCATCAGTCCTCAGAAAAACTAAATGAGATTGCCCATATATCTACATTGGGCATACTTGATACTGGATACTTTGGGCTTGTAAATTTAAAGCTTGAAGATAAGTGTGCTTGGAACACCTACAACAGCAAGAAAATGCCAATATAATCTAGTGATAGAGCCCAGACCAGATGGTTAGGGCTTGTGAGAGGTTTAAATGTCAAACTATTTAAGCATTAAAAAAATCCTGTTAGGTAAGGAACTTCAAAACCTGTCAAAACTACACTGCTAAGGGCTCTGTAATAAAACATGTCCCCGAGCACAAAGTGGAGGCAGGAAAGAGCTAAAGGTTTTACAACTGCTAGGAAAGATGTTTCTACTGGGACACAAGCAGCAGTTATAAAAAGCATCTATCATGTAGTATACAATTGGCCAAACAGAACTTGTCCCTGATTTGGACGTTTCAGACATGGAAGTCTTAATTGAATATAGTGGAAGTTAGTTCTTGTTACCAAAGAGGCTGTAACTGAACCCTGGAAATGGGCAAAAATTATTCACACCTGCAATCAACACTGATCTTATAGCTACCTTATGATAAGTACTTTACAGTATTTCTAAGAAGACACATATCTTTTTGGACCAGATATATTGCAAATATGCCACCATTATGGGTTTAGCATACTGAGATTACAAGTATTGGAGCAGCCTTGCCAAATCTCCAAAAAGAAGAGTTTTAAGCAGCTAATAACCTAGGAAAATGAACAATAGTTAGAGACCTAACAGGATTACAAATAAATGAAAATCTGAGTTGAAGAAGAATGAGGAATGTGTGGAAACCTGCCAGAGATCTAAAGCTGGAGAACGGAAAGATCAAACAATTCTTTTCTAAAAGGAGAGAGAGAAAAAAAGTAGAGTTGAAAGGTTAAATACAAACAGAAAAAAATCGTTCTTTCCAAAGACAGTTAAATATATATATAGGTGGAGAAGGCAAAGGATGATACGAAAAGTAAGCATGCCCCTAACTTACTTTCTCTGATGCCAAGAAAATATCTAAAGTAAATTTCTGATTGCTATGTATTATATAAACAAATGTGCAAAGATATATTCAGGGAAGCTGGTTTAATATATACATTTGGGGCTTCTCTGTGTGAGGGAGTATATCAGATCCACCCAAAGTGCTTTTTTTGGAGATAAGGTTCTTCCCATCCCAGCCCCACTGGAGGAGGGATCATGATCTGGAGAGGAAGGAATTTTAATGTTGAAAAGTCTCCTCTGGTGATTCTGATTTCCTGGCCAAAGTTTAGATCCACATGTTTATTGGTGATTTACTGAGTCTGTGAGAGGATCAGAACAGATGTTTGGAAAAAAAAAAAAAAAACAACTCACCTCTGGAAGACTCTCTCACTCCTAGAATGGGAAAAGCTACTTAACTGAAAAGGGTCTCCCTTCACCTATCAGACTTGTTTGGGACTGGTGTCTGCCTCATAGTCAAAGGAGCCCTGGCAATGGCAATGAGGGAGGGTCTTAGTAAGGGAACATGGGAAGGAGGTTAGTTTCAAGACTTTGATAGCTGGAAGGGAACATTTCTCCAGGGAGTGAGCCAATGTCACAAAGATCTTGATATATCCCAGGAGGGAATTTCTCAATCTCTGCATAGGTGCCTTTCCTCTATTTTTTCCCAGAAAAGGACCTAAAAAGATCAAACAAAACTTAGAATGAAAACTCAGAAGGTGTTTTCTTGGCTTAAGCCAAAAAGAACAAGAGGAAGAGGTAAGGCTGAGAGCCCTTTGTATTCAGTGTTTAGAAAGGGGGAGGGGTGCCAAGGAGAAGTGAGAGGACCACCCTGGGTGTTGTTTCTTAAGTCCTACTGGCTCCCCTGTAGGTCCTAGGCTCTGGGGGCCTGTGAGGGAAGGTGAGTGGCAGCTCCATACAATCAGTATATTTCAACCCTGGAGGAGCACAGACACATGAACGCTGTCTAAGCATGACTTTAGAAAGTTTCACCCTTTAGGTAACTCTTAAGCTACGAGTTGCGGGGGCGGGTGGGGAGGGAGAAAAGCAAGGAAATCACAAAATCCTGCACTGGAGAAAGTCAAGGGAAGGAGGATTCACTGGGGCCTCTCTCTGCGTTGGGGGGTCTAGGGGCTGGATGCCTGGAATCCCTGCCTCCTTCCTGGCTGCTTGGGAGCCAAAGAGGGTCTGGTTATAGGCTCAGTTCAACAACCTTCTCCCCCAAACACCCTTCTGACACCACCTCCCACCCCCAGCCATTGCAGAAAAGTGACCCCTTGCTCTTACTCTGTGCCTTCATTGTGGGGTGTGTAGTTGGTGACTAAGTGTTCACAACTGCCCATTTTTTACCCTCTGCTTTGCCTTGACTAAATTTGAATCAGGCGTCTCTCCTCCCCACCCAACCCTGAACGTTAGCGTGCCTGAAAAATCTGAGCAAGCACTAAAATGCAGAACATGTTTCCTTGTCAGCTTATTCCCCAAATCCCGGGACCACAGAGAAGCGTTTCTTGTCAAACCCCGCAGGTCAGTCATGCCTTCCATCTACTTCCTCTCATCTGCCCAACCTTCCCTTACTGCGTATTCCCCTTACCATACAAAAGGTTTTTTGTTTGGTTTGAAATGCTCACAGATTTCTGAGATCAGAGCTCTCTCTGTATTGCAATAGTCTTTCTTTCTAATTAAAGTCTCTCCCTATCTAAGTCTGGATTTTTTTTTTTTTCTTTTTTGACGTTAGTATGTAGCTAAGAGGGATTTCAGGTAAGTTTGAGCGCCCCCCCCCCGCCCCCCACTGGTGGGGCATGAAGTCTTGGGGGCCGGGGTATTTTTTTTTACCCCCTTGGGAAAAGCCAGGAGACGTGACGTGCCCGGCTCTCTTTTGAACTTCAACTTTCCACAGGAGAATGGATTTCTAAATGAGGAGGTTCAAGGCTTGCGCCCTAGGGGCCGCTGGCAAGGGCGGGGAATTTTTGGTTGAAAAACACCTTCAGGATCACTGCTAGGGGCGAGGGTGTGCTTAGGCACGGTTTGGGGGAGGAGAGCGAGGAGTGAGGGATGGGACGGGCGGGGGCACGAGTGGATGGTACGTGAAGAGTTACTGGAAACGGCGCTTCCGCGGGCGAGCTGGGGGTGGGGGTGGGGGTGAAAGGTGGTCGCAGAGCCTCAGCGCGGGGAGGTCGTGCAGCGGCGGCACGGGCGGCCCGAGCAGCGGCAGCGGCAGCGAGCCGGACGGAGTTAGGACCGCTCGGAGCGCCCAGGTCTCGAGGTAGCCTAAGGTTTGCAATCCTTCCACTTGCTGGCAGTTGCAGAAGAAGATCTGCTTTTAAGTGAAACCTTCATGCCACCCCTCTGAGGGCTGCGGCTTCCCCGGGCTCGCTTCCATCTCTCTCTCTCCTCCGGCCCTCGCGCTCACTCTTTAATTTGCACGCGCCCCTAAGTTTGCCGAGAGCTCGCTGCCGGCTCGGAGCGGGTCCGGCCCGGCGCCGCGGGCGGGGGCGGGGAGCCCGGGGACCGCAATCCAGAAGCGTCGTGGGCCATGTATATTTCATCAAATGGACTTTGGGTGCGTCGCGTCTCGCAGCCATCAACGCTATGTGCAGTGACATTTCTGACTTGAGCGGAGGAATGCGAGAAGGAAGCCCGGGCGAAATTGTTACTAGAGGATCTTCTTGGCGCCAATGCTAATAATTGTCCTGATTTATGTCCCTTCTGACTAAGCTCAACGTCTTCATCTGAAATAAAATGAAAGCTGTGCCAAGCGAGGTAGAACCGCCCGGCCGCTGGTTCTGATCCCCGGGAATCAGGAAATCGTCCTGCAGCTTAAAAAAAATAATAATAATAAATGAAAGGAGAGAGAGAGAAAAAAATAGAAATAGAAAAAAAAAATCCCCAGTAAAAGTTTAAAGCGAGAAGTGGCAGAGGCAGTGGCGCGAGGAGGCGCGGAGGAGAGCCGGCAAGCGGGGGACTGGGCTGGCAAGACCTCCCGAAGGCTGCGATTTCATTATTAATATCACCATATTTTTGGAGGGAGAGGCACCTTTCTCATCCTCTCTTCCTCTCCGCCCACCCCTGTTCCCTCCCCCTCATCTACCTGTCAAAGTCACTGATCTTTTGCATTTCGGAAGAGGACGTCAACGGGAAGGAATTCCCCCTCGCGGCGAGGGCTCCGAGAGGGGGCGACGCGCAGGAAGGCTCCCCCTCAGGGGCCCGCGGCGAAGGTAAGTAAGCGGCGGGGAGTGGCGGGCCGGCGCGGGGCTCCGGGTCCGCAGAGTCCTCTCCCACCGCGGGCCGGGCGCGAGCGGGACCTCGGGGCTGCGGCGGCGGCGGCTCGGGTCCACCCCCCACCCTCCCGCTCCTCGCGCGCCCGGGAGGACGCTCGGCGGGAGCTGCCGCCGCCCGCCCGTGCGCCGCTCGCGGGCTCAGCTGCTGCGGCCGCCGCCCGAGGCGCACCCGGCTGGGCAGGGCCGCCGCCCCGCGCCGTCGGTCGGCTCCCGGCCGGCGCAAGGGCAAACGGGCCGCACGGTAAGTGCAGCCGGCGCCCCCTCCTCCGGCGACCCGCGCGTCTCGTCGTGGCCCCTCTCCCCCGGGCTCCCTCCCTCCGAGCCTGCCTCCGCCCCCCTCCCCGCCCCCCACTGCGCTCCACCGGCGGGAGGGAGGCTCCGGGTGGGCGCCGAACTTTGTGAAGCGCCTTGAGGACGCAGCGCGCGGAGCCGCGGCGCGCACACAGCCCGCACACTCTCACACCCACACACGGGTCTTCCTGGGTGTGCGCCCCGAGCGGGTTGCGTGTGTGTGTGTGTGTGTGTGTGTGTGTGTGTGTTGCTTCCGGAGCCTGGGCGCTGGGTCGGTGCCTCGGTGGACGGACTGACAGACACCCGGCGCGCTCCCCCTCTCACACACACACCCGGCCGCGCACCACGCTCGGGAGGGCTCTTTTTTTCCTTTTGCCAATTGTCTGCTTTGGGGAGAAAACTTGCCCTCTTGCCGGCCCTGTGGAGCTGGTGGCCACACTGAGAGCTTTTGAAGTCCCCTTCTTTTAATCTCCGTTATTGGTGCGAGATTAAAGCATTACTATCCCGTGATGTGCAGCTGGGGAGAAGGCAGAATTGAAAGGGGACCAGACTTGGTGCAGGAATGCTGTTTGGAATATTTTCTCGGGTTCTTTACTGGCATTACTTTAATCGGTTGCGGGATTCGGCCAGGGACATTGAATTCCTGTCCTCTATGGATCTGTGGATATCTATATATAATACAAATAATCCCGAATATTATTGGGCCCAAAATAACCAATTAAGTGATTCATACCCGGGAAAAGTTAGATAAAAAAAGAAACTGCGCCCTCTGCTGTTTATTCTAGTAACCTCACCCGGGGACCTCCACCCCCCAACCCCATCCACTTAGGAGGTTGTCATCTTGCAGGGCTTGCGGGAAAATTCCTAGCGGGGATTTTAAAGCAACTTTATTTGGAAGAGTCGGAGGTTGCGTTCCCATCATCGCATCAGGTATAGATTCCCAGAGAGCAGAAGCTTTTGTTAACCCGACTCCTCTTCCATTCTTCTCTGTACTCGGAATGGTCATGGAGACACTCGTTATCATAACAGTTTGTCAATCTTTGGAATGGAAAATTCTGAGTAAGATTCAGAATTCCACTAAACATATGGTGTATCTGGCAGTAGATTTGCTCGAGAAATAAGGCCCTGTTTTATGACTGAAAATACTAAAAGTTGGCTTACAGAAACGGGGGGAAATTAACCAGAAAAATCCTCCAACAAAATCGTTTGTTCAAATTTACTTAATGGTTAAGCTCGTTAGAAAAAGTTTCCCAGAAATTCTCTCTTTAGAGAAGGGGCAAGGTTTTGGTGATTTGTCTAGCCCTTGAGAGCATCTCTAAGCTGTGGGGAATTAGCAACCTCAGGTTTCATTAAGTATTTTGTGTCACTTTGAATGTCTTACCCACGCACCCACCCCCCTTTCTCTTTGGCAAAGGAACGGCAGCTCAGTAACTGTCCAAGATTCTTTTGGAAGATAAGCAACTTCCAGTTTTTCATTAAGACAAAATTTGAGTATTTGCATGTGGATCAGGATACAAAGAAAAAAATGCATCAAGTGTTTTGCACTTATTGTTCCGGCATACATATGTAAGGGATATATTTCCTTTTCTCTTCTGGATGCCATGAAATGACATCTATTTCACCACTAAAGAGCAACATGAGAGCATTCAGAATTCCATATGTATCTATTAATGTGGTTATACTTCCTATTATGAAATTTAAGAGAGATCATCTTAAAATTTTGTAAGACAGCTGTTTATCTTATTTGCAGACAAAGCTTTTTTTTCTATTGAGATTTTTGTTTTGTCAGCTTTCACAGGGCATGTGTGTTAAAGTGATTCAGGTTACCTTTTTTAGGACGACGCTAATGTATTCTGCAGTTTCCTTTTGTATAATTGCAATTGGCACAACTATTTGTCTGCTTCCATTACTATTCTGAAAAAAAAAAACAGGTAATATGTCAAAAAATTTAAATGATTACGCCTTTAGTTGATACGTTTTCTAAGTGTTGTAAAGATTTGGAGAATTTTAGAGTTACAAGAGCATCAAGTCGCTTGGAAAGAAAATTTCATGCAACTCAGAAAGTCAGTTATTATGTTAACAAAAAAAGGTGTGTGTGTGTGTATCATATCAGTAAGAGATGTAGCATACTTTAAAAAAGAATTTTATCTTCAGAACCCAGAGTTTTGTTTCAAAACTTCAGGTGGGTGTAGATTTTCTTAAATGTGTGTTTGAAACCTTGGATGTCTGAACTTCCCTACACAAGAAGGAAAGATTTGTTGTTCTATGGTAATGAAATACCAGATTTCTTCTAGACTTAACTGATTCTGAAATAATTTTATGGATTATCCCATCCCCAAACATCCTGCCAAGTATATGCTATCTGATTTCTCTAATCATTCTTCTCTCGGTGAAAACCGAGATCTTTCAAATACGAAGGTGTGCTATTTGGTTTTATTAAGAATCTCATGATAGGCAGTTGCTCATAATACCCAATCACGGATGAGTAAAATATGCCAATGATGCTTCAGTACATGTTAAATTCCTTATATTTTGAAAGACAGTTAACAAAAGGGTAGAAGCAAATGTTTCCCATTTAAGATGACTAGAAAATGCTTTCTTCACAACAATAAATAAATGCAAAGAGCATTCAGTGTATCTTAAATATCTCGTCTAGTCAATCTCATTACGAGAGTGTTGGAATCTGCTAATTTTGGTAGGTTATTGAATTTGGGGGTGTCTTTATCTCTTTATAATTTTCACTCAATGAAATGTGATTATGGTCAGTGTTCTTTTTGTTCCTTCCCATTCAGAAACATGCATATTTCTAAAATTCTTAATGTCTATGAGGAATGAGCCAATAGCTGTCTATTTCAGGTGCCCCTAAAGAGCTAAGTATTTTTGGAATAAATAGCCTAATACTACCACCCCCACCTCCTCGTGAGATTATATGATAAAACCAATGAGCTAGAATTAACAGATTTACTGTCAATATCTTCCTCTCAGTTGATGAAGTTGGCATTTTTTTTAAAGAATGTAATTGTCTATAATTTTGACCATTATTACTCCCATGTACTATTTTGGGAGGCTTCTTTTCTGATGAGAGAAAGGGCCTGTGAAATACCTTCTCCAAAGTTATTCCCAGGTGGAAGGGAATTAGCTCCAGAATCCTGGAAAAAGATGTCCTGTGGATGCAAAGCCATGTTACAGACCCTTTAGTCCAGATCAATAACATCTATCAACTTGAGGACATGACATAATTTTATATTTTCACACTGGCTCTGCAAATTTATATACCAGTGAGAGTCTATGGAGTTCTCATAGCATATTAATGGGTATTTTTATCAAAGAGGATTTCTCAGCACTTTAGTGCATAGGTAGAGATGATGGCATTACTTGAAAACAGTGAGTTCCCAAGATTTGCAGAGCAAAGAACTGGAACTGGGGCTGCCCAGAGCTCCTCGGAAGCAGCTCACATTTAGGTGATATGGACACCTGAGACAAATTCAAAGCCCCCATTACTTGGCAAGTAGTTCAGTTATGGGCCAGAAGGGGTTGGTTTAGTATACTGAATCCCCAAAAATGTCGTCGACCGTCCTTCTCATCATTCGTTTGCCTAGCTATTTGCTGTGATGACCTAGCTTTTAAGAAGCTATTGATGATTTTAGCCTGGTTAAAAGCATAGCCAGATGGGACCGGTACCATTAAGCAATAGAGGTGAGGGGGTAAATAATATTCTATTTTCATATCATTTTATTTTCCTTGAAAACTCCATAATTATACTTAGGTAGCAAATTCCCGATTTTGACAGAGGACTCTTTTCCACTGTGTCATGGAAATTCATAAATTTAATTTCTTCTTAATTTTAAATTAAGAGGATTTTCTTTGAAGTGTAAGTGGCACTGAGAAAAGTGAGGAGACCCGACGTGAAGAATACATTCTAGAATACACGCTACAAATATAAAAATTAGAATGAAATTAAGCAATTATGTTAAAGAACAGCTTAGTGACCTCTGCTCCTGATCTGTAATATGCTGTGGTCAATATCTTTTTCTGTGTCAATGGGAGCTCATTAAATGTAAATTCTGCAGACTAACTGAGCCATGCCATATTAGTGCTTGCCAAAGCTTGACATTTTTAATACATTAATAATATGTCTGTAATGTAATGGAAAACTATTAATCACAACTGGTTATGTGCCAGAAATTTAAGCTATAATTGGCTGCTTCTTGTCAAGAATGTCTGTCGCACAGTCCTGCAACTGCCTAATATTCAAATATCTTGCACCCCTCTGCATTTTTCCTTGTCAGTTCTCTAAATTCGATCAATGGTGTAGTCCATAATTCTGTGTAATGACCATTATTATAATTCTGCTATACTTTAATGAGAATTCGTTATATTGGGATTGCTGTTCTGTCAAACTAGTAACAGGTTCACATACATTTCCTTAGTGTCCACATTTTTCACATACATCTATCTGGTGGTCATCCTTTATTCTGTGGTTGCAGTAAGGCAAAATGTGGATAAAGACAGAGTTACGAAGAATAAACGGATTAGGGGATAACCTTTACTCGTTAAAAAAAAGTGAAGGTTAATCTCAGGGAGCATTCAAATATATACTTAGGGTCACATTTTAAAAACAGTATTAGAATTAACTCATAATTTTCACTCAATTCAAACTCAGAGCAGTTCATCCCTGGTCTTCAAGATTATATTGTTCTTGATAAAGAAGTTGCTATGTATTTGAACCTAAGAATTGAAGTTAATAATTTCTAGTCTAATAGATTTTACACTTCTGTTTCACGCCCAGCTCCCCCACACTCCATGAAAGTGTTTGTTCTTGTTATAATGAAGTAGTAAACGCCGTTGAAAAATGCATCTAGAAAATGTGCATTTGTATTATTTTAACACCTTTACAGATTATTAAGGCTTTAGTAGCCACAACACATGCTTCCCTGTGATTTCTTTCCTTTTAGCTTAAGATATCAAAATGTGCCCAACGCATCTATATGTTATAAGGAGGAGGCAGATTCAAATCTGCAGTTTATACATGTTTAGACAAACTGCTAATTATTGCTTCATAGGAACTCAAATATTCAACACTTTTCCTAACAGAAAATATCACAAATTGCAGCTGTATGATAACATTTTATGAATTGAATATAATGAAAATTGCACTTGCATCCATAAAGCAATTATTATAAATTACTTTGCTATGGAAACACTATTCAACCATCCGTTGGCATTTCATAGTCTCTGTGGCTGAGTTCATTTTAAGATGGTGCATTATTTAAATATATTGAATTCCTTTTATAATATTGTTTGAAGATAGCAAACTTCCCTATTTAAACCACCTAATGTAAATTAAAGGGTCTATGATGGTATTTTCTAAACTACAGGGTTTTTGGCCTTTTTCAGTTGTTTAAAAAAACAGTTACTGGGACTCTGACAATACGAATCAACTAATTACACAAATACCTCTTTTTTACACCTGGATTCCAAATATTGTTGTTTGGTTAGACTTGGACAGTGGTTTCTAAAGAGAAAAGTTGCCAGTTCACCTCACCAATGACTAGTATCCGTATTTGTGGGGGCTGCATTATCAGTTAACCCAAAGTACCGTTAAACAGTATTTTTTATTTTCTCTTAGAATTAGTGCCATATTATTCTGCTTCATGGCCTGTTAACTCACTCTCAGCTATTTTTATGTGTGCATTTTAAATTGTGCGTTTTACTACAGAGCTTTTAGTTTTAAAGCAGCATATAATATGCGCCTTTGGGACAAATTCTCTTCTTCTGTTACAGAAAGTAAGTGCAAATGCAGATGTAATGGCTATAAAAAGATGTAAGAAAATAGAAGAGTCTTGTGAAAAGAAAATTTGCTCCTTTGGTTTTATTTCTGAGTATTTTTTTTCAGAAGAGGCAAGTTATCTTTATCACTAAATGCAACTAAACAAAAGAGGCTAAATTCTTCCAATATAATGAGCAAATCCAAAGGGACAGACTTGTGCCAACAATGCTGGTTTTCACTCCAGCTAACAAAAGCTAAGAAATGTACAAGGAATTCAGAGATTATTAGGGTCTCTTTGCCAATAGACAAAAGGCATAGAAGTAGTTGTCACTTTTTTGTCATTGTTATAAAAGCATTCATTTCCCCCATTGTTCTCCTGGAAGATTTTCTAGCACTGCAGTCCATGAGAAATGTTTAAATCTAGCTGCTTGCTCTCAGTTTTGTCAAGATGGAAATATAATTTTTGAAGCGAGAACCTGTAACTCACCTGGGACACGCACATCTGTCTTTGTTATGGAAGAGTTAAATCCTTCATATCAAAATTCTCCCCAGTGTGAGTGATTTCTGTGGTTTGCTCATTCTAGCAAAGCAGCGGAGTAAAGGTTATCCATATTACACCAATTTGCTTTATATTGCATCAAACCTCCCAAATGTCAACATATCATACAGTTTGTAATGCATTGATTCTGGGGCAATAACTCTTACTCTTATTGTTTCTTAAAGGGTGTTGGTGCCAGAAGGAAAGAATGATTGATGAGAAACAGACACCCGGCTATAGACACTCATCCTTTTGCTTCAGATACTGATATCCTAGTGCATCTGAGCATCCCTTGCGAGCAGTGAGCACTGAGGATCACCCAGGGTTATCGGACGTACAACAGGAGAGCCATCACTTTGCTAAATCATTCTCTGCCACTGGACATCTTTTACAAAAACCAAACCAGACCCGAGTCTAATAGCTATGTTCTAGGACAATAAAAAAGCTGCAAGTTGTTGTCAACGCCTAACGCACAACTATGTTAGGCTTCCACCAAAGTCCTCAATATACCTGAACACGCACAATATCGACCCTTCACTTTTAGATTTGGAATCTATAGACATATATGTATATGTAAAGTAGACATAGCTCACAGATAACCAAACCCTGCTTTATTACTGCGAGGATTGCCAAGAATTCAGATATGTATTTGTCAAGATTCCTGTCAATTCATGCCCTTTGGGTTACAGTGTCCTCAGTGATGCAACCCTACCCTTTGGTATGGGGACATTATGATGTGTGTAAGACTCAGATTTACACAGAAGAAGGGAAAGTTTGGGATTACATGGCCTGTCAGCCGGAATCCACGGACATGACCAAATATCTCAAAGTAAAACTGGATCCTCCGGACATTACCTGTGGAGACCCTCCCGAGACGTTCTGTGCAATGGTGAGGCAACCCTTTGGAATAGTCTATTTCATATTAAGTGGGGGCATGTCGTACATGTGTACAAATGTGGTAAGGGTAAAGACTCGACTCATGCAATGAGCTGAATCTGTGCGTGGCAGATCTGCGCTAACAGGTTCGCTTCCTTCTCAATGGAGGCTGGCTTGCAGGACCCGGAATTACAAGTCACAGTGTGATTGATGCACTGGAATGTACCTTCTGCCTTCCTACAAACCAAAGCTTCCACTGAGACAGGTGTACTGTATATAAATTATAAAAGAAAAAGTTCAGCTGAAGGTTAAATTTCAGATTGGAGTCTGGGAATATGACTAGGTCATATGCACCATGGTGAAGGATAAAATCCACTGGTAAACCGACTTTAAAAACACAAAGGTTTCTTCACATACCTGTGTAAGGCCAGCCCCGAATTTCATAGTTCGAGGCCAGATTAGAGTTCGTGGTTGTTCGCATGTGGACACTGCTGTGATGTGGAAGTCCTTGGTTAGGAGAACAGTGAGAAGAGAAGCAAAGGAGAGAGGAGCTAATGCCTCCAGAAAAGTCTCATTTGTCAACTCATGCAGGCCCTTATTTGCAAGGGTCACAGTTTTCTATGGGTGTTTTAAATATGACTGTTGGAATGTTGGAAACATATTTGCATGGAAAGTAATGACCTGGGCATACAAATTCAGATACCATCCTTTCCTTGTTCTTGTGGTGTACATAAGTCTTTTCCTGGGTGGAGAGTTAAATCCTAGGTGCAAAGATAGCATTGGAGTGATGCATTGAATTTTCACTTAGGACGTGGCTGAAAGTTTACCTATAAGGTATTAATAAAGAGTTTGGTGATTACCATGATGTAAATCAAAGTGCTAAAGAATTCAGACAGTATGTTCATTTGGTTTATGTCATTGTTTTTTTTTTTATTATAGGTGGTCTTTATTTGATACTGGAATTGTGATCCCATTTCTCTCCACATAACAGATATAATCATATGGCAGATTTTAATAGTATTCTTACCTGACTTTATTATCTTGAACCTGGCCTGGCATTTTCAGCATAGTGAAACTATTAATCAAAGTAGCATCTGTTCACAGTCCCCAGTGAGTTAAATTAGCATAAGATCATCTTAGACCTAGCACTGTGGAAAAGGTTTTGTAACAGGAAACAATTTTGAGCAAAAAAGAGTGTTTTTACCTAAAAGCTAACAGCTTGCCATTTTTCAGAAGTGCCTTTGGGGACTGGTTTGAATTATGGTCTAAACCTGATTTTGTGGAGAGTGAGAAAAAGAGCTTGCCTATTAGGTGTCACTATGACTAAAGTGCCCTGCGAGACTAAATATTTCAAAGAGAGGACCCATCTTTCTGGGAAACAGGTATGCGCTTTGCAAAAAAAAAAGCTACATTTTAGAAATCAGAAACTTCCAGAAGAGGAGTTTATTCCAACACATTAGCAAAACTATAGTAAGTCTGTAAAAGAGCAGGGACATTTGTTGGCTTTATAGAAGCTGTTTGATAATCTCTCATAAAAGGTTAAATTTAAAATCTCATTGCAAATCTGGGGTGCAGTTGCTGTGCAGATGATAGGTCGTGGAGTCTTCCACTCCTCACGTCAGGAGAATGAGTTCTGGGCCAGCGCTTCATATTATGAAGAACACTCTAGCTCTATCTACTGGCTTACATGACACTTGTACCAATATGCCTCTTCTGGAATTGTTTAATATTTGACAGATGTAAGTAAAATACCAGATCTCCTTCTTTAGAGTGCTGTTTCCACCCACATCGGCCCAGTATGGTGTGTTCAGCCTGTGCTTTAAATGCACAGCTTCCTCGATCTCAGCCCCTGGCAAGAGAGCGCTAGCTGAGCCCTGCTCCTGTCCTCATGTGGAAGGGTTCACTTGGTGTTTTCAGCGTGCCTCTCTTATCATGAGTGGGAAAGGGCACGTTACAGAACTTCTCATGCCCGCCTTTCGTGGGGACGTGGTCTGAAGTCCTTAAACAAGTCAGTTCCCTCCCAGTTCACTAGCTATGTGATGTTAGAGACCAAAAGAGAAAAAAGAATTAAAATTATATCCTTCAGCTTTCTCAAGTGCAGTAACGTGAATACTTTATACGTTTACCCCCAAATCCACAAGACAGTCTTTTGAAAGGCTACGTCATAGTCTGACGCAGGTATTTGGAGGCCTTGGTGCATTTAAGCTTGTCACTAGGCAGAATTGTTTTCCAAGGGAGCGTGTAAGATTTGTGGGATGTTACCTATCAATGCTTAATTTGGACTCCTTAATATGCATATGATTGGCAGAGCAGATTTAATAACCCATCCTTTAAATGCAGACTTTGGGACTATTTGTATGCATATCATATGCCAAGTCAACGATAATGGCCTAATACAGCAACACTTCTTCTCTGTAGTTTTGGATTTTCCATAAAACTCTTTAGTGAAAGGGTTCCTGACACAAGGCTGTAAAGCTGTCTCGGGATGCTGTCATATCAGACCTGTGTAGGTGCTCCTTAGCCCAAGGTCTACCGGGAATCCATAAAGTCATTTGTGTTACGACTTTCACGTTCTTTCCTCCTTGACACACGCACCCATACCTGCTCCCTCGGAGTCGTTATGGCCCATTACATCAGTGTTGCTACCATATAAGCACCGTCCCTACTTAGCCCTTATATGTAAATGTTTGCTGCAGAATGGTTTCAGAAATCACCTACTCCGGGGCGCCTGGGTGGCTCAGATGGTTAAGCGTCTGCCTTCGGCTCAGGTCATGATCCCAGGGTCCTGGGATCGAGTCCCGCATCGGGCTTCCCGCTCCTTGGGAGCCTACTTCTCCCTCTGTTTCTCTCTGTCTCTCATGAATAAATAAATAAAATCTTTAAAAAAAAAAAAAAAAAAAAAAAAAAAGAAATCACCTACTCCGTTATTATCTATGAGTATAACAATTCTGAGCACCGAGGGGACATTTGGTGAGAGAAACACCCTGAAGTTTCCATAGTTCATTGTCAATGCATTAAGAACCACAGTTGCTGCCTTTTGCACGTGTTCCATCCTCATGCGGCAGCGACCATCCAGGGATGCAGCATTTAGTTTATTGTGAAATTTTAGGGAAAAAGGGCCACATGATTCCATTTGATAACAGATCTCTGCTTCCTAACCTGGATGACCTATTTAATAATTCTTTAATATCTAGTGATTTTAAATTGCTGTGTATTAATACTACCAGCATTTATGAATGTTAATTTTATGGGATCACTCTGATATTTCTATGCATGAGAGTAGAATAGGGGAAACACACACACACACACACGAATTGTGTATGAGACCATACATTTTCTTTTTAATTTAATATATTCCTTTTAAGTTGTTGATGGCCCAAGAAGTATCTCTGTTAAGGAGGAAGAATCTGAGAGGTAGAAGAGGTTTAGCCATTTCTTTCCTTTTTTCTTTTTTAGGCTGGGATAATATGTTAGTATAGATCATGTCCTTTTCCCAGCCACATAAAAGCTTCCCGTAGCACAGCTTTGTCAGAAAACATAAATCATCTAGTGACTACAATTTGTTTCAATTTGCATAAAGAGCAAATAGGATGATCGGAACCTGCGTGTAAAGCCGAAGTGACAACACAAAGCTATGACTTGTTCTTTGTGTTTAGACAAACTTCGCTGTCATATCTCCACGCAACACCCCAGTGGCTTAAAAATGGCAAAATTATCTGCAATTATCTCCAGCCTGCAGCTAATTTTCTGGATAAGTTAAACAGAAGCTTTGAAAAGAAGCCTGCAGACGGGAGAAGTCATGTGCATTCGTACAATAGATGGTGCGGAAGTGCTGATGGCTATGGAAATGTGAACCCTCGAGAGCTGCTGTGGATTTCAGAGCCAATCAAAACTAAATTAGGAAACAAAGATTATTAAAAAGTCTTCTGTGCATGTAATTTTGGCATAATATCATGAGGTGGACATTAAGTGTTTCCCTTGGAGACCCCTGGCATCATTAATGCAGTGTGCCTTTAATTACAAGTAGACTCATATTACTAAAAGAATGGAGAAAATAAAGTACTCAGAGGTGTAGTTAGCAATACCCTCATTATGTTTACTGAAATAATTAAAAGAAAGGGTGTAATTTTTCTAAATAAAATGTCAGAATTTGAAATGAAAATGGATTTTCTTTAGGAAATTTACTAATGGTTGCCCTCGCTCTTGATAGGCATTTATTCAAGTACCATACCAGGTCTATTAACGTTCATTCCATATTGTGCTATTGCTAGATAGACTCCTATTAAGAAAAAAAAAAAGACTTTAATTATTGCAAGCATTGTGGATAGAACATATTTCATTTTGTTCAAATGGAATTTAGGAAAGTAGTAGAAAGCCTTTGTGTTTTATGATATTAAAGGAACCCAGTGGGATGAGTGAGTGGTAATGCATAGTCACAGGGCTATCTATAACTTAAATTTCAAATTTGACATCAGCACAGTTGCCATCTGGTGACTATCAGGTGGCCTTTGAGAAATTGATTTGATAAACTCAGTCCCATTTTCAGTGACAAGGCATTAATTTCAATTTTCCAAAACCTGGAAATGACCTTGACTTATATAATAATCAAATAATCTTTTTTTTTTTTTTAAAGATTTTATTTATTTATTTGAGACAGAGAGAATGAGATACAGAGAGCATGAGAGGGAGGAGGGTAGAGGGAGAAGCAGACTCCCTGCCGAGCAGGGAGCCCGATGCGGGACTCGATCCCAGGACTCCGGGATCATGACCTGAGCCGAAGGCAGTCGCTTAACCAACTGAGCCACCCAGGCACCCAATAATCAAATAATCTTAAAGTATACTCTGTTCACATGAAACATAATTCAATAAATGAATGAAGTTTTAATAACGGTGACATCTTTCAGTTGAACTGATTTATCCCTTAATTATCCCAGAATGGAATTTTTAAAAAAACTTTCGGTTCCTCCATTATTAACACTTCATTGTTATTTAGTTCATTATTTATTTCTTAGAAAAGTTTAATTCACGTTCACAATGAATTAGGTTTCATGGAGATGAATCTTTTTGATATATCCCTGTAGCAAGTATCTCTTTATTGAGGAGCCTACAAGAGCTCCTTATTATCTGTTGCATCAAGTCTAAAGTACTCTACCTGGTCTTTAAATCTGGTTATATTCAACTTTATTTCCCATTACTTCCCATTGGGACCCTATAGCACGTCCAAGGGACTTATGGGTAGTGATCAGTTGGCAGAGGACTACTGCACTTGGGTTGAAGCTCATTGGCATAGCATGCACTGTATATGGGGGCGGTGGGGGGGCTTGGGAGGAAGCTGGGAAAGATTACTGTGGGTCTAACAAAACTTAAAACCACATCATGTCACTAAAAGTTCTCAGACAGTGTTCTCTATGTGCACAAGTGCCCCAGTCGCTGATGGGCTGATGCTTCACAAATATTACTCCAGGCTACTGAATGCGGTGAAGTGAACAGAGCACATAGCACATGCAAAACCAATAGGTGGTGGTGAGAATCAAAGTCAAATAGCATGTGTTCCCTGCCTCCAAAGGAAGTAAAGAAGAGTCCTAAGCAAAATGAATATGAAGTAGTGTGTACTCAGAGGATGGGGGAACAAAGAAGCAAAGCCAGCGCTCAGAATTTAAAGGTGAAACATTATTTTGTGGCATATCAAAGGGCCACTTGGAGAATACTGTCTGGTAGTCAAGTGCCTAATGCTAAACAGCATCTGAAAAAGATAGAAAAAGACTGGGTGGGGCAGATTCAAGCACAGTGTTTAAATGATAGCCTAGTGGCCTGGTTAATGGTAGAATGACCTTATATCTGGCAGAATGGAAGAGGAGCAAAAAATCATAGAACCTGTTGGGTTAGACCTATATATGTGTGCATATATATAATGTGTGTATATATGTATGTATTTTTAACTTAGTTGATGGTGGAGTATGCCGAGTAAGATGAGCATGGCTCATCTACCTGAAGCTCCAATATTACACAAAGATTAGGGGAAGCATTTAACTGAACCCACAAATGCGAGATTTTTAAAGGTGAAACGTGAGAACATAGTAAGTGCCTTGTAGTGGATCACTTTGAATTACTTCCTCTGTCCCCCAAGGAGTAGTCTTGTTTGCTCTCAATCTAGGGGAATATCACTTGAGAAGTGTGAGAAGCAATCTCCTAAAAATACCATAGCCCTTCCAGATTGTTTTGGGGTCTCTCAGGCTTATTCTCCAGACTTTGTGTGGGGGGATTGCTCTTCTAGCTTTGGGACTGTGCATGGAATGGGTCTTAGGCTGGCATTTTGATTCTCTGACTTTGAGGACTAGTGTCATCACGCAGAAAGTCCCTCATCTCATGTGTTTTCTCTGCGAGGACAAGCAGAGGACATTCCTGTTGCTTGGAATAATCTGTGCTCCTTTCCACTTACCTCAATTCCGTCCATCCTTCAAGGTCTATGTGAAGTTGGCTTCTCTATACACGCTTTCTGCCAATTTCAGCTCATATCATTTTCTTGACTGTATATCTGTATCTGCCCTGCCTATGTCCTGCACTATATGGCATCATTTAGCATTTATCACATTTTATTGATTAATACACTCACATGCACATTTGTTTCATGTGTTTATTGTATCCTGCCTCTTTATCTGGATCACTACTCTTTTTTTTTTTAAGATTTTATTTATTTATTTTGAGAGAGAGAGAGAAATCAAGGGGTGGAGCAGAGGGGGAGGGAGAAGAAGAGGGAAACCGAATCCCAAGCAGACCGCATGCTGAGCAGGGAGCCCAACACTGGGCTGGATCTCACAACCCTGAGATCATGACCTAAGCTGAAACCAAGAGTTGGGTGCTCAATGGACTGAGCCACCCAGGTGCCCCTTGATCACTACTCCTTAAATGAGATGATATGTAGCAGAGAGCCTATTGTATACTGGGACTCAACAGAGACTACACATTATATTGCTTTTCTACCTCATAGCATTTACCATACTCCTAGGCAACAGATAAATAACAACATGTTTTTAATTTATTAATTGATCAATTTATTGAATATAGTATTTGATTTTCTAGAATATTTTCTATTTCTTGAGAACTTTTATCATGAATCTGTTTTTTTCCTCTGCAAATTAAGAGACAACTAGAAAATTTAGCTACTGCACTTGGGCAGCTTATGATGATGTTCTCAAGAGAGATGGGAGAGGCTAAATCTACTCAGCATTCCAACACTGAAAGTGTATATGAGGGATTTTCAAATTCCATTTCTAATTGAATCTTTTAAATGTATTTTTCCAAATAGAAAATTTGGAAAAAATAGAAGAGCTTAACACACAACATTGAAATCATTTTGCCATATTTCTTACAAGTCTCTCTCTCTCTCTAAATATATATATTTTGTTTTACAAAATTGGAATCATATCACATACATTTTTTCACCTTTTTTTTTTCATTTACTACTACAGTTTTTGCATTTACGTGTATCATTATGTGTTCTTAGGATATATGATTTTGATAGCTATAAATATCCTATTATGTGGATATACAATATTTTATTTAATTATCCTCTCACCTTGACAGCTTGATGTTCTTTGCTTTTTTTTTTTCTATTGGTTATATGCGGTGATGAACATATATCAGTATAATCTTTTTTATTGAACATATCCTTCTTCTCCCATGTTTGAAACCTCCCATATTAAACGCACATGTTTTTAGATTATCAAGCTCATTATATCATACTTAGCTGATGCTAAAGAGTAGGGCTATATTCTGTGTTCTCAAGGATGGAATCATTACTGAATGAAATAGAATTCTATATGTCAGTCATGGGGACTGAAATCAGCATGTGTGACTTAGGCAGGCGCCTCTCTATGGGCCTTGCTTTTATGTTCTCTTAGAGAGCTTCTAGAGAGAGGAGGAAGACGGCTTCTGCCACATAGTAGAGAACAAAGTCAGGGGACCTCTTTAGGAGCAACAAGCTAAAGATGAGCAAATTACACCTTGTAAACTGTACTTGTGGCTTTAAAGCTTGCTTTAAATTGATCCACAATGAGAAATACATTTTATATTACAACTCATTAAACACACATTATCCACATACACAACCAAAGCAAAAGCTTCACAAACAAGTACTTACCCATCCTATGTGCTCTGCCCTCTGATATGTTTTTCTTCCTTTATATTTCTTTTTCATCTTTAACAAGTAATTGAAAATTATATATTGGTTGTGATTCACAGATTATAAATAGGATTGTTTTTGAAACTTTGAATAAATGGAAAAATACCGTGCTCATCATTGTAGAACTTCCTTTTTTAATTCAACATTATATGTTTAAGATATACTGCTGTGTAGTAGTCTACTATGGATATTTCTTTAACCAATCTTCTGTTTCTAGACATTTAAGTTGTTTGGTTTTTATGCTTTAAGGCTCTTGACTGGAGTCAGATTTTTCTCCAGAAAGTTGATTAGTATACTCTATTTTTAAGCATTTTATAAAAATGTGGTATGCATGAGATTCTCATCAATGCTGGAAATTATATTCTTAAATTTTCTTCTAACATAGGGCCTTAGCAGATAAGCAAAAATGTGTACTTTACCAAAAAGAATAATGATAAAATTATCCTTATTGCTAAAACCTTTTCTGCTAAGATAATAACTTCTAACATTTTTATTGATAAATGGAGATATTGGAAGGTGAGATGACATTTAATTTTTCAAAGCTGTATTTTTTACTTGTTGACTAGGTAGGTTTTTGATATGTTTCTTGGCCATTTAAATTTTCTTATTCCTAATTGTAGTAGTTTTTGTACTTTTTGCCTTTTTTCTCATTTTTCTGCTGAAAAATTTACATAAAAACATGTAAATTTGGGCCTTTTAAACAGACACCATTTTTTTGTCAGTTGATTAAGTTAAAATGTGAGTATCTTTTCTTCCAGAAGAACAGGTCTTGTTTCAGAGACTTTTGTACACCCTTCATTTTGTGGAAATTTTATGTATTCTTGAATGATGAGCCATCATCTCAGGACTGAGAAAAATTCATCTAAGTGCCCCCTCATATCTTTTGGTCCTCATGTAAGAACTTGGAAAAGTTGTCATTTGCCCTAAGTAAAGCACCCCTTTTCACTGACAATCAGTCCTTTGGAAACAGTTACATACGGAAACATAATTAATTTGATAAAGTGGTTGGTGTGAAATCTACTTTGGTTTTAATTCACCAGATCAATGGGCAGACTAGTTTTTCATGTGCCATTTTTAAAATTTCAGAATTTCTTTTCCTACAAAAGGGGAAAGTGATGAAAGTTGTTTCACATGCATAATATTGGAAAAGAACTTACTGAGATTGGCAGGTTGTAAGTTTCTTCTCATCTTTCTGGGAATAGATAGATTCACATAGTATCAGTTCCATGAAAATTAAAGATGTGAGCTAAGGAAGAAGCCAGAATTGGTTTTCCTTCTTTGACCTACTTTGAAACTGACTTCTAAAATATTAAATGAAATCGTGAGCTGGATTTTGCTTCAGTGCAAAGAAATAGCCCTTTTAGTTCCAGAGGTTTGGTGTCCATTGAGAGGTCTAGCGGCTCACATTATAATCAGGTCATGTCTGAACAATGATTTTTCACCGTTCCATGTAACTTTTTGTTTCTTTCCTGTTGCTCTCCTTCCTTCTTGAAAATGACAAAATGAAGAAATCAAATACACTTCCGAGCAACTCTCTCTCAAGGGAGATGAGAATTCAACACACATGGTCAGCACAAGTTGCAGAGGAGGATGTGTCTAGGATAGAGAAAGTGAGCTGGTGAGCAATCTGAGGTTAGCTGTGATGCCTGGACCCCTCCATGAGGATTTTGATTTCAAAGTTTAGAAGACTAAACTTGTACAGGGTGTTAGGGAGCATTCTCATCAATGTGTCTACTCTGACTCAGAATTGCATTCTGTTTAGCTCTCACTGGAGTCAGTGCTTAATAGTGCCTAGCACAGTGTGAAGCCTAGAGTGGTACTTAATACATGCTTGTTGAACTAAACTTGTGCTATATGTTTACAAATAATGCTTGTAGTTGATATTTATCAAGAACTTACATGGTGCCATGCGACGTACTAAACACAGCCTTTGTTTGTTCATGTCTGCGGTCCTATCATTATCCTTATTTAACAGGTGGAGTAACTGAGACAGGAGGTTAAATAACTTTTCCAACCAAGTAGTGGGAACAGGATATAAACCCAGTCTGACATGTATGTCTTACTCTTAAACCATACCATAAATTACTCCCTAATTTTATTTGTAGTATGTGGGATAAAACCATCACGAAAACCTTTTTAAAAATCACATTTATGATTAGGACTATGAGCCACAATACTATGATTTTGTTATTTAAAAAGCCTTTTATCTGAAATAACCTCAGAAAATTGGATTCTGTAAACAGAGTGTGTGGAATGTCAGAAATACACATTATGTGATGAGTGTCTTCATTCAGGGATAAGAGAACCAATCAACACTGTTTGTTTCCATTCCTGCTTTCTTTTCCATTAACGTGTTCATATAAATGGAAATAAGCTGTTAGAAATCATACAGAGCAGGGTACATATTGTGTTCACCATCTAAAACCAGAATAATAAGTCAGCAACTGTTGGCTAGTTAACAAAATCATATTCTTGTGGGGGAGGTGTTGAGTAAAGTAGTTAGCGTGATGCTTTTGATTTTTTTTTTAACAGTATCAATAACAACTGTTATATAGCCAACTGCCTCCATGCTGTCTCCACTCAGTTGTCTAGTAGACATTTTAAACTTAACACATTTATTATAGAACTCTTGATTTCTTCTCCCCAAATGGATTTTGACTGTAGTCTTTCCCATATCTATAAACAGCAGCTTATATTTATCTAGTTGCTCCAGACGAAAAATCTAGGAATCCTCTTTAACTCCTTTATGTCCCTCACAACACATATCAACAAGTCCTGTTAGCTAAACCTTCAAAAATCTATCCCAAATCAGATTGCTTTTCACCCTCTCTGCTGCTAACAACCAGGTCCCAACCAGCTTTATATTGAGGCTAGACCCCTGCAGTATTTCCTAACTGATCTCCTTGCTTCCAACTCTTGCCCTGTCACCAAATTCACATATGTTTTATAGTATTATAACACATAATATAAATATATTATAGAAATATACACATATAATATAAATATAATATACAAATATAAAATATATAATATAAATATTATGTAATTAGATAGTATAATTATGTAATATACATATGGATAAAATTTTAAACATCTGAATCAATCAGGTCTTGTTCTTGTTCAGTTTCCTCCCCAATTATTGTGTCCCATTGAGAATTAAATGTAAACCCTCACTACTGCTTGAAAGGTCCTATGTAATCTGGTCCTTGAAAACCTCTTTGATGTCCACTTTGATCACTCCCTACCTTGCTCAGTCCAGTCTGCCTGCAACTTCTTGGTGTTCCACATAAAACTAAGTTTATTCTTGCCTTGTTGTTTGGACCTGCATTCTCAAAATCTTCCCATAGCTCTGTCCCACCTTTTATTCAACTCTCTGCTTAAAAAACCCTTCATAAGGAAGCCTATCTGACCACTTTATTTAAATAGCATCTCTTTTGCACTCTATCCATTCCTTGAGCCTACTTAATTTTGTCTTCATTGATTTTATTATAGGGGGTGATATTCAAACTATTTAACAACTGGGACAGCATCAACACAAAACAATCAGAAAAGACATCAATGGGTGTATCTTACTGAGTACCATCTGACTAAACATCAGTTCCAACGACTAGCCATTTATTATGTTATATACTGCTCATATATTTATGTCTCTTTTTCTCCTCCACAATATAAAATCCAGAGGACAGGAACTTTGTCTTATGTCTCTCCACCATAGGGCTCAACAAATACTTATTTAATGAATGAATGAGCTGCTAAAACAGATATGTTAATTTGATGATAGCATTCATATCAAAGATTATTGCTCTAATATATACATGGTCTTTAAAGTATTTAGGCTACATTGGAGGTCCTTAATCTTGAAGGTATCAAGCATTTTCTTTTTTTTTTTTAGTTTTTTAAATTAAAAGTATATAAACAATATAACAAATATATGTACACCCACCACTTAAAATTTAAACATTACCGACTGAGTCGAAACCATCTTGTTTCCATCCCCTGGTCCATTCCTGGCTTCCCTTTTCCAGAGAGAACCAGTGTCATAAATGTGGTGTATTTCCCTGTAGTCCATGTTTTTATATTTTTTATATGAAACTTATGTGTTCACAAACAAGTTATAGTTTTGACTTTGGGTTTTTTAATGTTACCATCCTGAAAAAACTATGCTATAACTTTTTTATTCAACATTATTTTCATAAATTATCTGTTTGGTCTGTATGATCTATTTGCTTCATATTGAAATGCTATCTATCTGTCTATTCCATTGGATAAATATATTCTTCAATTGTGGGAATTCAGCAAGTTTTGTTTGTTTGTTTGTTTTTAGTTTTTTGTAATTACAGGCCATTCAACAAGAGACATCTTTGTACCTAGATCTTGGTGCATGTGAACAAGAGTTGTTTTGTCTTTTGTTTATCTCAAGGTGTGCACCCAGAAGCCAATCTGTGAGCTACAGAGTATGGGAATTTTCATCAAATGCAGTTGCATCACTTTGCATTCCTACCAACAGATTATAAGGGTTCTTCTAAGTCTTGTGTTGTTTACTCATGTGTTTTCTCTTGTTATGTAATGAAAAATATTTAAGAAATTGTGTTTCTTTTCTTTTTTTTTTAAGATTTATTTATTTATTTGAGAGAAAGCATGAGCAGGGGAGTGAGAGGAGTGGAGAGTGAAGGGAGGGCCAGAGGGAGAGGGAGAGAGAGAATCTCAAGCAGACTCCAAGCCCAGCACAGAGCCCTACGCAGGGCTCAATTTCACAACCCTGAAATCATGACCTAACTGAAACCAAGAGTAGGTTGCTCAACCAACTGAACCACCCAGGTGCCCCTAGAAATCATATTTCTTTTATTGCCTTAGTTATCAGGACACTCATAGTTGGATTTTATGATCTATCATAGCAACCATAATTAACTCAGGATTTTTGATAAAACTATATGTACCATGGCTCTTAATCTCTCATCTTTGTTTTAATTATTTAATAGTAAATCACTTGGAAATTGTATGAACATCACTAATGAATATTCATAATGGCGAATCGACAGGAGGAAGCATGAAATTTGCAGGACTAAATATTGAGTTAAATTATAAACAAACTTCTTTGAGTAGATCTTTCTTACAGAGGGCAACAAATTTTAAGAGTAATATCTTGCATCTGGCCACCTGAACTGAAAGGTATACTTTGACCTGTACGATTTATACAAAAATCACAGCCTAAAAATTATTTTTCATATTTATATGTATGTAATCTTTTTTCCAAAATCACTGTTTTCATTACTGGAGTATAACAATAGCCGATAGAACTTTTAAACTAAAAGTCTTCTTGCTTACTTTGCAAGATGATATATAAATATTGCCTCATCTATCACCAGAATGACTTGTCTCCTAGATGAAAACCTGAGGGTGATGTGTAACTGTAATAAATTTGGACAGCAAGGGAAGGGTTCCATTTCTAATTAAAACCACAGCCAGAAAGTTTCCATTTATACTGACAGTATAGGTATACTATCAGTACATATTTTATACATTTGCTTGTTTGTTTGGAGCAAATTGGCATTGTTTTAGGAGTGGTAACAGTAAAGGAGTAACTTTACATTTCTTTATGCCCTCCCAAGCAACAGTCAATTGCCCCTTCTAGACAGGAAGTTTCTAGGATCCCTGGGTCCTAGAACCAGGTATTCAGAAGACGAGTTGTTTAACTTGGGAAAGTGCATGCCCTTAGGGATATTTTATTGGATTCAAACAGTCTCCATTCAAGTTCCAACTTAATCAAGTTATTTCACTTCTTTGTTTCGAGGGACAGTAAGATGATGATGTACTTAGCACAATGCCTGGCACATTGGAGATGCCCGATAAATATTAATCGTCTTTGTCATTGTGATGATCATTTCTATTGGTAAAAAGTTAAAAGCATTCTGATTCTCATTTTCTACTTTGAAGGGATCTTCTGAATGCTTTCGCTTTAGTTCCCCTTTCTGTGAACTGTCTGGCCTTTCCTGATGTTACTAATGGCATCTAATAACTAACCGCTTATGAGGTTCTGGCTCTAAGCCAGGTATTTAAAATCAAAATAATTTCACAACTGTGGTTTTAAAATAAATGATATGTATTCTAAATAACACAGTATTAAAATAATCATTCATGGTTGCAATGGCATTTGCATTGAGATTATAATGGATCAAAGTTTTAACAAATGCACTAGACATGTCAAACGACAACATGACTCTGTCTAAAAACAAAATGTTAACAAAATAAATAACTATGTGAAAATAAATTAAATAAAAACTCATTTTACTTTATTTTGTTTTATTTTATTATTTTCTTTTAGAGAGAGAGAGAGAGCATGTGTGAGCAGGGAGGAGGGGCAGAGGGAGAGGAAGAGAAAGAATCTTAAGCAGGCTCCATGCCCAGTGCAGAGCCTGACATGGGGTTCGATCTCACAACCATGAGATCATGACCTGAGCTGAAACCAAAAGTTAGATGCCCAACTGACTGAGACACCTAGATGCCCCTAAAAGCTCATTTTATTAATCAGCTATTGGAATGGGCACAGTGTGTTGGCTCTCATGGATGCTTTGAAATAAAAGAGAGAAATTCAGTATGAGACATGGAAATGCTGGATCCCAAGTCAATTTCCTTGGTTGCTGTATTATCCATATTATCCCCTTCCTCAAAAACATTCAGTGGATTTCCACGTCAACAAAATGAAGCATTGTTCATTGCAGCATTATTTACAGAAGCCAAGATACGGAAGCAACCTAAATATCTAACACTGTGTAGATAAAGAAAATGTGATATATATAATGGAACATTATTCAGCCATAAAAAAAGAATGAAATCTTGTGATTTGTGACAACATGGGTGGACCTTGGGGACCTTAGACTAATAAAATAAGTCAAACAGAGAAAGACAAATACCATATGATCTTTCTTACGTGCACAATCTAAAAGAGAAAGAAAAAGAAAAATGAAAAAGTCCATAGATACAGAGAACAGATTGGTGGTTGCCAGAGGCTGGGAATGGGAGGAGGACGAAATAGATGAAGGGGATCAAAGGGTACAGACTTCTGGTTATAAATAAGTCATGAGGATGTAATGTACAGCAAGGCAACTATAATTAATAATACTGTATTGCATATATGAAAGTTGCTAAGAGAGTAGATCTTAAAAGTTCTCACCACAAGAAAAAAAGTTCTGTAATTATGTATGGTGACAGATGTTAACTAGATTTCTTGTGGTGGTCCTTTTGCAGTGTATATAAATACTGATTTATTATGTTGTACACCTGAAATTAATATAATGTTGTATGTCAATTATACCTCTATTAAAAAATAACACTGTTAAGTGAAACCTAGATCCATAATTCTTACTTGCTCCCAATATTTTAGTACACATGGTGTTTGGATGCAGTGTGTTCAATTAGGGCAACCAACAAGTTGTATCATCAAGGCTACAGACTGTGAATTAGGAAGAGGTCCTGTTTCCAGGAAATGCATCCTTGCACCATGGCTTAGAAAGGAGAAAATAGGTCGGATCTCAGCCCCCATCTACTACTTGGCATGGCTTCTTTGTAATGGGCACAATCTGCCCAACTGTGTTTGCTGGTTTTGTGCAATATGCATATTTCACAGTTATAATTTGATCTTGTTCTGGACTCACATTGCATTTTGGAATGAGTGCCACAAATTGGGGGAAAAGTTGTTGCAAGCTATAGAGAAACTTTATTTTATGGTATTGGATGACAAAACTAACAAATATTAGTAATTTAACCAATTTATCAAATACTTATTGAGCACCTGGTATGTGCACTGTACTGAGCTAGGGTTGTAAAGATGATCAAGACAGACACAATTCCCCACCTTGGGGAGCTCATGATCAAAGGGAGGGAGAAACACATGAAACAAGTATACCAATAATTACTACTGTGATGAATATTTCAAAGAAGAAATTAAAGTCCCTATGAGAGTATGTAATCATAATGCTGGTGGTGATAGAAAAGTAAAAATGATTCTTCTTGAAGAAAGTCTGATGTTGTCAAGTGCCAGATTTGCTCAATGATGTTATAAATTTAGCATATATATTCTTAGAGCTAGTAAACATAGAACTTTATTATTGAAACTCCTACAGTAAAATAACTTTGTCATCACAAGATTAGAAATCTAACCCCAACCTCATTTCCTCATATTTTTAAAACAATTTAAAAGTAAGATTTTTTTTTTTTAGACTTGGAACTGCCATGTCGTAGCAGGTAGTTATCTTTAACAATACATTTAGCACTTCGTTTGTAATTATAGGTTACTTGACTGCCTTCCACACTGGATTGGAAACTCCTTGAAGAACAGGGACGGAGCCTTGTTCTCTTTTATATCCATAGCAATTAGTTTAGTGCCTGATACATAGTGGGCCCTTAATAAATAACCATGGAATGAAGCATCCTTTTAACAGTCTGCTTTCCTAAATCTCTGCTCTGTCCATTTTTATTTTTTATTCTTTTTATTGTCCCTCAATAATCTTTTCTGCCCTTGCTATCATTTACAATATCAAAATAATCTCATGCAGAATCTAGCAGGAGATGACCCTTGAGGATATTTTGTGGGAGTATTTAGTATTTTAAATAGTGGTGTTCCCTCCAGTTCCTTCAATACTTCCAGAGCCCTGTTGTGGGCACATGGGAGCTAATGAGGACAAGCTAGCCTCTGCCTTCAAGAAGCTTTATAAAGTAAATAGTTATTTACAAAGAAGAAGAAAATAAATGCTATGCAAGAGTTACATATAAGGAGCTGTGGGAACACAGAGGGAAGCAATTCATTGCAAACTCAGAGGGCTCAGTGGTAGCTACATAGAGGAGATGGCCTTTGAGCTGAGCTTTGAAGGAAGAGTAAACTGCTCTAAGAAGGAAGAAGAAAGAGAAGGGCATTACAGCTTAAGGAGACAAACGAAGCCTTGTCTTTAGCTTTCCTTTTAAATAATTTCCTTTTGTGGATCTATCTCAACAGTAATAAATGTTATGACTGTGTCACCCATGAATTAATCTAAATCCTGCTCAGCTGTCCTTATGTTTCCCACTACATAATACTGTAACATCATTTCTTACACTTGGCATATTCTCCCACTCTCTAAGATATCAATCATTAAACACAATTATGTAGGTGAAGGCACTTATAAAATGCAAAGTACTATACAAAATAGGGGAACGTGCTGTACAAGGCACTATAACTCTTACTATGTATTTGCAAGCTCAGTGATCACAAATCATAGGTACTTAACAGATGATGCAGAGAGTCAATTTAATAAATATTTATTGAAGCCTAACCAAGTAATTTTGGACAAGTTACTCATTTTAACTTTCAGAATTCCAGGTTCTTTTGTGTGGTTTTTGTGAAGGTTGACTGAAATAATTAACTTTGAAACCTGTAAAACATGGTATAAGAAAAAGTCACTCTTAATACATACCAGACCCTTGGTTTGACTCAGGCCTTTGCCTACCAAAATCTTTGCTGGAGAGATGAGACTTACATAATTGATATATATAATAATACATAACAATAGATGATTACATATCAAAGGCATGGGTACTGTCATTAAGTATCATGGGTTTGTGTCCTTGTTCAGATGCGGGAATAGTTAGAAAGATCACAATGAACATAGAATTCAAATACAAGCAACTTAACCTAGTTTATGTCCATAAACTCTGAAATACAGAGGGTCTTCCATAATCCTAGCCCAAATCTGTGTTCCTTCTTCTCCCAAAATACTTATTTAAGACTATATGACATTTTCACTGGCACACTAGACTATTGGTTTTACCATTGTTTTCCAGTTAGAAACATTTATAAAACTGCTTAGATGCCTTTTTAAAACTTGCTTCACAATGTTCCAGAACAAATCTTCATAACTTCATGAGTCTGCCTACCAGCCATCCTTAAAGTGCCATGAATTCATGCATGATTGCTGAGAACTTTATTCTGAAGGAATCTATCAAGAAATGGCAGAACATCAGTGTTACATTTTTCCCAGTTTATCTAATATTTGCGATATATAATATTATTACATATAATTCATTATTATCAGTGTTAAATTTCTAAAGTGTCTGAAGTTCAAGTCCCAGGTTAATTATACTGTAAGTTCATATTTGTATGAAAAATAACTTAAAAATGATCTCATGCATCTTGAGTAATGTTAATCCTCATATACAGGTGGAAAAGCCCCATTTTATAAATGAGAAAGCTGAGATTTGAAAAGGTTAATGACTTGCTCTAAGTCACAATAACTAATAAATAATAGATGTTGATTTATCACATATTTGTAAAGTTAATAATAATTAATTTTTTATTGAGTATACTCTACCGGGCATTGTATAAGTATGTAACATGTGTAAATTTAATCTTTGAATGAAAGCTTGAGTAGATTTAAGAAGGATGTAAATACACTGCCCTTGAGTTTTCAGAGTTTTTCAAAGCCATACTTTTTTCTTTTAATGGAAATGTCTTTTGTTAGTTAAGTAAGCACTTGGCAAAAGAACTTTGCAGTCGTTATTGATGCTCCTTAGCTTGGGTTGTCATAAAGCCTATCAAAGGCTTTCATAGAAATAATGCTAGAACAGATTCCTCTGGGCTCCATAGAATCAGAGGCATTGGGCTATTGACAAATTGATACCAGAAAAGAACTTTGAGATCTCTGGGGAAAAGGTAGCCTGCAATTTCACAGTGTAACTAATGGGAGAGCTTTACTGTGAAAATAGATTATTCATATAGTTCTGTCTGAAATGAGGAAGGCAGTTCTCAAATGTTGCTTCTGCTGGTTTTCTTGAATGGAAGTCCACAATTATCATAGGAAATCATGGGTAAAGTTCTCATTTCCATTTTAGAATAAATAATGTCAAGGAAAAAAAAACCCTCAATACTAGATTCTAATATAAATAATTTCAGGAAGCTCTAAATTCATGTTTATAATGAAGTAGTTACTAATCTATAAAATAAGACACTATGTTCAGGAAATATGCAAATCATATTCCTTGTTAATATTCTGGACAGCTTAAAATGTTTCTCTCTCAGTAATATCTTTACTCTAATCTGACCGTGTGCTTCTACCTTCACCTTCTCATGAGCAGCTCTGCTCCCTTGAGAAAAAATAGAAGTGGAACATTGAGGTGACATTTGCCAAGGTCAACAAAATAAACCCAGTACTAAATCTATTTTAAAATCATTCTCTTTTGAATTGCAACCTGGATGAACATAAAAACAAGTGCATAGTGTAATTTCCCGCCATATCTATGGCAGTATCTTTGATCTCTGTTCTATTTAACTGAATCCTCCAATCTTGGTACAGGTCTGTCAGTCTCTCAACCATAGAGGGCTGATCATAGAAACGACCAGCAACAAAATCTATAGAAATATCTTAAATATCTAAAAAATTGATCAAATTAACCAATTTTAAATATGCATCATGTTTTTGCCAGTCTGAAATTTTCCAAAGCCATCATGGAGTCCTCCATATGGCAGGCTGACCTTTTTTCCTACCAAACCCATACCCTCATTTATTGGTATGGCAAAAATAAAATGAACCATTTCAAAGGGGTTAATCTAGACATATATTCTTTGGCCCAGTAGTTTATGTATCAAATTCTGTTTTCTTGAGTGGGTGGATTTTATAGAGTATTTTAGAGCTTTTTTAATTGAAGTATAATTAATATACAGTGTTATATTAGTTTCAGGTGTACAATATGATTCAACAATGTATTTCTCATACTCATCAAGGTAACATCTTAATCCCCTTTATCTATTTCACCCATCCCCCCACCTACCCTCTGGCAACCACAGTTTGTCCTCTGTATTTGAGTCTGGCTTTTGTTTGTTATTTTTCCTTTGTTCATCTGTTTCTTATATTCCACATATGTGTGAAATCATATGGTATTTGTCTTTATCCGATGTATCTCAATTAGCATAATACCCTCTAGGTTCATCCATGTTGTTGCAAATGGCAAGATTTCATTCTTTTTTATAGCTGAGTAATATTACAATGTGTGTGTGTATGTATACACACATATATGTATATATACCACTTTTTTATATAGTATATGTATTCCATAGTATATATATCTCTGTATATATACATACACACCACATCTTTATTCATCTATCGGTGATACCTGGGTTGCTTCCATATCTTGGCTATTGTAAATAATGCTGCAATAAACATAGAAGAGCATATATCTTTTTGAATTAGTGTCTTTGTTGTTTTTTGGGGGTTTTTGGAGGGGAGGTAAATACCCAGTGGTAGAATTACTGGATTGTACAATAATTCTATTTTTAATTTTTTTGAGGAACCTCCAAACTGCTTTTCACGTTGGCTATACTAATTTGCATTCCCACCAACAATGCATGAGGGTTCCTTTTTCTCCACATCCTCACCAACACTTGTTATTTCTTGTGTTTTTGATTTTAGCCTTTCTGACTTGTGTAAAGTGATATGTCATTTTGGTTTTAATTTGCATTTTCCCGATGATTAGTGATGTTGAGCATCTTTTCATGTGTCTGATGGCCATCTGTATATCTTCTTTGGAAAAATGTCTATTCAGGTCCTCTGCCCATTTTTAATTGGTTTTTATTTATTTATTTTTTTTGGTGTTGAGTTGTGTAAGTTCTTTACATATTTTATATTAACCCCTTATGGATGTATCATTTGCAAATATATTCTCCAATTCAGTAGGTACCCTTTTTGTTTTGTTGATGATTTCCTTTGCTGTGCAAAAGCACTTTATTTTGGTGTAGTCCCAATAGTTTAATCTTGCTTTTGTTTCCCTTGCCTGAGGAGACATACCTAGAAAAATGTTTCTATGGACAGTGTCAAAGAAACTACTACCTATTTTCTTCTAGGAGTTTTATGGTTTCAGGTCTCACATTTAGGTCTTTAATCCATTATGAGTTTATTTTTTTGTATGATATAAGAACGTATGTTTAGTTTCCTTCTTTTGCATGTAGCTGTCCAGTTTTCCTAGTCACATCTGACACTGCCTTTTTTCCATTGTATACTCTTGCTTCCTTTGTCGTAAATTAATTGACTATATAAGTGTGGGTTTATTTCTGGACTCTCTGTTCTGTTCCATTGATCTATGTGTCTGTTTTTGTGCCATTACCATGCTGTTGTGATTACTACAGATTTGTAGTGTATGTTGAAATCTAGGTCTGTGGTATCTCCAGCTTTGTTCTTTCCTAGGATTGCTTTGGCTATTCGTGGTCTTTTGTCGCTCCATATAAATTTTAGGATTATTTATTCTAGTACTATGAAAAAGGTTGTTGATATGTTGATAGGGATTGCATTAATTCTGTAGATTGCTTTGGGTAGTATAGACATTTTAATCATATTTAGTCTCCCATCCATGAATTGGAATATATTTCCATTTGTTTGTATCATCTACAGTTTATTTAGTCAGCATTTCATGGTTTCCAGACTATAGTTCTTTTTCACCTTTTTGGTTAAGTTTCTTCCTAGGTTTTTATTCTTTTTGGTGTAATTGCAAATAGGATTGTTTTCTTAATTTCTCTTTCTGCTTCTTCAGTATTGGTGTATAAAAATGCAACAGATTTCTCTATATTAATTTTGCATCCTGCAACTTTACTGACTTCATTTATCAGTTCTAACAGCTTTTCTGTGGAGTCTTTTGGGTTTTCTACATAGAGTATCATGTCATCTGCAAATAGTGAAAGTTTTCTTTCTTTCTTACCAATTTATATGTCTTTGACCTTTTCTTCTTATCTGATTGCTGTGGTTAGAACTTCCAGTACTATGTCAAATAAAAGTGGTCAGAATGTACTTGTCTTGTTCCTGATTTTAGAGGAAAAACTCTCAGATTTTCACCATTGAATATGATGTTAGCTGTGGGTTTTTCATGTATCGTTTTTATTATGTTGAGGTATGTTCCCTCTAAACCTACTTTGTTGAGAGTTATTATCATGAATGGATGTTGTATTTTGTCAAATGCTTTTTCTGCACCTATTCAGGTGATCATATGATTTTTATCCTTTCTCTTGTTAATGTGATGTAGCACACTGATTGATTTGGAAGTATTGAACCATGCTGTATCCCTGGAATGAATCCCACTTGATTGTAGTGAATGATTTTTTTAAATGTATTGTTGGATTTGGCTTGCTAATATTTTGTTTAGGATTTTTGCACCTGTGTTCATCAGCGATATTGGTCTGTATTTTTCTTTTATTGCAGTGTCTTTATCTGGTTTTGGTATCAAGGTAATGCCCACTTCATAGAATAAATTTGGAAGCTTTTCCTCCTCTTCTATTTTTTGAATAGTTTGATAAAAATAGGTATTAACTCTTTAAATGTTAGTACAACGCATCTCTGAAGCCACCTGGTCTTAGACTTTTATTTGTTGGGAGTTTTTTTTATTACCAGTTCAATTTCATTGCTAGTGATCAGTCTGTTCTATTTCTTCCTGTTTCAGTTTTGGAAGATTATATGGTTTCTAGGTATTTATCCATTTCTTCTAGATTGTCCAATTTGTTGACATACAATTTTTCATAATATTTTCTTATTGTGCTTTGTATTTCTGTGGTGTCAGTTGTTATTTTTCCTCCTTCGTTTCTGATTTTATTTATTTGAGTTCTCTCTCTCTCCCTCTCTTTTCGATGAGTGTGGGTAAAGGTTTAACAATTTTGTTTATCTTTTTTACAAAGAACCAGATCCAGGTTTCATTGTTTTTGTAGTTTCTATTTCATTCATTCCTGCTTTAATCTTTAATATTTCCTTTCTTCTAGAGCTCTGGGCTTTGTTTGTTCTTCTTTTTCTAGCACCTTTAGGTGTAAGGTTAGGTTGTTTATTTGTTTTTTTTTTCTTGCTTCTTGAAAAGGCCTGTAATGCTATAATCTTCCCTCTTAGAACAGCTTTTGCTGTGTCCCAAAGATTTTAGACCATTGTGTTTTCATTTTCATTTGTCTCCATGTATTTTTTTTGGCGGGGGGAGACAGTTCTGTTTATTGTCAATGAAGAAACAAAGTGTGGAGGTGCTCTATACAAGTGGTAATGAGATACAAAAGAGGGGTGGGATGGAGAGGAGACATAATAATACACAGCATTATTCTGAGTGAGCTCTAGCTCTTCATTTTAACACTTGAACCAAGGAGAGAAAGACAGCCATCATTTTTCACTAAGGCTGCAGAAGAATGGAAACCCGACTCAGTTTATCAGCTGCTACAGGGTAGGCAGAGAAAGAGGCTATTTTAAGCTGATGTAAGAGGCCACTGGTGGTCTGTTGGGAGCCCCCATCCCCAGAGCAGAATGAATGCTGAAGGTGGTCCACAGCTGCAGTGGTGGCTGGTCCCGGCTCCCTAAGTCCTGGGCTTCTCTTGATTCTCAGTGATAGGCTTGTCAGTCAAATACAGTTGGCCGAAGTGGACCTGTCAGTGAATTACTCCAGTGTCTCCTTTGACTTTGTTCACTAGGGTTTGAATTTCTGTGGGATCCTTTACATTCTTAATTTCTCTGAAGCAACTGTCTTATCCTCCTGACAGCATAAGTTCTGTAATTATAGGTGCTGAAATGCTTGCTCTTTCAGCATCACCTAGTACAGAACTAACACTTGTGTACAGCTGGAGGCTGCCATTTTGGAAAGAAAAATAAATAAATAAATGGGTCCTCTTTGAGGAGGTCCAGAGTTTAACCTAATCCACAAAACTTCAGTCTCTGCAAAACCATGAACAAAATAAAGTAAAATGCAGCGGGGCTCAGTCTTGCCAGCAGGTGGGGCCTCGGCCTCGGTGAGCACTAGCCCTCCATGAATTGTTTTATTTCCTCTTTGATTTCTTGGTTGATCCATTCATTATTTAGTAGTATCTTACTTAGTCTCCATGTATTTGTAATTCTTTCCAGACTTTTTCCAGAGCTTCTTGTAACATGGTGTGATTGTCTTTTTAATAATGGAATCCTATGGGGTGTACATTTCTGTAAGGTCTTCCTGCCTGGAAGAAGGCAAGTTTGTAACTGAGAAGGAATCTATGGTAATTCGAATGGAGGAATACTAGTTCTGACAGGACTGGCCCTTGGCCAAGCTATGAGGTAGCAACACTTTCATTTGCTACGTACTCTACACCTGGTCTTTACAACTGTCCTTCATGGGTTTCACCCTCTTAGTGCCTTAAGTGGGAATTGGGAACCTCTAGGTGGGGAGGGGGGTCTTAATAGGAATAGTTTATGCTGCTACCCCTTCTAGAAACATCTACATTTTTATAGGATCACACAAAGAAGTAAATGACTATCTGCTAATAAAATTTTAAATGGTGAGCTATCCATTTTAGGTCAAGGAGTACTTTCTACTCTCTCTTCTTTCTGATACAACACCCAAGCCACTTTGCAATAGGCTGCTGTATGAGAGTCCAACCAGGGAAGCAGAACTAGTAGGAGATATATATTAAGAAAAGTATTGCAAAGAATTGGTTCATGTGATTATGGAGGCTGGCTAGGCAAGTCAGAAATTATAAGGCAGGTTTGGGCGCCTGGGTGGCTCAGTTGGTTAAGCGACTGCCTTCGGCTCAGGTCATGATCCTGGAGTCCCGGGATCGAGTCCCGCATCGGGCTCCCTGCTCGGCAGGGAGTCTGCTTCTCCCTCTGACCCTCCTCCCTCTCATGCTCTCTGTCTCTCATTCTCTCTCTCTCAAATAAATAAATAAAATCTTTAAAAAAAAAAGAAAGAAATTATAAGGCAGGCTGTCAGAAGGACAGGCTTGAACTCTCAAGCATGTTCTGAAGTTCCTCTCCATAGACACAATTTCTTCTTCTTCAGGAAAGCCTTGACTCTGCTCTTAGAGCCTTTCTGTTGATTGGTTTAGGCCCATCCTGACTATCTAGGATAATCTCCCTTACTTAAAAGCCAACTGATTATGGACTTCAATTATATCTATAAAATACCTCCATAGCAACACCTAAATTAGTGCTTGAATAACTGGTGGCTGTAGCTTAGTGAGTTGACACTTGAAAAAAACCATCACATCTGCTTTTTAAGAAAATTAAGAAAAGCATTTTCAAAGTGTTTAGCTATTTAGGTGTCTTACATAAAAATATACTTTAAGACCTAAAGGAAGTGAAGTTAAAGGGGTATTAGAGCCTAAAGAAGATAAATAAATAATTTCTCTTTTTTGGGGGAGCCGTGTCTATGTCCTACTTCAAAATTCAAGTGAGTGACAAATTTCAGTACCCATGCAATATTTTATTTATCTTTATGATCATCTTGGAGGTGATGATTTAATAGGATAATTTTACAGCCTTAATGAATGACAAATCAACTAATTACAAGCAAAAATTATTGTTACTGATGATGTTGGTAAAAAAGTAATTACTTAAATGGCAGATAGAGTATCATTAAGGTTAATAACCAGATATAAACTGAACATAATTATTGATGCTGATAATCAAAACCAGTTGGAAATGAATTAATTAGATGTACCATTTGGTATTATTTATGTTTTGTTTTAAAAACAGCTATTATAGGTCAGGTTTAGAAAACACATTGCGGGCGCCTGGGTGGCTCAGTGGTTAAGTGGCTGCCTTCAGCTCAGGTCATGATCCCAGGGTCCCGGGATCGAGCCCCACATCGGGCTCCCTGCTCAGCGGGAAGCCTGCTTCTCCCTCTCCCGCTCCCCCTGCTTGTGTTCCCTCTCTCTCTCTCTGTCTCTCTCTAAAAAAAAAAAAGAAAGAAAAGAAAACACATTGTAATTTATCAAGTAACCTTTGCTGACCCCAAAATAAAATAATAGACAACTGTTTTTCACATTATCAAATATATCTAGGCTCTCAATTCCTTTTTTTTTCTTTTGGAACTTTTTAATAAGAGTAGGCAATTAATAATGGGGCCATTATTACTTGTTGCACCATACAAATATTGAGTGTCCTAACCCACATTTTAATAAGACAAAATTTCATTATGTTGAAATGTAGACCTTAGTATATGAATAAAATCAGATTGACTCGTCTTACTTTGTCAGTTCAAAACCAGATACATTTTTTAGCATGACATTTCTGTATTTTCAAATCAATACCATACTCTGTGCCCTTTTTAATATTTAAAAATATAAATGGCTGGGTTATTGATGTTTGAAAATGCTCAGCAGGGTGCCTGGGTGGCTCAGTCGTTAAGCGTCTGCCTTCAGCTCAGGTCATGATCCCAGCGTCCTGGGATCTAGTCCCGCATCGGGCTCCCTGCTCTGCGGGAAGCCTGCTTCTCCCTCTCCCACTCCCCCTGCTTGTGTTCCTGCTCTCGCTATCTCTCTCTCTGTCAAATAAATAAATAAAATCTTAAAAAAAAAAAAAAAAAAGAAAATGCTCAGCAAATATTTAAATTTTTTTCTCATTACGTACGTGTTTAACTACAACACTTCCTGATTTTCTCTATCCATTCTGTACCAGCTCTGAGTTTTGGACTTAGATTCCTTCTATCTCCTAGCAAACATCTCTTTTTCCTCTCCACTGGCCTTTCACAGTCTTCTCAAAATCATTGGCAGAAGGCGCTGAAAGGAGGTTTAAGATTTGGGATTAAGGTTTTTCTTCCTTCAATGTGTCTGGCTGCCTCAAAGACACTGGGTTGTTTTTGAGTCTCCAAAGCTTGCGTTGGTCTGCTATTGTGTGCCCCAGCAGGGGCTCAGAGGCTCTCTGGCTGTTCTTTGCCAAGCTTCTGTGGGGCTCTGTGACTGCTGTAGTTCTCAGCATTAGTCACTACACACCTGCTGCATCTGTCACTTTATACTCCCTTTACCCGCCCCTCATAGACATAAGTGACCACCCATCTTCTGAAGACCCACAGTATTTCCAGAGACTCTAAAGTGACAATGATTAACCTTGTCTGGGTCAGTATGGTTGCCCAAGGCTGAACTATACTCATCACTGATTTTCTAGTCTCACTTGCGCATAGGGACATAGAAATACTTTTATCAACGGCCTGGATTTTTCTGGGGGAGTGGGGAAAGGAAGGGAGATGGTGGATGAGGGATCCAGGAGTCTTTAGAACCAGATTTTAACTTATTCTTCACTCTCTTGCTTTCCTTCCTTTACCAACTTGACAATCTAGTATATATGCTATTTATTTGCTTTAGTTGTTAAATGCTCTTCAGATAGCCACTTGACTATATAGCAAGCATTTTGCTTGTTGCTTGTTTAATCCTCAGACAGTTATGAGGTAGGTATTATTGTCCTTATTTTAGTCTTGAGAACACTGAGACTCCAAGAAGTCAAATAGTTTTTTCTGTCATCACAAAGCTAGTAAGGACTGAGGTGGGGCTCATCCCAATTCCAAAACCTATATTCTGCGAGGAGAATTCTTGGAGACGTAACAATAATATATTAAAAGCTAACTTCTAATGAGTGCCAACCATGTATGAGGCACTATTATAAGAACTTCTAAATGTGCTAACTCATAACAACTCCAATAATTAAGTAATGTGATTGCCCTATTTTTCAAATGAGGAGGGTGGAGCACAGAGAAGTTATATCATTGCCTAAAGCCACACAATTAGCGTAAATCTTGGCAGTCTGGTTTAAACTTCTTATGTTTGACTTGTATGCTATGGCATAATTCGTGAAGCCAAAATTCCAGAATCCAAGACTTAAAATTGCCTTAACTATACTGTCACTAGGTAAGAAAAGTGGCCAATCATTTGGTTCAGCCATTCTTAGAATGTGGCAACCATTGGCTTTGCTTTTTAAAAGTTGTCCTAAAAGGAAATGGAATTTTGGTGAAATCAATTTGATTAAGGGTTTGCCTTAAATTATAGACTGCTTTTTCCATATCCTCTCACTGGGGACTTTCATAAACATAAATTCACTAATTGATACTTGAAAAATACAAAAAACAAAAACAAAAACAAAAAACCCCACCGTAGCATTTTTAAAAGCAATAGGTACTTGATAGAATGCTTATGGTATGTTAAAATAATTTTTCTTGGAAACTCTAAAGTAGAGAACTTGGTAGTATCCTTCTGCAATCTCTGTACTATGAACTTGACTTTTGAGAACAGCTGACTTTCTAGAGAAATCACCTCATTCAGAAGAGAAGACTTTTCTGTTTCCAGATTGGTATGAGATTGGTACAGGAGAGCTCAGTAACAAATTAACTGGTCCACAGGAACATCATAATGGCTCTGTAGTAGGAATTGAAATTATACTTCACTTGTAAGCCATTATATGATATTTATCAAAGAATAAAAGTAGCAGCACTTTAAAGATTTACTGAGATATATCCAGCCAGGATGCATTTTTTTCAGTGCACCTTAAAAATCTCCTCATAATTCACTGTTCTAGAGGTCTTTTCCATTTTCTATTTATTATCCATTTTCTATTTCTATTTCCTTTACTGCTTTATGCTTTTTAATTTTTTTTTATTTCTAGGGTTGGATACAGTATAGTCTAGAATACAGAAAGACTTGAAATTCTTTAGAAATACCAATTTTGGTGTGCCTGGGTGGCTCAGTTGTTAAGCGTCTGCCTTCGGCTCAGGTCATGATCCTGGGGTCCTGGGATCGAGCCCCTCATCAGACTCCCTGCTCTGTGGGAAGCCTGCTTCTCCTTCTCCCACTCCCCCTGGTGATGTTCCCTCTCTCACTGTGTCTCTTTCTGTCAAATAAATAAATACAATCTTAAAAAAAAATACCAATTTCAAAGCCTTGGTTGAAAGGGATTGATGTTTCTCTTTTTCAGTGATAGATGAATTGAATATCCCATACTTCTGTTTGTTTGTTTTTATCTGTTTGTTTGTTGTTTAGGGCAGGGAAGAAGTAAAGAATTGGGCCAATGTTTCTTTGACAACGAAATATGACCTACAACACTGCTTTCCCTGGAAAATTATATGCCAAACCCAGCATCTTTCAATAATGTTCCAACACACCTGCTACCTTGGAAGTAAAGGTTTTACAGCTCTCTGGATCTTAAGGAAGACCATACCTATCTGGTGAAAGTAGTGTGAGATGTTTAAGAAGTTCTTAGTTAAAGCAATGAAACAAAATGAGAAAATAATCATAGCTCTTTATTCTTGCCCACCATTCTAAGATAGATAAGCAAATCTTAGGCATCAAAAAACTTCATTGTCACATTGAGTGTTTACTCTTAGTCCTGGAAGAGAGATTTGAGTTTTAGAATTCATTTTCTGTAGAATTTAAATCTTGTTCTAATTCCTTCAGAAATTTCTGATCTTGATGAATCAATACATTACACTAGTCAATACTATTATTGGGAGAAGAAAATTGAGTCCTGTTCAGGATTAATGTGGCATAAACAGTAATATCTCACTGCAGAAATGTATGTCAAGATCGTTTTTATTTGATCTTGAGATTTCAGTCTTCTAAACAAACAAATTTAATCCAATCACTACAACAATATTTGAATAGTATCTGCATGTGAATCATCTCTACTTAATGATGGCATTTATTGGGTGTTTTATGCTACATTTTCTGTTCTTTATAATAACCCTGTGAGGTACCTATCATGGTCCTCAATTTATAAATGAATAAAAGAATCAAAGAGGTTCAGTAACTTGTCCAGGGACACACTGCTAATGTTTTGAGTTGAATTCCCTGAATTTCCACTGTGGAATCCAGCAATTTGGTTGGATGTTTGCCCTTTAGCTAAAATACACATGCCTTCTTGCTTATTTTCTTAATTCTTTGCTTTTTCATCTCCCTCCTTCTTCTCTGACCCTTCTTAGAAGGACTTTTATTCTTCTGTAGAAACTCTAGTAAGCTATAGACAATTTTTATTGCTAAAGCTTTCCCTAACCACTCCCTGCCACCGCCCTTGCAAGGCTGATTTTTATGGCCTTCCAAAGTGCTCCCAAAACTTCTTGTCTATGCCTGTGAGAGCACTGTGCTATGATCTCCTGTTTGTTTGTGTAGTCACCTATTAAAGCAAGGACCTCACTCTCTGCTGGGATGTTTTTAAGAAATGCCAATGTTTGAATCCTACCGAAGTTATTAAACTTCAAGTTATTACACTTGAAAGCTTGGGCTTTCACTGCCAATAATTAATGGCTGACTGTGACTCAAAGCCAAATATATGATTCCAAATGCTGTTTTCTTAACCATTATACACTACTGCTTTGCAGATATTCTTGAAAAATGTAAATATTAAAAATCAATCATTTAAATGTATTTGCATATTCTGTTTTATAACAAGATTCTTTTATTTTTAATTTTATATTTAATATTTCTAATAATTAGAGACTTCTATGGTCTAGGTGAAATGGAAGTAAATTTGAGCTTGTTTTCCTTTTTTTTTTTTTTAATTTTTTTTTTTTTAATTTGAGAGAGAGAATGAGATAGAGAGAGCATGAGAGGGAGGTGGGTCAGAGGGAGAAGCAGACTCCCTGCCGAGCAGGGAGCCCGATGCGGGACTCGATCCCGGGACTCCAGGACCATGACCTGAGCCGAAGGCAGTCGCTTAACCAACTGAGCCACCCAGGTGCCCGAGCTTGTTTTCCTTGAAGCGACTACGTTTCACAGGCTTAAGAGATGACGGATGCTTTCACAAAATAAAAAGCACTTGAAAAATATACTAAACAAATTAAAATGATATTAAAAAAAAAGAAATGCCAGGGTTTGGGGCCTATCTTTGGAGATGAAGTTCACAGATTGTTTAATTGCTCAGGTAATTTTAATGCAAATTCAGAGTCGAGAATGAAATATTAGCCTATACATTTTTCAAAGGCAAAGATAATTCAGCCTTATTCATAGAATTTAGTACCATCCCTGATATATAACAGATACTTAATAAACAGTGGTTGCTTGAATGAATGAATAAATGAATGAACTTCAAAATGTTGACCTATATGTTTGCAATGTAAATATTTTATTTTTTTACTTGACTAATATATGGTTGATAAATGCATGAATGCTGGAATATCGCTAAGTATTCAATAGCACTTATAATATTGGCTTCAGATTCAGCTAGTGCTTTCTGAATTTCTCAACTAAGTTGTACTTGCCCAGCAGACCTCAACACAGTAGTTCTTCTAGAATGCTTCATAAAAACTCCAAACTCAAGAAGAAGCAATTTATTGGGATGACTGAAGTACAACCATACTGCAAGCAGAGTGTGAGGTTTCTTTTCAAGTCTATCCTGGGGTTTGAAGGATCTCTACCTACTGGTATGTTCTATCTTGCTCATTTTGTGATGGAAAGCAAGAGGCATTATAGAATTCAACAACCTGAAAAGGGATCCTGGTCCTAGCACACACCAGGCTACTGCCTTGGGCAACTTAATAGGAGAAATTGATTATTACCCTAGGTAGCCATCAGGATATGACTAGATTTCTTAGAGCTATAAGAACATTAAGTGGGGTTTTCAGAACTGTAATATATACTTTAGGTCTCACTTCAATGGCAATCAATGCTCAGTCTCCCTTTCAAAGACTGGAAAACATGCTGGTGTAATTAATGTCACTGAGGTATTGTTTTTCCCTTTCCTTTCTGTTTGTTTGTTTTCCTAAGAGAGTTAGGCAAGTTACAAGACAGACGTCTTCTATGAAAAACTATTATGTAATTTGAAACAAAATGCCAGTCTCTAATTATAGTGAGGTATTGGGGGACAACGGGTAAATTTGCTTGAATGAGATCAATCATAGAAATTCTCTAGGGCACCATATTTCAACTTGGCATGCAAATTCCAAACTCATTTACAATATGCATGGTGAGAACCACAAGAAGTTCTAAGGCCAGTTTTGGAAAGATTCATAACTTTGTCAGTTGGTTATGTTCTGCATAGGATCATAAGTAATTTTAGTGTTGACAAGTACAGATTTTTGCTGGGGGCAGTTTGAGATTAAATTCAGCAATTCAGTACAAATCAATAGCTACTTATTGAGGACCCTCTATTTTCAAGGCCGGGCACTGCGAGGGAAAGGAAGTTGAGTAAGACAAGGTTCCTACCCTCAAAGAACTTTCTGTGGCATGGGAAAACTGCAGCTTTTGATTATAAAATAAAGTCTTGTTGCAAAGAAACTAATGGTTTATAGAGTAGAATGATGGTAGGGGATAATGATTAAGGGAAAGCCAAATGGTTGCCCATTCCCTATGGATACCCTTTCTCCCCCCATTCAACTGCACTCAGCAACTCATTTGATAAGGGAGATACTGGAGTTCCTCCTTATCTGTGGGGGATATGTTCCAAGACCCCCAGTGGATACCTAAAACCATAGATAGTACTGAACCCAATGTTTTTTCCTAAACATGGTAAAGTTTAATTTGTAAATTAGTCACAGTAAGAGATTAACAATAACTCACAATAAAGTAGAACAATTACAACAATATACCATAATAAAAGTTATGTGAATGTGTTCTCTCTCTCTCTCTCTCAAAATATCTTACTGTACTCTACTTACCCTTCTTCTTGTGATGATGTGAGATGACAAAATGCCTATGTGATGAGTTGAAGTGAGGGGAATGACGTAGGCATTGTGACATAGTGTTAAGCTACTATTGACCTTCTGATGATATGTCAGAAGGAAGATGTCATCTGCTTCCAAACTGCAGTTGGCCAAAGGTAACCAAAACGTCAGAAAGCACAGCCACAGATAAGGGGGGTCTACTGTATACGTTATTTGTTTCTGAAATTGGAGTAAAAATCACTAGGCATTTTCACAGACATGAAAAGCATACCTTTACTCTTGGGATGCCTGGGTGGCACAGTCGGTTAAGCATCTGCCTTTGGCTTAGGTCATGATCCCGGGATCCTGGGATTGAGCCCCGCATCAGGCTCCTTGCTCAGCACGGAACCTGCTTCTCCCCTCTCTCTCTCTGCCGCTCCCCCTGCTTGTGCTTTCTCTCTCTCTCTGTCAAATAAATAAATAAATAAATTTTGAAAAAAATCCCTAGGCGTTTTCATAGACATGAAAAGCATACCTTTACTCTAAGTATTTGAATCCAAGATGCTTTGGAGAAAGAATTCCACTGAATTAACTCTTATAAATAACTGAGTTGTATTGATTTTCAACTAAGGAATTTAAGGGTTGCCTATACTCATTTATTAGCAAAGTGCAAATCTTAACATCACCATTAAGTGCGTTAGTTGACAGGAATGAATTGCATGTACTCCTACAGTAAAGCTCAAGGACGCTATGGTGCTTATCTAAATGGGAGTATACTGAAAATCTGTAGGTTAAATACAGCGCTGTACTACATTAGGGAATTCATTAAAATGGATAAACAATATAATTGTTCATAATCTATATTTGCAAAGGTTTCTAATTTTCATATACCACACCCAGGTTGCCTCAATTGCCATTTCCTCCTGTTATTTCCATTCAATTCTTATTGCCATTTGCCTCGTTTGGTGCCTTTTTACCTCTCATTTGAACAAGCATCCAAACTCTAAAGCAGAGTTTCTTAGCCATGGAGCAATTGGCGTGTGGAGCTGGCTAATTCCTTGTAGATGGCTGTCCTGTACATTGTGGGCTGTTGAGCAGCATCCCTGGCCTCTAACCACCGGACACCAGTAGCACACACCCCCAGTTGTGACTAACAAAATATCTCCAGGCATTGCCAAATGTCCCCCTGGGGAGCAAAATTGCCCCAGTGGAGAACCATTCATCTAAGGCAATTTTCTAAATATTCTTCCTTCGTCTCACCTCTATTCATGATAGCTGCCATTTTAATGGTTCTAATCCTTGCTTTCATTATGTTACTCATGTGCTCCCAAACTTCCAGTGACTTTTTACCCTAGTTTTCAGGCCTTTATTGCCCTTACCCCATCCTTTTTAAGTTTCATTTTCAGCAGAATACTACCTGCATCTGTTAACAAGTAAGAGCATTACACAACCATGAAAAGCAGTTTCCTGTTCCATTCTTCTCTTCTTTCATGTCTAAGGCAACTTTAAGAAGACTGTTTTTAATTTACTTGTAGCAGTTTTCTCCATGGTTCTAGGTATAGTTACATTTTTGTTTATTTGACTTACCAATTTTAGGCAATATCTATTGGCTCTTTGTTTTAAAGATGGGGTACCTCGGGTATATAATTTGCCTTTCCCCCCCTCTTCTTTCCATTTCTTGACATGTGATTATTTGTAGTCATACATGGTAATCTTGAAAAAATAATAAATTATTGGTCAACCAACTTTCAAGAGCACATTGCTGCACCCTCTGAAGCTGAGTGGGATAGAGACCCAGTTAATATTTCTCAACCCTTCTGTTTAGTAAGATGAGACTTTCACTGCTTTTTTTTTTTTTTTACCTTTTCTTCCCCTTTTCCATATTCCACCTTCTGTTAGCTCTACTTTTATTTACATTACCATTTACAGTGTTGACATTTTCATTCTGTCTTGCAAATACAACCAAGTCTTCTATGCTATATTCTTAGGTTGACTCTTTAAGTTGAAAGCCAGTAAACCAAATTTACATTATTATGACTATGCAGACACTTCTCACTGTCAGGTCAAGTACAGAACTATAATTTTAATTTCTTCTCCATTGGTCCAATGGCATAATCCTTGAATCACTTGAAGGAGAAAGATCAGTGCTGTAGTGTCACATAACTTCTTTCTTCAACTGTCATCAGCTCTGAAAAATATGGCATATTTTACATTGATTCATAAATAGCCCATATTTTTCTTGGGTTTTTTTTTAGTCTAGTTAACATCCATCACCATACATAGTTACAGTTTTTTCTTATGATAAGTACTTTTTAATTTTTTATCTTTTAAGTTATTATTTTAATTCCAGTGAGTTAACATACACTGAGATATTAGTTTCAGGTGTACAATATAGTGATTCAACACTTCCATACATCATCCAGTGCTCATCACAACAAGTGCACTCCTTATCCCCATCACCTATTTAACCCATCCCCCCATCTACCTCTCCTCTAGTAACCATCAGTTTATTCTCTATAATTAAGAGTCTGTTTATTTCTTGTGATAAGAACTTTAAGATCTACTATCTTGTCAAATTCTGAACATACAATACAGTATTATTAACTATAGTTACCGTGTTGTGCATTAGATCTTGTGAGTTTTTATTTGCTTTGTTTCTTGCACTATTTGTCTATTTTTCTTTTTTTTTTTTAAGATTTATTTATTTATTTGAGAGAGCGAGAATGAGAGAGAGTACATGAGGGGGGGAGGGTCAGAGGGAGAAGCAGGCTCCTCGCTGAGCAGGGAGCCCGATGTGGGACTTGATCCCGGGACTCCAGGATCATGACCTGAGCCGAAGGCAGTCGCTTAACCAACTGAGCCACCCAGGCGCCCCTATTTGTCTATTTTTCTTCACATTTCCTCACATTTATCATGCGGATCGATCTCTTTTCCCACATGCCCAACTCCATGCTTAGGGCTTCTTTTCATTGTTTTCCTAGGTTGGACCCACAGTTTCCTGAATCCTATGTCTGTGTAATTTTTGTTTTATCTTCATTTTGCTAGAGTATAGGTTCAAGCAACTAACAAATAAAAAGTGTATTGTGTGATTAAAAATTTCCCTCTTCAAAAAAAAAAAAAATTTTCCCTCTTCTACTCTCACTGTGATTGATAGGTTGAACATAAAATTCTAAATTAAAAATATTTTTGTTTATAATTCTAAAGGTATAGTTAGACATAGGGCTGCTGAAAGGGATACACTTTTTTCTTTTCTTGACATATTTTTTCTCTCTTGTGGCACTAAGTTAGACCATGGTAACATACAATACCAAAATCTTAGTAGCTTGTCACATGTTAGCTGTGGGTATCTCTATCTTGGCCTCATTTGTCTTCTAAGTATGGAATCTAGACTAAAGGAAGTATCCCTACCAGGATGCTCAACTCTTGACAAGAGAAAGGAACTATGATAGAACCAAATGTTGAGACTTAAAGCTCCTGCTTATATTATTTCCACTCACATTCAAACCAGTCACATGTCCAAGCCTGACACCAATGGAGCAGGATTCATTCCTTCTTAGAGTCTTTCTTCTCTAGCATCCCACACCCCCCCACCCCATCCCATAGGAAGGAGCCTCAGGGAAGGGCCCTGAGGGATGGGCCATATAGAGAGGGAAGTGACTAAGTAGGAACAATACTATAATATACCACATTTTAGAATTTTAGAACATCCTCTTTATTCTTGGAGTTCTGAAATTTTATGATTATGTATTGAGATGGTTATTTTATTCATCCATTATGCTGGGAACTTGGTGGATCCAAAGACTCATATCCTTCTTGTGGGAAAGATTCCTCAATTATTCTCCTTCCTGTTTTTCACTCATTCTTCCTAGAAGTTGAACACCTGAATTGCTTTTATATGTATCTTTTATCTTTTTTATTTTTAGACATATATTCCATTATTTTGTCTTTTTGCTTTATGATATATTTCAAGGCATTTATTTCCCGCTGATCTTTAAAAAATTGACAATAATAAATTATTGTTTTGATTTTTATTTTCTCAAAATATTTTTTAAAGATTTTATTTATTTATTTGACAGAGAGAGACACAGCGAGAGAGGGAACACAAGCAGGGGGAGTGGGAGAGGAAGTATCAGGCTTCCCGCGGAGGAGGGAGCCTGATGCAGGGCTTGATCCCAGGACACTGGGATCATGACCTGAGCTGAAGGCAGACGCTTAATGACTGAGCCACGAGGCGCCCCTATTTTCTCAAAATGTTTTGTTCTTGTTTTACAAATATAAAATGTTCTTGAATCTCTGAGTAGATGAATCCGATTATTTTAATGTCCTTTTCTATTTCCTGAATTATCTCCATTTCCCTGTGTGTACTTCCTGATTCTCTTTTCAAGAATTTCTGACTAGAAGCACTGTGAGGGAATAGGCCTAGTTTGGCTTTAGGAAATAGCATGTCTGGTGATGACTGTCTGATACGCAAGAATACCAAGGCTCCACTATGAGACTACAGTATCCACACAGGAGTCTTACCTTTGTCCAGACAATTAACTGAAGGTTTTTTTCTAACTCTTACCAGCTACACTCCAGAGAGTGCCATATATTTTCCTTTCCAAAGACAGGAACATGAATTGATACCCATCCTTGGGAACAAGATAGGAAATGCACTAAAGTGCATGCTTCTCTTTGAAGAGCCCATTAAGAAATGAAAACATATTTGCATTTCTATAAGGTTGTGATTTTCACAAAACTTGTATTTTATACTGGTATGGAAGACTCAATCAACCCTTTGACTTAGTAAGCATAATAATTAAGCTGGTCTGCTTCTCTGTGCTCTTTCGCAATGTCAGTGTGAATGTTAGATGATTTGATGAAGGGCCCTAGAGCACAAGCTTTCACTTTTTTTTAATCTAAAATTAACGGTAATGCATTTTACATTAAGACTCAGTAAACACATATAAACATAAATATGCATTTAACAGAAATAAAAATTCACAAAATGCCATACAATATACAAACCAATTTATATCTTTCTTTCTATTTCAGATATTAAAATTCTGATCAAGACTTACTAAATGTATTTTATGACTCATTAACAACTTTATAGTATATAAAACAGTACTATAGAAATCCTATGAAGTAAATAAAAATGTGCTCTGGGTTTTCAAGTAAATGTCACAAATTACCAACTCTAAAGATATTTCCTTTATTTTTTAACATTATTTTAAAACTCGGAGTCTTATTATGTGTGTTTTACATAACAGTTCTTAGCAAGCTTTGTTATCTGGGTATTTTCTCCAAAATTCAAACTTAGAGGAAAACCTACCAAGCTAAAATGCAGAAGTGACCCAATGATTGCTTAGTATAATAATGGGTATATGTGGTCATTGTCTTAACTGGGATATTATGTGGTCAGTATTGCTTGTTTTGGGGGGCATGGGATTTGCAACATAGGTCAAACAATTTTCAAAAAAAATATTTAAGCATTGTTTCTCGATTTAGGTCCACTTCTATATGTTGAGGTAACCCTAAGGGTGGCTAGAAACAAATAGCTCAAGGACTGTGCTGCAGGTTTCCCTCTGCCACGTGGCTGCTTGTGCCTAAAGCTCTCCTAAATATTTTGGTAAAAAAAGTGTATCACATTTGCACAAGATTAGTCGAACACTCTTTAAGATTGATTAAAATCTAGGACTAGCAGAGCAAACGATTCAACAGAAAGCATGAGGCATGTGTAGTTATGTTATACAAGGAAAATAACTCTGTATTCAGGACAACTTTCTTAGAAAACCAGAGACAATGGCAGTGAATTCTAAATCAAAATACACTGCAGTGAAATAACCCATGACTGAAAAGGAACTGTGAGCACACCCATGGTTAACATCAATTGATTATGTGTTGAGTAAATGAAGGTTTGTTTTCAATTGTTATTTGGGGAATTGAGTACCTTTCAAGTAGCAAGAAAGTTGCATAAATGCACAGTTTTAAGTGGATTCTTTCATGCTACTGAAAAATCTTAAGTGTTGGTTAACTTATATAAAAGAGAAAGTAAAATACTTTGGGGTTTTTTTTTTCCCCTACTAGGGGTTGGGAAGATAATGGCTTTTTAAAGTTTTCCAGAACCCTTCCAAAGAAGTGTTGTTGCAGATTCTTTTAAGTAATAGCCACACAAATAATCACAGATTACAACAGTGTCATACAACTCCATTAACTAGGTGAAGGAAAAATAGCAACATTTTCATTTTAATGAGATGTCAGCTTCCTCCCTGGCTGTACCACGCATCTTAATGTCCTTGCTGTCTACACTGACTTGGGGCTCCAAGGCTCTGTCATTACTTGGCAATTCCTTTCTCTAATTTCTTGTGACACACGGTGCTTAAATCCACAAGAAATGTGAGGTGAGGCAGAGAGAATTCCTGCAGACTGACTTGCTATATGCAGAATGCTCATTTGCATTATTCATTAGATAAGAGCACTGATTTGCATCTCATCCTGGTTGTCTCCTTTAAGTGAAAAAATACTGGAGAACACTCCATATTCCCCCAATTTTTTATATTAATAATAATTATTAGGGGAATTATGCTTGATTGCTGTCCTAGATTGTGTCCTGCACCGTTGGAAATTCCTCTTAAAAAAAATCCTAAACACCCCCAAATCCCCAAACCAATGTGATTTTCCCCTTTGTGTTTAAAATATTTAAAGCTTTAACATTTGATGAAAGATTTGAATACATAAATACATTTTATTGAAATGCAAAACGAGACATTTATTTATGATCTATATCTAACATTAGGAATGGGAAGGAGGAGGGAGTGGGAAAAAAAAATGCAGGCACAAGTACAGCATTTGAGTCTCCCTAAATCTCATTTTAGAGAAATTTCCTAGCAACAGAACATGCCACAGATTAAAAGATACTGCTGGTAATAAATCCTTCCCCTCTTGATGGTCAAATCCAAGTAATGAAATTTTGCTTCGCATTTTCTCTTAAGAAGCAATGACCAATTAGGATTAAATTTTCTTGGGGCACCTGGGTCGCTCAGTTGGTTGGGCATCTGCCTTTGGCTCAGGTCATGATCTCAGCATCCTGTGATCAAGCACTGCATCGGGCTCCCCGCTCAGCCGGGAGTCTGCTTCTCCCTCCCCCTGCTCTTGCGCTCTTGCTCGCTCCCTCTCTCTCCCCCGCCCTCTCAAATAAATAAATAAAATCTTTTTTTAAAAAAAGATTGTTTTCTTATAAGCTTTAACCCCATCATTATAAAAAATATATATTTATTGATATCCTAATGTGGGTAGAGCTCTGCTGGCCTCTAGAGTTCCTGTGATAGGTACAAGAAAAACAATAAAATATCCTTCTCTCCTTGGTCTATAGTCTCAATATCCCATGGCCACAGTAATCTTCTAAGTGCTCGCCATTTCCTTGGCACAGGGGCTCTAGGGCTTTATTTATGTACTTGAGCAATTCTCCAGTATTCTGAGGTGCAGGCTGCACAGGGGACTCTGATCTGCAGTCTCACCTTCAGTTGGAACCTCTGGTGCATTGACCAAGGGGAGCAGGACATCTTGTGGATGGCAGCTTTGATTCTTCTCAGGAGAGAAGGGAGCAGAGGAGCCCAAGACTCATTCTCCCACCAGCTGATTTGTCGCTGTTCAGTTGCTCCCTAAATAAATAATGGCATTCTGTTGAAGGTTACAGTGAATCTAGTGTTGTGGATCAATCACAACATCCAAAAATGAAGTGAAATTTCTATGGTATCAAGGTGACTTGTAACCAGAAGCATGGTGTCTGGCAGGCTGGGATGGTTTGTTTCTGAGTAGAGGTTTCATACAAATTGCACATTGTTTCATCAACACAGCTAACAGAAGATTGAATCAATTCTTTTGCTCTACTTGTCCATGTCTCTCAAGGCCTTTAATTCACTAGTGGAAGAGGTTATCAAAAACATTTATTATCCTTGTTTATGGGGTGCCCCCTCACCCAACTGCTGTTTATTCTTATCTGGTTCCTGTGATTAATGCTGTGAAGCAAAGCAGCTACTTCTGTTCTTTATGGCTGTGTCTGGCATACTGCAGTGTTTAAGGCTTTCTGGCATCCCATTAAGGAACACCATTTTTGAATAGCCCTCGTTTACAAACGACTGAAACTGGAATCCTGTCCAAGATTTGATTTTTGGCCAGTGGCCAGTTAGGTCAACTTCAAATTGTGTTTTTCTTGCAAGCATGATTGTTTAAAGATATTTTGCCACTTCAAACACTCAAAGGTTTTCAAATAATGAAGTTCTTTTTTCACTTATTTAATTAGGCCAGAATAGTGACCTTTCAAGTAACAAACATTAATATTAAAAATTTGGGGCATCTTATGCTTAGTTGTATTAGTTTCAGATGATTATGTAATTTGGATAACATCAATCTTTTATTTTTGTTAATGTCATAAAAGGCTTGTAGTGCCATGCTTCATAAAAATGTCACTGGTAAGCTATTTCAACTATAAAAGTATTACTGTGGTTTCAGAATCCTGAATGAACTAAAGAGGTTACATTTGAATGTCTCATACACATTTCAGAAATAACATGGCCAAACAACAACTGTGATTTACCATTCTGCCCACTTCCCTTCCCTTCACTCAAAAACAATTACTAATCATCTCGGCAAGCGGTATTGTCATTCTCCCATTTGCGTAAGCCAAAAGTCTAGTAGCCATTTTTGGTAAATACTATCAGCCACTGTCCACCCTCTGTCCACAACTATTCACATCCTTTCCACACACAAAAGACATCTGACCCGTCCCTCAAAATTCCCAGGGTCTCATCTTATTACTTGAAGTCCAGGATGCAGTCATCCAAATCAGTTCCAGGGGCCAATGAGGCTCCTTAGATGCAGTTCTTCTAGCATGGTTCTTTTCAATCTCTGAAGAGCTGTGAGTAAAAGACTCCAATGATCTTCCTCCCATATACCCCACATGCAGTGGAGGTCAGGCACAGGATAAACACTATAAATATTCTCGTTAAAAAAGGGAAGGAGGAATAGGAGGCACAAAGGTCACTGTCCAACAACAGTTCTGAAATTCAGTTGAGCACATCTTGGCAGTTCCTTGATAGGGCCTCAGATCTGCTTCTTAGCAGTTGCTTTCCCCAGCTGCTGGATCCATCTTCTTCAGCATTTGGTTTTACTCCCTGAGTTATTCTGCCTTCCATAAGAAATGGCCTGTGTTTGTAGCTGACTAGATTAGTCATCCTGTGTCCGGCCCAAAGTAGTTCATGGATCGAAAGACCAAACCCCTTTCATTTTATGGTGTAACTACTCCTTTCAATCCAAGCTAATACAGTTCCTTTAAAATTTTTTGGCCTCTGATGTATCAGTACAGAAATCCACTATGTTAGACAAGAGACATGCCCAGAAATTTCTTCAATTTATGCCTTTTTCTCCCATGGACTCCCTGTGAAGCTGCTATAAGACAAACCATTAAGAGTCTAGGTGCCTATGTTTAAAAAGACATGCTCTTAAATCCAGAAGGTTTTGTATATGTTTGAAAGGTTTATGAGGCACCATCTTATATCTTTCTGAAGTTTTAATGAAAAATTTTAGAGTCACACTCTTGTCTTCATCTTAATGATGAGATATTTTCCTAATAGGTCTTTATGGTCTTCACACTGAGGCCCTGTCTCACTTTGAGAATCTTCTACGGGAAGAGGCTGAATGAACAAGTTTTTTGTTTTTGTTTTTGTTTTTTCAAACCCAGTGAGGCTTTTTATATTTTCTTTAAAGCTTGCCTGAAAGTTGGCCAGGACCTCCTTTCCTTATATCTTTTGTCTATGCCTTACACATGGCTAAAAGAAACAGATTGGCACTTTCAGCATCCTGCCTGAGAAATATCCTTAGACAATTCACCAGTTTATTAGGATCATTTTTTATTTTCCATGTCAATACAGGCAAGGGGGTTGCCAAACTTTTCTGCCACTATGAAGCAGAGGTCAGTTTTTTCCTTGCCTCCAGTAACAGTTTCCTCCCTGTCATTTCTGTTTTCACTAAAGTCTCCTTAAGGTCTTTCTAACTTCTACTACCTTCACAAGCTTTCACTTACTCTGACCAACTGTCTCCTTAAGATCCTTCCAGCTTCTTCCCACTGCCCAATCCCAAATGTTTTAAGCTTTTGATATGGCAGAACTCAATTCTGGAATGAAAATTCTGTTTCAGTTGCTATTCCTTCATAAGAAACCACCACAAAATTTAGTGGCACAAATGATCCTTTTTACTATGCTTAAAGAGTTTGTGGATCAGGAACTAGGACAAGGTACAATAAAGATGGCTTGTCAATTCCATAATATCTAGGATCTCAGCTAGGAGACCTCAACTGCTGGGGGCAGTTTGAAGCTGGGGCTGGGATCATTTTGAGGAGTCTCCACTCACATGTCTGGCAGTTGATGTGGGCTATCACTAGGGACCTCAGCTTGGGCTGTTCGCTGAAGCACCTTCATGGGATCTCTCCATGTGGCCTGAACTTCCTTGCTGCATGGTGGACACAGAGTAGTTGAACTTACTACCTCAAAGCTCAGAGCTTCAAACGTGAATGCCATAGCCAACAAAGTGTATACCAGTGTCCTGGGCTGCTGTAACAAAATGCCCCAAAATGGGGCGCCTGGGTGGCTGGGTCGTTAAGCGTCTGCCTTCGGCTCAGGTCATGATCCCAGGGTCCTGGGATCGAGTCCCACATCGGGCTCCCTGCTCGGCGGGAAGCCTGCTTCTCCCTCTCCCACTCCTCCTGCTTGTGTTCCTGCTCTCGCTATCTCTCTCTCTGTCAAATAAATAAAATAAAATCTTTAAAAAAAAAAATGCCCCAAAATGGGTGGCTTAAAACAGAAATTCATTCTCCCAGTTCTAGAGGCTAGATGTCTGAAATCAAAGCATTGGCAAGGCTGTAGTCCTTCTGAAGACCCTGGGAAAGAATCCTCCCATGCCTCTTCCTGGTTTCTGGTAGTTGCTGGCAGTCCTTGGTGTCCCTTAGGTTTGCAGCTGCACCACTTCAATCTCTGCTTGCCTTGCCACATGGACATCTTCCCTCTGTGTGTGTCTGTGTCTTCTCATTTTTAAGGAGGCCAGCTGTATTGGAACTAAGGTCCACCATAATCCATAATGTCCTCATCTTGACTAATTATATCTACAGGACTATATCTAAATAAGGTCACATTCTGAAGTTCCAGTTGGACATGAATTTTTGTGTGACATTATTCAACCCAGTGCAAGCTGGAATTATACCGTCTCTATAACTTAGTCTTGAAAGTTACACGGCATCGTTTATGCTGTTCTCCAGTTGGTTGACAAAGGCACATTCGTGCTCGCTTAGGCTGAAAGGGGGAAGAATCAAACTACACTTATTAATGAGAGACTTTCAGGACCACATTGTAGAAGAATGCAGGGTATGAGGTATTGTTCTGCTCATCTTTGAAAAATGCAATCTGCCACATTCTTATCTAGTCCATAACCAAAATCTATTGATTCTTCCCACAAAATATACCCCAAATCTGTCTGCTTACCTCCTTTGCCTCCCACTCATGTAAAGCTGCATAGTCTCCCATCTGAATTATTGCATTAGATTCTTATCTGATCTTTCTGCTCCTACTTGTGCCTCTTCTAACCCATTCACCACCAAGATGCAAGAAGAGAGATATGAAAACTATAAACTGATTCATGTCATTCTTTTTTAAAATCTCCTTGGAGGCTTCCTATTGCATGCACAATAAAATCCTAGTGGCCTAAGGGGCTCTGCATAATCTTTCCCCAATCTGTCTTTCCATGTGTCTCAGTGAAAAGGCATGCCACCTTCTTCTTCCCTATGTACTGTCTCCAGCAACCAGGACTTCTAACCATCCCTGGACCAAACCAACCACATTTACACCTCAAATACTTTCAATGTGTACTTTCTTCAGCCTGGAAATCTCTTTCTTTGGTTCTTTGATAGGCTCACATTTTGCACACTCTAAATTTCATATTAAATGTTAACCTCTTTAGACAATAATGATAATAATAACTATAGCTAACATCTTTTGAGTTATCTCAAAATATTTGTCAAAACATTGGCACTGGTTATTCTATCTGAATTATCTGTTTAAATCTTTATAACACTCTAGGAAAGAGGTTCTGTTATCATTCTTATTTTACAAATAAGGAAACCAAGGCTTAGTTTAAGATTTTAAATGATGTTCCCAGAATCATACTGCCATATGTTGTGTAATGTATACTAGGTATTATAGAGTTTAGAATTATACCCAGGGCTGTCTGACTCCAGAGACTGCCTTTTCTACCACTAGACCCTGCTGCCTTTCCAGAAAGATGTGTCCCTTAACGTTATTCTTAGACATAGCACCTATTTATTTTCTTCATTTTCTTGATCACTCTCTGTAATTTTTTAAGTATGTATTTACTTATTTATTGCGTATTTTTCTCACTGGTATTGAAGAATTTTTGTTGTTCATAGCTGTATAACAGCACCCAATACAGTGCATGGCACATAGTAGATATTTAATAAATATTCAATAAAAAGTGTAGGGATGTGTGGGCAAATATTTAACCAGCAGTTTTGGAAAGGGGGTGGGGACTGATTTGTAGCTCTTTTGAATTTTCATACTGCCACCACAGGGCTGATTTTAGTCAACAGTTTAACAACCGACTCACAAGATCCCTGAAAATTAAGCACGGAATAAATGAATGAATGAATGAATGTTGCAAAGAACATGGTAGCTCACCTATAGTAACTGGTTTTCGAGTGGGTAGGGTGGTGGGGCGTCCTTCTCTCCACAAGCCCCTGTGGCTTCAGATCCAAACATAACAGGCACGTTGGTGAGGTTTCAGAGCACAGCTGTTATCAAAGCTGCTCAAGGACAATGAAGAGTTAATGCTGTATCTGAGATACTGAATATCTCTACAACAATGTAGTGAGAAACACTGAGACCAGATACTGTCATTTCTTCATCTTTTTTCACTGCCTCAGGTGTTGGCAAGGACACATATGATTCAGAAGCAAGGGCAGGATGACTTTGTTTTATCCTTTATAGAGAAAGGATGGCAGGGGTTGGAGCAAGAAGGAGTGAAAAAAAAAGAAGGGGAAAAAAGCCATTAATATTTCACATTAGGCGTAAAAATGCTCAGTTACAGCTTTGGCTAGGAAGAAAAATCTCCTTGAGAATATTTGTTAGATTTCTAAGCTGACTGATCACACAAAAGACTGATTTATGATTGGCCCAATTATTTACCTTTGTATATAATATGGTAAATCACTATATGCCACTCAGCATTGCTGACAACATTTTATTTGACAGTTCTTAATTTTAAAAACATCAATTGATTTTGTTTTTTGTTTTGGGGGTTTTTTTGTTTTATTTTGCTTTGTTTTGTTTTTTGATCAGCAGTCCCACACTGGTGTGACTCTGGCAATAGATTCAAATGAATTCATAGCATTTGGTGGGATTTTATTTATCACATTGGGTATGAAAGTCCTGACATACCACGTTAGCTGATTGCAACACAAGGGTGGTAAGACAAAGGGTGGTGCTTAGATGTCTTGTCTCAGTCATGGCCAGGGTGTAATGTGTCTCTTATTTAACTGACAAGTCTATACCTTGGCCCCGTATGCCGCAGTCCGTTCACACCCTGCAGGGGTAATACCTCCTATTAATGCACATTCATTCTGGGGTTTTGAATGAATATATTCTAAAATGCTCTCCTTGCCAGCTCTAGTATCTAGAGTTTTAAAAGTGCATGAGTAATTAATTTTGTTTTAGAATTTTGCATTAATACCAAGAGAAATGCCTTGCTCTTTATCAATTTCCAGGTGTGAGTCTAAAGAAAACAGTAACCACTTTTCTTGAAATCACATGAATAATATTGGAGCAAGACTATCTCGGTTGGAGACAAAAGCATTATATTTATGTCTCATGGTAATCTATCTGTTGGTTAATGGACCCAGAACCCTCTAGACAGTTCACAAATCCACATAACAGAGCATATTTTTGCATTAGGATTCCTGACTTAGCTGAAAAATGTGAAAAATCAGATGCAGCCAAAGAGTTCCCTATTGATTACAAATGTGAGGATCAAGAGTAAGTTATTCCATCTAAGCAGCATTCATTTAAATTTAAAATGGTCTTTCCTGTTAATCTCATTTTGGTTAGTGGCATACAAATCAATGAAATTTTTAAGAGTATTAATTCCATCCTGTATGAGGGGCTTCCTATGACAGAATGGACATTGATACCCAGTCATATTTTGGAGTCTCTAACAGTGTGGGTGAATTTAGAAATGTAAATGGAGCTTAAAGACAAAGTTGTAAGTAATTCTTACTTTTTTTTTTTTTTACAAAAGAAAATAAGCAACTAGTAGTCTCTAAAAATAAAAATGGGAGTCAAATTTCCCAGCCTTGCCAAATTACTCTTTGTTGCTCAAATACCAATTTTTTGCCTCTACTATTTGAGCATAGTAGTCTATTAGTACAGGTAGGTTCATAAAATATTTTAATACTCTACACTTTTTAGAAGAACCTTATAGGCATATAATTCATCAATTGTCCAGCTTCATATCTGGTCTAAAAATTTCCTATATATCACCCTGGACAGATAGACAGTTCCGGCTTAAACACATCCAAAAATGGAAAGTTCTTAATGTCCTAAGACAGTTGGAGCGAACACGTATGACCTAGCAGGTACACGTGAGTCAAAACTTAAAAGACAAAGTGCCTTAGTTGAACGGGTTTTTTGTACACCAGTCTTCACAATAGCTAAAAGTGGAAACACCCCAAAAGTCTACCGACAGAGAAATGGACAAACAAAATGTGGACTATACATACAACGAGATATTACTCAGAAAGGAATGAAATTCTGATACATGCTACAACATTGACGAATTTTGAAGATATTATGCTGAGTAAAATAAGCTGGATACAGCAGGACAAATATATAATTCCACTTCTGTGAGGCACCTAGAATAGTTAAATTCATAGGGACAAAAAAGTAGAATGGTAGTTGCCAGGAGCTGGGAGAAGGGGGGAATGGGGAGCTACTGTTTAATGGATAGGGAGCTTCTATTTGGGAAGATAAGAGTTTTGGAGGTGGATAGTAGTGATGGTGGCACAACAATGTACATGTTCAATTCCATTGAGCCGTACACTCGGAAATGGTTCAAATGGTAAATTTCGTGTTATGTATATTTTGCTACATTAAAAACAACAACAAAAGGTGCCTTGGAAAAAGTCAAGAGTCCACAAGCATCTGTCTGTCCTTTCTCACTCTCTACTTCATCTGTGCCCCTTAGGTCTGACTCCTACTTTGTGCTACTGGCCTTCTGTTCACACATCAATCCTGGATGGATAGGCTCACTCAGTGTTTCCTAAGAGGAAAGTGGATGGACTTTGTTCAAAAGCCTTATCCCAAGGGAGGACTTCAGTTCCAGTGCGTTTCACTCTGTTTTTCCCAGAAGTCCTCATAACCTCTGAGCCCCAGATTCCAACTGTTAGCCCAGAATGCCAGTGTCTGGGGGGTAGCCCTGTCTTCCTCCTTCCAATCTGGGGGTGCTAGAGACATATTAGCCTGTAATCTCCCTCTCTTTTCTTGTCTTTGCTCTTTTTCTGGCACATCTTCCCCTACCTCATTTTCCTCCTATTTCCAAAACGTGTATTTAGTTTTAAAGTTTAAGATACAGTTGCTCTACCTGGATGTACGAAATGGCCTTCATTACAGTTGTTATTCCACATGTGTGTGTACATTTTGCATGCTCGGGAATTATCATGATGCCATGGGGTTTGGTCCTAATGTTCACTTTAATTCAGTTGGTTCACATTATACAATAAAATCTGACTAATTCTGAATAATGGGAGTTAGGCTATAGGGGTTTCCTGAAAAATGAGAACCACTGACTATCTTTTAAAAGAATTAAATTTTCTTCCTTTTAAATTCCATGTGTATCATAAGCAAAGTAAATAGAGATTAATAGATAAAATGAGATAAGGTATAGGATAATTATAGTTTAAAATATACTGGCATTAGAATGTAAAGAAAATGCCCTTAAACATATATTAGTTACTTAATTGTTATATTCAGAAATTAAAAAGTACATTGATAGGTGGCCAAATTGTTTTTTTCTTTTATTGGTAGGATAACTTTCCTGAATGGTGGGATGATTTTCTCTTCTGATATTCTTTTTATCTCTTTGAGAACTTCTTCCACAACTTCTTCAGTGTTGTTGCCTCTCAGTATTAAATTTCTTGCTCTCTGTTCTTCTCCTTTCTCATAGTCTTTCTGGTATGATTTCAAGTTCTGCCTAGTTGCTATCATTTCTTCAATTTCAACCTTTCTGTGCTCTCCAAGCCTGGATTACTAGCTGACAACTGAACATTTCCATATCTCAGAATAAATTGAAATTCTAGATATTTTAAACCGAACTCAATCTCTACCTCCTTGTTGCCCACTTTTCTTGTATTCCCTATCTTTCTCTGGGCAGAAGCCCTTCCTTACTCTCCTATTAAAAGTAAGCAGTAACTAGTATTATTGAGCACTTACTATATGTCAGGTACTTTTATACAAAACAGCTGTTGGAAGTGTATTTAATTATATCCTCAGTTTACGGCTGAGGAAATATACTCTGAGTGATATGCAGTAACTTGCCTAAGAGTTCCAAGTGAAGACTGGCATTAAGACTACATGGCTCATATCTTCTATGCTGTGTTTTGCCAGTAGTCACTAAGTCCTATGACATCGTAATGTCTCTTGAATTTATCTCTCTTTCATATTTCCTCTCTACTATCTTAGTTCAAATCATCAAAATTTCACCTGGAATATTCCAACTCTTAATATGCCTTCGGTTTCATCACTTTGATTCATTCTCTTTACTGCTACCAGGCCTTTCTTCCTCCTTTCCTCCCTTCCTCTCTTCCTTCCTTCCTCCTTCTTTTTTGACTGATTAAAAAAAAAAAAAAAAAAAAAACAAGACTAATCATGTCTGTCTCCTGCTTAAACTTTTCAAAGGCTCCACCTTGGCTTCCCAATCATATCCACTCCTTAGCCCTTTATGGTCAGGTCCCCCACAGTCCTGCCCAGGATTGTGTCTCACAATTTATTTTCTTACACATCACTTCCAGGGATACCAAACTGCTTTAAGTTGTCAGTGGATCATGCATTCTGGTCTTTGTGCCTTTGTAAACACTTCTTCCTTTGCCCAGAAGTCCTCTCTTTTGAGCTCATTGCTATCATTCTTCAGAACTCAGGTTGAATGTCACTCCTCTGGGATGGTTAGTCCCCTCATCTTGTCATGCACCCCCAGCCCTACCCTCTGTTCCTGTGGTACTCTGAGCTTCTCTCAGCCTGCTTGGGACAATAACTGAATATTCTTGGAGGATGATGTCCGCTGGTGACCAGTGCAAGGAATACTCTGATTTGAAATTTCTTCCCCTGTGGCATTCACAACAATGTCCTAGTTTTTCTTTATCATTCCTTAGTTAATTACATCTTAAAGCAAAGCCTCCTTACAGAAATACAAATATGTATCAGTCTGCCCTTTTCTTCTAAAACTCTTTCCAGTTAATTCAGGCACATGAGGGAATACTTGTCAGCTTTCTTATTCTTTCTTTCTCTCTTCCCCCCGTATCTTTTCATCTGAGTCAAGAGACAGCCCCAGTTACAGTCCATATATGCAAGTCAACATCTGTATCCAAGAAAAGAAAATCTGAAGTGTTGAAAAGTGACATTGACACAGTACACCAACAGCATCCATCTGCAGTGTGTTTAAAAATTTCTAGAAGACCCTTTCAAATCTCTGTAATATTTCCATTACCTTCTCCTCTGTCTCAGGATGACTTACTTTACCTCCTACATCACTATTAAAAATAAGTAAGAATATATTTCCTGTTAATTCACATTTATTAATTATTAATATGGCAACATACTGGGCTTCTACTATATTTTTAATTAAGAATATCAATGGTGATTCAGCTAGAATATGGGTTACACAGACTTTTATGGGTTGACCTGGAAACTAATAACCATTTGGCAGAGTTTCTGTGGGAAACATGCCTTCCAGATTCTCAATAGCTGCCTTACAGACTTTGAGACTTAGCCCTTATGCAAGCTGTGGTCTTCTTACATTTGAATTTGTTGAAGTTTCTTTGCATATTTTCAGAAAATTTAAATTGTTTTCCGTAGGTGCTTAGGGAACAATGAAAATGTACTGAAAAATGCATGTGTTTTAGAGTTAGACAGATCTGGATTTGAATTCCATTGCCACCCTTTATTTTTTTCTGTATTAATGGATAGTTTTCTTAAGCGTCCATCTCCTCACCTGTAAAAGGAAGGTAAATCCTCCCAAGTTGCATGGGTTAGGGGGTTAGGGTTGCCAGGTAAAATACAGAACATCTAGTTAAATTTGAATTCCATGCAAACAATGGGTATTTTTAGTGTAAACTGTTTTTAGTATATAAAATTTTAGTATGAAATTATTCTTTGTTTATCTGAAACTTAAATTTACCTGAGCATGCTGTATTTTCATTTGCTAAATCTGGCAAACCTGTAGGGGGCGCAAGTATATCTGTGTGACACCCATAGATGTGTGATAAAGGAAATATGATGGAATTCCTTCTGCAGCCCTTAGCTACAGAGGTCAGCTATGCTGACCTGCTTGCTTACTGCTACTCCCAAATGATACCCTGGGCCTCAGCAAATTGCATAGTCATAGACTCCCCACCATTAAACCATCTAATGAGAAATCGTAATAGTCACCACTTTGGGATTTTGTTCTTCAGAAACTATGTGATAGATGAAGTGACTTTTCAACATTCTATTTAATAATGTGATGTTATCCTTGAAGTTCAGCATAATATATAGGAATAAGTCGATGATACTTAAAGTCGTCAGCTATTATACATGGAAGAGACTGTAGAGGTCACCTTTGCTGCTCCTATTTATAGCCATTAAGAAGCCTGACCCCCAGGGAATTCAACTCAGATTTGCACACAACTACATCCTGGCTGAGCCCAGGCTGGAATTTCAGCCCCCTGATTCCAACTTCAGCGGCTTTTCTCCCGCGGAGTTTTTCCTGCAGTGTACCCTAACTAATCCCTGCCATGACTTGTTAGAATACACTTGCATGCAGTGACAGGGTAGGATCCGTTTCATTTTCTCTGCATGGCACCTTGCCCGGGATCATTTGGATGTATGGACATAATTGATAATTTGGTGCACCATAGTGCGTAAACATTGCCATCAATTTGGCCACTGCATTTTTAATCATATACTCATCTCTATTAAAATCCTCTTCTATGCATTAAATTGGATCACTGAATGTGATTATACAAAAATAATGACCTTATTCCCAGACCCTTATAATACACGTTTTCCCCATTCTTCAAGGTGCAGTGAGACACTGTGGTTATCAAAGGTAGATTCTATTCTGGATTCTCATAACTACAACTTATTCAGTGATTCTTTGTTTTCAATAACATAGTAAAATTTAAATTATTCTTGGTTCAAAACAAATTCTAAAAATGACATCTATGAAACAAGTGGAAATTTGAACATTAGCTTTAAAGTGATGTTAAAGAATTATTAGAAATTCTGTAGTTACATTTAGAGAAACATGCTGATATATATGAATGTGCTCTTGGGTTTGCTCCAAAGTTATACTGTGAGAAGAGGCAGGATTGGGTAGGAAATAGCTAAAACGAGATTGGCCATGAGATCATTTTTGAAGGTGGATGATGGGTACATGGAACTTTCATTATACTATTTTATCTGTTTTTATCTATGCTTGAAATTTTCCATAATAAAGAGTTAAAACTAGATTCCTGATTCCCAAACTCTAATCTGGTTATACAGAAATTAAATAAAACTATATCATGAAATGAAAGATTTCAATGCCATATTTAGAGGACAAAAATAACATATGCCTTAATGTCCAATACTTGTTTGCTTTTTTTTCCCCCCTTCGTATTCATTTGGGAGAGTCACACATAATAGGAAGAACTTAGAACTGGAAACTCAAAAGAGTCTAATTCTGACAGGTCTCTGCCTTTGGTTAGTTGTATGACCCTCAGGCAAGATACTAATCTCTTTGGGCCTCAGTTTTCTCATTATGTAAAATGAGAACATTATACTGTGGTCTCATAGGGCATTCAGCTCTAAAATTGTTTGACTTGATGATATCACACACTGGCTTTCCAAGTCTACCATTAAGTTGGCTCATGGTGTGTTTAACCTTTATTCTGTCCTCATTAATGGAGCAATGGGCTCTATTCTGGGAACAACTGACTTTAACTTAAAGATATTAGGAATATGATAGCAAAAGATTATATTCTTCCTATGGATCTCCTGTACATGAATTTATCTTTTAAATCCTGCTGAAATTAGTTGATATTTTTTATCACTATTATCCAGTCAACGAGTTATAGAAATTGTTTTCCACTTTGAAAAGTTGAACACCCTTGGTGTGGTGCTAAAATAAACTCTTTCAAAATTCAAAGGGTGTACCCTCATTTTAGGATTCCAGGATTTTCTTAATAATTCCATATTTACTCTCCCTATATCATTTTATTACACAGTTATATCCCTAGCCTTTTTGATGAAGTCTTTTATATATTCTCATGTAGCAGAACATTGTCCTCTTCACCAATTTTATTGTCTCTTTTTTGAACTGCTCCTAGTTTCCATAGTTTGGCATACATTATGCATGTTGTGTTTATGTCATTTTTTTTCAAACAAAGGTGAGACTTTTGAATATGTGAAGTGCAACCCTAACTCACTGCAAACCTGCATGTTTGTAACTTCTACCCAAGGATTCAATTTCATTGCAGTCCTATAATCAGTGCAAAACATCTGCTTATGAGAAATATGCACTGGGTATTACTTTATAGTGATGCTAAAAGTATTATCTCAATGTCACATCAAAATTCATCTATTCCACAAATGTTTAATGAATGTCTTCTAGGTGTGTTAATTTTGAAAAGGGATCTCACAGGAAAGAAGGCTTAGAACAAATTACCAGAGGACACAGATTTCCAATTTTAAACTGATTTATTCATCAGAAAATGTTACTAAGAGACACTTACTTATTCATACACACAGTCTTCCTCTTGCACAGATACTTCAAAATTACCATAATTAATTCAGAGTCCCAACTCTGGCCCTCATGAAGTGAAGTGACTATTTCAGTGAAGCCGTAATGGAATATCTTTATGAAATCCATTATCGCTTTTCAAAACAAACGCTCTCTGCTTACTCAATATCTTTGTGATAATACATTTTATCAATCAATAACCTTCTGGACCAGGATTTGTGTGTTTGGTCTTTGTGAAATGATGGTACTTCTATTCAGAGTCTTTCAGAGCTAGCTTCTCTTTGATCCTGGTGGAATGGGGTCTTCCATCAACCTGTTAGAAGTACTTGACATGCTAAGTCATATGATCCTTTCCTTTTTTAGTTAGATACATACTCCAGTACCATGTCGGGTTCTCAGGCACTGTACCCACTTCTTTCTTTCACTGCTGTCTCTGACTGACACATTAGTGTGGCTCCTTTGTTAGCTAACTCATTCATTCATTCATTCGCTCGTCCAATAGACAGTTTTTTAACATTTTTTTCTTTAATCCGCTGTGTGCTAGGTAAGTGCAAGAGTGACAAAGATAGAGGCGCCTGGGTGGCTCAGTCGTTGGACTCCTGCCTTCTGCTCAGGTCATGATCTCAGGGTCCTGGGATTGAGCCCCCGCATTGGGCTCCCTGCTCAGTGGGGAGTCTGCTTCTCCCTCTCCTTCTGCCCCTGCTTGTGTTCCCTCTCTCGCTGTCTCTCTCTCTGTCAAATAAATAAATAAAATCTTTTTAAAAAAAACCTCAGCAATCTCCATTTTCAAAATAGCATATTTCAAAATCTGGTAATCCTCAGTAGCGTATCCTCTAATCATGTGCTGTGTGGTTCAGTTAGGACACTATGCACCATCTTACTGTGTCTTCAGTTTTTTTCTGAGGGTACTTTCACGAGGATTATTTCATGAGGATTCCCATCAGTACATTAGGGGAAGGTGTATCCAGGGGAGAGTTTGACCACATCATTCTCCATTCTTTCTTGCCCAGCCCTTTGAAGATTCTTTTGTTTCACGGTCTTTTTAAGACTCTTTGATGAGGAAACTTTTCAAAGCCTTTTTAAAGTTAAAAGATTTTAGGGCCACTGCTTGCCTCTTGTTCCAGTAGTCCTCTGCTTCTTCACATAACTTGTGGATGTGAAGGAGGGCTTGATTTCTCATTTCAACAATCAGTTGTCCTTCCTCTATGACCCCTTCCTATCACAGTTTAAGGTGACAGATCTGTTTTCTGTCTCAAATGTTTTCCCTTTTTCATATAAATAGAATCATACAGCATGTAATATTTTGAGATTGGCTTCTTTTACTTAAAATAATGCCTTTTGTGAAGGCATGTGAAGATACATTAAATGTATCTTAATTGCAAACATTTCAATACAAATTTAAAATTATTCAATATGTCTACTATTTTTAAATGAAAAAGATCTTAGATCCTTACACCCTGACCCTCCATATCCCTCTTTTTTTTTTTTTTTGCTACCCTTGTCTAGAATTTTGATTCTACAGTTTAAAACATAGTAATATTTCTTTGTTTTTGCAGGTAATTAAATTTAGCAAGAGTTTGCCAATTCCTTTGATTACTCATATTTGTTTTTGCATCATTCTATCCCACTGCATTTACTACTTTTTAAAACTGAAATGCATTCCTTAATCATTCTTTCAGTAAGGATCTATGAGTACTAATTTTCCTTAGTCTGAGTAAGTCTTCTTCTCCCCCTATTTCTTTAGAATAGCCATAGACCCAGAGAGAGAATTCCAGATTGACGGTTACTTTCCATCCATCTTTAAAGAATATTTTCTATTGTTTCTTGATACCTACTAATACAATTTTACTTCAAATTTTATCAATATTGAGGGTTTTTTTTGGATAATCAATTTTTTTCTATGAAATATATATATAATTATATATATAGTTATATTTACATATGTTTATATATTTTATATAGTTTTATTTTTAGTTTTTCAGCTTGCCCTTTGCTATATACTTTCAGTATTTGCTTTTGTTCAGTTTTGGAAATTTTTATCCATTCTTCTATGCTTTGAATTCTTTTTTGAAGTAGACTTGAGAGTCTCGACTGATCTATGTCTCTTAACTGCGTTTTCATATATTTTTAAAATATTTTTGGGGCGCCTGGGTGGCTCAGCTGGTTAAGCGACTGCCTTCGGCTCAGGTCGTGATCCTGGAGTCCCGGGATCGAGTCCCGCATTGGGCTCCCTGCTCGGTGGGGAGTCTGCTTCTCCTCCCTCTGACCCTCCTCCCTCTCGTGCTCTCTGTCTCTCATTCTCTCTCTCTCAAATAAATAAATAAAATCTTTAAAAAAAAATATTTTTATCTTCCTGCATTGCATTTTGGGTGAATTTCTCAATACCATGTTTCAGTTCACTAATTCTTATCATTGACTATCTAAAGTTTATTCTACTAAACAAGCCTTAGGGGCGTCTGGCTGGCTCAGTTGGTAGAGCATGTGACTCTTGATCTTGTGTTGTGACTTTGAGCCCCACGTTGGGTGTAGAGATTACTTAAAAATTTTTAAAAATTAAAAAATAAACAGGCTTTGTATTTACAAAAGTCAGTATCTCTGTTGTTGATATTCAAGAGTTCTAGTCTACTTACTCTTCTTAGCTACTTTGTATTTCGTGATACAATTTTCTTTTTATTGATGCTATTTTCCTATATCTTTTTGAAAATCCTAAACATTTTTATGTTGAAATTATCGTATGTTCTTATTGCTTTCATCTGGAACACACTTTACATCCCACTTGTTGATTTATTCGGTTGGAATTTTTAGCATTAATTGTCATCACTTGTTTTAGAGTTTTGGACTGAGGGTGATGGTGAATTAAAGATGGTCACAAATTACTTGACAGTACTTTCACAGAGTGGTAGATCTATATCTCTTCTTTAATTTGGTGGGATCTGTAACTATTTTGACAAAGACGCAATGGGGGTGATATTGAGCCAGTTTCTGGGGACTTCCTATCTCTTTGATGGCCCAGAGCCTTTAGGTAAAAAGTCCAACTACCATACAAATGACTGCAGAAAGGCCCTGAGACTACATGGAAGTCAAGGGAGAAGAGTCAAGGGTATCCTGGTCTTCCATCTGTCCTTCCCAATGAATCAGTTGATTGATTTGTGAACAAATGTGAACAAATTTGTCTCTGACCCTCTTATTTCCTTAGCCACCATCGGAATACCATCAAGTGACCAAAATTGACACCAGGTTGAGCAGAAAAATCGCCCAGCTGAGGCCTCCTCAAATTCCTGACCCCAAAATTATGAGATGTAATAAAATATCAGTTGGTTTAAGCCAGAGTTTTATTTAGAGTACTGTGTTACACAGCAATTAATAAGGGAAGCATGACCTTTTCTTGAATCTGACTGTTTTCCTGCCTCCTACCCACTCTCCCAGAATCTCTGTACACACTCATCTTGGTTTTGGGATACTCCACTAAATTTCACCGCTCTACCAGTTGAGACCTAGGCTTTCAGGTCAGTATCTCCAGATGATACTGGAGATACTGCGGGCGGAGCCACTGAGCCAAAAACAGCTTTGCCCAGGGATTGTGCTGTGCTTGCTTCGTCCTGACTCCTTAGGTCTTCAGCTTCATAGAAACATCCACTTTTATTCTTGAGCCACCTTTCAAACTGGAGAGAGCCATGGTTGTCTATAGTTTCTTGTTTTGTATGGGCACTTTTAATTCCAGCTACTGTACAAGAGCTACCTACCCAGTTACATTTGCTGGTTTCCAGACTTGAAACCCAGTAAACTTTCAGATTCGCCCCCATTTACTCTTCATGTTTCTTTCATTTCTGACCCCAGTGGTTTACCTTATTTGGGAGGTCAGCCATGTCTTTTTTGTTTTGGTTTTTTTTTTGTGCTCTCTCCCTCTTCTTCTTTTCCTTTCTGTCTATCACTGTGATTTTTCTTTCCGTTTTTTAAAGTAAACTTTTGGTTTTAGAAGAATAGTTATAGATTTACAGAAAAATTGTAAAGAGGGTAGTTTCTATTTATCTGTATCCAGTTTCCATTATTCTTAACATCTCAAATTAATAGAGAAGTTCCTCACTACTAATGAAGCAATATTGATATATAATTATTAACTAAAGTTCATAATTTATTCAGATTTTTTGAAGTTTTTACCAAATGTCCTTTTTTAGTTCCAGGATTCCATCCAGGATACCACATTACATTAGTTGTCATGTCTCTGTAAGGTCCTCTTGGTTGTGACAGTTTCTCAAACTTCCCTTGTGTTTGATGACCTTGACAGTTTGAGGAATACTGCTAAGGTGTTTTGTAGACTGTTTCTCAGTTAGGATTTGCCTGATGTTTTTCTCATTCTTAGACTGGGGTTATGTATTTTTGGTAGGAAGACCACAGAGATAAAGAACCATTCTGATCACATCATATCAAGGCTACATATACTATGAGCGTGACTCATCCCTGCTATGGTTAACCTTGATCACCCAGCTGAAGTAGTGTTTGTCAGACTTTTGTACTATAAAGTTGTTCTTTGATCCCTCTTTTATACTGTACTCTTTGGGAGAAAGTTACTGTGCATAGCCCATACTTACAGACCAGGAGTTCCGTTCCACTTCCTTGAGGGTAAAGTATTTATATAAATTGTTACAAGTTTGACCATTGGGAGCTCTTTCAGTTGGCTCCTGGGTCCCTTTGACGTACACCCATCTGTGTGTGTGTGTGTGTGTGTGTGTTTTAGCATTTCTTTCCTTGCTGCCACTACAAGATGCCCTAGGCTCAGCTTGTATACTTCCTACCCCAACCCTAGAATCAACCATTTACTTTCTTAATTTTTGAATTCTAGGATACCTGTATGGTGGTTTCAGAATATCTAGCATTTCTATTTTCTTCTTTCTTAGAGTTTACTCTCTCTGCTTACATTGCCTATTTTTGCATGTTGTCTGCTTGTTCTATTAGAGCCCTTAACATATTAATCATAGTTATTTGAATTCTCTGCCTGATAATTCCCTGTCGTATCTGAATCTGATTCTGATGCTTCTTTTGTCTGTTCAGACTGTGTTTTGCCTTGCCTATTGGTATGCTTTGTGTTTTTTTGTTAAAAGTCAGATTTGGTGCACTGGGTAGTAAGAACTGGGGTAAAAAGGCCTTTAGTGTGAGTATTTATATTAATCTGGCTAGGACTTGAGCTGTATTTAATGTTTGCTGTAGCAGTAGGTACAGAGGCGTCAAATTTCTTTAGTATTCTTATTTTCGTTTCCCTTCTTGATTTTGGGCTTCCCTAACTACTCCTTCTCAGAAAGAAAGTGAATCTTGGAGCTCTTTCAACTATGATTCACTGTTTTTATCCAGCAGCGCTATTATGATGGTAAGGTGTCAGGAAGAGGGAGTTCTAGGATCTTCTGATTAAATCTGTCTTTCAGTGGACATGTCTTTTCAGGTTGTGACCTTCAGAAGTGTTTTTCTCATGGCCTAGCTTTTCCCCACCCCCACCTCTTGCTCCATTCCTGGCTGCATCCCTGTTTCTCAAACCCCTTGCCCCTATTGACTATGTTTTTTCCTCTTTTAGGTGAGCTAGGGAGTTTAGAGGGGGCTGCAGTGGGGACAATGCCCTTCCTCCAGCTGGAGTAATGCCCTGACAGTCTTTTCCTGAACATTAAATCTTCTATGGAGGAGGCTCTGGGCACATTGCACATAGACTATCTGCCCTTCCCCCACCAGCGTCAGAGGGAATCTTTGGAATGAGAACCTGGTGGGATTCCTGGAAATAAAGCTTATGGAAGTGTGGGGACCCCACTAAGGCTCGGGTCCCCAGAAGTGTCTCACTCTTATGCTAGTAACACTCAGCCTCCAGCAATCCATCAACAGTCCCTTTTTTGTGTTCCTATAAGCTTATGGCTTCAGGGGCTTCTGCCCCAGGTATGTGGATCTAAGCAGTGTCTCTCTGGATATGACTGTCTCCTGAAATTTCAGCATGGTGGTTTCCCATGCAATCACAGTTCTCTGATAGATCCAAGAAAAGTCAAAAGTTTTTAATTTATTCGGTTTTTCCTTTTGTAAACATGGGAGTGATGACTTCTAAGCTCTTTACATGTGAGAGCTAAAACCACAATTTGGTCATTCCTTCTTATTTAAAAATTTTATAGTAATTTTTATAATGTATCTGTTATTGTTCAGTGTTTGGACTGGAATGCTGAGCCTCAAAGTGTGAAATTATAATGCCCCCTTGACCACAAATCCTGAATACTTTCTTTAAAATTCTCTTGCAGTGTATAAAGCAGGCTTTTTGCTAAGCTGTTTTATCAGTCTAATATATATACAGAAATGTGCACAAATCATATACAGAACAATGAATTTTTACAAACAGAAAGTCATCTATACAACTACCACCCAGATGAAGAAACAGAACATTATCACTATGCCCAGAATACCTTTCATGCCCCATTCAATTACCTTTTACACTTTCCTAATTGCCCCCAGTCCCAAAAGATAACTACTGTCCTGACTTCTTATAACATAAACTACTTTGGCTAGTTTGGAACTTCATATAAATGGAACCCTACAATATGTGTACTTTCATATCTGACTTGTTTGGTTTAACATTATGTGTTTTAGATTTATCTGCCTTAATGTATGTATATTGTTCATTTTCATTGCTCGTTTTGTGATTATATGACAATTTATTTGTCCATTCTACAGTGAATGTGGAGTTGGGTAGTTTTCCAGGGCTGTTGGAACTTTCTAATACATATATTTTTGGTGAACATGTATATGCGTTTCTCTTAGGTGTATACCTAGGAGCGTAATTGCTGGTTCATAACTTATTCTTACTTCTGGCTTTCCTAGACACTGAGAAGTAGTTTTCTGAAGTGGCCATACCTATCATCCCTCATGTTGGACCCCCCACGCCCCACCCAGCAATGCATGAAAATTCTGGGTGCTCCTTATCCATACCAACATTCAATATCCCACATTTTTTTCACTTTTGCTATTTTAGAATATATCTAGATTATATTCTAGAGCATATCTAGATATTTTGCTGTAGTTTTAATTTTCCATTCCCTGATGGGTAATAAAATTGAGCATTTTATGTTTTCTGACTATTTGAAGGTACCATTTATTATGATGAACTTTTAATCAAGTGTGTCTTCCTAGTTAGACTGTGAATTCTGTCTAGGCGGGGCTCATATCATTCACCTTTGCTTCAAAATCTGCTGCAGAGTTTTTTTTTTTCTAATGTGCTTTTCATGAGGTGTTACATGGATGCCTCCTTAAGGGAATGAATATGGGGCTTTCAGCTTCTAGACCTGAAGTTGCACGTGGTAACCATCTCAAGCATTATTCCTGGAGAATCAAGTATATAAGTTTTGGATTTTAAGCATTTTTAAAAATCTTAATAAATATTTGTTCAGCGCCTACTCTGTATTGGGTTGCAGGAGATCATATGAGTGAATCAGAGGTAAGTCCTTTACTCAGGGAGCTTTTAGATTATGTACCAGCCTAGCTTAAGTGCTGACTTCAGATGAGCCTTCCTTAAATAAAAGTCCTTGGCTCTGTTCTCCCATCTTTCTGGTGCAACTGGATGGGCAGAAGCTGATATATAGCACTTTAAGCATATGAACACGGAGGCCACTTGGAAATTTGATCTTGAGAGATTTCTGCCTTGTAATTTTCCAGAAAAAAAATTTTTTTTTCACTGACACTTTTTTTCAAAAGTGGTCTGGAGCATGTTTTAGAGATGAAAACATCCAATTACTTGGTTCCTAATTTCTCATGTGTCCTGGCCAATCATAAGTGTCAGTATGGGCTTTATGAAAGAAATCCTCTTCTCTGTCTGACACAGCTTTATTATCCTCTATTATAGTGGTTTCGTGGCCTCCATCTGAAGAGACGCTCTTCCTAGCAGTAACTATGTTACATAGAGATTTCATTTTGCTTCAAACACTTTCCCATTTTCCTCCTGTATCTCTGAAAAATTCCTCTATGGAACCAGATACTTTATGCAGTAGATATGCATGCCGAAGAAATGACTTTCAGATTGGCAATAACCACCTTCTAAAGGAAGAATACTAGAACTGTGAAGGAGATGGTGCAAAGCCAAATTTTTTATGGTGCTTAGTGTGAGATCTCATCATGCACTTCTTTATGTATTTTTAAGAATCTCTTCGTTCTGCTTTTTCATCAACTTCTGCTTCAGAAATTAAGGACAAAAATGGACTCTTCCATGGAGAAACTGTACATATATTTAGTATCTGGGGTATAAATGTTAGCTGTTTTCTTTTTTTTTTTAAGATTTTATTTATTTATTTGACAGAGAGAGACAGCAAGAGAGGGAACACAAGCAGGGCGAGTGGGAGAGGGAGAAGCAGGCTTCCCGCTGAGCAGGGAGCCCGATGCAGGGCTCGATCCCAGGACCCTGGGACCATGACCTGAGCTGAAGGCAGACGCTTAACGAATGAGCCACCCAGGCGCCCCTTTAATTTTTTTAAATAGTCAGGATGGTTCAAAACTTTTTGCCTACTGAAGACAAAGTGACAAGAGCATCGAGAGTTACAATGCTGGTTCCCGTGACTGGACTGCCGTTGCTTCCGGTGTCCACAGGAGAATGGTTTCTGCGGGGCACCCCACTGCCCACCTCCTCATCTTGACTGTGGGGGGACAGACAGTGCTGATGCTGACATCCTGAAGATGAGAAAGAATTGTGTGTTCTCTAGAGACCTCAAAGCATTAAGGTCAGACTCTGACTCATGCAGAAGTTGGGGGGAAGGCTTCTTTGCTCACTTCAGTGTTAACCTTTACCATATATGTCCCCAAGCAACACAGCGAGGGAACTCTCATTTTTCCACTTGTTGTCCCTACCTCTATTCCCGGAGAGCTGGCTCTGAGGCATGGAAGTGACCAGCACTAGGGGCACTCAGATTCTTCTCCCCCTTCCACTCAGGCTTTCTTCCTGGGTTAGGCTTGTCTGCTTTATGTCCCCTTCCCTTGGGCCGTCCATCTCCCTCCTAGAAGGTGCTTTAGTCTCTCAGGCAGATGGGCTTGGGTGGGGGCTTACCCTCCGGTTCGTCCGACAGACTGCCTGCCCTCCGCAAGGCTCGCAGCTTCTGCCGGTTTTTTCCGGGACTCCAGCACCACTACCACCCCCATACCCCCGCCCACATGCCACAGCATGTATTTGTGAGATCCTTGTTCTAGCCGATAAATACAACTACTTAACGAAAACAGAAAACATTCCCAGTTATTCAGGATCCAAACAAATAAAGCTAAAATTTTACATTTTGTGTTTGTAAGCTGCTTTTTGCTATCACAAACTCTTCTGTTACTTTTTTTTTTTTTTTAACAACCTTCTGCTTGCCGTTTATTCTTTGCTGCATTCTGTTTCTCCTCACTCTGTTCAACTGCAAATACCCTCGTAGCATTAGCCCCAGGTCCTCAAGCCCCTACGCTGGCCTGTCCCCTTTGAAACCTTACCTACTGCTTTGATTACCACTATGTGGTAATTAACCCATTCACTTTTGGTGGGTCACAAATTTTGACATTTTGGGGGTCCGTTCAGTAAATGTTCTTCAAGAGGCTACTCTATGCCAAGCACTGCAGTCATGTGGATATGCCTCAGAGTATATCCTTGAGGGAGGCAGAAAAGGAAGCCCATCATGATGTAATGGTGACTTATGGCAGAATGTAAAAGGTGGGAAGGGAGCATCTGTGGGGGTGACTCAACCTGGACAGGTAAAAAGGTCTGCTTGTGTTGACTCTTGTTTCTCCTTGGCTCAGTACTTATTTGTTCATCACCTTCTCCTGGTGACAGCCTGTGACCTTGGTTGAGCCAATTAGTGCACCCCATCCCACTTCCCACAGTAATAGGCCCAGGAATAGACATATGACCTAAGGTGGACCAACTGAAGACATTTCCCTGGAAATTTCCTTAGAGTTCTCTTTTCTCTCTGATCAAGAAGCACTCGCTTGCAACCATGTTGCTACCACATGAAGAAAGCCTGTCTATAGGAACAAGGAATGAGGCCATTATATTGGGAGACGGGGCAGGAGTCCAGGGTCCAGAGAGGGATCTGACGAGAGGTGAGTCATCCAACTGGGCCATGCCCGAGCCCTGCTCCATGGTGGTCCCCTCTGTTAATACATCCTTCTTTTCTGTTTCATTTGGTTGAGCTTTTAAGTTGGATAGGTTAGGATTTTAGTCAATTGCAACTAAAAGAGGTGTAATTTAAATATTTTCTAAAGGAGATGATGCCAGAGTTTCATGTCAAAGGAGGAGGAGAGGAGCATGTCAGGAAGGGGAAGCACTTTGAGCAAAGGCTGCAGCAATAATGTAAACAAGAACAGTGGGGACATTTCTGATGGGGAAGGGAAATCGGTTGAGAGGATGTGAGAGAAGTAGTCAAGCACAGGAGTTTGGAGTTTTACTCTGAAGACCATAATAAAATAATGCATTTTAGAATGATGGTTTGATGCCCATACTTAATAATACTCTACTGAACACTAGAAATACGCTAAGAGTGGATTTTAGGAACACTCATTACACGAAAAATAGTAACTGTGTGAACAGATGACCTGTTAATTAGTTTGACTATAATAATCATTTTACTATGGGTATGCATATCAAATCATCATTTTGTACACGTTCAATATGTACAGTTTTTACTAAAAAATATATTTTAACAAAAGAAATATGACTTGGGCACCCTAATCTTGTTTCACTCACAGTCTTCTGGAGAATGATTGAGAGTGGGGCAAAACCAAAGGCAAGGAGAAAAGGTAAACATCTCTTGGGCACTTGAGTCAGAAATGACAAAGACCTGGATTAGGGTAGTGGCTCTGGGGACAGGGAAAGGGGTGGCTATAAGAGGGAATAAAGAGATAAAACTTCCAGGATGGGGTTACTATGTAGATGTGGGCAGGTAAGGGAGAGGGGTGGAGGCGCCCCTCGGCTCAGACGGGGAATGCAGGAGGCAGACAAGGTCTGAAGGAGGATGAGGCATTCACTTGGAGTGCCCAGGAACTTAAGCTACCCTTATGTCACTGCCAGATGAATCTTAATAAAATACTATTTTCAATATAGTTCTTCATCTGTGAAAAGGTTGTGCAGGGAGGATAGGTTTAGATTAGTTGATCTTTAAGATTTCTTCAAGTGATTTTTTAAAAAAGAATTGATTATATGTCACTGCCAAGGAATCCACACAAAAGGTTCAAATTCTAACCTCTCTTCCTGACTCTTAAGCCTTCCATTTTAATTTGGCCCCATGTGCCTCCCTAATCTTGTTTGTAGCTGCTTCCCATGCCATACTCTGCTCTAGGGAGAGCAGTACCTTCCATGCCCCTGAAGATGCTAAATTCACAATGCTCTCTATTCTGGAATGCCCTCTCCCATTTCTGTTTATTCGGTGGCTTAACTCAGCTCATCCTCCTTCCTTTGGACTATACTCTGTTCTGTAGCCTTTGTGTATCTTTTCCAAACATCCACTTACACTCCACTGTTACTATGCAATGCAATCACTTAAATATATTCTCTATCATTTAGAGTCTTAATTATTTTATATATGTTAGTTTGCATAGTCTACTGAACCTAGTGCTTTTGAAAGATCTCTGGTGTCTGGTGAGTGGCAAAAGCATCATATAAACCAGTTATATGTGGTCTTGACCTCTGCTGGAACCCTGTCCCACTCCCACTTTGTCCAAATTCCATGAATACATCCTCTAAGTTGAAGTTTAAATTTTGTCTCATCTAAGCCCCAGACTGAATTAGTAGTCACTCTCTTATCATATATACATATATAAAATATGCAATACATATCACAGAGAAGACATTTCTGAGCATGTATAGGTATCTATATTTGAATATATGAACATATTTCAGTCATATTATTTCTCAAATAATCTGAACCAGCAGCTCTAATAATACCTATAAGAGACAAACCTGTTCATTTTAATATCTTTAAACCACCACACCCAGTGCCATCACTACTTGACCCTTGGAAAGATTTTTGTGGACAAGAGGATCTCATATCCATATCCATGGAGTCCCATTGGCACATTGCAGCGTGAGGAGATGGCTGAGCTCGTCCAGGGAATAAGCCCATCAGCTGACAGAAGGCAGGTGATGAGATCTCTCACCAGATTAAAAAGGGAAGGGCAGCAACTCATTAGGAAACACAGAGATGTCTGCTTAATTACTTGAAAAATGTCTGAGCCAGTACATTTTATGACACCTGGAGGGTATAAACATGCCCATAAATTTAATTAATTTTCTTTCTTCTTTCATTGTACCTGTATGGCCTAAAGGAAAAGAAGTCTAATGAAAGTACAATGAGGCACTTCTGCTGGACTTCCACAATTCATTTGGGCAATATTCAGAAAATGAAATACTGAATTTCCCATCAGATTATGGGGAGAAATGTATTTGGAAAAATGCAGCCCAGCAGTGAAATTATACCCATGTCAAATTCTGATCAATGGTTCCCTCAGCTTTATTTCCAAAAAGAACTTAAATCTCTTTATAGATATATTAAAATATATTTAATACTCATAAATCTCTAAGTAGAAAATCAGCACTAGATCATTATTGTTTTCCTGGAGGAAAGCATTATGTGAGAACTAGAAGGCTTATGGGTTGGTCAAACCCTTAGACCAAGTAATCCCATTTGTTCTCTATTGCGGTGGCATAACCCACACGTTTTTTGTTTTGTTTTGTTTTGTTTTTTAAAGATTTTATTTATTTATTTGACACAGAGAAAGACAGCGAGAGAGGGAACACAAGCAGGGGGAGCGGGAGAGGGAGAAGCAGGCTTCCCGCGGAGCTGGGAGCCCGATGCGGGGCTCGATTCCAGGACCCTGAGATCATGACCTGAGCCGAAGGCAGTCGCTCAACCAGCTGAGCCACCCAGGTGCCCCAACCCACACGTTTTTTGTTAAAAAATTTTAAATCTATGATATTGCTGTTTTATTAGTTATGAAGTCAGTAGTAAGGAGTATTTTTAAATACTCTTTGTGATAATGTGATATCACTTCATGAGTGCTGACTATTTGCCAGAGACTATACAAAGTACAGAGAACTTTGCATTGATTTTATCATGAATCCTCATAACAACACTGCAAGGAAAGGATTATCCCTTTCAAAATGACTCCCAGAAAGATTAAGGGACTTACTCAAGGTCACATAGCTAGTAAGTGTTGAAATCTGGATTCAAACTCAGATCCTTTGGGCTCTAAAATCTGTGCTCATTTAATTTTGTTATGTGAACAGTAATGTTAAGCCACTTTCCTCCTTGTTAATTCAATGTCACTGAACGTATGAAAAGTCCATAGACATGTCTTGTTTTCTTAAAAGAAAATCTTGACATTATTGAGCTTTGAGTAGTGAATTATTCATTGAATCTTTTGGATTTAGCCCAAACAAGCTCCTTCCCAAGAATTTACAGAAGAAAACTCCAGCTGCGTATGATTCCACTTAATCTGAAATATATTTGCTTGTGTCCAGTAGTTTCTACAGAAAGGAGAAAAAGGCTTCTTAGCTTCTGTGGTATAGGGCAAAGGAGAAAGAAAACATTGCATATTGAGTACCAGCTCTGTGCCCCTTACATGCTTGGCATTTCGCATGTATTAACTCACTTGAAGTGAGTTACATGGGTAATGAAGGTGCCCATTCAGAGGCAATGCCCACTGGGAACACCCCAGGGCAATACTCCCCTTTACCTTAGATTCTGCTGTTAAAAGCCATGGTGGTGAATGCCAAGCTTCACAGCGGAACATATTACAGAGTGACTTGAAAATTGTTGCTAGATAAAAGTGAAATAAAATATTTTCATTTTAGCTGTTAAATTCCTTATTCTGTCATGAAATACTGTAGTTAGTGCTGTTTTCAGTTTTAATCTCTTGTAAACTCATTGACTGTTAATGTTTAGTGGGCTCATTAATTTGAATCGATCTGATTTTGCACAATCAAGCCCATTACACTTGTTTCAATTTTTTGCATCATGGCTCCAACATCTGGAAGCTATGAAAAGCACAACAGCTTGTCTAAAGAGACAGCCACAAGAAATCATATTAAAGGACATATATTAAGACTTGGCTAACCATAGGCAGTAAAGCTTCAGCCATGCTACATCTCAGACAGAAATACAGACTAAGGCCGGAGCGTGTGTGGAAGGCAGTACCTAAAGCCGTACTTGGAAATTTCCCCCAAACAGATTCTTTGCTCAGTACGTGCTAAGCCCTCCCTTCCCTTCACCCTGCCTGGTTTATCCTCCTGGACCACTTACTAAATTAGCTACGACTAGTTCCTCAGTGACATTTTGGACCCAATTAGGTGTAGCGGACAAATTCCTGTGGCAGAGTCAGAAATAACCTCAGTATTCAAGATTCTCAACCGTCATGCGTGCCTCAGTATGACTCCATGCCTTTATGTTTTTTCTGATCATTATTCTTTGAAGAAGCTAGCAAACAAATAATTTTGCCTTTGAAAGTGGAACATTTTAAAAAGAGCCAGCCTGTGATTTTATGCCAGCCGTAGCAAGGGGGAATTAAAGGACCAAATTCATTCACAGCTTTGCATGCATTTTAAACCTTGATTTAGATTAACAGATGTTTGTGTTTCTTGCCATTTAAAATATATCCTTTATATACGATCCAGGGTTTTGTGCATATGCATGGCATAAAGGTAGAAAGAATGGTATTTGTGGTCAGACTCCCCCTGAGTCCTAGCCCCACCACTTGGCAGCTGTATGACCTTAGGCAAAGTTCTCCACCCTCTTAGCTTCAGTGTCCTCACTTGTCAGACTCTCTTAGCATTGTCGTGAACACTAAATGATTTTTTTAAAGATTTTATTTCTACGAGAGAGAGAGCACAAGCGGGGGGAATGGCAGAGGGAGAGGGAGAAGAAGACTCTCCACTGAACAGGGAGCCCGATGCGGGCTTGATCCCAAGACCCTGGGATTGTGACCTGAGCCGAAGGCAGATGCTTAACCAACTGAGCCACCCAGGTGCCCCAATATTAAATGATTTAAAGGATTTAGAGCAATGCTTGGCACAAGGTAAGTGTCAAATAAAATAAAATAATTATTATAACTATGCATTTTTTTTAGTTTTTTAATAGTATTCTTACTCATAACCAGGAACTATATTTCTTCTGTAGAAAAGAGAAAAATATGGAGAATGAGTAAAAACAGCATATATTTCCCTTACTTCTGCCAGTAAGAGGCAATTTATGTTACCATTTTGATCTGTTTTATTCTAATCCGTTTTTAACTTAATTAAACTCTTCCACTTATTATCAATGTATTATCTTGAGCAAATCACTTACCTTCTCTAAGCCTCAGTTACCTTGTCTGTAAAATGGAGATGGTTGTAGCATCTACTTCATAGGGCTATTGTGAGGATTAATTGAGGATTAATTCAGAGGAATGAGAAGAGCTCAATATATATTAGCTTTTATGATAAGGCTGTTCAGGGCTGTGATGGTCCATAGATGAATCCTGGATTACCCTGGGGTCCTAGCCCACAGGAAGGCCACAGTCTTATGGGCAAGAGAAAAGGTTCTTTTCAAAACAAACAAGCAAACAAAAACCTGTAAAACAAAACTGATACATGCCCTAACAAAGGCACAGGTTAAGTGATGGATGATTCCAGCAGAGGTGGATCACCACTGTCTGGAAGGATCCAGGGTGTCTCTGTGCTGAAGGTGACACATGTGCTGGGCTCCGACATATGCCTAATGTCTACCTATCAAAAATGCAAGGAAAGGGCTTTTGAGGTAGAGAGAACATTTAGAACAAAGAAAGAGTGGGAGGAATATACAGAGCACATAATTTATTTGGTTAGAACATAGGATGCATGAGGACTGGAGGTGGAAGGTAAAATCCAAATCATGTGCCTGATACTCAGCACAGTACCTGGCCCATGGCTGGCACCTGGAACTCTCTTGAACCCCTGTGCACTTGAACTTGTGCATACTGTCCATCAGGTTCCCACTACGCTCTCCAGCCTCATCTCTCACCTTTCCTTCTCCTCTTCCCCTGATTCTACACCCCCACCCCCCCACACACACACTAAGATCTAACTGTGCTAAACTTATTTCAGTTCCTACAACTTGCTGAGCTTTTTCTTATGTCTCAAACCTCTATTCATGTAGTTGTATAAGCCCCGAATGTCCTTCTCCTCACCACTAACTCCTGTTCATTGTTCATCTTGGTTGATACCTCACCTCTTGCAAGAAGCTTTCTCAGACTGCTTATCATCCACCAAGTCTGGATCATGTCTCTCCTAGGTACTCCCATGGCAGCCCGTATTTCCCACATGCTAACACTTCCTACATTTCATTTTATATGCCTGATTCTCTGCACCTGCCTCTTAACCACGCCAGAATGAAAGCTCTGGCAGAGTGAGGACTATATAACCTATTGGTTAAAAGTAGGGATTGAGAGGTACATGTAAACCTTCTTCTGAATCCCAGTACCTGCCATTTAGTACTTGAGTGACTTTGGACAAGTTACCTTATTTAGCCAGCTCTCAGCATCCTCATCTGTATAATGGAGATAATAACAAAGCCTGCTTTAAAGTCCTTAGCACAGGGCTTGTAACATAATAAAAATATCATAAGCACTCATCAAAACTTTGCTTGGTGGTGACAGTCATACCCCTAGAGTCCTTACACCATACACTACTAAGCGCATAATAAGTACGCCACATATTTTCAGATGATTGAAACAATGGCTGCAGAAATGAAGATGTCGGTGTGAGTAACTGAGGATTAAAAAACAAATTCTCAATTTTATCTTGACATGTGTGAGAACTTTTTGGGATAGAAAGATTTTATCTGCCTGGATACATACCAATGTCACATTCTCCTGTATAGAAAAATAGAACTAACACGTATTGATTGCTTACCTCATGCCATGCTTTCTGCTAATTTGCTTTTAGCATCTAAATTAATTCCCACAGGAGGAGTAAGATATGGTTTACGTAGGTTATATACCTTGCTCAAGGGCTATCAGCTAGTAAAATGATCTAGCTGGAATTCAAACCCAGATCTATTTACTTCCAAAGTCATGTTTGAACCCTTAATCCAAGTTGTCTTAACCCCCCCAAAAGCTTGCACTGGTATATTTACATATTTTCATACAGAATTTATCACTGAACACAGGCAAGATTTATTTGTTTTCTAATCTGCACTCCATTTTCCTTTGTCCTGTTTATGGGAGCTTCTCACCTGCCTTTGACTGATCAGATGAATGTAAATATCTTTGTGATATCTGCTGATCCAAGAAATGCCCTGAGAACCCATTTCCAAAGTCAAGCTCTTATCCAGAATCTTGGGCCACTAAAGGAAATTGCTAAATCTTCCACTTTCATCCCATCTAAATCTTATGTTCTAGTTAAATGGCAAATTAGTATTTCCCTTGGGACAATCTTCTTTTCTTAGAGGCATTCTCTGGGTATATGGACTGAAAGTAATAGTAGCAGTTGGAGCAGTAATCACTAACATTTATGAAACATTTACAATCTGCTGGATACTATACTAATTGGTAAATATGCATTATTTCATTTACTACTCACTATAGCCTTATAAGGGAAGTGACTGTTATACAACAAATGAGAAACTGAGCCATAGTCTCAGAGCTAATGATTTGCAGAAGTGGGTCTCAAACTGGATTCTTTTTTTTTTTTTTTTCAAACTGGATTCTATCTGACATAAACATCCATACTTTTAAGTACTATAGATTTCTCCTCAGTTGTAAAATGTGAACTAAGATGAGGTTTAATTTCTCATTCTTCCTGCATAATTAAATGAACACACTGCAATCGTGCAGCTTCGTTAAATACCACGCAGTACCTCAGAAGAAAAAGCAGACAGTAATCCAGTAGGGAGCACTTATATCTGCAGCATTCCAGGCAGGAAAACTGAATCAAATCCCATTTAGTAAAATCTTTTGGGACCAACAAATGTATGACCACAGAAGCTTCCCAAAGAGCTGCTTCTCAGGGGACTTTGCTCCACGATCCTCTTGATGAATTCTCTGTGTGGTGATGCTGCAGAGAGGATGAAACAGTCTAAATATCCAGGAAACTGAGATTCATTACATTGGAAATGATATCCTAAATCACCAGCCTTAGAAATCAGTGACCATGGCACGTGAGGGTCTATATAAACATCAGTTTTCTGGAAGATACATTCCTTAGGTCTTTGCAAACATTTGACCGCAGTCCTTTTCAGGGAGAGCAACCCCCCAGAATGTGAGCCTTGGTTTACAGTTTTATATCCTCAAACCCGGACTTGTCAGAGCTTTAGGTAAGGTTTGTTGCCGTGTCAGACTGAAGCACATTAACGATGGATACTTGGCATCTTTCCACCATAATAGGCCAGTGATATTAGGGTAAATTATTTAGCCTATAGGAACAGGGAGAAGTTAACTGGCCCATGAGGGGATCAAATCCATAACTTCGTTCTCTAATAAAAGCGTCTTAAAACAACCGAACTAACATTTTCAGAATGTGGATGTAAATAATGCCTTTCTTCTGCAAGTAGTCATTAAAATTTCCCTCCCTATTCCTTCACAAGAGGATTCTCTTCTCCATTCTAAGGGTCACTACTTAATCTGATGCAATTCCAAATTGATTCTTCCAGGATTTTATCTCCAGCTCATTCTCCCTCTGTCTTGTCTAAAAGCTACAGAAATGTTCTCTAACGTTAAAAAATAAAAAAAATAAGTAAATAAAGCCCTTCTTTTAGTCCCCTTACCTCAGAGATACCAACCTTTCTCACTCATTACACTATTCAACAGCAATGTTCATTATTTTATTTTTGTTTTAAAACCAATGTGTTAAAGCAAAAGGATGAAATTATCACCATACTGCAACTAGTTAGCTATAATCTATGTATTATTTTAGAATATATTCCTCGATCCCTTATCCGTGTGTACAGAAATATTTTTAAACAAAAAATAGGGTCTGGGCTCCTGGGTGGCTCAGTCAGTTAAGCATCAGCCTTCACGAAGCTCAGGTCATGATCTTGGGGTCCTGGGATCGAGCCCACATCATGCTCCCTACTCAACAGGAAGCCCACTTCTCCCTCTCCCTCTGCCTACCACTTCCCCTGCTTGTGCTCACTCTCTCTCTTTGTCAAATAAATAAATAAAATCTCAAAAAAAAAAATAGGGTCATGGTGATTTATACTATATTTTGCTTAAAAACATATAATAATCTTTTTCTGTGTCATTAAATATTCTTATATTCTTGAAACAGTAAGGGACACTCATTACCCTACTCTCAAACCCCTCACTGTGGGCCCCGTACAGTTCTAAGCACCTGGCAAGTAATGTCTGAGACAAACTTCACATTAATGCTATCGGAAAGACAAATATCATATGTACCTTATAGGCAAAGAAACTGAGACTCAGAGACATAAAGTATCTTGCCCAAAGTTATACAGCTTGCAAGAGAAGGCAGAATTTGAACTAGAGTCTGTTGTCTTTAAAGCCACTTTTTATCCAGTGTTAATGCTATAGGATATGCAAATGTAATATATTATGACTATATTGTAGAACAACAACAGAACCCCCATGATGTCCTGGTGAACTCTGTGAGTCTCAATTTGACTGAATTGATCACAGATGTTAAATGCTAAATGTGATGCACTGTTTTAGGTCTCCCCCCGCCCCGCCCCCCGCTAGTCAAATACAATCATTAACACAGTCAGGAAGTAAAATGTTGCATCTGAGATAAATGCCATGTTCGTGTTCCTTTTTTTTTTTTTTCCATCTCTCTTTGTGGAAGAGACGAATTTTGTCACTTATGTGACAAAAGTTTTATTTCTCAGGAATAAGACAGGGGTAGATTCACATGCCTGCAGGCCAGTTGTGTGCTGATGTGGAGCTCAGCACCCAGTAGACACACAAATGACGATTTCCTCCCCAACTCTGTTTCTAGTAACCTTACTTTCCTTATCACCTAAAGCGGTTTCTCCAGGCTTCATCAGCCTAACGGTGGAGTAAGTGTTGGGACCCTGGTAACAAACAGTATTTCTTCGTGTATCTGCCCATTCATTATTGTGAGTCCTCCATCGCTATGTAAAGATTCTCTCAGTTATTCCAAGGAGATTTGCTCACAGTCTCCTCTCATACCAAAGCCTGCCAACTGGTTTCCTCCTTGCATGTTCAGACTTCTGGAAGCCAAGGCTCTGTGGAGGCCCAGGATGTCTCTGAGGCTGCCTCCATTCTTGGGGCTTCCAAGCAAACATTGGATTCTTAAGAGGACTGCGGGGCCCAGCAACTGAGAAGCACCAGTGGTTTCCTGTGTTCTCTGGAATTACTGAAGTCTCAAAACTACTTCCATATGTTTTTGGTAATGCAGGAAACCCAGTTCTCCCCTTGAAGATTTTGCTCCATAAACTGTAGTAGATCAGAGTAGGTAGGGGTGTGGGGCCAGACTCTCCCCTCCCATGGGTCTGAGTCTCAACCCTTCTGTCAAGTTGTAGTGTGACTGTGGGCAGTGACTTGATCTCTCTCTGCCTGGGTTTCTTCGTCTGGGTTTCGTTCTTCTTCACTTCATAAAGTGGGGCTAACAACTGTCCTTACCTCACGGGGTTGTACCAGTCTAAAGAGAGGGCTCAGTATGTGTTGGCCACTGGTACTTTTATGTTCAAACTGGCTTAGGCTTCCAGAATAGTGCAGAGATTTAATCTGCTGTTTCACTTGGTACTGGCAGCCCCTCTCCCCAGGACTCAGCCATGAGCTTGAAGATGCTATGAGTAGTGAGCACTTGGCTTTATTCAGAAATGCCCTGCTTCCCAACTCTGTGGCACTAACCTTAAATTATGTTTGTGTGTCTTACTACTCCTTCCTTAGGATTCTCCCTTGCTAGCTAGCTCCCTAGTTCCCTTGAGCATATCAGTCTTAATGAGACCGTTCCCGCAGGCATCCAGATAGACCAAGGTAAGTCTGTATTTTTTAATTCTTGGCTAAAGTTACTTTTGGTTCAAGTGGGAAACAAGCATTCTCTCTCCCCACTCTCATATACAAGCAAGGACTTACATTGTTTCAGCATCAGAAACCTTCCATTATAATTTGCTTAGGGAAACCAACTTTGTATAGTTAACTTCTTTTAAGATTGATTGACTGATTGATTTGAGAGAGAGAGGGAATGAGAGAGCGGGTGGGGGAGGGCAGAGGCAGAGGGAGAGAGAATGTCAAGCAGACTCTGTGCTCAGCACCGAGCCCAACTCGGGGTTCGACCTCACCACCCCGAGACATGACCCCAGCCAAAACCAAGAGTTGGATGCTCAACTGACTGAACCACCCAGACACCCCTTGATTTCCTTAATCTCTTTCAAAGATACTTTGTCACTGGAGTTTCAACAGAACATCATTGTGAGATGGTAGTCTCTTACAGGGAACCTCCCAAATAATCTTTCAATGTCATTAATTGGTTCTTGAATTACCCGAGGCCAGAATTCAAGACTAATGAAAACATTTACTTCAGTAGTTTATTAAGGAACACTTATTTATATGACTTCTAGATAGTAGATCATCTATGCTTCTTTTGTTCTTATTCAATTACAGGTAATCCACATTAGCTAATCTTGCATCCACTTTAAAAGATTTAATTTTTATTTTATTTTTTTCTTGCTAGATAAAACTTGATCACAAGGATTCTTTTCTAAGGGTAAAGTTGAAGCAACACCTCCAGGACAAAAACAACATTAACCCCTTCACCAATAATTCATCTGAACCTAGGTATCAATCTCTTTCCCTTCTCTCTTTCTTGCTTTCTTGATCTTTCTTAAGATCGAGAAAGCACTGTTTCAGTGCTTGCTTTTTACATACTAGGAAATTTCAAATCTGAGATCAGACTCCATTGTTATCTTGTGAACTATAAAATCTATTTATACAATCTCTTTTGACTAACACATCAGTGAAAATTCCCATCTCAGTTATAGTAAGCTCCTTGCATGTTTACAGAAAATCCAACACTCCTATGAAAATATGGCTATAATTTCCATGTTAAGTTATCCCAGACATTGGGAGCCAGCACAATTTCTTAGAAGCTGAGATGCAACAATAATAATAATAATAATTACTGACTGAGTGACTACTATCTGGACCCCACCAGGCTAAGTAGTTTACAATAACCTCACAGTAAACTAATGAGGCAGGTAGTATTATTATTCCAGTTTTATAGATAAGAAAACTGAGGCTTAAGGAAGTTAAATATGGCACTGGCGTGGCTTCATGTCCAGATATTAATAGCGTTTTCTAATTCTGATGGGGCTGTGAGGCATAGAACGACTGAAAACATCACTGTCGTGAGGAGTCTCATTTGGTGTCATGGGTACATAAACATAGTGGCCAGACTACATTGTAATGAATGAGGTCATGTGCCCTGGTCAGCCCACCAGGCACAGAAGCATTGCTTCCCAGAGGCCTATCCAGTCTCATGATATACAAGTAACCACTCTGAGTGGAGCAAGGACCTCCTCCTAAGCAGGACATTGGTGAAAAATGGCTTGAGGATGCAGTGAAACCAAACCTCAGCCTGGCTTTACACTAGATGAAAGGAAGAAAAGCTGTACAACCAGCCTTGCAAGGGACCGGACAGATTGGAACTGCTCCTATTGAGCAAAGACTTCGAGTTGGCAGCAAGTCTAGGAAGTGGAAACGTTACAAACGAAGAAGGGCTGTTTGGATGGCAGCCCCATATTAGATGAGCAGTCCCACCACTAACTGATTGAAGGAGAATCAGTTCTGTGCTCAATAAGAGCATGTCCTCAGTTGATCCAGGGTCAGCCTTTTTCAGCCACATCTGTAGACACTTGATGTCATTTTCTCATCAAGTATGCTTTCTTGGAAAATAAAAGATAGCGAGCAATACAAAAGCTGGAATGAAAGGATTCCTCTGCTGGCCCCGCAGGCTCTTAATCCTGCCTGTCCAGAGCGACTTTTTTATACTGCAGGAACTTATGATGTGTTTAGTACATTGCAAAGTTGTTTTCATTTATTTTTAAATGAGAACTTCTGAAAAGGATTCTGCTCTGAAGGAAGAAACAATTGGAAAAAGGCTTAGAGGTGGAGATACTGGTGTGTTAGTCTGCTCTGTGGGGAGGGGGGAAGCTGAGCCCTGTAATATCTTACCCTCCCTTCCATTTCTAAAAAGTTTGTTCTGCCATGACAGTGTGCAGACACTTTTCAAGATTTCTTTTTTTTTTCGCTTAAAAATATTCTTTTTAGAATCCCAAGTGATTCCTTCACTTAAGTCATATTGTTGTGTATTTCTGCATTTACTGTGAATTCTATTGGAAATGATGACGATCCTCTGAGAGGGGGCTGGAAAAAAAAAATTCAGTTTCTTTCTTAGAGGAAGGAAATGCATTTTTCCCTTGGAGCTGCTCTGTTCTGCAGGCCCACGTGGAATATGTTAATGACCCTGAAAAGTGAATTTGTTTCTGAAGAAACACTGTTCTGTGGTCTCTGGGAATTTGGTTTATTTACAAAAATGGCAAGACTAGTCCTAGAATTCATCCCTAAGACCAAATATGGAATATAAATTAAGGAAACTGAGAATGAAATATATGTGATAATACCAGTACTAATCCCAATATGTATAGTTTCTTATTCTTCTTATTGTTTGCTGGATTATTATACCTGCTTATTGTACTAGTTTTATAAGCCCTTATAAAATAAGTAATGAAAGCTCAAATCCTTAAGAAATAGTGACATCACAAAACATTTTTACTTCTGGACATCCCTACGTCTCACAATGCTATAAGGTGCCAGTATTACCGCAGGAAAAAAGAGAACAGTGGTGCCCTTAATTTTGGGTTCCGGTCAGTCCCTGAGGGAAAGTCCTAGAAAGTCTGCAGTCCTTGCAGGATTTGCTTCATGTGGAAGACCAGAGAGGGCTCTAGGAGAATGAGTAAGCTGAAGAGTGGGTACAGGGCAGCTGGAGGCTGGATATTTTTAGGATTCAGGAATGATGGAGTCAGTAGAGTAGAACTGAGTCCTGACTCTGTACTGTACGTATTAGCTAAACAAACGCTCTCGAATTCTGTGTCCTCGCTTTTTTTTTTCCTTTTTATTTTTGCCTTGGGTGTGTTTCTTTATATTTAAAATGGGGATATTAGTAATAATATCCTGTTATTATATTACATGATTATGTAATAACATTATTATTAATAAAAATGGATGAATTTTTGTGATCCTTAAATCGTGTATTTTACAAGAATGTGTTTTTTAAACTATATCAGGGAAATGAGTTATTGTTTCTAGGTCTGCCAAAACCTGAACACATATTAGTTTATGTGCAGAGTCTAGAAATGTAGAGTAGTTGACATTTAACTCACTAGTTGGCCTTGGTAGATAACGCAGCATCATGGTACAATTATTAATCAATTTTAAGGATCAGTGAGTTTAGCTTTCCTTATACCATATAAGATGCTTCCTAGCATGGATAGCTTTTAATGAGTTCTCCATATTTTGACTTCTAATGGATGAAAGAGGTATTGTGCTTGAGTAGGAACGTTGGAGTCACTAGAGTTTGGACTTTGGGGTCAAATAAACATAGATGTGAAGCCAGATTTTGGTAATTATTGAATGTATAACAAAGTACTTGATCCTCAGAACCTCAGTTTCCTCACCTGTAGAACAAAGGTAAATATCCCTATCCTCCAGACTTTTTAAAGAGATAATGCACATAAACTACCTGTAGAATAAAAGATATATACAATGACGATGATGGCCATGATGATGACCATAAAAGTTCATTCTACTTAGTAAGCTGAGATGCTGGCATAAACAAGCAGAGCTGCCCACCACTACATCCACTGGCAGCCTCTTTGTTCTGGATATGCCCTTCCAGGAAGTCTTGGAATGCAAAGGTCAAGTGAACAGGCTTTTGGCTTAGGCAGCTTAACTTCAGCTCCTGATTGCCATTTACTACTGGTAAATGATGGTTAATTCAGGTAAGTTATTTATGTTGAATACATTTCTGTGCGTCTTTACAACAGATTGCATACTTTATTCTAGGACTATTTATTGTATCTTGAGGCTAATTCATTTCAAATGGCTAAACATTAACTCCTTGTGATATTAGTTTACTAAGTTATCATATATTACCAAAGTAATTACAATTCTGAGAGCTTCACCTCTTGCCTTACACAGAAGGACAGGTGAATAAATAGATTAACCCCTGGGTGGTACCTGGCCAGTTCAGGCCAGTGAGCTGTGCAGATTGACGTTAGGTCAAATTTCCAATATCTGTTAGTTGGTCCTCAATGACATCTATTTCTTCTTCACCATTTTGTATACTGATAGGCCATGGAAGGCACACTGTTGCTAAAGAGGATGAGATGAAATTAATATAAGGCTATAGTAGAAGAAACACATTTGGTCCAGAGATTGACCCCTCCATTAGGAATTCTTAATAGAACTCAGTCTAAAGACTCACCAGGCATTTCCCATATATCTGTGGGTAATTTGTACTTTGGACAGTTTTCCTATAGAAGGAAAGAATAAAGGCCTCTTGATTCAGAAACTCTGGATAACAGCCTGATATTGTGAGAACATTCAACAGATTGAATTTCAGGATTAGTCTCATCTGGTCTTTACTGCCATTAAGTCAAGGTGAATGGAATAAAAGTCTACCATATGTAAGCTTCTTCATTTCTTAGCTACTAAAACATTTTAAGATCAGAACCCTTTTGTTATATCTTTTCAAGTGAAGCCAAGTACAGTTCCAGGAAAACAACATGTAAAGGATACTTAATGTAGAACAGAGCTCTTTATAGGTGAAAAAAAATTCAACAAAATGTTGGCTGTACCCTAGTCTTAGAGAAACCCCTGAATGATCTGCTGAAACTAGTTCTCTGCCTATTGTCTCCTACTTCTGTGGAAACCAGAAGCTCTGGATCTTGTGCTTTCCCTGGTTTCTCCCTTTTCTTTTAATAAATATTCTTTGTATTCCCTCACCCACTAATTAGTGTCACCATGTGCCTATACTGCTAACAGTTTAAAAAGAGCAGTTCCTTTGAAAATATAATCTCCTTTTAAATGCATCATCATTTTGAAGTGGTCTCATAAATTTTGTTGCTGATTTGGGATCTTAAACAGTGTATTTATTTATATTAAAGTCTGCCTGCTGTGTTCATCTTGAAGATATTATATTTGTATAGTTAACAGAAGTGGTGAGCCAAATTTAATTTTCTTTCTACTCTAGAATGCTTTGCATCTTGTAATCACCATTGATTGCCTACTTACTAGTCAGAATCAATAAAAGGAGTAGATGTAAAATTGCCCAATCTCATGTTTTATAATATAATAGTCTAGTCAAAATGGAGGGTACTAATAGCATTCAGCTGCATAGACATTATCTGATAATGACAGTGTGTATAGCTCAGATTACAGAGGAACAAATTAAGGTTGGAAGCTCAAATATTGGACTTTATTTTATTTAGGATGAAGTTTATGCACAAACCCATCAGAATATGTGTTTTTACTGTTTTATGGATAATAATATAATTTTTATTAACTTTTTATCATTTTAGTTGCATTTCCTTTCTGGGACCACTAAAACTGTTTTACCTTTGTCTCAAGATTGTCTCTGATATGACTGATGAATTTGCCTAAAATCCATCAATATGAGATTATGAAAACATTAAAGCATATAGACCTGTGCTGAGAATAACAGCTTTCAATTTCAGGTTTGTGTAAATCAGCAAAACCTTGGAGATAAAAGATAAGAAATGTTACCGGGCAATTAGAGACTTAGTCAACTACTTTTTAAGCATTTGCACTTCCTTATTTATTTTGCTTTATAGGTCCCAGAAAAATACTTCATTGAGCTTAAATATTTCTAAAATGATTGTTGTTTTATATGAAGTCTATTCAACTTTGGTATCCCACTAAAAGTAGCCTTTGGATCATTTAATGGCATTCAAAATTTTAGGTCCTTAAGCAAGCATCCTTGATTATGATTTTGAAAAAGAATTGTGATGGGTATAATTTCAAAGCCCATCAAAAAGGAGTCATACTGGGAAAATCAATTTTAACAATTGATAAAATACATCCTCTATTGGAAAAGAAATGTGCTTATGGCATTTTGGAAAACATTAAGCATGGTAGTCAAGTTCTTTTAGTGTGTTCCCTGACAGTCATACTCTTACTATTTCCTACATCTAGAAGCAAGAATTCCTCCCCAGACAGCTTTCAAATACACTGGTTAAGGAGGGTACTCATTTGTAGATTGTGATTACAGATTAATTACAATTGTCTGTTGCCTAGTCCTAGGACTATTAATGGATATGAGCACTGGGTTTTTGACATTTTTCCCATTCTTTTGCTCCCTTTTATATTAAGTTATACTCACTGGAAGCCACCTAAATGAGAACCACCTTTCCATCTCACATGCTTATTTTCACTAGTGTGTATTCTGAAGAAGTACAGGATTTTTGTTTCAGTTAGAGGTGCATTAGATCAAAGGGCAAAGAACTACTTGTGCTAATTTTTGCCTGTGTTGTTCTGTCACTCTATACTCTGGAGAAAGGCCTTTTAGGTAATTGATGTTTACCTTTATATGGAATAAAAGTTTGTAATAGAGAAGGAATAACTTATAAATTTAATAACATAATGAAATAATAGTCCAGGGATGTTAAGAGATGCTCAAGAAAGCCTTTTTGCTTTTTTTTTTTTAGACATGTAGAGTCAATGAAAATCATATTTAATGCTTTTTGAGTTCTTACTCAGTTCTAAATGCTGTATGTGTTACATCTTTTGATCCGTGGTGCTATTCCATAAAGTAGGTTCTACTTCCACCCTGTTGTACAGACAAGAAAACTGGTATGCCGAAAGGTTAAGTAACATGCCTAAGGTGATATAACTGAAAATGACAGAGGACATATTTGAATCTCTCCTCTATCTACACTTAATAGCACACTAACTCCCAGGGAAGCGCAAGGTCAGCTGGCCCCCATAGACAAAACACTGATAGTCAGGAATTACTGTCTTCCATTGGATAAAAGCTAATGATTAAAATGAGGACACTGCTGCTGAACCCACTTCCAAATTTGTCAGTACTGAAACTGCTCCTGCAGTATCAAGCCTCACACGTGGGACAAAGAGGCAGGCCGCAGGAAGGTGGGGCAGGGCCTCCAGCAAAGGATCATGGACAAGCACAGAATGAAAGCTGCCCTTGGGAAATAACAGCAGCTAACTTTTATTGAGCAATTCTGTGTGCTAGACCCAATGCAATGCAATGCCTTATTTAATGTTATCTTCTTATAATTATTCCAGTTTTATCAGTGTGGCAACTGGGGTTTGAAATGGTAGGCAATTTCCCAGGGTTGCATAGCTGCTGAAAGACAATAGCAGAACTCAAACTCAGTTTGTCTGAATTCAAAGGGCTTTGCTCTAGGACTTCTGATTTCACCCTGACATGTAAAGACTTTAAAGTCATCACTTCTGTCCTTACAAGAAAAATTTGGACAAAGTGAAAATCAATGGGTTTCCTTGGACCCATAAGAGATGAAGTTATAAGGCAAATTGTTACCCCCAAATTGAGAAAGGCTCATTCAGAGAGAAACACGTAAGATCTGCATACCTGCAGCAAAAGCCAGTGGAGCCATAAACTGGTGGGAACACTTAAATGATAATTTTGATGAATTACTGTATGCTGACTATGGCTGGCATGAGTGTGAGAAATCCTGGGGAACCTCAATCTCAAAAAGTCCCCCACAGATCCAATAGAATTTACCTCCAGAAATCCCATGGGACTCTCATAGTGAACATTCCATCATTGCTTTGGCAGGGTGTAATTGTTGTGAAATATGCCCAGAGCTTTCTCCATAACGGTGGCTCTTATCTGTGGCTCAGCTAAGGAAAGGGCATTCTTCCCATTCCAGACCCTTCTAGCCTTCCAGTCTTGCCTAAGGGATGGCAGGAGGTTGTTCACCAGGGTCAAGTTTTCAAGGAATTATGTTGGGAGCACTGCAGCCAAGGTAGGATGTAGGGAAAGGGGGAGAAAATAAGCTATGCCACTAGGGTAACACCACAGCCCAAGTGGGAAGGACCCACTAAAGCACTGAGATGTAATTGAGAACACTCCCCCTCCTCCATACCTTGCCACCACACCAACCAGTATAATAACTGTGAGTTGCAAATGAAAAAACTGCAAGAGAGACTCCCAAAGTCAAGAGGGAACACAATAATAAGGATACTCATATATATTTTACCCGCATGCACACACCTATAGAAAACATTAAACACAGACCAACTTCTAGCCAAATTAACATAAATCCTCTCACTGAAGATTGATTTATATCAGTTCTTCTTTTTGATACAGCATATCCAACTTTCAGCAACAAAATTACAAGGTATGCCAAAAAGCAAGAACAAACAGTCTGAAGAGACAATGTAGTCATCAGAACCAGACTCAGATATGACACAGATGTTAGAATTATTAGAAGAGGAATTTAAAATAACTATGATTAATATATGGAGTGCTCTAATGGAAAGACTATACAACATACAAAAACAGATGATAAAAGAGGCAGAACAATGCCCTCCTTTTATGCCAAGGTGTCTACATCCTCATCCCCAGAAGCTATGAATATATTATCTTAAATGTCAAAGGAATTTCAAAGATGTCATTAAGTCAAGGGCCTTGAAATAGATTATCCCAGTTTATCCAGGTAGGCCCAATATGATCAGAAGGGTCCTTAAAGGTGGAAGAGGGAGGCAAAAGAGGAAATCAGAGTGATGCCGTGTGAGAAGGACTCAATTGCCACTGCTAATTTTAAAGATGGATGAAGGAGGTGATGACCCAAGGAATGCAGGCAGCTTCTAGAAGCTGGAAAAGGCAAGGAAAGGGATTATTCCCTTGACCCTCCAGAAGATAATACAGCCATTTCCTGCATCTTGATTTTAGCCCAGTGAGACCTGTCTTATACTTCTCACTTACAGAAGTGCACAGTCATAAATTTGTGTTGTTTTTAGTAACAAAGTTTGATATACTTTGTTAAAGCAACCATGGAATACTAATGCAGATGGGTAATGTAAGCAGAGGGATGGAAACTGTTTTAAAAAAGAATCAAAGGAAAGACTGGAAATAAAAAAAACACTGTACCCTAGGTGAAGAATGCTTTTGATGGGCTCATATTAGATTTGACACAGCTTTAGGAATCAGCGAGCTTGAAGATAGATCAATAAAACCTTCCCAAACTGAAATGCAAAGAACTAAAAAAGAATTAATTTAAAAAAAGAATTAACAAACCAAACCAAACAAATAAAAAACAGAACAGACCAGGAACTATGAGACCCTTTCATAAGGTGCAACACACCCATAATTGGAATGCCAGAAGGAGAAGAAAAAGATCAAAAGAAATATTTGAAGTCGTAATGGCTGTGCATGTTCCAAAATTATTGACACACAATTGACCCAGGAATCTGAGAACACCAAGTAGAACAAATACCAAACACACACATATCTAGGCATATCTTGTTCAAGCTGCAATAAATCAAAGACAGAAAATCATGAAAAAAGGCAAGGAGGATAGATACTTTCCCTCTACTTATAGGGGAACAAGGAGCAAGAATTACAGTGGTTTCCCGATCAGAAATCATGCAAGCTAGAAGAGTGTGGAGTGAAATCGTTAGGGTTGAAAGAAAAAGAAAATCCACCAACCTAGAATTCTGTCTCCTCCAAAAGCATCTTTCAAAAGTAAAGGAGAAATCAACACTTTCTCAGACAAACAAAAACTGAGAGAATTTATCACCAACTGATTTGCCCTGCAGGATATATAAAAGGTCTTCAGGCAGGAGGAGAATGATACAGGTCAGAAACTTCATTCTACATAAAAAAAAGCTAGGGCATTGAAGAATGAATCAATAAAGGTAAAATAAAGATTTCTAGTTCTTATTCTTAATATAAAAGATAACTTTAGGGTAGTAATAGTAAGAATGTTTTAAGTGTATTAAGTGATGATTGTGTAGGGAATCAGTGAAATGAAGATAGCAGTGTCACCAGGGATAAGAGGGAGGAATTGGGAAAACTGTTGTAAAGTGGGTACCACACTACATACGAAGCTAGGTATACACAGTATTATTTGAAGATAGACTTACTGTAAACAGAAGCACAACACTAGAAAGAAAATTTAAAGCAAGTATAAGTAATATACTAGGAGGATAGAAAATAGAAAAAGATGGAATGAAGAAGTATGAGGCAAGATTAAAGGTATGTTCTAATCATGTTAGTGATGTCTCTGCTTTACTTTGCCTAAAAACTCAAAATTAAGGCAGAGCTAAGATTCTGAGCTCAATCAAATATAAACTTTTTAAAAGAGGACTAGGCAAACATATTCATATCTTTTAACCATGATTAGTAAGGCAAAGTCCAAAAAGTAGGTGCTTAATAAATATGTACTGAATGAAGTCTGACATAGGGTTCGCAACCAGATAGGCAGACAGACTAAGACATTCAAGCTATTAAAGATTTGGGCAAAGAGTCAGAAACCAGGGCACTGAAAGCACAGAAAATAGAGTAAAGCATACAGATGACAATCCAGACAGTTGGGGCTTGAAGAACCTAGTCAGATTTTAATTGGAACAAAAGAAGTGTTCTGGAAGCCCTGTATTGTCATTTAGGTGCAAAAGATGATTTATAATGCTATGTTCCAGGCACTGTTTTGTATTAGGGATAAAAAGATGAATACGTATGGTCCATACACTTAGGAAGCTATAGTCAAGCTATAGTCAAGCAATGACGAACTATCATCTCAGTTCATTTATTCGTTCAACACATGTTTTTGGAGTACCTACTCTACACCAGGTAATGTAATAATTGCCAGAATGAAGTGTAGAAAATGTTATAAAATCATAAGTGAGAAAGCAAACAGTCATGTCTAAGATTGTGAAAGAAAAGCTCCATGAGATTTAGGACTAGAAGGAGGAATAGACCATGTCAGATAAGAACCTGAACAGGCAAGATGAATGGCAAACATGGAGCATTAGCAATTTCTGGCTTAGCAAATTATATGAATGTTTCATACTCTGTCTCAAGTCAGTCCCAAGGATTATGTAGCTCGGGGCCCAAGGGCCAGATCAGACAATAAGAAACACTAGATCAGAATAGAAATGAAAGGGAAGGACAGGTCCTGACATCTCATTTTGAGTTTAAATACCATGACCTACTCATGTTGATACTACCATTTTGAAAAAATTAACACCTGAGATGGAAACAATTTAACATTCTTGATCCTGGAATTAGAAGTCTGTTCTGTGGAGGATCATTAATTCTTGGCCAGGCAATGAGCCCGATCCTTCTGAAAGCCACAGTGATGATAGATGAACAATACCTCAGTTGTGTAGAATGAAATTCAACCAAATGAGAGTTCATCATCTGTTATCAGGTCCATCAGTCCAGAGACTAAAATGGGTGTGTGACCTTCAGAGCTTGGTGTTTCATAGGACTAGAGAGAGAGAGTGAGAGAGTCCACCAATGATCTGGTGATCAGGGTGGGTTAGAGTTGAGATGGGAGGAACACTCTAGATTCGACCTGTTTATTTATTTAGACCTACTTAAGGGACAGATGGGTAAAGGGCAAAAATTATATTTGATTTTGTGGAGGGAGAGCTCAATATGAGGGGAATCAAAAGGGAAACTGAGTCCAGCCCATGTAACACTAGGCTTTCTAGAACTGTGCTGTCCAAAAACATGGTCACTAGCTTTTTATTTTTATTTTTATTTATTTATTTATTTATTTGACAGAGACAGAGACAGCGAGAGCAGGAACACAAGCAGTGGGAGTGGGAGAGGGAGAAACAGGCTTCCCGCTGAGCAGGGAGCCCGATGTGGGACTCGATTCCAGATCTCTGGGATCGTGACCTGAGCCGAAGGCAGACGCTTAACGACTGAGCCACCCAGGTGCCCAGTCACTAGCTTTTTAAATTTAAATTTGAGTTAATTGAAATCACATTAAATTACTGAATCACTATATTGTAGAGCTGAAACTAATATACTGTATGTTAACTATCTGGAATTAAAATTAAAAACAATAAAATTTTTAAAAAGTTACATAAATTAAATACTCAGGTTCTCAGTTGTACTAGTCATATTTCAAGTGCTCGATAGTTTTATGTGTCTAGTGACTACCATGTTGAACAGCACAGAAAAATCGAACATTTCCTTCAACGCAGGAAGTTCTTTAGATAGTAATGTTCTAAAGTGTGTGGGATGTAATGGTACAACAGAGAAATGCAGTTTATTGTCTTCGAGAAACAACTACAAAACAGCTTTTAAAAAATGTTTTATTTTGGTAGTGAGGAGTAAAGCTTGGTAAAGCTCTTACAGCATGATTATCCAGCTTTGCTAACAAATATCTGTAAGGGTATTTGCCCCTTTTAAGTGGAATGAAATCTCCTGTTTTTTACAGATGAGGAAATTTAGTTTTAGTGAAGTCAAGTTACTTCACACTAGAATGGCAGAATCAGGAGTTGAAGTCATGATGCTTAACTCCAAAGATTATTCACTTGACCTTTGGACTCCAATAGAGCCCGAAGGCCACTTCCAGGACTGAGAGGCCACCCTTGGGCACGGGGGTAGGTACCTCTGGTTGATTACAGCCAGCATCTGAGCTTAGTAGGGAAGGTATCCACTCTGCTTGGGCACCAGTTAGATAATTTTGTAGTATCACTTTTACCAAAAAAATGTGGGCATTCACGTCACCTTCTTGATCTTTGCAAAATGTTACATGCATTAATGCTTTTCATTAATACCCAGGGAAATATTTGGTTCTCATGAATCTAATTTGCTTTTCATTGTTCGGTGAGTGCAAGAAGGTAAGAAAACTCTCTATATACAATATAAAAACAGTTTTTTTTCCCCAATAACTGAAACTGATGCATGTTTGACCAATTAAAATATGTTTAAAAAATAAATTTACTACCATACACTGGGAAAATTCCTCAATTTCTCACTTATTTAGAAATTATGTGAAGTGCCTTCATTGTCCCCTGCCCCCTGTGTTTTTAGTTTCTTCTCTGGGGAGAAAAGAAGTTCAAAATAAATATCCTTAAAGTCACTTTGGGTTTTTTGGTGGTGGTGTTTTTTAGAGCTAATTACACTGCACTGTTCTTCCAGTAGTTTTTACTTTGCCCTTAATTTGCTTCAAAGGTTTTTGGGAACTACTATGGAGAGTTCTTTTTTTTTAAATTTCTCTCTTTCTTCACAGCAAATAAAGCAACTCCTTACTAAATCTTTTGGGACTAGGGAATTTCAGTTAAAGTCTGATAGTTTTCAGGCTGTGAGATGGACCTTCGACTCTCGTATGTTTAGATATTTTGGAAAGCCTTGGATCATTTGTGATTGACAGTTCAAAAATACAGTGATCTGTTGTGTCTAGCCCATGTCATGCTGGAGAATACTAAATCAATAATAATGCTATCAGAACCAGAAATCAAATGCAAAGTAGTTCCCTTGGCTTCCTGCATAATGACATTTGCTCTTTTGATAAATTAATGGGTTCTTGGACAGGAGACCTCCTGGAACAGCTGAGCCTGGATATAAACGGAAAAGGTGAAGCAGTGATGTTTATTATGTGGGAAAAAATTGCCTTCAGTGAATGTTCTACACACAAAGAATGTCCAAATATAATTGAATCTCACATTGTGATAGGATATCAGTAAAGATGCAGGAACAAGCAAACTGTAAACCACGGTCTTTGAGCCGTACTAAAAGTCGTCTGCAGAGCCTCACACTAAACCCTGCATTCTATAACTAGAACAGCTCCACCAGGGCAAAGCACTGCAGTGACCAAAGCAACAGAATATCAACAGTGTAGCACATTTCTCCTGGAAAGACCCACCCTATTTCCTCAAGGAAATTCAGTGATGGACTCAAGGGCATCACTACTATACCACGTCTTAAGTAGATTTGACTGATTGCTTGACTCAATTTGGGGGATCATTTGATGCCATGAACATGTTTTAGGGCAAAAAGGGGAAGGGTTCATATGATCGTCTTCAGAAGTCTGAACTGGCTTAAAGAACTTTTGACCACCTGCACCACCGTGGCTGTAGATTTGTATAAGCATAAATGGTGTCAAGAAAAATACTATGAAAAATATTCAAATAACACCCAACTCAAAGGCTTTAGAAATTTGTGGCAAGAGAAAGTCTTACTACCACAGGGTTGTATTAAATATATGACAAATGCAGATCAGTTTCTGGGTTTTACAGAATGCCGAAGAACATTGTGTAAGATATGTTAACTAAAACAACAAACTGGTCTGTGCTTCCTGTGTATGTGGTCTACAAAATGAACCTATCTCGGGCTTTGGATTCACTCTGATCCTAACCTTGCTCTGTATTGGTAAGATGGTTGCTGTATTTTTTGTGTTGAAAATGAATAAAAGTAGGTCTTGCTTACTACAGCAAACAAAAGATCTTTTCCTTTCGCCACTTGACCACCTCATCGACTTAATGTTGTGGCTGAATCTTACTGAGCTACTTAAGTGAACATTTATTTGTGCTTCAAAAATACCTTTGTTTTGTTGGATTTCCAAATTAAAGGGGAAAAATTTTTATAGTGAAGGATTAAATGCAACCAGGGAACAAAATAATGAAAAGCCTTATTTGAGAAGAAATAACTCTTTGGAATAAGAGGTTACCATATGTCAATATGTCATATACAGGGAAAGTGAGCTTTTGATTACTAAGAACTGAGGTTGCCAGAGGGTTTCTGATTTAAATTTCTAAGGCTTGATCAGAGCATCAAGGGGTTTGTTGAAAATCCTCATAACTTGTGAACTTGACTTTTATTCCTTTGAAAAATTATACAAAATATTTTTTGCTCACATTTATATTCCGTGTGGTATGTTTCTCCTTGTAGCTTTGCAGCTATTCTTGTGCAGGCTTTATACTTGTTGTAACATCAGAATTGAATTTGAGCATTTCTAGAAAAAGCAGTACGTTTTGGAAATGGAAAAGTGACCCCAAAACTTGGCTCTAAAAATGCTTCAGCTCAAAAAAGACTGAGAATAACCTAAATGAACATGAATTGGGACTACTTAAATAAATGATGGTGCATTCTTAAAATGGAATTCTATTTACCAGTTTAAAAGAGCAGAACAATCTCTGAGACATAATGAATGAATGAAAAAAAAAAAAACTGTCCCCCACTGTTAAGTACCTTGATTTTTTTCACTAAATATCTTCATGTACATATGCATAGAATCTATTTGGAATAATTACATAATAAATTGGTAGCACTGCTTTTGAGCAAGAAAAAGACGCTTGGGCTCAAGTGATCGAGAGATTTCTTTCTTACTGTATGACCTTTTGTATTGAATTATTTTAATATAAAGATGGATAGAGAGATAAAAGAAAGAATTATTCAATTCCTTACACCTCTTTCACTCTTTTTTTTTAAGATTTATTTATTTATTTGAGAGAGAGAGAGACAACACAAGCGGGAGGGACCGAGGGAGAGAGAATCTCAAGCAGATGCGGGACTCAATCTCACAACCATGAGATCATGACCTGAGTGAAAACCAAGGGTCAGACCCTCAACCAACTGCACCACCCAAGTGCCCCATCCCTCACTCTTTAAGTATACTATTTATATTCCAAATTTCATCAAAACTTGGCATTTTGTCCAGTAAAGTTGAAGTGTGGATATATAACAAGTTAGGTAGGCTTTGTTTTATTTTGAAATGGAAAATAAATTGCTAACTTCCACTTTGGAAATATCTTGGAGGTAGCTTAACCATTCAGCATTTTTTAATACATGGCAATAATTACTAGAGGATAAAAAATAGGTTGATACAATAAATAAATTAGAAAGATATACCTATTATTGCAGCTAGGGTGTAGTTTAATAAGTTCATATATGAGGTTGTCTTTTTTTTAAAATATATGCTTTATGTAGATATAAATCTGTAAATAAGAGTGTTAGTGTTATCGACATTTAGTTAACCTTTGGAGACAAAAGTACAAGTTAAATAAATAAAACTTCAAAATTTTGAACTATTTTTTCCTTTGTGTTGCTTGTCATTTCAGAAATTCACAATTCTGAAAAATTAAAGTGTTGACTCTTTGGTTTCCTCCAAACCGCATCGTTTTAACTTGTTCTGAAATGTGCCACGTGAGGTATCTTGTATTATGTCCCCACATCTGCTGTTTCGTATAAACCAATACTGCCATCTTAGAAATAATAGGCCCCCTTTTATTCTCTAATACAGACAATGCCATTATGTGTGATTGTGTTAGAGCTTTAAATTTTTCCACTGTGTTTCCCTTTTCGGCTTCCCTTATGGAATAAGTGATCCTTTATTTCAGTAATTTTGTACATTGTTATACTTGGGGCTCTGTTCTCTATTACCCCTCTCCCCTTTCTTTCTCCTTCCCTCCTGCTTGCTGGCCCATTCTCTTTCTCTGTGTCTCTGTCAGTCAATCTCTTTCTCTTTCTGTCTCTCATACACACATGCCATGCATAGATCTTCTGAATAAGGTGAAGGGCGTGGAGCAGGTAGCAGGACCTTTCGTGTGGCACATGCCAGGCAATGCATCTCATGCTAGAGAATTTAGCTGTCACTTTGGAGCCTGCTGGAACTAGTATGCAATTCACATACCCCAAGTACTGAAAGGGAAACTGCATCTGGTGTCAGCGCAGTTTACTGATAAGATTTTATCGTTTCTCCTGCTGATACTGATAGAACCATAGCCAGGTGGGCAGTAAATAAAGAAGATTTATTATGGGCTGGATTTGTTAGCTAACAAGTACTTTCTCAGAACTATATCAAGAAAGACCCAGAAGTGTTCATCTTTCACATCCATGGAGCCCAATAATGAATTGTGTGGTGGGGGAAGGGCAGCTGCAGGAATTTATCCATCCAATTTGTTTTAAACAGTGAACATTTCTTACACAATCAGCCTAATCTGAATAGATGACTAAAAATCCACAGGTTGATAAATTATCATCACGGCACCTGCATCTTATGCCTCAAGAACCTTAAGCAAACCCAGGGCTATACTTGCGGATTAATTGAGCATGCATAATTTACCACTGCAGTTTACATAAGTGTAAGTATTTTTCTCATTCTGGTAAATAGGCATTTCCAGCTTCAGGAGAAAAATCAGAATATTGCTGCACAATGCAATGAGCCATCAGCCTATTCAACTATTATAAGAGAAAAAAAATCTCTGCTCATACCACCACTGCTTAGTTTTTAAATTGAAATGATTTTTCAAGTTTAATTTGCTTTTCGCCATTTATATATATTTCGTTTTGTTCACGTTTATTGTGTTGATTTTTACCTAGGCTTGTAATCAATACTATTTTCTTGTTCTGGTTTGATGCTGCTGTGCATCAAATAATTTGAATGATTCAGAAAATGCTAATCTAGGAAAACACGTTCATGCATTTAGGTAGACAAGGGCCAGGAACAAATGAGTAGGGAATGATGATGACAGAAACACATCAGGGTTTGAATGGCTTGTCACGGGTTATTATTTCTCATGGGCTTTTGGGTAAATTAGTCATTAATACTAAATTACTATTTTCTCATCTACGGAATGGGAATAATAATACCTATCCCACAAGTGATTGTGTTAAATTTTATAATGAATGTAAAGAGCCTAATTTGGAGCTGGGCATATGCTAGGTATTCAATAAATGATATGTATTTTTTATATTATCTTATTAAAACAAGTTATTTTATAGACCTAACAGTAAATTCTAAATTTCTAAGTTCATATTTTAAAACATTTGTTTCTACATAGAAATTTTTTTAACTCTTAGAAGTAGGCCCTAAAGTATTTAGAAATACTGGTTACATAATGGTTATTTGTCTAATTACGGCTTTATGGCAAAGTTATGTAAATTTGTGTGTAGGTAGATAACCCAGGGGCATGTTAGGTGTGTTCAACTTGTTTATGTCTTAATGTCTACGTTGGAGTTTTTGTTTTATTTTGTTTGGTTTTGTTTAAGCCAAAAAAGGCCTATTTGGGAAATGAAAGCTTAAATAAATGCAATTGTTCATAAAGGAATACTATTATAAATTTATTAACCCCTGTTTTACAATAGGAAAAGTATCTAAACCTCAATTCATAAAGTAGGCATAATCTTGAGAGGCTGAGTTTAAACTTGATTTTTCTCATCTACTCCTATTTCCTATAATGGTATATATTATAATTTTTAAAGTATTATTTTTTATTTATGCTAAAATTTTTACTGCAGTAACAGCTAACGCTAAAATCTTAAATTTTGTGATCTCAGGGCCCCCGCATACTAAGTTATACAAAGCACATTTAACTATAATAAAGAAACTGGCTACTTAAAGGAGCTTTAGAGCAGATCTTATAAGTCCACAATCCCTTTTAGAAGAGGTAAATGTATCTGTATAGTAAGTTTAACTTTTCATAATACACAACACGACACATAAATTGTAAAATCCATCGTATGCTTCTTTCTTGGTGGGAATTACAGCTTTCAGCCAGGCATTGGGTTATTCCTAGAAAGGCATGTCACATTTTCTGCCACTTCTCCATGGCTTTATTGATGTGGCTGTCACCCTAGAAACCCAGTGAATTCAGAGTCTGCCTTTCTGCTTGATTTTTCACTGAGGTACATTTCAGGAGACCACTGTGAGACTCCGGTGGAAGAAGCTGAAAAGGGTAATTCTCCATAAGAATAGTCTTAAACCTCTGAGGCTCTCCATCTGCACAGACTGACTGGTTGTTTCCTGAATACGAAATGGGAAGTGTCGAGCCATTAGTCACACTACAATAGCACCCTCGGTCCTACCAGAAGTAATCATTACTTAATTAGCTGGTCTTTTCTTTGTCTTTCTCTCTTTCTCTCCCTGTCACGTTTAAAATGAGGTCGCAGAGCCATGAATGAGAGAGAAGAGAGCTAAAGAGATCATTAATTGCGAGGACAAGGCTTGGCGTCAGGACAGGAAAGGCATCTCTGCCACTAAGGAGCTGTACAACTTTGGGCAAGTGACTTCAAGTACCTCAGGCTCCGTTTCTTCTGTAACATGGGTATAATAGTAACATCCACCTGATCTGACTGTTGGGAGGATTACATGAGATGATACATACAGTTATAAGCATAGTGCCTTTCAGTGTGTGTTGATGACTTCTAGATAGATCTATACTTGGAAGCATGGACCTGCTCTTCTAATTTCTACCTGGACGCTACAGAATTAGATACCGGTGTTAGAACTTCATCTTTTCCCTTCTCTTCCCTTCAGATCAGGTGGTCAGCTTTTCTTTCTTGGCTTCCTGAATGCCAAAGTAGCAATGCCAACCATCTGCTACTTAGGAGAATTGTAATTACTCCTACCAAATGACATCTCTTGCGAGAGAAACAATATTAGTGTCAAGTGAAGGGAAGGTCTCAGCTTCCCTCCATCTCCAGCTCCATCAACCAGCCAGCCCTTGAGAAGCACTGCGGTTCTCTGCTCGGTCAATACGAATCTGGCACCCACCTTTTCAAGCGCAGCCAAACAAGGAAGTCAGTGGCTAGAGCTCCACAGGTGAGGCGGAGACACAACTTCACCTACCAAATGTTTATTTAGGTCAGTAGTATAGGTTCCCGCAGAACTTGGGGTTGTCACTCCACACGGTCGCTGGTCACGTTGGTGAACTTCAGTCCATTTTCTGCCTTCCTACTGCCAAGGTGCCTTTCTATGTAAAGGGGAAAATCCCGGGGCGCCTGGGTGGCTCAGGTGGTTAAGCGACTGCCTTCGGCTCGGGTCATGATCCTGGAGTCCCGGGATCGAGTCCCGCATCCGGCTCCCTGCTCAGCGGGGAGCCTGCTTCTCCCTCTGACCCTCCCCCCTCTCATGTGCTCTCTCTCATTCTCTCTCTCAAATAAATAAATAAAATCTTAAAAATAAATAAATAAATAAATAAAGGGGAAAATCCCACTTTGAATAGTGTTATTGAAATACAGTACTCCGAGGACAGAGGTCTAAGAAAGGAAAATGAAACTTTTCAAGGTTTCTTGGCAGCCGGCGCTCAGCCATGTGACTGTGACTTGGCCAATCAGATGCTCCCGTTGGAGACGGTGCCGCCATGTGACTGTGACTTGGCCAATCAGATGCTCCCGTTTGAGACGGTGCCGCCATGTGACTGTGACTTGGCCAATCAGATGCTCCCGTTGGAGACGGTGCCTCCAGAGAAAGAGCGGCGGGGATTCATTCATGATCACATCAGTGATGGTCCGTGGCAGCATCGGGTACTCACCGAGACGTTCGGGTATAGAATACGGTGACTCCTTCGGTTGCCGAGAGGACAGTAACAAGCGGTGAGGCTAGCTTTTGGTTTGGGAACGTCTGGGATTCTTAGCTGCCGTTACGAATTTGTCGCTACCAAATGACATGAGAGGTAGCAAGGAGTTAATCTTACCAGGGAACTAAGATTATATATGCATATTCACTATCCACTTGTCCTCAAGGCTTCTGTGATTTAAGACAAGCATTCTTTCATTGCTTGTGGCTATCAAATTGAGTTCACCGAATCTCTAATGACGATCACAATATAAGCGATTTTATTAACCTGTCAGTTATTATTCAGGTTTCTTATTCTGGTCACATCCCAGGGCCAGGAGGGTGTTAAAAGTGGAAGACAGTATTTCTTCATTTCCAAAGTGCTGAATTTCATGTCTTCTTTTCATGAATGAGCATCGGGGGTGGTTGCGCGTATTTCTAGCGTCTTACAGAATTTTAAGAATGTTCCCGGTTTACTTCATCCGAAATTTAGATACTATATTGATTGAGATGAGGAAGTTAGTTTGGGGAGCTATGCATGTATTTGTACTTTATCTCACAAGACATTACTGCTTTAGTTATTCTATAAGATTTATAAAAGACTGTATTCTATAAGACTCAGGACTATAAGACTAAATTCTATAAGATTTATAAGATTCTGTAAGACTACCCTAAAACAGAGTTCTGTGGTCAAATTTGGATTTCTTTCACTACATAAAATATCTTCCTCTTGAAAATCTACACTACATATTAGCTCATATATATTATTAGTTCATATATATAATAAATATATATAAATATATTTTGTGTCATGTGACCTAGAGTTTTCCAAATTTGTCAAACTACCAAGACCTTTCCTGTAAAATAATAATCAGGAACTTCTCCTGGAATTAATAGTTACACTATGTAAGTATATTGTATTAAGAGATACACTTTGAGAAATGTTGCCATAATTTATGTTTCTATATTGTGTTTCTTGGGCAGATACCTTGGGCACCTCCGTGGCTCACTTCTGCCTATTTAATGGGGATTCCTTGCCTGTGAAATGGGGATAATAGCATCTGTGTCAGAGGATGTTATAAGGATTAAATGGTTCCTATTAAGCAAATGCTTAGAAGTGTACCTGACTTGTAGTAACCATTCTATGAAGGTTGGCTATTATTACTGGGTTGTTTTGTTTTTTTTTTTCCCCAGGCCAAATTAAATTCTTCCCTGACATCCCTTTTCGTGTGGAATGTATTACTGAAGCTCTATAACACACTGTTTTTTTTTTTTAAAACCCAGCAACTGATTTGCTACTTGCTAATTGTATGCCTGGTCCCAGATTTTTCTATTTGGTGATCGTTTCTGTTCTAATTCAAGAAATGTTATATTGAAAGTCACAGAAACCAATGCATGTAAACATGGTGCTCACTGAATAGATCCAACAGGCAATCACACCAACATCTAAAAACAGGAAATTGCAGACAGCTAGACCATATGGGGTTAGACTGAAATGAGACTTCTCTTCCAGTTCTGGAGCATTTCATGCAGTTTTGGTCTGCTCCTGGGCCCTTATCTTCATTTTCTCAGCAGACCAATTTTCTCTGTTTGCTTGATGTTGCTGTTTCCTGAGATTCTTGCACATGGGTGGGCTCAGTTTGCTAAGGCACTGATTTATACCTAGACACCACTTGGCTTAGCATCAGGGATCCCTACAATAAGCAAACTCAATCTCTCAGTGTCTGAATTCCAAATTCTTAGGAAAGAGTATCTTAATGGCTCTGATCAGACTATGGTCTGGTTCTGTGTCTCAAGTGTCCACTCTTGTTTCAGTTAGCTGTAGTCAAAGTGGTAGCTTTATCTGGTAAAAACATGACCACTTAGAACAGCCCTCCTATAAAGGTAATGGTGGAGGGCGGGATATCCCCAATACCAGAGATGGGCTTAGGTGCTATGGACACCACAAAATGGCCATATATCCTGTCACCACCTTTGCTGTAGCTCTAAAGATACGTCTTAGCGTTTTCCTCTAAAATGCCTCCTTCCTTCCCTCCCTTTTTCACCAGGAAGAACTAAAGGATGTCAGGGAAAATGTTTTATAACCAAGCATTTGAAACCCACAATCCCAATTTAATGGAAATTTCTCAAAAAAGGCCTAAAAATCTGAAGGTGGCTTCACTCAGCTTCCATGGGTTAAAAACACAGTCTTGAGAAAGCCCCTGTTACTCAGTAGGGTCTGACCTAGAAGGAAACTGAGTACCACTATGTATTACATGCCCGGGCCACCTGTCAGCTTTAAATACCATCTGGTGGCTTCTTTTGACTCTTGCAGCAGCCACCTGCACTAAAGGTTTGGTCTTCATGACATAAAGTGAAGTTCAATGATAAGAGGTAGCCGAGAACATTTAAAATGATAGAATTCAGGATCCAAAAAAAGAAATAACTAATAAGGGATTCATGTTTAGCCTTTTATTCTAAATGATCAGAATTAGTTTGCATGCACCCCATTCTTCCTAGAAAAATCAACCAACTCTTCTTCCCAATTTGTGTGTCACAGATTCTTAGAGAAAGGGACTCTTTAGGCTCTCTGTATTTTTCATTCCACTTCAGTTTCATTCATCAGGAGATTTAGAATTAAATTTACCTGTCCTTACCCAGGAGGCAATTATTGGTGTAGATCATATTATAATTTTCTCAGCTCTTTACTGGCTTGCTTGATGTTTGGTGGTGTTGCTCCTGTTTCCCATTTTATTTTAAAGCGTTTGTCCCTTTTGTTTTAGTCTGACAGTGATACGTGTTGCTCCTCTCCGCAAACAAAGGAACGAACATCCCACACTGCATAAACATTTGTGTCACACTTTCCTTCGGAAATTAGTATTCTTTTAAACTGGTTAACACATTTGTACTGTCTCTGACAACTTTAACTATGACAACTATGAAACAAAATAGTGTACAGTGAACAAACACATCATTTGGAGCCGATTAGATTAATTACTATTCAGGACAGTGCTTAGATTAATTATTTTGTTTGTGTAGTGTGTTCGTTAAGTGGTTGCCTGATTGCTGCTCAGAAGATTGATTACTTGTTGCATTTACCTTGTGGTTTCTGTGGGGAAAACATCTTTTAGGATTCATCGCTTCTAAAAGCCCAGGGGGCTTGGTTGACATGAGAATGCTCCAGTAAAGCTGTAGAATGAAGAACAGGCTGTGGAAAACTGTGTTCTTTAAATAAACACCTACAGTGGTGGCTAGAGTAGCCATCAGATTTGTTTAACATCTGTTTAACATGAGAAACAATCAATGATAAAATTGAGTTAATACAGACTATACAATCTGAAAACCCAGCACAGTACTTGGACTATAAAATTGAGGTGAATAAGTACTTCCCCGGATTTTCTTGGTCTCCGGTAAGCTAAACAAACACACTCTGTGACTTTGTTTTCATTTTACCTCTTGTCTCTCATATATACCTCACTTCCCAGGGGCAACCACATGGCGACTGCTTGCTGTTATGCTGTTTGAGTCTGCCCTCACAATGGGGCTCAAGAGCCCTGGGTTCCTCTGAAGAACCCACACTGCAGCCCTTTGAGGTGCTTGCCTCGCTGTAGGAAACTACATGGGGTTATGTGATGCGTAAGAACACGCATTATCTGCTGTGTTCAAGGGGAGGCTGCAAGCACTAGGGAAGGATTTACGATAATAGGATTTTGTTGCAATGGGGGAGCGTAACAAATTTAAATAGAAAAGTACTTTTGAAAGAAACAAATGAGTTAAGGATTAAAAATAGAACAGCCTTTTGTTTAGTGAAAGGCTGAGCTAATCTCTCTATTTGGGGACCAAAAAATACATTGCTGAAACATAATTGTATATTATACCTATCTGTGACTTTGAATGCCGATGGCCGTATTAGACAATTTTAGGACGCAAAGAGGCTTCTTTTATTTCTGCTGAATATACCGTACCTTTCCCCAGAGCAGAAAGACTCAAGAATATTACTCTCTCTCCTACTCTTTTGACTTTATTATTTAGACCTATTAATTATAGTCATAAATGACTGCAATAATAACACAAAAAACTTAGAAATAAGTCTCTGAAAGTGCTTACGACTTCTAATATTATGGATTAAAACTAAGCGAGCATTTTAACATACATCCCAGTAAATTAGAAGAAAATAGTAAAATAATGAAAATGAAATAAAACTTGCCTCATGTTTTAATCAGTTTTTCCATTATGGCTTGAGATTTCAGAAGGTAAACCATTTGCAAACACAGTGTTTTTTAGCATTTAAAATCTTTTTGAATTTAAGAAGATTAAACATCACAATCGTTATGTCGTTATGGCAAAGATAGCTTTCCTTCATAAGGTAAAGGAACTGCCGAAGGAGAAATAGCCTAGAGTCTAGGTATGGGGACATTGAAAAATGAGAAGATGATGAGAGATGGGCAGTTGTTTTGGGGGTGGTTGGCTTTCTACAGTGGTGCAAAGACTAGAAATAAGAGGAAATGCATTAGCCCAGCTGAAAATATATTTAAGGCCTTTTTGATTAAATTCTTCTTTTCCTCTGTGACTTGAAAACTGGAACTAGACGGGAATTAATTTTTAAAAACATTTTCCTTTCTCATTGACTGCCCTGTTGTTTCTTTGTGGGTACCTTCTTAAATCCAGTAGGAAATTCTAGTAATTCAAGTTTTCAGCCCCCAAATCCCTCAGTTCTGACAGACTGCCATCTTGGGAAGTGGGGCCAAGACTGTTACAGGAATAAAGTTGCTTTAAAACAAGTTATCCGTGGTTTGAAAACTCTAAGTTCAGCATGTTTAGAAATAGTCTGGAATCCTGAGAAATGAACCCTGTTTTTCCAAGCATCCCCAATACCTTCCCCTATTGTCTTTTTCATGCATCATTATAGCTTTAACAACTCAGACCTTTCTAATAAATAAGTTGCTTATATTATTGAACTCTTAAACTCTTTGAGAAAATTGAAAATATGTACTTGGAACCTCATTGGAGTGTTTTACCTGTTGTCTTAATTGTAAAAGCAGCATATTAAATGTATCTGTAAGAGTGTGACTGTAAGTTAATGAAACTAGTTTCCATGTGTTGTTTATTGAAATAATTTTATTACTTTATTGGTCTCACCTCAAACATTTAAAGGTCCTGGTAATTATTTGATGGCTAAATGTGGTTGTCCTTTTAAAACAAAAAATGACATTATTTATCCATTGTTACTCTCGACCCACAATTTGGTTTAATTGCCTTTTCCCTTTATGGACAATGGCCTCTCATCCATTTCGTCATGTAACCAGAGATAGCTCTTGGGAGACACTGAATGGGATGAAGAGTACTGGGTTATTCTCTGGGGCAGCATGTATTCATTCCTTCCATCAGTCACTCAGTCAATGAATAAATGTACTAAATACTTAACTAGATTCCAGAACCCATGCTTTTATTTTCTGTATGAATGAAAGTCATAATCCCTGCCTTCAAAGAACTCAGGGTTTTGTGAGAGCATGTGCAAAGGAACAAGCAATTAAGACAAAGAGTCTCTGAAATGAGCCTAACTGAGGCCAGAGAGGTTACTGAAAAAGCATCCTTGGGGAGGACCTAATAAAAGCTCTTGGAGAGGAAAGTCTGAGGGAAGGGTGGTCCAGGCAGAGGGGGCTGCCCTTGCTGGAACAGCAGAGAGAACCCTGCTTAAGATGCTCCTTAAACCTGGAGGAGCCGGAGGACGGACAGGAGACAGGAGAGAGGGTAGGGCAAGACTGGGAAGGTCTTATAAGCCATGCATTTGGTTTTTATTCTGCAGAAACTGGAGAGCAATAGAAGGATTTAATCAAGAGAATGACTTCTGTCCAATTAGTATCATATTCTAACTGAATTAATCAGCCAAACTTTATGCCTTTTCTTTACCTGTCAAAATGTCCAAACTGGCTTTGTTTATTTTTTATTGTCCAAACTGATCTGGCTTCCATTTCTGACAGATTTGACTTCGAAATGTTTTTACTTAGCTGAAAGATAGAAAGATTTTTCTTTCTGGCTTGAATTTCTGACTTCTGTCTTCCTTCCTTGGCTACCTGCTTGAGATCTTTCACCATGTGAACTTAGAAAGGTAAATCTGCTTCAAAATATAATTATATAGGATTTTTTAAAAGATGATATGCTATTCACATGATATTAAGTACCTGCTTTTATAATTATTTGTATTGAATAAACCAGTTTAGAAACTAGTGTAGGTCATAATTCATTAAATTGAAAATAGAAGATATTTTAGTTGCTAACTGAGAATATCACTGAAATCCACTCTTGTTAAAATTTTCCTAAGACTAGAGAACAACTAGATCTACAGAAATATTTGAGAGAATTCTGCCTTTCGATGTGTGTCCATTTCAGATATTTATTTTGTAGTTTAACTGTAGATGGGGCAATATGAATCTGCTTTTAAGGAATGCATCCCCTCTCACCTTTGTCCCTATCAACTCTTTAGAAATAGAGAATTTTGCCCCCTTTTTACTTAAAACAATGAAAGGACCAAAACCCATCAAGACAGTTATTTTGGACATCTTAATGAACAAATTGAGTTGCTACACAGCTGTAGTAGTCAATTTAGAAATGATTGTGGATACATCCAAAAATCCTGGCTTGACTGTAACAGCCAACCAATTTGAGCCCTGCACGTTTGACATGCTCTAAGGATAGTGGAGGATTTCAGATCGGGGAGGATTAGAGCCCTCTTTGCATGGGCCCCTGCTGATAGAACTCTTCCCACATGTTAGTTGTGGAGACATATAGCGAGGAGGGAAACAAAGCTCGAGGACAAATGTCCTGTAGAGCAGAGCAGTGAACAAAGACGTAGATGCAGCTTGCTGGAATTTCCCTGAACCAAATATCTTATTCTCTTAATGATATTAGCAGAGGGAAGTATCTTACCCTTCCACTTTAATAATCCAGCATCCTTCCCGTGCTTCTTCTGTTTCAGTAGCCTCAGGCCCATGGTAACCCAAAGTGCCTTTTTACCCAAGATATTTTATTATTTAGGACGTTGTCAGTGATAATAGGACCTCCATTCCCATTTTCCAATTTTGGACAAGTGGGATTAAAGCATTACGTGAAGGACATTGTCAGACTAATCCCTGGCTCTACGATGGCATTGTCCGTGTTGCCCTATATAGATAGGATCATCCACATTTGGGTTTATAGGATGACTCTCATTAAGCTGAATGCTCTTACTGGGATTGTCTGCTCTTTTATTTAATGCTTTGCTCAAGGCTTCTCATAGTAAGTGTTTTAATGGCTCTATGAAGTGTTTTTGTTTGTGTTTTTCACTTTAATGGTAAGCTGAGGAAAAAAAAATCCACATGATGTTGCTGGAAAAATTGTCATTACTGGAAAATAATATAATAATAATAATTCACCTCTCTGAATTAAAACGTGTTACTTCATCTACTCCCTAGACAAAATAATTTTTAAAAATTGAATGAAAATAAAAAACCAAAACAGTTCCATTATAGACTTCCTATTTTATTTAAAAAAGAAAAATCTAAGTGTCAGCTTAGGTTTTTTTTTTTAAGGGCATGAATAAACAGATACAGTTTATAACAGTGAAAACTCACATGGCACTTTAATGTGCCGAGCACACTTCCAAGCATTTCCTTCTTCACAGAACCCTTATTTAAAGTGGTTGTGAGTCTATCCTTATTTTCCAGATGTGGAAACAGGCACAGAAACAGCCGAGTGGCAGAGTAGGATTGGAACTCTGGGCCCCACCTCCACAGGGTACAAGAGGCCACCTCACTGAGTACCTATTTCCTAGAAAGAGATTTCGGTTTCCCTGCAGTGGGCACACTTGGGCAAGACCAGAGGAGGAGAAGTAAGTCTCCCAGAAGGTAAGACTTTTAGTTTGATAGTGTGACCATCTTCATACAAAGAAAGTAAGCCATTTAGGGGCACCTGGGTGGCTCAGTCGTTAAGTGTCTGCTTTTGGCTCAGGTCCTGCGTGGTCCCAGGGTCCTGGGGTCGAGCCCCACATGGAGCCCCACATCGGGCTCCCTGCTCAGCGGCAAGCCTGCTTCTCCCTCTCCCACTCCCCCTGCTTGTGTCCCCTCTCTCGCTGTGTCTCTCTCTGCCAAATAAATAAATAAAATCTTATTAAAAAAAAGAAAGTAAGCCATTTTGCTGTTACTGCTGCTGCTTTTATTGTTGTTGTTATTGTTTATTTGTTTTAATCCTTGGGGAAAAAAATAGGATTCAGGGAACACAAAATGTTTCATCTGAAAAACCCAACGGAAAAATCGGAAGTAGAATAAGTAAAGGAATACTTCAGCTCTGTCACAGAGGTGACCAAAATTCGATTAGAATTAGGGACAGAAAATAGAAATCATTTAGGAAATGCTGGTCTTAAAAAATGCACTATAAAAATGGTTGGGTTTTCAAAACCAGAAAGCCATTGAAATTGCAAGCGTTTGTTCCTAAGGAAGCCAGTAATTTTTATCCTCATCTTATTGCCATTTTCTTTCTTTTTTCTTTTTTCTCTTTTACCCCCTGTTTCCTGGTGTATTTCTATTCAAACAAGGCTCCAAGGCAGACCGTAATTTAAAAACTTCCAGTTGTTTCCCTATGCATCACTGACCCTTTCACACTAAAGTTCTCACTGGGAAAGGTAGCAAATATGTTCACTGGGGAAAACTCAGTGTTATCCAAAACAGGAATCAATTGACAAGGGTCCTTGAAAGGGTCATCAATATTAAGAATCATACTGTATAAAGCATATAATGTATGATAGCTTTGATTTACTAACCCATATACTCATTAAAATTAGACTCAGAAAACACTTTTAAAGTCGTTTAGTTTAACTCTGAACTTGTTTTGGGTGGTTTTCATAGATATAAATCCAGAACCTGTTAGAACTCATTTTTAGGATCTTTTCCTTCAAGCTCTACTCTTTATTTTTCCCTCTCTAAAATATTATTCTGCTGGTAATGAATAATTTATATTTGCTACTTCTGTGTTACCCTTATTATACGTTCCTCCCCCACAAGATAAAAACCTCAATCTTGCTGTTTGCTTCATTCAAGTATCAATCAACAACCTCTCTCTAGTGTGTATACCATAGACACCAGAGGGCTTTTTTGCAGACTGATTTCTTTTTATTAGGTCTGTATTTTTTTAATGATGATTAAAATCTTTATAATTCTTCTAATATCTGAGTCAGAAATAAATTTGAAATTCTGTTATTTTAATTATAATCCTGTTGATTCAAACTCCAGAATAACGAAAATTTGTTCTTAAACTAAGCTAGGTAAGAGGGACACCACAGAACTATAATTGTGTGAATGTTCCATTCTCTCCTTTTGGATGCAAATTACAGGTTATTGAAATATAACTCTGGAATGCAGAAGAAGACACACATTGCAAATTAAAATTTTGGCCATGTCTCCATGATGGTAAACAATAGACAGTGAAAACACTCATTTGTTCATTTCACAATAGTCGTTTTCCGTGAAAACATCCTATAAAAATGAATGACTTTATTGACCTTCCCAGCTCTCTAGATAGCCTACTTGAATTGGCCCCTGATCAGAGCAATTTCTGCTAATATGGACCATAAAGAGTCTTTGTGGGATGGGAACAAGATGATCCAATTCTTGTTGGGTATTTTTAGGGGGCTGCTTTGAGATCTCTTTTCAGAATCACTTCAGAAGCTAGCCGTGGGGACAAGAATCCCCATCACTCTGCTGTTTGTCAGTGGGGAGAGGGTCTACCCTGCCTCCAATAGCCGTAGTAGCAACAACAATCTTCACAGAAGGAAGTTCGGTTGGAGCATCAGCAATAAGACAAAAGTAACTACAACTAGTAATAGAGCCACAGAGGCATCTGACTTTTGAACAGAACCTTCTGCAGCATCATTTCCAGAACACATTATTTCTGAGAATACCATGACTGACTTACCCCTGTTTTGACGCCCTCCTGTCTAGCTTTTCTAGGCTCCAAACTGAGAGCATCTCCACCACTGTCACCAGGCAATACTATTGTCAAGATGCTGATGACTAGGGATTCCCAGAAATCAATCAGGTAAAATATCCCCTTCCAAACCACATACGCATTACTCTGGTTTCTTCTGTTGGCATTTCTGCTGCTTCTGATGCCTGACAAACCTGGGAACTCGAAGTCACTGATTAAAAGCCAGTATTTTACATCGAGAAAGGAGGTCCCAGCGGGCACTTCTTACCAAGTTTAGTTCATGGAGAGGGTAAAAGTGAGGCAAGGGATCTAGAGAACCTTGATATAACTATAGCTTCAGCCCAGATAAGTACATCTGAAGAGCTGTAGTTATGATGGATCAGAGCCTAAAGAGGTAGGAGTGCTGGTGATATTATTCTTTAATTCATTCCATTTTTTAAAGTTATTCATTTTTAATTCATTGACCCCACACATATTTACCAAGATCCTGCACGTACCAGGCACTGTTCTAAGTACTGGGGATACGGAAATAAATAAGGTATGCATAGTCCCTGGCTTCATGGAATGGGCAGTCTAGTGAGAAAGAAAGACATTAGACGAATAAATAAACCTCTAAGATTTTCTTAAAGCACCAATTTGTAGAAGCCAATTTGATGACAATAAATTGATTCATTAACATCATGTAAGAACTGCTGGCAATTAAAATTTTTTCTTCCATTTGCACTTTTTGCAGGATTAAAAAAAGTCTCTTAATAAAAATTCCAATAAATATTATAATTAAAATTTTATTTCCATGTATGTTGTTGTAAACAGGTGGCAAATTTAGTATTTAAAAAGATAAACTGTATTATAATATATCATTTGTTGGTCCAACATTTATTATATAAGGGAAACAGAAGATTTGTGTAAGGTACTCTGGCTGAGCACCGTGAACTATAGAAAAACTACATTCTAGGGGTTTGCCCTCATGGAAGAGAAATAAGATATATAGTGAAATAATAGCACAATAAAGAATATGAGATAAGGCCCATAAGAGTTAATGTACGTAATAAGTGCTATTTATATATTTTGAAGTGAAAAACTATAATGCATGGACTAATACTTCTGTCCTGACTGATAAATTTACATAAAAAGTTTTATTAAGGTTTTTTGTTCGTTTGTTTATTTGCTTTTAGAAAGGGAGCGGTGGGGAGGGGTAGAGAGAGAAGGAGAGAAAGAATCTTAAGCAGACTCCACACCTAGTGCGGAGCCCGACGGGGGGCTCAATCTCACAACCCTGAGATCATGATCTGAGCCGAAATCGAGAGTTGAATGCTTAACTGACTGAGCCACCCAGGTAGCCCTTATTAAGGTAATTTTTTTAAAAGCTACTACACATATAGTAATATAAAGAGTAAATCAGATGAAATCTCGGTGATTCCAGGAAGTGAGGGATATGTAAGTGAAGATGGGGAGGGGGGCTAGATTGGTTAGCAAAAGCCAGATGGACCATTTGTGTGAAGGATAAGGTAATGAGGTAGTTCAGGGAAGAGAAGCAATGGAAGGTATTTTATAATAAAAATTCAGGGTATGCCTGGAGACAAGGAGGCCAGTTGGCTAAAATAAGGATTTGTTTTATTGTTCAAGAAAAGACCACACAGATTGGGATCTAACTGCGGTGAACTTTGAATGACCAGCTAAGGAGTTTAGATTTTATATGATAGTTTATACCATTAAACAATGGTGTGGGGGCAGGACAGTGTTATGATCAAAGTAGAAAAATCAATCTGGATGCAACACACATAACGAGGGTGACATTGTATATTTTAATTATTGAGTAATTAATTAATTAAGTAATTAAGTAGTTGCTGGGAGTTGAGGAATAAATACATGAATTAGAAGATCTTTAAAATCACTTATGCTGACTTGAGCATATGGTATGCACATTTCCCAGGAGCATATTGACCTTCTGTTAAAAAAAGGAAAAGGAAAAAGAAAAAAGAATCTTTCTCTTCACCCCAAAAAGGAGGGAGGTAAAAGACAAAATAAAGGCTATTTGTAAGTCCATCTGTCGGTAGTAAACAGAATTGAAACCCTGCTCGGGTGCACAACTTTATTCATGGCTGTGAATGTTCATAATTAAGGGAAGTGCTGTAGAAGTGACTGGATTGAGAATCAGCCCATTTAGAGGATATGGCGGCAAAGGACTAGAAACCATTATGTAGTGCAAATAATGCCAAATTGGCCATTCGCTTATGTGTGCGTTACTGTTGCAAACAATTCTGATCAGGGAGGGGGAAAAGCCATGGAATCAATGTTGTCCTTTGTTTTGGAGGGGCACGGGAATACACATAACCCGAAGCTTCGGCAAATCGCAATGTGTTTACCCCAAGAATGCGGCTGTGTGGCCATGGCTCCTAGGAGAATGGGTGTATGGATGTGAGAGGGAGGGCGGCTGTGGGGAAAGCTAATAACACCTCTAGGATAGCTTTCTTTTTCTTTTCTTTTTTTAAAATTTTCCTGAAATCTTTAAGATAGGCTTACACCTTTGAGGCCCGTACTAATTTTTGAGGCACATTTTTACTCTTTTCATTTAGGCATTAATCAGGAAGTTGGTCTTTTCCAAGTGGGAATCATGAATAGTGACTATGAAACCTTTTAAGAATGTAGTAGGAAAGATATTAGCACTTTGGGGATAGCTGCTTAGGGGAGTGAGAGAGCTAATGAATACTCTAAGTTATCTAGCTCTTTTTATCTATGGTAATTAGCTTTAACAAGGCAAGTTAAAAAAATTCTTCCCAAGTCTTATACAGTGTAACTCCCCACTTAACATTTCTTGTCTCCTTACAAGTCTTATAACCTGAGGCAGTCCCAGATATTCCCTATAGGAAAGATGTATTTGAGAGTTATGCTTACAGCACTTGCCTTTATTAATTTTTGGAAAAACAAAATTTAACATTTATTTTAATGTTTGAGAATTCAAGAATTTGGGGGTTGGATTTAAGTATTATTGCTGGAATTCTGTAAAAAAAATAGAAATAAGGTACAATGACAATAAATCATGAACCAAACACATCTTAATTAAATATCATGGAACTCCACATCTTTTTTTAAAATACACAATTTCTCAGAGGAGTCTTCTTTTTTTTTTTTAAAAGATTTATTTATTTATTTGAGAGAGCGAGAATGAGAGAGAGTACATGAGAGGGGGGAGGGTCAGAGGGAGAAGCAGACTCCCCGCCGAGCAGGGAGCCTGATGCGGGACTCGATCCCGGGACTCCAGGATCATGACCTGAGCCGAAGGCAGTCGCTCAACCGACTGAGCCACCCAGGCGCCCCCAGAGGAGTCTTCTTATCATAATTTGTCAAAACATTCCAAGGCATTATAGATACTAAACTATCTTGTTTGATACTCTCAGTAGATAACAGGAGATTAATCTAGAATCCCAGTTCTCTCTTTGTTATTTGACTGAACAGATCCAAAGCACCTTCTTTCCCTTTGTGTGGAGAATAAACACACACACACACACACACACAGGCTTCTGTTTTTAAGAATTCTTAACCACACCCCCACCTCCAACATCATTCAGCCACCTTGTTGCCCAGTTCTGTAGCCAGTGGCTCTTTAAGGTGACAGTGAGACTTCTTATTGATCATCTTACTTCCCACACAATTTATTGGAGGTTGACACCCTCCCTGCCATTTTTTTTTCTTTGTGACAGTGGAAGGGGCCATTCGTTATAGAGGTGGCTTCATTAAAAAGCAACCCCAAAGTTCTAGTAGATTAAGCCATTTAGCTGCAGAGTAAAACCCTTCACAATCCTATGATAATTGATGCCCGCCATCCTTTACTTCCTTTCATTTTTTTATAAATGCTCTTTGGACTTTTATATCATATCATGCTGTATTCTTTGAGCAGAATTCCTGGCTATAGTTCTTTGTTCTTCTTTATATATTGGCAGACTTAAAAATAGAAATCATTTTGCATCTATTGAGCTGATCTCGACATTTTCTGCTTATATTGGTTTAAGGCATCTTTGGGTCACTTCCCTCTCATTTTTTTTCTGTTTGATCTCTGTGTTTGGCCGCATTTGTGGTAAGGGAGGGCTGAGGCAGAAGCTGAGTCCAGACTTCAGTCTCTTTGTGCACTTGTGAAATTCCCTGGAGAAGTTCTGCCCATTACACATGGCTTGTCTCCAAGGAAATAAAGGTTTTGATCAAATATTCAGGCAGGACGTTTTGTGTGCCTTGGGTACAGTGAGAATTTTGCCTCTTTGCCTCCCTCACAAGATGATGAACACCTTGACTGTGTCTTTACCCACCTTTTCTCCAGTGTTCTGCACAGTGGGCATCAACGAATATTTGCTGAATGAATGAATGTGCAAATGAATGAATGTCCCATGAAGGACTAATCCTGGGGTGGTGATTATAGCTTGTTTTCTCCTTATTCCAATATTCGACTTCACTGTCCTCTCCCAGGAGACTGCCTCCTTGAGTTCCCTGAGGAATTACAGAAGAGTAGAACTGATAAAAAATATGTAACAAATCCCTGGTGGGGCAAGGAAAGGAACCCAGAATTCTCTGCCTCTGTACACTGGTACACTGTTATAAATTCACCCCTCTAGGCTCTATAAATTACTTTTGCAGAAATTAGAAGATTTTCCTTAATAAAAATTCAAATACAGCACTTCTCCATCACTGATTTTATTAATTTGGCAGTGGATTGGAATGGTGAGAGTCTGGAAGTAGGAGGATTTCCTGAAAGGGAGTTAACCAAACAGTCAACTAACTATGATTAACAGAATAATCGTAGGCATTGAAAATTCTCTTTCATGAGTTAAGATTTGCAGGGCTGCAAGCCTAGACAGTAAGATGAATGTCACGTGGAGACTTCTGAAAAGCAGTGAGCTCTTTCTGTAGGTGATTTGGTTGGTCAATACCTTTAGTTATTTTGAAATCACTTGTTTATAACTTACTCTAAACCAGATGGCTTTCTGTTAAATTTTCAATGTTAGGAGTAAGAAATGTGAGCCCCAAATATGTCTGATTTTAAGATTTTCTTTTTTTTTTTTAAGATTTTATTTATTTATTTGAGACAGAGAGAATGAGAGAGAGAGAGCACATGAGAGGGGGGAGGGTTAGAGGGAGAAGCAGGCTCCCTGCTGAGCAGGGAGCCCGATGCGGGACTCGATCCCGGGACTCCAGGATCATGACCTGAGCCGAAGGCAGTCACTTAACCAACTGAGCCACCCAGGCCCCCTGATTTTAAGATTTTCAATCATGCTCCTCTTTTGTTAGAAGTACAAGAAATTATTATTTTTAAGAAATATATATAAGAAAATAAAGCAGAACTGTGAAAGCATAGCAAAAAAAATTGGAGCATTCTCTTTGGTATTCTGGTTGGCATATTACCAGTGGGTGCTTCTCTTTAACTCAGTATCTGGTAATGATCAATATATTTGAGAATGCATCTTGGAATTAATGGACAAATTGAAAACTCCTCCATTTCTTTACCCCTTGCCCCAAGCAAAATTAATCTTTCTAATCTCTGTGCTTCTGTAATATTTTGTACATAATTCTAACTGTGTCACATTTCAGGATGATATTTTAACCACTTATCTTTTTCCCTTTGCTGGAACGTGAGGTTCTGCATCCATCTCGTTAATCTTTTTCCCCCCTATAAATGTCCAGTATGTGTTAGCTGGAATGAGGACCACTGAGAAGAATCAGCTGATGGTGATTTGGGAGATAAAATGGCATATCAAAAAAGTGTGCTGGATGTGCAGGTGTTCCAAGTTTAGCTTTGTTGTCACATGACCAAGCCACTTAACCTTCTAAACTCCAGTTTCTTCTTTTATCAGATGAGGAGAATAGTTACAAAGAAGAACCAAAAGATGATGTGTGAACTGCTTTCAGATCCTTAACTGTCTACTCAATTGAAATGATAGTCACGCTAACATTTTAGCCAATGGGAATGCACTTTAGGTCTTCCTACCCTCCCTGAATATGTTTCAATGAAAATTACTGGAAGTTTCAAGATTTGGGGTCTCATCCACAAATACCCTTCACTTCATGTTGACATTTATTGACTTCCTAGTATGTTCAAAGTGCTATGATGAGTTAAAGGGGCATTGGTAGCACCTTCATAAACTACAGTCTGACTATAGTCATGACACATGGTAGTATAATGTACAACAGATAGAGAGAGTAGAAGTTTGCTACCTTTATTTTACCAAGTCAGCATGGATTTGGGAGGCATGTAGACCTTTGTTAACATGTCCACACTAAGCCTCCATTTTTTTTTTCCCTCTGTAAAAGGGATAACAAGACCTGCCTCATAAGGCTGTAATGCGTATTCAACACCAAGGGCAATGCCTGATGTACAGAAGACATTCAGCCAATAGTAGCAATTTTGATCATTATTCGTGGAAGAGAAAAGTCAGTGTGGGCTGGAAGAATAAGAGGTGGGGTTTATCAGGGACTTCGAGCATGCATTAGATGTAAGAGTGGAAGCCAAGTTTGCATGAATAAAGGCTCAGAGGTAACTGAATTAATATCAACGTAAGCCCAGGGCTCAAGCTAGAAACCTGGCTGTCAACTGTAGCTCCTTTCTTCCCCTCATACTTATCCCTAATACTCAATTCACTGCCAAGTTCTATCAATTCTGACTTGCAAATGTTTCCCAAACTTACATAATCCTCATGATTCTACTATATCTCTCCTTTCCCAGCACCTCTCTCCAGCCATGATCCCTCCAGCTATTCTCAGTCCCAAGAGTGTCCTCCACTGTCTTGCCCCAAGGGCTTTGAACATGCTGTTTAACACAGAACACTTAGTCCCCAGCCACCTTTCCTTCCCCATACTGAGTATACGCTAAGCACACATACACCTGTGTCTAGAAGCTTTTCCTCCAGTAAGTCCTTACCATAATGTCGGTTGCCTGTTTATCTCTCTGTCCTTTACTACAATGTAAACACAAAAGGCACTCTGCTAGGGGTGTCTGGGTGGCTCAGTCGGTTAAGCATCCGACTCTTGATTCTGGCTCAGGTCATGATCTTAGGGTTGTGAGATCAAGCCCTGTGACAGGCTCTGCGCTCAGCGGGGAATCTGCTTTGATATTCTCCCTCTCCCTCTGTCCCTCCCCATGACTCATGCTCACATGCTTTCTCTCTCTCTCTCTAAAATAAATAAATGCATCTTAAAAAAAAAAAAAAAAGGAACTCCGCTCACCATCACAGAAGCCCAATTTCCACAAGTTCCCAGTTCCATGTCTAACAATATCCCTGTATCCAACCCCCAAACTTTGCCTTTCTTTCCATTACTATGGATGGATTGACCCCCATTCTATCTACCATGAACTTCTCTCTGCATGTATAGATTCCATCCCTTCTCACCAAAGGAAGGACATTGTGGCAGATGTCCAACATTTTCTCCTACATCATCACTTTCCCTCTCTAACATTGTGTATGCAAATGTGTTAAAATATATCTCTTCTTAAAAAAAATTACCTTAACTTAAGGTCTCAGCCTTCCAACCATCACCCTGTTTCTCTCTTTTTTACAACAGAGTCCCTTGAAAAAGTTGTCTGTACTGGCTCTCTCTACTATATCTTACTCTATTCTCTCTCTGACCACACTAATCAAGCTTTTGTCCCACCATTTACAAATCAGTTCTTATCAATATCACCACTGATCTCCACATTGCCAGATTCAATGGTGAGATATCAGACTTCATCTTTCTTGATTTTTTGACACAGTGGATTCAGTAGATTACTTTCCCCTTCTTTTTTTTTTCTTAAAGATTTTATTTATTTATATGAGAGAGGGAGAGCACCAGTGGGGTAAGGGGCAAGGCAGAGGGAGAAGCAGCCTCCCCACTGATCAGAGAACCCTACGGGGGTTCTGATCCCAGGGCCCTGGGATCATGACCCAAGCCGAAGTCAGATGCTTAACCAACTGAGCCACCCAGGTGCCCCCACTTCCCTCTTCTTGAAATTCTTTCTTCACTTGGTTTATTGGGCCCCTCCACCTTGATACTCTCTTATCACTCTTTCTCACTCTCCTTTGCTGGTTTTTCCATCCCGACCTCTCAAGGTGTAATCTCTTTCCTCTCTTCTATCTCCATTTGTATCTCCAGGCAAACAAGTCTCATAGCTTTAAATGTCAACTGCATGCTGATAAGCCCAAACAACTCAAATCTCAAACTCTCCAGTGAATTCCAGACTTACTGCCTATTTCTTGTTGCTCAGTTTCTATTAAGCATTTCAAACTTATCTTAGACAAAACTCCGATTCCCACTTCCTGCCCAAAACCACTTCACCCACAGATGTCCCCAGTTCAGTGCAGCTCCATTCTGCCAGTTGCTTAGCCCCCAAATTTGAGAGTTTTTTTTAATCACCTCTCCTCATCACATCCAAAAATCTTGGAGTCTTCTCTATATCACATCCAGTTTATTAACAAATACATCTAGAATCCAATCATCCCGGCCACTCTCATCTCCCATCTGGATAATCACAGTGACCTCCTGTCTGGTCTCAACTGTTTCCACCCTCGGTCCCTATAGTCTTTTATCAAGGTGGCATCCAGAGCAATTATTTTAAAATATAAGGCATAATGTGCCATTCCTCTATTAAAATATTTTCCAGTTTTTCTTATCTCTAATAAAAAAGAGTCAAAGTTAAACTCTTTATGGTGGCCCTACTCTACCTATCTGACTTTATCTACTACTAGTGTCTCCCTTCCTTAGTTTGCAACCCCATAGGCCTCTTTTTGGCTTTTACTACACACTCAAACATACCTCCACCTCAGGGCCTTTGTGTTTGCTACTCTTTTTGTCTGGAATTTTTTTACCCCCCAAATCATCATGAGTCACTCTCATTTACCTCAATTCTCTGCTTGCTTGTCATCCTTTCAATGAAATCTTATTTGATCATTCCCATCTTTACCTTTGGCATATCCAATTCTGTTTGCCCTGCTTTATTATTATTATTTTTCATAGCAGTTACTGCTTCGTGATATATTTATCTGCTTGTTTATTGTCTGCAATGCTATGATGACAGGACCTTTATAGTGCCCAGCCCCAGCCTCATTTATCATTATCCCCAACACCTAGAAAATATCTGGTACATGGTATGTGATCAAAAAAAAATATTTGGGGGCGCCTGGGTGGCTCAGTTGGTTAAGCGACTGCCTTCGGCTCAGGACATGATCCTGGAGTTCCGGGATCGAGTCCCGCATTGGGCTCCCTGCTCAGCAGGGAGCCTGCTTCTCCCTCTGACCCTCCCCCCTCTCATGTGCTCTCTCTCATTCTCTCTCTCTCAAATAAATAAATAAAAAATTAAAAAAAAAAATCTTAAAAAAAAAAAATATTTGTTGAATGAACAAATGAATGACTGAGGCCCTTAGTTGACCGTGGGAGACTAGCATGTCAGCCATTCCTTCCAGCTCTGCCGCACAATGTGCTAGCATGGACATACTCTTATGCGTGTTACATTTTATGTTTTTAAAATACTTAGCAGTTGCTCTGAGTTCTTTTTAGAGATTCTTTTTTCGTTTCTTGTTCAGACTTCTGGCTTGAAATACCATCAATTTAGCTAAGCATGTAGACATCGGCAGCCTTAAAGCTAAATTATATTAATGCCTTCACAATGGTGGTCTAAGCAATTGTTTTGCTTTTAGGATGGCTGGCTCTGTCATTTCTATTCATGTTCCAAATGCCATTGAAAAGCTACTGAATATTACACAAAGTATGCCAATATGAAAAATATCAACTGCCATTTTATTTCAAGCTGGGCTTCTGCACAGCAAACTGTTCCAAATGTGGTGAAAACCAAATCCAAGTCACCTTAAGCAGGAAAACAGATGTAAAACAGCAAATTACTTTCTAAAACAGAAAACAAACTTACTGTGTTCAGCCAGTTAGAGCCACATATTATTGTATATTTTTTTAAACAATTTTTGACCTGTTGCTTGTATTGAGTTTTTCATGCTTTAATCAAAACCATTTTATCATTTTTGCAAATAGTTTTGTAAGATATGAAAATCCCATTGTAGATCACTATAGTTGGCTTATTTGCTAATTTGCTATTGTGATTTCAAAGCTCAGGCTTTATAATCAAGCAGATCTCAGTTTGAAACTAAGCTCTTTGAATTCTCATCTCAGCAAAGTCCTCATATTATATAACATTTCTAAGATTCAGTTTCCTCATTTATGAAATGGGAAGAATAAGTTTATTATGATGATAGAAATAAATTCCATATAGCATTTACTAGTACTTAAGATGCATTTCCTAGTATTTCTGTTGTTGTTGATTATACTGTCAAAAAGACTATTTATTAAAAGTTCATAATTTGGAACTGCATTCATCTCCAAAATGCAAACTTTGTGCTCCCTTCCTAAATGACACTTTTAGTCCGAATGCATTGATTTGACCCCCTAAAATGCAATGTCTACTCCTTTCTCCTTGTCAAGGCCTGACCTATTTCTTTGAAATTAAGAATTAAGGTTTCCATTGAGAGTGTATCTTCTGAAAAGAAGACAAGTTAGCATGCTTCTGGGTTTGCCTTACTTGCATAAATATGATTTTTTTCAGAGAAGATCCTTATATAGCTAAAGCGCCCTTTATCCATTAAAAAAAAGTACAACGTATAGGATGAGTCTAATAATGAGGAAGTGGACTACACATCAAGCGAGTTCATGACAAGTGCTGAAGAACTCATTAAGCAAAGAAGATACTCTGCAGATTCAACCAAAAGGATTTGAAAGGCAAATAGCTTACCACAAAAAGTAGGCCACAATATTTAGACATAAGTCGAAAACTAAGAAAATTTAAATAGTTACAACAACTTTGTTTATATAAACACAGATTATGAGTTTAGTCTCTAGGTAACACAAATCAATTCAAAGCATATTTTAATTGAGACTGTAAGCATTATTATCAGACAAAACTCGTTAGAAATCAGCAAGTCGGATCTAAACACATTTATCCTCTTCAAGCATTTATTACTTTTGTTTATAACCTCCAAATTTCCCTTTTCCATTTTATTACAGATTCAGCTTATGAATAATGAACACCAGATACTCTGAGGTTGCATTTCAAACAACAAAAACTGGTAACAAGCAGACACCAGAAACCTCAAGAAACCCAACCTGCACATGAATAAGAATCCTAAATAACTTGATTATAATATCAAACTGATATATTCCACTGGAACAGTTATTTTGGTATAGTCTGATACTTAATGAAAAATAGGTAATAGAGATAAAGTTAACATGTACAAGGACATGACACAGAGAAGCATATTGACCTTCCTGAGTCTGGTTAAATAGACATTTCCCCATCTTTGGGTCAAAAAAGTGCTACTAATCTGAGACAAGAACATGCTAAGGTTATAGAGGTTGCAGGATAACACTCCAATCATGTTTGGCTCATGAATATATATTAGTGACTTCAGAATCTAGGGCATGCACTGTCTTTTAAATGCATTGAAAAAAATGACATTAATGAAAATAAGGAATTATGGGGAAGTAAGACCTTGTTCTGTCAAGTTTAGTACCTGTTCTAAAAACAATGATTCAGAGTTTTAAGCTAAAACCATCTCTTCTAGTTAAAATTCCCTTCTGACCAAATAGTGATGTTCTGTCAAGTTTAGTACCTGTTCTAAAAACAATGATTCAGAGTTTTAAGCTAAAACCATCTCTTCTAGTTAAAATTCCCTCTGACCAAATAGTGATGCAGAGAACTTTTTAATGTCACATGGAAATCAGTTTTGGTAATAATACTAATAATAATATTCTTAAAGGAACTAAAAGAAGTCACTCAGTATTTTTTTGAATAATGCTTTTAATGTGGCAAAATGTTTCCTTCTCTGTAGCTTCTCTCAGAATACAGAATAATGGGCATTGTTTCTTCCCTGAGGAGTTTATATTATAAACTAATGACTCTCTGCATTTTCTCCACAACTTTTTAGCTCTCTGCTGGGCTCATCTAAGCATCAGAGTCCTCAATGGCTAATAAATGAGCATTTTACAAAAAATTCCACTGGGAAATGGTATTCAAATCAGCCCCCCAGGGCATTTTGTTACAGTTAATTCCCATAGGTACATGGAGCAAAATGACGAAGTTCACCCTCGGGAAGGTTACTTATGTGCTTCAGTTTGGCTCTATGAAATACCTGAAAACCCTCAGAGGCAGCCATAAACCTCCAGAAGAAGCCATTTTCCCCATTTGTACATATTTGAGCAAGTGAAAGTTAATATGCATTTAAGGAAAAGTTTTTGAGGGGTAATGTTGAGGTTCGATGGTATTCACTAAGTCACTTGAAAAACCAGTCTTTAGAAGGGATATGTAATGTATAAATTTGGCTTTCAGTGCTTCTGTATTAAGAGAGTAGGCATTATTATCATATGACCATTAAGTATAAATGCTTAAGCAGTTTAAAACACTAAAGTCGGAAGCACTTAAAAGCTCTAGTAAAATTGTCTGTAGTACACAACTAATCTACAGCATCATAAATGCTTAAAGATTACTTAGTATATGCCTTACTATCATTGTATTTCAAGCAGCTTGCTTTTTGTATGATGATAAGTAGTAAAGATCAATAATTTCCCATTTCTTAGTAAAGGAATAAAATGCTTATCTATTTTTCCCTCTATGAAGGTTATTGCTTTTTATTCTCTCTCTTTCTTCTTCTTCTTTTTTTGAACAGTATCAGGCCTTGATAAATGGTGGGGGTGACCCAGAGCTGACAGATTTCAAGACAAGGAAGTCCTGAAAAGGTCAGGAAGGTGTGAGAGACCTGAGGGAAGAGAGCAGCTGAGGGATGTAGAAGAAAATGCAGAGAACTGGGAGGGAGAACTTGAACTCAGACATTAGGAGGTTTGAATCCTGGTGAAAAAAATGTATTGGTTTGTGAATTAGGGCAAGGTATAAACTCTCTAAAGTTGCAAGGTCACACCCACCTCTAAGAATTTTTAAGGGAATTACATGAGAGATGCCTTTGGAAGTGCAAAATTTAAAGCAACATAGTTATTTCTGTTGGTGGTTTTTGTTTTTTGTTGTTGTGCTGATTTGGTTTTATTTTTTGGTGGCAAAGGGAATTGGTTTGCTTTGATGTATTTATTTATTTATTTATTTAAAGATTTTATTTATTTATTTGTGAGAGAGAGAGAGAGAGCACGCACAAGCAGGGCAAGCGGCAGGCAGAGGGAGAAGCAGACTCCTCGCTGAGCAAGGAGCCCAATATGGGACTGGATCCCAGGATCCTGAGATCATGACCTGAGTCAAAGGCAGACGCTTAACCAACTGGGCCACCCAGGGGTCCCTGATTTGATTTTTTAGATACAAAAAATGGGGAACTGGAACAACAGCGGTTCCTACCGTCTTCCCCTTGCTTCTTCTGTGAAGTCTCCATGGGAATGCCTCCTACTGTAACTAATAGGTGTTAAATCAGTATTTGAGAAATGAGTAGAGTTTTCTTTTTCCTCACAATTCTGAATTTTTTTTTTCAATTTAGAATGTGAATTACAAACCTCCTTATAATGGTTTTGTGTTTACATGTGCCATCTCATCTGTTGGTTTGTGGGGCTCTTGGTGACCAGCATGTCACTCACAGTCACGTCGTCCAGAGTGTCCCTGTTAGTGCTCACTATACTGTTAACTGAACTGAATGCAATACCGACCAAGCTTTGGCATTTGACCTCTTAATGACTTTTTCTTCTAATGCTTTCTCCCTCCCCCCCATGTGACAACAAATTTATCATTATTGTCCAGTAACTGGACCAGGTGCTGGGAATCTGAGAATACAGGCACACTCTGAGTGCTCAGGACTGACAGTTTATTAATATCAAACATTTAGTGAGCTCTTGGGTGCCCCCCACCCTGTTAGACTTTAGGTATATTTTGCCACTTGGGCTGCACAAGAACCCGTGGAGGAGGGTATTATTATTATTCACAGTTTACAAATGAGGGAATTGAGGCTTGAGGCGTAACTTTGCCAAAGCTACAGGAGGTGGTGCTGGTATTCTAAACCCCAGCAGGCTGTCTTCAGGTCCATTCAGAGAAAACAAGTAACACTACAAGGTATTATATGCTAAGCATTCACAAAGAATTTTTGAAGTACCATCAGATTTCAAAAAAATGAAATGCCTCTATGGGCATGATATTTGGATAGACTTGGTGGCATGAGTAAAACTTGAGTTGGAACACTAAGTAAGGGCCGTAGTAACAATTTGAAACACTTACATAGCACTTACCAGAGACCATTTGTTTATAATTAACTCATTTATGCCTCACAGCAACTCTAGGAGATAGGCACATAATATGCCCATTTTACAGGTGAGGAAACTGAAGCACAGCCAGTTAAATAACTTGCCCAGGTCTTCCAGCCAGTGAGAGAAGGGTTTAGAGGAACAACAAAGAGTGGGGACAGATTGTCCTGATGAAAGCTGTATCTAGGAAATTTAGAAAGAATCAATCATATTCTGCCATATGAGGGCTTTCTCTGGGCAATGAGTAGGAAAGCACTTGAGACAAGTTATCTCTTACTACTGACAACGTGTGAAGGGCATTAGATACATTGGATGAGGAATTTACACTTGATTCTATGCAGGTATTAGAGCAACATTAAAATTATTCTGAGCATTTATTATTTAGCATTTCATTATATATAGAAGTTACTGCGCTAAGGCTCAACTTAGACACTTTCTCTGGGAAGCTTCCTAACCACTCTTCCATCACCCACTCCTACCATCAGCCACTCCTGCCCACTGGTACAGAGGGGATGGATGCCCCTCTCTTCCCCGAGGACCCAGAAGTCCTCATTCTCATAGCTCTTACCATGCCTTTGTATTTCCTTTCATCATTCTGCCCACAAAGGATGAGCTCTAATAACAGAGGAGGAGAGCTTCTCTCTAATTTTCCTGTGAATGAATCCCCCAGCACTTAGTATGGAGCTTAGAATATAGAAGGCATTAACTATAATCATGTTAGTCACATGAAATATTTTCTGGACAAAATAAGATATAGATATTAACTATAATATCATGATTAATACAGATATTAATTGTAATTTTGTTTCATTACCTAGTTATTTTGAGTGTATATATTTAATACATCCCTGTGAAGACTCATGCACATCAGGGGTAAGAATCAAATCTTTTTCTTTGTGCCCCTTACAGTTTCTGCTGTAAATGTGATTCCATACTAAGGAGACTCTATAAGTACACGTTGATGACATCCTTCTTTGGGTGAGGAGGAAAACAGTATATCAAGACGTTTATTTACTAGACTTCAGTCTAGTAGTCAGTCATTGTGTCATCAAGGCATGAGTTTCTCCTTTCTCAGTTTAGTGCCCTCCCAAACACCCAAGTTCTGGCCACGCCTACTCTTCACCACTTCTTACATATCCCATAAAGAACTAGCCTAGCTTACTGCCTTTGCTTATGCCACACCCTCTGATTGGAAACTTCTCCTCTTGCCTTCTCACTTCGTGAATGCCAACTCAAATTTCAAGGCTCAGATTACTGAACCTCCACCGTCAACCTTTCTCTGGTTAGAAGAGTCAAATTGTGTCTTTGTCAGAGTTCCCATAACACTGGATATCCACTTCCATTAGAGTTTGTCCAGGGAGAATTGCCTTCTTTTCTAGTCAGGAAAATTGTAGGGAGCAAAGACTAGGTCCTATTCATCTCTGCTTTCCAAGCACCCCTCACTGTAAATGACACAGTAAGTAATCAATAATTGTGGGATGAATAAATTAATGCATATAATAAAGTTATTAAGAATGATATTTATTACCTAATATTCCCTGACCCTCCCTAGGTCACTTAAATTTCTTTTTGTCTTGTTGATAAGATGGGAAGATTGGAAAATCAGATATTCTTTTTTTTTTTAAGATTTTATTTATTTATTTGACAGAGCAAGAGAGCACAAGTAAGGGGAACAGCAGAGGGAGAGGTAGAAGCAGGCTCCCCGCCAGGCAGAGAGCCCGAGGCAGGGCTCGATCCCAGGACCCTGGGATCATGACCCAAGCTGAAGGCAGACACTTAACCATCTGAGCCACTCAGGTGCCCCAGAAAATCAGATATTCTTAAGATGTGAGTTTTAATGTTGTATTAGTTCTGGTCTTCCAAGAAGCAGATACTCTAACAGGATGAGATATACAAGAGATTTACCGGGAACAAATTGCAAGAGGGAAAATGGAGAGGAAGCTGGGGAAGGCTGGGAAAGTTATCAGATCACCATGCAGGTGCCCTATGGAGGAGGGAGAGAGAAGAAATGAAGGTTGGGTAGCAAAAGTTTTAGACAATGGTGCAGTTCTAAGAAAGTTTCAACAAAGCCAGTGGGGAATCTTTGAGCCAATAGTCATCCATCAAAGGAACCCTACGTCTCCCAGGAACTGGTTGTCTTATTGTCCCTCCGTGTTCAGTTGTTGTCTGGGAACAGGTCTTGAAAGTGTGGACTCCCTGGTCAAATCCAAAGATGGATTTTAGAGCCTAGCAACCACCGAGGCCCTTAGCCAATCACACTCCTTACAGTTGGAGATATGAGAAGCCATGTTTTCACAGTGACCACAATGGCTTGGAACTCTTGATGCAGTAGGGATTGTTCTTTATCACTTCTACAGATTTGCAGCTAAACTATTTTCAATACATGAAATGCGCTTGAAATAATGGAACAATATGCAGTGCACTGGGAATCTTAAATACATTTCAAGTTACTTAGTCTTGGGTAAGCTTCGGTTATTAGCTAATTCTGACATTTTAGAGAAAAATAAAATTCTTAACTCAATAAACTGAAAATACTACAGGAAATTGTTTCAGAGAAAAATCAAGAGTTCTTTTACATGCAATTTCTAATGAGCAGACACGTTTGACTAAGGTCATAGTTTGCTGGATTATAGAGGTTAAATTCAAAAGACTTCCTCAGAAGAATCACATTTAACAAATTGTTGATGCTGCATATCTTGTGAGAAAGAACATGTAAAAGTTTGTTGTGTAGAATAGAGCATATCTAATTTATAGAGGTTTTAAATGACAAGCCTTTTCTAAATTCCAGAAGGCTTTTTAAATTTGCATTCTTATAAATAAACCGGTCTTTCTTAGAAGCAACCTCAAGTCTAATAAATAAATAAAACCCAACCGTTATTTCATATAACATTTTTTCACGCCAGAAAGAAATGATCCAAGATAATATGTAGTAGAACTTATAGAAAACCGTGCTATTAAATCTACATGATACGGTTTCTCTGCTCAGTATCTACTCTACTTACCATCCCCTACACTCAACCCCATGTTCTCTACTTTTTCTTATCTCTTGATTTTTTTCTCCTGGGTTTCATCTTATTGAAAAATGCCTTTTTATTTCCTCCCCAACCATATGCATCCATTACTTCCTTGAAGGTACCTTGAGCTGATAGACTACTCTCTTTCATGAAGTCTTTCCTAAAGAACTGTTCTCTCAGTGTTCTCTTAGAAGCTACAAAAATAGGAAGAAATAATGTCACTGGGTACTTGTATCCCTTTAAGTCCTCTACAGGTAAATTTGACACCATGCTAGGCACTTGCTCATATATTTCCTTTTCCTAAAGTTGTTTTATGTCTTGTCTCATGTAGTAGATCAGAAACTCTTCAGGGAAATAGATTACTCTTTGATTCCGTCAGTATTCCCCTTCATGCAGGAGAGCCTCACCAAGTGCTTTTGTTCTGCTTGTCTTGTTGCCTTTTTAAAATCTCAGTAAGTGTTTATGACAAGAAAACCCAAGTTTGAGGGTTTTTTAATTCATTTGCTCTCACTGCCTACCCAGAGACAGCTTCTCTTCATTATTTCTGTTTTTATTTTTGTCGTGGGCTTGCCTCCATAACTAAAATGCATTTACCTCTCTTTCTTGATTCAAAGTTTTAGATGATATCTACTGATTCCCCATTATGAAATAGGAAGATCTAATAATAACATATCACTATTTTTACTAATTGCTCTCCTTTTTCCATTATTTGACACTGATTTTATTAATTTAAGTCTTTTGTTGATTATCTTTTAACTTTAAAAGAAAGTATGTATTTCTTGGTTTCTTATGCCATCAACTTCAGTAAGTACCTTGATTAACCCTATGTGAGAATTTTAATGCCCTGAAACTTTCTTCTACTTTCCCTTCTCTCATTCCATTGATCACCTTCCAATCATTATTTTTTTGTTATCAAGATTCTAAGGATTTACATTTTTCACTGTAACCATAACCAAGGCTTTCATGCTTGACCCCTAAGTTGATTCCAAAAGTTAGAATCCAAGTAGAATGGCGTTACTATGGCAGTGCTGATGTTAGTCATGCATGAACTCAGAGCTATGATTACATTTCCTTCTCTACAGCACCAATGCCATGACCCTTCAGTCACTCAAAGAAGAGGATTTCTGCTCTGAAGTCAAATAGATTCTTTAAAAATTACTTCTAATTGCTTAAAATTATGCCACATTATTTTTTTGGCTCATAGCTGCTTTATATCAAATTTCCATCCTTTCTTTTACAGCTTTTCCTTTACTTCTTTGTTTTCTTATTGACAATGGAATATATGTTTATTGTAGTCTGAAGATTTTCATCTACTCCTTATAAAATCTATTGCATATTGTCACCTTTTTTTCCTGTTGACCTCCCTCTTGGATTCATCTTGGAGTCAAATTATTTTAACAACTAACATAATTTCATCACTGATCAATCAAGGAAGAGGCCCTTGATAAACCACCAACTGGGGCATTCTAGCTGCACACCCTAGCAGCCCTGCTTACCAACCTCAGTGTGAACGATTGGTTTCCCAGGCAGCAGCACATCCATCGTAGTAGGATTCCTCCTCTCTGTTCTCCTTTTTCACTTCCCTGACTTCTTCTGTTTCTCTTTCACTTTTCTAGATTACATCTTTAGCTTATTCAGAAGAGAAATTTGGAAATTAACTTTATATGAATGAAAAATCTTTATTTTCTCTTCATTCCGGATTGATCATTTGGCTGAAAATGGAATTCTGGGTTGAAAATAACATTTCCCTAGAGTTTTGAAAGCATTACTCCATTCACTTTTGACCTTTCCTGTTGCTGATAAAAGAAGTCTGGTGCTTTCTGAATTCCTGTTCCTTTGTAAAAGTGTGTGTGTGTGTGTGTGTGTTTCTTTTTTAATCTGGAAGCTTTCTGATGATCTTTTTGGCCTTGATTTTCTAAGATTTCTTAAAGATGTGCAGATATATCATGTTGTTGGACTTTTTACTCATTGTTTGTTTTTGTTTTGTTTTGTTTGTTTGGTCATTCCTTGAGACCTCTCAATATGAAGACTAATTTGTTTCTTTAGCTATGGGAATTTTTCTTTTTTTTTTTCTGATAATTTCTTATGTTCTGATGATTTCTAAATGTAGTCTGTCCTCTCCTTTTGCAACTCTGTTAGAAATACTTTAGATATCCTAGGTTGAATCTCTGTATCACCTACCTCTTCTCTCTCTCTCTCTCGTTCGTGTGTGTGTGTGTGTGTGTTTGCGTCTTTCCTTTTACTCAGTCTTCTGAGAAATTTTCTCAGCTTCATTTCCAACCCTTAAGTTTGACTTTATTTTGACTATATATTTTTAAAACACGAGAGTTTTTTATTATATCCCACTTGTTCCTTTTTCTTAGTATTCTGTTCTTGTGCCATGGATATAGAAACTTCTTGAATCCCTTTGGGCATATTAATTAATTACAGTTTTATGACTAATCACCCTAATCAAAAGAAGAATGCATTTGTTTGCTGTTTTTTATCCTTTGTGAAACTCAATGGTTATGTTCAAGTTTTCAAAATAATTGAGAAACTTGAATCACTTAACAAATGTTTTAAGAGTTGTGGAATTTTCATATTGTTGGCATAGGACTGAGGAAATGGAAATAAAAGTCTGTGTTGCCCTGCATTTTCCTCAATTCAGTTTGACTCATCTACTTGGCTAAATGGGATAATGTATATAACTCAAGCCTACCTAAAATATGGTTTATGGATTACTATATGTCTATGAGTTGTTTGTTACCTACCCATGACAAGATAAGGAACTTGTTCCAGAATATAAATCAATTAAGTTACTAAGCAGAGTCATAGTTAACGGACATTATTTCCTAGCAAAGATTTCCAGTGAAAGAAGTGTACATTGATTAAGATTTTGGCAAAAGCTGCTTATCCTGTCACAGACAGGTAATAGTCTGCAGATCAGGACCAGTCTCTGGACTCCACTTTGAGAAGATTGGTAGAAATCACTTAGAACCCAGTGCCTGGCAGACGAGGCATTAGAAAAAATGTTGAGTCTAACACATATTTTCCTTGGAATGAAATTTGAAAACTACCATGATCATTCACAGATAGGATAATTAGTTATTTATCTCATTAATAAAACAATAAGGGAACTTTGCTGATTTCTCACAGTGCAAGTTTTGTTATTTTTCAGTTTGGCAAAATCCCATAAACTCCTTTGATTTATTCAGTAGAAAACAATCATTGAAGTTGCCAATGAGACAATAGCCAAAACTGTTGTAGAGCTCTACTTGTTGCCAACCCTTGCCTGTCCTAGCTCTCTTCCTGAGAGCCCCCATCCTGAGGCTTCATGCCAGCTGATGCTAACTAATACTCTGAAATCTACAAACCACTGTGTATTTTGACAGTGAGATGGGTAGTGAGTTATATGTCAGTATCTGTCTTCCATTGTAAGTCCCTCCAAAGTTTGGAAATAATCTCTCCATCTCTGCTCACTGATGAAATGCAAGACTTTTTTTTTTGCAATGCTGTTGAGCAGGTACTAGCTCCTGAAAACACACTGTGGCATAACCAGGCACTGGTCAGCCCCCTTCTGTAGGCACTCAGGGTTCCATGGTTCTCTTCCTGAACACTTTTTTCTCCTGAGGACAAAGCCCACCCAAGCCTTAGTTCACTGTCTATTGCCAGTTCACCACTGGTTCCAGCTAGCTCCAGATTCCAGAGGTCATGTTATGGCCCTGTCCCTCAGTTTCATTCCAGGCCATCCCAAAATAACCTAGTTTCTAAATGGAGCTCTTAACCTTCTTTACAGTGTACTCCTGGAACAGCATGTAATCCTTCCCTGTGGAGATCATCTTCCCTCAGACTTCTACCACTCAGTTCACATAAGACTGGTTAGGCTACACCCTAGTTTAACTTGGTTAGAGACCCTGTGACCTTTCTCAGCCATTACAGCTCTGTTCCCTCATGGGACCTACCTGTTCTTCTTTCCCAGGGTGCCATGTTGGTGCAGGGCACTGCTTGGGAAACTTTATTGAGCCTGCTCCAGCCTTGCAAATCTTCAGTCTGTAAGCTCTACCTTGACCATTTCCTGTGGTAAGGAGTGCCAAACACACATGAGTTATATTAGTGCAAATAATTCCTTTAGTTTGTCACTTATTCACTTCTAATTTTCCAAATTCTTATGGTAACATTTTTCCTTTGTATTTCACAATTATGTTGAAATGAGTAGGTCAGATCAGTTGCTTTCTTGCCATTTCCAGTGAGTCCGCCTTGTCAGACTTGTGTCATTTCAATAGATCTGACCTAAATATCTTGTTACTTTTTCTCTGCTCAATCCAGTTTACACACTACTGCCGTATGAACTTTCTTAATTTGCTGCAGGAATCCTCATATCTGTGCTGAAGAACCCACAGTGGCTCCCGATGGCATAACAGATGGCGTCCAAGAACCATGGCCTGATGATTAAGCTACATCATTAAATCAGCCACTGATTCCTACACTCTAGGCTAATTCAGTTATTTAGTCCCATGTCCTTAATTATTGTGCTTAATTTTGCTCATATTGTTATATGTCTTATCCTTTTCTACTGATTCAATTTTTATGCACCCTCCAAAGCTCGGTTCAGATGTTCTCTCTTTAGGACAATCTTACTTGATTGTATTGACCGAATGTGATCTTTCTCTCCTTTGAACTCCTACTTTATTTACTGTACTTTCCTTTTATTTACTATTATACTTATTTCCTCTCTTTCTGGTATTATCTCTTTGAGGACAGTGTTGCCCTTTCATGCATCGGTGTTCACTTATAGCGGCTAACACAATATCTTCCATACGGAAGACACTCAATAAAGAGATAGTAAATGAATTAATTATTGATTATTATATACTAAGGAAGAACCAAGAAAGTAACTATTAAGATGGTCACTTAATGAAGCAGGTTTGTGGAAGTATGAACTAAGGCAATGAGTGAAATGGGGCCACTCTTGATGAACAGAACCTAATTCTTACGATGCTGAAAAACAGGCTTTAACATCCCCCACCAATAATTTATCTTAAAGTATTTATTTACAGATACCTTTCAGAAGCCTTTAAAATATGTATGCAAATAATGATATTTGGACTGAAGAAAATTAGAAATACCTGCTTTATCTCTGAATCTTTAGCAAATCTATGCTTATGACCGTTGACCTAATAATTTATTCACATTATAGTCAATTTTGTCACCATTAAAATTTATATTTCATAGTTTGCAAAAACATGAAGAATATTTACATAATGCAAGTGAAAAAGTAAGATAAAAATTGTATATATATAGTTTAATTGTGATTTTTTTAAAATATGCATAAGAAAAGATTTGAGGGAAAGATAGAAATACCTCCAAAATGTTAATGATTAGCGTGGTGGCATAATGATAGGTGCTTTTTTCTCTGTTATAGTATTTTGCATAGTCTGAGTTTCCTTTAGTGGATATATGAGACTTTACTGTATTTAAAAAATGGATTGAAAGGGAAGAAAAAATACCTAATAGAAATCTAATTCATCGATAACTATTGTTACATTGATTAGTCCACTGACTTGGAGTGGCAGAGAATGGTATCCCTCAGGGAGGAGTATAATATTTTGCTTTAAATCTTGTTTTCATTAAATTAGTCATGGAAACATCTCAATAAATAATTTGTATCTCATTGATTGTCACTCACATATATAAAAAACATTTTGACATACGCTAGGTTTTTGTGAGACAGTTGGAAAATACTGAGTTCTCCTAAAAATTGAGTTCATACTACTGGATGCTGTAGAAAAATATGGATTAAATTCAGAAAAAATTTTGCACAACTATCTAGAATAATTTGAAGTAGAGTGGATAAGTAAATCACTCCTGTCCAGAGAATTATGCTCTATGATTTGAGAATATAAGAAAGCCTAACTCCAAACCATGGTAGGGAAATGTACTTTACTTTGTTGAGGTCCAGCTTTCAAATGTGCTCTTTTGTAGGTTTTGGATTACATGGTTGTTGATGATGAATCATAGGAAAAAATGAGTGGCAAAGAGTCAATGAACCTTTTTAGAAAAAGGAAAGGAAATTAGGTCCCACTTACAATTGTCATTTTTATTTATGTTAACTTTCCCTTTCCCTTTCAAAGGCTCATTTTCACACAAGGGCTATTGAGACCTAAAAAGTACATGTAAGAATGATCAAATACTACAGAAGTGAGTGCTGAATTTTATGGCAAGAATAAGGCAGCTTTTTAATATATGAAAATAGTGTTTCTGCATACGATCAGCAATTCTAATTGTGGTGCTTGACATTCAGTGTTAATCCACCAGCTCTAAAGCTTATTAAAAATGGCAGCAGACATATTGGCAGCATAGAAACAGGTCAGAAATCGTCAAAAACAATGAGAGTTTTATGATCAGCCATGAAATTATGGTTATTTTAGAAATCTGGCTTGTGCATGGAATCCACAGGTATAGAATCAATAGTCCACGAATAGTGCTCACAATTGCACACAATCCCAGCAGTACATTTCAAAGATCCCAAGTGAACCTTCATTTGTTGTTTTTGCCTTTGTTCTCTTTTTCATCCGGATCTGAGGAGTCTCTCCCCACTACCCAGTGGAATTAGCAATAGAATTCACAATAAAGATTAAATGTCAGCTTTTCCTCCTAAAAAGAAGGACACACATTGAAGAGACTATGAAGATAGAGACCTGCAATCACTTTGTCATTAGTGAAGGTGTTTTTTGCAAATTCCCTTAATGAACATTATAAGGCCATGAGACTTATTGATGTTTTCACTTCTCTATCTAGATTCATCTAAGAGCCACCCACAAACTAATTTCTTAATTATCCAAATGCTCATGGGAAAATGAGAAATAGTCAATGGTGTAGAAGTGGCTGAAGGAGTAAGGAGGATTATCTAATTTGGTATGGCAATTTTCTTCTCCTGCTCGCTAAGTGAATGAGACCTGAGGACCTCATTCATGTTTCTCAGTTATAACCCTAAGCTTCGTGGCATGTCCATTCTGACAAGAGAGTCATTTCATTCCTGCCACCAATAGTGAGCTAACTTAGTAATGCCTATGCCTTCTGCTGAAGAAACAGGAACCATCCAAGGGAAAATTAGTAAACTAAAGCTGACAGTACCTTGTCACAAGTACCCACTAATGAACACCATGGAGGATTGCATGCTTCTCACTCATTGTCTTTCTGTAATTTATATCTGATTTCCCACAGATTATGCAGCAGTGTTGAATGAATATTTGTTGCAGCTACACATTTTGAGAAGCAAATAGGATTTTATAATAAATAGGTGGAAGTAAGAAGAGAGAAATGAATTGTAAATTCACTTCCTTAGGGTGAATATTTCAACAGAGTAAGTGCCTTTGTAAATATGCTGTCTTTTGTCTGCTGATAGTGGTTTTCTTTGTATAGAGAGGCTTACAGATTAATATTAATTCCTGGTTATTGATGTGATTCATCGTGACATCCATAATCTCTCTTATTCCAATTCTAGAGATTTTGCCAAGAAAAATAGAAATCTCATCATCCAAATTTATGCAAAATATTAATAGCCTTCAGGCCAACAAAGATTTGGGGTAATCTAATAACGCTAAACAATGTATCCTTCACACATATGTACCATGATGCTTACACATTATAAAAACTTTTAAAATCTGTACAGTTACTTACAACTGCATTTGTTTTTCTGTGGCATGTGGGAGATTCATTCCTCTTGCACCTGTAGAATTTTTATCAATACAAAGGAGCAATAAATGTATTCATTTATAAAGGAAGAATAAATTCTACCAGCTGTGGAAACTGAAGCCCAACAAAGCGTGCATAATGTGTGTATTGCTTTACATAAAGTATTATAATAATTATTTACCAACTTTTAAAATATCCCCTTAAATTAAAAAAAGGTAGAGGTAATGTACTATTAAAAATATTTGGCTTAAAATATAACCAGTTCATCTCTACTTCCTCAATCAGGTGCAGCATAGAATACTTAAGTTTCATAGTCCTTGGTTAATTACTACATGTACTTTGGAGAATTAGCACCTCAAAGATTTTCCACTGTTTGATATCCCTGACAGAAATATAGTTCAACTCACTGGAGTTGGGAAGAGTGATGGTAGAACAAAAGGATGAAGATGTATATTTGAGACCCATCTTGAAGACCTTGAATGTGAAGCAGGGAATTTACTTTTACTTTATTCTCCAGGCAGCAGGGTAAGAGTTAGGAGCAGAGAATTAAAGTTAACCAGATGCTTTGTTTGGATTCTGGCTTTACTATTAATTTGGCTCTATGATCTGCAGTACTCTCACCTGTAAAATGGAGGCAATATGCCTCTTAGGTTGTGATGAGGAGGATAAATAATATAAGGTAATATAAGGCAAGCTTTGAAAACTGCCTAGAACTTGGGAAGAGCTTGATAAATGATAGCTATCATGAATGAGAAGCAACAGGAGGATTCTGAGCTTTGAAGTAACATGACTAACTGTCATTTAGGAAGTCATTCTGGTGATCATTGGTAAAAAAATATGTCATTCCGGTGAGTGATGCTGATAGTTGAAGAGGCTATAAATGTGGGGGACGGGGTTTATGGGACATCTCTATACCTCCTTCTCAATTTTGTTGTAAACTTAAAACTTCTCCAAAAAAAATAAAATCTTAAAAGTCAATTAGGGCATTTCAAGATACCAGAAGAGAAGAGAGTCTCAAGGATGTAAAGTTCTGAGGAAAAATGGTGTAGGATGACTCCAAAGAATTGTCCCTTAAATCATCCATATCCTTGAAAACTTTAATTGTCCTTGCAAGGGATTGAGGAATGAGTTGGGGGTGAACAAAAGGAAACAAGTATGAAATAGTGTTTCAGGAAGTTTGGTAGTGAATGGAAGTCAAGAAATGTTTATATTCTGAGGAGGTTTGGTTTATTTATTTTATGGGAAGTTTATACAGTCAATCTCATTGGATTAATTGTTTTGAAGTATCTTTTGAATCAGAGTTCAATGATTTTGCTGGTATTATTTTTTCTCCCTTATTTCTCAGATGATTTCATTGATTAAAGCCAAGATAAGTTTTGTTTAATACAGGTATACATGCAAGAGGCTTCACCTCGTCTTTCCCATTGACCCCAATGATTATTTCAAAGTCTCTGCATTCCTCCAACTTCCTCTTCCTTCTCTTCATTCCCATCAGGCGATCTACTTCAGTGAGAAAATACAAGCCATCAGAGATGCTGATTCTTTCCACTTTCCACCATCAAATCTAAAAACTTACGTGCCTTTGAGTCTCCTGGTTGTTCCATTTCCCTTTTCACAATGGAGCAGGCCTACCTCTATACCTGCTGTGCTGGATTTCTCTCCTCCCTCCTTCTCAAGAACCTGTGCCATGAATCCTTTCCTTACCTCTCATGTAGGCACGTTCACATTGACCCCTTCATATCAGTCATCAAGCAAGCTCAGGTCTCAACCAAACTCTTTTTTTTTTTTAAGATTTTATTTATTGATTTGACAGAGAGAGACACAGCGAGAGAGGGAACACAAGCAGGGGGAGTGGGAGTGGGAGAAGCAGGCTTCTGCCGAGCAGGGAGCCCGATGCAGGGCTCCATCCCAGGACCCCGGGACCACAACCTAAGCCCAAGGCAGATGCCCAATGACTGAGCCACCCAGGCACCCCGTCAACCAAACTTTTTTAAAGCACCCTCTTTTACTCCTTATCTCCCTCTAGTTCCTTTTATAGAAAGGTTGATGTTAATTCTATAGCTTCATAAACTTTGGCCAACTTTTCACACATAACACCTCTCCTTGCCTTCTGCCTTTGCTTAAAATGTCCATGCTTAGAATGTTCTTTCCTGCCCCCAACTTCTCTACCCTCTCAAAAAAAAAAAATCTTAAAAAAAAAAATCTTCATTATACTACTCTTTTCAGTCCTAAATATCACTTCTTCAGAAGAGTCTTTTCTCAACCCTAGCTTTGAGCTTTTCTTTATTATACCTACTCTACTTCTAGTCACTTGTTGTTCTTTCCTAAGAGGTAGTAAATTTCACAAAGGAGGCGTAATATGTCCTGTTCGTTCTTATATAATGAATACTGAATATGGCCTGGCATAGAGTAAGCATTCAGAAAAATTTTTTGAATATTCATTGCAGATTCTCATTAATAGATTCCTTAGTACGTATATTATAATGTAATTTATCAAAAGAATAGATTGATTCAATTGATTTTTACATTAATTGATTTTTATACATTCATTTTAGGAGTAAAGCAAGGAATATTTTCATATGAGGTCATTTTTCTCACTAAGCACAATTATAATTTCAAATACGTTTCCACTGAGAAAGTGTTGACCTCAACATATGATACAACCATCCTTAATATTTCTATATTTACTTTAACAAGCATTATCTCTTTGCCATATGTATTTAATTTTTCAGTTTGTGTATTTAATTCTCCTATGCCACTAATAGCTTAGTCAACCAGACACATAATTTCATATGTATACACATATTGAGATATAAAACAGAATCATTTCATAATCCACAAGAGTTTCCTCATGATTTGACATTCACTCATGGCTTGAGAGCCACTGATTCTGCCTTCATACCAAGATTTTTAGGAGAGCAGCTCATATAGAAGAGCCAAGCAAAATGCCAGGGAAAAAAAAAAAAAGAGTACGGTGACAAAAGGGGTCCTTAAAGTCACAGCTAAAAGACCAGGGTCCTGATCCTAACATGGTCCTTGATTGGCTGTATGATCCTGGATAAGTCATTTGACCCCCTTGAATCTGCTTCATTTGCAATAATAGTGTAAGTGATTTGCACTTAACTTTTTTTAAATTTTATTTTATTATGTTATGTTAATCACCATACATTACATCATTAGTTTTTGATGTAGTGTTCCATGATTCATTGTTTGCGTATAACACCCAGTGCTCCATTCAATACATGCCCTCTTTAATACCCATCATGGGGCTAACCCCTTCTCCCACCCCCTCCCCTCTAGAACCCTCAGTTTGTTCCTCATTACACTTAACTTTTAATTGAGAGTAAATTTATCTCAAAAGTATACTGTGCATATAAGCCTCTATTTCTTAAGCATTGTAAGGGGTACTTAGAAGATAGGCATAGTCCTTGCCAAAGACAGCTTATCTTCTTCATATGGACCCAAACCAAAACAGTCTAAAATTAAATAAGACATGGTGTTGTACTTGAGATGATTAAGTGCCTAATGAACAGAAGAGACCATCAGTGCTATAAAGTTTAGAGAAAAATAGAACTTCTCATTAAATGGTAAGACCTCCTCTCTGTCAATACAATAATAATGAGATTGAATTTAAAGTATCTAATTATGTGCTTGCATATAGAATATACTCATGAATATGTGTTGAATAAATAAATGAAAGACTAGATGGGTGAATCAATGAATCAGAGTGCTTAAAATATTGATTACACCTGCAGAAATATTTCTAAGTGTTTTATATGAATATGTATATGTGTGTATGTGTGTGTGTATATACACGCACATACACAATGTATATGTATGTGTGTGTATGGGTCTTTCTCATAAATACAGAAATAGAATTTCACATAGGGAGAAAATAATTTTTTTGAGAACTATTGCTGACTTAATTTATTAACTCCTTGAAATATGTTAGAATTTTTATATTATACCCTACACCAAATTATGTTCCAAATGATTTAAAGATTAAATGATGCCATAAATAAAAGAAAATATATGTGAATATTTATATTTAGTGCAGTGAGAATACATTTTCTAAATTGTATCTAAAACCAAAGATAAACACCATAAAGGAACATACTGATAGGCATGACCATGCTAAAATTTAAGCTGTACTATATCAAAAACTTTCATAAGAAATATGCAAATGAAAAACTGGGGGCATTTTGCAATGGGTTTGACAGAGGTAATAGTCTTAATATAAAGAACTCTTTAAAATAAATAATTAATGAGAAAGAGACTTGCAACCTAAAGATTTTTTTTTAAGTAAAGACAAAGGACATAAATTTAAAAATATACAAGAAAAAAACCTGAAAAACTGTTCTACTTCATCAGTTCTTAAAAACTCAGATAGAAACAAAATGTTTTGTGTTGACAAGGGTGTGAAGAAATGGTCACTCAAGTTCCCTGCTAGTGGGAGTATAATTGTGATCTTTTTGGCCAAATAATTTAGCAATACCACAAGTATTAACAGATTTTAAAATGTGTGTACCCATTGATCCAGCAATTCCACTTTAGAAATGTAACTTAAAGAAATAATCAGAAGTATAGGCAAAGAGTACACTTTGTTTGTACATTTACAAACGTAGTCATCTAGGATTTACGTATAATTAGGAAAAATCAGAAATGGCTACCAAAGCATTTTGGCCAGGGCAGATGAAAAAAGTATGCAGAAATTTTCACAATCTTTTGTTAAAAGCAATTTGGTAATGTGCATCAAGAATTTTATTTTTTAAATATTTATACTCTTTGACATATTGATTCATTTTCTAGGAATTCCTCCTAAAGAAATAATTGGAAACACAGAAAAGCTAAATTTATGAAGATATTGCAATATTAGAGCAATTTATAACTCAGTTGCTGGATTATAAGCATTGGGTAAGCAAATGGTAGGGTCCTAAAGTAGAAAAGTATGTGGCAGTTATTCATGTTATTTACAAAATGTTTTCAGTATCTTGGAAATACGCATATATCAAATGCTAAAGTGAGACAAAGACTGTGTTTCAGGGTTCAAACCAGCACTTCCCCACCATCTACTATGACTTCTGTAAGCTTCATTTTTTTACTTTATAAAAGGGGACATACTTGTGCATTCCTTGCAGGGATGCCATGAGGATTAAACGAAATAATGAACATAAAGTACTTAGCGGAATGCACATACCACTCAATAAAAACTATTATTTTTTTCTTAATGGGGCACACGATTCCATAAAAGGACGGTTGCAACTGTCCGAATACACAGTGAAAGTAATTTACTGCAGCATTAATAGTAGTTATCTTGGAATGTTGCAATTATGCGACTTCTCTCTTCTTTCATCAATTTTTCTCCTTTCATAATTTTTAAAAGATACTGGTTTTGTGTTTGGTTTCGTTGCATTTCCGAATGGTAGAGAGCAGACAAAGGATTCTGAAAGGAAAATGTAAATCAGACAGGCAGCAGTCGCCGCCGCCAGGAGGTGGGCCACCAGGACAGAGCTACCGTCAGCCAGCACCATCTGCCACGCAGCGAGTAGTCAGAGTCCTGGCTGACGATGTGGAGCCTGGTGGCCAGAGCAGTGGTTCTGCAGTTGTGATGTGTGTCTGAGTCAACTGTGGAGCCAGAGGACCGCAGAAATGCCAGGGCCCCACCTCCAGAGATTTTAATTTGGTAGGATGGAGGTGGGATCCAAGGGCTTGAATTTTTAATAACTATTCCACCTGTGATTCTCACTCACACCAAAATTCGAGAACCCTTGGACTAGAGCATGATGTTAATAAGGCCCAAGTTCCAGACAGCATCCCCAAGGGACTTCTGTAGTTAGCCGTTCGTGTGCCTTCAGGCTGCACGCCCATTTGTTGCCATATGTCTAACCGCGGCTGGGCCAGGGGGAACATAAATGGAAAGGAGCAAATTATCTCCCCCCTTCTCTCTGCACTCCACTCCACACTCTCTTAAAGAAATCACCCCGAACATATGCCCTATTATCGGTGAGTCAGTAATGACACCTTTGCTAGGCAGTCAGAGGGCATATTTTAAGAAGAAATGAGACCCTGACTGCTGTATATGGTGGTCGAGGAAGATTAGATGAAGCAGGTGATCTGAAAACGTCCTCAGTTTAATGGGGTCATGTTTAAGAGTGGAGGGTACTTTTGCTTCTCCAACAGAGTTATAGAGATTAGTGAGAGTCTGTGGTTGTTTAGTGTTCATTTGGAATCCCTCAGCATTTTCCTTACGTTTTCACGGTATTATTTATTTATCTGCTGTTTTGTAACATTACCTTAAAACGTAACGTGCTATGGGTCTGAGTTCATCTGAAGTTCAGGGTGTTCCAACGTATAAAATGAAGCTGACCCTGTGGGAGTCAGAAGTTTTTTCATCCAAAATAGTATCAACCTCAGTGCACCCCATAAGTGAAATCTTTGCAACACTCAGACATCTGATTTTTACTTGCCCTTTTGCAAAATCCATTCATGTTTGCTTTTGAAAATAACTTTTAATTAAAATCATCCTGTGGATTTTACACTGTGTTCAGTTTTCAGTGGCAGGAAGCAGTTGTGTAATTTACATTAGATTTCGTTGGAATGCGCAGGAAGAATCATTTGCGCTCTCACCTTTTTAAAATGGAGCCCAATGGAGTGAGCTGTGTCATTTTGGTTTTCCTGTAGGTCTTACTCAACCTTGTTTATTTTCTTCTGGATCCCTTTAGATGTGATTATTTTAAGCTTTGATACCTGTACCTGTGGTCCATTCTTTTTGTTCATTCATTGTGGATGTGGATATCTCCGTCTTTACTTTGTTTCATATTAGCAGATCCTTTTGCTTCTATAATGGATTAATGGGTTTAATTAATCCAGTTTCTTCCATGGAATGGAAATATCAAAAAACCTTGCTGTTTGTCACTAGTTTTCCTGTGCCATAATGAAGATGCATCGGATGGCATTGGGCTTATGCCGTTGAAACCTGAAGGGAACAGTGGGTTTGTGTGGTGTAAGTACAAAGAGAACAGTCCTCACTATCTCCCCTACTTAGCTTTTTCCCCTCTTCTTTTAATTATAATTATGAGAGCATTCTATTCATCTTTAAAATGGAGATGAAAATATGGATTTTGCAGGTTTGTCTGTAAATTAAATGATAATTTTTATAAAGAACCAGGGATATAGCAAGCATTTAATGAATTGTATCTATTATTACGAATACGTTTAAAGTAGATAGGAAAGTATAAAATGTATAGATGACACAAAACAGAAAAAACTAGCTAATATAAGAGATAACAGAATTGAGATTCAAACTTGTTTCAGTAAGTCTTACATTTAATAAATACAAAGATACAGTATTCAGTTTTGGTCCCCAAAGTGGGCTAATAGTTGCCCAATTCAGAAGAGACTTTAACATCTTTGTTCTACTATAATTTACTGCAGTATTTGCCCCTGTCAACCTCTTTCACCCTCTCAGAACTTCCTACTCTCTTGACTCATTCTCCTTATTTTCTTCTTATCCCTTTGGCTCATCCATCTCTGTCTCATGTATGTTCTTATCTGCTTCAGTTCATCCTCTCAGTGGTGCCATTACCTAGGTTTCATTTTCAACCTTCTGATCTTTCCATATATATAATCTGCTTCCATGAATTTGACTATTAATTCAATGGTGAGCACCAGATTCACATATCCAATTGCTAAGTATCACCCAATAATCCTATACCAACATTCTAAAAGAAAACCCATTGAATTTTCATAAAACCTCTGCCTTCAGTGAATTGGCCATTTTGGTGAATGGTATCATTATTTATTCAGACATACAAACCAGATATCTAGACTCTTTAAATTTACGTACTGCCCCTACTACTCACTCAACAAACCAACTCCTATGATTTTATTTCTTTAATATGGCATGCCTGTATTTCGTCCTTGATCATTCTCCTGCCTATTCCATAGTTTGTGCCTGTCATGATTCCTACCTGGATTTCAGTGGACGCTTTGCTGGCTCCCCTGGTTCCTTGCTACACTATTCCCAAACCTGCTGTCAAAGTTGAGTATAGCTTGGATTTTGAGGTAGAGACACCTCTATTTAGGTTAGATACACCTATATTTGCCAGTTTCATCTCTTATGGGCAAATGATTCAACTCATTGTAGATGGTTATGACATAGGGATAACAATGTGCATATCATCAGGTTGTTGACACATTACATTTGGAAATGTATGTGATAGGCGGGAACCTCAGTAAAATTTATCTACTGTTATTATCGTTCCATGCAAATTTGATTGTGCCACCTTCCCTTTAATGATGCCCAATAACTTTAAAGATAAATTCAGTCTCATCTGCTTAGTTGATCAGTTCCCTGATGGCCTGGTCCAGCTCTAGACTCTTCTTTCATCACTACTCATCTTACACCCTTCACACTGCACTATTCCATTTCTAGCTATGTCCTGGACTTAGAGCCATCTTCGGTTTCTCGCCCTTCTCTCTGTCTGTCCTTATATATGCTCCTCCTGCATTTGGAAGGCAGGTGACTGTGTTCTCTCCTATCAGAGCTCAAAGATTTCTTTGGCCTAATCTAGGTGACCATCCATTCTGGTTTATCAAGGATAGTCTTGGTATATAGCTGTTGTCTCCCTGTGATTCATATTAGTACCACCTTTTACTCTTGGGGCATTAGATGATACATTATATGGTCACCCTACCTAAACTCCCCTTGTTCCCAGGCCAAGCTAAGCAGGCCTTGTTTTCTGTTTCCATAGACTTCTGCACTCCCTTCTGCATTAAATTTATCACATTGTTTCATAAAGTCTCATTATTTTATAAATTTTCACTTATCTCTCTGCCACTGGGACATGAGCTCCTTGAGAGCATGAATTTCATCTCATTTGTTTTCACATCATTTATTCCTAGCACAGTGCCTGGGAAACACAAAGTGTTGTGTACTAATTGTGGCATTCTACCTTCCTCACTCCACTTAAACTACCTATGAAACACTAAATAAGGGAAGGTGCTTCAGCAGCATATGTAAAAATTAACAAGAAATAAACTGAGTCTCTGTTGTGCTTGAAACACCAGTGGGACAGATGTGAACACCACAGAGAATTTTATTCATTGACTGTGTTGCCCTTCCTGTCCCTGTCTTGTTTTGTGCTATAGAACCAGTCACCCACTTCTCCATTCAGCTCCCTCTCCTGCACTTACTGTTCGCCACCTGCCATTAAACTCTGCGTTAAAGACATATAAATGCTAATTAGTTTTTTTTTGTTTTCAGTCACTGACCAGGCCTCCAAACTTTATTCACCGTGTCCCACTGAGTAATTATAATAACAGCTAGCATTTATTGAGAGCTTACCATATGCTGGGTCACCCTAAGCACATTTTAGGTGCTATATCATTTAACAGCACGAGGGGTAAATAGTGAGTATCCTTTGTGCTATATAGGCCATTTTGAACTGATGATTCCTTCTCCTAGCACCCTTGGACTTTTTTCCTTTTTTATTTTTTTTAAGGTTTTATTTATTTATCTGACAGAGAGAGAGCGCGCGCGCAAGAAGGGGAGCAGCAGAGGAAGAGGGAGAAGCAGGCTTCCCACTGAGCAGGCAGCCTGATCCTGGGCTTGATCGCAGGACCCTGGGATCATGACCTGAGCCAAAGGCAGACGGTTAACCAACTGAGCCACCCAGGAACCCCTGGACTTTTTTCCTTGACTCACATCCTTAGTTGATCTCTCTCTCTCTCTGTCCATCTCCACCAGGGGTAGAAGACAAACATTGTCTTCCTGATCTTCTTGTGTTGTGAACCAAACGATTTCACTTCTGGAAGGGATCCTATGCCAGCATCCTCTCCAGGCTCTAGAGGACAAGTTTTAGGAATAGCTGCTCCAACATAAGCAACACAACCAAATGCACTCTGTGCACATTGTTGGGATCTGATGTAACAAATTAACTGTGAAAGACATTTTTTTAATTTCAAGAGGAAATTTGAATACAGCCATGTAATGTGAGATATTAGGGAATTATTGTTAATTTCATTAGGTGAGTTAATGTCATTACAGCTATGTGTTTAAAAAAAAAAGTTCTCATCAGGTAGGGATACATTCTGCAGATTTAAAAATGAAATAACCTGATGTCTGTGATATGCTCTAAAACAGTGTAACAAAAATTAAAAAGACAAAAACAAAAAAAGATAAGACGAGGATGCCTGTGGTAGAAGACACAAGATGAGCAAACTATTGATAATTGCTGTGGTTGGGTGATGGGAAGAGGGTGGTTCACTATACTACTTGTTTACTTTAGTGTGTGTTTGAAAATCTCATATTAAACATTTAACAAGGGGTGCCTGGTGGCTCAGTTAAGCGACTGAGGTTAGTTAAGCCTTCGGCTCGGGTCATGATCCTGGAGTCCCAGGACTGAGTCCCACGTTGGGCTCCCTGCTCAGTGGGGAGTCTGCTTCTCCTTCTGGCCCTCCTCCCTCTCATGCGCTCTCTCTCTCTCAAATAAATAAATAAAATCTTAAAAAAAAAAAAAAAGAACATTTAACAAACAACAGTTCCTGGCACCCCACTTCAGTTGTGCTGAATCAAGATCACTGGGAGTAAAGCCCTAGAATCTGCATTCTTAGAAATCTCTCCAGGTAAATCTTATGTGCTTTAATATTTGAGAACCACTGGTTAAGATTTAAGATGACAGGATCACATCTATCTCTTCCCAAAACAACAACTGCTACATCAAGACATCCAAAGAAAACCTTAACTTCCATGATGGAAATATCAACACATCGATCTCAAAGATGAATAACCATACCAGCAATTCTGCTGCTCAGACAGAGCCATGTTATAAAGGTTCAAAAATAAATCTGATCTATTTCATGAAATAGGAGACATGGTTTTAGAAATTACCTACTTTTTATCCCTAATGAAATAAAAGAGGACATTGTCTCTATTGAGGAAAAGCAGGCCTGGGTAAGAAGAGCACACTACATAATGAAAATGACAATAACTAAAATAAAAATCTTATTTGAAAGTAGTAAAAAGCAGACCTGACATTGCAGATAATCAAATCAGCCATACCCAGAATACTGAGAAAATGAAATCATGGGTTTAAAAGATGAGACAGAATATAATGGGCATAGAGGTCAGTCATGAAGATAAAACTTATAGACTCAACAAATGGATCAAAATTAATCATTAAAGATGTAATAATGTGTATTTTAGACTTCTGGGGGGAAAGAAGGAGACCCAAAAATAGCAGCTGAAAGAGTTTTGCATGGCCCAGGTAACTGAGTAATCAGGGTAATGACACAAACTGTTTCTTGTTATAATTTTTTAGATTATAGAAGATAGTGATGAAGAATTCCCTAAGTTTCAGAGAAGAAAAGTTAGATTTCTTCAATAGGAATTATCGTGACCTTTCGTCATAGAACTCACTTGCATTTTCACGGGCCTGAAGACGATGGAACAACTCTATTATTCCTGCAGAGAAATCATGAGTTGCTCATATAAAAGGACATCCTCAGATGTGCAATATAGCAGAGCATATGTCACCCAAGAACTCCTTTTGCCAAAGTTGTTAACAATGAGTTAAAGTCATTGAAGAGGAATCAAGAAAAGGGTCTTCTATCCCCTGGGTCACATTTTATGGTAATATTCCACTGCATCAATGCCAAAGTCACACTTTCCCCCTCATTTCAACACCACTGAAGTCAAGATGCACCTTCTAATCAATGAGGTCCTACAATTGCTGCATGACAGGTGACAGTGGTGACATAGTTGTCATCTCCTGCCCTTGCACAAACTTGGCTGGGATTCCTGTTGATGTGCCTGAATGAGGGCAGCCCCTTGATTCACAAAACAAACCATTTCAGGGCAACAGGAGGAAGGAATACAAGAGTCCCGATTCTTGCCTGAAAAACTTCTATTTGCATCTTCAAGAAAGATCAAGGAAATGTAAGCATCAAAAGTTGCAAAATAGCTGTTAGTGGCTTGGGAGAAAAAAACTGCAGATGGTAGAAACACATGGTTAAGAGTGTTGCAATGGGTTATGGGTATATCGGGGTTCATTATACTGTTCTCTCTACTAATATGCATCTCGGAATTTTTTTGAAATTAAAAGTCTTCACAAATCAGAAGGAGAAGGAGCAGGAAGGAGGGGGGAAGGAGATAATGCATTCCCAGTGCTCCTCATTGCTCAGAAGATGACACTGGGTAGAAAAGCACTGCTATTATAACTCGGAGTTTCAAAATGATTCAGCAAAGTCAATCTAACCAAGTAAATGCATATTTTTCTTTTTATATATGCATAAGTGTAGCATGTGGCACACAAAAAAAGGCCTAGAGACCTTTTTTCATTAAGTATAAAATAAAAATTCTTATAAGAAAGCATTATGTCATGATTTAATTTGAAGTGATTTTTTTTCTTCTTTGGTGGTACATACAAATGGCATTTCTTAGATTCTGTGAACGATAGAAATAACTATTATTTATTAAGCATTTGCTATGTCCAGGACATGATTTGAGGGGCATTACATATCTTACTTATTTATTGAAAGTGAGGTTTTCTTATTATACTCACTGTAATTACAGAGGGGGGAATGGAAACACAGGGAAGATAAGTCACGTGATGCGTATCTCACAGCTAGTAAGTGGTAGAGCCAAGAGTTAAATCCAGGCAGTCTGACTCCAGCGGCCAAGGCCACAATCAGTCTGTCACTGCCTCTGGGTGACTTAAGGATGAGGAGTGTCTGGTACCCACTTTACCTTTGTACAGGTAAGGAACTGAGGCCCAGAGGACTTACGTATCTTAGCAAGAAGTATGTAATAAGCTAGTGATAGATTATAGTCCAATCTTAGTCTACATTCTTTTTGTTTTACACAGCCTCAACAACCACAAAGAACCACATTGTGAATATTCAGACCCTTCACACACACACACACACACACACACACACACACACACTTCCCATTCCTGCCAACATTGGCAGGAAATAAAGCAAAAGGAAGGTAGTCGATTTTAAAGGAGAGCCGGGCTGTTAATGTCACTTAATCATCACCACAAGGCTTCATTAGCAATTTCCTATGTAATAGCCGAAGAAATGATGTCTTGGAGACAATAGGTAACTTGCATCAAGCTCCAGAACTATTATATGGCAAAATAAGAATGCAGACTTAAATACAGCTGCATCCAAAGCGGATGGTCTTTGATTTTTCCAAAGACAATTAAATACAGTTACTAATTGCTGAAAGGAAGCACGTTACCACAGCAGAGGTTACATGCTGGCAGCTCACATTTCAATTTTGCCCACACATGTGGTTGCTTAGTCACCTGCAATGTTTCTTTTAAAAAATTGTATCAAATTTAAATACTGAGAGATCACCTAAAATCTGGATTTGGGGCAGAACCAGATCTGAATTCTTAAATGGGAACCATCAGCTGGACCTGACTAGCAATTACTCCTGTTCCCCAGTTCACTGAGACCCCAACACTCAATTCCTTTTGCATCCAGTGCACTTCATGGGTTGACTCTGCCTGCCTGGCCCCTACAGGCTTTGGATCTGTGACCTTGAATCTAAATGATTGTTATAATTCAGATGACCATTTACTTGAAAACGTAACCTGTGACAGATTATAAACTAAGTATTTTTTTTTTTAAGTTAAAAGCAGTGGTAACATCTATTTAGTGATGTTTAGAATTATTTTGGAAGGGTTTTTTAAAAAGATTTATTTATTTATTTATTTCAGAGAGAGAAAGAGAGAACATGTGTGGGAGGGGCAGAGGGAGAGAGAGAATCCCAAGCAGACTCCCCACTGAGCACAGAGCCCTATGCAGAGCTTTATCTCAGGACCCTGAGATCATGACCTGAGCTGAAACCAAGAGTTGCTCCTTAACCAATTGTACCACTCAGGTGCCCTGGTAGTTTAGGGGTTTTTGTTTGTTTGTTTGTTTGTTTGTTTTGTTTTGTTTTGTTTTAAGGGATCCAGATCAAGCAAATGCTCCATCCCTTCTTTTTAAATTGGGAGTTATATTTGTATCTCAAAAATTAACAGATTTTTATATTCTACTTCACATTTTATTGGTACCCTGAAGGCAGATCAACATTAAAATGTTAAGATTTAGTAACTAGTTACAGTTGGATATTTAAAGGTTAATAATATTCTTGAGAATCCAGATTGTATTTTTAAGATGTACATCAGCAAATTTACTGAGGGAATTTTAAAGGCTTTTGGGGAAAGGGATTTTTGTAAGTCCAAATAACTACAGTAACTGAATGGATTTTTTATTTATTTATTTATTTATTATTTTATTTATTTATTTATTTATTTATTTATTTATTTATTTACTTGAGAGAGAGAGCACAGAGGGGGAGTGAGAGGGAGAAGCAGACTCCCCACTGAGCAGAGAGTCTGGATTTTCTTTTATTTTTCATTTTTTCTACTGAAAAGCTGGGGGCTTTTTGAGGTAAGTCCTTTTCTAAAAAGGGTTTTTTTGCTTTTAAAATCCTATATTAGACCCTAAGTAGTTATCAGTATTAAAGAAGAGAAGTAATGTTGATTTTTCTACTCAGAAGACCTATCATTTGTTTCTTTCTTTTTAAAGAGAAATAACAATAAAATGCCATGTAATGTTTAGATTTATTTTCATATTTACTCTGAGGGGGCAAAACTCTTATCTTTGAAAGTATCATTTAAGTTGATATTGCCACTTATTACTAACAGCTTTCGGTGGCTGACCATGGTACTCTGGGAGGCTGAAATTCATCCTGGACAAACACCAAAAGAAATACAGGTAGAGGAAGAATAAAGATCAGCTTCCCAGTCTGCATAGATGATGGTTGCATTCTGCGTAGGGATCATCCATCTGAAAAGTGGTCTCATTCCTCTCCTGCTTGTCTCCAAATCCATCAGTAAGAAGTAGGGAACATGTACCCTTAATAGATGTACAGTCATTTGTATAAAAATGGAACACATGTTCTACTGCACTAATACATTTGTACATGATGAAACACATGAAAATAAGAAATTAAAAAGGATGAAATAATGCAAGTAGAAATAGATGTTCTAGTATTTTCCTTAACTGCCCTAATGGGCCACTTTGTGCCCTCTTCTTAATTGTGTCCATTTCAGCATTTCCCAAAGTCTATTCTATGCAACACCAGCTCAATGTCATTTTCATAAGTATGAGACATGGTTTAATTGTCAAGTAAGTTTGGGAAATGGCAGGTAAAAATTAGACAGGTTTCCTTGCCATGTAACTTCTCAACTTTAATACAGATGATTCCTTGCGAGTCCTTACAAGGGAGAGCACCTACTGTAGGGCTATTATTCCAACTAGATTCCTTTGTGAAACCCCCTTCTATTCAAGTTACCTGAAGATCATCTTTGTCTGCTGTTTGCCAGTTCTTTCAGTAGGGTTCCCATATAAACCCGAAAATATCCTGGGCATCAACCCCAACCTCTTTGTATTACAAACCTTTCATCTCATTGACTCTCTCCTTCTTTCCTAGGACCATGTTTTCCCCTTCACACCCAGAAGCTAATATCCTTTTAAATAAACCCTGCTTGGGTCTTAGCCTCTGCTCCCTGCCACCTCCATGCAACTAGTCTCTCTCGGCTTTCCACAAAACTTGCCAGCCTAGCTTCACTTCCAGTTTCGAGCATGAATCTTGGTGTTAGTTAAAGGTATTTAAAATAGATCTACTCCACAGTTTGAGACTCACCACAAATTCACTTTTCCTGCTTAGTCTCAATCATGTATAGGAACGCCTATTCTGATAACCTTCTTATTCCTAGGACCCAGTCCCCACTTGGTACTCCATTGATGATAACCAGGTGATTGCTAACCTGCCTGGCACCTGACAATTTCAAGAAAAATATTTTAAACTCTTGCTATACAGGAGATATGAGTATCAGGAATTCAAACAAGGCAAAATATAAGTTAAGTTCTGTTCAGGAACTACTGTAGGGTACCAGTATTTCAGTCATTAAAAAAAGCAAACAGGGTGCTGGAGGGGGGATGGGTGGGGGGATGGGCTAGATGGATGATGGGTGTTAAGGAGGGCACTTGTCATGATGACCACTGGGTGTTGTATGTAAGGGATGAATCACTAAATTCTACCCCTGAAACCAACATTACACTATATGTTAACTAACTCGAATTTAAATGAAAACTAAAAAACAAAAAACCCAACAACTTAGATTTGGTCTATCCACCTTCTACACTGCTAGCCCTGCACCCTTAGCAGGCCACTTAAGTCCTAGTTCCCTCATCAGCAAAATTAGAATAACAGTATATTCCTCAAAGGTTTGGTTTATTTGTTTGTTTTGAGAATCAAATGGCTTTTAATACACATAGAGTACTTGAAATAGAGTACTTAGAATGGTCCTGGCACATAATAGGTCCACAATAAATATTAACTTTTATTACTGTTACTGTTTTTAAACAATTGCATTAGGTACTTTTCTGAGGAAACTTGGACTTTTTCTGCAGTTCAATGAAAATCGTATATTTGTGTTCCATTTGAGGGTCTAAAATTGCACATATTGTTTCTTTCTGCTTTCAGTATTCTTTAGTATTTCTTAATAGTGATTATTCTTAATATATGTCATAAGAGTACAGTTGAAAAGTAGTGTTGACCCATTTTGGTCTTAAAGTTTGGATCCTCATAATTATCTTATCCATTTGTGTTTTCTCCCCTTTTTAATAGTGTCAACATACCAGACTGTACAGATGCATTCTCTCTTGCCAGAATGTTTCTTTCTGAAGGCAACACTGCAAATGACTCACAAACATATTCATTACTTCTTTAGGTTAGCTTGGTATTTGTTTCATTTTGTTTGCTATTTCTTTTGCTACAATTGTGAAATATGATTTGGCCATCAGATATTAATAACTTAGTGCATTTAAAGTTTGGCAACATTTATTTTAAAGCTTAGGCTGTCCACCATTCACTAAGTAGTGTAAATATTTCCCCTTACCCTGTAGGCTCATGAGCCATCAAATACCATACTAAAACAATACTGATCCTGCAGCAAGATAAAAAAGAAGGCTAGCAATAAGGACAATGTGATTTTACACTTTAATATCTAATATTAGATCCAAAGTCCAATATAAAATAATCTAATATTTAAAATTCAATATCTTCTGACTTCCCGGTTCTGAAATCACTTGAGTAGACTAGTGCAATCCATTCAGGACAAGTAAATTTTCCGGTGATATGGTCCTGAACTAATATTGAGGAAGATCTGAAATTGCTTAAAATCAATCCTTATATTGGTTCCTGTTAGTGAGAGTTAACCACAGCAGATTAATGAAATTAGAAGGTGAGGGACAAAGGTGACATTCATCCAATAATTTTAGTTGTAGAGTATCCTGGCTACTAACTGAAAAGATTTAGCCTCTAAATTAAGTTTTTGCATTGAGAATGCATCCTTTATTTCCAAAATTACAATGTACATAGTAGCAACTTACTTTCACACTTAGCCCTTCTTTCCTTTTCCACTACATTTCTTTGCACTCTGTCAACAAACCCTGATCATTCTTAAAAGTGCATTTTTTACTTCTCTTCCCCATTTAAGCTATCTCATTTTGCTTGCTTTCATTTTCAGATCTCTCCAATGAGTGTTTTGAACCCTCTGCCCTCCCTTTTGTTTTTAGCATTCCACACTCTCTAGTAAAATGGCTCTGCCTCAACACTTTATCATAACCAGTATTTTCAAGGTCACTGACAACCATTTTCAAGACAAATCAAAAGATTTTTCTTGCTCCTTATCTTCTCTTGAGTATCTGGCACTACTTATCCCCCTTTTTTTTCTTTCTGGCATTTTAAAGATTTTTTTTTTTTTTTTTTTTTTTTTTGTATTCTCCAGGATATTGAATTGCCTTTTCATTTTCTTGGAGGTCAGATTAAATTTTTATTTCTCTCCTTGTACACGCATTCAAATATCTAGAGAACCCTGAGTTATATTTATTAACTCAAATATGGGTGGTAAGCCGCCAATGAAAACAGCTATAACTAAATGGTATTTTCAGATTTATGGACAAATACATGGACTCTTCCTTCTTCTAGCGGAGTTGATCAAGAGCCTATGTGGTGGGTCTAGAAGAGGTTCCTCCAGAAAGAGTAATTCCATCCTACATGCCTAAATTCTGGAATAACTTAATGATATTGGAGTTGAAGAATTTCTGATTAGCTTTCTGGAGACACATAAATGCATTCTTGTTGCAGTTTGATTTTTAGCATTATATTCTTTTTCATGTAATTTTTAAAGATCTTTTTGGTCCTCATGGCTGATCTCTCTTTGATCTTCCCAGTCATGAAAAACATAAGGCCCAGACAATTTTTTAAAGACTCCTTATTACTCTGGTTCTCATTTGAGGCTTTGTTTTCACCAGTTAGTCAGACTGTGCTTTCCATTCCCTTTCATACTCATGTTGCTTTATTATTATTATTATTATTATTATTATTATTATTATTATTATTATCATCATCATCATCATCAATATTATTTTGGAGAGGTGTTTATTCCCCTTCCTGGATGCCTGCCCAAAAGAGACCTCAAGTGCCTATTGGCATCAATGACAAAAGTCATTTCAAACTAGGCCAGGAGAAGTAGAAAGGACCTATAATATGAGCATTCACTTGAAAAAGGTTTGTTTCCTTCATCACATCTGGTTGGTTATTCAAACCAGTAGTGTCTGATAGAAATATAATGTGTCCATATAGGTAATTTTTACCTTAACAAAGGTAAAAAGAAACCAGTAAAAATGATCTTAATAATATGCTTTATCTAACCTAATATATCCAAAATAATTGTCATTTTAACATGTACCAGTATGAAGTTATTAATAAGGTATTTCACATTCTTTTCTTTTTGTACTGGGTCTTTGAAATCCAGTATGTAATGGTGTACATTGACCATAGCTACAACAGATCTGATCCTGAGAGGTAGGTATAGTGTTCAATAAAAGCCATCTGGGGATGTTTTTATGTTTGTCACAGAGGGCATCTTGAGACCTTGTACAGTTATCCCATAAATAACTTTCACACCTCCGTTTTACTAGTCCACTTCGAAGAACTGAGTGCTAAATTATCTGGTGGCACAGTGGACCCTGAAAGGGAGGCTTTTGTGGGATGACAAGTTGTAAGGGTCATAGGTGAGAATAGCAGTGACAGTGATGACAATGATAATGATAGTAATTGCTGACATGTACTGAGGTCTTACCATAGGCCGAGTACCCTCTTAAGCTCTTTTTACACATTAGCTCATTTAGTCCTCACAAAAATGCTGTGAAAGTATACCCTGATTATTCTTTTTTTTTTAACATTCCATTTATTTATTTGAGAGAGAGAGAGAGAGAGCATGAGTGAGGGGAGGGGCAGAGGGAGAAGCAGACTCCCCGCTGGGCTCAGAGGGGCTGGATCCCAGGACCCTGAGATCAGGACCTGAGCCATAGTCAGTCGCTTAATCGACTGAGCCACCCAGGCACCCCACCCTTATTATTCTTATTACACATGCTCGTCTTCACTACAGGAGAGGTTGATACTCCTTGACAAGAGTGACCATTTGTTCCAGTTGTCCAGGCTTGAAAATGATGATTCTTTGTCCAGTGCTAATACCCCCATGCATTAATAGTGTGCCTCTAACAAGGCTTATTTCTAAGTTATTGTGCCTATTTTTACTGGTTTCTATCTACTTTGTAACACTCAGCCCTGTTCATTCTTCCACTCAAGTTCCTTCCACTTGGAATTTGTACTTTGTCTTCTACTCTTCTGTAGACTACTTTAGGGAGGATAACATACCTTGTTCATTCCTCAGGTTGCAATTCCCAGCTCTAGCCTCTTGTCGAAATACGGTTGGCTCCACTTAGCTCCTGAATAATATTCACGGCTTCTTGCACTGGCTCCTGAGGGTGCTATTTTGCCCTCCAGGCTCTCAGGTTTTCATTTTATAAACTAGAATAAATACGTAGGAGACCAGCGAGGTTTGTAATGCAGTAGGCAGCAACTAAAAGAAGATAAAGAGGGGAAGGAGGAGAAACCAAAAGAGATTGAGGAAGCCTGTGCAGACCAAGTTTGGGAATAAGTTGATGGGAGCTTGAAGTTAGGTAGGAAAAATTTGGAGATCAGTAAGTATGCCTGTGAGGTATTTAGAGAGAGATGAAGATGGAGGACTTTAAAATATTTTGTTGTACACTATGAATAGCATCTCTGTGACATTTTCTTGATTTTCAGTAACCCTGGATGTCACACTAACATTTTGCAAATGGAACTTTGCTGGGATGAGGCAATAAAGGAGTCCCAATCTTATACTAGTTTCAGTCGAAAACTTTAACACCACCATTTTTACTGTGTGCAGGCTAACTTGGTATGACCACTGATTCTTTCTTTTCCTTTGTTCTCCACCTCCAATCAATCTAATTCCTGCTGACTCTTCCATTACCTTTCTGTTCCATTGAATCCGGCTCCTTGTTCTCACACCGACATTATTAAAGCTTCCTTCCTTACCTCCAATCTATCCCCCTTTCATTATATCCTGCATTGCAGTCATTGTGACATTCCACTCTTTCTGAGGATGTCTCAGTCTCTATCCTAGACTTCAGTGGAAATAGAGTCACCAGGCCGTAAGTCAGTTCTGGAAACTTTCCGGCTCCACAATGAATATCTTGATTTGTAAGTGAAATAGGAACTAGTGTTTGAGATTTGGGCAGTACAATAAAAAGAAAAATGAAAGGTCATGCTTCTTCTTTACTTGATGCCCCAGACATGATTCATGCAGCAGATAGTTGAATTAGAAACATATAATTGCTTCTTCAATTTTGAGAATTTTCTTATTTTGTGAAACAGAAAAGCTAGTTACAGAAATAACTTGTTTTACATTCATTTATATGCTCTTTCTATATTGACTATCTACTGCGTGCCAGGAATTGTGCTGGATACAAAGATAAGTAAGGTGTGTCTGGAATTATTTGCGTACTCACTCCAAGAATTCTAACTCTTGCTTTTTGATTTTTCTTCATGACTTGATTGCGATAACTCCTAATATTGCATTCAACTTGAACCTTTTGTTTTCTCTAGAAAGGACTCTAGAAAACTAATGAAGAAAGCTGTGTATGGGTCACTTGCTCTAAAGACCACCAGTGGCTTTTTCTTCTCCAATTAATCAAGCACAAAAGCTTCTAGTGCTCTAGATTTTAGTGCTCTCTAAAATCAACTTCACCTTGTATATTTAAATTTCTCTCCTACCACCTCCCAGCCTCCCAAACATTAGGTTCATCTTCATCTTTTCAGATAGACTTACATGATTTATCTTGAATAGATTTCCATGACATTTCTGGACCTCGGCTTCCTCATCTGTAAAATTAGAATAACACCTGCCTCACAGGTAATGGTGAGGATTAAATGAGAGGACAAAGATAAAGCCCGTCTGACAAATTCTTAACCATGAAAGTTGTTCAATGATCATTGATCCATTCTCCATTCCAAAAACAGAATGTCTTCCTCACCAATGAAAATCTGAGACATCTTTGAATACCAAGACTCTGCCTGCTCTAACTCTTTCATCATGACTTCCTGGCTTTTATACTTTTTAACAACACATTTTTGCATGTATTATCTGCATATTAGAATATTATTAGCTGCTACTTCATTCCTATATAACCTACCCAAAATTGCCCTCTATAATACATTTTCTTATTTTCAAACTGATACATCTCTCTCAATTTTATCTTGCCACTACATTATAGCTGATAAGGAAGAATCAACCTTATTATAAACTAATCTATAAGATCTAACATAATGCTTAGCACATGATAGCTGCTTGGTATTTTTTGTCATTTAATTTATTTTGGTTTATGATGGTGACTCTTGTAGGCTAATAGTCACTTTGCCTTACAAATAAATGATGATTATATTTATTGTTGATAATACACCAAGAGTGTTGTCAATATAATAAATACTGGTATGTTATTCTACACACACACTCACACACGCACATACACACCCCTCAGGTGTGAACTTGGGTAAGAAAGTTTAGAGAAAATTTATTTCAAGGTTGGAAATTCTGAGAAAAGAATACCTTAGGGGAGAAAAGGGAAGGAAATCAATTGAAAAGAAGAAATAGGAAGGAAAAAACTGTTGTTTTAGTTCAGTGAGCCCTGAAATACACCACCTATGGCCCAGACCATGGCCAAGTTCTATGAACCCGGAGCCTACACAGTTCTGGGGGCCCCCTTTTAAAAAGAGAAATGCAAAACTTCAAACACAAAATTAGGTAGCAAGCCTAAGTAGCACCAGGTGTAATCGAGTGGCTCTGAGGTGTCAGCTTCATTAGCTTCCTAATGAATCAGCCTCTGGAGCCAAGTAAGGTTTTCAGGACCTCTGTGAGTAGAAGAGCCATTTAAGCTGCAGCACAATAAATGAACACCACTTCCTTCTTTCCCCACAGACTTGTTCTTCACCCATTTCCACTTACCATATCTTACATTTTCCAGGGATTTGTACCACCAAGGCACTTCTATGCCTGGCGTTGTAAAAATTATAACCTCCCCATTCATGGCTTCTTCCCTCCATTTTTATTTTATTCTCCATAATTGCCCAAGAACAAATCAAACCCATGATGTTCAGCTGCAACTATAAACTCAGAAGGATTCTGTGGGTTGGAGAATGAGGAAAAAGAGATCTTCAGCCTAAAGCCACTAGAAGAAATACTGCTGTGACTGATGGAGAAAAATGAGGATAAAATGAACACCAGGAAAGACTGGGACATAATTGCAGTCATGCCATTTGTCTATGTCCTTCAACTTCACCAGAAGTCCCAGTAACTATATCAATCACACACACAGGCACTCTGCGCTGGGAGTTGGACTTCTTGGTTTTTGTTTGGTTTTATTTTGTTTTACCCAGTATATGACATCATACCAATTCATCTACACCTTAGGATGCCAGATAGTTCTTTAAGCTTGGTGATCTATTTGATCCCAAATCACCAACCTATGGGCACATCCCTCCCATCTTATTCCATACTGTCAAACCTACTTAATCTATCCTATTTTCTCCCTGTCTTCCTGTCTTTCTGCTTTCTTTATTTTTCTTATATTCATAAATTGTTGTTGCATACTTATTATTTGGTAGTTCTTCTCCTCACAGAATTTTGGTTGGGGGAAAAATAAACAATTGGAATTTAATATGATGACTTGCATGATACTGCATATGGTCCACTATATGGTACATATATATAAATACTCATGGGTTGGTGTGATTGACTCATGAGGTGTGAACATGAGTGAGTAAAAAAGAAAAAAGTACAGAGGCCAGATCTTGAAGAACCTTACAAGCTAGGCTAAGGAATTTGAATTGTATTCCTGAAGGTAATGTGAACCCATTAAAGAGCTTTAAGAAGGGGGCATGATACAGTTAGATTTGGATTTTAGAAAGACCACTGCAAAAGCTATGAATAGAATAGATCGCAAGAGGATAGTATAATATGGAGATAGTTCATTAAAGAAGCTGTGGCAGTAATTCAGGAGAAAAATATTTTTTAAATTTTAAAATATTTAAAAAGCTAAAGAAAACTTTGGCAGTGTGAACAAAGCTGTGGTGATGGGTTGCATCTAGAGAACTTACTTGGCTGGTATACAGATTGAGGAAAAAGAAGGAAAAAATATCATTCCCATGTTTCCTGCTTAGGACATGGAAGAATTTGATGTCATTCTCAGAATCAACAAATACAGAAGGAAGAGCATTTTTAATGCTAACTATTAATTATTGAGCACTGACTGTACGCCAAGGAGATGCTAAACACTTAACGTACATTCTGCAACTTTTTCTCAAGTTAATATCATGAGGTACATATTATTATATTGAACTTAAAGAAGAAGAAATCAAGGCTCAAAAAAGTCAATTCACTTGTCCAAAATTACATAATAACTAAGTGGTAGAGCTGGGATTCAAACCTAAGCAGATTTAACCCAGAGCCATGGTTCTTAGAAACATTATACCAGTGTTTAGCAAAGTGTGGTCCAGAGATTATCTGCATCAGATTGATCCAGGGTAATTGTCAAATTAGGCTTCTGGGTCTAGTCCAGTCTATTGAAGTGGCATTCCTGATGGATGGAGACTGGACTCACCAGGTATTTCTTATGCACCTTTAAGTTTATATAATTACAGCAGTACATACTATATGTTACAACTTGGTGGGAGGAGAATGGCAAATTTTCTTTTTATATGGAGATTTTAGTGTATGGAGAACGCCGCCCAGATTGCCATAGGGGTGGAGTGCAGCAAATATTTTCAGGCTGGAATTTGATGCTGGGATAATTTAAATTAGGATTCTCAGTGTTGGTAAAGCTAGTTTTGCAGCAACCTCTCCAAGGTAGTTTGGATGAAGTATCATATGCAGGAAAAGTGGTGGAATGAAATAAATTGTCACTGAGTTGAGCTGTCCCCCAGATCCCTCTCCTTTTCTTGTTCAGGGGCTTTGACACGTACCTCCAAATTTGCCCCAAGCATGAAATGTCTTTGCGTGTTTTCCTAAAAATGCTTGCAAATACTTTTTGCATTTTATTCCATAAAATGTCTGTTTTTAATATAAATATATGATTAATTTTGTAGCAAGGGGTAAAATGGACACTCCAGGAAGTCACAGTGTTGTTGGTGACTCTGTTTACCCTCAAGAACACCCAGTGCTCTCTCCAGGAGCTTGAGTCACCAATGGAAGGAACATGTGATTGTCGCTTGTACAGATCTACTCTCCATTAGTAAATTGCAAACCTTTTCTTGTATAATTTCTGTGTTCTTCACAATGTTTTTAACATGGTAGGCACCCACTAAACAGCTAATGAATCTGGAAGAGAGGAGTTTGAAAGAAATAAGGAGTATGAGAAATCAGAATAGACTCACAAGAAACCAGTCATTTTTGAAAAGTGCCACATTAGGAAGTTCTCTTCGTGCCTCTCATGGTTAAGTGATCATTTCAGAAGAAGATGCTTTGGTCTTCCTAACCTCTCTTACAGAAAAGCTGGAGGCTTTCAGAAAATGAACTTCAAGTGGTTCTTGGACTTGTTTTCTCACTTGAGACAGGAAGGAACCAGTTTTTGAGAATCAAGTCAGAACTTTCAGGATCCAAAATGTTCAAACCAACTCTCATAGTGCATGATAGTGTCAGACTCAGAACATTCCCATCTTAATATTTTAACTCCCCTCCAGTTACTTTAACTTAAAATGCTGACAGTCCACTTCAGCTTTGTGGTATTAACATCTAGGTGTCTGTTTCAAGATCATCAATAAAGGCAAAACACTGTACCAAAGATTTTTAAGTAATATTTTTTAAGACAATAAATTTTAAAAAGCAATTTCCCTACCAATTATAAAAGTGTCACCTTACTACAGTATTTTTCTGTAGACATTCACTCTCAAACTAACTTGATTCCATTAATATTTATTTCTTTTTCCAGCCCATGTAAAATAATGATTTGGACTACTATATAAGAATCCATTTTTGTGGCTCCTTTGGCTTGAGAATGTATTTGGCTCCTTCTTAGAAACTTGGTCATCTTGATCTGTGTAACCTTCACCAGTTTGAGAATCCTGAACATAATCCTCTGTGGGGATTTAGACAGGTGTCTATTATGGCCCATAATCTGTAATATGGCCTCTAGCATTCTTGTTTCAGAAAGGTAAAGCCCTCCCGTCTTTATTACTGAGTAAAAAAGTCCACATGGTGTTAGTATAGTCAGGGAGCAGATTGAAACAAGCAACAGCTTCAATCGGGCCTTAAGTCTGTGTCTATGCCAGAAAGAAATCTTTGTGATGAGCAAGGGGCTCCATTAGAAAACAGAGCAGTTGGTTTTTAACTCAGGAGTTACAAAAACAAAACTCTATATACTCTATTATGCTTAGAGTGGCCATATTTCCCAAAGTAAAATTTGGCCCTCGTGCTCTGGCAAATATATAGGTACTTCTGTACACAGCACTTTCAGAATATCTAAAGTTGAGACAGTCCCATAATATTCAAGTCAGTATTGTTACCGTGTGTATACCCCACATTGGGACCCAATTAACAGGGCAGGTCATAAGTGAGATTGCACTGCGATTGTTAGAGATCCCTGCCCTTTATGTACAAAGGGATAATGAACAGCTGGAAACATGCTGCCTTGTGGACCTACGTGAGGACATGAAGAGTTTATCCCCATAGCTGTGGGTCTTCAAGGCCTGTCAGTACTGGGGGTGCTGACACTTATCTTTCAGATTTCTGGAGAAGGTATCCACCATCTTGAATTATACATACCTCTGGTTCTGATTTCTCTCTCTTCTGTCCATCGCCAGTAACAAAGCTATAAGACCTGGAGGGGACACCTCAGCCTGAGGGATGAGCATCAGCTCTTGGACTCAGAATAGTCTGAGGGTCTTCAAAAGAGTCATAAAAGGAGGGGCCTTCCTGTGTTATAGCGAGGCAAGAATCTAGGACTTAGGGAAAGGAGTGACCAAGAAGTTCCAAAAAGGGACTGGGAGCAGGGGTTCCTAACCACAAAAAAAAAAAAAAAAAAAAAAAAAAAAATACACCAATGAAAGAGAAGAAAAGGAAGCCATCTCCTCAAGATGATAGCCTAGCCCAGCAGTTAAAACATGGTGTTCATGGTTCATCTTTCTGAGAGATGAGCAGTAGACTATGCCATCTTTTTCTTCACCCTTTTATAGTCTTGCATTGGCAAAGACATAGCAATATCTATTTCAAAGTCACAGTGGAGACAGGTTGGGAGAGCTATCCCAGAATACTGTTTCTGCTCCCTTTACCTATGTGTCTTTTTTTAAATGTCACTTAGTGATCAAACAAGCAAGGACGTGCCAGAAGCAAATGGGTGTGAGGCAGCTCCGTCTCACTGTTTTTCACAATCAGTCTAAGTGTTAACCCAAATGCTTCTCACCACCACTTGTAAGTACATGCCTGCTTGGCATGTAACGTACAGTTTGGTAGCAAACCTCTTATGAGAATTCCCGACATTTCCAACTGCCAATAGTCTGCCAATAAGGTAGAGCTTGGAAGGGGAAGTTCAAAATGGTAGGAACCACAAGTATTATGTTAATACTGCTTAAGTAGGATTTTCTTTTTTAACTCTGAAAAGTCTAGCAGATATCTGTTGAAAGGATCTGCTTGTCAAAGTATCTCTTGCCAGAAGGAAGGTAATTCTATCAATAGACAAAAACATGTCTCCAATTTTATTTATCCTTTTAAGTTCTGAAAGCACATTAAGGAAGAGTAACATTCCACTTTGGTTACAAAGTGCTAATTAATAACTAACTTCAATTCTCCCAGAGGTAAAATATTAACATTTTTTAATGAAATTAAGCATCACAATCTTCATCTTCTAATTGTTATAAAAACATTTAGCAGCTATATCTGTTTAATTATTTAGGCATCTCTTAATGGTGTAAGTCAGCGCAGTCATAAATATTTTCTGCTTTGTCCATAGACAATCAGTTAAGGATCTGTTGCTTGTAGGACTTAAATTAAGATCTATTTAAAGCTGCCTGCTGGCCACAAAATAATTACTTACGCTTGCTAATGCCTGAATCTATTAGATTTAGCAGCAAGAAGTGTTCTTTGCTTTCACAAGTAGGGGAAAGTTATTTTTCTTATATAAATTTCATTGTTAACGGTATTAGGGAGGATTAGGGTGGGGTTGAAGTAGTTGAAAATTTAATTAATCTAATCCTTTTAACAGCAATTGTTTTCATATTGATAATTCTCTGTAACAACAGTATTACAGATCACACCCATGTGAAATATTTACACGAAATATTTTAGCATATAATCTCTCCTCCAGCTTTCTCTTTCTAGATCAGTAAGGTTTTCAGCTTCTTCAGCTTTCTCTTTTTTTCTTTCTCTCTCACCACAAATGCAGGCTTTTTTCTTAGGGGACCAAAATGAAATCCTCTCCCCGCCCCGCCACTAATTTTCTCTCAATTTCATTGTCTCTCAGTAAGTTATGTTAATGGTCATCAAATCATGAATCTCCTAAAAGAGCATGAGGCTATGAAATAAAAATGGTTCAATTGATTTTTTTTTTTTTTTGGATCTACAGCCATTTGGTGTAGATTCTCATTAGAAATGATTTGTTTATTCATCCATTTCAATAAATTGCTATGCTGCTGAAATTATCACTAAGAGTAGAGTCAGATGAAGGACAAAACTGTCATTCTGGTCAAACTCTGATCATCTCCGGTGTAAATTGGGAATGGTTCTTAATCTGCTCAAATGTCACATTATCCAGGAGAGACTTTCTCTGACCTCCCAATATAAAATTACCATCAGTATCCCTCCTCCAACACCATTCTCCCCTTTAATTGGTTTTATTTTTCTCCAGAGCAGTTACCACCATCACATAGCATTATGAAACATTACGTATTTGTTTGTTTAGTGCATTTCCCTGAACTAAAATGGAAGCTCTGCTGAAAGCCAGGACTTGGATTTGTTTACTACTGCATCTTGAAAGCCAAGACAAGTGCCTTAAATATAGTAGTATAGTGAGCAATCAATAAATAATTATTGCATGCGTGAAACTTTTTTCTCATTTTTCAGGTGCCTAAAGCACCAGATCAGTGCAAAGCAATAAAATTGTCTCCTTGTCCTGGCATGCATTTTGATGGCTGACAATTTGATGTAAATGGAAGCATTTATCCTAAGCCAGCTGTCCTGCTGAGCCCCAGTGGTAAAGTGTCCTTGGGGAACAAAAGCAGAGACTGAGTGCTTTGTGTGGCCATGTCTTCATTAAAGGACTAAAACTATGAGTTGTGCAGTGCTGTCTGGCATCCACACGTTTACAATCTTAAAGAGTAATACAAAGCAGAGAATCTCAAAGGATGTTCTCCAGAACACCACTTCTAGGGCATATAAGGAGGGGTTACTAATGCAAAAAGGGGCTCCATGGTCAAATAAAGGTTCTGAAACTAGGTATTACATGAAGCTAAGGAAGATTCATAACTTCAAGACATCTTAGATGTATGATAATGCTCACTAGGGTTTTAAAACTCTTAGACTCTTCCTTTCTACTACCAATTCTGTTTCTAAGACTGGGTTGCATCACAGGTAACACCACTGACTTGGGAACTGACAAGGTCAGGTCAGGGGCAGGAGAAATGGGTGTTGGCACTGCCCCTTACTCACTTTGTTATATGACCTTGGGCAAGTTATGTAACACTTCTCTATGCCTCAGTTTTCTCTTCTGTAAAGTAGCAAAGGAAAGGATTACCCAGGATAATGTATGTAAAGTGTCTGACCCATAAGTGCTAAATAAATGATGGTTATTGTCAACACCTTTTACCGAATATCGGAATGAATGCTTTTTAGATAGATATCCTCAAGTATATTTCCTAAGACAGGTTTGCTAGGATCCACCTATACCCAGAAGCAGCCTGCTGTGCCTCCCTCTCTGTCTCAGCACCCTATCCCCCTCTGAGAAGATCTGCACATCGATGGTGAAGTCGAAGAAATGCTATCTTTCAACATGACTTAATACAAATGTTTAATAACTCACTCTGGTGTATCCTGCAGAGTTGATTCCCTGGGTTTTGATACCCTTGACCTCAGATGAAGATGCTTTTGTCAGGAGGAAGGTGGTAGCATCCGAGTTAATGATTGTGCAGATGGCTACATGCTGGTAGATTTTGAAGTGACCTTATTTTTTCAGTAAATTTCAAATGAAGGTGTGATTTGTGTAAATCTGACCCCTTCCAGTAAAATGTGCATTTACATATATTTAGAATTTATAAATCTTGACAGATTCCACAATATTTATAGCCCTCCATAAAAAGCCTTTGCCAGTTTGCAGAGCTTTGCATTTGGCTCTCTGGTATGCTTAAGAGAGTTTAAATAATAATAAATTTGGTGATATATTCCACCTGGAACAGAAACTTATTTTCCCCCCTTGGCTCGTTTTGAAGGGGATACTATAAATAGTGCCACAGACGCTGGGATCAGGAATAGGGAATTGAAATTCGAGAGAGAAGTACAGAAACATTTCCATTATCACTGATGCCTTGAATGTATTTTTAAAACAGTTCTGTTCCTCAAGTAATGTCCTTCTCTCCTTTCTCCTACCCCATCTCAATTATACTTGAGTCCCCCAAACCTGTTGCCAGCTTTAAGGTTCAGTTGCACTAATGGGAAAGAGAGAGTGAAAGTATTAGCTGACTAGGTAGGAGAAATTGCCTCTAGGGAGGCCAAAGCAATTCTCCAGTGTTCATCTTATATTTCACAGGAGTCAGCTGGTAACTGAGCGTCGAGGTCTAAAGTGTAAATTCATTATTTGAGACCCAGCTCATGCATCCTGCAGGTATGATGAAAAGCTCTCAGTTCATGAAAAAGAAAAAAAAAAAATCTAATTGTAATTACAAGAGAAAGCCTAAGGACAATGTCAGAGGGTCGATTCTTTCACTCATCCATGCTTATAATTACCCAGTGGAGGATTAGGGAGAAATGCCTGAATAGTTGACTCCAAATGATACCATTTATTTTCTTAAACACAAAATAAACAAAAATCAGGGAGCCAGCTGTTTGCCCTGGAATCATCTGATGAAACCTGAAAGCAGCTATTAGGTGTAGCATAAGTGGTGTTATAACTTGTTGCGATACAAGATTTATTCCCAGCTTCTTGTTTGAGGAGACAGCCTTTGTCAGGGAGAGATAATAGTCATGGCTAGCATCCATGGACAGCTGACTCTGGGCCGGCACAGAGCAACACATCAAGTAGCTGTGGCTCATACTTCTAATTAAGTACTGGATTTTCCTGTCCTCATAACTTAGAGCACGCCCCTGTCCCAAGTCTTTCCTATGCAATCCCCTTGCCTCTAGCTAATAGGATGGCAGATGTTTGGACCAAGCCCCAGAGCCTGTGGTATACCACATTTTAATGATTTGTGGTGAACAAAGTAAATGCTTTAAGAGCAGGCTTTATGAAGCAGGGACCTAGTTAAATATGATGGATTTGCGGCAAAGCAAGAAGCTGAATGTTGTATGGGGGTATTGTTTCCTAAACAGGGCGCAGGTATCTACGGTTCCTTGCTAATTCTAAAGGTTTGCTTGAAAAATGACTTTTTAAAGAACTGTGCTCTTGAGGAACGTCCTTGAGGCATGGAGGAATTTCCTTGCTTTCCTATGGCATCTTTCTGAGAGGACACAGAGGTATTGAGCTGTTAGACAGTTGCTCAGTGTCTTTGTGCTTCTGGGACCACATTTTGGGTCTAACACATATGGGATAAATAAACTGTTTTCATTCCTTAAAGCCCATGGAAGGAAACCAGACAAGAAAATTACCATGTTGCCTCATTTTTTTAGCTATTAAAGAGGAGAATCCAGTTAGGGCAAATAAAAATGATTACTGCAAACAGGACTCCCCCCACCCTTTCTTTCCTTCCTAGCCTTTTACTCAACAACAGCACTATAGCAAGACTTGTGTCAAACCAGTTTTTTGATGCACCCTCTCCTGTTCTTCTTCCATAGGGCAACCCCTACATGTGCAATAATGAGTGTGATGCAAGTACCCCTGAGCTGGCGCATCCCCCTGAGCTGATGTTTGATTTTGAAGGAAGACATCCCTCCACATTTTGGCAGTCTGCTACTTGGAAGGACTATCCCAAGCCTCTCCAGGTTAACATCACTCTGTCTTGGAGCAAAACCATCGAGCTCACAGACAACATAGTTATTACCTTTGAATCAGGGCGTCCAGACCAAATGATCCTGGAGAAATCTCTCGATTATGGACGAACATGGCAGCCCTACCAATATTACGCCACAGACTGCTTAGATGCCTTTCACATGGATCCCAAATCCGTGAAGGATTTATCACAGCATACGGTCTTAGAAATCATTTGCACTGAAGAGTACTCTACGGGATATATGACAAATAGCAAAATCATCCACTTTGAAATCAAAGACAGGTTTGCGTTTTTTGCTGGACCATGGCTACGCAATATGGCTTCTCTCTACGGGCAGCTGGATACAACCAAGAAACTCAGAGACTTCTTTACAGTCACAGACCTGAGGATAAGGCTTTTGAGACCAGCGGTTGGGGAAATATTTGTAGATGAGCTACACTTGGCACGCTACTTTTATGCGATCTCAGACATAAAGGTGCACGGAAGGTAAGAAAACATCTGTCTGACTTGAATGGAATGGTTGTTCCAAGAAAATGCCAGTGTGTTGGTCCCACAGCTGTGGAGTGACATGTGACACTTCTACTACAACATTTCCTCAGGAACACCAGTCTAGAGCTAGGTTTGGAGAAATTTGAGACCCTTCTTACTCAGCAGTAATTTGTGATCCCAGACTCACTGTCAGTGAACCTGAACCTGGCAGGATTTCTTAGAATTTAAACAGAAAGGGGGGGGAGGGGTGCGGGTAGTAGCATCTTATTTGAGTCCAAGGAACTCCCTAGATCAGGGGGTGGTTTAAATCTTTAAGGCATTGAAGCCAGGAGGGACAAAGTCAGCTGCTTCATAAAAGATAACGGGAAAACAAGAAATACGTCTTTCCATTGTTTTCAAATGCCAGACAGGGTTTCAATGTGGTACATCTCTCTGTTTACGTTTCATTGTATTGCACCAAAAAAAGCTTCTGAACTGTAAATTATATCCCTTTAAATGTATTAAATCAGAACCAAAAGTGTTTAGGAAGCACAATGCATTTGCTGAAAAAGGAGTGAGCTCTGCTTTTCAGGCTTTTGGTGGTTATTGCCTTAAAAAGATATGCTGCCACTTAAATATGGACCTGAGGCAGGCTCCCCTCATTTTTTGGGGTCAATTACGGGTGGACCAGAGTTTAAATCCATTAGCGGTCACTGTCAGGCATATCTTTGATTTTGATAATACATCAGAGACACACTTGAGCAAGTTTCCAAGAATTTTGAGGATGCTTTAATGAAAAACTCAAGTCATAAGAACCAGGACGACTAAGGTAGAGCTGTTCAACCAGATTTCTAACTGTTTTACGGTTGGTATCCAAATAACCAACTGATGGGAGTCGAAGCATGAGGTAATTAGTCAGGAAAACTAAAGATGAGTGAGGTATACAGCAAAATGGAAAAAAGAGAAAGCAAAGCAACAATCATTCTAAAAATGCAGAGAGGTTCACGTCAGAATATATGAGGTTAAGAATATAAACAGCCCATAAGTCATGTAGGTTTCATTAAGCAATCCTAAAATTTAAACAAACACAGCAGGCTCCAGCATCCCTTAGGACAGCCCAGTCCTCAGAAAGTGGAGAAGGGTTGAGACTCCCTGGTCTTTCTGAAAGTTGACTCAATCTATCTTTTGATAATAGTGTTGTTTTATTTGTACACTAGAAGGAAGGAGAGGTCACTGATGTTAAGGTAAAGGTTATAATGGGCACACAGAACGGAGTGGTGGGCATAACCTCAGTGTGGTAGTAGAGGTTTCAGATTCTGAACCGTGGAAAGTAGCAGGAACTGGTGGCCACCTCCTCTCAGCTTTGTTCCAGCTTCATGTTCCTCCTGGAAGAGTCAGGAGTCTTAAGCAATGGAGCCTCTTTAAAAATTGTTAACTAAGGTCTTGGTGACATATGATGAAGATGCCTTGAAAGCAAAATAATATTTCTGAGAGAAATAGGCACTGGTAAACACTGAGCTTGTGGGTTCCAGGGTGTAGAGGAAAGTTCACGTATTAGCAGGGCACCACGAGAGGGCAATCTGGAACTGTGGCCTGAAATATGAATTGGCTATTTATAGTAAAATGTAGCCATTATACTCATAAACATTTTTGCAAGAGGTCATCAGTTTCCAGTTCTTATTCTTGGGGACTGTAAAATATAAAAATAATTGATGTTGATATTATTAACAATAGCATTCTATAACAAAGTAACAAGTATTCTGTTCCTCTACAAGAATAAGTGTCAAAATTCATAAGCTGAGGTTTGAATTTGAATCCTAGTGTGATCTACATTGTTAGATAAAATCACCTAATTCAGTTTTCTTGCAGTTTGAGAAATTTTTAATCCAAAATCCTTAGAGTCCAACTTGTGCAAACACTATCATCTTCCACTTGTAAAGAAGGCAATCTTGTGAAGCTTTCGGTTGGGAAGTAACCATTGTTGGAGCTTATTTCTGTTACTGCACATTCATTTTTGTTTCTCCTGATTATTAAAAAAAAAAGAGAGAGAGAGAGTATAAATACACTTTAAAGCCACAGGCATTTTTATGCATTCCCTGTGGGGGTCACTTAAAAGTGGCATGTTAGAAAAGTAGACTCCCACCAGATTTCCCACGTTTCTTTTATCCCTGGTCCTACTAGTATCCTCCAACTGCATCTCAGGGGTTCTGGAGAGTTTGCAGGAACCGTCCTCCCTTCTCTGGGACTCACCTCTGCTGTCTGTTCCTGTTCACCAGTCAACCGTAAGCTAGTGAGGAAGCAGCTGGGCAAGAGAGAAAGGTCCAGTAGAGGTGAGCTCCTTCCAGGTCCCTCTCTGTCGCCTCTAAATTCTGTCCAAATTCCTCAGGGCAAAACTGATGCCGGCGTGTACCGTGCTAGGCACCAGATGGCCGGGGTATTTTTATCTTAGGGGAGGGACTAAGGAAGCAAGGCCTGACGGCTCGGGCGTGTCTCCAGCTTCTAAGTTATATAAGGGAAATGGAAGCAAAAGGGAGTGGTTGAGCTGCTACTGGTGCGTGGGTCTTTCAGCACAGAAGCTGATACGTACATCTTACCCTTGGAAACTTCAGTAGGGTTAGCGGTCGAGGTCGTCTCTTTCTTATATAGCAAATCATCTGTAGAAAGATTGACTATTAATTGATGATGTCCAGGGCGCCTGGGTGGCTCAGTTGGTTAAGCGACTGCCTTCGGCTCAGGTCATGATCCTGGAGTCCCGGGATCGAGTCCCGCATTGGGCTCCCTGCTCGGCAGGGAGTCTGCTTCTCCCTCTGACCCTCCTCCCTCTCATGCTCTCTGTCTCTCATTCTCTCTCTCGCAAATAAATAAAATCTTAAAAAAATAATAATAATAATAATTGATGATGTCCAAAAGAAAGTTGTAAGAGTTCCTTTTCAAAGACTTCATCAATAGAAACTTTCCAAAATATAACCAGGCCTTTGTCTCCCTCAACCCTCTCTTCGCCATCGTTGAAATGACTGCAACATTTAACACACCATTACGTGTCTATATCTGATCATTATAATGATACTTTTTGACTTCTCACTCTACTACCACCCACACCACAATGTGGGAATTGGCATGAATTATTTGGGGAAAGTGGGCAGATATCCATAAAAGAGTGGGCAGGCAATACAAGATTTTTCAGCTATGAAACAAATACAGGTGGAGAATCTTTGAATTGACAATGAAGTCCAATTCTCAGCTTCTCGTGCATGTGTGCATCCGGCCTTTATGTTTCATACTGGCTACTATTGTTTGGTGTGAAAGTGATGCTTTGATTGTTATTAGACTAATGTAGCGTTTATGTTTTTAGCATTTGACACGTCTCATACCTATTTACTGGTGACAAAAACTATAATCCCATCATAAAAATTTTATGCCTCTTTGGCCACATACTTATTTTGCTTCCATTTACTCCCTCTCATTGTGTATTTATTAAGATAATGGAGGGAAAAGAGGAAACATGGCTGTTGGCAATCTCAGCGACTCTGTAGTACTTAACATTGTTCAGTAAACCTAATAATCTTCATGGACTAATTCTGACTTATGGATGTCCTACTTCAGTAAATCAGGGTGATTTTCTCTAGTGAATAATAGACGAGTGTAGTATGCCAGTACCTTAATTAAAGAGTAGCTCTCTTAGTCTTGATCTCATTTTAATTTACAGGGTAATACTACAATAATATCACTAATGGAAGGTACATTAAAGGGCATCAAGTAGCATTAACTGTATTAAATTATGGTACTTGTGTTAATTAACTGCTGAAGCAAGATGGTTCTAATGGCCAAAAAGGTTGTCTAATGCATAAATAAAATCTACCCAGATGAGGGGTGAGAGGAGAAATGAAGCGTAGATATTTGTTCTGAACTTCTTTTTATACAGAGAGTTCAATTCATAGGCTGTTAAATATAGATAATGTCCAAAATGTTTTCCTAGTTACACAATTGGAAGTTTTGATTTTTAAATGTTTTGTTTCCTTCTAAGCTTTCCATAATTAAATCAATTGAAAAGCTGAACACTATCTTTGTCAGATGCATAGATTTCATAACTCAGCATTTTTTATTGTTTTTTATTCTTTCTTTGAGATGAACATTTTCAAGGAAGTAATGTGATTTATTGTAATAATTGTTAAATCTATGGGGCGCCTGGGTGGCTCAGTTGGTTAAGCGACTGCCTTCGGCTCAGGTCATGATCCTGGAGTCCCGGGATCGAGTCCCGCATCGGGCTCCCTGCTCGGCGGGGAGTCTGCTTCTCCCTCTGACCCTCCTCCCTCTCATGCTCTCTGTCTCTCATTCTCTCTCTCTCAAATAAATAAATAAATAAATCTTAAAAAAATAATAATAATAATTGTTAAATCTGAAAGACAAATGAACATTTGATAATGTGCTCATTTATCTGTAAGATGTGATACCAGCAATGTATCAGGGTACTGATTTCAGACATGAGATAATAGAAAATCTTTTTCAACCTCAAAAACCCTAGGACAGAATTGTCAGAACTTTTCTCAGGGGCCTAGAAAACTCTAACCCACATCTCCATTACTTGCCTTGTTACACAATATTTCTGAACATAATTATCAATAATTTTTTATCCGTGGTGCTTATTCATCTCTTACCCTTTGCAGGGCCTACACAAGCACCTCACAGGTAGTTGGCGGTCCCTTCCTGTTTACAGAATTGATTTTGCCTTCTGTGCCTCCATTGTTTATCTCCAAGGAAGAAGCCAGGGGGCGCTAGCTCAGAAGTTCCGTTTACGCACCCTGTTGGGTGTCTTCACCTTACTACTGCCCCAGCTCAGAGCGACACCCTCCCTGCCTAATCCCAGAGTCTGCAAAGCTACGGGGACAAAACCACTCTAAGTGGGTGTCTGGAGTGAGAAAGGCCCCCGACATTCTCGCCCTCAGGAGAAATCAGATATATTTGTAAATGCTCACTGTTTGAATGTCACCGCCGTGGCATTTGCAGTAATTAGGACAAAGTGAGGTTGAAATTCCCTTTCTTGAAGCTAGGCATTCAAATCGTTAGTGCAAAAAACATGTGCTATTAGGTAAGCAATGACACGGGGGAAGTTTAAAAGTATCAAAACCGTAGGGTATTTCTTCAAATTTTCTCAAATAATTTGGGGAAAAAATCATGTGATGTGGAAATGCTCTGCCAGTTACCAAAGGCTTACCAGTTACCCTGCAAGTTCTCTAACCACAGGGTTTTCCTAGCCAACATTTGAATAAATCTACCAAAATATTTACTTTTCACTTCTCCTGTGAGAGGCGTCCTGCAAGGCGCTTTGGAAGCATTGGACCTGGCATTGGTTCATTCTTCTCAATTAGTCCTAATTTTTGAGGTTGGGCAGTCCTACTGCTTAACAGATTCTGCTTTTATAACACCTTCCTTCTTTCTGTCACCAAAGAATACTTATTTTCCACTCTGGGACAGACACTGGGCTAGACAGCTGGTATATAGAGATGCACAAGGCGTAGTCAACGCTCTCACGGAGCTGAAACCAATGGGCACAGACAGACATGGAAACAAAAAAATGATGACAACTTGGGTTAAGTGCTTTTGCCACGTGAATGTGTGAAGTGCCATGATGACAGGGAAGGATATACTAATTTAATCTGAGAAGCCTAGGGAAAACTTTGATGAGGATGCGACATTTGCATGGCAACGTGAAACTGGTGCCGTGGAATGCCAAGTAGCCAGGGCGGAATGGCTATTCTAGGTGACCGATTATGCTTAAGAACAGCACAGCATGTTAAGGAAATACAAGTAGTTGGGAACTGGCAGAATGGACAAATCCTGGGAGATGCCCTTTCATCTTCTCTCTGTGGATCTTCAGCATCTCCAAGAAGCACTGAAGGATTCCTGTGTCTTGGCCTCTGAGCACCCCATGTCCTAGGAAATCTAAAGTGATATGGATTCTCGTAGCAACAAAGCGCAGGTGAGAAACATGGTAAGGCAATGGTATTAGAGGATATTTGAGTGCAGCTGTGGTCAGCGAGGAACTCCAGGAGAGAAAGGAGAGCGGTAACGTGGCTCAGCGGGGAAGCAGCTGTAACTCCAAGTCCTGATGCCCAACTGGGGAGTCCAGAAAAGCTCTCTAAATCCCACAAAAGCCATCATCACATAAGGATATGAAAGAGCTCCGTACCAAGACAATAGGACTTGGTGACCGATCAGATTTTGAGGAAGGAAAGGCTGAAGGAAAGACTTTGGTAGGAATCCAAGTGGAGAGTCCAGTCAAGGATTTAAACATACTGCTCTGGTGTTGCAGAGAGATTTGAGTTAGAAATATAGGTTTGAAAATTATCACCTTCCATGTGATGGTTGAAGTTTAGGGAATGGATGACAATGATATGATAGGGTGTTTTCCCTTACAATTATGAATGACTATGGTCACTTATAGGAACTCTGTGGAATACTGTCACATAAGATGCAATTTCTGAAGGAAATTGAGAAATAATCGGGGAATAGGAGGAAATCAGAAAAGGGGGGATGAATTAAGGTCATTCTAATAGCCCCATTAATATTTAAGTAACAATCCTTTACATTTGTATGGCACTCAGGTTACAAGGTTCTTGGCATGTAACTTCTTTCTTTGAATCTTCACAAGAAACTTGTGAGGCAGGTATTATTGAACCCCATTTTTCAGATGAGAAACCTGAGGAATGGAGAAATTCCTTGACTTTTTTTTTTAAACGTCCCATACATAATAAAAGGACAAAATCATGTTGCTAATTACAAACCTCATGCTGTCTACCTTATGCTCTTCCAGCCACACTACCCTGAAGTGAGCTCAATCCATACAGAAGACCTAGAATATTCCCAAAGGAGTCATCTTTCAATGGCAACAATGAACCAGGGAGTCAGTGGCTCTGCCCTTCTTGGAATGTTCTGGGAGTCACCCTCTCCGTGACTCTCGGCTCTGTATTTCACTATACCAGATCGCTGTGTTTATCTGAACCCTAACTTCTTAACTCATTTTTATCAATTTTATAATGCATGATTGGGCTAATGTGTCATGTTGTATTAGATCTAGGTGCTTCACGGCCAAAATAAAATTCTGATGTTAGTTTCTTGTTTTCTGAGGGGAGAAAAAATAAAGAAATGAACTGAATTTTCTACATGTTAATTTCCTCCCCATATTTTTCCATAAACTTCTAACACCTGCAGCCACTTCTGCTTAATGGGCACCATCAAACACAAAACAAACCACAGATATTAATGGATAAACTTGGAAATGACCAACTACCCTAGCTTATTTTAAGAGAGTTTACCTTTCAATTGAGAATAATCTGCTTTTCCTTTTAACTTCCATATATTAGTCCACATTATCTCTTCTGGAACTATAGTAAGTGTACTACCTCTTTCATATAACAATATTTCATAAATTTGCAGTCAATGATCCTATCCTTACCTCTTTTTTCAAGTAAAATGAATATTTAACCATTTTACCATCCAAATTTTTAAAATTTAATTTCCTCTTAAAGGGAGAATGAAGTTCAATAAATAAGAGCACTCAAATGAAAAGCTTAGTAACCGTAATTAAAAATAAAAAAACAGCACAAAAACATTGCTACTTAACTCCAGTGGCAATGCTCAGACTCAAGATTTATGGTACAAACCCATTTTAAGTGGACAACTGAGTGCTATTCTGATTTGGAACATATTTTTTAAATCCTTGAGGATTTCTTGAATTATAAGGATAATATATGCGTAATTTGCCTCTGAGGTTTGCACCATTATAAGGAGAGAATGTATCTAATAATTCCTCCAATTAAATTATGAACTTCATTAGTGTGCAGAAAAACAACCCAGTTTAAGAGCTTGTCTCCTTATCCTTAATTCCCCAATGCCATAGATTTTTTTTAAACTAGTAGGTCATTAAAGGAAAGATGTCTCCTTTTTAAGAAACAAAAGGATAGTTCAGCAAAATACCACATAATTAAAAAGTGAAATAATTTCCTCCCTCACTTAATTCAGCATTTGTATAAGAAGCCACATTCTGGCTACCTCTGCATGCCCCAACAATGGAAAACAGGGATGCACTCAGCTCTCCTGTCCAACTTCTGGAGCCATGCTTTTAATTCTAATTCAGTGGTTGACATCTTTGGTCTTTCTTTTTTTTTGTCCCTAGGATCAGAGGTATTTCCTGACAAATTAGGAGGTCATGGCCATTGTTTTATATTTAATGTAAGAGTTTTTGTGGATATATGTAATCAGTGGTTCAGTAGAGACATTCCATTCATTCTGCAGATACAAAAACAAATGTCTTAATGTCATGGGCTTTTTCATAGTAATGGGTTTTATCATAGTAATTTGATTGTATGAATATGTTGATTTCATTGCACTATAGGTCTATATTTCAAGTAAGTAACTTTTAGAACTAAATATTTTAGTTTAACCAGAACTAACTGCATTGCATATAAGATGGTTGCTATTTCTCCGTCCTTTTTATAGGTAAGAAAACTATCTGAATAAGGTCACTGAATCAGTGGCAAAGGGGAAAGGAAAATTTTAAAGTACTTGTTTTGGGAAATAAATTTGCTCCTGAAATTCCACTTGAAAATCATTGAGCTAATGGATAGACTAGGTTTTATTTTTTTGTTATTTTTTTAAGATTTTATTTATTTACTTGAAAGAGAGAGTGAGCATGAACAGGGTGAGGGGCAGAGGGAGAAGCAGACACCTCACTGAGCAGGGAGCCCAATGTGGGATTCTATTCCGGGACTCTATGATCATGATCTGAGCAGGAGGCAGACACTTAACTGACTGAGCCACCCAGGCACCCCTAGACTAAGTTTTAAATCTGTATATAGGAGCCTCACAAATCGCAATGGTCCACAGATCCCAATCCAGAATATTGTTCAATTAAGATAGCTATTGTATCAGCTCTTTCTTGCTTTGTGACTGGTACCTAAGACAACTGATACTGTGTTAGGAATGTATTGAGAAGACAGAGAGCAAAACATAAGGACCTCAAATCATTGTTCATCTTACTTTAGAAGGAAACATTGGCTAGGAGTCAAGAAAAATAGGTTCTAACTCCAGCTCTGCTAATAACTGTGGGCTGAGAGCAAGTCCTAGCCACTGTGACCAGAGTCTCCTCATCTACAAAATGAGAATGTTACACTACATTTGTTTTTGAGAATTACTCTTCAAATAAAGGCCATAATGATCAAACACATTTGGGAAATGTTTGCAGTATTTCCTTCTAGAAGAATTACAATGTTTATTAGCAAATTAAAGGCCCTGAGATATCCCATGATAAAGAAATACTTCCATTTTATTTACCCAGAACCTCCCAAACTTAGCCAAAAAACATCTCTTAATACCCTCATATAACTAGCGTCAATAGAAATCATGTGGGGTAACAAAATCCCTTCCCTTCAGTCTCTAATACTACTGGACTTTTCATATGATATAAGGAAACAAATGAAAATGTGTTTGTGTGTGTGTGTGTGTGTGTGTGTGTTTGAACTATTTGCAGTGCTAAGAACAGATTGATATTTCACAGTGAGGTCTAATTTTAGCGATCATCTTTCCCATATTGTTGCTACATTGGGTGAAAAAATGAGACTATCTTAAGGAAAGTATGGCCTTGATAGGGAGTACCTTTCTTTTTTTAACTGTTGCTCTTATTTTTTGAACCTTGGGGAGTACTGTGTATCGTTCTTTAAGAATTATAGGGAATTAAGTACAGTATTGGAATAGATAGGGATATTTTTGTTTTGTTTTTAAGCTTGAGAAATTGTGATGGAAGATGCAAAGATGTAAAAAATGAAATGCCAAGTGGTACAATCTGGTCTGTTTCAGAGATAAATAGAGATGTTGGAAGATTTCTATTTCTCTCGAATGTAAGCTTTTCAAACTCTAATTACAGCAATAAACTAAAATCATGTATTTAAAGGAAAATAAGATTAACTCATATTTAATATATTCTTTTTTTTTTCATTTGCTTTGGAAGATATTCTTGAAACCACAGGCTGATTTTACTTAAATGCATGTTGCCTTTCTTTTGCTCCTTAGGAGTGCTAATGAATAACAAATGAGAGCCCAGTGAAACCAAAAATAGTATACAGCTAAGGGATATCACCTTGTCTAGGAATTGGTTGCTGCCCTGGCTGCTTTTACTCATTTGCTTTTAGCAGAATATCAGGGAAGTGAAGCTGTTACAACATACTGGTGACATCCATGTGTAATTATAAATCTTCCAGTGTTGCTGGGAACAGAGAACAGATAGGGGGAGAGTAAGTCAAGAGATGATAGGAGGGGGAAGTCTAAGAGGTCAGCAATTTGTCAGGTTGGGAATAGACAGCATCATGAATTCCTGTGCTGGAATTATATAGGCAGTGTGTATGCCAAATAGAATCATAGCATTGCAAAATTATTTCTTTTAGAACTGAAAGAAACCATGACATAATGTAATCTAACTCCCTCTTTTCTGGATGTGAAACAGAATGGTTAAACCAACCAGCCAAGGATGATACTGTTGCATAACCAGAAATTAGACCCAGATGGAACTTGTTGTATTTTACTCACTGACCTGTCCCCTGTGCCTAGCACTGGGCTTGGCACATAGTAGGGATTCAACAAATATTTATTGATGCGGCAAATGAATGTCTGTGGAATACCCTTTTGAGCATCATGTAAACGAACAATTCTAAGTATCTATACTCTTTTCACTTGGCACCCTGTGACCACCTTTGTGTATTCCTTATATAAGACTGCAAGGGAACTGGAGCTGACCCCAATATTTTTGGCAATGCCATTTCATCTAAAATACTAAAATTGCAAAGCTTCAGATTTCAGCCAATTGACCAAAGAAAGAGAATAAAATTCATCTACCTTAGATATCAAAGTCGTGTATCTATTCATGATAAATGAGTATCACTCTACACAGACACACATTGTTTCTTTTATTATTGTCTGATTGGTGCTTTAAGACCAAACTTGTGATCATGATTTCTTTCCTGGGTGAAAATAAGTCCATAAAAAGAATTGGACTCTTCTGCCCACCCTCAAGAAATATTTAGTAAAATCACAATAGCACTGTATGTCCCAAAGCTGTCTTCAAATGACATTTATCTCTTGGGTTCAGCAACTAAGGTGTTAAAAAATATATAACAGCCATCTTACAATTTGTAAATGAGGCCTTTAAATATTGATAGAGCAAGGGTTGGGTTTCAAAAAATTTGAGCTGAGGAGACAAGGAAACAGGCAGTGACCTTTTATGAACATATGTCTTAACTAAAATAATTCAAGTTCATTATATACTCTTAAGCAGCAAAAGAGGACTAAAAAATATTAATAGTTATGAGAAGAAGAGAGAAAGAAAATGAAAGAACATAATGCATGGCTAGCTAGCTCAGAGTGGAGGGATTGTAGATAATTTTATTTATTTATGTTTTTCTGTATTTTTCACATTTTATTCATTGAACATATCACATTTTATTCATTGAACATATCATTGAATAAAATTAGTTTTAACAATAAAGTTAAAAAGTTAAATTTAAAATTAAAGTTAAAATTTAGCAAGGTTACAGGATACAAAATCAACACACAAAAATCAGTTGTATTTCTATACACTAACAATGAACTAACAATGAACAGTCCAAAAAGGAAATTAAGTAAACAATTCCATTCCAACAGCATCAAAAAGAATAAAATACTTAGGAATAAACTTAACCAAAAAGGCAAAAGATTTGTACACCAAAAAGTATAAAACATTGCTGAAAGAAATTGAAGGAGAATATAAATGAAAAGAAATCTCCTGTTCATGAGTTGGAAGATGTTAAGATGTCAATGCTACCCAAAGTGATCTATAGAATCAATGCAATTTCTGTCAAAATCCCAATGACACTTTTGGCAGAATTAGAAAAATCCATCATAAAATTCATATGGAATCTCAAGTAACTCAGAATACCCAAGATAATCTTGAAAAAGAAGAATGAAGTTGGAAGTTTCACACTTTTTAAATTTTAAAACTTACAACAAAGCTATAGTAATCAAAACAGTGTGTATCAGCATACAGATAGACTTATAGAGCAATAGAATATAATAGAGTCAAGAATAAGCCCTTGCATATATCACTAAATGATTTTTGAGAAGGGTGCCAATCCCACTCAAAAAGAAAAGACAGTCTTTTAAACAAATGATGTTAGGAAAACTGGATATCCACGTGCAAAAAAAAAAAGTGAGCTTAGATCCTTATCTTATTCTGTATCAAATATTAACTCAAAATGGGTCAAAGACCTAAATATAAGAGCCATTACTATGAAAGTTTTAGGAGAAAGCATAGGGCGAAAAATTCATGATACTGGATTTGGCAATGATTTCTGGAATGTGACACCAAAAGCACAGCAACAAAAGAAAAAATGGATAGGTTGAACTTCATCAACATTAGAACCTTTTACACATTAATGGACACTATCAAGAGTGGAACGCAATCCACAAAATGGAAGAAAATATTGGTAAATCATATATCTGATAAGGAATTTTTATCTAGAGTATGTAAAAAACTTACAACTCAAGAACAACAAATGTGAATGTCCCACAACAATGAGAATACACTTCATGTCACAAAACCATACACTTCAAAATAGTTAAAATGGTAAATTCTGTTATGTATGTTTAACACACATAAAGTAAATAAAATTAAGGAACAGAAAAAATGCAATATGTCTTGTCTCAACAAAATAAAACACAGAAATTCTAAGATATTTAACATCCTTAGTCCTTTGCTATTTTATTTTATTTTATTTTTTTAAAGATTTTATTTATTTGAGAGCAAGAGAGAGAGAGAATGAGAACATGAGAGGGGGTAAGGTCAGAGGGAGAAGCAGACTCCCCGCTGAGCAGGGAGCCCGATGTGGGACTCGATCCCGGGACTCCAGGATCATGACCTGAGCCAAAGGCAGTCGCTTAACCAACTGAGCCACCCAGTCACCCAGTCCTTTGCTATTTTAAATGTTATTCTTGGCTTTGAGATAAAGATTTTGAGCAGGTTTTGAGTTTGGAAGGGGCTTCCATGCTAGTTGGAGGAAATCATATTTTGTCAAGCAGATAGTTAATGGGCAGAGGGGATTCTCTGTGTAGAGGAGAGATGAAGAGCAATTAGAGAAGTGGGCTTAAAGGACAGGCATTGTAATTGTAGTAGAGGATTTTTAATATCAGACTGAGTTTTGATTTCATCCTAGAGGTAAGCAATGAGGAACAACTGTAGGTTTGTGTAGAGTGTTATATGTTGGGGAAGATAACAATTTTCTTAAAAAAGGCTAAGAAGATTATACTACTGTCTGTGTATAAAATGGCTTGAAAGAAGGACCTTATTGATTGTTGCAATAACCATCATAAAAGGCAATGGCTGTGAATATAGAAAGGAGAAATAAATCTGAAAAACAGTTTTTAATAATACAGAGAAGTGGCAACACCCAGGTGGCTCAGTTGGTTAAGAGTCTGACTTCAGCTCAGGTCATGATCTCAGGGTCCTGGGATTGAGGTCAGGCTCCCTACTTAGCTTAGAGTCTGCTTGCCCCTCTCCTGCTCCTCTTTCTGCCTCTCCCTCCACTTGTTCTCGCTCTCTCAAATAAATAAAAATAAAATCATTTAAAAATAATAATAATAATACAGAACAGCAGGTCTGTCCCTAATATTTGCATGGTGGGAAATGAATACAAATGAAAGCCCACATACTATATCCCTAAATAATTATGTTATACATTGAACTGCACCTCTGACTGGCCCATTTTCCCACCCTGGACCCCATAGTCCACTCCCCAGTGAGTGGTTAAAGGAGCCATCATCTCAACCCAGTCAGTTGTGCTGTGTGAAAGACTGGTAGCAACCTGGTACTGCTGGAGGAAGGCAGGCACTGTATCCTGGGCCTAAGACTCATAAGTAGTGACTGATCTGCCTCAACTTGGAATGGAAACCTACCTATGCAAGCATCTAAGAGGCCAAGGCAAGCTGGTTTTTCTCTCAATACTTCACTTCTCCATTCTGAGATTTCCAGGTAGTTCTAAGCAGTTCCCAAAACTATAGCAAGTGCTCTTCTTCTGGTAGTGGCCAAGAATTCCCTATTATGCTAACTCTCCTGCCAATAATAACTACAAACTCTGGACTAAAAGTAAAAACATTTGAAGATTCTAGAGAGAGAGAGAAGCAGGCAGATACTGGAAAGGAGTCAATACTTGCAAGAAAGGAAAGGCATTGAGTGATTTTTCCCTTTTTTCAGTTTTCTCCCTAAGGGCAGGCCTAAGTCTTTGCCATGCATGATGGGGAAGGGAGTGCAATTAAAAACCAGATGGAAAATCCTCTTCTTTTATTGGCTTGAACAACCAGAGGACAGGTGGAGGCCACCACCACAACTAAAATGTCAAGAGAGAAATATTAAATACTGTGTATAAACTCTGCCGAAATCTCTGAGATCCCCTGAATCATTAATGTGCGGAACAGCCTACAAGCAACCTAGCTAAACTAAAAGAACTGAACTGAGATTTTGGCTGCTGTAGCAGAGGAGACAGTTTGCAGTGTGCAGTTTGAATTTAGTAACAGTCACTGCCCACTAAAACAAGCAAAATCAACACTCTTCAGAAGAACATAACAGAATCCAGAGTCTCTACAAAGTATCATTTGTAATATCCAGATACAATTTAAAAATTACTCAGTATATGAAGAAAACAGGAAAAGATAACCCACATTCTACAGAAAAGACAACTGAAACCAAACTCATCATGACAAAGGTATTAGTATTTTAAAGCAGTTATTATAACAATACTGAAGGATGTAAGAAAATATGATGTTAATAATTGATATGACATATCTACAGGAAAATTGAGACTATAAAAAGTAACCAAATAGAAATTATAGTACTGAAAAAGTATATTTTTCTATAAAATTTTACTAGATGTACTTAAGAGTAGATTGGAACTGATAGAATAAAGAGGTAGTGAACTTGACAATAGATTTGTACAAATTATCCAATACAGAAAAAAGCAAGAAAGAAGGTAGGGAAAAAATGAACCAAGTTTCAGGGACCTTTAGGACAATATCTAAAGGTCCAATAGATGTGTAATAGTAGTCTCAGAAAGATAAGAGAGAGAAAATGGAGCAGCAAAAGTGTTTGAGGAAGTAATGTCCAAAATTTGCCCAGAGACATAAAGTTACAGTGAACCCTGAGCAAGATGACTATCAAAAAGCAGCCTCTAGGCATATCATATGCAAACCACTGAAATCAAATGATAAGGAGAATCTTGAAAGGAGAAAGAGGAAAAAAAGACACATTACATAACCATTGAAATTCTCATCAGAAACAATCAAGACCAGAGGACAGTGGAACATTTTTAGAGTGCTGAAAGAAAAAAGAAGGAAGGGGAAAAAAAAAAAAAAACCTGTCACCTCAGACTTCTATATCCAGTGAAAATATCTTTCACACATGAAAGCTGATTAAAGGCATTTTCAGATAAAAGAAAACCAAGAGAATTCATCCCCATCAGGCCTGTACTAGAAGAAATGTTAGAAGAAGCTTCTTAGGTCAAAAGAAAGTGATACCAGATAAAAACTTAGAACTTCAAGAAGCAGTGAAGAACACCAGAAATTGAAAATATGTGGATATTCTTCCTCTTTGTTTCTTTTTTTAAAAGATTTTATTTATTTATTTGTCAGAGAGAGAGAGCACAAGCAGGGGCAGTGCCAGGCAGAGGGAGAAGCAGGTTCCTTACTGAGGAAGGAGCCCCATGTGGGGCTTGAACCCAGGACCCTGGGATCATGACCTGAGCCGAAGGCAGACGCTTAACTGATTGAGCCACCCAGGCACCCTATTTCTTTAAAATATATATGGTTGTTTAAAATATTTTATAGCATTTTATTATGAGGTTTATAATGTATGTGGATATAATACATATGATAACTACAGCATAAAATATGAGAAGAGGGGATAAATGGATCTATATGTTTGCAAATTCTTACATTTAACCTGAAGTGGTATGATATTAGCTCTAAGTAGGTGGTGGAAAACTAAAAATGCATATTATAATCTTTAGAGGACTTATAAATAATAATCATTCAATGATGGAATAATTAAATAATAGGATTCAATAATTTCAATATCTTAAAAGCCAATAGACAAATTGAAATGGAGATCTTATAGAATATGTAATAAAGCCAAAATTATACCACCCAAGATCAGGAAAGGGAGGAAGCACAGTTATCTGGGAGCCTATCTGCCTAGACATCCACTTTGGGTAATTTGAGGTACCCAAAATTTTTTAAGAGTAAAAAACAAACAAACAAACAAGAAAATGCTTAAATTTTTCATCCCACCTGCCCACTTCCCCCTACCATCCATCATATTCACTTGAATTCTCTCAGCCCTGAAACTTCTGGTAGGATATTGGTGAGGTTCAACTAAGTTCTCAAGTACCACCCCCCCACCATAATTCCTAACTGCTTAATCTGTTACCAAACTTTCAAAAACCTTTGAGAAAAAAACAAATGTGTTTCTATGTTGGTAATATAAAGGTCCTTCTAAAGTCAGAGTGCAGGGCAGTGACCCTTTTTGCAGAGGCCTGAAGGGTACCGTGGTGGAGGTAGAGAGACATAGGTATCTACAATGTATGACCACGTTTTCATCCTAGGGAACCCGAAAGATCATGATGCCATTGATAATATTTTCTAAATTGAAAGGGGAACCTATTAAACCTACAGTAAGCTCATATTTTAACTTAACTTAAAAGTGGTAATGGGCCATAGGAAACGGGAATCATGAGACTGGTAAGAGAATGAGACAGGAGACATAGATATGTTAAGTATTTGTTAGTTGATATAAGAGCAAATTGGCCTACCGATGACCTATGAATAAAATAAATTGCTATTTTACATTTAAAAATTTCCATCCATGTACAGATATTTTTTGAGAAGCAAGCAGATGGCAATAATTTTTATCTTTGTTGATTGCAGCCTGGTAATTCTGAATGACACCAGAATACCTAGAAAGTATTATTTTCCTATATATATAACCCTGGATGTGTTCAGACCATTAATAACTGGTATTATAGGACAATGGTTTGATTCTTCAGTGAGTTTTCTAGCTCAGCTGGAAAATATACCAATAATATAAGCATAAAGAATAGGATTGGGATGGAAAATACATTGCAAAAATATCTTGGGGATGTTTTATTTCCTTTGGAAAAAAAGGAGTTTGAAGGAAAAAAAAAATTAGTGGTGTTTCTCAAGAAATCTGAAACTTGTAAGAGAAGTCTTTAACAGCGTGTTGCATTTTTCTACACTCCTACCCAGGATGAGCAGATCAGTTGGGAAATCTCATCTACATTCACTTCAGAAGCGCTTTTTGTAGCCCACCTACATGGCTGATTACAGATCAAAGAGAACAAAGGGTAGAGCACCTGCCCTTCTTGGTTCAGAGGTATTCTCCAACTCACCAGAGCCATTCAAATGATCTTTGTTTCTCACAGCTCTGCCCACTTTCCTAGACATTGTGAGACTGGGAAGTCAGCAGATCACAGTCTAGAAGTTGGAGCCTTTTCTGGGTCCAGAGTCACCCATTTAGAGGAAGAGATAAAACATGTTGAAAAGTATGCAGTGTTAATATCAAAGGAGAGCATGTCAACCACCTGCTCAACCTTAGCACTTCATAGCGTGGAAAATATCCAAAATGCCATAATGTGTAACAAAAACTTCAGATAGCCCAGGGAATGTCAGAAATATACTATAATTTAAAAGGGAAAGGAGTCTTTTTTGGACATAGGGGTAACCCTTTGACTAAACATGTCAACGCAAGGCAGACATTTTGCAATTTTAATTATGTTTGTCTTTAAAACGAATAGAATAACTAGTTATGTTTATTTTAATATAAATGATGTTATAAGGGGTTTTTTTTGAGAACATGACAATATGTATGAATAAAAAAGGGTAAAACATCATTTAATTGAGAATCAAATCACTTGGACTTTAAGCCCAGCACTGCAACAGTTGACCTACCTTACCTTCCTTTCAGAAACTGAAAAAAATGCAATACAAACAAATAAATGCAAGCACTTAAATGTTTAGTGCTTACTAGTTCCTGGCAGTGTGCCAATTGCTGGAGATACAGAAGTGAAAAGCCACAGTCCCTGTCTTCTAGTAACTACCATCTGGATGGATTGATAGACATTTCACAAGGAAAATTATAAGGCAATGTGATCTGTGCAGTGATCGGGATACAGATAAGATTGCTATAGTAACACCAGGGAGGGGGAGGAGAATGGGGGGGCAGTTCAGGTGATCTTTTGATAGTCTCTTTTTCATCAAGGTTATTTCTAAACAATTACCTCCATATGTTAGGTTGAACCATATGAAATTGTTATTAATCAATTAAAAATGGTTGATTATGCTCTAATGGTTGACAATGTCCTATTTTAGACCCAGTACACACTTAGAAAGACATGTTTTCCTTTCTGTCCCTAATAGAGGTATATCCAGAAAATTTATCCACAGTAGAGTTATGTCTAGACACACAGAAATATTGCGTAAAATGTGGATTTGCAAGACTGCATGTTGTTTAATCAGACTGAATGACAGGCTCAATTCTCAATACAAAGTTAATCCTGTTTTCATTAAATATAAATGTTATTTATGGAAAACAAGAGTCCTGCAGAAGCAAAAAGATATCTCTCAGGGTTACACATTTTATATTTGCTTAGCATTGATGAGTTTAAACCAAGAGACTTCTTTGCAATTTGATTATTTGCTCCTTTCCTTGATATTGATTATTCTATTAGATTTTACTGCTAACAACAGCATATGTAAAGATTCCAATATTATTTTACTGCCAAAATAAGATGCCAAAGGAAATTACATACCATAGTTGAGTCCTTGATACAAACTAAAATAAGAAAATATTAAGTTGAGGCATATGCTTGTAACCAACTCTGGTTTACATGGAGAGGCAACAGAGGTGGCTTGCTGCAGGACAGACCTGGGTTCAAATCCAGCCTCCACCACTTGCTACCTGCTAGACTTCAGAAAAATTGCCTAACATAAATATCTCAGAGTCTCAGTCCTGCTCATCTATAAAATGAAGCAAATGCTATCCACATAGATGAGTTATTTTAAAGATCACTAATGTATATAAAATGCAAGTACATGTGAAATAAATAGTGATTATTGTCATGGGCCCAGGAGGGTAGCTACAATTGAATATTATGACTCTGAAAACATTTTTTCTTTGTTTTCAATTATTTTTTATTAGTCTCTCTACACATATTGGTCCTATCAACATTCACCTTTAATATTTTTTTGTCTACTAACTCTTTCCACTTTCTTATATTGCTGGACTATTTATACTCATATATAATTCATATTCTGTTGTACCTTCATTAATAAATGCACTTAAGTTTTTTGCCTTTATTGCTTCCTTTCCCTTTGAAGACTTAAGCAGGTTAAATTTATCATTCCCATATTTCTAGGGTTCTCTATCAGTAGAGATCACCATGAAAATTAAAACTGGGAATTGTAAAAAGAGCAGAGCAAGTTCAGGTTTTCTAAGGTTGGCTCCTTGAGTCCTGGGTAAATGCAGTTATATTATACCCCTTTTCCTTTGGGTTGCACACAGGCATTTAGCCTCCCCGATGATGGATAGCCTACTTTGACATTTTACATGGATAACTCTTGAGAATGAAAACTTTAGTTATAAAAGATTCATTGGTTCATCCTACAGTCCGAACACTGTCACCTTGACATACAGTGACAGTATTGTAATGTCCGTTGACCCTGTTGATCAGCAAAAAGGAGAAGAAAATGTCCCAGGATCATCTAAGACAGGGAAAGAGTTTGGGACTTCTTTTCCATAGAATGTAATAACTAATGCAATTTGTAGTTCTGTTTTTCCTCTGGCTTCAGGGAATCTGCTTTGAAAAGGCAGCAAACCCCCTCGTGTGCTGGGAAAGTTCAGGGATTACCAATTTAAGAACCACATCCGGTTTAGGGGCAAGTCCATAAGTTGTGAAGGAACTGGAGCAGAGATTTAGCAGGTGAAGGTAAAAAATCATGTGGGCTCACTAGACTGGACAATATAGTGGAGAAGATATACAGAAGGTATTATGTATTAATAAATGACACTCAAATCCATTTAAAATTAGTCACTCTTTGTAAATCGTCTTTTTTGATTAGTAGTCTTATTTCATCTCTAGTCTATATTCTATTCTATTTTAAAGGCAAAGTGGACTTCTTAAAATAAGCATTTTGGTGAGTTTGGGAGTAACTTACAAGCATTCTAGCACTTAACAATAAAATGTGACTGACCAGTCAGGCCAAGGGAAATTCTGACAAATAAATCTTAAACCACCTACCCCCCCCAAAAAAGAGTAGGACTGAAGCATTAATAGAACCATAATTACACCATTACCATAATTGAAAGATGAATGTCATAGTTCAGATTTAAGTGCTTTACACAACTAAAACACTCAACTTTAAAAAATGAAAAACATAGGCAGAGGAGGGCTCTGTACATTGAGATATGTGTCTTTACACTCAACTAATTAGTCGCTACTGAATGTTTTTGCTTTGCTCAATGGCATGTGGTACATAAATCATTGCAATATGTTCAATGCAAATGGTTGTTAATAGAGGAACCATCTGCTCAGTGCTGGAGAGTTTGTTAAAAAGAATGTGGTGAACCTACTTTGGATGATGTTGAAAAACTCAAATACCAAATTTCTAAAATGAGCTGCCTCTGTTAACCCCAACATAACTAATGCTCCTCTGGCCTTTTGGATTCTACAAATTAATCTCTAAAGCACTCATAACACAGTCTATGCTGTTTTAATGCAACCCCACTGGACACTTCTACAGGCAGAATATCCTCTGGAGGCTTCACATGGCATGGAGACCTACAGTGTCCTGAAAGTGTGTTCAGGGATTTAAAACAACCAATAAATAATCAGACGATCCTCTCTAGCACATCTTTGCTAACACAAATAAGACAGACTCTCCATTCCTGTCCCTCCTGGAAGCTGTTCCTTTATAGCTGTAGATCACTGGCAGGTTGCAGGCTGATGATGAATTGCCATGGGTATCATCAGTGTCCGCCACCTCCACCTCCCATAATCCACAATACTGTATTTCTCCAAAAGATCATCAGTGCAAAAGGGAGCCATGATTCCTCTCCCAACATACTTTATTAGATGCTGTCACCTAGCTTCCTAATAATGTCTGTCGGACTCACTGGTGACACTGTAAAACATGGGAAAATTAGTAATAGGACAGGAATCAAAGCCATCAGCTTTCCAATGTCGTGCGCCTTTTACTGGCAAAAAAAAAAGGGGAGGTGGGGAATGCTCCTTAATCCTGCCCTTTCTAATCAGTTCCTGGTCAAGATTGCTATAGGTATAGTTAAGAGCCTGCTGCCATGATGATCTATTACATTAATATCCATTGGAGTTGTGCTCAAATGATAAAATACTCAAAAGAGAACTTCAGCCATGAAAGAACAAGCTTAGAAATTAACTGTGTGGATGAAAATCTTCAAGTACACAACTTCACTAAAGCCAGATGCAAGGTATGATTATTGGTCTACTGCTACCTTGGCTTTCTCTACCCTACTTTTTTTTTTTCTCCCTCTCATCCCCCTTTTGGCTTTTACAGTATCTGATTTAAGACTGTGCTTTTGGGGATTCGCCTGCGGGAGAAGAGGCTGCAGGAGAGCTCATTAGCCCAGCAGATGCTCTATCCCTGGATGAATTATACAATGAAAAGCTTGCTTCTGAGGGCCACCAAAAAGAGCCAGGGTTTTGTGGAGGTGGGCAGCCCTGCAGTGCAATACAAGCTTTTTATTTGTTAAAAAGGGATTTTGTACTAAAAACATTTCCTTTTGTTTGTTCTCATGAAAAGAGGAGCCTCCTGAAGGCTGCATGCATTTGATGACTCCATTTCAAAATGAACACTTGTCAGTTTCCAAAGGGAACTGCTGCACTTGAAAGTGACACAAAACCATTAGGAGATGGGGAGACTGGCAGGATAATCAGACAGGCAATGCCTTAAAGGCAAAGTGTGTTGGCTGGGAATTTGAGAAGCTCCAACACTGAAGTGGATTCTAACAATGATCCTGAGCCTTTACAAAGCCCATGCTTTAGATTTGGAGCCTAGGGAAAAAAAAAAAAAATCTTAGGTTGTCTAATTACATTAGTTTATTGAGCTGTAGTACCACTTTGGTTCCCAGAACACCACTTTAATTTAATTTAGATTTTGTTACTTCTTCCCCTCCAAAAGGAAAACTTCACCATGGAGGCATATTTATTGTTTTTAATGTTTATGTTTGGAAACATTCACTAATTCATTTCCCCACTTAATTACAGGGAACCGGAGGATTGATTCTTTAAAACTACAGATGATATTTACCAAAGTTTTTTATATGGAAATATAAATGGAAAGTTTCTTTGATCCAAAATTATAGTCTGATTTTCTGAGGTTTTGTGGGTTTTTTTGTTTTTTTAAGGAGAGGAAAGGGCACCCAGGGAAATATGAAGAGCCAATGAGCTACCTCTGTTAACCCCAGCATAACTAATTTGATAATGGGGTTAAACCATTTTAAAATTCATCAACCTTGAATCTTTTGTATAGGGAAGTGCATTTGGGTCATTGCTGCTTTCCTTCTTGGCAGGATCCTGTGGGGCCTCCCCAGTACACTCTGCTGATATTCAGTGACACACACACCAGCAGGGAGGGCATTCAGACACATTCCATCTGTTGGTGGTTTAATTTTTTTTCAAATTCACTCGATAAGGTGTTTGTCAGCAACTTGTCACTCTGTTGTATTTTTGAGGTTTGGGCCCTCTTCTTGGGCCCAAAGATACCTCAGCGATGCAAAGCAGAATTTCATAACCCTCTCTTAATACTTTTTTATACTGGCGATGTCCTCAACTCCAAAACACTAATCTCACTTCTGTTCTGGAAACTCCTCTGGGTCATGAGTTCAAGTCGTCCAGTTAGGCGAAGGCAGGCATTTATTTTTTTTCTCAATAACCAGGATAATTTTTAAAACCTCGCTGTGTCTTTTACAATGTGATATTCTGCTTTAAAGTAGCAGGAAAGGGTGGTTAGTGAATAAAATATCTAGTTAAAACAGATCAGAACAATACATTTTGTTTTACAATCAGGAAAAGCAGTCCCAAACCATTCAAACACGAATGTTTGTAGATAGAGTAGCTCCAAAATGTCACTTCTAGTATTTTTTTTTCCTAAGAAGGAAAAGACTTAATAATTCCAACAGAGAGTAGGGACCGCATTGTGTTGTGGGCTTGATCATGAAAATCTCACCAGATGTTTGAGTTAGTCTCATTTATTTAATCTGGGAATTAAAATCCAGTGTTCAAAAGCTATATGGAAAATCTGGGTAGTGTCAGGTATCTGATCTCCATTCTGCTTGATGCCAGAATTAGTTATTAAAATAGAGGGGAGCTAACATTTTAAAATAGGTATAAGCAGGAACTACTTCTTGTTATGTAATGTTCAGAACAACCAACCTTCTTGTTCTTTGTTTGAACCCAAAGAGCCCAGAGGGTGATTTTCAAAGTTCTCTTTGGTTGCCGCTGGAAGGTAGCAAGCTCAGCAGGTCACCGGACAGGTGTGAGCTGCCGGGGCGTAGAAGTCATGAACACGGCAGCAAGGGGAATCAAGTTACTTGGGCTTTATCCTTTGAAATGGCATTTTTCTGCGATGAGAATGTCAGATGGCATTTCATATTATTCATGATGGCAACCCTTCAGCCCAGAACCATTGTTCTAGGAAACCCACCTGCAGACTGATAACTATCCTCATAGGCAACAGTCTGAATGCAGCCTTTTAAGTACCTCAGAGTCTCTTTCCCCCCAACCAATCCCCCTAGGAGAAGTGCGCTGGCTGCCCTAGATTTGCGCTATTCTTTCTTTTTCTTTCAAAAACTTTCTGAATTGAAGGCTTTTCATTTTTAGATCGTGTACCTGACATGGTGAGCAACACCCTATTCGCATTTCCAGACTGAGGGTATGTATAGTCTTCTTAGAACTGAGGCAGTTCATTAGTTTGCCTGGCATTCACTGTGTAATTTGCTTAGCCCCAAGACATCAGGGAAAGTACAGTTGTAGCAACCAGGAACAAACAAAAGAGGCACACCCGAGAAACCTGGGTTTGGTTCTGGGGTCTGGAGTCTCCCTGTCTGTGTGGCTGATGTGTTTCAGTCTCACTTGTCCCTGCAGGGCAATTTCCATAGGCTTCAAAAAGAAGAGAGGTCTCGGACTAAGAAACTGAACTACAGCCAACCTGAGGTGAAGGAAGGTTTTCTCCATCAGTAATACAGCTCTGGGAGAAGACTGCACCCCGGACGCACCAGCTCTATGAGGGAACTGCATTTCTTGGGCTCCGAGTATGAATTTAGTATAGTTGGCCAGCCAGAGGAATAGAGGGCTTGAAGAAGCCATTTTGGCACCCTTGGGGGTTGCAGGCTGAGAAAATGGCCAGTTAGTTGAGAGCAACCCAGCTGTCGAATGAGAGTTTATCCTGAAACTCTGTCCCAGGCAGCAGCACCAGCACAGCCCGTGGCCCCTTCCTTGGCTAACAGCTTGACTACATGGGTTGGCATGGCTGTTTTGGCTACAGAATACATTTCTCTCAAGGTGCACTCACAAATACGTTATATATTTAGATTTTTTTTTGGCAAGTTTTAAAAAAATCTTCAGAGATGTCAAAACAAGTGAAAAATTTATATCCAAGATAAAATGTTCAGTGCCTGGTTTAAAAAGAAGCTTTGATCAGGCTTAGGGGACCAGAATAGCATTTGGAAGTTATTGCAAGGCAATCTTTATTTAACACGTTCCTTCAAAATTGCTTAACTATGTCTTTAATCTTGCCCCATAACAGCCAGGACTTTCTTCTCCTGGATTTGCATATGTAAAGAAGCTACACATAGTAGGAATTCAAAAACAGCAGTCTCATCTTAGTCCCTTATTCCTGCCATCATCTCTTTCCTGCCCTGGCGGGGAAAAGAAAAAGAGTTTCCTTTCTTTAGGGGTGCAGTGCTCCTGGGAAATAGGGTATTCTGATATAGCAAATGCATCAAATGGTAGGGACAGAAGGCAGAGGGAAATAAAAAAGAACCAGACAGAGCAAGCATGAAGAGCAGACTTACAGAGTGAGAACAGAATGGTCACACCATTTGTATTACTTAATGGCCATCTTTGTAGTTGGACAGACTGGGTTCAAATCCATTTCCCCATCATTTATTTTCCCTGTAATGTGGCCAAATGTCTTGCCTCTCTGAGCTGTATTTTCCACATCAGTAAAATGGAAATAATAACAGACCTTGTGGAGTTCTTGGAAGAATTACAGTGTAACCTTCATCCTTTCCTTTGGATATGCAATGCTACTTCTGTCTTATATTGGATTTCTCTCTAGATAAAACTCTCATTAAATTTATTTCATGAGCATATCTTTATTTCTAAAATTGTGTTTAGTTGTTTTTTTTTTTCCAACCTACCTGAACACTTTTGATATTCTCTTGTTCCCAACTTGTGTTTTCAATTTTCTCTTTATTTCTTAAGGCTATCAAACATACTTATTTTGTATTTGATCTGATTATTCCAATTTCTTTTCTTTTTCACTTATAAGGAGTTTTATTTAGAGAATCATCCCATATCAACTTAAATACAATTATGTCAAAATAACCAATATAGTAAAAACTTACTCGGCAGTGCTAAATGCAGTAGGAAATGGACTATAGAAAAAGGCAAACATTCCAAGGCCTTCTAGACCATATTTATAATGTTGCCTCTTCTCAAGGCCAATAGGAGGTGATTTGGTCACACTAATAAATCTGATTTTCTGACATGTCAGATCTTTCAATATTAAGAAGTTAATAAACCTATTAATATAATTTAGTAAATAAAGTAGAAAATATACAATATGATATCACATAGATATCAAATGAAATTTATTAATATTAATTTCATTTTTAATTAAAAATAATATAAAACAAGCTGACATCATTATTCTTCAAGAAATTAAAGTATGAATTAGATAAATAATTACATTCTCAATATAATTGAATATATTTATTCTCACATCAGTAGGCAATATTACTTAAGCATTTCACTGACTATGCCAAAGAACACTAAAAACTAGTATACTAGAGTGCCCTAAAATAGATAAATCAGCCTTGCTAGAACTGGACTCATTCCATTTCCCATCGATACTTGTAAGAATTCCTTTCAAAAGCTGACTGTTTCAATTTGGCTCAGAACCAATCTCCAATTTCTTTTTTTGGATGGATTTATTTATTTTAAAAATTTTATTTATTTATATGTTTTTATTGAGGTATAATTGACACACATTACATTGGTTTCAGGTGTGCAACATTATGGTTCGATATTTGTATATATTTCAAAATAATCACCACAATAAGTCTAATCAACATCCATCTCCAAACATAGTTACAGATTTTTTTTTCCTTGTGGTGAGAATTTTTAAGATCTGCTCTTTTAGCAACTTTCATATGTGCAGTATTATTAACTGTAGTCACTATGCTGTACATTATACCCCATGATTTATTTATTTTATAACTGAAAATTTGTACCTTTTGACTTTCTTCTCCTATTTCACCCATCTCCCACCCCTGCCTCTGGCAACCATCAATGTGTTCTCTATATCTATGAACTTTTTTTGTTTGTTTCTTTGTTTGGGTTTTTTGTTTTGTTTTGTTTTGTTTAGATTCCACATATAAGTGAGATCATTATTTATCTTTCTCTGTCTGACTCATTTCACTTAGCATAATGTCCTGAAGGTCCATCCATGTTGTCACAAATGGCAAGATTTCCTACTTTTTTAATGGATGAATAAAATTCCACTGCATATATATGCACACATTAATTTACTCTGTCCTGCAAGACTCTAATTGGATTAGATTAGAGGCTTGGATTCCATCCTTATTTAGGGTAGTCTTTGATCTCCTGGGCTCAAAATCTTGTCCCAGTACCATCTAACCATCTAATTCCACCACCACCACCACTCTCAAGCTCTAAGCCATAGAGATCTAATAATCCAATGACTTTCATATTCACTTGATTCCTTGGCAGGATTTTTTGGGTTGGTTTTTTTTTTGTTTTTTTTTTTTTGGTTCATTCCTGACTTCAGTGGATTTTCTTTTCTTTTCTTTTTTTTAAAAAGATTTTATTTATTTATTTGACAGAGAGAGACAGCTAGAGAGGGAACACAAGCAGAGAGAGTGGGAGAGGGAGAAGCAGGCTTCCCGCTGAGCAGGGAGCCCGATGCGGGGCTCGATCCCATGGGATCATGACCTGAGCCGAAGGCAGACACTTAACAACTGAGCCACCCAGGCGCCCCTTCAGTGGATTTTCTATACTCTTACATTTTATAAGTATGTATCAAAGTATTTTTAGATCCTGTAAGAAGGTTTTAGTATGTTCTAGACTGCCATAATGGAAGAAACAAAAGTCTTTATAAATATTTTGGGCTTTTACTTTGAATAAAATACAAGTACAATTCCATTGTGTGGAATATATCTATTCCACATATATATGTATATATATGGTACACATGTATATACGACATTTTCCTTATCCTCTTATTTATTGGTAGACACTTAGGCTTTTTCCATATCTTGGTGATTATATGTAGTGCTTCAGTGAACATAGGGGTGCATATATCTTTTCAAGTTAGTGTTTTCATTTCCTTTGGATCATACTGGAAATACTGGTTCATATGGGATAGCTCTATTTTTAATTTTTTGAGGAAACTCCATACTGTTTTCCACAGTGGTGGAAAATGATTCAAGATTATAACATCTGTTTTGGATACCTTAGTCTTAATATCTATTTGTCAAACTCTTAGGCCCCAGAATCTTTACACAGATATATAAGCTTAGCCAAGCTTAAATTTTAACTACTTCATTTCTTTCACAGACATTTCACAGTTTTTAAAAACTTGAAATAATTTCATTCTTTACATGACTGGTCTAATAGAAATAGTTGAGAAATGGACAGAAATTCTGGATCACAAAGTTAACATTGAAAGAAAGAGGATGGGCTGGTTTTAAAGCGAAAAGTAGAGAAACTGGGGAAAAATGTACTTTTTTTGACATAAAAAGATAAACATAATGTTTTTGTCAGTGGTATTTAACAGCTTGTTTTTCACAGTGACAACTGTAAATTATTTACAATAGGCTATCTGGTCTCAAGCTTTTCAATTATATGTGGTTATAATGGTGAGTTAATATGAAATGAAGGAAAATATTGATCAGAAACATTTGAAATATAGATGAAGTCTTTTTGTTAGAGAGAATATTGAAGCTGCGCTTTATTTCATACATCTAAGGAACATTTAGAAACTCTAACAGAATCTATAGCATTATATCCTACTCAACTATGTAGGTCAAATTACTTCTTTTAAATTTTTGACTACTCTTGAATAATGGATTATTTCACTGAAATATAGCATTAAGATTTTGAGATATATTGACTTTTAAGTGGACTAGTTTTATGAACTCCATTTTAAACACTGTGAGAACATATTTGCATGTCCTAAGAAAGCATAGGCATTTTAGGTACAACAATATGCAAAATCTGAAAGTAAATATCAAAATATGGCTTTTCTGTCTTTATGGGGGAAAAAATAAATGGGAGAAACTATTGCTCTTGACTAAGGGAGCACCTCAATTTGAGTTGTTTTTAAAATTGAGTTTATCAAGCCTTCTTGATAAAGATGATCCTCCAGAGTTGAGCACTGGAAAATAGATGGGTGTAAAGAGATAGTATGTAATTTGTTTTTCTTGGCGTCTGTGATTCCTTCTTTGAAGAAGCTAGAATTAATCAACAGAAAGTGGCTGCTTTCACATAGGTTTGGTCACTAGTGGGGGCTTTCTGTTCTTTTGTTCTGGCTGAATCTGTCAATGGTAACCTTTTTTCTTTATCTCCAGTGCATCTGTTCTATCCTTAGTATTGTTTTAGCCCACTGAAAATTTGGTCATCTTTTTCCGAAGTAATATCCTATGATATTAGAATATCTGTTTTGAAAGTAATGAATTCTAAAGAGCACCTTGAGATGGTAATCAAATCATTCTAGGAAAAAAAGAGCAGAGAGTTTCACAATATCCACAAGCTGAGTTTGCTTGAAAACACACAATTTGAGCTGAAATTTAAGCATATTTCTACCCTTTAGACATTATAAACTTGCCATAACACCCTGCTCTGAGGACAGCTTTGGTGCCCCACAAGTAAAAGAGTTTAGCTGTGATTAAAGGATTGAGGTCTGTGCCTTGAACTGACAGATTCATTTGTGCTAGGCTTTCCCTGTTAATTCTAGGCATGACAGCCCCACCATAAATTAATCTAAATGGCAGACTACCACAAGGCTGATCATTGTCTTGCAAATAATCATAAAGTGCTATTGAAAATGCAGACATCTCTATCATAGAATACTCTTCCCGTGTGGTAGAAACCTGAACAAGGCAACTAAAAACCACAGGAAATTGCGGCTCCCTCAGTGCTGGTGGGGAAATAGAGATGTGGACACACAAACAGAGCTAACGGGGAGAACGTGCCTGACTTCTGTGGTCTCTGCTGTGATCCTCCCATGTCTGTCTTCTAGAAGCTCATGACAATGCAATTACATCCTGCCTGCCCACTTTTTCTCATAACTGAAGTTGATAAATATAAACCACAGTTTATGATTGTGAATCACAGCCTGAAGCAACATGGCATGGACATTGATTGCAGAGAAATATGAACAGCAGATGATAACAGATTGATTGATTCAATCTGAACCCTATCACAGACCAATTAAGACATCAGGAAATCCGAGGACCATCTAAAATCAATCTTAGATTCCACGAATACAGAGTGGACGGGTCCAGTCATCAAATAAAGGCTTTACAGCCTCATTAGCCTGACTCATACTTTCCTAAGATGATCATTTCTCTGGGAATTGCCCTTCTCTGCAGACCTGAGAGTAAGTACCAGAAGTTAGAAGTGGCAATTTCTGTTTTCCGTCTTTGGCAAGCCCCCTCCCTTCTCATTTTTATAAATGACCCTGTGTTCTTGAGTTTGGAGCTTCCTGTTTCTGTGATTAGAAAATCTAGAGATGTTGGGGCACCTGGATGGATCAGTCGGTCAGGTAGCTGACTCTTGGTTCCAGCTCAGGGCATGATCTCAGGGTCCTGGAATCAAGTTCTGTATCAGGCTCAGCCTTTAGTATGGAGGAGACTGCTCAAGGATTCTCTCTCTCCCTCTCCCTCTGTCCCACCTCCCGCCTCTCACATGCATGCTCTCTCTCTCCCTCTCGCTCTCAAACAAATAAAGGAATCTTAAAAAAATAGAAAACCTAGAGATGTTTTCATTTGTAGTTCCTGCTCATATCATTAGGTTGCTGAACAGTCAAGAATTGAACACATAGGGCACCTGGGTGGCTCAGTTGGTTAAGCGACTGCCTTCGGCTCAGGTCATGATCCTGGAGTCCCTGGATCGAGTCCCGCATCGGGCTCCCTGCTCGGCAGGGAGTCTGCTTTGCCCTCTGACCCTATCCCCTCTCATGTGTTCTCATCTCATTCTCTCTCTCTCAAATAAATAAATAAATAAATAATCTTAAAAAAAAAAAAAAGAATTGAACACATAAACTATGCTAATTTACCTTAAGATCTTAATGAAAAATGCTAAGGTAGAGAAGACTAAAGAAAGGGAGGAAGAGGAATAGGAATAAATATTTATTGGAAACAGTATTTTCTCCAAGATCAACTACCTTTAGGAGATTATTGCTATCTACGAATATTATGTAAAGTCAAAGAGGTCAGGCCCAGTCTTGTCCTCAGATCTATTTTATTTGGTCAACACAGTGTTTTAGTTATTCTTTTAATTTGAATACCTTTTTGTAGAGCCTGTAACTTTCTAGGTAGTCGTATCTCCCACCACACCCTGTTGTCTTATATTGGGTGTGTTTACCTGCCTCACAGCTGAAGGCAGTTGAGTTGGGATCCCTTGGTGTAACACCATCCAGTAGATTGCATTGACTTTTTGAGGGAAATGTTTACTGGGTACTTATTATATGCCAGGAACTGAACTTGACACAAACAAAACAAAAGATTTTATCATCTCAGGCAGTGATATATACCATGAAGAAAAAAAAAAAATTTTGTTCAGGGAAAGAGAATGAGGAGACAGCCATTTTAGGAATAGTCTAAGAAGGCTTCTCTGAGGGGAGGATGTCAAAGCAAGAGTTAAGTAATGTGAAGGAGGGAGCCTTGTATAGATCTGGGGAAAGAAACTTTGCAAGTGGAGGAATAGCAAGCGTAAAGACCCTAAAGAGAAACAGGAAGGAGACCAGTGTGGAGCACTGGAGGTGGAAAGTGATACACACTTAGGTGAAGCACTTAAGCAAGTGCCAGATTGCTTAGGTCTTAGAAGCTACTTCAAGATAAGGAGAAGCCACTGGAAGATTTTTAGCAAGGAAATCAAGTAATTTAATTTATATGGTAATGAATAATTTGTATTCATAAGTAGTACATAAATATTTCAACTTATTTTAAATTCCTAAAATATTTGCAAAATTAAGTAACACTCCTGAAGTTTTATCTATGTTCTTAATCTGTTTAGCTAATTACCATATGTTAGGAAATATTTATTGAGTGCCTACTATGTGCAAAGTCCTATGCTAAGCTCTCTTTGCAGCGTAAAGACCACTTAATACATGGTCCCTGGCTCAAAAAGCTTAGACACCATTTTCTAACATCCATTCACCAGTTATTGAGTATTTTCTGCTGTCTCCAAAATATATTTGTTGCATTTTTCTTCCTATTATTATTAAAAAGAGAATTAAGAACCTTCGGTATTTGTAAGATTTTATTTATTTATTTGTCACAGAGAGAGAGAGAAAGCACAAGCAGGGGGAGCGGCAAGCAGAGGGAGAAGTAGGTTTCCCTCCTGAGCAAGGAGCCCAATGCGGGACTCCATCCCAGGGTCCTGGGATCCTGACCCAAGCCGAAGGCAGTCGCTTAACCAACTGAACCACCCAGGCATTTCAAGAACCTTAGTTTTGTTATTAATCAATAACTATGACACATAAGTTTGCTTCTAAAGGAACTCCTAGGTTGCTCCTTTAACTCTTTTATTAATTACCTTGATTTAAAGAAAAGCAAACTGCAATATGAAAGTTCACAGCCACAGGGGAAAAAAAGGCAAAAGATCTTTGAAATGAGTTTGAGAAAACAAATCTTTTAATTGCTGCCAGCACTCCTTATCCGGCTGAAAGCTGATACCATTTCTATATGGAAGAAATGATAAACCAGTCTCATCCTACTGCAATAACCCAATGAAAGGCAGTGTTTGCTATTTCAGTTCTGAGGATCACTTCATAATTGTGGAGTTGTATCAAATTAGTATCATGGTTTCTCTTACCCTATTTTGTAGAATCTTAGAGTGTGACTGGCAGGGTCTATGGAACACAGAGCAAGAACAGGCTGGTTTAAATATGACAGAGACAAGGACAGGGCCAGGGAAAGCCCTGAACAAAGTTGCAGAAAGAGTCATCTCACACCCACACCTCACGCAGGTGGTGCTCTTGTACAACCAGAAGGAATTTCCTGAGCACCCCACAAAGCATCCACCCCCCAAAACCCATCCGTCAGAATTACTCTGACCTCTATCCACTGTCCTTTGAGCCTTCTCTCTGATAAAGTACCCCAAATCTGCATGCCATGATACTTCCATCCAATAACATAATTGCTTTTTATAGGGGTGCTTATATCTTACCCAAAGGAATAGCCTGAATGGTGGAAATTCTAGATACAGTAGCAGGCAGCATAGGCAAGTTAGGGACAAGAGACCTTCTGTTCCCCTCGGAATGCCACCTTCCGATGTCTACCGTGTGGTTGTTGGGTACATTTGACTGCCGAACACCCTTGGCTGGATGTGGTAAATGCTATGTGATTCTACTACTTTCCATTACCAAAGACTGAATATTCATTAGTTAATCCTCATTTTAGCTACCACGATAGTGCAGCAGGATCTAAGTAGGAAAATAAACTTGTCTGCACCTTATCCCAGCCCACATGAAGTCAAAGCCAACAGGCGCGTGATGTGGTGCCATAGAAAGAACTTTGGAGTTCAAGGACCTAGATGCACGCTCTGTTTCCACTGATTGCAGAGGGAGAGGTGTGGGACACGTCCCTCAGGCCCTGAGACTCCGATGTCACCTATAAAGTCCCACAGAGTCGCTGTGAGACTTAAAGACGGGATATATGTTAAAACACTTTGTAAACTGTAAAGCACCAGGCAAATGATGCTATTTTCATTTTAAGCAAAAATAGAATAAGGGCAGATGAAGATTTCAGGATCTTCTTTTAGATTTTTCTTTTTTAAGTTTCTCTACCTTTTTAAACAATCTGTGTTTACTGTGGCTGATTGCTTGAGGAGGCACTCAGGAGACCTTTCTGAATAAAGGCATGAGTTTTATCTTAGTGCCTCACCCCTCTCCCTCCCTTCTGTGTCTTGGCATTTCTTCTGGTCTTTCTCTGGTCAGACAGGAGGTCGGCTGCAGGTATTCCTGAGCCTTCTGTGTATCTTGCCAAATTAAGTGTCACTGTTCCATCATTTGTTTCTTCTTTTAAAAAATTACTCAAAGAATTAGCTTTTTTCTTTATTTTGTAAATATGAATTAGTCTATACTCAAAATAATGCATATTCTCATATGAATTTCATCAGTGTTTGATAGAGCGAAGGCAGGGCTTATATTTTGGATTATTTTCTGGAGAACACAAAGGGAAAGAGTCTGATTTCAAGTACAGATGGAATAGAGCAGCATCCTGATATAATCCTATGAAGGGAGTATAGCATTGCACAGTCTTTGCATCAGACACCGGCATGGGGTGTATCATCATAGAATCTCTCAATCATGAAAGGTAGGGAGGGCCATTTGATCCAACTTGATCATCATTAAGAATACAGAGGACACATGATTTAATCTACAGCATGACCTACTTCCAATATCCTGCCTAATTTGATGGCTCCTTATCTAAACCATAGTTTGCACTTAATAAATGTTAACTAAGGAAAATGAATAATTATCCCACTATCTTTTCCCTGTCCAAAAAAAAAAAGAAACATGCTAATATCTTCAGTCTATTTTCTAATTAATTCCATTCACATCATACCTTTATTCACTTTTTCCCCTTTTGGAATGTGGATCCTCTCTTTCCATTTATACAGAGATTGCCTATCCTTTAAACTTCAGTTCCAAGCTAATCTCCACCAAGAGACACCATCCTGCATTGATCATCATCTTCCTTCTTACCTGGACTCAATTCAATTTAGTACTTAATCATTTTATATCCATAGAGATATAGATATATTTCCTGAGATATTATACACAATGCTTTTATTACTAAATAAGCCAAGTAAGACACCATGACATGTCTATCTTACATTTTTCATTTTTGTTTTGACTATGTTATTCCACAGAGAACTGTCGCCCCCCTTTTTTTTTGGATTGCCCTCCTTTGACCAGTGAAGGGAAGAACATAGAATAGATGCTAAGTAAATCTTTGTGCTTAACCAAATAATAAGAATGCATGAGTATTTATGTAATAAACTGTTTACACTTCTTTTATTGAAAATGTGATATGATATTAAATAGTAGTTTAAGTCACTTCACTCTAACACAATTATTTCTTTTTTTGCAAATTACCTTCTAAGCCTTTCCCACATCTCTGTATATTTTATACACTCATTATCAGAATGCACTTACCATTTTGTATTCTGGATTTTCATTTGTATTTGGCATAATCACTTCAGTAATTTTACATAATCGTCACGATTATCATGTTAACTGCATAATAATATACAGCATAATATTCCCTTGTAGGAGAGAATCATAGTTTTAGTAAGCTATTCACTCATTATTAAACTTTTGACCTTTTCCCATTTATTTTCCATAAGTAACACTTCAGCGAAGACCTTCATAATCAAGGGTTTTTATTGTTGTTGTTTCACTTGGATTATTTTGTTCAGATATTTTCTAGGAATGAGTTGACTGGGTAAGAAGACTCAATTAATATTCTTATTTATTAAGTGTTACATTTTGCCTCACAAGGGGCTTCTACAACCATTTACAATGTGTCCAGCAGGATAGAGAGTATTCCCAAGTGCACAACTATAACCCTTAGTTCCCAATCAAGAAAGCAACACCACCATCTTATTCCTAGCATTTACTGAGCAATTGTTCTGTGCAGGGCAATGTTCTAAGTACTTTGAATGCTTACTGTTTATCCAATCTGAATAAAGTAGTAGTATTCTCCTTTTACAGGTAAGAGTAGCTCATAATGCTAAATTCCTACCTAAGGTCAATCATATAGTGGCACAATAGGGAGAAAAGTGCAGATCCCAATCCAGATCTGTCCAGTACACACCTAATAATCTCTACTTTATGTCACCCACACCCCTCATTATTTAAAAAAGTATTTTCCAAAATATAGAACCTACACTACTGGTGGAAAGCAAAAAAATTTTTACACAGTGCACAGTTACACATTTTGATGAGTATTAGAAAAAAATATTGAAACAATCGTGTTTTGAATATTATTGGATTAAATATATAATTAAAATAGATTTTACCTGTTGCTTTTTACTTTTTTGAATGTGGCTAGTTAGAAAATTTTAAATTATATATATGGTTTGCATCTGCAACTCACATCACATTTTTATTACAAAGTGCTAACCTAAAAAACAGTTGAGATCCTATATATTGGCTCGGACTATGGAGCATAGTTCTTCTCCTGAAGGACTTCATTCAGAATGGTCAAAGTCAACCCTAGGATCTTATCTTCATTCACACTATAACTCTGTAACTTGAGCCTGTAATAGGAATTGTCTCTCCCCAATCAAAAAAATAAAATAAAATAAAATAAAATAAAATAAATGATCCATACCAATAAAAGATAGCCAAAGGGCCACCAGTGTGATGAATGATTTACTGAAGCTACACATTAATCTTTCTTGGCACTCCAGAGCCCATAAGAAACAAGTGGATTTTAGCTCCATTTTTGAAAAGTTAAACTATAATAAAAAAATTATACACATGAATGAATATATTTGCTCATTTGCATATAGGTAAACCAATAAAATTTTATACATGCATATTTTACCATCACTTACCATATGTGATGTAATGATGTCTATAAATAAAAAAATTTAAATTCAGCCATAATACAGAATAGACAGAATCTTCAATGAAACATAATCATATTTTTGCATATTTTTTCTATATGCCACTTGGCATAAGATATGATTTGTAAGAACTACTTAACATAATCCCTCAGGATCTGAATTCATAAGAATTTAAAATGTATTTTAAAGGTCTAAAACTACATTGGAGTTTGTTTTGCTTGGGGGAGGGCAGATTTTAAGCATACCACTGTTATGCTCAAGCATTATTTTATTTTACATTCTTTCAAAGCTATATTAAACAGTATGAAATTAACCTCTCCTATTTCTCCAGCAGCAGTAAACAATTCAACGGAAACTCAATTTGCTTTCAGTTCATAAATGTACTATAATCCCCACTGTGTCAAAGTACCTTCTCTACTTTGCCTCTTCAGTAAGTTGATGACAGATAAAAGTTCTGCTACCCATGTTTGTTCCAGGCAACAATATCAGTTGACATAGATTTGTAACAACTCACCTGGGTAGCTCTGTGAGTGTTCGGGGTGGGGGGGGGATGCGTGGGGAATGAAAACCTAGCTGAGAGTTAAGTAAGGTTTTTGAATGGTATTGTAACCACGTCCACCCAGATGATAATTTCATCTCCACAATTTTAGATCTCCCACACAACGAACTGTTCCCTTTCAGTGGCACAATAGGGAGAAAAGTGCAGGATACCAGCAGGCAATTGCTGCTATGGAATACTACCTACAAATATAGATTGGAAGTTGTGGGTCATCACTCACATCTCAGAAGGACTTTTATAGGATGGCTACTGAGCAGATGTAAGGGCACTTTTAATTAAATATAGACCCAAAAATCTGTCTCAAAGTTAAGTTTGTTGTGACACATTCTCTCCAGGGACCCGGAAATTCATAGCTAAAATTAACTTTATAACAAAAAGGTTTAGAGTCAAGGATGATATTCCAGCGGGTCACAAAATGCCAACCCCGGGGTAGAGATCTGTAGGCAAAAGCTCCTATAAGGCTCTGTGTGTGTCTGTGTGTGTGTGTGTGTGTGTGTTTATATTTAAAAGAATTCAAAATGAAAGGATAAAGTCAGACTTCAAATCTTTTCCAAGTTATTAACATATAAGCTACTAGGATAATATGAAATCTTCCATGCTTTATATCTAGATTGAAATGATGCAGAATTAATTCATCTTGTCTGCTAGGGATTTAAGATGTGTTCTAATTTTTAATTTTTTTCTGGGAAATTAGGGGAAATTATATGGAATAATTTTTACATATCCATTTCAAGACGTTTTCAATTCATTTTGTCCACTAAAGCTGTAGACCTTTAAATTTTTAGTCACCAAGAATCCGGTTTTATAATCCAAGAAGCCTAGAATTCTCTGTCAGAGTTACTGTACAACATCTTGATTAAATATTTATAAATTTCCTAAAATGTATATTGCTTGCTTGATCCATTGAATAAGCATACATTCATTAGTCTTCTTTTACAAAGAGCTGCTAAGCAGGAACAATGTCTTTTTTCTGTTTTCTGTGTGTCTTGCACACTATGGGTGCTTAATAAATGTTTAATGACATTAAGCTATATGATAAATCACGACTGTCCTACAGATATAATTGGAAAAGGAGCTGCATCTTGAATGGGGACTAGGGCATTTTAAACATGTTCCTGCCAAAAGCAGGAAGTGTAGATCTTAATAGTTGCCCAAAATTGATTTTTTTTTTACACAGGACCCTAAGAATGGAGATAAGAAGTAGATACATACAGATTTGAAATTCCTTGGAGAAGGGCACTGAATTTTCTGAATATTGAACACCAGTATGCCTAGCTCACATCAGACACCCGGCAAATAGTTGTTGAGCGAATTGTTATTGTTATGGCCTAACAAATTTCATTTGCTATTGTGATCAGATTTACCCTCAGGAAAATGTTTTCCTGTGTGATTTTTTAAGCCATAGAATATCATTGTGCATATAGATCCCTGTTGACTCACATCAAGCCAGGAACATCAATGTTATTCTTATTGAATGACACTTTTTTCTCTTGTAATACAGGCAAGTTTGTAATTATAAATTATAAATATGTTATATATTTATACATTTATTAATATATGTATAAATATAAATTATAAAATTATACACAAAACATATGCCATGTAGACATTCCCTAGTTCCTAGCCTACTAGGGTTACTCTATCCTAAGATCTTTAAATCAAAATGGCTGAAACATCCATTCAACATAGAGTAGGAAACCCTTTATCCTATTTCCCAACCCCATTGTTTCCAAGGTTTTAGGAGAATTTTTCTCACTCCTCATTACTTTTGGTTCCATGTTCCTACTTCAATGGTCTTCATTGTGTCTCCCCTCTCTCCTCCCTTCCTTTCCCTCTCCACCACGTGAACTTGGTGCGTGCAACAGGGGTAAATCAACAAGGTTGAATCTCAGGTGTGCAAAATATCACATTTCTTTATTGCCTTTACCTAAAGAAAAAAAATGGGTGACAGATTTCTTTAGTACATGTTGCTCATTTCACCTGCATTCATAACACTCCTGTGTGGTAAGTATTGTTGTTATCCCCATTTTACAGATAGGGAAGCTGTGGCTGAGAGAAGTTAACTAACTTATCTAAAGTTTCAGGGTTGGTAAATAAAGTGCTAAGAGTTGAATTTAAGACTCCTGTGTTTGGGGGCGCCTAGGTGGCTAAGCCGGTTAAGTGGTTAAGCATCTGCCTTTCGCTCAGGTCATGATCCCAGGGTCCTAGGATTGAGCCCCAAGTAGAGATCTCTGCTCAGCGGGGAGTGTACCTCTCCCTCTCCCTCTGCCCCTCTCCTTCCCCCTCCCTCTGCCCTTCTCCCTCCCCCACCCCCACCTTTTTCCCTATCCCCCTCATGCCCACCCTCTCTCTCTCTCTCTCCCTCTTGCTGTTTCTCAATTAAATAAATAAAATCTTTTAAAAAGACTCCTGAGAATTCTTAATCTCAGGAAACAAACTGAGGGTTGCTGGAGTGGTGGGGGTTGGGAAGGATGGGGTGGCTGGGTGATAGACATTGGGGAGGGTATGTACTATGGTGAGTGCTGTGAATTGCGCAAGACTGTTGAATCACAGACCTGTGCCTCTGAAATAAATAATACATTATATGTTAAAAAAAAGAAAAAGATAGTAGGAAGGGAAAAATGAAGGGGGCGGAAATTGGAGGGGAAGAGGAACCATGAGAGACTATGGACTCTGAGAAACAAACTGAGGGTTCTAGAGGGGAGGGGGGGGATGGGTTAGCCTGGTGATGGGTATTAAGGAGGGCACGTTCTGCATGGAGCACTGGGTGTTATACGCAAACAATGAATCATGGAACACTACATCAAAAACTAATGATATAATGTATGGTGATTTACATAACATAATAAAATTAAAAATAAATAAATAAATAAATAAATAAAAAGACCCCTATGTTTGACTTTTAAGTCTGCTGTGATTCGTTGCTTCCTTCATTAGAGCTACTACATAAGTGATATACTAACAGTGAGCACTCACTGAGCACTGTCTATGTAACAGCATTCTTCTGAGTCTTTCACATTATTTTGTCTGGTATTAATATACCATCCCAGCTTCCTTTTGATTAGTGTTAACAGGATGTATCTTTTTCTTTCCTTTTGCAGGCAGCATATAATTGCTCTTGCTTTTTTTTTTTTAAGATTTTATTTATTTTTTGACAGAGAGAAAGACACAGCGAGAGAGGGAACACAAGCAGGGGGAGTGGGAGAGGGAGAAGCAGGCTTCCCGTGGAGCAGGGAGCCCGACGTGGGGCTCGATCCCAGGACCCTGGGATCATGACCTGAGTGAAAGGCAGACACTTAACGACTGAGCCACCCAGGTGCCCCTGCTCTTGCTTTTTGATCTCTATCTTAATTGGGTGTTAGGACTTAGATTAAATGTGATTATTGATATGGTTAGGTTGAAGTCTAACATCATGATATTTATTTCCCATCTGTCCCATTCTTTTTTTGTTCCCTTTCCTCTTTTTCTGCATTTGTTTGGCCATTAATCAGTGGCTCCTAGCTCATCTCTGCCTAGAAAATAATAATAATAACAACAATGGTTAACACGTATTAAGTATCTATATTGAGCTAGTAACTCTTCTAAGCACTTACTTTTATTAACTCATTTCATCATCACATCTGTATAATAATAACATTATTATTATGCCCATTTTATAAATGGGGAAGCTGAGGCACTGAGAAGATAAGAGAGTTGTTCAAGATCACATGACTAGTTAAAAGGGCAAAGGTCAGCATCCCAACCAAGAAACCTGCCCCAGTACCCACAGTCCGGCCCACTCTGCTGTGTTACCTTTTTTCTGCCCAGACCCTCTGAACTTGGAAATTTACACCTGCCCTGAATTCTGTTTTTTCCCTAAGTTTCTGACATGCTGTACTCTGACTTTCAATTTGTATGATGAGAGGTCATTTCTAAACTGGTTGCTGAATAAATGAATTTTATTGAATAATTTCTTGGCTTTCTTGGTCCCAACCTCCCATCCTCTCCTGCTGCTCCCCAGCTATCAACCCCAGGAACGTGTAAAGTGCCCTCTCTTCACTTTCTTTCACTACTCTTCATATTCACAGCTTTTGAGCTGTTCACTCAAAACTATTTGAGTAATACCTCCTCTTCTATTAAATAATACCTCTTCTTTTCCCACTTACTCATTAGTTTCACAGCAGAGCCTTATTTAGAATAACAGTGAGGCAGACAGAGCAAGGAGATGCAGCTCTGCCAGAGGAAGATTAAAGTCCCCCGAGCTGATAGATGTGGCTCTGGGGTCCCTCCGACCCCTCTCACCTGCTTACAAGCGCTTGCTCCATACCTGTTTTCCCCAGTGACAGATGCCTTCTGTCTTAAAACAAGGTTGTTAAATTTAACAACACTTTCTGGAAGGTTTGGGGAACACTGAGGAATCACATTGAGAGTGAATGACTAGTTTTAGAGTCTCACGTTCAATCTTAAGTGGCTACCAACTCCCAAAAGGTGTCACTCAGAGGTAATATGGTGGCCTGGGCAGGGAGGAGCATCTCCCTCACCACCAGCTGGAATCTTAAGCCACCACCACATCCCATAGTCCAGGTTCTGCACTTCCTGGCTACAGAGGGAAGGAAACCCTCCATTCTATCTCCAAAGCCCACCTAATTTTTTGCTTCAGGGAGATTGAGAACATTCAGTTCCTTCAAAGAATATCCCCCGGACCCTGCTGACCCAGAGAATGTGGTCACACCTCCTGGCGCATGTGAAAACAATGGCGCTATTCAACAGTACGTTTCTTCAAGTCTGTCTAATCCTCCATAACATCATCTTGTGGCAACAAAATCCAGTCCACACTGGGTGTGCCAAGCTTTGTCCCATTCCTCTTCGTAGCATTTTCCCCCAAAAGAGGATAAGAGAGGGTGCCTGGGTGGCTCAGATGGTTAAGCGTCTGCCTTCGGCTCAGGTCATGACCCCAGGGTCCTGGGATCGAGTCCCGCATTGGGCTCCCTGCTCGGCGGGGAGCCTGCTTCTCCCTCTGCCTCTCTCTCTCTCTGTCTCTTATGAATAAATAAATAAAATCTTTAAAAAAAGGAGAAGAGGATAAGAGATCAGACCACCACATTCCCCTTGCGTCATACACTCCCCTAATTTCCTATGAGCAAAGCTAGGGCAAAAGGATGCATGTATCTCCCAGGGGCAAGTGAGTCTTATCAGAAATGGGGTAGCATGAGTTATGATTCACTGGGCAGTGTCCTCAGAGGCTTGAGTCTGCAAGCAACCACCAAATTTACATCATTAACCAGAAACCTTACTGTATTAAGTGGAAACAGCTGCCTTTGAGTTAATTTCATGGGCTCAGGGCTTTCCCAAGAACAGTGGGTAGGTACACGCATTGCTGTGCGTGAAGGAAAAGCTCGCCGAAGTGTGCTCTCCAGATTTTGCCACGTAGATGTAATCCTACTGCAGATGTGTCTAGCGGAGGCCCCAAGGGACAGTTCTGCGGTTTCCATAAATATTCAAATACATTTTCCACTAAACAGCTTCATTTAATGTAAGTACTTGCTTTTTAAAAAAATGAAAATAGGGGCGCCTGGGTGGCTCAGTTGGTTAAGCGACTGCCTTCGGCTCAGGTCATGGTCCCGGGGTCCTGGGATCGAGTCCCGCATCGGGCTCCCTGCTCGGCAGGGAGCCTGCTTCTCCCTCTCCCACTCCGCCTGTTTGTGTTCCCTCTCTCGCTGTGTCTCTCTCTGTCAAGCAAATAAATAAAATCTTAAAAAAATAAAAATAAAAATAAAAATAAAAAAAATAAAAAAATGAAAATAATGTGAAAAACTGAAGCTCAGAGAAATTAAACAACATCGCTAAATCCACAAGGCTTCTTAAGTGGTGACCAATAAACACGGTGCTTCCCGGGAGAAAAAATGCCAGGTCATGGGGAGCACTTGGGTCAGCAACAGAAGCACCCCCCCCACCCCACCCCCAGTCTCAATACATTGCCTGTGACCCGTAAGGTTATTTCTGATGAGGTGAAAAACTGAGGGCAGAGCTAGGGGAAAAGCTCCATCCAGAGACACAGCCACATGACTGCTTTAGGAGACAGAGCCTTTCCTAGAGAACAAGGGTGTTGAAAGTGATCAGAATGAAAAAAATCAGGGTCAAACACTCCAAATCAAATCATCCACAGATGCAGAAACCAGGATGCATGCATAGCAACCTGGGTTAAATGTGAGATTAGAATCTCAGATGCATAAGGACGGGGGACAACTTTGGAAGGAAGGAAGACGCAGCCCTGGGAGTCGGGAATAAGGCTGTTACCCTGAAGGCTCCAACGCAGGAAGGCAGAGGTGAGTGCCGAGCCAATGTCAGGAGAACCAGTAGAATATCGGGGAAGGAGAAAAGCAAAGGTCCAGGTTCATAGATCAGGACGGACTAGATAGAGACAGAGAGGCTAGTCTGGCACAGCTGAGTGTCTTGACAACCTTAAATCCCTAGAGCCACGGCAGAGGCACCTGGTCCTCCTGGCTCTGTCTGGCGGGTTGTGGGGGCCAGCCTGCTTGCTTCCCAGCAGGGTCCTGACACCAATCAATGGTGACCGATCGGTCCCACACAGACACCTTCATCGAACAGAGGGCACTCCGTCGGGCAGATTCGCTGTCAGCCTCGTATCTTACTCTCTGTCATAAAGCTCTTGTGTTTACCAGTGCATTAAATATAACCCGGCAACAGAAAATCCTCATTTTCATGCTTGAAATATATTATCTAATGGCATATCTATTTGACTTTTACTACATGCCTTTCATTCCTCTAAGTGGGGTAATTGACCTTTACTTTGCTACCCTGTGGATTAAAAGGCTGCACCACACTCTGCATTTGATATTTCCAGTCTTGCAGGAGAAGCGATTTTGATTTGCTTTTGTTGCAGAGCTGCTCTTGGGGTGGGCCCTCCAATGAAGAGAAACCTCGAGGCCCAAGACTGCATTGTGGCAGTTATTGTTACCATCATGTGGCTTTTATTAGAAAAAGCACAGGTCACTTCATTTCTATGGCCATCTCTATGGAATCTAAGGACTGTGGGCCCGTAAGACTTCCAGAACCTTCCACCACAGTTTCAGATGACATATCCTCACTCCCTGCCTCCAGTGATGTTGTTTAGGGATCAACAGCAGTCTTTTGATTTGGTTCAAGCACCCAAAGTTTAAAATCGTGCCCAAACTACACAATTTGTGTGAGAGAGAAAAAAATTAGTGTTACCAGTAAGAGCTTCAGTTCTCTGTCAACCACCTGTATGCAGATATCTTTTGTGTGATAATTTAGCACTAGCATTATATAGAACTCTATAAGTTAAGAAGTTGGAAGCCTTGGCTTTCTCTGGTGCCCCTTTAGCTTTCCTTCCCATGACCAAAATGATGACAAGAATAATTAAGACAAGGGGCGCCTGGGTGGCTCAGTTGGTTAGGCGGCTGCCTTGGGCTCGGGTCATGATCCCAGGGTCCTGGGATCGAGCCCCGCAATGGGCTCCCTGCTCAGCGGGAAGCCTGCTTCTCCCTCTCCCACTCCCTCTGCTTGTGTTCCCTCTCTCGCTGTGTCTCTCTGTCAAATAAATAAAATCTTTAAAAAAAAAAAAAAGAATAATTAAGACAATGATGATGGGGATGGTGATAATGACAGCCAACATTTACTATGTGCCAGGCACTGTTTTTTAAGTGCTTTGAAGAAAGTAATTTGTTATTCTTCATAATAACCTTATGAGTCAGGTACTATAATTCTCCAGTTTTACAGATGAGGAAACAGAGGCATATAAAAGTTTAGCCCAAGGTCACACTGCAAGCAAGTAGTAGAACCAGAATCCAAATTGAGGCATTTTGGATTTGAGAGACAGAAGATCCTACTACAAGTTTCGATCCTTATGCATTTGGACAAATTGAAGACACAACGACGGTATTTTACTAATTACTGTCTTATTTCTAGAGAATTCTCAGTCTGGATCAGTTAGCCCCTGGAGGTATAGGATTCCTTCCTGAACACCCCAGGAGGGATTCAGAACCCCAGGGGAAGACAGTCAATCAGTGAAACCCTGTTACATAAGGAATAAAACTCACTCTCATGTGCTAACTAGAGAATCAACAGACATGGACAGTGGGTAAAGGGAACTTCTTACCTACTGAGAAGGCAGTGAGTGATGGTCAAGGTCTTTGACTTAACAATCTCATAGTGTTCCTTCCTATGGTTCCTCTTGCAGTCTACTAATGCTTCTCTATCTTCCTAGTTCGAGGTCTCCCAAGACAAAGATCTGGATACAAATGGTATATTTGGGAAATAATTCCAGAAAGCACTGTGAGAGAATAGGGAATAAGTGGAGCAGAAAGGAGAAGTCAATCAGGATGCTATTCCCAGAAATGCTTCTCTAAGAAGCAAGGAAACTGGAGTATTTATCCTCAAGCATCCATTTCTTCATTGGTTGGGGGTTACTCCTGAGAAGTTAATTCACCTCTACCTTGTTCAAGCCAAGCACCAAGCATGCTGAGGCAAGAAACCAGGATCACTGCAGGGGCCATGATGCTTTTGCTACACACTTTTTTATCTTTCCATACACTAAGTCTTATCCTCCTTCTGTTCCTTCCTATCAAGTGACTTTGATAATCTGTCAAAACCAGAGCCAATATCTTTGGCAACTACAAGCAGGTTAGAAAGAGCTCAGTTCTTGAAACCTTGAAGAAAAAATTATTGGCTCACTCTGTTCAAAGTATTGGTAATGGGACTCAGAATGGGAGGCAGGGAGGTGTGTGGAGAAAAATTAAACCAGTATGTTTCCATATTAAAACAAGTTTGGTTTTATTTATTTTATAAATAAATAAATTTATAAAATAAATAAAATCTTCAAGAAAAATAAAAAATGAACACAGCACAAGCTCAAAAAATCTCAGCTAATTTATTATTTTATTATTATTATTGTTTCTCTGATCCTATGTTTCCCATATTTCCACAGTGAGGAAATGGGACTGGATAATTCTTTCAACTAGTATTTACAAAGAGCCTATTCCATACCAGGCACCATGAAAGGTTTTGTTCAGGAACTGGGGGTTCACCCTGCCCACCACCTGACCTCATGATGTTCAGTCCTGATCCCTTTCCTTCATACTTTGTTGCCTCACAGTGCACCAAAGTTTCTTCTTCTTTAGTTAAATATAAAACAAATGAGAAGACCTCATGACTCTAGAGTAGCTGAACTGAGACAACAGGTCCCTTCCTTATGTGGATTATTGTTCTAAGATTGTTCAGAAATAGTAGAATCTTAACCATACAATCTTATGTATTGTAAGTATTTAGTAAATATTTCATAATGATTGATGACGATAGTCAGGTGGGAACTAAAACTTAGCAAGTTGGCCTATTTATGAACTGTTCATGGTGGCACTTGACATGCTATCTCATTCCAAAGTTAAAATAAAGCCTAATGAAGTCATTCACTCTCATCTCTATTGTACACATGAGGAATGAGCCTAAGGTCAAACAAGTTAAAAGTGATCATAGAGATACTCAAATCCAGGTCTTTTCTAACTCCAAAATACAGCACTTTTCACCTTAACTTAAAAAGTCAGTTCATTTTACAAAAACAGAAACAAAAATACCAATTCATAAAAGTTGTGTAAAGTGAGAACCAGCATACTTTGAAATCATCCAGCATATTCTAATGCCCACCTCCTAATGATAACATATGTCTATTTTCCAAGTCTAAATCCTTGGCAGAAAAATCTGGCTGACCAGATTTTTCAAGCCAGGCCATAAATGTTGGGTTGTTGAACAATTTACATAATGACTGCTTTCGGGTGGTACATCCAGTCTAGTTCAATAAGCTTGGGAGGTGGTAGAATCATGGAGAAGTAACATGGTGTATTGTTTTAGGATCTTTTGGTTGTTAGTAACAACAACAACAACAACAACAAAAAACAGAATTCAAACTAGTTAAACAAAATAGAGACTATTTTGGCTCACATATCTTGGAATCTGGGACTCAGATTCAGACAAGCTGGCAGCATGGGCTACACAAAGTCATCAGGATGTTGTCCCTACTGCTTGGCTTTGCTCTCCTCTGTCTTGGCTTTCTTCTAGGCCGAGATTCTCCATGTTGTGGACAAGATGGCCATGACCAGTTCCAGGCCACCTGCTACCAGGTTAACAATACCATAAGGAACAGGACTTCTTACCCTCATATTCTCAGCAAAGGCCCCAGGAGTGATTTTCACAAGGATTAGGTCCTATTCCCATCCTCAAACCAATCACTGTGTCCAAGAAGATGGAATGGATTGGTAGGCTGAGCTCAGCCTCTCTGCCTTTCCTGGGAGCTGCAGGTTGGAATCCCCCACCTCAACCTCCCAGCCTGAGGATGAAAGGGGTGGTCCCACAAAGGTTGTTACCAAAGGAAGAAGAAGGAATAAGGAATTTGAGGGTGCAAAAACTGCAACAAGCCATACCCTCTACAGTTTAGATACTGCCTGAAGGTGGGGTCAGTCACGCAGCCAATGTAAGGCATTTTTCTTTTTTCTTTTTTCTCTTTCTAGGACGTCTTTTATTTTTTTTCTTTTTCTTTTTTTTATTAACATATAATGTATTATTTGTTTCAGGGGTACAGGTCTGTGATTCACCAGTCTTACACAATTCACAGCGCTCACCATAGCACATACTCTCCCCAGTGTCCATCACCCAGCCACACCATCCCTCCCACCCCCCTCCACTCCAGCAAACCTCAGTTTCCTGAGATTAAGAGTCTCTTATGGTTTGTCTCCCTCTCCGGTTTCGTCTTGGGCATTTTTCAAATACAGACCAAACCCTTCACATTTCAAAGAAATTAGCCCTGAAAGCCAGTGAAACCCACCTAAAGTGATTCAGCTGGTTAGTGATTAAACCCAGGTCTCTTGATCATATATCATTTGACTCTAAAATATGACCGTGATCCATGTTAAATCATGTGAAATTCCCCTTCTCATGATACTTCATGTCTCACACATTTGGTGCAGACCCCACCTCTGAATGTTTAATCATATAGATGGAGAGACTTTGATGATGACAATATTGATAAATCTCATAGACAACTATCATCCAGTTTTTTTTCCCTGACCATATCCTATCTGTTGGATCATTTGAGAGCTCATTGCTGTTCTTCATTTCTATTCTCAGAGTTTTTTGTTTCTTTGCTGTAGAGCCTTAGTTGCCAATCATAAGTGACACACAATTCAGGTCAACGGTCACAGCAAGTAAGATCAGCCTCTTTTAACAGATGGGTTTTTTCCTTTCCCTTCTATTTCTCTCTCTCTCTTCTTTCTTTTTTTCTTCTTCTTCTTTTTTTTTTTTTAATCTTTATACTTCAACTTTTCCAAGGCTTGCTAGCAAAAGTAGGCCACCAAAAAAGGGGAAAAAACAAAGGCTTTGCTAGGTGCACTCCTCTATTGGATATTATTTTATTTCTCAGAAAAAGGAGAATTGGAAGAAAGCTATTTCCCCCAATTTTCCACACCACCCATGGGAATCTAATTCAATTTCCTCTCAAATTCTGTAGTGAAAAGTAAAAATACAGAATAAGGTTGATCTCCTGTCTTCTTCTGCACAGGTGTGACTTGATTGTTTATTCTTAGTCATAAAACTGTTTATTCAGGCTGATTCATTTTTAATCAGATTCAAATATAATGATTTGAGGAAATAAGACCTTTTTTGAGTGGATAAGTGTATATATTTAAAAGACTTCAAAACTTCCCTGACAATTCTAACCTGATAGAACCCTGCGGTATCAGATGGTTCTCAGCTCTTGAGCCAGAGCCTTACTGAACTCTGTGGCTTTGCAAAGCACAAGAGAACTTTAGGTTTATTCCTGCACTATTTTTTCTTTTGTCCTAGTTCCTCCTAGAAAAAAAGGAGAATTACATTTTTTAACCCAAGAAGTGTATGAGAAATTATCATGGTATAGTTCACATCAATTGGAAGTAAAAAGTAGGTGGAAAAAAAAGTATTTCATTTATGTGGTTCTATAAAGAGGAAAAAAAGAAATCTAACTTAGCAGTTGTTGACTGTAAACCACAAAATGGGCGAGTATGTGTGAAAAGGACTTGAATACATCAACAGTCTTCATTATTGCTTCTTATGTCAGGAATCTATTCCGTTTCTAAAAATAGGAAAGCTCTCTTAAGCAGAGTGGGGCTTGTTTTCTTCAAGTGAGAGCACATGGGGAGGTCGGCAGGCCGGGGCTCGGTGTGTAAGAACACCATCAGGCCTTAGTTTCTTTCTAGGTTCCAGCTTGCCCATCACTGAATGAGCTCCCATTCTTATGGCCATAAAGCCAGAAGGCCCTCTAGTATTTCTGTCTGGATCCCAGATAAGAGAAAGGAAGAAAGGGCAAGGTGAGAGGGGTTAAAAAAAAAAGTAGAGGAATGATTTCTTGTCAGCTGCCCCTTTTAAAAATCTTTCCAGAACACGCCTCCTAGTGACTTCTGGTCACATCCCATCGGTCAGACTATATGACATGGCCAACTTTAGAGTCAAGGGAGCCGAGGGAATGAGTATTTTAATTTTCCCATGTGTTTTATAGAGAGAGTCAAGAGAGAAAGGGATGTAAAGGACTTTTAGATAGCCAAGCCGTGGATTTGCCATCTCTCTCCATAATAATAGCTAACATTTCTTGAATACTTACCATCTACCAGAATCTGTGATATATACTTTATATGGACTACTTCAATTAATCTTCGTAGCAACCCTATGTTATTGCTACTAATAACAGTCCATGTTATAGGGAAGGATACCGAGACTCAGATGGAGACACCCACCAAGCTCATGGTAGAACTAGGACTTAAACTCTGACCCTTTGTCTCCAGAGTCAAAGCTCTTAACGTCATGTTATCCTATCTCTCTTATAGAATCTGGTTCCTTGAACAATGATCATCTCTATTTCTGGGACTGGAGATCCCTAAATTTTCTGTTTTCTCAAAAAGAATTAGAATGTAAAGGTTCACCATGCATATCTTAAATATCTAGGGTCATCTATTAGTTGTTAATGGGCCTTGGGTTGGTTTAGTTTAAATTTAACAAGCTCTTTACCTCCCAATCTCTAGATTGATTGGTTGTGCAGAGAACAGTGGCAGTATCCGTTGAGATAATTATCTTGTTATGTCTTTTACCCTTCAGCACCTCTTATCTAACCAGATTCCTCATGAGTGTAATAAACAGCTCACAGGACACCATCCTATACCTACTCCAATCTTGGACAATGCATAATCTCAAATTTATAAGCTGCTATTTTTATTTTATTTTATAATCATGGTACTCTAGTCTCCCTGGCAAGCTTCAGAAATAGAAAAGGGCTATTTTTAATATTATCTGAAAGAACCAGTATTTTAGTGAGTCATGTAATCTGATGCTTCACTATGGGTAAGTTTAGGGTTTCCAGTAAGGTTTAAGTGGAACTTCTAGAGGGTTTCTTAAATGCCATAAGGATGTCCAAGTCATTAGTTGCGTAAATGTACAAGAAGGATTTCTGGTCCCTGTCCCATCAGTTCTGGGGGCAAATAAATTATGTATATTTTAAAAGATGGTAAGATTCCAGTGTCTGTGAAGAACTGATAAAGATCTCAGGCTTTATTTTATACTCCCAGAGAAAACTGTGTAACTGTATATTTCTTTGCTTAAGAAAATCTAGGGGGCACCTGGGTGGCTCAGTCAGTTAAGCACCTGCCTTCAGCTCAGGTCATGATCTCTGGATTCTGGGATCAAGCCCTGTCTAGCTCCCTATTTAGCAGAGAGTCTGCTTCTCCCTCTCCCTATGCCCCACCCCCGCTCATGCTCTCTCTCTCTCTCTCTCTCTCACTCTCAGTCTCTTTCAAATAAATAAATAAAATCTTTTTAAAAAATCTAGACCAATCACTTTTCAAAAATAATTCTTCCAAGAACAAAGTTCAGGAGAGCAAAGCCCCCATCAACCAGGGGCCTTATTTAGCTACTTGGTATATTGCAAAGGAACGAGCACAAAAGCTATGTGGAAACCTGCCCTCTGGGTTTGCAGGGCATATAATAGAGTACTAGCACCCCTCTTTCTTGTTTGCTTCTTCTATAATACAGGAATGCAAACACAAGTTAGATGTCCAGCCTCTTTGTTGGTCTGTTGTGTGTGGCTGCTTTCCAAAAATTGTTATAAGGAGATATCTATTTCACATTGAACTTCGGCCATCACGTAGTTTATAAAAATAAATCTTCTGACAACATTTTTGCTTACAAGTGGTAACTACTGTCAGACTCCAGGTTTTATTCATGAAGGAAGGAATAGAAGAATGCTGGAAAGATTTAAACCCCCTCTTTCCTCATGGGATCAGGATTAGATCGGACCCATCTGATAGTTGAAGAGCTGGTCTTTTGCTGTAAGATAGAAGTGATAATAGCAATAGCTTATATTAAATTATTAAGTGCTTCCTATGTACCAGGCGCTGTGTTCAAATATAAGTTCAGATGTGTGTAAGAGAGACTCACATTAGCAGTGCCTTAAACAAACTAGAAGTTTATTTCTGTCTCCTTTCTTTTGGGAATTAGGTGCTGCACAGCTGGAATGGGGGCTCCATCTGGACCCACCTTCCTCTGACGGCAGTGAAGGCTGCCCAATGGCCCAGGTTCCACTATTTGTGGTTACTGCCATGGTCCATGTCGTCCAAGGTGGCTTAACAACATGTTCATGTTCCATGAAGTAAATTAGAAATGGAGGCAGGAGTGCAGCCCAATAGAGTATCACAGACATAACTCCCACTAATAGGCCAATGGTGGAATGTAGTCCCATGGCCATCCCTAGCTTGAGGAGGTGCTGGGAAATGTAGTCTTTTTTTTTTTTTTTTAAGATTTTATTTATTTATTTGACAGAGACAGAGACAGCGAGAGCAGGAACACAAGCAGGGGGAGTGGGAGAGGGAGAAGCAGGCTTCCCACTGAGCAGGGGGCCCGATGTGGGACTCGATCCCAGGACTCTGGGATCATGACCCGAGCCGAAGGCAGCCGCCCAACAACTGAGCCACCCAGGCGCCCGGGAAATGTAGTCTTTATACAGTGTGCACCCAACTAAAACTGTAGTGGTGTGGAAAAAGGAAGAATACGTTAATTACCAGTCTCTGCTACCTTGTACTGTATCATTTAAGGCTCCCAACAACCCCTCAGGTAGGCATTTTATGATCCTCATTTTATAGAAGAGTAAACTGAGCTGAAGGAACTTGCCTAAGTACCTGCTAAAGCCAGATTACTAGACCTCAGGGCCCAAACTCTTATCCACTGTTTTCTGTCATCTGTTTTGGACAAATACCATATTTCTTTTAGTTTATTTTTTCATTTATTTAACATACAATTTGGTGGGTTTTAGTATATTCAAAAAGTTGTGCAACCCTCACCATTATTGAATTCCTGAACATTATCATCACTCTACAAGAAAACCCCCATCCATGAGCAGTCACTCCCCATTTGCCCCTCCTCCTAGCTCCTGGGAATCATTCATCTACTTTCCATCTGTGTAGATTCTCCTATTCTGAGTATTTCCTGTAAAGGAAAGCATACATTCTGTGGCTTTTTGTATCTGGCTTCTTTGATTTAGCAAAATGTTCTCAAGGTTTATCTATATTGTAGCATGTATCAGTACTTCATTACTTTCCCCCCCCCCAAATAATAGTCCATTATATGGATATATGACATTTTGTTTATCCATTTATTAGTTGATGAATGTTTGGGTTGTTTCCACTTTTTAACTATTATGAATAATGCTGCTATGAACATTTGTGTACTGGTTTTTGTGTGGGCATGTTTTCAGTTCTCTTGAGTAAAGACCTCGAAGTGGAATTGTTGGATCATATGATAACTTTATGTTTACCTTTTTGAAGAACTGCCACATTGTTTTCCAAAGTGGCCACACCAGCTTACATTCCTACCAATAGTAGATGAGAGTTCCAATTTCTCCACATCACTGTCAACATTTCCTATTGTCCCTCTTTTAAAATTATAACCATCCTAGTGGATGTGAAGTGGTATCTCATTGTGGTTTTAATTTGTACTTCTCTAATGACTAATGAGGATGATTTTTTCATGTGTTTGTTGGCCATTTGTATATATCTTCTTTGGAGAAATATCTTTTAAGATCCTTCACTCATTCTCTAACTGGGTTTTTTTTTTGTTTTTGCTTTTGTTTTTTGTCCCTTTTATTATTGTAGTTGTAACTGCTCCTTATATATTCTGGAAATAAATACCATTTTGACTAATAAGTATAAACAGCTTTTAATATAGTTAAATTATTTATTATATGATCTATGAATCTGCCGGTCAGTAGACTTGACAGAATTCACAAACAAAATGTCAATTCAGTTTGTGAGTACAGCTTGAGCCTTAGTGCTAGTCAGGTTTAGGCCAAAGAAAGCCAAACTGAATATAGGTGGAAGAGAGTTTTGCACAAGGATCATGCCCCATGATTTTAGTTTTGCTGTTCATCAGGATTTTGACCCACTGGTGACTCAGCAGTGCTTCTCAACCTTTACTCTGCATATAAATCACCTGGCCATCTGGTTAAAGTGCAGATCCTTCTTCAGTGAGTCTGGGGAAAGCCTGAGATTTGTAACAAGCCCTCGGAGTGATCCTGAACGGGCTGATCCAGGGACCACAATTTAAGTAGCAAGTGTTACAGTGGAAGTATCATATCACTGTTTAGAACCACAAGTCTAATTCTCTCCATGAACCAGTTTGCTTTGTTCTGCCTCAAATGGAGCGATGTCCTAGAATGAACCTGGCCTTTGGAATTGACTCTTGACTACCACTTACCAGAAGTGTTTCTTTCAGCAAATAGCTTTACTACTCTTCGCCACACTTTCCACATCTGTAAATTACAGGTACTTATACCTCCTTCTCCCAGCGGTAATGAGCATGAGGTGAAATAACATACGGGAGGCACCTATCACAGTTCCAGGTGTATAGTGGAACGTGGTAAGTGTTTCCTTCTTCCGCCTGCCTTCAGTGATAGGGGCTGTCCCTCTGACCCTTCACTGCAAATACAGCATTGTCAGGGGAGAGACAACTCAGTGTTACCACCCTATTTTCCTATATTGTCAGGATTAGATGGAATATTGTTACCAGAGTCCAGATCTTGGGCCCCACAATGGTAGAAATGAAGCCAGACCCAAAGGTCAAAGGCGCAGGCAAGGCTGTATTGAAGCTACAGCTCGAGCTGCACAGAGACACCGCACCAACACACAGCACTTAAGCCAGCCTCTCTGAACAAACTGGAAGCCCTGCCCATATAAAGGTCCCCTGGAAAGTTCCCACTCAGGTCCGCTAGGCTACTAAGGGATAGAAAAGTGCCTTGTCCTGATTGGTTGGTTTTGGCAGGCAACTCAGACAGCTTATTGGTGCTTTTTGAAGCGGGGGTCTTTCAGGTTTGTGGAGCCAGGTTGTTTCTCTTCCTACAGGATAGGGCTGCGGCTGTTGTTTTTTAAGTTAGGCTTGTGTGATGGGCCGCATCCCGGTTCTGCAAGGTCAGAGAGGAGGGTTAGCAATAACAGCCCACACGAAGTGCCCCAGGCGCATGATGTTTCTCATGTGGGGCTTGTTCCTATGGTCCCTGGTGGTCTCAGTGGTACCCTTTTTATGGTCTGTAGTTAGTTTATGTGCATTTCATCTTATTTACTCAACAAATTGTATGTTCTTGGAGATTAGGGCTCTATGTCATCTTCTGGTTTTGAATCCCATCGGCCTTCTCATGGCACTATCCAAAGAATTCGTTATGAATTAAGGCTTACAGAATGAATCAGCCCATTCCAGTGATGGTAGTAGGAGTAGTAACTATAGAAATAATAATAACTGAAACTAACATTTATTAAGAACTTTGTGTCACGTACTGTCCTAAGGTCATGCGTACATTATCTATTCAATTCCCAAAACTGTTCTTTGAAACATACCCATTTATTGTCCCTGTTTTCCAGATGAGTCAGCTGAAGCCTAGCCATACTTAGAAAGACAACATTCCACTTTTGGTGGTAAGAGCAGAGTTCTGGAGCCTGGCTGCCCACGGTCTAAATCTCTGTTCCATCTCATACTAGCTGGGAGAGGTGGGTTTCTTAGACCGTCAAGATGCAAATGCATCATCTGTAGTTAGTGCTAATCCCACAGTACTATTGTGAGGTTTGTACAAAATAATGTGTGAAATATGCAAAAGCGCTAAGCACAATGCCAGGGACTTGGAAGTATGCAGTCAACATTAGTTCTGTTTGTTTGTGTGTTTGTGAAGTCGCTTATCCAATGGCCTCACAAGTCAGTGGCAAAGGTGGGATTTGAACGTGGGCCGTCTGATTTCATAATCAATAACTCATAATTTCTAAATAATGTTGCTGCAGATCCCCTATTGCAAATAATGTGTTGAGGTGGAAACCAAAAATTCATGTGTCAGAGTGAAAAGAGAAAGGTCAAGGGGCTGCAGAGGCAGAAAAAGTATGTGAAAAGCATTTTATAATTTATCACCTTTTGAAAAAGACATCTTCAAAGCTCCAGTCTTTGTGCTAACTCATTTTCTAAAAGCATTTGTGTAGCTGCTGACAATCCAAGGCAGGGGGTGCAACCAAAGGCTGATGGAGGCTTTGTAAGGCCTGAAACTGACACCCTTTGGGGCTGGAGGGGTGCTCTCATTAAGGAAACACCTTCACTGATTGAAAAAATGCAAAAATATCTCATTTGTGAGAATTATACAAAAGCACATGGATGCATGGCTAGGTCTTCCCCAAGGCCTTGAAAGGGCCCTGATGCTAAACTTCATTCACTTCATGGTGAATCCTCCTCTGGCACAAAAGTAGCCCAATCCCTGACTTTCAAGGCAGCAAGCCTGGCTTCCCTTCCTGTTTTGCTTCAGAAAGGGTCAGTTCCAAACTTCTCTGTCTTGGTACCTCTATTTGAAACACTAGTAATAGATTATATATATATAGACCTCTAACTCACAGGAAATTCTGGTGGATAACATGCTTCCCAGAATAAATATATTAAATTATCTTTAAAAAAAACAGGCAGACTGTATGGGTTTTTCATACCTACTGGCAGGTGGCAGAGATCTAAACGTTGGAGCCTTTTTATAAGCAAGATTAAATTGACTCATGACAGCTGGTCACTAAAATACAGGAAGTGCAGACCTGGTTGAAAGCAAGAATACACGGGTTTTCATCACTTTCATCACAGAATAGAGCTCACTCTTTTTGTAAGTCTGTCTTAGCAATGCCCTTATTTCACAGTGTGTGCAGTTTGTCACTTACCCACAAGTGGATCTTCCAAGTACAAGCAAGTCAATTCTATCTGCAGTATCTTGGTGTGAGTTCTATGTGTGTAAACAGAATTGGCGAATAGGCTTGGCTCTCCAGAACATCAGATCTTTCACTGCTAGCAAAGCCTGTTAGGTCTCCATTCGTGCAGCTCTTCCCCCCCCCACTGTGACAGTAGACGTGGGAGCAGGATGACCATGGAAGTGGATAATGAATCTGTCACAGACAAGTGCATGCCACGGAAATCTGCCCTCCACCCCATTGCAACGCTGGAGGTCACAGCCCCAGGAATTGAGGGCAGTCTCCCAGCATTATGACATCCATTTTTTATTTTTTTCTGCTGGAGGAAAAGCTACTCTGGCAGGGCCTCTAAATAAAGAATTTCAGCATCTGATTGGAATGGGGTGATGTGAACAGACCAAACTGTGGATAATGAAAGGGAGCCATTTTCCAATACCGAGCAGTGTTGTGATACCTCGGCATCCACTCTCATGTGCTCAGCCCAGGCACAACAGTCGACATGAGGATGGAGGAAAGACAGCCACGAAGCTGGGCTAGGTCAACAGATTTACTGCTGGGGAAGTTCCAGTGTCCGCCAGGGCCCAAGCAACATTGCCAAACTGCCCGAACCAGGCCAGTCATCCCTGCATGAGAAGTTGAAGCCAAAAGACGCACATTCCAGAATAATTATGCCATACAAATGCTCTGCTTTTGTTTTTGTTTTTTTTGTTTTTTTTCTCCTCTAAACTGTGTTATTTTCCTGAGTATTTCAGACATTTTTTTTCTTGTGTTAGGTTTCAGGCATTTGGCAAATTCTCTGGAGTTTAAATTAAATAGTGTTTACAAAGTCTTACCAATTTTATAGAGTTCCCTTTGCCCATTATAAGGTTAGTTATGAAAACCAATGATAAGGGCATTTGGCAGTTTTTAGCACACATCATGGACTGTTTAATTGAGTGCAATGCCTATTAATTCTCTATTTTTAGTCCATTACCATGCCAGACATAGTAGGATGGACCCATGAAGTTCTGCCTTTCAGAGAGTCTACTTGCTTATTAATCATTTGTTTATCAGTCAAGTGTTTTTTAAGTACTTATTATGTGCTGAGCACCCTGACAAGTGCTAGGGATGTAGCACTAAATAAGGCAAACATGACTGTGGCTTCCAGGCATTTACACTCCAGTAAAGGTGAGAGAAGAAGAAGCAATGACAACACGGTTTATGTCTAAGGCAGAGATGGCTTTATCATGTGACTGGCCTTGCCAGGGTCACAGGAGCACATAGAAAAGGCATACTGGTGGGTCAGAGAAGCACTCCGATAGTTGACCAGTGGATGGTTTTTGAATGTCATTTAGGAGCCAGGCACTGAAATTTACAAGCTGACACCTGAATGTTAAGAATTTTGCAGATAAGAGAAGTAGAGGTAGTAGAGTAGAATGTTCCCGGCAGAAGGAAAAGTTTATAAGATCACCTGAAGTGAAAGTGTGAAGAATCGAGTAGTGTTGCTAGTGGTGCAGATGAGACCAGATTAAGGAGGAGACACCAACTTCGAAGGGACTTGGAGTCCACGTTACAGAGTTTGGACTCTATTTTAAGAATAGTGACAAGTCGTTGAGCATCTGCCTTCAGCTCAGGTCATGATCCCAGTGTCCTGGGATCAAGCCCCGCATTGGGCTACCTGCTCAGCCGGGAGCCTGCTTCTCCCTCTCCCGCTCCCCCTGCTTGTGTTCCCTCTCTAGCTGTGTCTGTCAAATAAATAAAATCTTTAAAAAAATAAAATAAGGGGCGCCTGGGTGGCTCAGGTGGTTAAGCGACTGCCTCCAGCTCAGGTCATGATCCTGGAGTCCCTGGATCGAGTCCCGCATCGGGCTCCCTGCTCGGCAGGGAGCCTGCTTCTGCCTCTAACCCTCCCCCCTCTCATGTGCTCTCTCTCTCTCATTCTCTCTGTCTCAAATAAATAAATAAAATCTTTAAAAAAATAAAATAAAATAATAAAATAAAAAAAAGAATAGTGACAAGTCTTGCAATGGTTCTAAGCCAGGATGACCCCAGTATTTTTGTGTAAAGGATTATTTTGACTGTTGTCTTGAGACTGGGCTAGGGAGGAGCATGAGTGGAGGCAGTTAAGTCTGTTCAGAGGCCATTGTAATAAAGCAGATCAAAGATGATGGCGATCTCAACTAGGGTGGTGGCAATGGCTAGAACTGTATGTATTTGAGAGTTATCAAAGAGGAGGGATCTCAGAACTTGGTGAGAGACGGAGCAATGACAAGTTAGATAGTCTAGGAAAGAAAGAGGGAGGCATTCTCAACCAGCTCCCTGAAAGGTGATGCAATGTACTAAAACAGAAACCCCAGAAGGAGGAGTAAGAGAGGCAAGCCTCAGAATTCAGTTTGGGATCTGTTGAGTTTGACATGCCCAAGAGAGCTCCATGATGGAAATATAGATACAGGATTTATCAACATGTCGATCAGATAATCTTCACCTGGTAATAATGGAGGGAAGGGTTCTATGGATCCCTCTGGGTAACAGAAAATCTCTGAATCCCCTAAAATGTTTTCAAATGTTTAAGCTTATTTTGCATGTGCTTATTATTTCAGGGTGGGGGAAGATTATGGGAGTTTGCTTTAGAATACAAGTTTGCTATAACTCAAAGGCATTAAGGATCACAGAGGAAATTGAAGGGACAACCTGTATTAAGAGTGTCCAAAGGGGGCACCTGAGTGGCTCAGTTGGTTTTGCGTCTGTTTTGGCTCAGGTCATGATCCCAGGGTCCTGGGATCAAGCCCCACATTGGGCTCCCTGCTCAGCGGGAGTCTGCTTCTCCCTCTCCCTCTGCCCCCACCCACAGCTTGTGTTCTCTCTCTCTCTCTTTCACTCACTCTCTCTCTCTCTCAAATAAATAAATAAAATCTTAAAAACAAACAAACAAAAAAAAAAGTGTCCAAAGAGAGTCACTTAGGCTGACAGTGCTGGGCCAGGACCCCAAGAAGAGAACATAAAGAGAACACAAAAAGAGGGTTCTGAAAATGAGCTTGACAATCCAGCAAGGACAAAGTGTCAGGGGAAAAGGAGTGGTCCACAGATTCAAATACCGCTGGGAGGTCAAATAAGGCAAAGAAAAGTATCCATTGGATTTTCAACAAAGAGGTCATGGATGATCTTGGCAAAAGAGGCCGTGGTTGGTGAGAAAGAGAGAGTGGGAGGTAAAAAATGGAAAATTCAGGTATAGGAAACTCAAGAAGGGAGAGGAGAGTGTTAAAGAGGTAGCTGAAAAAGAAGACCAGGGTACAAGGTGGGTAGTTCTTCCCTTAGGATGGGAGAGATTTATGCAATGAGTCAACATTTTAAAAGCTTAAAGAGCCTTTAAGCACCAGCCAACCAACCCAAATAAACAGAAGCATTTAAGGAAATCAGAAGATCGAGCTCAGGGTGTCTACAGTGAGCAGGATAGATAACAGGGAAGAGTGGATTGAGTTGAGCCTTGAATGATTAGCTTTTGAACAGGTGAGGATGAGCCATTAATGAGAAGAAATCTGAGAGAAATAAGACTAAGCAGTCACCTATTTTTCTTTCACCTTCTATTGTTATTCAAAGAATATTCTCTCAGCAAATATAAAGTCTTTAAAATGGAAATGGCCTGTAACTCAGAAAGTGACTACAAGTATGAAAGTATTAACAGTTAAAAGATATTTAATCCAGGGTGCCTGGGTGGCTCAGTCGGTTAAGTGACTGCCTTCTGCTCAGGTCATGATCCCGGAGTCCCGAGATCGAATCCCGCATCGGGCTCCCTGCTCAGCGGGGAGTCTGCTTCTCCCTCTGACCCTCCCCCCTCTCATGTGCTCTCTCTCATTCTCTCTCTCTCAAATAAATAAATAAAATTTTTTTTAAAAAAAGTTGCTAAAGTAGGGGGGCCTGGGTGGCTCAGTCATTAAGTGACTGCCTTTGGCTCAGGTCATGATCCTGGAGTCCCGAGATCAAGTCCCGCATCGGGCTCCCTGCTTGGCGGGGAGCCTGCTTCTCCCTCTGACCCTCCCCCCTCTCATGTGCTCTCTCTCTCTCTCATTCCCTCTGTCTCAAATAAATAAATAAAATCTTAAAAAAAAAGATATTTAATCCAATTTACAATTACTACTTATATTCTTGGTCTTCCCATATGAAACAAGCATACTCTTTGGGGTCATATTGTGCATTTCCTCACTTGGAATTTTTAACACCAGATAGGGTGCTAAGTCAGTATAGGCTGTTGCTTCTGTCACCTAGGTTTCTAACATCTTCCACATATAAAAACACACCCATAAATAAAGGTGCTAATGTTGGAACGGGAAAGATCCTTTCATAAGCAACTTAACACAAGTGACTCCCTGCATAGAAGAAACTCTTATAAGATCTAGCTCATAATTAAACACTATTTCACTTAACTGAATTATTTTTCTCTTATCTTTTTAGAAGACTGTACACGTTAATTTTAAAGGTTCTGTCTATGTATCTAAATTGAATAGGTATTGTTTAAATAGTAGCCTTTCAGCTTATTACAATTTATAACTATACAGAGGGCAGAGTATAGCTACAAGTATTGCAAATTGTAGCAGACCCCTGATGAAGGAGAAGTGTGATCTTATCCAGGGAGGTTTGTGGGGGGCTGGGGAGTGGGCATTAATTTAGGGGCTACACCTTTTAGTTAGAAGAGAGCCCAGTAATAGTCTCAGTAATGGTCTTGGACATTCCTTCACTTCCTTGCCGTAGTATGGGTCTGTGTTCCAAACAGATCATCTGTGTACAAGACAGAAACTTGGATGTCACTATACAGACATTATAGAAACCAACATCAGTTGGTTAAGCAGACGCTTAACAACTGAGCCACCCAGGCGCCCCCCAACATCAGTTCTTAAAGAATCTTATTTTCCTACCTAAGAAAGACTACTGTTACTTTTTCCAATTCATGACATCCCCCACAAAGGAAAGCAAATGTAAAACACTACCAACTTTCCTTGTCTTTATGAAATTTGGCTTTCTATATTTTTGTCCTAGTTCTGGAAGAGGCCAGACCAGTTTAAAAATGCACACACATCTACACACACACACACAGGTCTGACAGGTCTTGATCCTTTATCCACCGTCTCGGGTGTCCTAGTTCTCCCCTTTGTGTGGACACATCGCTTCCTGCATACACTGTTCTGGCCTCTGGTCATGGTCATCCTGTCAACCTAGGTTTTACTTTCCCAGGCGGCCTGTGGGCTTGGGATGTTACAATTTATAACCTGCTACCTCAACAAATATCCAGTGGACCTTTGCAATTTTACTGTGCAAGACTGGATAGGGGAATGTATTTTTGTGGAAATTGCATATTCTATTGTTGCCTCTCATATATCACAGCTCTCTGCACAAGCACCAAAGGCAAGGCATTTGCTAATGACCTCAAACCCCTGCCACCTACAGTCTTTTTTATTTTCTAGGCTTCTAAGTCATTGGGACCATTTCTGAACGACCTCTGTAATTACCTTATTTGCCATGACTAGGAAATCTAAGGACTACTCAGATTGATTAGAGGCCTTGGTGGGAAAAACTTTTGATCTGGGGTAATGTCATTTTAGAGCCCAGAATGTGGGCACTATGATTATGATCTCTGTGGGTCTATAAAATAAGCCTGAATAGCAAATCATCTTCATGGTTATCTTTCCTTTCAAACAAGTAAGAATTGTCTTTCTGGTTTAAGGAAAAACGGAAGATAACATTGCTCTTCAAACCCAGACGAAATTGTCATAGATTTGCTAATATTGCCAGAAAACTGCTCACTGGTGGCAATATTTTGGACACCTGTTGGGAAACCCTTGATTTTGTAGCACATTTGTCTTACGGGAACTTCAGGTCCCCACTGAGCATAATGACTGGTATTAGGATTCCTCAAAGTGTGGTATGAGACAGACTGTGTCCTAACCCCACTCCTCCCCCCTTGTTGAAAAGGTTCTGAGGGTAGGGCGTACAGACCTACATTTTGCCCAGAGCCTCTATGGAGCGCAAGCACTGCAGGGTGTAGGAGCTACCACCCCAGGAGATGGATGGGTAAAGCCTCCGTGGTCGCTAAGACCAGCTTGACTTACAATGGACTCTTGTCTCTCCTCTGCTTAGGTGCAAATGCAACCTCCACGCCACTGTGTGTGTGTATGACAACAGCAAATTGAGCTGTGAATGCGAGCACAACACTACAGGTCCAGACTGTGGGAAATGCAAGAAGAATTATCAGGGCCGACCTTGGAGTCCAGGCTCATATCTCCCCATCCCTAAAGGCACTGCAAATACCTGTGAGTAACTTTGCTCTCTAACACTGTATTCTGTGCAAGGTGAGCTGATAGTTCCTCTCAACTTCACTTGCAATTGTGCTTCTACTCTTACGGTTATCCTATTCTTCTCCAAAATGCAGCCAAAGCTTTAGTTTCTATTTCACCACTTGTAAGCACATTTTCACACTCAGATCATCTGTTAAATTCAGTCTTCCAACATTCACATCAAATGTGTTGGGAAATGATGGAAATCAGGAGAGATTTTTTTCTAAGTGGATGAGACAAGAGATATTTGTTTTCCTCCCCCAAATTAATTTCCTATTAAAATAACAACAGCCTGGGGCACCTGGGTGGCTCAGTTGGTTAAGCGACTGTCTTCGGCTCAGGTCATGATCCTGGAGTCCCTGGATCGAGTCCCGCATCAGGCTCCCTGCTCGGCAGGGAGTCTGCTTCTCCCTCTGACCCTCCCCCGTCTCATGCTCTCTCTATCTCATTCTCTCTCTCAAATAAATAAATAAAATCTTTAAAAAAAAATAAAAAAATAATAAAAAAATAAAAAAATAAAAACAGCCTTCAAAACTCCCAACAGGAACTTAATTTTAGCCATAAGCAACTCGGGAAATTCTCTAAATGTTTCTAATCCCATTTCCCCTACTGGATAACTTGAGGGAAGCTTTGTCCAGAAGATGCTTCCCTGTCTGATTTTGACTATGGCCCAACTTTGCCCGGTGAAATAATTGGCTTTTTCCAAATGCCAGCAGCTGAGGTCATGCCTGGCATGGATCCTGTCAGTAGAAGCCACCTTCCGATACGGAGCATGACTGCAGGCCTGCAGGTATACAGTAAGAAAAGGAATGTCCAAGTTCAGGTGAAAAGAACACAGGCCTTATCAGTGCTTCCAGGAACCATGAGAGATGCCCCATTACCATTCATGTGCACTCCACTAAAATCCCTAAAGATCCAGAGGAAAACATGCTCTGACATGCTCAGGGAGAGACATGGTTATTTCCACAATAAACTGCCCAATTCCATGGATGGACCCATTAGCCACTTGCAAAAGCCCCAGGTTTGCCCTCTTTCAAAAGTAGAGGAGGGGTGAAGTTGAGAATATACCCATGAAGTGAAAAGTAACAGAAATAGCGGGATAGTGAGCAGCAGGAGAATGAGGGCTCGAAAAGCCACTGGCTCTGTGCGAGGCTAAGAATGTTATCAGGTTCTTCAAAGCAGCAGCTGTGAGAAGACAAAACCTAAAAACTAATATCACAGGATCCAGGACCTTATCAAGTTAAATGTAAGAGTAATGGAGCGAGTAACAAGCCATGAAGTATGGGGGCATGAAATTATGATAAAATTTCTATGAAGCAGAAAAAAATATTCTTCAAAAGATTAAAAAAAAAAAAATCCCTATTTGCAAGGGTATTCAGTTTCTTTCTGTGTTAAAGAAAAAAATGGACAGTCTAGCTCCTAAAATTAATACATAAAGCTCTGTTGAGCAGAAATGTTGATTTTTTTAAGGCGATTTTATTAACAGAGACTCTTTTGGCTGTCCTCAATTGTTCAGGCCCATAGACTCATGAATTCAGTAGGAATCATGAGGTTATTTGTTGGTGAACCCCTCTGGCTGGCTACCAAGAATCCCTATCACCACACTTGTCATATTTACTTTAAAGGTTTCCCTAAGTGAAAGCAGCTCCAATTTCATTTTCAGTGTCTGCTGCTTCTTTAGTGGGACAGGACAGAACCGAGGAAGGTTCACAAACACTTGCTAGCATTCTGGCTCAACCTCCGGGCCGGCCAACTTGTCAAGGCGACCAGAAAGCCAGGTGGGCTGAACTGCGCTTCATTGGCTTCTAGTCTCACACGACTGTTCTTCTACCCATAACTGAGCTTCAAAGTCTTGTCTACTTCAAGACATTTTCACTGGGGACCCCTTCTTGTGCCAGCCAAGCTTTTTCACTGCAATGGATATTTTTGTTATATTCTCCGTGGAGATGATGTACCCCGAATCTTTTGCATATTGCCGAAGATCACCAATTACTCCCTGGCCAAAGGAATGCAACCTCTTGCAATTTTCTTTGTGGACTCCATTGCCCACCTATCCCTTAGTTATTACTCGCCTTCTCTAGACTTTTTCCCATTTTCTTTTTTTAGATTTTATTTATTTATTTGACAGAGAGAGACACACCGAGAGAGGGAACACAAGCAGGAGGAGTGGGAGAGGGAGAAGCAGGCTCCCCGCTGAGCAGGGAGCCCAATGCGGGGCTCGATCCCAGGACCCTGATCAAGACCTGAGTCAAAAGCAGACGCTTAACGACTGAGCCACCCAGGCACACCCCCCCTTTTTAAAAAATAAAATACGAAGGTGACAGAGGGATACAATGCCCAAGGAGGCTCAATTCAATGTTTCAGTCTTCAATATGGCAGAAATTAGATAAAGATTTTAGAGATGACTGCAGTGGTTCAGTCTTGCAATGGAAAAGCCTTACAATGGTAAGAACCCCCTAAACTAAATTTCTGAAACATCAGATTGTGCTTTAAAATGTCTAAGGATGGAAATAAGCAATTCAGTGGTTTAGTACACAGCTTACAGGATCAAATACAGTTTATCTATTCACTATCTGTGTGACCTTGAAAAAGTAAACTAACCTCTCCAACACTCAGTTTCCCATCTGTAATGCGAGAATAATAGCAGTTCTTACCTCACAGGGATTTTAAGAGAATTGAGTAGGCTACTGCATGTAATGTGTTCAGCATAACACCTGTCACAAAATAAGTGTTCAAAAATAATTTTAATTTTAGGATTTTTTTTCATAAGGCATGTTTGTTCATTATTGGACAGTTTTAATTGTTATAAAACCTATTTCTTAGTAGTTCACCTGTTTCTTGAGTATCTCGTAATTTCCAAAGAGTTTTTTCTCTTTAAGTAGTAAAAGAGCTGTATTGACCCCAATTTCTTTTCTTCTCCAGATTAACATCATCAAATTCCATTTTTATATAATAAGATTTTCATGTCTTTTACTGGGTTGCTTGCCCTTGAACTCCTCTAATTTTTTAGTGTGGAGATGTCAGCCAAGCATGGGACTTCTGGCACTGACTCTCATTTCATAGCAGCTTTTTCTTACACATATGCATACATGCTTGTGTGCACAGATATGCACACACACAGAACTCTAGGTGGTGCATCATGAGTCATTTAAGAGGAACACTTAGGATATGCCATATCCTAATACAAAACCCAAGAAGTATAAAAAGAGTGGCTACAATCTCTGAACCCTCAACATCAACTCCTAAATGGCCTAGAAACGCCATGCATCCTGGGTAATCTCTTGATTTAGCAGAATCTCAACAGCCAGGATCATTTTTTAATAGGAAGGTCAGTTCCTGCCCGCTCTTGCCAGAAGAACTCAGAGAACTTCATTAAACCAGGAACTTAAAAGATCTCCCTTCATAGACAGTTAACCCACCACTCAGAGGTACCCTAAACCAAGACTTTGCCAGGAATCTAGGACTTTGAAAGTCCTGAATTCTGGAGCATCTTCAAGGCCACTTTTGTGAGAAGTGTATAGAGCCAGGAGAGAAGAATACAGAATAATAGCATTCTAAAGTAGAGCCGTCCCTATACTCTGTGAGACACATCACATGTCCCTATGCTTTTCAATACAATGACTTGTCAAAGGCAGAAGTAATAACTCTTGTGATTATATCTTTATACACCATGCTTTTCCTTGGAGACCCAGTGTGTTTTCTTGGCCTTTTAAAGCCATATGTGTATATATATATATATATATATATATATATATATATATATATATGAAAAAATGTTTTCCTTATTTCTCTACAAAGCTTATGCCTTTTCTATAAGACATCTTTCTTCTCCCTGTTGATCTTCATTCTATTTCTGATAGTATTCTCAGTGTCCTTTGAATTTCATGTCTGCCTTTCAAGTAGATAGCAACTCTGTCCAACTTCATGCTTCATTATGATTCACTTGATTGCTATTGTCCAGCTCATGAATAAAAGTATTAAGTAACACCTCTTTAAATTTCTGATCCTTATGGAATAACACACAATATTTTTCTACATATAGATGCTGAAAACTCAACAATCAACCTTTAGGAACTATAACTTTAAGAAAGATACTATAATATTACCTACACCTCTGCTTCCAAAGGTGTGTTCTATGACCTTTTAAAGAATTCAATGGCAAATAAGTTTGGAAAATGCTGTAAACTATAAAGACTCTAAGACATTTGGGGCACCTGGGTGGCTCAGTCATTAAGCGTCTGCCTTTGGCTCAGGTCATGATCCCAGGACCCTGGGATTGAGCCCCACATCGGGCTCCCTGCTCCGCGGGAAGCCTGCTTCTCCCTCTCCCACTCCCCCTACTTATGTTCCCTCTCTCGCTGTGTCTCTCTCTCTGTCAAATAAATAAATAAAATTTTTTAAAAAGGACTCTAAGACATTCATATTACCTTATTAAAAACATCTGAGAATCCTATAGTAAAGTAACCTATTTTACCCTGTGTTTCCCAAACATAACTGATCATGGAACACTTAATAACTTTCTATAAAACACTGTTTTGGGGACCTTTTGCTCTAAACAATTTCTACAGCATAGTGATAGAAATGTCATGAAGACAGACAGAAAGCCCATTCAGTTCTGCTGTGTTCAATCTTTCACTTTCTTCTTACCTACACAGACTAATATTCTTCAAAGAGAGAAAATTAAATTGGTCTGACATTGACATTATTTGTTCAGAAATCCAACGTGAATTGTTACACAATATCTAGAGCTCCTCTGAGTAATGGAAAGTAATTTGATGATTGTTCTATTATTTTCTCTAGTATTAAATTCGCATTGACCAATTTATATTTTCCCAGGTGTGCACATGTGTGTGTCATTATCCAGACAATTTCCTAAGTGCTTTACATGCATTAGTTCATTCTTAACTCACAACACTCTTATAAGATAGATGCTATTAGTTTCATTTTATAGATGTGGAATCTGCTGACTGCTGAGCGGAAGTATCTTGTTTAAGGTTTCCACGACTAGTCAGGGTGAGAAGGAGGATTTGAACCAACGTATGTCTTGACTCCAAGGACTGCACATTGCACTATATTGCTTCTCAGGTTAAAGTTCAGTGACTTCCTCTGTTCTCCACTGGGGTATGAACCTTTTGACACCTGCTTAAACAAGCCAGTTTTATCTAAACCTGATCTCTCCTACTTCTCTTCCTAAATTTCTGCTTGTTATTTCTTTGCCTTCAAAGTCTCCCCGTCTGCCCTTGCTTTAAATTTTCAAGCTCTCCAGCCCGCCTCTTCTCAGTCTACAGTTTTTTTTTTCCTTTTCCTTTCCATCTATTCCTGTGGTTTTAGTTCTTAGTAATACTGGTTTAATAGTAATCAGTCAATTATAGTCTGGAATCCTTCTTGTGAATCCAGATTGATTTTTCCACCTGTCTACGAAGATCTCAAAGTCAACATGCTAGATACAGGATTTATTCCTTTTTCCAATTGCCTTTCTCTCACTCTTTATTATAATTCTCCCTTTTCAAGACTGCTCCTCGATGTCAACTCCTCAGTGCAGCCTACCTGATCCTCCCAGGCAAAATCAATTGCTCTTTTCACTCTAGATTCTTGATAGTGTATGTACACTTGCAATCGGTTGACTTTCTATAACCAAAATTGTAATAATAATAATAATGGTAGCTTCTATTTATTAAGTTTACCATTGGCTTTTATACTTTGTGAAGGGCTTTAAGTGCTTTCTTACATTGAATCCTTACAACAGTCCTCATGGGGTATGTACTATTTTTATCCACATTTGACAGATCAGGAAACACAGCCACAGAGATTAATAAGTAAGTTGTCCCAAGGTTCCACAGCGAATGCATTACAGAAGAAGATTTAAACTCAGGTCTATCTGACTTCAAGAGCTAAAATGTTAGCAATTTGAGAATGGGACCATACTGTATTCCTGACCTTTATAAATGTCTGTGGAATCAACTTTTTGGTCAATGAATAAGTAAACCTAAATAATGCTGTAATGTGCACATGGATACATTGAACGCCCATCCATCTTCCCATGTCACCTAGAATGTGTGGTCTTCACAGCTCAGCAGCTCTAACACAAGGGTCTTCAATCTCCTAAAAGAAGAGTCAGCTATTTTAGAGGAAATAAAATGGGAAAAAGACTCACTTTTTTTTCATTGGTGCTCATGGCTGGCTGATCTTCACAGACCTCCCCAAAGGGCATTCATGGCCTCAGTGACTTGAGCACTATCAGGCTCTGCCCACCAGCCTTTCAGGCTCAGAACCCCGATTCCATCAGCACAATAAGAGAGCACTTTCCTCTTAGAACCTTATGTATATGAACGCAGCTGCTGGCCCAATATCTAAAACCAGAATACCAAATTATGCATGTACAACCACCAATCCACAATCCTTACCTGAAGTTCATGGGACCAAGTATGATTTGGAATTCAAAATTGTTAGGATTTTGTAATACATATATTGTAGATGTATATTATAACCATACCCACAGCACAATATGGGATAGCACCACTTAATTAAACATTTTAATATTTCTGTAGCAAACCCATGATTATTCTTACCTCATACCCCTTCCAGTCAGGTTATGCCACCAAATTAGTTCAGAGCACGATATGTTGTGCTGCAGGTGAATTTTAGGGAGAAAAAAAACCTTTTAGTTTTCAGAGATGTTTTTTGTTTTGTTTTGTTTTGTTTTTGTGTTTTGAAGATTGGAGATAAATACAATAAATTAAGGGATAGTACAGAGTGGTGGTTATAGGCTCAAGCTCTGGAACTAGGACCTCTGGATTCAAATCTCAGTTTCCTTCCCAGCTGATGATCTTGGGCAAGCTCTTTGTGTTTTGAGTTTCCCCCATCTGTAAAATAAGCCTGAGTGCCAACCTCATAGGGTTGTGATAAAAATTAAATGGATTAATACATGTAAGGTATTTAGAACAGAGGCAGGCACATAGTAAGCACACAATGAAGTGAGATGCTATTGTCATTATAATTTCACTGAGATCTAGCGCATGGACTCATCCCAGCCTGATGAGTAAATTCTCCCTTTGGAAATAGCAACTATCTAGGGACATAAGTTGTGTCCAAATCCCAATGTATTCATCCAGAATATGAAATAACTGTGATGGTATTCAGAAGAGTTAAGTCCTTATGACCAGTGTATTCTCTCCCTTGTAATTAAGACTCTTTGCAGAGCCAGATAATAATCAGAAGGTTGCATGGTAAGCATGGGATCAGGAAAGTTTAATGACTCGAATGCTAATAACATGAGGCTGAAACCTCCTGACACACCCATCCTACCTCAGAGTCAGCCTCCCTAATGCCAACAGAACACTGAAGGTCTGAGAACTTACAGATTACCCCTCCCTCTTCCTGAGACAATGGTAGGCCAGCAGGGCTACCATATGCCTGAAAATGGTCCTCTTTGTACGCTTCCCCCTTCTGATTGGCTGTGCTCCCGTTCTTCAGATATGTCAATAGGTTACCTCAGGTTTATGTCACCTCTGTCAAGTCTGTTACATACACTCAGGTCCTAGGCCCCTTCTGTTGCTGTAAGATGACTTTAGCTGTCTTTGATTGGATCATCTATATGATGGTTTCACAGTACAATTCTGTGAAGGCAACTTTATTTCCTCCACTTTCAAGTTCCTAGTAGACAACTCACTGTGCCTCCTATCAACACAGTGGGACCAGGGACTGGGGCTGGAAGGACATTGGAAATCATTCCTCCAGAATACAAATGAGGCTGCAGAATGTTTTCTTCCTCATCACCCACCTCTTCTTTGACTGGGTTTTTTGGAGTTATAGCTCCTGATGGCTGCAGCCTAGCTTCTTCTGAAGATCTAGTCATCTACTTGATGGGCTTTTTTCAAGCCATCTATCACAACAGGGGCAGTATTTCCTCTCAATCTGAGGCATGCCAAATCTGTGTCCCTTCTGATTTCCTCCATGAAAAGCTGCTGACTTTGCATTGATTCTCAGAAGAAGTTATGGCTTTTAGCACTACATCAATCTGCTTCAGAAGATTAGGATGTTTATTTTTGAGATCTCCATCATGTTGCCTAACTATGCCCCCTTTAGCCATTTATTTGGTGGGATGGTTAGTAAAATCCCAAGAAGGAGGAGGAGGAGAAAACAATTATATAATTCTACTAAGTTCTCATCCCCCAATTGTAGTAGAATTCCTTTAAAACAAACATTAAAATAAATATAGGAGTGGGGAGGGCCAGTGGAGGAGGGACTAACCGTAAGTGCCTATAAGCTGAGCACCTGCTCATTCTTTTAGCATACAAAGCCCTTTGGCTTATTCAACATGTATGTGTGTCTCTGACTGAAGTAGCATTTCTCTTCTAGAAGAAGCAGTAGTATTAAACTCATATGGCATGTACTGCAGAACCTTCTGGTGAAGCTCATGCATACCTGGGCTTCATTTCCTCAGTGCAAGGTTAGCAATGTCTCAGCAGACAAGAATTAGGAATTACCTGTTCCAGTGTTGAATATAAAGGTGTTGACTTGGACAAGGCTCTTGCTTCTGTTTGTGCCTTCAGTTTCCTCTTTTGTAAAGTGAAAGGCTCAATGAGATTATTGTTTAACTCCCTTTCTGCTCTTCATTTTAAATTACTCTTTCTGAATTAGCTTACCTGGTATCTTGCTTCCTTTCTATCTACCTATCATCTATTATCTTTCACAAGTATTTTTGAGGTTGTTTCAGAGATGGGTCTAACCTAAGAAGCCTAAATATCAGGATTCCTCACAAGAATCCTTCTAAACTTTAAAAAAATCAATTTCTATTTAATTTTATATTTTAAAATTAATATTCTTTTTCTCAAAGAGACCTCCCATATTTGAATATGCTTTAGACACCACAACATCTGTATTGCTCCAGGTTGGCTTAGGGAAAAAGACAAATACAAACAAGAGTATCCAAATAAGAGTTTAAAAGGAAGGTGTGAGAGAAGGAATAGAAGGGAAATAAGCTAAATATGAAATGAGTTTACCCAGTTGAGCACCAGGTTGCGTTTTGAGCCTCTGCACTTTCTGGAAGGCAAAGTTGTGAGAGGAATCTGTACATCATATAACTCTGGCTATTGGAATGGAGGAAATGTTCAGAGAGAACAAAAATATCCATTCATACTGAATGCTGAGAAATATTTCAGTGAAACATTTTATATGGGACAAGATCATACTATGACCAAGAGTATTTTCATTAGGATAGAAAATTCTTGGTAACAAGTGATAAAGTTTTGCTCAAATACACATTGAGCAGCTCTTCTGTATCAGGCATTGTCCCGGGCAGATACTAGAAATACAGAAAGGAATGAGACATGGTGGTTGCCTCTCAGACCTCTCAGGCAAACACACAAACAATTACAAATATAAGTTGATAAATTTCTCAGGGAGGCCTGCACAAGGAGGCGCGCAATCACAGGGAGTGGCTAATTCACATCAGGGAGATGAAGAGGAAGGGAAGAGATAACTTCCAAGCTCAATTTTTTTTTAAATATTTTTATTTATTTATTTGACAGAGAGAGACACAGCGAGAGAGGGAGCACAAGCAGGGCGAGTGGGAGAGGGAGAAGCAGGCTTCCCGCAGAGCAGGGAGCCCGATGTGGGACTCAATCCCAGGACCCTGGGATCATGACCTGAGCTGAAGGCAGATGCTTAACAACGGAGCCACCCAGGCGCCCGTCCAAGCTCAATTTTTAAATGTAAAAATATTCTTTACATAACACTTGTCACTTGCCAACGTGTGTCTAGACAGCTTTCCTGTGCATAATCTGACTCTCATTCCCATAGTTTATAGGCACTGTCACTGTTGTAAGATGAAATTGTATTCATTGATTCATCCTTTTGAGAGCCCAAAGAAACCCACCTTTCATGAAATGAATTGTAGCCTTCTTGTCTTATTCCTTAGGCATCTGGAAGACTCCTCACAGCTTGCTTGTAGCCTTTTTAATGGATGTAATGGGTTTATTAAATTCTTTAGTTGTGTATAGGGAACGAAAAGCAAGGTGTTTGGACATTACAATAAGGACCATTTGGGGGAAAAAAACGTAACATTTGAAAACATACTAATGGGCATCCCCTGGTGTCCAGTTATTTGCTACTTCAAAAATCTTTATCCCAATGAGAAGTTTAAAAATCTTTTCCAAGCAATTCCCATTTTACAGCAATGGAACAGAAAGTGACTCACATGGCAGCACCTCAAAAAATTGTAAGCCACAAAATGAGGAAGAGGCTGAATTTTAAGCATCCAAAATGCTAGGTAATAGAAAACATCTTCAGGAGGAAAATAGGATCTCATAATAGCCTCGCTTGGCGAGCTCTGTATAGCTGCAGTGAACATTTCTCCCTGCACTGGCATCCCCAAAGGAATGGAAACATTTCTGCACCTTTCTAGAGTATTCAGCCACAGCAAGTACTGCATCAAACAGTCTTGCAGGTTTGCTCTCCACTGCATCTGGCCAAACAGCCTGAGAACTTCGCCTTGCATTATGCATGGCCCTCTAACTCCGTGTAAGTTTGAAAACACCCGGAAGGTCTCTTCCTGCCACCCCAACTCCCATTGTCTTTGACGGATTACAAAAGGCAAGCCGTTCCAATGGAGCCGGATTTTCAATCACGGGGAAATTTGGAGCTTCTGCAATTGATTCTAAAATTAAGATGCTGCCATCACACCTCACTCAACAGGGGATTTACAAAGAAAAAAAAAAGCAAAGATTCAGTACCAAGTCACTGTCACACTGCAGCAAAGAGAGTTGGCTGAAGTGTCGGGTCAGGAATTCAGCAGCCCTTTGAAGAGATTGCATTCGGCTCAAAATTCAGTTCAGAGAACAGAGTTAAAACACAGAAATGGAAATCCAGATTTCCAGTTTGGGTGGAAGAGTGATCAGTGATTAAGCTGAAGCACCCTAAACTCTATGCATTTAAAATCAAGAGATTCTGAATGTACTTAAGAGAGATAAAAATTTCATTCCTTAAGGTTTTTTTAAAAAATCATGGTAAGCTTTAATTCCTCCTACTCCCCTCCCCATTAAGAAATAGGAAACTAGCTCTTGGGTTTAAAGACTACAGGGCTCGAAATCTCTGAGTAAGGTACAATGATTAAACCTGTTATGTTATATGTTAAATGTTAAAACAAGCAGAGGGCAGTTGTTCGAAGATAAATACGAAAATAGAAGTTTAATGATTCCTACGTTTACCACCTGTTAGGGGTACACTTCGGTGATGTGGAGAACAAGCTTGCACAACTCATTAACAGCTATCACTTATTGGCTATGTACCATGTGTCAGACATTTTTATGGATTATTTCATTCAATCCTCACAGCAGCCCTATGCAGTGGATATTATTAACCCCTTTCAGGTGAGGAAACAGGCCTAGAGAGGCTGGGAACTTGCCTGAAATCACCTACCTGGTCCATAGCCAAGCAGGACTCTCACTCGCTTCTGTCTGAGTCCCATCCCCAGCTCCCATCCGCAACAGGACCCAAATTTATCAGAGAAGATGTAAATCTCTGACTCTTCATCAGCAATATATATCGTAGTGTTATTTGCTTGGTGAACTGACTGTATCAGTAACAGTAATCCATAGCAAAGACGGGTAGAGTACCCACTACCCGCCAAGCAACACCTTGAGTACTTTACACACATCCATCTGTGTATCCTTGCAATAGCCCTAAGAGGTAGAAAACCAAGCATAAGCAACTTGCCCAAGGTCACACGGTCAGTGAGTGTAAGAGCAAAGCTTCAAACCCAGACAGCCTGCCTCCTGTGCCCCTGCTCTTGGCTAGGAGTTTTCAGGGGACAGACTAAATTTCTGTCCACGTTTGTACCAAGTCCATTGCATTCCAAAATGGTCCCACCACCTTCGCACAACCTGTAAATTGAAGTGGAAGCTGGGAGAATGGATGAAGTCCATGATCAATATGAATAACCTAATGTATTCTTGAATTATTCTGCTCAATTGAGTTTCTATTACAGAGTTTAGTCCACGTATCTGACAAGTAAAAGAGGACTAAAAATGATGGCTCTGTGAAATTAATCAAATAAAGAGCCAAGTGACTTTCAACAGCTAACATATGCATCTCATAACACATCTAAAGAGATCTGGTGCATACATGGGTATATTTGTACAGGTCCACATAGTGTATATTTGGCATTCTATGCCCAGAACATAAGCCTAGTTTAAAATCTGTTTTGAACCTCGTACAAATGTTCATTAACCTTACAGGCAGGCACAAAATGTTTGATATCATGAAGCTGTCTTGAACCAGCTGTTGAAGTTGAGCATTAATTTTCCAGCCCTCCTAAGTTTGGGAGTTCCAGAATGAAAGCAAAATGGTTTTGATGGATGAATAGATATCTTGCTTTTTCTGTGCGTATTTCCTAATTATCTGAATGCTATTAAGTGTTAAGTTTCTGAGATGTTTATATTAAGTTAAAGATGGCATGTATTAAATAACTGTCTAACAGTTTTTCTTTATTGTTTTCTTTCTCTCCAGGTATCCCCAGTATTTCCAGTATCGGTAGTAAGTAAAAAAAAAAAAAAAAAAAAGTTACAAAACCAAGTCTAGGCTAGCTTTGTTTCCTTGTTGAGCTCCTAAGATCTATTTTCCCAGTGTCCATTTCTGATGTAAGAGGGTATTTTCTTTGTGAATTGAACTGTTGTGTGTGTTCTCTGCACAGACAGGGTAAGAGCACAGATAAAATAGTTATCAAAGCATCACTTCCCCGTGGATATGGCAGTACCATGGCTCTCCTGACTGCTTTTGACCAATGAAGGAAGGCTACCTTTACGGAGGTGTAATTACTTAGGTAACCCTAGCTCATTTAGCAAAAATATAAATAGTCCTATTTACCCATACTTAGTAACAGACAACAAATTGAACTTTCTCCTTAGGACTGGATATGGATCTCTCCCATAATTTTTAAAAGCAGAGAATGAATACCAATGAACGCTTTAGGCATATTCATTAGAACCCAGTGAAAATGCCATGAAACCAGAGGGAGGGAATTTTAGTAATTTATTATACTCCAGTCTTTGTGAAGGCCTGAAAGAGGCAGGTTGGTGATCATTAGTCTTTCTGGAGGAATGAAGGGGAGAAAAATCAGTATGTCCGTTTCTCCCTCCAAAAATACAGTGATCCATCTTTTCCTGACTACTTAGGTTTAAGTTTGATAGAGAACAGGGTATAAAAAATAGATGCAGAATTTAGGAATCCGGCTAGTTGAAATTTCTGCAAGAAATCTTTTAGTAGAAATAGAGGCAGTTTAAAAGAGAAATCCCTCTTCAAACCTCTATGAAACATTTCTCCAGTACCATTGCAAAGAGCATTCTCCCAGCTATGGTGGGAGAATCAGACTGTAGCTCCTTGTTCACATATAAAACAATGACTCCCCACACCAAGCCTGAAATGCTCATTAAGGAATGCCCCACAGCTTTGCAGAGCAGGATCTCACATGTTTTTATATTTCACACCCTTTCTCTCTGATGGCTAAATCCTTTGCACGACTGCTGAATAACCCATTCAAAACAGAGTGCTGAGGAGGCAGAGATTATGCACTGTAGGTGAAGAGAAGAATTTTCACTGTGGTCTCACCCCTCACAGACTTCATCATGGGTGCCCGGCCACCCAGGGTGATTGCAGTGTAAATAGCAGCCATTGAATACCCGACATCCATCTTGAACGCAAAACTCTGATAATTTGGATAAAACAACTTCCCACTTCTTATAAACGCACCGTCAGGTCTTCCAACTTGTAAATCGAGCCAGTTTACTTAAGCTTGTGAATAGGTCTGGACACAGATCTGTTAAGCACTAGACATGTGAAATGCCATGAAAATCAGCGGCTTTGTACATAGGGGTAGTGTTCACATCCTTTTAGATACCAGCCTAATGCTACAGCCTGGCCTTTATGATCTTGTTGAAATGGCATTAATGCTACAGACGTGCAGGTGAAACTTTCAGCTCTCATAGTCTCCGAGTTCTGCTTTAGTATCTCCCCTGGCATTTGCCTAATTGTGTGTACGTGTATATATATATATATATATGTATCCACATCCATATCCATATATATATATGGATACACACACACACACACAGACACACACAGTGGGCTCCTTTCAGGCCTTGACAATTTCATTTACATATGCATCTTCGAACAAAAGGGGACCAAGTGGAAGACAGCTGAGACGGATTATTGAGGCTGCTGTGGCAGTCTGACCTGTCAGATTTTCAGAAATGGATGCATGGAAAGTAGTTCTTTGGCGCTGGGGTGTGTTTCTGTTTGGAGTGTCAGTCGTGTGTTGCATGGAATCTCTGACTGTATTGCTCACTCGACATCTCATCCGGCCGCCTCCACCACGTGCCCCATCTCTGAGCATCAGCAGATGTTGACCTTTTACACACTGAGTCAGGAAATTCCAGTTTTGTTTTGCTTTGTTTTATTTCGAAATCAGTGGTGACCTGAAAGGATGCTTTGTTTTGCCTTCGGAAAATGTATCCACCTTTATTATCAGGAACCTAGGAAAATTTAACTCCTTAATACCTAACCAAAACCAGCTACCAAATAAAACAATAGTTTGTAACCTGCCTTCCTTAGGCCCCTGGCTGCTCTGCTTGGAGTATAGTGGGTGTTCCCCCAGATTTCTCCAGCAAACAGGGTGTAAAAGCTGCCAGGAGTCACCCAACATCACACACAACTAGCTTGCTGATTGCTGGCTTTTAAGTCAAGAGATTGACAATAAAAACCATCAAACAGGATAGGATCTTCTGGGCTGCTTAAATGGCATTCACACCTTCCTTCTTTGTGGGCTCATAAGGTGCTCATTGGGTGCACTAGTGGATTCCTTTCCTTTGCTCCAAGGGGCAAGAATTCACGCATAGATGACTCAATGCCTACTCTAGAGGGTGCAGGAACGGGTTTCCAAGGTATAAGCCAGAGAAGAGGGAGTTGCTTGGAATTTTTAACTAAGTTTAGGTGTTTGCCAGGGCTTTTCCCTTTATCCCAAAGAAGGAATCAATGAGCATAATTCCACCCAGTATATAGACAATGCCATTGCAACAGATGTAACACCTGTGAGACTCCCATCATCAAAGCATATCCCAAGTGAATGATACATACTATTGATGTAAATTATTGATGTGTGTAACCATAAGTTCACATACATATGCTATATACACAATGACTAAAGATTTTGGAGCCCTAATAGATTTCAGGATAGTCCCAAACTGTCAATACCGGTATTAAGGTTCAAATGCATGGACAGAGTGGTCATCCTTTCCGATCATCTGCTAAAAATGTTTTTGAAACAAATTTCCCATTAAGGTCATTTGTACCTGCTGTTGTCTATTTTTTTAGGAAATAGTTTTCCCAACCATTTCTAAGGTTCTTGATTTAAAAACTTGGTCATTTTGATGTGCTTTGACCATGGCTGAAAAAATCCTGGTGATATTGTCAGCAATTAATGAATCCCAAAATAGATCTATAGTCATTTGAGCCTTGTGATCTCTGTTTTTACTTTACCTAATGTGGCAGTAATTCATTCAGGTTTCATTTTTTTATATATAAAATGTATCACACATTTAGAAGTAAACATTCACGATTTTATCCAAGTGAACATTTGTTGATGCTGATGATGCAAATTAATAGTTGGTTTGGTGTGGATGTTTTTGCTAGAGTGATAAACTAATGAATACCTTCTAGCATATATTATCTGATCTTTAGTCCTGAAAAACAAGTGATTTCACTAATTATGTTAAACAGTATATTATAAAGACCATAATTAGAATAAGAACTGGCCTAATGTACAAATAGCTTTGTGTGGGTGATTATCACTTAAGAAAGGAAATGACAGGTGAGTCAGAGATTAAAGGTAGGCCAGCCACTGACATGAAAGATCACATCAGGAAACGCCATTTCAAATAACTTGGCATTTTTTAACAAATAAAAAATATGTCTTAGAATAACAACAAAAGAGAAATGTAAACATTCTGTGAACCCAAGTATACATTATTTCTTTAAATTACTTTTAAGTGATTGAGATCATGGTATATAAAGCTTAGAATATTGATGGAGGTGTTTGGCTGTCCCCTCCTCTCTACCTCTTTCAATTAGAAATAATGGTTCACTTCAGGGAAATATTCCATTTTCCTGTTTTCTCTTATAATGAGCATTACCTTCATCCTGGAGTTAAAACTTCATCTCTAATATGATTTAATTGACAGGACCGTTAAACAAGGGAAGTGCTACCCGCAGGGATCCATCAGCCCGGCGAGAAAGCCCAGATATATTTTCTTATTTAAAAATATTTGATGCCAGTTGGAGACCTTGTAAAAGTTGTTTTCCAGACAGCATCCAAATATTTTTGTTCAGTACCCATTTACTGTAGAAACCTGGATCGTGAGGAAAATAACGAGGTTAATCATTTCCCCACCCAAGGGTTATTAATAATCATGTTCATGCTATCCAGAGAGCTGCAGTGTTTGTTTGGGTTTTTTTTTTTCCTTTGCTTTAATACTTCTAAATCCCCCAAATAAAAGTTTCATTTGAATTGCCCTTTAACTAATTAGGTTTTATATAATGAGGGAAAAAAAATGATCAGGCTAGTGTAGCTATATGGCAAATTGCATGGTGTGCTACATTAATTTTGAACTGTTTGCTGATGTTCTGGAAGGAAAGCTCAGGTCCCAGGTGAAATGCCTTTGGGACTTTGTTATATCATGTGCCCAGTATCCTCATCACAGATCCATTTCATATTTGTGTAACTAGCATTTCACGTTCATGAAACCTTTGTGGTTATCCTAAAACTGAATGAACATTAGGACATAGCCGTTGCTTTAATCCTGAAGAATACATCAAATATTACAATGAAGGAGAGGAAAATATCCCCTACCTAAAAAAAGAAAAAAGAAAAGGAGAGGTTTAGTAATGTTATCAACAATTGCCCACCTTGAGCAAATGAACGTTTTTCATGCGTTAACCTCCTCCCAGGTGAAGTTAGAATGTCAAGTCACTTTTTAAGTGTGAGCTGCTATCTGTACCTTTGCTGTTATCTCTGTGTGGGTCATCGGAAAATTCCTAGCTTAACCGAAGATTTGCCAAGATCTCTGAAAGTTCCCATGATGAACCTTCAGACATGTAACCGTGAACTTCTGCACTAAGTGTGTGGGTATCGTTGACATCTTCTTGGAGTATAAATAAGGAGCTGGCCAACTAACTGCTTCACTTCCTGGGAAGAGTTAGACAGAGCTTTCACTCAGAACTGGAGGGAGATGTTCCCATATGTCTACAGAATTCCATTCTACAAATGGCGAATCTGAGGTTCAGAGTGGCCGAGTAACTTGACCAATATAATGCGACTAGGAAGGCCTATCTGACTCCAAAAGTTATTATGCTCATAACCTTATACCAAATGGAACAGGTGGAAAGAAAAATTCTAGATTTATTTACTCGTACCGCAGACTCTTTCCAATCCACCACACTGCATCTTAAACCTGTTGATCCCTGAATTTTTGTGCAGGGACATGTAGTGTCCTGGAGAAAAACAGAGGTTCATTTTCTGATATCTCACTGTGTTGTCAACAGAAGTTACAAACATCATGCATGAGGAGAGGGAGTAGGGGACTGTGACCCTCCACCCACTAATATATGCCTTTTCTCTACCACTAAACATCCTCAGTATTCTGAGGAAAAAGGGAAATGTAGAGATGTCAAGTATAGTCTAGAACATGAGACAGCTCGTGAAATTTGCTATGCAAATTGTGAAACATGTTTGTACATATTGTATGACAGTAAAAATCTAAATTTTTTTCTTTATTGAAATAGTCACTTATAGCAAAAATAAAATGCTGTGTGCCATCTGAAGGACAGGCCTACCACTATCACATTAAGCTCTATCTTCCCCACCAGTTTAATGACACTATATTTCTGAGCTTAGGCAGCTTGCTGTGAAGATGGTAAGATTACCTCCAAGGCCCTAAGGATTTCTTCTGGAGAGCTTTAGGGTTTTCTATAGATTCCTTGCTAGGCATCAATAGTGTTTCCAGATTCCCTGAGTAATAGCAGCAGAACTATATAAACCCAAAGGGACCTTGTGACTTTGCCTCCACCTAATATTTTCCTCACACACTCCTGGAAGAAGGATGTTTCAGGAAGGCTCACTATCATCCCCTCAGCAGTGACTTTTCATATCCATGGTAGCACCCTGTTTCCCACCATATTTTAGAGCCAAAAAATTAAGTAAAAATTAGTATTTTTAGGAAACTTAAAGAGCACTCATCCAACGTCATCATTTTACAGATAAGGCAACTAAGACTTAAGTGAATTGTCCAACTCATCTGGACAGTGGTCAAGGCGGGATTCCAGTTCAATGTCCAATTTCCAAATTAGGACTTTTCACATTCTACCATGATATTAGAATTCACCTTCTCATTTGATGAAACTACTAAAATATGAAATTCTACATGGTACATCATTCTAGGAAAAAAAAAAAAAAAAGATGGGAGATCCTGGTCACAATTTACTCTGTTTTTAAAGGGTACCCACAAAGTGAGTTAAAAGCTGCCTACAGTTCATGCGAAGGGAGTGCCACGGATGATAGAAGACGACTTAATATTCTAAAACAACCCTACCTCTAAAGCTTTCTTAATATGAATGAAATGTTTTTAGCCTTCTGCTTCAAGTTGGCCTTCTAGCTTGATAAACTATGGCATCAGGAATAGATGGTCAATTTCAGCAATTCCAACATAGTTCTCTCCAATGTACAGTGCAGAGTTTTCCTTGGGGTACAGAGAAGAAAAATTTTCTTCCAAAGTTTCACTTTCGTAACTAGAATCTCAGTTTTTCTGAGTCACAAAAACGAGTTTAAAATGCCACAACCGAACTGTCACCTAACAGTTTTCTGCATTCTCTCCCTAATGAAAAACAAAATTCAGATAAGATATATATTTGATCCATAGTTGAAACTGATTTGCTTCTAAACTGAAAGAAACTTGGAAATTAACGTTTAATCTTTAAATATTAAAAATAAAATCTTTCTCAGGGTATCCCCAAAATCATTTCTATTGTTTTCTGAACAAGAGTATTAATCAGTGGAGGCCCTAAAACTGGATTATTCCCTAAAGTAAACTATATCTTAAGTGAGCTTTTTTTACATACCAGAATTATTCACTTTGGGAATAATTAAGTTTGCAAAACATAGGGGAAGCACATTATTTTCTCTACTTCAATTCAGCAAGAACTCTTAATACTACAGTAATCTGATTTTTATTACAACAGCAACCACAAATGGGATAATAAGAGCTAACATTTATTGACTGCTCACTACAATGTCAAGCAAATATTAACTCAGTGAGTCTTGAAAGGAACCAGCAGATAATGGCATCATCCCCATCTTACCGATGAGAAAGACAAAGAGAAGTTAAGGAGCTTGTCCAAGTGGTAAAACTGGGATTCTAATCCAGCCGAGCTCTACTAACATGCACCAGAGCTTTAAAAAATCTCCCCTAAATAGATATTTTCTAAGCTTCCTATAGATGTGCTTTGAAAATTCAACAGTGACAATAGAGTAATAACATCTGATGGACATTCCAGATATTTTGTTTCTTTTTTTAGGGGGACAGTTTTAGAGTATGTGGTTATGGTCTCCATACTCCTAGAGCCAGTCTTTGGAGTCCAGTCAAAGAGATCATCAAGATGAGTCCAGTCCATTTTCCCAGATGCATTGTGCCAGCAGCATCCTTAAGAAACAGGGATTTCCATAAAAGGCTATTCTTGAATGACTGGCCATCTACAACCCCATTGGACACATGTGGGGATCCCTCCCCTCACCCCAATAATTTCTCAACTCCTGTTTGGGTTAAACTATGACAGTCAAAATATCCACTCTCAAAACATGGAGCAGTAATTTTCCCTTCCCACTTAGTCCCCTAGATTCTCCAAAGAGCAATAGGCTTCATCCTTCCATGAACTTGAGTGGGACCCTGCTAGACCATGAGAGAACCACTGGAGTGATGGAACTTAACAGCTGAGGGAAACCGTGGAGATTTTTTAGTCCAGCACCTTTATTTACAGATAAGAAACTGAAATCTAGAAAAATTAACAGCCGGACAGTTCCTCAGTAGTAGAACTGGGACTAAACCCTATTTTTCTGACTCACAGTACCCTTTGCCCTGCAACAAACTACCACTCCAAGACCTTAGAATTGACCCATAGATATACCCTAGTTAATTCATGAAAGAATTATATTAATAAATTCTGCCACAGTTCTCCCAAAGAGGCAATACTGTACTTTTAATGCAGTATAATTTTTGTTTTCTATTTGTAATTTCCACCTATTCAAAACAAGTGGCCCACTGGCTAAAAATTCTCAGAAGCTACATGCTATACAAAGATTTTCATTAGAACTGGATATAATAACATAGAATTTGTCTCGATTGTACTATTAATATCACCTCCAATGTACCTAATTTACTCCTGGGAATTAAACATTTGTTAGTAATATTGATTAAATATTTATTTGAGCCAGGATCTTAGAGTAACAAGAGTAAAGGGAGAGTAACTGCCTAATTTTAAGTTGTTTTCTTACTTGGCCTTGCAATTATAAGAAAAATAATTTAAAAAAAAAATAAGATGGCTTAGTCGGTTAAGTGTCCGACTTTTGATCTCAGATCAGGTCTTGATCTCAGGGTCATGAGGTCGAGCCCTGCATTGGGCTCCACGCTGGGTGTGGGAAGCCTACTTAAAAAAAAATTAAATACATAAATAAGTAAATGAGATACTAAGTTAAAAATCCCATGATGGCCAAATACTGCAACATGTATGCACAGACAGTAACATGCTGTAAGAATTTAGCAAGAGACCACAAATTTCAGTATCTTTCTTCAGGACATTTTTCCTCCCAAGGAAAAATCAGCACATAAAATTTTATCCCACCAGAGTTATGTATAGATTAGATTAGGATTTCCACATTGTATGACTGCTGGTAATTCTAAATTTTGATTGTTCAGAAAGTTAGGCATTCCACATAATAGAAATTATTTGGGGAAAAAAATGTCTAATTCTATTCCCAGGCAAATACAAGGACTACCTTCCTCCCCTCCCACAAGAAACCATCTTAAGTACACAATTCAGAGGAAAGTTATATTCTAGGTAGGGATCAGATTGTAACCGAGGTATCTATCTTGATAATTCCATACAGTCAGATAGTTAACAATTCAAAAGCAGAATGACCTATGTTGGGCTCCTGGGTGGCTCAGTTGTTTAGCGTCTGCCGTTAGCTCAGGTCATGATCCCAGGGTCCTGCATCGGGCTCCGGGCTCCTTGCTTGGCGGGAGGCCTTCTTCTCCCTCTCCCACTCCCCCTGCTTGTGTTCCCTCTCTCACTGTCTTTCTCTCTGTCAAATAAATAAATAAAATCTTAAAAAAAATTAAAAATTTTAAAAAAGAATGACCTATGTTAACTTTTTATACATATAGGAAGATCCTTAAAGTGGAACCTTAGCATCCTAGGGAAAAATTATAAAATACTAGGAAAAGAATACACTAAAAATAAGCATAAGCAAATATTTGATATATTGGAATATGGAATACAGTTTAATTTATGAAGCTAATTTTCAAAACTCACTTTTAAATTGATTTGGTATAAATTTCTGTCTTAAATTTCTTGGCAAACCTTATTAACAAAATAATCATATTACTTAATTTCATCAAGACAAACAAGTCACTGAATGCTTAACATTAAATTTACAAACACCACCCCCCCACACTTATGATCTGTATTTGTCTCTCCCACAAGAAAAAAATGGAGAGAACCATTTCAACAACTGAAATATTCTTACTGTGGAGCCAATAATGTAAATAAATATATTTTCTATATATAACCACTATTTTTTAAAATAATTTCTAGAAATCACATTAATTCCCTCAAAATGCAAATGTATAGTTTTTCAAAAGTGATCGTCACAGGTCAGGTAGACTTGTTTTGTTAATTCAGTATCTACCCAGCACCAAGATGCTCAAGTGAAAAGCAGCATTCAGTCAATAGCTTGAATATTCTGCCTATATGTTTCTGAATATCTAGGTGTTTAGTAACACTTGGATACAAATGTAGAAAATACTATTACATTCTTTTTTCATTCGTCATTTTGACAGATACAGTAATATCAATATTAAGACTTCGTCTGCCTTTGTATACACACACACACACACACACAGTAAATCAGCTTTTTTAACGAATACTTAAAAACCAAAGTTAGAGTGAAAGTACCATGTCTTGCAAGAATGTTATTTGTTATAATCTAATTATGGAGGAAACAATCTGATAATACCTGTTTACAGTAGCCTAGCCACTTGATATCAATTACTCAATTATTAGATATTTACTGAGGCCTCTTGCCAGGCTTTGCCCTTCCTCAAAGAGATCCAATCTAATTACAGAGACGAGAAATAGACCTATGAAATTTAAACTAATAATATTAAAACTCATGCCTTATCCACATATCAATGAGAAATCAGGAGCACAGACAGTAACATGCTATAGGAGTTTAGAGGTGAGAGCTCTTTTTGTGGACTTGGGTGGTCCCAAAGTACCACACGAAGATGTAGTTTTGAGCTGATCTGAACGGGTGGTAGATTGGAGTCATGAAATGACTGCTTTAAGAGTTATGCACCTTCACAAAAGTAATTTTAAAGCATCCAGTCCTAAACCTGGCTATTCTGGTTTTCCACAGCCTTTTTTTATATATATGGTGAATATATATATGATGAGTCTAAGAAAGAAACAACATCAATTCTCAAATTAGCAATGCTTATAATTACTTCTGGATTGGAACCAAAAACTCTAGAAACATAGGTGGAGTCATAAAAAAAAAAATCATGAAGACATGTATACATCCATATATACAAACCTTAGCTATGATCAAAAGCATCTTGCACTAGTCTCCTTAAGCCAGAATCACCAGTATTCCCTTTCTTTCTCTGAGAAATTGTATAAATAAAAATAGGAAATAAATCCACTTCTTTGCAGAGATAATGGCTCACACTTAAAACACACCCCGAAGAATCTCTCATGAAAGACTAATGTAACAAGTTCATATCTGTAAATATAAATTACAGAGAATGGAATCCTCGAGTGAGAAATTATTTCTTTTGCCTTATCTTCTAGTCTCAGGCACCAGCTTTATATAATGATTTGAAATGCTGAAGTCCCTATTTGGTTATTTGTAAGAACACTCTAGTTTATTGCAAAAGTAAATGTATATAGCTTTGTTAGCAAAGGGGCTATATATTTAATGTCCATTCAATGTTTTGGGAATCATCAATTGCTTGCTCTTGTTTGGTGCGGGAGTCATGTTTTGTTAAGTGCATCCACAACCAAGTTAAAGAGCAGATGTGTGGTTTGTGTCTTTGTCCATATAATTTTCTGTTTAGACCAAATAACATTATAGCTGAAAATAACATACCCTGATTTTTCCTGATGCATGCAGATCCTCCAAAGTTTAATAGGATATGGCCGAATATTTCTTCCCTTGAGGTTTCTAACCCAAAACAAGGTAGGAGCATGTAAAATTCCTACTGATATAAAATCCCACATGTTTAGGGGAAAAATCCCATATACTATTTTTTAGCACTAAATAAGAGCATTATCATGAATGCCATGTCTTTGAAAGAATCATGATTCAAATATTATTTCTAATATGAAGAGCATCCTGAAAATATTATAGTGAAAGACAGAGGAAAAAATTAGATGTCATAGAAGTTTTAAGCACTTTATCAAATTTAGGTTGAATGTCCGTCAGTCCCTAGAGAAGCCTGGAGTTTTGTTGCCATCACAGTTTGGAATATAAATAATAAGTCTTAAAAACTCATGAGTTGGTACAGGCATCCTTCTGCTGTCTCCCTTTTGCTCTTCTTAACTAAACTGGTACATCAGTTGTGTTGAAGATCAGGGGGAAAAATAGATAAAGGCAGTATTGTAACCACTAAGAGACCTGTTCTCTTTTACTGTCACTCCATATTGACTGGCAGAAATTTGGATCTCTCTCTCTCTCGCTGTCTCTGTCTCTCTCTCTTTCTCTCTCTTCCACATCACAATATATTTTTCTCTGTTGGGGCTTCCACTTATAATCCTCTGTGAATTAACAATTAATTCTAGCTGCATTAAGGGCAGCCTGCTTTCTGTCTGTCCTTATTTCTGACTCCTAACACCAAAAATAAGTAAATAAATAAAAGAGAAAAACTGACAGCCGTGTGATTACACAGGAAGAAATAGAACTTCTACAACCTGGGCAATGGAATTCATAAGATGCAGTGCAAGGTTAAATTCCCATTAATGTCTAGCCTATAGATATACACAGACATGTATAAATAGTTTATTTTAATAGAAAATTGTATTCTTTTGCCTTCTTTCTTCTCAAAAAAAAGGCACATTTTTGGCTTCCACCTTCCTTCGTTGCATACAGGATGTTCCTTTTAAACTCTAATGAATACAGATGGAGGAGGAAATGAGCAAAAGGAGGAACCAGGAAATAGCTGCTAAGCAAAACAAAATATATTAGCAATTTGTTGGGGAGTCAAATTGGAAGGGCTGCATTTTCAGTCCTTGATCAGAGTGATGAAATCGAGACTGTCCTAGATACATATATTAGGAGCAAATAGAATTATCTTAATCATCTGCTCCAAATGAATTTTTTCAAGTTTCTGCATACATATGTGGAAGAAGAAATACAGATCAAGCTTACCCCTATTAGTATAATTCTACAAGGATTCGGGGGAGGTTTAGTGGCTTTATTCCTTGGCAAGTTCAATGAGAGCATCTTCAGTAAAATGTCACTCAGTATTTCCCATTGAATTTCATAGCTCAACAAATTATACAAGACAGGATCTAAGACTTAACACTTCTCCACAGTGAGTTTTGAGATGAACAAGATTATGCATTGTTCAAAACCTGAAACAGACCTACTTAATTATTTTGCTATGTTTTCTGTCAGTGTCACAGTACTGAAAACTTTCAGAAATCTCCAGCTAACACCAGGTGCAGTTTTTTCGAATGTGGATAATGAGTTCAAATGAATTTATTTGAGAAGCAGTGCAGTTGAATAAAGTGCTTAAACCTGAAATTTTAGCTAAAGGTGCACTTTCTGGCAGAGGCCAGTTCTGTGCAGTCGTAATTTATCTTGTCAACATCTGCAAAGAACATCAGGCTCTATCCTGCTTGAGCTATCTTCACAAACAACTCATCATGAATAATTGGAAAAGAAATGGCAGGCAACTTAGAGAGAAATCTCTGCCATTAGCGAACTGATATCATCACAAAGGTAATAAATGTTGAGAAGACTATACTCTTTTAAAGGGAGACAGATTCAAGGTGACTCTGAGACTGAGGGCCAAATGGCTGACATTGTGATTCTGTTCTGTGATGTCTAATCAGTTCAACAAAAAAAAATCGAACTGGCTTATATGTAGATGAGCTTTGGTTTACACAGAGAGAATGACAGTGAATTGAGGCAATGAGATGGCAAATTACCTCAACATTACTACTGGTTTAAGAGAGGGACAATAGGGGATCCTAATATCCATATTGTTACTGGAATAATCCTTGCATAACTGGATTCTTAACTTAAATGGTAATTCTTTTTGCCTCTGAAAATAAAACCTCTAAACTTTATTACTGACGATGTTAAACCATTTTCAGCCAAATACAAGACTTCCTCTGTGACTGAAACCATCTCCCAGAAACAACATATACAAATAGTCTCTTCCTTTAGGGCTCCTTTTTGAGTGGGTTGATAATAAGTTATTACAGTTTGAACGTTTCACTATTGTTTCTAATGTGCTGTTCATTCTTTTAAACCTATCCAGTTGCTCCCAAATTAGCTTTGTCAACAGTTTCTTCTGTTCAAGTTGCAAACCACAAGAGAGGTAGGAATTCTTGGATTCATACAGTGATTTCATGGTGTTATGTGTTGTGAAACATTGCACTGTATGAATCTGGAATATCTGTGAAGTGTACCCATCAGCTTATTGGTGAGGCATGTTGACTGATTCCAATCAATGCATCAAATAGTACTGAGAATGTCATCTGTAAGAGGAAAAAAAAGCTTCACTCAGAAACTTGACTGCTGTAAATTAAAAATGCTGCAACATTTGTTTTCTGAAAGATTAATGTGTGAATAAGCATTAAAACAGTTTAGGATCCTGTTTAGAACATGAATGTTAGAGTATTAACATTGTTGCTCATTTGCATTGAAAATAAAGAAACTCACTCTAAGTGAGTTTCAAGGATGCTTTTCATGAGAACAGAGTGGCAGGTTCCGTGTTTTGTGCCCATTTGACTTTGTGAAAAATGAAATACCTTACAATTTCTATTTCCATTGTTTGGAATGAATTTGAACAAATACCAGTGCAGATCTGCACCGGGTGAAGCATTGATTACGACCTGAAAATAATAGTTATATTGCTTTCTTTAAATGAAAGCAAGCAGTATCTCATCTGTGACTCATGAATAGCCCATTCCAGCTAGCATCTGTCATTCACAGAATGAAGATTTTTCAGGAAACATAAAGACTCCTGTTTTTATTTTACCATTTTACTTTAAATGTCCTATGTGACAGGTGTGTCTTGTTTTCCACCCTTGACTGTTGGGCTTATGTCATGTTTTTGATTTTTTTTTTTTCATGAAACACCTCTTACAAAGAAATATATTTATTAGCAAAGTTGAATTTAGTTTGACCCACTTGGTGAAAATGACCATAATAGCTTCTTTATTCCTTATTGAATAGAGTCAAATCATTTTCCAGATTTTAATTAATGTTGAGTCGGTCCTTCTGTGGTGTATAAAGAAAAAGATGAAACTGGTCTGAAAATGGGAAAGGGGAAACCGACAGTATTTAAACCATGTCTTAAACTTTCTTCACAATGTGCTTTTACATATCAAACATGGACAATGCCCTTTTGAGGGGAATGCAGATGGATTTGAAATTGGGGGGACAAAGTTCTTTAGGAACAGGACAGCCACAGGTTCCCAGGGTATCAAGCCTGTTTGGGTTTGAGTGCACATCAGAAGGCAGTCACTGAGGCCACAGAAGGGAGATCTTTATCTCCAAAATGCAAATCTAGACAAAGAAACCATGGAGGTGGGGGAGAAAGGGAAGCAATAGGGACTCTCACAGATTCCATCTCTTTTATGTCATCTCAAGCACACTGGAAATACAAGAGGCCTCTTGACCTGGAATTTGACCCTGCATCGTTGAATCTTGAGTTTCTTGGGGTCACAGCTCTAATGAGGTTCACACACATCTCCAGAGGCAGGAAGAAGCCACCTAATGACTTATAAAAAAAACCCATATCGTCATCAAATGATGTATGTGGAAGAGCTTCAAAAGCTACATCAGGTTGCAAGAGAGGGTCTGGGGTGGGGGTGGTAAGGACCAGCGACATGCTACAGCCACTTCACTACCACCCCTGGACGAGGCCCCTCCGAGGCATGGTGACTGTGAAGGCAGTGAGGGGAAAATACTTTTTAAGGGTTCTCATTCCTTCACTTTCTATCTAAACTCTTTTTCCCAAATCCTTTTTTTTTTTTTTGAGGGACTAAAATGAATTTTCATCAGCTTGCCTCATTTGGCCAAAACAGAAAAAACTACCTGTGCCATTCTGAGTACTTGATCTCCTAATTGCGTAGGCAATGTAACCTATGATTAGAGGCAACACGGGGAACAGTAAGAAAAAAGACACCAAGGGGAAATTTAACCCCTCCTCTTCTGCCATTCTTCGTCTTCCACTCTCTATCCCTCCAACCTCTTGTTTCTGGGAACCCTTCCTTGCCTAGCCCTCCTCCCAGCCAGTGGCAATCGGAAAGAACATTTACCTAAAAGGGTTGGGTCTTTCCTGATCTAGAAAACCAACTCTGAACTCTTCTTCTGAAACATCCCTAGCTTTTATTGGTCCCTAGTTTTTTATTGCTCTTAACTAAGCTACTAAGTACCATATTATCATAAGTGCTTTTTATGATGTCATACATGTCCAACGGGGGATTTTGCCCTCCCCCGCAGGGGACTTCTGGTTGTCACAGCTTGGGGGTTGCCCTGCATCTAGTAGGCAGAGGCCAAGGATGCTTCTAAATATCCTCCAGGGTATAGAAAAACAAAGAGTTATTTGGCCCAAAATGTAAATGGTGCTGATGTTGAGAAACTGCAGTAGACTCGGCAGGACTAGTCTATGTTGTTTCCTGGCACAAGGTGGATCTCAGGAAATAGGTGTTGCCAATGCTTGCATGCCATGCCTTGGAAATGTGTTCTAGAGGACCCCATAAGCTTGTCTACACAACAGCAATTAAAACTTGTCTACAATGTAATTTGAGATTGAAAAACTATATAAAACCATAGCAATTTTTACAAATCTCCTTTTTTCTGCCTAAACTGATCTTCACTGACATATAGACAACCCTCAGCTAAAAATAATCACTAACTCCATTATATCTTGTTGTATGGCTGTTGTTTTTCTAGACTCTTTAATATCCGGGATCTAGCCAGACTCTTATGGAATTCATATGGGGAGCGATGAATTTAAACATAACTGTCCTCTTGTGTCTTCCCCTGTTTCGCAAAGGAAGGCACCTCAAGATCATCACGGATTCGTTGATATGTTCATTTGACAGCATTTTTTGAGTGCTTAGTATGTGTGGAAGATGTTTTGAGTTTCATGGTTACACCTGTGAACAAAACAGACACAGTCTACACTCACGTATTTATACTTAGAGTATGGGAGAGAAAATTTTTTAAAATATACTTCTCAGATACTACAAATTCTACAAAAAAAAATTAAATAGTGTTAGGAAATTGAGGATTAGTATGTTTAGGCCAGGCGCTATTATTTCCGATAGAGTGGTCATAGAATTTTCTTTGAGCAGAAACCTCAAAACAAAGTGAAGAAACAAGTCATAGGGATGTCCAGGGGAAAAATGTTCCACACAGAAGTAAAGGCAAAAGCAAAGGCCTGGGGAAGTCCCTGACATGTTTGCAGAGCAACATGGAGCTTTGTACAGCCAGTGAGGAAGAGAGTGAGAGCAATGAGCCACCAGGGAGGCCAGGGGCCAGATCAATTGGGAATGAATGAATTTAAACTCTGTCTTTTATTCTGAATGACATGAGAAGCCATTAGGATTATGAGCAAAGGGATGTCATGACCCAATTAAAGTTCTGAAAGAGTCACTCTGACTGATGTGTGGAGAGGAGACCATCACTAGGATGGAAGCCAGGAGAGCAGTTTGGGGACCAAAGCAATAATCCATGTGCCTTTAACTAAAAATGAGATAGTAAGAGGTGGTGAGATTTCGAATGTATTTTAAAAGCATAGCCAAGATCTGCTGATTGATTGTCGGGGTGAGGAAAAAAAGATATCAAGAACAACTCCAGGAATTTTAAGCTGAACAATTAGAGGAATCAAGTTGCCATTTACTGAGATAGGGTGGGCTGCCTGGGTGAGTAGCAGCTTTGGAAAGGTAACCTAAGAGCTCAGTTATGAACGTCTTAAAGTTGAGATATCCATTAAATGTCCAAGTGTAGAATAAGAATGCAATTGAGGGGCGCCTGGGTGGCTCAGATGGTTGGGCGTCTGCCTTCAGCTCAGGTCATGATCCCAGAGTCCTGGGATCGAGCCCCGCATCGGGCTCCCTGCTCCTCGGGAGGCCTGCTTCTCCCCCTCCCTCTGCAACTCCCCTTGCTTGTGTTCCCTCTCTCGCTGTGTCTCTGTCAAATAAATAAATAAAATCTTAAAAAAAAAAAGAATGCAATTGAGTAGGTCAGTTTGGAGGAAGTCTCACTAACTGGTGAGTTGATCTAGGCTGAAATAACTATTTTGGAAAGGTTAGCATATAGATGGTATATAAAGTCACGAAGCTAGGTAAAGAACCCTGGCTCTAGGGTGAGCCTAAAGAGCAAAGAGTTCCAAGAACTAAGCCCTGAGACATTTGAGGAGAAAGGACAAAAAGGAAAAGAGAGGGAAAAACAATGGTGAATGATGTGGAAAACAAAGGAAAAAGAAAAATTATTAAATTTCCTTACTATCTACAGCCCACTGACAAGTCTTTGAAACAGGCAGAGTGACATTCCTCTAGGGACTCAGCTGCCTCTATGTTGACACTTTGCTAAGGGCTAAAGGCAATCCTAACCTGACCCTCAGGACTCTGTAAGTCTACTTTAACATATAAAAATTCCTTTATCTTTAAACCCCCAAGATACATGTTGGCAATCATCCGCCAAGCATATGGCCCACCGATATACATATGAAGGGTCTCATGACTAAGGTTTTATTAGACGGTAATAAATGACCTTTTCCCAACAATAGCTAGCCCCGTCAAGGTCCCGGAAACCTTGCTGCCAAAATTCCTTAGAGACTTAAGCTATCCCTAACTGCCTTCCAACTTGAAAGTATATAATGGGCCATTCCTCATGACCCCGGTGCAGCTCCTTCTGCCCACGGGTCCTGTCCCCATGCTTTAATAAAACCACATTTTTGCACCAAAGATGTCTAAAGAATTCTCTCTGGGCTGTCGGCTTTGGACCCTAATGTCTTTCCTACATCAGTGAGTAGGGAAGAAGGAGAAGCAAAAGAGAGTGGTGGCCCAGAAGCCCCTATTTCAGGAAGGGTTGCCTGGCAGTCCTAAAGGTCCCTTTGAGGTTTATGATCATGAACTTAAAATGAGACTCATTTCAAAATAGTTGGAGAAAAACTCCAGCCACATTTAGCTCCTGGGGTATAGGCATGGAAAGGTGGAGAGTTGTATTTAAGCAGGATCAGGTTTTCCCAGGAGACTATGATTGGGGTGGGCACTAGGGGGGCTAAGGGAGATGAGAGTGTATGAAAGGAAGTCACTGTAAGGATGGACCATGGACTCTATACTTTGTAAGAAGGGAAGGGAGGACATGGTAAGTCAATGAACTGGAAGATCAAAGAATTATTGAACTATGAGTATCATCCCTGCAGGGTCTTAATATGATAATGTAGCTCAGACCACATCATTAATGATCATTCAAAGATTTTGTGCCTACATGGAAAGACTAGTTCCTAAAGAGTGGTAGATTAACAGGATACTGAAAAATAATAATTACATTTGAGATGCCTTACATTTATACAGTGCTCTCATGTTTTTCAAAGATCTTTTTCTCATTTTACATTCTCAAATATATCATGGCCAGAGAAGACAGCTTTACTGAAGTCTCAGAAGTCTTAGAAGTCTTAAAAGAATCAAACTGGGACCCTATTTCCTAGATTAAAACACATTTGGATATCCACTTATCTTCTAAAATAAATATATTAATATTGGGTGTTTAGCTGATATGGTTCTATATATAATTATTTATACAACTTATATTATTTATCTTTTCCTATTGAAAATAATAAATCGGTTCTCAAACAAGACCCAGAAACAAATAATGTTATCACGAAAATGTACACTATCCATTGAATTCAAAGAGTAGACAGTAGTGTGACATTTGACGTGTCCGTGGAGATTCATGGGCTGGGTCTTGAAAGTGTTGAACTTGGATATCTATGGATATGTTTTCTTTCTTGGATAAAACTGTCAGATGGAGCTCAGCATGTAGCTCTGGCCATTGGACAGATCTTACAGAACCCTTCAAATACCCACAAAGGAACTACATTATGAAACTTCTCCAGCCTTATTCTCTACACTTACCCCAACTTCATACCTTTGCACGCTCTATTCCCCTTTCACCTGAAATGCTCATCCCCAAACCTTGCCTCTTTCCCCCTAATAAACCCTATGTACCCTCACAGAAGACTCGGTATTAAGCCCAGTGTTAAGTTAGTTTTTCCTAATTCCCCTCAAGTTAAATGAATTTCTCCTTAGATCGCTCTGTGTCTCTGTCTGGTTTTCTTAGCACATGCTCTTTTGTTTTCTAGTTATTCTAAGCATGTGTTTGTCTTGCCCACAAAACAAGCTTTTTTGACAACAAGGACTTCTGTGTAGTTTCAAAAAGTTCCTAGGATCAATTTATGCACATAAATGATGCCTTTGAAAAAAGCTGGATAAATTATATTAGGTGCACCAAGGGCCAACCTGGGCTGGCAAGGAACCTCTTCTGGAGAGGGAGAGCCAGAGGACAGGGCTGTTGGTGCCCAGTCCTCAGCAATTCCAGGCAGCTCTGGAGAAGTCCCGAGAAGCAATTAGATTTGAGAATTGTGTCTCCTTCCTGCACCCTCTATTCTTGGGTGGCTCTAGACCAGAAAGTTTCTCCCTGTTTCAAATCCTCAACCAAGGAAGGTTCTAGAGGCCTTTTAGGTTTCCTAGCATAAATGTCAGAAATGCCAGCATAAACAAGGTGTAACTTGGGGAGATATAGTGTATTGGAGTGAAATGTTTGTTTTCCAAGAATATTTCATTTGGTGATCTGTAATTGTATTATTTTTGTTGTTATTATTTTATTATTAATAATGTGGCATGCCTTAACTACTGCATTTATGCAGGTATGTTCTTACCCCATCTCCCACATCCAAGTCCCAAAGGCCCCCTTCCCACTCTGTTCTCCTTCGCTCTCTCTGCTTCCTCCCAGTCCCAGCCCCCAGCACACTTAGACAGGTGACAAAGCTAGCCTCCCCTAAAGGAAGTGGCTTGCCTTCAGGAGCCTCCCTCTTCTTGCTTCTCTTTAAGCATCTAGAGTCCCCAAGGTGCTGCCCCTATTCCTGGTATCTTCCACTCTTTACAATTTCTAGTGTCCTCCTCTGCTTCTATCCAAATTTGATTTTTTTCTCTCAGGACCTCGACCTCCATTCTCTACTATAGCAACTGGCTCTGCACTAAATGAACCCACACCATTCTGACGAGTAGCAGCATGTTAAAAAAAAAAAAAAAAATTCTAGTCACTCTTCCTTATTCCTCCTTATTCATTTTGACAGTGCCCATTCATCTTTACTCTGCTCATCAAATGCGTTACTTCCAAAATCTATCTAGGCCAAAAGGGTAACTCAGACATTTGCATTGTGCCTGGCACATGGTAGATCAACCCAATAAAATATTTATTGAATGAATGAATGAATGAATGAATGAGCTCAAATAGTGGGTGTGTTTGGCTTCATAGTGAGGTAAAATAAAAGCCAGACTTTTAATAAGAGGAGCATTTTTAGATTAGATAAACAAGGTTTACTCTCACGGTTGACCTTCCTCATCAATGTCCAGCTAGGCCTACTCCCATATTTTGACAAGACAAATTAGCTTCCCCACATACTTACTCCTCCCACCTTTTTTTTTCTGTCTGATTTGATAGTTATTTCCACCCATAAAGGCTTTGTCTTTACCACTTCTTTGAAAAACGCTGAATTAGATGAACAACTTCTTGCTTCCCTGAGATGCAACAGAGAAAATCTAGTCACTCTCCACCCTTCCCCACCTGCTCTCCTCCTCTCTCCCCATCTCCTTGTCTAGTTCTTCCCACCTTCACACCTCAGCCTCAGAGGCCCCTCCAACATTCTGGGGAAACAAAGAAAAGGAAATCTGAGGGTGCTGCCCAATCATTAGCTGCCTAATCCTTCTTTTGTAGCAGACTTAGCTTGAAACTTGGGTGAAAAGGAAATCTTAAGAGCGCTTTTCCCATACAAATTTTCTCCCTGCTTTTTATATTTTCTCTCACAGATGAACAAACATCAGATGTGACCTGATGAAAGGCTTACAAAAGCTGTCTTCCCTCTTAGCATTTGGAAAAAAACAAAAATAGAGAATTGTTTAGTTGTCTAGATCCCTACGAAATTTGCCATAATTACTGGAAATCCTGACCAAGTTACTGTCTTGACATAAATGATAATGAGACTCCAAACAGAGGAGTCATGGGTGATGGCAGGCTCAGGCCCTCGATGCTCACATACTTCCCTCCCTCTTTTAAAGAGTGCAAATATGCAGAAAAAATGGGGGAAGTGGCACCAAGACGGTAAATTTCTCAGTGTGCAAAAATTAGACTTTTGCATCAATGGCAACCGAGCCTTCCCAAATTTTAAAAGGTGTACACCTGCAAATGCTTCTGTTCATACTGTATGCCAAGAATTAGCACTCTCCGGTCATGTTCTGAGTGTCCAACCTTTCTATCCTGCTTGAAACAGATGCTACTTCCATGCCAATCACCACCACCTGTGGTTGCCATGTGTCATGTTGCATCGCATAGATGTAATGCCATCCCGCCATCTCTTCTCCACTCCTCATTTTATCCGAGCATGTAGTGTGCTGTGACTCTGCTGCTGTATACACTCTGTATACATTTCTGTTCTTCCTTGCAAGATTGTGAATGCTTCGGCCACTCCAATCGATGCAGTTATATCGATCTGCTCAATACAGTCATTTGCGTGAGCTGTAAACACAACACTAGAGGGCAGCACTGTGAGTTATGCAGGCTGGGCTACTTCAGAAATGCTTCTGCACAGCTGGACGATGAGAATGTGTGCATAGGTCAGTTCCATTATAATTTCAGCTATTGTTCTGTGCCTTTCGAGCTATGGGGAGCTATTTAAGGTGAAGAGGCTGTTGAGTTGCACCACGGCTGAGCCAGAATGAACTTTCTCAATGGAGAAAACATCCTTGTGGTAGACTTAAAATTCTCTTGTGCTGGTTGAATTGGGGGATATATCCTGAATCCTTATGTTATTGTTGCTTTAAAGATGGTGAGCCAAAAATCATGTTTAGAAGATAAAGAATTTTCTCTTATTCTTTCTTCCTTCCTTTCTTTCTTTTTTTTTTTTTTTTTGCATGCAATCTTAAAACCTGGTAATATCAAACTGATAAAGTCTTAAGTTGTGCATTCAACTTTTAAGATGGAAACTCACACTATGGGATTTAATTATAGCTATGAGAAATTAGGATAAACTCTTGCATATAACTGGTAACCAACAAATATCGATTGATTAAAAATATTGCCATTTGGAATTGAAAGCCATTAGCAATTGGTAATATAGAAGTTTGCCTGACTTTTCCATCCGTAGTAATGAAATTCCATTTATTTAATTTTCTTATAGCCCCCAAAAGGAGAAGCAATTTCTCAAAGCTATTGTAGGCAATTAATTCTCTTAGCTTCCAAGGTAAATAAGCTCTGGGCAACTGGGTCCACAGCGTTCTCTCAAGCGCTCTCCCCCACCCACCATGACTACTTGAGCAGTAGTCAGCATAAACAAGGTGAGAACCTGCCCTTCCCACCCAAAAAAGTTTCTCCAACCTTTTGCGTAGTGGAACCCATCTTTAAGAAAGGGAGCTGATGGAAAAATAAGAAATAATAAATGGAATTTCACTTCACAATTTACTTTGAAGAAATGCATATATTTGAAATGGTCAAGGGTACGTGCATATCTGTTACCTCACCAGCAGGTCGACACAGGCAACTAATTTTAAAAGTAGAATTTTGCACATAGAGACTAATTTAAATAGAAAACACATGCTGAAAAATGGCAGGCAGTCTTTTGATCAAAAAAGAAACCTAATTAATTTGCAATTCTGGGGCATTGTTTTCTGATTGGATTGTCAAGGTCATGTAGCCACTTGCCCAGGATCACATAATATAGCTATACAAGTTGTTTTGAATTCAGTTAGGCCAAGTTTACATAATACTGTTTATATCTACAGTATGTTCTATTTTTCAAAGTGCCTCCTTATCTATTATTTGTGAATTAGTGGAGAAATCACTGGACTTAGAGGCTGAAGAGCTGGGTTCACGTCCCAGTTTGTTATTTAATAGCTGTGTGCCTTAGGTAAGTCATTTCAGAACTCCTGGTCAAACTGGGATCATATGGGATACACAGGAAACACTTGGTAAACTGTGAACTCACTTGCAAATATGTTTTTTCTACTTAATCTTCATTAACAAAACTGTGGGTAAGTATTCCACTGATAATTTCCTCTATTTTCTAGTTGAGAAAAGTAAGGCAAGTTGACCCAAATCATATAGCTTTCTTGAAGAGTTAGTTTTCTGACTTCAAAGCTTGAACACCTTCTCCCAAATATCCTGACATAATTAGCAAAACTAAGCTTGTCAGACTTCTAGTTATGGTATGCTTTTTTGGATGACAGTAACAATTCCACTATGAGCTTGCAAACAGAAATTCAATTGCCTTTCCAACTACTAGGGCTACAAAGATTTGAGGTTATCAATAACCCAAAAGACATGTAGCTGTCAGAATTTCGAATGCAGAGTTACATTTCACTGAATGTCATTTGTCAAAATATATAAATGTCATACTATAAATATGGAAACAAGAGAAAGGTAAAATAAATAGGAACAGAGGAATAAAAATCATTTATGTAAAACACCTAAGATTAAAATATTTTACAGTGTTAATTTCATATTATTTTAAATGAACAAAGAAAAGGCCCTAAAAGAAAAGATTTTATTCCATATAATATTTCATAGGTAACAACTATATCCCAATGTTTTACTCAGAATATTCTATTCTTATGAACTTTGGCCTTTTTCCAGTCCTAAAATAATCTTATGAACTATAAAATCTGCACTTCCTATTCAATATTAAAAGGTATAGTTGTGTTGTAAATCTATGTTGGATTATCTCCAGACAGGAAGAAAGCCTATTTAGCTTTTGTCTTTTAAATAGCATGAACTAGAGATGAAATATGGAAAGCTTAATATACATTTTTTCCTTACTTAAAAAAATCAAAAGCAGTTGTTTTCTCCATTTCTAGAAAGTTTATTAGTTAAAATTATAAACCTTTGGGGAATTTTATTTTGTTGAAACAAACATGTTTCTATTCAGTATTTTATACTCTTCAAACCAAGTAAATTAGTAAACCCAAAGATGAGAATTTTTAAGTACCATTGAAATTAGTGATAATATTCCCCACCTGCCAAAATTCCTTAAATTGCTGCCCTTTTCCTAAGGAGTAAAATTGTTTGTAAAGAATAAATTGAAAAATGTGGCTAGCTGGTGTATGTTACACTCAATCTTTTGTCTCGAGTCTATATATGCATACAATGAATCAATAACTATTTCCTAAAAGAGCTATGGATTCTGCTTTTCCCACTTGAGGTATCAGGGCTGCCTATCCACCAGGCTAACGCTGGAGTTTGCTCTCTGAGGGCCATTGGTAGCCTGTGGCTCCCTATTGCCAAGGTTTGCCCTATGGAAAAGCATGAACCAATTTCCTCTTTTCCACAGTTCAGCTCCCCAAGAGGCTTGAGGCAGGACTGAGAATTAAATTTAAGAGCATACACCACAAGTAATTGAGAGTTTAATACCTTTTTGTATAGAAAGCACAAATGAAAATGAATGGATATTTACCTAATTCACTTTCACAGAATTAAGCGCCAATCTTGGAAAATTTGAACTTCATCTAAGTCTTCTCTAATTCTGAAGAAAAGAAAGGCACTTTTGTCAGTTCTTTAACAAATGACAGTGAAATCCACCACCCTGGTTATAAGGGAATAGCCCCTATCTTTGACAAAATGTAGACTGCATTGAAATAGATGTCATAAACTATTTGCATCATTTTATATTATGGCAAATATAAAATGCAGACTATTTCGTGTTGCCACAGTGATTGCTTTTTTGTGACTACCGGTGAACTTACCCATTTTCATACAAATTCCAAGCACAGCCATGTCTCCAAAGATGCATGTAATTACCCTGTATGACACAGCAATTACATGAAGCTGACTCCCTTGCATGCTTCTGTTTCATATAAACTCAAGCATTAAGCAGGAAGCTAGAGGATATGTGGTTCATGACCTTGGATAATCACTGCTAATAATCCCTGATAACAAGCTTGACATCAGAATGAAACACAGGGCTCAGCAATTACTATTAAACATATCTCAAATTAGGCTGTATTATTTTTTATACCCCTTTAAACCCAAGATCAGGTAACCAGAGGTACCTTCTATAGATAAAACACTTCTAACACCTATAAATCAATTGTAGTATAACTTTTTAATCAAACCTCCAAAAATATTTCATGTTGTTTTAGCCTAATAGTCCTGCATGTTCTTTCTAATTTCATGGAATAAAATATAATACTCCAAGGCCATCACCAATATCTACCATTGGCTGTGATCCCACAAATGATATTTTTTTAAAAAACTAAGTTATTTGTACATAAGGTGTTGTGTAGACCACACCTCTCCTTGTCACTTATTTTCATTACTGTTTGAATAACACTACACTTAATCACCTTTTCCTATGACAACTACTGGGATATCCTACGGTGTAGATGTTCCACATTTTTAAAAAATTTTGTTTACTTTCTTTGCATCTAAACCCTTATATGAATATAATTGCTATGAGCTAATTGACTAGAGTAGCACATGAATTCATGTTGGCCAGATATAACTCTACTCCTTGGTTTACGAAGTGTTGGTGACTCATTGTCAACTTATACACTTTAAATAGTAAGAAACAAAGTAAGTGTTGAGTAATTATAAATACATACTTATAATATAAATGTACACACAACATTTTTAAAGCCACAACAAAATCACTGTTTTAAAAAACAACTCCCATATACACACACATTAAGATAAAAAATGCCCACTTAAAATAAAACTTCAGTTATTAAGCACAAACCAAGCCCGGCAAAGAGGGAGCATTTTAGTTTATTTAGATTCATTTTTCCCTCCATATGTCTCTATTAGTCTAATGTTTGTATCACAATAATGCTGAACTCAAAAACTGACTTAATCAACATGAAATAAGTCATAATTCTAAGACCCTCTACATTCTTTGACAAAATTGTCAAATTAATCCCAGTGACAAAAACAGAGCCAAACCTCCAGACCTTTTTGTAACGTTAAAGCTTGAATCTCTGTTGCCAATCTAAAACGCTAAACTTGATGCTTATAAGCTGAAGTTCTCAGGGCTTCTCTTGGTTGGTTGCTTGGTATTTTATTTGGTTTTTAAAAAGAAAACCTCTTAATGGGGCATTTTGATATAAAGGAAACAGAGTGACAGAGAGGCTTGCCCAGATTATACAGTAGGGTAATGAGGAAAGAAACCTTGGCCCCCAAATTCCAAAAGCTGCAAACTAGCCGTTGTTGCCTTTCAAACTAATGGAAACCTAAACAATTCCCATGTCAGATTCAGCCTTTCAGCAAGACAGAGCTTCCGAAGCAAAAATATCGTGTATAAGAATGTGTAAGTCATCAAGAAAACATTCTATTTACTTTTTACTAGACAAAGTTGTATTGTCCTGAAAAACACGTGTCTCAAATTATGCCTATGTTGAAATTTACTTGGGATTACAAACTTTATTTTTCTTTCATGATTGTTAATCTAGGCTGCATGAAAACCCTACTAAGGTGCCTAGCATCTAAACAACATCTACAGGCTCCTCACATGAACAAAGTGCATTCATATTGCACTTTAACAATGTTCAGCAGTTCTCAAATATTGAGTGTAACAGATAAGCCTATTTGAATAATTTAAAACAGATTTTACACTGATGGCATATTGATTTATACTTGATATACAGACTTCTCATGGTGTTCATTAAATCATCTAAAAATGCCCTAACAAATGGAATCTCTATTATGATCTGTTAGCCATGAAGAACATGATGTCTTATTTCCTCGAAAGTTTTCAGTTAATTTCCTCCCATATCATAAAAATGGCATCATGGCAGGCGGAGAAATCAATACACAGGGCCAAAATCAACCTATTTGCCAAAGCATTTGATTAGCGGGCATCTTCCGTTAAGTAAGAGATGCATTTAAGTGACGCTCCTGTGTTGATAACCTATAAGCCATGCAGACTTGTCTCCAGCCTGTGTGTTGTCTTGTTTCTACAGAGTGTTATTGTAACCCTTTGGGCTCAGTCCATGATCGTTGTAATGGCTCAGGATTTTGTGAGTGTAAGACGGGAACAACAGGGCCTAAGTGTGATGAGTGTCTGCCGGGAAATTCCTGGCACTCCGGCTGTCAACGTAAGTAACTCTGGGAGCTGCCCTCTGCCTGCTGCAGCATGGCTGATTCCGCTTGTCTAGGCCAGCGCGTGCAGCTTCTCAGAGCAGAAAAAGACCCAAACCATTGACAAGCTTTAAAAGCTGCTTAAGGCCCCAGCCTACATAGAGGAGAGAGAGAGCAATCCATCAGCTGTCCAGCTGGCTTCTTTGAAGCCCGTCTTCTTCCCCTCTGAATGCGGGAGCAACTTATATTGAAATATTGTGCTCAGATCCAGGTACCTGGCCAGACCATAAATTAAGTGGCACAATAGGGACCCAGCTTGGAAATTCTCACCGCAAAATGAAGGGTGATGTGTATGTGGTTAATATATTTCTTGAACTGAAAACTACCCCGGAGCTCCAGAGTTCATAAATTAAATGATATTTACATAACTTATTACCGCCCCTGCTATCACACCCATAGCTGAATCTTAACCAAAAACCTGAAGGCAATAAATCTAAAGGATATTTAAATGCCAGGGTAAAATAAATGACAAAAATCAATATTGATTTTAAGCCTCTGAGGTTAGGAACCATGCAGCGAGCCTCAGACAGATGCCATTTGGTTCAGCTTCATTTCTCTGGGGATTATCAGGCCTTCCTAAAAGCTTGTCAGGCAGGTGGCATGTCGGCGTATTCAGGGAATAGAAATTTAAAAATCTGAGCAGAAGCTTCCTTCTGTCATTCATAACCTTTTCTGCTTTTTCATTATGCACTAACTTTCTAGTCTATCTGTACACATTTAGCTTACTAATATTAAAGAGCCACCAGGCAAATCCTCTGGAGCAGTGCGGTCCAATAGCAAATTGTGCAAGCCACGTACGGAATTTTCAGTGTTTTGTTACCCACATTTAAAAAGTAAAGATAAATAGAAGAAACTGATTTTAACAACTTACTTCATTTAACCTTTAAATACCTCAAATAGCATCATTCAACATATAATCAACATCAAAACTATTAAGGATGCATTTTACATTTTTTTCATACTATATTTGAAATCAAGTGTGTGTTTTATACTTACAGAACATCTCAATTAGGACTGACCATATTGCAAGGCCTAATAACCACATGTGTCTACCATATTGGACAGCACAGCTCTGGACCTTCCTTTGCTTACTTTTCACTTGAAAACAATGTCAGTATGCAGGAACTGTCTAAAGCCAATTCCAAGACCATACAGAATATTTCACCGGCTACTTGTGGAATTTATAGTCATCTGTAAGCTACGCTTCTACACAATGTAAAGCCAAAGTGAAATTTACTGCCATACTATTGCCATGGGCAGCAAAGAACTGTGGTGATAGTTTGAGAAATCTAGCACTGAGGATGCCAAGGTTAAGATGGGACCCCGGAGCTGGAGGTGAGCATCTCCAGCCATACTGGAGAGGAACGTTAACAGACAAATAGGCAGCACATCTGCACATAAGCTCTGCATAAGGTCATGGTTTAAAAGTCCTGCTTGCCATAGATTCCTAGAAAACACCTTAGGGGGTTGGATGACTTGGTGGATCCCAAGGACCATGTGAGGAACCAGAACTCAAAGGAGAGTCGTTGGTCCTGGAACATCTGGATGTGGAGGCCCAGAGAAAGCCAACAGTCAAGAGGAGAGAAGGAGGAACAGACAGAGGAAGGACCCAAACCAGCCCAAGACTCAAGGCATACGTTGTAAGGAGACTTTGCAATTAAGACACTCTTCTCAAAAAGAAAGGCTCATGTAAACTTCCTGATGCAGCAGGACCTAATGAATAGGTGTAACCAGGGAAAGGCATTAGAGAGGGAAACTAATCCAGCCTTAGGGGAGGTATATCCCAAAAAGGTCCTAACTTGATTTTTCTGGATTAATTATTAGAGTATTATAAAAAGGTACAATGTCACCAAATTTTCCCTTCTGGAGTTAGAAGACTGGATTACGTGTGGCCCTCCCACATAAGGGCTGTGTGATGCACAAAACCCTCTGTACCTCAGCTCCAGCACCTCACATCCTTGGTATGTATGGATCAGTGAGATTATGGAAGCAAATGCTTTATGCTTTATCCTCTTGAGTATTTCTTGAGTACCTACCGTTAATTAGGCAATGAACTAACAGTAGAGGCTGCAAGATGAAGAAAGATAGCTGCTGTGGACATATGGGCATGGAGTTCACAATCTGAAGTGAGAGGCTGACATATAACACAACAGTTTTGACAGAGGTAATCAGAACTAAGAAAGAGCTATGTATGTGCTTTTAGTGAAGCCCAGATAGAAGCGAGCTTCCCAGAGAAGCAATGTTTGGTTCAGTACTGAAGGATTAGTAGGAGATTTCCAGGATGGAACTTCTTGAGCAAAAATACGTGAGCTAACACGCTGTGTTCCAGAATATCAAATAGTTTTGATACGATGGGAGGATAAGGTGTGTGTGTGTGTGTGTGTGTGTGTGTGTGTGTGTGTGTGTTGGGAGGAAGGGAATATGCTCAAAAGGCAACCTGAGACCAGATCACATGCTTTCATGAACACCAAGCTGAGGAGTTTCTTCTCATCAGGGAGGAGACAGACCTGGGGTCCATCATACACTTTTAGACAGGGGAATGAATGAAATGGTCAGAATTTGTTTTAGAAAGATTATTCTGGCTGCTCTGTAAAGGAAGGACTGGAACAGGATGAGACTAGATTTGTTATATCAATTTAACATATTTCACATATACCTTTGAGTATGCAATAGCTTTATCTCACTCTGAAATCTTTTTTTCCTTCCCTCAGATCCACGCATATAGGGCTGATATTCTATGCAAAAATATTGAAATTTCTGCTGTCAGTTGATAAATGGCTACAGTATGAGGATCCCTAAGTGCCTTCCCCTGGGATCTCTCAGACCATCCCTAAGATCCACCAACTAATGGGGTAACACCTGTCATAGTAAGGTGCCTCCAGCACCAGTGTTATAACAGATACTCATTCTAATTAGTTGACGATTAAGGTTGACAAATATTTTTCATATCACTCCCATGTCTGCACACACATGAATGCCCTCAAAAATGCCCTTCCAAAAAAAAAAATGCCCTTAAAGTCAATCTCTCTCTTTCTCTCTTCCCTCCACCCCCGCCCCTACTTCTATTGAGTTGAATGCATCCTTGGGTTAACCTCATTATCAGTGGCAGTGATTAACCTGACAACAAGAAACCAATGCCAAGAAGAAAGCAGTGGTAGATAGAGCAGGCAATGGTGCTGGCTGTGAGCCATGAGCTACATAGTAAGCAGACACACTTAGGCCCTGGGCTTGAATTGCATCTCTACCTCTTACTTGCTGCAAGACTTAGAGGAAATCACTTAGACGTCTATCTCTAAGCCCAGTTGTTTTGGGTTTTTTTAAATCTCAAAATGGGGGTAATACTAGGACATCATACATCTGGTAATCATGAAGATTGAAGGAAAATAATGAATGTGGACTTCATGGTACATAGTAAGCATTCAATTATTTAATTCCAAGCACATGTTGATGTATCAAAATGCTAGGAAAAGCCGTGTTTAAAACTTATTGTACAATGATAGTGCAGAACATGCAGCAAGATTAGCCACTGTTGAAATTCCAAATTGTTGACCTAGGAACTTCTAAAAAGCCCTTGATTACAGGCAAGGCTGATTTAAGAGATTGAAGTGAAGCTGACCCCAAAAACAATGGTGTGGCTTCCGCAGGGGAAATGAAGAGCTCCAGGCTCAAAAGTGAACCTTCTGCCTCAGGGGGCCACCCGTTGTATGTAAGCTAGTCTCTCTGACATAAATGGTGAAACACTTGAAAACCATCAGAATGAATGGTCTTTAGACTATTGGCACACCCAATCCAGGAAAGAAAGCAGAAAAAAAAGATTTCAAGGAGACCAAGCAGAATCAAAATTAGTTGAGATTCCTATGAAACACTGAGGAGAAGCAGTGTTTTTGTTGTTTGTTTTTTTCTGTGCCCCCTTGAAATTAGTGAAGAGGGATGAGCCACATTCCAGAGAATAAAGCTAAGCCTTCACAAAAGGAAGCCACATCCCATGCTTCAGATAAAATATGGAGGGTTAACATGTATTGGGAAGTAATGAAAAACTTGTCACCAGCACCAAGGAGATTGGACATAGAGGAGGTTTGTGATGTTTTGGTTTGGAGAACGGAATGGAAATAGCCACACATAGAACCGATGAGGCTGGAGAGGAGGTGTGTTGTTTTCCTGGAGGATATATAAGGATGTAAAATAAATATATTAAATGCATATGAAAGCTACCAACAATCCCCCATTTTTACCTAGTTTGTATGAATGGTGATTTCAAAGGAACTTATAGTCTAAATATTTGGGTTAAAGTCAAAAGATTTGGTGACATAGTTCAGTGTTATGATTTGGGAAGATAACAGAGCATGTAGGAAATCAAGAACTAAGGGGAAGGCTGAGATTCAGTTGCTGGACCATGGCCTACAATATCCCAATAACCCTAGAATATAGGTTCTTGGAAGGGATCAGTACATGTATTTTTTTTAAGATTTTATTGATTTATTTGACACAGAGAGACACAGCGAGAGAGGGAATACAAGCAGTGGGAATGGGAGAGGGAGAAGCAGGCTTCCTGCAGAGCAGGGAGCCCAATGCGGGGCTCGATCCCAGGACCCTGGGATCATGACCTGAGCCGAAGGCAGACGCTTAACGACTGAGCCACCCAGGCGCCCCCGGGATCAGTACATATATTATTGAGAACAGAAAAACGTGTTTAGTAGAAGGCTCAATAGTCTGATCAAGAAAATTTTTAATTAAGTTTGAGTAGAATATTGTGAAAATACCCTTATAAAACTCTAAAACCAGACAGTAGGGCAAACCAAAGAGTTAAAAAAATAAAACAAAAAAAAAACAGTTATTCTCAGGAGAATAAGGAAAGGTTTGTGGAACAAAACTCTATGGTTTAGATGTTTTCCTTCCCAGAGAATGCACAATAACTATATTCTTTTTCTCCTGCTGTTACAGTAAACTGCCACATACATAGTGGCTCAAAACGAGAATGTATTTCTTACAGTTCTGTATTTAGAAGTCCAGCAAGGATCTCACTGGGCTAAGATCAAGTTGTCGGCAGAGCTATGTACCCTTCTGGAGGCTCTAGGGAAAAATCTGTTTCCTTGCCTTTTCTAGCTTCTAGAAGCTACCTATATTCCTTTGCTCATGGCCGCCTTCCTCTACCTTCAAAGCCAGGAACTTTCCATCTCTCTGTGCCTTTTTTCCATCATTACATCTTTCTCTGACCACAGATGGGAAAAGATCTCCACTTTTAAGGGCTCAGATGGTTAACTTGGGCACACACAGATAATCCAGGAGAATCTCTCTACCTCGAGGTCCTTAATATAATCTCTCTATAAAGTCCCTTTTGCCATGTTAAAAAAAAAAAAAAACAAGTTGCAAGGATTAGGATGTTGACATCTTTGGAAAGACAGCTGACACTGCCTACCACAATAATCATTGAGAATGGCAACTTTTAATGCCAAGCATAAATATGTGGGTATCATGGAGATGGAATGTAACTCATGCTTGGAGTAAAGATATGCAAGAGAAAAAAGAAATACATAGATCAGAGAAGAGTGCCATGTGTCAAGAAGGTAATGACTTGTGTTGTGAATTAGAAGGTAGAAACAGTGAAATATTTTTCAGTCAAGACCAAAGAGCTTATAGAAAAGGTATTGTGAGAGTGTATTACAGACTACACAACCATTTAGAAGATAAACATATCTTTCAAAGCCAAAGTAGAGAATCTAAATGCTCTGGAATCTTCCAAAATGAAGGAATTCAAATATCAAGATATTTACATAAAGATGTGTTCTGCTAATTGTTGACTTGCATTGACAAGAATTTCTTCACTAAAAAGAGTGGAAGGAGTCAGGAAACTAGTACCCCCACTCAGGGGTAATACAGAGATGGTGGTATCATGTAAGAGAATGAGTGTTAATAAAAACTTTTAAGGGACACTGTCCCAGACCTTAAGAATTATTAAAAATATACTTAGGGAAAAAAAAGTAAGATCCTAAATACTTTTTAAAACACACACACACACACACACACACACAGTTGATTTTTTAGAAATAAAAGCACAGATTGTTCCCAATAGGCTACCTAGAGAAAATAGGAGACTTCCAAAATAACCAGCATAGCTATACAATGGTTTCCAATGGGGTTTTGACAAACATTTATTTAGTCCCTACTATGTGCTAGACACTGCTGCAAATTAAGGCTAAAAAGTAAAAATTGCAAAAATGCAAGATGGTATAAAGTTGTGTTCACAGTTGTTCAGGTGACAAAGATGGGGCAATTTTAGCTTACCTTCAAGCTCAATTCTAGACAGCTGTATGTCATGAGCAGCAAAGAAACTAACACAATTTCAGGCTGAACAAAGACCAAAAGAAGTTACAGTCCTTCTGACACGTGCCCTGAGCAGCCCACATCAAGAGTCTAGTCCTTGGACACTGCATTCTAACATAGCTGACAGTGATGTAGGAGGGCTCGGTCTTTGATTAAGGGGTTTTCATAAAGCCAGCAGAAGCAGGTTGGTAAGCATATGACTTGACACACTGCAGAAGTCGACCAGGGTTCAGAGGGCTATTATGTAACAGGTGGACACATTGCTTCAGGAAGACAGAACGGAGACCAATGGGTGAAAGAGAGAGGTGGGTTTCAGTTTAGCATTTTCCAACAATTATTCTCTCCAGCTGTCTAAGAATATACAGTAGAGTGCCTTGGGTCATGATAAATCCCCAGACTCTGAAAAAGTGCAAAGAGAAGCTGGACAGGCTCCTATGAGTGATGCTTTTGGAGAGTTTCTGCTTAAATGAACAGTTGAGTGAAAAGACCTCTGGGACCTCTCCAGCTTCTCGGCTCTTTCAGACCAATCACATGGGCCAAGGGAAGGTGTAGAGAGAGCCCCAGCTCAAGTTGTATTAAGAGCCAGTTAGGCCACTCAGCTGTCCTCTGTGCTCTCACCTCTCTTTTCCAACACGTAGACTCTCATACTTCTCACCAGCCCTGTTCTCAGTCCTCACTTCTGGTTTCCAAGAGGCTTAAAACTTCCAAAAATCCTTTTTATCTAGAGATTAATTTGTTCTGCTACTACAGATCAGGAGGCTTTCTTTTCTTTTTTTCTTTTTTTTTCTTTTTCATTTTTTGGTATGAGATTAACGTCTATAGGCCTGACAACTTGTGATTAAGATGATGCTTCCAATTGCTTTTCTGAAATGAAGATTATACCTCCCTGGACAAATACCTTGAACCTAACTTGTAATTTTTCAATTGCCTCCGGTAGCCGTCTCCCGCTATTTTCTGTGTTACATTAAAACATCCAGTTCACATTTCACCAGTTGACCTCATATTTTAAATCCATCGACAGGTGGCATGTCACTTAAACAAGGATGTCGGTGTTGCTTTCATTCATTTGGCTCTTACACCTCTATCACTGAACATGAATGGTGTCACTGGATCCAAGTTTTTAATTTCCTTGCTAGCAACTTGAACAACAGTCTCATTTCCCTTGCTGAGTACCACATTCACAACAGTGATGAAAAATAAATAGTTGGAAGGGCACCTGATGTTACTGTTGTTCAACTCCTAAGGGTGGGGAGGAAGTGCTCGTTAAACAGAACCAGTAGGAGCCTCCCCAAGGTAATTTAAAAAGGAAAATATTAGGAAGACAGAAGATAGAAAGTGGCAATTTGTAGGCATTACAAATATGCCAGGTAGTCCTCCTGGGGGAAAAAGGCTCATTTTGTCAGCTAGAAGAGCAAACCCCAGGGTTGCTCCCAGTTGTGAAATTTTTCCTGATTCAGCAGGACGAGGCCATGGCACTCAGTCATGCTAATAGCCATCACTTTCTAGTTCCGGTCCTGTTTCCCTTCCATTCTTAACATCACTTTAATTTGGGATTGGTAACAAAAGCCCACCAACCTCTAATACATCAGGGACCTGATGCCACCTGCGAGCAGGAGGGTCCCAGGCTGACACTCACCCCGTGGAAAGTGCTTTAACTCTTCACATCACTAATGGTTCCATCTGGAGCAACCCTAAGAGGCAAAAGCTGGAGCAGCTTGAAAAGAGTGAGTTGTTCAGAGCACCCTTCAAGTTGGATCATATCCATTTAAACCTGACGCTCTTGAATTGTTGGAGTTTGGCATAAGACAGATACAGATAGGGGATATACTATCCACTGGATGTAATAGCAACTCATATCTGGACGTAATAGCAATTCCAGACCATTTCCAGACAGTCTGAGGTTTCCTGCTACTCAGCTACCCTGTGCTCAGCCTTCTCTGCGCATCTCCAGTGAAATCCTGGAGAGGGCGTGGGTGTTCTCAGGCTCCTTGTTGTTCTGAAATTCTATGATCCTGAAATCTCACAGATGGTTTGACCTACTTGCTCATGGACCAAGTTCTGAGGAATAATCATTATTTTTAAAATAATTTAATAGTAATTTAAATAAAATAATATTTTTATTATTTTAATAATAAAAATGTTATTTATTGCACACTTGTTGTGTGTCAAGAACATGTGTGCATTATCTCATTCTACAAGGGAGGTGAAGATTATTTTCCATATTTTAGAGAGAAAAACTGAGATTTAAAGAGGGTAATTCCCCCAACTCAAACATCTGAACATGGCAAACCAGTTATTAGCAAATATTTATGAATTGAGTTTGCTGCAGCATTTTATAGGATTTTTGTCATTTTTATTTTGAAGATGGAGACAGGCTTTGGTGATTTATTCCAGGGGTCAGCAAACTTCTTCTATGAAGGGTCAGATAGTAATTATTTCAGGCTTCTTGGGCTTTACAGTTTCCATTGCAACCACTCAACTCTGCTATTGTAACCCCAAATCAGCCCAAGATGACACTGAAATGAATGAGTGTGTTTGTGTTCCATTAAGACTTTATTTATAGACGCTGAAATTTAAGTTTCATATAATTTTCACGTGCCATGAAATATTATTCTCCCTCTGATTCCGTTACAAGCGCTTAAAAATGTAAAAGCCATTCTTAGTTAATAGGCCATAGTAAACAGGAGGCAGGCTCCATTTGGCCTGCAGACCATAGTTTGATTTATTTCAAACTCACACAACAGTTAGAAGTGAGGAAACAGAGGACCTGGTTAATAAAGTGGAGAGAATATGAAGCAGAAGACAGAAGAGAACATTAAGAAAACACACACACACACACACACACACGCACGTTTCATTTTCAAGTGTGTCTTCTATCCTGATGTGAGTATCACAAGGGGTTGGTCTAACCGATTCATATTTACCAGGCCCTAATTTGACCTTAAGAAAAATGTTAGGATTTCCAGAAACATGAAGGCTGTGACCATATAATTTCCAGGACAAGATCACAGGCATAGTCAGTGCCAGGCATTTACAGGCTTACGAGCCAGCCAAGTCAATTTAGCATCAATTCAGTACAATCAGCAACTAATGAAAGAGAAGTCAGGGTGGCCATAACACAATCAGGATTGCTCATGTTGGTGTGAGGAATCATTCTGTTGCATTCTGCAGGAACAACCAGTCACCTTGAATATCAGCAAAAAGCTCTACTGAGAGAGAATTATAGTAATAATATCAGCTACGACACCAAGGGCACAGGAAAAAAATACATACAGAACCCGTTGAGAATTTATTTTCTTTTACCATCAGCTTTGATATCAGAGGTAATTATTTTAAAGAAAGGGCATGTCAGTGCCATGAGCCCCTGCCTCTTCTGTCCAATGCTCTTTTGAATGTGACTGCATCTATTGAACCCAGGGCATTTTGGATCATGTGGCTCTACTTTCAGCAATAGAATTATGTCACGATCATCTCTACTCAAGGGCTGTGTGCTCTTCATCCTATTTTAGTCAAATTTTTTGTTTTTAAAAATTATACTCAACCTTCAGTTTTTCATTGCTGCAAGGTGGGGAGAAATGGCATGCATTAGCACACAGCAATTGACTATCTCGATGTAAATTTCTCTCTTTTTTTTTTTTAAAGATTTTATTTATTTATTTGACAGAGAGAATGAGAGAGAGAGAGCACATGAGAGGGGGGAGGGTCAGAGGGAGAAGCAGACTCCCTGCCGAGCAGAGAGCCCGATGCGGGACTCGATCCAGGGACTCCAGGATCATGACCTGAGCCGAAGGCAGTCGCTTAACCAACTGAGCCACCCAGGCGCCCCTTGATGTAAATTTCAATGAAGTTGGATTTCATCTAGAAGAGACACATACACACAGAAATTCAGGCCCACACGTGATTCATCTGCTCTGCATCCAACTTCAACCACCAACTCATCCTCATAGTTAGCAGTCAAGATCATCCAGACATCCCTGGATGCTTTAAAACAGAAACAGTTGCTAAAATATATTTTTAACAGAATTCCTTCCCATATTCTGCAAAAGTGTAGCATTAATATTATGCATTGCAGTTTTTTCTTCTGAGCTACAGCTCTTTGGGGAAAATAGGGGTATGTCTCAGAGATAAAACTACAAAAATAATGAAATATTGATGTAATTATTTTTAAGAATCACATTTAGACCTCTTTTTAATTAATACTTTGACCCTATGGACTTAGTCTTATGTTAATCTGTATTCTTTATCATGAAAATCAATAATATGGACCACTACATCATTCACATGATTTTGAGTACAAAAAGACAAAGTTTGGGAGTTTGTAGGAGGGCTTGTTACCAGGATGATCTGGCAGTGTATTAGTGATGTAATGTCACAGTTGCTGTATTTTCAATGATTTTGCTGATCCAACTTTTGCTAATGCCCATATGGAAGATATTTGCATGTATTATGAGGTCTTTACTGAGATATCACATCCCTCTTCTTTCTAATTAAAATAAAAATTAAAGTTGCTGATTTTGCACCAAGGATGCTAAACTACATATAGACATATAGATATGGCATATGAATTCTATCCAATCATATCAGGCTTTGAAATTTCTGAAGTCACATTTTTACTAGAAACTGTCAGATCATAACATACCCTATAGGAAATCTAGACCCTCAAATTTCATCTTTGGTTACAAAATTCAATTTAACCAAGGTGATAGAGGGCTACTTAACAGAGTCTTGAAAAATCTTTTGAGTTCTCCTCCCTGGCAAACTGGGCTGGCTAGAGGATTTTCTGATTCATTCACTTGTTCATGCAATCATTCATTTACTCACTTATTCATTCATTCACTCATACTGTCATTCATTTTAAAATATTAAAGCCCAACCGTGTGCCAGGAATTGTGCTAAATTTTAGCACCAAAGACAACTAAAATGTTTTCCCCGCCCTCTAAAGGCTGACAGTTTAAGAAGGGTCTCAGATCCAACAGCCCCTGACTCTTGTTGGAATCTGAGAAGACTGACCTCCAGTACTACTTTTCTAGCTCATTCTTCTGGTCACAGGAATCTCTACTCCAGCCAATAATCTTAAAATCTTATATATGAGTTGGACGCTTAGACATATTCTAGCTTAGCACTTATTTTAAGTCTTAGATGAAAATTGTTTAGTCTTTAAAATTGTTTAGGGCTTTAATGAGCTCTCATTATTATAATTAATAATGACAACAATGGCCACTATTCAGTGCCCGCCATGTGCCAGGAACTATGCCAAGCCATTCACCCTGACTTGTTTAATCTGTATAAAATCCCATTAGCAGTTATCCCCGCTTTACGGATAAGTAACTGAGGCTCCGAGAGGCTAAATCCCCTGCACAGGGTCATCTAGATTCTTGCAACCTGAAAGTGTGATCATTCCACCAGTAGCATCAGCATCACTTGAGAATTTGTTAGAAATGAGAATTTCAGGCCCTACCCCAGACTTCCTGATCTGCATTTTAACAAGATTTCTAGGTGATTCATATGCATATTTGCATTAAAATTTGAGAATTTAGAGGGTGACACAGTAAGTGTAGATTTTAACCTTGGGATAGGTTGATTCCAAAACCCAGGTGTTTAGTTTACTTGTTTTTATCACTTAGTGTTCACAGAATGTTGGTGGTTGGGAAATCAAGGGCATACGTATGTCTTAGAAAAAATTATATAAGGGGCAGAAACTCATAGAATATCTCATGACATCAGTTTTTATCAACTTGTATTCTACAAATCCAAATCATATTAAAATAAGGTGAATCATGAAAACTTAAACAAGTAGCCTATTTGTTTTCTTTCATCCATATAATTTAAAAGTGGTTAATATTTGATAGGTTAATAATAAATATTTTAATATAGTATATTGCATTTGGTTATGAATATATCAAAAGGAAATACAAAGTGAGTTCCAAAAGATAAACTTTTATTGGGCACATGAAATAGAACATAAAATTTGATGGCAATTACCATTTAATCTATTCATGTTTGGAAACGTATTGAAAGAGAAACTCATAACTCAGTTAATTGTTATGAATTATTAATTGCTCATTTGAAAAGCGATGAGCAGAACCGCACTTGTTGAAAAACTTTCCTTCTCAGTGGCTTTAACCTTTGTGTCATTGGTTTTATGAGAACAAAAGAGAAAGAATGACAGCAAGATTCTAATTGTCCAAAACTAGAAAGTGACAAGACTGTGAACATCTCAGTGACTATATAAAGGTTAATTGAGATCGAAATGAAATAGTTATCACTGGCCCCACTCTAGCATACTTAAGTATGATTCTCTGGGGGCAGGCCCAAGCATCTGCATTTTACAAAACTCCCCAGGCAATAACAACAGGCAGCCAGGATTGAGAACTACATTTTCAGTAACTGCATGTTGTCAGAGAGATTTCAGCCAGCCATGAATTTGACTCGATATTCTGCACCCCAAGCGAATGCCAGGTGAATTCCAGTTTGCCACTCCTCATTAGAGTCTGAGGTAAGAAGGCACTCAACCAAGGCCAGGAGCCCTGGAAACCATGGGTAGCTTTATAAAGACATATTCCCCAGCTGGCAAGTGATTTCTAATCCATACAGGCTAAGATCAAGAATATATCTGGATTTAAAGATACCTGATGTAAATAGCCCCTTCTTTCTAAAAAAAAAAAAAAAAAATCAATGTTATGAGTTTCTTCTTTTGAATAAAAAGAACAAACCTTCAAAAAGTGAAAGGCTTTTTTTATTAACTAAATCCAGGGATTTATTGTTTAGTGTCAGCAGCGTAACTGCTTTATAATTGATTTTTCTGAAGAGAACTGAAACCTTAAGCTACCTTAATTTCCTTTATCTTGACACACATGATTAGCATTACTCTGAAGTATATTTTATCAGGTTCCCAATTACCATTTTTTAAAATCAACTTCCTCATGGCATACTTGTCTCGATAAAATATTTCTAAGACAGAGAGAAAGAAAGTGTATAAAGATAAAAATATGGCTGCTTTATTCCTACTGATAGCTTTATCCTCTTTCTTCAAAAAACTACGTTGATATTCAGTTATGTTTTTTAAAATGAGTGGGATTATTAAAATACATTAATACCTGTTAATTTTTAAAATCTTGGGATAAAGGAGCCAGAACATTTGGGCAATGACAGAAGTTTAAAGATAATGAAACAAAATGTAATATTTGCAACTTAGGCTAATGTGCCTAAATCCTTATAGACTCAATCAGATATTTGGCGTGCGACAATTACAGTCCTGTACCATTAGTTAGCCTTACTCAACCTCAATTTGCTCATGTAAAATGACAGTAAGAATCAGATCTGCCTCACCATCTGTGAGAATTAAATAACATAACGATATCTAACCCAGTTTCTGTCACACAGTAAGGGCGCATTGTGAATTAATAGAACTAGAAACGATAGTACCTGCCCTCAAAGTTTCATTGAAGATGGTGGGGATTGGATCAACAAATTTAATAAAGCAATCAAGTCACAAACAAATGACATGATAAAAATGAAAGCGATCATAGTCACGGCTGCTTCCTGGAGAAAAGAAAAAAAGACTAAACAATAAATGGGATTTCATACTTATTGTGTCATCTTCTTGTGGTTGTTTCAAGTCTTAATTGCCATCTGTAAATGCAAAATTCTAGTTAAGAGTTTGTCTAAAATCAGTGCCTCTTAGTTTTGCAGTTTCCAAATAGAGAAATAAAGCCCTCGCTATAAACTTTTATCCATTAAATTCACCCTACCGTTAGCAGCACTTCTTTGTCAATTTTAGGATCATCCTAAATCCTGGAAATTACCCTTTAAAGGTAAAATGCCTGCCTGCTAGCCAGGTCTTGAGTTATGGTGACCCCCTAAACAAACCAAAAGCAGACTGGGTTCTGTACTTGGACCTAAACGAGTTTTGCAGGAGGGACAATTGGACACTTACAATCTATTGTGCCATCATCAGACCAATTGGATACTTGACGATTTTCAGCTGGGTGACTACTGACACCCTTAGGGATTTGTATGTCAGAAATGCATTCAAAGCACTCTTTTTTTTTTTTTTTTTTAGAACTTCTCAGGAGACTTTTTTTTTTTTTCTTGGCAAATTTCTGTTATGTGCTATTTTTCAGCAAAGTTCAGATTTCTCTTCCTATACTACAAAGATGCTCAAATTGAGATTCTTACTTTGAAGGGAATAAGGTTGTTTTTTTCCTGCAGAAGATTAAAATAAATAATGTGAGTAACAATTTAACCACATATCATAGTGCCCTTGAAGAAGGAAGCCTGAAGTTTTAAGGTGAACCAAAGGCACTGAGAAACAGAAGATGAGTTAATACTTCCTCAGCCCCAGCAACGTCACTACAAAATGTGAAAATGAGAAGGAAACAGAACCTCCAAAGAGTAAGGAGAGCATGAGAGAAGTGTTACAATAGGCTCACAGGGCACTCGCTCCCAGGGTCAGCCAATCTTGGTTTAGTCTGTGCCTTTGAAATGTGCCGTCCCTCTGTACACTATATTGGAAAATTAGTTTATGTTTTAAATGAATGTCCTGGTGGTTGAGGAAGAATTTATCAGGGCAGGGAGAAAGGCTGTGAGAAGTACCAAGCTCTAAAGGAGCAGGGTAGGAGGAAAGACTCTCGGTTGAGGGACTCATCAACACATAACCGAACATTTATTGACCTTTTGCTATGAAGCCTGCATCATAATAGGTGCTATATAAGATGTAAAGCAAGTTTTTGCTGTGCCCTCTAGGAGGTTACCAAATTTGAGATTGGGGTAAAGCACATAAAATCATAGAATGAAACAAAGTCTCCTGTCCAGAGTACTTAGCACCCTCCTAATGAGTCTGGTTTTAAAGGAAAGTTTTAAAGAAACTACTCTAAGTCTACTCTAGCTGAGTAGCTCTGTCTTGAATAGTGGTTGCAATCCTGGCCCCGCCTTGTCCTGTGTTGAACAGGCGCTGACCTAAGATTTTGCCTCTCTAGAAAAGAGAAGATTCCATCTCATAGAGTTGTCAGGAAACCAAATGAAATGCTTGTGAACTACTGAGCACAGTTCCTGAGCCAAAGTAAGCTCTACAAATGATTGCTGTTATTGGCATTGCTCTACTATAAGCACATTTCGGTAAGTAAAGGCAATTGATGAAGAGCTTGGAAGGATTTGCAGCTGTCAATGAGCCATTAAACCTGTAAATGGAAATTCCAATCATAATATTTGACAAGATGACTAATTATGTGTGCTCAGAAGTCACCAGGGGAAAGTGGGAAGTGTCTGGGTGGTGGGCAGAGAATTTTACACGGATTCCCCGATGTTCTGAAATTCACTGGGGGGAAGGAGGTGTGGGAGAGATAAGGAATTGAAAGGCTGTCCTATATTCAGGAGGTATCTGACATCACAGGTCTGCTCCCCTAGTCCTGGGGAAGTGACCAAGATCTATGTAATGCTTGAATTTCCCCGCCTTGCTGGGGACTCTTGAATACTCCCCCATCGGTCCTTGAGTGAGAGGATGGAGCTGTTCCCTGTGGCTCACTTCTCTGGCATGAGTTCAGCTTCTCAAAACAACAGTCATTAGCCAAAATGGCATTAGCCATTTGTACGGTAGAAGAAACAGTTCTCTTTTGTGTCCAATTTCAAATTAGAATTTTATTGTTTTGTGGAATAGCACAGTCAACTTCACATTTGTTAATAAATCTGGAGGTAAAGATAGTCTTGTACTTTTTAATCAAGAAGGCAAAGCACTACCTGTTCCTAGCTCTAAATTTAACATTAGTACAGAAAATAATGTTCCTTTAGAGCATGGACTTCTGTCTAAAAACTTCATCCAAAAACCGACAATCAAAAAGGACACTGAAAACACATTTCTTTTCAAAAGAAGACAGGAGTTCACAGGGGATCTTTTCTTTCCCTCAACAGGTGCCTCATTTCCAGCTACAAGAGTATGCATTACTCACTGAAAAATGTGTTTGAAAACACAACCAGAGATCATGACTAAAACCCCCAGGGGCTCTCCTCAGGCCAGCATAAGTCCAATTGTGTTCCTGCTATGTAGTTAAGCTTTTCCTGCTGACTATGTCCTTCTTTTCAAACTGCTCTGATTTTAATAACAGGAAAGATGAATACCATACAGGGAAATACGCTGGAGTCTTACAAATAAATACACCTGTATTATAAACACTTCATAAATTAAATTACATTCAAAAATATTTCAGTAATAAACACGCCATAAGCCTGCTTGAACATTTCACACATTTTATTTCAGTTCTTTTTCCCTGTAATCCTGCAAAGCGGTGCTAGTATACCCATTTAATAGATGAAGAAACTAAGGCAGAAAGTTTAATTCATTCAAACCAAAATTGGTGGGTGATAGAGCTATTATAAAACCAAGATAAAGATCTGACTCCTTGTGAATATGCCACGCAAATTCATTGCTGTAGGTCCAAAACAGACACACTTTTAAGCTCAATTCTCCTTTGAAACTGGGAGGGTAATAGGAGCTTGCGATGTTCTAGTCTTGGACCACAGCCCAACTACAGGGCCTGTTTGCTTTCAGTGGGATGGAAACAAGCCTCAGTATTCATTAATAGGACTGTTCATGAACATGAACACTACCACACAACAGAGAAAGAGCCTTCTGGACAAAAACAAGCATCGACTGACAAAGGTTACTGACTCTTTCACTCCCACTTTATCATCTGCTAACAGGAGCAAATGTTTATTTCCTGCCCTCTATGTGCAGTGAATATATTTCTCAGAATCAGCAGCTAGTCCTCCCATGCTCACTTGGAACAAGCAAGCTATGCTCTTAGATTCCCAGCTCTCAAGGTCGGCACCTAGAAGCACGCAGAGAGACCTTGCCATAACTGTTGAGAGGTAACATCTCATGTAGGGTAGGATGTTAACAAATGGGACGGGCTCTCATTCTAAGGATGCAAATCATTCAATTCAAGCCAAAAATCCCACGTCTTTCCACACGGAAAAATCACTCAAACTGGTCATGAAAAGACTTTCTGACCAATTCCTCCAGCCAGTCAGAAATTCAAATAAAGACATCAAACTGTGGCTGACCCCATGTCACTTCATAAGTTAATACCTCAAAGAAGGAAAGAGCATCCATAAACAGCTGTCAGATGTTCAGTCCCTGGATCAGATATGACAAAAGAAATACTCTTATTCCAACATCATCATCATGGCAAGCACTTTTCATCATCCTATTTAATCTTCACAGCATCCCTGTAACAGAATATATCACTTTCTGAGTTTTACAACTCAGAGAAGTGAAACAAACTATCTAGGTCATGAAATTAGAAGAGAAAAGAAGAAGGCCAAACCCAGTTCTCTTCCTCTCTGGGCCACCAATGTATAATCACCATCAGGGGCCACGGGCAGAGCGCTGAGCTATGGTAGCTCCCGGGTGAGCCTCGCAGGGAAGGCGAGGTGAGAAGTGAGGCATAATGAGGAAGACTGTTGAACATCAAACCCTTGCAAGATGACTTTTAGAGATAATAAAAAGTCATTATGGACAATGTTGTCCATTAACCTAGTATGGTGCTTCTCGGAATCAAATGAAACAGAATGTTGGATGCTGGAGACAGGAAGGTGCCCATCATCTCTAAAGCAGCAGGCTTATTCTTCACCAGCTGTGTGAGCACTTGTGCAAAGTCATAAATGCCTGATTCACTCTAAGGGTCCAATATTCTCAGCTGGGCGGGGGCCGGTAACTGCTGTTGCATTGCAGTCACTCCAGTGAGATAAGGTGACAGCATTAGTCAGCATGTCAGGAACCATGTGCGGACAAGCCTCGATTGTGGTAGCAACTTTCATGATGTCATGTCAGGACTACGTGGTCAGGCTCTTTCTGTTGCCCTGGTGACAAGAAATGGCAAGAATTCTCTTCATCATCAAATCATTAGCCACTGGTGGCAGACACTGTTGCTGCCCTTCTGTCCTTTGCCTGTCATCTCTTTGGAAGGATGCATGAGGGAAAATGGAGATGGCTCGATATCGTGGCTGGATTTTTAACAACATGGGTAGGTGTCATGGAGTCATCTCCGATCAGGTTTGGAAGGATGCACCCATTTCTAGAAGAGATCAGAATATTGCCCAGGCCTGAACACAGTGACGCATCATGATGGGCGACAGGTCATTTCACCTCAAAAACTGAAAACCATCTCATGGAAAAGTGGGTGAGCAATGAAGGGCAAAGGATATTAAATAGTACAGTGGAAGGCATCCTAAAATCACTTGAGGCTGCAAGTTGAGTGAATGGATCTGCTTACAGTAAGTAGTAAAGCAACAGAGTGACCCACAGGAAGACTTGATGCCCTCCATTGGCTAATCTGCTAAGTCATAGGCTCACCTGGCCGCCTGGGTTTAACAAAATGAAAATCATTTGGATACCCAGCAGATATCCATATCCCTGTTTTCAAATTTTAGGAGAGGGAGTGGGATTTAGACACAATGGGCACAAGCAAGTCCTCTCTCACCCAGCCTGGCTTTGGAATCTGTCATAAGTCCATGCTTACTCCCAAAGACCCTGATATTATAAAATCGCTCTTGGTCAAATGAATCAGCTAAGCTTTTCCAAGAGCTCCCAGCAGAAACAAGTGGACCCATCCAGGAGCTCAGCCTGTTTGCTTACTGGGACTCCTGGTTGGATTTTAGAATAGCCTTTGATATATCTGCAGATACCACACTGCACTTCATCTAATCTTTATGCCCAAAGTAGATTAAGGTATCTGGTACCAACCAAGAAACCCTATAACCCAGGGTTAGAGGTACCACTTGATTCATATTGGTCTGCAAATACCTTTGTCTGGCTACACATTGCAATACTGTTGCTTTACCATGATACAAGACGTTAATTCCCATTTGGATGACATTTGTGCTTTGATGTACCATTAGCTATCAGAGGCTCTATTGTGAAACTGTTCTCCATAAGACCATACTGGAATGTTAGGTCTTAGGTCCATGGAATGACACATTTGGAGCATCATGGGCCATATAACTCAATATACAGATGAATTAATAATCTGCAGAAATTCTACATACAACACCATCCACACATCTAAGAAATGTCTTCCTTTTTGTTCTATCATGAATCAAATTACTGGCACATCTACGATGTATCATTTGAAGAAAATACAAATCTCAGGCCTCAGGCTATGTGGATAGCACAATTCTTTTTATGATATTTTGTGTACACTTTTTATGATATTATGTGTACACTTACAATTGTTCCAGTCTGTTCTCCTTCATTAGAAAAGCATTCTTAGAGGGGTACCTGGGTGGCTCAGTCGGTTAAGCATCCAACTCTCTCTTTTTTTTTAAAGATTTTATTTATTTATTTGAGACAGAGAGAATGAGAGAGAGAGAGAGAGCACATGAGAGGGGGGAGGGTCAGAGGGAGAAGCAGGCTCCCTGCCGAGCAGGGAGCCCAATGCGGGACTCGATCCAGGGACTCCAGGATCATGACCTGAGCCGAAGGCAGTCGCTTAACCAACTGAGCCACCCAGGCGCCCTAAGCATCCAACTCTTTAGGCTCAAGTCATGATCTCAGGGTCATGAGATCAAGCCCCGCATCAGGCTTCACCCTCAGCAAAGAGTCTGCCTGAGATTCTCTCCCTCTCCCTCTGCCCCTCCCCGCTGTTCTCCCTCTCTCTCTCTATTAAGAGGAAGGAAGGAAGGAAGGAAGGAAGGAAGGAAGGAAGGAAGGAAGGAAGGAAGGAAGGAAGGAAGGAAGGAAGGAAAAGAAAGAAAGAAAAGCATTCTTAGAAATAAAGTCCTTTGGCAACATCCAGATTGAAAGGAAACACCATACATTTATCTCTCAACCTATTTTCCAGTATATGAGTTCCTGGTTCTTTTAGTACTAAATCCTCTATTCAATACTTTAACTATGAAGTGCAGCACATATTTGGAAAAGTCTGGAAGCAATGCATTTGAATTCCATTTGCACCTTTCACATTTATCCATGTGCATAGCACTCTGCTCAGTGCTGTAGATATACACAGATATGAGCACTCATTCAACATGGTTACTTTGAATGTGTTATGCTCAATTAGCAGAGAATTTGAGGATATTATTTAATATTGTGCTTAATTATGACATAACATACATGTGTCTATCAGATATTCATTAATGTTCTAAGAGGCAAATAGATTATTTTGTTTGGGGGTTTATCTAACAATAAGTTTTCTTTTTTTTTTTTTAAAGATTTTATTTATTTATTTGAGAGAGAGAGAATGAGAGAGAGCACATGAGAGGGGGGTGGGTCAGAGGGAGAAGCAGACTCCCTGCCGAGCAGGGAGCCCGATGCGGGACTCGATCCAGGGACTCCAGGATCATGACCTGAGCCAAAGGCAGTCGCTTAACCAACTGAGCCACCCAGGCACCCTCTTTTTTTTTTTTTTAAGATTTTATTTATTTATTTGACAGAGAGAGACACAGCGAGAGAGGGAATACAAGCAGGGGGAGTGGGAGAGGGAGAAGCAGGCTTCCCACTGAGCAGGGAGCCCAATGCAGGGCTCAATCCCAGGACCCTGGAATCATGACCTGAGCTGAAGGCAGACGCTTAACGACTGAGCCACCCAGGCGCCCCAGTAAGTTTTCTTTTATTAAGTTTTTTGTAACAAGAAAACTGGAGACATTCTTTTATAAATATTACAGTTTGAATATGCATAAGCTTCCAGAATAAATTATTTATATCAGTAGACTTATGAGTTTGTAGTGTGAGGATGTGTTAGCCTTCTAAAGTATTAGAAAATTATGAATCTAATACCTTGCCATAATATCTAAGGAAGCAGAACATTAATTTCTTGGCTTTTTGTGTTATGAGTAGTGTAAGGAAATTTTTCTGAAGACTTCTTTTTTTTTCATTTATATATCCCAGACTCCTTAACGATATTAGACAATGAGCCCATCCCCGGGATGGTATGTTTTTATCCATAATATTCATGGAAAAGGCTCAGTCTCCTTTTAAAAGTTGATCTCACTTACTCTAATAGCCCAAGAACAGATATATTCATTTCCAACCTGTCCTCATATGAAAGTTTGGGAGTGTTATTCACCATATGTCTAATGTCAAATATTAAAAAACACAGTATAATAAAATGCTAGTTCAAAATCCCCTTACTTTCAATCTGTTAGTCAGATTAATGGGGATGGAACATTGGTTCCACTGTTATACCACTCCAGTGGCAATCTTCTAAAATTAGGAACTGCCAATCTGGCGGAAACAGAAGAACTCTATATCATTTTAAATTTAACTTTAGCCTGCTCTGAAGCCATTAGAGACGATTAAAGGAGATCTCCAGCCATTATATTCAGCCCAGTAGTCTTCAAGTTCAAAAGGTAAAAAAGCACTTTTCACTATAAATAAACTGAGAGACAAAATTATTTTCAATGAAGTTTCGATTTCAGTGAAAATAAAGTAGGTAATTACGTTGGCTATTACTGAGGTCACTGCCTTCATTGACCATCTGGCTTAAAACTAAAAAATAGGTATCATTTGTGACATGGACAGAAATGAGCAAAGTGTCCACAGCTTCCTCTTTTAAAGACCTGCAAATTCGGTTAATTCACATATTAACAGTCTTCATGAAACAGTTACTGAAAAAATAGGCTGATGGCCTTTTTGAACCTGAACAACTCACAGGGAAGGAAAAAAAGAAAAGAGCTGTGATATCTCACCCTTACCATTACTATAGTTATAGTTTCTATGTGATGGGCTCTATATGATGGCGCATGTAATATTTTTGCATGCCAAAACTAGCGGGCCAAACTTACCACTCCAATTTCTATAGTTTTCCTACATATATGGAATCCTATTTGTTGGTTGTAAACGTTATTTTCAAGTTGGAAGTGTTATTCCCTAATAAAGAATATAATTTAATTTTTGCCTAATTTTGCTCTACTTTCTATAATTTCCAAAGCATCAAAACAGTTTAGAAAGTTGGACGGCTACTGTGGTAAGGTCATTCTTAATGCGTATTGCTTACTTTTATTAATCTCTTTCACTTCTAAAAAATGTCAGTATTGGATTTTTGTACAGCATTGGCTCACATACCTATTATTACCTGAGCTGTACTGAAGAGAAAAAAGTTAGAGCAGTTTATTGCCTTTTTTTCGGCAGCTTTGCAAAGACATAGATATATTGTTCAAGAGGAGTGAGTTAGAAATCGAATTAATTTTGTTCGAGTCCTAAACTTAAGATAACTTATTCCTATATCCTTTGTAAAATCCAAAACTTCACTTTAAAAAAAAAAAAAAAAGACAAAGCAGGTGCTGTTGTGTTGTGTTCTTGTTTTCCTAACACAGAGGCCACTAACTTCAGGTTATGCTATTCATTCAGCCTCAAAATAGAATATATACTTTCTGAAGATCCCATTCTCTGCATTCATTGCTGTTGGAGAGTCTTTGCAAATCCCCTTGCCAGTAGACATAGATGTTAGCCCAAGAAAAGGAAAGGAATGGTGGGGGCGGGAGCAAGGCAGGAGAGGAAAATAAGTTGCCAAGGGAAAAAAAGCTGTACTTTCAATTGGAGTTTATTTTTTATTCAGTCAAGTCTTGCGAAATTATTCACAGTAAAGATTAATGATTCCTTACAGATAGGGGTAGGCCTTAGCCTCCCTACTAGTTTCTCCTGACAAAATCCATTATGCAGTGATGCTAGTGGGAAGCCAGCAAGGGACAGTTTGTTGAAACACCTTTGGGATGGAGTGCTTTAACCTAGAATCTGGCACAAAGGAGCACAAATCCAATACACCGTCCTGGAATGTTGAAGAAAAGGTTTCACAGCAGCGTTTTCACACGTAGCCAGCCAGGTGCTCCCAGAGCAAATTATTTGCTTGTGGATTCACCAGTGGGAGACTGAAACCCACAAATCAGGATCCCTCCCCGCCCCCCAGCTAGCCGGACGTCCACATGCATTGACGGGTTCAAGGACAGTGGTGGCTAATCTCTCATTTTGCGCTTTGTTCTTTTCTCTTTCTTTGGAACCCTGAGAGTAGAAAACCGTTGGCTTTGCCAGGAGAGAAAACCTCAAACCACAGTTCTCAGTACAATGTGTGTGCAGGCTGAGACCCATCCCGGCGTCACAGATGGCTAGTCCTGGTTCTCGTCCCGATACTCATCTCATTGCCCAGCGCCGAGCCCCGTGCCACTAAGCCGCTCGCTTGCGCGGTGCCGAGCTGGCTGCTCACCCGGAGCCTGCTCGCGGGCCATTAGCAACCTCTTTTACCATGACCTTGCTCCTCCGCTCTCTTCCTCAGACAGAGGTGAGCTGACAATCATTCCTGAGGCAGGACAGACTTTATACAACCTGGAATAACTTTGGCAATTACGTCTCACAAAGAAATCCAATAGTTCCTATTTGGGATATGAAATTACTTCCTCTATGGCCCGTGGTTTCATATTGACTTCTTACTTCTTCTTTATATGCCTAGCATCTTAGCTGCACTGCCAGGGAAAAAGCACTTCTATTGAAATAATAGCCGTAATTATTTGATAATTTGATAATTTCTTTTCTTTTGAAGGCAGTACATCCTTCATCTTTCACTTTTACACCAAACTAGAAATTTAGGAGGTAACCTCGCTGTGGAAACCGATGCTGGAAACTGTCCATCCATCACAAGGAATGATCTTTTCTCTGAGGGGGATTTTCTACTGGATTGCCAAGTGCATAATATTGCCCTGGAGCGAGGTGCATAAAACAACATCGCTGCCACACATCCTGTGATATTTAACTCTAGAGTGCTCGGAAGCCCGATGCGCTGGGGTGCTGATTGTGTTCTATAGTGATCACCGCGTCTTAAAGCCCAGAAGGTCTGAAGTTTATCTAATCCTGGGGTAGAAGAGCAATTAAAATCCATCCCAGCCAGGAGAGCTTCCGTAAAATCCATTATTCCTGCCGTTTTTTTAGGCCCTTAAAGGAAGGATGCTGGGTGAGACAAGCCATAGAGAAGTCCACGCTTTATTCAATAAACATGGATGGAACACGAATCCTGTGCCAGCACTGTTCTGGGTACTGAGGACATGGTAATATAGGAAGACAAACGCAGACCCTGCTCTCAAGAGCTCACATGCTGGTGGGAGGCAGATGGGAAATAAGGAAGGGAATAAACAGCGGGTGGAAACCATTTTAGACTTGTAGTTAGCCAGGGCCTTTCAGAGAAGGTAGCACATCGACTGAGACCTGAGTGTCAAGGGGGAGCCCACTGTGGAAAGTTCTGAAGGAGGAGTATTCCAGGTAGAAGAAACACGTCCAGAGAAAGCCAGAAGGCAGGCAGGAGCTCTGCTGGTCCAGAAAATGGGAAGAAGAAAGTGTGGGTGGCATAGTGAATGGGAGGGAGAGGGGCTGAGATGAGGTGGGAGAGGGAGCTGGGCACCAGATCACCTGTCTCTGAAGATCAGGACAAGAGGTGCGGACTTTCTTCTAAGTGCAGTGAATGCTAAACAGTAGAGAGCTTAATGATATGGGGGTTTTGATTTAAAAATAGTAATTCTGGAAAATAATAATAATAATAATAATTCTGGGTACTGTGAGGACAATGAATGGTAGAAAGGGCAAGGAGGGGAGGGCAAGATTAGAACCAACAAGCTTATGGTAGTCCAGGCGAAAGGTCATAGTGGCTTGGACTTGGTTGGCAGCAAAGCAGGTAAGGACAATGGATGGATTTAGGACCTGGTATAGTCTGTGCCTGCCCTTGCTGAGAAACTCAGTATTCAATCTAAATTTTGAGGTGGTCTGCAACCAAGATGTGCATTTTCTGTTTTCTGTTCCCCTCAGCACCTGGATGCCTTGTAATTGGTTTGTACCGGTTTCGATGTGGTAGAGAAGGAAACACAGGGACAAAAGTAATACTGGTTGTAGCACTCCAGCATATGGATGTAAAGCAGAGCAGTCAGGCAAAGTGGCTAAGTCCACAGAACTGGCTGCCACCCACTCCCAGGCTCTGCCACCCACTACCTCTGTGACTTTAGACACGTTATTTACCTTCCCTGGGTCTTTGTTTCTCAATCTATAAGACTATTAGGATAAGAATACCTACCTTATGAGACAGTTAAAAGGATTAAATAAATTAATGCATGAGAAGCACTTAGAATAATGCCCTGGCACAGATTAAGTGCTCAATAAATAAATGGTAGCTTTTGTCATTATTGTGGTTTGACTAAACCCCTTCTCTACCCACCCACCCCCGCCCACCCCCTCTGCACCAAATGATGCATAAAATGACGTATCAACATGTTGCCTTTCCTCTTAGTTACCAAAAAGGAAAAGGGACTAGATGGAGATTTTTTTTTTTTTAATTTCTTAAGAGGAGAAGAGAAACTAGTATTTAGGAAGCTCTTGCTACTCGACAGGAGTTTCATAGACAATTGTATCTCATTTAGACCTCTCTATCATCAAAATAGTTACCATTTATTCGTAAGCTTTTTATATGCAGTACCTATTTGCACCTTCAGAAGTACTCTGCTAGGAAAACTTGTTGTGTCTGTTTTACAGATGTGGAAGGTTCAGGGAGGTTATTTGCCCTGCCAAGTTCCCACCACTAGTGAGTTGAAGAGACCAGATTTGAGCCAGCTTTGTATGACATCACAGCCTTCCCTCTTTCTCCTAAAGAATGGGTTAGAGACAAACTATACCAGGAGACTTCCAGTTATCTCTCGAATCTATCAAACAAACCAGGAAATTTGATTTCACCCTCACTTTCCCCCATGCCAGCCAGCTCAGGTCTTCCTTTGGGCCTTGAGTGGCCTCCAATCAAGAATGTCCTGAGCTAGATTCGCAGTCTAGTTAGCACGCACTGATCATGCATTTTGATGTCATCAGGCAAGTGCCCATCATCAACATGAATTCATTATATGCTTCTTAGGAAATAAACTGATGAAGGTTGGAAATCACTGAAAATCCTTTACTTTCTCATGTGGTTATTCAGTCTTTTCACACTATTCTCACATTATTGCTCTTGGCAATATAATTAAGGATCTATTGATGTTTAGCATTGTAAAATAAATCTATATCATGTAGTTTATAACTTGATCATACAAACTCATTTATCTGGAAATTTTGGCATAATTCTTCTTTACTGACTGAATTTTTATCATAAACATTCATCTTATTAGTTATGTAGTACTAGAAAAAATAACACACAATATCAGTTCATGGTACCTTTGTTTCTTTGGGTTTTTTTTTTTTTTACACTTGTTCCCACAAAGTAGAATCGATGAATTAAAAGAGCATACTAATAACCCAGAATATTAATTAAGATATTTTTAGATATTTAAGCATTAGATCAAAAGAAAATCCAAGAGTTCTCATTGGAAACTTATTAAATTGTCAGAAAACCTCTGTTGCCCACTTCCTACCTTTGTGAATCTTCTCTTTCTTTGCAATCTGTGAATAAACTGCCCTGTTTTGTTTTGCTGAAGCCAGGCCAGCCATAGGCAAACCTTTAGAATAGGGCATTCAAACATTGTAGGGGGATCTGACAAGCGTAAAGAGTTATAGCCAACAATCATTAGCACAAAGGAATTGCCTGATTGAACAGGTCGGAGACTTGCCTGCAACATCCTAATAGGCTGGAGTGATATTCAGAAAATGAGACTAGTTAAGGGCACCTGGCATAGAAAGCAAGCAGTTCATGGAAATGAGTGACTTGGACACAGATGAAAGGTCTAATGCAGCAGTGACAGGTAGCAGGAACCCAGGGAAAGGGGGGGTGAATGGGAACAAAGAACTTTAGATTAACCAAGAAACCTACATGGATCAACTGGTACAAAACAATTAGCACTTTGGAAGATAAAACCAGATAAAGTGATCCACATCGGATCACGCAGCGTGCCAAGCAGCACATCTAGAGACAAGAAACGTGGTTGTTTGAGTCAGAGTCTTAGCTTTGGCCTCAGGAGAAGTCAGAAAGTTGAATCTGTAGAGAGCAAAAGCCTATTCACCCTTCTGCACTTTCTTTATAGGGAATACATGAGATTTATTCATCCTTCTGGTCCTTGGAATAAAATAGCCATGATAGAGGCTAAATCTAAGATATGGTTTTAATTTAAGATTCTGAAGGCTTTCAACTTTACGTGTGATCCATACTCCCAAACAAGCAGAGCTGAAAACCTTCCACCCCTTCCCTGAGGAGAACCCGGGGTTCTGGAGAGCTTTATGTGTGTAGTTCTTTCCAGATCAAACCAACCCTGAATCTCCCTTCCTTCCCTGTCCTCCTTGCCCCTCTCTCCTTGCTGCTCTCCTTTTCTCCAAAGAATTAAAGGAAACAGAAGCAAAAGGCATTAAAAACAACTAAGGTAAGGGACATTGCTAAAACTACTATTTAGTTTAGTCAGTAATGAAACTCAGATTATTTTCAGCTGTAGCCTCAGGAATGATTTAACTCTCACATGATCTTAGGAATGCAGAAATCGCTCGGAAAAAAAACACCATGAAGAATCCCCTGTTATGTGCCAGGCAATAGAATAGATGCTTCCAATACAAAGATAAAAGAGATGTCAGAGGATACAAAGCTAAGAGATGTCCACTACCCTCAAGAAGTAATATTTATAGACCACCCACTCTGTGCAAAGCACTGTGCTGCTCAGTGTGAACAATGAAAAGAGGTGCAAGACAATGCCTTCCCCTCAAATTGCATATGTTTCCATGGAAGAGACGAGAAATGCATATGGAGAAGTGTCCGTTGTAGGTTTTGAAGAGTCAAATAAACCTTGACATTTACCAAAGGACTTTCTGTGTGTCAGGCACTGTAGTGGTTGCCTTGTTATGTATTAACCCATTTAATCTACTTACCAGTCCTATGAAGTGGATACCAGGTATTAAATTATCTGCATTTTATGAATGAAACAAAGATCGGTTGAGTGATTTCATGAGATCACCCAGCAAGTATTTGGTGGAGCCAAGGTTTAAATCCAGGCTGTTCAAATTGTATCTACATTTATACCTATGTCTAGATCTAGATCTGTCTTCCAAGGCAGGACTGGGGTCCGAAGGCTGGAACAGCCCGAAAAATCTTCATGGTGGGGGTTGTCCATGAGCTGGACTTTTAGGGATGGATGGGGAGTTTAGGGAAGGACACACCAGGAGCAGAGGCACTGACTCAGGGGCCAGTATGTAGCAGCCAAAGGGCAGGAAGGCAGAATGGACCGATGGTGCTTGGGGTGAGAGGGGTCCAAGTCCTAGTCCTGCCTCTGCTGCTGGGTTGCTGGTGGGGCTGGGGTAAAATCCACACATCTCCCATAAAATGGAAATAATAATAATAATAATACCTATCCTGCCAGGTTAGTGGAAATATTTGGCAAGATGACATGCAAAGGTATCTTAATTATAATTTAATGTGTGTGTGTGTGTGTGCACGCCGCGCACGCACACGTGCATTTAAGACAGTGAGTAGTTTAGCCAGGATTGGAAAGTTTATGTTGGGGAGTAAAAGCAGACAATGAGGAGATTCTCAGCACATCGTGGGGGATTCTGACTACAAAATTATCCAATGAGTGAGAGGTATTGCATAAACTCTGTGAGATACTCAATCAGGCCATAGCACTCCTGTGCATTTGATTTGGGGAGAGAGAATAGACATAGTGGGAAGATATTTTAGAAGTAGAAAGAAAGCACTGGGTATGAAATATGTGATTTTTTTTCTATAAAATTCATGTCTTCATCCACTCAGGAGTCCTCAGATATTCACTGACTACAGTCTGGTACCAGGCGCTTTTTCTAGGCATTGCACTAGAGCAAGGAATGAAACAGTCAAAATCCTGATGTTCACGGAGTAGACATTCTAGAATAACTCCTTACTAATATAAAAATATGTATATTCAAAAATAAAAATAGGAAATGTCGAAGAAAGTTAAATGTGTTAGAAGAAGATATTTTCAAAGCCTGTTGTGTGGTCTCTCTTTAACCAGCCCACCCAAATCTTACTCATCCCTGCCTAATCTCACCTTGGGTATGCCTTAGTCTGCTTCAAAGGGGAGGGCGAACATCTTTTCACTGTGTTTTAAATAATGTTCACAGCCTCCTAGTTGTATCCAAAGCATTCCTCCTTGTTTTATCTTTCTGCCGCTGGATCTGAAAGCCCAGGGAGGTCCAGCTTCCACACGTTTGCTTGCTAGCCTCTTGATTTGGGGCTAACTAGCTCACCTCTCTCCCAAGACACAACAGCCGTGCTTTTCTTAGGAGAAGCCTGAAAACGCCCTTCTCTAGACCTGCAATGACCCTATTCCCCCTTTTCCGGTCATCCTCTCTGGATTTGTTCTCATTCCTACACCATTTTCTTAACCAATTAAGAAAAAGTTCTTTTGGCTATCAAGAAAGAACTGAGTACCTTTCCCTTTTGCCGCACATTTGAAGTTTAGTTTTAGTAAAAGCTATGTTGCACAGAATTATTGAAGTCACTCATGAGCTCACCTGGCATTCCTGTCTTACCTAAATGTTTTCTTCAGTAAGCGCTTTTGTCTGTTTTTCTTTTCATTAAAGAAAAATGAGCAAATAGATCTTCTTTCCGACAGGTAAGCAGCTGTTTTTTCTATGTAAGGAACTGTAGATGTGAAAGATGATTTTCTTCTCAAATCAACAAGTATTTATTAAGCCCCAAAGAAGCTAGAAACTATTAACGATGAAAGGGAACTAGAAGACACAAGAGCACACCCTATGTGAAGTTACGTTCTCTAAGGAGACGTAAATCCATGAACCTAAACACAAACACCATTTCCGTGTGGCTCTCCCGGTCTTGGTTTTTATTGCAGGATTTAGAACAGTGCCCACACTTACAAAACTCTTTTTTTTATTTTATTTTATTATGTTATGTTAATCACCATACATTACATCATTAGTTTTTGATGTAGTGTTCCATGATTCATTGTTTGCATATAACACCCAGTGCTTCATTCAGTATGTGCCCTCTTTAAAACCCATCACCCAGGCTAACCCATCCATTCCCCCCACCCCACACTTACAAAACTCTTAATAATAATCATTGAGCTGAATGATCTCTCATGCTCACAACATCTCTGAGATGCCTCTATTACAGATGAAAAAAGAGAGACTCAGAAATCCAGCCATGAGTGGTGATGTCAGTATTCGAACCCAGACTTTTAGACAGCACCACGGTAAGCAGTGAAATACTAAAGTTTGCCGTTCAAATTCTGGATATCTCGGGAATGTATCAATGGGAAAGGACAATGTGAGTTGCAATGGGTCACCACTGACTTTATCGAAAAGGTATGTTTGTGACTCGTCTGTAATTGTAAGCCCTTGTCCCTCCTGAACCTCGCTGATGTATTTAGGAACACTTAAGTGTTTGGTCCCTGGTGCAGTGGCGAATACATTTTTGAAAATTAGCAGTCATTTTTACTTGGAGCTTGGCATCCCTAAATGACTCATGTCATCATTATGCACGTTCTTTTGATTCCATAATGTTGTTTTCCTCACCTTGAATTTATTGACACCAATTCATTTCGCCTTGACATTGGCATTAACAGGGAAATGGCTTTGTTTCATCCTCTTATAAAATCACCTCCCAAGACTTGGTTTGACATTGTCAGGAGGTGGTTATGGTGACAGCAAGGCCACAACAGACAAGAGTGAATTACAGTGATTCCTGGGGGGAAAAAAAAAATCATTAAGAAAAGTTACTGCTGTGTGATTTCAGTAACTATTTGTCATACTTGAATATCCCTGCTGTTTGAAAATCCTAAGAGGGCTTAGACCATATTTGGAACACTCCTGCCAAGTATATATAGGAAAAATTAAGTCTCTAAGGAAACATTTAGCTATAGCTTGACAAACAGGAACCTCAAATTATATTTTAGCTTTACACAGTGCTCAAAGGCACTGAAATTCTGTCTCAAAAAAAAAAAAAAATGCATGTGAATTAATGACACAATTATCTCCTTTCAGTCACAGATACTTTGGATTCTTAATGTCAAGTATCAAAGGCCTGTAGGATAGCCCTACCTCCTCCTCAGAATGTGGACTGTTTCACAGATTTGCCTTCAGCTGTACGGGTTGCCTTTCACAATTCCCATGTCATTTCAAAGAGCACCAAATCTTTTTACCTGCATTCTTCTCTGTGCCTCTGATGGTCTCTCGGCCTCCCTCCCAATTCCATCTGGATTTTCCTTTAGCCTGTGTCCCGAATTTAACGAGTTACCTTCCAATTAAAAAAAAAAAAAAAAAAAGTCACTCATTTCCTTCAGGGCCATGTCTTTTCCACCCTCATATGGCTGGCATGCCAAGATTATAGTAAGAGCTAATACATTTTGCCTAATGAAAAGTGAAGGGGGTGCTTCTGCTCACTTGGCTCCGCCGGCCACTCTTGCTTCTTCCCCTCCCTCCTACCCTTCCCCAGGCATATGCTGTATCATTGAAGGAAGAAACCCCAAACAAGTCACCATTCCCTTCCTGCTAGTGTTCTCCATCAGAAAGTAGGATGGAAAGGCCTGACAAGTCATGGGATACGAGCTGAGCTGGAGTGTCAGCGCTGCCCAGCACTTTTTCCAGGTGTCCTCAGTTAGTTTCCTCTCCTGTTCCCTCCCAAATATTTCACCCCTGCCCTCAAGATCTCACCTTCCCTCCCTCTCCATGTACTCAGGAGCTAGTCTTACCTCCTACTGCCCAGAAACAAAAGGAAGCCATCAAGGGAAAGTTCCTTCTACTTCCCACTCTCCAGCCTATAAGCTCTGTATTCCTGTGTATTGATACCTATCTACCGATCTACTTGTCTATCTACAAATAATAGACATATGCCCTCCGTTCAGAAAGAGGCAGAGAACAAAAGACATATTTTATTTGTGTGTTCAGTAAGTAATTTGTTGGGCATCAGTTTGGTGCCAGGAACAGCGCTCCATACTAACATATAACCACAGTGAGCATGTCAGACATGGCGCAGACACGTACAAGGGGAACCCAGAGGAGTCTGCTGCAGACTCAAGTTGCATGAAATATGTTTTCTTTCAGGGCAGTTAAGCTGGACTCGGAGCCCCTATCCTGGAATGATAGTGGAAAATTCCATCACAGTCATCACTGTGATCTGCCCATGTAAAAATGTCCATTCATCTCTCATCATCTGTACCAGTTAACAATAAGCAAGCCCTCGGGCTACAGATCCCTTCAGCTCCAGAGGCTGTGTAGTTTTGACAAGGCAAGGAAGCCCAGTGTCTGGGGCCTTCCTAGGATTACAGGACTGTGTAGGAACTCTTCTGTCTTTCCTGAGATAATTTGTGTGTGTGTGTGTGTGTGTGTGGTTTCGAGTTTTTATTTAAATCCCAGTTAGGGGCGCCTGGGTGCCTCAGTCGGTTAAGCGACTGCCTTCGGCTCAGGTCATGTGATCCTGGAGTCCCGGGATCGAGCCCCGCATCGGGCTCCCTGCTCAGCAGGGAGTCTGCTTCTCCCTCTGACCCTCCTCCCTCTCGTGCTCTCTCTATCTCATTCTCTCTCTCAAATAAATAAATAAAATATTTAAAAAAATAAAATAAAATAAATTAAAAAAAAATAAATCCCAGTTAGGGAAGATACTCTGGGATAACTTTTGCAGACATTTAAGATAACTGGTAGTTTGACTAGAAATATATATGAATGACACAAATTCTGAAATATGGCAAGATTTGGTCACATGGATCATTTCTTACGTGAATCACCTTTATCATCTCAGTAAAATATGCCTTTTATTTTCTCAAGTAACAACAGTTCCTTTTATTAACATTTTTAATATCTTCAAAGGACCACATATTTATTCTTGGCCATTTGGAAAAAGTTAAGAGTCTAAAGATGAAAATTAAAGTTACTAAAATCACCTGCATTCCCACCAGCCAGAGCTAAACACTGGTTGCATTTTGGTACAGTTCGTTCCAGTCCTTCTTCTAAGGTCTGTATCACATGAGCCATGTGTAGAGGTGTAAGTCTGTACTTAGGGGGATCATGCTGGATAAATATTTGGGCTGCTTTTCCTCCTGACATAACGTCCTGCACTTTGAAACGGTGGTTTATACCCTGATGTGTGTTGCATCGTGTGTGACTAAGCCTCCCAACGAGCACCATCTTTCACCTTGGGCAAAAAGAGTGAAGGCCGCACCTTTTTGTTAAACTAGACAAGTGTGTTTTCTGATACCAGATGAGAAACTCTGTGATTTCTCAGCACCATTTTTATGAGCACCTTGCCTGTGTCTGTGTCTGAAGGTGTTGACCTAAATAGGATTTCAATACATCATTAATGATCGCTTTGGGAAAAGATGCCCAGCCTTTGGCTTCGTGGGATTCTCAGTGAATTCGTTCTTTCTCAACATCAGCAAAGGCTTTTTTTTTTTCAGGTTTCAAAGGCTGACAACTCTAGGGGGTTTGGGCAGTGCCTCTCGCTCCTTCATTGGAGTTACCTGTTATTTCTTTCACACTAGCTGGGTTACTGCCTAGTGCAAACACAGGCTCCTTCAAAATGAACGTGGCTTTTTTTTATGATGTTTTGAGCAGTGTTTCTTTTGACTGGACAAGAGCAAGTGTCACTCCCATAATCAGTGCTTTGAAATTAGATGACTCTGAATAGAATGGCTTCTCTCTAGTGTCTTGATTACCCACACATGTCTGACCACTCAGCCGACAGCTCCCATGTTGTTCCCTACAGTCCCTTCAGCTCTGCTCCTTAGCCTCATGACACTGAGACCTGGATGCTGTCACACGGGAATCATGCCCCCAGCACCACTGTCCCCAGATGGATCTAGACACAGACAGGAGTGGAGGTTGAGAGCAGGAAGACAAGAATATTTCCAACTGATCGCCTCCAAGTTGCAGTCTAGATATTGTTTGCATCTGAACCTAGGTCCTGCCTCCCCAAAGCAGAAGCTAAAGCTGGGCTCCCCGGGACTCTGAAAACACACCTTCTATACTCTGATCAGTACAGGAGAATGCACACTGAGTGAGAGTACACAAGTCACCCTTGAGAAGACAAGCACTGCCTCTCCAAGCCAACCTTGCAAAACCTTGTGGAGGACACAACAGCTGAATACAAATATTCAAGACCTGAATGTTTGACCCCAAACTGTCTCAAGATTCATACCTTCAGAGGACATATACAGATGCTGTCTTTGAGGGAGGACATTTGCTTCCGTTTTCACTTGAGCACCTTGAATTGGGTAGGTAGTGATGACCAATTCAAGGTGCTCAAGTGAAAACGGTAGTGATGAATTCCTTATCTGGCAGGGATAGGAAAAAGCACCTCACTCTTCCGCCCTGGGCTTCTAGCACGGGGGGGGGGGGGATGGGGAAGGTGTTGAACATTAACAAAGTATCCTTAGGTTGTGTTTTATGTTTTTTAAAGCACCTCTACATAATTCACCTTGAGGCTCCCAACAACTGCGAGGTGGGTGAACAGGACAAGTGTAACTATTCTTGCTTCAGAAGTAAGGGAAGAGAGGCACATAGAGGTGAAACAATTTCCCCAAGTTCACACGGCCCATTAACTACAGAGACCCAACTTGAATCACAAGGTCTCTTCACCTCATTCTCTTGACATCACCTCATGCTTCTAGTACAAGTCGGAAGAAAAACTATGCCTGCTCAGTGGGGCACAGATAAGACGGACGGGCAAAACCAATCAAGCCAAAACAGCCACCCGAGTCATCACCAAGACTCATCATATTGGAGAAGTCCAACTATCATCACGTATTTGATGAAAAAGAGGAGGAATTCCTCACTCTTTGCCTCTTAAGACGATAGGCTTCCCGTGAAAAATATACATGCAAAGCATAAAGTTCAAGAGAACTTTAGAAATACATACTTCAAACTCTTTCCCTAACTTTCTAGCTGTCCTTAGAATGCAAGCTCCACAGAAACGGCTACATCATCTGCCTGGCTCCCACCATGTGCCCATCATCTAGGACAGTGCCTGGTTGGGTGATGGATGGATGGATGGATGGGTAGATGTACAGCAAAGGGATGGCTAGTCAGAACTAGAACCCAGGTTTCATGACTCTTAATCAACATTTTCTCCACTGTACCACGTCACCATTCATAGCCAGACATAAGTGAGACAAGATGGGGGGGAAATGCAGTTAGTGTGCCCAGAATTCACAAAAGGCCATTAGACACCAGCCTGCAAAGATTCTTCCATACCCCAGGAGCTAAGGCCCAGTTTTATATCTCACAGCTCACAACTTCGTATCACAGCCTCCAAGGCTGAATAAATGGGTCAGAATCATAGCTCTTTATCTCCCTGCCACAAAATCTCAAATGCCTAAATCGGAACTGAATGTTGCACACACGCCTTTGTTATTAGCCTGTTTGGTAGAGGTTTTTCACTCTTTGACGTTTCTTTGAAAAGGACCGGAACAATTTGGAACATTTTTCCCTCGGCAATCCTGGGCTCATTTCAGGTGGGGAAGGTAGAGGTCACTTTATTAATACAACCATCAAGGAAGGCTGTCATGGCAACGCGTTGCATCTATCCCTTGAAGTGCCTGAGACAAAGCCAAAAAGAGAAACTTTCAAGTCTATAAATACAGACCCAGCATTGCTCAAGCATAGCGGCTCACTGACAGGGTGAACCTAAATGTATAGTGGCTTTGAACAAGATCCAAACACAGAAAACTTCCCTTTTGTAATGCAATGGATCGTCGTGACCATAACGGGAATAAGTGACCCTTCAGGTCACCAAAGCAAAGAAGAATAGAACAAGCAGCAACACTAAGTTCTGGCTGGTGCCCATTTTGAGCATAGGGATCCCTCTCTACGTCTGCTTTTCCATGCCTTCCAGAAAGGACTAATGGAAGAAAAAGGAATCAAGGTCTCATCAGTCACATTTTGACAAGAGACTGCAGTTTGGGAAGAGGAAACATGTATGACAATCAAGGAACCCACAAAAACAAGTTGAAGAATTGAATAATTTAGCCACATCCCTGTGGCTCATTGTCGAAGCCAGAGGAAAAATAAGAAGGGAAACAGGGAGGAAGAAATGCCACTCATTCCTATTTTTTCACTTTGGAAAATTCTGAGTGTTTTTATAAACTCGTAGCAACTGTGGAAGCTTATCTACCTGCTATTGTGGCTTGCTTACTGAAGCTGTGATCGGAACTATTTTTTTTTTTAAGATTTTATTTATTTATTTGAGAGAGAGAATGAGAGACAGAGAGCATGAGAGGGAGGAGGGTCAGAGGGAGAAGCAGACTCCCTGCCGAGCAGAGAGCCTGATGCGGGACTCGATCCCGGGACTCCAGGATCATGACCTGAGCCGAAGGCAGTCGCTTAACCAACTGAGCCACCCAGGCGCCCCAGTGTGATCGGAACTATTGTAACACCTTGCCAACCACAGCCTCTCCACCAGGACCCCACACTTCATCTTTTGGCCACAGAACTGTTTGGGTCTAACATTAATAACCTTACCTTATCTCTTAGGGGCCACAGATCATTCTGGTCGCTCCACTTGAAAGCATTCCTAATATTGAGACGTCAGACGGTTAATGAATTATTTTTATCAATGGTAAAAGTATCCTTTAGAATACAGTCAAGCCAGTACCAAAGTAGGATTAGTTTTTCTGGTATCTAAGGATATTTCACCATAATAAACATAATGGTGTCTGGCAAATAACAATTTGCAGCCAGTACTGGATCAAGTCTCATACAAAGGACTTAAAGACAAACCTTCTCTGTTTACAGAGATCGCATGCCCTTAGGTTGTCAATAGCAATGAAGATAGAATCAGGACATGTTTAATGTAAATACTTCCCCAAATAAGGTGAGAGTTTTCAGTATGAGACAAATCCACATAGAAGGGCACCAAGTAAAGGAAGTGGTAACTGCAAGATGTGTGTTGGGGAGCAATCCCTGGTTGGAATTTTAATCTGCAGTGACATGCTGGATGAACTGGAGATAACTGCCAGGGTTGTAAATGGTGTTTATCTGTTGCTATTCCCAACCTAGACCTTTGATATTTTTGGTTACATTTTATGGATGAGCTGATTGGTATTTGGAGTGCTGCCAGAATGCAGTGGAAGTCTGGAAGATATGAGATCTAATGCTCTCAACCTATACCCCTGCCTAGTCACAGTGTGGTATGAAGGCAGAACAGCTGGTCAGTACATGTGACAATCCACTGAGGATTACAGAAGTTATTTAGATTGTCTTGAGGAACATAGGATGCGCACTGCACGCCACCATTTACTGTGTTTCTCCTGAACGTTCTTTTCTAGGTAAAGAGCAGGAATCTGTAAATCAGGAGCCCTGATTCTAGCTCTAGTTCTTCCATAAATTGCTTTCAGTTTCCTCATCTAGAACTTGTCTAGTTTCTGGAGTTTGCCCACACTGCGATTTTACTATTCCTAACAGAGCAAAGTAGAACAAATTATACGACGGGTGATTTTGGTTCCTCTCTCTTATTCTTTCATTGTCAATGGTGTGTGACCCAACGGGTCTGTCTTAAATCCCAGCTTTCTGTATTTACTCCCCTCCAAGGATAATCCACTCTTATATTTCAACTTTGAGTATTTACAGTCACCTCTAATTCCCATGGCTCTGCACCTAAAAACTCACTATCTCTCTGTAATCTAGAATCAGCAAGGCACCTTCATTCCCCTTTGCCCAGTATTTGTAAGGACAGCCGCTCCTCTTCATTGCTATGGCTGACACCCTGGTCCAGAACTTCATCATTTTACCATCGACATTAATTGAAGAGTGATTCTTTGTTTGGGGGGCGTAGCGTGGGGGGAGCTGTCCTGTGCATTGCGGCATATTTAGCAGCATCTCTGGCTTCTGTCCACTAGAGGCCAGTAGCATGCCCTCCCCTGAGGTGTGACAACCAAATGCCTGCAGACATTGTCAAATTTCCCCTGGGAGACAAAATCATCCACTGTTGAAAAGCACTTTAGACTGACAACCAAAGACCTCTGTTAAATGTTAATTCCTTAAATTTCTCCAATCTTTTTTTTAATTATTCCCAAATCCCTTCTGTCAGATTCAATCAAGAACATGTAATCCTTATTTTGCAATTTCCTTCACTCAAAGTACCCTTCCTCTCACACTCTTCCAGGCTGTTTGCTTATCCCTAGATAGAGTCACCCACAGCAGAAAGGCTTCTAGAATTAATTGTATACCTTCATATGATCACTGCATTTTGTTGACATCTTTTCTTCTCAGGACCCTTCGTGATCTTTCATTCTCTTCCTGTGGCCTAGATGCTGATATTCTTCAGTGTTCTATCCAGAGCCTTCACTTGTCCTTACTCTACATTCTACCAAGATTAGGTCTTCTATTCCTTTCACTTCAATCTGTAACAATGACCACCATCGCTCCTGCTCCAAACCTGTATCTCCAGGATGACCTACCTCCTGAATGGTTAACTGGTTTTCCAACTAAGAACAAGACCCCTGAAGAAGAGCCTACAGGCCCCTCAAAGTCAATAGGTCCAAAAAAGTGCATTTTCTTCCCTGCCCAAAGTCTTCCTCCAATCTACTTTTTTAAATAAATTTTATTACAATGCATCCGAATACTGAAAACAGGAACCTCAGAATCTCTCTTAACCATTTCAAATCACCTGCGTCCAAATCTATCCCCTCTCCCTCCCCATTGCTCTAACCAGACCAAGCCCATTCTACTGAAGCATCTGGGCCCCTCACCTCCAGTCTGTCCTTTCTCTGGCTAAGCCTCACCTGTCTCTCCCCCCTTTAAAACACCACCCTGCTCCTAGGTTTTGACAGCTTCCCATTGCCTATTATCGAAACTCTGTGTTGTGTGTTATATAGAATGTACACAACCAGGCCACAGCCTACCTTTCTAGTCTCCATTTGCCCTGTGCACATCCAACATTCCAGTCACACCAGTCCAGTCACAATTCGCCAATGTGTTCCATGCATCTCTCACTCGGGCTCCTGTCAGAAAACTGACACCGCACTAGGTTTCAGAGAGAATTCATTAAAGGGAACGGTTGAACTGGTGTTTTGGAATTTGGAAATGAGAAGAGGACATTGAAGTCAGAGATAGTAGAAACTGTATAAGCAGGGAGCAGCACCGCTCCTGGGCAGAGGGATCACAGGAAAGAGGATGGGTTATTAGCAACTGAAAGGACTGAGGGGAGACCCCACAGACATGGGGGGACATAATACTTAGCTGCTGCCTGGGACCTCTGAAACCTGGGCAGGGCCCCTTAGAGCTGAGCTTGAACCTCTAGGGAAGGAATGCTGCTGGGTTGGTGCAGGAACCTTCTAAGGGGAGGAGGGGGTGAGGAAATAAAGCTGGTCTGAATAAAGCTACACACTGGGACCAAATGCTGCTACTGGGGTGAAGGGCCATCATAGGGCAACACTCCCCTGTCGGTGGAAGCCGGAGACAACGTGCAGAAAGAAGGGTGCTTTTAGAGTTGAGAGACAATTGCTTAATAACCAGCACTCTGCACTTGCAAGTCTCCCTGTCTGTACTCATACAGCTTCCCCATCCATAATGCTCCTTCTACCAATATCTGCCTGGAGTGCACTATTGTTCAAATACAATCTCCTTCCTAGAATCTTTTCTAATCTTCCCCCATATAATTATTTACACCAGCATCTCAGTTCCCCTAGCATTTTGCAAATACTTCCTTTATAGTCTCTTTTTGTGGCACAGTTATTTCTGCATGTTCGTTTTATTTGTTTTCTGCCAAACTGTGAGCTCCTTTAGGGCAGTTACGACAGTACAATCAAGCGGGGTGCCCGGCACACGACAGATGTTGGCTGAGGTGGATGGAATTGATAAAGGCATGCTAATGAAATTATTATTAGATCATGTCTTGCCTATATTTTATCTTCCCAACCAGACTTGAACTCCATAAGAGCAGAGATCACGCTTTATCACTTTTTATCTGTTTGGTGTTCAGTAAAAGGCTTCATATGCTGAAGAAGAGCTCAGTGATCTTTGTTAGCCACCTAGTTTATTCATTAAGCACCACAAATTTGGCTCAAAAAGACATGAAGATGAAGGATAAATTTATGAATAGCAGCAAGTAAGATCTGTAGTGAGGTTCAGATGTGCCTCTAGCACGTGATTCCAACAGAATGCCGCACATAGCTGAAGTTCTGTGTTTGTTGAATAGCACAATCAGGAGACTAAATGTAAAAAGTCTTATAGCGAATTCTAAAGTAATGAAAATATATTCTAGATTTGATTTTTTCTGTTTATCTCTTACAGAAAAAAATTTACTTCCCCAATCCATGATATTATGAATCCTGGGTTACATCTGTTCCTTGCCTAGTTATTGAATTTCTCACACTCACCAACATCAACTAGCAGATTATTTAAGTGTAGGAAAGGTATTGGATTTTAACTTAATCACCAGCTTCTTGGGGAAAAAAAAAAAAAAGAAAGGAAAAAGAAAGAAATCTCTGTTCAACAACTGATTTACGTTCAAGTCCAAGAAGAAAAATAGCTTTTTTTTAAGGGGAGCATTATCTAATTAACTATTGATTTCTTCTCAATTATCCAAGGCAAGCAATTATTGATATTGATAGAACAGATATTTCCCTACCTCTAGTGCCCAAATGGAAGGAAATATCCCATTCAGCAATCTGCTGCCTGGGACTAGAAATGCTAAGAATCTTTACCTTTAAATCGAAACAGTTAGTTGGATCTGTTTCTTCCATGTTACCCCAATTAAACAGATATTTCCTGAAGTGTAAGCAAAACAAAATGCTGAAAACCTGTGGATGCTTCTCAAATTAACAACAACCAGTTTTGACCATGAGTAGAACCACTCTACACTTGTAGATTTTTGCCTCCCAGCTACAGCTCTTGACATTTTTAACCATGACACATAAAATACTATAAATTGGGTCTAATATTCAAGATTTCTACCACCCAATGAGAGGCAGCTTATATAATCGTTAGAGCCCTCACAACACCACCTTGTATGTCAATATTTGGAGCCTGAAGGATTTAGTAGGCCTTAATAGTCACTTCTGACATTTGCAGACAGCAAGTGTGGGTATTTTTGAAAATTGTACCAATACATTATACAGCTGTCTTAGAGGTCGCCAAGGAGTTATTGTGGAAGACGGTAAAACGAGGCCCCATTGAGGGCACTTTGTTATTAACTCTGTGAGTGTCCACTACCATCTTTCCTCAGCTCATTTGCACACAGGGCATTAGAACTTTTGTGTGTAGGAAGCGTCCATTGAAGGTGACATGACTACTGAACACAATTAATGGACAAGCAGCATTATTGAATTACTACTTGGGAGATTTTTTTTTTTTTAATACTTTGAACTTGGTAGTAATATTGAGTGTGTTTGTGTGCATGTGTGTGTGAGTGTGTGTGTGTTTAATTCATGTGGTACCCCTGGGGAAATTTGACCATGACATTTTTTTAAAAATGAAAAATGTTATAATTTATAAAAATCTACTTGTTCTGCTCTGCCCCTACCCCCCCACCCCGCTCCAGAGTGGTTCTATATAATAAATGCTTAAGCAGCATATGTTGTTGGAAGTGTTCTTGGCTCTTTTACTCTTTGTTGTTATTTTAATTTCCCTGGGTCCTATTTAACATTCTGCTAAATCAGTGAAACCTTGATTATCTAAAAGAATAGGAGACATGGAATTAATGAGGATAACCAGAACTTTGAAATAAGTAATTATTAGAGATGAAAATTACATGACAGGGACCATGAATGAATTTTCGTATCTGGAATTGCTTGCTTGATTTATTCAAACCGATTCTATTAATTGACGGACATAGTGAAATTTTGGTAATCAGGGTCTCATCACTGCATTTTTTATCATTCCGGGAAATCAAGGTAACCTTGGACTCTACTACTTCCTGGATTTACAAGGCAGTGAATATCCTAATAGGCTGTCAGGGGCAAATATGAGGGCTCATCCTCACTCTCCTCCCACTTTCTCTCTTCTGATCTGGCTGCCGCCTGCCTGGAGCATGCTGCCTGCCCCCTCCCCTCCCCCCCTCCCCTCTCTCCTCCTGCCTCCCCCGTAGGCTTTGTCTTCCCGCATGCTGCCGCTGGAATCACCTGCAGGGAGAATGGCCCACCCCTTTGGAAGCTCTTGGTCCTTTTAGCCATACCGCTTTGCATTTTAACTACCATTCATCTGGCTTTAAAACTCGGCATTCTTGTATCAGGGCACTTGTCCTTTAAAAACGCAGGAGGTCCCAACAGGTCCCAGTCCTATGAAGAGAAGATACTGCCAGACCAGGAGCATTCCCTTACTTTGTACTCGATAGCCTGACATGGACAATGATACTATCCAAGATCGCAGCAAAAATCTGTACGAAAAGGACAAATACGATTTAAAAAAACAAAGGCAGCAAACTACATTTGTTTGGAAATTGGGAGTCGCGTGCTTAGTTTGTGGCGGGGAGGGGAGGGGAGGGGGGCGGAAACACAGGATCCGTCGAGCTGTGTTTAAGCTGAAAACCTGCTGTACTAGATGCACTGAACCGGCTTCTGCTTCTCCTCCCCGCGCCCCACCCCACCCCCCACCCCCCGCTCTGCAGCGAACGTCTGCGACAACGAGCTCCTGCACTGCCAGAACGGAGGGACGTGCTACAACAACGTGCGCTGCCTCTGCCCGGCCGCGTACACCGGCATCCTGTGCGAGAAGCTGCGGTGCGAGGAGGCGGGCAGCTGCGGCTCCGACTCCGGCCAGGGGGCGCCCGCGCCCGGCTCCCCCGCGCTGCTGCTGCTGACCGCGCTGCTGGGCGCCGCCAGCCCCCTGCTGGTCTAGGCGCGCCGCCGGCCACCAGCCCGGCCCGGGCCCGCCGCCGCCGCGCGGGGGGGGGAGGGGGGCAACGCGACCCGCAAGCATTCGCTGCGACCATAGGAAACACACCCTCAGACACCCCCACTCCGACACCGTGTACACACTAAGAAGGCCTGACTGAACTAAGCCATACTGATCAGCCGTGGACAGCACATCCGAGTCAAGACTGTTCATTTCTGACTCCAGAGGCGTTGGCAGCTGTTGATCCTACCACCGCAAATCAAATGGCCAGCTGCAGAGCTTATTGCCGCCTGGGAAGGCGCGACACCCCCCCCCCCCCCGCCCCGACACAGGAAAGACAACAAACAAACAAATCAAGCAACCCTCAACCGCTCGCTACTCCCCCGTGGGGCGCCCCAGCACCAGGGGCCCAGAGTGTGGACCAACCCAACAGAAGCATTCTTTGCTGGCGGTGCACTGTGGGTGTAAAGAAATCTGTTACAAGCTGCCATATTGGCCTGCTTCAGTCCCTGAACCCCTTCCAACCTGTGCTTTAGTGAACGTTGCTCTGTACCCCTTGTTGGTTGAAAGATTTCTTTGTCTGATGTTAGTAACGCACATGTGTAACAGCCCCCTCCAAAAGCTCAAGCCAGTCATCCCCCCTATATCTTAGCAGCACTGAAGTCATTCCCAGGGCGAGCACACATCCGCTGTCCAAGAGTGGCTCTAGGAAAAAAGAAAGTGTACCTATCCTTTTGTATTCAAATGAAGTTATTTTTCTTGAAATACTGTAATACGTAGATTTTTTGTATTCTTGCCAATTTGTGTTACCAGACAATCTGTTAATGTATCTAATTCGAAGCAGCAAAGACTGACATTTTATTTTGTCCTCTTGCGTTCTGTTTTGTTTTCATCGTGCAGAGATTTCTCTGTAAGGGCAACGAACGTGCTGGCATCAAAGAATATCAGTTTACATATATAACAAGTGTAATAAGATTCCACCAAAGGACATTCTAAGTGTTTTCTTGTTGCTTTAACACTGGAAGATTGAAAGAATAAAAATTCCTGCGTAAATGATTTCAGGAATTTGTATTGCAATTTCTTAAGATGAAAGGAGCAGCCACCAAGCAGTTGCATACTCACTTTACTGGTTCCTCTGTGGACTGAATGCATTCAGCTGACGAATTTAGTACCCAGGAAGATGGATCGATGTTCACTAGCTTGGACAACTTCTGCAAAATATGAGACTATTTCCACTTGGGAAAAATTATAACAGCAAAAAAAAAAAAAAAAAAAAAAAAAATCTAAGCGATTGCCAAGATCATGCCAAAGCCTGTTGGCAGAGTACTAAGAGACTTTAATTTTTAAGTCATGCTATTTTCACAGATTGATGTGATCATGTGACTCCAGGGATGGTGATCTGTGTATCTTTGCAAATACAGTGTTTACATGGAGTATCATGAGAGGCAACCTGGAGAACCAGGAAAGTGGCAGGGAAATTGAGTGATTAGCAATTTGATTGAATATCTACAGACTTAGTATTTAGAGGAAATAGCAACATATACAGCAGCAAGGAAACATAACTGCTGTTCCTGAGAATAAAGTTTGTTTTAAGTACCACCCGAGGTGTAATAAATTGTTTCTGCCTTTTAGCAGGCCAATGACTGCACCAGACAGAGAGGGCTGGGGTGGTACGGGGGGAACCCTTGCAAAGTCTCAAAGTGGCTCAAAGAGTGTGCGTTCCGTTCCCAGCACGCTGTTGTCCCACGGCTTACAAATGTGTTAGCAGCAGGACCTGGAATCAAAAACAATTATCAGCCCAAGCCAGAGTCTTTCGGACAATGAAGTCCTTCATGACTTGGGAGAGCAATAATCCATGATAGTGTTAGGTTGGAAGCCTGCTCCCGGGCTGAATTCTTCACCCCACCATGGGATGGGGGCCCGGGGCGGGGGTGTCTTCTGATAAATAACCTGGGCGAAAACTAGATGAAGGAACATCGTGTCTTCTTGGTTTTGTTCCCAGAAAGGCCAATTCAAAACAGGCAATACAAGGTAAACAGGTAATGCCTGTGCTGCCTGCCACCCCACGTCTAAGTCGATTGAATATTTGTTATTCAAACCAACAGTCTCTTTTGATGTAAGAAATAAGGAAAGATGGAAATAAATTCGAGCGCTGGTTTAGTGCCAGGGTGGCCAACCAGAAATTGGAGATTTACATTAGAAGCATAAACAGCAAATTATAGTTCAGACTCACCAAAGAATACACATGAAAATGCTGATAACACACAGAGTTTGAGATTACTTATAATGAGGTGGATTTCTCATATTAAAATTGGAATTTAGGTTGTCTTATAGTTTATTAGCACAAACCAAAGGCAGACTGTGTTATTTCTAGTAACCATGCACTTTATCATTATCCACTCATGGCTTTGTCACAATGCTCAGGAATCAGACTCTGCACATTGCAATACATGGGATTCCAAAAGCTAATTCTAAAATTTAATGAAGTCTTGATCTAAATCAATTCATCTGCATTTTATCTTTATGAGGCTATAAGAATCTAAATTGATGAGGAATATCTTGCGTTCCATGTATTTAGATATAGTTTTCTGAATTTCCTGAAGTGATGTGATCTGCTTTTAATAAAAATTCACTTTTAGGTATATAACAAATGGAAATGAAATGTTCTTTTTAATCTGGATTCTCAAGTTCTTCTAAAGGGCTTATTCCTTTGAAGGAACCCCAACTCAGTGGATTTTTATTCATCTGCTGCCCTCCAGCATTCTTGCAAAGCGGGTTCCAGCTACCATATTATGTCTTTGAGAACAGGGCTCGGCTGAAAAGTGGGGACTAAGCTGTTCACATACTTAAGGTCCCAATTCTTGCTTTGTCAACTTTCTCGCAGAGTAAAAATATAATTCCATCCATCAGCATCATGAATGAGCATAAAACTGCAACAAAATTTTTGTCCAAAGGCTCAGGTATATACAAAGTATCACTATTTCTAAGACAGTAATTAGACTGCTCTGCTGTGATATGGAAGTGATTTATTCCTGACCATGTACCACCCTAGACAGAGCATTTCTTTTTTTTTTTTTAAAGATTTTATTTATTTATTCATGAGAGACAGAGAGAGAGAGAGAGAGAGGCAGAGGGAGAAGCAGGCTCCCAAGGAGCAGGGAGCCTGATGCGGGACTCGATCCCAGGACTCTGGGATCATGACCTGAGCTGAAGACAGACGCTTAACCATCTGAGCCACCCAGGTGCCCTAGACGGAGCATTTCAGTCCCAGCAAAGAGGGACCTTGCTTAAAGGGACCCATTCTGACCCTCCTGTCACTTGGTATTAGTAGCTGGGAACCTAGTATTTCCTACCCAGATAGCCTTCAGCCACTTCAAGGGCATGCATGCACCTCTCCTGGGGACCCAAAGTCCTAAAGGCAAACAGCATAGTGCATCATGACTGCAAATCCCTGGGCACAAGGGGTGGTCAACAGTGAGTCTGTGTGGATAGATTAGTGAATCGGCCCTGGCAGGCAGTGCACACTGGAGAATTCTCACAGGAGCGAGAAGAAGCCCCTTGCGGTGAAAACCAGAGCTCAGGAATGGAAGGAAAGGGGCTAAAGGTGGGAGGGAGAGACTAGGGCTACCTCAGGGCCAGGGTCCAGGACCCAGGACGGAAGGAACTCTGAGCAGGCTAAGGACTGTAAGTTGATACCTGGGTTTCCAATTCTTACAAAAGCATTTGTGTCAAAGTGGCAGATTGGAACGTATTTTATTCAACCCTGTGTTAGCTTGCCACATAACTTTTAACTGCTTAGCCATTATGGCACATGGGCTTCCATTGGTACTTTTGTCCTGGTCCCCAGCTGGTGGATCTGCCTGGACGGAAACACTGCATGAGGCGCCCTTGAATTAAATCGCTAAGATGGCACAAATCACTCACCCGGGTAACAGAAATGTGAGGGTTGGGGGGAAGGCATGGGCCACAGTTCAGCGGTTCCTGTTATGAATGCTCTGCCGCGCCTCTTCTCAGACTTGTGCTGTGGACAAGGAAGTTTGGGATGGACTGGGGGCAGCTGTGAGGAAACCCTGAAGCCAGATCTTTTGTCCCATTGCCTTCCCTCTCCACCATCAATAATCCAGTATTACTATAGGATGTAAAGACCCCATACTCTGATACGGGTGCTCTGTGCATTATGGAATATGGGTTTGTTGTACTTCACCTGTTGTTGAAGACTAAATAAAATACCTGTTCAACAGTTTCTCTGCTCACAAGCTTGCACAGAATCTGTGGGAACTTTGAAATACATGTTCTATATATTTGTTACATACGGGACTCTGTATCTTATGATCTGGTGCAATTTTAAAGCTTCAGCTTCAGCAGTCTGAATAGAGTTCCTTCCCCACCATGTTTATTCCCGGTCTTTCTTGGTAAGGATGGGAATGGGGGCAGAAACCAAGCTACATGTTAGAACAATATGAATAACCAGGTAAAACTGTAGGATTTTTTTTTTTTTTTGAAAATCCAATTGGACAGCCTTAATGGTATATAAGAATGAAAAACAGAGGTAAGGAACACCCCCAGAGTTTTGATCCAAATGTCTGGTTGTGAGCAATTCCTTCTTGGCCTCAGGAAAGCAGGACTAGATTCTAATCCATTTTCTGTCTGAGAAATATTGAATGTTGATCTGGCACAAATATTCCTACAGTTCTGACCAGTTCCATATAGAAGAGTTTTCCCCTTTTAACTACATTTCCACTTTTTTACACTAAAGTTTTCCCCTTTAGTTACCTAAAACAGATGCCGAGGAATTCCTAGCATAAACTACACATAAACATAATATGATGTAAAAAAAAAAAAAAAAAAACCATAATATGATGTCAGAAAGAATTAAGAATGCCAACCATCACATTTTGAATTTTCACCAAAATCTTGGGAACATGGAGCACTTTTACTCTCCATGACACCTGGGAAGGTGTGACTCACATACTATCTTCATTTGGCATCTGAAGAATCAAGTAACTAAGAAACAGATATATCCCTTGTAAAAATTATATTATTGCACTTAGCTAGAAATGAGAAAACAACATCTGTGAAAAGCCCATATTAATATTTAAAAATGCAATTATTTGAGATCGATTATGGCAGAAAAATTCTGCTCCTAACACATTTTTTGAGTAGGTCCTGAAAAAGCCTATCAAAAAGACTTAAATGATTTTAGGGGGTGTTTACATTTGTACAGTTGAGCATCTAATCCTTCTTCTACCTTCTCCTGACACCCAAGAGCTGTTTTTAATTGATGGATGAATTAAAATGGAGTAGTAACATTTAAAATTATGTGATGCTTTTATTAACCTGAAATGATAGCTGGTGAAATAGGCCATTATTCCATGAGACCTAATTATGTTAACACTGAAGATTTAGCTAGGCTGGCTGAAGCGAACTGCAGAGAATTGGAAGGAAAAATAAGACCCATTTTCTTAACATAGTACCAGTTTTTCAGAGGCATCACTTTTAACTGTTATTTAATTAGTGAAGTATGAATCGTATGGGGGAGGGGGAACTGACTAGAAGAGAGAAAAAATAATTACTACCTCTCCTACATCTGTCTGCATGGACTTTGAAATTCCTGCGTGGCAAGAATGTGTCAAGTTCCGTCAGAAACATAGTGTCCCGCCGTGTCTGTTCCAGCCGCCCTGCCCTGATAGGACCGCATTACAGCTTCGCTCTTACAAGGCGCAGTCATTCTGATCTAACAAAAGAAGGAAAATGGCAGAAAATCACACACCTGAAGTCCTGTTAAGAATAGGTGATTCTTTTTGCCCCGGGCAGGCAAGAACATAATGTCATTTTTGTGCGTTTCTATTTGCGCTCGGAAGGAGGGCCGCTCCTGTGGGGCAATGGTTTTCCCTCTGCTGGTGTGAAACACGGCGAGAAAACATTCTCCAAGGAAATAGCGTTTTGAAATTTACCAGTCGAGCCTACCCCCGTGAAGCCCTGAGTAATTGTTTTGGCTTCCATGGTGTGATAAACACCTAAAGGCAGAGATTAATGTCATCACCCCCCCCCATCTCTTTTTCTCCCCGCTGCAGGGATGGGAACGTGGGGCCAAGTACAGGATGTTGAGGTTTGCAGGAATCCTTCAGTCGGCTGATGCCTAATTATGAGGACCCCAGCTAAATATTTAGTTTATTAAATTAATAGTGTGAAAAGCATTGGAATAGTTTTACAACCACTTAAACCCGTGTTTACATCCTGTGTAATTACAATTCATAATTGGGAAAGCAGTCAAATCTAAATGCATTCTGATCAATGGTTCTCATTCTGCCAAATAGACCCAGCAGCACGCATTACAGCAAGGGACTCTTAAAAGAGGATCTGTTTCTACATCTAGACTTCAAACCAGATTCAGGGAGGGAGATGGAGGGATTCTAGCTGTAAAGTGCTTTAAATTACATGTAAGATTTTGTGTATATATGATTTTTTTTTCCCCTGGGCAAAGAACCTATTACACTCCGTTTTTTTGTTTGTTTGTTTGTTTGTTAATTTATAAAAGGCCTAAAAGTATAAGGATGACTGCTCTAAAACCTAAGATTGAGATTTATCCTAACTATGGAAGTCCTGTTAAATAATAAATTGTAGACAGATGATGAGTGAAAATAACATGAAGGTATTTGAAGGCACAGGTCCAGCAATCAGGTCTTTATTCATTTCATACTGACCTTACCTTGCCTAAGCTGCTAAGGGCATCCATACTCCCTTTTGTAGATAGCTCTTTTAACATGTGCATGGTTGTTCTGGAAGCCAGGCGTGAAGTAAAGGTGAAAATGGCCCAGAGCAGCAGCGTAATGTGAGTGACAAATGATCCAAGTGTCTTGGCAACTTGGTGTGTTTCTCATGGCAGCATGTAGACCAATGAAGATTCACATCCTCTGGGGCCCCGGGTTAACCTTCCTTCAGGGTCTGAAGGATGTTGGTGGTTTGATAAGGGTTCTAAATAAAGCTCTTGGGAGATCTCTGTTCCTAAGCAATATAAATATCTGCATTAAAATGTGTATAATAAAAGCCTCATACTTCACAATCAGTTCCAATTAAATAACTAAACTCTGGCAATTGGATACCTGTCATTTTTCACTGGATCTGAATATGTCCATATTTCCATGTAAATTCTCACCTTAATGCACACAATATATTTGCATTTTCAACCACATGCCTATATTATTGATAGTGAGTGAGGGCTACCTCCAGTTAGAGGCAGATAGCCCTTTGTTGATTTGAGACTCGCCTATTAGAGGATGTTACCATGTAGACAACCCCTCCCAGTTCTTCAGATTGTGTCACCTGAAATATGATCACACTCTGAAACAAAGTCTGAAATGATGTGGGTTCTGATTCTGTTGTCAGGGTTGTGAGCAGCACAACCCAGTCTGCTTTCTCTATTGCAGACATTGTGCTGGAAAGGGGTCACAGTGTTTCTTTTCCATTCTTGTCCTAACATTTCAGAAAGTAAAATATATGCGACACCGGAACACGTTTGGGTTGAATGGCACCGAGTCACTTTCTTTTTGTCTGGTTTGTTTCATTGTTATGGTTATTCTAGTTTACAAGCATTAGATCAGGAGCAAAGGTCTTTCTAAGTTGTGGGCATTATTCTGACTCTTCAGGGCACATATTTTCATTTCCCACTCTGCCCCCTGGACCAGCACTATCTAAATCAGTACGCCCTAGCCACCTAAGGCTACTGAGCACTTGTATGTGGTTCGTCCAAGCTGACATGTCCCGTGAATGTAAGAATACTCACTGGATTTCAAAGTCTTTAGTACAAAACAAATGAGAAAAGAATGTGAATTCTCTCTTTAATAATTTTCATATTGATTACATGTTGGAATGATAATATTTTGGATATACTGGGTGAAATAAAATATATTATTAGAATTGATTTTAACTGTTTCATTTTGCTTTTCTAATGTGGCTACTGGAGACTTTTAAATTACATATATGGCTCACATTATATTTCTATTGGACAGTAATGCTCTAGACACTTAATTTTCCCCTCTATAAAATGGGGCTAATGGTACTCATTCTCCAGAGTTAATGTGAAAATAACAAGGAGCTAATGAACACGAAATTAATTGGTAAACCAGTGAACCACAGGAAGAGTCTCAAGTGCTGACGACTGTGATGGTGATACTTTCAAGCTCCAGTTCCACATTTCCAGATTTTTCTGGAAATTTTCAGCCAGAGGTCTTACCTGATCTTCCTCCAAAAGCACTCCAGGACCACGAATGCAAGGCTTTTAAAGTTTTAAATGAGACATATGGCCTGAACATGGAGCTTACATTTAATTTACATGTAAGATTTGCCAATGCCAACAAGGAGAATACTAATGGAGACCGAAAAGTCATAGTAATAGCAACCACACGGTGAATCTTAACTGAAAGCCTGGAGCTAGGTACTTTGTTAAGTATTTTTACCATCTTTATTCTAAATAATACACTACACTTCTATCACTGTAGCTTATGAGACATTGTTGACCCCTGTTTTTCTTTCTGTACACTTAATTGCTTCTGATAAGCTATGTATGCATACAAAGAAGGGAAGATGGCAAAGTGTGGCAATCCAGTGTAAAAAAGGTTAAATGTGAGTGTACAGGGGGCTCGTGGGCTGCATGATAGAGATACAGCATTATGATGGGAAAGGTGTTCTGATTTCAGTAGTTAGAAGCGTTGAATCTTTCATTGATTTACATTTTACCTGCTTAAGCAATGATTCTCAGGAGCTGGCACCTCTGTGATCCCTCCATCTGATAATCCTTCAAAATAACTGCCCATTCCACAGCCTTGCACTCAAAACCCACCTTCAGGGTGTCCCGGCATACCTCTCCAACCCACGGGGCCTGAAGATGCCCTGCACGTTATCATCTTCTTGACTTCAGTCAGGTCTTTTTAAAAACCTGGAATGCCTTTCAGCATTCTTCACCCATGAAAATCCTACCCCAAGTCAAGCTCCACCTCTCCAAGAAATCTTGGCAAATCAACCCCACGGCTTCTACTCATGCTTAATGGTCTGACTCATCACTTAGTTCTTACTATATGATTTACACTGTGATTTACTTGTTATCTCTCCTAGCAGATACAGACACACATACAGAAGACTTTCCGTGTAATAGGGTCCTATACGTGCATTCACGAATATTTACTGGGCACCTATTAGGTACCAGGTGCTGATCTGGATGACTGAAACAACAGGAGCTAAAATAAATTTGAGCGCGCGCCCCTCGGATTATATTTAAATAATGCAATTTAAGTAAACAACTCTATTAAATAATAGAAATAAGAACTAAAACAAGCTGAATTCCCGAAGAGAAAATGTTAGACACATGAAAGATCTGCAGGTTGAATCTCATTTTAAAAACACGAGGGGAGTATTCCCAATTAAAACTTGCGATGTATGCATCTTAAAAAGCAAACAGTCCTTTAAGTGTGATCAATGTATCCCAAGTTACAACTCTAATTTCACAGTTTGACATACAGCTCCTTGTCTTAAAATAGAAGCATCTCGTGCTTCTCAATCTTTGTCACACTTAGCCTTGGAACAAATTTTTCTCAGACTTGAGCATGCATCAGAATCATCTGGAGGGTTTTGGTAAAACAGTTGGCCGGAACGCACCCCTAGGGTTTCCGACTCAGTAGGTCTGGGGTGGAGCCCAAGGGTTTGATTGGTAACAAGTACCTGGGTGAAGTTGATGCCTCTGGTCAAGACGACACCCTTTGAGACCCACTGGCTTAAGCTAATTAAAAACTTCACTGCAATTGACTGAGAAGCTCACAGGGCTTTATCGAACTCCCCTTCCCTGAGGCTCAGTTACCTAACATTAAAGTGGGCATCTTGAGCCTCACCCCACAAGACGATGGTGAGAATTAATTGACAGCATGTCCATGAAACTGTTTAATCTGAGGTTCACATTCAAGAAATGTGAGTTGAAGCCGTACATTTCCAATTTAGCCGTAAAAGAAGGCAAAGCTTTTCTTTCACTAGCTTCTCCCACTCACACAATTCTAGCTATCTAGTAGAAATTCTGGTTTCTAAATTCAACTAATTTCACTGACACAATGATAAAATAATCAAATCTTACAGTTTGCAAAGACCTTAGAGATTTTCTGGAGCGAGCAGTTAAAAGTTTTGGACCAGCTAAATTGTCAAACCTTTTTTGTTTACTTTCTTGATTCAATAAAGCAATCAAAACAATTGAACTGGTTGCATGTATCATTCCTCAACTTGAATATCTGGTTTTCCAAAATTGAATTATCTGACTAAAACAAGCTGCATCCAGACTGCAAGAAAAATAGAAAGAAGATTCTCGTTTCTTCTTGCCTGGTCATGGTTGTAGCGTCTCACGGAGGCCCTGAGAGATCCCGCTTAATGAAAGCCCCGTTCCTCCCAGCTCCAGCTTGTCCACTCTCTCACTCTGGGCCTTCGGTCTGTGATGTTGCTCTGCGCTCTAGAAAGGATCAGGGGGCTGTTGATGCAAGGAATCAATGATCAAAAATTAATTTTAAAGCCCCTGGTAGAAGCGCGTTAACACGAATGGTGCGGCTTGCCTAGCAGAGAGAGCAGCACAGCTGAGATCTTCCAAAGGATTTGGGAACAAAATTTTGCAGATAGAATGTATCTTGAGAATAATGATGCATATCACTAATAACCTAGTGCTAAGTTATAAGTCTAAATTGGAGACTTTGCAGAGGCATACACAGCCTCTGCAATTTCCAGTTTGGCGTAATAATATGGAAATGGCTTTTGGTGCCGGGGTTGGATCCGTCTAAATGAGCTGGAATTGATAGCTGCCTGTAATACTAGGGGCAGGAGAGAGTGATCACGTCTGTGTCCTTGCTGACTCATCTAGGGCTCTCCAGACGTGACAATTTTAAGGAGTGATCCCTTAAATGTGTTATGGAAACGCACTACAATATCCCGCAGCACAGAGCGAGGTCTTTCTAAAATTGCCTCAACAAGAACACAGGAGGGGGAGTCTCCTTTCCAGGGAGGGAAAGGGCTTTTGTTCCTGTGAAAAGTAAAAGGAGATAGTTAAGTGCAGGGAAAAATAAAATGCGATAGAGGTGTTCTGAGAACACAGAGAATTAACTGTCCCTTTAGGAGACTCCCAAGTCCCGGTCTGCTCTGTCCCCTGGAAATGATTAGCATTCCAGAAGGCAGACACCTGTGCCTTTCCTTTCTAGGGACAATATAATGGACGCCCGAGGACGAGACAGTAACACTCATGATTCAAATGTCAAAACAGCAAAATTAAAACCTCCGATCAGTGACTTAGGGAATAAAGGCTTCTTGAGTGACTGTAGTATAGACAGCATCTCAAGTATTATGCAACAGTTAACCTCACTAATAAGTCATCACTGCATGAGTAAACCATCAGGAATCGAGGAACAGCGGCAAATTTAGAGCCAATGGAATCAAGCACGATGAGGTCTTTGCACGGCATACGAGACTCCCTATTACTTGGCGTCCGTGTCGCTTCAGCCTCATCTTCTGGCCAGCTGTGCTCCAGCTGAGTACCAGTGGTGGCAACTGCCCGAAGACACCAGACTTGAATGTTCTATGTGCCTTTGCATTTGTTGTCCCTTCTGCCCGGTCTGTGCTTTCCCATTGTGTCCATGGGGTGAGTTCATCCCTTAAGACCCAGCCCAAGGGCCTTCTTGCTGATGCCCTGTTCCAGTTACTATTGCTGCATAACAAACCAGCCCCAAACTTAGTGGAGTACAACAAAACAAGGGAGGATGGTTTGCCTCTTCTCCAAAAGGTCTGGCACGTCGCTTGAGGCTGATGCAAACAGTGGAGGGCTGGCGGCTGGAATTAGAAGATCCACTCCCAAATGGCTTCTTCACTTAAATGTGAGGCATATTTTTGGGGGGTGGTTGAAGGCTGAGGCTCAGCTGGGATCACCCACCAGACTGTCAGCATGTGGCCCCTCTGGCATAACAGCTGTGGGGTAACCAAACATCCTATGTAAAGGTTTAGTATTCCAGCGAACAAGATGGAAGCCACATGTCTTTTATGACCTAGCTTCAGAATACATATGGCATTACTTCCGTCACATTCTAGCACTTGACATAGCCACATGCTAGCCCAGATTCCTGGGGAGAGGACTCAGACTCTGTGTCTCATCAGAAGTGTCAAAGAATTTGGGGCCTTATTCCTTCTTGGACCCCTCCCAGATATGGTGGTACTTTTCTTCTTTGCCCACCCCTGTACCTTGGGGTCTCTATCAACACTGGCTTCGGGCTGGGCTGTGTGGCTGGCGTCATTGTATCTGCAGGGCTTCGCAAAGCTCACATAAGATCGTGGATAAAAAGTGCTTAATGAGGCCACCCTGAGCATGGCTCCATCAGACGGTCCATTTTAAGTTTGGATTCCAAGCAGGAACTCCCCCATCAAAGGCTATATAACCATACCCAGAGCACAGCCCCACTGTGCCATGTGGGAGAGCACTGTGTGTGGACAGGGCGCAGGGCGGCTGAGAGAACGGAGAGTCAGATCTCCCAGGGAGAGAGGCCACCGGGAGCCACAGCCCCCAACCTTCCCAGGGGTGTCATCGAAGACAAGGGCCGGCAGTGACGAAGCCAGCCAAGGGCTCCAGGCAAACAGCAGCCTTGCAGGTGCAGAGCTAGCAGGGGACAGAAATCACACGAGGCACAGGGCAGAGGATTTTTGCTGGCCAGGCACATAGCACTCCCCCATTAGCTGCAGTCATGCCCAGCTTCAGCATGAAGGAATGGAATCCTGAGAGGAAAAGCACTGTTCTAGAAAACTAATCTCATCATAGAGGCCAGGGGAAGAAGTCTGTCATTTTAAGCCACAGTATATTTCCATCTCTTGCGGACTGAACTGTGTCTCCTCAGAATTCATATGTTGAAGCCCTAACCTCTAAAGTGACTGATTTTGGATATAACGGCCTTTAAAAGTTAAATGAGGTCATAAGGGTAGGGTCCTAATCCAAGAGGATCGGTGTCCTAATTCAATAGGGTTGGTGTGTCCTTATAAGAAAAGGAAGAGACTCCAGGAGCGCAAGCACAACAGAGAAAAGGCATTGAAGACACAGCAAAAGCCGGCCCTCTCTGCAGGCTAAGGAGCGAAGCCTCAGGAGAACCCAACCCGGCCGGCAGCTGATCTTGGACTTCCGGCCTCCAGAACTGCCAGAATGTTGATTTCTATTGTTTAAGCCACCCAGTCCATGGCATTTTGTTCCAGCAGCCCTAGCAAACTAATAAAGCACCTACAGACCTGAACTTAAAAAGGAAAAAAAAAGGCACTGCCAAGTTCAGTCCCTCATTCTCCAAGCATTTATGGAGGACTTAATATGTGCCGGAAAAGATTATGATTCCAGTGCTGGGTTATAGTAGAGAACAAGATGGCCCTGGTCCCAGTGAGCTCACGCTCCAGTGGCAGGTGACTGACAGGAACAAAAGCACAGACGGGGTGTGTCCAATGGTGACATGTGATGCGAGGACAGTGAGCACCAGCAGGTTGATGCCACCTGAGATGAAGTGGAGATGCGCTGTCACAACAAAGCACCATTTGAGCAGGAAGCTAGAGTAAGTGAGGAAATGGGCATTGCCAATATCTAGGGAAAGCACATCGCAGACAGAAGGAACAGCCACGGCAAATACCATGAAGCAAGAGGATGTCTGAGCAGCCTCAGGACGGAAGACCGGCTGAGCTGGCTGAGCCAAGGGCAGGACGTAGATGAAGGTGAGAGACAGTCAGGGCCTGTTTCAGCTTCAAACTGACATATAGGGACGCCTGGTGGCTCAGTCGGTTAAACGTCTGCCTTCGGCTCAGGTCATGATCCCAGGGTCCTGGGATCGAGTCCTGCATCGGGCTCCCTGCTCAGAGGGGAGCCTGCTTCTCGCTCTGCCCCTCCCCCTGCTTGTGCGCCCACGCGTTGTCTCTCTCTCTCTCTCTCTCTCTCTGACAAATAAATAAATAAAATCTTAAAAAATAAAACTGACATAAACCTCATACAAATTTCTGAGTGAGGATTTCTGCTGCTCAGAGGAAATAAAATAAAGAAAGTAGTCCCCTTATAGGGTTCTTCTGCCTTTGTCTTATTTCTGTGTTGCAAGTTACACAAAACAATTAGCAAATCACGTAAGAGCTACTCAGGAAATGCTTGTGGAGTGTATGTATTCATGCACCTCAACTTCACCCACTCACTGATAACATACCCAGCCTGTCTGAACAGTCTCAGTTTTGAAATATTTGATATTTATCCATGCCAGGTTTTAATCAGAAAATATTATCAACATGTTTTACAGGGTAGCCGGTATCTCCTTCACAATCAAAGGAGAAACTTTGCCAGTGCTGGGGATTTTGTCCGAGAACACAGTACAAGAGGAGTTTCTTCCTCTAGATCCTGACTCCCACTCTAACACACGAGCATTGCCATTATGAGGACATCTGACGCATCATTTTGGGCCATGGTTGAATGTTCTAACGTTATCATTTGAACACACCCGAAATAGGAGGTTTCCCCGCCGAGTAGGAGGGGTGGGCTGCCCCCTGCCCCTCAGTTCATTCTCTGAGTGAGGGGATGAACAAATCAACTGTTACCAAGTACTGGCCACACACGTGGCATTGTGCTAGGTACGTTCACATACCCAGTCTCCTTCCGTCCCCCTGACAGCTCACATCACAGATGAGGGAACCGTGGCTCAAAAAGCAGTGGGAGCTCCATCTGGACTCCAGGCTCGATGTGCTTTCCATCACCCACAGCTGCCATGCTCCGGCCAGGGCAGGGCCGAGCTCGCCACCCCTCTCTTAGCAGCTGCAATTGCTCACTCTTCGGGCATCCCCAGTGTGCTGAAAGCCAGCCCTCCTGGATTGCAGGGGGCAAGCCTGAGTCATGGGAGTGCTAAGCTCACAGAAGGAGCATGCTGGCCGTTTGACCTGAGAGGCCCCTGCTCACTGCCAGGAGGCCCTCAATATCCATCCAGATTCCAAGCATCCTCCCTGCCTAACAGACTGGTTGGGAGGGTGGGCTCAGAGTCCACTTGCCTGGGCTAGAAGCCCAGCTTCTCCACTCATAAGCTATGCAGTCTTGGGCACCGACTTAACCTTAGTGTGCCTCAGTTTCTTCACTGCTAAATGGGTTTAAAATTACATCTACCTCACATTGTTGTTACAGGAGTTGAATGTATCACTATATATTTTAAGCTCGGAACATAATAATCCTTAAATATTTGATATTGCCATTATTATTTTTCTTATTGCTTTATTACTGCCAAATGTCTGTGTCCTCCCAAAATTCATATGTTGAAGTCCTAATCCCACTGTGATGGTATTAGGAGGTGGAGCCTTTGGGAGATAATTCATGAGGGTGGGGCCCTCATGAGTGGAATTTTAGTGACCTTGTAAAAAGAAACACAAGAAAGGTGCTCTCTCTCTTCACCCATGTGACAATGCAGGAAGAAGGCAGCCACCTACAAACTGGGGAGAGCGGTCGCCAGGAACCAAATCAGCCAGCACCTTGATCTTGGACTTCTAGCCTCCAGAACTGTGAGAAATAAATTTCTGTTGTTTGAATACAAAAATACTAATTTGAAAAGCTATGTGCACTCCTACATTTATAGTGGCATTATCTGAAGCAACCAAATTATGGAAGCAGCCCAAGTGTCCATGGATTGATGAATGGATAAAGAAGATGTGGTGTGTATTGACAATGGAATATTACTCAGCCATAAAAAAAGAATGAAGCCTTGCCATTTGCAACAACATGGGCAGAGCTAGAGAATAGAATGCTAAGTGAAATAAGTCAGACAGAGAGAGACAAATACCATATTATTTCACTCATATGTGGAATTTAAGAAACAAAACAAATGAACAAAGAAAAAAAGAGAGAGAGGCAAACCAAGAAACAGACTCTTTTTTTTTTAAAGATTTTATTTATTATTTATTTGAGAGAGAGAGAATGAGAGAGAGCACATGAGAGGGGGGAGGGTCAGAGGGAGAAGCAGGCTTCCCGCCGAGCAGGGAGCCCGATGCGGGACTCGATTCCGGGACTCCAGGATCATGACCTGAGCCGAAGGCAGTCGCTTAACCAACTGAGCCACCCAGGCGCCCAAGAAACAGACTCTTAACTGTAGAGAACGAACGGACAGTTACGAGAGGGGAGGTGGGTGGGGGGATGGGTGAAGTAGGTGATGGGGATTAAGAGCACACTCATCACGATGAGCACCGGGTGATGTAGGGAAGTGCTGAATCACTACATTGTACACCTGAAACTAATATGACACTGTGTGTTAATCCTGGAATTACAAGAAAATTTTTTTCTGTTGTTTAAGGCACCTCGCCTGTGCTATTTTGATAAAGTAGCCCAAAGTAATTAAGGCAATTACTATTACATGTCTTTAGTGGTGTCGTCTACTCTCGCTGTTATGACTTCCACCTTCACATAGGTCTTCCTCAAGCTCTCCCTCTATTTAGTGCCCGCCTCAGAGTGGTCAGGACAGACGGGTCTGACTGAAATGGGAGCCGGCAGCCGTGTAGAAATTGAGTCAGGCAGGATGATCCTAACATCATCTTCAGCACAAATGTCCAAAACAGATTCACCAAATTTGTCATACGGGGTTCTGAAGGATCAAAACTGGCACTGAGGATTTTCCTTTCCAAGTTTAAAAGGATGGAAAAAGCCAATACTGATGACAGCGCGAGAGATGCAGGCACTGGGGGAACAGTGAGGTAGGGCGTGGGGCAGGGAAGGAGGAGCGAGCGGGGATAGCAAGACAGTCACCTGTGTCTGCCAGTCACCCAGGCTCCAGAACGTGTAGTATTTGCCACCTCCCTCACTTTCCCTTTCAATTCAGTCAACATGTCCAGTAGATTCTATGCCACCGGGTGTTTTTGTATGGGTCCCCGGGCTTTCATTCTCACCGCCCGCATCTCACTTAGACCCTCTTCGCCGCCCTCCAGGACCATGATAACAGCCCATGCTCAGGTTCCCCAGCCAGTTCACTCAACTGCCTGCTCCTGGCAGCAGGGAAGGGGGCGGGGGGGGGGGGCGGGATGCAGCTATATAAAATAGACTCAGAATTCCAATTCTGCCTTTCAAACAACATCCTTACAGATCCTTTTCTTAGTGAGTAAAATCCATATGCCTTACCTTTTCCTCCACTAGCAAAGCTGTCCACTAGCAAAGCTGACTACTCGCTGTTCCCAGACCATATATACCCTGTGTTTTCATTAAAGACATATTTATTGAGCACCCTCTCTGTTTTATACCATTGCGGGAACTACGAGGGACACAAAAATGAGTACTTGGTCCTTGAGCACCAGGTCACAGCATAGCAGGGGGAGATCAGCAGGGACCAACAGGAAAGTATGCCAGGAAAAGGCGGATAGGATCCGCACATCTGATCGGCAGTGCTCACGTGGAGGGGTCTTCTCATTGAAAATGCTGTCAGTGTTGAGTTATATTATGAATCATTAAATCACTTTTGTTTAGTGAAAAAAAGACTGAAAGAGAATGGCGAGCACCTGAGTCAGGCGTAGGAAGAAAAAGAGAAGGGCACCGTGGCCACACCAGACCCACCTTGAGTAGTCAGGCAGGACCAGTGGGGGCTCCATGTCAGGCCTGGACACATCCTTCTTCAATTTTCTTTCAAAATTCTGTGACGAACCCACAACCTGAGCAGGGCATTATCAGCCCAGTGGAGGCCCTTATCAGCTGCCCCCGTGGAGTGAGAAAAGCCAAGATGGGGGGCTTTCACACCCAGGATGGCATTCTACCACCTCGAAGGAGTTGTGTGTCTTTGGGCAAGTGACACAAATTCTTTGAGCCTCAGTCTGTTCTGCTGAAAACTGAGATAGCACTTCCTATCCCATAGAGTACTGTGAGATTCACCTAGGTAGGATTCATTTGCCATTATGGGAGTGCTCTTAAGTCAGGAAAACAGAACCAAACCAATGACCACGAAAGGGTTTCTGACACTACCTTAATTTCCCAACTACAGGAAGAATTCAACATTCTAAATAAAACAAAGTCATAAGCAATGACCCCTGAGGTCCTTTGCTTTCCAAGCCTTCTCCTCTTTTTATCAAGACTTCTTTCTCCTTGATACAGCTGACTACAGATAACACTAACTCAGTCTCTAGATGATTCCATCCCTGACCTGTCTCTATGAGATGGGATATTGTTCTCTGAAGATAGAAATGCACTAGGTAAGCACATGTACACATTCTCATCCCCTTTGGCAATAAAAACTTAAGGGGGGAAAAAACACGTTTTCCAAGATGCGGTCATAAAACTATTTGGTAGGACCTTATAATCTCAGGCCCAAGAGAAAAAAATAGCACAAAAAGGGAAATTTCAAACAATGTTACAGAACCACAGCAGTAAAGAAGTTGTTTCCTGAACAACATAATCGCTAAGCCATGTGACCTTTCCTGCCATGTGAAGAGCGAGAAATTCTCTAAATTAAATCAGTCAGAATGGCAAACCCGAGAGGCACCTCCTGACTGAGATCTCCGGCAGCAGGGCAGAGGGCCAGTCTGGGAAATCAAGCAGAATTGAAGTTCCCCTGAGAGAGCAGTTAAGAGCAGAATGGGTAGGTGTTTATAAGTTTTGCCAGGGCTTCTCCTGCTGACAGACTGTGCCTTCCCGATTGAGTACTGCACTTCCGTTTTATGTTTCTGCTTCTGAACCATGGCCTTGCAAATACCATAATGTAATCACAGCATGTATCCATTCTCTGAACCTATACCCAGAAGGTAACTCCCAGCCATGCATGTATGTTAGGACCAAAGACAACACAGGCTCATAGCCTCCCAATACTCTAATACCCTTCTTCCGAAATTGGGCATTTGGACTGAGCAGATCTGGACCTGAGATGTATCTAGGGAGAAGAGTAGGTGACCATTCCCTGGCCCTTTTTGCATCTGGCCAAGCTGGAGCTCAGATGCAATTCACAGATGGTGTTAAGGGGCACCTTTCTCCATGCAGCCAGCAGCGTTTGGGGCTCAGATGCTACCAGGAAGTGGAATAAGGCAAAGACCTCCTTCCTTGTCCCTCCCCACCCCCACGTATGTACCTATTTGAGTTTCTAATTTTTGAGAACACTGACTTGGAATGGATCAAATTCCAAGAAAGGGCATAAGGTGCCAGAAGAGGAAAATAACTTTGGAGTCAATACCACAACCTAAGACACAGAGGAGAGACTTGATTCCAACCCAGTCATCCTCCTGACATGGGGGTGCCTTGGGGAAATGGCTCTGGGTACATTCAGGGTGCCGGCAGGAAAAGGATGGCACACTCAAAGGGGGCAATTAAGGAAGATTTAACAATGGGACAATGTTTGAGGATGTGGGAAGAGTTAAGGAAAAAGGAATGGTAAAGTATTTGGGTTGGGGAAGCAGCTAGTATCCCTAGACCTCACAGCTGAAGGGAGAGAGCCGTCACCACAGCCTGAGGAGACTGGCAGCTTTGGGGGAGGTGTGGACTTTAGCAGAGGAACCAGACTCTGCCAATCTGCAACCTACAGGGGAGGATCCTGGGAAAAAAACTTTCTCTTCTCTGCCCTTGAGTCTCCTGCCAGTGCCTCCCATCGGCCGAACCCAACAGGAATCAAGAGGGCCAAGGAGCCGACTCACGTGATCCTTGAAGGAACCATAAAGGATTACCCAACAAGGCACAGAGCAAGTGGAGAAGAGTGGAGGGTGGCAGATGGGGAACACACAACGTTATTCTTCTCTGTCCCTGACACCCTGGCAGATTGGGGCAGTCAGAGAAGTTTCGCTGAGGCCAACCCAAGAGATTTGATCAGGCATATCAGCAAGAGGCTAACTGGCCCTGCTCTGTCTTCACTGGCAGCCCCCCATAAGGTTGACAAGTTTCTGGTTCTACCAATAACAACTAAGATGTTTTGCAACATAGTCATCAGTGCAGAGGGGACAGTGAAAGCTATGGCATCAAAGCCACCAAGGCCAGCAGCCCTGGGTGATCCTGTTGAAGTGGCATTTCTGTAGGATGTTTGGAGGCCAGCAGCTTCTGAGCCTACCCTCAAAGGGTACCTGCAAAATCCCAGCTCCCCACAATGGACATCCTCAGAGCAATGCCCAGGACTGATGTGTAAGCCCCCTGGGGGAACTGCATACATTCTGGAGGCATGGGAATAGAGCTTTGCAAACTGCCTCTGGAAAGAGCCAAGTTGTGTCTATTTTAGGCTTTGTGGGCTATAGGTTTTCTGTTACAACTACTCTGTTGTTCTGTTGTTGCAGGGCAAAAATAGCCGCAGACAAGTAAACAAGTGGGCCTGGCTGTGTTCCAATAAAATCTACACAAATAGGTGGCAGACTGGATCCAACCTATGCATAGTAGTTTGTTGACTACTGGCTTAGAACATTGAGATTTAGGGTGTTCGTACAATTCTGCCTTCATTTGTACCCACAAGACGGCAAGGCTGGGCTCGTATCTGTTATATGCGCTGATGTTCCTGATTTATACTAGAATGTAAAACAGGAGCCAAGGCTTATTGTTCTGGGTATCCCTAATACCCGTAATTACATGAATGAATGAATGAATGATGAATGCATGGATGAATGTCCACAGAAGGGATACTATAATTTGTGGTTTCATTTGCAGTTCTTTTTAGGATAAACCTCCAGCCTTGCTCCTATGTTTAAAATATCAAATGATCAGAAGATATGTAGAGAGAGAAACTCTGTATGCGTCCTAAATTTCTTATAAAATTGAAATACATTTTCATGCACTAACTGGTACTGCTTTACCTTAATGAAGGTAGAATAGATTAGCTCAAACAATTGTTGACTGTAGCAAAGTAAACAGGATCCTAATTAATGTATTTGCTAATGAGATTCCCTGGATGGGGGTTTAACCATACACGTGAATCAGGTGTTTATGCCTAATGTATGCTCAACTTATAGGGTTGGGTATTCGGTGCCTTATTTATCATACATGGCCTTCAAAAACCCCAGGAAGAAAAAAACTCACAACGCTGTTCCATGATTTTGCATAAGTTGCTTTTCTATCTTTCCTCCCTCCCATCCCCAGAGTATTTGTGATGCACCTGCTATCATTAGCACTCTCATGAAAGATAACTTTGGGTTTTGTTTTGTTTTTTTTCTTATTTACGTAAGTAATCTCTACACCTAACGTGGGGTTCAAACTCATGACTCTGGGAAGAAGAGTCACACGCTCTTCCAACTGAACCACTCAGGCACCCCTCATGAAACATAACTTTGGAACTGCCTGTGAGACACTAGTCTAGCACCCAAGCATTGATGCAGATCCAGAGACTCAAGGACTATATATGCCCATTTGCAGTGAGGCAGAGAGAGCTGGAGAAGAGAGTACCAAACAGTTTATGTTAAACAACATTTGAGCACCAACCTCCTTTCCAAGTGAAAAACAAAAGCAAGGGGAGAAACGTGGCTCTGCCTTCCAGATCGTCTAATTTTTCTTTCTGATGAATGGAAGATAGCCAACAAGGAACTGGAAAAGTGCTTCTGCTTTCTCCTTAAGGAAACAGTAGTTTGAATCATTTGACCATAAAAATTAGGGAAATAAGGGAGTTCCTAGCTTTCTCTAGTAGTAACTTTTGGTGATGGTGGAGTTTCAGGGGCACAAGGACTCTAGTAAATGTGTTTCAGCTTGAGTGGCTGGGGAATATCTATGAACAAGCATCAAAAAAGAGACATGACCTCCATTTCTAGGTCACTGAATTCATTCAATAAATATTTATTGAGCATTCGCCAGTATCCAGCAGACATGAATCCAAATCTGGATGCTGCTACTTCATCCCATCCTTTGTTGAGCCTCCAGACAAACTATTTTACCAGCTTTTTAGAAGGTATATATTTGATACTTGCTGTGTAGTCATCATGGAATCAGAAATAAGGGTCCTGGACACTGACATGCTTCTCTCTGTGTCTGTGCTTTGTTTTGCCATGCCTCACTTTGACATCGCTAGCCAAGAGAATGCAAAAAAAAAAAAAAAAAAAGAAAAAGAAAAGAGAAAGTTTTGTAGTTTATTGACAGGTGATGGGTAAACCACTCTTGTTTTTTGGTGAAAGCAAAAATTTTTGTCTAGTATATTTCAATCTAAGTAAAATGTGAATTTCATTTTTTTAAATTTTTTTAAAAGGACAATTTTTAGTTCTTCATAAAACCTGGGCTCCAAGTATTCCTATTTTGATAAATTATAAAATGACTTCCTCTCCTCTGGCCTTTTCCTGCTGAGACTTAGCTCTTCCCAGGTCTTGGCTTTCTGCCCTGGCAACCTCTGGCATAGGTCTATTACTCAGAGCACCAAGCAGAGGTCAACATGTTCCTGCAAAAGACTAGGCAATGGAAAGAAATCTTTACTGCCTCTCAATAAGCATTGGCCGAAAAGCACAGTCATTCATTTCGCATTGGGGGACAAGTTCTTGTATGTCAGCCTGTGTATGGGCAATACATATAATAAATGAGCCAGATTATAGAAATGTTAAGTTGTTTGTGTGCAAGTATATTTAAAACTCTATGAAACAAAAAGACGTAGTCCTCATTCTTCCATCCCAAGGCATTCTGCTAAAAAGAATTCTTGTGAACAGTATGAGAAGAATACAGATCATGAAAAATACTGGAATTTTAGAATAAATAATGAAGGTAACTGGAGTTCATAGATTAAATCAGGAACTTTCATGCTGTTTCTGAATTTCTCATTTACATTGAAAACAAATTGTTTAGTTCTCAAGAAGCTGTAAATTCAAATAGTAGAAGACGTATTCAGCTATAGATCTTGAGCCATCAATGGACAGCATTATTAACATGACAAGGATGCCTGCTCTCACCACTATTGTTCAACATAGTACTAGAAGTCCTAGCAACAGCAATCAGACAACAAAAAGAAATAAAATGTATTCAAACTGGCAAAGAAGTCAAACTCTCTCTCTTCGCAGATGACATGATACTTTATGTGGAAAACCCAAAAGACTCCACCCCCAAATTACTAGAACTCATACAGCAATTCAGTAATGTGGCAGGATACAAAATCAATGCACAGAAATCAGTTGCTTTCTTATACTCTAACAATGTAACTGTAGAAAGAGAAACTAGAGAATCGATTCCATTTACAATAGCACCAAAAACCATAAGATACCCTGGAATAAACCTAACCAAAGAGGTAAAGGATCTATACTCTAAGAACTACAGAACACTCATGAAAGAAATTGAGGAAGACACAAAAAGATGGAAAAATATTCCATGCTCATGGATCTGAAGAATAAACATTGTGAAAATGTCTATGCTGCCCAGAGTAATCTATACCTTCAACGCCATCCCGATGAAAATACAAATGGCATTTTTCAAAGTGCCTGAACAAACAATCCTAAAATTTGTATGGAATGAGAAAAGACCCCGAATCACCAAGGGAATTTTGAAAAAGAAAAACAAAGCTGGGGGCATCATGTTGCCTGATTTCAAGCTATATTACAAAGCTCTGATCACCAAGACAGCATGGTACTGGGACAAAAACAGACACATAGACCAATGGAACAGAATAGAGAGCCCAGACATGGACCCTCAACTCTATGGTCCAATAATCTTCAACAAAGCAGGAAAAAATATGCAATGGAAGAAAGACAGTCTCTTCAATAAATGGTGCTGGGAAAATTGGACAGCTATGTACAGAAGAATGAAACTCGACCATTCTCTAACACCATACACAAAGATAAACTCAAAGTGGACGAAAGACCTCAATGTGAGACAGGAATCCATCAAAATCCTAGAGAAGAACATAGGCAGTAACCTCTTCGACATCGGTCACAGCAACTTCTTTCAAGACACATCTCCAAAGGCAAGGGAAACAAAAGTGAAAGTGAACTTTTGGGACTTCATCAAGATAAAAAGCTTCTGCACAGCAAAGGAAACAGTCAACAAAAAAAAAGAGGCAACCCACAGAATGGGAGAAGATATTTGCAAATGACACTACAGACAAAGGGTTGATATCCAAGATCTATAAAGAACTTCTCAGGGGCGCCTGGGTGGCTCAGTTGTTAAGCATCTGCCTTCATCTCAGGTCAACATCCCAGGGTCCTGGGATTGAGCCCCGTGTTGGGCTCCCTGCTCCTCAGGAAGCCTGCTTCTCCCTCTCCCCCACTTGTGTTCTCTCTCTCACTGTGTCTCTCTCTGTCAAACAAATAAATAAAAATTTTTTAAAAAAAGAACTTCTCAAACTCAACACCCAAAAAACAAATAATCAAGTCAAAAAGTGGGCAGAAGATATGAAAAGACACTTCTCTGAAGAAGACATACAAATGGCTAACAGACACATGAAAAAGTGTTCATCATCATTAACCATCAGGGAAATTCAAATCAAAACCACATTGAGATACCACCTTACACCAGTTAGAATGGCAAAAATGGACAGGGAAAGAAAGAACAAATGTTGGAGAGGCTGTGGAAAAGGGGAACCCTCTTACACTGTTGGTGGGAATGCAAGTTGGTATAGCCACTTTGGAAAACAGTGTGGAGGTTCCTCAAAAATTTAAAAATAGAGCTACCCTATGACCCAGCAATTGCACTGCTGGGTATTTACCCCAAAGACACAGATGTAGTGAAAAGAAGGGCCATATGCACCCCAATGTTCATAGCAGCAATGTCCGCAATAGCCAAACTGTGGAAGGAGCCGAGATGCCCTTCAGCAGATGAATGGATAAAGAAGATGTGGTCCATATATACAATGGAATATTACTCAGCCATCAGAAAGGATGAATACCCAACTTTTACATCAACATGGATGGGACTGGAGGAGATTATGCTAAGTGAAATAAGTCAAGCAGAGAAAGTCAATTATCATATGGTTTCACTTATTTGTGGAACATAAGGAATAACATGGAGGACACTAGGAGAAGGAAGGGAAAAATGAAGGGTGGGAAATTGGAAGAGGAGATGAACCATGAGAGACTATGGACTCTGAGAAAAAACTGAGGGTTTTAGAGGGGAGGGGTGGGGGGAATGGGTTAGCCTGGTGATGGGTATTAAGGACAGCACGTATTGCATGGAGCACTGGGTGCTATATGCAAACAATGAAACATGGAACACTACATCAAAAACTAATGATGGAGGGCAGAGCAAGATGGCGGAGGAGTAGGAGACCTGGATTTCGTCTGGTCTCAGGAATTCAGCTGGATAGGGATCAAACGATTCTGAACACCTACAAACTCAACAGGAGATCGAAGAAAAGAATAGCAACAACTCTCTGAACAGAAAAGCGACCACTTTCTGGAAGGTAGGACGTGTGGAGAAGTGAATCTGAGGCAATATTCAGGAGGATAGACGGTGGGGGAGGGGGCCACTGTCGGCCGCTTCTGGCAAGTGATAGAGCTGCGGAGCACAAAATCGGAACTTTTAGAAGTCTGCTCCGCTGAGGGACGTCGCTCTGGTGGCTAAGTGGGGGATGGAACCCTCGTGGGACAGTGTGGTCTCAGGACCCTCGGGGTCACAGAAAGACTGGGGGTGCCTAAGTGCCACAGAGCTCCCAGGTATTGGAGCAGGGAAGCCAGCTGCAGAGATGGAGCCAAGGTGCGGGCTCTCAGCTCGGGGTTGCCATAAACTGTGATCCGCGGCGCAGTCGGGCCACTGCTCCTCCAGCAGGGAGCCAACAAGCGGCAGATCCGGGGAGACTCCTCTTCCTCCCCGGGGAGGAGCGGCGTGGGAGCGCACCGCAGGGATCTGCTGGGTTTGGAGACTCCACACGGGGTCGTGTGCCAGAGATAGAAACGCTCGGTCACAGGCTGGGTGAGCTCGGAGTGCGGCCGGAGACCAGGGAGATGGGAGTGACTGACTGCTTTTCTCTGGGGGCTCACTGAGGAGTGGGGCCCCGAGTTCTCGGCTCTCTTGGGGCGGAGATTGGGAGGCCGCCATTCTCACTCTTGTCCTCCAAAGCTGTACGGAAAGCTTGCAGGGAACAAAAGCTCCCGAGAGCAAACCCGAGCAGATTACTTAGCCCAGACCGGCAAGGGCGGGGCAATTCTGCCTCCGGCAAAGACATTTGGGAACCATGGCAACAGGCCCCTCCCCCAGAAGATCAGCGAGAACAGCCAGCCAAGACCACGTTTACCGATCAATGAGAACAGCAGAACTCCAGCGCTAGGGGAATACTGCACATAGAATCCATGGCTTTTTTCCCATGATTCTTTAGTCTTTCAAAGTTAATTTTTTTTTAACTTTTTTTTTTTGTACTTTTCTTTTTCCCTTTTTCAACCAACATCTTATCAATCGCTTTTTAAAAAAAAAAATTTTTTTTTATTTTTCATTTTTAGAGTCATATTCTGTCCCTTCATAGTAGTTACCCATATTTTTGGCATATATATATAAGTTGTTCTCTTTTTAGAATTTTGAGATAGTTTCTTCTAACAGATCAAAATATACTCTAAATCTCTAGTGTATGGTTTTGTTCTACTCTCCTCCTTGATCACATTCTCTCCTTTTTTTTTCCTTTTTTTTTAAAATATTCTTCTTTCTTTTTTCAAACAACTTCTTATCAATTCCTTTTATAAAATTTTTTATAATTTTCATCTTTACAGTCATATTCCATCCCTTCATCATATCAACCCTTATTTTTGTACATATATAAGTTTTTCTTTCTTTAAAATTTTGGGAGGCACTTTCTTCTAACAGACCGAAATACACCCAAAATCTAGTGTGTGGCACTGATCTATGCACCAGCCTGATCATATTTGATCATATTCTGTTTTTTTGTTTTGTTCTGTTTTTGTTTGTTTTTATCTTTTTCTTTTTCTTTTTCTTTTTTTCTTTTTCTTTTTCCTTTCTTTCCCTTTCTTTTCCCCTGGCTTCAGGTCTTTTCTGATTTGTTTAGAGTATATTTTCTGGGGACGTTATTACCCTGTTAGCATTTTGTTCTCTCATTAATCTGTTCTCCTTTGGACAAAATGACAAGACAGAAAAAATCACCTCAACAAAAAGAACAAGAGGTAGTACCGACTGCCAGGGACCTACTCAATATGGACATTAGTACGATTTCAGATCTAGAGTTCAGAATCATCACTTTAAAGATACTAGCTGGGCTTGAAAAAAGCATGGAAGTTATTAGAGAAACCCTTTCTGGAGAAATAAAAGAACTAAAATCTAACCAAGTCGAAATCAAAAAGGCTATTAATGAGGTGTAATCAAATATGGGGGCGCTAACTGCTAGGATAAATGAGGCAGAAGAAAGAATCAGTGATATAGAAGACCAAATGATGGAAAATAAAGAAGCTGAGGAAAAGAGAGATAAACAACTACTGGATCACGAGGGCAGAATTTGCAAGATAAGTGATACCATAAGATGAAACAACATTAGAATAATTGGGATCCCAGAAGAAGAAGAAAGAGAGAGAGAGAGGCAGAAGATATAATGGAGCAAATTATAGCAGAGAACTTCCCTAATTTGGGGAAGGAAACAGGCATCAAAACCCAGGGAACACAGAGAACCCCTCTCAAAATCAATAAAAATAGGTCAACACCCGACATCTAATAGTAAAAGTTACGAGTCTCAGAGACAAAGAGAAAATCCTGAAAGCAGCTCAGGAGAAGAGATATGTAAACTACAATGGTAGAAACATTAGATTGGCAACAGACCTATCCACAGAGACCTGGCAGGCCAGAAAGGACAGGCATGATATATTCAGAGCACTAAATGAGAAAAATAGGCGGCCAAGAATACTATATCCAGCTAGGCTGTCATTGAAAATAGAAGGAGATATAACAAGCTTCCAGGACAAACAAAAACTAAAGGAATTTGCAAACACAAAACCAGCCCTACAAGAAATATTGAAAGGGGTCCTCTAAGCAAAGAGAGAGCCTAAAAGTAACATAGACCAGAAAGGAACACAGACAATATACAGTAACAGTCACCTTACAGGCAATACAATGGCACTAAATTAATATCTTTCAATAGTTACCCTGAATGTAAATGGGCTAAATGCCCCAATCAAAAGACACAGGTTATCAGATTGGATTAAAAAACAAGACCCATCAATACGCTATCTGCAAGAGACTCATTTTAGACCCAAAGACACCCCCAGATTGAAAGTGAGGGGGTGGAAAACCATTTACCATGCTAATGGACACCAAAAGAAAGCTGGGGTGGCAATCCTTATATCAGACAAATTAGATTTTAAACCAAAGACTGTAATAAGAGATGAGGAAGGACACTATATCCTACTTAAAGGGTCTATCCAACAAGAAGATCTAACAATTGTAAATATCTATGCCCCTAACATGGGAGCAGCCAATTATATAAGGCAATTAATAACAAAAGCAAAGAAACACATTGACAACAATACAATAATAGTGGGGGATTTTAACACTCCCCCCTCACTGAAATGGACAGATCATCTAAGCAAAAGATCAACAAGGAAATAAAGACCTTAAATGACACACTGGACCAAATGGACTTCACAGACATATTCAGAACATTCCATCCCAATGCAACAGAATACACATTCTTCTCTAGTGCCCGTGGAACATTCTCCAGAATAGATCACATCCTAGGTCATAAATCAGGTCTCAACCGGTACCAAAAGATTGGGATCATTCCCTGCCTATTTTCAGACCACAATGCTTTGAAACTAGAACTCAATCACAAGAGGAAAGTCGGAAAGAACTCCAATACATGGAGACTAAAGAGCATCCTACTAAAGAATGAATGGGTCAACCAGGAAATTAAAGAAGAATTTTAAAAATTCATGGAAATCAAGGAAAATGAAAACACAACTGTTCAAAATCTTTGGGATGCAGCAAAGGCAGTCCTGAGAGGAAAGTATATAGCAATACAAGGCTTTCTCAAGACACAAGAAAGGTCTCAAATACACAACCTAACCCTACACCTAAAGGAGTTGGAGAAAGAACAGCAAATAAAGCCTAAACCCAGCAGGAGAAGAGAAATAATAAAGATCAGAGCAGAAATCAATGAAATAGAAACCAAAAGAACAGTAGAACAGATCAACAAAACTAGGAGCTGGTTCTTTGAAAGAATTAACAAGATTGATAAACCCCTGGCCAGACTTATCAGAAAGAAAAGAGAAATGACAAAATCATGAATGAAAGAAGGGAGATCACAACCAACACCAAAGAAATACAAACAATTATGAGAACATATTATGAGCAACTCTATGCCAGCAAATTAGATAACCTGAAAGAAATGGATGCATTCCTAGAGATGTATCAACTACCAAAACTGAACCAGGAAGAAATAGAAAACCTGAACAGACCTATAACCACTAAGGAAATTGAAGCAGTCATCAAAAATCTCCCAACAAATAAAAGCCCAGGGCCAGATGGCTTCCCAGAGGAATTCTACCAAACCATTTAAAGAAGAATTAATACCTATTTTTCTGAAACTGTTCCAAAAAATAGAAATGGAAGGAAAACTTCCAAACTCGTTTTATGAGGCCACCATTACCTTGATCCCATAACCAGACAAAGACCCCATCAAAAAAGGAGAATTACAGACCAATATCCTTGATGAACATGGATGCAAAAATTCTCACCAAAATATTAGCCAATAGGATCCAACAGTACATTAAAAGGATTATTCACCACAACCAAGTGGGATTTATCCCTGGGCTGCAAGTTTGGTTCAACATCCGCAAATCAATCAATGTGATACAATACATTAACAAAAGAAAGTACAAGAATCATATGATCCTCTCAATAGATGCACAAAAAGCATTTGACAAAGTACAGCATCCTTTCTTGATCAAAACTCTTCAGAGTATAGGGATAGAGGGTACATACCTCAATATCATAAAAGCCATCTATGAAAAACCCACAGTAAATATCATTCTCAATGGGGAAAAACTGAGAGCTTTTCCCCTAAGGTCAGGAATGCGGCAGAGATGTCCACTATCACCACCACTACTCAACATAGTATTAGAAGTCCTAGCCACAGCAATCAGACAACAAAAAGAAATCAAAGGCATCCAAATAGGCAAAGAAGAAGTCAAACTCTCACTCTTTGCAGATGATATGATACTTTATGTGGAAAACCCAAAAGACTCCACCCCAAAACTGCTAGAACTCATACAGGAATTCAGTCAAGTGGCAGGATATAAAATCAATGCACAGAAATCAGTGGCATTCCTATACACCAACAACAAGACAGAAGAAAGAGGAATTAAGGAGTCGATCCCATTTACAATTGCACCCAAAACCATAAGATATCTAGGAATAAATCTAACAAAAGAGGCAAAGAATCTGTACTCAGATAACCATAAAATACTCATGAAAGAAATTGAGGAAGACACAAAGAAATGGAAAAACGTTCCATGCTCATGGATTGGAAGAACAAATATTGTGAAGATGTCAATGCTACCTAGAGCAATCTACACATTCAATGCAATCCCTATCAAAATACCATCCACTTTTTTCAAAGAAATGGAACAAATAATCCTAAAATTTGTATGGAACCAGAAAGACCCCGAATAGCCAGAGGAATGTTGAAAAAGGAAAGCAAAGCTGGTACAAATCACAATTCCAGCTCTATTACAAAGCTGTCATCATCAAGACAGTATGGTACTGGCACAAAACAGACACATAGATTGATGGAACAGAATAGAGAGCCCAGAAATGGGCCCTCAACTCTATGGTCAACTAATCTTTGACATAGCAGGAAAGAATGTCCAGTGGAAAAAAGACAGTCTCTTCAACAAATGGTGTTGGGAAAATTGGACAGCCACATGCAGAAGAATGAAACTGGACCATTTCCTTACACCACACACAAAAATAGACTCCAAATGGTTGAAAGACCTCAATGTGAGACAGGAGTCCATCAAAATCCTAACGGAGAACACAGGCAGCAACCTCTTCGACCTCAGCTGCAGCAACTTCTTCCTAGAAACATCGCCAAAGGCAAGGGAAGCAAGGGCAAAAATGAACTAGTGGGACTTCATCAAGATAAAAAGCTTTTGCACAGCAAAAGAAACAGTCAACAAAACCAAAAGACAACCGACAGAATGGGAGAAGATATTTGCAAATAACATATCAGATAAAGGGCTAGTATCCAAAATCTATAAAGAACATCAAACTCAACACCCAAAGAACAAATGATCCAATCAAGAAACGGGCAGAAGACATGAACAGGCATTTTTCCAAAGAAGACATCCAAATGGCCAACAGACACATGAAAAAGTGCTCAGTATCGCTCGGCATCAGGGAAATCCAAATCAAAACCTCAATGAGATACCACCTCACACCAGTCAGAATGGCTAAAATGAACAAGTCAGGAAACGACAGATGTTGGCGGGGATGTGGAGAAAGGGGAACCCTCCTACACTGTTGGTGGGAATGCAAGTTGGTGCAACCACTCCGGAAAACAGTATGGAGGTTCCTCAAAAAGTTGAAAATAGAGCTACCATATGATCCAGCAATTGCACTACTGAGTATTTACCCCAAAGATAAAATGTAGGGATCCGAAGGGGTATGTGCACCCCAATGTTTATAGCAGCAATGTCCACAATAGCCAAACTGTAGAAAGAGCCAAGATGTCCATCAACAGATGAATGGATAAAGAAGATGTGGTATATATATACAATGGAATATTATGCAGCCATCAAAAGGAATGAGATCTTGCCATTTGCAACGACGTGGATGGAACTGGAGGGTGTTATGCTGAGCGAAATAAGTCAATCATGTATCATATGACCTCACTGATATGAGGAATTCTTAGTCTCAGGAAACAAACTGAGGGTTGCTGGAGTGGGGGGTGGGGTGGGAGGGATGGGGTGGCTGGGTGATAGACAGTGGGGAGGGTATGTGCTATGGTGAGCGCTGTGAATTGTGCAAGACTGTTGAATCACAGATCTGTACCTCTGAAACAAATAATGCAATATATGTTAAGGAAAAAAAGAAGAAGAAGAAGATAGCAGGAGGGGAAGAATGAAGGGGGGAATCGGAGGGGGAGATGAACCATGAGAGACGATGGACTCTGAGAAACAAACTGAGGGTTCTAGAGGGGAGGGGGGTGGGGGGATGGGTTAGCCCGGTGATCGGTATTAAAGAGGGCACGTTTTGCATGGAGCATTGAGTGTTATGCACAATGAATCATGGAACACTACATCAAAAACTAATGATGTAATGTATGGTGATTAACATAACAACAAAAAATTTTAAAAAACACTAATGATGTATTGTATGGTGACTAACATTACATAATAAAAAAAAAATGGATAGCATTATTGACACTATCAGCCAGTGAATTAAAAGCTCTGTTAGTTAAAAAGAAAAAGGGGGGGCCTATTTTCAATTCAGAGTGACACTGTTCAAGATACAGGCATAACTGCCGTCTCTTCACTAATACTGTACTAAGATATATCACAGGATCTGGGAAAGTGTCTGATACTTAGAGTAAGCATTAAGTCAAACACTGGGAAAAAACACGTTCCAGACTGTCACAGATGTTCTCAGCAAAAAGTGTGTAGGATGTTCAGCTGATGGAAAATTCGACATAAAAGGACTGTTTGATAAGTTAAATCGTGTTCTTAAAAAAAAAAAAAAATACATGCTAGCCAGATTTCTGTGTGGTGTGATTCTTTGTTTTGGATTTACTAATAGGAGATAAGACCTCAATGTCAGTCCTCATTCAGCTATTATATCCCTGTGGGTCATCCTTAAGAGAATCATGTGGGAGAGGAGAGATTTTTAGACACAATTTTTTTAAAAGATTTTATTTATTTATTTGACAGAGAGAGAGACAGTGAAAGAGGGAACAGAAGCAGGGGGAGTGGAAGAGGGAGAAGCAGGCTTCCCGCTGAGCAGGGAGCCTGACGTGGAGCTTGATCCCAGGACCCTGGGATCATGACCTGAGCTGAAGGCAGATGCTTAACGACTGAGCCACCCAGGCGCTCCTTTTAGATACTATTTTAAGCTCTCTTGGGGAAATGAGGCAGTGGGCTAAAGATATGGATTTGACAAAAGTGATGGAGAAGTAGAGAGCTCAAAATCTGATTCTATGATTTGCGCGAGAGCATTCTAGTATGAGCGTGTGATAGAAACAGAACTACTGAATAACAGAGTCACACAGCCCAGAAATTGCTTGATTTGGGTAACAGGTGAGGACACTAAAATACAGACAAGTACTCAGGTGATCACTCAAGGGGCAAAGATGGCGAAGTCCGCATGTGAGATGTGACTCGTACTCACCAAAGAAAATTCTACCACACTGAATTAGAAACAATAGCAGCTGAAAGAACATCGGTTAGGTATCCCCTGCAGCCCTTGTACTCTCGCTCCGTTATTTTACAGATGAAGAGACCAAGGTCCAAAGAGAGAGATCTATTCCTCTGGTCATATTTTTTATTCATTCATTCACTCAATAAGAGTCTAAGGAACACCTATGATGAGCCAGGTGCCATGCTAAATAGTAGGCAGGAATAGAGCCAGTTTAGTGGGCCCTGAAGCTTATATAAGTTTAAGAAAAGAATGTAAAGTTAGGTCAAAAAATGAATACTTATGAAGAAAAATGGAAAAACACAAATGAAAAAAAAAATGTCAAAGCCAACAATCATCACAAATGTCACAAAATCCAGAAAAATAACATAACATTTTTATTAATTAACTACCTACCACACCTCTATAATATCTTTTCCTAACACTTTTGGCCACATATTCCTCCAACACCTTTTCAATGACAATGATTTTATAGTATCGTTGTCTGTAGACAGAAAGGGAAGATATGTTAGTCTTTCCTTTAGTGTCATTGATCAAAATCTGTTTCTGATAATTGGCAATTTGAGGAGTCTTTTTTTTCAGCTTCACAACTAATTATAAGTAGTATAGTATAACACTTCAGAATTGCCAACAAATTTGGGAAAATGTTTATCAAGGAGAGAACTTCTCTTTTGATTTGGTTCCAGCAACAAGAACCAAACCCTTATGATTTTATACAGCGGATGATTGGAAGAATTTTCCATAGACTAACTCCTGGTACCATATAGTTCAAACCTCGTTTCTCTTCTACTAGCCCGATGCCTCCCCTTCTTGGAGCCATAGGAATACATTCATTTCAAAGCACAACCTCTGGCCCTTCATCATTATATCCCAAAACCAGATGAGTTGGGACGGAGGGCAGTGGGGTTCTATTTGGAAGCTGTTCTTGGATCAGCCAGCAATAACTTAGCCATACAAAAAAATGAATGTGAGCCACATAAATATATCTTTTTAAGTATATATGCAATTCAATCCTCTCTTGGCTGAATCCCAAAAACACTCCTGACCACATCAACACGACTCACCATGGAGAGAGGGTGCGACAGAGGGGAAGTCAGTGGGGAAAGACCTGTAAGTTGAACTGATTGTGGTTAAAATATCTTACTAATGCAAATTTTTACCAAAATTAAATGGTCATAGGAACTTTTGTTAAAGGACTCCCCTACTCTCCCCATCTCCAAGTAAAGGCACAATGCAAATCAGGAACTGGAAACCTAAATTACGCTAGCTTTATAATAAATGCACCTCAGGTGGTAGGGATTCGATAATGAGACTCAAGTACCATTGGAAACCCATCCAATGGCTTTCAGTCTAAATCAGTAAACCAGCAATTACCATACAATATGTTTGCTGACATGGAGAATAAGCATATGGACTCCTTGTGAAAACACAAAGAAGACATATCATCCCTCTCATTCCTCTCAGGGAATAAGGGAAATTGTGTTATAACTGAAAGTAGCACCCAGTCCCAGATTACTCTAGCCAGCAGTCTAAGACTGGATAAAAAAAAATCCTTTCCAAAACCTGTATGTTATACAGCTCAACATTTTAGTTTATGACCCGGATGATGGCTCCTAACAAAGCAGACAATGAAACAGATTGGTAAAGGAGTCTTGCTCGATTTTGAAGAAGTAATAAACTAGAAAGAGCAGCCCCCAAATTATTTCTCATCTGCCAAGCAAATTTTCCAAGTATTCTAAGTTGGAGATCAGCCGCTGGTCCCTAAAACAACTTACTTACCTACTGGAAACCTATAAACCTTTCTATAACTGCACCTGTCATCCCCATTTGTTGAGTGCTTGCCATCAACAGGCTCCGGGCTAAGGGCTTTACGTGGTGTATTGCATTTCATTCATTTGACAACTTTCATGTTTGGGATCCTTAGTACCTATCCAGATATAGAAACTAATGCTGAAGGAGTTTAAATGCTTTGCCCAAGATATACAGATATGAAGTAGTGGGGTTCTACTTGCAGTAAGGACTTTCTGACTCCAAACTTTCTTTTTCCAAACTCTAGACGTTCTTGCTTCAGCTTTGGACCTACTATGTGTCAGGCAGGGTTACCATCACACGAGATACAGAGGCGCAAGTGACACGGTTCCCATCTTCATAGAGGAAAGACAACAAGGAACAAGAAAACCCCAAGCCTGTTATGTCTCCTGGGTGAGTGCGGTGAGAAACTATTCATCCGCAGCTACTGCCCCCTCCTGCTCATGGTGCCCTGTCATCCATGCTCCTTACTGGTTCCTCAAGTACACAAATATTCATACCTCAGGGCTTTTGCCTTTTCTCCAAGTTCTCCATAAAGTGTATCCCTCACCTTGCTGAGGTCTCTGCTCAGATAGCTGCTTGACCAAATTGCACCCCTTTCCATTCTATTCTTCCTCTGTTTTATTTCGCATCGTATCACTTAGCACTGCCTGGACGCATGAATGCTGACATACACATTCTCATTTGTCTACCACTGACTCCCCAATTAGCATTTCAGCTTCATGAGACTGGGGCTCTGTTTTATGGTCTACTTTGTGCCAGGCGCATTGTAGGGGACCAGCAAATATTTGTGAATGAATGGATGTGTCTCCTGGGTAGCCTGGTGTCATGAGTGGTCAATGAGATAGGCTGTCCCTGAAAAACCAAAGCCAAAGCCGAATACAAGTCTCTATACGCTCGTTTTTTCCACGAAAGGTCTGGATCTATAATCTGAGTTGTTAAGGTTCCCAAAGAAGCCTCCTGCTTCTACAAAACAATAAACATCCCTTTTCTTTGTTAGATAAACTCCTTGCTCTGCGAGAAGACCAGGTTTTAGACCAAAATTGGGATTCTGAGCAAACATTCAGTCCTCACACAGACTTTTCCTTCTCTGCCATGAGTCACATGTGTCTCTCCTTATCAGCAAGTCCAACTCTTAAGATATACTTACTGGGTTTCTCTGAGAAGCTGTTTGTGATATTTAGGGCATCACTTAGTCTGCTTTGCTATGAGGTGATATAGACCCGTGCTATGTAAAAATGGCTGAAATCAATCACATATGCCTAGCAAAAGCAGGAGCGTGAATTTATGTGGCTGAAAAGCTGACTCTGAAGTTATTGTTCCTTGGGCCCTATGATGACATCCTCCCGGTACTATCTCTTCTAATGAAGAGGATGCATTCCAATGAAACGCTTAAATTCAACAATTTATCAGAGGAGTAATGACCTAGAAAGTCCCAGGGTGTGCTCCCCCTTTGACAACTAAGAAGTCGCTTCTATTTCCCCAAACTGCCTAAGAACAGAATAGATTCAGAGGCTAGGGTGTACAGAAGCAGCATTCAGCTCCGTGCTCCAGGGCAGGCCTCCGCCTGATCCCGGTAGCTGTGGTTGCCAAGAATGTGTGTTATTTAAGAACAACAATAAGAACAAAAATCTTTACCTTTTAGAATAATGATGTACTTCATAGGTACTGGATGCTCCTGGAATCTTTATGGATAAAATCTCATTTCTTGCCTTGTGGTCCAACCCCGGACACACAATAGGGTGGGAAAATGCATTCACACTCCAAAGACATAGATATTGCTTAAAGGCTTAATTTTTGCATAAGTGTTGCCATGGTCCCACCCCAATACAGAAGCCCCTCCGAGCCCTGCGGTGGTCAGACACTGCCTGTGCGGGCTCCCTTTGAGCATGAGCCCCAGCACCACATCTAGTCAAAGGCATGGAAACAGCCTTAGCTGGGCTCACCCTGTTCTCATGACGAGGCAAGGACCCATCTTCTTCCCACCCCAAACCCATTCTTGAAATAAATTCCCTGCATCCTCAGATGCTGCCTTAGCCACCGTCATCTCAAAATATAGACATCAACTAGAATCTTCAGCAAGTTCTTTGAAGTTCTTTGAAGATCAGAAATTCTCTAAGCCCACTCCAAATCCAGGCCGGAGGATCTTTGCATACAGAGGGCTGTAAATAGCTCTTATTGACTGTGCCCTTTATTATGTGCTAGTGTGGCTGGCGCATAGTAAGCCAAGGTAGGGAGGTAGCAGGTGAGGTCAACACACGTGGATAGGGGCCAGATCAAGAAAACACTCATTTAGATGGATTTGGGACCCCTGGGAGGTCCTCTTTCAACAGGTCACACATTGACAAAACTGAACTCAAATTTAGGCCTATCTGACCCCCTGGCCCAAACTCTTAACGATTATGACGTTGCCCTGATCAGATTCATTACCATTGTAAGTCAATGTTCTACAGAAATTTCCACTTTTTATTTATATTTCTTTTTTTCCAGTCTAACTTCCCAATTCTTAAATCCCTTTATTGGCAAATTTCTTAAAATACCCAACTATATCCATTGCCTCCCAATTCCCAATGCCCACCACACCCCCTTTCTGTTTTGTAAAATCTGTTCTCCACTCTGAACTCTTTCAGGAAACCCCTTCTTCACGGAGTTCCAGTGTGGTTACTGAATCTCAACTCTAATGGATTTTTTCAGTCCTTATTTCTCTCAGTGTTTTCACAGCAGTTAATACCTTTTCCTTCCAGATAGTCTCTTCTCCTTTAGCTTCTATGATGCTACAACTTCCTATACTCCTTTTACTGTTCACTCTTCATTTCCTGTCCCCTAAATATGTGATTGGGCTTCTGTTCTCAACCCTATTCTCTATGTAGTCATTTTCTTCAGGTCAACCACACCCTAGAAGCACACAATTCCTAAACACTGAACTCTGTCCTGAAATCTTCAATTGTAATTGGCTCATGGACTGAATTCTTCCTTCCTCCCCAATTTATTTCTCCTATTACACTTTATCACTAATTCAGAGATACTTCTATATTTGTACTTTGGAAGTCACAACATTCCTTTAAAAATGCTTCCACCTCTCCTTTATCTATTTTCTTTTTTTATTTAAATTCAATTAATGAACACATAGTGTATTATTAGTTTCAGAGATAGAGTTCAGTGATTGATCAGTCTTATATAATACACAGTGCTCCTCACATCACGTGCCCTCCTTACTGTCCATCACCCAGTTACCCCATCCTTCCACCCCCCTCCCCTCCAGCAAGCCTCAGTTTGTTTCCTATCATTAAGAGTCTCTTATGGTTTGTCTCCCTCTCTGATTTCATCTTGTTTTATTTTTCTTTCCCTTCCCCTATGATCCTCTGTTTTGTTTCTTAAATTCCACATATGAGTGAGATCATATGATAATTGTCTTTCTCTGATTGAATTATTTCGCTTAGCATAATACCCTCTAGTTCCACCTACATCGTTGCACATGGCAAGATTTCATTTTTTTGATGTTTGAGTAGTATTCCATTGTGTGTGTGTGTGTGTGTGTGTATCACATCTTCTTTATCCATGCATCTGTCCATGGACATCTGGGCTCTTTCCATAGTTTGGCTATTGTGGACACTGCTGCTATAAACATTCTTTTAAAGGCAACTTAATTCTTTTGGTACCTGAAGCTGGAAAACCTAGTCATCCTAGACCCTTTGCTTATCTCTCGTAGCTCACCGCTCATCAAATCATGTAGATTCTGTCACAACAATATTTCTCCTATGCATCATCTATTTCACCACCATATCCTAAATCTCTCTCATTATCTCTCACCTTGATTACTGAATATAACTTTCTGCTTTCCTATAAATTGACAGGAGAGCACTCTCAAAAATTTAAGCCATGACCACATATGCCACTGACCTACTGGTAAAAAAAAAAAAAATTCCAATTAGTCCTCATGCCCTCATAATAAAATCTATACTATTAACTATAGTTTGTGTATCAATCAGGACAGTCTGGGATTTGCTAAAGTAACAAACAAGCCCTAATGTCTTCATACCTGAATGCTGCATTTCTTTTTCTTTTCCTCTTTTATTTTTATTAAGGTAGAATTGACATATAACATCATATTAATTTCAGGTGTACAACAGAATGATTCAATATGCTTATACACTGTGAAATGATCACCACAAAGTCTAGTTACCAATCGTCACCATACAAAGTTACAAGAAAACTTTTTCCTTGTGATGAGAGCTTTTAGGATTTACTCTCTCAGAAACTTTTGAGTATGCTCTAAAATATCATTAACTATAGTCATCATGACGTGCATTACATCTTCATGTCTCATTTATTTTGTAATTGGAAGTTGTACCTCTTGATCCCCTTCACCTTTTCGCCCAGCTGCAACCCCCCTTCCCACTAGCAACCATCATTCTGTTCCTTGTATCTATGAATTTTGTTTTGTTTTGTTTTGTTTCGTTTGTTTCTTTTGTTTTTTAGATTCCACATATAAGTGAAATTATACACCATTTGTCTTATTCTGTTTGACTTATTTCACTTAGCATAATTCTGAAGGTTCATCCATATTGTCACAAATGGCAAGATTTCCTTCTTTTTCATGGCTGAGTAGTATTTATATGGATATATATAATGGATATAAATCATCCATCAGTGGACATGTAGGTTGTTTCCATATCTTAGCTATTATAAATAATGCTGCAATGCACTTAGGGGTGCACATATATCTTTTTGAATTAATGTTTTCATTTTCTGAATACCTAGTAGCAGAATTTCTGGATCAATCATATGGCAGCTCTATTTTTAATTTTTTGAGGGAACTCCATACCGTTTTCCATAGTGACTGCACCAATTTATATTCCCAAAATATTCCCAAAAAAAGTACATGAGGACTCCCTTTTCCCATGTCCCACCAACATTTGTTATTTCTTGTCTTTTTTATAATAAACCATTCTAACAGGTCTGAGGTGATATCTCATTGTGGTTTTGATTTATGTTTCCCTGATGATTAGTGATATTGAACATCTTTTCATGTACCTATTAGCCATCTATATGTCTTCTTTGTGAAAATGTCAATTCAGATCCTCTGCCCATATTTTAATCAGATTGTCTTTTGCTATTGAGTTGAATGAATTCTTTATATATTTTGGATATTAACACCTTGTCATATTTATAATTTGCAAATATATTTTCCCATTCAGTAGGTTGCTTTTTAATTTTGTTGATGGTTTCCTTTGCTATGCAGAAGCTTTTTATTTTGATGTATTCCCATTTGTTTATTTCTGCTTTTATTGTCTTTGCTTTTGCTTTGCTTTGCTTTTGTCAAATCCACAGAATCATTGTCAAGATCAATGTCAAGGAGGTTACCACCTATGTTTTCTTCTAGAAGTTTTATGGATTCAGGTATTACATTTGTTAATCCATTTTGAGTTAATTTTTTGTAAGATAGTGGTCTAGTTTCATTCTTTTGTATGTGGCTGTCCAGTTTTCCTTGCATACCTGGAATAAATCCCACTTCATCATGATGTATGAATCTTGTAATGTAATGTTGAATTTGGCTTGCTAGTATTTTGTTGAGGATTTTTGCATCTATATTAATCAGGGATATTGGCCTTGTGTGTGTGTGTGTCCTCATCTTGTTTTGGTAGCAGGGTAGTGCTAGCCTCATAAAATAAGTTAGAAAATATTTCCCCTCCTCTTCAATTTTTTGGAAGAGTTTGAGAAGGATGGGTATTAAATCTTTGAATGTTTGGTAGAATTCACCAGTGAAATTGTCTGGTCCTGGGCTTCTGTTTGTGGGGAGATTTTTGATTACTATTTCAATCTCCTTATTACTAATTGACCTATTCAGATTTACTATCTCTTCCTAATTCACTCTTGGAAGATTGTATGTTTCTAGGAATTTATCCATTTCTTCTAGGTAGGCCAACTTTTTGGCATTTAATTGTTCTTAATTGTCTCTTATGATCCTTTGTATTTCTGTGGTATTGTTGTAACTTCTCTTTCATTTCCAATTTAATTTACTTGAGCCCTCTTTTTTCGTGGGGAGTCTAGTTAAGGCTTGTCAATTTTGTTTATCTTTTCAAAGAACCAGCTCTTAATTTCAGTTATCTTTTCTATTGTCTTTTTAGTCTCTATTTCATTTATTTCCTCTCTGATCTTTGTTCTTTCCTTCCTTCTACTAATTTTGGGCATTGTTCTTCTTTTGCTAGTTCCTTTAGTTGTAAAGTTAGATATTTATTTGAGATTTTTCTTGTTTCTTGATGTAGGCCTGTATCACTATGAACTTCCCTCTAAAAACTGCTTTTGCTACAGCCTATAGATCTTGGTATGTTGTAGGTCCATTTTCATTTGTCTCAAGGTATTTTTTGATTCCAACTTCGAAGTCTTCATTGGCCCATTGGTTGTTCAGGAGCATGCTGTTTAATCTCTACACATTTGTGATTTTTCCAGTTTTCCTCTTGTAATTGATGTCTAGTTTTAAATATCATGGTGAGAAAAGATGCTGAATGTGATTTCAATCTTCTTAAATTTATTGAGACCTGTTCTGTGGCCTAACATATGATCCATCTTAGAGAATGTTCCATGTGCATTTGAGAAGAATGTGTACTCTTCTGTTTTTGGATCGAATGTCCTATATATCTTTATTAAGACCATATGGTCTAGTGTGACATTCAAGGCCAATGTTTCCTTATTGATTTTCTGTCTGGATACTCTATCCATTGATGTAAGTGGGGTATTAAAGTCCCATACTATTACTGTAGTGCTGTCAATTTCTCCCTTTAGGTCATTTAATAATCGTTTTATATACTTAGGTGCTCATATGTTGGGGGCACAAATATTTACAAATGTTATATTGTCTTGTTGGATTGATCTCTATCATTTTGTAATGCTCTTCTTTGTCTTTTATCGCAGTCTTTGTTTTAAAATCTGTTTTGTCTGGTACTTTGTCCAGCTTTCTTTTGGTTTCTGTTTGCATGGAACATGTTTTTCCATCCCTTCACTTTCAATCTGTTTGTGTCCTTACATCTGAAATGAGTCTCTTGCAGGTAGTATATAGATGGGTCTTGTTTTTTTTTAATCCACTCATCCATTCTATGTCTTTTGATTGGAGAATACAGTCTATTTACATTTAAATTAATTATTGATTGGTATATGCTCATTGTCATTTTGTTAATTGATTTGTGGTTGTTTTGTAGTTCCTCTCTGTTCCTTTCTTCTTTTCTTGCTCCCTTCCCTTGTGGTTTGATGACTTTCTTTAGTGTTATGTTTAGATTCCTACATTCCCTGAGAGCTACTCCATAGCCTCTAGATGTATGACTAACCTGAAGCCTGTCCTTCAGGGGCGGAAGCTCCAGGACAAGTAAATAGGCCTTTTTCACAAGACTTGGAGTCAGGGGAGCATTTCACTCTGCAGTCTGTGCAGTGCCCTGGGGGTGATGGCCTGCCAAGAACCGTCTCTCTGACTGTTACAGTACTGTGGACTCAGGAATGCAAGCCCCCACCCCGACCACTAAAACCAGGCAATCAAGGAGAGTGTGGTCTGCATGTGCCCACCAGCTTTAGCAGGGCCATGGATGAGCACAGGAACCATGCACCCCTGCTGGTGTTAGCAAGGCACTGGGAAAGCACATCTATTTTTCATTCACACGAAGTCTGATGGGTTCAAAGGAACCCGATATGACTCTTCAAGGAAGCAGTCCTCTACGTGATGTCTCAGGGTTCCACTTCCATGTCAACACCTGTTTTTATAATCTCATGACAACACAACCAGATATAGAGTTGAATACCAGTCATTAAATGTTTCTTCCCATACACATTCCATTAGACATAGGAAAGATGGCCATGCTTAATTTCAAGAGGTATAGAAGTACAGTCCTCCCATGTGCCCAGAAAAAGCAGGCAACAAGACTTCGGTGAACAGTAGGAAGGTTTGCCTCAGCTTGCACGTGTTGGAATAGTCTGTTCGCTGCTTCTCTAGCTAAGTTTGTCTTTGGCTACTCTCATCCCCCTTTCACAATCTAAGTCCCAGCCTTCTTGAGGTAATTCCAGTTTTCCCAAACATAGCATGACTTTCTTCCATATATTCTTGTTTAAATTCCCAGGATTCAGAGTTAAGGTCATCTATCCAATAAACCATTCCTGACCCTCAAGAATATATTAGGTAATGTGTCCACTTAGACCCTACATTGGTTGTATTAACACAGATTTCCCATTTTGTACTGAAATTGCTTTTTTTCACTGTGATCTTATTCCAGAAAACTGAAATCTCTGAGAATAAGTAGCATGTCTTATTCATAGGGCCACCCACCTAGATGTTCAGTAAAAATTGGTTCAATAACAGCATTGTCTACCACATAAAGTCCATGTTTTTTGGCTTAACCATAATCTGGCCCCTACCACCTCTCCAACATTAGCTCCCTTGTGTGCCTTTGTGAACCTTATTTTATCACAATTATCACAAAGTAACAATTAAGTTACTTACTCTATCTATTACATGCCCCATATTTTCCCATTCTTATGTCTTTGTTCATACTGCTTCTTTATCCTGAAAGCTTTCCTAGCCACACTTTTGTATTTTTTAGGTCCCACAGATATTTCAAAGGCCAGTTCTAAAGACAATTCTCTTTCCAGTCTGAAATAATGTCTCCCTCCTCTGAATGCCATCAAATTTTACCCATAGCCTATAATAGTACTTTATCAAACCATGTGCTCAATAAAGGTTTGTGGGATGAAAGTTGAATGTTTTACACAGTGTAAAATCCTTTCCATCCCCTCCCACCTTGGAAACAAGAAGTGGACACAAAAATCTATGAAATATTCAACACCCTATTCAGTCCCCATTAACAGGCTGCTGGAACAATGACCCTAAAGTGCAGAGACATCAGTGAGACTTTAAATGAATTATCAACAATCAACATTTTGCCAAGGAAAACCAGTAGGTATGTCTTATTTGTCGTTTTTCCTTATTCTTTCTTCCTATTGGATTTATTAATGCCCATATCATCGGAGCTATAATAAGCCTTAAAATTATTGTCCAATGTCTTTTGTAGCTTAAGACTTAATTTATTCCTCAAGCCTTAGACTCTGGCACAATTAGGTTTTGATACATGTACATTTCTGCTTACTCGGGACTTAGTAGGAAAGGACTCCACATTTTGAATGGCCTCATAAATATATATTGAATTTAATTTTCTAACATGCAAAACCCATTTTGCTGTTGTTTGAAGGTTTTTTCAGGCTGGGGGTAGAGCAAATTTCTATTAAGTATTTTTGTTGTGTGCCATTAATTAGTTCATAAATCAACATGTCTCAGAATTGCACAGATTACCCTAAAGCCAATCCACTTAGCATCACAACATACAACAGCATTCTTCATTCTCACCTATGGCAAAGGTTTTGTTCCAAGCAATTAGGATTGCTGGGGTCACTTGGACATTAAGAAGAAGATAGTCATACTTCAACAGTTTTTACTGCATTCTTTAAAAAAAAAAAGTTACTGTATTTAATTATACAATTTCATAGTTTTAAAAAAATATATCAATGGAGAAAAAAAAAAATACCGAGGAACTAAAAGATTAAAAATTAAAGTCTTCCAAGATCACCCCCAGCCAGAAACAACCATAGTGAATATACATGTTTTTATTTCATTCCATCCCTAAGCGTTTATTTATTTATTTTTTTTAAACTTCTTTCTCATTTCTGGTCAAAGTGCCTTGTGTGCTTTATTGCCCACACTCACTGTTGGTCATTATGCATTTTTTTTTTTTTATGAGACCATGAAATTGTGGATTCTCTCAGTGGAACAAAAGAGGGAAATCCGAGCAAGAAACTCAAAAGATAAGAACTCTCTTACATTAGATACTCTCCCATTGCTTCTGGTTTCACGGAAGCAACAAATGGGTCTGGCTCCGTTACATCCCCTCTTGGTGCAGCCACTCTGCCCTCACCTGGACACAGGCAAAGAGGATGCATGGACACCATGCACCCCTGCCTTTCCCGACTTCATGTTCTTCTGACTTTAAAAAGGGTAGATCAAATGAAGAATCAAAGCCACATGATAAAGGAACATGGCAAAAGATTTAGATGTGACTTTGGCTGAAAGTATAATGGCCTGGAGATGGATTCATTTCTTTTTCTTTACCTCTAGCTCCCAAGCTCCTAACAATTTAAATGGACCAAAATGATCATCACTGATAATGCTTCGGGGCAGGGGTCATCATAGGCACATGATCCAAGTACTGTGTCTAGTGAATTACTCCAACTCCCACCCCACCCCAGAGGTATGACTACACACAGAGAATCTTTACATGAGACTGAGAAGCTCAATAATTCACCCTGATTTCATTGGAACATGGAAGATTAGGCCCATTTTCATTCCAAGACATCTCAAAAATACAGTCCCAAATATCTTGACATCTAGACCCACATCAGCCTCACTTTCTAATTATAGGGTAAATTCAAAAACTTACAATATTTATTCTTTTCTCAGAGATGGTAAGACTGATTTTTTTCTTCAATCATCCACTAAAATAGGTTTAAGTATTCTCATTAAGAATTAAAAGTAAAAGGAGGCAGAAAACACAAATATCTGGAAGAAAGATTCACCAAGGTATGAGCCAACAGAAATTTCTTCATGAGACATAATGGAAGGGGATAGATGAGATAAAGCATGCAAAACTGCACAGCGGGAGAATGGAGAAAAACTGTAGTGGAACAGGGCAAGAGACAGAGGTATTCAGATAAGGTTAGATAAATGGGAGCCTTCAGGATAAACAAAACAAGATGGCGCACCATGGAAAGGGCAAGTGTGTCGATGATTAAAAGAAGAGAAAGAAGCTGAAGAGACAGAGTGAAGTGAGGAGGCTGAAGAGGAAAGAAAGAAACGAAGGAAATAGGGTTAAATTCCAGGGCATTCTGTGTACTTCTGCTCATGTAGCAAGGGACTCAGATGCTGCCTCTCACATTGTCCCCATGGCTCCTATGAACGTCACTTAGGGGCTGCTTATTAAATAGAAAAAATAACAAAAATAAATTTTAAAAAATAAAAAATAATAATTAAACTTCACTGAGAGAGCAAAACACTGGCCATGTCTTCAGTTCAACGTGAAGTCCATTTTCCAACGTGGCCTAGAGTGAAATGAGTAGCACAGACGCTGTGTCTCCTCTTACTTACCTCTTTCCATACAATCAGCATTTTTTTTTTAACAGTTCTTACTCTCCAAGCAAAAAATAATTTCCCGAGCCAGAGAGGTCTCCCTAAGTGACAAAGCCATGTATGACAAAAATAAACAAAAAACTATGACCCATGGAGAATCACAAACATTGATTCTTCCATCCATCCATGCAACCATTCTTTACCTGTTTGTTTATTGTCTGTTCATTATTTCTTTGTCAATTCTTATTTACTCACTCTATTCAATAAAAGCACTGTTATTAGTCATGAATATAGATCAATAAAATGAAGATTTTATCTTCAAGGAGTTTACTCCCTGGGATATAATCACCATTTCCATTCTGGCAAAAGCACACCAGAAATTCCTTGTTTTTTGTCTTAATCCTGGGTTTCCTAGGTTTGGATCCCAGTCTCCAAGACACACAGACACTCCAAAACCCTCTTCAGCGCCAATAGCCTAATTCTGTTTATCAACCTAAGGGGGAAAAGACTTCTATTTGTGTTATATCTCTCAGTATTGGATGGGTTTTCTTTTACTAGGAGAAATAAACCTTGTCAAGCTCCACTTGTTGTCTGGCAGGGAGTGAGTGGCTGACAGATCCTTCCCTACCTCTTCCCCTTTAAGATGGTGCACATCCCCCCATCCTGTGAGGGAAACTGAATGGGGTTTAATCACTTTTGTTAACCTATGAAGAAAAGCCTAAGACTAACCCAGGTGACAGGGTGACCTCTGACCTCTGACCCCTCATCCAGTGTTCTTTCACCTGACACCTGACCACCTATTGCTAGGACAAGTACAGGGGGAAGAAATTGAAATACCAAAGAAAATCCCACTTGGCTTTGAACAGTTGGAAGGGATTTTTCTGCACTTGCTTGGAGATGACAGAGCCCTATGGGCTCACATACACCTTGGTCTCTACAACATACTAGGTCCTCTTCTGCGGTAGCAGTGAGAGCTTTGCTTGGTTGGCCTCTCAGAAATCCTGTCAGGTGAAAAGCCAGCAGCTTCCCCATGACGACCGCTGCCATTCCCTCCTTATGCCATCAGAATGAAGGCCAAAGCTCTCATAATGGGCTTGAGGCAAAATGCCATCAAACACTCCATCTTCTGCCACCCAGCAGCCCAAATCTCTGTTCTGGCCACACAGGCCCCCTCGCTGACTCAGAACAAGCTAGGTCTCCTACCTCAGGACCTTTGCTCTGCTGTGTCATTGGCCTGGAACACTGTTTCCCCAGATACCCTCAAAGTTCTTGCTTACATATCACTTGTACCATAAGGTCGACATTGTCCACCATACTTAACATGTCAACTACCAACCCCTTGCCACATCCCTACTCTATTTTTTCTGTTGGCTTTTTTTTTTTTTTTTTTGCCAGAGCACTTATCATCTTCTAAAAAATATATTTTATTTAATATGTTGATTATTTATCATCTGTTCATGCCTCCTGTGCCTATCTTACCCAAATATATATCTCAGGCAGCACACGGGAAGTGCTTATCAAGATTTTAGTGAATGAATGAATGAATGCATCCCTAGGCAGAAGTCAGGAGTTGATTAAAATGGATGCAGAGTAGATATTATTCCTCTACCGAGATTCATTGGAGGAATTAAATCTTTCAAACTGTTATCTTTTATAACATTAGAGTTGCTTAAATATCTTTTGTGTTGTTTTTTTCCTTCATGGAAATAATTCCCAAAGGGATCCTGGGTTCCCTTGATCCTGCCTTGTCTCCCTGCAGGAGTCCCTGTCCCCAGAGCTACCTGCATTAAGCAATTAGGGCATTGCACTAATCAGACCTCCTTCCTGCTCCTGCCTGAGACTTCCTTCCATCGAAAGGCAGTCTACCTGGCAGACGCCTCTTCCGCACCCAGTTGAGGCTGCTCACACCTGAGTTTGCCAGCAGTGTGTTTTCCTGTTCAGTCCATGTTAACATTCCAGTGCAGGTTCTCCTAACTGGCATCTATTCCATCTGATAAACCTTGCCCTCCCCCTCTTCTGCCTCTGTCTTCTTTTCTCTTAGAGAAACATGATTTATTTATAACATACCGTAACATGACTATACAGTCAAGAGGAAAGCGTACCTCTTCTTAACAATACCCACAGAAGATAGGAAGGATGATTTTTTTCCCCTTGCATGATAAAGGCTAAGAAAGTGGCAGAGGCTTGACAGGAGCCCGAGCTGACGGAATGGGGATGAAGATGTAGGGAGCCGTCATCGGGGTGGGTCAGCTAAACCACCTCCTCTGGAGCCTGCTCTGCATGAGTGAGCCTCCCAAAGCCGTCCCTGCGCTTCCTCCCCAGTGCGACTCTGATGTATATTTGGAAGTGGAAAGGGCTGACCTCTCCCATCTGCCTGACTGGGCCATACACCCCAGAATGAGTCTTACAAGGGGAAGGAGAAAGGAGAGCTTTTAATTTTCCTTAATTTGTCGCGGTTTTCATTTCCATTTGAATGGTATGTGTCAGAAGACCTCTGTGAGGTGAAATGTCTTACCCTTGTCATCATTTCCTCTCCACAGCCTGCCTCCTGCCCATGAACTACACCCAGAGGCATTTCTGGCAGGAACCCATCCCTTCTCGAACTGCCTTGGATATCACTCCTAGTCCGCCTTTGTTGCATTAGAACAAGTGTTGCGTGGGATCATTTTTAGGGTACAGGGCAAATGTTTTCAGGATGGTGCTTTGCTAGGCATACAATAAATAATTATTGATCAACTGCTTTACCACCTAAGTAGGACATTTGTAATCTTGCCATTATGTTGCACAATGGCTGGGAGGCCACAAGGGCCATTCCCAGAGAGAATCCAATCTTGCTCTTAGCCCATCACAATCATGCTTAGGCCAGAGCCTGGCGCAAACAGTATCTTTACCGTTCTCTGGGAGTTCAGAGGGTGGCTGGCCACTCCTCCTCTCTCCTTTCTCCTTTAGGTCTCTCTGCCCCCCAGGGTCCTGCCTCCACCTAGTTGTGGTGGAGGTACAAGTCTGAGGGACGCTATGTGGATAATCACTTCACTGAGCATAAAGCATCTGAAAGACCGACTCTCATCTGCTAATATCTGTCAGCTCTCAAGCTGAATATTAAGAGTTAAAAACCTAAGGAGCCCTGACTATGTGCCAGACACTGTGCTAAGCACCTTACATGTATTTTCTCATTCATAGTTCATGAAACCTATGGATTAAATACTATCATTTTCCTGATGATGTCATAGACCAGGAAGCTGAGACATGGAAAGCCATACAGCTGAATAGGAGAGAATCCAGAATCCAAATGCAAGCTAATTCTAAAGATCTTTATTTATTTATTAATTTCAGACAGAGAGAGAGTAAGAGAGAGAGAACACGAGTGGGGGGAGGGGCCGAGGGAGAAGCAGACTCCCCGCTGAGCAGGGAACCTGATGCGGGGCTCTATCCCAGGGCCCTGGGGTCAAAACCTGAGCCGAAGGCAGAGGCTCAACGAACTGAGCCACCCAGGGGCCCCTCAAGTTGTCTCATTCTAGAGCAGCTTGCAGTATGATCTCAAGCAGTGTAAAGAGATTAAAGGAGCCAAGACATACAAAGCCGTGCTTCCCACCAGGGACGAGCATGGGATGGAGCCAAGCAGGAGGAGGGAAAGAGGAGGTAAGTGTTGTCATACACTCATTACTTGGAAAGTGAATGTAAAGAGCAAAGTTTAAAAAAAAAAATGGTATTGGGAAGCTTTCCTTCCCTTATCAAACATCCGTAGAATGATACTAAGGGCCAGGCCCCATGCTAGGTGGAAAGATTTAACCTAATTGCTGTCTCAAAAAAACCAAAAACCAAAAAACAGAGGAAGAGACTTATAAATGGATAAAAGTGTTATAGGCCTTACTAGAGCACGATTTACAGAGAAAAGAGAGCAGTTGATTCCTACAGGAGTGGGGTTCAGGGTGGGAAGGATTTACGAGGAGCGATATTGGCCAGAACGAGGACCTCCGATTTGTAATACAACTGCCGTAAGAACGAGGGGCCTTGGAATCAACATTTTCCTGAATTCCATCTGCTAAGCCTGGCAGCTTCCAGAAGCTGCTCACAGACGTCTGAAGGATATTTCTGGTCACATCCCCCCTCATCAGTACAGTAGGAAGCAGACATTGTTCACTACCGTATGCTTAATGAAGTGTAGAGATTAAATCCAAACACACAGTCACATAAACCTGCTTTAGCTGTGATGACTAAATCACCTCTTTCCTTTTTCCAGAAAGGTCATGTTTGCCGTAGATATAAAGAAGGTGTTAGGCAGTGAACTTGGGTTTACATTCTGGTTTTGTTTGTTTTTATAGCCCTCGGATCCTAATAATTTTCTGCCATACCCATATTACCACATTTCCCTGTTGTCATTACACTAGGCTAAATTGACTTTTTTCCTTGTCCAAATTTTATACTTATAGAGTTAGAATAAACCCAGGAAAATGTGAGAGTGGAAAGGATGCTGAACCTGGAGTTTGCTAATTTGGCATCTAACCTCTGTTCTTTCATTTACTAGCATAGCCGTGACTTGGACTGCTCATTCGCAAAATGGGTTTCATAGTAGATACAGAGTACGTTGCTACTCTGGAACTTGGAGGGAAATAAGACTGGCTTTTGAGAACTCAACTCAGTTGTGGAATTCCACACAATAGGAGTGACATATGTCTGTGTGGTAGTAAAAACTAAAAGATTCTCTATGACTTGTAGCTTTAAAACATCCCAAATTCCAGTCATGTTGGTCTGGCTGCAAACTCAGGATGGGTAAACAAACATAATTAAGATTATTAGAAAAAAAAATCAATAGTATTGAGTCTTCTTTCCAGAAAGATTTTGTGAATAAAGAGATAATCTAAGATAGGCAGTGGGGTCAGTCGATCCAAATCCAGCTTATCGCCTGTTTTTGTAAATAAAGTTTTATTGAAACATTTGTTCACATATTGTCTATGGCTGGGTGTGTGTGTGTGTGTGTGTGCACGCCATCATTATAAAATTGAGTAGTTACGACAGAAATCATATGGCCCTCAATACTTAAAATATGTATTAGCCTGTTCTTTACAGAAAAAGCTTACTAATCCCTAATATAGAAGGCCAGCCTTTGATCTCTCAGTCTTTGATGTCTTCTGGCACATCTCCCAAAATAAAATATACCTCTATTAGTCCCCACATTGGGGCTGAGGGGCCCTGGTTCTTATCAGAATCTCTGCGTGGGGGGTATAATTATAAATGTCGTCTAGTGTGAATATAGTGATGGAAACTCCAGGGTTTCCTTCTACCTCCTTGGACAAGATGCCTGGTAAGTCCAACACAAAAAGTTAATGCCCCCAATCCCACCTTGGAGATGAATGCATCAAGCTACCAGAACTTACCACTATTTAATACTCAAATATAGAATTCTCCTGTCCTACTCCACACCCCTAGTCATCTCTGACCTGGACCTACAACAGCGGCCTGCCTCCAGTCTAGCCATAACAAAGGAACCACCAGGAGAAGAGTGAGCTACCCCAAACACAGAGTCAGCATGTTGGTCCCATTAAAATGTTTCCCTGTAACTTTCAAACTGGCCCCACCCCACCAGACACATTAGCAGCCACACCAGCCATAATCCAGCCGTGCCTCACCATGTACAGATTCTACAACACAGCATTCCCTTTATAACCCTTTTCAGGCTACTGGTTGTTCCCCACAGCCTATTCTTCCCCTTTTCACCTTATTAAAATTGTATTTCCCTGCTGCCCCACCCCCTCCCCCACCGCCACCGTTCCTCTGAAGCTAGATTTGGCCATGTGTCTGTTCTCAAAGCCAGTGGAATGTGGAAGGAAGAGAAGCGTGTAACTTCTGCCTCACTTGACTAAAGTGAACTAGCTTACCCTGGACCTCTTCTCTCTTTCCTCCCTATGACTGGAATTGCTCTTAGCAGGCGCCCTGAAGTGAGCACGATTTTAAAATTTATCTTGGTATCTTCAAGCCAAAGTTTAGCATGTGGTAGGAGGTCAATATGATTTCAAAGGTAAATGAATAATGGCTCATCTCCTTATCTTCTAGCTTAACAGTAAGCAGCATTTGAAGGGTTAAGAAGCAGAATACTGAGAGAAAGGAAATAAATGAGAAGGAGAGCAGCAAGGGTGAAGCATAGACCATGCCCTCAAGGTCTTCTGCGTCCTCACCAGCACCTGGCCCTCTGTAGGAACTCAATAACTGCGTATTGATTGGACCCAATCTTTGCTTGTCATGATTGTTTTCTTCCTTCAGATCCCAAGGAAGCTGCTATAGGAAGTCACTCAGGAGGCTAAAAGAATAGCGAGGGTGGGGTGTCAGTCAGGCTGGCCATTATTTAACAACACCTATCCTTCAAATCATTGAGGAAACAACTATACTTTAGATATATGCACATGTTTAGACATGTGGCTTTATTTAATTTAATATATTCCAGTCTACAAAGTGTCTCATGATTTTATGAAAATTACTGAAACCCATTTCTTCATTTTATCAGATTTTCAAACAGAAACCTTCAAAGGAGATCGCTTCTCTAACGAATCCTCTACTCATGGTACTCTAAATACAGCACATGTTGCTCATGGTAACACACGCTAGAGAAAGATCTGGGAAATTCAGTGGCCTTTAATTATTCAGGATTTAATCGTGCAAGCATATACAATCAATATTTGTTCATCTTAATCTGATTACCAGCTAGTGGTGTTCAGTACGTCTATCAAGAGGATAACGATATGACACATTTCATAGACTTCCCCTCCACTCTTCCAACAAGCTTGTTGGAAGGATTTTAATCAGCTAATGAACTCATCAATGGCGTTTTTCAGGAGCCAAGGCACCTTCCTGCACCTACATCCCACGGCCATATTTGCCTGACATCTTGTGGCCACAAGGAACATGGCAGTCTCTAACACCAACAACCGTACCCAGTGCGAAGAGCATCTTTGAATGCTAATGTCAGCATTACAGTTCGGGCAAATACAAAACTGCTTAGGAGATGTGTGACATGTAATTATTTCATCTAATTAAAATGGAAACTAACCTTTTCTTTTTATATTTATGAGGCAAGTTGGAACATGTGGCTCAGTTTTTCTAAGGAAAGGAACGGGGTCTCTATCTGGGCTGCACAACATCTGGCTTTGTGTCAACGACCTTGGCTGCAGAACACTTCTCCTGCGAAAGATCCACCAAAACAGAATGTGGCTCACCGGACTGAGAGGAGGAGTGCCTGCGGTCAGCTCCTCTGGGGAAGAAGACTTCAAGCTGAGAATCCTAGAACAAAGAGGGAAGAATCCTCTGAGTGCTAAAGAGGAGACTGAGAAAAGGTTTCCTTTTCAACACATAACGGTATAGGGTTGTGGCTCGCAAATTTTGTTTTTTAGCACCAGGAACATTTTGTTCAAAACCAAATTTAGTGTGGAATCCTATAAATATAAAATAGAAAACATTTTTAAAAGATGCTTTGATTGAATCAGGTGATCTGAGCTTCCCTGGCTTGGCCCCCTTATTCCCCTGAGATCCCTCCCCAAACCCAGACCTTTGAGAAAACAGCTTGAAAACCATTAGAAAGATGGAAATTATTAGATTTGAAATCAGAACTCCTAGTTTTGTATTCCAACTCTACCCCTTAACTAGCCAAGCATCATTTAATAAGTCATTAACCTTTCTAAACCTCAGGTTCTTCATCTATAAAATAGGGGAAATAATATTTATTCCACAGGGTTATTGGCAACATTAAAAGAGGCAGTAAAACGAAAATGCTTTGTAATTACGAGACAAATGATCATGCTGTCATCATCAGACAGCCGTAATGGGTAGTCACGCAACCAAGAGGAACGAGCTCCAGACAAAGGCTTGCATTGTCTTCTTGCCCAGTCCCAAGGAAATCTGGAGGAATCGATTGGAAGTTTCATTTGATGAATATGTCTCTGAGTAGGTCAGAATAGTTAAGACCTAGTGGAATGCTCTGAACACTAGAAGATAGGGCCATCAAAGCACATGTTGGTTCATTATCATCACCTTGCTTGTGAAGGATAGCTTTCACCACATCTCTTGCCCACTCCCACCATGTGATAACCACATCAGAAGATGTACATCTTAAAAGAAGGTACAGATACAGAGACACAGAGAAGTTGTAGTTTGTCTCTGAGCACACAGCAAGCTCATGACGGAGCTAGAACTAGATTCCATCTGTCTTGTCTCTCAGTGATCATCTACCGGCCTAGGACAGCCTGTCTTATATAGGATGCCAGCCTATGTCAGCGAAGGGAAGAAGGAGTTAGGGCTGCACTGAATAAATCCAATGAAGATAACCAGTAAGGCAATTCCAGAATCATCTCCAGGAGCTGGGAGCTGGCTGGGGACAGCAGGAAGAAAGTTAGCATTTGCCTCTCTTCTGAATGAAATAGGTTCTCTCTGCTAGGAATAGGATCCGGAGATATTTCTAGGTGTTCCCAAGGGCGGAGTAATCTTGACTAACCACAATAATCTTGACTATCCCACGACTGTGAGCACCCAGAGCCCCAGGAGCGTGTGATACCGAGTGAGGTGGGGAAGCAGGAGACATTGGTACCATGCCAGCCAAATGGGTGTTATCAATGAGCTAGGATTCAGACAAACACAAAAGACCTGGCTTATCCCACAGCACACCTTTTTACACATTCGAATAACTTCTGAGGAAAAGATGTATCATTTCCAGGGGAGAACTTCAGAAATAAGCTATGTGACATGTGAGCCTGACCCAAAAAAAGCGGATGTAAGAAGGATCAGATATCCTACCAAACCCTCTCCTTAGGCTGAAAATCATATGGTTGCATTGTGCCATTAAAGATAATTTAAAAGAAAATGGGTATTTAATTTAAAGATCATTTCTGGCTATTACATAAACCACCAAAATCAGAACCACAGGCAATCTTGTCTATTAATGGTCCAGGCATTTGTGCCTTTTTCTCTCATGCCCTTTAATATTTGCTGTTTCCTTTATTTGAACCAGGAGGAGAAAAGGCTCAGTTGCAGAAATAGAACATGTCACACTTGAATTCAGTAGAGTTTTTTTAAAAAAGAGAGCCTTCTGAGGCAAGATGATAAATGGCTAATAAGAAACAGGGGGGCCTGGGGGCTGGCGAGGAGAGGCTAGCCACGCTTGGGAGAGTTCAGGATTCAGTGATAGGGAGCTGCTGTTTCTAACTTCAAAGAAAGAGCTATCGATTCACTTTTAAGGAAAACAAGCTGGATCCCGGGGACTGCTGTAGGTGGAGCTGCGGCTTCTCCCAGCCTGCGACGCCGGGTGAACTTTGCACGGGGCCACAGGAAGAACAATGGAGAAGCAACATTCTTAAATTAGTCATGGAGGCTGTTTGATTTGCCCCTGTGCCAGATGCTCCATCGTTGATCCCTGCCTGGCCCATATGTCCTCCATGAACAAGAGAGCACGTGGAGCCGGCAGCCGCCACTTTAGAAACAGCCACCAGAGCCGGGTGACGGAGTCCTTGGCAGGAGACGGCCATCCGATTGGTTCTTCACCAGTTCTCCTAGAGATCAAGGGCGTGATGCAGACGGCACGCCTGCCTGCTCCCGGGGCCAGGCTGGATGGCTAGGCAGCCTTGATTCCCACTGAGCTCTGGTGAGCTGCACAGAGCCCCTCAGCTGGGTCCCTGGCCCTCTCCCTCTTTTCATCCCCTTCACAAGAAATCCCTGTGGAATGTAGTAAACAGCCACTGCCATGTTCAAAGTGAGGCCCGATCTGGCTGGCGGGTTTTCTGTTCCCTCTGGCAACATCCATCTGCTGTCCACTGATCTGAGGGTTGGAGGGGCCTCTGCTGTCTCCCAGGGTAAGGTGGAGGGGGGATCACCATTTTAAGCAGGCAGGTGGAGACAAGAGGCTTGAGGGTCTGTTCACTTAGGGAATTGGCTAGTTTTGTCCTTTTGTATCAACAAGAGCTACACTGTGGGTGTCCAAGGCGAGGACATCTTTCCCGGCTTCTCATGAAGCCTGCAGGAGCCATGCAACTCCTTTGTCTGCCCACATCATTCCCCTTCTGGAAACTCTGCCCCGTGCTGCTTTTGGGTACCTTTCTCAGGCTGGCCAGAGAACTCCTCTGCAATTTTCAAACCAAAACAGGGCAGAAAGGCAGTCCATTGCAGGAATGGGAGCCCTGGGATCTGAGGCTGGGACCAATCAGCTGTCTCCTGGCAGAAGCCCGAGCAGCATAAGCGAGGCTGGGCTGACAGCAGCGGTGGGCCAGCCCGTCCCTGTGCGTGGCTCCTGAGGACCCACTGGAGCTCTGCCCTTCCCCCTTAGCTGCCTGATTGTTCCTCCATTAGCATAGCACACTCCCATATTCTTCCGGTAAATTACTATTTTTGCCAATGCCATTTTGAGTTTCCGTCCTTGAATCTAAAAGAGCCCTGACAAATAAATGAATCAAGTCAAATGGAAACAGCACACAGAATCCCCATGTTTCTGAAAGCCACCTCTCTGATTAACCAATTTGCCAAAAATCAATTCCTCAAATGATCTATTTGCTGAACGACCTAGTCACAAATCTGAGGCCTTCCCCCGTGTTTTGGTTTAGCCATAGCTTCTCCAAGGCTGTCCCTTTAGCATCGAGCTATGATGTCAGTCAGACTCATTCCAAGTTGAATGTCAATTTCCTATGGATTTCACATCTTTAATGCCCAGGACCTTTCCAAGGGTAAAAGTTGTATATGCAAATAAATAATGAGTTTCCCTTAAATACATGTGGTTTCCCACCCTTCTAATTTGAGATCTTACACCCTTGCTTCTGCCTATTTCTTCTCTTTACCATGTACTGTTCCTGCCTTGTGCCATATCTTTGCCCATGCCCGCAAAATGGCCGTGGCCAACTGTTCCAGATCCAGCTAAAGAATGCATCCGACCAATTCCAGTAATTTGGTCATTTAACAAGTTAATCTTCAGGTAAATTGTGAATCATTTACCTTCAATGACTTGACCAAGATCCCAAACACCTCACCCGACAGGAAGGGGTTGGATAAACGAAATCCAAGAAGAACTTGCAAAGTTTAGTCTTTATCCACCACTCCTCCCTTCCCATTCAGGAAGCTAGCCCACTTACCCCCACTAGTGGATCTCCCTAACCCCCAAGACAAATTCTGAGTCCCCAGTTTGAAGGGTAGGTACTCTTGCTTTGGGAGGGCCACAACTCCCTCTCTGGCTGGGCCACACTGAGCTCTGGCTGGTTGTGTCACCCCTAGGCTTGCGGCTGGAACTTCTCCTGCACAGCACATCTCACTTGCATTAATTAATTTTTAGTTATCGTGAGTTGTTTAGTGTATCCTTTCCCACTGAACTGTAAGTTCTCGAGCACAGGAACCACTGCAGTCTGGTGCCCTCTCTGTGTGCCAGGTGCCCGGCCGGCCAGTGACACCACTTGGTGTCCGTCCTGTCTCTGGCCTCCGGCATTGACCCTGCAGCTGCCTCACTTAAACCTTCTCAGTGTTTGGCAGCCTGAGGACCAGGCCCCACTCATCCGTGCCTTCTCTGGAGCTTCTGGCTCTTCTGATGGCCGCGTGGCTGGGAGAGCCCGGTCTCACCTGCTGCACAAGCCCAGCCCAGCTTTCTGCTTTCAATGGACCTCAGCAACCATCTCCTTCTGGTCTCTGTGTCTGGGTAAGGCTTTGCCACCTCTGTGGTCTCCCCGAGAGAGAGGAAGACGAAACACCTGACACTCCTCATCGGTCATGCTGGGAGAAGGGGGCTCAGCGGGATGCTGTAGAAAAAGCAGGCATCTTAGAGCCATGCAGAGCGGGGACTGTCGGAGTCAGTGACAGGTGTTATCAATTATTTGCCACGAGAGGTGTTGTAAAGAAGAATTCACAATAATGACTAGTTCACAACACACTAGTTATGAGGACCAAGAAACCCCTCAGAATTTAAAAACGAAATTGAGATGAATTATAAGGGAGCGGGTCTGTCAAGCCAGTGGTAAGGACAGCTGAACTGGAAAGGTGTCAGTAGTTTATCTCTGTCTGTCTGTCTGTCTCTCTCCTTCTCTGCCTCTCTCTTCCACGTTCTCCTGCTTCATCTGCACTATAAATGGCATGGACCCACCGGTCTGGGCACCTGAAAGGACAAACTGACCTTCTGAGTCCAAACGACCTTCTAACTTTTCTTCCCACAATTAAGAGGCTCAGTCTCTGTGTCTCATTCCAAGGCTTCAGAAGACTTCCCTGTTGGCTCAGTTTAGATAATAAGATTTGCATGGAAACTGGAGCAGCCAAGTCCGGGCTTTGGATACGTGCATGGAGGGATGGGGGGTGGAGGAGGAGAAGGCGGTGAGGCAGATCCTGATAAGGGCTGGGGTGCTGGGGAGTTACTAAGCACTGACACCCCCCTATGTTACGGTGGCTGTTGTGAAAATAAATACAGAAGCAAATAGAAAATGCTTGGCCCTGAGCGGATGCTCGTTACCTTTCTCTTCCCTTCTGCCCTATCGGGTCATACTCCCCAACTAGCTATGGAGAATTCCCATTCAGAGTGTCTGCCTGAAGTCATACCCTTGGACCCTAGGATTTCCTACCTTTCTCTTGCTTTCAAAAAAAAAAAAAAGTTCTGAAAAAATGTGAAATGTTACTGTTCAGTCCATAACTCAGTCCAAAGTCTGCCTGGACACAGCCTATAGCTTTCCCCTAGGCCCGATGAAAGCAGGTCTCCTGATGCCCCCACTGACGCGGGGGCTCGGCTGCACTCCTCAGCAAGCCCGCCTTCTGGGCAGAACCCTTGGGGGCCATGTGGCCTGCCTCCACGAAGCCACTGCCCCCCTGCTCCATCTGACCCGGGCCTCCTGGATGTAAGGCTGCCAAATTTAGCAAATAAAAATACAGGACACTCGGTGAAATTTCGGATAAACAACAAAGACTTTTTTTTAGTGGAGGACTGTCCCAAATATTCACTGTGTACCTGAAATCTGAATTTAACTGAGTGTCCTGTATTTTATCTGGCAACATGCCTTTGCTTGTCTCATTCCCTGAAGTGGCTCTTTAACCACACAGACCCCAAGCACACACACTTCTGCCCCCGGCAGGCCCATGGGGATTGCTCAATAAAGTGAATCATCTCCCCACCTTCGCCTGTCTGCCTCCATCAGGAGGCTCTAACCACAGTCCTGTTCTTACTTGTCTGACCAACTTCCAGCCTCAGCTCTATGTGCCTGATCATTTACGCTGGACACTAGCCCAGCCCAGGCCCATAACAAACCATGCCCTTGGCTCCGGATCAGCTCCTTCTATAGCCAAAATGGGCACCGACTTTGCTCATGAACTAAAATGTGGGAATAATAGCTTAGCCCTTACAAGTCTCCCTTTGCATTTCCCTCTAAAAGAGTGATCACCCATCCAGTAAGCAAGGACTCAGTCACTGTCTTGTACTGTTTCATTTCCCCCTCCTTTCTAGGCACCAGTGAATATTCCAGAAAACCTCTCTGGCCCCCATTTTCTGTCTCTGCTGAACTCTTTGTACTGCTTTCTTAAGGTGATGGTGGTGGTGTTTCGGCTTATTTCCCCAAAGCTATATTCCAGAAGGTCTCACCTAGGTAAGAACGAGGAGGAGCAGACTGTATTTGGAATTCTCCAGGTGGAGAACTGATTAGTCTTGGATCATATCCCTGAAGAATGCCAAGGTGGGTAGTATATCCGAAACTATTTCATTTGACTTGATGACTTCCAGAAGCCACAGATTTTCATCTGAGGCTAAAAGAGCTACAGCTGGGGGCACCTGGGTGGCTCAGTCGTTAAGCGTCTGCCTTCGGCCCAGGTCATGATCCCAGGGTCCTGGGATCGAGTCCCACATTGGGCTCCCTGCTCCGCGGGAAGCCTGCTTCTCCCTCTCCCGCTCCCCCCGCTTGTGTTCCCTCTCTCGCTGTGTCTCTCTCTGTCAAATAAATAAAATCTTAAAAAAAAAAAAGAGCTACAGCTGAAATTGTCAAAGATCCCTGCAACACAAAACAAGCCCCAGGCCTTATAACCTCAAGATTCCAAGGGGCAAAGGGTAAGAAAAAGATTAGAAAACTCTGAGCCAGTGTGGCCTGCCAGATGTCAGAGGGAAAGAAACACCTGCTTGAGCCACTGTTGAAGACGAAACAAAACATCTCTCAAATTAGAGAAAGGAAAATCCTTTCTCATCACAAAGGAAACGTTTGGCAATCAAGTGAACTTTTGCATCAACTCATTTTGGGGGTGGTTACAAATACAAACATCAAAAGAGTTTTTCAGAGAGCCCAAGAGAGAGCAGATGTTAATTAGAATAAAATTGTAGTGAGGCAGGCTGAATTTGGTTTTGTCCTGGTGTTGCATTATTAGTTCATCACATTCACTTAGTCAGCACTGCTACCTGGGCAGAAAATAACCTACACAAATAAGTTGGTCTGTAGAAGTCATGCTCAAAGAGGGGTCCTGGGCCGAAAGTGTCAGCATACCATAGGAACTTGTTAGAAATGCAACTTCTTGGGTCCTACCAAATCAGAGAGGCTGGCCATGGAACCCAGAAGCTCTTGCTAAGAAGCCCTCTGGGTGGTTCTGAGTACAGCAACCTCTCAGATGTCATCCACATGGTTCTTGGGGATCACCCCGAAGTTCAGCCACTCTTAAGTCTTTTTCACAAGAGAAATGGCTAGTATTTTTTTAAATGTGTCAGGAGTCTAATGTGGCCCTTTAATGTCAAACATGGTGTTTATTCTGGACATGGAGAGTTATTTATTTAGGTACCCGCAAGCCTTTCCAATAACGAATGCATGGTTTCTTATTCCTTACCCTCGTCTGAGGTTCTGAAGAGGGGGAACCAAGGAGAGAGAGAGAGGGAGAGAGAGTAGAAGAGGGAGAAAGAGAGAGAGAGCTAAATTTTTGCCAGTTGATATGGAGCAACAGTAAAAGTAAACAGGTCTCTTAGGGGTTGCAATATTATCTTTAGGTATTTTCCCCGACCCTCCCTACAACAGACCTATCAGTCGCTTTACTTAAGAAAAGCAAAAGGGGGAGCGCCCGGGTGGCTCAGTCGTTAAGCATCTGCCTTCGGCTCAGGTCATAATCTCAGGGTCCTGGGATCAAGCCCCACATCGAGCTCCCTGCTCAGTGGGGAGCCTGCTTCTCCCTCTCCCACTCCTCCTGCTTGTGTTTCCTCTCTCGCTGTGCCTCTCTTTCTCTGTCAAATAAATAAATAAAATCTTTAAAAAAAAAAAAGAAAGAAAGAAAAGCAAAAGGGTGCGTTGCCTGGGTGGCTCAGTTCTGTTAAACGTCTGCCTTTGGCCCAGGTCCTGATCCCAGAGTCCTGGAATCAAGCCCCGCACCGGGCTCCCTGCTCGGCGGGGAGCCTGCTTCTCCCTCTGCCCCTCCCCCTGCTCGTGCCCTCGCGCGTGCTCTCTGTCAAATAAATAAATAAAATCTTAAAAAAAGAAAGAAAAGCAAAAGGCAGACAGTGGAAGGACGCCTGTACCAGTCACAAGTGTTTAAGACTTATTTGTACCCCACACTGTGATGGTAACAGAACTCCAGGCTTCTCTTGGGCCTGAGATTCAACGTAAATTTGATGAAGTGCTTATAACTTCCATGGCATCTAATTTTTTCCTACACCTTTCACTACAATAGTCACTCTTTCACTCTTCATATTAGAAAAAAGATTCAAATTATGGTTCTTTCAAAGACGCGGCATTTATGAAATGAGTCCTAACTGTTAGCAGCTGGGCTGCCCCCGCCCCCAGGTGCAGGCTCCTAAAGTGATGAGGAAAGCATTTGCAATTTCTTTCAGTTGGTGAAAGTCAAATGCTCTTGAATGAGATTTATGCTGGCGTTCTAGAATGTCTAAATGTCTCAGTTTTCACCGTGGAAGACTTGTGGCTTTGGTCTCTGCCTCAGAGGTCAAGAGCTGAGAGTGAAATGTCCTGCCTAGGGTGTAGGGGACTACACAGCCTCAATCTTGATTATTTTTACCCTGTTAAATGGCTTAAATTAAAAACCCATTTTTTAAAAAAAATTTTATTTAAATTTCAGTTAGTTAACATGCAGTGTAATATTAGTTTCAGGTATACAATATAGCGATTCAACAGTTCCATACATCACCCGGTGCTCATCACAAGTGCTCTCCTTAATCCCCATCACCTATTTAAAGCACCCCCCACCTACTTCCCCTCTGGTAACCCTCAGTTCATTCTCTATAGTTAAGAGTCTCTTTCTTGGTTTGACTCTTTTTTTCCCCCTTTGCTTATTTGTTTCTTAAATTCCACATATGAGTGAAATCATATGGTATTTGTCTTTCTCTGACTGACTTATTTCACTCAGCATTACACTACTCTCTAGCTCTATCCATGTCATTGCAAATGGCAAGATTTCACTCTTTTGATAACTGAGTAATACTCCGTTGTGTATAGATAGCACATCTTCCTTATCCATTCATCAGTGGATGGGCATTTGGGCTGTTTCCATAATTTGGCTATTGTTGATAATGCTGCTCTAAGTGTCAGGGTGCATGTATCCCTTTGAATTAGTATTTTTGTCTTCTTTGGGCAATTGCTGGATCTTAGGGTAGTTCTATTTTTAACTTTTTGAGGAACCTCCATACTGTTTTCCAGAGTGGCTGCACCAGTTTGCATTCCCACCAACAATGCATAAGGGCTCCCCTTTCTTCATATCCTCACCAACACCTGTTGTTTCTTGTGTTGTTGATTTTGGCCATTCTGACAGGGGTGAGGTGGTATCTCATTGTGATTTTGATTTGTATTTCCCTGATGCTGAGTGATGTTGAACAACTTTTCATGTGTCTATTGGCCATCTGTATGTCTCCTTTGGAAAAATGTCTATTCATATCTTCTGCCCATTTTTTAATTGTATTATTCATTTTTGGGGTGTTAAGTTTTAAAAGCCCATGTATTTTTTAAAGCATTTTTTTAAAGATTTTATTTATCCATTTGAGACACAGAGTTCCAGAGAGAGAGAGAATGAGCAGGGGGAGAGGCCAAGGGAGAGGGAGAAGCAGGCTCCCTGCTGAGCCAGGAGCCCAATGTGAGGCTCGATCCCAGGACCCTGGGATCATGACCTGAGCCGAAGGCAGATGCTTAACCAACTGAGCCACCCAGGCGCTCCAAAAGCCCATATATTTTTAAACTTCTGGTAATTGTATTGATCTTAGGCACTCATTCTTGGTAGGGGCTAGACAATGAATGAATTGTATCATACTCTATGGTCTTCACAAATATAACTTTGCATAAAAGTATGTTTGCAATGTCATAAATTTACGAAGTCAGTTAGCAAATAGTAAATATACACACTACACACCCACACACACACACACCCAGTGATTGGTGAGATTTGTTTTTTTTGTCTGTGAGACTGGTAAGATTTAGGTCACCTGCTTTACATGTTGTGATCAGGGGGAAAAAAAGGAAATTTAATTTTAAAATAATAAATAAACAGTTTGGCTTCACAATAATCCCCTAAAATATGTATTAATTACTGTGGTGGTCTTAGCATATGCACACAAATTCTTTGATACTTCTCTCTTCTTCCTGAGTGTAAGCTGCACTTAATGTCTCTTTCAGAGGAGTATAGAAAGGGAAGAAGAGTAACTTGCCAGCGGAGGGATCTGGAAGGTCCCACCTTAACCCAATCAAGATTAACATCGCCAGCAGAAGTCATGGTGACATAGTATTGTTATCATGATAAGGACACTTCGCCCCAGTGGCATTCTTCCCCCAAATCCATAACCCCAGTTTAATCGTGAGAAAACCTCAAACACAAATTAAAGAATACTCTACAAAACACCTGACCAGTGCTTTTCAAAACTATCAAGGTCCTGAAAAACAAGGAGGGACTGAGAAACTATCCTCGTCGGGAAAAGCTGAAGGAGACCAGACTCGTGGATGCAGCGCGGCATCCCGAATTGGATCCTGCAGCAGAAAAACGACATTAGTGGAAACAGTCCTGAAATGTGAATAACCTCTGTACCAATGTGAATTTCTGTGTTTTGGAAAATGTACCACAGCTGTATACAGTGCTAACATTCGGGGAAGGGTAGGTGGCACGCTATCTCTGTGATTCTTCCGTAACTCTCAAGAGGTTTCAAAACCAGAAGTTCACCAAAACATAATAAGGCTGTTGAACATTTATAACCACACAAAGCCATCCTTTGGCCAATTGTAAATCATACCCAGGCAGCCATTAACATGGTGGCATTGCTGTGAATGCTAAACACCAAAGCCCAGGAAGACCTGTGCTGGGGCAAAGAGCAGTTGGAAGGAGAAGTCACCGCTGCCATGTCCTGCCTGGCTCCATTGTTGACGCCCCCCTCACCTGACCGCTCCCATCCCCGGGGTGTTCACTGCAACGTTCTTGTTGGCTGCCCTACAGAGAAAAGGGAGCCTCTGAATATTCAGCCATTTTCTCTCTTCCAAGGGAACCAACCTAGCCCAATCTCCCTAACTCGCCCTTTGTCATCAACACAGGACAAAGGACATCTGAAATCCGCTTTTGGTTGGTTTTGTTTTCTCCTCCCAGAATGAAAAGAGCTCTTTTCCATCTGAGGGTTTATGTTTCATTATTTCATTGGCATTCATTTCTCCGCCACCTAGCCCAGCTTATTTCAAAAGCGTGAAATCTGTCCTTACCATACACATGGCCCCCGGAGTTCATTTTCTAGACTCATTCCCAGGCAGAGCTGCTCTTTTTTTTGAAAAACAAAGGATCCTGCCAATACAGCCATCTTTCTCCCAGACCATTTCAGGATGACATCTCCACCCAGGAGTTTTGCATCCCGGCTCTGCTGTTCCGGTAGTGTCATCCAAGATTCCCCTGTGAGCCAAGGGCCCCCCATAGCCTATGGACTGCAAAGGGCGTGATTGGATTAGACAAGAACTGGAACAACGGACGTCCGGTATCTTCAGAGCACTCCACCGCTGGAAATCGTTGGCACATCATCTATATGGTCATTCGCAAATATTCACTGGGGGGCTTTCAATGAAGGAGATGAGAAAACAAAATGAGAACCTGTCTCAGATGTTTGACCATTAGTTCCTACTAGGTTCCTGAGGCAAGTCAGGAGCAGAAGAGAAGAATGAGATCACTCATGTGTTAAGTTCCTCAGTCTCCAGAGATTGGAAAACCACCGGGAGGAAAGAAGATCTGAACCTAAAGGATTGAAACCACAGGATCCCAGGGGAGACTCACATGGGCTCTAAGGAGTTCTGACTTGTTTTTTGTTGGAGAAACTAGGACATGCTCAGATGAGATTCCTGAGTGACTGTGGGGAGACCCGGGAGACAAGATCCTTGTTGACAAAATCCATCAAGCCACACAAAACTGTTGAACCCCATGTCCCCAGCTCAGCAAGATGGTGCCTACAATTATCTAAGATGGAAACCCATTTGCCTCAAAACCAAAACCAAAACAAGATCAAAACCATATTTATCTTGTTTAGCATGTTTACAGACAACATTTTAACAAATAAAAAATCACCATAATTCCATCACTTGGCAAGTCAACTCTTTGTTTATTCAAGTGCCCTACTAGTTGTCCATGTGTGATCATTTCCACAAAATCATAATCATAGCATAAATCGAATTGTGCATTTTGCTGTTAGCTTAAAATGACAAAGCATATTTCTAAGCTGTTATAATATATCCATAATTACTGTTCTTTACAACTGTACAATATTCTGTTTTGTTTGGTATACTATAATTTATTTAACTAACCCCTTTGGTTGGATATGAACATGTTTCCAGTTTTTTGCTCTTATAAACCAGAATTCAACGCAGATGGTATTTCTCTTTTTCTGGGTAATTTATTTGGGATAATTTCCCAGAGGTCGAATTTGGAGGTTAAAGGATCATTTTAGCCTCTGTTTTTACAACTCGTAAGTAATTTTCCAAAGGCATTATCTATAATATGTTTCTTTGTTTAAATGAGTCAAGAAAACTAGAGATAAAAGTGGAATAGATATGCAGCCTTGTTTCTGGTAAGCAGCAGACCCGTATATCAAACCGCTAATTGGACATCTCTATTTGGATATTCCATAAGTATTTTAAATTCAGTATTTGTACAACTACCCTTGTCACATTCTTCCTGACTCCCCAAACCTGTTCCTCTTCCTGTGTGCCCTGGTTCAGTGGGAACATCACCATCTACTCCACTGCTTAAGCCAGAAGCCCAGGGACCATCCCTGATTCCTTCTCTGCTCTCACCTCTCCCTCCATCTAATCAATCATGAAGTGCTACGGATTCTGTCTCCCCGGTATCTGACCATTTCTCTCAATGTCCGCAGCTCTGGCTCTAGTCCAAACACCTGTTGGCTTTCACCTGGACGACAGCACTCGTCACCTAACTGGACCCCATGCCTCTGGTCTTATACTCTTCTGATCAATCTTGCTGCACACAGATCTTTCTAAAGCATTCCATTCCTATGCTTAGAATTCTTTATTTTCCCATTTTCCTTTGTAGAATGTTAAACTTCTCATCGTGATTCACAGCATTATCTGGGATCTGATCTTTTTCAATCTCTCTAGTTTCATTATGTGCCACTCTTGCCCTTGTTTCTCTACATCTCCCATTCCTACCTTAGTTCCTAAAATGTCCCGTTCCCTCTTGCCTGCTGGCCTACACCCATGCCTTCCTCACTTTTACCAACCCTCCCCCCACCCACTCCCATTTCCATGTCCCAATCCTACCCACCCTCTGTAGGGTACCTCAATTGTCCCTTCCCCAGAAAGGGTTCACCACATCACTCACTGCCACCACCACGGGCTGTCATAGTGGAGCAATATGCTCTCCGTGCGTCCTCTCTGGTAACATTTGTCTCACTTTGTTCACTTACTAAACATCTGCCCTCACCACCAAATAAGAAGCTCTATGAAGGCAAGAACTGGGTTCTGTCTTGTTCATCACTGTGTCCTCAGTGTCCAGCATGCATTTGAGATGTAATAGGTACTCAATATGTATTTGTTCAATGAATGAATGAATGACCTCACTGTATTCTCAGACCCTTTTTAAAGATGTTTTCTATGTTAAACAGGATATTCCAAGAATCCTACTCCCAAAGAGCTCGCTTACGTTTCACAGCATTTTATACTAAATGTGCACTAAATTGCAGGAGGGCTATTTTAATAGTTGATTTTCTTCCCCCGAGTCATAGATTACTTGGTACCACAGCAGACCAGTGACTAGAGGTAAGATTAATCCTACATATTTCGTCCTCTTCCCTGCCTCTCACACTTGTCCTTTTGGAGAGCAGTGATAAAACGGATGGATTTAGTTTTTATGTCAGTCATCATCCACTGAGTGGAAGTTTTTGTGTGAAAGAAAAGGATAGCATTAAATTGATTGATGGCTCATTTTTCCTATTTGCTCCTTGGTCACTGCAGGGACACCGAGAGGGCTATCTAGTTAGAGGCGTGCGGAACAAAAGCTGGGACCACGGCTCTTACAGACAGGGAACGCATCGCTTGTAATTGATCCCTGGACATGAGCATATTCGCACATAGTTACCGGTAAACTGGCACGCTGAAGTGCTCGGGGAAATCTAAGCTGCACTTATTCAAGGACTAGGGAAATTAACAGGAGCATATAATCTCATGAGGAATATTTGTAATTGTATTTTTCTAAATTTTATTACAAACGGGGAATGACAAATAATTCCCACGTATCTTACTTCCACCCCGGAGTTTTCCTCCTTTCTGGTCACACAAACAGGTCCTGTAAGATATGCAGATGTGAGGTGCCTGGACATACACAGGTGTTGTGTCCCGCCAGACCACAGGTTTAAATCCTACTGTTATTATCACTTCTCTTATTAAAAACAGCCAAGGTGTTTGCCCTAGAAGATGAAGCTCCAGGTGGGAAGAAATATTTCACCAGGTGGATCCAATATTGGCTGCCAGGGTTTACCTTCCCCCTGGGACTTGCTCACAGACAATTCCTCTGCCACCAGCCTGTCCCCCGGAAATGGCTGTGCCCCCTAACATGCTCTGGCACAAGTGGGAACAAAATCTTCTGTCTCTGGTTATCCTTAGTACAGCTAAGCCTGGCTGGGCTTGCCAAAAAAAAAAAAAAAAATCAAAGTACAAAAGGCACGCAAAAGGGATAAACACAAAGAAAGCAAGAATCATAAAACAGTCTGCTTACAAAATACAGATTTCTGAGCCTGCCCTGGCCACCTACCTCTGGAGGCTCAAGGACCCTTCTCTTTGTGCAGTTTTCTCCTGAAGATGTTATCCTTTAACCTGAAAAGGGGGCAGTGCACCTGACTTCCCGGCTTCCCAGCAATGGTGTCACATGTTATAGACGGGCCTCCATCCAAAGTCTGCAGAAGCACCCCCATTGTTCCTCCCATGCAGGTAATATCAAAGCATCTCATCCTTCTCTTTCCAGCAGGAAAAGGGAGCATATGAATAAGGGCAACCATGTGTTGGATTCTGCTTCTTAGGGTAAGGGGGTCAGTATTAGTGGGGAGGTCGTTCTGTGATTCAAGGGAAAGAGCAAGTTCATGAAAAATACATGAGTACATCATGGGGGTCATTGGTAACCAGGTCTCCCCACCCCGCCCCTCCCCTCCCCTCCTGTTCTTCTCTCTCTCTCTGTCTCTCTCTCCGGTGCTGCTAATGGGAATGGATACAGATGCCAATGTGGCAGATAGCTTATGCCTTACCCATACCAGACTGCTGCTGGTTTGGAACACTCTAGACCAGCGCTGCCCCATGGAATGATCTGCAGTGATGGAGATTGTCCGTATCTAACAGTGTTGCTCCGTATGGTAGCTACAAGGCCCATGTGGCTACAGGGCACTTGAAATGTGGCTAAGTTACACTTGAAATGCATGACTAAGAAAGTGAATTTTAATTGTATTTTATTTAATTAAAGTTAAATAGGCCCACATGGCTGGTGGCTAACATATTGGCCTGGGCAGCTCGAGAGGCTTCGTGTGGTAGGAACTCAGCAGAAACCAGGCCCAGCATCTCCATAACAGAGGCCAAGTCCCACACCCACCACCCTGCTTGGCAAGCCTTAAACCCAACAAAAGAGACCCTTCCGGAGCCCCTGTTTATATCGTGAGACCTGCTCACACACTGGGTGATGTACTCTCATAAAGTTCTGTAATTTCTCCTTTGGGGTACTTTTTGCAACTATAATTTCAGTATCGCTTGTGCAGTTTACTTATTATTTATTTGTTTAACAGATACTTTCTGAGCATCTACTCTGCATGTCCCAGGCACTGTTTCAGGCATTGGAAATACACCAGTGAGCAAACAGGCGAACTCCCTGCTCTTGGGAGTTTACATTCCAGTTGGCAGAGCCAGACCCTAAAAGAGTAAAGAAATAAATATGTAACATAATAGGGAGTGACAAGAGCTCCGCAGAAAAAAATAAGGCAATGTCAGGGCCTGGAGAGTAACAGGAATGCTATTTTAGATAGGCAAGTTGGGGAAGGCTTCTGTGAGAAAGTGTCGTTGGAGCGGAGACCTGAATGAAACCCAAAGGACGAGGCATGAGAAAATCAGCGGGGAGAGCATTCTAGACAGAGGTCTCAGCAAGCGCAAGGCACACTTGGCATTTATAAACAACCAGGGAGAGGCCAGAATGACCAGCAGGGGGTAAATAAGGGGAAAAGTGGTAAGAGCGTCTGAGGGCTTTGCTCTTTGCTTGTCTAAGCTCCTCTGCTAAATCGAAAGACCTGTGAGGACAGAGACCATGGCTGCCTCGTTCACTATTTAATGGGTTGCTTTCGGCTACCCACACTTCTAACACAGAATGTGTGGGTTTTCCACACCAAGCAGTTCTCCAATTCTCTGCAGACACCGACTGGATGTCCTACAAGTCAATTCAATTCTAACACTAACTACCCGGAGTTAGCGCAGACCCCACACAGGTGAAGGGCTCAGTCCCACAACACTGCCCCCCAGCCCCTTCAGATGCCAATCAAATGAAATCAGTTACCAGGTTACCTGCAACTTCTGTCAGACTTGGCTACAAATCAGGGTACCCATAACCCCTTCCGCAGTTTTGATCATTTGCTTTAGCAGCTCACAGAACTCAGGGGAACACAATGCCTACTATTACCTGATTATTACCAAGGATACAAATGAACAGCCAGATAAGGAGGTACAGAGGGTAACGTCTGGAAGGAATTCTAGTGCAGTTCAGAGTGTGTCATTCTCCCGGCACATGGATATGTTCACCAACCCAGAAGCCCACCAACCCTTTCACTTAGGGTTTTTGTGGAAGTTCTGTTACATAAGGCATCGTTGATTAAATCATTGGCCATTGGTGATTAACACAATCCCTGGCCCCTTCCCCCTCCTTGGAGGTCAGGGGGTGAAACTAAAAATTCCAACCCTCTAACCACATGGCTGGTTCATCTGGCAACCATCCCCAACCTAAAGCTCTCTCCGGGCATCCAGATGCCAGTCATCTCATTAACAAAAACTCAGGGTTGAAAGGGGTGCGTCAGGAATAACAAAAGATTTCATTCCAGGAATTCCAAGGGTTTTATGAATTCTGTGCCAAGATCCTGGGACAAACACCAAATACACATTTCTTATACCCTAATATCACATCATTCTATTCCCATCACTTACCATACAGTAAGTGCTCAATAAATATTTATGGAATAACTGATTTCCAGGTGAAGGTAGGGGCAGGGTTAGGGGAGGCTTGTCAAAAAAGCTTTGCACCTTCTGGCCCTCCCTCTGTGCGCATTGTCCCCTTCGCTGAGGACCTAGCATCCCTGCCAGGGGGAGGTGTGTGAGCCACGCCCACTATGCAAGTGAGCAGGTGAGTTGCTATGAGTGAGGCCAAATGGCACGAGGGCCCCTTGGCCACCACGCCCTGGACCCCCCTCTCCCTGACTGACCCCTAAAGCTAACTGCTTGCAAAGCTGGAACAATGCCCCGAGGAAGCAGATGGTGGGCACAGCGCAAGAGCCGTGTCATCGTTCGCCCTGGTCACTGAGCTCCTCGGGGGAACGGATGCTGAGAGCTCAGGTGGGTGGAGGCAGGAGAAGCAGGGTGAATTAGGAGCTGGCTCCTCCTTTCTCTAACAACTACAGGAAAGATGTTGCTGTATCTGTATCCTCCCCCCTCCTTCTCAGCTCATCTTTCCCCACAACACCATGTCCCCGAGGTGGCTGGTTCTCAAGGGCATATGGGGAGGCTTCTGTGGGGGGTGACACCTGTATGTGCTGTGGCTCAGGAAGACTGAGGAAGAGCCAAGATTGAGAGGGCAGAACCAGCACTTGCCCCCTACTTCTTGCTCCCACCCCCGGAAAGGCGCCACTGGTGAAAGCAGCACCCCAAGATCGTGTGTTTAGGGCAGCAATGACTTTGGCCATTGACTGGTGGCCTCCTGCCCTAGCCTGGCTGTTGGTGCCCATAACCACTCACTGACCTGACCAAACACATTGCTGCCTTGATTCAGTTTCTTTACTGCCGCTCAGGCCAGCCCTTGGAGAGCAGGTCCCCACGTCCCTGCGCCACCTCGCCCTCCTGTGCATCAGGTCTCTCCTGTCCACTGGATTTCCTGTGGGAGGAACTGGCATCTCCCAGGTGATGGGGCTGTGAAAGCCAACCCGATGCAGGAGCTCACCTTTCACCTACTCCTGTGGGAGGCATGCAGGATAAAGGCATTTTATGAAAGCTTTATGTAAATAAATATGGCGTGCATGAGGCAAGACAGGCACACAGGTGCGTAAACACCCCATCTGGAGAACAAGGAGTGTCTGTCCCATCACAGCGGGCTGAGGCTGCCACTCGAAATGGTCATGATACAGGGGGCTGCAGGCTCCAAAGCCCGGAGCTGGATCTGCTTCAGCTTGGCTTCCATCCCGACTCTGCCCTGCTGCTGCCCCCTTTTTTTTTTTTTTAAAGATTTTATTTATTTATTTGAGACAGAGAGAATGAGAGACAGAGAGCATGAGAGGGAGGAGGGTCAGAGGGAGAAGCAGACTCCCTGCCGAGCAGGGAGCCCGATGCGGGACTTGATCCCGGGACTCCAGGATCATGACCTGAGCCGAAGGCAGTCGCTTAACCAACTGAGCCACCCAGGCGCCCTTTTTTTTTTTTTTAAAGAGAAGGTGAGAGGGGGTTGGTGAGGGGCAGAGAGAGAATCTTAAGCAGACTCCACTCCCAGTGAGGAGGCTGACACAGAGCTCGATCTTACAACCCTGAGATCATGACCTGCGCTGAAATCAAGAGTCTCAAGAAGCTTAACCACCGACTGAGCCACCCAGGCGCCCCAAAAATGATCGGCACCTGAGGCCAGGCACAATAATTATCCACACAGTAATTAAACAACAGATTCAGTCGTCTTCATTGCCCATCCCCAGTCCACAGGGCATCTCTGAGTTGGCTAGTTATTTGGGGATTACAATAACCCAAAGCGATTTGCACCAACTGCCCTGCCCTGTCGCCACCACCCAACTCCTGACCAGAAGCAACTGGGGAGTGAGACACAACTTCTCATGGGGACAAAGGTGGATTTGAGACTCTGTACGATCAGACCAAGATCCTGGGGAAGAGCCACCTTGCCCCCTGCTAAAGGCTGGGTCCCCTGGACTGAGAGGTAAGAAGCTCCCCCAGCCACAGCTCAGGGGGCAGGGGGGAGGGGCAGGTGAGATGGAGGCAAGGCTGGAAGGGTCAGAGAGGAGCAAGTTAAGAGGCGCATACATACAAGGGGCGTCTCTGGGAACAGGGGTAAGGCTCATTCTCAGGACTCGCAGGGAAAATCCAGAAAAGGGTGATGCTTGAAACGCACCCTTCTCCTAGGGGTCTAGCCTTCCTCAAGCCCTCATCCACCCCCAACTCACCCTACTAGTGCCATGTGGACCTCTAATCCTCTCCTGCACTTGGCACCTACAACCTAGTTCATTAACTACCCAGGACTTTGGAGGCCCCAAAGGGAGGCTCAGCTTCTATTTCACCTACATTCCTAAATCTTGCTGCAGCATCATGGTGGAAGCCAAGAGCAATACCCCAAGCCTGGGTAGACTAGATAGAAAAGATGGAGCACTGAGGACAGAATACGGAGCATTCTTGACTCTGCCCCACAGCACAGCGGGTGCTGAAGCAGGTGTTAAGAAGGAGTGTGGTGGGAGATGCACCCCTCCTCTGGGACTGCACAGCCATGGCCTCTTCTCAAACTAGACCCTGGACCACCCTCTGCCCCCCCACCCTCATAGATCCAGTCCCTGACTTTAAGCCCCACATGGTGAAGCATGAACTTGGGGAAGGAAAGAGTCCAAGGAGGAGCTGGGAGAAGAGCGGAACAAGGCTTGATTGGCACATCAAGGTTAGGGCCTCACCTCTCCTAGGATTAAAGAGGAGGATCTATAGGCAGGGAAGGGAAGCCAGCTGAAGGACCCCTCAGTGGAAATCAAAGCAGAAGTCTTTTGCAACAGAATCCCCAGGGGAAACATGACAAAATTAGTAACCTGAATGAGCCCTCCTTCAGAGGATATAAGAATTGTTGGGTTGAAAATAACCACAAGGTCATCTAGTCCAGCTGCCATCAATTGCTGAGTTTTTCCAACATGTTTTTGGACAAGCCGACATCCAGCCCCATTTAGGAGCTCAGTGTTCCATGCGGCAGCCACATATTATGGTGAGCAGTGCTTGGAATCCCCCCCAGGGACCTGGAGCTTCCAGGGACAGGTGCATCGTGGGCAGAGGGCAGTACACTGGGGCTTGTATCCAGAACATTCTTCTGTCAGGGAGGTGTGTTTATGCACCTTTGATTTACAGCAAAGACTCTTGGTGAGATCAAGATTTCTTTAGGCTTATGGGGCTGCTTTAGTGAACTAGCCTTAAAACATTCCCCAGGGAGGGCAATTCTTTGTTGTTTTCAGTTCTCATTCCTGTAAAAGAGAGGTTGCAGTCCCTGTAGCTCTGGGGGGGTTGCTGCCTCAGAGTCCCCTCATGAAGTCTCCCGGTGGCCTCTCTTTTCAGTCCCCATGTTACCTGGTCCACTGCAGCGCTGGTCCCCGTTGGCTCTTCCCTTGTTCTCAAAATTCTCCTCCTTTGGTCTTTGTAACACCCTTCCCAGTTTCCCTCACCTTCTTTCAGTTCTTGGTTGGACATTCTTCTACCTGCTCCATAAATGCAGGTGTTCCCTATGGCATGTCCTGACCTTGTCTCTCTACTCACCCTACATATTTTTTTCTCTTGGCTCCAATCACTACCTATATATTGATAACTTATAAATATCCATCTTCAACCCACAGCTCTTTCCCCAGTTAATAAGTTGTACTCCAGAGTCATAGACCCAACTATTTACTGATCTTCTTCTCTGGGTGTCTCATACACATCTTGATTGAACATGTTAATAAATGGAATTCATTATCCACTCCCCCAACCCTGTTCCATTCCTATATTCCCTACCTCTTGGCTACCTATCTCTAACCCTCAAAACACACAAACACAAAGTTATCATAGACTTTTCTATTTTCCTCAGTTCCAACTTCCAATTTGTGCCTGCCATGAAGGAATGATTGGAGGATTACAACAAACAATTACATCAAGGCTGGGCAAAGTAGCCTCACCTCCCAACCTTTAGAGATGTCAGGAATGAGACAAAGAATAGACTCTTCTGATAAGGTCAGCAGACAGAGCTGTGCCCTCATGGGAGGGACAGCCATGACTTCAATCCATGGAGTGCTCCATCAGCCCCCCACCCACCTGCCTCTTTCTGTATTTATCCCCTACTGATCCAGCTTAGATCCAGTGGGTCACCTTTTCAACTACTCTCTTTCAAATAGCTGCAAATCACTTATCCAGTCATCACAGCACCTGGAAAATTCCAAGTACCTGTCTTCTCCATGCCCGCACCCAGCCCACCAATCTCTGATGAAGGACGTCTTCCAATCAGGCACCTTAGCACCACTATACACTCCAAGTCACACAAATCAGCCTTGTCTTCAGCACTGCCCTTCCCATTGCTCCGTTTCTGTGGTGTGCTCACTCGTCTTGGCTCCACAGTCATCACTGCGAAGGCTCTCCCTGCATGTTCCTTACACCTTTTAATGCTACCCTCACTCCCACTTTCACTTGCCACTCCACAGAGAAAGTAGACACCGTCGGATAGGAACGTTCTCAAATAGTTGCCACAAATCGGCAAGCGCTCATCCTTTCTTTCTCCTCTCCTGCCAAAATGGAAGCGATGTGGACGAGATGTCCTTTTTCCTACCTAAGACCAATCATGGCTCATGCATTCACTCAACAGCTGTGTGTGCCAAGGTTGCAAAGGCAGCTACCACCTGTGATAAGGTGGTGTCCCTGTCTCCTTTCTAAAATATTCAAGCACAGGGCGCCTGGGTGGCTCAGTTGGTTAAGCGACTGCCTTTGGCTCAGGTCATGATCCTGGAGTCCCGGGATCGAGTCCCGCATCGGGCTCTCTGCTCGGCAGGGGGTCTGCTTCTCCCTCTCCCGCTCCCCCCTCTTGTGCTCTTTCTCTCTCTCAAATAAATAAATAAATAAAATCTTAAAAAAAAAATTAATCATGACAGGGGCGGCTGGGTGGCTCAGTTGTTAAGCGTCTGCCTTCAGCTCAGGTCATGATCCTGGAGTCCCGGGATCGAGTCCCGCATCGGGCTCCCTGCTCAGCGGGGAGTCTGCTTCTCCCTCTGACCCTCCTCCCTCTCATGCTCTCTGTCTCTCATTCTCTCTCTCTCAAATAAATAAATAAAATCTTTTTATTTTTTTTTTTATTTTTTTTTTATTTTTTTATTTTTTTATTTTTTTAAAGATTTTATTTATTTATTTGAGACAGAGAGAATGAGAGAGAGAGAGAGAGCGCACATGAGAGGGGGGAGGGTCAGAGGGAGGAGCAGGCTCCCCGCCGAGCAGGGAGCCCGATGCGGGACTCGATCCAGGGACTCCAGGATCATGACCTGAGCCGAAGGCAGTCGCTTAACCAACTGAGCCACCCAGGCGCCCAAATAAAATCTTTTTAAAAAAATAAATAAATAAATAAAATATTCAAGCACAATTAAATCTCACTCACCTGTCTTAGGTGCTAGGGATTCATCAGTACAAACCAGACCAGACCTATTCTCATGGAGCTTTGATTTCAGTGGAAGAGATGAGAATAAAGAAAATTAAGTAGAATAGACAGGATGTCATATTTCAAGTAGTGGGCACTCTGTTGGAAGCATTGAGAATTTGGGTATGGTAGCCAGGGGAAAGCTTCCCTGAAAAGGTGACATTTAAGCAAAGGTCTGTATAAGGTGAGAGAGAGGACGTTGAGGATACCTGGGGGAAGAGCATCCCAGGAGGAGAGAACAGCAGGTTCAAAGCCCCAGAGACAGGAGCTTACCTGGCAAGTATGGCTGGAAGGGAAAGAGTATGCGGAGAGGAGTGGGGAGTGGGACAGTTTACACTGGGCTTCATGACTCAGGGTGAGGACTTTCAATGTCCCCATCAGTGAGATGGGGATCCTGGGGGCTTTTGAGAAGAGGAGAGACAGGATCTCGAGTTCCACCCTCGCAGGGATGGTGGGATAGGGTCTACCCATCTCTCATCTCTTTCTAAAGGTGTGGAATAGAGAGTCTCTGAGCACAGCGGAGAGGTATACAAGGAGGTGAGGAACACTAGGAGGTGTGGAATACTGCAGAAGGGGTGCTTTGTTCTTTTTTTTTTTTAAAGATTTTATTTACTGGGCGCCTGGGTGGCTCAGTTGGTTAAGCAACTGCCTTCGGCTCAGGTCATGATCCTAGAGTCCCGGGATCGAGGCCCGCATCGGGCTCCCTGCTCGGCAGGGAGTCTGCTTCTCCCTCTCCCGCTCCCCCCTCTTGTGCTCTCTCACTCTCTCTCTGTCTCAAATAAATAAATAAAATCTTTAAAAAAAAAAGATTTTATTTACTTATTTGAGAGAGAGCACAAGTGTGGTGGAGAGGCAGCAGGAGAGGGAGAAGCAGACTCCCCGCCAAGCAGGGAGACAGACACCGGGCTCGATCCCAGGACCCTGAGATCATCACGAGCGTTCAGATGAGTTCAAATCATACCTCCCCCAAGTGGGAGCTGTCGCACGGCTTAAGGTCACATTTAGCATTAAATACAAACTCCTTGCCATGGCTGTCAAGTTGCTCTGTGAGCAGCCTAATTCTCCCAGCTGGCCTCCCCCGTTTTGCCCCGAGCTCCGACCACAGTGATCTTTCTGGTCCTCCCATGTGCCGAGTCCATGTGCTCTGAGCCTTGGCCACCATCTCCGTGTGGAACACTGTCCCTCTGATCTTGCTGTGGCCGCCACCATGCACGCAGCCTCTCCCTGATCACTGCCTCCCGCGAACATTTCAGCCTCGTCTTAAACATAACGTTCCCACTTCTCCCTTTCACAGTTACATTTCATGCACCATGTCGCACTGTGGCTTCCATTTCCTCACCTTCCCGCCCTGTCTCAGTCCCTTCCCATCATCTTACGCTGCACGCTCCTCTGAAATGGCCTTCCACGTCGTGAGTGCCACTGGCAGCCCTGCCTTGCTTGATCTCATAATAATATTTGGCACAACGAACTGTACACTCCTCTGCAGAATTCTCCTTTCCCCTGACTTCCTTGACACAATGCTTTTTTCTCCTAGCTTCATGGTAGGCTTTTCTGCCTACATGATCAAGCGTGGGATAGCAAAATCAGGTGGCACTCTGTCCCAGAACTCCTACCTTACTTATCTTAATTCTTTCCTTGTGATCCCATCCACCCCAGTGACTTAGATCACCATCTATCTATAAACTAAGGACTCTTCATCTGTTGCTCCTGCTCAGACTTGCTCCTAAGGAGGGATGTCACCACGGGACATTGCATGTGTCTATGTCAGAAGCTGACTCATGACCTTTTCCCCAGTACCGCTCTTACCCCTCTGCATCCCAAACCCCCTTTACTGCGGTGTGCCTCTCAGGAAATGGCATGCACCTGCTGCTGAAAGCAGAACCTGGGGTTGATCTTTGACCCCTCCTACCCAAATCTACCCAAATCCTATTCAGACTGGTACTAGGCTCCTGCCCATGTAATGCAGACTATCCTGGTCCTTGACCATCACCTCTCACCACATCTCCCTGCATCCACTGTTGACCTCTTCCAATCCACTCCCACACTGCAGCCAGAGAGGACTTTACAAAGTACATGTGGGACTATGTCACTCACCTCCTTAAAAGCCTTCAATGGCTTCTCACGGCTGGGATCACACCCCAAACTTCAACATAGCTTGATTTCTGCCTCACAGTGTCATTTCTCAAACCATACTTTGCAGTGTCATTCAACATTTTCCAGTTCTTCAAGTTCTTAAAATGCTTCAACTCTCATTTCTGTGTCTCATTGTTAAATGACCATATTCCCTGCCCATTCGATTTTAAGATCCACGAGGTCATGAATCATTGTCTATTTTGTTCACCACTGTGTGTCTAGCAATTAGCACAATGACTGACACGTATTTGGGAAATACATGATTCATTTATCCAAAAATATTTTTGGAGCACTTAACCCTGCCAAGCTCTGTTCTTAGTGCTGTTAATATGGAAATAATAATAATTTTTTAAAATGGGGACAAAACTCCCTGCCCTTAAGAAATACATATTCTAGGAGAGAAAAGCAGAACAAAGAAAATCAGAAAAATATATAGTATATTTGATGGTGACAAAAGCCATAAAATAATTAAGTGGAAAATTGGAAGGAAGGAGGGCAAGGGCAGAATGAGCTGGATATTTGCAGGAAGAGCGCTTCAGCAAAGGCAACAGCAAGGTCAAAGTCCTAGATGGGTGTATGCCTTGAGAGTTCATGGGCCAGAAAGGTGGCCAGCGTGTCTGGAGCAGAATGAGCAGGAGGAGCAACGAGAGATCAATGAGGACCCAAGGGGCTCCATCATGCAAAGCCTTGCAGGCCTGAGGGAACTTCCACAGTGTGTACAAAGGGAAGCCACTGGAGTGTTTCCAGTGGAGAAGCGACATGTTGGGACATGGATTTTGGCAGTCTCACTCAGAATGCTATGAGGGGCATAGATTACTAAAAGTAAAACTGGGGGCCTGAGTGCCTGATAGGAGGCACCTACAATAATCCAGTTGCTAGCTAATGTCAGCTCCAACCAGGGCAAAAACCAAGAGTTTGAATGGGAGATGTACTTTGACGGTAGAGCTGAAAAAAAATCTACTGACGAACTGGATGTTGCATATGAGAGAAAAAGGAATCAGGAATGATTCTACTGGTTTTTGGCTTGAGCAAATGGAAAGATAGAGTTGCCCTTAACTGAGATGGGGAAGACTGCAGAAGGCATAGGTTTGAACATACTCATTTTGAGCAACCTATTAGGTATGCAAGACATCTCGTGCTGATGAGAGTAGCATCTTTTAAATTAAAATATCACTTTTCAAAATGCCTGATATCCTTTAGGATTAGCCTCATTCCTTTCAGGCCCAAGGCGCTGGCCCTACCCCAAACTTCATAGACATCGTCAAGTTGGTCTAAGGGGATATGTTAGGTTGGTAGAGTCTGCGCTGCCGGATTTCCAGAACTGCCCTTGTCTGGATATTTACTTGAGCATCGTTTTAAAAATCTAATAAGCAAAACATTCCTGGTTGTGCCGAAGCCTTGGAGCTACTCTTTGCTCTAAAGCTTCCCAAACTCAAAGGTATTAGATGAGGTTTTCTTGTCCAAACCATGTGCCAGGTCCTCTGATAAACCATCTGCTAGGAATCTGTCCTTTTCTAGCACCGAGCCAAGCACTCCAGATGGGGCCATGAAAGGACTCCAGTCTGGATAAAGAAGGCAAAGGGATAACCATGGGCACGTTTTCAAATCATTGCTCTGGGGCCACCAAGAACACCATCAGATAATGTCCTTTCAGGCCTCGTGACAGTAGGAAAATCATTGCCGACTTAAGGATAGGATACCCCAGCCCAGTGAGTCCCTAAGAGAATATTTGTGGGTAAATTGGGGACAGATGTTATCCTATGAGTAAAGTGAAAAAAAAAAAATCGCAAAACCCCCACCTGCCGAAAGACAAAATTTTACCTCAAATTTTCAATGCTAAATGGGTGAGTGCATTTTCTTTTCTTAAAATAACTTGCTTGCTAAGGAAAAAGATGTGCACATTTCTCAGACTCAAAAGTGCATCCGAGGAAAAGAGCCAAGTTGTACAGACAGTCCATCATCTACCTGCGGGTTCTTACGACAGACCCCAGGGTGATTAAAATTTTATTGTCTCCATTTGGAATGAGTGGTCCCCTCTTGCAGGACTCATGGAACCAGGGGTCTGGTTGAATTCCTCCAGCAATTCTGGGCAGTGCCTTGCCTGCTGGTCTCACAGTTGAATGGAGGAATCACGGTCCCCCATGCTCGGGACAGGAGGGTCCCCCAAACAGCCAGCCTGGTTTCACTGTGAATCAGTGCAGAAGACCAACCACCAAACCCTTCAGGGGAAAAGGCAGCAGCAAGGAAATGGCGACAGAGTTCTTCAAAGCGAGACTTGGAAGACAATAACATGCATTTGAATGTAGAATCACTGTGGGTTTACGGTTTAAAAACTCTTTCGTGTCGAGTAGATAGATGAGCAATCTACTGGGTAAACTTGAATCGATGGAGTAATTTTATTGGTAAATTTATTAAATAACATGATACTCTTTTATCCATCTAAACCTTGGCAAATAATCGGAATAGTTCCAGTAGATTTGGTTCTTCATCAATATCCAAGGTAGGGGTTCAAATGGGGGGTATCCCTAGAGCGATGCATGAGAATCTCAGACAGAACAAGCTTGTAGAAAACACACCTGCCTCCCCCAACCTGGAAACTGACCTGCTGCAGGTACAGGACCCAACACTCCATCCCCACACAGATACACAGGGAAGCACAAGGGTTTGCCAGCTACACCGGGAGAAAAAAATTTTGTGAACAAATATATTTTTATTCATTGTAAATTACATTTGTGATTATAGGCGGCAGAGACCCTGTCCTGAGAATCACTCTGGAACTGTGCCCATGATGCTGACATTCTAATCAGCATTTGGAAGCCCAACCAAAGAGGCAACAGAGCATGAGGTTAGAGGCTGGGGTCCTGGCTGGGCCGCTTGCTAGGAGTGTGATCATGAGCATGTAAAGAAAACTTTATATGCCTCAGTCTTTTCATCTGTAAAGTGGGTCATAATAGTACAGCTATTGTAGGAAAGTAAAGATGAAATGATTTAACGTGCACGACACATTTCAACTGGTGCCTGGCACATAAGAAGTGCTATATAGTGTTTGCTATTTTAATATTATCAGTATCGTTGACATAGACACAGATCCCATGGCTACTCTGCCAAAGAACTGGATTAAAAGGAGCTGAGCAACAAGTTGCCCATACTAACACATAACCTCTACTGACGGCCACCCTTAGGATGCCCGGGAAACCACAACAGGACAGGATATCAGACTGCACATCAGGCACGTTTTAGACTCTGCTCTGCCGGGGAGAATGAACTGGAGAGCTTTCGGGCTAGAGGATAAGGAAGGAGTTCAGATATCTTTTTGTCTTCTATAGAAATTGGAATATAGTAGCATCATTTTCTCTTCCACCATTCCCCACCAAAAAAAAGAAAATAAAGATTTTTGGCATCAATGTGTAAAGTCAGAGAAAAACATAAAATCCTCAGCTTTTTCCTCATCTGTCGGTGTTCAAGACAAACATAGCACATTTAAAAATTTTGCGTTTTAATGACTTTAGTAGATCGAGTCACATAAAATTGCCGAATTATGGGTCAAATAAAATAAACTATCAGCAATTTTCATAGGGGTCAATTTAAAATGTGCCCTGGACATTGCTATTCTGTGCAACACACTTTAATTGTTATTTTTTATGCTTTGTGCCATAGGGCAAATTTATTAAAGGGCATGTTTAAAAAGATGTATATGAAATAAAAACATTTCAGGGCTGACCTTTGGTTGCATAAAGACTGAGTTTGCATAAAAACTTCCAATCATTCTGTCTCACTAATGCATGGAGCTTCTAAAATTGGAGGAGACTTTAAAGAACACCTCTTCCTAACCTTTCTTCCTCTGATGAAACTGAGGTCTTGAGGGGTAAATGCATTTGGTCAAGGTCACAGTTAGAAAGTTGTCAGGGCCAAGAACAGCTCTTAGGTTCCTGAGTTCCTATTTGGTTTCTCTTGCAGGAAAATCAAATCTCTATTGTCTGGAAATTTGTCAGATTGGTGCAGGCTGTGTTCATAAAGAAGCCACATTAATGGTGTGGCCAACATGGGTCTGAGCAGATCTGCTGTGACCTGAATGTCAAGACCCACTTCTCAGGGGCTTAGGCTGGCTCCTGACTCTGGGCATCATAAGGCTTGGAAAAAAAACAGCCATCTGTACCCAAGAATTCTCGACCACTGAGTTGAGCGACACCAAAGTCACAAAGTCCGGGAAAGAAATATTGAAAGACAGGCTAGAAGAGCATCTACCATGTTTCCCATGCAAGGTACCCAATGTTACCCCTGCTTTACAGGCAAGGAAACAGTTCGGAGAAGCTGGCAATGGCAATCACGCACGTCTGTCCACATTATCACAGGAAGATGGGGCCACCTTCTGCCAGTTCCTAAATCTCACAGGAGTATATTCAATTGAGAAAACTTCTTGGGAGAAACCTGGTCGCAAGGAGCTTTGACATACAGTGTTTAGTCTTCCAGGCTTCCAGATTGAAAAAACATGAGATACAGGTCAAGCCAATGCCAAGAGGAGGCGCTACAGGAAATGCCTTGTAGTGATTGGTTTGGGCCTCCTTCTCTGAACCAGTAACTATAGTGTAAGGAAGGGGCATGGCTTGATGGGCTTAACCAGTCTGGGTTTATTTCTTGAGCTGAGGGTTTGGTCATCTCCTGAAGTATATGGGCTGGGTGCAGGGGGAGGTAGGAAGAATTCACTGACAAAAATCTGAATATTATTAGGATGGGAAAGGGGAAATGGGTGCTGGGTAATCAGCCAATGGATAGCCCACAAAATTTGGATGTACCATAATTTATTCAACAGATCACTACTCTTGTACATTTTTGTTCTTTGTTCTCAATTTTTCACTCATATAAGTGGTCCCTGCAACACACACCTCTGTGAGCTCTCTCTTTGTCCACATCTGTGATTGATTTCCTAGGACAAATTCCCAATGTTGAATTGCTGGGTCAATGTATATAAAAGTTTGACTGGTCTGCATAAATTTTCTTCCAGAAAGTTTGTTTCCCAGCAGTCAATAAGCCTCACAACCCTGGGAGTTGTATGCATGCCTATATGTATGTTTAATTCCTGCTAATTTGATAGGTAAGAATCAGTACTTCCAAAATAACATTCCACAGTGGTGTTGAGGGTATGTGAGGCCAAGGAAAAATACATTACATGGAACTTCATGGAACTTCAATTCTTTCAGATTTACAGAAACTATTATTTTTACATTTAATGATATCATGATATAGAGTGAAAAATCCATACAAATCTTATCCATAAAACATGAATCTTCAAAGGAATTTCCTGTTTACAATGGGATGCATACAACTTCTCCCTCTTCCCAAACCACCCCCGAATCCTAGAAATGCAAATTCACTTTTCTTTGCATGAAGGGACCTTGGTAGAAATTTCGAGAAATAATTGCTCTTTACCAGGATTCTCCTTTATAATCATTCATCAGACAAAGCTGTGAAGATGCAAGGAGATAATGAGAGCCCTGGATATAAGCATCTTAGCAGAGGCATGAAGTAGGAGAAAGAGCAAATGGACAGAAGATGGGACAACCTGACATAGCGGGACAGTAATCAATTAGTTTCATCAGGACAAAGAAATTACTCCAGAGCTTTAATGGGAGAGCAGTGACCCACCGTTTCCAGTGACAGCATCCAAGGCTCCCGTCTCCTGCCGTAGGAAATCTCAGCCTGCTCCAGCCAGCAGACGGGCAGGAACATGAGGCCTGACTGCAGCAGGGCCCACCGTCACAGGGAAACCCTTGTTAATTCTCAGCGCAAGCCCAACCACAGACTTTTTGTGGTTATCGAATGTCATTTATCTGATTAAAATGGCTTGAATTGTTTAGCTCATTAGAATCACTTGGTATTTGGAATGCGGTAACATTCAATAAAAACTCCGGTGGTGAATAAAGAAAAGGCAAGATCCAATTAAATTCTTTTACTAATACCAAAGGTCACTGTGAAGACATCATGGATAGGTTTTGTGCACAACTAATTTTCCTAATAACAATAAAACTGCTGTGTTTTCTTCTGGGCCATCCCAAATGTAGATGTCCCAAAACAGGCCGGTAGGTTTTGATGCCCAGCAGCTAAATTAAAAATCTATACCCTCACGGCTCTTCAAAAAGACAAAATCCAAAAGAGACTTCAAAACAAAACCACCAAGGAGTTTTCACTTGAATGAATACTTACAGTCTTGCTAACCTTGACATGCAACCAGTAAGGAGCTTGGCTGCATCCTATCGAATGTAGAGTGTCCTTTCAGGCGTGTCTGCGTCAGGAAGCTATCCCCAGTAACATGTAACAGCGTGGTGGTTACATCTGGAGTAAGACTGGTTTTCTCTCATATAAATACGGATGCGATATCCTGTGTGGACATTCTCCGTTTGCCCCTAGATCCGCTCCTCACCCTGCCATATACGCCATAGAAGGCTGATCTTTATGGTCTGCACCAACCAGAGTCCCTCGACCTCTGGCCTATGATTGACTTTGGCCAGTGGGAGGCCTTGGCAAGGCTGGGTGGGTGGGAGACACTGAAGCAAAGGTATTATTCCACAGCCTCTCTGTTGGGCTGAGGGTTGGCAGCGACCCGTCTCAGGCGGTCTCTCCCAGCTCCCTTCAGTTCTCCAGGTTCCCAAAACCACTCATTCCCTCTTCCTCCTTTGTGTCAGGCCCTGGTTCTCCACTGTTGCTAGACCAGGGATGCTTCACCAAGCCTCACTGGTTTCCTTTAACCCTGCCCTGAGTGCTGTAAATAGTCTCTCCGTTAAAGTCTCCATGGCTCACGTGACATGTGTTTTTTGCCAGGCCAATGGCAAATGCAGCGCTTGTAGCTTCTACCAAATAGCATGAGATGTAATTGCACAAAATACACAGAAAAAGCATTCAATTCTCCATAACCCACACTCCAAACAGAAATGAGCACTTGACCAGCCCATAATTTATTTGAGTTTTTGGAAATGATTTTACTATCTTTCAGAAATGCCTCCTTTTAATAAAATGTCATTCTGTTGATGATTTGGGGTCCTTTCCAGTTCTACCCCGAAGGAACTGATAGGAAGCACTTGATACATAAGTTTACTCTCCTCTGAGGCCAAGGGTATTGGTATTTTGTGGGGGAAGTACCTAATTTTCAGGAAAAAATAATATGGCATTCAAGAACAGATAAGTTGCTCTCACAATGCCCATTACACATTTCATTAGGAACAGTGCCACTAGCAGGGATATTTGCTTTGTTTTTTGACTATTCATAATAACTTTATTAGGTAGATTAAGAGAGTTTTCTGGCACTTCTAACTCTAGTGTCCAATAAAACATTAGATGTCTATCCTCCCAACGCCTAGCAACTTAATGTGAAAAGTCCAAAATTACATGGAGTTTTTATAGCAGAGAGTATGTGAATTCTTTACTCTCCTCCTTGTAACCAGTCTCAAGAAAGAAAGCAAAATGCTTCCAGATCCTTCTCATATGAGAACAGCTAGGACTACATGAAAACACAGAGATATTCAGGGCATCAGGTGTTGGACGGAGTCAAAGTTATTCATGGAGAATTTTAAATCGTCAATGAGTCTGTCAGCCACGGAAGTAGAGTCATGTAAGTGCTGTGAGATCAGGGATTTATTACAGGAATTAGATCTCATCCAGTAGCAGAAGTAAAGGTCTGGCAAGGCCAACTGAAGGACAGGAAATAAACTACTAATTAGTCCCCTTGAAGCACTGGTGGAAGTGGACAGGGCGGAGTTTGGGGGAATATCTGAGAAGCCCGGCACATCTACCTGGCCGTTGGACCAGCAAGAGGAAGCTTATGGAGATGTCTAGGAATCTGTTGCCCCGTGTGATGCCACCCGTGTGGACCAAAGTCAAGCCTCCAGTATTAAGTCCAGCACTCCTGTTGGTCAGCAGGGCCAGCCAACAGGAGGAAGAGCTGGAAGCTGAGTGAAGGAGAATCGGGAAAAGCTGGAACCTGCTGGGCTCCCTGTGCCTGTCCAAGACCACTTATCTGACCTTGAACCCTTTTGTGAGTAATGGCCACCACTTCCTTTCTGTCTTCAGACCTCAGCTAAGTTCCTTGATTGGCTCTCATTTGGAGCTATAGAGAAGGGCATTCTGGGAAATGTATTTTCCAGATTAACCAAGTCAACACACCATAATCCAGCACAGCTCATTCCTTGTCAACACTGCTCTTCAAGCAGACTTAATTCCTGAATAAAGACAATAACAAAATCATGCTTCTACCTAGTGTGGTACACACTGAAAGAAGATACACAAAGTCTCCTATGTCCCTTTATTTACCTCTTGGTGATATTCATTCCTCTTCTAGCCGAGTCACACTCCTACTTTGATAGCATGTAACTCAAATATTGAGATGTAAGGTTAATCATTATGAACATATCTTATGGTAGGAGGAGGAGAGAAGAAAAATTGGCTAAATATCTTCTTTCTTTCTTCCTTTTCTTTCTGGCTGCCTTCCTTCCTTCTTGCCTTTCTTATCTGTCTATCTATTATCTATCTATCTATCTATCATCTACCTATCTATCTATCTATCTATTATCTACCTAATCTATCATCTATCCAAATACATTTATATTAAAGCAAGGAGGAAGGATTTATCCTACCACATTCCTCCTTTCTACAACTGGTCATGTGATTATAACTGTTATTTCTAACTTTCTCCTTCCACTATTTCAAATTCCTTTTTTCCTCAGCTGGTCATAGTTTCTTGTTGGGTGGGGGTCTCCAAACTTCATGCATGAAGGGTTGAAACATTAATGGAGCTTACTGGTTTGATTTGTCTTAGCTTTCCATTAATTTTATCACAGGTTATAAGAATACTACTAGGCAACCCCAGAGGAGCTCTGATTCTAGATACACTCTTTCCTGACCCGGTGTGTAACAATGACTTCATTTCCCCTTGATAGGATCAATTACCCCAGTAGAGTAACCTCCCTTTGTGCCTGTTGGTTCAGTGTCCTGAAGAGCCCAAAGTGACCAGGCAGCAGTCTCACCTTCCAACTTAATCGTTTTGTTGAATCCCCCAGTAGAAGCATTACTGCCTTGGGAACTAAAGATTCTAAACCAGTATAGCCTAAAACTACAGGGATGGCAGGCAAAATTTTACTAAGGGGTACTAAGGGGGTAACTGTAAAAGGACCCACTCTCGTATCTACCATTTGATTCTCAGACCTGAAAATCTTGGCTATGGGAAAAACAACCACCCATACTGGTCCCTGATCCAGGGTATATACTACATCCTGAAGTACTACATACATACATCACCCCGGTGTTGCCAGCCAGCTGCAACCATAACTGAATCTTTAGTTTTTCAGGTCAGCTGCTTCAGCGTTATGGGAAATATGATAATAGTAGTAAATTCTGTGAATGCAAGACCATTGCCGCACTTAATTTTCTACAAAGTGAACTCCTTGGTCAGAAGTAATAGACTACAGAATAATGAATAATCCATAGATGTAAATCCATAGATGATGATTTTGGCAGAAGCACTCCTGGCAAAGAAGGTTAATCCATATCCAGAGTTAAGTGTTTATTCCAGGGAGAACAAAGCACTGCCCTTCCATGATGGAAGTGGTCCAAGGTAATCAGATGGCTGGCTGGTTCCCCTGGGGAATGGTGCCATATCTGGCACTGAGGCTGGTCCCTGCTGCTGGTAGGTTGAGCGCTCAGCACAGGCTATGGTCACATTGGCCATGAAGAGTAGAATTCCATATGGCTGAGCCCATGTATAGCAATACCAATAACCAATAAAAAATCAATTAACTACCAAAGTTTAATCAGAAAATTAGACCCATTATGACTGTTATTGGATAAGAGATTTATTACAGAATGAGATCTTTACATAATTATGGCAAATATTAGGGAAGTTATATCTAGGAACGAGAGTTGAGGGAACCACAATGGAGTCACTAACTAGTCCTCCTGAGACACTGGTGCAAGGTAGACAAGTCCAGGCTTGCAGAGAATCTAAGAGACCCTACTGGGGCTACAAAGGGGAAGTTTTTGATAGGCCTGTAGGAAGCTCTGGCCACTGTGTAGTTCCACCTCTATGGATCAGCTGCCAAACATTGGTTTTGAACCTAGGAGTCAGGTCTAGTAGCCAGAAAGGAGAACTAGATAAAGAATGGAGAAAAGAAATGATAAGCAGAAGCCCCTGGGCACTTCTGAAACTGTTCTCTGCTACGTATCTGACTGCAAGACCTTCTGAGAGTAGTAACTATTGCTTTACTTCTGCTTTTCAAATTTTGCACAAGTTCTTGTTTTGCCAACACTACTCTGGAGACATAAGGGAAATGGGATTCTGGGAAATGTAGTTCCATACTCACTAAGTTGACATGGCACAATCATGCACAACCCCAGAGAGAGAAGGCTGGTTAGCCATTTGTTCGTTCGTTCGTTCATTCATTCATTCATTCATTCATTCACACAAACAACAAATACATTGTGCCAGTAACATCCTAGGCACTCATTTTGCAGAGCTTAAAACCGTCTTAATGGAACTTGAAGAATAGTGGGACAGTGGGACAGACCTAAGTACATTTCAAACACTCAAATCTATACTTATAAACATGATAGTGTAGTGATGGAAAATAAGATGGGTCTGCGAGAGAAAATGACAGAGGAAGAACAATTTAGATTGGGTGGTCAGAGAATACTCTCCTGAGAAACGACATCTAGGCTGAGACCTGAAAAATGAAATGTGCAAGGATATGTTTTAGAAAAAAGGAAGACTAAGACATCTCTAAATGCCTTGAAAGGAGCAGAGTGTGCTTGCTACCACCTCTCCCTCCACCTGCTCTTTTATCTGGAAACTGCTCCAAACAATTATATTTTATCCTGCACTAAAACTCCTATCAGGATTAGCATCGGACCCCCAACTGCCAAGTCCAGTGGTTAATTTGCAGCCCTCATCTTACTCCATCTCTCACCCTCACTTGTGCAGCTGATCCCTCTTCCTTCTTGAAGCATTGTCTTCATCTGGCTTCCAGAACATCATTGTCCGTCTCTACCTACTAGAATGTGCTATACTGCATGACACAAAGGGCGTTGGCTTGTTCACTGCTGTATCTCCAGTGGCAAGAACAATGTAGGCACATAGTAGTCACTAAATGCTTGTTGAATGGGTTAGAGTGTGGGAAGAAACAGCAAACAGCTAGTGAGGTACGAAAGGAAAGAAGAAAGAATGGTATTCTAGAAGTTATGTGAAACAATTATTTCAAGAAGAAAGTTATGGTCAGCAATTTAAATGCTACTAAGAGTTGACTTTTGGACTTGGCAATGGGGAGTTTTTTTGGAGGAGGTTTTGGTGGAGTCTTGAGGTCAAAGGTCAGATTGAAGTAGGTTCAAGAAAGAATAGAGTAAGAATTAATGTTAGTAACTTTAGCCAACTGTTTTAAAGGATGTTCCTCTAGAGGAGATCATAAAATAGACAGTAGCCGGAGGGGAATATGGGGGAAATAGAGCTTTTCCTTTTTATTTATTTTTTTAAGAAGGTTATTTGTATCCTGATGGGAAGGGTCTAATAGAGAAATAAAGTTTGAATTTGCAGCATGGAAAGGGATAATCATTGAAATAATGTTCTTGAGGACAGGAGAAGGAATGGGATTCCATGTGTCAGTGAATTGGTGGCTTTGGACAGGAGCATGGGCAGTTCATGCAACAAGAAGAAGGAAGGATGTTGGTGCAGATGTACCTAGATTGGTAGGTGTGGTGGGGAAAGTTTGTAGATGGTCTTCTGTGATTTATTTCCATTGCTGGAATCTCCTTTTCCACCCAAAATGTAAACACTGGAGCACCCCAGGGCTCAGTCATTGGCTTGCTTCTCCTACATTCATTTGCTAAGATGATCTCATTTAGTCCCATGATTTCAAATATGCTGCTCATCTCCAAATCCTGCCCCAACCTCTCCTCTAACTACAGATTCATACCCAACTGCTACCTAACATCTGTGCCTAGATGGCTAACAGGCATCTTAAGTTCAATACACCCAGAACTGAATAGTTGATTTATTGCTGCTTTTCCCAAATTAGCCGCTCACCCTTCACCATCCATGTATCACACCATGCACATGCTTAAACACTATTTAAGCCAAAAATGCTGATCTCAGCCTTAATGTTTCTCTTTTTCTCATCATTCTTCATTCAAGCCATAGGCAGTGGCTTAAAAATATATCTGAAATCCTAATACTTCTCACACATCCTGTGACATCATCCCAGTATGAGTCACCTTGTTTCTCACTTAGGTTACACAATAGTGCTTTTATGGCCTTTCTGCTTCCACTCTTGTCTCCCTTTAATAAAACTTCCACCAAGAAGCCAGAATGATCCTTTGGAAAAAAATCTGATCATGTCACTTCCCTCCTCAAAACTTTCCACTGGTTTTTCCAAAAATAAGATCTAAAGCCCTTACCATTATCCACAAGGCCCTAGATGATTTGGTCCAAGTTTAGCTCACTTATCATCTTCCAACCTTTCCCTTGTTCACTCTGCTCTAGAAACACAGATCCATATGCTGTTTTCTGGAAGTACCATGCCAGGATTCTGCCCTGGCTCTTCCTTCTGCCTACAGTGCTTTACCCTGATGTCCACATGGCTCCTTCCCCCGTTCCTTCAGATTTCTGTTCAAATACTCCCCTGAGATGCTTCCATGGCTACCATGTCTAATGTAGTACTTTCCTCTTACTATCTCCTTCCTCTGCTTTGATTTTCTTCATTGTATTTATTGCTTCCTGATGTTATGTCATGTGTATTTGTTTACTGTCTGCCTGCCTATTCTTGCTAATATAAAGTAGGTTCTATCAGAGCAAGAGAGTTGTCTGTTTTGTCCACCATGTGTCTCCAGCACTCATGCACATAGGTCTGTACTCAATACATGCACTGAATAAAAGGGAGCTGTGGAACAGTTTTGAAAAAGGAAATGATGGGGCACCTGGCTGGGTCTGTAGGTCGGTTGAGCATCAGACTCTTGATTTCAGCTTGGGTCGTGATCCACAGGGATAATCATCGTGGGGTCAAGCCCCGTGTCCAGCTCCATGCTCAGTGCAGTCTGTTTGCCCCTCTCCTTCAGCTCCTCCCCTCCCCTCTATTAAATAAACAAACAAACAAATTAATTAATTAAATCTTTTAAAAAAAGAAAAAGGAAATGAAATGATATAATAAAAAGATTGGGTGGGGTCAAGAATGGGAGCAGGGATGACAGATGGGGGCTCTTGCGATTGTCTAGGTGACATGAAGTTAACTTGGAATGAGGTGGAGGGAGTGGGAATAAGAAGAAGCTAACTCAAGCCTCTACCCTTTGAAGCTGTCCCTCCCAATTTTGTTGGAGCCTCAGTTCTCTGTCCCATTTACAAATCTGATTCCCTGGCCAAATATTCATTGAGTGGCTTGATGCGGAACGATAGAATGCTAAAACCAGACGTAGACACAGCAATGATCAAATTTGATGCCTTCATTATACAGAGGAGGAAACTGAGCCTCAGAAAGATTAGAGGTTCCACTCAGAGTTTCTTGGCTTATTAGTGGAAGGAGGCAAGACTAAAACCTGCTTTGCCATATTCTCACTCCTGGGCTCTTTCTACCCCCCGCATTCGTTGTATTACAGAATTGTCTTGGAAAAAACTATATGTAATTTTAACATCTTCAGAACTTTGAAAGTGCTAATTGTTTTAAAAATAACTTATGTGATTACAAGTTCAAGTTGGACATTTTGCACAATTTTAATTGTATTTCGGGCTGTGCTCAGAAGTCCCAAGAGAGCACACCAGATTGTTGTTGGGTCTTTCTGCTCAGCGGCTCTGAACTGACGGTGCAGCAGCCAAGGCATCGTTCCAGGGTGGTTAATTTAGGGTTTACCCCTCCCCTATTTCCTTTATGCCCCTCTTGCAATGTCATCTTTGAGGCAGGACCTTAAAAATGGGACCGTGTCAGTTATTTTAAGGAAAATGCAAAATAAATCCTGTAATACAAGTAGACCAGGCAGACTGAGTAAAGGTAAAGACAACAATGTCTTTTACACTAATGTAGATTCATTTCATCACATATCATTAATGTAAATTTTCTCCTTCAAACCACCCAGGCAACAATATCTCATCATTAAGTGTAATAAACACCAAGGGCATTTCCCACCTCTCTACAAAACCGCAGCTCACTTTTCTTCCCTTCTTCATATTATGTGGGTTTAATTTGCACAGAATTCAGGAGCGTTTCATTAATTCATTTAAATAGGTTGCTTGTTCCTAATGAGCTCATTGCACAAAAGTGCTTTGGAGGCTTCCTCTTCTGGAGAGAAGATGTGTGATCCTGACACAGAGGGTGAGGAGGGTGAGAATAGAAAAAAGGGTGGGGGGAGTAAATTCACTTGGGGCTGAATGCTGAGAAGCTGAAAAATACATGGGTAAAAGTGGTATTGTTTCCACTGGCAACTACTTCAATTTCTACCCAAGTCTGTCCTTTCTTTACACCCCACTAGGCTGAGCAGCACAGAGCCTGGGCGCACTCTACGGAGTGGTGGGGCGTCCGCCTCTCTCTGGCGCACTCTCCTCCTACCATGCTGCCCCCTCTCCCTCCTAACCTCTGCTGAAGCTTTTATATTTTTTAGGAAGCTCTCTAATAATCTGAGAATCTAAGAGAGTCATTATGGGTTGAATTGTGTCCCCCCAACCAGATTCACATGTTGTAGTCCTAACCCCCAGTGCCGCAAAATGTGACCTCACATGGAAATGAGAGCGTTGCAGATGTAACTCATTAAGATGAAGACATATTGGAGAAGAGTGGGGCCCTAACCCAATATGACTGGTATCTTTACCTAGAAAGGGGAAATTCGAACACACATAGGGGAAGATTAGCATTCTCTGGCACAACCCAAGGAAACACCAGAAGCTCAGAGAGAACGTGGCAACAGATTCTTGCCTCGGGCCTTCTGAGGGAGGCTGGCCCTGCCGGTACCTCGATCTTCGACTTCTATCCTCCAGAACTAGAAGACAATACATTTCTGTTGTTTAAGCCACCGAGTGTGTGGTACTCTGTTGCAGTCCAAGCAAGCTAATACGGGAGCTACTTGGAGAAAAATGGCAAACAGGGTTGACTTCCACAGGCTCTACCTCAGTCCATAGCACTGAGTGTTTGCTTTCTGAGATGGAAATGGGATCATGTCATGCCCCTGCTTCCAACCCTCCAATGGCTTCCATCTCCCTCTTTACCACAAGACCTGCCCGAGCTCCTTCCCTGATGCCATCTCCTGTCACTCCCTTCCTTGTAACTCTCTCCAACCATCTTGCACCTGGCTGCTATTCTCCCACCACCAAGCATTCAGCCACATATTTTTCCCTCTCACTTAAATTTGGTTCTTGCTCAAAAATCATTTCCTTGACCACCCTCCATAGAATAACACTCTCTTCACTTATTTTCCTTTCCCCCCTCAGTAACCCTTATCAGTACCTAATTTTATGTACCTGTTTATTGCTTGTCACCATCAGCGAGTAAGTCGGCTCCTCAAGTGTAAGAATTATGTCAGGTTCATTACTGTTATCGTCAAAGCCTAGAATGGTGAAGTATATCCAAAGAGCTCAGTACATAATAGTTGAATGAATGAACTAATGGCTTGTCAGATTCCTAGGGATTTTATAATTTTAATTTTTCAACAGCTTCTTCCAAGGCATACCTAGCTGCTGCTTCCATTTTTCTGTTTCTGTGATATTGAGCCTACTTCTTATGTGTTTGAAAACTCTCTTTCTCCATCTTCCCCTGCCCCCTCCCCCCCAGGCCCCTTTCCCTCTCTCAACACTTTGAACCTCAGGAAGGGCATTCCTAAATAAGAAATGACAAACAAAATGAACTCCCCTAAGGAGATTTCACTCTCTTATGCACCCCTGTATTCTCTGCAGAACCTGAAACACAGTAAATATTGATTTTTAAGAAATCATCTGGAAATCGTTTTTTTACCAAGAACTCAATTTTAGTCAACTAATTGTCTCCAAACTAACCTGAGCCCTTTAGACAGACCACATACTTAGTTTAAATAATCTTTTAATTTACCCAACTATGGTAAGCAGCCACTAGGATGGCCCCCAATGATCTCTTCATCCTGGTATTTATGCCTTGTATAATTCCCTCCCCTTGAGCGTGAGCTGGATTTAGTAGTTCACTTTTTTTTTTTTTAAAGATTTTATTTATTTGACAGAGAGAGACACAGCAAGAGAGGGAACACAAGCAGGGGGAGTGGGAGAGGGAGAAGCAGGCTTCCTGCCGAGCAGGGAGCCCGATGCGGGGCTCGATCCCAGGACCCTGGGATCATGACCTGAGCCAAAGGCAGACGCTTACCGACTGAGCCACCCAGGCGCCCCTAGTAATTCACTTCTAAAGAACAAAGTAGAATATACGTGATGGGCTGTCACTTCCGAGATTAAGTTATAAAGAGACTAGTTTTCATCTAGAGTGCTCTCGGTCTCTTTTTCTTGGCTGGCTCATTCTGGGAGAGGCCAGCTGCCATGTTGTGGAGACGCCCCCATGAGTGAGCTTGGAAGCAGATTCTCCCTCACTGGAACCATGAAATGACTGCAGCTGACACCTTGACCAAAGCCTCATGGGAGATCCTGACCCAGAAATACCCAATGAATCTACTCCGGTTCCTGACCCACAGAAAACGTAGGAAAATAAAGGTTTGTTGTCCTTGGCTGCTACATGTTGGAGTAGTTTGTTATACAGCAGGAGATAACTAATACACCATGCACCATGTTCGATTTGTGCTCCTAACACCTCATTCTTAAAACATTATTAATGTGAGAAATTTACTCAAGATGCTTCTTCAAAGGCCAATATACATACAAGAGAGGTTTTGTTTTTCATGTCTGAGTTAACTTTTAAAATCTGTAACATTTACTTTTATATGTGTTACATTAAAATTTAAAAATGGTGGCCCAGATGCAAATTTAAAACTCTCTTGTTTCTACATATTATTTCATTTACCCTCATAAAAACCCTTTGAAATAAGGTGCTATCATCACCCCAGTCTTTTTTTTTTTTTTAAAGATTTTATTTATTTATTTGAGAGAGAGGATGAGAGGAGAGAGAGAGCACATGAGAGGGGGGAGGGTCAGAGGGAGAAGCAGACTCCCTGCTGAGCAGGGAGCCGGATGCGGGACTTGATCCCGGGACTCCAGGATCATGACCTGAGCCGAAGGCAGTCGCTTAACCAACTGAGCCACCCAGGCGCCACACCCCAGTCTTAACTATAGAGAAACAAGCAGGGTAAGCAACTTGCCCAATGTCATACAGCTAGTAAGTGGTAGAGCCAGATAGTCTGGTTCTAAGGCCTCATGAGGCCTTAACCCTTAGTCCCCTGTTGCTTCTTAGACAAAAAAGGTCAAATACAACAGTAAAGCAGGCCAAAGTGTCTTAATATCCAGCCCTCGTGTAGAAGACTCATTCAGCCAGGACTAGAGTTTTCATGATTTAGATGTTGTTTAGTGTTGATTAGTGTTTAATGAATTCTTAGAAGGGTTAAATGAGATAAATTAGATCACATACACCAAACACCTAGTATACCGCCTACACATATGACTATAAAAATAGAATATCCAATTGGGAAAAGATGACAGATCTTAAATTATCACTGAAAACAAAGCAAAACCACAAGAAAAAAACCCTTCCCTTTCTGAGGAGAGACCATTCAAATCACTAAAAAACTCAAAAACATTCTCTGATCAAACTCTTGAGTCATTATTAGATTGACACAATTTAGGGGTGCCTGGCTGGCTCAGCCAGTAGAGCATGCAACTCTTGATCTCGGGGTTGTGGGTTCGAGCGCTGCGTTGGGTGTAGAGATTGCTTAAAAATAAAATCTTAAAAAAAAAATTAACACATTTCAATCACATCAGTACACACTGAGAGCAAGAGGTGCAATGGTTGTGACCCAGTCACATTTGCACCTGACCTAGGATCTCAGCAGCTGCCCACAGCACAGATAGCAGCTCCCTGAAAGATTCCCAGGAGAAAGGCCCCAGGAATTGTAGAAATAATTTTGAAAAAGCAGAAGCTCCCACGCATCGCTGTATCACAGAAGAGAATAAAGACCATTTATTTGACTTGGGGCCAGGACTCCTGGGTTTGAGTCTTTACTTTGCCAAGAGTTTCAATCTGCCGGCTGCCATCGATCTGACCTCGGGCAGGCCGGATCATTCTGCCAAGCCTCAGTCTTCTCATCTCTGAGATGGACAGAGAACAAGGCCAGCCTACCTGCCTTTCGGGTACTGCTCTAAACCTGATGCCCTGGAGTCTGTGAAAAGACCTTGTGAGCCGCTGGTGCAGGGAGGTTTCTGTTTACTGTTTGTCATTGGCAGGAGGCAAATCTAGACTACACGTAGCTCACTTGCATGTCTGCCCCCTGTGGGCGTGCCTCAGTAGTAACTCGAATGTACTGCGGCTATGGAGTGATGTCCAGGAGCACAGGTGCCCAAGCAATTAATTCTGAGCGAGGTTGTGTCATGTCACCCACCAAGAACTGGCCAATCTCCAGAGGTCCTGCGAGTGGCTGTGGTTTCTGATGTTTAGTGGTAACCATCCACACGGAACTGCACTGTTAAGAGTCCAAGTTCAGGGCACCTGGGTGGCTCAGTCGGTTAAGCGTCTGCCTTCGGCTCAGGTCATGATCCCAGGGTCCTGGGATCGAGTCCCGCATCGGGCTCCCTGCTCTGTGGGGAGCCTGCTTCTCCCTCTCCTCCCCACTTGTGCTATCTCACTATCTCTGTCTCTCTCAAATAAATAAAATCTAAAAAAAAAATAAATAAATAAATAAAAAAAAAAGAGTCCAAGTTCAAGACCCGCTTAGTGGTTCCACCGCAGAATCTCGAGTTAGTGCCCACAAGTCCCCACACAAGAATCCACTCCACAGACAGTCCCTGACACCAACATGAATAAGGCAGACGCATGGGGCTGCCCTCGTGCCACTTACAGCCACGAAATAATTATGCAATTACTCATCAATACAACCAGATATTTGACTTGCATGGTTAGTGCTGGTGTATTTCAAAACCTGCACATTTTGATGAAGTCTTTGAATTTCTTTATTCTGAACAATGAAAAAAAAAAAACCCAGAAATTCACAAAACTATGGAGCTAAAATGGAAGTAACAGAATTCAACCAGTTAACCTCTTTATTTTCAGAGATGAAGATCTTGTGTGCTTTGCCCAGGCCCACTTGGCTGGGGAAAGGGGACAAGGCTCTGGCAGCAGACGATGGGTTGGACACATCGGCCATTCTTTAGTTCACCTTCCCCTAGCTCAGGACTCAACACGGACCCTGGTGTCTATTAAAACAGAGGGCACGAGGAAACTTTTGTGTACATTCTACTTCTGCACTGAGGTCTCTCAACATGAATTACCCTAGTTGCATTGTGCCTAGAAACTCTGGAACTTTCTGACAGAGCCAGAGTCTAGAATCCTTTAAATTTTTTTTTTTTTTTAAGATTTTATTTATTTACTTGAGACAGAGAGAATGAGAGAGAGAGAGCACATGAGAGGGAGGAGGGTCAGAGGGAGAAGCAGACTCCCTGCCGAGCAGGGAGCCCGATGCGGGACTCGATCCCGGGACTCCAGGATCATGACCCGAGCCGAAGGCAGTCGCTTAACTAACTGAGCCACCCAGGCGCCCAAGAATCCTTTAAATTTTTTGTATGTCTTCTATCACTATTTCCCTAATCCTGTCTAATTGATGGCATCTAACTAGAGATAGCATCCCTTTTTTATCTATTTTCTGGGACATGTCCATTATTTGCAATAAGGTGCCTTCCAAAGTCTGCAAGACATGAGGGCATAACGTTCCTAATTAGAGTCCACCTGATCCCAGAAAACTATTTTCAGTGAAAATGAGGTGACTAATGGACGGGGTCTAAATGATAATGAGCTGGGTGAAAACTCCATTTTCCTAGTGAACATAATGTGGAGCTGTTAAACTCAACTTCTGAGATTGTTTGTGGGTTTGCATATTAATCTTCCTGAACACACACCTTTTATTCCACCTGTAATTTGAATGCTCAAAATTAAACCATGTTTAAGAAACAAAGCATTAACTCTAGTACTCAAAATAAAAGCTGCAAATATATAACTTGATTCCTGAGTATTTTATAGTTCATAAAGGGAAGGAGATCAACACTTCTTGAGTACTCACCACGTGCCGGGCTCTTTGCTGGGCACCTTTTTCATGTTATGGTTTATCTTTCATACAAGCCCCTCAGACACTTGTAATTATCCCTTTATTATAGAAGAGAAATTGATTTCAGAAAAGTCAACAGCAGAGCTGGGGTTTGAACCCAGATCTGACAGATGCTAGGACTCTCTCACTCTTCCTGTGATATCAGAGGGTTGAATTTCCTTCCTAGAGAGACTAATTGAGTATCTGCAGAGTTCCGCTCCTTAATCCAATAAATGAGGCTGAATTATGCTAAAGGAATTCGAAGAGTAATATGGCAACTACCCAAATTTGCCAGCAAATCCATCTGACAGGGGTGATGATGATAATGGCAAAAATGGCTCATGATATGTCAGACACACTTTCACTGTATAGGTACAACCTCAGTTGAGTCTCACAACCATCCTCTGAAACAGGCACCATTCTTATCATGATTGGCTGAGGTCTTTGTGGCCTGATGGGGTACGGACCCAGATGTGCTGTCTGACGTCTGGGGCCAAGTTCTCACCGCTCTTCTGTACGGCTGTCGGACCTAGAGATTAGGTATCCGTGTAGTTTATATCAGTCACTGGATGGAAGACAAAACACAAGGGAATGTTATAAAGCATATATTCCCGGGCGCCTGGGTGGCTCAGTTGGTTCAGCGACTGCCTTCGGCTCAGGTCATGGTCCTGGAGTCCTGGGATTGAGTCCCACATCGGGCTCCCTGCTCGGCAGGGAGTCTGCTTCTCCCTCTGACCCTCCTCCCTCTCATGCTGTGTCTCATTCTCTCTCTCTCAAATAAATAAATAAAATCTTTAAAAAAAAAAAAAGCATATATTCCCATGTTAAGTAATAAAGAGGGAGTCCTCAGTGGCAGTGAGGATGGTGATGATTTGATAGGAGGTCTAAAAGTCACATGGATGTTAAAAGTCAAAGGGGGGCGCCTGGGTGGCTCAGTTGGTTAAGGGACTGCCTTCGGCTCAGGTCATGATCCTGGAGTCCCGGGATCGAGTCCCGCATCGGGCTCCCTGCTCGGCAGGGAGTCTGCTTCTCCCTCTGACCCTCCTCCCTCTCATGCTCTCTGTCTCTCATTCTCTCTGTCTCAAATAAATAAATAAAATCTTTAAAAAATAAATAAATAAATAAATAAAAGTCAAAGGAAAGGGATAAAACAAAAACACCAAAGGCTTAGGCTCTTCAAGTAAAGGGAAGAGGGCTGGATAACCCACTGTACCATAAGGGGATGGGGGGCTTTGTATTTCTGAGTGCAGTTGTGCTGGTGACGCAAGCAGAAGCTACTGCTGTCTCCTCCTGGGGAGCAAGGCTTTCCTGGCCCTTAGAGGGAACAGGCTGCCGCCCTCTTCTGAGCCAGCCCGGCCCCAGCTACCGCGGACAATCCTCAGGCTGGCTCTGCCAAAGGAAACTTGCCTCTGGATCTTTCTGCTTTAGCAGTTCATTATTTTCTGTGCGAAATTTGAATCAAGACAGGAAAGGTTCAATCTCTGACACAGTCACTCTAGGAAACATCTGTTTGAGGTTTTCTTCTACGAGGCAAGAACGGGCAAATGTTCCTGAACTGTGTTCAACTGTTTAAACCGCTATTTTGCATCAGATAGGTCCTTGGCTATGTAATCTTAGAAACATGTATCATCTCTCTTTCGCCTCCTAAAATGTGGTACCATGGAGTAGTAGTGGCTCTTCAGGGTCTGAAGCCAGACTGCCGAAGTCAGAACCCCAGTACCGACGCTTACCAGCTGCGTGATCTGGGTCGTGCCGCCCTCGTTTCTTCATCTGAAACAGTGGAGATAACGAAGGGTTCTACCTTCTGGAGTTGTTCTAAGTCCACAAAAAGCATTCAGAATAGTGTGCGACACATAGTAAACATGCCAGTGGATATTGTATGTGACCACCGAGCATATCTTACGGGTCACTGTTCATAACGGAGGCAGCGATCCCAAGCTAACTCTAATCAAAATTAGGGCTTCTATTCCCATGTTTATTCTGAGGCTGGTATATTTTGAATCATGGAATTGTTCGTGGAAAGACTCTTCAACTCTCAAGAAATCAATTTAATGCAAGTAGTAACTATTTATTGTATTGACATATTTACAAAATATTACAAAGTGAAATACCACTCTAATTCACCATATTACACAATGGCAGCATACAGGCAAGACAAAGCATATGGAAAGAAATGTTTACTTCTGTCTTTGGTATTAGAAATCTACACAAATCCGCAGCATTTAAAATTTCCAGTACAAAGTATTAAACATAGACAAAGATGTAATCGGTAATGTTATGAAAAGGAGCTCTAATGTCCTCTGCTAGGAAGCCCCCAGGTCCATGAAATGCAACAAGAAGACCAAACACCATTTGTAAAGGAGGGGGGCTATTGGCTAAAATAACAATAAAAGAAACAGTACAAGCTACAGGAGTGTTTCAATTTGTGTGACGCGACTTTCTCCATAATGACATTTGGCTGATGGTAACAGACAAAACATTCCCGAGACACAGAGTCACAGATAAGACTTCACAGGAAAGAATCCACTCCAAGAGTGCGTCTCAAGGGTACAACTTGACTGTACAGAAAGAACGTTTTATAAAAATCATTTTTGTGATCATTTACACATATACAAAAACTTAATTGGTTTTAGCAAACAATAACTTTTCTAAAATGCAATCACAGTTTACATAATTCTGAGGTAAAGATCCTGAATCTATCTTTTGAGAAGTCCTAGCTCACAAAGGTCTCTGAAGGGGGATGTGTCTACTGAACATCAAGTTCTGGCATTAAAGTGGGTTGGGGAGAGGGCAGGCCACACCTACCTCATATTTCAGAGATGATCTAAAATTTCAGAACTGAATGTTCCTAGTTTGGCTCTAGTAAGTTAATGCTTCTAATGTTCTGCTTTGTTGTCTTCAAGCATGAAACAGTCTCTGAATCGTGTTGGAACAAGACTTCTGCTCTGGGGAAAATATTTCATCAGGAAAGGGCCAAGTTAGTGTCTTAACTTGACTGCCTTGACTGAGGACTCTATATCCCAGGAAGAACATATTTAAACTTCTCACATAAAAAGTAAAAGCTTGGTCAAATAAACGCACCGCAAAACTGATCTTCCTGCCAGTTAGCACACACCCCAAAAGGGCCTGCAAATGGGAAGGTCCTATTAAGAAGCCGGGAGCCCACAGCGAGTAAGACCAGAAAAGCCTTAGGGACTCTCCCCTCCCAGAAATGCATAAAGGACCCAGCTGTGTTTCCCTTACAAGATCCGCAGCAAAGTTATTCGTGCTGCTGTATACTTCAGGAAAATGTGAGATTCAGCAGATATGTACCAGTTTTTTGTTTTTTTGTTTTTTTGCAGGGGTGGGGGGGGCGGGCAGGAAGGCCTATTTTCATAGATGTTGCTTCTATAAAATGACTTACTCTCAATTATAGCCCTTGATGTATTTCTGTAAACAACGTCACCTTACCCAGGTTACTTGTAACTAGAACATACCCAGCCCAGATTATTTCATCAAGTACACATTTCCAAAATAACCCTACGAAATCACAAAGGCTGTGAAAATTTCATAGGAAGACACTCGCTTTTATGTAATTTTTTTTATAAAGAAGTTTGCAAATAGAACATCAAATGAATAATTAAAACCCCTCTGGGATACGTCACTTATGAAGCAAACCTGAGCATTTGCCACTTCTATTTTATCACGAGTCACATCTGGGGGTTAAAGAGTTTGCCGGGCAACGAGTCACCTTATGAGACAACTGAAGACACGAGTAGTGCTGGATCTTTCCCATAAGCTGCCCAAATAGCGAAACTCGAATTTTTCCTCATGCTGGGAAAAGCAAAATGAAACTTCCGCTTCTTTGTACCATCCAAAATTCTGGGAATGGCACGTGAGAAGAAAGTAAATATGTGTTCCACATTTACTAATAGCTGGCGTTCATGGTGTCTGACCGCATGGAGTAAAAAGAAACACGAACCAATGTGTTTGCGGGGCTCTTTTGGGAAAAGCGGCTTTGGGCTTTGCCCTGGTCCCCGACAATGACAGACTGGCAGGCTGTTTCTTGCACAGCTCGAGGCAAGCCATTAATCTGTCAGTACCAGCATCTTTAGAAATCCCAGCATTAAGACTTAGGAAGGGAAGAGGAGGGAGGAGGTTGAATAGCCAGAAATGCGGCTTTTTAAACACTTCAGTTAATTCACAATGCTGTGCGGGCTTCTGTGTATCCCTTCTCTGAGACTTCTGGTGCAGGGTGCAACGCTGGGGTGCAATTTATTCATCCTCTTCCACGTACGTGGATGGAAACCAGCCCACCTACAAAAGAAAAAGCAACCACCGTAGCAACATGACTTTGCATCTGGCATTTCAAAGAGTTCTACAAACAGAGCATTTCGTTTTTATAACACCCTGATTAAGCTGGGATTTTATGGCCACTGTAGGTAAGGAAGATTGATTTAACTGCCCTAGAAGCCTGATAGCATGAATGATAGAGACAGAGGAATAAAATAAGCCTACACAGTGTTCTAATCTGCTAGCACTCAGACAAATATGTAAATTAAGTGTAATAAGGGCTCTCCTACTTAACGCTTCCCGTTTCTGCTCTAGAACAGGATACAAAGACAAGGGTGCTATGTCCCATTCTTTCCAATTTACATCAGCAACTCTTATAAATATTCTGTATGCCACATAAAATTTATGCTCTGAGGCTTATGGACTAAAAAGAACTGAAATGTTCCTCAATCCTTTTCCAAATAGGAAGCCATCAAACTTGCCCAGGTGAACTTTCTTTATGCCACGATCGTATCCATTCACCATATTTTTCTTGAGTGCCTGTTTTCGGTGAGGACCACCACCACGCTCCAGAGCCCCAGCTCTGTGGGGTGAAGGCTTTTCCCCAGGCCCCACAGGGGGTGCCAACGACCGCCTGGTCCGCTTCATTCACCTGCACAAGCACCTCAAGAGGGTCAACTCACCCTGCCGTTTACTTCTCCTCTCCACCAGCCATTCGCACTCATTTTCGTGTAAATCTTCACCACATCTCCTTTCAGCAAGGACAACTCTCGCATGTCTCTGGCGCAGAAGTCATACCGAGCAATGGCAATGCCCAGCACTTTCGGACTTAGCACTGTTAAGAAATGACGGGGAGTCAGAACTGATTTGCGTTTAACAACCATCAGCGCCTACTCAGGTGAATGTTCTAGATGCTATCAAAATGCACAGCCATGACTTCACTACAGACTCGTGATAATGGCGGAGGAGCATGAAAGCAGCACAACTGTTTCAATTCAGTCAGGTGTAGTCAAGTTCACTTCATAACGCTTAAAGAAGCATTGTTCTGTTTCATTCTTCATAAGAACCTCAAAGCAGGGACTAGTTTTTGTTAAAAAAAAAAAGTTAATAAATATCTAAATTACTATCCAAGGAGATAGAATCTAAAAGAAGTAGCATAAATTTCCTATTGATGGCATGATAATCCATTTCTAACAAGAACCTCTAAGGTCAAAGCTTTACATTTCTACCTCATAATTTCTTCAACGGAGACTCAAAACAACCAAATGGTTTGCTCTGAAATTCTCCTTGAATCCACGTCATTGCTTCTAGTTAAATGGCTCTTCCTCCCCCAACCAGCCTTTTCTGGGGGGGGGGGGTTAAAACTATTTGGGGACAAACTCAGTTGTTGTTTTATATAGAATTTCATTATGTGAAGCTGAAATGAGGTTTCACTGGAAGAACACATAAATACTATCAATTTGTCCTCTTTCAAACAAATACTGCAGGTATAGAAAACTTTGCTGAAGGAATGTACTCAAAAACAAGAGGTCAGTGTGTTCATTTTCTATATTCAGGTTTGTTTTATGGTAGGAGAAGAGCTAACTTACTCCCTGTCCTAACCTGCCCTACCCTGAAAGAAAAACTCAGTTCAAGCTGTACGTTTGTTCTTCTCTAGTGTTTTGTGACACATTTCATACTTACTTCTCTACCTGTTGCTCCTTGGGGTTATAAAGTATTTTCAATTACATGTGCAGTGATTCTGAGAATCACTCACCTGGGAACAGTGGGACTTTATAACCCTTAAACGGTAGAGGAACGGAATTATAAGAAAAAGAAACAAACGGGAAATGCCATACATCTGTATTTTTAACAGTTCCTAGCGCCCAGGCAGCAGAGCTTACGACTGGTGTTAGCCTGGAAGAGCCTGCCCACTTGGAGACAGGGAGCGCTAGCCTATTACTCGGGGCTTTGCAGTGACCGTCTTTGAGTCTCCAGGTGTCTATCATAAGATAAATGAATAGCGATGCCCTAGATTTCAGAACTGTAAAGGGAGTAAAAATATGGTCATTTTACTTTACTGTTCGAACACAAACCACTTTCATAGTTTTCTTACTGAAACCGGTCCCATTACTGGGGCACTACTCTCAGAGTTAGTGCACAGAAAAACACCCCTGTGATGGAAAAACCAATCATCAACGTAACCATGCAACCTTGCATAGGTCTCTTTAACCCTCGAGGCCACACATTTCTCACCTATAAAATGAAAGGTCTCTGCTAGCTGACGTCTAAGGTCTTTCTGGTACTAAAGGTTATGATTCCACCAGGACTTTCAGGTTAATTTTTAAAAATCTGTAAGAAAACATACTTGACCTAGCCATAACGTATGCCCCTACCTGGCACATAAGCAGCCATTAAATTCTCGGGCTCGTGACAGAAATCAAGACCAGAATGCCTGTACACAAACTGATGGGCACAGTCCTCCTTCTAAGCAACACGAACTTTACTTTTCTAGTTGGACACAAAGTTGGGCTTTTGGTTCTGTTTATTTTCTTATTGGGACTATGTAAACGTTGGCTTTCCTCAACTAAAATTTCTAAGCCTCAAGAAAAGTAATGATTTTAATAGAGTGGTTCATCCCCCACTTTATACTTTCAGCCCTCAACCCTTTCCAACCTCTCCCCCAACGGATAAAATAAAATTTAAAAATGTCTAATGGAAATACATAACATGAGCACACACACAAGACCAGAGGCATGAAATGTCATGACAAACAATGACTTTATGACAGAGAAGAGGAAACTACACAGTGGGAATGCGACTCTAGGGACTACTTGTGGGGAGATGCATCTATACAAGAAGCCATACACAGAGGTCAAAATATTTTATTTGCAAACAGAAGCAAGTGGAAAAGACATATAAAAGCCGTAAAGCAGTACCTGACCAGAAAGGAGTGGAAGAAGGGGGAACAAAGCTGTAGTCTGGAGGAGTTACAAAAGAAAACCCACAGAACAAAGAAGGGGCTTAGAGAAAGAAAAAGAGAGAAGCAAAAGAGCATTTAGGTAATGGCAAAAAAATATCTCAACACAGCTATTTCGTTGTCTATAATCATAAGGAAACGGTCACATCAAAGTTGGAATCTCAAGCTTCGCTTTCACCCACTTCTTCCCTATCACCACTTCTAAATAAAGGACAAGCCAGATTTTTAGATTTTGACTGACATGAGTTCTGAAATTTAGAGCTGTCTATCCCTTTACAAGTGAACACAGCACACCCACTCCACGGTGCCATCTTTGAGCCCCTTCCATCCGAGGATGGCCTCCATGCACAATTCCCACTTTGTTACACCAGTGGAAAGGGGGAGCCTGTAAGTTCTTAATGGAAAATATGCTTCACATCAAAACTGATATAAAGGGGCAAGAGCCCATAGAGGAGTGCCAACGAAACATGCAGAGCCCGTAGGAAAGTCACTCATACGGTTTGTTAGGCGCCGCGCCACCCCACCCCCAGTCAAGCATGCACACGCTAGCTTATTTCCGCACACACACACAATGTAAATCATTTCAAATCTTATCATATAAATACATCTCCCAATTTTAGGAATGTATGGAAAAGTTATATGTAAAAACTCTACCCTCAGAAACTTTTTACTTTACTTTTAAATAATAAAAGCAAACGGTTATCTAGTGGTCCTGAAGTGTTAAATGCCATGTTCTATGTTTTATATTCAGCATTTGATTTAATCACCCCAACAATTCAAAGAGGAAGGTACTGATACTGTGTCCCCTTGATATCTTAGAACGACCTGGATTCAAAGCCAGGCAGGAGGACTTCGGGGTCCAGGCTCTTAACTGCTGCACTGCTATGCATCAGCTCCCTCCCTAGGCAGTTATCAAACTCCACCTGTCAATGCCACGGTGCCTTTGTAAAGGAAAAGAAAGGCCTGGTTATACATTTTCTTCCAATATTTATTCCCCCCTTCATCCCTGTAATAGGTTATTTGGCCAGGCTGTCTTTGCCCAAAAGGCACACTTCATTTCTCTGTCTTCTTGCAGGTCTACGCAGCTTATGACTGAGTTCCTGCCACCAGGATATAAGCAAGGGTACTGGGAGGCAGCTTGTGGGACTTTTCCTGGCAAGGCAGCTGGCATATGCATTCACCTTTCTTGTTTGGTTCTTTATTCTATCCTGCTGTGTGGAATGTGAAAGCTACCATTCACTGAATGGTAGCTATTTCCCCATGGTTAAGCCTTGACTCCTCTGCTGGCTTCACTTGAGACTAATTTTTTTTCCCCCCACAATGAATGGAACAGATTCTGGGATATGCCCTGCATCCTCACCTAAATTCCAGTCTGTAATTTCAGATGTTTTCATGACCCTGCCATGAAGGACCACCATTATCTCTGATGCAACCTGCCTGAAACCAAAGTCATCATCTTCCTCCTTGTGATCTAGCTCAAACTTCCACATTTTTGTCTTTTCAATGACTTTCGAATTCCTGGCAAACTACCCTTGCAAAGTCAGTATGCTTTGTATTCACTCTCTTCTTCCTCTGAAACATGAAGTTATTCCTTCACTGAATTCTCAGCTCCACCATCCCAACCAAGGTACTTACGCCATTTCTAAACTAAGACAACTGCCTCCTTTTGGTATTCTTGCTTTGCACTTTCTTTCCATTCTATTCTAAATACTGCCTCCCAGCTACTCACAAGAAACAGAGATTTGTCGTTCCTTTTCCCAGATTATGAAATCCAAACTCTTGCCCTGAATTCCATGGCAATTCATAGTCTAGCTGTTTCCTGCCTTTCTAACCAAATCTTCCCATCATTTTGTCACATAAATTCTTTTCACCCAGACCAGCTGGTGGGAATACCTGCCAAGGCCCTCAGCTTTGGTTTCAACTCAAAACTTTTGCTCACTCTGGAAGGTTGCTCCTTCACCTTGCCCCTGCTAACCTTAACCTCCTTGTCTCCAAAGCTCTGCTCAGGCCCTTTCCACGAGTCTTCCCTGACCAAGCCAGACAACACTTGTCCCCTTCCTTCCTTGTTCTTTCTAGCCATCTGAGGCACTTACATCATGGCACTCCCTGGCTCTGCTGTTTAATTACTGCATAGCTCCAATTAGTTGTTGATTCTGGAGAGCAGGGGCTAACCCTTATACTGCTTCTGCATCCCCAAGGATCAGACCCAGTGCTCAGCTACTGAGGCTGCTGAATGGACAAGTATCTCAGCAGGGTATTCAATTTTGCAAGCTCCTATGTCTCCTCCTCCTATTCATTGAGCTCATCTTCTGCACATTTAACTGCTCAAAAAGACTTCCAACAAAAGCCAGCACAACACAAAGAAAAGAACGTGAAATATGTTCAGGTTTTATTCCCCAGGATCCCTGAGAACCATAATCTATCACTGATATTCCTACAATAACTGTAATTTTTTCGGAGATGCCGAACAGCTATTAAGTAACTGTATGTCTCTTGGCATTAAGCGTACTGTATGCCTGAGGAATCTTCTTAGGGGTAAAAGGTTAATCAGTTTTCTCCTGCCACCCAGTGCACCGCTCTCAGCCAAATATTTTAAGGACTGGTAGGGATGCTTTCTAGTTTTCTACACATTATAGCATGACTTACTGTTGCTGCTCTTCCTATACATTAATTTTCACTGCCTTCGGGCCCTTAATTCTCATAAGCTGGCAAAATAGCATCTGAATGCCTGACATCTATGGAGACAAGAGTATAAAACAACATGTTCCCTTGGAAAGTATGGATTTAAATCTAGATGTAAATGATGTCAGAATAAGGTATTTGATAAAAAAAAAATTTTTTTTGCAGAGTGGCTTAACCTGCAAAACACATTTATATCCTTACTGAGAACATATCCACCTATTTCTAGATGCATATACATGTTTTCTTCATCAAACTCTCCTATTATACCAAGGTGCTGCTAATGTAAGAATTACTGGTAGATGCCTATCCTGGAATGGAATTAGAAATAGACGAGTAACAGTGGCATTCAAATGAGAATGTTGAGGTGAATTCTCTCCCATCCCTTTCACTTCCTGGGCTAATATTCACTTCACCACTTAATATTATAGATAGCCTGTCTGCTAGTACATTGCATCATTTTGGGAAGTTTCTTGAGAGAAAGAACTCTTTTATTCCTATCTGAACCCTCTGAGACAATGTTAAGTCTATGTTGAGACCTTTATCACTGAAGCAATCATTGGCAAACCGCATGCTTTAATTAAGGGCCTAACTTTCCTCCTTCCTCAAACACTTTGAGCTCCTTACTAACACAGACAAAGGAGAACCTTACTCAGAGAGACCAACATATTCAGGCAGGTGTCTCTGGCTATTTTTCACATGACACCTGGCACTCACTTGGGCTGACATTGGTGGTTTCTTAGGAAGTGAATGGCTCATAGTATGGTGACTTAATATTTCTCATTAGGAACTATTAAGAATACAGTCAAATATTATTTATCAACTTTCCCAGGTTAAACAAACAAAACCTAAAGTACAGACCTTCTCTAACTGAAACAGAAGTCACCTGTTACTAAAGTGGGAACAGAAGCTATCAGCATATAGCCATAATCAACTGGCAAATCACTGCTGAACGGTATTCAGTTCTGAGACTTAACTGAGAAAACCCAGCCACAGCACACAGAAGTCTATCAATCCAGAAGAACACAGTGCTTACAGTGTATAAAAAAGTGCTCGTGAACTGGTATTTGATGCCTATACTTCTGTTGTCAAGGTTAACTAAACATTGCTTTAAAGTTTTAACTCTGTCTTGATTAGGCTATTCGTGTTCATGACCAAATGAAAATCTACTTGATTTTCAATAATATTTGAAATCTGTACACAGTAGAGAGCAAGCTCAATCAATACTCCTCCTTAAGGTACTGGTTATCAAATCACAAGGTAGTTCTGAACTACCATTACATGTATAACTGAACATGACCCTAAGCATTTGCTAATTATTCTATGAGATAGACATTCCCCATGTCTGTCTCTATCTAGGTTGTAACAACCACGTGTTCACACTCACTTTTGTAACAGGAAGCTATTAGTAAAGATATCAGGCAATCGGGCCAATGGTATGATCATGAATAGAGTGATGCCTGTGAGTCTGCTGCCCAGCAGTGGCCTTGGGGAGAATGATGTTCCTATGTGGGACACTTTGATGAGCAATCCAGTAGACTCTTTTTACCAAGACTGTCTACAGATGGCCTAGCAGCAGAGAACATGCTGAGAATTTAATGAATGTTTAATTTAAATTTGTGGTCCTTAACCTGGTTTTATCTTAGAACTTAGCCATGTCTTAGACATAATGTCAAAAATTTGCTCCCCCATTTCCCGCAAATGTTCAGTGTTTGTTGTATATTTTATATACTGTCACTGAAAAAAATAATTTAGATTGGTTTCATTTCATTGAATGGTGGCATCTGGTAAATGGACCAATCTCCTTGAACCTGAAATTCAAAGTTATAACAAGGAAAACTTATATCTAGAATTACTGGAAAAAAACAAACAGCTACTTTGTATTCAACACTGCACGGTATAAGCATATAAAGCCATTAACAAGAAAAAAAATGAGTATAAGGCCTTTCCTATTGTTATGGAAAATTAGATCATTTGACATTTCTAGGAATTTCAGATTATTTACAGACATCTAGTTTATCAAGACACAAACTTAATTCTAAATCCTCACTCTTTAAAAATAATTGATAGACATTGATTAAAAAACTACTGATGTCCCAAGTATTGTGCTAAGGTGATAATGGAGATATAACAAGACAGAGCATCTGACTTCAGAAGAGCTTACAGATTCGTGAGAAGACAGACACATACAGAAATGATATAGAGATGAAATTAGTCATTTTGGATTGAGAATGCTATGACTAGACTTTAGGCTCCATCTGAGCCCCTCCTTAAAAAAATCTCCAATCTTCCACCTGCTCAGGTTAAAACCTTAGTCATTCTTGAATCTTCTCTTGCTAGTCTGTTTCACATCTGATGTGAACAGCCTGTTGCATCACTTTCAAAATCCATCACCTATATGGCTGCCTGTTGTTCCAAGCTGCTAGCTCTCGGCTGGGGTGCTGCATGAGCCTCCTTGCTGGTCTTCCTGTTTCTACCTTGTCCCCCACTTCTCCATGGCCTTTTTTCAACAAAGAAGACAGAATAATCCTGTTAATACTTAAGGTTCAAATCATGTCTTTCTTCTGCTTAAATCCACCAGTGGCTTCTCATTTCTTCCAGAGTAAAGGCTAAAGTCCTAAAAGGCACTGCATGCTCTGGCCTCCCTTCCCTGTCCTTCTGCTCTGGCACAGATCACATATGCTCCTTCCTTTGCACTGGCCGTTCCCTCTCTCACTTGAGTCTTGACTCAAATGTCACCTTCACAACGAGGATTACTTCGATGCCCCATAAAAGTGTCATGGACATTCACCACTCGTGCCAAGTGGTACAGAGAGAAAACAGTAGGTTTATTGGAGGGAATGACACGAAGGCAGAGTAGCAGGTAGAGTCCACCCCAAACGCCCACTGTCCTATTGCTTAGGTAGGGCACAGATGGTCTGCACACACCATCGTCAAAATTCCAGCAGCGTGCTTTACAGACTGATAGCGTATTTAGGCAAGTTTGTGATAATAGAAATTCCCTGTTACGGACTGAATGTTTGTGTTGCCCCATCCCCAAATTCATATGTTGAAACCTAATGCCTAATGTGATGTTATTAGGCAGGGGGAGCTTTTGGGAGATGCTTAGGTGCCCCCATGAATGAGATTAATGCTCTTATGAAAGCGATCTCACCGAGTTCCCTAGCCCCCTCCACCATGTGAGGACACGTGGTGCCTTCTGTGAACCAGAAAGCAGGCTCTCAGCAGGCGCTGAATCTGCTGGCACCTTGATCTCGGGACTTCCCAAATTCCAGAACTGTGAGCAATACATTTCTGTTGCTCATAAGCCACTCAGTCTATGTTATTTTGTAACAGCATTTGGAACAGACTAAAGACACTGGTCCTACAAGTGGCCCTATTAGAAAAGGGAGCTTCTGGAGCCAATGGCTGGTTCAGCCTCTCCTGCTGTTGAGAAAACTCAGAACTGTTGAACCAGCTTTCTGCTAGGCTACCAAAAGGAGGAAAAATGAGCCCCTAGTTTTGTTTCTCATCCCCCTACCACCCCAGTTAAAAGCCTAAACCTTCTCTGGCACTCCTGAGTACCATCACCCAGTTACATTATTTTTCCGAGAGCACTCACCAACTTCTAATATACTTAGAACTTATTTTTATCTATTATCTGCCTTCCCCACTAGCATGTAAGTTCCACAAAGGCAGAGACGTTTGTCTATTTTTTTTTCCCCACCGTTGTGTATTCTCCAGCAATTCAAACAATTTGAACAATGCCTTCCCTGAAGTAGGCTCCCAATAAAGATCTGCTGAATGAATGAATGTGGAGACCTATGGAGGGGGGGTTATTGGTGAGAACAGACAAGGAAAGAAGTTTTTAGACTCATCTAAATAGGGAGAACTGTACCCTATGAGGAAGAAAGAGAAAAGAAAGAGGGAAAATTAACTGGAGAAGACTGAACTTTGCATAGAAAGACTGAGCAAAACCTGAACCAGCAAGTCAGGCAATACAGGAATCTTTATGCTCAATTCTGACAAATTTGAGTGTGTTCCTAGCAGACTGGCCAGGATGGTGACAGAGGTGGCTACTGTGTATATGAGGGGGGACTGAATAATCCGAGGTAGTTTATAGAAAAGAAAAAGATAGAAAGACAGTGGAGAAGGCGGGGGAAAAGCACACCAAAGAAAGGTTATCATGGTAGAGAGAATATATCGTATATTTACTTTGAGTAGCTCTAAAGAGATGAACTATTGTATGTAGGTACAGTACATTTCTAGATCAATATAAGAAAAAAGTTTTTATTTTGTTCAAAAAATAAATTGAGTGCTTTGTACTGCATTGGACATAAGGTCACCTGACTATGCAAGCAAAGCCTGAGGATGACCTCTCAGGAATGTCATAAAAGGTACCTGTTTGAAAAAGCCTGGGCCAGGTGAGGCACTGAGGTGCAAGGTACAAGAATCCCCCCTGTGTCCCTCTCTATTGTTCAGACATTAAGCTAAACTGTAGGTCACATTTCAGGGGTATGAGAGATATAATATATGGTGCAAGTAGATGCTCAAAAATGTTGAGTGCATAAAGGAACGAATGAAAGGAAAACATAGCCAATTCTGTACTCAATTTCACATGTTATTAGGAGAGAAGCGAGTTGTAGAATTAAGACCTGCAACTTGGACTTGGAATTTAGTGGGGGAAGCTCGTATCAGTGGCAAATACCAGGAAAAGAGAGCTCTCGGCATTGTTCCTCAAAGCCAGGAGCCTCATCCAAATTTTAGGAAGGAAAAAAGGAATTCTTCTCAATTTAGATAAACTGTGTGTTCCATAGGAAAGAGAGACTAGAAAAACTAAAGCCTTGGATCGGGGCTGCCATGTGAGGGTACTATAGTCAGGGAACAGTATACACATTGATTGAGACTAGTTTTTAATTTAGAACATAAGGTCTATGGGAAAGACAGTATAAAAGATGAAAAATATTAAAACATAAGGTTGCTTTTTGAGCTTTTAAACATTAAAAAAAAAAAGATGGCTTTGAATGAGGTAATCTGTATCTGTAGAATTTCTGTCTGTAAGCTCTATTTCTGAAAGGACCCTGAGCACTGGCTACTAATTTTTAAAGCTATCAGGTTCAGGATAAAAATGCCTTTTAGTAGCTAGTAAAGCTCTTGAAGTAAGTAAATAAAAATGGGGAGCCCAGCATGACCTGATAATGAAGATGCGCAACTGTAGTTGATCAGTTGCCCAAGAACAGTAAATTCTGTGGACCTCACAGACATGCTGAGGAAAAAGAATATAAAAATGTCAGCAATTTGTTACAACTATCTTAGCCCATGGAAGAGTGTGTGTACTGGGAGAATATAGCTGAAGCCCAGGAAATGGAAGTGGGAAACCAAAGTCGCAAGGAGAAGGGCTTTACGAATACATTAAGATGTGCAGATGAGGCTGATGTAACATTTCACGCCAGGTAACAGTACTGGAAGTGGTGGCCGTTGCAGCAGTAACAGTAAGAGCAAAGACACGTACACTGCCCACGTGCCAGACCTTGTTCTAAGTATTTCACAAACTCCAACTCTTTTAAGCCTCATCAAGTGAGCATTAAACCTCATGAGCCAGCACTGCACGATGAAGTAAACGAGGGGAACCCGAGGGAAACTGTCACTTTGCTATGTCATATAAGCAGCACTGTGGTGCATCCGTGTGACAAAAGAAACCTTTTGTGGCACTTCTCATGGAGTTATTGGTTCACAGAACTGCCAGAGACATGAATTTAACGTACATAAAAAGGGTCTGAAAAACACAGTGTTTCATTAATCATCAAATTATTAAATATCAGGCAGGATTACTGGGTTCTTACGGATCAAATATTTTATATGAAGTTTCAGACATACATCTTGGAAACTCTCATTGGCTTAGAAGTGCTTTCTCTTAGGGAGATAGTGCATCTTACTGCAGGAAAGCTACAATCCATTTAAAACACTTCATTGTACTAAGGTAATGGTTGCCTTCTAACTCCCATCCATTGACTACCTGTCTACCCTAATAATGCAAGTCCTCTTACCACTCTAACTTATAAACAATCAGTTATAAACAAACAAAATAAGGATGGAAAAATTTAGAGAAAAACTTTAAATTGATACTATGAGCTTGTAATGGGTTGAATGGTAAACCCCCTACCCTGTTCCAAAAGATATGTCCACCAAGAACCTGTGTATATGATCTTATTTGGGAAATAGGTCTTTGCAGATGTAGGTTAAGGATCTCAAGATGAGAGATGAGGTCATCCCATATTTGGGGGGGGGGTGTTCTAACTGCACTAAGGTGGGCTCTGAATGCAATGACAAGTGTCTTTATAAGATAAAAGAAAGGGATCTGACACACAGAAGAGAAGGTAATGTGAAGACAAGGCAGAGATTGGAATCATGTCTCTATAAGCCTTGGGATGCCAGAGACTGCCAACGGCCACCCAGAAACCATAAAAAAGGCAAGGAATAGATTCTCCCTCAGAGTCTCTAGTAGACACCGATCCTGCCAACACTTTGATTTACAACTTCTGGCTTCCAGAATTGTGAGAGAGTAAATTTCTGTTGTTCTAAGCCACCCAGTTTGTGGTCATTTTTATGGCAGCCCAAGGAAACTATTACAATGGGATTTAAAACAAACACGTTATCAGAATAAAATGGAGTGAAACCGAAATGCCAAGTCATCAAAGAAAAAAATGACAAAAGATTGAGCATAAGATAGGGGATCGGAAAATAAGGGTAGGTGAGAATGGGTTTGTTGAATTACAAGGGCAAGAAGGTAAAAACTAAATGAAGTGGATGTTTGAGATAATAAATATTATCCACTATTATACTGTGATTAAACTAATAAATAGTGGTTAAGGCATTGTCAGGCTGTTTCAGGAATTATCAGAAACATGAAAGCTCTATTATGCTATATTGAGTTAAATAAACACGAATGATACAAATTCTCCAAGTTTCTAACACCCTGGCTAAAATGAAGTTCATGCACCTTGTCAAATGGTTAGTAGAGTAATGGGGATGCATGTGTGCAAGGAAAGAGACAGCATTGGAGTGAAGCCGCCTAGGATCTGGCTCTTTGTCCTGCAAGGTCATTTGTATGGTCCCAGAGACCAAATGAAACCTTTGTTGATTTTTTAAGAATTGCTATAGTATTTGTCACCGTACCAAAAGGAGCATACTGATCTATATTTTATTTTCAAACTGTCCCATTTTCCCCTGCTTTTTCAAATATCAACTACACATGGCACTTTAATACCTGCTAGGTCTCCCATGGGCCTTATTTTCTGACTTCATTTATTTAGCCTTTTCTGAACGCATGTTTCATCAAAGGCACTGTGCAAAGTGCGATCGATATGAGAATGAGGAGCAAAGGAGTCGGGTTCCCAAGGCTTGAGGGAACAGTACGCCAGAAGAAATCACTTAACCTATATAAAAATAATATTATATGTTCTATGTCAACTATGAAATGAAGGTGTTAATGATTCATCTTCATCCCGGACCACTCTTTTTGGTGCCAACCACCTACTGAAATATTGAGGATGCACAGGTACTAAAACTTTGTGCAAAACTGAATGAATTACCTTTTCCTCTATACCTGTTAATATCTCTTCTGTTTCCTGGTCAATGGCTTCACCATTTGCCAGTCATCCAAGGCAAGTACTTGTATATCTTCCTTGTACTACTGCTACCTCGATTCCCTTACGCAATTAGACTTCCAGAAGATATCCAAATCTGCCATAGTCCTGCTCCACTTTGCACTCTTGTTTAAACCAGCATCATTCCTCCCTTGGACATCTGCAATGACTTCCTAACTCATCTCTGTTCTGTCCATGCCTCCCTCCAAGCCACTATCATGGAGTAGACAGTGATCTTTTAAAACAGTGTAAACCAGTTCATATCATTTTCTGCTTACAAAGCTTAATACATTTCCACTGTATATATAAATATATTAGAATGCGCTCACTATGCTCCAAACATGTTGACTTTCCAAGTCCTTCAACATACAAAGTTACTTCCTGATTAAGGGCCTTCACACAAGCTATGTCTCCACCGTGGAGTTTCGCTACTCTCCACCACTTCACACCCTGCCAATCCACACATATCCTCTACGTTTCACCTAGATGTCACTTCTTCTGTCCTTCCCTGACACTGCAGGTAAAGTAGGCCCTCTTGTCATACCCTTTCAGCTGTGCTTCTGCTTCACAAGGCTTGTCAAAACTGGTGATTATTTGTGAAGTTGTTTTATATTTGTCCCTGTCCACCAAACTGTCCATGCTATTTACTGTTTTAACTCTAGCATTTGGCATAGGGCCTGGCACATGGGAAACGTTGTGTAAATATTTGTTGAATAAAGGAATGAATAAATGAATAAGCAAATACAGTGAGGTCATAGGTAAGGAACAGATGGTTTCAAACAGGACCTACTCAGTTCTCTACATACCCCTAAATCAGTGCACCGAGCTCCCCCTACACCGGTAGCCGGGGGAGGAAACGGGATGCTGCCATTTTCTTTCAATCCTGTTAGACTTATACAGCTAATGGGATTATCTCCAAATGTCAACATTTTACTTCTAAAATGATTCATTCTTAGAGTAGCAAGAATACAAAGAATTCCCATATACTTTTCACCTCAACCTCCTCAAATGCTAACATTTTACCATGTTTGCTTTATCCATCTCTGTATTTTTCCTGAACCATTTTAGAAGACACTGCAGACATAATGCCTTTTCCCTCTAAATACTTCAGTGTGTATTTTCTAAAACTCAAGATAGTTTCTTCTCATAATCACAGTACAATTATCAGCAAAAAATTAATACTATTAATCTAAAAACTTCAAAATTTGTTCACTGTCTCATGTATGTCCTTTAACATACATACATACATAAAATTTTTCAGGCCCAGGATTCCATCTAGGACATGTTGCATGTACTTATCATGTCTCTTCAGTCTCTGTTGTACAATTGATACAATTGTCTTTCATGACAGTGACGTTTTTGAAGTACATAGGCCAATTATTCTGTAGAATAATTCAAATTGGGTTTGTCCGATGTTTCCTCATGATTAGGTTCAAATTATGCCTCATGGGGGCAGGAATCCCACCAAAGTGATGCTGTGGCCTTCTTAGAGCATCACATTATGAGGTACATGTGATCTACTTGTTCTTTTATTAGTGATGTTAACTTTAATAACCCGATTAAGGTTTCTGTTTTTCCTTTTGTTATTAGTAAATTCTTGTGAGAAGATACTTTGAGATTATGTGAATATACTAATAACCAATGTTTTTTTTTCTAATTAGCCAACTCTAGTCTATGGTCCAACTAAATCTCCATAAATAAGAACTTGAAAAAATGTTTAAAGTCTGCTTATGGGTCATGAAATAGCTAGTCATGCAACTTTCCCTAGTGTAATGGTCTATTAACATTCTACCTTAACCTCCTCCCCTCATGCACACAAAGAAAGAAACCTAGGATGCTATTTTTTTTAAGAACATAATAAAATATCTAATCTCGTTCATCATTCATCAGATGAGAAAGCTGAATCCCAGACAGGCTAAGTGACTTGCCTAAGGTCAGACAGCTACTCAGTAGCAGACCTGAAAATAATTAAGTGCTCACTGTAGAGTAAGAAAGGCAAAAGTCAGTTCAGTGCCCTTCAAATACATAAGCCCTACAGATACACCTGACGCTGTCTAAAGCAGATTTGCTGTGACAGTTTTTAGAAAGCAGTGGGATTTTTATACAGATCCACAGACAGGGCAGAACATCTTCCATGGAGTCACTGTGGTTTCTAGGGAAGTACAACAACCCACTGCTCTGCCTGAGCTCTCTGTGTCTTCTTCCTTTCTGTCTTGTTCTTCTCCCTTGGCAACACCCATGTCATTCCAAAGGCAAAAGTCAAGTCTCCTAGCTCTGGAAAAGAGCATTGCCTACAATGGGATCCTAACCTAGAACTGTCATATGCTCCTTGCCCAATACTCTGGACTCCTGTTTAATTCTAACCAATACCTTTTTGTATGTTATTCTGCATTTGCATGGGGTGGTTCTGCCATCATCTTATCATGTTTTACAAATTTGAAAAATAGTTGGTAATTTACCCAAGAATATTCTAACCTGGACTAATACAGAAGCAAGCAGACCCTTCTACAATGCCCTGGGACTTTCTTTCCCAAGGAGACTATACTATTTAAGAAAAAAAAAAAACAAAACTAGCAGGTTTGAGGAGTTGGAACTCCAATCTCATCCTCTGCCTAGAAAACAGGTGGACCTAGGCATTAGCTTGCCTGCTCTGCTTCCTCCAAAACCTTTTAGAAGTAATGGGAGATGTCAGTGCCCTAGCCAATCCAGTATCCCAAGGTAATATTTCTTGATAAAAATTATTTTTAGGTAATATTTAGCAGCATACCCAAGCTATGAAGAGAGGTAAGGACTATAAAACCATCCCACGCAATCCTTATGCAACATTCCTCCTTACTGCTTCTGAGAAGCACAATGTGCAGAAAAATAGAAGCAGTGTTTTAATTAAGGATTAACTCTCAATCAGGATTTGGTATAAAATAAAGTATATTTAAAAAATCATAAAAGCAGAGATGCGAATTTCTAGGAGTTAAAATTAGTAATTCAACTCAGACATGCAGGAAAATGTTGGCTGTGTTAGGAGTTACTAGTGGTGGTGGTGGTAGAATCAGGTGTAGCTGATATTTATTGACTGTTTACCATGTACCAGCACTGTGCCAAATGCTTAAAACTCCTCATTTAACCCTGAGAACCATCTTAGTGTTCTTATTTTACACAAAAGTCAGTATAAACACTGGGATAGTTTTATAAATTTGATCTAAGATTATAATCGTGCTGCATGGTAATGTCTGAATACCATTGGAGTCCAGACCACCGTGCAGTTATTGCTGACTGACAGACTAACTCATTCCCTCCTTTCTTTCTGGTCACTTTATAAGGGAGGTCTTCCACGATCACCCTATATAAAAATAGCAAATTCCCATCCCACACTTGCCGGAGCATCCCCATTAAAATATAAGCTCCGTAAGGGCAGGAACTTGTCTTCTCAACTGCTATATCCCAGTACCTAGAACAGTGCCCTGTGTTAGGTATTTAATGTGTATCTGCTGAAGGAATGAATAAATAATTCATAAATAAAACCAAACTCTGACAAAGATTAATTTTAAATGAATGATCTGCTTTTACTTCTTGATTGCAAAAGGGTTCTGTGGCATGCTCATCAGAGTCTCTTAAAAAATCTGGGCGGGGAATATTTGACTGTTTATTGAAAAATTCCCTGTAGCTCACATTAATGTTCAAAATCATTCTGTTGGCTATGCAATTTTTGCTTAAAAAAAAAAAAAAAGAAAAGGCAGGTGCCTGGGTGGCTCAGTTGGTTAAGCAACTGCCTTCGGCTCAGGTCATGATCCCAGGGTCCTGGGATCGAGTCCCGCATCAGGCTCCCAGCTCAGTGGGGACCCTGCTTCTCCCTCTGACCCTCTCCCCTCTCATGCTGTTTCTCTGTCTCTCTTTCTCTCAAATAAATAAATAAAATCTTAAAAAAAAAAAAAAAAGGCAAAAGGCCTGAAACTCCATTCCTAGTGCTAAAAAAGTTTGAACATTAAATACTTTGTTGAACATTAGAGACAAATTTTAGATTAGGCAACTCCGCTCATCATTGGACAATATCCTCTGAACATCTACACGTGCCAAGCACAGAGAAAGTGCTGGGAGTAACCACGCAGTGCAATATGAGGGCTAATGACCTTCCACTAATATGGGACATCTGCTCTCCCTGATTGCCAACCAATCTTCCATCTTGGCTTTCTAGAACTAAGTGAACTCAAACAAACAGGATTTTTAGTATAACTGACCTCCTTGGCAACTTTTATCATCTCCTGCTGCTAGGAAGGCAAAGTAAAGGACAGTAGAAATTTATACTTTTCATTTGGGGAAAAAGGTCATAACTTCGGTAGAATCTTAAGAAATTCGTAGGAAAGAAAAAGGTATTTGTAGGAAAATTGTTTTTCAAGGAAAACTTCTGTTTTTAAATGAGTGAAAATTATGGCCTATTGAGAATCTAAGATAATTGGGTAACACTAGGCTAAAAAACAGAAAGATAACTTTTTTTTTTTTAAGTAGGCTCCATGCCCAGCATGGAGCGCAATGTTGGGGCTTGAACTCACAACACTCAGATTAAGACATGAACTTAGATCAAGAATCGGATACTTAACTGACTGAGCCACCCAGGCACCCCCAGGAAGGTAACTTTTAATAGGTGTTTAAAGTTTCAAAATAAAGTGTGCTCTGACTACTTTCATTACACAAGCTTGGTCACTTATTACCGATCCTTGTGAAGAGAAAAGCTATTAAGTTATTCAAATAGAAAAAAATCTGTCAGTTGATGTGACATATTACTTGTATATTTACTTATATACAAGTGTATGAAATTTTACTGATGTTGTTAGAGCCCTGAGTGTTACCTGTTTCCCTTTCAGTTTTTGCTTTCAGGGGAAAAAAAAAAAAAAAAAAGTTAAGGTTATATTACACGATGCAAATTCTTTTTTCAAATACCCCTAGATATTCCTGTTTTGCTCAGGCTAAAGATTCTAAGAGTAATAAAATTGTATTCATTTCTCCTCCAAAAGAATTTTACTTAAAAAAAAAATGGTATTTTAACATAAGGGAAGGAAATCACACTTTATTCATAGCGTTTTTCAACACAATGTTCTCTTTACATGCTATATCTACCTCCAGGAAGATTATGTGACGTTAAATAGTGATGAGAAAAAAGTTCTGACTTTTTCAGACTATCACATGCTTCTGGATGGTATGCTAATCTTTTGTGATTCGCTGTGGCACAGCTCTCATTCTGCAAGAAAGTGACTGAGGTATACTTGTAAATACTGGCATCAGAGGAAGCATGCTTTAGCCATTTCAAAATCCTGCAACTAATCATTAAAATAGGATCATAAGCAGATCTGGGATACCAGGTGAGATGGGCTAGCTGCACACCAGCCTTACTTAGGTACCATTAACTCACACAGCATTATGACCAAAAACACATATGAGTTAAAAAGAGTTGAGCGAATATACAATTCACTGAAAAGTTTGAAACTTACATATTAACATACCCTTTGCACTTCTGATGGATTTCTAAACACAAACATGACCCTTGATGTGGCACAGAGAACTATGTCTAGACACGTTCGTAAATTTGTTGGTCCATCTGATTTTGCTTAGCTCCACAAAAAAGTCCTGGCTAAACAGATCAGCATATTAACTGGTTATATTTCAAAATCTGGAATGAAGATGTTTAATGTTCTTGTGCCTCCAATCCTTAAGTGACAGCAAATTGTATTCTGAATTGCAGTACTCACAGCTGTTGCCTGCTCTATTACCCCTCTGTCCAGCTGAATGTTCAGGCTCCTTGTATGGAAACTGTAGGGTCGTATCCAAGGTTCTGAAACCTTCTTTAAGAGAATGATGCTTGTAGTACTCCACAAGTTCCTTTAGGATAAAAGAATTAAAGATTATTTTTGATAAGGGTACTTTTATTCTCAAACACATGAACTCTTGAACACATAACTATATACAAGAGGAAGATGACTGATTTAATGCCAAATTTTCCATAAGTATATGGAAGGGTAGGTAAATGATCATCTCTCCCTGCTTTCTGGATGTACATGGCACCTAACTAATAATCGTCCGTGTTACTCAGGCTGGCCACTGACTGATAATGTGAGTTACCTCCTATTGTTATTCATGGATAGAGAGCATCCTGTTAGTCTTCAGTCAGATGTGGTCAATGAAAAGAAACCATACTAAACTTTAATTGCAGAACAGTAATTATTGTTATTTATGAAATACTTGCTTTTCTAAACAAAAATAAAGGGAACAGCTGTTTGCTGAATATATAGCAATTTCTCGTTTCCCGCATTTTCTTTCAACATAGCAGAAAAACAAACTTGATTCTAAACGTTCTTTTCCACGGTAAACCAAAGTTGATAAACCACAAATGCTACCTGATATTATTTCTGGCTTACAGTGAAGTGTTAGTGCCCTTCAAAGTTCTGCATAGCATCTGCTACTTATAGAGGTCAATAATGTAGTACTTTCCATTTTCCCTTATATCTAATTTGCCTTAAATATATCCAAGCCTAATAGAATACCATCCACCCTCTTCCATACTAAAATTTCAGGAAATTTCTCTTAAGATGTTGGTTTCATGGATTCTGCACAAATATGAATCCTTCTATTTTAAGTAGAAAATAATAATTCATAATGGAAAAAAAATGCATATTATTATTAGATGAGTACTATAATGTTTCTTAGAAATACCTGAAATAAAAAGCAATATCACTTTTAACCTAATTATTTGGTGCTTCTATTAACCAATAGGGTAAAAGTAACTCATTTCTTCTAAAAACCAAACTGTCATCAACTCAGTACCTCCACTCAGTGGTTATGTTCAAAGTTCCTCAAAACAAATCAACTGAGCCAAAAATCACCCAAAAGAAGCAAAAAAGAATCAATGATTTCTATTATTTATGATTTACATTTTTTTTTTAAAGATTTTATTTATTTATTTGACAGAGAGAGGTAGTGAGAGCAGGAACACAAGCAGGGGGAGTGGGAGAGGGAGAAGCAGGCTTCCCGCGGAGCAGGGAGCCCAACGTGGGGCTCTATCCCAGGACCCTGGGATCATGACCTGAGCCGAAGGTAGACGCTTAACGACTGAGCCACCCAGGCGCCCCTATGATTTACATTATTTATGGCTAAACTCAGATGAGTTGTAGAATGCATTGTGTGGGGAGTTCCAGAGGTCACAAAGATTATGAAGGTAAAGCTACTGCCCTCTAGGACTGCTCACTCTTGAAGGAAAAGTTAGGGTTATGGGCACTCAAAGGTGAGAAAGAGTACTTCCTTTTGTGAGCCCCATGGAGAGGACGAGGGAACGGTTCATGATGGAGGTAGCTTGGCTTAAATTGAAGAACAGGCAAAATTGCAGAAGCCAGGAAGACGGAAAGGATTGTTTTAAGTAGAGCAGCCGGGCTAGGAACAGACATAAAAGTGATTGATTGAAGGCTACATTCATAAACAAAAAGCAGCATGGTTTGACTGAAGCATTGGGTAAAGCAAATGGAAATTCTTCAAATCCCACATCTGTAAAACGGGGAGAATGCACCGGTTCACAGATTATAGTAAGAATGTATAGAGTGCCTGGTATGTGTGAATAAGCCTAACTACCACCACAATCCCATACGCCAGGACCTTTACAGGGCTTTGCTCCATCTCCACACGATAAACAAGAGACAGGCTTAGTCCCCATTGATAGTCAAGTCTCAGAGAAGTTAATCGACTTGTGCAAGGTTGAACAGTTGATGTCTGTCTCCAAAGTCTGTGCTCATAACTACATCGTACTATTAGCAAGTAATGCTTAGCAAATGTAAATACAAAAAAATGGAGGCAAAAGGGAAGGAGCATTTTCTAAGTGTCCATGTTATACCAAGAACTTTGTTTTCTTAGATCTAAGATGCTAAGGTTTTACATACTTTACATCTATAACTATCTATCTATATCTATTATCATCATCATCTATGTTTCTTCTTTCTTTTTTGAGCCCAGATTATGGTGGTCTTTGATGAAGCAAAGGAATTTGGAATCTGACCAACAAAAATATTATTTATTGCTTTTAAAAAATAAAAGGCAAAATGTTGTAAGGTCTCTGCAAGAATTGTACATTCATATATATTGTGTTGCCGATGCAAATGATATCAAAGTGTTGTTCTTTTGTCTTATTATTTAAATTAAATAAAACGTGTTCTTTAGCAAAAATATGAAAATAAACCTGAAAGTAACTATAAGCCAATAACTTTGAGCTTCAATGTAATTTTGTTATAAATAGTATGAATTTTATGCATTATAATATTATGGATTAGTATGAATTAAAGTTTATGTGAAGTTGGCAAGAAACCACAGACTTATCATACTGAAAAGGACTTGGTGATCATTTCCTACCTACCCATCTCCAAATTTTATGGAAGAAAAAAATGACTTTTCCAAGGCCTTGGGTCATGGAGCTTGGTAAGCTGCAAATACTCTTTTATCACTTCACTAAGCATCGAAGATAGTTTAAGTTCCATTTTTACAGTCTCATGAGGGTAAATCTTCCTACATGTTTCTGACTGGGTAGAATTAAATTGTGCCACCATGGGTCTTTTCCAATTTATGCCTTTATGCTTTCTGTATTTTAGTCTAATCCACCCCTGCTTTAGCAGTCATTGACCTTCAGGTACTACAAGTAAATAAGAAGACTCTAAACAAAAGAAATCGCTAAGCTTTCCTTATCTCACACTGACAAAGCAGTGTCAACAAATCAAGTCTCTGAAAAATAATGAGTGAGAGTCAGTCATTCCAATTACCAAGGAAACAGGCAATGGAGATGATTCATAAACAGCATTTGGACATGGGTTGTCTGGCATACATGAAAATTAGAACAAAATTAATGCCTTGTAATCTGGATAGAGAAATTCATTTAGAATTTGAATGTAATGACTAAGAAAAACAAAGATTTTGATTAGCCAAGCTATTGAAACCCAAGGGGGAAAAGCTTAGGTCATAACCACCTAAGGTCAATCTTCTCTTTGAGAAACTGGCTAATTTAAAACAAGTTCTGGAGTTTGCTTCCATTTCACATCCTTGCCAAATTAAAATTTAATTCCAGGCCCTAATAAGTTTCATAGGTAGAAGCATATAACTTTACCACCCATAATGCGAGGACACGGAACTATTCTTAAGCAATAACTCCAATGCACAGACCATTATGTACATATAACAGAAACTGTGTTATTTGACACCAATGTGATAAAAGGTAACTAACTCCTTGAAGTTGTATGATCCTGATTTAGAGAAGCCCCTACACATTACCAGAGTGAAGGCAAAGGTGCCTATTAATTCTCTCTCCCCTTCCAAAGGGCCTGCTTACTAAAATAGGAGCCATTCGTTCTGATCAAGTATCCATGTGGCATTTTTGAGTTTAGATGTAAAGGACAGCACTACTGTGAGATTCTTGCTATGGATGGATTTACGAATTTGAAAGCTTTAGAATAGTGGAGTCATGTTGAGTTTTGTAAAAACATACTGATTTCATAAGGTAAGGATGCAATATAAATTGGTTCAACAAACAAACAGAAACAAAGAGGAGGGACAGCTCCAAACTACAGTTCCTCGGTCTCTTCCGCAGCTTTTACAGTTATTTGCTAAACCTGATTAAAGTATTTATCCAAGACACAGTTTTTCAGCTGCCTAGCTTTCTTTTTACAATTATATCCTTTCGTTAATATTTTTTTAGTTTCACTGTAGTTACGCTATTAATTCTGAATCCCCTCCCTTTAGCCCACTGTGCTATGTGCTTCCCCTCCAGATACAGAAGAACAACTTGCCTGTGTCTCTAGCAGTGGCATTTAGGATATTCTACACATACCATATAAGGGGGCAGCCTGTTTTAGCTCTGTGACGGTACTCTTAATTCAATTTCCAGAACATCTTTGCAGAACCTTGCACTGCTCTCTGGTACACATTAGTTAAGAATGCTGGGGGGTCTGTTGCTTATACTATAATCACAGCTTTGTATGGAGATAGGAAGGCGAGGACCTATGTCCACTAAACCAGGTCATGAAGTATTTACTGGCTTTTTCACTTCTTAACCCTCAGCTGCTGATGAACTTTCTGGAGCTGAACCAAGGGACACAAAGCTGAATTGATTGGCCCTTTCCAGTGACTATTCCTTTCATCCTATTTGCCTGTCTCCTCGGATGGGAGTTCCTTTTGTTACTTTCAAAGTCGGCAAAACTGGCAGTCATCTTTGGCCCTACAGCATTTTTTTTTTTTTTTTAAGACTCACATTAACTCTAATACCGTGGAGTAGCCTCATTATCATCCATGGAAGTTCTGCAGGTGAAAGCTCCAGCCAATATGTCTTCCAGTGAGGTAGAGAACCCCTGTGCCTGCTTTTATCATGTCTCAGCTGGAGCCATTCATTATTTGTGCATCCGCTTGCCACCTCCCCCCTAGATTTTCATTTTAGGAAAAACCTCCTCAGGTCCAGTTCTCTCTGTGCACAGCCTGCTTGTTCCAACAGAACGTAAGTCACTTCCAGCAGGGAGGATGCCTGGATCCTGGTTACTAATTTGGCAGGGATCACATTTTCCAGGACATGATCTTGCTGCCCATCCGTAACTGCTGAATTGGGAATGTGATATTTATGTCCAGAGAGGTTTTCTGCCTTTTTTTTTTTTTTTCCAACTCAAGATGCTTCCATTTCTTTAAAATACTAATCCCTGTCTTGCAGCTGTTCTAGATTTTTAGGTAAGACTTTCAAGCTGCCCTATTTTGTAAGGCTCTCTTCCGTTCCATTTTAACTTTAATGTTTAACATCTGCAAAGTGCTTTGAGATGTCTTCTGGAGGATGCAATATGTATCATTTGACTGATGGCTCAATCAATGAGTGGTCCTTCCCAATGTTACTCAAAGTACTTAGAAGTGCACTTACAAATGCATCTTGTATCTTGTGTCCAAATTCTTCATTATCTCAAGAAACTCTCAAACGTGAAAAACAGACTTGAGACCATTTTTAAAGAAATACAAACTTTTTCTTTACTGTCAGCAATGCATATATAATGCCATATAGACACTGTTTTTATGACATCCATAATATGATGCACTAATAAAATTATTAAGTGGTAATTTTTTAAACTATAAGAATAAAGTAATCTTGGTTCATTTGAAGCAACTTGGTAACAATGTACTATTTCAATTTAAATATAAAATTCCTATGAAATACCAAATGTTTGGTAAAAATGTTACCGTTAATACTTAACTGTCCAAAGTAATGAAGCAGAACCATAACAGATGATTTAAAATAGCAGAAAATACAAAAAGCTTTTCCACTTGACATTATATTGTACTTTGCATGAAATGAACCTAGTGAGAGGTATTTTACCAGCTACAATTTTTTTGTTGTTATTAAAAATACCTTCCTCTGTCTGCATGAGCAGTTAGAGGCAGAGGAAGGAAGAGGAGAAAGATGGATGTGAAAGATCTGCCCTGTGACTCAAACACAAGGCAAAACACAAATCACTGAAAGTTGACCGAATTTGTCTATTGTTCTAAGAATCATAAATAATGTGGACTCTGAAATGTTATCTAAAACTTGCAAACTGAATTTACAGTGAAAAATATGAGTAGGGCAATATAACACTTAATTGGAATTCTTAGAATTATCAGGATTCTGCTGCAAAATTATAGGGGTCTCTTATAAACAACTTTTCAGTGCACAAAATTTCTAAGAAACGATCGAATTAAACTGACCTTTGAAATAAGAGCAAAATAAGGACCACAGATTGAAAAGAACTAATCAATGCTTACCATTAAACTTTTAAATTTTCTATTTTCTGCAATGTGAAAAAAGCCATCTCTTGTTAAAATCTTGATGTGCTTTGCTTCATTATTGTACCTGTGGGCAATGAATGACGTATGAATATAAATGTGTTTTTAACCAGTAGAAATCAATAATTACCAGTGGGCATGCCCCAATACAATTATAGGAATTAATTCTGAAGACAAAATATATACCTATGCCAATACACTGGTGACAGCTAATTAACAAAATATATTTACTAGATTGGTTGAAGATACAACCAATATTTGAAGTGAGAAGGGGAGGTTAGATTTGACCAATCACTATGCCCAATTTATTGAGTAAGTTCAGTTTGAGAATATAGAAAAACAAAATCAAATCAAACGAAATCTAGTAATATATATTTTTAGAATTAATGAGAAACATAAACACATCAAATCACCAAAATACAATGTTATGAAAGAAATCTAATATGCCAATTAGCAGCCTGTAACACTTAATACTGTTTTTCTAACAGATATTTTCAAGTATTAATGAACTGTCTGGATAGATGCATTATTTCTGCTGCTATTAGAACCTTGGTTTTTAACTTCAGTGTTATACATGTCAGATGGTCTATGCAATTATGAAAACAGGAAATCTATTTCTGTAAAAGTACTTGTCCTACTTACTTAATGCTAATTGCATATTCTCCTGACTCTTTGGTCCTGTGCCTCACAAGGTAAGTACTATTTACCCTATTAATAAGTTCAGTCTCTGCCTGCAATCTTTCCATTGCTCCAGCATACCTGAAAGAAACAATGACACAGAAAATTTGAGTAATATACCTGAAACAGAACTGAAGCTAAAAATAAGTCTCTGTCAAGATTTTAGTTTAGTGGCAGATCTGAGCTGTTTTTACTTCGATACTAATTACATTACTTCAAAAAATAGTGCAGAAAAAAGTCCTTTGATAAGTGAAAAACAAATGCTCTACAAAGCTAGCAATGGTGAATAGTGCCTAATGCACAGTAAGCACCCAGTAAATATTTATCAAATAAATAAATGGGACAAAGAAAGGAGTGAGTAGGTATTGAGTTAGAGAGAGCCTAATACGGAGTTTAAGAACAAGAAGGAAAAAGACTTGTAAGAGAGGGACTATCATGTATAGGACACACACACATACACACATGTATACACATACAGACCCTCTAAAATTTCACCTTTTCTATGCATACTGTGAAATGAAACCTACTTGGAGCATCTTTTTAAGAGAATTCCAGTAACAATTTAAATTATTTTTAAATAATTATTTGGGGGGATATAAGGTGAATTCTTATGATCCACAACTTTGATAACCAATTTTCTTAAGAACTTAGTAGGGGCTAAAATTTAAGGTAGATATTTTCAGTAATAGAATTCTTCCTAAACTATCTTCACTTTAAACATACCCAAATTCCATAACAACAGTAATAATAAAAGGCCCAAATCCAATGGTAAAATACTCCTTAGGAACCCTTTCACATCAAATACACACTTTACATTTATTGGCAAAATACAGTGGAGATTTGGGGCGATAAAAGTTAAAGGGAAAAATTTTATGTTTAGATTGGCTCTCTTTCAAAACTTCATGAATTAGTATTCAGGAAAACTCTGATTCACACATAGACTGGGGTAACTCAGTTTAAACACCCACCTTTAATTTATATTAAATGTTTATTTAAAATACAAAAGTTTGTTGAAGGAGGATATGTGAGATTTCCACCAAGTATAGAAGGAGAGCTAAGGGCATTTTATGCAGGTAGTACCTTAGGATAAAAGCACTTATGATAACCCATGAACTAGTAGTTGCCTAGTATGTTTTGATTACTCTTCCATCTTATCTCTCACTAGTCTCCAGCCTTCTTTCAGGTTCAGGAATTCACCAGCCTCTTTTTGATCTTACGAGTCTTCCCATAGACTGTTATTGCCTGGAAACACTCACCCAATCCACACACATTCCTTCTCATCACTCAAGCTTAGAGTGACCTTCTCTGACCATCCCATCTGAAGAATGTTGTCCTGCATCTCACACTTCCCTCCGTTATTCTTATTACAGTATCCTAATCTCTCCCATGGCACTTACCACAATTAGTAGATAGTATATACATTTTTATCAAAGTAACACATGAACATAGTTTCTAAAAGTCAACTCGTGCTGTAATAATAATGAAAAAAAGCAGCATTACCCCATCTGATCAGCTTTCTATCCCAAGTTCCATTTCAAGCATTTTATCTATTTTTTATCTATGCTTGCATATTTCTAAATAATCTAATCAAACTACAATTTCTTAATTTATCAATTTTAGGTGTCAGGAAGGAAAATCATTTCTTCTCCATTCATGCTCATTTCTTCATGGTCTTCTCCTCACTCTTGTTTATGTAACCTCTACAAAGCCAAGCCATCATCTGGCCCAGTTTTGTCATGTTTTCATAGTCAAAGAACATCTGACATCCAGAAAAACAATTCCCCAAGTTTTTATTTGCTCAAACTTGTCCTACAAATTCTCTCCAAAGTCTCCCAAGAGAATGATAAACACCTCAATAATACACTTCTCAACACCATATACTGAACCTGTCCATTTTTTCTACAGAGACATTCATTTCTTCTGAGCCCTCCACACTCTTGGTCTGTTCAATACTACTTGCTCTCTAAGCCTGCTGAATTATTATAGTCCTGGGACATCCCTTTGCTCTCATTTCCTGGAATCTGTATCTCCCTCTTTATTGGTTTATTAGCTCATCCTTCAGCTTCCTATAAATGGATACATGGGTTGTAATACTCAGAAAGCATCCCATCCAGAAAAAATATTTTTATTTTACTTGATACTTAATTCAGAATTTGCCTGGATATAAAATTCTAGGTGAGAAATTACTTTCTCAAATTTTGAGGCATTGTCCTATTGTCTTCTCACTTGCGATTGAGTGCCATTCCGATTCTTTGTATGTGATCTGATTTCTTTTTCTCCCTGGAATCTTTCAGACTCTGTTTTCTCCATATTGCAAAATTTCATGATAATGTGCCTTCCAGTTATATGCTATACGTTTTAGTTCAATATTGTCCTGGGCTCTCAGTAGCATCTTTAATTTGGAGCCATATGTCCTTTAGTTCTAGGAAATTTTTGTCTTATTTCCTTGATAATTGCTACTCTCAGTTTTCTCTTTCTGGAGTTCCCACTAAACAAATGCTATACCTCCTGGATCAACTGTCTAATTTCCCTACCTTTTGTCCCATATTATCAAATGATTTGATTTTCTGGAGGATTTGCCCAACTTTATTTTCCAACTCCACTACTTAATACATAATTTAAGAGCTCTTTCTTGTTCTCTGATTTTCCTTTTATAAAACAACCAGCTCACTTCCATGGGTATATTGTCATCTCTTAATTCTGAGAATATAAATTAAAGGCTTTAAAAATAAATCTTTCTTCTGCTCATTCTAATGTCTGTATTTTCCTCATTTCTTTTCCCCATTTATTCTATTTGTTCTCTAGTTCAAGGCTTTTCTCAAATGCCTGGTTACTCTTTGTTGTCTGTTTATATTTAGGAGAGAGGCATCTCTGTGGGGGTGGGGAGCACCAAAGCAGACTCACTGGGTAGGAACATAATCATTTGGCAAGAATGTGATTCATGGGGCTGGATAATACCCAAATGGTAGGATTTTAGGATTTTTTTTTACTGAGTCTGTTCAGTTCCTTTAGAGAAAAATCTTCCAGATTTCTGTTTGGATGCAATGAGGATAGTCTGTGTGTATGAGACCCAGCTGTCACAGTATTGGAACTGAGCTACACAAAGGAACTGGGGATTGTCATCAGTCAGTATGTAGACTTTCCTTAATTTGACTACTCTGCAGAATAGCATCTCCCTCAATCTCTGCTGGCATTGCTCTAAGTGTAAGCCCTACATGCCGCAATTTTTCCACATAATACACCTTCTAATTCTACTTCTCCTGCTAGGGTAGGGAAAAGTAAGTTGTCTCACTACTTGTAGAATGGCGTAGGAATCTTGGCATCTGCATCCTGTTCTTCATACGGATTTTCAGATAGTTCCCCAGTTTTAAGCCCCATGCCTCATCCCTGCCTGCAGGGTGTGTGCTCCCCCTCCCCCTCACAATCAAATTACATACAAAGAATCAGAAGTCAGAATGGCCTCTTTCCACCATCTTGGAACATATGGAGGCCTGCTGGGAAGAGGACTCCTAAATCAAGAAATATGTCTGGAAGGCTGTGGTCCAAGGCCATTTTTGCAGTCTATAAGTAGGGTCTCCAGAACCAGAGGGAGACACAGCTCTTCTTAAAATTGAAGGTGTTTATGCTCAAGATGAAACTGAATTCTACCTAGGCAGAGATGTGCTTATGTGTACAAAACAAAGAACAACACAGTGACTCTTGGTGGCAAACTGAACAAAACCAGAGTAATCTGGGGAAGAGTAACTCATGTTCATGGAAACAGTGGCATGGTTCGTGCCAAATTCCAAAGCAAACTTCCTGCTAAAGCCATTGGCCACAGAATCTGTGTGATGCTGTACCCCTCAAGGATTTAAACTTACTGAAAAGTAAATAAATAAAGGTGTAGATTTATTCTCTTAGGAAGGAAGGAAGGAAGGAGGGAGGGAAGGAGGGAGGGAGAAGGAAGGAAGGAAGGAAGGAAGGAAGGAAGGAAGGAAGGAAGGAAGGAAGGAAGGAAGGAAGGAAGGTAGGAAGGAAGGAAGGAAGGAAGAAGGAGGAGGAAGAAAGGAAGGAAGGAATCAGAATGGCATTGAGCTGGAAGTTAGAAGACAATAGAGCAATGCCTTAAAATCCGAGATGCAAAATAATTTCTCACCTAGAATTCTATACCCAGGCAAATGAAGATAATCACCTTGATTCTACTCAAGAGACAAAGTTTACCTAGTGAGAATAACTTGTTTTTAAATGGAGATGTAATGAATAGACAATGCAATTGGTGGATATCCAACTTCTCAATGACTTGAGAACAACATGTCATCATTCAGCATCATTTTCTCTAAACAGTGTAGTATTTCCAAAATTGAAGTTTCCATTTATGATATACTTGACCATTTTGTCCCCTAGCAGAAAGCATTTCCCATGAAACTGTCTGTTTAGTGTGAATAAACTAAGTTGCTCAAGAAAAAGAAAAAAAGTAATTTAAAAATTTTACTATGAAATATCTTTATTTGTTCCTATCTTCAAGACTCTTTCCTTATCTGAACACCTTGATTTTTTTTTTTTTTTATCATTAGGAATAATACTATTCTAAGTCATATTTTCAATAGAATTTTACATATATGCAAGGGTGCATCTTAAAACAAAGTGTTCAAAAACTCAGCTCCTGTGCCCTGAATGGTTCCCAGGTATATGTTTATTTAATAAAATCCATGTAGTTTGTGGCATTAGTATTTATCTCTAAAATCATTACCCTTGTAACTATTATGCCTAGTTATGTGCAAAATAGTAAAAGAAAAGAGAAGGAAGCTAATCACCACACTCTCCTGATTTTATCAGCTCCTGGTGGTGTTCCCTTTGATTATCCATGCTATCAGCTCTATTCTCCAAATTTAATTCCTGTCAGGATCATGATTTTTTTTTTTTTTTAAAGATTTTATTTATTTATTTGAGACAGAGAGAATGAGAGAGAGAGAGCATGAGACGGGGGAGGGTCAGAGGGAGAAGCAGACTCCCTGCCGAGCAGGGAGCCCGATGCGGGACTTGATCCAGGGACTCTAGGATCATGACCTGAGCCGAAAGCAGTTGCTTAACCAACTGAGCCACCCAGGTGCCCAGGATCATGATTTTTAATTCCATGTGGTTCTGACCTCAAATTCATCTTAAACTAAGTAAAAATGTAGCAAAGCTTCCCAGTTCTACCAAAGCCTGCTATAATTTCTTTAGCAAGCTCAGGGAAGTCAGAGAAAGCAGGTAATAGCTACTGAGGGCAGACATGATGGTTGCAGAGAGAAAGAGGGCTGATGGGAAGAATTCCATACTTTGGACAGTGTTGTCCTGTAACAACTGGGCGTTTTCTATGCTTTGGTTATATAATAGAAAATAATCAGAATACTTTATTTTTAAAAATTTTTTAAAGATTTTATTTATTTATTTGTCAGAGAGAGAGAAAGAGCACACAGGAAGGGTTGCAGCAGGCAGAGGGAGAGGGAGAAGCAGATTCCCCACTGAACAAGGAGCCCGAAGCAGGACTTGATCCCAGAACCCTGGGATCATAACCTGAGCTGAAGGCAGATGCTTAACCAACTGAGCCACCCAGGCGCTCCAAGAACACTTTAAAAATATCAGACAGCTCAGGTGTTCTATCTACACCTGCAAACTGAACTAGTACTATATACTCTCAGAATATCTCCTTTATATACATATACTGATATCTAATTTGTATGCAAATATACTTTATATCCAGAAAATAAAACAGATGCAGTCATTTTAAAAGGAGCCAAACATAAAATTCAGGGAAACAAATATAAATAAGTAAATAAGCCCACATTTTGTACTTTGAGAGGCAATATGGCAATGTACAGATGGCATAACTTGGAATCCTGGTTCTACTACTTACTACTTGCATGGCCTTAACCTTTGTTTCCTCATCTGTAAAGATAATAACAATGTTCCTCATAGAGATGTTGAAAACAAAATGAAATAAAACATGTAAAATACTAAGCACATAGTAAGTGCTTGGTATATATTAGTTATTACCATATGATGATGATAACTATCCTGGATCTTAAATAGATTTTTTCCAGTTGAAGATATCACTCACTTCCCCCTTAAACTCATCATGTCTAAAAACTAATAATCACTATTCCCTTTGCTTCCTTGTTTCTATTAGTGGTAATGCTAGCCTCTAAGTGGTAAGTGGGCTCCATGTAAACCCAAAATGTTAGACATGGATACATCTTGCTCCTCTCATATTACAGTTTAGGATCTACTATCCTTTCTGGGCTAATTTTTAGTTTTAAACAACATAATCATATATTTTTTTCTCTGTTTCATGAAATCTACTCTTCCAAAATATAAGATACATATTTGCCTATGTCCCATTCCTTTCTGTGGCTGTTACAAACTTTGAATTTACAGTCAAGTGTGTGCATGCATACACACACACACACACACACACACCACTCTGATGAAGTTATGGAAAGGTCAGTGATATATAAATTCATTACGGTGTTTTGTCGTATTTGAAAACAACTTTAGCCAGGATAAATAGAAATGGAAGGTGGTTTACTACCCCCACATTTAAGGCATCCTGGAGCTAAGGTTATGGTATTTCAACTTAGCTACATAAACATTTTTAATACTTACCAGGGTTGGCAAGAATAATCTACTGGTTTGGGCACCTAGGATATAAAAAGCCAAAAAATAGATTAAGTTTACTTAAGGGAAGCTTTTAGGAATCAATCATTAATTCAGTTTAGCTGACTCAGCTCTATAAAACCCTAAATAGCACAGTCCTGGAACCATCCATTGGCAATTTTATACAGAGTGAATCATAGTATATGTCAGATAAGTAGAAAATAATTCATTTCACTTTAATTCATTCTTTCATTCATTTTAACCACCACTGTACCTCCAAGAGGAGAGATAACAGGAAAAATATGAATTGGAAGCTTTTGGTATTTATTATCAAGGCAGTTTAATCCTATCACAGAAAATTAAGTGAAAATGTTAGGAAAACCAAATAGCACTTTGCTTTCCCAGAAAACAGGCAAAATAAACAATATATACTGGATATAGACTCTTATTTTATATCACAAATTCTAACCTCTGATTTTGAAGTCTACTAACTGGCAAACTTTTTATTGATGAAAAGTCATGGGAAATACTCATTTTTCCCTTTTCTCCTATGGAGCTTTGCAAAAGAGAAAAATGTTACATTTGCTATGCAAATAAAGAAAGAAGAAGAAGAAAACTTCTAGTTGCTGATTATAACTACAAGATGGACAAAGCCAAAGAAGGTACACTAATATTCCAAGAATAACTAAATCCATACTATTAGAGGGGAACAAAGTTTATAAATTCCTAAGAAAAGACAAGGAGTATGGATAGTTTGTTTTGTATTTAGAAATTTTTCATGAATCTCTGTTACCCGTAATTTGTAATAGAGCTCTGATCAATGTAAATATGTCTCTTAGCTACGTCAGTTTTCATAATGGGCTGTTACTATTTTGACCTTCCAGGTTAATAGTTATATATAACAAAATTATCTTTCTGGTCAGAGCATCTCCAAAGTTATTAGTATTTAAATATTTTTATCCTATGGATCACACATCTAATTTCACCACCATGTAAAATCCTGATACACAGAAAATAATATGTAGAGTATATTACACCCATTCAAATCCTGCAAATATTTTCTTATACCATTTTGTTTTCACAAATAGTAATCAATCTTCAATGATTTCTCTTTAGAAGATATACGTGGCTTCTGAAATCTGATGGAAAAATATTGCCTCCTTCCTTCTCCCTCTTCGTATTCTCTAAATGCATGCTTATTCCTCAATCAACCCTTCTCCCTAGAGAGCCGAAACAAAAAAAGCAAACACAACACAACAAAACCAACAAAACAAAGATGGGACAGAGAAGGAAAAAGAACTTCAACATATTCTATGGATTCCTTTGGCTTGGGAAAGCTGAAGATCCACGAAAATGAAGGGTGATAGAACATTCTAAAGCAGAACCAATATCCCAGTCTGTTTCACCCTGATGTCCTTCTAGAGCTTTCTCACTCTTTGGTGAATGTATTCTGATGTGTGAAGTGCCAGGACTATCTTCTCAGCACTAATCCCTATACTGAGGGTGGGATCCTATCTTTCTCCATCTGTCACAGGCCCTCCGCACTTCTTTTTTGGCCCTTTTCTTATATAAAACAATAGATACTTTTCTTCTGGATACTTTCCTATCTTTGAATATATTCTCAACTTTGATCATTTCTCCCTAATGCCTTTTTCTACCTTCATCACAGGCTGTTTATATTGTTAAACTTTGGCTGTAGTCATACAGTTTTAAAAAATATTTTACTGGATATAGAGCATGCATGTAAAATAATATATATAAGATATGTGCTTCTTCCTGAAGTACATCTTATACAAGTTAGAGGGAACAGTTAGAGGTAAGTTAGTTTGTGTTTGTTTGGCTAGAAATGTCATTTTTTTTAAATTTTTTAAAAAAGATTTTATTTATTTATTTGACAGAGAGAGAGATAGTGAGAGAGGAAACACAAGCAGGGGGAGTGGGAGAGGGAGAAGCAGACTCCCCGCTGAGCAGGGAGCCCGATGTGGGGCTCGATCCCAGGACCCTGGGATCATGACCTGAGCCGAAGGCAGATGCTTAACAACTGAGCCACCCAGGCACCTCATGGCTAGAAATGTCATTACTTCATCCCTACGGAGGAAAGATAGATTTGTAAGTTGACTAATTTCCTTTCAAAGCTTTGAACATATCATTCTTATTGCTTGAAATATTAAAGTTTCACAATATGGAATCTCCATTTGGTTCTTTTTAATAGTTACTATTTCTCTGTTGAAGTTTCCTGTGCATTCATTATGAATATACTTTCCTTTATGTCCTTGAGCATAGTTATAATAGCTACTTTAAAAATCTTTCCCTGCTTATTACATCATTTGGGACCTCTCAGGGTTGTTCTCCTTTGATTGCTTTTTCTTTTGAGTATAGTTTGTGTTTTCCTCCTTTACATATTGAGTAGTTTTGGATAGTATCTTGGACAATTTGAATAATATGCTGTAGAAGCTCTGAATTCTGTGATGCTTCTAGAAAGAGTGTGATTTTTCTTAAAGTAGGCAGTTAACTTGGTTGAACTCCAACTGCAAACTATCACCCCTATGGGGAGAAGCAGATGAATTCTCAGTTTTGTTCTTTGAGCCTAAACTGAACCACTTTGGGACAAAGTCTGCACCATGCAGCCAAACTGAGGCAAAGTTTATACACAGAACTCGAGGTTCCTCCCTCTCTGACACCTTCCTTTCTAAGATTTCCTTCCAACTCCACGTTCCGCTTCTTCAAGCTAGTGACACTGTGAAGTTTCTATCTGAACTTTATCTACCCTGTATGGTGCAACCTAGTATCTGTCCTCAAGCCAGCTGCAAAACCAGGAAACTAACCTAGTGTCATCCCCTTTTACCGAGTGTCAACTCATCTCTTAGCCAATGCCTTCAGATTGTTTTTGTTATTGCTTTAATATCTCGCCCAGAGCTTGTGGTTGTTTTCTGTGGGAAGCTTGATCCAATAGGGGCTACTTGACAACCACCAGAAGTGAAAACTTTTGTTGCCTCCATTACTGCTGTTGTTAGCTATGAGTCAAATCATCAACTCTTTATAGGTAATCCATATTCTTCTTAAGGTTGGTTTTAATATTTCCTCCTTGTTTTTGATGTTCTGCCATTGAAATGAACTAAAATGTGTGTGGGTGTTGATTAATTTCATATACTCTTCTTGACTTTTCAGTTTTACCATAAGTTCTGGAAAATTCTCTGCCGTTATTTATTTGAAAATTGCTTTTCTACACTATCTCTATTCTCTCCTTCAATAACATGCATTTGAACTTTATTGCTCCATTCTCTGTTAGATTTCCATTTCTTAATCTCTCTGGACTACTCACTGAGAAGTTTCTTCAGATTTGTCTTCCAATTTTCTACCCAACTGTGTCTAATATGTCATTTAATGTTTCCATTAAGGTTTTCATTTCACTTACTCTGCCTGATTCTTTGTGAAATATATCCAAGAAATTTGGAGAGTGGCTTTTCTCTTCTTAGACTTTTATTCTTTTTTATTTCTTCAACCATATTAAATATAAAAATTTGACCTTGGTACCTGATAATTACAGTATCTGCTGTCTTTGTGTATCTAATTTTGAATTTTATTTTTTCTGCTGAACTTTGCTTAAGATGGTTTGTTTAATCCTGAATGTGATGATCCCATATTGTGAACTTATACTCCCTAGGACTTTATCTGTAGAAATCCTCTTAAGGACTGTGTGCAATGAGGCTCCAATCCAGAGACAATCTGTATTTGTACTGGAAACACAATCAATGTGGAATCATTTTAAACTGTTTCTAGCTTAGAATTATTTCAGTCACAGAGCTGGTATGAATTTCAGCCCTACGCCTGGGTGGTTTTTGGATCTAAAGTTAGGAATTCTTACGGGAGACTGCTTTCTTTTTTCTTCCCAACCCAGATCCAAGATGAAGATAGACATATCTTCTGTGGAACTGTTTTCTTCTTGTTCACCCACTGAAGACTTCGGGAGTCACAAAGCGTTACCCAAGTCTGCACTGTGCTGTAGCTCCAGGTTTTGTTCCCAGTTACTATATTACCAGGGATGAAATGGTCTCATTTATATTCCTCTTGCATTTTCCTCAGTTCTAACTTTCTATCTGGCACAGCATATACTGGAGAATAACCTTTGAGCTCAGAATGGAATATTCCGCACTACTCATGGACCCCTGATAAACAATATGTCCCAGAGTCAAAAGAGATACCATCTTCCAAACTCCTTCAACATATCCTCCCCTCCAATCTCTCCACCTACTTAACTTACCCTAAACCAACAAATGAATCTACAATTTTATTAAGCACTAAAATTTTAATAACTATTAACTTTGCACTATAAAACAATCATATTTAGTTAGTATTCCTACCCATAATTATTTTTAACTCCTTTAACTCCTTACCAGCTTAAAATTCTGAACATGTTTTTCCTTCTAGTAACTGAGTCACCAAATACCATTCACTATAAGCTGATATAATTAGTATCTACTATTGTTAATTATGTAGGTTCAGCTAGGAATTTTCTCTTGCTTTTTCACCCCTTTGTTCATTCACACAACAAAGTGTATTAGATACCTGCCAGGTGCCAGAATTTTCCTAAAATAAAACTTCAAGAGGCTGTAAAAAGATAACAGAACTTGATATATGAAATGTTTAATATTCTTGATTTGATGTCTTTTGGTTCCCAAACATCTTAATATTGGAATGTATAATCTCCTGCTTCCTGCCTACATATAAATATCATTGTTTTAAGCATAGGAAGCTTGAATCTTGTTCATACAAATGACAGAAAACTAACTAAAAATTCATTTTGCTTACATAATTAAATAAGAGTGGTATCAAAGTTCAACAGTTTCCTAAGATTATTAGATAAGAACATGTGACATTAGATCACAGAACCAATAGAATAGCAAATTGTTTTTGATTCCCTTTGCTTTTGAAATTAATGAAGCTGGAATGAGTACAGTAAATTAATTTACAGACTACATTCTGAAATCAAGGATGGCAGACATTTATAATATTAAAAAGGATGTCCAGTTTGTAAATCTAGGAAGGACTGAAATATAGCAAGCAAGATAATTTAAGGAGTTTTTTTTAACCATAAACTCCATTATATTAATAAAGGAATTTTCATATACTTCCAATCAAGAACTTCAAGAGTTTCATAGAAAAATCAACCCTAAATATCAACTTACAAAAAAATAATGTCACCTTAAACAGAAATTTATAAATCTAATAAAACACCAGAAAGCACATTTTATGTTATATTCATCCATAATAATGTTTGAGTAAATGCTCATTCATTCTCCTTGTATCTATCTAATGTGCTTGATGTTTTCAGAAAATGCCATTATGACATTAAATAAACAGTAACGACAAACTAAAGCACAGAAAAATGTATTTAGAGATTTGATTGAAGATTTTGTGGACTTCATGCTATTATGCTTTCAAACACGCTAGTGGAAGCATAACATCTCTCTATAACCCAAAATGACTAGGAATAGATTAGAGCCTACCATTCTCACCTCCATGGGAAAAGGGGAAAATGCATCTAATCTATAGCTTTGATTTATTCCTTCTAACACCCTGTAGACAATTTATTTTTGTAAATGTAGCTACTAAGTTGGATTTTCTCCTTGCATATACCAATTAAAAATATTTTCTGACAATGGAATCATGAGGATTTTAGGCTTATAATAACATTGACCATATATTCAAACCTGAAATAATATGATCCCTCCAGAAAATATTAATAACATTGAGTGACAAGACCATATCCTTTATACATTCTTACACAATTAATTACAGCATCAAAACCAGGAAAAAATGGAAAGAAAATACTCATACTTACACATGGGCAAGGCTTGACAGCATCACTTGGAAAAAATCCAACCTCTCCAGATGCTAAATTTCTACCCTAAATTAGGGAAAAAAATAATACCAGTTTTGAGAACCCATTTACCACAAATGATAATCTCATAATGCTGTGTACACGGTGTTGTTTTTCAGGATTCCCCAGAATTACATGTTTTGTCCAGTCCTAAGCATTAATTTACTATGGCTCAGGGAAAAAAGCAGAAGCAAAGAGGTTTTAAAATTATTAAACTTTACATGTTGTTTCAGATGATAATTATAAAATAAGAATTCAAGTTTGACTTCCCAAACTACCATTCAATCTTGTTAACTTTACATCCCTCACTCCAATACAGAGATAATAGCATATTTGATCTATTTTATATTCACTAATACAATTAGATACATTGGTTTTGTGCAGGCTCACAATTAGAAATGTGATTTAGATGGTTACTATTGGTATCTTTAACAGAAATCATAAGAACATTCCTCCAACAAGACAGGAGACATTTTAAGACTTGTGGAAATTAAAAACAACATGATATGATGTTTTAGGTGGTTTTCAGATTTAGGAGAAAGGACAGGGTACTGATCAAGAGAAGAAGACAGGTAAGATGTTGAAGGAAAGTATTATAAGTTAAAATGACACTGCAAATGAGAAGAGGGGGAAGGAATTAGCGGAATAAGGAAAACCTAAACACCAAATGGTCACAAAAATACTTAAGAATTTATTCTTAGAGACCTTTGATCAAATTCTTTAAAAAAAAAAAATGTAAATTGGTACAGCCACTGTGGAAAACAGTATTGAGGTTCCTCAAAACATTAAAAAATACAAGTAACAGTTATTCTACTACTGGTATTTATGCAAAGAAAACAAAAACACTAATTCAAAAAGATACATGCACCCCTATGTTTACTGCAGCGTTATTTTACAATAGCCAAGATATGGAAGCAACCCAAGCGTCCACTGATAGATGAATGGATAAAGAAGATGTGGTGTATGCATACAATGAAATGTTACTCAGGCATAAAAATGGATGAGATCTTGCCATCTGTGACAGCATGGATGGGTCTAGAGGGTATTATGCTAAATGAAATAAGTCATACAGAGAAAGACAAATACCATATGATTTCACTTATATGCAGAATCTAAAAAAACAAATGAAAAAAACAAACAAAAAGCAGAAACAGACCCATAAATACAGAGAACAAACTGGTCATTCCCAGAAGGAAGAGAGTTGAGGGGATGGGCTAAAGGGGTAACAGGGAGTGGGAGATACAAGCTTCCAGTTATGGAATGAATAAGTCACCAGAATAAAAGGTAGAGCAGAGGGAATATAGTCAATGGTATTATAATAGTGTTATCTGGTGACAGATAGGAGCTACACTCGTGGTGAGCACAGCAGAACATACAGACCTGTCAAATCACTATGCTGCACACCCGAAACAATGTAACATTCTGTTTTACTTCACACACACACACACACACACACACACACACAAAATCTCAAGACACTAACCCTGCAATTGTTTCCCTTTTGCAGAAAGACAAACTATACTCAAAACACACTGCAACAATCAGAACATGTAATTAAAAAGTTCTTATGAGATGACTTCTTCTTGTCCAAAAATTGGGCTTATTTTTGCTATTCAACAATTGCTTCTTCTCAGTAGCTGAGTAAATAGCATTATGACTGGATATTACATGCTCGCTTATTTTTGACAAAAGTAACCAAAAAAAAAAAAAAAAAAAAAAGATCAGCAAATATTTCCCTCTTGAAACAGTATCCTTTTGTGCCCATGGTGCTTGGCTATGAGTTTGTGGAGAAGGTTTTATAAAGTGAGAATCCAGAATTAAAGGATGAGGAGGAGGAAGAAGAGAAGAAAAAAAGGGGGGGAAGAGGTGAGAGGGGCATGGGAAAGAGAGAGGGGAGGTGTAGCAGGAAAGGGGGAAGGGTCAGAGAAAGGGAAAAAGGATAGAAAAGAGAAGAGGAAGGGTGGGGTTAGGACAGAGGGAGAACAAATAACCAAGCAAAGAGAAGATGTTCATTTGGCCAAGGTTCTAAAACTGTATCGCACTTGCGTATCAGGGAAAAGGTAAATGAACAAGTGGAATACTCATTCATTTATTCAACAAATACAGTATCAATATCAATTTGGTTAGGCACTTAGGAAAATGCAAAAACTCGTAAATCATTCCTGTTTCCCCCTATCTTCTCAGAGCAAAGATACATACACACATACTTTTAACACAAGGTGGAAAGGGCTAAATACTGTTAGGTGCAGAGGAGAGGCTATGGAAATTGGAAAGATATTTTCAGTATTAGGGGTTTGCCTGAAAGCTACATGGAAGAGTGGGGGGCACATGAATATAAAATGTGTGGGATGTGAACACACAGAGATGGAAATGGAGGAGAACATTCTGAAAACAAAATAAAGCATGAGAAAGGAATTGGGGTATAAAAATACAGGTTGTGCATAGGAAACACAGGCAGAGTCTAATAATGGCTTACACTTAGTGCACCCTTACTGTAGGCTACACACCACTCTGAGCATTTCATAATCCTTACAGTGGTCCTTTGAAGTAGGCCCAGTTATTATCCCCATTTTATAGGTGAGGAGAATGACCACCCCATGATCACAGAGCCAGCAGTGACATAACCAGAATTCAAATTCGTATGTTCTAACTTCAGAGCTGGATACTGCCTCTCTACACAAGCATTGGACTCCTAAAGGAGGACAGAGGGACGTGGAGCTAAAAGGTGGCAGTGAACCAGTTTGACTGAGACATGAATTTATCATTGGTGAGGGAGTTTCAGTGACTCAGTTATGTGCTTTAAAAGAAGTAAACTGACATCAGCATGCAAGCTGGCCTGTAGATGGGCGTGGCTTGGTAGGTGAGAATATCATTAGAGAACTGTATCACGGTAAGGGGGAGGAGAAAGCGGGACTAGAAACATTATGGCACTAGAGTCCATGGGGCTTACCTGGGGAGTGGGTGAGGAAGAGAAGACCATGGGAGTTAAAGACTAGAGGAAAGTCAAGGATGGAGGTGATTACATAAGGCACCCAAACAGATAATCTGGATGTAGATGGCAATTACACAGAGGGGAAACTTAAAGTCAATGGAGCAAGACTATCATGGAAGAAAATGTAGACAGAAGAAGATAAAAGACAGAGCTTACAGGAATTAGTGTAACCAGGAGGCAGGAAGGATGTACCAGACTAGAGGGTGATGAGAACACAACAGCTATAAGGTTGGAATGAAGTGTTACTCTCATTCAACTGCGTATTCTGAGTGCTTTATTTATTTTAAGCATGACACTGAGGTACAAGTAAATAAGTATGATTTGGGGACTGTACGCCTAGCCAGACCTCTGTACGGGATGCACTGTAATGCTACTCAAGTACAACATATACAGGAATGTGGGCTGGAGCCATACACCAAAGGAGGCTCAGAAGAGGAAAAGAGAAGGGTGATCGTTTTTAAGAAGTAAAATCAGACCTCTGAGAGCACACTAAAGGAAATAAGTCTATTTTGCAGGGGAGAGGCCAGAGAGAGAGCTCTATGACGGTCTTTCAAAACTATAGTTGAAGATAAATCAACAAGTTGGAAGATTACAGCTATTCTAAGAATGGTGAACTGTCAATTCACATTCGTCAGAAAAAAGAACACATGATCTTCATCCTTGGAAAGCAGAGTTTAAGAGCAGCAGTGATGTTTCATTGACAATGCATGTTGGCCAATACAATGGCACCTATTTCCCTAGAACAAAACTGACACGGGGTCCCTCATACGGACTGACACTTTCACTCATTCCTCCCCCAAAGCTGGGTTTGCACATTCCTACTCTGTCATCTCTTCTATAAAAATGTCCTCACTCTGCGGGTGCAGATTTAATCTCGCCCTGTCCTCCTCCGGCACCTTCCCAGACTGTTAGTAGTTCACTGCCACATGGAGGTCATTATTGCTCTACACGGTCTTCTCCTTTACTAGACTGAATTCTTCGAATCTGGGACAAGGTCAGTTTTTACGAGAGAATGCCAAATGCATAGTAAGTGTTTCAGAAATGTTTGTAATTTGAGGTATTTCTCGATCTGATAGTCCCATGTCAGTGAGGAGCATGACCTTAAGTTCCTCTTAACTGAAAAGAAGAAAATATACCACACTTTGTTTTCACACAGTCGAGCACTGAGAAGCATTAAACTGTTTCTATATATGAAAATATTCTTATAGTGGCACTGCTTGACATTTTATATAAGCAAGCGGTGTGCTGAAGAAGGTAATGCACAAAATAGAGAGAAATGAGGTGAGAACACAAAGAATGCAAGAGTAGGAGACACATTAATGAATTTTATAACTTCTGAGGGTGCATGGACCAGCCCACCTTTTTTGTCATTCTTCCTTTATAGAACCAAGGGTTCTGCCTGAAAGGCGTGAATGGGAACTGTAACTGTCCTAGACAGTAGAGGCAGGGGCATGGTCATATAAGAAATGTCCTAAAACTAGGGTAAACATGCAATTTTCTGTCCAAACCAGGATCTTTTGAGAGGGAAGGGTAGTGATTAACAACTATGCCAGGACAACAGGTATAAATTGGGACTGTTAGGGGTAAACCAGGATGTATGGTTACTGTATCAAAAACCATTTTGTTCTTTTTCCCTGCATTTCAAGAACACTACTGGAGTTTTCTCAGGAGAGGGAAATTTTCACTAAACAGACTACCAAGGTCATTCTGAATTGTTTTTTCCTTAATAAAATGCCTTAGCAGTGCAGGTTACATTTCTTTAATGGTCTTAGGCATCCCTTAGATGACAGAGGTGAGAGATAACATATCTTAACAGATGAATAAAACTGCATTTCCTCACTAACTCCTATGAGATGTCAGTTTTAGCTGGGGGGGAGGGGGAATATGCGCTGTATTCAATGATTTTCCACTTATTAAGGTAATAAGCGTCCTACAACATTTGGAAGATTAAAAAACAAAGTAATGTGTAAGAGGAGTGTCTTTGCTTCCCTGGTGGAAGTGTGTGGGATGTACATTGATAATTCCTTAATGCTAATGGGTGGAGCACCTGTCAATCCCCTATGCGTGGACAGAACAGCAGACTGTAGCTAGGAAATAAGCCATTTGCAAAGCCAATGATTTTGTGCACTTTATGTGATGATCCATCTATGAAATTTTTACTAACTTTGATGAGAGGCATGCACCTGAATTTTCTTCTTTGCATTCCTGCGTGGGCATTGTATTCTGGGCCAGATAATCAACGTGTCGTTCCTTTTATGCCCCTTACAAATGCCAGAGATGGGAAATCTTCTTTGTTAGTTATCCCCCGTCTAATATTTGTTCTTGTGAGTCCCTTAACATCTTCAAGGTCAATTTGAAAACACTCCTCTTTCATAGTTACATGTCATCTGATGTACCACACAGTACTATCTTTATGTGCATTTATTCTACAGGGCATTCTCTATATTATGTGAGGAGACTTTTGTAAATCTAACAGTAAAGGCTGATTCATTCTTATGAAAATATTTTCTTTGGAAAGTTTCTGAGAAAATAAGTTATGGTAAGAAAAGATGCACCTTTATAATTTTCATTGGCTAAAGTAGAGCAGGTACAAAGCAAAATAATATTAAATAATAATTCATAAAATAATGATGCCTTCTGTTCTGAAAAGCAAGTTGCTCCCTGTAGAAAAATGTATCAAATTAAAATTATTGCTAACTTTCTCTGAAATTCCTGAACATCACAAATATTCAGACACTTCCTTATTTCTAACTGACCTTAGATTATAACTATTTTTCATCTTCCCCCAATAAGAATCCACAGAGAACCATAATGAATTAAAACTACATTAAGTTTGCTGGTAGAAATGATATTTACAATCTACCTGAACAGAGAAAAACATTAATGTATGCTGCCATGGCAGAGCTGAAACTGCTTTTTTAAAACTCATAGACAAGGATGGCTTAAAATGACAGAGGATATCCTCCAAAAATCTTAATCGTAAATTGCTGGGCTCCCAACTTTGCAAAAAGGAGAAAGAACTGCTTTAAGAAAAATACAGAGTGTCTTTTCCCTGTGGCTCATTTATCCCCTTAATACCACCTGGATTGGAGCTTTAATGCACTCCTGGAATAGCACTGAACAATTTGAAACAGATGTGGAAAGATGAATTTAAAAGGGACAGATTAATGGTTATTTATGAAAGATTGGAAATTTTCCCAAGTTACAATGCCCTAAACACTTTCAACATATGCATGAAGGTGCTGTGGAGATTACTAAGCAATTTATCACACATGGGTAATGGCCAGAGCAACCGTCACTTTACCTAGTCCTCTCTCACTGTCAGAAATGTAGAGTCTGGGTATGTGGGGGAAGACGACATACGGGGTAGCCATGGATTATGGGAATCTAGGCAAATATACAAATTAGTTTACTGACCAGATGGATGGATGGATGATGAATAGCTTGTACCAAGCACTATTTCTGGAATTATTCTGACAGGCTTTGTGAGTACGTGCAATAGAACCAAAGGACTGGAAAAGGAGAGAAGCAGGACAAAGACCCTGTCTGAAATTGACCTTTGGTAAGGATCTGTGATCCTAGCTGCCACCATACTGTAACCATTGTTATCAGTTAAATATACATCAGTGCTAGTTCTTGGAAAACATAGAAAATCACTACCATACAGTAGGGAGGTGGCATTGGGAGAGCTCATTCTATTTCCAGCTCTGCTATAAAAGAACTGTATAACCTTAGGCAAATCTCCATGGTAAAACAAGAATGATGACAAGATCTGCCACACATGCCTCACTAGGGTAATACAAGGATCAAAGAATTAACATGTCTGAAAACACATGATGATTGCTAAAAATAACTGTTTTCTATTTTTTCCACAATACTGCTTTTTGATTATTCCCAATTTTCTCACTTCTAAATTTTTTTTGTTGGCTGTTCTTGTGTTATTAAAATAGAAATACCTAGCCGGGTAATAATCCCACCAGCCTCCTTATATTTAGACAAGTTTGCTAAGCCACAAGTAAGACAGACTCCCGTATAACTTTCACCTGAACAAGAAATACTACATTCAGAGAGTCCATTTCCTTATCTCAAATGTGCTAATGTTTTCATGCAAGTATACACATTCTTTCATCATTAACTGCTTCTTTATGACAAGTAAGATGTGCATTTTTCCACCAGTGAACAACTTGAAAATTTGCCAAGCATAATGGCATAGGGTTATACCAAATGGTCATTACAATGAATTCCAAAATATTCACGCACATATACAGAAGAACAAAAACATAGCCTAGTGCTTTTATCATTTGTTAGTCAAAAGAGAATAGGATTAACTTTTGTCCAGTGCATAAACTCCTGAGGTTTTTCAAAGGACTATATAAAATTCATATTCCTAATCTAGTTCATTTGTAGTTAAGTGGCTGTCATAGGCTTAGAATTACAAATAACTTTAAAAAAACTTGTATCTTGGTCTAGAATCTTTGAAATTTATTTTCAATTTATAAGGGTTTATAATTGCATCACATCATCAAAACTTATAACAAAAGCCTCAATTATATTTGATGGCTTTTTGAATGCACACAAGATTGTGTTTACTACATCACTGAGATTCTGTCAGAAAGAAGTGTCAAAACTCAAAAAAAAAAAACAAAACCCTAAAAGTTGTGAAATGTACACTAACAGAAAACCCACTAAAAAGCCATAAGTTGTATTTCTACACTTATATGTGAGATGAATATAATAGCAGAACGATACTTTGCAGAACATTTTTCTTATTATCCAAAAAATGTATTCTGTGGGGTTCCTGGATTTCTCTAGCAGGGAAGGGAATGCTCTAGTTTTTCATGTCTTAAGGCTTTTTCTCTAAAGTCTTACGAGGTAAGATATTGTACGTGATGTAATCCTGAATCAAAATCTAATAAATATATGTTTCTGGTTGAAGGAAAGAAAAGAATACTTTTGATGAAAGAAAAAAAAATTAGCAAGCAAAAATCAATCTGAATGTAGGTAGGCCAAATCCCAAGTGGTTACTTATTACAAAATCTGGAAAGAACAGGATCTACCACTCTTGGAAGAAATCCTATCTGGGGAGAGGCTATATAACCCAAAAAGTAAACCAGGTTTGACAGAGGTCCAAAATATAGAAATTCATTTTTCTAATCCTGGCGGACAACTAATGGATGTTCTCCTATCCTTGGTGATTTTAATCTTAAGTAATCACAAAGGAAATATCCCGAGTAATAGCACCATACACATCAAACACTCATGGCAGCATTAAATATTTTTAAAGAAATTACTTTTTTACTAAGAACAAAATTACTGCTTTAATGAAACATGTACTGACTACCTGATAAGTATGAGGGATTATGCTACATACTAGGGGATTAAATATGACTAAACATGGGTAACATCTTCAAGGATCTCATTCAGATTATGTGGTTCCTTAATTAGCTTTTGCTTTGGTCATTTTCATAGAATTCTGGACTAGAGGAAAAAACCCAGGAGGTAATAATTTGATATGGATAGACAGTTGGGAGCCTGATGTTCTATTCCTATCCTTCTGATCCTTGAGTAAGTCATATAACCTTTTATGGCTTCAATATTCTCACCTGTGAAATGACAGGGTTTGACCCAAGGGGTTTTTCTGTTTTGTTTTTTTGTTTTTGTTTTTTTTGACCCAAGAATTTCTGAGGTCTCTTTTAACACCAAAGCTCTTTGCTTATATGAGCACTTTTCCTAATTACCTACAATTCTCCAGTCAGTTACTGTTACTAAGAAGTATTTGATTCACAAATTCTTAATTAGGGATATTACGTGTCAGTAATTGAATCTGTTTGCACTTATTTATAGAAGATAAAGACATTTCAGATCCTAAATGACTTTAATTTTACCTCAGTGTGAAGTCCTCTATTTTCCAGGGTACACAGGATTGACTTGTTAGAAATGACATTCATTCATTCACTCTTCAGGAACTCCAATTACCATGAACAATTAAAATCCAATATATGTTATAATCTGAGAAATTATTTGGACCAAAGTCTTTAGAGAGTATGCCTGTGCACATTATATTGAAACCCCTTGTGGTGTCAAATCAACAGTCGTATCAGATGTAATTGCGGGTTGGTGGTCCACTGAAGGTATTCTGTGACTGACACACCCTTGTAGTAATTATGGCAGAATGCAGTTTCTGTGGTAATAAAACAACAGAAGAAAATATACCACAACAGAATTTCTCAGAACTAACCCCCTTAATAATGTTGCTTTCTATTGGGGAAAAAAAGACTTCACTGTCTAAACTTCTCCTTAGACAGAGGTGTCCTCTCCTACATACATTATAACCTACATTCTGCCCTGTACCAAACATAGGAAAAATACAAGTGAAGAGCTGTTAACCAAAAATGCCCATCTTGAGAGTTAACAATTAGGACCTCACCCACTTTGTCAAGAGCTTGCCAATTCCCACAATACAGTCTGTACACTTGGAAACATTCCTGCAAACTCAGTTTAAGATCTATTCAATCAAAGCCAGTTGGCAATCACCCAGGGAGAATGTTTCTTATGGACCTTCACTAATGTCTATTATCATCTATAATCATCTCTCCCGGGCCTCCCCTGTTCTATTATAGTCACGCTCTGCCTTTTTCTTCTTCCCTGTAATTAGGGATCCTGATTTAATGCAATATTTTGAGGTAAACACCTGTCAAAATAAAGGTCTCATGATTGCATGACATACTATTACCAAATAAGCTGTACTATTTTCACATGGCTTTTTACCCCCACATCCACAATTTCAATTCTGCCGTGGCTTCTCCTGACTTTATACAAGGAATGGGCAAGTGGTGAGAGGAAGTTCAGAAGCAAAGTCAAGGTCAACTGAGGAAGACCCTGAAACTATGCTCCAGCACTGCCTAAACAGGTATCCCTGCGATGACAAAAACCAAGTTTGGGATTTCACAAAGAAATGCTCTGGAGCAGGATTCTGAATGGGGAAAAACACAGTTCCCAGAGATGTTTATTCTATGGTTTATAATGCCAAAGCGATGAGCCTTTTGGTATAAAGAATCAGTTTTCTTGGGGTGCCTGGGTGGCTCAGATGGTTAAGCGTCTGCCTTCGGCTCAGGTCATGATTCCAGCGTCCTGGGATCGAGCCCCGCATCCGGCTTCCTGCTCAGCGGGGAGCCTGCTTCTCCCTCTCCCTCTGCCTCTCTCCCTGCTCATGCTCTCTCTTTCTGTATCTCTGTGTCTCAAATGAATAAAAAAAAAAAAAAAAAAAATCAGTTTTCTTAACAAAGAAGATTCTTTTAAAAATTTTTTGTTCATGTTTTTATTTGCCTCTGATTATGATACAGCCTGGCACCTGAATTTTAGATCAGGAAAAAAATATATATACAGTTTTAGAAAATTCTATTGTAGCTAATATTCCTATGTGGTCTAGAAGAAACTAGAAAAGTCTCTTAATGTAGAGCAAAGGAAAAGATTCCTTTGAAATGATTTGGCTACTAAAGTTGCAGGGAGAGATGTCAGGAGAAAAGACCTACTAACTCCACTCCACTGTACCTCCCTTCCCAGACCCCAGAGGGTTTCTGGACAGGTCATGTGTTACAGGACAGATTGCTTAAGGCTTTCAACACAAAAGGTCAATAGTGCCTACAGCTGAGTCCACAAGTAAGCAAACCATTCCCTAAGCAAAGTTTGTTTTCTGTAAACCCGTCTCGTGTTCCTTCCTATTCTCCCTCCCTCTCCTTGAGCCATCTTACACCTTCCTCATCCAACCTCACTCTAAGAAAAAGGCTCATGATTTTACCCTTTTTTATTTACACTAACTATTCCCTTCAGAATTTATCATTTGTGCTTTTATGTCTAAGTAGGAGTAAAAAGTTTAATACCTGATTAAAGAAATTTCAAGAACTGGGTACAGGAATTGGGAGGGCAGAGTGGTCTTCTATGAGCCTACACACATTAGTGGGACTCTTCATATGAAACATGGGGAAGACGAAATTTTTTAAAAATTTTAAAAAACAATCATTTTCCCACTTCTGGAAAATGAAGCTTATCTTTCAAATTCATTAGCCATTATACAGAAATATACTTTTTCTCCTTTTCAATTTTCTTTCAAGTTTACTTCCTATAATTTTTATAATACCCTCGTGTGTCATTTAGGTATTAAAATCCTCATTTTATAGATGAGGAATTTGAGGACATAAGGTTAAATAGCTTTAAGACTATTCTGAGAGAACAAAGATAAATTTAACTCTGACAAGATGAATATTTTAATGGTCTTTCAGATAACATCATAAAGTATAATTTGAGTCCATAAACAATGAATTTGAAAACTTATAAATAACATAGTATAGAAATAGCAGCTCTGAATAGCATTATTCATTCTAGACCTACCACTGAATGCCTATTTTATGCTAGGCACTGGAGATAAAGAGATGAAAGCCATGGTTCTTATCTTTCTGGAGTGCTCTAACCAGGCAGGGAAAACAATGAACAGACCATGAGGATACACTAGAAGTGTTATGACAGAAACCCTTTGGTTCAGAGAAGACCTCAAAGGAGGTGCCCCAAAATTGACCTTGATGGTAAAGAAGGATTTAGCTACGAGAATGGGAAGTAGAAGGGAAAATTCAGACAGAAGGTAAAATATGAATCAATAGCTAAAGGTTTGAAAAAAACATGTCTTCTATGAAAAAGATAGATACTCCCCAATTGAACCCTTAATTTTTTTTCTAGGTTAGAATGAGGAAAACATATCTGTTAAAAAAAAAAAATCGCATGGACAACTAAATGGTCAATTATAAGCAGTAGAACTGTAATCAGTGTGCCAAAAATATATTTTTTCCACAATTGCCTTTGCTAAATATAGCAGGCATACGGGAAGTAAAATTTCCTTGACCTGGTAAACTAAGACAAGGTTCACCTCCTGCATGCAAACATAACAACAGTGCTTTAGGGCTAAGATGGTAGCAAAGGGGATTAAAAAAACAAACTTTTTATTTAAATTCAATTTAGTTAACATATACTGTATTAATAGTTTCAGGGGTAGAATTTAGTGATTCATCAGTTGCATATAACATACAGTGCTCATTCCATCAAGTGCCCTCCTTGATGCCCATCACCCAGTTACCCCATCCCCCAACCCACCTCCCCTCCAGCAACAGTCAGTTTGTTTCCTAGAGTTAAGAGTCTCTGGAGTTTGCAAAGGGGAAGTTAACACCTTCTTGCCCCTGGCCAAGTCAAGAGCCACCCCTCCCCCACCTTGCCTCTGGAAGCAGGGTAAGGAGGAATGCTTCCCTCAGGACAATCTCTCAAGTTCTCTCCAAACTCAATTTATTTTCTGACTTTTCAATTTTCCTTTGCAGCAAAGAGTTAAAAAAATTTATAAAGCAAAAACTTCTACATAAAGCAATGCTGTGTTTCCTGATTGTTCTACCAAAGAAGAACTAAAGTGCCTTTAAAAATGTATTTTTTTCTTTAGAGGTGTTAAGAATTATAAATGATTCTCCTAAAACAAAGGTAGGATAGTCTAACATATAGAACTAAGGCAGGAGGGGAAGAATGAAGGGGGAGGAAATCAGAGGGTTAGATGAACCATGAGAGACTATGGACTCTGAGAAACAAACTGAGCATTCTAGAGGGGAGGAGGGTAGGGGAATGGGTTAGCCTGGTGATGGGTATTAAAGAGGGCACGTACTGCATGGAGCACTGGGTGTTATACGCAAACAATGAATCATGGAGCACTACATCAAAAACTAATGATGCAATGTATGGTGATTAACATAACGTTAAAAAAAAAAAAAAGAAAGAACTAAGGCAGGAGACCAGAAGTCTGAAATAGAGTCTAATTTTAATTCTGCAAATGCCAGCTTACATAGATGGATGATAAATTTGGCCCTTTAAAACCACAATTCTAATTCACCTTCTTTACGGAGATTTCTGTGAATTAATCAGAATGTGTGTAAAAACATTTTCACTCCTTAGAATAAAGATCATGTAGATGCATGATTTGTAAGTGTGAAGTATCACAACTATTTTCCTAGGTTATTTAACTTTAATTGTGGATAAAAATATATATTTTTGGCACACTGATTACAGTTCTACTGCTTATAATTGCCTTTTGGTTCCAATTAGCTTACAAAATTCTCCCTGTGGAACATTTGGGTATTCATAAATGACAATGGAGCAAATAAAACCCCATGATACAGGACACAGGATCCTCATTGTTTCATAAGCTTTATTCTAAGAAGAAAACACATAAAGCTCTTTATTGTAACACACACACACACACACACACAAACAAAAAGACCCCATAGATGGCATGGCATGATTTTACATTTGCTTGTTTCTTTCTCTTGCCCTCTCTCCCTCTCTGATAAGTATAATTTGTATCTCTTCTGGGAAAATAAAGTTTCTAATAGGAATAGTCTCAGCATGAAGGATGTTTTCCTTCCTTACTAAGTCCTTATTATCATATACTGAAACAACTTTAAAGCAACAGGTTTATCATCAGTCCAATGACATGACTAGAACGGTTCCATATGTTGTTACTCTCAGTAAAAACTATGCCTTACACCTGCACTAGGAAATGTACTCTAAATGGCCAATTTCCTCTTTTATATTCATTTCACTTGAAGACAATTTTATGAAACTTTCAAGGAAAGAGAAAGAAGACAACAAAGACGACAAGAAAAAGCTGCCAAAATGAATCCCTTCAATGCAAGGACCGTACAGAGAATATTTTTACGGCTCAATTGTCAACTCATTGTTTGAAAGAAGTTATAATGAAAATGCAGATACCCACTCACTTTGATAGCATTAGAAATTACTGTTGTTATAATAATAATATAGACTACACTATAACAGCTATTCATAGAAAGTTCCTGATAGAAAGTGGAGGATAATTTGTATTCTCTGGACATAGAGTATGTAGAAAACATGACAGTCTACAATAAAATCCAACTTTCCACACTGAGTAAAGTGACTCACTTGAAAAAACAGAGGAGAAAACAGTTTAGTTTTAAAAGCATAATTTCTTGAAAATTTCCAAATAAGCCAAAGCACTTAACTAGTACAAAAGACATTTTTGAAATTCAAATGCAAAGCCACTGTAATATTGCAATAACTAATCCATATTGTTATCCACAGTTTTAACTTTACATGTATTTGTAACAATATGATTATAAAAGCGTTAACACAAAACTCAACATGGAAACCAGCTGCATCACCTATCCTAAGCTTTGATCATTCCTTAGGTCATTAAACCACAAGGTTAGAAACCAGTTGTCCTTTTTTCTGTGATCAGTACAAAACATGAAGTCAGACACAAAGTACTTGGACGGATGAATGGATGAATAGTAGGAGCTACTATTTAGTGAGCACTGGGCTAGAACTCTTTCATATATCATTTATTTTATTCTGTATGCATTTTACAGATGATAAAACCGAGAGTAATCTATGTAAGGTCATGATGCCAATAGATGGCAGTATCAGTAACTACTACTCAGCAAAATGAGGTACAATTTCCAAAATTCTAACACAGAAAAGAAAAACACTTAATTTATTTTTCTGGTGCTAATTATGTACAATCTCAAATGAGACCAAACCAACTGGGTAGGGTCCAAAAAGGAGGTGCCTAAAAACTATCTTCTCAGAAGCAATTAAATACATATACATAAACACACACACACAGTGCATGAGTGTGCGCATGCACGTGCATATGTGTGTGTGTGTCTCCAGTGCGGAGTCACATCTTTTAGGATGCAAACCATAAAGTGCCTGTCTTCTTTGAATATGACTATCAACAAAGTAATGTACATGGATCCATTGTAAGCACACATACAAACTCCTATGACTTCAAAGGATCAAAACAGCAACTTTCTTTACACATTTAGATCCAATACAGAGGAAAGACTTTTGTTCAGAAATTTTTAAAACATGTCATTCTAAATCATGCCATTGAGTAAGTACACATCCAGACCAGTTTCCTAGATATACCTTCCATATGTACAGTCTATAAAACAAAAGCTGATTTTATCACGATAGCCTTGGAGAACTGCAAGATGTGAATTATCTTTTGAACCAAAGAAAACACTTATATATCAAGTTCAGTATGAAGTTTGTAGCAAATATATTTTAATTGCAAACTAGTTCTTTGAAAATGTTCCCTTTATTTGGTAACTATCAGACACAAAGTACTGAGTTCACTGTAACACCTTATCTTGTAGCTATGCTTAATAAGTTGGTTTGCTACCAATGACCCATGAGTCAGCTGGAAATAATGTCATAACTCCATGAACTCAATTGGATCACCCTAGTCAATGACTTCCATTGAATTTATCTAGGGTCTGCTGAACCCAGACCAATTGTACCCTGATCTCTGGAAGTGGGGTTGTGTGTTGACATTATTGCAAAGCTCCCAGATGACTCAGAGTTGTGAGCACAGCTCTGGTCCAGCCCTTGTCCTGTAACGAAAGCCACATAGTGATTAGCTTGACCCAAGCCATATAGCTGGTTGGCTACAGATGCATGACTTGAGTCAGGTTTTCGCACAGCACCACTGCTCCTTTCAGTAAGGCTAGAATCTGTTGGCTAAAAAAAGCTAAGAAGTACACATAAGACAATTCTGACTCATGTTACATCCTTGTTGAAAACATTAGATGAACTTTTAATTTATCTCTGAAAACTCAAACATATTGCTAGCTCCCAGCAAGCATGAACGGGTCTTCTAAAGACAGGAGACATAATATCAAACCAATAATTGGAGTTGATAATTGAAATGTGAGCAGTGTCTGAGTAGTGAGTATAGAGTTGACACTCAATATATATTTGCTGATCTGAAATAAATGTGCTAATTGTTTTTCTCTGCTGTAGACATTAGCCTTACTTGTTCCTATTTACCATCCTCTCCTCAACAGATACACACATACATTTTGTCATACAATGGTCTCATTTCTCTTATAATTTTCCTGAGAGTTTCCAAAGCCATTATACTAACATCATACCAGAAAAGCTTCATGCTTCCAGGCTGTTGAGAGGAAATGACAAATAATTATGTCTTTCTTATCATCTAAAAAGAATAGGAAGCAATACAATTTAGTAAAAAGAACACTGGGCTTCCAGTTCTTCATGTAAGGATCTTGCAAGTCATCACTCTGCCTAACAAGTAAAACACTGAATAGATTGAAAAAAAAAATCAGCAATTCTTCTTGGATCCCTAAGAGAGGAAAAGACACAAGACAAACCTCAGCCCCCAGGACTGGAGAGACAGACCGGCAAACACAGGGAGTCAGAGCTTACCAGAGCAGAGACTCCCCAGCAGAAACTACTGTGGGATCCAGTGCCAAGGCTGGGCTAGGAGAACCTGAACCGATATTGACAAATTGCTGAAGGTCCAGCACTTACAACTCTTAAGAGTTAAACAGTCCAGGGGACCAGTCATAGGGGAAACCCACAATACTGTAACACTACCCTTAAGAGCTTGGCCAGATTCATACAGTAAATATGAGAAAAATCCCCAGCTTCTGGAAGAGGGAGGGGAAAAGGCACTCTTTTTTTTTTTTTTTTTTTTTTAAGATTTGTTTGAGAGAGAGAGCAAGTGTGCACGCATGTGAGTGGGGGGAGAGGGAAAGAAGCAGACTCCTTGATGAGCGGGGGGAGCCCCACATGCAGGGCTAGCTGTCATGACGCTGAGATCATGACCTGAACTGAAATCAAGAGTCAGATGCTCAGCCCACTGAGCCACCCAGGTGCTCCCACTCTGCTCTTCTTAACAAGACATGCCCTCAGGAAAAACGAGTTAAAGGAAGCCTGACCTGCTGGGGTATTATCAGAGTCTAACTGACCCAGGGAAAGGAAATAGTCAGCTCTAGCTCACTCTACCCATCTTGTCCCACCATGGCAGGGAGAAAAAAAAAATGACAAACAACACTTGTGAAGTTCATTGTCCAGAGGCATAGGCTCACTAAAACAGAAATATATCTGGGAAATCCCTAAATATTTGGAAACTAAATAATGCACTTCTAAATAACCCATAAGAAAGTTAAAAAACAACAACAACCATAGAAAGTATTTCAAGATGAACAAAAATGAAAATACAACCCATATCAAAATTCTTAGGAGGCAGCAAAAGTAGTACTTAGAAATCTATAGCACTGGGGCGCCTGGGTGGCTCAGTCGTTAAGCGTCTGCCTTCGGCTCAGGTCATGATCCCGGGCTCCTGGGATCGAGCCCCACATCAGGCTCCCTGCTCAGCGGGAAACCTGCTTCTCCCTCTCCCACTCCCCCTGCTTGTGTTCCCTCTCTCACTGTGTCTCTCTCTGTCAAATAAATAAATAAAATCTTAAAAAAAAAAAGAAAAAGAAATCTATAGCACTAAATGCCTGTATTAGAAAAGAGAATTCTCAAAGCAGTGAGGACCTTAATAGAAAAATAAGAATAAATTAAACCCCAAATAAAAAGGCAGTAATAAAGAACAGAGCAGAAATCAGTGGAATGAGAAATAGAAAAATAGAACCAATGAAACAAAACCTCATATGAATTCAATAAAACTCATAACCAACTAATTAAATTGATCAAGAAAAAAAGCAAAGACAAATTACCTATGTCAGAAACGAGAGGGGACACTGCTAGAGTCTACACAAAAACTACCAAAGCTCACTCAAAAAGAAATCAATAACCCGAATAGCCATATATTCATGAAGGAAACTGAACTGTAAAAAAAAAAAAAAAAAAAAATTCCTGCAAAGAAAACTCCAGGCCTAAAGAGCTTCCCTGGTAAATTCTATAAAACACTTTAGGAAAAATTAATGCTGATTCTAAAAAAACTCTTTCAGAAAATTTAAGAGAAAGGAATAGTTTCCCATTCATTCTTTGAGTGTTAAACTATTACCAAACCTGAACAAAGACATTGCAAGAAAACAAAACAATAAATAAAAAGGACAATATATTATAACCAGTTGGGGTTTACTTCAGGAAAGCAAGATTGGTTAGACATTGGAAAACTAATGTAATACACCAAATTAATAAATTTAAAAAATGATAAAATCATTTCCATTAATGCAGAAAGAGCATTTGGTAAAATCCAACATGCATTACTGATAAAAACTTTCAGCAAACTGGGCCTAGCATGGAACATCCTCAACTTGATAACAGGTATTTATAAAAAACTACAGATAACCTCATAACTAATGGTAAAGGACTTAATGCTTTCCCCCCCTAAGATCAGAAATATGTACCTTTTCCCAAATTCTAGGAAACATTTTCCTGGATGTTCTAGCCACTGTTATAAGGCAAGAAAGAAATAGCATTCAGATTGCAAAAAATATAAAAATAAAAATAATAAATAAAAAATAAAAAATAAATATAATAAATAAAATAAAAAAAAAAATAAAAAAAAAATAAAAATAAAAAAATAAAAAAAAAATAAAAATAAAAAATTATTCACTGACAACATGATTGTCTATATTTTATTTTTTTATTTTTTTAAAGATTTTATTTATTTGACAGAGAGAGACACAGTGAGAGAGGGAATACAAGCAGAGGGAGTGGAAGAGGGAGAAGCAAGCTTCCCATGGAGCAGGGAGCCCGACGCTGGGCTCAAACCTAGGACCCTGGGATCATGACCTGAGCTGAAGGCAGATGCCCAACGACTGAGCCACCCAGGCACCCCTGATTGTCTATATTTTTAAAATCTGCTAGAATTGGGGTGCCTGGGTGGCTCAGTTGGTTAAGTGTCCAACTCTTGATTTCAGCTCAAGTCATGATCTCAGGGTTGTGAGATCGAGCCCCGTGTCATGCTCCATGCTCAGCAGAGTCTGCTTGAGATTCTCTCTCTCCCTCTCCCTTTGTCCCTCCCCCCGCTCATCACTCACTTGCTCTCTCTCACAAAAATAAATAAATCTTTTTAAAAAATCTGCTAGAATAATTCTAATTTAATTAGAATTCCTATAAGTGAGTTTAACAAGGTTGCAGGGTAAAAGATCAATTTCCAAAAATCAATTATATTTCTATACACTAGCAATAAATAGAAAATGAAATTTTAAAGCCACCATTTACAATAGTATCAAATGAAATGATTAAGGATATATGACAAAGATGTGTATGTCCTTCACTCTGACAACTATAAAACATTGCTGAAAAATTAAAGACCTAAATAAATGGAGAGATATACCATGTTCAGTGGTCAGAAGACTCAATATTGTTAAGATGTCAGTTTTCTCATACTGATCTATAATTCAACATAATCCCAATAAAAACTGCAGCAACCTTCTATTGGTGAGATAAGATGTCTCCAAAATTCGGGCGCCTGGGTGGCTCAGTTGGTTAAGCGACTGCCTTCGGCTCAGGTCATGATCCTGAAGTCCCGGGATCGAGTCCCACGTCGGGCTCCCTGCTCGGCAGGGAGCCTGCTTCTCCCTCTGACCCTCCCCCCTCTCATGTGCTCTCTCATTCTCTCTCTCTCAAATAAATAAAATCTTTAAAAAAAAAAAAAGATGTCTCCAAAATTCATATGAAATTCAAAGCACCTAGAAGAGCCAAAATACCTTTGGAAAGAAAAAATCTGGAGGACCAACACTGTCTGATTTTAAGACATTATTTGTCGCAATAATCAAAATAACATTGTATTAGTTTAAAGATGGAGAGAGATCAGTGGAACTGAATAGAGAATCCAGAAACACACCAACACATACACAGACAACTGATTTTCTACAAAAGTGCAGAGGCAATCCAGTGGAGAAATGACTGTCTTTTCAACAAATGGTGCTGGAACACAAGGATTTCCATATGTGAAAAAATGAATACCATTCATGAAAAAAATGAACACATATTCAAAAATAACTCAAAATGGACTATAAACCTAAATATAAAGCTTAAAACTATAAAACTTCTAGAAGAGAATGCAGGAGAATATCTTTGTATCCTTGGGGTAGGCAAATATTTCTTAAATACAATGCCCATATGCATGATCCTTAAAGTAACAAATTAAACTCGACTACAACAAAGTAAAAACTTCTGTTATATATATACACAACATTATTAAGATAATAAAAAGTCAGGCAACAAGCTAGGAGAAAATAGGTGGAAATAATGTATTTTATTAAGAACTAGGGGGCAGTGGGTGGCTCAGTTGGTTAAGCATCTGATTCTTGATTTCAGCTCAGGTCAAGATCTCAGGGTTGTGAGTTCAAGCCTGCATCAGGCTCCGCATTCAGTGGGGAGTCTGCTTGAGATTCTTTCTTTCTCCTTCTCCCTTATTGGACTGTTAATAGTCAAATCACTTAGAAAAATAGTTTGGTAATCTCTCATAAAGTTAAACATATATCTACATGTGATCCACCCATTCCCCTTTCAGTATTTACCTAAAAATGAAGCATATGTCCATATAAAGACTTATACTTGAAAGTTCATAGAGTTTTATTTGTAATAGCCCCAGACTGGTCATAATAGGCTAAAGGATAAATTGTGCTATACCCATACATAGAATAATAATAAGCAATATGAAGAAAGAACTTGTTTCATTTAGCATAACATCCTCCAAGTTCTTCCACACTTTTGCAAATGGCAGGATTTCCTTCTTCTGGAAGTCTGAGTAATATCCCATTGTGTGTATATGTGTATACAAACACACACACACACACACACACACATCACTGAGGGACACTGGGTTACTTCTGTGCCTTGCCTATACTTACCTATGTGAAAAATCTAAAATAGTCAAACACATAGAAATATAGAACAGAATGGTGGTTGCCAGGGACCGGTGTAAAGGGGAAATGGAGCAGTATTAGTCCAAGGGTACAAAGTTCAAATTGTGCAAGATGAATAAGTCCTAGCGATCTACTGTACAGCATAGAGTCTGTATTTAATAATACTGTATTATGTACTTAAAAATCTGCTAAGTGGCTAGATCTTAAATGCTATTATATAAAAAAATAAATGAAGAGGGCAGGGGGAAACTTTTGGAGGTGAAGGATAGGTTTACGGCATAAACTATGGTGATGGCCTCAGGATTTATACTTATCTCCAAGTCTGTCAAGTTGCATACGTTAAATGTATATAGTTTTTTGTATTCCAATTATACAATCAATAAAGTGGTTTTAAAAAAAGAACTATTGTTACACAAAGAGACATGGTTTAATCTCAAAATAATTATGAGTGAAAGAAGCCATACAAAAACTAATATATACTATATGATGCACTATATAAAATTCTTTTTTTTTTATGTACTCTATAAAATTCTGAAAAATGCAAACTCAGTCTGAAAGCAGAACAGTGCTTGCCTGGGGATTGAGGAAGGGCAACAGGTAGAAGCAGGAGGGAGTAATTATAAAGGGGCACACACAAAAACTTTGGGGGCTGGTTTTTATCATCTTGATTAGTGATGGTTTCACTTGTATATTCATTTGTCAAAACTTACCAAATTATACACTCAAATATGTGCAGTGTATTATGTATTGCAATACTTTTTAAGTGGCATTAGTGATCCAAGTAGGAGTAGTTTCTGCAGGGGACTACATTATAAATAGGGCATAAGGAGGGAGAGACCAAGTACAGATTACTCTCTCAAGAAGTTTAGTTTTGAGACTGGAAGAGGGAGTCTCCATACTAACATAACAAGACAGAAGGTTAGTTAATGTGTTTTAAGATGGGAGGAGCTTAAGTATATTTATTTGCCACAGAAAAGGAGCTAGTGAAGAGAATGGAGTTGAAAATGTAGGAGTCAAGAGCCAGTTGATGAAATGTGGGATCAAAAAACCACGAAGAAAAAGAAGTCTTGAATAAGAGGAATCTTACAGGTACACATGCAATTATGTTTTGTTTTGGGGTGGAATGTGCAGGACTGGACTGAAGAGTGGGTAGAATTTCAGTCCGCCATTCTATCTCTTCCACTTTTGGAAAGAATGAGGTATGAGAAGGGTAGGCTACTAAAGAAGAATAATGGAGTTTTGGAAAACTCATTGGCCACAGCATTGGCTACAGTGCTTGGAGATAAATGTTCAATCTAGAAGCATTCATCTGTAACAAAATGGCAGACCATAAATAGTTTTAAGCCAACAAAATAACTATCATTTATACATGTACACAATGGATTATTATCCACTAGTTCTTCCCTGCTCTCTCCACCCCTAACCAAATTTCACTTATGTGCTAATCTTTTTTCTTAAGCCCATGCCCTTTTCCCTCAACACACAATAGATTTTTAATGAACTCTTTAATTTTATTGGGATATATTTCTAACATACGCATGTAAATAGAGAATACTTTCATGAACAGCAATGTTCTACCATCCAGCTTTATCAAATCTTAACACTATTCCATATTGCCCTCGCCTAACACAATCCTTCAACCAAATATAGGCTTACTGGACAAGAGAGATTTCATCACCAGCAAACATCAGTATGCTCACTTACTTTTCACATTTCATACATTTCATGAACAATGCCCAGAGCACCTCTGAGAACTTCAGTATTTCTGTGGGTAGGCACAAATCAAATATGGCCAGAAATGGCCACTGGCAAGTTAATTAGGTGGTTCCCTGAAATGAACCGTTAATATGTTAAAGCAATGCAAATTAGATCATACCCCCACAGGTCCTAGATTTGGAAAAAATGCTCTGGCAAAGTATGAATTTTTAATAAAAATGGTAATTATGATTCACAGCACTGATCCTATTTTTCTTTAGTGTTCTAATGTTCATCGCCACTTTGGCATTGGTAAACATGGGAAGGCTAATAAAAAATATTTTCCCCCACCTCATGTAAAATTTCTAAAGCTGAAAGCATGCAGTCACTTTCTAAAGAAAGAGCTTTATTTTTTTTTTTAAAGATTTTATTTATTTGAGAGAGAGAATGAGATAGAGAGAGCATGAGAGGGGGGAGGGTCAGAGGGAGAAGCAGACTCCCTGCCGAGCAGGGAGCCCGATGCGGGACTCGATCCTGGGACTCCAGGATCATGACCTGAGCCGAAGGCAGTTGCTTAACCAACTGAGCCACCCAGGCGCCTGAAAGAGCTTTATTCTTTAAGCAGCAATAAATCATCCATTAAGTAAGAACAAAAACCAAACCAAACCGCTGTCATTTGGATCGTACCTGCCAAAACAGACTGTGTGCATCTCCTCTCAAAAGCTCAACTGTATCCCCTGCCTGGATGTGCAGTGGGGGTCCTTCATGAAGAGCTGGGGGTGGTGCTCCAGCATAGTTCTTAATGACCTGCATCTTTGGTAAACCTGAAAATAAGCAACACAACTTTTAGAATTGAGAAAATAATGACATGTGAAGCCTTGAAAGTACTTTAAAATAAAAGCAAGGCCATTAACATTAAAAAGGTTTAATAGCACCAAGGCCAAGTAAACATTTGAAGTAACTACAATGGAATGCTTTTCAACCTTCTTATTATTTGAGAAGGTAATGGAATAAGACACATATTTATCCCCTAATCCCTTACATACTTTGCCTCTGCCTCACCATCAATCTCTTTTTAGTTGAAAAAATATTTCTTTCAGCTGATGCCTGCTTCATAAAAAACACATCACGTACAGTTTAATAGAAAAGAATCAATTTTTTCATCAACTCTATCCTTTCTGCCTATTACTTTCCTCTTGGGCACTGGCTGATTTCATCACTAAGGAGGCTCACCCTTTCTGTGTATGTATCACAGTGCCCAGTATAAGGCTCATATCTTAAGGTTATCTTTGTAATTCAAAAGCAAAAAGGTGATGGATGTGCCACTGCAATACTTAAGACATTTATATGGAGAAATTCTTCAGGCTCAAATTTAGGCTTGCAAAACAGACCCAATAAAGAGAACATGTCTAAGCCAATAGCATCAACAACACTTGAAATACAGGTCCATCCTTTTTCTTTGTATTTCGAAGAACATGCAATGAAGGCCTAAGTTCAGTATTTCATTTTTGAGAACAGCTTCAATTGCACGCAGGCCTAACTACACCAATATTGGTCACAAATGGACAACTTCACAGTCACCTTTTCATTTAGAGGTAAGATGCTCCCTCCTGTGAGTGAGAGCACTCAAACATGATATTTGGTGCACATTCAGGAACTCAAGCCATTGCTTATTACACATCAAGACTCTCTATTCTAGGGCGCCTGGGTGGCTCAGTCGGTTAAGCGTCTGCCTTCGGCTCAGGTCATGATCCTGGAGTCCCTGGATCGAGTCCCGCTTCGGGCTCCCTGCTCTGCGGGGAGTCTGCTTCGTCCTCTGACCCTATCCCCTCTCATGTGTTCTCTCTCTCTCATTCTCTCTCTCTCAAATAAATAAATAAAATCTTAAAAAAAAAAAAAAAAAAGACTCTATTCTAATGATTGACCACAGTAAAGCTGTAACTGGCTGGAAATGCTGCGCCTGACAAAGGAGGAGCATGTGTGATGGTCATTCAGTTCTAGATGTCCGAGTTACGTTGTCCAGGTTACACAGGTTACACAGACCTCAATATCTACATGGAATGCTCCTGCAAACAATTTAATAGAGTCCTCACAATCCTTTTTTCAACAACCACCCCAGATGGGAGAAAACAAGTGCGGCTGTAAATTAGGCAGAACTTAGTTAACACTTTCTTATACACCCATCCATCAGAAGGCAGGAGGACTGAAAAACGTTGGGCCCTTCACCCCAATTTAGCGGCTGTAGCTGCTAAGGCATGTTACAAGTTGCTACAGCTCCCCTTTGTGCCCCAGAACCCCTGGAGGGATGACTTTCATCCCACATCTTTCGTGGAGTGTTTCCCGACCAGATGCTATAAGGTGGCGCCCTTACGCAAACAGCAGACTTTACTGTCTTTCCCAAAAACAACACTCACTCGACAGAACTCAGTCAAGTGTTTATCAGACTTGATCTCAACATGCTGTATATGCCATGAGGAGAGAAAGAGCTTATTTTATGCTTTCTATCAAGTTGCTGTTGTTTATTTTATATGAAACCTAAATATTTCCTGCACACAACTGATTTAGAAGTTCAAAAGATGGAAGAGGATGCAGTCTAAAGTAGAATTTTTTTAAACAGAGTCTGGTCTGAATGATAGTTGTTCCATGTTGGGGGCCAGAGTTGTGGTTAGCCCCAGTTTTATGGAGTATTTTTAAGTCAAGGAAAGCATTTCATTCAGTAGGCTCCCTTGATAATTTTGCTTTTATGTCAGTTTTAAAATAAAGGCTGAAGGCAAGAAACAAGAGTTTTTAAACCTGAAATAACTGATGTGGCCTCAGAGACTGGGACCAGTGAAGTGCTTGGAAGGGCTCTGGCCTTCCCTGCGGTTGTCTCTGTGGCCAAGACCCACCAAGACAAAATCAAGCAGTGCGTGATGGAAATAACAGTTCTATGATTGCCAACATGCCCGAGTTAGGCCATTCTCAAAAAAATGCCTGAAAACGCGTAGAGTATCTAGGGGAAAAAAATTAATGACACTTCACCAGCCAAATATAAATTAGGGATTAATATACGGCATACCCAGGCGACAAAGGCGGCTGTGAAATGTAAGGCATGGAACAATGCTGCCTTATTTATCTTTTTTGATGGACTGCAATGCCCATTACACATGGCCTACTAAAATCCTTTCTAAAATTTAAAGTCTTACATATATTAATATTCTCTGGTCAGGAAACAAGACCTCAGTAGTCTTAAAACTTACCTAGAACTAAGTCATCTTTGAAATGATGACTTGATTTTTACAGTCTTACTTATTGCTAATTTTTTCATTTACTGTATCTCTTCTGCTATGACTTTCTTCTTGGTTATGAACTTCATTTGGGAAGTTGATCTAGGAGCACACTAGCATAAGGTATGTTGCTGACCTCATTCTTAAAACAAAACTGTGTGACCTTTGCCAAGAATGATGGTTGAGCCCAGGTAATTGCTAAAAAGACACTGCTACTAACCTGAATTCAGCCATAAGTGACTTTCAAAATACAGCGTTTATTTGATTCATATTTTTTGTGTGTGGAATGAGTTAGGAGTTTATAATGGAATTTATATTTTTTAGTCATTTGTTAGAATAATCTCTGGCTATTTATTTCTGATAGGTCAGCACTTCCCATTTCAGGATGATCTGTCATCAGGGCAACAGGGCTCCAGAAATCAAAGAATAAAAGGGATCGAATAAGGCCACTGTGACATGATGAATTCTGACACCTTGACCTTGCCTCTGGTGCTTGCATATAATAGGAGTTCTATGATACTGGTCTTACGAATGGCTTACATTCCTTTTATTAAAAAAAAAAAAAAAAGAAGAAAAGAAAGACACAGTAACATTGCTAAGAAGGTGAACATAATCCCATTAATGGATAGATAAAAATGCAATTAAAATAAGAAGAGAGAATGGGTTAAACTTCATGTCAGCACTCAACCATCAGTATAATTGTTAACACAATCTAATCCCACAGCAGGCATCCCACCTCATAAATGAGATCAAGAATGGAGAAGAAATTAGATGTACACATACTCCTATTTCAAATAGCCATTTAGTGTTGATTTACTGCAGGTTTTCTTCTCTCCTTATAAAATATTCCTGACAGGTTCTAACCTCTCTTTAAAAATGTCCAGCACAGAACATTCACTACATGTCCTTATAACTCATTGTTGGGCATAGTTTATTAATAAGCTCTATCTAAAATTTACTCCAAAATCCCTGTGTAACTTCTCTCCATTGACCTGCCTCCTTCCATCTGGAGTTATGCTGAAGGCAAATCTCCTTTTTATAGATTAGCCTTTCAAAATTTGTTCAGGCTTAAAATCCCTGGTTATTCATATTTTCCTTTAGCTATCCATACTTCAAGGAATTCTGAGATGCAAAATGTTATAAATCTACAAAAGTAGATGACAGTTTCCCTCATTAACTATGACCAATCAGAAATAAATAACCAAAAGTTATTCTAAAAACTGATTTTAAAAATATAAATTCCATTATATTATAAAATCACAACTCATCCCAGAAAGCTGCTTCTTTCCTCTTGGGTAAACACAGACCCAAGCATTGTTCAGTTTCTTTCTGCTCCAGAACAGCATTTATAATGGATAGGTTGGTACAGTTAGAGGGCTGCCCATCAAAATTTGAAAATATATCGTGCAACGGCCTTCAGATATTAAATGCAAAATAATCATATATAATTTCAACATGTACAGCTAAGCAATGTAGGAAGTTCCCAAAACTTTAATCACTTATCTTTATCTAAAGGAATATAATTAAAATGGCTAAGACTAATTAGCGCTTCTGCCAAATGTTATTTTAGCTTGTTTCATTCCCTACAACAAATGCTTTGCTGTACAGCTAACTACACATCCTTGATATACAACTTCTGGACAGTTTTGCCCTTTAACTTTTGTTCACACTAGTCATTATACTTAGTCTTAAATCAGACAAGGTCCCCAAGTCATCTTAAGCATGAAGAATTAACAAACTAAAGAATCGGCAATATTAAAATTACGGCTATACTCTAGTAATAGTTATCAGGTTCCAGTTAAATAAAACTGAAGCCAATGTAATTACAAGGCATGCTAGAGTTTTCCAGAATAATATGTAAGTGAAAGGGGATGTGAAGATTTCCTTCCAGATTTGAATCCAATGCCACTAAGAATGACACATGCCAAGAAATTTTTTAAAAATAATTTTTTAAAGTTATTTCTAAGTAGAACCGTATTTGAAAGTTTGCCAGATATAAACTATTTCACTGACAATTTTCACATAAACCCTCAAACTTCAGTGAACAGCCTACTGTACCACTATCAACCACTTGGCTTTTAAAAAAGAGTGATGGCCACAATATAGATTAGCATTTATACACGATGCTGATATCACTGTCCTAATGCAACGGGCTTCCCTGGGCGATAACTTAGAGAAGAGTGCTATGTACTAGATAAATGGGCTGTCAGTAATGTGCTGGCCTTTCACCTCTGAGGCCTAATTTAAAATCTAAACACAGCCACATTAAAAAATAATTAATTCTACAAGATGTCAGAGAATGTAGTTGGTTTATCCTGGGAAGCTGATTACAAGCATCACATATTCATTCATTTCTTCAATGTCCTGAGCATTCCATGAGTTCTGGGCATGGTGGATTGACAACAGAACAAGGACATGCTTCCTGCCCTGAAAGAGCCTACAATCTACTGACAAGGCAGTTGAACTCAAATACAGTACAACTGGGCATGGGCTCTTGTCCAGTGGGAAATTTTTCAAAATACGCCTATCTATAAGCATTTCAGGGAATGTTTTTTGTATGTCTTCAGAACCCTGAAATATATATCACATGTTTCTATAAGTTTCCTAGGTGTCGTTTCCAAATCCTAGCCAGGTTAGGGAATCACACTTTGTGGCTACATGAGCCATTCATCATGACCAAGGGTTCCAAACCTGCTTTTGAGAAAGCTACAGCAAAACAACATGTTGCCAACTAAATCCTCTTTAATGTCTGGGCTCTTCCTGATAGAAGTTCACAACTGAACAATCTTGTCTGATGACCAGGCTGAGCAGAAAAAGCAGCTCACAATTTAGGTAGCTGGGATGCTGGGCTTCCCCTGCCCACCACATCTCCTAGGGCTCTTTCCAACTAAGCAGTGCACTTTCATTCACTCGTTGGTCTTCATAGAGAAAAGGAGCCTTATAATGGAAACCATGTGTTACAACAGAAACAGACAATTTGGTGGAAAACAAACTGGTCTAAAGAACTAATTGTTCACAAAGGTAATACTCCCCATCAATGATTTCAAAAATTTTCACCCAGAGAAGGCTACTCTTTCCTTTTATAAACAATGATGAATCAGATGAGGGAAAGAGCACTGTCACTCCTCTTATAAAAACAAGGATCAGACAGAGATACGTTCCTTCGACTTTAGAAACACTGACTATGCACTCTTTGGCACTGCTTATAGGAGTATTAGTAAATCAGGATGAAACATATAACACCTTTTGAAAGTTTTTTTTTTCCTTCATTCACTAAAAAGATTTTATAGGCTACCAAATACAAAATCAATACAAAATTTCGTGTGTTATTTTAAAATCCACACAAATTTAATATTCTGTTCCATCAAATATGTGCGCTTTAGTGAAAAGAAATGTTTCCCTAAAATCCTTAAGATTAAAGCTCTACAAGAATGTGCCTTGTATTTGTCAGACCCCTGCAAAATGACCACAGCCTAGGGGTGTCGGGAGGCCAATTGAAAAACACAGCCTGAGCTATCTCAACATCTTTGAAGATAGAAAAAAGAACACAATCACACAATTTCAAAGTAAGAACATAACAAACTACTCCAACCAGCTCATCTTCTACCTTATAACTAAGATTCAAAGTGGCAAATAACAATGTCTGAAGTCAAACAGCTAGCGAGAAGCAGAACTGTAACTAGAACCCTATACACCAACTGCTAGTTCAGTCCTCCTGGCTGAAGACTCATCAATCATCTGGAACCTGCAGGGACCAGGACTGTGGCAGAGAAGACATCTCCTACAGGCACTGATACATATTTGGGGATTATCTGAATCCGGCTGGGTGTCCAGCATTATCTTGGGGAGCAGGAGAAGAGGAGGTAGAACTCCCCCTTCAAGTGGTGAAAGATTGTGTGCTCCCCAGGATTAGGTGAATTCTAGGAGGAAGTAAAGAGTCCTGCTAGTATATTCTAATGACAGGGCTTTAAATCTCCTCAATGACCAGAACAAAATGCACTGGGCTTGACAATCGATGGCACTCTCAGTGCCTGACACGTCCACACGCAGTTCCGTGGATCTGTGGGCAAGTAGCCACGTGCGGTTCTTTCTACAGAAAGTTTTAATCACATAAACCACATCATTCTGCTATTATGACAACACCGGAGTCCATCAGGGAGGTTCGTGATTAAGCCAAAGGTTGCAATAAAGCTGCTGAACATGTGAGGAGGCTTGAAAGGAGACAGTCCAAAGGGGCAGTCCTCAATGGAAAGTGAGAAACAAGCCAATCATATTTGCTCCTATAGAACATGAAAGCAGGATGCAGATAAATATTAAGTCAGCAAGGAACCATGGTTTCTGACTCCTGAGAAGAGGTGACTGGGATCACTAGTTTCCAGAACTGTTGGTCCTGAAAAAGTCCCATAAAGCCTGCTGTACTCCTCCCCTTCATGGAAAGGAATGACTGGAGTGACTATTGGTAAGATGTCCTGGGCCATTTTCTTACCCTTCTAGCAGAAACCCCTGTCCCCAAAGCAACAGAGCATGTTTCTTTCTTTCTTTCTTTCTTTTTTTAAAGATTGTATTTATTTATTTGAGAGAGAGAATGACATAGAGATAGCATGAGAGGGGGGAGGGTCAGAGGGAGAAGCAGACTCCCCGCCGAGCAGGGAGCCCGATGCGGGACTCGATCCCGGGACTCCAGGATCATGACCTGAGCCGAAGGCAGTCGCTTAACCAACTGAGCCACCCAGGCGCCCCAGCATGTTTCTTTCTTGCAACCACACTAAAACTTTAACAGTCCGGTCCTAAAGTATATCTAAGGGATAAGATAAAGTATAAGCAAAAATGATTAAAGGCGCTTTGCAGGGCGCCTGGGTGGCTCAGTTGGTTAAGCGACTGCCTTCGGCTCAGGTCATGATCCTGGAGTCCCTGGATCGAGTCCCGCATCGGGCTCCCTGCTCGGCGGGGAGTCTGCTTCTGCCTCTGACCCTCCCCCCTCTCATGTGCTCTCTCTCTCTCTCATTCTTTGTCTCAAATAAATAAAATCTTTAAAAAAAAAAAAAGGCGCTTTGCAATAACCTAGTTTTCATTCAATGAATTCATTCATTTATTCAACAAATATTTACAGGTCTTGCATGTGCAGGTACTGGCTTAGGTATTGGGAATGCAGCTGTAAATAAGACTGACACGTTCCTCCCTCAAAAGTTCATATTTTAGCAGAGACAACAAATAAAATCAAATGGATATAATACTATATAGATGTATTATAAGGAATCATTTAGCAACAGGTACTGGATCAGAGAGTGACCAGGTTGTGTGTATGGCTGAAGGTGGGAGGTTTCTTTAGGAGAAGAAATCCTAAAACCTGAGGAGAAAGCAGTAATCATTTGGGAGGGGGTGTGTGGGGGGGGGATTTAACAAGCAATCTGAACAATAAACATGAAGCCTGAGGTTGGAATGAGCTTGAAGTACCTGAGGGACAGAAAAATGGTCAGTGACATTGCATGAAAGCAATTAATGAAATTCAAAATTGATATATGTAGTCTTGATGGTCTACCTCATTTTATCACTCCTTTCATACATGTATCCTGTTGAATTTTTTTGAAATTTACTGAATAGGTCGAAGGTGCTCATTAACATGCTACATCTTCTTCCTGGCTCTACTTGCTGTTATCTGCACACCCAGCTCATGCCACACCCAGGAGGGGAACAATGTGACTCGCTCCTCTTGTTCTTTGAGATTCAAATATCACTCCTGCTGAGAAAACTACCACCATTCTCTTAAGCGTGGGTTAAGTGCCTTAAACAGATGCTCTCTTAGATGTTCATGCTCACTGCTCTACCACCACTTATTGCATCAAAATTCCTTAGCCAGTACAAAACATACATACTAGGACAGAAGCATCTCTCTACGTACGGTTTCTGCAGAGTTTATGTATGCTAGACTGTGACCACCTTGGTGACAAAGATTATGTTCTTTATCTCAATGAACTTTTTTGGAAGAAAGAAAAATGGTTAGCTCTTCTTCCCTAGGAGCCACCCTTCCAAACATGCGCATGCACACCCTAGAGCACACCTCCAAAATGGCTCTCTCATCAACCATTTCTTTCCATCTTTATTTCTACCGCTCATTCAAGCATTAACTTTCAAATTGACCTTTCCTAATCCACTCTCTTAGGATGCTCGGCTGTCTTTCACATAGCCATACGAATAACTTTTTTTAAAAATATAAATTCTTTAATAGCATTCTCCTATTTAAAACTCTTCCCACTGCACTAAGAATTAAATCTGAGTTCCTGGACCAAACCTACCAGACCATATATTTCCTGGCCCCTGATAATGCTCCAATCATCTTGCTCCAATCTCACCCTTGTACACTGTTTTTCATCATAACTGACCTTTTTTGTAGTTGCTTAAACACCCTGAGCAAGTGGGCACACTCAAGAGAGTCTATATTATGAACCCTAATTTATAATTCATATAGTGATTTGTTTACCTCTTTGGTCTCCACTCATTTTCTATATATTTGTACTGCCTACGTCTGCATGATAAACGTTTTCATAATCAAATTTAGCTTTTAATAAAAATGTTCAGTTTTTGTTGGACAAATTGATTTCATCACTAGTTTTGACTTGCTTTTAACTATATTCATTTGTGTTTGTTTTTTTTTTTTAAGATTTTATTTATTTATTTGAGACAGAGAGAATGAGAGAGAGAGAGCACATGAGAGGGGGGAGGGTCAGAGGGAGAAGCAGGCTCCCTACCGAGCAGGGAGCCCGATGCGGGACTCGATCCCGGGACTCCAGGATCATGACCTGAGCCGAAAGCAGTCGCTTAACCAACTGAGCCACCCAGGCGCCCTTCATTTGTGTTTTTACCTATAACTATCAATAGGCTACATGTAACTGAAATTTTGCAGGAAATGAAATTTTTAATGTACAAAATTGTGAACATATTCCTGAAAAGTCCTTAATAATGACTCTCTTAATAATTTATACTCATCCTAAATATTCTTTAAGTTAGGTAGCTTGCATCATTTATGGGAAAAATACTTTATTACTATATGCTCAATTGCTTAATTGGCATAAAATAACACAAGTTCTAACACAGAAAGTAGCATATACTTTCTAAAACAGTGTGTTCTAGTCTCATCCCTTCCATTCCCCTGGCCCTTCTCTATTATTCTGTTTTCTCTCAACCTCCCTCCTTCCTGTGATACACTTGCTTGAGTAGTAGGGTACAAATTTAGTTGTATTCCCAAAAGATTCAGATGTGTGCAGATACGGTTTATTGATTTATATGTTAAAATGAAGAGCATATACAATTGGTATCACTGACTGGCAAAGTTTCAGAGAAAGGAAATGTTTCTAGAGCATCATTTCAATATGCCAGTTTTGTTTTTGTTTTTCTTTTTGAGGCCAGGAGCCCTTAGATCAGAGAACAACAATCAACAAATCTACATAAAAATGCACATAGCTTGCACAATCTCTTTACCCTTCTTATAAACATTCTTCTATAATAAACTTCTCAAATAGGACAACAGAAGAGTAGAAGAGCCATTTCCTCTTTACAAAATGGCACTATAATGAAATTATTAACTTGGAAGAATGTCCAACCTGCTAAGTCTTTATAAACTTGTATGAGCCCACTTCCAAACAGGATCCAAGGCCATCACAATAGCTGGCAGGGAGCTCTGAGGTTTAGTCTCTCCCCTGTTGTTTACCTTGATTTTTTTTTTCCCCTCCTTAACCTTTTTCTGAAATGAAAAAGTAATTCAAGTCAGATACCACGTAGTTACAATCTTATATATTTGTATGTGAGCAGACTGAGTAGATAAATGTATCAGTTTGAAATCAAATGAATGTATAACTATTGCTCAAAACCAGTGATATTTCATAGGAGGAGGCTGGCTGTGTATCTTCATTTGAATGTGGTAAAATTTTTGTTTATATTCCTTTTCACTGGGGCCAAAGATCAACAACCAACATATTTATATAAGAATATACATACATGGAAAACACTGTCCCCTTCTCAGGAACATTCCTTCTTAACACTATCTATATATAGTAAGGAGAGGGAACGATAACAGAAACCCCACCGTGTTGTGTATTCTTTTGAAATAACAGTGTTCTGACAATGGAAACACTATACACTAGCATGAATAGTGACTCTACCAAAGAAAGTTCTTAGGATAATTTACTCAAACATTTTCGTTTACATATAAAACTATGTGCATTTCCCACCAATGCACATAGCTAGTTAAAAGCAAAAAATGATGTTCTTCTCAACACCAATCACCTACTAAGGGTGTAATCCTGGGTTGACTAGGAAAGGGAAGATTATGGAAACCTTATACATAATTATTTCCGATCTTAATACTTAATGAATAAATCACCACCTTTCCCCACAGAAGCTGGGAAAGAATCAGATTCAAAATATTTGGGAATGCTAGGGGCACCTGGGATGGAGCTCCACATCGGGCTCCCTGCTCTGCGGGAAGCCTGCTTCTCCCTCTCCCATTCCCCCTGCTTGTGTTCCCTCTCTCACTGTGTCTCTCTTTGTCAAATAAAGAAATAAAATCTTAAAAAAAAAAAATGGGGGAATGCTAGTAAGCAACAACAGACCCATCAAACTATTATAGGAAGTTCAGAGATTTCATTTCAAAACCTCTACAGCCTTGGGATTATCAAACTGTGAGTATATATTTTACTTCCTTCCTATAAATTGATTGGGAATACCAAAAAATTAAGATATTTGCCTATAAGCTTTTGTCCTTTTTAATCTTTCAAGATATTTGGAAATGAAAAAAAAAGATATTTGGATAAGTAGGTAGAATATACTGACTTCAGGGATTGTGTGTGTGTATGTATACTTTGCCCTTCCAAGTCTTCATTTTTTTTCTCCTATCAATTCAATACTATTCTCTGCCTGGTCTTTTTTTTTTTTTTTTTTTTCTGTTCTTACTTTCCTTAAGGTGTTATTCTCTCCTTGAATTTTTAGCTTCCTATCTTTTTTTTTTCTACACAAAAAGCTTCTTTCATCAACCCTAGGTATCAGAATTATGGTTTCAACTTGTTCAAATTTAGAATAAGCTATTTAAATGGTTAGACATACAGTTGCTTCCAATCATCTGAAAAATAATAAAAATGAAATGGAACCCCCATCCTAAGGATATAATAAAAAATATAAAAGTAGTAATTATTAAAGCACAGAATGTAGACTACAAAGAAAACTACAAATGTTAAAATATTAAGAAATTGTGCCAAGAAGTTATGAATCATCTAGAATGCAATATACTAAAATAGAACTTTTAGTTTTGCCTTACTTCTCAATATACCAGTGACATTTAACACAAAGTTCACATGCAATTACAGTCTACAAAAACACCTGAATATAACACATAATCTACTAATAGGACACTTAATTCTAAAACCAAACCACTGATTTCTCACTAACTTTATACACCAGGAAAATGGCTGACCCTAAAAATACCCTTCTCCTGAGTTCTTGGACAGAGCCTGATCACTTCATTTAGAGGTTTCTCACTCCTTAATTAAGACAAACTCCTCCAGACAATGAACAAAATGTCTCTTTCCTTGCCAGTGTTCATCTCGGTGTTCATCTCATCATAGCAGTGGGATATATCCTGGGTTGAACCATAGGAACTGGCTGCTGCTGAGTGTTTTTTAAGTGCAAAAGGGCAATTTTCTATGGTTGAACCTAGTATGTACCAAAATAATTATTTCAATATACATGCACTGAGTACCTAGTATTAACGAAGTCAGAGCAAAGAGGTCTGATTGAGCTCAAGTATGGCAAAAAGCAGGCATAAATCCGTATATTGGCATTGGCTCTGTGGAGTAACATAAATTACTAACTCTGTTCAATAAATTCAATAAACATTTGTTGAGGCCCCTGTTTCCATCTCCCGTGGACCTATAACTCTTTTGAAAACCTAGTTACAGAATTTGTTTTCAAGTTCCAACAGTAAGGATATCCTAGTTTGCCCTTTGAAGCTAGGAATTAGAAGTTGTGACAGCAGAGTTCCTATCTTTTTTTCTGTAAAAATTTTTTAACTCTATAGAAAAATAGATTTTATTCATTACAAAATCCCAAAAGAATTATTTTTGTCTTTAAAGTAGACACTGTGTAAATCATTCATCTTTGTTTTATTAACCTCAAGCACAGTGCCTGGCATGTGGTTAAAACTTGGTAACAAGGAATGATTTAATTTTCAAGAGAAATTTTTACTTTATGAGAATTGAGTGTTAATTTTAAAATAAATATATGTGTGAATGGATAAAGAAGATATGAGATATATATATGTAAATATATATATATGTGTGTAATGGAATATTATTCAGCCATTAAAAAGCATGAACTCTGGCCATTTGCAACGACGTGGATGGAGCTAGAGGGTATTATGCTAAGTGAAATAAGTCAGTCGAAGAAAGACAATTACCATATGATCTCATTCATATGTGGAATCTAAGAAAGAAAACAGATGAACATATGGGCAGGGGCAAAAGAAAAAAAAAAGGAGAGAGGGAAACAAGCCATAAGAGACTCTTAACAACAGAGAACAAACTGAAGCAGGATGGAGGGAGGCGGGTGGGGGATGGGCTATATATGGGTGATGGGGATTCAGGAGGGCACTTGTGGTGATGAGCACTGGGTATTGTATATAAGTGATGAACCACTGAACTCTACTCCTGAAACCAATTTTGCACTGTATGTTTAAGAAAATTTAAATAAAAATAAATATGTGATGAAAAACAAATTAATATTTCTTTCTTATTATCTTCAAGAATTTAACAATTTATGATCTTTGTACTCACAAGCACTTTAGCCACTAAGAAATGTTATGGCAGTAACTTCTGCTTTTTAGTTATCAAGGTTAATTAAACATCCAAGAGGGCATAGTAAACACAAAGTTAAAAAAAAAAAAAAATCCAGAGTGTCCACCTAAGCAACAGAAATAGTACATTATATATCAAATTCTAAGATTTCTGTAGGGGCTATTTCCTCAAACAGATAAACTCATAAGCTACTTCTCCAGTATACCAGATATATAAAGCTTTCCATTGTCTTTCAAATTGCTTTCTCTTTTTCTCTCTCCTAAACAGAAATATCTTTATAGAATATACCTCTGTTTCTGTCAAATTTTGCCAAGACAAATTTCATGATTTCACACAACAGTGAGAAAACAAGTTTGAAAATGTTTTGAAAGGTTACAAATACTTTCCTATGAGTATGTGACTTTGGAATCTACAGAGATTTAAAACATGTTCATCTATAAGTTTGGTTGGTTCCTTAACTTAATGTGGGTTGTTTCATTTTGTAATGAAATATGAGCGGTATTAGGGCTGCAATAATGGGTAAGAAGTAAGGTCCCTCCCCTTCAAGCACTTAGCATCTCGTAGGGACAAAGAGGAACGTATCACACAGTCAGACATTGCTGTGGTAATGCTGGACATGTCGCTATGGAAGTACTCAGCAGAAGCACCTAACCCAGGGAGCTCAGAGGAGACTTCAGGGAGAAATAGACTCTAAGCTGAAACTAAAGTATAAGTAGGCATCAGCCAGATATAGGGAGGGTATATAAATCTCTCCACATTTGAAAAGGCACAAATCTTTGTGCTTGAATGACTTTGTTCAGCAGGACTCTGCAATCCACCTAGGTGAGTAAAGAGAGATAGACTCAAACATAGACAGAAGACTGTCTCACATGTTGGACCATGGAAACTAAGCTGATTAGGCAAGGGAGAAAGCACAGGAGGGGACTGACAAATAGAAAGGTATCAGAGGGGTCAAGGATCAGGAAGCTTCTAAGACTGGGGTGAGAAAGAGATCCTCGAACTTAATGTTTCAGAAATGGAATGATCCTGGGTGATGACAAGGCCCAAGGTGTGGCTGTGGGGATGTACCGCTGAAATGAAGAAGGAACAGAGGTCACTGGAGATGAAACGTCAATGTCAGACGAATTGAGGAGGCTCAGGTTTGAATGAGTCACCTACAATGTGAAGTCACCCAGGTTGAAAACAATATGTTCTTTTCGTGTGGGAGATAAACTATGGAGAGGAGCCCATATGGGAGGGCAATACGCATAACGGTCAAGAAGACAGGCTTTGTGTCAAACACATCTAAGGCTGAGTGCCATAAACACCTCATTACTATGTCTGGAAAATGGACATATTAATATACTAATAAGGTTTTTGTGAGATAATTATGTATGAAGCATTTAGCACAGTGCCTGCCCCATAATATGGGCCAATGGATGGCTGGCCCTTAACTGGGTCTGGGTAACCATTTTTCTCCAATAAATTATTTATATCACCTAGTTTGCATAAGCAACTTAGGTCCAGTGTTCCTCCTATGCCTCATAATGTTGCAAAAAATAAGAAAATATTTTTATTTAGTAATATCAAATAATCTCCACACAAAATACTTTTAATTTCAATGTAATTACTAAAAAGTATAGTAATTAAAATTGTGTGGTATATTACAATAGGGATAGAGAAATCGGCCAAGGGAACAGGTAAGAGAGCCTAGAACAAATCACACATGGATCCAGATGAAATAAAGATGAAATGTGAAAAGCAAAACTGTAGAGCTTTTAGAAGACAATATATTTAACCATCCTTATAGCATTAGAAAAGGACTTCTTACACAAGAAACGAAAAGCACATAATAAAAATAAAGATCAGTAAATTTGTCCCCATTAAAAAAGATGCTCATTGTCAGGCAGTTATATTGGGGAGAGAAATTAAAACAATGAAATGGCAATCTATACTCTCTATATTGGCAAAATATTGTAAATCAATAATGCTAAACATCGTTGAAGATTTAAGGAAACAGGAACTCTTTGAACAGGACCTAACAAACAGCAAAATGTTACTATTTACTCTTGTTTCTTCAGACTGCATAAATCTTTCGCCTTTGACTGCTCTTAATAGCAAGCATATCTGCATCTATCATATCATTTTTGGTATGTTTGAAATGTTTCACAGATGTATTTTTAATTTTTATTTAAAGCTTCTTTAGGTGCACCTGGGTGGCTCAGTTGGTTAAGCGACTGCCTTCGGCTCAGGTCATGACCCCAGGGTCCCGGGATCAAGCCCCGCATCGGGCTCCCTGCTCAGTAGGGAGTCTGCTTCTCCCTCTGACCCTCCCCCCTCTCATGCTCTATCTCATTCTCTCTCTCAAATAAATAAAATTAAAAAAAATTTTTTTAAATAAAAAAAAAAGCTTCTTTAGCTAATGATGTACTACTTTGAAGAGTTTTTAATACACAGTTTATCCTGTATAATCATGAAGGCTGTAAGGAACATTTAATAAAGCAGATTTTCAGGGACTAAATTAGCAAATATAACTGCTATGCACTGAAATAGTGCTGCTGCTCCTCTGAACTTTATTTAGATCTTCATCATTTGACGATGTCTGGATTTGCTGAATAATAGGCAATGGATGCAAGAGCAGGTGCTGAGCTCTTTAACGGATGGGAGTTCCTGTTACACTGAAATTAGCCTAGCTCCCTGCGCTGGCTGCAGTGCGCTTTCTCCTCTGTGTCTCTGGCTACATGCCAGTCCTGCAACAACACTCTCAACACGGGTCCCCAGAGAGCAGAAAACAAGTCCCCGTCACTCCTGCGTACAAGCCTAACCTCAGCTTCAGCATAACCTATCACACACTTTCCAGGAAAGACATCTCCATTCCTTGAATAATTAAAGTAAGACTTCGGTTTATGAAACAAAACCATCCAACAAAGGTGAGGTCAATATGGTACAAAGGTGACATTTATGAGCAAATTCCACATCTCTAAAGTCGTGACCTAAAAATAAAAATTTTTTTAAAAAAAGCAGAATTTCAAATTTCATAAACCTATGTTCTCTGTACTTTCCCTTTCTGGCTCTCTCAGGTAATAATGAGCGTTACAGAAGAGGGTGGCTAAGAAAGAATTGTTATACACAGGGACTTAATCCTTCTTGAAGTTTTGTCCTGAGACTTGCCTCTGGGTGTGTATATATATTCTCTTAGACACCACAGTAGTTCATCTAACCTTGAACATATTCCTTTTGATCTCAGCATGACATTGCCACAGAGGTCATCTGAAGTTCCACACAGATCCCAGAGGTATAGCAAAACACATGATTCAATGCAAACACTGTGACAGAATTTGTATGTGTGTGATTCACACATCTTACGATGAAAGTATATTAAGTATAAACATGAAACAGCTGAAAATTAAAACAGTTTTCATACTTGTTATTCACTGATATTTCCAGGCGCTTCACAGGTACTAAGGAAAATGTACGTTCAACAACTTCAATACTCAGTTTATTAGTAAAATCACACGATAGAAATCGCTAATTGCTATTAGAACAGTCACACTGTACTAATATAACTAATATAACTAGAAAAGCTGCAGTTAGGATGCTAGTTTTCATTTTGGCATACTATTTATATGAGATATGAGAGTTTCATTAAATGTCATTTTGCCTCAATTCTCCTACCAGGCACAATATTTCAATATACCTTTTTTTAAGATTTTATTGATTTATTTGAGTGAGAGTGAGAGAGAGCATGAGCAGGGTGAAGGGCAGAGGGAGAAGCAGACCCCCCACCGAGCAGGGAGCCCGATGCGGGGCTCAATCCCAGGACCCCGGGATCATGACCTGAGCCGAAGGCAGACATTTAACCGACTGAGCCACCCAGACGCCCCTCAATATATCTTTTCTTAATGGAAAACACACTCCTCTTCAAATAAATGGTCTCAATAAAGTTACTAACATGTATATATAGAAAATACCATTATAAAACATATAGCTAGAGATTAAAAGTTTTGATTTGTTACTTCACAAAGCTACACATAGGAAATAGATTAGATAAATTCAAAGAAATTCACTTTTGTAAAGAAATGGCTACAGAGGCTCCTGTCAAAAAGAACCACTTACATTTCATTAAAAAAAAAAAAAAAAAAAAAAAAACCACACAAAAAACCCACCTGGGATTCAGAAGTTTCTTCTGTCCGTACTGACAATGTAGCTGCTTGAGAAAGGGCTTACGTTTTTATGTAAATATAACTACATGTAAGTACATAGATACGAAAATATTTTGTTTTTATATAACACTCTGGGAATCTATAGAAACCTATCCCAGTTTAATCATATTTGTTAAGGAAATCCTTACTAAGCAGCTATATATCAGCTTCTATATTAGGTCTTAGGGATACAGGACTACCTGGTTCTTTGTGTCCTGTTGAAGGGCTTCTTCTCACATATGAGTGTAAAAATACAAAAAGTTTTCTGTAAAATCTATTGACGAATAAAGCCTCCAATGAGAAACAAACAAAAGTGGGGAGGGTTAAATCGGACCTTTCTCGTGGCCCCTCTTCACCATCCGAATGGACAAATAGCCAGAACACTAAATGGAAAAAGGCAAATGTTCTATTGTTCGTTCCCTGACCTCTACATAAAAGCAAGCTTCTAAAACATCCCTGTTTAAGAGGAAAAAAACCCAACTGAAATTAAAATTCTTTGGCATCTAAAAAGTATTCCAGTGGATAATCTGATTCATCATGAATTTCCCCACTCCATGATTTATCTTCTCGAGTCTGACTCTCTCTTAATTTCAGGCATGTCAAACTCTGCAATGCTTAGAAGGGGAATTCCCTTCTTTGCAGCCCTTTTCCACATAGCTATTATCCTTCACATAACAGCATTGACGGTGAACACCCCTTTCAAGGTGCTAAACTTGGAGATCTTTTTTTTTTTTTTTTTTTGCTGGGCTGAGTTGTAGAATTGTTATTTTCATGTTAATTATCACAGGAGGGATGGCATTTTAAGGTTTGAAATAAGGTAAATAGAAAAGAAACTAATTCATGTGCCAGTTTTTCTAGACATTCACCTACCTCCTCACAGAAAGACACAAAGACACATCAGGTTACCACAATGACCAGTGGCCTTACAGCTTTCCTCTTAAACACAGGGCAGCTCTCATTTTATATCCCCTTTCCCCCTTTATGAAACTCATCATTCACTATGGCTACAAAGTAAAGAAGACCCTAGGAGATAATTTATTTGTTGGTATTTTGGATGTCAGCTTCTATATGTTCATCTTTCTCTAAGATACCCATTTATCTCTGTATTTATTACTTTAAAAAAATCTTCTAAATTCTTAACTTTGTGCTGAGAATGGGAGTAACAAACAAAGATACGTGTGTCCTTGCCCTCACAAAACTTGGAATCTGACAGAGAAAAAGAAAGTTATACAGGCAGTTACAATAAAGCATTAGAAGTTTTATGGTAGAAAACTTGCAAGTGCTGTGGAAGTACAAATCAAGAGAACATAACCTCATCAAAGGTTCAGGGGAGGTACCTACAATGGCAAGAAAAACAGTATTTATAGGGCGCCTGGGTGGCTCAGATGGTTAAGCGTCTGCCTTCGGCTCAGGTCATGATCCCAGGGTCCTGGGATCGAGTCCCGCCCGCATCGGGCTCTCTGCTCCTTGGGAGCCTGCTTCTCCCTCTGCCTCTCTCTCTCTGTCTCTCATGAATAAATAAATAAAATCTTTAAAAAAAAAAAAAAAAAAAAAGAAAAACAGTATTTATACTAAGAGAACTTGCCAACATGACTATAGTCACGTGATGTGGTGTGGATGAAATGTTTTTTCCATAAGAAATGGGACTTTAAAAAGTACTTATTCAAATTATAAACATTTATGGAATTTTAAATAACAAAAAGTTAATTTCTAAAACATAATTAGGATTATCTTTCAAACATTCATTCCAATACAGTTTATGATATGAAAAAACTGAAAACAATCTAAGTGAATAGCAATAGAGAACTGGTTAAATTAAATCTAGGGTACATCTTTATAATTGAGAAGGAAGCTGAAATTTAAAAATAATGTCATAGAAGACTATTTAGAGATACGGAATTACGCTCAAATAAATTGTTGAGGGGAGAAAAGCATGTTACAAAACAGTAGTACATACAAGATCACCTCATTTATATTTAAAAAAAGTACATAGAAGCAGAGAAAAATCTGTGAAGATAGGTCATGTTAAGAGTAGCTACATCAGGTTTGCAAAATTATGAGAACTTGTTGCTTATCTAAATGTTCTAAATTTTATATAGGTAGCATATGTTTCTAAGATGCTTTAATCAACGTTATTGTACTTGTTGCTAAACAAAATCCTTCAATAACACCTGGTTGCCTACAAAATAATAGTCCCACACTCCTTGTCCTGATCATAAACACAAGCACAACCCAGTGCTCTCCTTCCTCGCCATTCCAATCGCCAGCACCCCAGGGCTGCCGCTAGTCCGTACTTCATCTCTTTGTGACCTAGAATGAGCACCCCCCTCTGGGTGAGCTTGGCAGGCAGATGGCACATTTGTACAAAGAAAAAGCTGCCCTTCCTTTGGGAATTCCCCTTGTCCCACTGTGTTTCCATTACCTTTTGAATTACTATTACAGAAATGATTGCATATAAATTGTGTATTATGATGTTTCCTCCCCACATATATATAAACTTCACAAGGTCAGAGACCACAAATTATTCCACTGTCTATTCTTAGTATGGTGTATGGTACCCAAGAGTCTCTCTATAAATGTCTGTTGAATGCATGAAAGTCTGTGTGAATGTTCATCATTAAAAAATGAATTTTAAAAATAAGTTAATAAAAAGCTTTAAATGTATTTCTTTTCTAATTCTGCTTGTACAAATATAATGGCAATTGGGGCCATTTTGTGTATATACGTATTGCCAAATTCTCTATTTCAACTGAGGCATGGCTTTAGACTATAAAGCCTCAGAACACAGATCATGACAACTGTAGTCCTAGTCTATACCTAACATACTCCGGAACTCAGTAATAATTTCTCCAACAAGATCTGCAAAGAAAAATAGAGTTGGCACTCCAGTCTGTTGGGAGTATTTTTCTTTCCTAAATGAACAGTAATTGGTTAGGTTTTTAAAGTCATTATGTGCCTGTAAGAAAAATTTAAACAGCTTTGAAAGCAAATGAAATTTTAATTAATAATATGAGTAACTACTTACATGGTATAGACCTGAAATTTTAAAACCAGAGCCCTGTATTTAATATGATTATATCATTTTAAAAAAATAAAATGAGTTGGTATGTTTCTTTCCAGCACTGAATCCACTTTGCAAAATAAGACTGTCAACAAATTTATACTCCCACGAATTATCGTTATGAATGCATCTAGTCCCTTCTCCAATTAAAATAATATTTTAAAACATAATAAATTCTTTTAAAGGTTATAGCTAAGGCTGGAATGTTAGAGTAGCTCAAAAATATGCACAGAAAAATACCTTCTCAATTCTTATTCTGTTCAATTTGGCTTTTTCCTTAAAGAATTTCTATTTCTATTTCCTGTATAGGAGGAAAATAGTACTGTGCACGAAGTAGAAACAGTGAGGTCGCTGGGGCGTAAGTTATCTCAGAGCTTCCTAGAGCCCAAAAGCAGCTGTTCCACAATGATCAATGTTTTGGAGGTCCAGTAGCTATCTTTCCTACTTTAGTAAAAGCACTAAGAGTTGAAGGGATTTATTCAAGGCCATTGGTCTTAAAGTTTCTTACGTCCCAAAACCAACCAGAATGACAGGGTATAGGATGAGGTTTTAGCAAGAACATTTACTAACCAAATGGCAGCTCTGTGATATATTATGCTTTGGAGAAAAATGCTAACAGAAGCATATTCTCTGTGTGCCTGAGGCGTAGAAAAAGACATATGTCATATATGTAAGGGGAGGAAATGAAGCTAAAAGGTTCAAACTCTAAACAACTACTGTTTAAAATACTGTCAGTTAAAAGCATTTTCAGAATGGGGCAGATAGTCGATCAGAAAGCAAGAATTCCCCAACACTGAGTGAGGCTTGCACTATGTAAAGGAATGACATGCACATCCGCCTCCCGGGCTACCAGGGATGGTTTTGTCTTGCTGAAGCTTCCCTGGGTTTTTCAATTATTGTTCTTTATAAACCTAATCATATTTCAAATATGTTGAGGAATTTATGTTTTAAAGACACCTGTGGTAACAATTGTATGAACCAAGGAATGCATTTATAATTGAGATATGCATTACTAGAGTTCATCCAGGTAGTTAGGATCCATTGGAAACCCAATGCAAAGTTTATGCAAAGACTTTAAAATATGCTATTTGTGAATGTTCAAATGGAATTTTAATATATGAACTTTTATATTGTTGAACAGTCTTGGGTGAATCTGGGTTATCAAAAAACTTTTATAGTAAAAAAAAGTTGAGAAATGCACTGTCCTAAATCAAGTACTTCCGGTGGAAAAAATTACTCTTAACAAAATAAATATATATATGTTGTATTGGAGGGGCTTTGAAAAGATCTCTGGGTCTTTTCTTATCTTTCTAAGCTTCAACTTTCTCTAGATTTTTGAAATATAGGTAAATAAGCATAGTAAAAAAAATGACTGTATAAACTCCTCTTTCACCAAACATATTAAAGTTAGAAGTATGTGACAGGCAGAATTACATGCAACATGATTCAAGGTAATTGCCAATAAAGTGGTCAGAGCTTCAAAAAAAAATGTCAATTTGCAAAATGAAGAGTTTGCTAGTATTTTACCTCTGCTGAAAAATTTGATTGCCTTGCCTTTCTATACCAGCAAATTCCCCTCTATAATTCCAGCAAATAGTGTTATAGTCATATTCTACTGCAGCTATTATAGATCCTAAATGAAACTCCTATTGTTTCAATTTGGCTCTGAGTGGTTGATAACAGAGACAAATGATTTTCACTTGAAGATTCTTACAAAACTATCAAAATATCACTTCATAAACATGTCTGTGTTCTATATTGCTGTGGGCTTAGAATCTTTTATTCATTGTTCTCGTGGTCTGAAAAATCAATTAATAAAGTTAGTGTAGAATTACCAATATTCAAATATAATGCTTTTCATTGTTTATATATACTAATCTGAAAAACAAGCATTTAATAAAAATAGGACTGCTGGCCTCAATAGCAAATCATCTTCTTAACCTCCAAAGTGTGTGTGTGTGTGTGTGCACATACATATATGTGCATATATATATACATATATGTGTGTATATACAAATATAAAAGTATATATCAGCTCATCATAGAAGTTAGAGAATTTGCACACCAGAATGTTCCCTTTGAAAAAGTTGGACTTATAATTCAGTTCAATATATATTTACTGAGCACCCACCATGTTCCAACTACTATGGACATAGGTATAGAAAAGATGAGGTTCCAGCTGTTAAGGAGCTTGTGAAAATTTTTAGAAAGTAAACACATATCCAGATCATTTCAAAAAGCAAACAAAAAAAAATACCATGGCTCTGTTGTCATGGGAGAGGCACCCTTATAGCACACCAGATATAAGGTACCATAAGATAGGCTTCTTGGAAGAGAGAATGACTGAACTGAGTTCAGATAGATAAATGATAGAAAGATAAATAGGCGTTATCCAGATAAAGAAGTAGGGTAAGGTTATTTTGGCTAAAGGCAAGAGCATGAACTAAGGTACAGGGGCAAGAAAGAATTCCGTGCATGTGGAAAATTACCAGATCTCTGCTATGGCAGAAGAGAAGAACAGCAGGAGTAAGTTCAGTATGAACAGGTCTTGGGAGGCTTATATATTTAATAGTCTGTAGACTGGTTCTGAGGATGGGCTGGAGTTTAAGCAGAAGAGGCCAGGCTCTTCTTTAGGTAAATCATTTTTCTGATAGTATGGAGGAGGCAACAAAGGAAGTTGGGATCAGAGGAAAGAGGAGCAGCTAAGAGGCCATTATAATAGTCAATAAGTTGAATAATAATTTACTAAATACCCATGGCTCGTGTACGTGGGAAAGCTGGGGGGTTGGGAGTGGGCCATACCAGGTCAGATAATAAGGAGTGCATTGTCTGGGGAGTATCTTAAAACAGTACTAAAACAGACTAGAAGTCCGTTTAATTTTTCTTATCACCATGCACCAATTCTAAGCAATGTCAGTGACAAAATATCCCTCCCACCACTGCGTGAACCACTTCCATTGCACCCATCCCCCCTTGGTGCTTAACCGCTAAACACTTTTGGGAAAGGGGTCCTGTACTAAAATTATCTGAGGACTGTAAAGACAGACCAGGTGCTCATCATTAAAGATGCTATGGATCTAGGAGGGGAGATAGGCACAGACCTTCATAGAACTCACAAATACACTTTCCATAAATCTGTCCCTGGCCAGTCACACCATGAGATCAAGGGCAGGAGCCAAACTAGTCCTATATACCCTGATTGCACATGGCCATCTGAGGGCAGAACCAGTCTATTGCAGGTCACCACCGGGATCCCCATATCACAGCCTGATCTGGAGGGAGGGTGTGACCCATGTCAAGTACTGCTATACCTAACCGCATTCCTCCCTGCTGAAAACTCAGAACCAAAAGTTCATGGAAGCTTTTACTATCTGCTTTGTACACATGCTAATGATACATAAATGAGGAAAAAAAGGCAATGGATATTCTCTCTAAATATTGTTTAAGGGAGGTGGTAGTAATTCTGAGAAGATGGCACATTCCAGAATCAAAGTAGGGAGAGGGAGAAGTATTTCTGGAGAAAGCCCTTAGGTCTTTGCTTTCTTGCCTTGGGGAACACTGCAGGGTAGAGAGCCCAGACTTTTAGAAATCACCAATTCTCCCTGCCTTCTGTAACACCTGAATTAGTGAAGAGAAGATGCTGAGTGGGTCCCAGAGGGGAGAGGAAGGGTCAACTCTGAGAAAACCAGCTAGTGAAGGGCCCAATGTCCTCTAAGACAGTCCAGCTATACCTGGCTTCTTACCTTAAAAATGGTACACTAACTGCCCAGCACACTGTCCGCTCTCTTTAAATATTAATATACATGCTTTAAATATTACAATTACCTGTATGTATTATCCACTTCTACCATCATCCAAGAGAACCAAAAATATTTTACTTAAAAAACTAATACTAGCTAACACTTACATAGCACTTACCATGTGCCAGGCCCTAAGAGCTTAATGTACATGAATTCATTTAAGCCTCATGATAATTCCATGAATTGAGTCTTATTATGATCCTCATTTTAAAGAATACGAAGTTAAAGCACAGAAGGGTTAAGTGAACTGAGCAAGGTCACAGAGCTGGCAAATGGTGGAGTCTAGACTGCATTCCAGGTGGTCTGGCTCTGGAATTCATGCACATTACATTTCACGAAAGCATTAGAAGCAAGACATGTGGGAGCTAGCAGCTTGTACTGCTGCCTCTGCTCTAATGGGACAAGATGCCTAAAAGCAGAACAAACAAGAGCAGAGCATCGCCACTGGCCTCAGGAGTCTGGGCCCCATCTTTACAGGTTGCAGCTCGCCCTCCACACCTGCCCAGACCCAGGATCCTGAAGATGGTGGTGATGACAGCAGCAATCGTTAAGAGCCGAGAGAGAGCCAGACATCGGTAGTGCTAATGCTCTATGAATACATTGTCTCAGTTCTTCTACAGCAATCCTGGAAGGTAAGATACCAATATTACCTCTTCAACAGAAGGCGGATTGAGGCAAAAGAAGTTGATCAGCTTCCCTAGGGTGCATCTCTAAGTAGCAGAGCTAACCGTGAGTCAAGACAACACCAACTACAAAGCCTAATTTTTTAACCACTTATATTGTCTGGCCTCCCACACACTGCACTTAAGATCATGTCTGTTACAGGATAACAATGCAGGAAATAAAATCCAACAAGGTCTCCACATCTGCCTGGAAAATGAGATGCAATTTTTACATAAAATAGTGTAAACAGATTTATCGTAAGGAATACTGCTATAATTGAGGATTGAGACCCTTGACTGATGATAGTTAATGTTAGGATTATATCCACACAGACATGACCAACAAGATGGAATAACATAACCAACTTCTAGAAATTATTTAAAACGCCAAAATCATGCTCAAACCCTGTTTTCTACACAAATCCTAATAAAGACATTATGGAGAAAGTATTTATAAAGAATAAACAGAAGCAATATTTATTACATTTGTTTGGGGTCATTCCCTGATATTTTGCTATGATTTTATTACCTATATTAAAATCACAGCAAAGACATACTAATGAAAGATCTAGAATGCTGTAGGAAATGAGCTTCCTTTCTTGCCTGGAACTGTAGTGACCCAACATTGGCAGGGACCAGAGGGTCCATCTCTGTGCCCCCCTGCCCCTCTTTGCTTAATTGAGGCCCTTCAGAGAATCTTTGATGGACTGCCCAATCACTTCAAGTGGTCCTCACTCGCCTGGGATGCAGACATTCTACTCATGCAGTAGCAACCTACCCCCCCTCCCCAGAAGCCTTGACATCAAAGTCATATTCCTCCCTCCTCCTAAGACTAGCAATTAAGAATGCTTATCCTTCTTTACTCTGACCAGGATTATTTTCCTGTAGCCTATGTCAGTTCACTTTATCCCTCCCTTGAGCATCTGGCATGATCCATGGCTCAGACCATCCTGGCTACAACATATATCTCTTGATAAAATGTACTGGTTTAGTGAATACAGCCCCCACCCCCAGGCAAGACTCCTAAATGAGTTTAAAACATCTAATGCTTTTACTGGTTATGGAAACATATATGTAAAATTTGTATTGTATTTTATACAAAATATATAAAATTTTTATGTGAACTCGGACAGCTTAACCTTTCAGGGCAGCTTCCTCATGTGTAAAACAAGCATAATATCTACTCCACATGTTTTTTTGTGAGAATTAAAAATGAAGTATATAAAAGTACGAGTATGTGAATAAATAACACTCTTGAACATCTGTCCCATGGTTACTTCGCCAACATGCTGATGAACCTATAAATCCCACCTAAGAATGGTTGTTCTTCATACATCTACAATGGTTGTTCTTAGTTGTGGCACACAATGAAATGTGTAGCATGAGAGATCAGCAAACCATCACCTTTTCCCTCACTGTAGTGAGAAAAGGAAAAACTGAGAGCAAGGTCCTGGGGTCTATGTGCAGATTGGACAGGAGGAAAGTGACAATTCTAGAAAAGATTTATTGTCAAAGGAGTGTAAACAGTTCAGTAGGAATTCCTAAGACTTACTCTTAACTTTGGTCTATATTTTTAAGTGACTCCTACACTGGGACGATACACGATACACGGGATTTAGAGGGCAGTGTCTTATTACAGAAGCATCCTGTAACAATTAGTTCCCAAGCTACTTAGCAGAACATGTTTCTTTGAATTCTCTTCAACTCTTTTGCAATAAGGGTGTGAGGCTCAAGATCTCTGATGGAGTCTTGCTGACTATGCAAGGAAAAGCCCCAAGGGAGAAAGTCAAGAGCTGATAAGAAGGTCAAGAACAACATGGGAAAAAGAGACAGATGGGTTAGGACAGTGTTCTTTAAAACTGAAGACAGAAAATAATTCTTGCCTACACTTTAATTCTACTTCACCTTACAAAAACCTCCTCCTGTTCTACTTTGCTCAACCTCTTCTTTCCAAACTATTTTGACTTTAAAAATGAACCAAGCCTTGCTACATGTCCATATGATCTCTTTATCCATCACTGTTTTATGGGGGACAAAAAGAGGTACCCACTGTAGTTGATGGACCCTACCTTAGCCTGCCTCCTGTGATCTTCCAAAGCCTCACGGCTGCATCTTCAGCAACAACCTTAGAAAGTTTTGTTCTTCTTTTGGCTTTTAATGATATTTTTAACCAGGGCCACAGAAATGAACAAGAAAGGGCATGTCTTCTAACAAGGACAAGTTAGAAATCGACACTTTTCCAAGATGCCTGAAAATTTCACCATGGACCCATTCGCATCCCCAATATGTGGTAGCCAACTGTAAAGACTGTAAACAAAGCAGAACAAAGCAGAGAGAAGCCATCGTTTCTTGCACATCAGGGTTGTCTTTTTTTTCTTTTTTTCCCATTTATGATTGTTTGAATTTGTGCGTGTTTTCTCACATGCAGCTTTAGATTCCTTTCTTTTATTTTTTACATTGACATTGCTTTCATCTATTGGCTTAAGTGCCGTAATACTCATTAATTTTTCTTACTTGTAAATAATTTTTTTAAATTAGGAAACAGAAAAAGATGTAAAGACACAGTTATAGAGAAAGAGCAGTAAAATTTCCAGTGAATGGTAAATTTATAAAAAAAACTATATAGAGGATGTCATAACTGCATGGCTGACCCTAAAATTCTATCACAACTACTAATCAAGCACATAATTCTAACACTGAAAGGCTAAGATATATGGCAAAATAATGAAGATTTCACAACTTGGCACTTATTTTTAATTTTTATTTTATTTCATGGGTTTGTAGCTCGTGACTAGGTTCAGTTTTCTATCTTGACCAGGTTACTATCTCATTGGTGCCAACTGGTAACACTGTGATGCAGGTAAGGTGACTATTTTCATTTCACAAATGAGAAAACTGAAGCTATTAACTTGCCCAAAGGTTTACACAGAAGCCTGGATTAAAAGCCACGTTCTCAAACTTCAAGCCCATACTGTTTCCTACCAGTGAGAGTAAGAATTTCTGTCACTGCCATTTATTGGCCAATTACCCGGTGTCAAGCACTGTGTCTCAAAAGTTTTGCCGGTTATGACCACATAAGTAGGAAGGTAACAAAACCAGCAATCTGCATACAGATTTCCCTGATTCAGGGGTCCGAACTCAATACCCTATATTGCTATATACCATTCACACGCATTCTTAGAGCATGTTAAACTTACATAACATCATCACAAATTAAATAACAGCCAAATTAAAACCTTTTCAAATAAAGATAAGAAAATAGGAAGATGGGTTTTTTTTTTTTTTTTTGCCTTTCAGAAATGTTATTGAAAAAAATTGGCAAGAGACATGAAGTATGTTTGTTCTTGTGCTTCGATGATGATTAATGAACTCCTTTCTGGAGAGGGAAGATCTGCACTGGGCATTGATATTATAAACTTTTCTCATCCCAGTAGCTTCTCTTTAGGTGGGAAAAGTGGTTACATAAGGCAGTGATTAATGAGATGCCACAAATGTTGATTTAGTTCCAGATAGGGATTTTTTTCTCTTTCTCAAATCTAAATGCTTCACCGAAATTAATTTTAAGTCACACTACAAATATGAGTAAAGTGCCGATTCAAGTTGAAAATATCTCATATGCTCAACCTGAGTCCATATGCTTTTTTCCAATTTCTTCCTGTTTTGCTAGAAAAAAAACATCCTTGAACAGTCTGAGATTCCAAGAAGGTGTTGCCATTTCATATTTTCAAAACCATTGGCCAGATTCTGTTCTTGGATACTGCTTGAATTTAAATGGAAGATTCTTAACTTTTAAAAAAATGGGATCCCCAAAGCATAGCATTATATTTTTTAAACGGCAAGTTTCTTCCTCTAAGAGTTAAAAGCTATAATATTAGCAATATAATGGGGAATGTAGAAATACATGAAAAATTTTATTTTCATCCATCTAATCTATGTGCCCCAAATTGAAAGAATTCTCTGTCCCAAGAAGGAAGGTTCTGTTCGGACTTGAAGGCATCACATGATTCCCTTGGGCCATTTAAAACAGCAGGAAGCTACAAGCAAAATTGTTGGAATCTGGACATCCAGAGGCATTTTCCCTGAATAGATAGATCATCAGGAGCAATATGCCAGGTAGGAAACCAAAGTCGTTATTCTATCTGCTTGCAGCTGGATTCCCCAAGAAAGACTACTTATTAAACACCTAATGTTTTCATGGCTCTAAAATATAGAATTTCCACATTGTTTTAAAAATGAGGAATATCTATAGCATCTTTCAAATAAAGTCAAACTTGAAATTTTCTTACTTTAATGAAAAACTATTAAAACTAAAAATCTTTTAAGATAATAAGCCTAGTCTCAGGCCCAGGAGCAGCCGTGTAAGTTAACGTGACAAGAGATTTGTAAAATTAAGGAGGATATATATTTACAGGGGGAAAGAGAGCAATGGGAGGTGGGAGATACTCTGAACTCAAAACACAAAACATTTTTTCCTCCTGCTCTTAGAAAGGGTGGGAAGAGGTAATTTTAGTTTATCATAGTTTAGAAACAAAAAAGCCTGATTATCTCAATATTACATACTTTTGTTTCACATACTATTCCCTTACTACCTATACACAGCATATATTGTGACATATTTTGCATAAGATGATGTATTATTTGAGCAAAATATCTATATAATAAAGCACAAAAGGAAAAGTAAACAATCTAAGATGGTTGTTAAGCAACATGCAAAAAAGGTAAATTTAAATTCTGTCAAGTGTAGTACTATAAATCCTTAAAATATTTTGATATTCATTTTGGAACTGCTCACAGAAGTTTATTTATTTTTTAAAGACTTTATTTATTGTCAGAGAGAATGAGAGAGAGAGAGAGAGAGAGGAGAGAGCACAAGCATGGGGGGCAGCAGGCAGAGGCTCCCCGCTGAGCAAGGAGCCTGATGCGGGACTCAGGACTTGATCCCAATGACCTGAGCCGAAGGCAGACGCTTAAGGACTGAGCCGCCCAGGCATCCTGGAGCTGCTCACAGAACTTTAATCTATTACTTAAATAAGTTAAATGGCATGGTCTAAATGCTACATAAATTAAACAGTAAGACTAGAAGTATTTAACAGAATTCAGAAGGAGAGAACTTTCTGAGCACAAAGGCAGCAAAAAAAGAAAAAAAAAGTCCATAAATATCAATAATTTTGACCACATGCAAATGCAAAACTTTATATAGAAACAAATAAGCCAGAAAAAATTTTGATAAATATAAGGTTAATATCACTAATATATAGTCTTACAAATAATTTACAAAAGCACTATATCCTGAACAGAAAAATGGATAAGGTATAAACAGATAATTCACAGAAGAACAATACAAATAGCTTGCTAGTAATGAAGTTTATATGATATGAACTACTATATATAAATAGTAATATCCTATTCCTTTCTCATCAAATGATTTAAAGTAAAAAGAATAATACAGTGTTGTTAAGCATAGGGTGAGACACAGTCTCATATGTCAGAAATGGTGGGGATATAATTCAATGTTAAATTTCTAAAAGGCAATTTGGCACAACATATATATCCTGAGTATAGGAATTAATAAGTTTTGATCCAGAAATTCCACTTGTATGACTCCATTCTTAAATAATACTAATCAGCCATATGGATAAGTATATTCATGCATAGATGTTCTTCAAATAGTATTTATAATAATGAAAATTAGAAAGACTCTTGTCCAACAAGAAATAATTCTAAAACCACCTGATTTCTTTTTTTAAGACTATTTAATGATTCAATATACCCTTCACAGTTCAGCTAGGATGATCTTTTAAATCAGTCTCAGAAGATCATATCCTCTAGTTGAAAGGCTCACTCTGCTCTTCAGAATAAAATCAAATTTCTGATGTGGAAATAAAGACCTTGCCTTGGTTGTTCTCATGGTACACAGCTCTCCCTCTCAAGCCCTAGCCAGTCTTTGCTTTTTCCAACCCAAGGCCTTTGCTGGAGCTGTTCCTTCTTCCTGCAAACTTCCTGTCTCCATTCATATTCTGTCCCTACACACATCCTTTCAGTTTAGACATCATTTCCCGATGTCCACATATCCAAAATATGTGCTTCCTTTAAGCATAGTCCCTGTATTACCCTGATCTCAAGAGTCTTACCTTTGGCTCCATGACACTGTTTGCTGCGTTAGGGAAAACACCTCTTGTTCATCCCTGTAAATTTAACATTGTGCCTGCATACTTATCAAATGGTTGAATGAACACGTGAATAAACAAATATGCTCAGGAGACAAAGTTAAGACTTTGCAGAATACTAAATTGGAAATACAGACCTTTTATAAACATATGGCTACACACAAAGAAAAGAAAGTCCTAGGAAAAATGTATAACAAAATAACATAAAGGTGATTCGGCAATTTGTCCAGGAAAATTTTTTATAGTTTCTTATATTTTCTGAAATTTTGAGAATTCTTCAAAACGCAAAACTAATTTATTGAAGATCAGTATTTTTTTTTTAAATCTGTGCCGTCTCACCTTTAAATTCAGAAAAAGAATTGAAACATATATAAAAACCATGAAATATCATACATGACATGAAAAATACCTTGGTAACAAATGCATCTTGTATTTCTGTCACCAACTACAATTATCCAAAAAACAATACTCCAAAATAATGTGAAGGCAGTTTTCCAGAAATGCACGATACTGAAAAATTCTACATTCCTTTAAGTAATTAACTCCTTAAAATGGCTTTTTTAAAAAAGTCAACCGCGCTCAAGTTGAATATTGAGACTGCCAGAAATTATTCTTTCCATTTCAAAACTGTGAAGCAGAGTGAGTTCCACCAGTGGGTCTCTGTGCCAGTGTCTACAGTTGTTTGTTTCAGAACCTCTATTAGCTGCCTTATCTTCTGCTAGAGATTCTTCTGGTGCTAAATTTTAATCATCCAAATTAATTGAAATACTGTAGCAATTTCAGATTAACATTTTCAAAATTAACAATGCATAAAATAAAATCACCCATAAATCTGCTTTGTAACAGCAGTCACTAATGAACTCTACAAAACAGACTCAATCACACTGCTAATTTTGCACTGTACTGTACAGCTGAACTCCAGGAAATAAGCTCTCCTCTGTGCAAAAGCTGGCGTAAGAAGGGGACACAGAAGATCTCTACAAGAGTGAGGTCTCTGGAGCCAAACACTGCAGTTAAGTCCTGGTACTAGCCAGGTGCTGTGTGACCTTGGGTAAATTAATCATAATCTTTTTGCTGGTGGAGGGTCTTTCCTCGATGTGGATGGCTGCTGACTGATCAGGATGGTAGCTGCTGAAGGCCCGGGTGGCTGTGGCAACTTCTTCAACTAAGACAGCAATGAAGTTTGACACATCAATTGACTCTTCCTTTCACAATTTCTCTGTAGCAAGTGATGCTGTTTGACAGTGTGTTACCTACAGCAGAACTTCTTTCAAAATTGGAGTCAATCTTCTCAAACCCTTCTAGTGCTTTATCAACTAAGTTTATGTGATATTCTAAATTCTTTGTTATCATTTCAACAATCTTCTCATAATCTTTACCAGGAGTAGATTCCATCTCAAGAAACCACTTTCTTTAAGAAGCAACGCTTCATCTGTTCATGTCTTATCATGATATTGCAGCAAATCAGTCCCATCCTCAGGCTCCACTTCTAATTCCAGCTCTCTTGCTATTTCCACCGTATCTGCAGTTACTTCCTTCAGTGAAGTTTGGAACCCCTCAAAGTCAGCCATGAGGACTGGATTCAACTTCTTCCAAATGCCTGTTAATGTTGATATTTTGCCCAATTCCCATGAATCAGGAATATTCTTAGTATCATCTAAAATGGTGATTCCTTTCCAGAAGGTTTTCAATTTACTTTGCCCAGATCCTTCAGAGGAATCACTATCACTATGTACTTCTTAAATAATAAGGCTTAAAATTCAAAATGACTCCTTGATCCATGAGCTGCAGAATGGATGTTGTGTGAGCAGGCATGAAAACAACATTAATCTTGTTGCACATCTTCATCATTCAGAGCTCCTGGATGACCAGGTGCATTGTCAATGAGCAGTAATATTATGAAAGGAATACTTTTTTCTGAGTAGCAGGTCTCAACAGTGGGCTTAAAATATTCAATAAACCGTGTTGTAAAACAGATGTGCTATCAGGGGCGCCTGGGTGGCTCAGATGGTTAAGCGTCTGCCTTCGGCTCAGGTCATGATCCCAGGGTCCTGGGATCGAGTCCCGCATCGGACTCCTGGCTCAGCGGGGAGCCTGCTTCTCCCTCTCCCTCTACTGTTCTCCCTGCTTGTGCTCTCTCTATCAAATAAATAAATAAAATCTTAAAAAAAAAAAAAAAGATGTGCTATCATCCAGGCTTTGCTGTTCTCCTGATAGAGCACAGAGTAGATTTAGCCTAATTCTCAAGGGCCCTAGGATTTTTGGAATGGCAAATAAGCACTGGTTTCCATTTAAAGTTACCAGCCGCCTTTGCTCCTAACACACAAGTCAATCTGTCCTTTGAAGCTTTGAAGCCAGGCATTGACTTTTCCTCTCTAGCTATGAAAGTCCTAGATGCATCTTCTTCCAATAGAAGACTATTTCATCTACATTGGAAACCTGTTGTATATTGTATCCACCTGCATTAATTATCTGAGCTAGAGCTTCTGGATAATTTGCTGCAGCTTCTACACCAGCACTTGCTACTTCACCTTGCACTTTGATGTTATGGAAAGGACTTCTTTCCTTAAAACTCATGAACTAACTTCTGCTGGCTTCCAATTTTTCTTCCACAGCTTACTCACCTGAGTTTCACAGAAATGAAGAGTTAGGGTCTTGTTCTGGATTGTGGGAACATTGTGGCTGGTTTGATTTTCTATCTAGATCACTAAAACTTTCTCCATATCAGCAATAAGGCTGTTTCACCTTTTTTATCATTCAGGGGTTCAGTGGAGTAGCAGTTTTAATTTCCTTCAAGCACTTTTCCTTTGCATTCACAACTTGTCTAACTACTGCCAGAGGCCTCTCTTTTGGCCTATTTGGGCTCTTGATATGCCTTCCTCTCTAAGCTTAATCAGTTCTAGCTTTTGATTTAAAGTGAGAGACATGCAACTTGTTCCTTTCACTTGACCACTTAGAGGCCATCATAGGGTTATTAATTGGTCTAATTTCAATACTGTTGTGTCTCAGGGAGAAGGGAGGCCCAAGGAGAGGGAGAATGATAGGGAAACGACTAGTCAGTGGAGCAGACAGAAACAGATACATTTATCAATTAAGTTTGCGGTCTTACATGAGCGTGGTTTGTGGCACCCCAAAACAACTATAATAGTGACATCAGAGATCCTGGATCACAGGTCACCATCACAAATAATAATGAAAAATTTTTAAATATTGCAAGCATTACCAAATGGTCCCAGAGACACGAAGTGAGCAAATGCTGTTGGAAAAATGGTGCCAGTAGACTTGCTCAACGCAGGGTTGCCACAAACCTTCACCTTGGTGAAAAACACAGTATCTGGGAAGAGCAATAAAGCAAAGGGCAATAAAATGAGCTATGCCTGTATATGAAGTCCTGCTCAAACTAAGCTTTTCCTTTTCCCCCTCCCCCATTCTTTGTAAACATAGCCCTTCTTTCTTTCTTTCTTTCTTTTTTTTTTTTTAAAGATTTATTTATTTGACAGAGAGTGCGCACAAGCAGGGGGAGTGACATGCAGAGGGAGAAGCAGGCCCCCCGCTGAACAGGGAGCCTGATGTGGGGCTGGATCCCAGGATCCTGAGATCATGACCTGAGCCGAAGGCAGATGCAGCCCCTTAACCAACTGAGCCACCCAGCCAGCCCTTCTTTCTTACCAAAAACAAATTTCAAATGGAAATCACTTTTTCTTTTCCTTTTTACTTGTTTTTCTAGCTTGAAATGGGTTATGTCACTTGACAAACAAAAACATACTGGGTGCTAATGAACTGAGCTGACCCAAGCCTAGTAACGGACTGGCAACTTTGAACATCTACAGTTCAATGTAAATTTACTTTCACTGATGCGCTTGTCAGATATTTTGTCTCCTTGTCCTGTGTCCTTTAGTCCACATGCATTCTTCCTCATTTGCCCGCCTAGTCAACTACACCATTTATAACCTACACCACATATTTTGGTGGTTCATCATATACCACACAGTATTACTGTTGGACACGTTGTTTTTGTATGTCTTATTCTCCCCAACAAAATTCCAAGTTTCTCAAAGATGGTAAGCTTCCATATATTTCTAATATCTATATAGGAAAGAATGAGTCTCAAAAAAGTTATCTGTAGAAAACAATTAAGTAGCTAACATAAACTCTTTTCATTCAAATTAAAATTTTTAAAAGTCAACTTGATTTGAAAATACTGAAAGATATAATTGCCAATATGAGTCATTTTGATAGAAATTCCACAAACTGACCTCCAATATTCTAATTAACTTGTGAATCATTCTCCCTATTTATACATAGAACCACTATATACTATTTGAAGCCAATAATTTTGACTCCACTGGTTCCTTTCATTTGCCTTACCTCAGACTAAAGCTCCAGAACAAGGTTACTTGGTTGCCAGAGGACATTGAACCAAAAGAAATTTCTGAAGTTTTTTTTTATGTGTGTACTTAGCCTTATAGAGCACATTCTTCTTCTTCTGAAATGTAATATTTGACTACCAGGACCATAGATATAGCAAAGGAAGCCCAGGCCATACTTGACTTTTCAAGTAAGGAGTGCTTTTTTCACTGATAAATGCTAAAAGCAGTTCACCAGGTTTGAGACCTCCTTTTTAGAATATTTTTCTAAATACTTAATACATTATTTTCTAAAGACTGATTACTATAATAACAAATTATCAGTTAGCAGTGCGTAAATGACCCAGAGGTAGGTTCTATATATAATATTCCAAATGTTTTATTTCAATAATCACATTATTGATACTGTGTTTCCCACCAAAAGTATCCCTGTGTAGGTCTTCAAATATTCGCCTAGCCCTGAATCTATGCCGGAAGTACCCGAGCAGGTGGAAAACACTGACTTACTTAGCAAGGTGTGGACAAACCTGCCAGCTGACAGCAATAGTGACCCTTTGTGAGCCTGGCATGAGACTCTAAAAGAAAAAATAAATCCTCCCCAAACCAGAAAAAGGTGTGAGCATGGGACTAGGATGTACATTTTAGAAATCTGTCATCAACGTAAAGGGAATGAGAAGGGTAGTAGTCCTGAAAATAACTACAAGGGGATCAATCACCTTAGTGCAAAACTAGTCTTATTGTCTATAATTTAATAGGAGCTTGAGAACAAATCAACTATTTTAAAAACCAGAGCAGGCTCCCAGCACTCATTCACAGCTTGGATTTCTCATTTCTGTGCAATGCATCTTAATCACTGGGTTCTATTGTCCAGTTTTTTCAAGTTCATTCTTTTAATGTGAAATATACTTTTACACACTTACAATTATGCTCCCAATATTTAGATTAGTATTTATATCTGATGAGAAATTAGTTTTAGGGGTGACAGAAAAGACAGAAGTAGGTCTGTCTGATATGGAAATATCATAATCTATGGATACTTTATTACTTATTATAGACAAAAGCTCATTTACTAAAGCCTTCAAGAATATACATTTGTCTCCCCCATAAAAAAAGGAAAAAATGTATTTTTAGATCAGTGATTTTTAAAATCCTGGGCTGCTATTTTTCTCATCAATGTTTTGTATTTAGAAACTAAAAATACAAAATTTCCTTACTGAGCAAATTGACATTATGCTTAGAAGCAAAGCTAAAAGAAATCAACAATCCTGTTCAGATTTGGAATGAGTTTAACAATTGTTTGAAATTAAAACATTAAGGAAAACTGTATTAAATTGTGATTCAATACAATAAACCAGCATAACAAAATTGCTATTTACATAAATAAAAACATATATAGACAACCCAGACTAAAAGCAGTATGAGCCCACATGTGCTTCTCTCAATTCCATTTGCTTTTTTGCACATACTACATAATTAGATTTTTTTATGTTTATCAGACTATTCACTGTGTTTATGACACTTGCCATAGCATAGTGAGTCAGTGTATAAAATAGTAATGTAATATTAAAATATTTTCATATGTACACCCATATACATGCATTTACGCAATTAAGACTTTGTGCCTGTATCTGTTCCTTCTTCAGGCAGTACAGAAATTCCTTATGAAAAGGAGCCATGTTTTATAATTAATGATATTGCTGGTGCTTATTGTGGTATACAAAGCTGGTAATGAAAGAGTTCTTGAATTCCTTTCTTCATACAAGAACAAATAGGAATGGCATTACATATCAATCCTATCCACCTGAAAGAGAAAGTGACCACCTTTGAAGGTATCTCTGCTAAGAAACTGTAGGACATCTCCTCAGTGAATAAGAAAAGACAATGTTTCCAAGCCACATGTTTCTCTTTGTAATCAAAAGTTACAATAAGCATATGAAAAGCAAGAGCTCTCCAAAAGAACTCTTTTATCATTTAACCATTATCTGTTCATTTACTATTCAAGGTTATCAGGAATCGCATGGGTAACTTAAGATCAGAAAGAAAATGAGCTACCTAAATATTTGCCATCTACTCCATCTAATCTTTAGGCAGCACAACACAGAACAATGGCCTGAATTTTTAAAAGCTAGTGACTGAGATGCTATGAATTGCACAAATTTAAGACAAAAACATGGGCTTGATCAAAAGAACACATGTCCTGGTATATAGATTTGCCACATGCAAACTAAAATAAATCTTGTATATTTTATGCGTAGAAGGAAATTTTTAAAGTTCAGTATTAAAATTTAATTGGTAACTTTGACCTTGAGTGCCACTTTAGTAAAATGATAAATATTACACCAGTGCTCAGATTTTGAGATTTATGATCTCATGTTCTTGAAAAAGGCCTAGCACCTCCCTGTTCCTGAAACAACTGATCAGTCTCTTACAAGTGTTATTTTCCTGAAACCAACATCTGTCTTAGGAAGAAAAGTACAAACTGATGAAAATACCCTGCTATATTTAAGATATCCAAAAGAGCTACCAGAATTTGCATCTAACACATTACTATAACTATAAAAGTAGTCAAGATCATAAATTGATAAATTTCTTAGCACACAATAGAAGACAAGAAAAAATAAACTGCAAAGCCATTTGTAAATATTTTCTATAAAGATTAACCACAATTATTAAGAGTGAATGTTTTTGTTTTTAAATAGGTTCCACAACCAGCATGGAGCCTGAATTCTTGACCCTGAGACCAAGACCTGAGCTAAGATCAAGAGCCTGATGCTTAATTGACTGAGCCACCCAGGCGACCCAAGAGTGAATCTTTAAAATGTGCTAACAAGACACAGTGCAAACCTATAGATCACATTTTTCTTGGTTTGAATAGAACCCCACATTATATGTTTTCAACTTGGGAGGTTTTCCTTTCGTTTCTTTAATGCAATCACAAACACTAGCTTCACCAAAAAACTCTCAACCACCATTGTTGATTGCTTCTCTTAAAGATAACACAAAATATCACAGAAATCCATCAGAGAAGCAGGAAATAACTGCAAATCTGAAAACAACTGTAATTCTGGAACTTCTAGCTTCACTGGAAAAATCAACATAAAATTCTGGGTCTGTTTGCAAAGAAATAACTGGCAAATAATGACTAAAGGTCCCATATTAAGTTCCATGCTCTATCATAAAGTAATAATTGTAATAACAGCACCCCTCCACATTTACTGCATAGCTGGTGCTGTTGTAAGTGCTTTATACCTATTAACTCATGTAATGCTCACAACGACTCTGTAAGGTAGGTACCATTATTAGTGTCCTTTTCGTGAGGAAACTACAGCAGAGAGAGAAAGAAAGAAATTGCCACAGGTCAACACCAAGTGAGCACCTAAGTTGGGACCCCAGCCCAGGCAATATGCCTCAGAGCCATGCTTCTTTCTCACCACTAGATTATTCAGTGCTCTATTACTACATCCATCCACTTTGTCAGGAGGGGGGTTTAAAAAGCAAGAGAGCCAATGCGTGCAGAAAAAGCATACAGCTATTCATTAATTCATTTAACAAGTACTTATTAGGCACCTACTACCCATAAAACTATGCATTAAGTTCCTTTCCAAAAAAAGCTTTAAAGTTAATCAGTTTTTTCTACAAGCCACCCTGAGACCCTGGGAAGCAGTCAGTGTATTAGCACTTGGAGATGTCAACTAAATTAGCTAGAAAAGATTAAAGGAAATTCCACAGTAAAAGCACTAACAGCAAATAATGCCCCTTGGAGCAGTTTGTCCCTGCTGAGGAAGCCTCAGTTTTGCTGATTTCTTATTTAAACATCTTGGAATGAATGTAAAGTATGCTAAATGATAGTTACATCAGGACCAACTCAGCGCAGGGCAGTGGTCAAGCAAGGGTTAACTTTGAACAAAAAAGCTTTGCAACTTACCAACTGAAAGAAGCAAAGATGCAAAAGACAACCAACTCTAAACACATAATTCAAGCCTAACATCAAAAGACACCACAGAGAGAAACAGTTGTTATCACATTAGCATCTACAACAGGCAAGATCATCAACTCTTCGTTTTTGCTTTTTGTTTTGTTTTTTTCATAAATGTGGAGAAATGAGAAAATGCTCATATATAATTACCATACCTAATGGAAAACTATATGATATACAATGTGTGTGTGTGTGTGTGTGTGGTTATGTGTGTATTTATTTTTCTCTTATAAACACAACATATAGGACTCCTTCTTTTGTATTTATAAGTTTATTCTTCATGAAGTTCTAAAATCTTTGGACAATTAGGAATACCAGAACAGCAGTACCTACACAGAGCCATCAACTTGAGGATAAACTATCCTATTACTCGTCGACTTTGTTATACTTAAACAATCTATGAATTCACTATACCTCTACTTAAATCATCTAAGCGCTCCTAAAAATTCTGGCTATAAAGTAAATTGTTAATTGCCAAATGTGTTCCTACTGACACACTATAGAAATTCATTTCGCTGGAAGAAAATGGATTAAATGAAAACGCCCATAGAAGAAAGAGAAAATATTTTTAAAATAACACTTGTAAAGGTTAGATCATTTTCTGAAATAAAAATACTACAACTCACACAAAATAAGAAAAAAAATATGCTGACAGTCATACTAAATAGAACAGAAGAAGTCACTTCTAAATATTATTGCAGAATCCTCTGCAAAGGGTTTTGTGTTGGGAAAGTTCAAACTATTAAAATGAACCAGAACCCCTATTTTTTAAATGGCCTCAATTTTGTTCTGTCGTTGGAAGATTTAAACTGATCTCAGGACATAAGTGAGGCAATTCCTAGCCAGAGGCAACAAAGCTTCTATAAATCTTTTCAAACAGCTCATAAACTGGCATGGCTACCATGGATGTGGTTTCAGTTAAAAGCTATAATGCTTTGAAAGCTAAACTTTACAACTCGGTGAACACTGTTTATGATGAGAAAACAAAACACATAATCCAGATTATTTTCCAGCAGGTTTACTTCATGTCCCACCTGATTTATTGTCAAGTTCATATATTTTGAATCCTTTAGCTATGAATACCCTTTACCCACAATAATACGACCATATACATAACAAATCTTTGGTAATTAAACTGTGGAAGGTATTGCTTAATGGATGAAAAAGTAATTATACTAAAATAATGACAGGGCAAACCTCATGATGTTAAATAGAAAACAACTGAATGCTCTCTGCAGACAAATAATTGGCCCCCAAAGAGGGTACTTATTCACAAAGTTCTTAAATTCATTCTTCCATTATAAAATAGTACAGATAAAGGGTGAAGAAAGTATTTTCCCAAATGCGGAGGGTACCAAGATTGTCCAGTTTATGAGCTCCCTCCACCACCTTAGAAAAGTTAATTTTTAAGTGCCAGCTTGTTGGTTGATTTTCTTTCCATATTTGGGGGGAAGAAGGTGGAGGGCATTGGATATGTTAGCATTAACTCAACAGCCTGAGGCTGTTTAGTAAGAAAATAACCAGCTCAGTCAATGGTTCTTGAAAGAGTGTGGTCCTGGTGGTTACTCATCATTTGAGCCTGTCCCAGGAAGCACCGTCAGGTAAATGATTTACACGTTAGACTGGCGCCTCCTGGTCACACATTACATACCAAACTGCCAGGAACAAAGGCCAACAATCTGATTTCTACAGCAATTCCCATATACTTTCATAATCGTTTAACTGAAGTCATGATTATAGACATGTAATCAGAAACACACCTGGATCCACCTGTCTGGGGCTTCTTCGGAGTCCATTGGCCCGTTTCTGTGCAGAAAAGTAAAACAAAGCAAAACAAAGATTAGATTTCACATTATTAAATTGTATTAGTATGCAGTACTTTGGAAGGCCAATTAATGTTGCACTTTCTCCATTTAAAAGTATGACTAAATTTGATCAAAACACATGGTTCTACAGTTTTTATAATTTAAACTTTTTGCTTCTCTAATAAGTCTTCCACTTGAACATCTGTATTTGATGTTGTTGATATTACGCCATAGAAAAGAAACATCTTTTCATTTGCCATCTCTGGGTATGATGACTCAAAAAAACCCCCTTTTTTTTTTTTTTTAAAGTTGTAATGACTACAGGAATTATGAGAACAAAGCCCAAGGAGCTATTCTTGGGTGGAAAATGCTCCCAGCAAAGACATGTAAACTCCAAAACTCTAACTCAGTTATTTCTGAGTCCTGACAGATCAGAGACTGGAGAACCTCAAAACAGAGATCTGAAGCTCTGACTTTAACACACACTTAACTGAGAATGGTGTTTTAATTATGGTCACTTGTATCTCAGTACTTGAAGAAATAACCTAGGCATGCAGCTTGTAAACCATGAAAGTGAATTCTTATCACAGAAAAAGCCGTAAGAAAAATTGTGCTTTACAAAAATTATAAGATGCAAAACAAAAGAAATTTTAAATGTTTGAAAATGCATGGTTATGTGTTCAATTTCACATGGAATTAAATTCATTTCCACCTAATAACTATAGTAATCTCACTAATTAATAAGGACTTGATTATCACTTTATTACACAACTGGATGAAATGCTGAGTCTATAACTACCATATAATTTAGATTTTCACAAAAGCAATTTTCTCCCTATGGGGTTGGGGTTTGCGCCTGTGTGTGGAGGAGACTTGGTTTCATTCAGAGCACATGTGGCTTTGCCAAGCACACATTAGCCACGGATTTTTCTTGGGGTTCTTCTTGCTGTTTTCATTCACAAGTTAAATGGGTGAAATAGGGTCTTACAGCTTTCTTAATGGCCTCGAAGCCCATCAAGCAGAAGTTCAGTTTTCTCAAGGTGAAAGCAAACTGGAGAAATTTTAAAATTTTTTGTTTTTAACCCAACTACTTTCAAAATGGATTTGTAAAATCTGAATATGACCATTAAGATCAGTGTTGAACCTGTGTTGAGCAAGACGGATAGCCATACTGGAAAAACTAGTATAAAGAAAGCCATTATAAGTGAGAAGAAAATGTCACTCTGGGCTTCTTGGTAGCCAAGGCACAAAAAGGGGAAGCATGAGAGTCAAAGATTCATAGCTGATAATTTGGAAGAAAGCTGCTTCTAGAGAAAATCTCTTTTCTATTGAAATGGTATAACATTCTTTATAGCTCTCTCTATAAAGGACAATGAATGCAAGGGACAATATTTTCAACAGGAAAATATATAACGATGGATATCAGGTTGCTATTTACTTCCTACATATCCCTTCACCTTCTTAATGTACAGTAGAAGCTGTCTTTCTATGCTCTTATACCTTCTACTATCAAAATGCTTAGAGGCAAGAAAGGAATTCAACCTTTGGGTCCTATTCCTGGAATCCCTGAATGAGTACCATTTAAAAATTATAGACTTAAGGGATGCCTGAGTGGCTCAGTCAGTTAAGCATCTGCCTTCAGCTCAGGTCATGATCCCAGGGTCCTGAGATGGAGTCCAGCATCAGTTTCCTTGCTCAGTGGGGAGCCTGCTTCTCCTCTGCCTGCAGCTCCCCCTGCTTGTGCTAGTTCTCACTCTCTGACAAATAAATAAAATCTTTATAAAAAAATAAAATTATAGACTTAAAATGTGAAAAAGAGTCCTTGAGTTTAAGACCAACACTCTATTACCTTGAAGTTAGGACTAAAATAGAGAACAATTTGCAACAACACAGATGTACCTAGAGGGTATAAACTAAGTGAAAAAAGTCAGACAAAGACAAATACCACATGATTTCACTCATATGTGGAATTTACAAAAACAAAAATGAACAAAGAAAAAAGAGAAAACAAACAAAAAACAGACTCTTAAATACAGAGAACAAACTGGTGGTTTCCAGAGGGGAGGGGGGTGGGGTGAGTGAAATAGGCGATGGAGATTAAAGAGTTACACTTGTCACTGTATTGTACACCTGAAACAAATATCATACTATGTGAAAAAAATAGAGAGCATGGTATAATTATTAAGAATATGGATTCTAGAATCAGACTGCCAGAGTTCAAATTCAGACCTTATCACTTGGCACCTGCTATTTGATGGTGAACAAGTTAACAACATCTCTGTGCCTCAGTTTTCTCGCCTATAAAAATGGGGATAATAATAGCACCACTTCACAGCATTTGTGGTGAGAATTAAATGAATCATGTGAAATGTCTGGAACAGTTGCTGCCATGCAGTAAGGATTACTAAGTAACAGCTTATTATTATTATTTTCATGGTATTTTGACTGTTTAAGTACCACGCGCTAACCGATTGCGCCACTGGAGCTATTTTGACTGTTTAAATGCACACAAATTACAAACGATTTTTCTAAGTTGTTACCCTACTGCTTATGTTTAAGGTTTTTCCTCCTAAAAATCAGTGACCCTGAAAACAGACTTTTCTACAGGAAGAGTAGGCAGTGGAATTATGATTTGCTGCATTGAAAAAAAAAAATTTTTAAGCTACTTAGACCAAATACCTCTGGAGATTTATTATACTTCTAAAGCACCTATAAAAGTATTTTACATTGTAAGAAATTTTGGAAATGTTTAACAGAGCATATTTAAACAATTTTAAAATGCTACTTTCAACTGTCATTCTGTCATATTCCATCCAACACACTCCCCTCCCCCACCCGTATTCTCAAAAGCCTGGGACAGCGCTTTTGTCCGCAGCAGGGAGAGGAGAGAAAACAAGAGGACACAACCCCTGAGAGCTTGTCACATACAGCTCCATGAGATCAGGAGAATTGATCTTCAGAACCTTCTCAATCTTCTTTGATCAACCTAGAAGGGGCACGGGAGAGGACAACCAACCAACCTAATTTTAGAAGCATTTGAGTTATTTCTTGCTTCATTACCTATTACCTTGTCTTTCTCTAAAAGAACTACTTTTATCACCCAAGAATCTCTTCTTGCCTCTTGGGAGAAATTTAATTCTCTGTTGATTTCACCAACAAAATAAGCAAAGGTTCATTTGCTATGGAACTGGCTTTGGTTCCTCTATCTGTTTTAAAGGTGAAAAACCCTTTAAGGAATGGATTTAGAGTACATATGTGTTAAACGGATACTTTGAATGGATACGTATGATAATCTTACTTCCTACAGCTAGAGGTACCTTCTGAAGGTCCACTCTAAAATGGGACGTGGGATGAACATCCCAGGTGTTGTCATGAAGGCCTACAGATACTGTAGCTATTGAAAACTGACCTACCTACCTCGAGAATAAAGTGTAAAATTAAAAATTAAAAAAGTCACAATCATAGCTATTGAAAGGGGAACAGAATAGGACCACAAACTGGTATATGGAGAGAAAGATCTTCACAAGAGCGGGTTGATATGCAGATCAGAGAGCACATTGTTTATTTCTGGGAAGACTGAAACATAAAGCACCTGCCTCAGAGAGTTAAACTGCCTTCCACACAGTCTTGGTAAGGAGGTATAAAGTGAAAGATGCTTCTTAACGTTCTTTTGCTACACTTCTCCTTAAATCAAGCTAAGATTTCCAAATAGGTTGGCCAGTAACTATAATTATGCATCCAAAATAAAGATTATTAGCAGAATCACACATTAAATAAAAATTGCACTTATTGAATCCAAAAGTTAAGCAAGTCACTAAACCACTGATGCCGCATTAAAAAAAGTCAACGTGAAAATGAATTCATTTCATAGTAGGCTTCCATGTAATTTTTTTAAGAGGATAAAATGCCTGGAGAGAATTGTTTAGTATAATGTGAAAATTATTAACCACTTCTTATGAGCACACTTTCTGTAAATATACTCACTTCACATCACTTAAATAAAATCAAGTGAAATCATCTTCTTTGGGGAAAAAAATATCTTTTGTAAAGTAACAAAGCTCACAGCTCTAAAAGGAACTCTGTCTCAATAACCTAAGGATAACATGAGAATAAGAGAAGCAAGCTGCGTTCCAAGATCTTCACAGGCAGCATCCTTATAGTCTTCATGAGAAACATTACCTGTCAACTAAACACTGGACAAAATTTCACATTAATTTATTTTAGCCCTAGAAGAACTTACGTGAACTATTTTAAAAATATTCCTTGATCTAGATTCTAGACTTTGAAATATAGTTCACTGATACACCGAAGAGGTGCATATGAGCATCCTCACAACACTCTTGATACCCTACGTGCAAATTACACGCTTATGCAAAAGAGAAGCAGAAACAATCACTTCTTATTTGATGTCTTACTGTACTTTTCATTATTTTTACCACCTATATAAATGCCAGCCTATTAAAAAATATTACACCACTCTTTATGATATATAATAATCTGTTAAAATTTTGTATAGAATTTTTTTGTTATTCTTTTAGTCTGAAATTCTCAAGTTACTATACTTTTGGTTCCTATAACCAATTACATGTATTTTATATTTTAATTTTCTCAATGATATTATTTTTGGAGGTCAGGTGAGAAATTTGCTACTTTCGGTTAAAGGCCAAGGCAATGGTCCAGAACCTGTCATATTTTTCATTCTTTCGTATTTTTAAAAAATAGCTTATTCTGAGAGGTGACAGGGATCACACAGTTCTAAGCCATGAGACTTTAGACTGTGTTAACCAAAAGAAAATGTTATCCGATCTTGCTTTGATCAGTAAGACATGATACAAATCATGTTTGTGCTCAAAACAGAAAACTACTAGAAATATGAATCCACATCCTTAGATGAACATTAGAACTTTTCAAGACTAGCAAATGTTGGGCAGCAATGCAATGTTTCATGACAGGGACAGGTCTACCAATTCCCTGGGAATGAGGGCTACCTTCCTTCTGTACAAGCAGAATCAAAGATAACTCATTCCAATGAATACAGATGCATTAAATTTTATAAACTCCAGGGGTTTGTGGAATTCTGCCCGAAACTAGGGAAAAGTATCCCCATATCCATGCCACACATTGTTACAATATTTGAAATTTACCTAAGTACTAAGATTCTGAAAAGTTCCATTTCACACATATTCTTGAATATTCACATTTTTCCTTTACGTAAGATCTTCAGGCAGCAACGGACTGAAAACTCCTCTGATTTAACCTGTGCATTTCATTCACAAGGACTTGGTTGCTCACTCTAGTTCTATTTCTATCCATTTTAAGAGTACACTTCACATTCTAAAAGCTCAAGCCTGCTTAAGTTAGCAAACAACCCAAAATGCAAAAGTTATATATATATATAAAAAAAAATTAAATGTTAATCTTACCTCCAGTGCTTTGAGCGTCCCTTGTTCTGAAACAAATGTAAAAATTGGCATTGTCAGTGTAAAGTTATTTTGTTTGGTTAGCAAACTTAGCTTGTTCTCTGCAGCTTGGTAAAACACTGCAGCTTTGTTTCTCTTAACTGATACTTGTAATGTATTTCCAGGGTCCCTCAGGCTGGGCTAGTAATTGTTTTGCAACCCAGGTTCTCTTGCCTTATTGGCTTGTCAGAAAAGTGACTCATAGTTCTAAATGACTTCTAGGTTATGCTTAACTTTTTCAATTGTTGATTAAGCAATGTCAATCCAACCACATAAAGCTCCTTGAAACAGAGGCTTGCACTAAATTTACATGCATGAGAGAAAGCTAGGTGGGAACCTGTCTTTCAACACACCCAGTTTTAAGAATCTAGACACACAAATTACAAAGGTATTTTCATCGACTATAAGAATTGCGAATTTAACACTGTACAATATTGCATATGGATTTTTTTTTCATTAAGTGGCTCTAACTCTTATTTTTGATTTGGGGGGGAAATACAGTTTGATTTAAAGAGGGAAATAAAAAACTGACAGGATTCAATTCCAATGCTAATTTTCCTTTCATCCTTAGTCTTCCCATCTGTAAATAGAAACAACAATCTTTTCATTACATTTGAGTTCTTGAAAATAACGAGCAGTTATAAAAGGCCCTGAGGAAACAAACTGAGGGTTGCTGGAGTGGGGGTGGGGTGGGAGGGATGGGGTGGCTGGGTGATAGACACTGGGGAGGGTATGTGCTATGGTGAGCGCTGTGAATTGTGCAAGACTGTTGAATCTCAGATCTCTACCTCTGAAACAAATAATGCAATATATGTTATGAAAAAAAAAAGAAGAAGAAGAAGAAGAAGGTAGCAGGAGGGGAAGAATGAAACGGGGGAAATCGGAGGGGTAGACGAACCATGAGAGACGATGGACTCTGAAAAACAAACTGAGGGTTCTAGAGGGGAGGGGGGTGGGAGGATGGGTTAGCCTGGTGGTGGGTATTGAGGAGGGCACATTCTGCATGGAGCACTGGGTGTTATGCACAAACAATGAATCATGGAACACTACATCTAAAACTAATGATGTAATGTACGGTGATTAACATAACAATAATAATTTTTTTAAAAAGGCCCTGAGATCTGCAGGTGACTACGGTGGCAGAAGGCTAAAGGGTCACTCTGCGAGTGAAGGCCCATACTGCATGTGGATGATGCTTCCTGTCCCCATTCCCAGGAGCACCTATGCACGTTATCGCTTTTCCAGACTGTGGACGAAAACACCTCATCATTTTGAGTCTATGCCTATAGTCTTCCCGTCCAAAATGACCCTCTAAAGGAGGATCTGAGAAAAGAAGAAACTGAGGGAAATATCAGGAAAGAACAGGCAGGCCTAAATGAGAGCTCTGTAAGCTGTTTCCGTAAGAGGATCCAAGAAGCCCCACAACCAGAGTTCAAGGGGAAAATTCCAACCAGAACACCTGACTAGCTGCCCCAAATTGCTTTACACAGGAAGCTGCCTGGGGCATGGAACAGAAGGTTGTTTTGTTTTATAAAGCACCACTCCTGATTAATGAAAATGGAAGACATGTGACCAAAAAGTCACCTTTCTGGAGAAAAGTTAAGTCTGCATTCCTCTGTCAATTTCAAATCCCTTCACCCTGACTTTCACGTGACTGCCTTCTCTGAAGGCATCTCTGCCAAGTCTGAAGTTAGCCTTATGAAAGAGTATTCCTGGACAAGAAAGATATTTTACTTCTTTCCCTCCTCATTTAGAAATACGTAATGTTTCAGAAGAAAGACTGCCTAAGAGGATCGGTTTGTGGAGAGGGTCTGAGTACCACTTGGCTGGATGCTGTGTCCAGACTTAGAACCCAGGTTAGGTGAGCTTAGGTTCCTAACAGAGCAGGTGTGATACCTGTTTCACTGGTTGACCAGAAAGGCTTTTATTCCAGAAAAGCCCTAAAATACTTTTTTTCTCCTACTGGTACATTAGAGAAAGAGTCTGACCTAAGAATCATAAACTGCAAGAAGCACCAAATGGGAGAAGAGTTTAAGTTTTCCATCCAAGGAGACTGAGGAAAGTTTAGACTATTTCTCTAAAGTGGAAAAACCTCAGGTCTTTTGGGTTCAGTGTTTATAAATGAGTATGCAACTTAATTTCAATGAAAAAAACTGTAATTTTTTTCTGACTCTTTGCATAGAAGTGTTTTTATGTCCTTATGAGTAAGTAGGTCTTCTTATAGTATGCTTTAAATGTTTCATATTTTTGTATAAAACCTATGATCACCCCTGTGGCAACAGGGGAAACACCATGTTCCACGACAGTCATCTGGTTGCTCCTCGGGAAGTTCTCAGGGAAGAGATGGTATCTCAGGTGGTCATCTAACTAGGCAGACACTTGCATCTCTTTAACCAGAAAATAAGATCTAGGAACAGAAGATGCTGACAGGCTCCTCCTATCTTGTTGCATAGGGTTCAAGTGCAAGTTAGCTGGCTCCCTGCAGGAGGGAGCACCTATTACAGAAACAAGAGAGTGAGAGGTCCTGGCAAGGCACGCATGGGACTAGTACAAAGCCAGAAGCAATCTAGACTGGGCTGACCACCTTACCCAATCTCCCTCTTTCATTTACCCGCTTCCAGTTGGCTCCAACTTTCTCTCTTTGATGTCTCATCAAGCAAACCAGCTTTCCTCATAATTCTGATTAGATGTACCAAGAACTGCTTTACACAAAGCCTCTTCAGTGTAACCCAAGTAGGAAAAATGGAAAAGGGGCTTTGTGCTGGATGCAACTCCAACACCAAGGACATGAGTCCTTACATGGGGCTTACCTTTCCTTGCCAGCACTTCCTGTCCTCATGGCCACCATGTCTATCCTCTACCCTGTCACCCAGGAAAGAGGCCCATGGACTTGGCCTGGAGAAGTTCACACTCTGATCTCATGCTGGGCCCAGCATATGAACAGTAGTTCTTGAAAATCTCAGCATTTATTTACTTCTATCGCATGGCAGGCTTCTGTAAATTTTCTAAGAATAGGGCAAAACCCAAAGGATTGGAAATTCCTCTTAGAACCTGTTTTGAGTGTAGCAATTCTTATCCACACTCCTTTAGTTATTACTTTTGAACATGCTCTAGTGGCCACAGCATTGAACTGCCTGCCTCCTTTACAAACAGAATCTAAATTCTGATAACCATATTAATGCAACAGATTAACTTATACTAAAATAACAGTGACGAGAGAGAGGAAGACCCAACTACCCACACTGCTTCATACATTTTCAAAGTAAAAGCTCATCCTGGCTAGAAAAATAGAATAAGGGCCTCTTTCGATGAAATATTCTATGGAAAAGCTGCTCTAATTTTGAAGTCTCCAACAACATCCTCAACCTCCTCTTGACATAGACCCAAAACTACTATACAGTAGGTACTTGGGTCCCTAAAAGACACTTTGGGTGTCACAGTTCTGCATGAAGACTAAGATAACAAGGGCTGATGACCATCAAATCTATTTTAGCTGAATTCTGACCCAACAGAAAGGTTGCTGCTTGAGATCTGATGAAAAAAAAAAAAAAAAGCCTTTCTGTCTGTCTCTCTCTCTTTCTCCTGGGAACTTCCTTAGGGGAGTAATTCAGTTCTTCAAGTTTCCAAACGTTTTTAATCCTCAACTTGTCTTTACCCTGCAGCCTATTCTCAGACTCCTATTGATCAAACTATAAAATGTTCTTCCCCTTTCAAGAGCCTTTCTAGATGGTGACTCACAGACCCTCAAGGGGTTTATACCTCGCATTGTTTCATCAAGTCCCAACTGGTTTGATGTAATGCAGAGAAGGGGTGTTACTGAGGTGCTGGGAGGCTTTGCAGAACTCCATCTTCAATGCCAGCACAGGGTTCAATGTGCGTATTTGTGTAAAAGACATGTTTTTTACTGAGGCTTTAGATTCACTTAATACAATTTGTTTAAACAAAAAAATCCAATCCTATTATATTTGTTTTTCCAATACAAGTGGCTCTCAGTGCATACATGATTGCACAGTTTGCTTTGTCTCTTATCTGAAGTTGTATTTGGTAAGACTAAACAAATCAATGTCCAGTAAGACTGTTTGTCTCAAAAGGGGCCACAGAAAGGTAATAACAAGTATAGTTTTTGTAGGTGCCTTGTCATCATGGTTAACATGCTATTTTTACAAAACATTAAAAGACAGTTGGACTGATCAAATTTTGAAGTCATACAAATGTTATGCTCACCACTCGGATCTACAGCAATGTTTTGGAAAAAAAAAACTAAATAATACTTGGAAAGAGGCTTTGATTTCGAGTCTCCTCAGGAGCTCTAACAGAAATACAACCACATAATATTTTCCAGTTCACTTTAATAGTCATTAATATATCATTAAACTTACCTAAATAGTTAAGTGGAAGGAATATTAACTACCCTTGAATATAAAATTTTCTCGGTAAGTTAAAAAAGAGGACCAATTTATGGGAAAGGCTTTAAGTAATATGAAGTAGAACCAAAGTCATTTTTTCATTAGGAAATCAATGATTAAGCCTCAGTTCATGTAAAAGTAATTTGATAAAATATCTAGTGGTACAAGACTGAAATAAAATTGTATTCTAAAAGCTTATCTCTTACGATAAAATACTGCAATGCTATTTATAAAAGAGCTATTTCTGATGCCAATTTGGGGTGCAGGTTCTAGGTAGCAATCCGGCAGGTTTAAGCCATTAGGATAACGAGGCAACTTGCTTCCGATTAGGAATGGCTACGGCTGCTGCAGGAGCAGCAACTGGCCTCGATAAAAGAGCGATTAAACAGAGAAGCAAATGGGGACCTGCTTTGGTTAAATATTAGAGAGGCTGAGGCTTGCATTCCTACTAAAGGAAAAGATGCATTAAACCAAAGTTGTCTGCTCCAGCAATATTTGCCTTCCAGCGCTACTTTCTTTGTTTAAACTGAGAGGATGCAAAGCAAGCTATATTGATCAATGTCAGGGTAAGAAGGGAACCAACAGGGTTTTAGCAGGGGAAAAACACAAATGTCCCCATAAGATTGCAGTTTCGGATTAAACCTTCACAGTGGTGTGCTGTGAGAAAGCAATACCACTCTAGAATTACATCAGCTTTGCAGTGACTTGTTGAGAGAGGCTTATATAATGGAGTTCATACCTATTCATTATCAAGGTTGGAAAGTTTTGGCAGCATACTTCAGAGTCCATGTACATGTTGATCATTGAGGTTGCCATGGTGAATGTGAAGGAGTCAACTCAAATTCAGTGAAATGAGAGAGTGAAATTGCCCGCTCTTTATATCCATGCAAATTCTCAAATGTTAAGACATAAACTAATCACCCAACCTTCAAATTTGTTTCCAAGTTGCATAGTTACAAAAATAATCTTATAAATACAAAAAAAACTTAAAGCACTTTTTCATACTTCAAATGCACTTGAGTTAACAATCTGTCATAGTCAAATATTAATATGAATGAATTACTTCCTTCATTCAGAAATGCACTACATTTTTGCCAAGTAATTATTATTTCAAGGATGAATGAAGACTAGGTAAATTTAAGGGAGATAGAGCATGAAATATAAAAGGTTTCTAAATTCAGAGAAGACAACATCCACAGGCTTGACTTCCAAAAAAGAAATGCCCAAGAAATTCTTACTGGTTACTATCTAGCCACATCCAACATTATTAAAGATATTCCTACTTTGGGGGAAAAAAGGAGTAATGACTTGAGGTTAAGCACCCTGACTTTGAATAAGGGATGAATACAAAAGGTGAGAAACACATTCTCTACAGTGAAGGAGCATATAGTCCCCTAGAGGCAATGAAGAAGAGTGGCAGAGACAGTCATGCCCACCAAACAGTCCATGTACCCCACTACACTGTCTACCTCCCCCTTGTAATTGAGGCTGTTTAAGTAGTTTTCACCAATACACTGTGATTAAAAAAAAAAAAAAGTGTTATTCACTTCAGTCTAGGGGTTTTAAGAGCAGTTACCCAGAAAGCCATGTGTTGAATTTGAAGAGTCACAAGATGGAACCAGCTTGGATCCCTAAGCCATTACTTAGAAGGGAGCTCCCTTGGAGGGCCGTGGAACCCAAAGCCAATAGTGCATGTGTGAAAAATAAATGTTTATGTATTAAAGCCAGTGGGATCTGAAGGGCTTTAGGGGTGTTTTCGTTGCCTAACATTGGCAAATATATAAAACCTACACACAAACTAATTAGAGAACAATTTAATTCACAAGACTGTTGGGTGGCCAAGGTGAGGGAAAATGATTGGCAAAGGGTTTGGAGAGGAAGTAAAGGAAGAGTAGATTTTGAACTGTCAGGAGAAAAGGGAGTGTATTTCAAGGAGAGGAAATAGTAAGAGCCAAGCAAGAATTCTAAAAATGGGATTGACTGAATCAGGGAGTATATTTCCCCAGAAATTGTGGTATGTTTGTCATCAGGTGTTCTGTGAGCTAGTTCTCTTTCTTGCTACTTCATAATCTAACCTAGGTTCCCCTGTCAAAAGCCTAATGGTTGATACTCAGGGCATGAGCCTTTCTTTGCATAAATACCAGAAAGGAATTGCAAAGGGTCTGCCAAGTCTTCCATCTTTCATTCTTAAAGTACCAGCCAGGGATTTAGATAAGGTTTTTATTTCACTTATTCTACATCCAGTCGGGCTCTGGTCTCTACAAGGGCAGAATCAAAACCTGTCCAATCTCCCACAGCCTCCTGCTTCTGGTTCTAACACTACAGTGATCCTCAGAGCCCAGAAACCCTGGTGCTACACTTCTACTCATTAATCTATCCCCATCTGTTTGTCAGTCTGTCCACTCACTCATCCATCTACCAGGACTTCCCAGAGGTCAGAGCATCAGCTAAATATGATTCTTATCAGTGAGAGGCTCCAGTATAATTGAAGTTTGGACACTATACTGTAAGGAATGGAAGGTATAGGGAGAATTTCACAATCAGAATTGACATTAATAAAGATCATGTTGGAAATCATATAGAAAGAGTATAATTAACAGCAAGAGTTAGGAGACTTTTGTAGTTGTCCAAACAAGTGACATTGAGATTTTTTAAAAAATCTATAGCAATATCATATCAGTGGATTCTAGAGAGCCTTAGGAGGAGAAGTAAGAAGAACAGATAACTGAATGAAGATGAGAGAGGTGGGTAAATCAAGGCTGACACCAAGATTCAGGTGAGCGGGGTGCCTAGGTGGCTCAGTTGGTTAAGTGACTGCCTTCGGCTCAGGTCATGATCCTGGAGTCCCGGGATCGAGTCCCGCATCGGGCTCCCTGCTCAGCGGGGAGTCTGCTTCGTCCTCTGACCCTATCCCCTCTCATGTGTTCTCTCTCTCTCATTCTCTCTCTCTCAAGTAAACAAATAAAATCTTAAAAAAAAAAAAAAATTCAGGTGAGCGTATGGATGTTGGATCTTTAAGACAAGGAGTAGGCGGAGGAAGTTTGTGTTAGTGACTAATGAAGCTGGTTTTAGATACGTGAAATTTGAGGTCACTGCAGGACACCTGGGAAGGGATATGTGAGAAGATGATAGACATTTTGAATCCAAAGTTCAGGAGAAAAGCCTTACGTGGAACTGGTGACTTATCTACCTGGGTGTAGGTTATAGCTAATGCCAGGGAAATTAATCTGGTATCCAAAGGATGGCACGGGGGATGTGGTAGGATGTGAAGGAAAGTGTCAAGGAGAATGGTTAACGGTGCCAAATAAAAGAGAAAGGTCAAGTGAGGTGAGGCCTGGAATGTGATGACCAGTACATTTGGCAATTAGAAGGTAGAATGGAAGATTCTCTCACCTTCCTTTAGCCCCTGGGTTACTGTGTCATTTTGTTCAACTAGTTCCTCGTCTCTGCCTGGACCAATGTTGAGTGAAAATGGCATGCTCCACTTTCTGGAACTGCCTTCTACCCCAACTACCCAATGTTTATAATGTAACCAATTCTACTAGGCACCACTTTCTGGACCACAGGTAGATTCCTGACTCACTCTGAGCTGATCAGAATCTCTCTTCATTTCCTAAGAATATAATTAGACTATGTTAAGCAATAGAGCAACAGAGCTCTGTAAAGTTGAGGTCAATCTCAAGTCACCTATGATAATTTTATGTGGGAACCTGGTTTATGTAAGCATTTGAGTTTGCCTTAAATCAATACTATTCACTTGCTTTAAATTTAGCTGTTTAAATTTAGTTGATCCCACCCCCCAAGTCAAGTTCTCCAGAAATGATGTTACACTCTCCTCCAGAAAGAGCCCCATCCAAGTGAACTATGTCTCCAGCCCTTGAAACATTTTGTCCTTCCTCCTACCCTCCTCCCTCCATCACCACTTCCCCAAGTGTCATACCAGTCATGGGAAAATACACTCTGAACTAGTGCAAGCAGTTCTTGCTGCATCCATTTGCTGGACTGTGGAAAACTTCAGCCAATGTTGGTTCTCTGCTGGCTGGGAAACACCCATAAAGTCTAGCTTGCCCATGTCCTCCAAACTCTGCCTGTTCTACCACACTCACATCAGACCGACCAAGCTCAAACTCACACTCTACCCACGGTTATTACACACAGCAGTGCAGGAAGGGGGGAGTTCGAGGACAGGATGTCATAACTTCCAACTTTAAGAGGGCATCTCTTTGGGAGTGGTTTTTTGTGTTTTTCTGTTTGTTTGTTTGTTTGTTTTTAGGAAAACCTGTCATGGGAAAATGAACCAACCAACACTCACTCCAACTCCTTTTGGGGAGTTAAAAAAAAAAAAAAAAAGAAAGAAAGAAAGAAAGGAAGAAAAAAGGAGAAAAGGAAAAATCCATCCAATCCCCACAAGCCTGTTCCCAAGGCCCGACACCCTGGAAGGCCAGCCTGGCTGGGCCCCCACGTCCCGGTGGACAGCAATGGTACCCACTGCCTCTGTTCTAATATTTAAAAAACAGGCTCCAATTTGAGTCCCAACATTGTATCACAAGGGGTCTTTGAGGTGGCCCTCCAGGAGCCAGCTGAATTGAAACAAACGGAATAGAAAGCAAAATGGAGTTTTCCAGAACTGTGGGGAACCAGATAGGTGCTGTCGTAGACGCTGGGCTCCCCAGGTCTTATCCATGAGTGGATGGATGAAAGGAGCAGATATGTACCTCCAGAACGCCCCAGGTGCTGACAGCTATAAAAGATTCCTCTTCACTTAGGATAAGCAAGGGCCTTTACTCAGAAGGGCTGCCCAGCAAATCCTCATCTGGAGGAAACAGGGAAGCCTCCTGGACAGGTCCTTACCACCTCATACCACTAATTAATGGACTATGAGCATTCAATGCCATCAGTCTCTTAAAATCTTGGGCAGGAAAGGACAGAAAGAGAATAAGACATGTATGCATAAAACAGGAGAATGGAGGACAACATTGGATGCAAGGCAGAAAAACAAGAAAGCAAGAGAATTATGTTTAAAACTCCAAGAAGTAAATTTAGCCAGAGGTTTAAAATTTTTTTTCCTGCTTTATAGTGAATTCTGTAACAAAGTTTAGAGAATGATGCTACCTTTTAATAAATGATATCTGTATAAGCAAGCATTACCTAAAATCTGCAGGGCATAACAGCCTTATTTTCATACTTTTAGGACTCAGTTTCCTCATCTTAAAATAAGAGATCCTAGAACTAAAGGTGTCTAAATCTTCCAGCTCTGAGACATTCCATGGGGAAAGGGGCAGGCATGGTCCCAGGGAGGCCTGAATTTCTCACAGCACTTCAAAGCATTGAAACCTAAGCATATTTGGTAGTTACTAATTTAATTGAATTCAGAAGTGTTCTTGCTAAAAAAAAGAAAAAAAAAAATTAGGAACTCTCTTTCTCAGAGAAAACCAAACGCATGATTTTACTCTGGGTGTTTAAGAGGATTACGCATTATGCACTTAAGACATTTCCACAGATCCTCACAGCTAGTTCGCAGGACTGGGAGCAGAACTCGGGGGTTAAGAACAAACTCAGGAGTTGGACTGCCTGGATTTGCATCTTCACTCTCTTGATTAAGCAACTGAGGCAAGTTATTTCTCTGTGCCTTGGTTTCTCATATGTAAGAAAAGAACAGCAGTAATTCCAACTTTAAAAGATTCATACAGGACTAAGTGAGTTGATAGCAGTAACATACTTAGAACAGTACCTGGCACTTTGTATTTATTTAAAAAAATATATAAACTTAAGGACTAGGTGTCATTACTATCCCTATCTTAGAAGGGAAAAAAAAAACCTAAGACTTACAAAGGTTAAGTAACTGGTTCCAAAGTCACCCAGTGAGTAAGCTGTGGAGAGGGATTCAAACCAGACCAAGACTCCAGACCTTGTGGGCTTTCCTGCCATCACACACAGTCTCCTAATCCAGAGTTACTCAGTGAAGGCCGGGGGACACTGGAACAATGACTCAGGAAAGCACCACTTTTTTATCGCTTGACCAGGAATTCCCAACTGTTTCCTGTTGACTTTTTTTTTTTTTCAAGTGAAAGTTAAAAATGTAAAGTCCTTTAGCATCATTCATTTATATCACTTCAAAGTTTGGTGCTCACTATTTCTTCTATCCACACTTGCTCCATATCATAAAACAACAGCAAAAATACAGATTAAGCCGACCCCTTTTCAAAACAAAACAAAATAAAACACCAAAAAAACCAAAAACAGACTTCTCATCATAGCACCTTGGATTAAAACACTGAATTTTTATTGTGCCCAGGCACTGTGCTAAGCATCATTGCTTCATTTGATCCTCATGATAATCCTCTAATTTCCATTTTACAGAAGAATAAACAAAACCTCAGAATGCTTGAGTAACACCCCCAAGCTCCCATAGCTAGCAAAGGGCAGAAGGAGATTTTCCACCATTTCTGCTTGACTCTCAACTACTCTCCTGCACTGTTCCAGTAGAATGCAAGAACCAGGCCAACTACGAGATCACTTCACATTCCTCACAGAATGAAACTCCTAAGACAGGGCTGGGGGGGTGGGAGGGCTTTATAAAAATACATTAGCCTACTACGAACACCTAACATGTTAATTGTCCTCAAAGAGATTAAAGGATGCGGCAAATAAAGACAGAACAACCAAAATTTAAATAAGCTGTATCAGGTGGACAACTGAAGAATAACAATAATAAGATATAACATTTCTATTTTACAACTTTGTCAACTGTTTCTGACCTTCAGAAACCTTACTGGGTACTAATCTTGTCTCCTTGTCTCAGCAGACTTGGAGTCAATTGCATGAACACTCTGACTCCCATCAGAAAACGGGAAGCACTGCCCTGAGGACTGAACGAGTTCGTGCAAGAAGGGCCTGGCAGAGGGCCCAGTGCAGGTACTCAACCAACCCGGGATGCTTCTCCTTATGGCTGCCCATGCCTGGCATGGAGAGAGCTCATGGCTCATGGGAACCTTAAAAAACATCTACCAAAGGAGCTGAGTGAGAGGAATGTGCTGTGATCCCAGTCCTCTAATGGGATTCACACCTTTTCTACAACTGCCCATTTTCTGAACTCAGCTCTGAAATGAGCTATTATTCTCTGTTTCACTCTTCTTCATATTATCCAAAATAATTCAATGTCCATCTTTTCCTTTGGGAAAAATCAAAGGTTGACATGGCTACCTTTTGAACTCAAGCTGTTAAAGATCCCTTTCTTCTGTTCAAAAAGTTTTACTGATTTTGAAAGGTCTTATTGATAAAACATAAGAGAAACTCAGGGGAAAAGGACAAAGAGAAAGAAGAAGAAAGAGAAAGTATAAAGAGGCCAGAAAAGAAAGAGAAGGAAGAGAGCCCAAGAGGAGCAGAGAGAAGCAAAAGGCTATTGAATGCATAATTGCCAACAGTCTTAGCAACTGGCTCATCTAACAGTCATGGAGCATTATTTTTAAAAACCAAGGGGAAAATATTTACATAAAATCCAAAGGATATATACTCTGTTAAATGCTGCAAAATGACAATGTATTCAATTCATTAATTCATGAATTAGTCTGTGTGATGTTTACTTCTGGCACCATTAGCATTTCCGAGCTGAATATTTAAGAGAACAAGGGAAAAATTTAAGGACTAAAGATAGAAGTGAAAAAAAATTTTTTTTTCAGTTTTGTTTTTGTTTCTCCATTTGCATGCTTTGGCTATATTTGTACAGCATTCGTGAGACACAGGGGCCAGGCTGAATGAAATGCGTGGCCGGAAACCTTCCAAACCCCCCCTTGAAGGCCTCTGCCTCCCAGGTATGTATAAAAGTCACAGGAATTTAGAACAATTTTTTAATTGTCCTTATAAATGATAGTTTCAAAAGCAGATATGTCACAATAAACACATACTAAGAGTAAATTAGGCCTTAATGATGTTTATCAAGTTTTATGTCCTAATTAAAAGCAGAATCACAACAATAAACATGACTTACCAGCAGAATTAACTCTGCCACAATTGTCTACTCTTCCCAAACATTCTTTGTGTGCTCTCGCGCCACACTTAAAACATAAATAGCCTTGATAAAATGTTCCTCTGAAAGGTAAAATTAGAGAGTGATATGTTAAAAGGTGCTAAATGCTGCCTCTATGAAATCATGAGCGCGAGAAAGAAAACAAGGGAACACAGCACTCTGCAAAGTCTTCTCAGCAGAGGGAGAGGGTCTCCTGGGGTTCAGAAGGAAGCGTCCAGGTACAAGGCTGAGGAAAGATCTGTTGGCTCAAAACTGTTAAGGCAATTTCCCTACTTCACAACATTTTGGCTGGGACATTAAAAAAGTCTGAAACACACAGCAATTATAGCAGCTCCTTTAAACTGAAAAACAGGACCAAGCAAGCTTACCTCAGAAGCATCTGGCAGACTTTGCAGGATGTAACCCGACTGAAGGTGTGCATCTTGAACTCATGGAAATTGGAGTCTGCGTAGTCTGGCCTTATGTTCGATCTATAAAAAGGAAAAAAAAAAAAAAAGTAACTTCCTAAAGAAAGTTTCACAACAAAATAGCAGTCATCTAAAACCTAAATTCATCAACATTACATTGGGTAGAGATCTGATTCAAGCAAAAAGGCTATTAAATATGCAATGTTTTCTAAGCCAAAAGTAGGCTTTGCATTAAAATATGCACCAAAATCTGGTTGCGTGCAAAGCAGCAACACGTAAAGATTTAAGCAAACTAATCCTCCTCAGAATTGAGGGTTCCCAGAGAACTCCACAGAATGGCCACATAGGTCAACCTGCCAGGAAAAACACAAAAACCTGCTGGATATTCATGCTGTGTGAGAGTTTCTCTAGCCACATCACTGAAATATAAACTAGATGGGGAGGGCAGGAGCGGTGGGGGAAGAGGGTGCTTCATTCCCACAGAGGCCATCTCTAAATAGGTATGTGGATGATGTAATGATCTGTAAAAGTGAATAATTTTATAAAAAGTTTTGAAATAAAACATCAGTCTGATCATCAAAAACTTCCTCCTTAACAATTTGCTTTCCTTGTAATCCAAATTAAAAAAATCAACAAAACTGTTGTTTTATATTTTGTTCTTATTATCTACATATGCAAAAGAATGTATGAAGCATAAGGCAAACTACCATAACTGATGTCAGATAAAAATAAAAAAAAATAACACAACCAAAGTAACTTTGTGCCAAGGCTGTGACAACCACACAATGTCCGTTACTCTGTTTAACTTTCCCACCAATCCCAACGACTCAGCACTAATCATATCAGTAATTTACAAACAAGGAAACTGAGGCTAATACTAAAGTAAGGGAAATGGCAGAGTCGGGCACTCCAATCCACGTCTGTTCTCTTTGCCCCTGAAGCTTTGGTGCAAAGAGGAATTCAACAATATTCACCTTAATATAATTAGATTGTTGGAAACAGTCAATTTAGCCATTTCCAGGAGTTTTTTTTTTATAGTATTTGTAATTTATCTACATCACAAAAGAAAGCAGAAAAATTAGAAAAGGACTAAAAAAACAGATATAAATCGGAGGTATACCAGGAAAGCTAAGACGATGCTCTCCATCACGTTACAAGCAATTTGAGAGAGTGTAGGAAAAGTCTGAGATACTGATGAGCTAGGATTTCCCCTTTTATAGAATACAGCAACTCTCAACCACACAGAGCCTTGGTGTAATGAAGCATAATGCAGGCGGGCGACCAGGCATCAATCTCTGAGGTACCAGGAGAAGCTCATGAAAAAACATTCACAAAGGCAATTGGAGTAGCAGGCAGTGATGCAGAAGTGTCAGGGAGGTCAGCCTTCCAATCCATCTGCTGAATATGAGCATGCTAAAAATGAAATCAGATATTAGTGCCATCTGGGATTTCTCTGCTCCATGCTTCTGGTGACCTCACTTTTTAGGAAAATGTTCTGCTGCATGCTGAAAAGCATGGCCACTTCCATAGTGGTATTTTTGTGTTCCTGATTAAAAATTATAGCTCTTTGTGAATAGAGAAGTAGAGAAAAGGTGAGGATCTAAAAGCAAAACTCTGTTCACGAGAATCTTGAGTCCATAAAGCCATGCATTGGAAAGAGCATCAAACCCCATTTCCTTAGCCAGGAAGGCCTGTTGTTCATTTTTCTCTGAACATCAAGGTGATAGAGTCACACATGGATTGTCAAATAACAGCTTAAGTCCTAGGAACTTGAAGAATTCATCAGCCTGGAGTTGTAGACTAAAAGTAGGTCTCCTTCAGAAATGTAAATGGGTCCCAAACAAGTAAGAATTTAATTAATTTTTTTTTGAAGATTTTATTTATTTATTTATTTGAGAGAGAGAGAGAGAGAGAGAGAGAGAGAAACAGCATGAGAGGGGATAGGGTCAGAGGGAGAAGCAGGCTCCCTGCTGAGCCAGGAGCCCGATGCGGGACTCGATCCCGGGACTCCGGGATCATGACCTGAGCTGAAGGCAGTCGCTTAACCAACTGAGCCACCCAGGCGCCCAAGAATTTAATTTTAAAAGCTTGCCTGGGACGGACGTGTAATATCCTTCTCTAAGGGTCAACTTAAGTGATAGACAGACAGATAACCAGTCTTTCGACCATCGGTTACTTTCATCAACCAACTAGGAATGAGCAGACTTTTTAGAAGACAAAAAGCTGAGAGGAGAATCACACTAAGGAGGTTATAAAAAAAAAAAAAAAAGAAAGACAAGAAAGAAAAAAAATTCTGAAAATACTGTTAATGGTAGTTGCCATAAGTGAAATGACACTCAAAATGGTAGAGTAGAATGGTAGGGAAGAAATGTTGCAATTAAAAAAATATATATATATAACTGCCTATTATTTTTTAAATTTAAAATTAAACACTAAAGAATAAAAGTTAACTCTATGACCCAGGAACTGCTACTGGGGCACTAGAGAACTCAAAAGTATAGTTGAGGGCAGGAATCTGAAATTAGACCACCTGGGCTTAAATCCGAACTTGGAAGTCACTAACAGTGTGACCCTGGGCCAGTTAGTAAGTATAAGACAGGAATGTCTTATACTTACAGGTAATGTATGTAAAGTGCTTAGGACTTTGCCTAGCCCAGAGTTAGTGTTCAATAAGCACTGGCTACCATTTACAAATTGTTGATTCCAAAACCACAAAGTAACGATGTAATCAGAACAGTGCTTTATGAGTTGTAAGAATCCCTTGGTAGTCTTGGGACCTAGTTTCCAGAGGATTCCCATTCTCCTGAGAATTTCATGCAGGAAGCCTGTTATATGCTCAGTGTCCTTTGGACCAGGACCATAGATAATGATTTAAGCATGATAAGAAACAGGGCTGCCCAGGAGAACACATGTATGCAAAAGTCCAGGGAATTAGATGAAATCATATCAAGTGCCAAATGAAGAGAGGTGTCAACACACATGGACTACAGCCTTTGGGGAGGCAAAAACCAAAGACAGTAATTGGCTGGATGGGAAGAGTTGGAAAGGTAGATTGGAATAGAAAGATATGGAGAAATATCAGAGTTATAGGCGAGTACCACAAGGACAAAAATGACCAAAAGTGGCATGTATTGCACACTTGTAATGCACCAGGCACATTAATAGGCTCTTCATATATTTTTTCACATTTACTTCTCACAACAAACCCAGAAGGCAGAGTCATTCATTCATTTCATATTAAGTACCTACCATATATACAGGTTCTAAGGCCTGAACAGAAAGAAGGATCCCTCAGCCAGAGCCCATGAGTAAAAAGGAGAGATGAAAGAGATGAGGTAGGAGAGGTTGGTAGGAGCCAAAGAAAGAGGTGAGATCTTACACAAGGATTAATATCACATTTAGTTGACAAAGAAAAAAAAAAAATCTCTGTGGCCACCAGAGAGAGCATTCCTTGTAGTGAAGCAAGAGTGAACACAGCAAGACCCTATGGGACTGGGTTATCTATAGATGAGAATGGAGGGTCAAATATAGGTTAGCTCACTTGCTCAGTCACGCAGCTCTACAGACACAGAGGATTCCATTTAAGGAACCTGTTCTGATATATGACAGTTTACTTGTGAGAACTTGAATGGAATCTTGTAGGTCTCTCAGGAAAATGTTCCCATTTCTTCTGCTTCATATAGGGCCCATTAGTAATATAATTAATCAATCAAATATTTATAGGGCAAAGTATGCTAATGCTCTTACACCTCCTTTTAACTTCACACATTCTCCTTAGATTCTTGCCTCTTCTCACCTGGTTTCATGTTTGCACTATGCTGAGGACCATGTGTCTCCCCTTAGCCTTGGCTCCTTCTCCATTCTCTGGATCTGCATTCCCAGGGGCTCCACAGGCATCCCAAATGCAGCACATACAAAACTCAGCTCCACACCTTTCCTAACATACTGGACTATGACCAAATTCTGATTTCAATCCAACAACATTCACTCTATCTTCTAGCCTGGAGACTTGAGAGGTGCAATGAATTTTTCCCTCTCCCTCATACCTTCTACATATTCATCTTCCCTTAACCCATTCTCTGTTCCAATTTCTCCTTTCCTGAAACCATAACAAATTTCTGTTGATTCAACCTTAAAAATACCTCTTCAAAAATTCAGGTTCCATTCTCTTTCCTTACTACCTAATTCAATCCCTCAGTATCTCTCAACTAAATTGTTACAATGGCCTTCTTAATCATTCCGTCTTCTACTTTCTTTCCCTACTTAAGGCCATCTTCCATACTATTCCCAGAATTACCTTCAAAAAATAAAAATAGGTCACTCCCTCCCTTGAAGACTTCTGCTGGTTCCTACTGCCTGAAGCTACAACTTCTAGCAAGGGCATACAAAGTGTTTTAAGTTCTAGCATGCCCCTTGCATGCCTCTTCTTTCCCAAACGCTCATAAGCCATAACTAGAGGTACACACACCTTGTCACATTTCCTAAACATATTCTCCTCGTTTATAACTCTGTACTTTTGTAGTCCAATCCCTCTGCCTAAAAGGTTTCTCTCAGCCTGCAGCTGCTAACTTGCCTGGTTACTCATTTTGGGCCAGATAAAAATGTGACTCCTTGGATAAAATCTTCTGTGAGTCCACAGGATAAAGATAATGGTTATCATTTCATCTGTTCCCAAAGTACTTTTCCAGTCCTCTAGTGTAGTTGTAGTATAACCACTTATTATCTGCTTCCCACTACCAGAAAACTAGCTCTGTGCTATTCATGTTTATATTGTCAGGTCTTACTAAGTCAGTGTCTCATGTTTAATATAGATCATTGTTGAATAAATAAACAAAGGCCACTAGCTATATTTTAAGTATCTGCTACTTAAAGGGAAAAGAGCTAAAGGAAAAAAGAAAAACAACAGTTACTACCCCTAGAAAATCATCCATTGAGTTAAAGAAACAAAAGCTCATACCCATGAAACATTCACAAAATATAATTAAAGATAAAAGAAATAAAAAGATCGATCAGTGGCTACATGGGAGCAAGTGAGAACAAGTGGTGTTTGGTAGATGAAGGAAAAAGGGAAAGTTATGCAAGTTTGGGGGGAAGATGAGATTGAAAGTTCTGAAATGAGTATCAGGTATTCACAGAATGGTGAATAGGGCATATTTACTACAGCATCATCTGTGCCACCCATCATGATTAAATTTATGTGTCAGCCCAGATTTTTGGTCAAACATTTTTCCAGGTGTTTCCATGAGGGTGTTTTTGGATGAGATTAACATTTAAAATGGGAGACTATTATCTTCAAGATACTTAGTCATATCATGCCTCTTTTTAAGTAAGATTTTAAAATACATATAATAATTTATCACATGAATAAAGAACCAGAAAAAGCACTGGGTCATCTCAACAGATGCCAAAAAAGACATTTAATAAAATGTAGCATGTGCTTCTGATGAAATTCTAAATAAATCAGATGTTGAGGGATACTTTCTTGACATAATGAAGAGTATCAAGCTAAAGACAATAGAAAACATACTTAATTTTAAACACTAGCAGTATCCTATTGAAGTTAAGCAAAGTTTGCTGAAGTCAATTATTCAGCATTGTTCTGGAAGATCTGATCAATGTAATAGGACAAAAATAAATGTGAAAGATATTGTAAAAAAAAAAAATACAGAATTATCATTTGGAGGTGACACTGTTGGGACAACTGCGAAAAACCAAAAGAAGAAACACAAACTAGTGAAACTAGTAAGAAGAAAAGACACATCAGGTAGTGTCTGGAAAAACATATCTCTAGGATCCCAACGTTCTCCAGCAGTGAAATGCAGGAACATGTGAGTAGTGTTTTCACCCAGCAACATTCCTTGAGACTCAAAGTTCAAGGATTTTCACAGGTTGGTCACATAAGCACCATCATGATCAGCCATCATGATCAGCCACATGATCAGCCACAATCATTAAAAACTCCCAGAAGGAAAGTAGATGCTCACCATAAATCACATGATTTAAAAAAAAAAAAAGTTCAGGTAGGCTGGCACAATGAAATTCAGTCCCTGGGCACACCAAATGGCCTTACCACTTGACACCAGAGGGGACATTTCAAAGCCAAAGTTCCCAGATGCCAGCCAAAGGACAACCCTGTAAGCAGACCCTTTTAAAGACAACAAACCCAACCCCCCCAAGTTTACTCTTCCCTGCACAAAAATGTCTAAGAAAAATCCCAGCATGAAATGTTCAGGTTCTATATGAATGAAATTTAAAAATTAAAGGAGGAAAATCAAAAGTATTCAAGTAAATAAAAGCTACATATCCAAACTGCTGAATAAGAAGTTTGCATATTTTATTATAAATACACAATCTCTCAGGTTAATTTATAAAGAAACAATTATTTTCCCCTAAACAAACACACACATACACTTTTTTTTTTTTTATAACTTGAGAAATGATTATAAAATTCAACTGGGTGAATAAACGTGTGAGGATAATCAGGAAAATTTTAAAACTAAGACAAATTATTGCAGGGAATACGTAGGTATATTTTCTAAAGGTACATTATTAAATCGGTATGGGACTGACAACAAGACAGACAGAAAGATCAATAAGATAGTCTTACAGGGGACCAAGCATGTGCACAAAGGTGGTATGTGATTTTTGTGACAGTTTGTTCACTTATTTATCTGCTCAAAAAATAAAAACTTAATACGTGTAGGCAGTGGGATACAATGATGAGTAGAAACAGGTAAAGTTTCTGTTGTTTGGTGCTGATAGGGAAAATAAATATCTAAATAATTCCATAGACAACTATGAAATTACAGGTGTGTCAAAGATAGTGTTAGGAAAACTTACAACTTGGAATGTGACCTTGTGAACAGATTATCACAGAAGGCTTTCCTATAGAAACAATGCTTGCATTGAGATCTAACGATAATCAGGAATTCAGCAGGTGAAAGGAAGAATGTCCCAAAGAAAAAATAACAAAATATATTTCAGAAAATGCATTCCCAGCTTTTTGAAAATGTTAAGGAAATTATGTTACTATCACTTATTTTATAAGGATATAAAGTTTAGATAAAGATGGATACTATTTGACAAATATGTATTATATGCCTATGATGTGCCATGAACACAGCCAGCAATGAGGTTTAAGATGGACAAAACTTCTGCCCTCATGCAGCTTATTTCTATATGTAAATATAAAATTTAGATAGAAACCTGAAATATGTTTTAAGAAAACAAAAACACTTGAAGAAAATATTGATGACTACATAATCTTTAAAGGTAAAAAATAAAGATAGCTGGATTTCTTTTTAAAAACCCAAAATTTTCCTTGAACCAAAAACAATAAAAAAAAACCAGAAAGTAGGAAAATATCTGTAATATATATGATAAAAGATTAATATCCTTGCAATACATAAATGTTCTTGAAAATCTGTAAGAAAAAAATGGAGACCCCAGTTGAAAAATTAGCAAAGAAATCAACAAGGCAATTTATTAAAAAAGAAATAAAACAATCAATGAACACAAAACATGCTTAAGTTACTGGTAACCAAAAGAAATGCAAATTTAAATAAGATATTATTTCACATATCAAATTGGCAAAAAAGAAAGAGATAAAAGAAAACCGGTAATACCTAGGGTGGATGAAGCTACAAAAATATCCCAAAGTTTAACCTGAAAGATTTACTAATCATTTGATATAAAATTCTACTTATTCGAAATAATCATGAAGGTTTCATTACAAGAGTTTTAATAATTAAAAGTTGGAGTTGATTTAATTAAAAGGAAACAGAGAAATTATAGCACATCTTTGCAATTGAGTACCATACAACAATCAGAAAGGAAAAAGAGAACATACATATATTAGCCAAGAAAGATATTTGCAATATATTATAGGAGAATAAGTTGCTACTAAACTGTATATCTGTGATTGACATAACACAAACTACTTGCTAACATACATATGTGAAAACGAGAACAATAGGTAAAGGCATTATACTTTTTTAATTTTAAAGTTATCTGTGTTTTCCGAAGTTTCTGCAGCGAACGTGCATTATTCAATGTATTCCTTATATCTCCTCTTTTTTAAGATGAAAAGAACAACAGGAATAATCACAAGAATATGTACAAGCAACCTGACTCAAGTACACAGATAATATGTCATTGAACAGGATCTCAGGCAAAGATGTGTCTCAAGCCTCTGCTCTTAATCACTATGCTAAAAATATCACAAGGCAATTAAAAAGCAAAGACAAACAGAATTAAGTGCTTGCAACATATGTGAAAATATTCTTGGTATAAAAGGAGCTATTACAAATCAGTGATAGTATGATGATAAATTTGACCCACAGAAAACTTGGCAAAGGATACGACCAAGAGACTGATAAAGAAAAAACAACTGACTGAGAAGCCTGTAATAAACTATTCAGCCTCATCAGTAAGTGTAGAGATATGGATGCTCCAGAACATCAGGGCTACAGCAAGCACAATGTTTGGAAACAGTCATTCCTGGACACTTAATTGCTTCGTTCTTCCCTTCCCAACCCCCGCCCCCTTAGAGATATCATCTTTGTGAGGCTGCATTTAGTCTAAGAACCAACAGAGTTCATCATCTGTAAATATTTCCTTAAATGGAAGCACACAGATTGTTAGCATTTCAAAATGGTAGCCTAGCCCCCGGTACAAATGCGTAGTGCTACAGCAGGAACTGAATTTTCTGGAATAGGCAAGATGTTGGATATAACATACACAGGAAAGGAGAAACTAGGATCATTATAGTCTCATAGCACGTAACGTTCCCTCATTGTACGTGTAACAATATCCTTTTTTACATTTATTTGCATGAGTATTTTATTAATATTTCTTTTCCCCCAAAATACTATAAGCTCCATGAGGCCAGGGCTGTCAGATTGTTTTTATCTCTGTATCCCTAGCATCATGCGTGGTGCCTAGCATAAACAGGCATTCAACAAATGTGTTGAAGTTTAACAGAATGTCAAAAGAAGATTAAAGATATAAGAGTAAAATGAAGTTAGTGTACAAAATGTATTACAAACACAACTGATTGTTAAACATAGGTTACAAATTTAGTGCTAAATTTCCCAGAAACCAAAGCAAAGAGGAAAATAGGATAGCTTCTAAGATAATTGTACAAATTTTCCCGGCACGGCAGTGTAAGAAAAATCGCAGTGATTAGGTTTTCATAAAAGGGGCACAGTGTGTGATATGTAGCCAATGTCTTCAGCAACATCCTCATAAATACAAATGTGCACCTGCCCCTTCTACCTCTTCCTGATGTGAGCCCATGACATCATGCTAAAGTATTACTCAGCAAAAGCAATTCTATGGGGGGCGGGGGGGGAGTTTTCAGGACCTATTCCATCTACATATCATCACTTAAAACAGCCTTCATGTCCCCTAAAGTCAGATACCAAGCTTTGGCTAGTCAAATATCTTTCAAGTTTAAGAATAATTCCAAATATATGAAAATTATCTATAGATAGGACAAACATTTGTGCCAAGTCCTCAAGTACTAGATCTAGAGGTAGCAGTCCTTATAATTTAGAAGAAATTTCCAAAACAAATGAAGGCTATTATTATCTTAATTGATATTAGTTTATATAACTCCTTTCTCCATGAGGACTAAAGATAGATCAGAAAAATACACAAATCCTACAGACCTAAAGTTCAAAACAGACCTAAAGTTGCATGAAATAGAAACCCCATGCCTCTCACTCAGTCCCCAACATACAGGACTGATGATTGAGCCAGCTGGAAAACAGATCAAATTTAGTCAAGTATTTCGTATACTCTGAGATTTACCAACTAACTAAACATTCAAGAATATCAGAAGAGCTATCCAGGTTGTTTTTGTAATGTCTCATGTGTTCTGAATTCTCCAATTCTAAAAAAGCATACTTAAGCCAAGTAGTCTTTGCCAAAAATCAAAATAAGATCATTTTATTCCCCCAATGTAGACTTTCCTGTCAGATACAACTTTAAGAGTTTCATTAAATGGTGGGTTTTTCCTTTCTTTTGTTATCATGAAAAATTTCAGACTATCCTATATTGTGAAGGATAATTGTGAAATCAAATCCACCAAATAGCTAATAGATAAGTACAAAGACTCCGAAACACACAATCTCTCTGTAAACAATCCTAAATCCTTACTTGTTTTTTCATAATTTGTTCCCTCAACACCACAGCACGCTAATTACACTGCTGGCTACTGGAAAGGGCAATAAAATGAACAACAAACAGCTCCTCCAAAAACCAAGTGAAAAAAACAAAGTTCGGAAGGGACACCTTCACCTAGTCCTAAGGATTCATAAAAGGAATGAAAACAGAAAAGAGATTTATAAATCACATCCAAATCTTATTCTTTATATTCCAAATCATGTACAGTCCTTTATCTAGGGAAATGAATAAATAGTTCCAAAATACCAATAAAAATAAGATAATGCTTGGCTCTGAAAAATAGTATTTTCTTATTATATATTGCACTTCTTTATTTCATTCAACGTTGACTCTATAGTAATTTTAAATATACATCCATCACTGAATTTCTGTGACATCTCAAGGAAATTATTGAATGAAATGTAAAGTCAGTGAAATCTATAATACATTTAAAGTGCAAAAAATGTCAGACAATAAGCAATTTGGGTCTTTGTTACAAACTTGATGTGTGGCTCTTGGCACAGAACATATCTTTCTATTTTTAGTCTCCTTGCTAATCAAAGAATTACATCTGTCACCCCTGCTTTAGAAGGCCATGGTTCAGGAGTGGGAGAAGGAAGGAGGATCACCATTTGTTGGTACCTGTTCTATCACTCAGATTTGTCCTGAAAATAAAATGAAAACACATATATGTACATATTATTAAATTTTATTAAATGAAAAGCATTATACAAATGCTAGATGATACATCTACTCTTATTATTATCATTGTCATAAGTGACAACATGTGGTGGGAACGTCAGAGGCCTCATAAAGGTAGAACAAAATAATGACCCACCCATCACCATATCCTGAATCAATGGAAATAAATTTCATAAGGATATCAAAATTTATTTATTTAGTCATACATTCAACAAATTGAGTGTCTATTATACTCCAGTTGCTTTCTAACACTGGGAATGGAACAGTGAATTTATCTACTCCAACAATCACAGATACCCAATGAATCTGGATTATCTTGCTTTACTTCAACTCTCCCATTAAAACATATTATTTATCCTCCTGATACTGAGAGAGTGAGAAAGGTAGAGAGAGAAGGGCAGGCAGGCAGAGAGATTCTCAATATTCAGGATTGAACAGCAAGACATGTCCCACTGTGTTAGCTATTCCATGTAAGGGACAGGTTCTAGAGAATTTGGATTTTCTCATTCTCTGGTCCAATAAATCTGTACCCTAAACTCAAACACTAAAGATGACATGAATTAGGAATGCTGAGCTGGCATGGTGAATTTAAGTTCTTATGGCACATTTTAAATTGTGTCTGATAATATGAAGTTTGCTGTTGAATTAATGTGTTTTATAAGCATGCGGAGATGGAGAGGATACTGCTACAAAGCAATATTGAGAAACAAAAGAGGAAATCTGAAAGATAATCTGACATGCCTCATAAGGATTTCCTCTTCAAATTCTGTGATGATTATATATGAAAAAAACGTTTTTTAATCAACATCTTATCCTTTTCATTTCAAGTCTGTTTTACACTAGACTCCATGCAGAAGTATAAATTGAGCAGAATTTAGTATAAATTTCACATGAATTGAAGCTATCATTTATCAAAACCAAAACCTACTCCCCCAAAAAGGCAAGTACTCTAAAACATTAAATATACTTGTTAAAGGGAAAGGCATATTCGTTATTAATATTACCATGACAAAATACACAACTAATAAGGGTTTTTAAAGTGGTTTGGAATATTCTAGGCCCTGTGAAACTTACGCATCATGAAGACACCTGTCCTCTACAAGGTTGCCATAAAGTGAAGAGACAAGACTCACATGTGGACAATTTGTACAGGAGGGAAGAGCTTGCACAGGGCATAGAGAACCATGCTTCAGGAGCAAAACACAGCAACTGGAGATGAGAAAACAGGTGGCTACCCAGAGTCCCCATTCCAGAGCAGATACAACAAAAACTTTTATTAAAGTAGGAGAGAAGCTATTAGTGTTCAAAGGTATCAGCTGGGTAGAAGCAAGGATTTATTCAGGTGAAGAGCTGGAGAGTTGATGCCCTGAATTCTAGAGTAGACAAGAGAACCGTGGATGGGTTCATACTTAAAGACCAAATTTAGGCACAAGAACTGCATCAGGGCACACAAAAACAGAAAGGTAACAAAAATGATATAGATCCGGATGGGAGCGGGGAGTGCACATTTAGCTGAATAATTAAAGAAAGATGACTGATCTCAAGATATGGGCTGCTACTGTACATCTGTCCTAGTATTAAAGAACTTCCTGGAGCAGGTCAGGGGCTGCTAAGGCTGACAGAGGAGAGCCACATGGCCAATGACCCTTGCCAAGCTCTAGGACCTCTGGGAAGCATTCAGCACTCAAGCTGGAAAGAATGAATAGCCCAGAGAAGACAAGACACTCCAGTCCCGAGAACTAGTACGGGATTAGCGTAAGTCAGAAAAAGGCTGGATAAGTAAGGAAAACAGAGGTTTCAGAGGGCGGCAAATGCACCTGACCTTCAAGGAGAGAAGCGTGATAGAAGCTGTGCTTCCCTCCCCCCCACCCCCATGGCAGATGGGGAGAAACAAACACAGATGCATCTCTCTCTCCACCAAGGCAAACAACACCGCCCCTAATGGTATCAAGGCTACCTTAGAGGGAGGAAAAACCTCGTGCTTCTTTGGTCTATCCCTGAGCCTGAAGAAAATTTGATGATGCCTTGATGTCAGACAACACAAAATAAGCCGGAAACCCAAGTAAACTTTCAGCTTTCTCCAGCCACAGGATGGAGGCCCTTCACTGCTACTTTATATCTCCAAGTATTTGGGTGATAGTATTTCCCAAGTATTTTTGAAGAAAATGAATCCAAACCTGCCATTACTACCTGGGTGTCCAAAAGAACAGACAGCAAAAGGGAGCCAGCCCTGTTTTCTGTGGAGTCAGTGGTGCCTACTGGTTTCAGTTATGCAGAATAGCCTGAACACAGCCTCATCCTCCACCGTGAAGTATTAGATTGATCCTCTATTCCTGCCTTTCTGCTGAATGTTGGGTTTTTTTTTTTTCCCCTTCAAAACTAATTACATTAGAGAAACTCAGAGTAAAATATTCTGCAAAGCACACTTTTCTCACTATCCTTTGTCAATGAACTTCAAATTGTCCTGTGATTTGGGATTCTCTGTCCTACAGTCTCTATCCATTCTGAAATAATTTAAACTCCCAAATGAGGCCAAAAGCATACAGCACAGGGAAACTCAAGTAGCTACTCCTAAAACAAAAATTGGAACAGTGTCACTGGCTGGAAATAGACACATGTGCCAGCCTACCTCGAAAAAAGAAAAGCACAAGCACCCTCAAAAAAATATCAGGACATTCTAGCAAACAGAGGCATGTCAAAAAACATCTGAGTGCCCTCAATGCCCTAAACAATGTTATAAAAATACAATTAAATCCTGACCTTGCTTGAGTCTATGAGCCTTCCGCGCCCCAACACGAGGTGATGTCAGTGGTGAAAAGCAGCATGGAGCACAGTATCTTCCTTCCCACGTTCCTCCAGCGGGCCTTGCCTCTTCTCTGGCCACAAGCATCGTGTGCCTAAGTTACTGCCACAGCCTGTAGGCTCAGCCCCAGACTTAGGCCTGTGCCCTCAGGGTTCTCCTTCCATGCAGGCTGGCAGAGGTAAGCAGCGCCCTCCAGCAATGCTGCAATAAGTTCTCCACCATATGCAACCATCCACAGGCACCCCCTCCCCCTCTCACCTCCCCAAGTCTTTTGTCGGCTTACACCTGGATTCTCCTTCTGGGCCTGGACCCTTCAGATTGCCAGATCAGTTAAGATGGGTAACTTGGTGAGATTTCCTTTTATTCCCAGAGATTGGCTGTTGGCCTCATGCATGAAAGCCTGTGGATGGCTCCCAGCCACGGTACATCAACTCTGGCCAGAACCCTGGGCCTGCATTCACCTGGGAGGAGAAACTAAAACTGTCAGCATCAGCAACTTCTAAGTGCTTAGGATCTCTGGAGCATTGTCGTGACACTTGCCTTACCTATATTTTCTCATTTGACAGCACAACAATGGCAGATGATGACGCTGAGACTCAAAGAGCTTAATATTTTGAGGGTCACCTAACTAGAAAATTTAAGCGTCATGATTCAAATGTTGTCTGTTGATTTCCAAAATTAATGCTTCTAACCTTTATCTTCTATGACCCCGAGTTTAACAAAAAAGAGAACATCTGTAGGAGTCTTGGTTTCTGGGAATTTTTACCTGGCCCATGCCTGGGATAATGATCAGAAGAGCAGCCCCAGCCCATGAGAATGCTCCACAGCAGGCCGTGGCCCTCAGCTTAGGCTTGTGGTGACACCAACCCAGTGAGCTCAGAGCTCCAACCATGGGATGTCCTCAATCTTACCATCCCTTCCCCTATCCCATGCTGAGTCCCAGAAAAAGGCATTCGGTATCACAAGAGGTCTCAGGGTAATGTTCAGCTTGGGAGCTAAAGCTACATTAGACCACAGGGCACACAGCAGCTTCACAGACAAGCCAATAACTTAGCAGACCCAAGTCTTCCTTGACCCCAACAGTGCACCTATAAAATTAAACACAGCTGTAGGCCATACTCTACAGAGTGGCCTGTTCTTTGTTCCTTCCCAACCCCCCAAACAATTTGCGATCCTATCTTCCATCTTTCCATATTTGTTAGTGGTACTACCACATTTTCAACGTTATAAAGAACAAAAACAATTATCAACATGGGGCTGATGTAAAAGTTTAATAAGCTAATATGCACAAAGAGCTCTGCACTGTGCCTGACACATGAAAATACAGAATAAATGATAAATAGTATTTTACTTAACTATTACAACATTTAAATACTGTACGGTAGATATTATGTCACCACTTTGTGATTTCCTAATAGAGGCTTAGAAAAGGAAGTTAAGCAACTTGCCCCAGCTCATGAAGCTATTAATGGGCTGAGCTCTGATTTGACTCTGAACAACCCAATACTAAAGAGTTTGAAAAGTATTATGTGGGTCATGAAGAGCAATGAAAACATTTTAAATGGGAAAATTACATCTCCAACCATAGTATCCTGTCATAAGCTCAAAAGAGATCCATTTACTCAAGGTATTTTAAAATGTTCATTTCAGTCTCAGCTTCAAACCATTGTTCCTTGTCATGACTATTTTTCCCACAACTCCAAATCTTATCCATCCCTTAGCTTAGGCTCCGTGTTTTGAGACCTTCCCAGATCACTGTAGCCCATATAATCTGTCTTCTAAAATTATGTGGCACTTGCTCTTAGATTATTACTCAATTGCTCCAGTCATTCTTTTATTTAAAAAGTATTTATTAAATGCCAAACATATACCAAGCACTGTACTGGGAATAAGGGTGAGAGGGGGCAAAGCATGGCCCCTGGCCTTAAGCTCCTTTCAATGTGGGATGAAGTTGAAGACATGCACAGATCTAATAAAGTGTTACTCAAAGGTACAAGATATGGTGGAGAATAAAGAAGAGGTTGGTCAACTCTCTAATATAGGTTAAAGGAGAGGCAGGGTATGAGGGGGTGAAAAGAGAGCAACTGTCTTCGATCTGAGTCCTAAAAGATGAAAAGATGTTCCCTTGCAGACCTCAGGAGAGGATAGGTCCCAGGTGGGTAAGGGACACTGTGATCAAAGGTCCAGAGGAAAAGGAGCATGGCATGCACTGGCAGCTTCCAGTAGCTCAATCTTTAACTTTAATGCTGGTCATGCTGGGCAAATTTCAATAGCTCATCAGAGCCTGTTTCTTGGGGTTCCTGGACAAGTATGTGGCTATCACACAGGACTATTTTCAGTCAATGATAATTTTTATTGACACACTATTCCTTTCCCTTATAGCAGCATGGCAGCCATATTGTCTTGGGTTAAGTATATACTTTCAAATAGCAATTCTGATTAGATGAAGGCAAATACAAAACTCCTCTGAATTTAGGTTATTGCTGGACCCAAAAAAAAAAAAAAATCTCTAATGAAAGATGTTAATATATGCTATCAATATCCCTATCTCAGAAATAAATGATGATGTGTGACAGCCTACCTTCCGGGCTGTTGAAAAAATCAATGATCTTTTTAAAATTTGAGCTCTGATATTTGCAAAGTGCTCTTGGTTCAGATGAGGAAAAGCACTAGAGGAGTACACAGATAAATAAATCTATTTAAAAAAAAAAAAAGAAATTGCTCGCAGAAGATAAACAAATCACTCCAAAGTAGAATTTTATTAAACTCTACTTAGGTCTGATCTTCACACAAGCTACCATTCTCCCAGAAAGTCTGTCTGTGCTGTGGCTGTAAGCGCCTTGTGAACACTTCACGGAGCAGTGCTGACCACTAACAGTCAACTGGCTCATTTCGGTTTTCCCCGCCATGTCTCAGAACTGTCTCTGAAGAAGTCATTGATTAAAGTAATCAATCAACTCTCTACACAATAATGCTCTGGCTTCTTCTGCTTTTAATATCAAAAAGCCCTCCTCGCTGAAAACTAGTAGTAATCAAGTTTTCTGGATCACACACTATCCTGTGCTTTTTGATCAAAGGTTCACAGATCATTTCTTTGGCTTTGCAAAATGATGTGTTCTACTGAATCAGCATAGACTATCAATCTTATGTCTTTATTAATTTTGAATGTAAGGACTGCCTTCATTTGTAATTAAACTAAATTAATTCTGAGTATTACTTTATCACCATTATATTTCCACAGAAGGAATAAGTCCTACTTATTGAATCTTCCTGATGGTTTATAGACTAGGTACACAGAATTTAAAGCATATCATCACCTTTAGGGAATGAAACATTCATCTTCCCAGAGGGATCACACTATCATCATCCAGTATGTACATCCACACACGTTCTTGTAAACACACACACACACGCAGAGTAATAACCATCAAATATATTTTTTGTGAACCAAAAGAGAATAAGCACAAGGAAAAAAAATGTCATAACTGTTGGGTAGAAATAAAAGATGATGAGATTACACTATTAATTTTGTATCACAGTTAGCTTCCACACCTTCTCCATGTTCTTTTTCTATTCAACAAGGCTTCAACATATTCAATAAACAGGCTGCACAGAGTCAAATATAAGAGCAAAATTCCTAGTGCTGCAGGAAAAGAATAATCACAAGTATTTTTAAAGCACCTCTTTAAGATGAATGAAGTCCCAGAGAAAGAAAGAAGACCCTTGCCTTGCCTGGGTCCCCTGGCCATGTCAGTGGGTCCTTTTTTCTCCTTGTCCAGCACTCTATGAACTCCACTAAGTAGTCTTTTCCATTTGCTCTCCTATTCTGTTTTTAGGATGCTGAATATGATCTCCACTATTAAATCTCAGAATCTTTAAACCTTCATTATTATTTATCATTAACATTATCCTCAGCTGCCTTACCTTTCCTCCAAATTATTAAAAATATTACTAAAGCATAAATTAATCATTAGGCATTTAACCTCTAAACACCTTTATGAAACCAGGCTTGTTGGCAAGTTTACGTAAATGTGAATTCTTACTTTCCAAATAAATTTAAAAACCAACTGCAAACAGTCTACTGATAAACATTTAAAATTAATATTTGACTATTTCCCCAACCAGTTAGATGTTCAGATTGTCAGCCTATCTAGTATATCCAAAAATGGCCAGCTAGCCGTATTTTAAATTAAACATAAGCCCATGGGATTTAGCTTTTGTGGGCTTTGCAAATTTAGACTTGTGTCAATATCAAGAGTCAATACAAACCTAATACTAAAACACTCAATCTCTTATGTTGAAGTTTTATACAACCAAAGATTCTCTTAAAGCATCAATACCTTTTAGAGTCATTTTTAAACCCCCAAATAAACTCAATCTAAGGGGAGTTTCATTATAATTGAATATGGAATTGCAAGTTAGACTGGGCAACACATTAAACAATTAAACAAGCAAGAAATTTAATTAAATTTCTAATTCACATTGGATTTCACTCTATCCTACAATTATAAGGTTTCAAGTATCAAGAGTGCCCTGCTGAAAACAGATCTGCAATGTCAATAGTGAGCAATATATTAATGTCAAATAGGTGGTGGAATAATGGCTCCTATTGCTAAGATCCCCTAGAGGCAGGTTGACTTTTTCCCTTCTACCCCAAGTCCACTGGTCCCTGGACAGGGAAATGCCAGCTTTTCATGACAGAGATAATGGGAAAAGAGGCAGATTGTCTCATTTTATGGAAAAGGAACCTGATAAAAGGTTGCTCTTGAAAGAAGAGGAATCGCCAGGAATTGAAGGACTTGGGGTCTAGTTTCAATTCTACTACTTGCTACTCTGGTGGTTTGGGGCAAGTTCCTCTGTAGAAAAAGTTACCCTGGGTTCAACTGGATACAAAATCTGAGCTCATCCAGTGCATAGGCATTTAAGGAAAAAAACCTACAATCTGTTCATTGATCTATCTGTAAAATGGCTGAGGCAAGACAGGGGTGGGTGTTGGTCCTGACGTTTGTGGTTCCAAAGTTAAGGCTCTTTATTACACCGCCCTAAAGTAAAACTTTCAAGGGGAAAGCCTTGTGTATATGGATATGTATTGTACATAAATATGTATGTGTATAACACAAAATGTCCCCAATAAGCTGTACTGAGGAAAAGGCTTAGCACAGACTACTTATCAATGTGCACAAGTTTAAGGCCACAAGGCAAAAGAATGCTCAGCTATATAACCAGATAAAAGTGTTTGCAAGACAAGAGACAGTAACGCAAGCCTAGAGTCAACATACAGAGTCATCATTGTCACAAAGCATCATTTTAATCTTGAAACTTCCTATCTTGAAGAATTCAGAAGATTTCCTAATTCATTATTCCAAGTCTGTATGGTATGTAGAAAATCCATTAGGTTGCTTTATGGTGTTCCTTCTAGTAGATCAAAGCCCTGTAAAACCGTTTTTTTTTTTTTTCTCAATCTGAAAGATGTTCAGGTCATGATAATTGGAAAATACAATTCAAACCCCTACCACAATTAAATAGGCCAGGAATAGTTTTGGCTTAGTAAACTACCTATGACCTCAGATCTATTTTGTAACGTATGAAGCACTATTTCCAAGCTATCTAGTTTTTAAAATGCACCGACAGCAACAGCTTTAATTTAAAATGCCAGTGTTCGATATGTCAAAGCTCAAATATTCTCTGAGAGGGAGCTTTAATGCATATATATTATTAATGCACTATCAGAGAACAGATCCCTTAGTTGATTCTGACCAATGAGTCATTAGTCAGAAACTACATAAAGCAAATTTGGGGTATGATAATAGATGAGAGAATTTTGTTTCTGGTTGCTCTTGCTAACTGGGGGGAAAGAAACAGTCTACGATCATCCCGCCCTGTGCGCGCCCGATCTCGTCTAGGGGGAAAGAAACAAAGAAAGGCACAGGAAGTCTGCATTCTCAGGTTAGGAGATAGGAAAATGGAGTTTAATAAAACATCATTTTTATGCCTCACTGGCCATTTGGGCAAGAAACTCTTTGGAGAAAAAAATGAGAAAAGCCTGGTCTTGCACCACGGTGTAACCTCTATGCCATCATGAGCTGTGTGGCCCAGGCAGGTACTTATATCTCTGGTCCTTAGTTTACTTATTAAAAAAACAAAAACAAAAAAAGAGATCATTGCACCTGTCATAAATTCCATGAAGATTTAATGAGACAAATATCAAAAACATAGCACTGTACTTGGAAGACAATGTTAATGTTACTGAATATTAATTCTCTCATAGGACTGATGCCAGGATAGACCAGAAGAAAAATAACTCCAAAAGGGTTTTTGATGTTTACTATAACAAACTTTATTTTCTCCATTATGTTCAGTTAGCTACCGTATAGTTCACCATCAATAGTTCTTGATGTAGTGTTCAATGATTCATTTGTATAACAAACGTTATAAAGTATGGTAATATTTTTATGAATTTTTTAATTTATAAAGCCAATTTATTTAGGGCATTTGTGACTTTTTGAATTTTTAAAATTTTTTTTCCCTTTCCTCAAAGGGCTAGCTGCTTTGTGCAGACTGTGATGTTGCAATATAAAGATGTGGATAGGACTAAAACCACCAGCCACTGGAATATTCTAACAACTTCTGAGGCAGATTGAGCTCCCAATCTCAGTGTTTTCTTAGACAAAAATGTTTAGAAGAAAAGTCTGCTATTCTAATAAGCAACAGACAGGTCAAACATATGCTTCTGATAACTACTTCAAATTGGGCTCTCCCCAGGAATAACAAGCTATTCAATGTTAGTCCAAAGTTCATCCTGAAGGAGAAAAAGGAGTGTTATCACACTGTGTTCATATCTCTAGTGATTTCTGTAATGTACATTCAGTGTTACATCAGTACAAACTTATGTATTTAAAAATCACCTAATCCACCCTGATAACTAGCCAGGACTTAGTCTCAGACCCTAAGGCTTTTTCTCCCCATTACCCACACCTCTAAAAAGATAATGTATTTATTTATTTTTTTAAGAAAGGCTTTTTTTTTTTTCCTTTTTAAGATTTTATTTATTTATTTGACACAGAGAGAGAGACAGCTAGAGAGGGAACACAAGCAGCTGGAGCGGGAGCAGGAGCTGGAGAGGGAGAAGCAGGCTCCTAGCTGAGCAGGGAGCCTGATGCGGGGCTGGATCCCAGGACCCTGGGATCATGACCTGAGCCGAAGGCAGACGCTTAACGACTGAGCCACCCAGGTGCCCCTAAAAAGATAATTTAAAGTCTGAGGCTGAAATCACCTTATCTAGACAACTGGAAAAAGAAAACACCATCAAATCAAATCAAAACTATGCTTAGATTTTTTAGCACAATTCTATAAGGTGACCAAAACTCTTGCTATAAATTAACTTATAAATTAAGACTTGACTTACTTTAAGGAAATTCTTTGATGCCCAAATCATCCTTATAAATTGTTAATAATATGAATGATGTTATTATTTGATTTGTAAAAATATCCAATTCTTACCCAACAGCATCACTACAAAATAAGTGGAAAGTATTTAGGTTCTAAATCATATTTTTCATTCAGTGTGTGAAAATACTACACAAAAATACCTCTTGCTTATAAAACAAAACGAAGGAAACTTTCATCTTTGGAGAACAATAGTAGGTATTCTTGCTATAAATGAGGCAGCATGGGGCGAGGGAAAAAGCTCTGGATGGAGATTCAAGATCAGTCTCTGCCACTTGTTAACTAAAAAAGCACACACAAAACACTTAATCTCTCCTCTATTTTTCAATTTTTTTTAAAAGACAATACCTCCTGGCTACCTCAGAGCACTCCTTAATAATCAAATGAAGTATTATCCAAAAATGCTTTGGAGACTATAAAGCACTATATAAGAGTAAGGAATTATCCCTGTATGCTACCAGACTCTAAATACTTTAACATGAAGGAATTAAAATCTGAAATCTTGCTTATAATACTCAGAGTCAGAAAAAATGCTATGCATAATTCAATCAGAAGACCCCAAATTGATTTCTAAATGCCTTGAAGATTAAAACTGTCTCATTTACTTTTGGGGGGGGTGGGGGATGATAGCAGCTAGCACCACACCTTGTCCATAATACTGGACTGAAATTAAACATTCAATTTACCTATACCTTTATCTGATCCAGGTTAGCATTCAACTAACCTAGTTAATGAAAACATCTTTCCAAATTAAGTTTCTTTTTATTTAGGGGAAAGAATGTTTAAAACACAAAGTTGGAGGAATAGCTACCTTGATATATCTGAAGGGTTACCAACAGAGGAAAGAGACATGTTCTATTTGGGCCCAAGAAATCACATTAGAAAATTATACTTGGACAGGTTTCAACTCATTGTAAGGAAGAGTTTTGTATGGTCAAAGCTAAACAAAGAGCAAATTATTTCAGAGGTAGTGAGTTCCTCATCACAAGAGGCATTCAAGCACAAACTACACATGGAAAGAAGTTACAGGAAAGGTTTGAGCATTGAATGGTTGGAATAGAGGAACTTCAAACTCCTCTTCCAAGTGTCCATGAATTTATAAAACAGTATGGCTTCTGGGGATCTTGATAATTATGAACAGATATTCAGAGCATATGGGAGAGAAATCACCTACAACAAATTAATTTTTCTAAATTACATATCAGTGGGATATGGCATTTTTCCTAATTATTTAAAGCAAAACAACATATACTTAACATATAATGACTCTTTTTCTAAATAAAGAGCAAAAACTTCAGTCGCGTATGCCTTTCTTAGACCCCCAGGAGGTCACTAACTTTCAAAATTTGCCTGGTAGTATAACATGCACTGGAGTTTTCTACGTTGACATTTCCAATTCCATTCTCCTCACTTCAAATAATGTGTGATATAAGCTTCCATTTACCTTGCAATTTACCACTGCTTTGCAGGGACATTATAATGCTGACTTGAAAATATGCCTTGTTAAAATGTAAACTCCATGAGAGAAGAGAACTTGCCTTATTCATCATTATATCCATCCTGCCTAGACTAGCTCCTGGGCGGATATGAGATGCTCAAGAAATACATGAACAAATAAAGATATACAGTACTTAGTCTCATTCAATAACTGTTTCAAGCATGACTTCGTTATTTTTCCAACTAGACTGTTATTGCTCACTCTTACGAGCAAGAAAAAGTTTCTTCCATTGTTTCCATTGTAAGGACTGCCAATCTTCAAACAAAGCTTATTTTGTATTGAACAGCCCCAAGTAATAATTCCTATGATCTAGTACTTTCTTATAAAAAAAAAAATATCCTAAAAGTAGTACATATGACATTAACTATTAGGTTTAGACTTATAAATTAAAGCTTGCTCACTATTACAGATTTCACCGGTCATGTCATTTTCTTAGAGGAAACCATATATATAGTTGACTCAATACAGTGAACAGTTCCGAAACAAACTTACTCTTTGTGTTATTTACATTACCCAAATTGGAGTCAGTGTAGTGACCACCATTGTCAGGTTAAACAGTCCTGGTTCTGCTTACACTATTATTCATATAAAAAGAAGAAAGAAAAAAAGAAAAGCACAACAAAGGGTCTGTTACAAAAGCTTGGGGAAACCAACACTAATTCAGCCTAACAATGTTACTTGCATTTAGCTTTAGCGGAATAATGCTTATTGGTTGATGGAAATTTTGATACCTACCCATTCCTCTTCCTCCCTAGGACTTCTTTATAAGCATGCTCAGGAATGCCAGAAAAATGTCAAGCAAGTATTAAATATAACCGGAGAAAAAGGAGAGAGGTTTGAGCACCACTAGGCAATAACAGAACACGAATACTATTTAATATTTACTAATGCTTTGTCATGCATGAAATGCTTTTACATGTTTCTGGATCAAACAGGCTACTGAAAGACTCCATTTAATGACAGCTGTGGTTTTTCTGAGCACTGTCCCGTGTCCCACTTCCTTTTATTGCTGCCAGGAAACTGCGGTTTAGTTCCCTACACTGACTTAACTGCCAATTTTGAAAGGTTACAGATAATACATTAGATTCAGGGAGAGCTGAGCTGGCTTCAACTTGGGAGATTAATGTAAATGGGTCGGTACCATGAGACTCAGCACAGCCCAGGCGCAAGGGATCAAGTCAGCATGGATCTCATCTCCATAAACAAATTCTTCATATTAAAAACTGGTAATGAAAGCCTTTTAAGGAGAAAGAATAAAAGGCTGTTTTTTTTTTTTGTTTTTGTTTTTGTTTTTAAGATTTTATTTATTTATTTGAGACAGAGAGAATGAGAGGGGGGAGGGTCAGAGGGAGAAGGAGACTCCCCGCCGAGCAGGGAGCCCGATGCGGGACTCGATCCCGGGACTCCAGGATCATGACCTGAGCCGAAGGCAGTCGCTTAACCAACTGAGCCACCCAGGTGTAAAAGGCTGTTTTTAAAGAATATAATTTCTCCAAAAATGTGGGCAGACAGTACAGAGATGCTTTGTGGACTGATACTTTAGTAGTATATGCCTGTAAGGCTACCAGTTTCCAGCAGACACTTACACAAGATTGGAACACCCAGAAAATGCCAAAGCAGGTGCCAGCAAAGTCAAAATGTCACTCCCACATATGGCTCATTCAGGAAGGCTCACCCTTGGGCCAACTCTTGACAGCACTATAGTCTTCCTTTGCCCCTTCTAGGTTTCCTTGGTGTGCTCTCCAGGGAAGACATTTCAGAATAAATAACAGGCACGAATGTCATTACTGCTGCAAAGAAAATGCCCCAAGAGCACAAAGAGCCATCACGGACTACAAAATTATCTCTGTTGATGTGGTTGACTATTAAGAAAAGAAAAAGCTTACTGTGTTGTTGCTATTGGCCTGGATTCTTTGGGCCTCGTAGTCCTTTCTAATAAACCCTATGATAAAACTTAATGAAACCAGATACCCATAGGTGCAGTCCGTTTTGGGGGCAGATATTTTGATATTCATTTGGACAGTACCAAATAATGTCAAACACAGATAATACATCCAGGTATCTTTGCTTTGGTCTTGGTGGAATAAATTCTGTAGCTAAATCATGATGGCCTAAACAGGAATTAGTGCTACCAAAAAAATAAATTAAATTAAAAAATCACACTACTACAGAAGGCCAGAGGGTGGTTCCATTACAGCTGAGATCATTTAGTGGTAGCACATACTCACTACATTCCTTAGGCCTAAATCATCATCTTTGGGCTGTAACACAGGGGTCGCTAACTACTGCTCATGAGCCAAATATGGCCCACCACCTGTTTCACTGGAACATACCATGCTTGTTCATTTACGTAGTGCAGTATCCATGGCTCTGTTATTACTGCAATGATAGCATTGAGTAATTGTGACAGAGACCATATGGTCCACGAAGCCTAAAATATTTACTTTCTGGCCCCTTACAACAAAAGTACATTGGCCCCTGTTCTAAGAGATGAAATTTGTAGTCTCAAAAGACACATTTATATATATATAAATATATATAAATATATGTGTGTATGTATATACATATACAAATACATACATATATATGTATTTGAGAAGATCCAAACAGACCTCCTAATGAAGAAAACGAAGAAAAGGAACAAGAAGAGAGAAGAAGAGGAAGGAGAAATAATAGTACTAATAGTAGTAGCAGTAGTTGGAACTTGCTATAGAATTCTCTGACTTAGCTTCACGTAGATGGAGGAATCTAGGCAAAAGTATAAACAAAGTCAGTCTTTTCAATGTGTACAAAAGAATGTCAAATTCGCAGCCAAAACTTTAATATTCTATTAGAAACGTGGATCACTCACCAACCAATAGCAAAGAGCATCTCCACTTGAGACACTCAGCAGATTTCTTAATCTTGAACTGATGTAACATAACAAGCTTTATTCCTCTAAATCCCAGGATGGCTAGGGTAGGTGTGCTCTCTCTGGTCTGACTAGTCAGGCCCCATAGGTGAAACAGTGAGTCCAGGCATAACTGGTCCACTACAGGGAGCAGCAGATAGTAAAGAGGGTCATACTGAGGATGTCAAGGAGACCGGTGAAATGGCAGAGGGAACACGTGCATGAAATGAGCCTCTCTTGTGCCACCCATCAGTGTCACAAAATCTAGGCCATGACTGCATTTCTTCTGGGTCAGGAGTTGGGACAGAGAGAAATGTGAGGAAATAGGTGGGCTTTGAGCACCTCAGACCCTGGAACTGGAGTTTGGGCCAAGTTCTGCCCACATCTCCCAGAGACAAGGAGGCCCAGACAGCATGTGAATTGCATATCGTTCTGCAGTTTTCAGCCAAACTGTAGATTAGGTCAGCATATGTGAAAGAGTCCAGGTAATGTGGAAATTACCCATATCCTGGTTGGTTCTATAAGTTCCATCCAAACATTAAGTCATTCTGCCAAAAAGAAACAGATATGGAAAGACAAAAAGAAACAACCTAGAAGCATCAAGTTGGGTAGCTACAAAAATGCCTTCAAGAAATTGCAATCTCATTTTCGAAGGCTAATTTAAGGAAAAAATAATTATATGTAACATCAACTTCTAGAACTTCAAAAAATCTCATGCTGCTTAGTGGAGAATGTATGTTTTTCAGGGTTTCCTACCTAAGAATCCAAATTATAAGGCCTCCCTATCACGCCAGAAAAAGTTTCTTTCCCTCAAGGGCTGTTATGATATTCTATACAATAGGAATCCTTAACCCATCAAGTCTTTGTTGTTGTTTTTTATATTGCCCTGTTATCAGAAAACTTGAGTAAAATTTCAGATCTACAATAAAAACAGGATTTTCCACTATGTGCCAGGAGCTGTGCTAGGGACTCCTCATGCACGTGAAAAAAGATGCCTGCCACTGATGTATTTTTAGTCCAGGGGAGAAACACCCATGAAATGGACAGCTAGATCCAATGGTGACCTCATCAACCAAAGGGCCCAGGCACTTTGGCCTTGGCCCCTTAAAAGTACACATACAGAAACCAAAATAACCAAAAAGCAATTGCATTCTCTATTTAACATTTCAAAAGACATAAAAGGGAATATAAATTCAGAATCCACAGATACGTATTTTGAAAGGTGCTTTTCCCCTTTCTAAATTCCTCAAACCCCATAGCTATTCCAGAGCCTCATTCACACCAAAACCCCAAATTTTCTTTGTTTCCAGAACCATGAAGCTTTCTTTTTTCCTTTCTCCCAGCATTAGCCAGGCAGTTCAATTTAGCTTCTCTCTCAGTAAGCAGGAAGGAATCCCTATTCTTTAGGAGGAGAAAAGATAGGTGAAATTGGGCAGGCACATAACAGATTTTCTTTAACAAGCAGGGGTGGAGGGGTGGAGGGAAGGCTATAAATACTACCCTTGGATAATTTTTGTCGGGCCATATAATTACAATTGTGAGAGAATACTGGGGAGGTAAGGTTACTAATTTAGCATAATGGTCAGGAAAGATCTCTCTCACAAAGTAATATTTTAAGCCAAGATCTGTAGGATAAAGAACAGGAGGAAAGACCATCCTGGGTAGGGAAGCCTCAAGGGTGGTTGCCTGAGGCCTGTGAATTCTCCAAGAACTGAAATCCACTCTATCTAACCACAGCAAAATGAGCACAGGTAAAACTGATATGAGATGTGGCTGGAAAGATAGGCAGGATAAAATCAGGGAGGGCCTTTAGGTCCTGGCAAGAATGTTGAGATTATACCAAGGGCAATAAATAGCCAACGAAGGGTTTTATGTAGGGCGGGCCACAACTGGATCACCCTCGATGCTTCCTGAAGAGTGGACTGGTAAGGAGAGGGCAAGGAGGACAGAGCTAATTAGAGATGTGAAATGCTTTAACCAGGGAGGGGAGCACGAAAATTACAAGCAAGTGGTCAGATTCAGTCTGCAGAGATTGGGGAGAAATTGACCACAGGGGGAGAGAGAAGGGCACTTTTTGGGCTTCCTTCTATTTACACTTGAGCAAATGGGACTGGGAGAAGATAAGATTTGGCTAGAAATATCCAAGAGTTCAGTCTTTAAATCCAATCCATTATATATTAACTAAAAATTATATTTATAAATTACAGTATTTAAATTCAATTGCAATACCTCCCTCATTGTTATACGCCCAGGACTTCCAATAATATCTGGCAAGAAGGCAAGTGCTCAGTAAGTACTTGTAGAATGAATATAATTTCCTCCTGTAATTATCTCTCTGGTATCCAAAATATCTGAGCAATATCTTTAGATTAATACAAATTTTGTTTTTAAAATTATTTTTGATAAAATATAATTTCATATTTAAAATGTGAACAACATACTCATTGCTTTTATAATACAAACTATGGAAGGTAAATTTCAGGAAACTATTCTTATCTAGTAGATCCTGAGTGTGAGGAAAAGGCTCTGAAACATTGTTCTGTTTGACCTCTGATTATTTAAATTTTTCTTTTTAATTCTGTGGCATGTGTGCTTTTTATGGTGAGTGACCTCAAATTCCTTCTGGAAGCAAATGGGCAATAAATTAGAAACACTGTGACTCAGATCAAATGCGATTTGTGGAGTTTAATGGCTAGATTTCTGCCCCCTGCCCCACCCTAGTTGGAGAGCACTTCTTTTTCAGGGGTTCATCCTGGGAAACAAAACTCAGGGGCTGCCCTTCCAGATGTCCAACATGACAATGCCGCTGGCCCCAGAGTCCCTTCCTGGCTCTATAATTTCCATATCCCCTTCTCCAACTCTTCTCCCCACAACCACAGTCTTAGCATTTAACAATTAGCAAGAAATTGCTAATTTAGGAATTAGCCCTAAGCATCCTGGGCTAATCTTTGAGCACACGTTAATCTCTCTACGTTCTTCTTCCTCTACGGAAAACCATGTAGCACTGTGCATATGGTACACAGGGAAGGAATCTTAGATAGTGGGAATAATGGTAATGCATCCTTCAAGGAACTTTATTCAAGGGATTAATATCAATTGTTAGAATTTCAAGAATTGGGTCAAGTCAGAATAAATTCCAGGCAAGGCAACCTTTCAGTTCCCTTCAGTAAACACTACGGAGGCTGGTTCAGAATCTACCACTTCCTACCATTTGCGATACTTCCCTCACCTCCAATTTTACTTTTTCTTTCTTGCTCTCCTTCTTTAAAAAGCCTTATTCTATTATTCAAGTTATTTATTTCATATTTTACCCAACTTTGACTTATTTCTGGAACATTTAAAGAAACTGCCTGATCCTCTAGGTCCTAATTACAGTGGGGGTGGGGGTGGGGCAGAAAAAGGAAACCTGACTCTACTTGGAGATAACAGGATTTGAGTCCAGTTGCTTATTTGAGCATCTCGATGGGTAAAGAAGTTGCTGTGAACTGAGATCCTGAGCTCTATAGTAAATGATATAGCATTAAAGTTGTACAAGTTTGCTGAAACACTGCTGTGATCACTAGTTTCCTGAGCTATAAAATGGGTATGACAATGTTTATCAATTTAAATCTAACAGGAGAATTCATAAAAACACACTGGATATAAGGGATCGGGGGAAAACACACCCAGAAACCTCCTAACAATATTTTGAACATTGCTATAGGCACTCACATCCATATTCTCCTGTATCATTATGAAAACTAGCTTAAGCTAATAAAAATATTTGCCATCTTATTTCACAGAAAACTAAATGGAATTGTGAGGGACAGTGACAAAAGCCCTTTTGGAAATAAGTAAGAATAAACAATGTATATACATCAGTCTTTTAAAGGTTTAAATACATTCTTCAGAGTGGGGTCCCCCAGAACTATGGCTCCCAACCTTCCTTGGTTCCACTACTGTTCCAACAACCTCAAGAGCAATCCATCCTGTTACCCCTTCTTCTCACAGGAGAAAAAGAAAAAAACATTCTTCTCCCTGCCCTATCCAAGTGGGTCACTGCTGATTTTCTCTTTGTTCAGCCTTTCTTACGGAGGTTTGCCAAGTTCTGATGTGGTTCACTGCATATTCTAAATGCTGGAAATGGTTACGGCCGAAGGTCAGAGAACACGGTTATTGAGCAGGGATGGGATATGTTTGGGAAAGACACAGGCTGAGATTTAGGTCACCTCTGGGGAGATGATTTGCGTTTACTGGATACTTACTGTTTATTGGTATTCATGCTTTTCTATGGTCTTTTTTAATGTTCTAAATTAAAAGTGGTATTTTAAACATCTTAAAGGTGATTTGCAATTTTTTTTTAAATAAAAATGATCCAATCATCCTATAAACAGCAGAACTGCCATCTTCTGAAAATAGAACTGGCAAGCATTTCATCAGTCTTAAAATATCACCTCCCTTGATTTCCCACCACCCTCCCACCGATGCCTCCCTTTCCTTCCCTGAGTTCCTTAAAGCAACACTCCAGAATGCTCTAGGAGGACCTCGGTATCCCATGTTAATGCTAAAGAGACTGGCAGAAGCTGGCTTGAGGAAGTACCCAAGGCTTATTGTTTTTCATGGGCTGTCATGAATGCAGCCGGGCTTCTTGGTTTTCTTTTATTCCCCATGGCTTAGGGAAGAAGAGTACTCGAACTTTAGATAATGGATAAAATAGCAAAATTTGAACCATGGGTAATATTCTCCTAAGCTTCAGGACTCAACCTAGATTATTCTATTTTCCTGAGCACAAGACAAACAGGAGCTGTTTACAGAGTTGGAAGCAGGGCTTTCCTGCATAACGAGCTTCAAAAAAGAGGGGAAGAAATAAAATAATGGAATATTCTGATGCTTGAGTAAAATCCTGACTAATTTTACTTTGCCATAATTGGCATCATCCCTGCTTATAGAAGCCCTCGACTTCGACTTTGAGCAATTCTCAAAAAAGGTACTTCCACCCTCTCACCATCTGCATGGGCAGTCAATGGAATTCTGAAATACAAACAGCCACTTGGAGGTTTAATTATATTGGTGAGGTGCCTGGAAAACGCTCAAAGATTAAGAATCCCAGTTTCCCTGGGCGTGGTACAGCCATCTTTCTCGTGGTGGGACAATTTAAATCCATCCATTCTCCTGTAGGGATATAGCTATCAAGCAGTGACTGGTAGTTTTCTACAACCACAAATTTCTCCCTTCTTCCATGAGAGAACCTTGATTCTCAGGTAGGCACAATTCTGCCTGGAATAAAGATTGTATTTGACAGATGTAGCCACATGGCTAAGTTCTGGTCAGTATTATGTAACAGAAGTTTGTGGCATATCTCCAAGGCATCCTTAAAAATAAGGAGTCATCTTCTGCTGCCTAGAATGTAGATTTTATAACCGGAGCTCCAGCAGCGACCTTGGACAACAAAGAGACCAACCCTGAGTACAGAAGCCAAAGGCTGATAATGGAGAGCAGAAGACCTGAGCCTGGGTTCCTGAGGATACCCCAGTGAGCCACCAGACCACCCCCCTCGTCTACCTACCCCAGCATTCATCTTATCAAATCTCTTGTATCCAGTGTTAAGTTGTTTCATTTATGGCAAATGAACAAAATTCTAACTGGCATGCCTATCACACAGTCCATGGAGCCTGCCTGCTCTGGACAAGAAATTAAACTCTCCTCCTCTGCAGAAAGTTTTTCACTTCATCTGAAGATTATATATCCAAAGAGAACCCATAAGAAAATACTGGCCTAGAATCATTCCCACAAGAGCAAAGGCTTGAGATCAGCTCTGCCTTTGCCCATTGTCGCCAAACCCAGGTAGACAAGTCGACCACTTGAAACCTAATTAAAACAGCACACTGGGTTTACAATGGAGCCCACTATCCATGAGAGACTGGGCAGAGGCCACCAACTTCATCATTCAGGCCCCAACCAAAGGGGACCTACGGTATAGCCATGCCATCCCTGCACACTAACCCCTTTTGCTTCACCATTGTGATCAATAACAATACATTATTAGGACCATAATGGTATACTGGGATGGTGCCTTCTGGTTTTACAAGTCCTCATGGGTGTAATAAGATCCTAAATATAAAACAATAATAGTGCTAACAATAGATATCACTTACTGTTCAATACCATATGACTGCTGGTGTGCTATTTGGCTAGCACTCTGCCTGAAACATATTATCTGAAATTCAAATTATTATTATCCTTATTTTACCAAGGAGGAAACCAAGGCTCTGAGAGATAATGAATTTAGCTAAGACTATGCAGCCAACCCATGGCAGTGGTTACTGCTGAATCCAGAATTTTTCTATGAGCTTAAAAATATTCTAGCAGCACAATCACTTCACTCAAAATGTTAGATAAAATAATCTCAAGAAAATCTGTTTTTCTCGCTTCAGAACTACAATAAAACATTCTAATATTACCCCCATATTAACATGAGCATTTCTTAAAACAAAGCAAAAGAAGAAACAAACAAAAAGCCTGATAGAATTTGTCCACAAATGGTAAACAGTGTTAAAATACAAATGAAGCAAATCACAAAAGTGTTTGTTTATTTGTTTGTTTCTGAATTTCACCTTTTGCTAACAGTTTCAATTTCAGGGTGACCTATATGTTTTCGTAACAAGGGTCACTATGCACCTTTTAATCCAAAAACATCAAAACTAAAAAGAAACCCCTTAATAACATGTTCTTGTATAATTACATCTCTTTATGCCATTCCTTTTGAAACAGGTCTATTTCCCACCTCTTTCTTGAGCTTCCACTTCCATAAAAGGAAAGAACACAGAAAGAAATCAAGCCCTTAAAACATTCATTGAAAACATCAAGCAATTTATCTAGGACTCGAACAATAAATGAGTTAAAAAAACAAATGAGGGGAAGAAACAAATCTTTCTATTAAAAATAAGATGTGCAAGTATGAATGTTTGTGTTTCCAAGCTATTTCTAGTCTAAAGAGCTATATAAAATATGGTAATTACATCAAAGGTTTATCATTAGAACTGTTAATATTTTCATGGGCTGCAGAAAGCTAAAGAATTAAAATTTACCCATGAGAAGAAAGTCAAACGGAAGGTTAGAGCTCCCTCTTTCTTTTTCTTGAAGAAATTTGCCAAAGCCTCTCTCCTAGGAGACCAAAGTTACTAAGCAGACAGCTGAGGAGCACTCATGCTCAAAGTGTTTCCACAGTCTCCGTATATATGCTACAAGGATTGGAGTACATTTATTGACAGTTCATCATTCGTAAGAGATTAAGTAGTAGAAAAAGCACTTTTAAAGGTAGAAATACTCACAAAGCCATTTCAAACTGTTCCAGCCATTTTTTCTTTAAATCTTTTGTTTTGCAATAAAATTCTAACCCATTTTGTCCTTGGGTATGGATGAGGTAGAAGCCATAAGACCACTGTTGAAATTAATATTCCTCAGGTTAATATGTATCACTCAGTAATAACATCACGCTTCCAAATTCACTAGAACACCACCATAATCATCCACAAACCGCTCATAACATTAACAGCATACAAACTCTGAACAATCAGATTTTTGTAGTCAACTTTATATCTCTAACAGTTCTTATGCCAAATGCATTACAGAGGACCATTAAGGCATTAGAGATGATCATTAACAGTTGTGGCACTGTCCAATTATTTCTCACAGAGGCTTGCTCCTAATCAACCTCTAGAAAGAAAAATCACCTGCGTCAATAAGCCCTCTCACATTAATGTATTAGCATCCTTTCCTTGAATGGTCAAAGTTATGAGTAAATCATGGTTATTAATTTTCAAAAATTCACCTTTTTATTTTCTTTATCAGTTGTAGGATTGTTGGCTATTTTGTATTGCTGAAGATCTATGATTTCCTTCATTTCATAGTTATCGCCTTTCCTTTTACATACAATCACTGCCAAATCAAATAAGAAGATATGCCTGAAAGAAAGAAAGAGAGATTTAAAATGGTTTGCAAGCATGTATGTTAACTTTTCCTTGGTAAAACTTAATTAAACCAACCACACTTGTTTCTTTGAGTTAAAGACAAAGGCAGTATTGCACGCTGAAAAGAATGAACTATACATACCCTGGCACTACTTTACGGAATGAATGGCCTTACTCTACCTTAGTTTCATTTAAAAAAATACGCAAAATTATAGTAAGAATATACTCATTACAGAGTTGCTGTAAGGAACAACTGAGATAAGCCACTTTAAAGTGTCCAGGAGCAATTTTTTTTTTTTTTTTCAGTTTAAATCCTAGACATTTACAGAACACTAATGAGAACAATAGCAGTGAACTTCTGATGTTTCGAGGAGTCGGCCAGAATGTGTTGAGAAGTGTCCATCCCTTTCACAAAATGACTCACTTAATTTAAATCCCCAGGACCATCTGCTGAGGTATTATTTTCATCTTCATTTTATTGGGGAGGAAACTGAGGATTAGAGAAGTTAAATAATTTGCTCAAGGTCACATAGCTAATGAGGGACAGAGCAGGATTCACACCCAGATCTAATTGTGGAACCTGCACTTTTACCCTCTATGTCGCTCCTCGTGATTTTATGGACCACCTGAAACACAAATTGAGCAGCATATGAGCAAAATGCAAATTAGAAAAATTATGGTTATATTTATGTGTTGATATTTCTCTTAATTTTTAACAACAGTGTAACTGGGGGAGAAAAACTTGTAATCCTATCATCCAATACCAATATTTTTATCTTTTAGAAAATTCTCAGGAATTAACATGTATACATTTTAAAATAATGATAATGACAATGATACAGTCACATAGCTCTAATACTTGCATCACTTTCAAAGACTATTTTCCTGGAGAGGCTGAAAAGGGTATCTCTCTCCTGGGAGCTACCTGTAGAGCCTGGTATCAAGTTGGAAGAGCTGACACTGCCCCCTGCTGGCTAACTTTCCTGGTTCAAAGTTTCCGGAAAATGGCCATTTTAACCAAATCAATCAGTTTAGCAATCGCATGTATATAATTCGGGATACCAGGCCAAGCTCACTAACCTGAACTTCCCTCAAGAAAATATCGCGAAATGATTCCCACTTAGACTTAATTCTTAGGGTATTTTGTCTTTTTAGTTGTTTTCAAATGTATACCAAAAAAAGCAATCAAACAATTGTGTTGTCTATTACTTTATCTCTACTCTCATTTCAGTGTGTCCCTCTGAGCCTCAGCTGACATTCTGTATTTATCATATCCCTCTTAAGAACTTAGACAAATCAACAGATACCAAAACATAGAGGAAAAGACCTAACATATCTATGAGAAAATTGTAGAAAACCATAGGTTGGTCTGTCCCCTTGTTTTTCTTCCTCTGCTTCCCTCCTTTGTCCTAGAATTGTTTTCTCAATCTTCTGATACTAACCACTTATTATGAAAATAAGTATTGCTCTTTTCTCACCTTTCTTGTTTCGTATGCTTGTCTAGGGTAGTTATTCGAATTTCACCATCTCCCTGAGGTCGTCCAAAAAGCAAAACTGGTTGGTTCTAAAATATAAAATTTACATGTCTCAGCTTTTCGTAATCATGTAAAAACAGAAATAAATATTAGCAAGGATATTTGCTAGGGACAACTACTTTATTACATTACAAGTTTTATCATTTTACATTTTTAGCACACTTAGTCTAAAAAGCTCAGATCTATATGATTCACTTTCAAAAACAATCTGTCCTTGGAGAGCCTAGGAGGTATACTGAGGACATTAATTAATTTTACTTATAACTTCATAGGGAAGTTAGCTTCCAAAAGCAAGAATTAAATGGAAGAATTCAAATGACAACAAAGTTACAGCAACTAATACTTATTAAGCACGAACTATGTGCCAGACATGGTAGTAGATATAGGGCAAAATGTGCCCCTGCCCAGTGCGGGGGGGGGGGGGGGGATTTACAGAAGTATATAATTATAAATGTGAAATTTCCATGAAGAAAGAGTATAGGAAACATGCATTGCCGGGGGCTTAATTTGTTCTAGGAAGTCAAGGACAGCTTCCTTGAGCTAAGATCTCAAGAATGAAAAGTATGACTTAATGATTAAACACAATGAACCATTTTCCCAGAGGCAGACACTAAAAAATATTAAGTATTTATGAACAACTACTGTACAAAGTGTTAAGGGGAAAAAGAATTGACTGAAAATGATCACCAACATCTAGGAGATTATATCCTAATAAAGGAAGCAGATATGTAATTAATTAACTGTGCTGTAAGAAAGTATAAAAACAGATATTCCATTAAAGTCCCCATGATGTATTTTGCAGAAAAAGAAAACTCATCCTAAAATTCATATGGAATCTCAAGGGACCCTTAATAGGCAAAACAATCTTGAAAAAAGAACAAAGTTGGGGTCTTAGTCTTCCTATTTCAAACCTTATTAAAAAACTATGGTAATCAAAACAGTGTGGCACTTGCATACAGACAGACTTCTAGACCAATGGAACAGAACAGCTGGAAATAGGCCCTCATGGAACCCTCCTACACCATTCCTATTGGTGGGAATGCAAGCTGGTGCAGCCACTCTGGAAAACAGTATGAGGTTCCTCAAAAAGTTGAAAATAGAGCTACCGTGTGACCCAGCATTGCACTACTGGGTATTTACCCCAAAGATACAAAGGTAGGGATCCGAAGGGGTATATGCACCCCAATGTTTATAACAGCAATGTCCACAATTGCCAAACTATGGAAAGAGCCAAGATGTCTATCAACAGATGAATGGATGAAGAAGATGTGGTATATATATATATACAATGGAATATTATGGAGCCATCAAAAGGGATGAAATATTGCCATTTGCAATAATGTGGATGGAACTGGAGGGTATTATGCTGAGCGAAATAAGTCAATCAGAGAGAGACATGTATCATACGACCTCACTGATATGAGGAACTCTTAATCTCGGAAACAAACTGAGGGTTGCTGGAGTGGTGGGGGGTGGGAGGGATGGAGTGGCTGGGTGATAGACACTGAGGAGGGTATGTGCTATGGTGAGTGCTGTGAACTGTGTAAGACTGTTGAATCACAGACATGTACAAATAATACATTATATGTAAAAAAAAAAAAAAAGATAGCAGGAAGGGGAAAATGAAGCGGGGGGGAAATCAGAGGGGAGACGAACCATGAGAGACTATGGACTCTGAGAAACAAACTGAGGGTTCTAGAGCAGAGGGGGGTACGGGGATGGGTTAGCCTGTGATGGGTATTAAAGAGGGCACGTACTGCATGGAGCACTGGGTGTTATACGAAAACAATGAATCATGGAACACTACATCAAAAACTAATGATGTAATGTATGGTGATTAACATAATTAAAAAAAAAGAAATAGGCCCTCATATATATGGTCAAAGGATTTTTGAAAACAGTACCAAGATCATTCAATGGGGATAGGGTAGCCTTTTCAACAAAAGATTCTGGGAAAACTGGATATGCACAGGCAAAAGAATGAAGTTGGACCCTTACCTTATACAGTATACTACATTGATCAAAGAACTAAAAATATAAAACCCTTAGAGGAAAACACAGGAGCAAAGTTTTATGACACTGGATTTTGCAATGATTTCTTAGATATACCACCAAAAGCACCATCAGCAAAAGGCCAATAAGTTGAAATTCATCCAAATCAAAAATTTTATGCAAAAGATATTATCAACAGAGTGAAAAGGCAACCTACAGAATGAGAGAGAATACTTGCAAACAAAACATGTGACAAGAATTGATATCCAGAATATATAAAGAACTCTTATAACTCAACAACAAGCAACCGTGATTCAAAAATAGGCAAAGGACTTGAATAGACATTTCTTCAGAAAGATATACAAATGGCCAAAAAGCATATGAATAGATACTCAATATCCCTAATCATTAGGGAAATACAAAGTCAAAAGCATAATAAGATACTCCATTTGGATGGATATTTAAAAAAATAGATAAAAAAGAAAAGAAAAGAAAAGAACAAGTGTTGTTGAGGATGTGGAGATATTGGAATTCCTGTGCATTGCTGGTGGGAATGTAAAATGGGGCGGTCACTGTGGAAAACAATATGGCTAGTCCTCAAAAAATTAAGCCTAGAATTACCATACAATCCAGCAATTCCACTTCTGGGTAAATAACCAAAAGAAGTGAAAGCAGGGAGTCAAGCATATATTTGCACACCCATGTTCACAGCAGCATCATTCACAATAGCCAAAAGGGGGAAGAAATCCAAGTGTCCATATACAGATGAATGAATAATCAAAATGTGGGGTATATACAATGTTATATTTTAAAGCCTTAAAAAGGAAATTCTTTTAAAAAAATCAAATTCTGATACATGCTACAACAAGGATGGACACTGAAGACATTATGCTAAATATGCCAGTTATAGAAGGACAAATATTACATGATTCCACTTATATGAGGCACCTAGAGTAGTCAAATTCACAAAGACAGAAAGTAAAATGGTGGTTGCCAGGGGCTGGGAGGAGGGAAGAATGGAGAGTTAGTGTTTAATGGGTACAAGGGCTTCAGTTTCACAAAATGAAGAGAGTTCTGGAGATGGAAAGAGGTGATGGCTGCCCAACAATATGAATGTATTTAACATCACAAAATTGTACATTTAAAAATGGTAAATGTCATATATATTTCACACACACACACACAATGTTAAACAGCTGTCCAGACAATATGCTATGGAATTACAAAGAGAAAGTAATAATGGGAGATTAGGGAAAGAATTATTTTAGTTGGATCTTGAAGGAATAGGAAATAATGGGAAGACATCCTAGGCTTTGATATTACCATCATCAAAGGCAGAACGATAAAAATGTACGGCAAATTAGAGACCTTACAACACAGCAGGAGAGCCACAAAGTATGTAGGCAGGTACTAGCTGGAAGAGTTCAGGAAAGTAGTTTAAGACCAAATCACTGAGGGCTTTAAATATCATGCTAAGGAATGCTGACTGAATCTTGAAGGCAACGGCAAATGCTGACGAGGCTGGGAAAGAGAATGAATCGAGAAGTCCGCCATCTGGAAACACAACTACGTGAAGGAATGGACGGAGGCTTCGGTGACTGAAAAGTTGGCAGATGAGGTCCTGAAAGGGGGACGTGACTGTACATGTGAAAAGATGTTGCAGAGAAAGCGGCAATAAAATTGCTCGACCAAGAAAAGTGTCTTTCTTTCACACGTGCAACTCTATTTTCACCACCCACAGCTCCATCCAGGCCTCCAACTCTTTCTTTTTTTTTCTTTCTTTTTTTTTTTTTTAAAAGATTTTATTTATTTATTTGACAGAGAGAGACACAGCGAGAGAGGGAACACAAGCAGGGGGAGTGGGAGAGGGAGAAGCAGGCTCCCCGCCGAGCAGGGAGCCCGACGCGGGGCTCGATCCCAGGACCCAGGGATCATGACCTGAGCCGAAGGCAGACGCTTAACCGCCTGAGCCCCCCAGGCGCCCTTAGACCATTTCTTTTTTTTTTTTTTTTAAGATTTTTTTTTATTTATTCATTTGAGACAGAGAGATACAGAGAGAGAGAGAGCATGAGCAGGGGGAGTTGCAGAGGGAGAGAGAGAAGCTGGCTCTCCGCCGAGCAGGGAGCCCGACGTGGGGCTCGATCCCAGGACCCCGGGATCATGACCTGAGCCGAAGGCAGACACTTAACGACTGAGCCACCCAGGCGCCCCAGACCTAATGATTTCTAAGGCGCCCCCTCCAACAACTTGCTGACTGGCCTGCCTGCTAGAAGGGTTTTCTTGAAATGTAAATCAGAATGACTCTCCTAGAGAAACCTTTACAAGCTTCCCATTGTAATCCCAGTAAAACCCCAGCTCAATGCCTTGGCCTATAAGGCTGGGGGAACACAGTCCTCCCACCCACCCCCCTCCCACCTCAGAGCCCCTCACTCACCCAGCCACTCTTGCCTTTCAACCTCTTGAACACCCCCAGGTTCTGGCCCATCTCTGGCCATTCCACTTGCTGTGGCTTCTGCCTGGAATCCTCTTCCCCAGGTCCCTGCACCACTGGATTCTTCTTATGCTTCAGGTTCAAGAGGCAAAGGACTGAGACGGACTTTTTCTAACCATCTCATCTAAACGAGGACTCTCCTTAGTATCCTCTGCTGCCCCACCCTGTTCACAGCATGAATCTCAGTAGAGCATTTTTATTTATTTTTTTAAGATTTTATTTGAGAGAGAAAGTGAGCATGAGCAGGGGGAGGGGCAGAGGGAGAAGCAGACTCCCTGCTTAGCGGGGATCCCGACGTGGGGCTCGATCCCAGGACCCTGGGATCATGACCTGAGCCGAAGGCAGACACTTAACTGACTGACCACCCAGGAGCCCCTCAGTAGAGCATTTTTAAACTCTCCTGTTACTGCCTCCTCAACCATGAGACCATGCTGTTCATAGTTACAGCCCCTGCCCCAAGCAAAACATCTGGCACTCAGCAGTCACCCCGTAAATATATATAAAATGAATACATTAACAGGAATCAGCCATGAGTATGTGTGGGATAAGGGAAAGAAAAGAAAAAAATGAACTCCAGTGTTTAGAATTTGTACAGCCAGGGGAAGAGGCATAGTGTGATTAAAGAGAGAGGGACAAGCAAAGGCAGAAAGTCCTTGGACAATGACACACATATCACAGGTGCCACGAGACATCCGTGTGGGTGCTGCCAAACAAGAATCAGAAAAAAAACCTATGACAATGGAAACTTCAAGGTAAACTATCTTTTCTTCAAAAACAACTTGTAGGATGTCCTCTGATTTGTGAGTTAGGGAAGCTGGATAGCAGGATAATTACATACCAGATTTTCTATAGAGAGCTGAAACTGTTTAATTTCACGAAGGGTCTCATTATCTCTTTTCACTTCATTCACATATTGTGCCAAGTCCTAAAGAATAAAGAGAAGGGTACAAAAAGAAGTCATGATAAGACTGGAGAAGAGATGAAAACTGTTTGAAAGAAAACACATCATTAATTTCATTAGCGGTAAAAGTAATCACCATAACTTTTAAATGACAATAAGATGAACGTCCAATCAATCAAAGCTGCAACTCAAAAGCAATTTTAAAATGTCTGGAGTACAGCTGGGAAGACTAAAGAGTTGTCATTTACCACACCTCTGAGAAGAGCAAGGATAAAAAACAAAAAAAAATCTGCCACCCTGCAGAACAAGAGGAAACTAGGTCAGGAGAATGCAAATTCCAAACACGTTAATAACTGACCTTGGGAGAATCACATTCTTACACGGGTTAGAATAAGGTCAATAACACAATAATGAAGGATTAGCAGGGAGAAAAAAGGTAACTAAAAGTTAGACAGTGAGTCCAATAGGACTGTTTTCTGCAACCAGTTGGTGTCTTAGTTCCTGAGAGCTTTCAGTCAAGCCAGCCAGTTCAATTTTAAAGAGTTAATGAAGGAGAAGCAAAGGAGAGGAGAAAAACCTCAGAGCACTAAAACGAATTAAAAGTGAACAAACAATGCTAGACACATTTCTCCACGTGCCTTCTTCTCCTACTTTAAAATGTCTTTTCATGTATTTGAGGAAACATTAGCTAATCTCTCCATACTGTAAGTAGCTATTTTTATTATATGTGCTCTAGATTTTCCTGTTTTCTGGGTTTTCTTTTTTTCTTCACCCTCTTAAATTCATCTGCAACAGCAGGAACAGAACTCGGACAAAAAGCAGTTCCTAACTTTGTTCTAAATGAAAGTCTGACTTTTCATAGGATGTATCTATAAATGATTTTTTTAAAAAATTGGAAACTTGGTATGACTTTGGAAAAGAGTAACGAATAATTGTGTGATGGTTCCTGGCAGGCTACTGAAATCAGCTAAACAGCAGAGCCAGCACTGACCCCGGCACAGGGAGGCAGAGAAACTGTTAACCTCGTTCTGAGGTACAGTCACATTGGCGTTTTGTTTTGAAAACAAATGTTTGCTTGTTTTAAGTTAGGGGCAAATATTCCTTTCATAGTCAACATGCAGCACAATGTAGAAATTGGGGTGTTACAGATTGCCCAATATGTTTAAAACCCTGCTTTTATCTACTTGTAGCTCTTGATTTTCAGATTTACCTAAAAATAGAAATAGTTTTCACCCAAACTGAAATCCACATGTGCTGATGCACAGTATCCACGGAGGTCAACGTGGCAGATAGCCTCACTTGAGGAAAATAAGTCACACCAGTGTTCTGAGGTCACTAGCTGACCTGCTGCTTACACAAGCCAACAGTTTTCTTTCTTTCTTTCTTTTATTATGTTATGTTAATCACCATACATTACATCATTAGTTTTTGATGTAGCGTTCCATGATTCATTGTTTGTGTATAACACCCAGTGCTCCATGCAGTACGTGCCCTCTTTAATACCCATCACCAGGCTAATCCACCCCCCCACCCCGCTCCCCTCTAGAACCCTCAGTTTGTTTCTCAGAATCCATAGTCTCTCCTGGTTCATCTCCCCCTCTGATTTCCCCCGCTTCATTCTTCCCTTCCTGCTTTTTTTTTTTTTTTAACATATAATGTATTATTTGTTTCAGAGGTACAGATCTGTGATTCAACAGTCTTACACAATTCACAGCATTCACCATAGCTCATACCCTCCCCAATGTCTATCACTCAGCCACCCCATCCCTCCCACCAACCCCCACTCCAGCAGCCCTCAGTTTGTTTCCTGAGATTAAGAATTCCTCATATCAGTGAGGTCAAACGATACATGTCTTTCTCTGACTGACTTATTTCATCCATGTCGTTGCAAATAAGCCAACAGTTTTCTATTAGTAACCACAAAAAGAATGTGAAATAAAACCATTATATTAAATCATTCCCAGTGGTTATAAAAGTTGTCATACTTTCATAAATAACAAGTTATTTTAATACACCTCTTGGTTTTATGTATCTTTGTCTAACAATTAAATCCATGCAAGGATATCTATTTCAGTTAAGAATATCCAGTTCTCTGGGGGTGCCTGGGTGGCTCAGTCAGTTAAGCACTTGCGTTCAGCTCCAGCTCAGGTCATGAGCCCAGGGTCCTGGGATCAAGCCCTGCAACTGGCTCCCTGCTCAGCGAGGAGCCTGCTTCTCCCTCCCTCTCTGCTGTTCCCCTGCTTGTGCTCTCTCCTCTCCCTCTCTTTCTCTCAAATAAAATCTTAGATATAGATAGATAGATAGATAGATAGATAGATAGATAGATAGATAGATAGATAGCAGACAGACAGACAGACAGATAGATATCTCTAGTTCTCTGGGGTGCCTGGGTGGCTCAGTCAATCAAGCGTCCTACTCTTGATTTTGACTCAGGTCACGATCTCAGTGTTTTGAGATCAAGCCCTGTGTGGGGCTCCATTGGCTCCGTGCTCAGCTCAGGACTCTGCTTGAAGATTCTCTCCCTCTGCCCCTCCCCCGAATCGTACACACTCTCTCCCCCTAAAATAAATAAATCAATCTTAAAAAAAATATCCAGCTCTCCCCACCAAATACAAAACTATACAAATACTTATATATTATATCAGCATATCATACATATGTATTAGCAATCTGTAGTCTGTTGTTTTTAGGCAGGAATAAAAAATACAAAGAACTTAATGATACATTTGCCTTACCTTCATTGCATCAAGAGCCAATTTCAGATTTGCCTTCTCCATAGGATCAGTGGTATGTTTGACCAATTCCTATTTGGAAGATACAGTTCAGTACTATTTTCATCAATTAAAACCAAAATATAAGAAAGAAAACATTTTTTAAAAATAAACCATTTTTATCACTATTTGCACCATAATGTAATAAATCTGATGCAACTTAACTAGGTTCTATTTTCATAAAAAAATCTCAAACTGTAAGACCAACTAGACACCAAAAGAACAGGAGACAATGGTTGGAAACACTTTCCTTTCAAAGATGAACCTGAATTCTATCCCCTGCCATTACACTGACATCCTTCCCAAATGTCATGAAAGATCCCATCATTGCCAACTGATTCTGATGACTACTCCTCTCCCTTGGCTTCAGGGACATTAGGATTTTTTTGTTTGTTGCTATTATTATTGTTGGTTAGTCCATCTTAAATTTTCTGCCAATTGACCAGTCTTTCATACTTTCTTCTTTATCTGTACCTTCGAAAGTTACCATTCCCTAGATTTTCACCTTAGTCTTCTGTTATTCTTAGTGTACCTACTCTACAAATCCTATCACAATCATCTCCATAACATCAACACTCACCTTATAAGACAATCACTCTCAAAGGAATGTGCTCAAACCCAGAACTCACGCCTGAGTCCCAGACTCTTCTGTCCAACTAAACAGTTCCACCTGGGTATCTCACAAGCCCATCTAACCCAACAATTCCAAACTTAAGGCACCTTCACCCACAACCCTGCTCCAGTTCCCGTTTATGTTTTATTGAATGATGGTACCTCCATCAATGGAATCACCTAAGCCAAAACCTAAAAAGTGTCCCAGGTGCCCCTCTCCCATACTATGTTCTGGTGATATGGACTTTGATCCTTTCCCTGGAAACCATCCTCACTGCCACTACTTTGGTTCAAGTCCTTACTCTTTTTCACATGGGTTATTATAAATTGGCTTCTGACTTGTAGCCTCTCTGGACTACAGTCTATTCACTCTATTGACATCAGAGCTAGGTTTCTAATATATAAATCTGATCCTGTCTCTACCCTATTCAGATTTCTGTGATGCCCACAAAAGCTTCAGATTGTCATCCATACCTCTTAGACCCTGCATGGTCTGAATTCTGCAAACCTCTCCCAACTTCTCTCTCCACTCTACCCAAACAATCTATATTCTATTCACATTAAATTAACTGCAATTCTCAAAATACATTCTAATGTCTGATCCCATTAGACATGCTGTTTGCTCTCCTTAGAAAGCGCTTCCTCTTTGATGCACCTATTGAACCTCTTACTGTTCCCTTCACAGCCAGTTCAAGAATCACTCCTCAGTGAAGCTTTCTAGGACAGAGGCCTCCTTAAGTCCCCAGCCTCCCCAGGCATAATTAACTAGGCCTTTATTTGTACTACCTCCATACTTTCTGTATACCTATCACATTGTATGGTACCTAGAAGCGTACGTTTCATTTTCCCTATCTAAACAGTGAGCATTATCAGTGCAGGGAGACATGGGCTGTTTTATACCATGAATGTCTAACACTGTGTGTTGAACAGGGGAGCCGCTCAAAAATTTTTGCTGAGTGTAGCACAAGTAGCGTTTCTACTTTTAAAGAGGACATACAGCCATCAGGTTTGCTAAATACAAGAAATTTGTCCAAGTAATATTCTTTTACTCTTACTTTTCCTTTATTAATGATAGTAAATTATGCTCAAAGTTCCAAATCCTCCACTCTCAAATATTCTAAATTTATAAATCTGTGATTTCAAACCATAAAGTATTTCAAAAATTATTTCCCCACTAAAGTATAGCATTAAGTAGGAAATGTTCAAATTCATACATTAATTCAACAAATGTCTAAACGTTAGACAAGTTCTACTTTACACTGTCAAGATGGGAAAACATTTCTAGAATTTTTATCTCTATGTGTTACCCCAAATAAAAATTTCCCTATTTTAAAAAATCATAAAACTAAACATTCTTTTGAAATTTAAAATATAAAACAATCGAAGAGGGATTAAGAAAAAAGTCTGAATTTCAAAAAGGTATAGTCATATTTTAAACTTTTATAAGTCTCTTTAGAATTTTATAAATGACCAAAATAGATGTTTCTTGAAAACTGCACCTTTTAAATTCTTCAATTGATACTGACTATACCAAAGTTACAAAATAAATTATTATCTTATTTTGGACATGTTTTTAGTTTCGTGATGTCTCAGAAACTGATTGCTTAAGTCCTCATTATTTTTTCATAAAATCCAATTTGATTAAGTTGCTTTGAGTTTAGGTCTTATAAATGTTTTAATGCATTTTTAAGAAATAATCAGGGTTTGAATTTTTCTGATTTCTCAGTAGAACAAAAATAGAGATGACTAATAATTTTGCAACTACAGCTCAAGGAATTTAATATACGAGATGTTAAAGCACAGCAGACTCAAAATTATATTTCACATACAGGTAGTAGATCTTTTTAAAATGACATTTCACAAGCATCAGCAGAGTTGACAGACTAATACTGTAAGACATTTCCTTGGAGCAGAACTAATGAGCCTCCTGGTACAGCTATCAAATTAAATTTATAAGACTCTCCACCCTCATTAGAGGACTAACTGTGGAAACCATAAGCTTTGTGGTTATAACAAGAATCACTTCAAAATAAATGTAGTCTTATTATAATTCACTATAGCAGAAAGCAACATGGAATGTGACAGAATTCTTTTTAGTTTATGGTTATAAGGCAAAAGGTCCAAAACACTTAACCTGCCAAAAATCAGGGGTATTGCAGCACTCAGATTCTAATAAATGATTCCTGCTAACCAAAGAAGACTTGGTTAAAGGGATCTTTTCATTTTGCCTTTTTTTTGGGGGGGGGGGGGAGCCAGTTCTGTTTGAAGGACATAAAAAGTGACTTTGCGGAAGATACAGAATCATCTTTGCTAAAAGAAAAAGTTTCCAGCTATTCTGTTATTTCCCACTTAGCTAATCATTGAAAAATCACAATGCACCAAAGAGTATATGGAGCATAACTGATGCTTCACGAATACTTTGTTAAATGAAAAATGAACAAATAAACTGACAGTTTTAAGTTACATACCTGGAGGAGAAGGTGATACTTTAAAACACGTTGCATAGGAACCACAAGCAAATCTCGAAGAGTGAATTTTCCATTATTTGCTCTTTTGGAACATTCCTAATGAAATGTTTTTTAAAAACTTTTTTAAAAACTTTGTTAATTTTATCAAAAGAAGTCATAAAGCAAGCATTAAAAGATGCAGAGGCCATAAACAAAACTATTATATAATAAATATCTTGTTATTTTCCTTCTTAATAATCCTTCCTGAAAAATAGAAAGTATCTAATTAAAAACCAAAAAGACAAACCTTGTAGCATTTCAACTCCAAAATGATTCATTAAGCAGAACTATTTTATGCATGAAAATTATTTTCTCTAATGGCCCTCTAGGGTCTTCTTCTACTTACCCTTATAGTTCCACCTTCTACCAATCACGGCCACCGCCATCCCCGGCCTGTGGGCCCAGCATCAAGAACGAGTCCCTACTCATCAAACCGGCCACGTGCCTTCCTCATGGGCATGCCTTTTGCTCATTCTGTTCTCCCCAACCACCATGTGCTTGGTCTAGTTTCCAATAAAATTTATCATCCTCTTCAAGAACTATACATCTAGGCCTTTTGTGATAATCCCAATCAAAATTGTGCTCTCTCTGTGCCTTGTGGGCATTTTAACTGTTGTTGTACACAGTATCTTCCCCAATATACCGTATCTTTTACAGCTTTAAGAATCTAGTACTTGCTTAATAAATACTTGTGAAACTAAATGAAACGGAATGATTGACTCCAAAAATTTGCTAAAGTATAAACCCATTATTGGATTCAAAGTTTCAAAAGCCTATTTTTTTTTAATCTCATACTCTCCTTTCTTAAAAGTTTATCTAAAAATAGTATTGACTTGTGTCCATTCTTTTGCCATTAACTATGACTTTGAGGAAAGTACTCTGAACTATCAAAGCGTGACTTCAAATCAAAGCTTGGCTGTGTAACCTTGAACAAGTTGCTTTTCTGATTTTACTGTTTCTCACATATTTTTATGACCTAGGTGTAAAAAATAAAGTTCCATAAAATTATTATTATTAGTGAGAAACTAAGTCCAAAATCCTCAATTGCATATCCCAGACCAAGGAATTTTCCAGTTCCTAGAAAGAGTTGCATTCAAGAAAATACTGCTTTGTTCATGAGTTTGTTTTCCCTTTGCCCACACTTAGCTTTTCTGGCACACGGAAGGATATATTATCAGGACCTATAAAGTAAACACCATTAGCTCTAATGACCGTAGTGACTTAATGAGTATTTGACTAGAGGTCTCAAGCAAGAACTGGGGACACATCTGGACAAGTTAGCTCATGTCTTGTCAATTGCTGCAGTTCACTGGGAAGAATAACTATTTCAACTCATTTCCTGTTTCTACAGATTGTGGAGAGTTCTGGATCATGAGTCTCAAATAGGAGGTTAAACTGTTAAGATTATTATAATGAATGAGTCTCATTTCCCTAGCTGCATTTTAAGCTCCTTGGAACTGAGGTTGTATCTTACACTTTATATATATATACCATCTTAACATAGTGTTAGGAAGAGAAAGGTTATACATTTAAAATTCACTTTGTTATGTTATAGAAGTCAGTTTAAAACTGTGGGGGAAAGAATTAGTTCCTTGAAGTTCTAAATTACAGGCTCAGGAAGTAAAAAAACTAACATTGCTGGCATTTCCTTCAACCGGGGAGGAGTCTGAGTCTGAGGTTGTGAAATACTTATTAGCATTGAAAGTAAATAAAGGGTAGAAATGAGTCTTCCAAAACATCCAATCACATGCTTAGATGAACTCCAATTCTAACTGAGAAGAAAATAAAGGAATAGGGATGAGCTAGCTTACAGGACAAGACAAAGAGACTCTGTCACATTTTGCCCTATGTTATCTTGGTTCCAAAGTAGAAAAGAAAAAAGATAAAATCACCAAGAGCAAAAGTAACCACAAAACTGAAGACATGGGGTGCCTGGGTGGCTCAGTCGGTTAAGCATCTGACTTTCGATTTTGGCTCAGGTCATGATCTCAGGGTGCTAGAGTCTGCTTAAGATTCTCTCTCCCACTCCCTTTGCCCCACCCCCCCACACACACGCTTTCTCCTAAAAAACAACAACAACAACAACAACAACAAAATACTGAAGACATGAAGGAGGCAGAGACACACAGAGAATAGGGCAGCTTTCCCTTTATCATGCCAGCAGTTGCAGAGGACAGTCCCAGCAAAGAGTATCTGTTGAGGTGTCACAGTTAAGTGTCTGATTCAATACTTGCAAATCAGGGCCCTGGTCAGAAGTAGTGACTTTTTAGGCAAAAAAGGACAGCCAGCAGCCCGTTGCCCTGAGCCTTTCAAACTCAGCCAGAGGTTCTCTCTTTCCCTCAGACAATGATCATACAACAATGTTCCTAGAGTCCCAGAGTATGTCACAGGCAGGACATTGACCATGACTCTGAAGGAAGGGAGAGGAACATCTAAACGATGCTGAGTATAATGGAGGTTTGACTGACGACTTGCAGACTCCTATCTTGAGCCAGAGTTTTATATCTTTGTTAAAAAACAAACAAAAAAACAGCTCTAATGGTAGCTCTGTTAGGAACCAGTTGTGTAAGTTGTCAAGTTTTGTCTTACCATCATATTTTAATTTGAATCAAGATAGCTTATAGCTCTATGCTTCTGAGGTTCTGTTCTCCCAAAAGGAGCATGAACCCTTTACACTAACAGGGTTGTCAGGGTATAAGTTAGTAGTGACTCAAGCCACCAGCAGGTAGAGTCCGCATCATCAGAGGATTGTAAGAAGGGGAAAAGATCCATGATAGTTAGTATGGTTGCTTGATAGCCTATTGATAGGTAAACTTTCTAACCAATATTTTTCCATTATGGGTGTTATGAAATCACACCAAATGCTCTAAAGCAATGAAAGAGTTCTAATTTGAAAATCATGTGCCTCTTTTTTCCCTCTCATCACCTGACCTCACTGCTAAATTGAACAAAGACAGCAAAGGGGACACTAGAGAGTCAACTAAGCCAAACACAGCCATTTAAGAGCTGACTATGTATCTCTACCCAACATTTAAGAAAATCCAAACATATGGGTAATATAATTGGGACAATAATTCATATAACATATAAATAATCTTTTGCAAAAGTTCTTTGAAAGTACACTCTTCTTGTGAAAAAGAAATGATATACAAAAAAAAAAAACCCCACAATCTCCAGGTTTATTTTCCATTGCTACCATGTGCAATGTTTATTCTGGCCTACTCTCCATTTCTCAAACTTTCCCAAATCATCTGGTCAGAATGCTCTCCATGGAACCTCACCTGTCAAGACTCACTCCATTCTTTGGTGACCTAACTCAAATACTACCTCTCCAGAGAAATCTCCCACATTCTACCTGTACTGACGTAATCAGTCTTACTCATAGAGCCCTATTACTGCTTGTCACATACGACTTAATCTTACTTGTGTCTGTCTTGTCTTCCCTCTTACGGGCAATATTCATGCCCCTTTTATACACCTGACCCTAAATGTCTTATATTTTTAATAACCATTTTTAATCTACATGTACATTATCTCCATATATCCTACTTATCCTGTCCCTCTTTCTACCTAGCTGACCCTGGGCAAATTACTCATAATCTCTCTGAACCTCAGTGTTCTCACCCATAAGGGAAGAAAATTAATTGTACGTATCTCACAGAGTCATAAGGATCTAACGAGATAATGCATGTAAAACACAGAGCCATAAGTCGTAGATTTTACTACTGTTATATTATTACAAACACATTAATATTTTATAGAGCTAACTATGAAAATATTTTATAAAGTTGACATGAAATTATATTTAGCATACATGGGGAAATTTATTATCGCACTGATCTTGAAAAGAAATATATCTACTTTTGTTCTTATTCTTTTTTGGGGTATGGTTGGCACAAAACGTTTCCTTAGTTTCGGGTGCACAACTTAGTGATTTGACAACTTTATACACGATGCTGTGTTCACCTCAAGTGTAGTTGCCATCTGTCTCCTTACATCACTATTACAATATCACTGACTACATTCCTTACACTGTGCCTTGTATTTCCATGACTTATTTATTCCATAACTGGAAGCCTGTATCTCCCTGTCCTCTTCACCCATTTTGCCCATCCACCATCTCCTTCCTCTTCTTTAAGGTTTATCTTACTTTATTCCACAACCAAACAAAAAATAAACAGGTACCTCTAATTTCAGTTTCACATCTTCTTTTGTCTTAGAAATGTTGTCTAAACTAGAGATGGCCAACTCCACTCCACTGCAGTACTGCCCATAAATAACCAGCCTGAAAGGGAGAGAGATTCGTAAGACAAAAAAAAAAAAAAAAAAAAAGCCAGAATAAAGTGGAAAGGGAAGAGGCAGAATTCCCATCTATTTACAACCACAGTTGGGGGAAATCAGAGCAAATCTCACCTGTCCTGTGTCTCTAACTACCTACGTGACCCTGGGCAAACTACAAGTCATCTCTCCGAACCTCCGCTTTCTCATTTCTTTTAAACGCACACCACACGTGCAGTCACAGAATAAGGGTCACTCACATTATGCTATTAAAAGGGCTAATTTTTATTTCTAAATTTGAATGGGATTAATTCCACGTACATCAAATTTTATTTCTAAATTTGAATGGGATTAATTCCACGTACAGATTTTACAAACTGGCTTAATGACCGTTAACATCAAGTACACATGAATGTCACAAAAACAAAATTAAAAATTTCTGTTTATGTTCCTATTAAAGATCAACTTTTTACTATTTATGCACACTCCAAAACAGTTTTACTTTACACTACAATTTTATTTAGACTCCATTCATTAATAAACCTCCTGCTCTTTCCTGCTTTTTAATTAAGGAAAATACAGGGAATGAATGAGAGGCCTGAAAATTGGGAATGAATGAGAGGCCTGAACGGTGCCAGATGGAAGAGAATTCGCACTGCATGGAGTCTGAGGCCGCTTCAGGAAGGGGAGCTGTGGAGTAATACAGATGTTTTACAAAAAGGTTGGGTAATTTATTGTTTCTTTTAATTCTCCATTGGGGGGAAAAAAAAAACTACTAATGAGTTCATGTTTATCCAACTGTCGTTGATGCAAAGCAATCCATTAGCCACTTCTTAGCACTAGGAACTCCAGTGCTTGATTTAAAAAGAGAGAATGACATTTTAAGTGAAATTTCTTGGTACTTTAACACACATGAGTTGGTCAGAAGATTTTTTTTTTTTTTTCAAACTTAGAAGGGAAAACTGCCTTAAAGAGAGAATTATAAAATATGGGAGTGGGACCAAGCACTAGGCACCAGCTAATATACTCCTAACATTTACAGATGGAGAAAAGGAGGCTCAGAGCATTAAAATGACTTCCTGAAAACTACAGAAATCAGGGGTAAAGGGTCTGATAAAGAACCTGAACCTTCTGACTTGCAGTGCAAAACTCTGGATCCTTGTTTTTGTTTTTCCCTTTTTTTTGATATTACATAAAGAGCTCAAACTACTACCCTGAGATTAACTGTCCCATGTTCTAATTACTACCTATGCAATATCTTAATAGTTACTTATGAGCAATTTTAATACTAACCCTCACTATAATCACAAAGTGATAGCCGCAACATTTAAAAGTTAAAAGTTACCTTTCCTTGTAGTTAATGAAAACTTGATACAAGTTCTGGTCATTTTTATTTACAATGGAATCATGAATCTCTTGCATTAGGTTCCGATGAACTTTTACAAGCTCCTTAGGAAAGAAAAAAACAAAAAAACATGTCAAAGGAAATTATAAATCAGGACCAAAAAAAAAAATCACCCAAACTGAAAATCCCTACAGTTGCTAGACTTGTCTTTCAAAGATATGTTGAATGCCCTCAATATATAAACATGCTACCACAGATAAAGACAGGAGGAAGGGGAGGAGGGAAAGGAAAGTGAGAAAGGGGAGAAGGGGGAAGGAGAGAGAAGAGGAGAGAAGGGGAGGGAAGGGGAGGGAGACAGGCCAAGTGCATAGAAAACAGCACTTTCAGATCAGACTTGAATCGTCAGTGTCCTGTGGGGGGGGGGGGATGGAAATTATCTCACTATTTATTAAAGGGTAATTTATTCCTTATATAAAAATATGTACAGCTCGGGGCGCCTGGGTGGCTCAGTCGTTAAGTGCCTGCCTTCGGCTCAGGTTCAGATCCCAGCGTTCTGGGATCGAGCCCCGCATCGGGCTCCCCGCTCAGCGGGAGGCCTGCCTCTCCCTCTTCCACTCCCCCTGCTTGTGTTCCTCCCTCACTGTGTCTCTCTCTGTCAAATAAATAAATAAAATCTTTAAAAAAATATATATATATACAGCTCATTTTCATTATAATCACTCTAATTTTTAAAATAAAACTATCCAAGTGCTTAATGTTTTATTGACAGAATAAAGTAATGACTCATGTCCTTGGGACATAAAATTGTAGATTTGCACTTTGGTCATTTAGTGGTGTCCTGGTGCTAAGCTTACAATAATCACACTAAATTACTTGAAACCAGACAACTAATGGCATAAATAAAGAGCAGATAAATTGTACTAGGCAGTTTGCTAGAGCAACTCAGAAGTCAGAATTCCACCTTTTCCTGATAAGCAAGTAATTTTCAGTCAGACAGTAAACAACACGTCACAGCCAGGAAATGAGGAAATTCTAATCAAAGTGCCAATTCTCCCATTATCCCTTCCCTGTACCTTGGTGCCCACACTGACTTCACAGCCAAGCCCTTTCCTTAGCAGGGTGAAGGAAACGGGAATATGTTGGCTCTGTCATTTTGTTGAAGAGTATGTTAAAGCTGTAAGATTAAGGACTGTCAAATGCATCCTATGTTACAGCGACAGCAGCGAGGTGGTTCAAGAGCCTCATCTTCCGAGAATATGTGATTTGCTTTATGCTAAATGTTCACCTGATACTGTGACTTTTTTCTTCCTGCTATGCTATGAATCAATGAGAATATCTTTTCTGGCCAAAATCAGGGACAAGGACAATAACCCTCAAACTGATGCACATAGACACTGAACATGACAACCAAAATAGTAGGGAACTTCCAGGTGAAACAAGCAAACTTGTGCTGTTTAGTGTATCCATGAGCCATCTATTAAAACCCAAGCCAGTTTTAGAGGTTTAAGAACTTGAATCTTGCCTACTATGACCTCACTGGGCACAGCATTTGGTTTGTTTCAATGCTTCTAGGTAACTATCCTTTAAGATTATAAGGTAATTGGAAGGGGCTCTGAAATTCAAAATGCTTACATAAATTTGAAAAAAAAGCTCCTCACATCTAACCACTAAAATGGACTCTTAAATCATAAGGAAGTAGTGCATTTCAGAAATGGGAGTTAAGGTTAGTACAACTGGAAGCAGAAGCAGAAAGCACCACAGAGCAGAGGCCAAGGAAGTGGAGAAATCAATGTCCATAGGATGGGGTTGAGGTGACAGGACAGCATCTATAGGATGGGGCTGAGGGGCTGGACTAGCAAGACAGCAGGGAGCGGACCATAAGGGGGCTCCCACAAGACAGACAGCGGCACCAGGGATTCCTTAACTTAGACTACCTCTTCCTGACAAGCAGTTAAGGATAATACATGAATCTTATCCATGCATGTTCAGCTTGCATCTCAACTGACTTTGGCTGAAGATATGACATATCCTTTATTTCTAGAAAATAAGGATATAAGAACTCAGGAGGCAAAAAATAGAGTTAAAATTCTTCAAGAATACAGGAAAATATTAAATAGGAATCTGGAACCCAATAAGAAGATAGGGATTTTATAGAAGTATACCACAATTTTAGCTAGCATATTTTTACTTACAGGAATGTTGATGAATACTGAGTCAAATTCTGCTGCTGTCAGAAATCTTTTTAGTGGTGCCATGAAATACTACAAGGATAGAACAGAATAATTAAGCACAACTTATCCTAATAATAGTTTTTCATCAACAAATAATATTTATTGAAAGTCAATTGTTTATCCATATAATGAGTACCAAGAAAAAAGCAGATACTATTTTCTCTATCTTAAAGATTTTATACTTGAATAGAGATATAAAGACATAATACAAGTTAACATATTTAAAGTATAGACTAAAAGGTTTCAGCAATAAATACTTCTGAAAGTAAGAAAAAAACATTATTGGCCAAATGGGGGGGGGGAGGCAATATTTTGGAGATACAGGACTGATAAAAATATCCCTCAAATGCGTTATAGAGATTCTAGGTCCCTGAGATCAATTATGTATTTGTGCAATTTATGGATCATCCCCTTCATTCTTTGAGAATTTTAGTTCTTGGCCTGCCATCTTGCTTTCCATTACCACTCCACTATCCACTTCTGGCAATCTCAGTATCTGTGCAGATGATCCTCCCAATAGCCTGGCCTTTCAGTTCCTTGACTTCCAGTAATCTTGTGTTCCATCCCAGCTCAGCTCCCTACTCTGGTGGTCACATCCCAAGACCTTCTCATTAGCAACAACTGCAAGGCTCTATAGCATTAATTTCAAGCAATCAGCTCTCTGACCATTACCCCCTACCTTGACAGCTCATTCCTTCAAGGACTTCTTCAACCCCATTGGGTCTGCCCATCCACTGAACAGCCTATGTCTCTCATGTCCTCACTTCCCTTCCTACCCAGTTTACACTCCATAAACCATCATAAGAATCACTTCTCTGCATATACCCTTACTCTCTACTCTCCTCTTCCACTGTGCTTTTCTGGAAGAAGAAAAAACCTGGTTAAATTTAGCTTGCTATGGACGTTGTACCTGACCTAAGAAGTTAAACATGAACTAGACTGATAGTCTAATTTTCAATTGAGCCTGGGATACTGCATAATCCTACTACATTCCCCTAATCAATTTACTCCCACCCTCCTCCCAAACAACTCTTCCACACCTTCAGCTCTTTTCCTAAATGTCCAAAACTTTCTCCTGGTTCTCATTTTCCTGACCTCTAAATGTGGGAGTCACCAGAGGTGGCCTCAAACCTCTCCTCTAGCAGCATCCATTCCCTAGGTGAATTCATTCAGTACCACAGCCTTATAGATTCCTTTGCATCATGCTAACGGCCAGTTCAACTTTTCCCCTTAATGCCAGCCTCATATATCTAACTCCCTCCTCAGCACAGCCCCTTGGAAACTGAGAAGTATTGTAAATTTAGTATGTCCCAATAGACTCATGATTTCCAAACCTGTCCTCCCCATCTCAGTGACAATCTTCACCACTCAGGCAGTTATTCATGCTATAAACCTAGCACTCCTGATTGCTCTCTTTCTTAGACATCCTTCATCTAATTCATCATCTAATCCACTTGGCTCTACTTGCAAAATTTATTCAGAATCTGACCATTCCTCACCAGCTCTACAAATACTATCATGTTCTGTCAATCCAATTACTGCAGTAGCCTTCTAACTTTTCTCCCAAGAAGTCAGAACGAGCTGTGAAAAACTTACATTAGATCACGTCCCTTCTTCTACTCACCCAGTCCACCTTTGAGCTAGTGTTCTCTATGCCCCCCACAGGATGCGGTGGCTCACCAGCTCCCCACGCTCGCTGCTTCTCTTCACTCATGCTGCTTCAGCCACCTGGGCTACTGCTGTTCCTTGGAACATGCGGAACACGGTCTCATCTGAGGGCCTTTCTCCCAGGAACTGTCGTCTCTGGGATGTTGGCACAGCTTGCTCCCTCAATTCCCTCAGCTGTCTGTCTTTAATGTGATCTTACCACAGACCTTCCATTATCACTTTATATAAAATAAAACCAACCCACCTCCATCACTCTCTATCCTCTTTCCCTGACTGATTTTTCTTCAGAGACTTTATCACCACCTGGCACACTTATTTGCTTAAATTATAAACTCTCCCATAGGAGAGAGAGTATCATGAGAACCACAGTTCTGTTGTGTTTCCTGCTATAGCCTTGGTGTCTACCACCGTGCCATTCCAAGATTAAGAAATCAGTAGCTAGTTGTGGAAGGAATAAATCTGCTTTGAGACCTTTAAATCCAAAGTCCTACTGAAATGTAGAAAACACACAGCAGACATAGTGTCTTCTATATTAACTATAAAGTGCAGTACTTAGGTATTAAAAACAATACCTGATAACTTACTTTTTCTATTGACTCCAATGTTTCTGTGTATTTTTCTTCTGTCTGCTTAATTTCTGCTAGGCAGCAACTCCGTACGTCATTTTCTGGACATTTCTGCAATTAGAATTATCAAAAAATTATTTAATCAAACATATATGTTAATCTCTCTGGTAGTCAAAATCACAGACTTTCTTAAGCTTTCCATTCTCATAAAACACATAACTGAAAGATATATTTATTGCATTTACGAAGTATCTGTTAAAATTTTGAACCATGTAAATGAAACAGTTTTAAATAATTAAAAATAAATTTCTGAGTACAGACACTCTTTATACTGAAAACATCACTTTCATTATTTCATCTATTTCATTATTGAATCTGGAAACATCACACATGGTGTAATATAGTTTTCTTAATGTACAGCATACAAGTGCTTTAGAAATACTTGCAAAATAACAAAAGGATATTTGATAGATAAAAATCTTAAAATACTTTTTTAAGAGTTAGTATCTTGGTGTTTGGCTCACCTACTAGTGTTAAGATTGGAGGTATTAAGAGCATAACATGAAGATCAAAGGTATGCGGGATCAGATAGAATTGGGTTTGAGCACCAGTTTTTCTGTTATTAGCTTGGTATTATGAACAAGTTACCTATTTTCTCTGTGTCTCAGTTTTCTCATCTACAACACAGAGAGAATTATAGTTCCAACTCCAAGGAACTGTAGATAACCTGGTAAAGCACATAGCACCCTGAGGAGTATACAAGAAGGACCCTACGCATTTAAATGATCACTGCTGTTAACCCTGTCTGGTATAAACAACCCGGCACTGTTAGCTGAATGAAGAACTGCCCTTGGGAAACACACTGAAGAATTTGCTGGTACCCAAAGCAGATGATGATTCTAGGAGATACAGATGATACCCTGTCACCTAAAAATACTCAAAATCCTGCCACAGGCAGCCTGTCAGCTCACAGTGGGTTAAAGTGCATTCATTACATTTACCAAACACAGACCAGGTAACTTGTTTCCTTCCCATGGAAGCTACTGCTCCCTATATGGGGCACTGGACAAACCTCCAGCCTTTTATTAAAGGCAAGACTATAAAGAGAGTGGAGGAAATCCATTAAAGCACTAAAAAAAAAAAAAACCCTAAACCACCACCCAGCTTTTGTATAAAAAAAAAAGACTACATTAATGAAAACCTAGGCAACTGACCATTTTTTTCAAATTACAGGTGAGAAAAAAATTCAAAGTAGTTCTTTCTGTTTTAGATATTTTAATGGCAGATAAACCATTGTGGGCTCATACTGACTATGACGATATGTGAAACTAAGTTTATAAAACAGTAAAAATTCTAGGAGCCCCTTTAGTGAAACAAAAGAAAAAAATACTACTTCTTCTACCCCTAACAAATATGAAGAAATATTCTTTAACATATACTTAATGCTACATCAAATTTAAAGAAGATTTAACTGCTTGGTAAGAGAAGATTTCCTTTCATGATAATGTAATTTTGTGATTCCCTGGAATTCTGTTCTATTGCCACTCTGCCACTATTTAGCTGCGTGGCACATCATTTCTCTCTCAGACTTGCTTTCCTTACAAGGAAAATTAAAGGACAAGACCAGAGATTCCCTGTGGTTGTTTTGAACTGCAAAATGTCATGTCCATGTGTTTCCAAATGCAGGAAGTCAATTATATAGTTAAAAGGTAGCAAAGGTAAAAAGAAAACAAAAAACTATTCCAGCAGAAGTTACATAAATAATTATATGAATCAGTCTTGTAAGGAATCACTGTCCTAATAAAATACTCAAAGTAACTTGAAACATAAGGCAAGTGGGAGCCTACGGGTTGATGTGCTTCCTCTGCTTTCATTAAGTCCTCATAGACTTCTCCACCTTCATCTTCCCCATAAACACAGTCGTAGAGACCTTCTTCATCTTCTACGTGTGTTTCACTGAAACAAAGGGTAGGATACTCAGGTCATTTTCTGTTATGCAGTAAATGCAATAGCTACATACAGCCTAGTAGAAAATCCAGAGAAAAAATATAACAGGACTCACGGAAAGAGTCCAAGGCTTTACACTACAACTTTCTCCCTCTTAATGAGAACAATTCCCAACAACAGAATCCACCAAGGATGGCAGTGACAGCTAACATTCACTGGGTATTTATTATGTACACGCACATAAACGATCACTCTGCATACACGATCTCACGTAGCTGGCCCAGGCCCAGTATTCACTGTGTTATCAGGTAGGCATTATTATTTAATCCATTATAGAGATAAGGATGTCGAGAGAACTAAAGTTTACTTATTTGACTTGCCCATGAAAACACAGCTAATCCGTGCCAGGTCCAGATTTAAAACTGAGCCTGTCTTACATTCTAAGTGTTCTAATCACTCTATCCTACTGCCCCCACTTTTCCTATTTCTAGGCCTGAGGCTGCTCATCTATATTAATGGGTCTGATATGGGAAAGACAGGGAAGTTAGGGAGGATCTCATAGTTTATAAATGGTCTTTTAAAAGCAACATTTTATGCAGGGATCTGGTGGTAACAAATGTTTCAGAGAACTCTGCTCTGAGAAAAATTTGTCTTTGGGTTAGCTGTCCATCCATTCACTCACCCAGCAGACATTTACTAAGAACCTACTGAGGTCCATACTCTTTGGTGCTAAGAATGCATAGATCAAGAGGATCCAAGGACTCTCCCATAGTCTAGTGTAGAGCATAGCATGCCAACATGTAATTCTAGAAGTGCAACAGAGCAGATGAACGCAGAATGCATGAGCGAGGGAAAGAGTAACTCTGACTAAAGAAGTCAGGGAAGGCTTCACAACAGATACTACAACTGAACTGGATCATGAATATATTTATCAATTTATTCAATAGCTATTTGCTAAATGAGTACTACTATGTTCCAAGAGATATGGCTGCAGACGAGGCAGACGCAGTTTCTGCTGTCGGAGGTGACACATAGTCACTGGAAAAAGGGAAGGAACATTCCAGACAAAAGATACCAACACTTGCAAAGGCAGAAGGTCTGAAGAGCCCAGCAATGTCAAGACTGTTGTCCCATTCAGGTAAGTGAATGTAAGCCCCAGAGGGAAAAGCTAAAACCAACCTGTGAAAGGCCGTACACCCTGTAAGCACAACCTTACGTGGGCATTTGGAACTCAAGAGGGGGTTTTCTATCAGGGCAGAGTGGAGGCAACAAGAAGACAGTAAGCCCAGAAATGAAACCCTGTGGATAAGAGATTTTTGAGAGCCATAACTAGAGTAAAGGCAAATGAGGAGAGAAACAGACTTCAGAGACCATGTCAGGTGCAGTCAACCAAACTTGGCGACCAGTCATAATTAGGGAGAGGGGGAAAGGAGTGAAGGAGGCTACTCAGCTTCCTACTCAGTAAGACTGGGCAGATGCTAAGTCATTAGCATATGGTAATTCCAAAATTACCATACTGAGGGGTTTAGGCAGGCAACCCAACCAGAGAACAGGGGGGAGTTAAACCAGTCTGAACATTTTCTATAACACATCAAAGGATAGGAAGGTTTGATGAGTCCATGAGGGAGTGGTGATAAGGAATAGTAAAGGAACAGGCTCTGCATCAGAAGAGATCCTGTTCAACAAGAAGCTAGGCTGTGAAATCCATTTCCCTGCTACTCCTAATCCCAGCTCCACTGTCTTTGACCACCACTCCCACCCCCGAAAGAACACTCATCTTGCTGAAGTGTTGCTCTTGACTATTTCCCATGAGGGTAGAGGCAAATGCTGTATGAATACATACAGATTTTTCTTTTACCATTGTAGGAGATACGACACTTAAAGCACAAGCAACAAGATCAAAAATAAACAAGTTGGACTGCATCAAACTAGAAAGTTTCTGCACAGCAAAAGAAACCATCAATAAGGTGAAAAGACAACATATGGAATGGGGAAAAATGTTTACAAACCATCTATGTGAAGAGGTTAGTATCCAAAATATATAAAGGACTAATACAACTCCTATAACCACAACAAAACAACCCAATTTAAAAATGGGCAAAGGACCTGAATAGACATTTCTCCAAAGATATATGAAGGGCCAAAATGTACATGAAAAGATGCTCAACATAACTAGTCATTAAGAAAATGAAACTTAAACCACATGAGATACCATCCCATGCCTGTTAGAATGGTCATCATCAAAAGACAAGAGATAAATCCTGGTGAGGATGTGGAGAAAAGGGACCCCTCATGCACTGTTGGTGGGACTATATATGGGTGCAGTCACTACGGAAAACAGTATGGAAGTTCCTCAAAAAATTAAAAATAGAAATATAATATGATCCAGGAATTCCACTTCTGGGAATATATCCAAAGGAAACAAAAACACTAACTCAAAATGAAATCTGCACCTTCATGTTCAGAGTAGCATTATTTACAATAACCAAGACATGGACACAACCTGTAAGTCCACTGATGGATGAATGCATAAAGAAGTTGCAGTATATATATATACACACAATGGAATATGATTCAGCATAAAAAAATGAGGAAATTCTACCAATTGCAATAACATGGATGGACCATGAGGGCATTATGCTGAGTAAAATAAGACCAAGAAAGACAAACACTGTGTGATCTCATTTATATGGAATCTAAAAAAAAAAAAAAAAAAAAAAAAAAAAAACACCTCCTTGTAAAATAGATCAGACTTGGGGAGATCAGAGATGGTGGAGAGGGGGAGAGATAATTGGAAGAAGGTAGTTAAAAGGTACAAACTTCCATCAATCAGGTAAATAAGGACTAGGGATCAAATGTATGACACAATGACCAAAGCTAACACTGCTGCACGGTACACAGAAAAGTTGTTAAAACAGTAAATCTTAAGGGTTCTCATCACAAGGAGAATTTTTTTTAACCTTTTCTTCTTTCTTTTCTTTTAATTGTATCTATATTGGATGGATAGATGTTAGCTGACCCTATTGTGGTAATCATTTCACAATATATGTAAATAAAACCATCATGCCATACTCCTTAAACTTACACAAGGATGTATGTCAATTATTCTCAATAAAACTAGAAAAAAGTTTTTAAAAAGAATTGTAGGAGTGACACACACGCATGTGTGTATGCACGTGCATGCGCGCGCGCACACACACACACTCAAGATTGGGCTAAAATGCTTTGGGTTTTGTTATTCAATCCCATACTAAGACAGCTTTTCTTGCTAATAGTTTGGTCAAGACTTCCTGACCTGCATAAAATGAGCGGGGGGTGGGAACGGTGAAGGAGGACTGTGAATTCTTCAGATGGCCAACAAATCAACAATAATCTACATTACTTTTTCTGTGTCTAGGTCATCTATATATGGCCGTGACTAACACCCTGATCATAAAAGTAGAAAAAGCAGACACTGTGCAGCCTAGCCATCTCACACCCTCTCCATTCCATTCTGTGTCTGTTTCTCTCCATTGTGAGAACAGAATGATTCCCTCTGCAGTAGGGAGGAGGCCAGTGTTGGTTCTAAGGGCTTCCCTTGGGGTGATTTCACCCCTGAAAGTCAGACTTAAGGATATGAGCCCATAGAGATCATAACAAAGCTAAGACTGAAAATCAAAAGCAAGCAATTGTAGGAATAACACCACGTTTGGACCTTCAGCCACCAGATGGAGAGTTGCAGCAGGTTGCATCTCCCAGAGCGTGAGCTGGTGTCTTAGGGCAGCTGACTCAGGAGCCCAGGTTTCTCCAGACTTAGCTAGGGGTGCATCCTCTCAGGATTTATCCTGACATCAACACAAAAAGACGAGGGAAGGCTATGAAAATTAGTAAGTATAAGTGACAATTGGTGGGGCTTAAAAAAAGAACATCATAATAGCCCTAGAAGTAATATATTCTTTTTTAAAGATTTCATTTTATTTATTTAAGAGAAAGGGGGGGGGAAGTGGGAGTGGGAGGAGGGGAGGAGGGTGAGGGAGAGAGAATCTCAAGCAGACTCCATGCTGAGCATGGAGCCCAACTCGGGGCTCGATCTCACAACCCTGAGATCATGACCTCAGCCGAAATCAAGAGTCGGACACTTAACCAACTGAACCACCCAGGTGCTCCAAGAAATAATATATTCTTCCTAATATTTCGAAGGATCTGGTTATATTACCAGAACCTTACAATCACTTTATCAAGACTGTAGCCAATTCAGTGAGACAATCAGCATCAATCTTGCTCAAGATCAGTGAGCTGTTGGAGGTTTTAAGAAGAGCGAAGAAACTATCCTTCATCCACATTTAAAACATAAAATTTCAAGGCCCATCCAAGTGCCACCTATTCTGGGACAAGCTGCTGGCCATCCTGTCAGCATTCTCCTCTGTTCTTCTACTGGAAGTTCTTGTGGGGGGGGCACCTCAGGGTGCTTCCAGGGGTCCATGCAGTGAGGAAGAGCTTCAGCTCTGGAGTGAGAACTGTCTGGGTTCAAATCCAAAGACTAAAACTTCCTAGTTCGGTGACTTCCAGCAAGTTTCTTAGCTTCCCACAATTCAGCTTTCTCCTTCATAAATTGGGATAATAGGAACAACCTCATCATGTTGCGGTTATGACACGAGATAATGCACGTAACATGGTTAGCACAGAAACGGGCACTCGATAAACTCGTATGAACTGACGAGATAGCTCAGGCCTGAAGCAGAATGCTGGCAAACAGGAGATGCTTGATGCAATTTTGCTTAATCATTCAGATAACAAATATTTACTGAGGACCTACTATTATACTAGATGCTGTGTAAAGTTCTAGGAAGATAGCCAAGAACAAGGTAAAGTCCCTGGCCTCACAAAGTTGACCTTCTAAAGAGGAGATGGAGACAAAGATTGTCTCGGGCAGTAGTGAGTGCCATAAAGCCACAGAGCAAGGTGAGGGGCCGGCAGCAATTTGGGTAGGGTAGTCAGAAAGGCCTCTCTGTGGAGGGACATCTGTGCAAGGGCTGGAATGGTGAGTGGTCAGCCCTAAGGGCGGAAGGAGCAAGCGCAAAGGTCCTACAGCAAGAACAAGCTTGGAGTGCTGGTGGATTAGGATGGATGAATGGGAGAATTTCCACAGAACCTGCATCCCTTTTAGAGCATAACCTATGTCTTACTATAATGCTTTGCAAACATGCCTGATCTTTATCATCAGTTCCTTGAAGGGCGGGGATCATTTTTTATACTTATTTGTAATCTGCACAAGTCATTCAATCAGCAGAAGATAATCAGGTGCAAGCACCTTTTGCCTCTCCTGACTATTAAACAATAAAGCCCAGAAGGAATCTCTGTGCAAAACAAACACCATGTAATGAAACTCCCTGAAGAACTCCAGCCCACGCTCATCTTGCCTTTCCTTGAACTTACAGAGCACGCACTATCTGCCCTACATCTCCAGGACAGATCTTGTTTCTTTGTCATTGTTCCTTAACTGTCTAATTCCAGTTTCACCCACCACCTCTAGTACGCCTTTGAGAAACTTCCAAATTTTAGTTCATTGCAGTATGTTTCTTCACTCGTCAGAGGGACTGGCATGGCGTTGGGCACACAACAGGAACTAAAAGTCAGGTGAGGCCCATTTTCTGGTGAAGATTTCCATCACTAGTTTGAGGTTAATTCTTACACGTCTTAATCATCAAGCCACTTTTCCGCTTCAGAAAACTATTTTAACATCCATGGTTAAAATCCACAAAGGATGCAAACATTGGCAATGGTTTAATTTTGAAGATGCCCAACATACTCTATTAAGTCAGGAAGGCCTTTGTAGATGTCTTCATCACTAACGCTCTCTTCTGTTGGAAAGGGCCTAGAAGAGGGGGAGGAAAAAAAAAACAAAAAAACACCAAGGATGAATAAGCAACCACCAGGCCAGGCATTTAGTTCTCACTAAATGCACAAGCTCAGCTGCAGTAGTCAGATCAGTGATCGTGTTTAACACAACGGCCTGTGCTTCTCCCAAAGTGCCCGTCCCATAGCGGTGCATGGGGTCCCCCAGGGACACTGTGACACCTGTTACCCCAAATTGGCTGTAGCAATACCAGTTGTCACTGCCATCACCTGAGCAGCTACGGACATGCTCACGTGCTCATCTGCTCTGCCATGTGCCACTTACCTGCAGGCTCTGCAGCTTCCCGGCTCAGAAAATCAGCAGCCACCCCTGAGCCCCTGCCTTCAGCACTGTCTCTCTCCACTTACAGAATCTGATCTGACTGACAGATGGTTTGGTAACAATCATCCCTGCATGACTCAGCCCACTAAATACAAAAATTACTAGAAGACCAAAATATCCGTACCCTTTTTATAGGATTATTGATTCTGACAGACTGTTCTGCTCTGACTTCAAGATATTTAAGTTGTATTTTTTATTTTCACTTATTGGACAAATGCGTGAACCCTAGACCTTAGGGAGACTAGGATGCTTTCTTTGTTTCCTATTAAAAGAAAAGCACTTTAACGGATCCCCTATGTCTAGCCATTGGCTTTTTTTGCCTAATGTACTAGGCACTTTTTTCATAACCCCAACATAATGCCCTAAATGCATATCTAACACAATCATAATTATACTATTGTGTCAGAAGTTTTACTTTCTTTATATGCAGGCAGCATGTCATGTTTCACAAAAACAAGAGGATCCATCAAAATAATAAATGAGCGCTAAGTAATTGCTAAATAACTATATTCAATACATTGAAAAACAGATTTTCATATTAGTTTATGGATTAACTGAATACTTAAGACATTTAAGGAACTTACATTTTTCAAATAAATTAAAATGTGTGAGAGATGCTGAAGTTTCAAAATCTTTTTTTTTTCTTAAATAAATTCAGGCACATTTGATTATGCTTTTATACCAATGCAAGTCCATTATAGAAAAATTTGAAAATATAGATTAGAATAATTAAAAAGGAAAAGAAAACCTTCTAATGTATATCTTTTCAGAATCAAAAATACATAAATACATAAAAATAGCATCAGCCTATTTCAAAATCTGTTTACACATAATGACATAAAATATATATTAATATGGAAAGATGAATCATGTAGAGCAAGTTATAAGGTGTAAAACACGTAATCCAGCCTAGAGATTACATCTGTAGAAAGCTGCCAAATTCATAGCCCATTTCCAAGAACTGGTCTGCAGGGTATTCTCCCTGGGGTCACTGTGCTTTGTATCCCAGGAATGGGCTGCTTGGCCACTGCCAATCAGTCCTCTAAGAGGTGCTTATAACCTCTCCCTTAAAATCTGAATGTGAGCTGGACACAGAAAAATGGCATCAACAGAGGGAGAGACACAGCATCACAGAACCCCATAACGGCTGGAGACTAAAGTATGGCGCTCTGGGGAAACAAGATAAAAAATAAAATCCATTCAATTTCCATGCAGCCTAGCTGGGTGGCTATTGAAACCGTTTCTCTGTATTTCTGATGTTACTAATAATACAAACTTCTGACTGATCTAACTTGAGTCTGTAGTGTTTTAAACAGGAAAAAGCCCAACATGACATACATGTCTACATTTATTTCCATGCTTACTGACTGCATAATACTCCACAGCATGGAGATGTCATAATTCGTTTTACCAATTTACTTCCAAGTTTTGCATTTAGGACCAATCCTTCAACTCACATCCTTGTACACATATCCTTTTGTACTTGTCTGATTACTTTTTAAACTCCTAAAGTTGTGAGTTCTTGCTATGGACTATAGGAAATAAATGTACTATGACAACTTGTCAAGTATTTATTTACTTAAGCATTTGTGTTTATTTTGATGAATCATATCATTTGATGAATCAAATGAAATGTTGGAGGAAGTTAAGAAAACAAAGTACCCTATCGGTAACAGTCAGCAGTGAATTCAGAATGATGTTTAGCCAATGTGTCTTATTCAACTCTACAAATAAGTTCTTACTTGCTCAATTATTTTCAAATGTGTACTAGGTACTTATACATCAGGCACTGTACTGGCATGAATGAGACGTGGTCCCTGCATGCAAAGTGCTTTACAAACAATAACCATTCAATAAATAACCATTACAATAAAGGAACAGAACACATGAACTGCAGAGAAATGAGCTTACCTGATTCCTGTGGCCAATGCTATAGGTGTGCGAGAAAGTCGTGAGAGTGTTTCTATAACCTGAGAAAAAAGGAAAAGTGTTAGCCGGACATATATTTCAGAAAAGACACGAATTTCTTTTTTGAAAATAGTCTTACAATCTAATATTAACAATGGCAAAGGAAACCTAAATTTGCAGATGCCAACAAAGTACAGAATGGGAAGAACTGTTTCTGAAAATTATAAACACCTGGGTTATAATCCTGTCCCTTCTTTAACTTTGAAACTCTAAGCAGATTACTAAGCATCTGGTTTGCCATTTCTTTATCATTAAAGCAAGGAGTTAGACGAGGTAATAACTAAAGGTCTCGTACCTTCACTTCTACAAAATCGGAAACCGATTCAAAACAGTAGCCACTGGCCACACAAGGCTATCTAAGTTAATTAGAATTTAAAAAACAAAAAATTAAGTTTCTTAGTTGTGCTAACCACGTTTCCAGTGTTCAGCAGCCACACTGTATTGCACTACCCAGACATCAAACACTTCCATCATCCCAGAGAGTCCTACGGAGCAGCACTGCTGTATAGCTAAGTGGTTCAGAATGTGGGCTCCTGAGCCGACCACAGTTCAAATCCCGGCTTTGCCTCTCATTAGCCATACAACCTCAAGCAAACTACTTAAGTTCCCTGGGCTTCAGTTTTCTCATCTGGATACTGCCTATAATCATAGTTAGCTTATTCATAATCATTCATTATAGGAATTAAAAAGATAATACATGAAAAGTATTTACATGATAGCTATTCTTTATAATTGCCAACTTTAAGAAAATTACCTTATTGTAATTCTGAGTATTTGCAGAAAAAGAGTTTCCTAAATCCTTGATTATCCGAATGTATTTTAAAGATTCCTTATGAAGACTTTGGTACCTGCGCCCTGCAATAGTTTTAGCTTTAGATCCTAGATATTTTAGTAAGATTTCCTTACCACTTTTACAACTAAGATCATCTCTCTCAAAGACTTAGTGAGGAACCCAAAGAGATAAAATGTACTTTTCTCATGAAGCCTGTTTCTACGGTAACAGGTATGATTTGTCTTAACTCTCAAAACTAAACAAAACTTAAAGAGGTTCTATAAGGACTACTCAGAATGAGGGAGAAAAAAAAAAGGAAAAAAAGAAAAAAGCCGAAAATCTCTGAGCTGAGGTAATCTAATTTCACAGTTCAAACGTGGAAACCTAATAGCGAGGTCTCCAGTACTCCACAGAAGTCGAATATGAGTATTAGCCACACACATACCTATCTCTTGCCTACTTCAGGAGGTGGTACATTGCTGAAGTTATAAACATACAGCTCTGGAGCAAGAATATCTAGTTGAGCCTTGGCTCATCAGATTTCAGCTAAGCTCAACTTTACTAGCCTCTATAAAATGTGGATAACAACAACTAACTACCAGCCTCATGGAGTTACTGAAAGAATTAAATGAGATAATGCCCGTCAAATGCTTAACTCAATAAATGTAAACTTTCATTATATAATATTATCATTATATAAAATAAAATAAAATTTAATTGAGAGACTATGCAATTTCTTCCTGGTTTCATCTTGTTGAACATTTGATATAAAAGCAAGTACACAACCACCCAGATAAAACTAGGTATAATTCCCCATCATAAAGATAAAAGTATCTTCAGTGAGTCTGTAAATTTAGAAGATCATGAGTGAATAAATAACAAGTTTATCAAAATAAACTGATTCGAAATAAAAATAACCATTTGCTAAAATTCCAAAATTATGCATAACTGAGAGAAACGTCTAGTTTTTGGAAGATTCTGGAATAATTCACGGAGTATTTAGACTCATGAATTAATCGTATTGTTAAATTTCAGCATCAGCCTTATCCTGATGTTTGCTGCTTTAAATCTGTGGGGTGAAATCTGTTTCTGATTCTATTTTATACAATGGTCCCAGCATTGCCATTACTAAGAAGAAAAATAGCAATAACATTAGTATTACGTATTTTACTACTATGATGTATTTTACTACTGCTATTTTATACTTTAATAGAAATGTATTTTATCCCTGGGGATGTTATCTATAAAACTATGATGTATCTAAAGATAAGAATGTATCTTGTGTTCCTTTTCCCACCAACAATCAGAACTACTCACAACCCATCCCCACCCAAAAGACTGCAGTTTGTTTTTGTACAGTTGTCCACCAGAGGGAGCCAGAAGATAGCATATCACTTTAGTCCTACATTAAATGTGTCTATATATAAAGTACAAACATCTCTGAAAAATCAAGATGAAACCAACTCCTATTATTTATTTAAAACTATTACTTATTACCATTCAGTAATAGAAAAATAATGAAGGTGAGAAGGAAGGAAGAATAATACATAGCATGTCTTAAAGTGAATCTCCCAGGACCCTCTCTCAGTTTTGCGTCTATCTGATTGTACATCAAGTCCATCCATTAACTCTAAGTGTAGCCAAAGCAAATAAGACTGTTTAGTCAATGTAGTGTTTTTAGAACAGTGTGTATCCTATAAAGGTGGAGCATATCCGGATTTGGAATAGACAAGTACACAAATTAATGCCAGATTCTCTAGACATGAGAAACACGTATTCAAGAATATTTACCAAAGAAAATATCCCAAGGACAGTAAAAAAAAAAGACTATTTTCCCTGAAATGTATTAATTTCTCAAGTGTTACCTCACCATTTTATGAAATTACAGACATGAACTCTCTCAAAAGGGTAACTAGTCAGAACATTTGCAAGTTAATAGGCTAACAACCAACTACTAAATCCACATTACAGTTATTTTTCTTGACCCACATCTACCCCTTGTTTAATAAGAAGTAGCATTTGTAAAGAAATGAAAATATTTCCAGACAATATAAATAACAGTTACTGTGGGAGGAAGGTGGAAGAGGTAAGTGGGGCTCCTGTACACTTGCTTTTTAGAAGGGGGGGATTAGATCCCAGAATCTATGAAGGATCATTGACAAAGTTTAAAAAGGAAGATACCCAGATCAAAACTGTATCTTTAGAAGATCACTCAGCACAGTGAAGGACAGACCGGGCTAAGAGGACATGGGGTATAGACAAGTGGTCAGGAGACCTACTAGGGGGTTTTCTCAGTCGTCGAGGTGAGACATCAGAAGTCTAAGCCAGCAGCGGTAGACATAGAGGAGAAGTGAAAATGTGAGGAGTGTTTAGGCATAGTGGCTGATGCGCTGTGATGGCAAAGTGAAGAAGAACCCAGGACAACCTGGGCAAACTTTTAAATAAAGCATGGAGGTAGCCAGCTCCAATACCGCCTACTGGATGCTCCTGAGCAGGACGCTGTCATTCTGTGTCCCTCTCCACGGCTGACCTTGTACATCCTGAATTCGGACAGGCCATTCCCTCCACCAGAGCCTTCTCAGACTTCTCCCACTCCAGTCTGGGTCCTTTGTTTTCCCACAGGACATAACTCTGCCCTAGTACCTATCACCTCATTTAAAAATTTGCTGTTTAAAATATCTGAAAAGGATTCGTGTTTGTCAAATTGAAAGAACACAGTAATACACAGAAGTTGTCCCCTCCACACACACACCTTCTGCCTAAAGGAGACCAGAGCTAGAAATCTGGTGTGACTCTTGCATAAATTTGTTCCCCTTTCTTCCTGACTGTTATTTTAGGTACTATGTTCCTATGATACAGATTTTTCCACAACATGAGTTTGTCATCTAACAATATATCCCAGACAGTTGTCAGCACATTCAAATTTACTTCATTCACCTTAATGCTGAACAACATTCCAGGTTATGTATATAACAATGATTTAACCATTCTCCTGCCAATGAGCTTTTTCAACATTTTGCTACTAGAACAAGGTTGAAATTACCATCCTTGCCAATTATCTTTTCAATTGCGTCTAAGTATTTCTATAGGAAAGATTCTCAGATGGGATGAATTGGGCAAAAGTATGACCATTGCTCTCTGAAAACTTTTTACAAATCTATACTTCCCTGAAGAGTGTATTAAGAACATAACAAGGCATTCTTTTTTTTTTTAAAGATTTTATTTATTTATTTGAGAGAGAGAATGAGATAGAGAGAGCATGAGAGGGGGGAGGGTCAGAGGGAGAAGCAGACTCCCTGCTGAGCAGGGAGCCCGATGTGGGACTCGATCCCGGGACTCCAGGATCATGACCTGAGCCGAAGGCAGTCGCTTAACCAACTGAGCCACCCAGGCGCCCCCATAACAAGGCATTCTAATGACCTGTTTACAGTCTGACTTTCCCATCCAACAATGAAAAACACCTTAAGGGCAGGGAACTCCCAACTGCTTCTTCATTATTCTTTCTTACCACCTAGCTCACAGCCAGAGTCATAAAAACCACTTAACACAAAAATATTTGTTGCTCAAACAAATGAATAATACTTACCTTGCAAAATTGTTGTGAGGATTGAGGATCATATGTGTAAAGATATGTAAAGAGCTTAGCCTGGCACAAGCAGGGAATGAATGAATAATTGAAGAAGGAGCCCATTATCAAAATTAAATATTAAAAATGAGAAAGAATTACCTTTCTCCTCAAATCTAGAAACAGTATACATAGTGACAACCCCCCTCCATCAAATTTTTCCCCCAATGGTGATAATTTAGTTTGAGTGCTTTATTTTTACCATCCCCATTAGTCAGTTAAAAAGTCATAAAAGTTTCCAAAAAGAGAACTGTACACTAATAAAGCTACACATTTTAACCATTCTCTTCATGAGACCTTCTAGAAAATTCTTACTTTCTACTTATCTAGCACATTCATGCTGTTGATAATGTAATTTGTAATTAAAACAAGTCAACAATGCAGAAGCAGTATGTTACAGCTACTTCTATGTTCCTGAGTTAAGGAAGCTATGGCCATAAACAATAAGAGCAGGGAACCATTGGGATTGGCATTAGGTCTGCCAAAAAGTGCTAATTAATTGTGGACTTATCTCCTTGAGTTCTCTATCCTGAAGTTTTACCTCTTAGTCCTCTCCCTGATCCAATGGAAAGGCTATTAGTAAGATTCATGAACAGGGAGCTGAATTCAATAGGAGTGAAGTGACCTTACAGGAAGGTGGGCTCTGCAAGGCAATCCGGGGGTTGTAGGCTTGAACCCTAAGTGCAAGACAAGCTTAGTAGTTCAAGAAAGCATTGCAGCACCACAGCATGAAGGTACTGTCCAGCACCTGAAGCCAGAGGCAGGGATGCCACATAATGGTTCTTGCAGGCTCAGAGCAAGTGCCCATGTGGTCATGGAGGAAAAATCCAGGCCCCCGAGGATACAACTCAGATGTGGCCTGGGAGTGATGGACTGAGTAATTCAGCAGAAGCACAGGCTTCTAGACTTCATCAGGTGCAACCCAGAGGCATCCCAGAGACCTTGTATTACCCAGGCACTCCAGACACCAGACTCTCAGACGAAGAAGCCTAATTCTAAACTCAACCAGATGGTGACTATCAGACTAACAATATTTTTTACCTGAAGTCTCCTAAATCATCAACAGAACTCATTATCTTAATTTTCTTTGCAATTCTAATTTCACACAGTAAATTACCCCATTAAGATACACTGCAGCTTAGTGTCATTTCCAGCAGCATGTTTGAGATCCTTCCTAAAACACCTGGTTGTTGCTTTGAATACTGTAGGATACTGCTGGAAAATGTCCCTAGCACCTCCCCTATGGGGAAAGCAAAGGAGTACAGCCAGATACGACACACTAAATATTTCTGTATCAAGAAGATTATGAACCATGAGAAATGAACTTGCATTGTTCAAAAGAGTAGAGTATCTATACAGGTTAAATGGGTCTAAATTATATATAGTTTGTGCAGGCCTTGATGATGATCATAAAAGCAAGGATTATTCTATACCAATTGTTTCAAAACTTCAAAAGTAAAGCCCTACAGAAAAAAAAAGAACCTCCCTTTAGGAAAATCATATACTGGACTGGTTAGGAGCACAAGCTTAAGACTCAGATTTTCTGGGTTCAAATCTCAGCTCCTCCTCTCACTAGATGGGTAACCACGGGAGTTAAGTAGATGCTCTGTGCCTTACTTAGGTCCTTTACCCCTGTATCTTTATCTATAAAATGCATATAAAAGAATGTTCCATGCTTCTGCTATTTCCTAATGCCACTGTGGTCACTACCCTCATCGGTAAAATAAGATTTGGTCTTTGCAAAGCACTTCAGAAAGTAAAATGTGAGATGTCCACCTCAAGTTAGCACCAAATATAAAACAAAGCTTTCCAATGACTGTGCATACATCTAATAAGTTGGGTTGGGCCTCTATTCAAGCACATGATAGCCAGTGTTTGCTAATACTCGTCAACAGTCACTAAGCTTATCTAATTATAGCATGATGTTAAAAAAAAATGAGGATTGTGGATGGTAAACATTTTTCCTTATTTATTCACTTTCTGCTCTCGTGTAATTAATTTAACATGTAAATATTCAGAAAAAACGTCCCGTCCTACAAAAGTATTTCTAAGAGCCCAAAAACAATCACACTTGACCTTTCTAAAGCAAATATTAAAAAAAAAAAAAAGGCCCATGCCGAGTCAACTCATAAAGATAACATATAATAACCATAATCTATACAGTTCACATAGAATTTTAAAAGTTCTAAGAAATGACAGTACAAAGGAATGGGCTCAGAGAAGCTTTAGCATACATCTCCCCACAAATCTCTATCACCTTACACCTCACTGCCTCGAATAAATACAAAAATCTAGGTCAGTGGACTGTCATTTAATAGCAATTTCGAGACAAGTCCTTTAGCTAAACCTCACACCCATAGGGCTACGTCTCACAACTCCATATACAGAAATTTTAAAGCCACCACATTTTATTCAGTGGTTCTTAATTATTTTAAGCCATAATTCCCTTTGAAGGTATGTTGAAAGCCCTTGGCCTTTTCCTCAAGGAGGGGGGACCTATATGTATCTGTACATATATTAATACACACATATCTAAGTATACATAATTCTGCATTTCGTCTCAAGAAATCCAGGGACCTCTTGAAGACCATTCATGAATTTCCCAGATTCCTGTTCAATCTCCTTTGCCTATAGGGAAGCCAAGGTCCAGCAAAATTAACTAGCTTGCTCAGGGTCAAAGAACCAATAGCAGAATTGGTGTCATAACCTAGGTCCCCTCTCTTCTGTCCAGACTGTTACTCTTTCTACTTCACCACCCTGTGTATAAATCTCCTGCATTTACTCGGTGAACATCTACTGGACAGGCACTATGAGCTAGATATACCTGATATATTCCACATGTCGAAGGTAACACAATGGAGAGATTACGTATTTCCTCCTCTCAAAAAACCCACTACTCCTGAAAGAACATACAGGTAGTAAGCAAAACCACAGACCTGGTATTACAAAGAACAGCCACAGCCCAGAAGAGAGAGCCAGTCCAGCTGTCCCCCTCAACCTGAAGGATAGACATGGAAGGCTCAAAAGGCTTTTTAGAAAAGGTGACCCTGGAATACATCTTGAGAGGCAATCAGGAATTTCCCAGACTCTTTGTCTGCAGGTTAATAGAGGTCTAACGGATGAGAATTACCACCCTCTGACCCACCCCCTCCACCATCGCCTACTCCAGTGAGAACACTTTCCTATTCTGAGCAGATTCACTTGCACCTTACTGTATGAGAAGCTTTTGTAATTGCCATTTCCTCAATAATATTTTTTCTTACAATGGGTATCTTGCAGGTTCCAGGAGATGATGTCACTAAGCAAATTTTTTCTAGACAAAACGGACCTACACTTGTCTTGTGATCCATTTCCATACCACCATGATCTTGCTGTCTCTGCTCTGGCTCTCAGACCCCACACAGAGCACCCTTCCTTCAAACCTGCTTTTCCTCCTTTTGCCCAGTGAGCCCACAGTCTCACTCCTCTCCCTTATCTGGCTAGACACTGGGAAAACTTTCTAGACTTGGACTTCTTCACACCACAGATCTAAATCCTATCATCTCCTCCTTTTACATCTCTCTTGGATCAAACTCCTTTCTTCGCTGTCTCTGGCTTAGCCCAAACTCTCTGTTTCTTCTTCTTTATATTTATCTTTACTATTATTAATTATTATTAAAAAATAAAAATATTTATACTAAAGGACAGGCAGAAAAAGGCAAACTGTCACCAGCACTGTTCATTTTCTCACACCAAGTAAAAGGGGTCGTAAGTTTTCATAGACCCTGTTTGAACCATCTCCTGGGTCCGAGTACCAGAGATGAAACCTGGGGTTCATCAGTGCAGAGTTAGCTGTCCGGAAGCACAATATTTAGTTAGAAACCAGAACACAAATAGATGGTCACTGCTTCTCCGAAGTTTACACCAGTGTGTTAAGGTATGTTTGAACTTAATAGGCAATTAGTAAATAATTCAATTATTTATACACAACTGTAAAAGAAATGCTTTAGTTTTGAAAATGTGACTATATTTGCAAATGATTCCCTGCCTTTATGCAAAGCAGAGATATAATCTACAAAGACTATGGGGCCATTTTAATGTTCACTACAAAGCATGGGACTTTCACGGTGGGCCCTGTAGGTAGACACTGATTACTCTCCATCCCGTCACAGTAAGGACTCTGGCAGAGCAGCCATGTCTTGCCAGCTCCCTGGGACCCTTGGTGCATTCACAGAACTCACTTTAAACAGACACATCCTATGTGTTCGCATCAGGCCAGAGGAGAAGTTGTTTACGTGATCTGAAATATGCAGGGGAGCTCTATGTGACTTAAGGGATTTGGAAAATAGAATGAATTTTCAAAGCTGCCCACAAATCATACAGTGGGGTCAAAGTCAACACATTTTCCACACTCGGCGCCCTTTCAAAGTCATGCAACTCTCCTGCAGACATCTCCACGGCCCGAATGCTGCCCCCGCGGCTTTTACCACTTTAAAGGAGGAAATCGCAGAGTCCAGGAACAAAAAGGCAGGGCCAGAATGACAGCATCTGACAGTGAAGAACACATCCCTCGTGCCAGTCCCAGCCCAGAAATGCTCACAGAGAATAATGACAGGTCTGCAAGGTATTCTCATATTTCAAATCACCTAAGACAAATTATACCTTTGCCCCAAGATTGGGAGAATAACATGACACTCTTTACATGTCTCTTTGTTCTGGCTGGCTTGGTAACATGAGTCACATTTCGTACTTCTTGGAAGTTCAATGTGCTTGAACAATTAAAAAGCAGGTAAACTAATTCTTCACTACGTAAGGAATCAAGTTTCTAGAACCAGCACTGGCTGACAGAAACATGTGAACCACATATATAACTCTAAAATTCTAAGAAGCCACATTAGAAAACAAAAGAAACAGGTGAAGTTAATTTTGATGTTTTATTTAGTTCATTATATCTGTAATTTATCATTTCACTATGTAATCAAAATAGAAATCGAAACATTTTATAATTTTTTTTAATACTAAATCTTCAAAATCTGGTGTATACTTTACAATTGCAGCTCACCTAATTCAGAGTAGGCACATTTCAAATACTCAATAGCCACATGTGGTTAAGGGCTACCAGAGGGGACAGCAGAAGTCTGGACAGAACCCTTCGGAGCACTCAGGGTATGGCAGAAAACAGATCCATCGGGAAGGAAAGACTGCACCAAACCCCTCATTTTACAGATGGAGGTGGAAGTTTAAGAGTGACATGGCACCAAAGGACCTCACAACTTGACGTGGCTAAAGAGCCAATGCCTATACGTCTAGATGCCCATGGCCCTTTCCAGTGGAAGCAGAAGCTGGAGAGACCCTGAAAAGCAAGTAGAGAGCCCTTGTGGCGAGGAAGAAACCACCACACACACAGGCCTTTTCTACTTCACACACCCCCACTGTCTATACACGTCAATTATGTGACTGTTCTCAGTCAATCTGATGGCCACCCATGAGGACATTCATCCCCTGTCACATGCCGGGCTTGGCCCTGAGGACACTCACGGGATGTGTGTGAAGTAGGGTTGAAGAGGCAAGCTGGAGGCAGACAGCTTCAGTGCCTGGCTAGGGAGTCTGCCTTTATTATTTATATGGGGAGCCAGCAAAGATCTGTGAGCTGGAGGATGAACTGTCAAGAAGCTGTATGTTAAGAATACCAATCTGGTGGCTGCATAAAATAGCTCAGAGGAAGGAGCCTAAACCTAGGAAGTTGTTTTAACAATAGCCTTGCTGTGACTTGATTTTAGGGGGAGAAAAGGATATAACAAGCATTATGAAGAAGAGATCAACCCAACTGGAACACTACTGGATACACCAAATCCCAGAGGCACAAGTGTCACTTGAGCAAACTTCAGGAAATCTGATATGACCCTAGTTCACTACAGTGTAGACGATGCACTAGAGAAAGGATCAAATCCAGGCATCATTTACAAATGTGATTCTGTCCCAGTGGGGATCAATGATAGCTCTGGTTGACAACCAGAGCACCTCAGATCCATGTGACTGGGAGAGCTCACTGGAGGGCTGCCAACCTGTGCTAGACTGGATCCACAAATCCGATATCGGCCCACAATAGTCCGGTTTCCTACTGAGTGATCTGCAACTATTTGTGGTGCGTGTGTGCATACATGTGTGTGCATGTGCACACACGTGGATCAGCACTACTTAGATAAGTTTTTATGGAAATACATTTGATTCATAGTTTTTTTTCCCTTCATGTTGCTTTTCTACTTTTCACGCTTTGCTGAGGATCGTGCACAATCATGATACATTAAGTTTTCCTTCTCACTTAAATGATACTGAATTTAATCAGCTTTTTCAAATTCACTTGCACTATATGATTTAAGACAAAAGCTTCTCTTTTATTTTTATTATTTAATTTCACCCTGAGGTCACTTCCTTCTTTCATGCCAAGTACTTGCTGATGTTCTCTTTAGGAGTAACGTTAGTTGAATTTCTTATTTTTTAAGCAGTGTAATTATCTGTTGCTTTAGGCCTCTGCAACCTGTGGCCTTTAAATCTTGAACAGGATTTGACCTTATGAGTCCCGGAAGACTTCTTTTTCCAGAACTTGGATATTTTGCAATGAGCAAGGAGTACTTTTTGGTCATTAGCTCCTGAGTACAAGTGGTTAATCCAAGAAAATCTGAATGTCCCCTAGGGTCTAGTACTTATCAGAGAGAGTAATCAAAGGCTGTAGAAATGTAGATCAGCCCAAAGGGGCACAATGACCCCAGTGAGTGTATGGTGCCACACTCTGATGGTCCTGGTTCCAAGTTTTTTCTCTGACACACTTTATTGTTTCACATTTTGTCTCAGGTTAACCTCGGATGAAGTATTTCACCTGGAAGAACGGGCACAGTTCACTTATATGGCAAAAACAGAGGGAAAAATAAAGTCACCAAAGTTCCAGACCCTTCATCAGAGATATCTAGGGAGTCATCAGCTCCCTCTTCAGAAGCTGCTTCCCAGATACTCTTTCCAACCGACCTCTGAAGAACACAGACATTGAAAGGACCAGGTGCACATTGCCTAGCAGCCAGAGGATGCTTGGTTTCATTTGCAAAGTCAATTTGCCTTCTGGCAGTTTCCAGGAAAGAAACACTCCTGAATGAGAAAATATCTGTGTACAGATGAAATTACCATGATAACTCATGTCTAAATAACTTAGTAAATTATGATCTTTAACCCCTTGCCATGATGGCATCCTTCATGACCCACTGCGCTACATCAAAATCCCTATGGCACATTAAGTAATAAAATTCCTTAGGGAGAATCAGGCCAGATCTACTTTAATATTGGTTTCTGTGCAATGACAGGTCTAATAATATTTCTGTTTTGATACTGTTTTTTTTATTATCTTCCTTCCCAAACACTGACCCCCCACCACAAAATAAATACCCTGTCAAAATATAACATATTTAATAAGTTTTTAATTTTTTTTTTTTAAGATTTATTTATTTATTTGAGAGAGCGAGAATGAGAGAGAGTACATGAGAGGGAGGAGGGTCAGAGGGAGAAGCAGGCTCCTCGCTGAGCAGGGAGCCTGATGCGGGACTCGATCCCGGGACTCCAGGATCATGACCTGAGCCGAAGGCAGTTGCTTAACTAACTGAGCCACCCAGGCGCCCAGGTTTTTAAATGTAGATGATCTTTCAAGGTTCTTTTCCCCAGAGAATACTTGACAGCAACCTGAATTAAGAGAATAAAACCTTACAGTGGCAGCTGAGACTCAAACATTTATATCCAGTTGTAAAAATATGCTTAAGTGGGACACCCGGGGTGGCTCAGTCGGTTAAGCGGCTGCCTTCAGCTCAGGTCATGATCCCAGGGTCCTTGGGATAGAGCCCCATGTCGGGCTCCCTGCTCCCCACCCCGACCTGTGCTCTATCTCAATAAATAAAATCTTTAAAAAAAAAAAAAAATGTGCCTAAGTCATGAGTCTTTCACTGCTGTATATAGAGAGGGAACCGGGACTGACACACAGCCCTGAGTGCAGTCATTCAGAACCTCAGGATTTGTCCAAAGGGACACCTTGAACTGGATGTTTCAAAGCAGTTATTTGGATAAGGCCAGGTCGGAATAGCTATGCTTATTAGGAAGTAATGAACCAAAAAACCCTCCTGACTGCATCTTCACCTATACTGATCTTCACCTCATCCCTAACTCCCATGCCATCAGATTCCAACACTAAATTATAGATGAGGTCAAAGTTCAAGACTGGGATCACTCATTATTTGAATTTAAAAAAAAAAAAAAGCAAAACAGAAAAGCTTAATGTTATTTTTCTCAGGCCACATCAAAAAGTCCTTGGCATCAAATGGTACAAAATGGCTCTTCCAAAAAGGCTTGTCAACAGTACTGCCTCAAAAAGTCCTGTACCCAGAATGGGACTGCAAAGAGTCTACAATTCTGGTTCCAGCTGTGACCTGTCATGAGACCCGGACAGTGTGGTTTCTCTGGGCCCCAGGCTCTCCTCTCCAAAATGATGGGCTAGCTGGATCTTCAGCCTCCACTCTTCCCAGCTAAGCTGCCACACCCCCAACTCCTAACAATGAGCCAACAGGGGCATAATCTGGCCCGCTATTTTTTTAGGGACCGGTTTTCCTAGAAACAAGACATTATACCAGTGTGCTGGACTGGCCGTATGTGTTCTATTAGTTGATGCAAAGGATTCCATGGGAAGTCTCTATTCTTTTCTACTAAAACATAAATATTTGATTCTCTCAATATATATGATGGGTACAATTGTTTGATCCTTGACCCCTTTACAGAGGATATATAAGGGGCCTAAATAAGCATCAAAGACTGGTAAGAGTGCACATAACGTTTATAAGGTGTATGTAAAAAGAAATGCTTCACAAATTCCTGGGAATTATGGCAGAGTCAGTAATTTTTGCAATAGTCTGAGAAGTGCAACTCAAAAAATGAAAATGTATTGTTAAAAAAAAAAAAAGCTTAAGTATATTTATACAAATCTACCATGAGAGCCTTTTTCATATCATTAAGTGCACACTGATTAAAATTTTTTGCCACCACTATATTTGACTTTTTTTTACCTTGTCCTCCTCAAAACAGTGAATAGTTTAATTCAATCAAGTCTATCTGCTTTTTGGTTCTAATGGGTAAAATAAATTTAAAAGTGGGCGCCTGGGTGGCTCAGTTGGTTAAGCGACTGCCTTCGGCTCAGGTCATGATCCTGGAGTCCCGGGATCGAGTCCCACATCGGGCTCCCTGCTCGGCAGGGAGTCTGCTTCTCCCTCTGACCCTACCCCCTCTTGCGCTCTCTCTCTCACTCCCTCTCAAATAAATAAATAAAATCTTTAAAAAAAAAAAAAAAAAGAATACAAAATCACTGGGGCGCCTGGGTGGCTCAGTCAGTTAAGCAACTGCCTTCGGCTCAGGTCATGATCCTGGAGTCCTGGGATCGAGTCCCACATCGGGCTCCCTGCTCGGCGGGGAGTCTGCTTCTCCCTCTGACCCTCCCCCCTCTCATGTGCTTGCTCTCTCTCATTCTCTCTCTCTCAAATAAATAAAATCTTTAAAATAAATAAATAAATAAATTTAAAAGTAAAAAAACAAGGGCACCTGGGTGGCACAGTCGATTACCCATCTGACTCTTGATTTCGGCTCGGTCATGATTTCAGGGCCAAGAGATTAAGCCCTGCATCAGGATCCATGCTCAGCACAGAGTCTGCTTGAGCCTGCTTGAGAGTCTCTCTCCCTCTCTCCCTGCCCCTCCCACTTACGTGCTCTCTCTAAAATCAAATAAATCTTAAAAAAAAAAAAAAAAAAAGTAAAAAAAATATGACTTCAAGGTGGGATAATAAAAGTCCTAAGATCATAAAAATGTACAAAGTACGAATTTTAAAATTAACAATCATTTTTCAGAGCTACTATGTGTCAGGAACTCTATAAGAACCCGTGAGGTAGGAATTAGGCCAGTTTTACAATGGCGGCAACAGTGTTGGAGGAAGTACATGAGCAGTCTGACAGTTGGAGGGACTTCGTATTCATAGCTTTCTTATAACACCAGTTTGCCTTTCAGTAATACTCAATCTTGGAAAGTTACTATTTTGTTAGTTTTCACATCATGCTTCACATAATAAATATTTACTGAGCATCCTCATATGCCATAAATCCCACTCAGTGTCAGGGATAAAAAGAACCGTAAGATGCTCAAGGAGTTCCCGATACCAGGGAAAAGAGAAAGACGTGTCAATAAACCACTGCAATCAAATGTGAGGTGCTATGAACAAGATATTCGTAGGGCTGCCAAAAGTAAAAAAGAGGCAAGACCAACTAGAACTCTGGGTCAGGGGAGGTTTTCCAGTGAGTAATACTGGAATAAAGTTTGAAAGGATGATTAGAGATGTATTATGTGAACAACTGTAGTGAATGATATTCAAGATAGAAGAACACACAAGAAAAAAAGCACGGTACTTAGGATAAAGGACATTCTGCCTCAATAACACCACTGCTTCTGACGTGCGGTAAAAAGTTCGTGGAGAATGAGAGGGGAGAAATACAAAGTTAAAAAAAATTTTAAATCCTTATTCACCAATATCACCTGGATGGACTTACTGGGCCTCACCTCCAGACTTTCCAATACAGTAGACCTATGGTGGGGCCTGAGAACTTGCATTTCTAACAAGTTCTCAGATGCCACTGATGCTACTGATCTGGGGACCAGGTTTGAGAACCACTGATAAAGAGAGCTAAGTCGTGGACAGATTTAATGCAAGAGCACAGTTTTAAAATGTATTACCTTTCGGCTTTCCCCCCGAATATTAACCTGGACAAATTCCTGATTTAAAAAATGTAAAGTGGGGTGCCTGGGTGGCTCAGTCGGTTAAGCGTCTGCCTTCGGCTCAGGTCATGGTCCCAGGGTCCTGGGATTGAGCCCTGCATCGGGCTCCCTGCTCAGCGGGGAGCCTGCTTCTCCCTCTCCCTTTCCCTCTGCTTGTGCTCTCTCTCTCTAATAAATAAAATCTTTAAAAATAAAAATAAATTAAAAAATGGAAAGTAACTACATGCAAGTCTATTTGATTAATAAGTAGTCTTGCAGAAGAAACACAAGCCAACAAAGGAAAATTCTAATGAAGCTGAAGGTACAATTCAGTTCATGCCCTTTTGAGCATTTACTCTAATTCCATCTTCTAAAAGTCAGGTTGTTTGAGAAGATCTCTTGTCCCACTGCTCTGTACAGAGGAAGAGGCCTGTGTAGAAATAGGAAGGGCTGCCCTCAGACCTGGCTACTAAACCGACACAGCCCCCTGCCCACATGCCTTCGCTCCCAACCCCCAAGCCAACAGCTGCCTGTGCACTGATAAACAGGATACCTAAGGACGTACACTGAACTCAACAGCAAGTAGCTATTGAGGAAGCGAAACCTCTATGGAATTTCACTTTTGTTTTTATTTATTTCTATACTGTTTGAAGTTTTCCTAATAAGTGTATATAAACTTTTATTCAGAAAAGGAACTTCTCAATGCAAAGAGGCTTTCAGAATTGAACAACAGTAATGGTTTTTAAACTTCTTCTTTATAAGCTCTGCAAAGCTGGCCCTTTGTTCAACAAAATATAATCAGAAGCCCCAAACTTAAAACTGATGAAAGCAAAGCTAATCAGAAAAAAGTAATAATGTGCGGAGCACCTGGGTGGCTCAGTAGGTTAAGCGACTGCCTTCGGCTCAGGTCCTGATCCCAGGGTCCTGGGATCGAGCCCTGCATCAGGCTTCCTGCTCGGCGGGAAGCCTGCTTCTCCCTCTCCCACTCCCTCTGCTTGTGTTCCCGCTCACGCTCTCTCTCTGTCAATTAAATAAATAAAATCTTAAAAAAAAGAAAAAAGAAAAAAGTAATAATGTGGAGGTAAGAAATCCCAAAATTTGAGTAATAACAACCTGTTTCTTGAGATAATTATAGTACTTTTGAAAGAGTGTTTTTTATTTAGCTATGTTAAGTTCTGGCTTTTACTTTATGTTACATCATATCTTATTTGTACCTCATATAATTTATTGGCATATGTTGAAAAATCAGTTGTGAGAAATTTCCTGATTCAAAATCAGTTTCCTTATTCCGCTTTTCTGTTTTTGGTGTTCACTCATCAAAAAAAGACAGATATCAAGTCCTGTCAGATTGAAAAAAAAACCTAGAATTGCAGCAGCACAAATAAAACTTCCAGTATTCCCCATTTAATTTTTTCGTATCCAGATTTGTTAGAATGGTAAGTGAGCTAAATGTAAACCAAGTCACCACTCCCCCCCAAAAAAAATGGTGAGGGAAAGTTGTCTGGCATAAATATAGAATAATATGTAAATTAATAACAACTTATTTTCCACCAATAATGACTTACTATTTTCAGCCCTTAGGATAGGAACATATTTTGGAATATTTGGCACAATTTTCCTTCCTGTGAAAATACTAGTTCTAATTTGAATCCTATATAATAAAGCATGGCAAACAGTCGTAACCACCCGTTATATTTTTTCCCCAAACGAGGTGTCACTCATTCTAATACTGTAGAGCAAACCTGACATAACCACAAACATAATACACAGTGAATTTTATTTTCTGGTGCTCATGATCATCACCCAAAAAAGAACTACTTTAAAGCCACTGAAACTCTTGGTTTCTCAGGTCAAAATGATCACGTCAAATCAGAGTACTTTTGCAAGAAAGATTTCAGCCCAAATGCTAATGCTTTCTTCTTGCTCCTTTTTCAAATATTTCCTTTCAAATAGATATTTGAAAGGGGAAGACTAGAAACTGCAGCAACTTTCTTTCCATTGCAGTTAGACTCAATACTTAGAACTCTTTTTTTTTAAAGATTTTATTTGGGCGCCTGGGTGGCTCAGTTGGTTAAGCGACTGCCTTCGGTTCAGGTCATGAACCTGGAGTCCCGGGATCAAGTTCCGCATCAGGCTCCCTGCTCAGCGAGGAGTCTGCTATTCCCTCTGACCCTCTCCCCTCTCATGCTCTCTCTCTCTCATTCTCTCTCTCAAATAAATAAAAAAATCTTTAAAAAAAAAAGATTTTATTTATTTGACAGAGAGAGAGCAAGCGAGAGAGGGAACACAAGCAGGGGGGAGTGAGAGAGGGAGAAGCAGGCTTCCCACTGAGCAGGGAGCCTGATGCAGGGCTCGACCCCAGGACCCTGGGATCATGACCTGAGCTGAAGGCAGACACTTAACGACTGAGCCACCCAGGCCCCCCACTTAGAACTCTTCTTATCTTTTTATATAGTAGAGACTTTATTAATCCATATACTAAAAATATCTGATTTATCTTCTGCTCTTATATATCGAAAGAAGGCTTTAGAGAGACTTGCATGAGATCTGATTATGTAGCACCTATTTGATTCTATCTACTAGCCCTGCTTCTGCTCCTCTGAGGGACAAGCCGTAAGGGAAGACAGGTAATGATGCTCCGATGTCACTGCGTATGGTCCTGTACACAGAGTACACAGTAAAATCTGCGTAAAGAGCGCCCCCTAGCATCCCACTATTCTTCATTCACACTCCGAACACTTAAGTCTGCCTAAGCGCTGTGAACACCTGAAATCAAAAAGATACCAGAAATTCATGTAAATCCTTGGCCTTTTGACTTTGCCTTGAGAAAGCAGTAAATGAAACTTAACTTTAAAGAAACGTGTCTTTAAAAGCAATGGAAAATGCTTGCTGCGTTTTCCTTTTCCTCTTTTGTAGTGAATGTGGCAACATATTTCAGTGTCCAGGATCAGCAGGAACAGAAACTGAGCAAATATTATCGTTCCCCTAAAGAAACTTGTACATGTACAAATAAGAATTGTAGGGATTTAATAATTTACAGAAATATAGTGCTCAGGTGATCAGTCAAGATATAATTTTGGCTATTTTCACATACTTGAATGATGACTGATTTCAGAATCCAAATGCCTGTTTAGAAAAATGCTTTCAACATACATATTTAATTAGGTCTCGAAATAGAGATTTTACACAATGTCCTAGGAGGCTTAGTTGATACAGGACTTCTTAGAAGTTTTAATGCTAAATTGTCCATCTTTAGTAAAAATATGGAACACATATGGGCTAAGTAATGCTAATGCTTAGAAAATGCTCATGAACAAGGGCCATTGCTGAAAACAGGAAACACAAATATGAATGAAGAAAGTACTCATGCTAGCCTTAAGAAGAAAGTGCTTCTAATGAAAAGTGCTTAGAAAAGACAAAAGCAGTGAATGCACATAAAAAGCAAATCTCAAACAGCCACATCCTTTTTCAAATTGCTTTTAAAACCCTAAGCACTGTTTTCTTACAATATAATATTTTTGCTAGCATATATTTTTATCATGACTACTGGAAAAAGGAAATTCTACTAAGTGTAAAAACTAAGAAACAGTCTGTCACTTCAACTAGTTTGAGGTCATTTTTGGCCCCTGCTCTCAAACCCCACCACAGTGAGGGCACTTCATGATCAAAATCCCCATTAATGATCAGCTGCCCCTACAACTTGTCCTCAATTCCCACACAGTATGATATACAGCTCAAGAGACTCTAGATCTGTTCCAATCCCAGATGTTGCCTCCATGACTCAGAGCACATACTTTTTTCATATACAATGACTTTTTAGGGCTACACAGTGTTCTATAGAGTTAAGAGGTTATATTTAATCAATAACCTATTGTTGGACACATGAGGTCCCCCCCAACAATTTATCACAATTATAAACAATGATGAGCATATTTTCGTATCTAAGTATTTGTCCATGTGTCTATTTCCTGATAATAATTCCTAGGAGGGAAGTTTCTGGGCCAAAGGTATGAACATTTTTAAAGTTCTTAATGTATACTGCAAACCATGGAGGATTTATTTTTTTATAACTTCCCTACAAATAAGCTTTTCCAAACTGCTCACAAGGCTGAATGAAACCTGCCCAAAGGGAAGAGGACTGTTGTATTATCAGATTGTGCCTTTGATCCTTAAGAAATATTCTGAGGTGCTCTTGTGATGTTTTCTCCCTTAGTGCAATTCTTGTGTTATACTTGGCAACTGAAAAATAAGCAAAACCATACAGTTCCTTTCTTAGAACAACTACTCCTTGAAGGTTTCCTTTGTCCACTGTCAATTCAGCAACACTTTGGGGTGGAGTCATGACTATAGTTAGACACAACCTAAGAGTCTAGGAGATCAACATTGTCCAACTCCCAGTGAAAAGAAGAACATGGGATGAATAAAATATTTAACACATTGAACAAGGGAGATCACATCTCTAGAAAGAAAAGAGCACTGCTGTGTGAGCACTAAGTTTGTAGTCCCTGGATAGTACACTCGGCATGGCATGGACATCATCTGATTCTTAGAAGCCTAATCCATCTCTAATTTATAATCAAGTCAAATCACAAATAGTTTATGAGCATTTGCAGTGTGCAAGATGCCATTCTAAATATTAGGAAGAAAAAAAAAAATCCATAAACCATGGAGATTATAAGTTAGGGGAAGAGACCAGAAAAATACATTCAAAATACATTAAAAGAGGGGATAAGATAAACAACATTCCAAAACAAGAACATAAAAGTCACTTGGCAAAGGCCCTAACACGCAATAATGCAGATTACAACAGTTTTTTAGACAAATCCCATTTTATCCTATAATTTAGGATACCAAATTTGCACTCAACTTACCATTCTTTCCTAAATAACCCAAACAATATGAAATTGAGAAAGCTAGAAAAAAACTTACAAAACACCATTTTTATACATTAGAGCAAAGAAAAGTATTTGTGAAGTGTTCAATGATTTGAATTTCCTAGAGAAACACTGCTAGAAAGCTTCTAGAAATAGGCTATGGCATAATTTATTATTACTAGAAAATGACATGGAGTAAAAACAACATATTGTCCATTACAAAATGTTTCTAAAAGCTTCTGTGTTTATAAAAAACCGTATTTTCTGAAATAATCTCTCCTCTTTTAACAAACATACTGCCACACAAGAAAAACTTGATAAAATTCTGTGGATGAATTGCCACTGGTTGGGCAAAACTGAAAGACTCTTGGATGCCAACCACAGCAACCTGGACCAGGATACTCAACCCCAAACCTAAGCTTCAGCTCTGGAGAGGCTGGGAACAGTCACGAGAGGGGTATGGATGGCACTCTGGCCTTCCTGCTCCTCTGGGGGACTTCACGTCCCTCCATCAAATGTACTTCCTAGACCTTCAGAGCAGCAGAAGACTGCCAGGTGAGAACACAAAAGAAATACACAGGAAGGGTGGCAGGAGCTGCAGGTTTTCTTCTCAGAACCAGAAGAGAATGAAGGTCTTGCACAGGGAATGGAGCAAGTCAGACTTTCCAGCCACACTTTCAATGCCACATCCTCTATTTTCATCTATGACTAAAGAAATGATGATCACTTTTTAAATTGGTATAAAGCAAGGAAATTTTACTATTTCATGGAAATTCTTTATTTTCATAAAATATAGTCTCATATGAATGCTGTTTTCATCCTTATATATACGTGAAGACTAAAATATGCTGTCTTATGATTTGGGCTTTTTCAGTAAGTAAAACTATGGGATTTTTTTTCTCCCTCAGTGCTTCAGCTGAACAATCTTATCTTTCTATCCAAACACAATCACCAAATAGGTAATCATGTTACAGCGAGGCTTCCAAACACATTTCTTCCATTCATCCGGATGTCCAGAGATCATCCCATAATGAACAGTATGAAGACAGCTGGAAAATGGGTGAAAAACAGGAACATCAGGCAAGAGGACCAGACATCAGGGAAAGAAAATGGACAGCAAGGGAAAGGCAGCATGGAGAACCACCAAGACAAAAGAAAATAAAAATAAAAAGGAAAACACAGAAAAAGTCAAAAAGTAATTTTTAAAAAAACATGGAAAAAAAGGAGATTCAAAAATAGTATTCTCAAAAAAAATCTCTTGTATTTCAGGAACGTGCATAGTCCCACTTTTAAAGTTCCTTTCCTCACTCACAAATGTGTTATGAACTATTCCAGACAGTTTTCTTCTAAGATAGATATTGAAGGCCAGCCACAGAGAGAAGATGAAAGACATAAAATTGGCAAGGCTTTTATTTCTGTTCCTTTTTAAAATCTCTTTCCACACTGAGGAAACAAGGTCTTAGCATTCTAAAGCTATTTAGAAGGTGAACAAAGATTTGGAAGAGAGCACCAGATCAAGTGATGCCTCAAGACTCATTCTATGCCTTATACTCACAGAGGATGTGGACGAAGTAACAGTGAGCCTGACAACCAGACCTGCACAGGATGTGATACCGAGTAGGATTAGTGACCTGCACAAATGAAGAAGTAGGCTGACATTTAATAATAGGATGACATTTTGGGAAAGCCTCACATAGAAAAGCAAACCAGGAAAAAATCTGGCCAGATCTAAACATAAAATAAGAGAGAACTGGCTAAACATCATTAGATATGTGAAAAATTAATGACTTCCTCACCCTACACCAAAGAACTTCTAGGTTATTAACAAATCTTCAAGGGCACCCTATGTGGCTCAGTCAGTTACAAGTCCAACTCTTGATTTTGCCTCAGGTCATGATCTCAGGGTCATGAGACTGAGTCCCACATGGAGCCCTGTGCTCAGTGGGGAGTCTGCTTGAGATTCTCTCTCCCTCTCCTCTGCCCCTTGCCACCCACCCCCCGCATACACTCACTCTCTCTCTTGAAAATAAATAAATCTTAAAAAAAATTTTGAAAACATTTTTACCATTAGATAAAAAAAAATATGATTGGGAGAAATCATAATGGAACATTTCAAGAGACTGGAATCCATAAAAATGTAAAACTTATCTAGCAAAATCATAAACTCAAACATATTAAAGACAAAGTTAATGCTTTTAATATCCAAACAAATCTTACAAATCAATATGAACTATTAACCACAAAGCAAAGGACAAATTCAAAGGAAAGAAATATGAATAGCTGTTAACATTCTACAAATCAGGGCTCCTCTGAAAAACAAGTGCCTTTGGCTTCTAAAAGGGAGTCCTATGTAACAAAAATAATACAGGCTGAAATTTTTAAGGCTGTTCAAGTTGCAACAGGAAGTCATAAGCTTACATCATTTTCTATGAGTGGACAAATCAACCAATTATGCTTCAAATCAAAATGGTTGCCATCAAAAAAAGTCATCATCTCCTCCTATGGGAGCAAACACAAAATTGATAATGGCCAGCACAAAATTATACAAACCACTTATTCTTAGAATCTTAACTTTAAAAAGAAATATTAATATCATTAACAAAGGTTTAGAGGGAGGCACAGCTCTATAAGTTCTGGTTTGCAGGAAGTTACTTAGCACAAAGGCTGAATACATTAATTTATAATACTGTCAGATGCTTCTGGCAAAGATAACACTCCTGTGCACAGTAACAATCTTAACATGCAGATGCCTCAAAGAAATACATGAAGTGGGAAATCCTATAATAGACATAAGGAGAAATCTTAGGAAAAATAACCTGTCAATTCCTGTGTGTATTACATGCATGTCTCTTTCTATTACCTAAAATACCCTGAAAACTGCTGTGCTTTCTCCTTATTTCTTACACTGATTTCCACAAAGTAGGAATGGTGAAAATTAATTGTATGCACCTCTTCAATACCAGATGTGAACAACTGTGGTTCAGGTCATGTATACAGGACTATTTTTAATGTACTTAGCATTAAATTCTATATGGAGGAAAATGTGCTTAAAGCCCAGAAACCCAAGGAGTGACTGATCCAAAATTATTAAATTAGGTTCCTTTCTTCCAGTGTTATTAAAACATTTAAAACTAGAAATCTACATCCAAGGTTATAAATTCCCCATTCAATTAATCACCAGTCAACAACCTCTTATGGGCTTAATAACAAGAATAGGATAAATATACGCCATGGTCCTTTCCTTAAGGACCTGGGGGTGGAGAAGATAGAAGAATATGATAATTAAAACACTTGATGAAATTAGAAAATGCCACTAAATAATAAACTATGAAGTGTAGATTATAAATATTTAAGTATCAAAGAAAGATAGTTCAGGAAGGAAGTAGGGAATGCTGTGGAGACTTCATGGAAAAGGAGAAAGAAACTGTGCTCAAGAAAAGGTATAATTTTGACATTTGAAAGAACAGGGATCACATTCTGGACAGGAGACAGCATTAGCAAGAGTAAACCTTGTCCTTGATATGGTCATCAGCCATTAAAGAGATCCAAATCAGATACAATCCAAATTGGCATTTAATAAAGGCGACTGACTCCTGAATCAGCCAGTGATAATAAACATAATAACTAACCATAATAGTTTTAAGCAAAGAGGAGGCATGATGAAAACAACACTTATGGAAGAGTATTCTGGCAATGACTTGAAGAATGGATCCAAGAGAAACTGGCATTAGAGAGACCAGGAAAAGAGATGACTGAGACAGTACAACCTCAAGATCTTGAAGACCCAGACTGGGGTTATGGCCCTGGTAACAGAGAGGAAGTGACAGACCTGACCCTGATTTGTAAGTATCAGTAGAATTTGGTGATAACTGATTCCAGATGATGAATAAGAGAAAATGCCAAAGTTTCCAGCCCAAGGGAATGGAAAATTCCAATTCAGTTTTCTTATTCTAAAAATGAGAAAACTCATGCTCTAAGACAAAGTATAACCAGAACATGATTGGATGCTGCAGTGTCCGTCATTCTCTTTGGCTACTGTATATTTGAATTATCTTCCTGTGTTTGGAGAATGTCTCTCTTATGAGGAAGAACAGCCCCCCCACACTCTAAAAATAAAAATGTCCAATACTCACATATCAGCCTCCACTGCAGCTATGGCCTGAGATCCTGACCTATTTTCTGCCAATCGGATGTACTAACCACAGACTTTGACTTCAAAGTTAGAAGAATGAAAAGGCAAGGCATGTAGACACACCATCGTGGCAACTGGTGGCAGCATCTAAATCAGGGTTCCAGCAGCAATGGCTGGAGTCCAGCACAACTGTCAAGTGGCAAGAACAGTGCCCTGGCAGCTTTCATCACCAGACAAGTTCAATGGTGTGATCTTAGGCACTGATCCTAGCTGCCTGGTTTCAAGGCCCTCCCAGAGATTCCGTGAACCACTCCATGCGCTTCAAGTAACTTCCCTATTTAAATCAGAAACTGTTTCGGTGGCATGTAATTAATAATCCTGATTGACAAGAGATACTAATTGAAAACTGCTTGCGGGGTGCTGACATGGTGCAGTCGGTTAAGCATCTGGCTCAGGTCATGATCTCAGGGTCACGAGATCGAGCCCCACGTCAGGCTCCACGCTCAGTGAGGAATCTGCTCAAGACTCTCTCTCCTTCTGCCCCTCCCTCCCATGCTCGCTCGCTCTCAAATAAATAAATCTTTTTAAAAAGAAAATTAAAGAAAATAGCTTGTAAAATAGCAGTAGAGTGCTTCTTTTAAGAAGATGGGATATCTGCGGGGTGCCTGGGTGGCTCAGTCAGTTAAGTGTCTTGACTCTTGATTTCAGCTCAGGTCATAATCTCAGGGTCGTGAGATCGAGCCCCATGTGGGGCTCCATGCCCAACGTGAGATTCTCTCTCTCCCTCTCTCCCCCCCAGCCTGACTCTCTCTCTCAAAAAAAAAAAAAAAAAAAAAAAAGATGGGATATTTGGAATGAAACTCAGTTACTGTCAATGATCAGGGCACTATTTGTGTAAGACCCACGTTGCCCAGGAGCAATACCTCCAAACTCCTGGTCTCTTCCACAGCTGCACATATATACTTATTTCACTGCCTAACAGAGAGACAGTGTGATGTATTAACAAAAAAGAACATGGGCTTTGGACTCTAATGAGCCTATGCTTGAATAATGACTTGGAAATTACATGCTTGAGTGACTTTGGGTAAGTAACTTTATTTCTCTGACCCGTCTTCTCATATATAAAAGTTGAAATAACGATGTCAATTCCTCCAAGTGGTTGTGGGGTTTAAGAGAGAGAGTTGATCCCAAAGCCCTCATCCAGTGCCAAGTACATAGGTGTGCTCAATTAAATACCTGCCAACTTCTTAGCTGATTTATATGGGCCAAGTGTGGCCTCACAAGCCTGTCCTGACTTGGCTAATACAATCCCATCTTTGCTCCCTGATTCTGCAAACCTCCTGGCATCATAAAATCAGTCACTTAGAAACTTCAATGTCTAACGGGCCTGCCTGTAGGTGCTCGTGGGTATTTAGGCTTAATGTGTTTTCCTTTGACTCATTTACTTTTGCCTGCTTTGAGTCATAAGAAGCTCGACCTGCCAGCTCAAGTTTCTAAAGTAATATATTCTCAATGTAGAGAACTGGGAAAGTATAGAAAGTGTACCAAAGATGAAATACCATGAAACTCTCAGAGCTGGAAGAAATCTAAAAGAACGTCAATTCAAACCCTCTTGTTTTCAAAATGAACAAGCTGAAGCACAGAGAGGTCTGAGGAGGGTTCCAAGTTCACACAGATCATCGTTTCATCTATTGACAAACTTGTACTGGGCATCTGTAGGTGGCGGCATCATGCAACAGGGCCAGAGCCCAGTCTTCAGGAGGGTCCCAGGTCTAGTGCCACACATTCCGCTCCACGTCCAGAGGCTGAAGTGACCTACCTCCTGCCAAACCCCCACAGCAATATCCCTTCAGTGGCTGTTAAATCCCGAAGACCACGAAGGATTTCCACAGGCTGAGAAGGGCATTTGGTGCAGGGGCAGCAGCACAACCAAAGGCACGAGGCAGGCCAGTGCACGGCAGGTCTGGGGGACAGTCACCCATCAGCCACAGCGGCGCCCATGTGGCAGAAAAGAGCAGATGTGAAACTGGCCAAGCTGGTCAGGGACATCTGAGAAGACACTTCTGGCTGTGCTAGGGAGGTGGGTCTCTTCCTCCGCAGCAGGAGGAGACATCAAAAGCTCATGAAGGCAGGGACGAGGCAGGACAGAGCTGAGATTTGTAATTATGCCAGATTAGAGGGGAGACAATGGGAATTAGGGAGGCCAGGTAAGTGACCACTGCAATGGCCCAGATCACAAGAGAGGACACAATTCCGCCGGCAGAGAGGGAGGAGACCAGAAGAAGAGCACTTCTCAGATGGCTGGCATAACAGAAGAAGGCACTGCTACAGGACAGGACAATCTCTCTCAGAGCTACCATAAATCTGTAGCTGGGACAGAGCCAAACACTAAAGAAGGGAGAGGGGAAAAAAAAAAAAAACCTCACATACTGGCAAATGGCCTTCAGAGGGGGAAAAAATGCAATTTGCTGCTCTGAGTCCACTCTCTGAACTCAACTTCACAATTCCATCTGGCAACTAAAGACTTAAGAGACCAGATTCCCCAAAGGCCACTCCCATAAGCTCTAGACACCACTCACACACAGGCAATTAATTCAGAAAGGATAGCAGGGGTCACACTTATTATGAAATGGCACAGGGGGCCTCCTGACCAGACCAACTGCTCTGGTCAGGTTCCCACCTGGGCCAGGTTGTAGGAGTGAGGAGAGCACGACAGGCTCATCTGGACCTCATGGTAGCAGCAAGCCTCACCCACAGCTGATATGAATGCCCTGCTGGTGCAGCAGATTAGAGACACACCTTAAAGCAAGTCTCCCAGAAGAAACTACATCTACTGCCCTGTTTAATCTCATGGTCTCCACAGGCCCAACACCAATCAATCAGGATCCGTCTGGAACGAGGCTGCATTCTCTCAGATGTCCTCTCCTCAATTAAGTTTAGTGGAAATGCATCCAGAGCATTTTTACCATAAAATGCTGACCATGCTTTCAATAATAACTACTCAGGAATCACACAGGCCCAAGTTTATTTGCTTCCTTTGAAGGAAGGAAGACCCCCCCCCAAAAAAAAAACTATGATATATCCTATCGTGGCATTATCTAGAACCACTAAAACAATATACTAGGAACTATAAATACCAACAGGATTCATCTCAAAAACATTTTTAGAAACATAAGCTAAACTGTGTCATTTATGTAAATAATATATGTATCTAAAACATACACAGGATAACTAACATTTATGCATACATACATAAGCAATTAAAGTACAAAACAATACCACAGAGGTGAAGGCTGAGGCCACTACACGGAGTCCGGTCTCTCAACAGTTTTTCTCCAGTCTCCCTCCTGACCCCTCACTCTTGCCATGTTACTCTCATTAGGGAAAATATTAAAAGGGAGTTTACTGCATAGGCCTCCACTCAAGTGCCTGACTTCCCTCAGAAGTTTGGTTCTTTCAGTCAAAATATACATGGAGTTTTGTTCAATTAAATTTTATGACCCCAGAATTGTGGAAGAAAGAGAAAGAAGAAAAAAAGAAAAGAAAAAGAGAGAAAGAGAGAGAGGGAGAGAGAGAGAGAGAGGGAAAGAAAAAGAAAGAAAAGAAAAGAAAAGAAAAAGAAAGGAAGGAAGGAAGGAAGGAAGGAAGGAAGGAAGGAAGGAAGGAAGGAAGGAAGGAAGGAAGAGAAAGGAAGGAAGAAAGAAAAGGAGAGAATCATTTATTACCATGTACATTTTTTTTTCTGTTATCTTAAATATTTAGTGATCTGTTTTTAACTCCAGTTTGGGGAACAAAATAGGCTATGAACCTTCCTGAGCCTTTGATACAAGTCTCTACTGAACTAGCAAAACATACTTCAAAGAAACTAAATATTTTGTGTTTAACAATTTAGCTTTCTAGTTTTTTCCTTTAAAATGTATTACTATCAACTTCCTACAAATGGACTATTTCTTCTCTTGGTATCACACAGATTGAATGTAGATATATATATATATATTCAACTCTAGAGAGAGAAAGAATAAAAATCATGGGTAGTATCCAAGATTTAGCTGCATACATATTTACAGGAAAAAGAACAAAAATGATATGAAACAAATATCACAAAATGTTAATACCTCCTAAATTTTGGTAATGAGAATATGGATGCCTCAAATTGTACTTTTCAGAATAATGGAAACTTTTTTAAGTTTTAAGTGGAAAAACATGAGGGTGGGGGAATTTGTTACATGGCTTTCTGTAGTGCCTTAAAATATACACACACACACACACACACACACACACATACATACATACACATACTGCCCCAAGTACTTCCTCTAAACTGTTTTATCAGCATGGAAGTGTGATGATTGTAGGATTAAACTCTATGACAACAGTGATAACAACAACTGCCTTGTCCTTTTCTCAAGTCTGGGGTTGCCAGACAAAAATATCTGACCTTCACTTCCCTGATAACCAATTTTTAAAAATCTTTCCAACCCAATATACTTAAAAGAGGAAACAGTAGTCTGGTTTCTTTTAAATTAACAATGAAGGGCAAGTGTTCCTTAATACCTATATAATACCTAATGCCAACTTCCTAATGACTTAGATGACTAAAGGCATAAAAAGGCAGTTAGTACAAATCCACTGTGTTGTGTAGGTCATGTGTTGGAGGCACCTCTCTGACTCACGGAGCTGTCTCTGAAGAAAAACAATAAAAAGAAACCATCTTCTACTTTAGACTTAACTGCGGATGAAAATCGAATAGCATCACTAATCTTAGCATTCAAGTTTCCTGAAGTAATCATTTCTGTTATCATGTACTTAGAAGACAAAATTCTGAAGACAAAGTGCTTTAAGACACCAAAGAAGAAATATAAATGTCATCACATGTATATTCACTGATTTGTCAAATAATCATGGATTGCCAGGAGGTATGATAGGCATAAAATATAATCAAGAATAAGGAGACAATGTCACCTCCTCATGAAGCCAACATGGGAAATAAAGATAATAAACGAAAATATGAATTAGAGATAGTACTTAGTGCTGGGTCTGTGAAAGATGGAAAACCCATCTCAGATAGATGAGGCCTCTCTGAGGAGTTGACATTTGAACTGTGACATGAAGCTTCAAAAAGAAAGGACAGACATGGAAAGACTGGAGAGACTGGAGAGGAATGCTCCAGAAAGAGGATCAGCAAGTGCAAAGACCCAGAGTTGGGAGAGAGTGACTGGTGTGTTCTAGGAGATGACAGACAGCCTCTGTATCCACAGAGTACATGAGAGCAAATGACATGAGGCTGGAGGGTTATGCAGGAGCCACATCATTCATGCGGAAGCCACTGAAAAGCTTCCAGCTGGGGACAGCACGGCCTGAGATGCACTTTTAGAAGATCACACTGACTGCTTTATGGAGATAGACTAAAGGAAGGCACAAGAGGAAGTGGGAGAGCTGAAGTTAGGGAGCTACTACTCGAATAGTCCAGGCAAAAGACATGATGTTGGCTTGAATTAAGGTGGTAGTAGTAAGAGACTCATTCCTCCTACAATAAATATTTTTTTGAACACCGACTATGTACCAAGCACCATTCTAGATGGTAGTGATATACTGAAGAATAAGGCTAACAAGGCCCAAAGTTCTCATTAAGGTGACATTCTCAATGGAGACAAAAATAACAAACCATAAAATTTTAGATGTTATGATGACAAAAAAACAAGTACATGTGATAGCAAGAACTGTAGGGATGGGGATTCACGGGAACTATTTAGTCTGGGAAGTCAAGAAAGATTATCTTTTACTTGAGATCCAATTGATGAGAAAGTACCCAGAAGTACAAAAAAGGTGGGAGAAAGATGAAATAAACAAATAAATTGAAGACGAATCTTGGAGATAAATCAGCCCAACTTGCTTATATGAGTGGTGAGGGAAATAATTTTATAAACTGCAGATAATGGTGCCATTTTCTAAAATGAAAGATTAGGGGGAAAGTGTCCACAGAAATTTCGGGATTCAGGGTTCCATTTTGGAACTTAACTTTGAGATCATATGAGACATGCACTGGATGTAAATCTAGAGCTTAGAGAAGTGGCATAGGCTGGAGATTAAATCCAGGAGAATCTGTAGAGAGACGGTAGGGGAAGCCATGGGAATAGAGGAAACTACACAAGTGGGCTGTGTAACATGAAAAAAGAACTGGGATTCGAATAAAGCCTGAGAAACTAAATTTTAGAGGTTGGAAGAGAGGCCAAGAATAAAGACAGTGAGGTCGAAAGGAAGCCAAGAAAGTGTCTGCTATGGACCAGCTGTTTGTGGTCCCCTTGCATGAAACTCAGATTTTGAAGCCCGAAGCACCAAGGTGACTGTATAACTTTATTTGGAGATGGGGCCTCTAAAGAAGCAATTCAAGTTAAATGAAGTCCTAACGGTGAGGCTCTGACAGGATTAGTGTCCTTATAAGAAGAGACACCACAGAGCTCCCATTCCCTCGCCCCTGTTTTTATAAATAAATTTTTATTGGAACAAAGACATGCTCATCCAATGTGTACTGCCTATGGCAGCTTTCCTACTACAATGATAGATTTGAGTAGTTGTGAGAGAGACTAGATGGCCCAAAAAAGCCTAAAATATTTACTATCTTACCCTTCACAGAAAAAGTCTGTTGACCCTTGATCTAGATAATTTGCAAAAGGGCTGGACCACTGCATACAGACCGGTCAGCCTGGAATGGCTGTGTAGTGAACAGCAACAAGCTTATCACCAACACACCAGTAATGGGTGGTTACTGCATATTTATGTGACTTTTCTGTAGGTTTTAAGGTTTCTAAAATAAAATGATGGAAGTGGAGCAAACAGTAACAGGTAAGAAAAATGAGAATCCATATAATTACCTTGGACCAAATACCATGATTAATTTCAAAGACAATACGCTAGCAGAAAAATTTTCTCCAGCCTATTACTCCTTAATAGACTGAAGAGGAAGGGGATGTAGGATGATTTCATAATAGAGAAAAATCTAGCCTTTTTCATCCCCTATGAATAATTACAACTACTCTCCTACAGAAATCTTCCATTCTGTCAAATTGGTCTACTGTGTTATCTACAATACCTTTTCCACAACAGTGCCTTTGACCAAACAGAATTCTATTATTTTCCACCAAAATAACACAGCTTTCCACAAAATGTCTGCCAGTCTAAATCTCACTCACCTTTCAAAGCTCACTTAAATGGCATCTGCTACCTGAATCTCTCTCCCTATTCTTCTTGGCAAAAGGCTGACCCTTCCCTGCTGGGACTTAAGTGTCCTAAGAAAAGCAGAGACAACCTATCAAACACTGCTTTACAATGTTGTAAATTATATCCATACCTATACAGCCAGGTTATCACAGGCAAGCTATAGGAAAGGAATTATTCCTTATTTTTCTGCCCTCCAGCAACAACCACAGATGAGAATGCAAGGCATAGATCCTCTTGATTAAATGTGAAATTGATGATAACCAGTTCTCTAGTTGTAAATGTTTACCTTGTTGTTGTCCTAAGGTTAGGAGAACTTAAGAAATTTCATTGGTGTGAAATGTTATATTTTCATTTTTTTTAAAGATTTTTTTTATTTGACAGAGGAGAGCGAACGTGCGTGCGCGCGCGCGCGCACACACACACACACACACAGGGATGGGGAAGGGAAGGGCAGAGGGAGGAGGAGAATTAGACATCCTCCCCCAGCTGAGCAGGGAGCCCAATGGGGGGTTTGGGGGGCTTGATCACAGAACCTCGGGATCACAACCTGAGCTGAAGGCAGATGCTTAACCGACTGAGCCACCCAGGTGTCCCTGTTGTATTTTCAAATGTAATCATAACATACATGTTTAAGGCTAAATATTTGCTTCTCTTTCCCACTGCTTAATAGCCTTAGAGAATCATTAACCCTTCTGAGTTTTACCTGTAAGCCAAGATAGTGAGAATACGAGCCCTTCTACCTAATAGTTCACAGTGGGGCTCAATACAATCATCTCCGTGCACGTGTCTGGCAAAACTGAAAATGCCATACAAAATGTAAGGTCACTTTCTCGCTCTAGTGTGCTGCGACTCTGCAAACAACCCACTGATTGATGTTATGTGAATGTTTCTCAGTAAGAATCTCATTCCAATCTTAGCGAGAAATTGAGGGCTTTTCTGGGCACTTAAGCTTTATCATGCTCAACAGACAGGTCAACTGATCATTACAGCCAAAGTGCTCTCACTAAAGGCCCAGTTACAGAGGCTATGAAGGTGAAGACTTTGAGATCGTGTTGCATTAATCAAATTGATTTTCCTGGTATGATCTGAAACCAGTATTAATATAAAAAAGGAAACAAATGGAAAATAAAGGGCATGATGCCATCCTGGATCTGTATTTTTTTTGAAGCAGATAAAAACCGTATCTAAGCACTAAATATTATCACTTTCAGTTTTTGTGTTAAAAATGTTAAAGTTTTCATTGTAACTACCATTTGCTCTACAAATCTTCTAAAAAATCTTTGGTAAAATTACTAATGACCTAAAACTTTATACTACAACATCTCATATATAAACTTTCATGTATTTATCTTCTCTCCAATATATTTTTTTTAATTTTATTTATTTGACAGAGAGAGAGATTGAGCACAAGTAGGGGGAGCTGCAGAGGGAGAAAGAGAAGTAGGTTCTCTGTTGAGTGGAGAGCCCAATGTGGGACTCGATCCCAGGACCCTGAGATCGACCCAGGACCTGAGCCAAAGGAAGATGTTTAACTAACTGAGCCACCCAGGTGCCCCTATCTTCTCTCCAATATATTAATACAACTGTATTTTCAGTTTTATCTAGTTTCTTCTACTCTGAATCATCCCTGACGACATCCAGTCAAGGCTTCTCTAAACAAAATAAAATTTGCTGTGACTAAGACAGGTAAAATGAACAAACTGCCTGCTATAGGTATGAATGGAAAGAAAAGCACTATTTGACATTCCCTCTTCTTGGATTCTTTCAAAGCCCTATTTCTATTCTCCAGGTGTGAGTTTATAGAACTAACCTACAAACAAAGTTTGTACTCCCTATACAGCATATTTTCAAACTGTCATCATGCTGATCAGGGTCTATCCACCCACCTAGACCCAGTGAAGAAATGAGGGTGGCCTGTCACTCATTCAATTGGATTTACAACTGGCTAAAATATCACACCCAAGAAATGATTAAAGAACTGACTGATATCTGGAGAGAAATCTCTAGGAAGTAGATTAGCATTGCCCCAGCTGCCCAAAGCAGTCATGATCAAAGAACTCCTCTTACTTCACCAAGGACATGGCCACAGGATCCTTTCGACAGTGTTTCAAGGAGCTATTACCAACAGATCATATTTGGCAGAGGTGATGAAGCATATTTAAAGTCCCTGGGTTAGGTTTCCGGAGGGAAATGCCCTTGCTCTCATCAAATCTCACATTTTTCATCACTGATTCTGAGATACCCTTAATTATTTGTCAATGACTAAAAAAAAAAAAAAAAAAAATTTTAATTCTAAGGACCTAGTGGCAAGTCAAAATCAAAATTTATTTAAAAAGGCCAAAAGTTGTTTTTTTTTTTTTTTAATATCTTGAATTTATTTCACATTTGTTCATGGCCACTCCCTGTTCTAAACTAACTGGAGACTCTAGACTGATTCACAAGGGCCCCTATCACTGTATATCCACCCACAAATTATCTGGGATATGGGACTTAAGACGAGACTAGACTGGACACACCTCAAGACAGGCAGTCACAAACTGCTGGGTACTCAGGGCAGAGCTCTAGATACTCCTGAATCAAAATGGGTTTGTGAGTTGGGAGAACTCAACAGTGCAGCACAATTCATTGTCATTTAGTTTCTCTCTGGATCATCTGCTGCCTGGCATCTGGTCCATAAGCACTCTGTGAGTGGCTCCCATTTGCCCTTTGTTACATTTTGGGGAAGAAGAGTAAAGTAGTTTCGCTCTTCAGAAGAACATGATTCAATATTAGGCACTTACCATCTGAGAAAAGAGCTAAACGGTAAGGCAGAAGGTCTGGGTTCTGGACCTGGTTTTATCCCTAACTTGGAGAGTTCATTAGTTTTCTATGACTGTTCTAACAAATTACCACAAACTTAGCTGCGTAAAACAAAACATGGATTATCTCACATTTCTGTAGATCAGAAATATAACATGGGTTTCACTGGACTAAGTTCAAGATGTCAGCAGGGCAATGGTCCTTTCTAGAATCTATTACCTCGTCCTCTCCAGCTTCTAGAGGCTGCTCACATTCTTTGGCTCAAGACCCTCTTCCCCCATCTTCAGAGCCAGCAATGTTGCATTTCTCTGACGCAGATGGGAAAGATTCTTTGCCTTTGAGGACCTATGTGATCATACTGGGCCGACACAGATGATCCTAAATAATCTTCCCGTCTCAAGGTCCTTAATCACATCTGCAAAATCCCTTTTGCCATGTATGGTAACATATCCACAGTTTCCAGGAATTAGGACATAGACATTGGGGGGCCATTACTCTGCCTACCACAATGCGCAACCTTGAAAACGGAAGTTTCCCTCTCTGCGATACATCTGCAAAAGGAAAGGTCTGGACTACATCAGTTCCCAAGCTCCCTTCAGCCCTATTTTACCCAGGTGGGTACACATTAAGAATTCTAACAGGCAGCTTCTCAGAACATCACAAATTACAGATGCTGGAGGGCAGCAGGCACAGTCTACTCTCCCTTCTAGCCGTGACCCATCTGCCATGATGAGCCAATTACAGAGAGAAATGTTAGCAAAACAGACTAAATGATTTGTGAAAAGAATTACAATAGGACAATTATAAATCCACTGCCAGCCTCCAGAGTGAGTGGATGGGGGTGACTCTGCTGCTTACTACAGCTTGTGTTTTAAATCTGGGTTGACTCATTATGTGATAGTCAGAGTCAAACAACTGTCCCTCAACCATCTGTTCCCATTATTTACATAAGCTTTTATGTGGTCTCCTCTCCTAGCTGCATTGTTAGCTAGCCATATAAAAACACAAAGTCACTGCCATGCTCTACATTAAAGTGTATCAGAATTAATTCTGAACAGGGCGCCTGGGTGGCTCAGTCGGTTGAGCGACTGCCTTCGGCTCAGGTCATGATCCCAGGGTCCTGGGATCGAGCCCCTGATCCGGCTCCCTGCTCCGCGGGGAGCCTGCTTCTCCCTCTCCCACTTCCCCTGCTTGTGTTCCCTCTCTTGCTGTGTCTCTCTCTGTCAAATAAATAAATAAAATCTTTAAAAAAAAAAAAAAGAATTAATTCTGAACATAAAATCTAGGAGTAAGGCTTATTTATACCAGCTCATTTTTACCTCAAACATAAAGTACACCATTAAGTACCAACAGTATTTTAGTTTCTTGGTGGCCATTTCCTTTACATCAACCACAGTCCTGTACAGTATTTCCTGTAAAATAACCACATCATTATTTTTTTCTCAAAGTGGGGACGTTTGGCAGCTGAAGTTGCAAGGAACCTACCAAAGTTTACTCTATTTATGTTAGCCCAAAAACATCCACCCGAAACGCTGAATGCACATATGAGAACAAAATTTTAAATATTAAAACTTTGATTTGGGGGGCACCAGGGTGGCTCAGCAGGTTCAACATCCGACTTGATTTTGGCTCAGGTCAGGACCTCAGAGTCAGGAGATCAAGCCCCAGGTTGGCTCCACACTCAGCAGGAAGTCTGCTGGAGAATCTCTCTCCCTCTCCCTCTGCCCCTCCCCCCGCTGCATGCCCCTCCCCCCATGTACACGCGTGTGCTCTCAATAAATCTTAAAAATCTTGTTTTTTAAATCTTAAAAAAAATATCTTCATAATGCCTAAGTACGGCTTATAATTTTTTTCTAATATAGTTATTGACACGTTCAACGTAGAAATAGATCACGGTCTTTCTCTGTATCTTTTTAATCAGAAAAAATGAGGGTCCTTTTGAATGAGATTCAGGCATCAGAGTTAAGAGATCTGCTATTTTACACATTACATACATGTTTTATTTCATTTAAAGAACTAAAATTTAAGTGAAACTTAAACTTTAGCATTCCCTGTTAACATAACAAAACTGCTTGTAACTCCTTCACCAACATAACAAAAACCACTTGTAATGCCTTCACCAAAGGTTATACCCTCCTTTCAAGGGAAGTTCCCCCTCAACCATGTATGTAGTTTCAAGAGGAATGTCACTTGGAACATACAGGGACAGGAACACAGCCAGGGAAAACCAGACAGCCCTATTTAAATAAATAACCCTATTTATTCAAAATAAATACTGGGCATGTTAAAAGCAGGCTTCTCAGGACCTTCCATGTGTTATTATATAGACTCATTTTTAAGATAGCTGAAATAATTGTGAAGATTAAGTATTTTTACATATACTTTTATTTATTTATTTGAGAGAGAGAGAGAACACATGTGGGGGGGGTGGTGACGAGGGGGTTGGGAGAGAGAGAATCCTAAGCAGGCTCCACACCCAGAGCAAGCCCAAGGTGGGCTTGATCTCACGACCCTGAGGTCATGACCTGAGTCTGACATTAACCAACTGAGCCACCCAGGCACCCCCCCACATATACTTTTTTAAGTTTTGGGTATCAAGCCGAAAATAGCCACTCAGATAATGTGATAGATTAGCGGGGGGGGGGGGGGGGGGGGAGGGATTAGAAAGAAAAGCTGTACCCAAATATCAAGAGAGGGAAGGTATGACTACTAAAATGATAAAGGCAAGAGAATATTCAGCAAGAGTTAGAAAGAGTGGCTTTCTGGAGCACCTGGGTGGCTCAGTCGGTTAAAGATTAAAGGCTAACTCTTGATTAACTCTGCTCAGGATCTCAGGGTCCTGGGACCCTCTCCATTTGCCCCTCCCCCTGTGCACGGTGTCTGTCTTTCTCTCTCTCCGATAAGTAAATAAATCGAAAGAAACAAAGAGAAAAAAAGAGTGGCTTTCTTCCATTAGTGAGATGGAGAAAACACCTAGAATTCAAAAGAAACAACAACTGATTAGAGGCTTGGGGGGACTATGGTTTGCAGAAGGAATATCACCTATTTTCAGCATCCACAAGAAAGGGTTTTTTGACTATATAATCACTAAAAATATCAGTCTTGATAAGAGAGCTGCATGTGTGATGTCTAACCAAAAATTAACGTGAAAGGGACCTTTTCCAAATCTGAAATTTTATGATTCTGTGATCCTACTGAAGACTCGCTTTAGAAGAATCAGCTCAACTCCTGATTACAGGAGTTGCCTGACAAACTCAATGGAAAACACACACACACACACACACACACAAATGGACAGACTTTTCATTCTGTTAAGCGAGCCAGCAGCTTCCAAAACCTGAGCTTAAGACTGTCACTGCTAGGTGATGGGTGCATGAGGGCCTGCTGTACTAGTCCATATTGTGCTTGGAATTTTCCACGACTAAAAGGCTTTTAGATGACTGATAGGACTATAAACGCTAATGAGAAATGTACAAAAATTGTTTAGCTTCTAGACAATCATAGGGAAAAAAAATGAAGATAAAAGAATTATGGGCAACAAGCATTAACATTACATGATACAAAGATTAGACAGAGATCCTCCAGATCAGCTGAAATTATTTTAATTACCAAATAGACACTCAAATTGGTTTGCTATAGTAACAACACTGCAGAAAACCGAAGAGGTAGGCAAAGAGCTGGGATGGGATCAAAACTAATTTATCTTCATTAACTGAAATAAATATAAGTCCAATTGCAAATTAGATTTCTGACACCAGAAGTTTAAGTCATTTGATTATTTTACACAGAATGAAAACTCTCAAATAATGATTCAAAACAAAAACATTCCAAAGTTCCCAGGTGAGAGAAAAAGCACCTTTGCCCTTGAATAATCTAAGTCACGACATGCTTCATAGTTTGAAGAAATCTGACAAAAGACAAAATAAACCCTAGTAAAAACAAAAACATAAAACCTATGATAGCGCCATCCTTTGGTTTTATAAAAACACATTTGTGATCCAACTTGGAGGATAAAGTCCCAATTTTCTTGCATTCTCACTTTATCCTCCAACTAGACATCATAAATTTTTATTCACCTAAAACTAAACTCAGACCCAAATACCATTTTTCTTTTATCAATTTAGTTCAACACACATTTAGTGGCAATTATACTCCAGGCACCATATCAAGTACAAAAATGAATAAAACACTGGAAGAACCAGTTCACTGCTGATGATGTTCCTATGTCCAGGTTTGACTCTCGCTTGACCTTCACTTGCATTATTCACGGTTGATCTATTTGCAGGTTTACATATGTACAAAAAGCACCATAATTCTATTTGAAATGATACCTCTATAAACACGTGTACTGCTATGAAATCAAGATAAGGGTGTGGTTTCATCTTAAAGAGTATGACCAGGATAGGCTCACCATGTCTGTACCGTGAAGCTAGAGTGTGTCTAATTCTGTTAGTGTGCAGAAGACCAAAGAAAATAAGGCAGTGTTCTCTCCCTCCGTTAGCCCAGTGTCATGAAAGTTCCCTCACTTCTCTCTGGATAATCCCTATCTCTTTTGGAACTCATTTCTAAAACTATCCATCCTAGGAAGCCTGTGCTAGCCAGACAAGGTAAAGCCCTACTTTTGATTGGGTGCCTTAGCATTTTGTAGACCTCTACTATTACTTTTGTATCTTCTCTTTCACAAGATATCTTGAGTTCTTTGAGAACAGAAATGGATTTTCCATTCTATTTCCCTCACACTTGGCACTGAGCCTAAGACATAGAGAGCACTCAGTAAGTACTTAAAGAATAGATGAATTCAGATTTTTAATAATTGTGATAGTTCTTGGGCACTATAAGCAAATATTATAAAACATTTAAAATTATATAGTATCACTATTTACATAGTGATAATAGTGTAAACACTCCATTGGTTTATTTTTAAGTAGCAATAAAGCTACACTGGAAACAAAAGAGAGAACATGAAAAAATGTAAAAAAACAAATTGTTATTCTGTTAGTCAATAAAGCCTTTTTTAAATTAGTAAGTAAAAAATACCCAGTATAAATAGATTATTTACAAGATACAACAGTAAATAGAAGGCTTAAGTAAGAATAATTAAAAGTAGTTACTGGGGAGGGGCGCCTGGGTGGCTCAGTTGGTTAAGCGACTGCCTCCGGCTCAGGTCATGATCCTGGAGTCCCAGGATCGAGTCCCGCATGGGGCTCCCTGCTCAGCAGGGAGTCTGCTTCTCCCTCTGACCCTCCTCCCTTTCATGCTCTCTGTCTCTCATTCTCTCTCTCTCAAATAAATAAATAAATAATCTTTAAAAAAAAAAAAAAAGTAGTTACTGGGGAGAATAAAGTGAGGGGGAGTGGCACAGGTGACTATTATTTTTATTTTTGAGTTTTTAAAATTATCATAGGTACTGCATTGACAATCTAAAAATCTCTTGGGCCGCCTGTGGGGCACAGTTGATTAAGCATCTGGTTCTTGGTTTCAGATCCAGTCATGAGCTCAGGGTCCTGAGATCGAGCCCTGCATCAGGCTCTGCGCTCAGTGTGGAGTCTGCTTGGGACTCTCTCTCTTCTCCCTCTGCCTCTCCCCATCATTCTCTCTCTCTCAAATAAATAAATTTTTGTAAAAGTTAAATTTAAAAAAAGTTTTTAAATAAAAATTTCTCAAATTTTCTAAAGAAATGAATAGGGTAAAGAAGATCATAAAAGTCCTACAAATAATCACTCATATAGAAGCCCGGCTCAAGTTACTCTTGATGTGTACAACACTGAAACTACATTAACTTAAATGTAGTCTACCATTTCAGGCTTTACTTAATGAGATAGTTCTATCCTCTTCCCACTGAGAACTATACCCATTAAAAAGTTAACCCCAAACTGTTTTTTTAAAGTTTTACTGGGAAAGTTAACCCAGAAACAAATCTATTGAACAGTAACACTCCTAAGTGGATTCTAAGATGCACAGAATTAATTTCACAATAAATTCTGTAATCAAATAAAGAGCCCATATGGAGGCCTCTTAACAAATATTAAAGGAAAATAATGAAGAGGTTAATTTCTATGAGTTCACCCACCCAGCTGAAATTCCCTACTGTTCTTCATGTTTGAAACACAAAATCAGACAAGGAAACCCAGCCATGTATGACAGCGTTTCCTGGTTAAAGAAATGCAGCTCTTAAGGTTTTTATTATAGCACAGGGGATCTATGAAATTTAGTATTCACTAAATAAGGAACATATTACATGTACCTGTACTTAGTACAAACCAGATATTGAGGGGGGAACCTCAAAAACAGAAGTTAGACCAATCTTTTCTGAAATAAAATATTACTATGCATTTACCCATATCTCTTTTTCTATACACCCTCACTTATAAACTAAGATTGGAGGGAAATTTTTTTAAAATTTTAATTTAATACTTCCAATATTCTAGATTTATGCATTCCAAAAGCTCACATTCTTTTACAAAAATAAACTAAGCTCTGAATATTCAGGAATCAATTACAGAATGTATTTATTATTTGTGGCCAGTGCCCATTTTACCCCTGGGCCAACCTTCTGCAGCCCCATTAAGACATGATAAAATTTAAATCATTCCACTGCCCTTGCTTTATTTTGAAGCTACAAAGGTCTGGTAAGCCAATCAGATGATAATGATGACTTCAAAATAGGTACGGGATTTATCAGAAGATTTTAATTAACTCTTCCATTTCAGCTCTTCTCTGACTATGGATAACAAAGGCTCTCAAAATGCTTATTCACAGCCATTTTATTCATAGTATCCACTCCTTAGATTCATTCCACACATGACATGGTATCAGATTTCAATAAACCATAATGAACTTCTTGTTCTTTTTTCAAAAGTACAAAGTCCATGCATTTTTGGTATGGAGATTTAGAAACTACAGGGAAGTATAAAGAAAAATTTAAAACACTTATAATCCCAAGATCCAGGGGTTATAACTACAGTCACTATTTTGATGTAAATTCTTCTTGTCTTTTCACTATGCGTTTGTATGTGGGCATGTATAAACCCATTTTACATTTAAAAATGGTATCATTATGTACATACTCAATAAGAGACTCTTAAAGGTAAATAAGTGCATGATAAACCTGTGAATAAGTCAACACACACACTCATTTTAAGTATCCTTAGTGTACAATACCTCTGATGTTTTCCAGTCATAAATTAACCCCTTTCAAAAACGGCCCTCATACTTTTAAACCATTGGGTCCCTTGTAGTGCTCTAAAGCAACTAGTTTTAAAATGCCCTATTGCAGAAAATCAGTAAGAACACAGTTCTATCAAATAATTTGGTCTGATATTTATATAGACTACTCCATTCAACAACAGCAAAATATGCATTCTTCTCAAATCATATGGAATATTCATGATAGGCCAGATTCGAGGCCTAACAAATTTTAAAGAATAGAAAGCACAGAAATTATATTCTCAGACACAGTAGAGTCATACTAGAGATCAATAACATAAAGACAGCTGGAAAAAAACCCAGATAGCTGGAAATGAGACAACACACTTCTTAGTAATGCATGTGTCACAGAAGATGTTTCAAGTAAAATTTAAAATATTTTAACTACGTGTAAATGAAACTATAGCTTATCAAAATATATGAGATGCAACAAAAGGAGTGACTGGAGGGGAGTTTATAGCACTGAATGCATATGTTAGAAAAGACAGACTAAAAATCAATAACCTAAGCTTCCACTTTAGGAAACTAAGGAAAGAAGAGCAATTTAAGCCTGAAGCCAACAGAAGAACAGACATAATAAAAATCAGAACAGAAATCAATGACACTGAAAATAGAAAATCAATTTAAAAAAATCAATAAAACTAAAAGCTGGCTCTTTGAAAAGATGAAATTCCTAAATCTCTAGCTAGGCCAAGCAAGGAAAAAGAGAATACCAATTACCACCATCAGAAACGAAGGAGGGGTCATTACTACTGAGGCCGTGACACTAAAAGGATAATAAAGGACTATCATGAAGAACTCCATGCCCACAGATTTAGTAACTTAGATAAAATGGAACAATTCTTGAAAGACACAAATGACAAAATGCATTCAAGGAGGAACAGGTAATAGTCCTCTTTCGGCTACAGAAACTGGATCAGTAATTAATCTCTCAAAAAGAAAACACCAGGCCCAGATGGTTTCACTCGTGAGTTTTACCAAGCATTTAAAGAATGTGATAATGCCAATTCTCTAATATCTTACAGGTTACAGAAGCAGGGAGGACACTTCTTAAAGGGCCCTACTGACAATTATAAATGTTTTGCGGTTCGGGAAGTAGGTGTGACTGCTTTAACATTCGATCCACGAAGAGTTGCTGCGTCAATATGCTGAATGCAGAAGGTATTGGGGTCACTTCTTGCTTCCTATAGAACAATACGTATATTTTAAAGAGGTTGTACAAGAACCTTTTTTAGATTGGTGCCACGTAAAGACATAAGGTAGTAAGGGAATAGGTTAATCAAAGGCTGTTAACACTCTTTTTTCTCTACAGTTCCTGCACTTTGAAAGATACTCTTTTTGATTCCAACCATAAGTGCAGCTGCATTCCAGGGTGCTTGGCCATTGGCAAATATGCCAAGTGTCTTTTTTTTTTTTTTAAAGATCTTATTTATTCATGAGAGACAGAGAGAAAGAGAGGCAGAGGCAGAGGGAGAAGCAGGCTCCCTGCAGAGCAGGGAGCCCGATGTAGGACTCCATCTCAGGACCCTGGGATCATGACCTGAGCTGAAGGCAGACGTTTAACCGACTGAGCCACCCAGGCGCCCCCAAGTGTCTTGTTTTAAAGACATTTCATTGTCTATTCATATTTCACAGGGCTCCTATAATCCATCAAGGAAGTTCTCCAAGGTTACAATTCCAGCAAGACCCAAGGAAATGGGGGGGGGGGGGGGAAGTAGCAAAAGCTGCGTCAGGGGTTCTGGTCAGGGCGGGATGGGAAAAGGGTGTTCAGAAATAAATAGTAGTATGAAAAAGAGGAGGAGAAAGCACTGAATGTATTGAAGGGGAGGGAAAAAAAAGGAAAATGTCCAGTTGGCAAGAGCCCAGGATACAAGTACAGCATATCACAAATACCTCTAAAAGCCAGAGTGCAGAACTATAAACCACTGGGAAGAACTGAAAATTCTGAGCAGGCGACTAGCATGTTCAGAGATGCTTTTTAATATACATATGGCAGCCACGTGTGGAATGGCCTAGAAGGGAAAGGCTGTAGGCAGGGATACCTCAAGGCTATGTGTCAAGGCTACTAGAGAGCTAGACAGACCCTGATGGCAGTGTGATGGGGAAGAGTGGTGGGTACCAAAGGGATGAGGAGAAGGATGGGGGTAGATGGTGGGAGTATCAGCATATACAGCAGCCATGTGTCTTAAACTGTTTCATTCACAGTATCAGGAAATACCTGGCACATAGAAGGTTCTAAGATACAGTGATATAGCAGTGTATATAAACTTCTTGCCCTAACAGAGTTCAAAACTGTGTGTGTGTGTATTTGGTGGGGGGAAGGTTGGTAGAGAAAGAAAATAAACCATTTTTAAAGTATATACATCCCATGTTAAAGGAATTATGAAAAAAACTAAAGCTATGTAAAGGAAGCAGGCACTGTCAAAGGGGTTGGGGGAAATAGCAGAGGTCGCTATTTTGTTTCAAATGTCCAGGAAAGGCATGTGCAATGAACACATTACAACAGAGATCTGAAAGAAGCTAGGGAAAACCCTCCTCCACTCCATCCCTATTGTGGTAAATTTATTTCAAAATTAAAAGTAGCATTAATATTTGGCTATAGGCCAAGCTATAATTAGGCTCTATTCTAAAATGTCATTAATATATAAAAGCATTAAACAGGGCATACTTTACCTAGGCCAAAAAGTATCAATGTATGGCCACATATATAAATACACTTTTTCAAGTATTTATTTCATTCATTATACTAAAATGAGCAAATGATTATCCCTTTCTCTAGATCAGAACTGTCCAGTACTACTAAATACTCAAAATGAAGCTAGGCTAAATTGGGATATGCTATAAATATAAACACAAACTGAATACTGAAGAATAAAGGGAAAAAGAATGTAAAATAACTCATTAATACTTTCCATATTGATCACGTTAAAATGATAGTATTTTAGAGAAAATGGGGTAAATAAAATGTATTATTAAAACTAATTTCACCTATTTACTTTTTTAATGTGGTACCTAGAAAATTTTAAATTTAATTTAGAACATATATGGCTTGCATTTGTGGCTTGTATTTGCATTGCATAGCAGTGTTCTAAGCAGTTTCATTACTTATTAATCAATTTTTTTATACTGCTGTGGCTTATGCAGCAAATCGCTTTGAAACAAATATGAATTTAGCAAAAATGAAAATCAGAGACAGGAGCACCTGGCTGGCTCAATCAGGAGAGCATGTGACTCTTGATCTCAGAGTCGTGAGTTTGAGCCCGACGGAGGCTGTAGGGTGTACTTAAATAAATAAAAGTAAAACTTAAAAAAATCAGACCGTATTGAAACACAATTTCCAGAAATTTTTATTAACATCTGTATTGTCTCCCTAATACTTCTCTTCTTCTTCTGAAGACAGAACCCTTCTTTCAGACACTGCTATAAACATTTAGCTCCAGAGGAAGCTACCAAATTCTAAGAGTCCACTACTCTGGACATAGCTGAGTGGCCAAGGAAGGGAATGGGGGTACAGAATGGCTGAACAGAAGCATACTATACTGTTGGCCATAGTTAGTGGTATAAGGGTGGGGGTGGGGCAAACAGCTAACTCAACCTGGGGTAAAACAGTCTCTCCCTCTGATCTGTACTCTTTCTCAATCATTTTGTTCCGAGTGTGTTTCTTTTATACAGTGTACAGTTGGATCTTTCCTTGTGAGTCAAACTTTTTAAGGATTTTTACCCAAACAGACTTTTTCTTTGATAGTATTTTCACATCAGTTGTGGGCTCCTCCTCTCTCTTGCATGTTCTTGTGGCTTTTTTTGTTTTTGTTTTTTGTTTTTTTATGAAACATTCTTGCTCATGGCAAAGGTTGAGGCAAGAGTGTGAGAGATAGCTTAAGGAGATTTGCTTTTTTATTTTTTACTTAGAGTTAATTTGAAATTTAATTCTTGATCCTCATTTCTAAATTTTTTCTTTGTATTGCTCTGTGTTGTTTGGGGGATATTATTGGGAGAGAGCACAGATTTAGGCAGGAGGTATTATCTCTCTGGAAGTTTTCCCCACTGATTTGTTTATAACTGCAGCTGTGAAGTTGCAAAATATTAAGGTCAAGATCTACAGGTGGTCATCTACCATGTTTTCTACCATCTTGAGGATACAGTCTACAATGAGAGCTGAAGCAAGCATATTGAGACAAGGTAGAGATAAATGATGGTGAGGGAAATAATGGTATTTGAATTCCTTGTTCCAAGTGTTCCTGAAGCCCACTTCTATGCTGTACTTCTCAACAGTTTAGCCTGTTGAGATTTATGGTAGGATGTATGAGTCAACAAATTCTCCACATTATGCCCACTCTGGGGCCTAAGGTTCTGGAGTCAGACTACTTGGATTCAAATCCTGGCTGTAATATGTGCCGTTGTGAGTAAGCTACCTATACCTCTTCATGCCTCAGTTTCTGATACATAAAATTGGGACAATGAAAGTACCTACATAATACGCTATTACTAGAATTTGACTAGATAATATATGTGAAGCCCTTAACACAATACAAATGCATATAGCTAGTGCTTAATATTAGCTCTCAATAGTACTAGTGGTAACTCAAATTGGACTTCAATTATTTACAACTCTGAGTCCTCACTAACCCAATATAGATTACTCTCTCTTAGAGTTACTACCTGGTATAGGGGATGGATAAATTTATGTATGTATGTTTTTTAGGAGGTAGTTGAATTAACTAGCAAACTAGTTAACAAAGAATGAGGAGGTATACTTAAATCTCCACATTAGCAAGCAAATACAGAGAAGGGTTGGGACCTAGAAAGCCAAACACCATCCCATGCTATCTGCACCAAGTTTCTTCACCCACCCACCCCGCCTCACTCCACAGTGTTATGCTGAACTTATAAACGCAGACACTGAAACACATGCTGCTGGATGAGGCTTGTGTCCGGCTTGTGTCCCATGAGTTGTGATAGGTAATCCTAGCGTGAAATATATCCCTACAGAGGGTGCAGGTTGAAAGAAGAATATTCCTCCTGGAAGGAGAAAGACCTTCAACAAAGAAACAGGCATATCTGGGATACTGGAACTGAGGAATATCTGGGATGGGACTGTCTTACAAGAGGGTGTAACTTTCATTCAAGTTTTCCTTGTTTTTAATGTATAGAACTATCAGATTACTTAACCATTTTTAAGATTTTTCTTCCTGTTATTCTTTGCTGGTATCTACAAATATCTAATAAAGTCTATCACACACATTTTTCCTTTTGGATTGGTGCATGATAGGAAACCAAGCTATAACCAAGGTAAACATGCCCTTGGCATTACCTTCCACAGCAACATGACTTAGAGAAGAGTTCTCCTAACATTCTAGGTGTTAACCAGCAGCAAAAACAGAAAAGACCCAAGGTGCAGTTGGAAACAAGGTAGAGATGGATACAGTGCAGAGAAGCATGCACCACATGGAAACTGAATCTTCATTTCCAAAGTTAGAGAAAGAAGAGTAGGGAGAGGAGGTAAAGGAAGGGGGTTAACTTTTGGCTTACATGGGTTTCCAATCATCAGTATCACATGGCCTTGAACAGATGTTTTCTAAAATAGTCATTCTCATACCTATTCACTTTTCATTTGATTATAACACTCAGCCCACCTTAACCAGAAAAACACTAAGGCAAAAAAAAAAAAAAAAAAAAAAGGCAAATTTTATATCCCAAGAGGGAATTTTTATTTTATCTTTGATTTTAAATGCTCTTGTCAATTAAGGTGGAAAGCATTTTATTCATAGGCACAGGGTAAGAATATTTTCATCTTTATTTGCAAGAGGGAAAAAAAAGTCACAACACACCTTATACTTGCTCTTAAGAGTTTTTTTCAATACACAGGAAGTCAAAGGGAAACAGAAGTACTCCCAGGGGATGCTGTCCCCAAAGGGAACTGGCTTGAAAAATAATTCCTCCCAAATCAGGATGTTGCTGGAAGTCAACAGATAATAGATCAGTCTTTTTTTTTTTTTAATGTATCCAATGTTACCATTAGGCAACATCAGCTAAATGTGTTTCAACAAATACATGAATCTATACCACTTACAAAATGTGTAATCAAATCAATAAAGTGCTTTTTAAATAATATTTTGAGAAGTAGAAAAATTGATTCCATTTTTACTCATTTGCTGATTTTGAAAAAAGACACTTTTTAAACATTTCAGATTTTATTACATACAATGAAATGGAAATATGATTTCAATTACACTACAGTGATATATTTTTTTCATCTCTAACTCTCAACAAGGTGGAACTGATTTCTGGAAAGGCCAGGCCTGAGAGGCACAAATGAATTATACCTCCAACCAGGGATTCTGGTGCTAAGCAACTAATGCTAGAGGAATGAGTACCAGAGGTTTGCACTTTTATTAAAATGGAATTGAGATTGTACCTGTACATTTAATACAAATTTTTGACAGGAGTATATAGGAAGGGTTTTTCCCTTGTAAAGATAATAAAATTCCAAATTTCTTGCCTCTCTTTTTTGTTTTCTTGTTCCTAAGAATATACAACCTTCCAAAAAAATTGAATTCACAAGTATCTTCCTAGGAGACTATTCAAAATCTTTCCTAAGTGTTTTTGAAATAAAATTTCTTTCTGATTAAAAAAGTAAGACGTTCTTTGCATACAATTTGTAAAATATAGAAAAACATTAAAATCATCTGTAATCTAACCACTTAAAAATAAACACGGCTAGGGCGCCTGGGTGGCTCAGTTGGTTAAGCGACTGCCTTCGGCTCAGGTCATGATCCTGGAGTCCCGGGATCGAGTCCCGCATTGGGCTCCCTGCTCGGCAGGGAGTCTGCTTCTCCCTCTGACCCTCCCCCCTCTCATGCTCTATCTCATTCTCTCTCTCAAATAAATAAATAAAATCTTTAAAAATAAATAAATTAAATTAAATTAAAAAAATAAACACGGCTAACATTTTGGTAAACTTCCATCCAGGTTTATTCATATATTCTTAGTAAAACTGGGATCATAGTCTACATGCTGTCTTTATAACCTACTTTTATTGTGAGGGTTTTATAAAAATATCACTCTATTATTCTACCAAAATACTTAAATGGCTGCAAATTATTCCACTGTACTTTTGAAACTCACCTTAACCAACTCTCTTCTATTGAATGGCTATTTGAATTGCTTCCATTTTTTAACACAAATTATTAGGTTAACATTGCATCTATCAACTAGTATCTAAATATGTGAGATTTTCTGAGTATTTCCCCAGATAAATTCTTAAAAGTGTAACCACTAGGTCAAAAATCATTCTAGGGTGCCTGGGTGGCTCAGTTGGTTAAGCGACTGCCTTCGGCTCAGGTCATGATCCTGGAGTCCCGGGATTGAGTCCCACATGGGGCTCCCTGCTCAGCAGGGGGTCTGCTTCTCCCTCTGACCCTCTTCCCTCTCATGCTCTCTGTCTTTCATTCTCTCTCTCAAATAAATAAATAAAATCTTTAAAAAAAAAAAAATCATTCTAAAGTTTTGTATATACCATGACAAATCCTGACCAAAAACAATGTGCCAGAAACCATTCGAAGAGTTAAAACAGTGACATTTTGACGGCAGACAATGGCAATGCAGATGGCAATACAGGAGGCTCCTGAATTTCCCTCTTCCCATGATGCACCAAATATATGGCTACATACAGAGCAATGCCCTCTGAGAGAAACCCAGAAAAAACGAGTAATTCCCATACGTCAAGCGACTGGGAAAATAAACAGAGACAGGTGGGAAAGGCTGAGACACATGCTAACCATAAATCCCACCCCTGGCACAGCACTGTACAATTGGGAGGGAATGCCAAATCCTAGCTTTTCCCTGAAGAGTGAAGGGTTTGGACCACACATCTAGCACCCCAATTTTTAAGGCTCCCACCCAAGGGATGAACCCCAAATAACCTAGTTCTGAAAGCTAACAGGGCTTGTGTTCTATAGCGAGGACTATAGCAAACAAGGTAGCAATTAATGGGTGTACAAGCATTTGCCATGGCTATCCTCCCAGGGCTCAGAACAGAGGAAGGCAAAAATGCCCATCTCTATCTTTCTCTGAAAGAAGCCTAACCGAACACTTTACAAGCTGCTGCCTGAGGGTCCAACTTCTAACTAGCATCCATGTAGGCTCCAAATGCAATTCTCACCAGAGCACAGAAGAGATAGTAGGCATTTCCCCCACATTCCCCCTCCAGCTCACTCCAACAATAAAACCAAGTCACCAGTATCTCCCTGGAAGGAACTCATCCACACATCAACCACCCCAAATTTATGGCTGCCACCCAAGACACAAACCCCCAAATAACCTGGCTCTGATAGCCAACAGGACTTGCATTCACCAGTCCCATAGGACTATAGCTAACAAAGAAGCCATTTTTTTAAAACAGCAGAGCAACAGTACCCATGGATATATATGCTGGCTCAGCACAGAGGAAGCAGGCAAAAATGTCCATCTCCCAGTTTCTCCCTAGAAGGGGTTTTACTGCATATCTTTCCAGCCACAGGTGGAGCTTCCAATCAGCCTGCAACTAGGTGCTATGATCCTGTCCTTTGGCACAATGACAGATCTTGCAACACCCTCAACTATTCCAAACCATTGAGAACAAAGATAGTAACTTAGGTAATCACAAAGGATTGAGAGGCAACTGGGAGCTTGGGCCAGGTTCCCTGATGAGGTATGTCTCCTATATAAGACCACTCTATCAAGCCTGGGAGAGGTGGCTGTTTTATCTAATATGCAGAAGCCAACACAGAGTCAAAGAAAATGAAAAAACATAGAAATGTGTTTCAAACAAAAGAACAAGATAAATCTCAAGAACTCAATCTTAATAAAAAAGAGGTAAGTGCCCTATCTGGTGGCAATTCAAAATAACAGTCAAAGATGCTCACAGAGGTAAGGAGAACAATGAATGAATAAAGTGAGAATTTCAAAAGAGACAGAAGATATTAAGAAGTACCAAACATAGGGGCGCCTGGATGGCTCAGTCGTTAAGCGTCTGCCTTCGGCTCAGGTCGTGATCCCAGGGTCCTGGGATCAAGTCCCACATCGGGCTCCCTGCTCAGCTGGAAGCCTACTTCTCCCTCCCCCACTCCCCCTGCTTGTGTTCCTGCTCTCGCTATCTCTCTCTCTGTCAAATAAATAAATATTTTAAAAAAAAAGAAGTACCAAAAATAAATCATAGAGTTGAAGAATACAATAACTGAACTAAAAAATACACTAGAGAGAGATTCAATAGTAGACGAGATGAGGCAGAAGAAAAGATGAATGAATTCAAAGACAGAGCAATGGAACTCACACAACGAGAACAGCAAAAGAAAAAAGAATGAAAAGCAATGAAGATAGCTTAAGGGACTTATGAGATGAATCAAGTAGATCAACATTCACATTACAGGGATCCCAGAAGAAGAGAGAGAGAAGGGGGCAGAAAACATTTGAAGAAATGATGGCTGAAAACTTCCCTAACCCAGGGAAGGAAACAGACATCCAGATTCAGGAAACCCAGAGAGTTCCAACAAAGATGAACTCAAAGAGACCCACAACAAGACACTTTATAATTAAAGTATCCAAAGTTAAAGATAAAGAGAGAACTTTAACAATGACAAGTGAAAAGCAACTTGTTATATACAAGGAACCATTATAAAACTATGAAGAGATTTATCAGCAGAAACATTGGAGCCCAGAAGGTAGTAGAAGGATATATTCAAAGTTTTGGAAGAAAAAAAAACCTGCCAACCAAGAATACCCTACCCAGCAAAGGTATCCTTCAGAACTGAAGAAGAGATAGAGATTCTTAAACAAAAGCTGAAGGAGTTCACCACTAGGCCAGCCTTAAAAGAAACTTTAAAGGGAATTCTTCAAGCTGAAACAAAAAGATGCTAATTAATAACATGAGAACATATGAAAGTATTAAACCCACTGGTAAAGGTAAATATTTAATTAAATTCATAATACTGTAATATTCTTTTTTTTTTTTAAAGATTTATTTATTTGACAGAGAGAGACACAGAGAGAGAGGGGACACAAGCAGGGGGAGTGGGAGAGGGAGAAGCAGGCTTCCCGCGGAGCAGGGAGCCCAATGTGGGGCTCGATCCCAGGACCCTGAGATCATGACCTGAGCTGAAGGCAGACTCTTAATGACTGAGCCACCCAGGCACCCCATAATACTGTAATATTCTAATAATGGTAAGAAAATCATAGCTCCAGTACAGGATTAAAAGACAAGTATTAAAAATAACTAGACCTACAATAGTTTTTAATGGATACACAATATAAAAAGGTGTAGTGACATCAGAAACATAAAATGTGGGGGAAGAAGTATAAAAATATGAGGCTTATGTGTATGTTCAAAGTTATAGTTGTTATTAGCTAAAAATAAATGGTTAGATCTATAAGATATTTTATGTAAACCTCATGGTAACCACAAAGCAAAAGCTGTAATAGTTCTACAGAAATAAGGGAATCAAAGTAATCAGATAAAAGACTGAAAGGAATGAAAACATACCACTACAGGAAATCATCAAATCACAAGACAGCAAGAGAGCAAAGAATGGACAAAGGAACTACAAACAACCAGAAAATAATTAACAAAATAGCAATAGTAAGTCCTTATGTATCAATAATTACTTTAAATGTAAATGGGTTAAATTCTCCAATCAAAAGACACAGATGGCTGAATGGATGAAAAAACAAGACTCAACTATATGCTGCCTACAAGAGACTCTCTTCAGTTTTAAGGATACATACGGCCTGAATGTGAAGGAATGGAAAAAGATATTCCTTGCAAATGGAAAAACAAAAGAAACCTGGGGGGGGGGGTATATACTTGTATCAGACAAAATAGATTTTAAGCCAAACCTATAACAAGAGACAAGCCCATTATATAATGATAAAGGGTTTGGTTCATCAAAAAAGTATATATAACAATTATAAACATTTATGCACCCAACATTGGAGCACCTAACTATATGAAGCAAAAAATAGCAGATCTGAAGATAGAAATAGATAGCAATACAAAAATGGTAGAAGACTTCAATACATCACTTTCAATAATAAATAGATCATCCAGACACCAAATCGACAAAGCAACACTAGATGTAAACTACATGTTAGACCAAATGGACTTAATATATACAGAACACTCCATCCAATGGCAGAATACACATTCTTCCCAAGCACACATGGAACATTCTCCAGGATAGATCATGTTAGGCCAAAAAAATATATCTTAATAAATTTAAGACGACTGAAATCATATCAACCATTTTTTCTGACCACAATGGTATAGAAACTAGAAGTTAATTACAAAAAGAAAACTGGATAATTTGAAAATATGTGGAGACTAAACATGCCCTTGAACAACCTATGGGTCAAAGAAGAAATCAAAAAAGGAAGAAAACAAAATCTTGAGACAAATGAAAATGGAAATACAACATACCAAAACTTATGAAATGCAACAAAAGCAATTCTAAAAGTTTATAATGATAAACACCTACATTAAGAGAAAAGAAAGATCTCAATCTAACGTTACACCTCAAAGAACAAGGGAAAAAAACTGAGCTCATAAAAAGGAAATAATAAAGATCAGATTAGGAATAAATGAAACACAGGCTAGACAGACAATAGAAAAGATGAAACTAAGAGCTGGTTTTTTGAAAAGAAAAAATTGACAAACTTTTAGCTAGACTAAGAAAAAAAAAAGGTGAGGGAAGTCAAAATCAGAAACAAAAGAGGAAACATTACAACCAACAACAAAGGAATACTAAGGATCATGAGAAACTACAACAAATGATTAAATGCCCCCCCAAAGTTATATAACCTAGAAGAAATGAACAAACTCCTAGAAACATATAACCTATCAAGACTGAATCATGAAGAAACTGAAAATCTGAACAGACCAACTCAAGTGAGGAGACTGAATCAGTAATCAAAAACCTCCTTTGGGATGCCTGGGTGTCTCAGTTAAGCACTGGATTCTTGATTTCAGCTCAGGTCATGATCTCAGTCAGGATCATAAGATCGAGCCCCACACTGGGCTCCCCACTCAGCAGGGACTCTGCTTGAGATTCACTCCCTCTCCCTCTGCTCTTCCCCCTGCTCATGACTGTGCAAGCACTCATCAATCAATCAATCCTCACAACAAAGAAAAATTCAAGACCAGATGCCTTCACTGGTAAATTCTACCAAACATTTAAAGAAAAACTATACCAATACTTCTCAAAGTCTTACAAAAAAAACAGAAGAGGAGAGAAAACTTCCAAAATCAGTGTATGAGACTGGCATTACCCATAACCATAACATAACCAGACAAGGACACCAAAACTGGACAAGGATACCACAAGAAAAAAAAAATTACAAATTACTATCTCTGATGAACATAGATGCAAAAATCCTCAACAAAATATCAGCAAACAAAACATATATACACACAAAACTATATATTTTAAAAAAATAAGTTATAAGTTACAAATATATTTATATTTATAAAATACATATTTATTCACAAATAATGAAACAAGAGAAACAAAAAACTAAATCATCAGAAGCAGCAAAAGTTATCCTACATTCTAGTTCCAAATATAGTTCTTTATTAGGGCTAATTCTGCAATGTTGTTACAGACAAGAAACAGGGACACCTGGGTGGCTCAGTCAGTTAAGCATCTGACTCTTGATTTCAGCTCAAGTCATGAGTTATGAGATTGAGCCCCACATCAGGCTCTGCACTGGGCAAAGAGCCTGCTTAAGATTTTCTCCCTCTCGGGATGCCTGGGTGGCTCAGTCTGTTAAGCTTCTGACTTCGGCTCAGGTCATGATCCCAGGGTCCTGGAACCGAGTCCCACATCAGGCTCCCTGCTCACCGGGGAGTCTGCTTCTCCCTCTGCCTGCCACTCCCCCTGCTTGTGTGCTCTGACAAGTAAATTGAGTAAAATCTTTAAAAAAAAAAAAAAAAAACGATTTTCTCCTTCTCCCCCTTTCCTCCCCAACCCCCATCCCCACTGCTCATACAAGCGCTCTAAAAAAAAATAAATAAATAAGAAAATAAAGACAAGAAACACAAATCTTTCAACTCTCTCATAAAATATAACTTAAAAACATTCCATGGATGCAACAGTAACTTATTCATGAGTTAAATACCTATGTGTTTAACAGCTACTCTCATATTCAGAGGAGGTTGTGAGAGTGTTGTGGTCACTGTACATCTTTTTTTATTTTTTATTTATTCAAGAGAAAGAGAGCACAAAAGTAGGGGGAAGGGCAGAGGGAGAGGGACAAGCAGACTCCCCACTGAGTGGAGAGCCCTGACACAGGGGGCTTGATCCCAGGACCCCGAGATATTGACCTGAGCCAAAGTCAGATGCTTAACTGACTGAGCCACCCAGGTGCCCCCACACTGTATATTTTTATCCAAACTAGGCCACTAAGAATGAAAGGGCACTATTAATAATTGCACTGGGTCAATAGGCATAAACCAAGTCCATCATGGGCAAACAGGACTATAAGGTCTCCCTATCACTGTGTCAGTGAAGATCTTTACCTGTACAGCTTTTAGCAAATGGCTTCAAAAATAAACAATTCCTTTATTTCCATGAATTTTACAATCCTATGATTGCATTGCTAGAATCAATTATCTCCAATAAATTCACTCACTCACTGTCTTCACTTGTTCATATGCCATTCACTTTTCATATTTCTACAGTTTGGTCTCCTGTCACTTTCACTCTACTGAAACTATTCCAACAGTGGTCTAGTTACTACTAAATCTAATGACATTTCTCTTCAATTTTCCAGCTCAACCTCTTTTGCAACATGTGACTATAGTGACCTCTATGTCCACCTTGAAAATATCTTTTCCCTACCATAGTGAATCATGAGTATCGATGTGTCTCATCTCGCAGGTGTATGAGGGCAAAAAAGATTGAGAACTACTGAAAAATGGTGTGATAAAGTAACGCTAACTTCTGTAACAAACCAACCCCATATTCCAGTGTTTAACACAGTAAGAGTTTATTTTTGTTCACATATGAATCCAACAATGGTGTTCATGGTCAAAAAGCAACTTTTCCCTACATGGTGATTCAGGAACCCAGGATCCATCCATTCTGTGGCTTCACCATCCTCTAAGGACTCAAGGACCTTTGTATTCAGTTGGTAGATGGGAAAAACAAACAAAAACATGGAGGACAACAGTTGGAAGGTTTTTAATGGGTCAGGCCTAAAAACGATACACATTACTTCTACACACATAAATGTGGTGATATGGACACATTGAAGTGCAAGGGAGCCTAGAGAATGTAGTTTAATATGTGCCCCAAAAGAAGTAACAGGTTTGGTAAATTAGCATGACAGCATCATCACAAAGAAGGTTTTACATGAAGTCTATGGTATTTAAACTCCATTTATATGGTAAAGTCCTTAAGAAGAGGAGCAGGGATTGTGTTACTGCTAGAACCTACAGCAAATCTTTGTGTTTCATCCATGCTTGATTCTCTTGCTAAGACTGGTAGGTGACTCACTATAAATCTAACTCTATGAGGGACTGAGGAACCTAATGCAATGAAATTCATCGTAATGACAGTGCCATCAGAAAGAAAAGAGGACTCGAAGCAAGATTCCCGAACAGAGAGGGAGGAAGTCCCACAACAGCATGGTGTGCTCACTCTTATTCTATTGCCTCTACCCTTGGAATACATGGCGAGCGCCAGAGGGTACAGGCGATGAGAGGAATTAAGTACTAAGAGAGCTGAGAAAGGCAGTCTCCTTGTACTCTGTCCAGAATACTGTGGCTCTGCTGCCCTGCGGTTTTCAGGTGGTCAGCTGGTCCTCAAAGACCATGGTGATAACCCAACAGCCTTTCCTGACAAGGGAACCCACAAAACAATCAAGGAATTCTGGCTTGAACCAAAATCAAGACAGGAATATAGTAGGTAACTGAAATTTCTACCTAACATACTGATTTGCTGATTGGAAGACACATGAAACGTCAAGTGGCAGTTTTCCTCTAAGACAAGCATCCTAAAAATCAAAATGATTATTTTCATAGTTAATTTAACTTGCCTACCAAGCTTCTGACTAACAGACAAGACTCTGATTTGTTCTCATTTTATTCTCTTGTTAACTAACTTGTATCTCAAGAGTTGGCTGAAACTTAAAGATAGTAAGAATTTTAATTATCACTGTAAAAATCTAACAATCAAGTAATTTCTAACTATAAAGGTAAAAATGCAAGTGTTTTTCAAAAATACATATCATGAAGACATGTAAAAACCTTATAATCAGACACAAGAATGGACACAAATTCTTCCCCATGTTCTGGTAAGCAACAGTCTCAGATTATCATTCTAAAAAGTTCATGCTAAAGGGCCAAGACCACCAACTCAAATATTCAATCTGAACAAGATTCGTCTAGCTGAATAACTTGTTAGTCTAGAGAACTATCAATTTCAAATTCTCCACATGATTAAGGGAAATAGAATTAAGGGAACATCTTTAAACTCATGTCATTATCTCCCCCAGCATTCAAGAAGTTTATCTTCGAAAAATAAATCATTAAATTTGCCCTTAATTTACCCCTTCAAAGACTGTGACATAGTTGCATGAAACAGAAAGCCATGAATTCATTTCCATGTGATTCTGATGTATAAGATTTCAGAGACCTACAACATATTCTTTATTTTCAGGGTTTATTTGTTTTAATACCACCCTGTGAGGCAGAATAAGGTTTGGTACTTGCAAAATGACATGTGCTATTAAAAAGAATGCCAGATATTGAGCAACTTGGTTGTTACCATTGATGAACATGGGGAGAAGCAAAAAATGTCTTCCAAAGTCCCTACCTTCAACTCCTATCTTAGAATGTTTTTTCTTCAGAAAAAAAGTCTGGAAAAAATTCTATCTTTGACACCATGAGTCACTATTCTTGAGGGAATTAAAATTTGGTAGGCAACATAATGCTAAGGTATCTTCATTTATCCACATAGAAATACAATTTCACAAAGAATCAAGTAGATGAATACAGACTTTATGTTACTTAACACATGGCCTACTGAAAGCAAGCCCAATTCATGATAATTTGAATTTCCAAATAGTCAACACTAAATTTTTGTTTATTGGCAAAGAGGTAATTTAACAAGTGAGAGGTCAAGCAATCATAAGAGAACTGAAGAACTCCATTACACAAACCCAGGTCTCCTAATTCCAAGAAGTTTTTTCTATTACAGAAATAGAAGCAATACTGTTATTGTTTCCAAGTTCCCTTTTATGTCAAAGGAAAAACATACTCATTTGATTCTAGTTTTAAAAAAAAGTCATGCAGAAAACATCAATTCTATCATCTACGTTGACAGCCCTTCTCATTTTAAAACAAGCATCATCTTCCTAAGCTATCTAGAACCAAAATACTAGGTTAAACCACATTAAACTTTAATTTTTGTGAAATATTAATTTCATATGGTTCAGCTTATGTGTGTGTGTGTGTATATATATATATACACACACACACACACACATATATATACACACATAAATGCTAAATGGATCATAAATTCTAATATGGCCACTGATTACTGAGTAATCAGTAGTAGACATTTTATATCTTTTGTTTTATCTAGGTTTTCATACCTCTCTTACTTAGTTCTCAGAAAGATTAAACTTATGCCTTTGACCTCAATTTGATGCAAATTATGCAATGCAAACTAGTGAAAAGAGGAATATGTAAATATATGAAAAGAACAGCCTATCCAATACATATCTAAACATGTTTTATCAGTTAATATGTTTCTAGCACACACTCATGTGTCAAGCATTATGCTGAAGGTCTTCCATAAAGCATTCTCTGTTTTAATCCTCCCAGAAATTGTTCAAAATAAGTAAAATAATTTGATTTATGGTGAGAAAACTGAAGACCCATTCTTTCTCTACTTAAATTCATTTCCTTGGTTAATTGGTTGGTATCACTGCTAAAATCCTGACTGCCTTCAGATTTAATCATTCTACATACTTATGTTCACTTAGATCAAGCTTTAAAAGTTAATAAACTTTCACAGATGTAAATATAGGCATTAAAGAAAAGCTATCTATGAAGATAAAGATTGCCTTGGTGTTACTAAGTTACTAATATGTTACTTTCATTCTTTTCAGCCAAAAGAAAATCTCATTTAGTATGTGATAATAAATTAGTATCACTTCTATTATCTATGTTTATTAGAAATCCTAAATTTGGATTTTGAATTTTGTTGAATCTTTCAAAAATACAGTAACACTTTCCATGACAATGAATAGTGCAAGTTTAGGAAAAGTAGAAGCTATTAAGTGTGTAGGAGATTCTATTTCTGTACTTTTTCAACTGCTGTTTCATTAACAAACTTTCTGTGGGCATTCGTATGGTTTTTTGGGCAAATATGGGCATTGGCATTTTTTTCTGTAACAAAACTAAAAGCTTTTTTCATGAAATACTCAGAATGACTACACAATGAAAGGGGGAAATTGCCCCTGATTCTTGTCTCAGAAAAAGAATTGTCAACTTCACCAAGAGACCATGCTAAACTTCCTACTGGGGGAATAAAGAATGCTTTCCATATTCCTCCTAGATCAGCTGGTACTAGGGAGAGAAAGAATGTGGCAGAAAGTTGTATGGATTACATGGGAAATTTCTCATTGAAAAGAGAAGGATATAGCTATTACATTATTGACCAGACCCAAATTAGGGACAGGTTTTATTTATTTAACTAATGCTATATAATAACAACAGAGATGGAGAAAAGTTCTCTTAAACAAGTACAACCACTCTGGCCCTAAAATGAAGAAATATGCATATAAAATTTTATGATTTTTTGAATTGGGGTAGTTCTTGTCAATGTGGTAACTCACTCTTAGTATTAAAGATATAATAACAATTTAAAGGGGGAAATCCACCCAATTATAAGTAAATCCTCTTGTTTGTGTTCAATTTCTTTGCTACTAAGAGGATAAGATTTAAACAGCATCTTTAAGATTGACCTCTGGTAGGACTGAAATACAGGATCTTTCTAAAAACTATTTGTTTTCTCCTAATCTATTGCCCCAAAACTACTGCTTTCAAAATTTTAGTCATTATCTTCCCTAAAATCAAAATCTAAAAAAAATATTTAAATATAATACCAGGCAAGGAAAAAAAAAAAATCAGTGAAACCTCTGGATCAGAATATCTTGGAAATGTGAGTCATACCTAATAATATTTGAGTAAATTCTCCATGGAAATGTAACCCCATGGGTAGGAATCTTATATCTAATTCTTTCAATGTTCTTAAAATTACAGAGTTCTTTTAGGCAGAACTAGATCAGAATGTTGACATTTTTGACAAGGTCAAATGCTTAAATGCTTCTCTCTCTTTCTTTTTTTTTTTTTTTTTTTTTTTGGAGCCAGATGAAAATCTTAGGACTCAAGCACTCATGACTCTCTCAAAGATTCTTGTGAAGTTTCTTGAGGAAAGGGATGTTTTACTGTATATTGATTTATAAGAGTATATTTACTCTATTTAAACTCTGTATGAAAACATATTGAATAATTCTGGATGGCTGCTTCAGAACGTAGTACATAATAGTCCTAAAGCATTTGTAAGTTGTGAACATTATAAGATTTGACTTATTTGATTCTTAAAAAACCTTTACTGAGCCCCTCCTATAGTGAATGCAGCCAAGGCTTTTAGAAGTACCCTAGATTATGTTAACTATACTTCATTAAATAAAGATTTTTTTTAAAACTGCCCTGGATTATAGAAAGCTTTATTTTAATTTTAAACAAAGAACAGGTTAAGTCCAATAAAAACCCATCAGAAATTATCATGACCTTAAGTATGTTATCAGAAAATTAAACAGAAAATGGAATAAAACTGAAGAAACAACCAAATTTAAGAGACACAACCAAATACCATGTCTAAAGGCTGAGTCAATTCTGGTTCAAAGAGACCAGCTATAAAAGATATTTTAGGGATAAATGGTGCAATTTGAGTAAGGTCTAGATATTAAATTATGGAAAGTCCTCATTTTGTTGTGTATGATAAAGATATTATGGCGATACAGGAAAATAGCCTTATTTTGGGAGCTATAAAACTTGAAACATTTAGGAAACAAAAGTTATGATATCTACCTATAATTTACTTTGAAATGGTTCAGCAAAAACAGCAGTACAGGCTTATCCCACTATCGAAAAGTAAAGTATTCCTATGAAACCTTTTGTAAGCCAAAATGGCACAGAATGATGCAACAAATACCATTTCCTAAAAGCAAAAATCCCCTGTGGGATATTTTTCAGGTAACTTAAAACAGGTACTAGCTAGTGTGGGTCTTTCAGAAAAGCAGAGTAGCATAAAGGAACTTTGGATCTCAGGGGAAACCTGCACATTACACAGAATAATGGTAGATAAAGCAATATGATATGTCAACAATTTCTGAGCAGTGGATATAGGGGTAGTTACTGTAGTAGTCTTTCTACATTTCTGGATGCTCCGTTATTTCTATAATAACTTTTTTTTTTAATTCTTATGTTCCCCCCGCCCCCCAAATTCCACTGGGCATGAAGGCTAGTTCCAAAGCTCACTTAATGAATTAATGTGTTTTTCTCGACTTTAGGACAGCTGAGAGATAAATGTAATCCTCATACGGGCTGGTATGACGATAGTGTCCCTTCCTCTAAATTGCTTCCAATCTCTTTTTCAATTATAAATATTTTAATCTTTAACTGCTCTGTTTTATATGTTTTGTCATAATAAGACATCTCAAGTTATTCTTCATACTGGGCAGGTTATAAAAAAAAGAGGACACAACCAAGGATATTAGGTCTATTTCATATGAAGAAGACTTTGAGAGCATGGTAACCATCTTCATGTATTTACAGGATCTTCCTACAAAAGATTTATAAATTCTATGCTGTTCCAGGATCAATGAGTAGAAAATTTAAGAAGATAGATTATGATTTATCGTTAGTGAGAATTTGCTAATTCATTATCCATAATTAAAACATTTGCTAACTAGAAATTTATGTGCCATCACCAGAATCTCTCACATACTATAGAAAGGAGTCCAGTTACAAGCCCAAAACAGTGTGGTAAAAATGATATACATGGGCAGAGGAGGAGCAAGATGGTGGAGGAGTAGGAGACCTGGATTTCATCTGGTCCCAGGAATTCAGCTGGATAAGGATCAAACCATTCTGAACACCTACAAACTCAACAGGAGATCAAAAAAAGAAGAGCAGCAACTCTCTGAACAGAAAAGCGACCACTTTCTGGAAGGTAGGACTTGTGGAGAAGTGAATCTGAGGCGATATTCAGGAGGATACATGGCGGGGCAGGGGGCCTCCGTCGGCCGCTTCTGGCAAGTCATAGAGTAGCGGAGCACAAAATTGGAACTTTTAGAAGTCGGCTCCGCTGAGGGAGGTTGCTCCAGTGGCTAAGCGGGGGGTGGAACCCTTGTGGGACAGTGTGGTCTTAGGACCCTCGGGGTCACAGAAAAATCAGGGGTGCCTGAGTGCGGCAGAGCTCCCAGGTAACAGAGCAGGGAAGCTGGCTGCAGAAATGGAGCCGAGGCGCGGGCTCTCAGCTCGGGGTTGCCATAAACCGTGATCCGCAGAGACTGAGAAAACAAATAGTTTTTAGAAAGATCCTGTATTTCAGTCCTACCAGAGGTCAATCTTAAAGATGCTGTTTAAATCTTATCCTCTTAGTAGCAAAGAAACTGAACACAAACAAGAGGATTTGCTTATAATTGGGTGGATTTCCCCCTTTAAATTGTTATTATGTCTTTATACTGCTCCTCCAGCAGGGACCCAACAAGCAGCAGATCCAGGGAGACTCCTCCTTCCCCCGGGAGGATTGGTGCGGGAGTGCACTGCAGGGATCTGCTGGGTTTGCAGACTCCACATGGGGTCGGGTGCCAGAGATAGAAACGCTCGGTCACAGGCTGGGTGAGCACGGACTGCGGCCGGAGACCAGGGAGATGGGAGTGATTGACTGCTTTACTCTGGGGGCGCACTGAAGAGCGGAGCCCCGAGTTCTCAGCTCCTCCAGGGCAGAGACTGGGAAGCTGCCATTTTCACTCTCCTCCTCCAAAGCTGCACCAAAAGCTTACAGGAAACAAAAGCTCCCGAGAACAAACCTGAGCAGATTACTTAGCCCGACCCAGCAAGGGCGGGGCACTTCCGCCGCCAGCAAAGACATTTGGGAACCACTGCAACAGGCCCCTCCCCCAGAAGATGGGCAAGAACAGCCAGCCAAGACCAAGTGTACTGATCAATGAGAACGGCAGAACTCCAGCTCTAGGAGAATAATGCACATAGAATCCATGGCTTTTTTCCCCATGATTCTTTAGTCTTTCAAAGTTAATTTTTTTTTTTGAGTTTTTCCCTTTTTCAACCAACATCTTATCAATCCCTTTTTTAAAAATATCTTTTCTATTTTTCATTTTTAGAGTCATATTCTATCCCTTCATAGTAGTTAACCTTATTTTTGGTATATATATATATATATACTTATATATATATATAAGTTGTTCTCTCTTTAAAATTTTGGGATACAGTTTCTTCTAACAGACCAAAATATACCCTAAATCTCTAGTGTATGGCATAATTCTAGTCTCCTGCCTGATTACATCCTCTTTTTTTTTTTTAAATCCTCTTCTTTCTTTTTTCAACCAACTTATCAATTCCTTTTATAAAATCTTTTATAATTTTCATCTTTATAGTCATACTCCATCCCTTCATATCAACCCTTATTTTTGTACATATAAGTTTTTCTTTCCTTAATATTTTGGGAGGCACTTTCTTCTAACAGACCAAAATACACCCAAAATCTAGTGTGTGGCACTGATCTATGTACCAGTCTGATCATATTTGATCATATTCTGGTTTTTTGTTTGTTTTTATCTTTTTCTTTTCTTTTTTCTTTCTTTCCCTTTCTTTTCCCCCAGTTTCAGGTCTCTTCTGATTTGTTTAGTGTATATTTTTCTGGGGTCGTTGTTACCCTGTTAGCATTTTGTTCTCTCATTAATCTATTCTCCTCTGGACAAAATGACAAGATGGAAAAAATCACCTCAAAAAAAAGAATAAAAGGCAGAAGCAACTGCCAGGGACCTAATCAATACAGACATTAGTAAGATATTGGAACTAAAGTTCAGAATGATGATTTTAAAGATACTAGCTAGGCTTGAAAAAAGCATGGAAGATATTAGAGAAACCCTTATTGGAGAAATAAAAGAACTAAAATCTAACCAAGTCGAAATCAAAAAGGCTATTAATGAGGTGCAATCAAAAATAGAGGCTCTAACTGCTAGGATAAATGAGGCAGAAGAGAGAATCAGTGATACAGAAGACCAAATGATGGAAAATAAAGCAGCTGAGAAAAAGAGAGATAAACAACTACTGGATCACGAGGGCAGAATTTGAGAGATAAGTGATACCATAAGACGAAACAATATTAGAATAATTGGGATCCCAGAAGAAGAAAAAGAGAGAGGGGCAGAAGGTATATTGGAGAAAATTAGAGCAGAGAACTTCCCTAATTTGGGGAAGGAAACAGGCATCAAAATCCAGGAGGCACAGAGAACCCGCCTCAAAATCAATAAAAATAGGTCAATACCCCGACATCTAATAGTAAAACTTACGAGTCTCAGAGACAAAGAGAAAATCCTGAAAGCAGCTCAGGAGAAGAGATCTGTAACCTACAATGGTAGAAACATTAGATTGGCAACAGACCTATCCACAGAGACCTGGCAGGCCAGAAAGGACTGGCATGATATATTCAGAGCACTAAATGAGAAAAATATGCAACCAAGATTACTATATCCAGTTAGGCTGTCATTGAAAATAGAGAGATAAAAAGCTTCCAGGACAAACAAAAACTAAAGGAATTTGCAAACACAAAACCAGCCCTACAAGAAATATTGAAAGGGGTCCTCTAAGCAAAGAGAGAGCCTAAAAGTAACATAGACCAGAAAGGAACACAGACAATATACAGTAACAGCCACCTTACAGGCAATACAATGGCACTAAATTCCTATCTTTCAATAGTTACTCTGAATGTAAATGGGCTAAATGCCCCAATCAAAAGATGCAGGCTATCAGACTGGATAAAAAAACAAGACCCATCGATATGCTGTCTACAAGAGATTCATTTTAGACCCAAAGACACCCCCAAATTGAAAGTGAGGGGGTGGAAAACCATTTACCATGCTAATGGACACCAAAAGAAAGCTGGGGTGGCAATCCTTATATCAGACAAATTAGATTTTAAACAAAAGACTATAATAAGAGATGGGGAAGGACACTACATCATACTTAAACGGTCTATCCAAAAGAAGATCTAACAATTGTAAATATCTATGCCCCTAACATGCGAGCAGCCAATTATATAAGCCAATTAATAACAAAAGCAAAGAAACACATCAACAACAATACAATAATAGTGGGGGACTTTAACACCCCCCTCACTGAAATGGACAGATCATCTAAGCAAAAGATCAACAAGGAAATAAAGACTTTAAAAGACACACTGGACCAAATGGACTTCACAGACATATTCAGAACATTCCATCCCAAAGCAACAGAATACACATTCTTCTCTAGTGCCCGTGGAACATTCTCCAGAATAGATCACATCCTAGGTCACAAATCAGGTCTCAACCGGTACCAAAAGACTGGGATCATTCCCGGCCTATTTTCAGACCACAATGCTTTGAAACTAGAACTCAATCATAAGAGGAAAGTTGGAAAGAACTCCAATACATGGAGGCTAAAGAACATCCTACTAAAGAATGAATGGGTCAACCAGGAAATTAAAGAATTTAAAAAATTCATGACAACAAATGAAAACAAAAACACAACTGTTCAAAATCATCGGGATGCAGCAAAGGCAGTCCTAAGAGGAAAGTATATACCAATACAAGCCTTTCTCAAGACACAAGAAAGGTCTCAAATACACAACCTAACGCTACACCTAAAGGAGCTGCAGAAAGAACAGCAAATAAAGCCTAAACCCAGCAGAAGAAGAGAAATAATAAAGATCAGAGCAGAAATCAATGAAATAGAAACCAAGAGAACAGAAGAACAGATCAACAAAACTAGGAGCTGGTTCTTTGAAAGAATTAACAAGATTGATAAACCCCTGGCCAGACTTAGCAAAAAGAAAAGAGAAATGACCCAAATAAATAAAGTCATGAATGAAAGAGGAGAGATCACAACCAACACCAAAGAAATACAAACAATTATAAGAACATATTATAAGCAACTATATGCCAGCAAATTAGATAACCTGGAAGAAATGGATGCATTCCTAGAGATGTATCAACTACCAAAACTGAACCAGGAAGAAATAGAAAACCTGAACAGACCTATAACCACTAAGGAAATTGAAGCAGTCATCAAAAATCTCCCAACAAACAAAAGCCCAGGGCCAGATGGCTTCCCAGGGGAATTCTACCAAACATTTAAAGAAGAATTAATACCTATCCTTCTGAAATTGTTCCAAAAAATAGAAATGGAAGGAAAACTTCCAAACTCGTTTTGAGGCCACCATTACCTTGATCCCAAAACTGGAAAAGACCCCATTCAAAAAGGAGAATTACAGACCAATATCCCTGATGAACATGGATACAAAAATTCTCACCAAAATACTGGCCAATAGGATCCAACAGTACATTAAAAGGATTATTCACCACAACCAAGTGGGATTTATCCCTGGGCTGCAAGGTTGTTTTAACATTCGCAAATCAATCAATGTGATACAATACATTAATAAAAGAAAGTACAAGAACCATATGATCCTCTCAATAGATGCAGAAAAAGCATTTGGCAAAGTACAGCATCCTTTCTTGATCAAAACTCTTCAGAGTATAGGGATAGAGGGTACATACCTCAATATCATAAAAGCCATCTATGAAAAACCCACAGCGAATATCATTCTCAATGGGGAATAACTGAGAGCTTTCCCCCTAAGGTCAGGAACAGAACAGGGATGTCCACTGTCACCACTGCTATTCAACATAGTATTAGAAGTCCTAGCCAAGCAATCAGACAACAAAAAGAAATAAAAGGCATCCGAATCGGCAAAGAAATAGTCAAACTCTCACTGTTCGCAGATGATATGATATTTTATGTAGAAAATCCAAAAGACTCCACCCCAAAACTGCTAGAACTCATACAGGAATTCAGTCAAGTGGCAGGATATAAAATCATTGCACAGAAATCAGTGGCATTCCTATACACCAACAAGACAGAAGAAAGAGAAATTAAGGAATCGATCCCATTTACAATTGCACCCAAAACCATAAGATACCTAGGAATAAATCTAACCAAAGAGGCAAAGAATCTGTACTCAGAAAACTATAAAATACTCATGAAAGAAATTGAGGAAGACACAAAGAAATGAAAAAACGTTCCATGCTCATGGACTGGAAGAACAAATATTGTGAAGATGTCAATGCTACCTAGAGCAATCTACACATTCAATGCAATCCCTATCAAAATACCATCCACTTTTTTCAAAGAAATGGAACAAATAATCCTAAAATTTGTATGGAACCAGAAAAGACCCCGAATAGCCAGAGGAATGTTGAAAAAGAAAAGCAAAGCTGGTGGCATCACAATTCTGGACTTCAAGCTCTATTACAAAGCTGTCATCATCAAGATAGTATGGTACTGGCACAAAAACAGACACATAGATCAATGGAACAGAATAGAGAGCCCAGAAATGGACCCTCAGCTCTATGGTCAACTCATCTCTGACAAAGCAGGAAAGAATGTCCAATGGAAAAAAGACAGTCTCTTCAACAAATGGTGTTGGGAAAATTGGACAGCCACATGCAGAAGAATGAAACTGGACCATTTCCTTACACCACACACAAAAATAGACTCCAAATGGTTGAAAGACCTAAATGTGAGACAGGAGTCCATCAAAATCCTAAAGGAGAACACAGGCAGCAACCTCTTTGACTCAGCCACAGCAACTTCTTCCTAGAAACTTCCTAGATAAAAAACTTTTGCACAGCAAAACAGTCAACAAAACCAAAAGACAACCGACAGAATGGGAGAAGATATTTGCAAATGATATATCAGATAAAGGGCTAGTATCCAAAATCTATAAAGAACTTACTAAACTCAAGCCCCAAAGAACAAATAATCCAATCAAGAAATGGGCAGAAGACATGAACAGACATTTTTCCAAAGAAGACATCCAAATGGCCAACAGACACATGAAAAAGTGCTTAACATCACTTGGCATCAGGGAAATCCAAATCAAAACCTCAATGAGATACCACCTCACACCAGTCAGAATGGCTAACATGAACAAGTCAGGAAATGACAGATGTTGGCGGGTTGCGGAAAAAGGGAACCCTCCTACACTGTTGGTGGGAATGCAAGCTGGTGCAACCACTCTGGAAAACAGTATGGAGGTTCCTCAAAAAGTTGAAAATAGAGCTACCATACGATCCAGCAATTGCACTACTGGGTATTTACCCCAAAGATACAACTGTAGGGATCTGAAGGGGCACGTGCACCCTGATGTTTATAGCAGCAATGTCCACAATAGCCAAACTATGGAAAGAGCCAAGATGTCCATCGACAGATGAATGGATAAAGAAGATGTGGTATATATATACACTGGAATATTATACAGCCATCAAAAGGAATGAGATCTTGCCATTTGCGACGACGTGGATGGAACTGCAGGGTATTATGCTGAACAAAATAAGTCAATCAGAAAGACATGTATCATATGACCTCACTGATATGAGGAATTCTTAATCTCAGGAAACAAACTAAGGGTTGCTGGAGTGGTGGGGGGGTGGGAGGGATGGGGTGGCTGGGTGATAGACACTGGGGAGGGTATGTGCTATGGTGAGTGCTGTGAATTGTCTAAGACTGATGAATCACAGACCTATACCTCTGAAACAAATAAAAAAAAGGGGGTTGGGGGGATGGGTTAGCTTGGTGATGGGTATTAAAGAGGGCACGTACTGCATGGAGCACTGGGTGTTATACGCAAATAATGAATCATGGAACACTACAAAAAAACTAATGATGTATGGTGATTAACAATAAAAAATGATATATATGTTCACTTGTTTATCTACCTAAGGGTCTATTTACACTTATGAAAGTTTTGGATGCAATCTACTGACCAAACCCAAGTTACAACAAATGTAAAAACCCCTCAGCAATTTTTTTTTTGGAGAACCAATGCTAACTAATGCCATCTCCTTTTTACTGTATGTTATAGTAGTTTTATTATAATGCTATGAAATTTTAAATTATGAGCTCCCTAAGAAATTTTACTTTATTATCTGGAAATCAGTAAGTTCATATTGTTCTGCTGCTTCCTACCAGAAACCTAACAGGCTATTAGAAAAACATCAGCAGTGATTGCTGCTGTGCAATTTCCAAGAAGGAATATTCCTGGAAGATGTAAATGCCGTTCATTCATTCCAACTTAATGATTTTTGTCTACTCTGTGCCTGGCTCATCCTGACACTTAGTTTTCAGACATTATGCTGATTCAGCAGGACTTTTCATACCCCCATGGCTTTGAGGCAAACCAAAGAAAGGCCCATAATCAATTAGTATTTCTCCAACAGTCCCCAAAAGACACAGGTGCTGTAGGTAGAAATTAAGCAACTCAGAAACTAAACTCTATCCAGAGAAAGCTTGTGTGGCTGGACTCCACGCAGCTGCATGACTCCCAGGGATTATTTCCTGTCGTTGTTTGGTGTTCATAACACTCCTGATGCACGCTTCCTCTGGTAAATCTGTGCAGATGAGAGCATTCATCCAGTTCTGACCCCATACCACTCCTCTGAGCATGGAATGCGAACACCAGCACTCCTTTATTGCTACAGATGTGTGTAAGTCATTTAAAAAAACAGGGAGAATAAATATGGAAAATACCATCCTCCTCTTCTAGAGGATCCTGTTGATAGGAAATACACAGGCACAACAGTTAAAGGATGAAAGGCCAAGAGTTTGACATCATTGCTGCTTGTACAGAAAAGTAAATTGGCTATTATATCGCCTACTGGAGTTAAGCAGTTCTCCTTGTGGATTTCTCAACCACCATATTCACAGTAACAATTTACTGAAAGCAAATTAGACTCGATAACTCCATATGTATTTTGGATAAACTACACCTTACTTTTAAGGTAATATGACTGAACACAGTTGAGAGGAGGTATGTCCCAAAAGCTAATCTGTGAATAAGAATGTGTGTACTAATCAGCATGTATTTGCCATACCTTTGGAACAGACAAAAATGCCTAGAAAGTTTCCTACTATAAAAATTTTAAATGTTACAATTTTTTTTTTAATAAGTAAACTCAAAGAAAAGTTTTTACCTCTTCTACCAAAGACCAAATCTCTACTAAATAAGCAGCAAGCACAAAAATTAAAAAATAAATAATAAATCAAAATCGAAATACAGGGAAAATTAAGGATGTCAAATATAGTAAAACCGTTTGCAAAATTAAACAGATAAATAATGGGTTGCAAAACACATCTACAGAAAGTGAGCGTAAATGCCATTAGAATTCTTATATTAAAACAAACGCTGTAAGTTGCACCTGCTGTTGTTCCACTTTTTCCCCTTCAGTGAACTCTACTTCCAACCACTCAGGAGAAGCTTAGGATTCAATGTTCTCTCTTCCCTCTGCTTACCCTTTCCCTGGTCACATCAATTCCTAAACGCTGAAAAGCTCTCAAGCTCTAAGCCTGTCTGGCCGTTGCTCTGGAAAGATCTGCATAGTTTTCATCCACACTGCTTTAGTCTTACCTGCCCTTCCAATTGCCGGCATCACAGCAGTCCTATCCAGTCTTCCCCTTGATGACCACGCTTAGGCCAAGTGTACAACGGGTCATCTCATGTCTGTTAAAAACTATTCTCTGGGGCGCCTGGGTGGCTCAGTCATTAAGCATCTGCCTTCGGCTCAGGTCACGATCCCAGGGTCCTGGGATCGAGCCCCACATCGGGCTCCCTGCTCTGCGGGAAGCCTGCTTCTCCCTCTCCCACTCCCCCTGCTTGTGTTCCTGCTCTCGCTATGTCTCTCTCTGTCAAATAAATAAATAAAATCTATAAAAAAAAAAAAAAAACTATTCTCTGGCCTGACGTCAGAATCCATGAAGACTCTGCAAGACCCCAGAGCCCACACACCCTGGCCCCAATTTCTGCTGGCCCTCAAGGTCCTGCTCACTCCAGCTTCATCTTACAGACAAGCTACTAGGACTCTGCAGAACGCCAAATATTACACATGGATCCCCCTTCTGTGTCTTCATACAGGACCTTCCCCTTTACCTAGAAGGTGCTTTCCCACTGTGCTCTGCTTGGAGGCAGTGCAGTAAGATCATTAAGAACAGGACCTTTGGAGTTAGGCAGACATTGTCTCAGATCCACACTGCTTTGCCTACAAGCTAGGATTTGTTTTTGTAACTCTGAGCCTCAGTTTCTTCAGCCATAAAATGGACAAATACCAACATCATAGGGTTGCTGTGAGGATTAAATAAAATGGTAACAAAGACAGTCTTGGTAAGTTCCTGACAACAGCCAACAGCAGCACCCCAGCGTGTTTTTCTGTCTAGATGAAGCATAAACTGAGGCACCTTCCTTAACCATATTTAGGAAGAGTTGATCCCTTTCTCTTGCACAGCATCTTTTCATTTGTCAGTTATTGCACTTAGCATGCTATATTGTCATGATTTAATTACTTATATCTTCTGCAATATGGTGCATTCCTTAAAGAGAGGATGAAAAGCACCTTTGGTTTAAAAGCCTTTTTAAAAAATAGCTTATATGATATGTAAACAACGTTAACCAAAGATATAATGAAGCTCAGATAGGTCATCATGTAATAGGAATTACAATATGCAGTTATGTGGTACTTAAAATATATGCATGCAAGTTAAAATCATAAATTATGTTTATGCATACACTTATACACAAAAGGGCAATAATTAAATTACTACAAGTGATATGTCTATATTTCATATAGTTATCTTGGTATATCTGTAAACCTGTTATCTGTGTGCTTATTTACATGTATGCTAAGAATACAGAATTTTAAAAAAATACTACCCAAAAGATTCCATGTTGATCTCTGGAGGAACCCTTGACACAGCAAAGAGAAGCTCAGTTTCAGTTCTCAACCTAGATTTCCACTTCTGGAATTACCCATGTTCTTATAAGTATATCCAGTAAAGATGCAAAAATCAAAGCAATATTCTTTAACATGCTTCCATCTCTTTATAATGCCTTTATATGTGTATGTAAGTGTATATATACAGTTAAGTCTTTATAAATTCTCAAGTTTTTAAAGGAACATCAATATTACTGAAAATAGAAGAGACCTGGGCTAAAAGCCTAAGCCTAGATATTTTTAGAGAGGATTACACAACTAAGAATTATCAAAACATCACTTTATAAAATACAATGTGTACCTTTTACATTTACCAGTAAGTGGCAATTTACAATCAGATGAAATTTTAGAGTTGAGGAAGTGGAGACCAAGTTAAAGGACTATCCCAAGGGGTTCTGCAGGAAGAAGTGGGACTAGAATCTAGTTAAAATTTGTTTTGTAACTTAGCTAAAATTTAATTTTTACTAAGTATGCAGTAGCACTAACATCTGCCTCCCACTGGGTCTCCAGCATTTTAAACAGATTTTGCTTACCCCCCTGTCTAAAGTGGTTTCCTCCAGTAGTTCATCATTCTACTCTATTTCCTCAATAGTACTTGTCATTGGTTGTAATTATCTTGTTTATTTATGCCCTACCTGTTTTGTTTCCTAAACTCAAATAGCAACTTGGCAGAAGACTGCCTGTCCACATTGATTAAGCAGCACTTGGCAGTGCCCAGAATAAGCATGCAAACATTTGCAGAACGAAGGAATGATGGGTGAACTGTGCCCCACACCATGCTAGCTGTGCAGATCGCCACAGAATCGGATGCACACTCCTTACCACAGCCCTGGGAGGTAAACATCACCATCAGGGCCATCTTACAGATCAAAACATGGAGGCCCTGAGAAGTTGAGTAACTTTCCCACATTGGTAGCTAGGGACGGGGGAGGAGGAAAGCCAGGTTTATTTGATCTCAAAGTCTCAGAATGAGCTAAGGAAGAGAGCAGAGTTCATGTGTCAAGGTCAAATCTGTGCAGGACAGAAGAGGAGGACAAAGGTCCAGCTAGAACTGAGGAAACAGGCCGAGACACATGAGCAAAGTCAGGCCCTGGGGGTTATTCAATACATCCAAGAATCAACTACATCCAGAGTTGTGGATAAATCACACATTCTCAGATTTCAAGCAGTGTATTTATGTGTGTGATCTTAAAATAAGTCACTAAAGACAAGGGGTAGGGGTATGGGGAGGAAAGAGCACTCCAGGCAAAGGAAACAATAATATTAATCTGGAGAGTGATGATGACTTAGTAGTTTGGTGGGACTGAAGCAAGGTGGGTAATGGAGGTAGGAAAACAAGGAATAAGGAAACAAGGAATATGGTTTAGAAAGGCAGACAAGGGGTCTGGATCACGACTTCGTTTGACTTGTAAAACGGTTTGGACTTTCTTATAAGCAACAGAGATCCACCGTCATGTTTTAAACCTATGAATAACAGGATCAGTTTTGCTTTTTTTTTTTTTTTAAGATTACTCTGAAGACTAGTTCGGAGTGATTCAAACCTGAAGGTGGGGAGCTACTTAGAAGACTATTTCTATAACCCCAGTGATGAGGGCCTCAACTGAGGCATTTGTAACTATTTAGTCCCTGGCAACAGCTTTAGCCAAATAGAAATGGACTGGAAAAGAATAAAAAAACTAGTACTCTGCCATATCCCATAGAGAGGACATAATATGCAGTTTAACTAACTTATTTGGACAAGAGTATTTTTCCTAGGCTATCTATTAATATTTCTCAAGACAATGAGCTTCCTTGGGAAATGCTATTCTAGAAGTTTTCAACTGAGTGAAGAGTGAAGAGTTTTTTAAACTGGCTCAAAAACAATCAGAAAGCAGACCGCCCCCCCCCCCAAAAAAAGAAAAATGCACCTGAATAATCATTAAGGTGTAAAGAATGATCCTGCATGGCTCAGGTACGAGAGTTCTGTGAGGGATAGTAGAAATGGGAAAATCTGTCTAGTACTATGTAGCCCTGTGACATATACAAGCAAAGACTGAAATAGATGTAGAGGTTGCTAGAAAGGCCAGCTCTGTCCAAAAACAAAAAAAAAGAATACTGCTAATAATGTAGTAACTGTGTTAACAGCCAACCAGAGGACATACACATTAGGGAAGACCAGAAACTGTTCCCTCCTTCTTAGGCTTAAGGACACACAAAAGGAGGCCTTAGAACAAGCTTTCTTTGTTCAGGAAGGAATCACTGGAGAACTCTCCCTTAGTTATGTAAATACAAGCAAACCACCTACTGCTCAAGGGACAGAAAGTAAAGAAAGCCTTTGTGGGCTGACAGAGGTTGACTCCTCACAGTAGCCCTGGTAGGATAGTCTGCTCTAAGTTGGAAGTTGGCTGAAAGCCCAGGGCCTTCTGGAAGAACAGAGACCAGAGATTCCAAATGCTGCTCTGAGAATTGAAGTTGGTACCCCCGTAGTGGCTGAATAAGGAGGCTCTGACTCAAGCTTGCTGGCTGGAAAGAATACCATGAGCTGCTGAACTGTATTCACTGCTAAGCCTGGGAAATGTGGCCTGACCAGGTTCAATGCAGAAGCTAAAATTTGTGGGGATGGAAGGAAGCTGGTTTGGGTAGTGTCACACTGAGCCACACTGGAACTATAAGAGCATACCAGCATCAGAGAACAAGAGCTACTGAAGAAACCTCGTGGGACCAGTCTTCAATAGAACCATGCCATCAACCGGAAGTTGATCTCCTTGTGGTGTTTTGGAACAAGACTGATTAGGGCCCTATGACTGCAAAAGCCCCAGAGACTCATGAATAATTTGGGATGAGAAACACTTTGAGAAATGTCAAACTTCTCAAGAGTGAGAGTTCAAAAAATAATTGTAAAAAGAGAGATTATGTTTACATGCCAAGATAATTCATCCTAGTTATATACAGAGCTATGAAAAACATTTCTAACTGTTGGTCAGTGCATATGCACTAGCCAGTATGTATCTTTCAAACCATGCCAGTGTGAAGTCTCTGAAACCACCTGCACCTACATGAAGCTCACAGGTCTTGGGCAGGGAGGTTTTCTTGCGACCGAGAAAGCCAGGTAAAATTCCAAGGAGATGCACAGGTAGTAGGGAACCGATTACAGGTTCTCAAGTATTGCTGTGTTGGGATGTATGTGGTGCTTCAGAGGGCAAGCTCCCCACCACCCACGAGCACTGGAAGTAGTGATGAGAATGTGGAAATTAACCAGCATCCAGGTACAAATGCTGAGAGGCTAGCCTGAGCGAACAGCACAGGCTGGGCAAGAAGAGGTCCTTGCACTATTATACATGCACCTGAGGTGTCCAAGTTAGGCTGGGAAGGGTGAAAAAGTGAGCACACACAAACTATAGGACGCACCCAAGCAAACACTCTCATAAGGTGTATTATAAGGCATTACAGATGGGCCAGAAATTTGAGCTCACAATGTCAAGGCAGCTCGATAGCAGCATGTCTCTGCTAATAAACTGGGCGGGAGAGGGGGTACACACTAATGCCTCTTAGTGGAGATGGTATAGACAGTTGTGAATTTCCACTACACAGACAATTTCCAAGTCTTTTCTACATTAAGTTAACTATGTATCCCTTGGTTTTCTCAGCAAATTTACTTTTAAATGGCAATTTAAGGCAAAGAACCAAACCATTTCCTATCCTGAATCTGATGTAATTGCTAATTTAGTTTATATCCTAGGGGGAAAAAACATTTATTGAGTGTTAAGGCATCAACTGCCTTCAGGAAAAGTTTCGCTGCAGCTCTCAACTGATCTCTATGCACCAAAAAAAAAAAAAAAAAAGTTAAACCTATTCTTACCACAAAAACCTAGGAATAATGTAAGTTATAAATAACCATATGGGTGCATACATGCATACATACATGCGTATTATAATTTTCTTAATACTGAGCCAGAAAGTATAAAACCAAATAAACTTTCAAAAAATACCACTACAATCGTCTTTTTGACTTCACACATATCTACATTCAGAACCCTGAATGATCTGTATCTACCCAAACTACCAGTTCCATACTGGATCTATTAGTTCATTCAATCATTTCCTGAGCAATATGCCAGGCATTTTACATAAATTAACCCTGTTTTCACAATAATTCTGTATGATAGAAATTATTATCCCATTTATAATGAGGAACCTGAGGTTCAGAGGAATGAAGTGAGAGCCCAGAGGTCACACAGAATCCTCTAGCGTTTTCTGACTTCTTGGACCATTTTGTCCAAATCAGTGAATATCTCCAAGCCCTATTCATCCCCAGGTGAATGTGTTGGAGGCCTCTTTCAGTCCTTTTTACCCTGTGGTTTTAAGGTCATCTTCAAATCTTTCTGTATGGCCCAAATACATAGATACAGCTGGGGGCCTCAGGAAGAAATGAGCCCCCAGTCTGCAGAGGCATACATGTCCATTTGCTTAATCCTGTGGAGCACAGACAAACTGGAGAAGGGTATCTGATGACTTAGAGAGTCTCTTTCAAACCTGAAGATCTATGATACTGCTTGGGTCAATGGTAAGGAACAGAAAGCATTTACCACAAAGCTGGGACTATACTTCTACGTTAATTATTTACACACTGCAAAAGAGAGATATTCAAAGACTCAGTCTTCATACCTCCTTTTCTAAATATGATAAAAGACACAGAGGCTACCAAATGGTCTCCAAGTTGTGTGGAACTGTGGTAATAGAAGAGTTATCTACACAACTGAAATCATCTGACTGACAAAACCAGGTGAATCACTTACTTCTCTCCACCAAAAGTGAGAGAAATCTAAGGAAAACTGGCTTGAAGAAAAAAAAAGAATATATTGGTTCATGTCATGGAAAAATCCATACATATATGGAGTTGGCTTTGGGCACAGCTTTATTCCAGCCACACATGATACCAGTAGGATCCTCCTCAGCTCTGTTTCCTCTAAACTGGGTCTGTTTTGAAACTCCATGCAGTACCCAGATGGCTGTGGCTCTTCCAAGCCTCAAAGCAGGTGGCAATCACAACAGAACTGCCCCTAAAAATGTCTCAACACATCATCTTGGTCCCAACTGAGTGACCTGCCCCACCCCAAACCCTTCCCTATGGCCAAAGAGATGAGGTATTCTAATTGATTAAACCATCCAAACTACATAACTGGAAAAGGGTGCTTTCTCAAAGGAGATCCAGGCCCACAGAAGAAGGGAGAAAGACAGCTGTGCAGAATAGAATAGATTAACCCTATGACACATTAGAAAGAAAAAGCTTATTTCCTCATCTCACCCCTGCAAAGTTATTAATTCTTGCACTCAATTCAAAATTCAACCCCTATGTTTACCGCTGAATCATAAATCAATTAACACTAGTAATGACAGTTGTAATAATAGTAACAATAAGAGTAATAACTAATAATTATCAAGTACATGCTTTAAACCTAGATACTCTGTTAAACACTTTACATACATTTCCCTATCGTCAATTTATAGATGAGGAACTGAAGCTCAATGAAGTTAAGTGACTTGTCCAAGATCACAAATTTGTAAGGAGTATAACCAGAATTAAACCAAGATCCAACTCAGAAACCATATTCTTAACCCAAACACACAATTACCTCTCTCTCCACAATGTTCTAACCTGTAACCCTGACCCACCTCTAAGCCAATGCTCTGACTTCCTTTTGGCAGGGCCTGTCCTGAACCTTAACACACTGCAACTATCCTATTGCTACTAAAATCAGCTAGAACTACTTTTCGTTAGGTGGGATTTTCTTTGATTCAAGAAAACCTATCACCTTACACTTGAAAGGTGCTTAACAATGCTTGAAACAACAGATGTGAAGTCTGTTGGTAGCAAGAAGCAGGCCCTTCCACCACCCAGCTCCAAAGGAAGGAGCTGACTTCATCACTCATCTGGACACCAGCATCAACAGGATTTCCATTACTCACTAGAAATGGTCTCATTGAAGAAAAATCCCATGTGCTTCCGCACTATAAATGTGCCAACAGACAGCTCAGTTGGAAACATTTCCAAACAGCAAAATTGTTAGTCGGAACATGACAATCTGAAGAGAGGAATAGAAGATCATTTATGCAGCATGGAAGTGAGGAAATTTACGGATCCTGTTGCAATGTAAAAAGTATTATAATTAATAACTGCTAATTTTCTAGGGCAGGAAGTTGTTTATTACATTTCTTAAGCAAAGAAGTCAACTGAGACAACTTTACTTTGTTTGTTATCATACGGTCAGAAAAAGATTGATTTGGAGGCAGGGAGGGGCAGAGGGAAAGGGGGAGAGAGAGAATCTTAAGCAGGCTCCACACCCAGCACAGAGCCTGACACAGGGTTTGATCTCACGACTCTGAGATCATGAACTGAGCTGAAATCAAGAGTCAGACACTTAACTGACTGAGCCACCCAGGCACCCCAAGATGCATCTTTTTTAACAGAAGTCAACTTAGGTGTCTCAGTGGCTCAGTCAGTTAAACATCTGCCTTTGGCTCAGGTCATGATCTCAGGGTCCTGGGATCAAGCCCTGTATCGGGCTCCCCGCTCAGCAGGGAGTCTGCTTCTCCCTCTCCCTCTGCCACTCCCCCTATTTGTGCACTCTCTAATAAAATCTTTAAAAAAGTTAACCTTCGGGCGCCTGGGTGGCTCAGTTGGTTGAGCAACTGCCTTCGGCTCAGGTCATGATCCTGGAGTCCCGGGATCGAGTCCCGCATCGGGCTCCCTGCTCGGCAGGGAGTCTGCTTCTCCCTCTGGCCCTCCTCCCTCTCATGCTCTCTGTCTCTCATTCTCTCTGTCTCAAATAAATAAATAAAATCTTAAATAAAAAAAGTTAACCTTCTAACTTACTAAACTCATTCCCCATCCCTATGTGATTTGAAAAAACAAAATCAAGTTATAGAAAATGCTCAGAATATTCTTTGACACATGAGTTTGAATTAAAATGAATATTCTCTTAACACTAGGTAAAGAGCTCAATACTAGGAATTAAAAGTAATGCTGAAAGGCAAAATTATCGTAAGCCCCTCTAGAGTGCCCAAAATGTGTGTGCTCTTCACTATCTCAAAAATTAAAAGAAAAACTTTCATTCGTGTTAACACATGTAGGATGCTAAATCCTCTCTTTCTAAAGAATAATTAGATGTCAGGTGACAGAGCACTTAAACTTTTTAATTTCATAAATTCCTTTGGTTTTCTCAGGATTTTCCTAATTTCCAAAAGAAAACCTATCCATATCAAAGCCTATGATTCAGGGTAGATTTCTGGAAGCCAGAACCAAGGGAGAACATAGACAAAGATTAGGGAGCAGACGACACTGCAATGGAGAAGTGGGGGGAAGGTTAGCTCAAATCCAACTGCCTGTGTACATATGAGAATCTGTGAAACACTTGTTCAGGTAGAGTTCTTAATTTCAACCACCATTATACTAAAGGCTTATGCAGTATCCTAAATCTTTCCTCTCTTTAAAAAAAAAAAAAAAAGTGTAATTAGATGCCAAGTCACAGATCACTTGTGCTTTAATTTTCATATATTCCTTTGGCTTTCTCCCATGAGTTCATCCTTCTTCCTGTGCATTTCCACAGCAGCGAGACCCAGACGTAGATGGCAGACAAGAAAAACAAAGGGCTAGGAAGTCAGAAGGTCTGATCCAGATCCTAAACAAGGACACCCTGAAATCACTGTTAAACCTCCCATTTCTTAGTTTCCTCATCTGAGAAAGGAGAAGACTTGCTTGTTTCCTTCACATGACTATCATGGAACTCAAATGAGGTCAGGGATATGAAGTACTCTCAAAGCTTCAAAATGCTACAAAAGCATTAGATATTATTACAATTAATATATTCCTAGGCAAAAAGGTATCAAATACACATGAATCCTAGATTTGTTATTTGTATGAATTGAGGCAGACAGGGGGGCATATAGTTATAGATATTCTCTTATGTTAATTGAAAATTTAATTAAATCCCAAGGAATGAAGAGAAATAAACTAACCTGTCTACATCCTATTAAAATTTATAGTCACAATACCAGGAATGACTTGGTGTCTATATCAACACACCATTCACATTTTTTAAATGTAAAAATTAAAAACTGCATGAATTGTCCAAGTTCTGTCACTTACAGCCCAGGATCTGTAAGTAGGGATGATAATGGTACCTACGTGGCAGGATTGATATGAAGATTGAGTCAATATGTGCAAAGTACTTGGACTGCTATGTGAACGTTTGCACCATGGTAGCAGTGAGAATCAGCCAGAGCTAAGTTCAAACCATTGCTCCAGTCTCTACTAGATGTGTGATCTGAATAGTACTTACATCTCAGAGGGCCGTTGTAAGGATTAATGATTATATATTTATGTATGTGTACGTATATGTATATGTGTGTTGGTGTGTTGTGTGTGTGTATATATATATATATAGAGAGAGAGAGAGAGATTGAAGATACCAATTATCTCAAAAGTTTTCAGTAAGTGGTAGGATCGATGGCTTTGCTTAAAGTAATAATGTTTAATGGTAGTAATACTGGCAAGGTAATACTAGCAAGGTATGAAACAGCATCCTAAATTCTTAAACTTTTCAGTGGTTTATTTAGGCCAGATACAGTTTTGGAAGAGATAACTGCACCAATCTTGGCAGTAGCAAAAATGTATGTGATTTTAAAGTGCGGAGTACAGGATCAAGTTCTCAATGACATCCCCAAGTTTAACTCTGTTTCAGACTTATCATTGCCAAAATATTTTAAGTAGACAGAAACACATTTACCCTTGAGAAGCATACAGTTTACTCCTTCACACTGAACTCTATTATCTCAACTCCTACAAAGCTTCCGTTGTGTAAGTGCACAGCAGTATTCCACTAGAACAAAGCCATGTGTTTCCAAAGAATTTAGATGATTTCCCAGTCTTTGTCAATACCATTTCTTGCAAACCTCAATGAAAAATGAAGAGCTCCTTGAAAAGCTTTAAGAAGTCTAGACATTTTTTTCATTTGTCATTTCCCTAATTCATTTTCATTTTTCATTTCCCCAAAAGAGTGAAAAGAAAATCAAAAAAGACTTTTTTTTTAAAGAGGGGGGAGGAGTCAAAGAATAAAGAAAACATCCTTTTAAACTATGAAGATGTTTTTTAGGGCTAACAACTTAGAGGACTATCCACCTTACCTGGAATTCTAGTTGATTCCTCTTCGTCTTCATGGCTTCACTTCCTGGCCACAGACAAATATGCTACCAACCTCCTGACCAGGCTTGGTTTTCAGTTGCTTTTATTTGTTATCATGTTATCCTCCATCACTTTTTTGGACCTCAAAACAGTTAAATCACAGCTTGCCAGAGGAAAAAGGAATCTTAGAAACCAAGGTCTTATAACCATTTCCTTTTGCACAGGCTTCCAAACTGACAGTCTGATGAATGAGAAGACTGGTGACTTCCAGAAGATGACAAAGGGACTCTGGGTCAGGAAGCCAAGGCTTCTCTCGCCCTGGGCAAGGTGGCTCACCCATACTTGCATCAAATTTTTTATGTGTCTGTTTCAAGTTTGTGCAATTTATTCCAATTGTCAAGCAAACCAATCCATTGCTTGGTTTTCACTTTATAACTAAAATATTACATCTTAGAAATCAAATGTAGTGTCACTCTCAAACAGCCTTTTGATGAGATACTAACACCTGAATTACAAGAGTAAGGGCAAACTTCTGATTATCATTTATTTTTTCCTAATTCTTATGTGCTTATTTTCATAATGCATTTATGTCAACAAGGGATAAAATAAGGTCACCTTAATTACCTCTTTTATGACTTCTTACATGCAAAAAGTTTATGCCCAGTCACTTCAAAATAAATGACCACAACTTTTAAAAGAATAATTTCTGTCATCTATTATACACAAGTGTTTGGTCTACATACAAGTAATAACAGCAAATAGTAGAACAATTTACATGTGGTAAATATCATTGAAGTCCAACAAGCTAACATGTATCTGCTGAAATCCAAACAATAGGAATTACTTAACAATCTCAAACATTTTGGATTCATGTCTTCCCAGTCACCTACCCAATATCAAAATAGAGAGAGGGGCAGCAGGACATTCTCAATCTCCAAAAATTAGGTGCTTTTCAGATATAGGAAAGACTGGAAGGGAAAAAATACTGGTCCTACTATTTGTAGGATGGAAAACCGTAGTCCTACCCTCTGAGGTAGCCAATAGGAAAAGCTACTTCTGGGTAAAAAGACTCTCCTTGTACTGCTTTAAATAAAAAAATAGTTCTAGTCCTGGGGCATGGGGGTAGCCCAGCCGGTTAGGGGTCTGACTCTTGGTTTTGGCTCAGGTCATGATCTCATGGGTGGTGAGATGAAGCCCTGCGCTGGGCTCTATACTCAGTGGGAAGTCTGTTTGAAGATCCTCTCCCTCTGCCTCTCCCCTCACTCACTTGTGCTTGCTCTCTCAAATAAATCTTTAAAAATAATAATTCTAGTCCCATTTGGACAATGTTGTTATTTGCTTTTTTGCTAAGTCACTTATGTGTGAAATTTAATTACACAATGCAGATACCTAGACCACTTAAGTCACATGTCCTTCAACAAGAAACAATAAATATTTGATAAAATGTTCCCCAGTAAAAGAAAATGCACAGAAAATGAAATGTGATTACCTTTCCAAAGTCACGAACATCAAACAGGTCAAATGCTTCAAAGAGTTCACTCTTTCTCATTCCAAAGGTCTCCCAACAGGCTGTGAGGAATGTCCTTATGTTCTTCAAACAGAGAAACTGAGGAATGGGAAATAGCTATTAGTATATAGTGAATCATTCTGAATGCTCTATATCTTCTGTCCACCCAGAATGCTATTAAAAAAAAAAAAAAGACAAGAAAAAAAAATCAATCAACTTTTGAGGTTGCTTTTCAATTAATCCAGCAGTATTTACTGAGTACCCGCTTAGGCACAGGTGTTACATCTGTGAAGAAGATACACAAAATTTCTGCCCTCGTGAAGTGTCATGAAATCTCATGAAACCTACATTCTAATAAGAAAAGACAGACAAGAGAAAACTCAGCAACAAAAACAAAAAAGTAAATATTTTATTTTCATGTGGTGGTAAGTGCAATGAAAAAAAAAACAAAAAACAAAGAAAGCCAGGAGGAAGGATCAGGAGCACTGGGGGGGGGGGGGGGGCTTAAGTGGATAGTTAGAGAAAGTGTAAGTGGGAAGAGAGCCAGAGACTTGAAGGGGGTGAAGGAACAAGCCATGTGAAGTACAAGAAACAGCATTCCAACTTAAAGTAGCATCCCATGGCAAAGCCCTGAGACAGAAATATCTGGGGTGTGTCTAAGGAAGGGGCCAATGTAGCTGGAACAGAGTGAGTGACAGGGAGAAAGGTAGGAGGTGAGCTAGAAAGGTAATGGGGTCAGATGACGAAAGACCTTGTTGGACCAGCTTTTACTCTGACCAAGACAGAAGTCATTGGAGGCTTTGGGGCAGAGGAGAGATATGATCTGATGTTTTACTAGGGTCTTTCCAGCTGCTATTTTTAATATAGATGGAAAGGGGGTGGAGCAAAGATAGAGACAGGGAAAGCAGATAGGAGGGTAAGAGACAACCCTGGGAAGACCAATTGTTACATTTCGACCATGTTAAATTTGAGATGCCCATTAGTCATCCAATGGGATGGGGGCAGCAGGCAACTAGATATACAAGTCTGCAGTCCAGGGTATAGGTGTGTACTCCAGAGATAAATTTGGGAGTCTTTAGAGTATACAGAACATTTTTAACCAGGATATTGCCTGAGAGGACTTGGGGAGAAAACAGAGGAAAGGACCTGGGACTGAGTAATCTTAGATCAGGAAAAGAGCCCACCAAGAGGCTGAGCACAAGTGACTGGTGAGGAAGAGAGAATAACCAGGAGAACAGGTTTTCCCTGAAGTAAAGAAAGTGTTTCTAGAAAGAAGAAATGATAAACTCTGCTAGCTGCTTAGGACAGGCAGATAAGATTTGACCAAGCACTGTCCATGGAGTCTGGCACTGTGAAGGTCATGGGTACACCTTGATAAAAGCAGGTTTCATGTGGAGCAGAGTGCTTGGAGGAGGTCCAAGAGAAAATGGGAAGAGAGAAAGTGAAGAGAGAATATAGAATATAGACTCTTAAGGAGTTTGCTGCAAAGGGGAACAGAGGATTGAGGAGGTAATCAGAGAGAAAGACAAGTCAAAGAAGGCCTTTTTAAAAACAATGGGAGCTGTTACAACATGTTTTTATTTTGATGAGAATAATTCAGTAGAGAAGAGAAAGTTGGTCATGCAAGAGAGAAGGTGAGTCACCCGAATGAGGTCCTTGAGTAGGCAAAGGGGTGGGAGTGGGGGCTTTACTGCTCAAGTGGAGAAATCTAACTTGGAGAGAGAATGCTCAGTTCATCAACACTAACAGGAGGTACAAGAGGGAAGGCAGATCCATTGACAATTTTTAAAAACAAAATTTACTTTCAGTATCCAAAAGACTCAGATCCACCTAAGCAAAACACACACATACCCTGAAAGTGAATTACTTCTTTTTGGAAATATGAGCTCCAGTGGCAGCTCCCAATAAGTGAGAAACCCATCAGCTAATTTGAGCATTCTTTGTTTTTTAGCACTGTCGATGTTTTATTTTGTTGTTTGTTTGTTTGTTTTTTAACTTAGAACACGTTTTACTTCCTTGGTATTTGAGACATTCAGATTTTTTACAGGCTTAACTCAGATGCAGTTTGATCCTTTACAGGAATCCTTCTCAGAGGCTTAAATATTTCAGGAGGGGTTAAAACCACAGGGGAAGCATCATAAACCCTTTGAAGCACAAAGGCAGAAGCCAATCAGCACATGGAGTTACCACTTGCACTTTAAAAAATTCATAAGAGACCTTTACAACACAGAATCACTCTACATGTAGCTCTTCCACATAGGATTGCTTATTTACAGATTAAAAGCCTTGCATTCTGCCAAGATAGACAATAATTACTCTCTTGGGGATTATGCAACTGCTCTCTTGCAATATTTTTTACATAATTAAGTGCCCAACTCATAGCTCACCAAGGAGAAGCATAATTGCACCTGCCACCCTCTTAAAATTTCTCACCAAACCCAGATTTCACCCTGTGTAGGAAAAGCACTTCCACTCAAGTGCTTCCTTAACTCAGAAAAGCAAGTATTATTTCTGAAAGTTAAAAAAAAAAAAAAAAGTAGTCATTACTGCATAGATACTTAAAAGCAGATCTTCCCCTTACTTCTGGAACCAACCTTAACCTTATTTGACTCTTTAACTAGTTCAATTCTATTAAATTCCATAAATATTTACTGGATTTGGAAAAGGTCACTGGGATGCTCTCATTTTTTGAGGCAATCCTCAGATTTGGTCTTCCCTGTAGGTATTTCTTCAGTCAACAGTTTTGAATACCTACAACATTCCAGACACTGGAAATGCTAAAAATGAGTAACACAAGGTTCTGCCTCAAGCTTGTCTGTTAATCTTATTTGGAGATTTTTCACAGTTATCCGAAGTTTAGCTAATTACACTAGGATCACATTTCACTTGATGTTCATGGGTGCTCAGCTCTGCGCATGCACAGGAACAAAGTTGAGGGATGGAGGAAGTGGGCCCCAATACCATTGCAGAAGCACTGGATAAAGCTGGGACTGACAGCCTGCCTGCCACTCCGGAGACACAGGTTTTGTTTTCATCATGCTGAGCTTGTTTTTTTCCAGTTTATTTTTTAAAATTTCAAACCAAAAGTTGAAAAGATAGTACAATGAACACTCCACCTAGTCAATAACTGGAACATACTGTCATATATATATGTGCTTTTATTTTTTTAAAGACTTATTTAAAGAGAGAGAGAGCGCATGCACATGCAGGGGGAGAGAGTCTTAAGCAGACTCTGCGATGAGCAAAGAGCCTGACTCCAGCTGGATCTCAAGACCCTGAGATCATGACCTGAGCTGAAATCAAGAGTTAGATGCTTCACTGAGTATACCACCCAGGTGCCCCTATATATGTGCTTTTATATGCCAACTCTTTATTTATAAAATGTATTTTGCTGAAGTATTTGGAAGCAAGTTACAGATATCACAACACTTCACTCCTAAATAGCTCAATATGCATCTCCTAGGAATGAAGATATTTTCCTACATACAAATAACAATATCACACCTAAGAAAATTAATAATTCTATGTTATCTAATATCTATTCCATATTCAAATTTCCTCAGTTGCCCACCCTATGTTTCCTTATGCTATGTCCTCCCCAGTCTAGGATCCAATTAAATTTTACCCATTGCATTTGGTTGCTTCATTTTTGCAGTATCTTTTGAGAAATTCCGCTACCTTTCATTTTTAAAACATTGACTTTTTGAAGAGTCCAGACAAGTTGTCTTATAGAAGGTCCCACATTTTGCATTTGTCTTACTATTTTCATGGTATCATTAAACCTGTTCCTCCATCACTTGTATTTCCAGTGAACCAAAAGCTAAGTCTAAATGCAAATTAAACAGTTCTGGCAAAAATACTTCATACTATGAAATTCATATTTCATAACATCTAAAGATACAAAATGTTAAGTTAATCCATTATTATTGAGGCTAGCTTCATTGCTTGGTTAGAATGTTTACTGCCACATCTATTGTAAAGGTACATATGCCCCTTTATATTAATAAAAATCCTAGGGGTGATAATTTGGTACCATGTCATATTTCTCAATTTTTTACCATGACTTACCATCCACTAATAACCCTTGCTTTGATTATTCCACTTGGGACTACAAAAGAGTGATCTTTCTGATTCTATCATTCCTTCCATAATTATTAGCCGGTATTCTTACAAAAAGAGCTTTCACTGCCCTCCCTCCCACCCTTTTTACTTGTGTAATAATCACCATCATTTTTTTTTTTTGATGTTCATATTGTCCCAAATTTGGCCATTTTGGGGTTCCTTCAAACTGGTTCCTGTGTCCTTTTAACAGAACGCCATTTTCTTCATTTTCTTAAAAATCCAGTTATCCCAAATCCACATCATATGTTCTTTGCTCTAGTTCTGGAATCAGCTATTTATCCAAGCAAGTCCATTCCCACTTACATGGCAAATGGTATTTAGAAACAAAAGTCTGAGCACCAGGCTGCTCCCAGATTACCTGAGCCAATTTTATCAAACAGACCAATAACTCCTTCCTTTGCTTAAGCAATCTATCACAACAGAAAGAATTAATGTAAACAAGATTGGCCTAAATGATCTCTAATGTACCACTCAGATAATTCTACAATTTTCTTTGTGGAATGCTTAATAAACCAACTCTTATCTTACTCTGCTAAGATGAAGGAAAGTTGAATTTATTGAAGATGACTGATGAACACACGAGCTTGTTTTATGCTTAGAGATGTGATTGGTGTTTTGACATTATTATTTCAGTATAAGTTTTTTCTCCCCAGTTTATAAATTCTTTTAGATTAGTAGCCATGGATAGTTCTTTGTATCATCTGTGGTAGCATAAAACATTCTGACTTCAGAGATGGTTTACGACACACAAGGACAAATATATCTCATTATTTCATAACCAAACCTCGTGTTTGATCAAAAATTATACAACTCTGCTAAAGCATTTAATTTATATGAGGTAACTTCAGGACTTTTTAGAATTTAGAATTCAAATTTTAAGAATCAGAGTTTTAAATAGTTTCAGGATTTTTTAAATATTAAATGTATCCACACAACACAGTTACCAAAATTAAAGATATACAAAAGTCTAAACAGCAGTTTCTCATTTAACAAATATTACTGAGGTGCAGATTATATGCTAGGCATCATAAAACTTCATAAAACATACCTCCAATTGGGTACTGCTTTAATTTATTAAACACATGTTAATGGAATGAAACTGCCAAGAACTATGTATTTTTAGAAAGCCGGTATGACCCAAACTGCCCTCAGAAGAGTTATCCTGGTCAGGCAGAGCATCCAGACCAGTAAATGCACAATTACACAGTATGTGGCAACTGCCATAAAGAAAGCATTCAAGGTTCTTTGGGAGTCCCGGAATATCAGAGACAGCTTTCTGGAATAAGTGACAGATGAGATGAGAGCTGAAGTGGAGGTGAGAGTCAACGAAAAAACAGGAAGAGTGGCTGACATTCAGGGACAAGAAAGGAAGACGCCAGACTTGGGGTACAAGGAAGTACCGGGTAAACGGCACAGCATGTGTATGAGCACAAGATGAGGCATGGACTGCTGGGGGCAATGGAAGCGGTATCGAATGGACACAACCTTCTGGAGGGCAGCAGTGACACTGGGGTTGGAAAGGGGAGCTGGAAAGGGAAGCCAGGGTTTACAAGGCATGCCAAAGGGATGTGGGCTTTCTCCTAGAAGACATGGTAAGGTTCAAGGGTTTTAAATAGGAAGGTAGAACACTCAGCTTGCATTTTATGTGTATTATTATAGTAATTTTTGAATGTGTACTATGTACCAAGCTCTGTGCTCATGTTTATGTCCTTTAACCCTCATGACAACTCAAATCAGGAAAGTTTTCATTTTCTCTTTCATGCATACTGAGTTTATTCAAGGTTATATAACTGCATTTGCCAAAGTAAGAGAGTCATGATTCAAATCCAGACACTCTTGCTACAGAGCCCACATCCTTAACTACTGTGTTATACTAGCTCCCTTTTGCAGTGTGCAGATTAAACATTTTCTTTTCTCTTTATTAGGGAGATGATATGGGTTAGGTGGGCAAGACAGGGCAGTTAGGATGCTGCCATATTAATTTAACAAAAAGATTATGGTGATCTGAATCATGGAACGCTACATCAAAAACTAATGACATACTGTATGGTGACTAACATAATAAATATAAAATTAAAAAAAAAATAAAAAACACCATGAGACCGAAAACAACAACAAAAAAGATTAGGGTGATTTGGACTAGGATAGTAGGAGGAGGAACTGAAAAACTCTATGAAGTAATATGGAAAGGAAATACCCAGTAACTGATGAGTATGTGTGGGGTGGGTGGGGAGAGAGAGGAGAGAGAAGAATCAGGAATTATATCCATAGCTCTGTCGTGGGCTCTGCACCTACAGTAAAGGCACTCACTGGAAATGGTAGCTTAGCAGCTGGGGGACAGGGTGTGTGAAAAGGAGCCACAGATGGGAGACAGTTAGCTCTTGTCTTCACGTCTGGAAAGACCCAGTAATGAGAGGGTCTAGGCAGCATCTCGGCAATATCCAGTAATGAGTGACATATTCTAACAGCAAAGGCATCAGTCTTCAGCCACCACACTCACCCTCTCTGCCCCTTCAGAAACACATGAGCAGCCTGCTTATTTACTACAAGTGGAAGAATTAAAATGGTGGAGAAGCACTCAGTAGATGCAGATAACCTTCAAAGAAATTTTAGCACCATCAAGGTCTAAGACACCCCCAAATTACCCAGAGCTCTCCAGATTAGATACCGTTTCATCACCAGATAGTTACCACAACAGACAAGGCTTTTCAAGGTGCAACCTCCTACACAACCCTTCAACGCTAGCAACAGTGATGATCCAGAAAGGAAACGTTTAAAGGTCAGGCTGCGAAAGCTCACTATTCAGCTCTGAGACGTTCTCTTCCCCCTACTCCTTTTACAAGGTGTACGGTTGCCTCTTTCTCTATGTGCGTTAGAGCTATTTTGACTTTCTCAATGATATGGGCACAAGCAGGATCGTTTCTCTTTTTTATCTGAAAAAACTGAGCATCGACTTCTCTAAAATTGTGAGCAAAAAACGGACCAGTTGTGTTAACTGACGCTACGTAACAGGAAAAAACCTCCACAGTTTATTGTGAAACGAGCTACTTCAATCCCAACTGAGAAATGGTATCTCGTGGGAAGGCTGGTGATTTCTAATATAGCTTCACAGCCACCTACACTTGCTGACTTACTGCAGTTTTCACAAGGACCACCAACAGTCAAGCTGCATGATGAAGACAGAAGTTCTCGGGGTCTCATTTCTTTTTTTGTTTTAAGATTTTATTTATTTATGGGGGGTCAGAGGGAAAGGGAGAAGCAGACTCCCCGCTGTGTGTGGAGCCAACTCAGGGCTCAATCCCAGGACCCTGAGATCAAGATCTGAGCTGAAGGCAGATGCTTAACCATCTGAGCCACACAGATGCCCCTTGGGGTCTCATTTCTTGATGGAACGCTCATTATCCCATTTGAAGGAGAGACTGAATTTGAGAGTTTAACATAATTTGAATTATGAGTGGCTGTTAATGAGCTGATTGACAGTTTTGAAAGGCATGGAAGAGATCACGATGAAGCCTATTTACAAACTTTAAGGTACAGGAGTTTTCTTTTGTTAGCCGAGCCTCAGCTTAGACTTGGTCAAGCTCTGCCTAGTACCCCTGTCATCCTAACTCCTCCTCTATCCCTTTCCAAAGGAATCAATCATCCTTTGCAGAACTAGAAGGCAGGAAGACATGGAAGAAAAACAGCAATAAATCAAGTTTCTCTCTTATTGGGGTTTTCTATTTCTGTCCCTTTGGCCATATCTTCTCTCTCTCTCTCTTTACATCTGCCTTTTTAAAATTAAGAGAGCTAAATTCTACATCTTTTGGGGAAAAAAACCAAAAGGGAAAGAAAAAGTATAACTTTTATTTGTATAGGGACTCTGTCCTTTTCCCTTGTAACTCAGCAGATCCCAACAGAAGGGGCACTATCACCACTGCTCTGTAAAGAAATCATATCTGTAGATGCCTTCTGAAATTATAAAATAATGATGCTGCACTTAGCATCCGTTCAAGACTGCACAGTAGCTTCAAATAATTTTCTTATTGATCCTATTATTATAAATAAATGAAGACCCTAAAAAACACACAGGGAAGAAGTCCAGAAAGGGAGGGGAGTTGTTTTCCTAGCTCCAATTTTGTGCTCCTCCATTTTCAATAAACTAAAAGGCATGTTGATGGCTGTCCAGGCTACAAAGGATTTTTTAAAGGATAAAAAAAATTAATAAATATAGTCATTTAATAACATTTAAAGTTGCAGGGTTTTTTTTTTCTTCAATGATTAAAACTTTTATGGGTCATATGTAAATTTATGAAAGTGATCAAGCTCTAAAATGTAGGCCTAATTGTAAGAACACATGCATCCCATATACTCGGTAGCACTCTGGCTCACACTTGTGATAATAACCATCTTGACCATTCTCCCAACTATGGCCACATGAAATCAACATTTGCAAGTAGAGACTACATTTATTTCACCTATGTATCCATACAGCTATTGTAACAGACAAGTGGTTTTAATAAATAATGAACAATTGATGATGCAGTTTATATGTTTAAAAAAATAAATAGCAACCATTCCTTGGTAGCCAAGGAACTCACGGGGAAATTTTACATTAAATTGTCGTCATATCCTCTTACTTATATGTTAGTGTATCAATAGGTACTCTTTATTAAAGTACCCCCAAGAACTTTAGAATTTGGTGATCTTAATAATTATAAATAAAGATTTTAAATTATTAAGCAGTTATGTTCTTAAGCATCATTTCTAGTCTGGGTTGCCAGCCTCTGGTGTATATTCAATGGTAGCCTGCTAACAGATTTTCAGGATTCCTGGGCAGCTGTCACCATCATACACACAGGCTCTTTGGTACTTTCATCAGCCCTTGTCCTCAAAAGAGGGAGCACTGTACCCCTCTCCCTTGGCAACAACTTCGACCCTTAGTTACAAAGGTTATCTACCAACCCCAGCATTAGCCCTTGGACACAGAAAAGGTTAACAAACAGCATTCAATTCTCCTTATGTGTTTCTAGTCTTTGGACTGAAAAACTGAATGCCTGGGAAGTGCAGAGGTCAAAATTAGCCTGAAACATCTATTTTACTAAGTTCATTAACCTGCTAAAGAAAGCACTGTACGTCAATGCCTTTAATGAGAAAAATTAACACTCAACCATATTGTTATCTGGAATACAGCTAGCCCAAAGCACACTAAAAATGGCCCAGTCTCCATTCTAGAGAAGACTTGCTTGCAGGGTTCCCTATTACAGGTATGCAAAAAATAATAAATAAAAAATAAAGGCATTTCTTTTTGCACAGACCATTAAGAGGTAAGAGACCATGCAGTAGCTAAAAGTCAGGCTTTTGATCGTGGGGGCAACAGTAACAATGTAGCTACAGTAGCAGTGACAGTCATAATCAGAGTAGAATGGAAGTAGTCATAGTAACAGCTGAGCCTTGGCAGCGAGAGTAACAATCAGAATAGCATGGGAGTCGTGGTAGTAACAGTTTGGCAACAGCAGCAGTGCTAGTAATCCGGGCGGAATAGCAGCAGAGGTGGAAGGCAGAGTGGCAGTGAAGGTGGTTACCCGCTGCTCAGGCAATCGTGCCAGATGAAAACCAGAGTCTCCTGTGCCCTTATTCTAGGTGGGAAATGGACTGTCCTTCCAAGGAAGAGCATCCTTGGAACAGCATACCGGCCAAGAAAGCCATTCCCCGTGAAGCAGAAACTAGAATCCTGTGACCCTGTTACCACAGAAGGAGAGGAGCTGTGGTGATTCTTCATTAGAGACAACATTCAAAATGAGGAAAGAGCTTATGGACACAAATCTGGGTTGCTTTTAGAGAGGAGCCCTACAAATCCATGAATCCAGATAATGAGAATGAAACTTAGTGTTAGAGTCTGATCTAAAAGGAAAAGAGCTGTATACAAAAAAAAAAAAAAAAGAGGTCTGACTGCAGGCAACCCCGCCTCATGTACTTCCTTCCCCTACAAATAGCCACCTGAGAAAGCAGCCACCGGGGTCCTCACATGTCCCTGAGGAGTCCCCACCTTCTCCATCCTTTGCTGCTTAACTCCCTATGTCCACCTCACTCCGTGGTACAGCCAGAGCAGGCTTTGAGTAGTAGGAGATCCAGAAGGGAAGTAGAAAACAGAGGCGAAAGCCTGAGTCCCTCCCTCCTCATTTAATCTGCCCTTGATGCTATGGGGTAGGTACTACTATAACTCCCATTTACAGATGAGGCAACTGAGGCACAGAGACGTGAGATACGTGGCCTTAAGTCACATGGCTGGTAAGTGGTGGAGCAAGGTTTCAAACCTTGCCTCCGAAGTCCAAAGTCCACGCCTTTCACAACTAGGACATTCTATCTCCTTCCGGGCAGACACTGCCCCAAGCAAGGGAGCTGGGGGCCAAGGTCCTGCCCTCCAGGGGATGAGAGGAGAGATACAAAGGAGCAGAGAGCATTTTGATTCCAGTGTAGTAAGTAGAGAGGCAAGCATCAGGTTTAGTGGGAGCCCAAAGGAAGAACAACCATCCGATGCAGGGGGGTAGGTTAAGATTCACTCCACCAAGGAAGTGGCTGAAATGAGTGTCCAAGAATGAACAAAAGGTCATGATAAATGGGACCTGGTGAGAAGCAAAGGCCTAGCTTTGGGGAGGAAATGCAGTATTTCACGTGGCCTGCATAGCCAGTGCAGGGAAGAGAGCATAGGAGATGAATGGCTGGAAAGCTAGGCAGGGGCCAGATCCCAAATGGAACTCAGGATTCACTTCCCAGAGAGGACAAGGCAATGCATCATAATAATGCTTAGACTCTACAAACAATAGCAAGTGATAAATGTGTATGTCCCACATATGACACTAAGCACTTTCCATGAAGTATCTCAGTTACTACATACAACCCTATGAGGAAGACACTATTATTATACTCTACACATAAGGAATGGAGACACAGTAAATAACCCAAGGTCAATGTAGAGCCAAATCCACCCCCTGCCAGCACTGCCCCCTGGCAAGCTATGCTACATCCTTGAACATAGGGGGTCATGGAGGGGGGGGGGGGAGGGGCAATGGCAGGCTCTATAACAGCAGTAGGACCAGACTTCAGGCACCTGCCAGCTTAAGCAAACTTGGGGTCTACCCCAAGGAAAGCAACTAAAAATGAAGAGTAACACATTTCCTCAAGTAATTTCAACTTCAGAAAGAAGATGCATTAAAATAAACAAATAAATAATAATAGTAATAAAAAGAAAAAAAGATGCATTTTGGAGGAAAAAACTCTTTGCTAAAAATAACAGTAACAACAAAATGTTTCAATTTCCATTCAGATCAGAATACTTAGCTCTAGACCATACAACCTACCTTCTTCCCTGCTTTCTTCCCTCACCTACAAGAGAGCATTCCTTATTTTATCTCCTAATGCCTTCCAGTAGGCTTCTTCTACACATAATTACATACATTCTATATAACTTTGAACAAATTTGAAATGACTGAATAACTTTGGAACAATTATTCTCCTATATATCAAACATTGTTCTTTTGTGCCAAATTACATTCTGTTTTCTCCCCATATTTCTAACCTAATTGTTATTCTATCTGTACCCACACTCCTCCCAATTTAGTATCACCCCAAATTGTAGGCAAATTATACTTCTCACTTTTGATTTTACTACCTGAGGGACTTCTTTATGATTTATGCTCCAAGTTTTAGCTCTGTCCACAATTTCACAAATTTTATTAAAATAAGCTGTAGTTTTTCCAAATTAAATAGGAGTACACTGGGTCTGCACTAAAACACTGTTAATACAAGATCTGAACTAAAGAACAGATTTATATCTGACCCATATCATATGTATCATACATATTATCCATATGTTTATATATACATGTGCATACACACAACTTTTTTGTTAATACCACTACTTCTATATAATATTTCCTTCTGAAAATATTAACCAAGTAGAACACTTAACCAAGTAGAAATACATCCTAATTGAGTATAGAAAATGCTCCTTGTTTCCACCACCCCTCCCCACCCTTTTCTTAGCCTTCCAATAAACTCTGCCATCTTTATAACCAGGAGATCTGTACTCTGTTTAGAAAACCTAATAACCAGGGGCACCTGGGTGGTTCAGTTGGTTAAGTGTCCAATTCTTGATTTTGGCTCAGCTCATGGATCTCAAGGTTGTGAGACTGAGCTCCACATCAGGCTCCGCATTGTACGGGGAGCCTGCTTATGATTCTCTCTTTCCCTCTGCCCACCGCTTGTGTTCCCCCAGTCTAAAATAAATAATAAAATCTGTTTAAAATATATATACATAAAAAAACCTGCTAACCAATCACCAATACTTCTCACAACAGTGTCACCACACCTGTCTCAAACTCAATATATTAAGTTTTTAGTGGCAATAGAAAATTCTAAAAAATAAATGGATGTATCAACCCAAGTTCTGTTAACTCCCAGTTAGATACCTTGAATCCTCCCTTTCAGTCAAATTTCCCAGTAAACTTATTTCCAATGAATTAAATGTTTCATCCTTTTAAAAATTTTTGAGTGTAGCTGACACACAATGTTACATTTGTCTCACGAGTACAACACAGTGATTCAACTTCTCTATTTGTTATGCTGTGTTCACAAGTGTAGCTACCATCTGTCACCAAACAACACTACTACAATATTCATTGATTGTATTCCCTATGCTCTACCTTTTAATCCTGTAACTTATTCATTTCGTAACTGGAAGCCTGTATCTCCCAATCCCCTCCACCCATTTTGTCCATCCCTCCCCTCTGGAAATCATCAGTTTGTTCTCTGTATTTATAAGTCTGATTCTGCTTTTTATTTTAGTTTTTAGAGTCTACATGAGTGAAATCATATAGTATTTGTCTTTCTCAGCCTGACTTATTTCACTTAGCATTACACCCTCTAGATCCATGTTGTTGCAAATGGCAAAATTTCATTTTTATGGCTGAATGATATTCCATTATATAGATATATAGATATATAGATAGATATATAGATATATAGATATATATATACACCAATCATCTTTATCCATTCAACTATGAATGGACAGTTTACTTCCATATCTTGGCTATTGTAAATAACACTAAAATAAACATAGGGGTCCATGTATCTTTTCAAATTAGTGTTTCCCTTTTCTTCGAATAAATAACAAGTAGTGAAATTATTAGATATATTTCTATTTTTAATGTTTTGATAAACCTCCATACTGTTTTCCACAGTGGCTGCACCAATTTACATTCCCAACAATGCACGAGAGTTCCTTTTTCTTCCATATCCTCACCAACACTTGTTTCTTGTCTTTTTTTTAAAAAAGATTTTGTCAAAGAGACAGCGCGCACAAGCAGGGGGAGTGGCAGGTAGAGGGAGAAGCAGGCTCCCCGCTGAGCTAGGAGCCCAGTGTGGGAGTCAATCCCAGGACCCAGGGATCATGACCTGAGCTGAAGTCTTAACCGACTGAGCCAACCAGGCATCCCTGTTTCTTGTCTTTTTGATACTAGCCATTCTGACTGGTGTGAGGTGACATCTCATTGTGGTTTTGATTTGAATTTCCCTGATGATTAGTAATGTTGAGCATCTTTTTCACGTTTGTTGGCCATCTGTAGGTCTTCTTTGGAAAAATGTCCGGTCCTCTGCTCATTTATTAATTGGATTATTTGTGGGGTTTTGATGTAGGGTTGTATAAGTTCTTTATATATTTTGGATATAACCCCTTATTGTACATATCATTGCTCTCCCATTCAGTAGGTTGATGGTTTCCTTTGCTGTGCAGAAGCTTTTTATTTTGATGTAATCCCAATAGTTTAATTTTGCTTGTTTCTCTTGGCTTAGGAGACATAGCTAGAAAAATGCTGCTACACAGCCAATGTCAGACTTACTGCCTATATTCTCTTCTAGGATTTTTATGGGTTTAGGTCTCCCATTTAGGTCTTTAATCCATTTTGAACTTATTTTTGTAGATGGTGTAAGAAAGTGATAGATTCACTTTTTTGCACTTAGGTATCCAGTTTCCCCAACACCATTTGTTGAAGAGACTGTCTTTTCCCCAATGTACATTCTTGCCTTGTCACAGATTAATTGACCACATTAGCATCAGTTTATTTCTGGGTTTATTCTATTCCATTGATCTATGTGTCTATTTTTGTGCCAGTACCATACTGTTTGATTACTACAGCTTTGTAGCCTATCTTGAAATCTGGAATTATAATACTTCCAAGCTTTGTTTTTCTCAGGATTACTTTAGATATTCGGGGTCTTTATGATTCCATACAAATCTTAGTATTATTTGTTCTAGTTCTGTGAAAAATGCTGTTGGTACTTTGATAGTAAGAAAAATAAGATAGGCAATCCCTAAATCTAATACCTTTATTCCTGCAGTCTCCAAATCTGTACCCATCTCAGCCATTTTTCCAAAGACTGAATATACTTTTAGGTCATAAAATTTCTTGAACAGACTGTACTAGATCATTCTAGAATTCTCTGTATTAGATCATTCTAAAACTCTCTTGTTGCTAGATACATAATTATAGGCTATTTCTTCAGCAGTAGTTATCTATTGCCACTGTAGTCCTACAAGGTAGATGTGGAGGTTTTTGTGAGGGGTTTTAATTTTGTTTATCTAATACCAATTCAATACTGTGTTATATGATTTTTAAACTAATTCACAAATGTAGTTACTCTGCCTAGAATGGCATTTCTGTAGGAAGACTGCTGTCCTATCATGGATGCTCTTCAAGCCCTTTGTCCTACTGCAATTATTGGTAGTGTCCCTTTCATTAAAAAAAAAAAAAAGTTCTTGCGTAATAGATTAGTTATTCTTCCTTTCTTTTTCCTGTCCTTAGAATATTCCTCATCCTTCAGAACACCAACTTAAATTACACTTCTCTATTAAGTTTTCCTTAACAACTCCGGATAAGGCTTGTCATTCTTTCTCAGATCATTTTATCATTTTAATCATGTCATTATAAAAATGCACCAAATTTTATAGCAACAGAATTTATTCATTTTTATATGTCCTGAATATAGCCTAACACAAGGCAAGTGCTACATATATAAGTATATATACACAAACATGTATACATGTACACATACATACACACATACTATACATACTGGATACACAGGGGAATAACCAGGAACAACGAACCTGGATACAAGTCCTGACTCTGCCATCAAGAATTGGGTGGCTCTAAGGAAGTATAGGAGTTAAGAATGGATTCAGGGGTCACATATGCTTACGCTTAAATCACCCACCCACTGGCTAAGTAAACTTAATAAGTTTACTTGACTTCTAAGCCCCAAACTATAAAATGTAGATAATTCTATCTTCTTCAATAGGATAGTACTCAGTCTAGTGAAATTATGCATGTGAAGCATAATTTTAGTACAAACTGTTCACTAAATCTGGCTTACTGCTATTTATTGGCAAGTGAATACCAATGAAATAAAACATATTCCTAATTTTATATGATTAATATGTCATAATGGAATGCCATTGTTGCTGGAATTGTCATCATTAGGCAATCATTTAACCCACATGAGTCATGGTTTCTCCATTTTAGAATGGGAATAATCGTATTTCCCTAACAAGTCTGTTGTATTAGGTGAGATCATCTATGAGAAATTCAAGTTCCATTATTCATTTCATTCACTAAGCACTGGCTGAGTGCCTAGTGAGTGCTAGGCACCTTGTTAAACAGGATGATTCCAAAGATACAAGATGAGTAACCAGGATAGATGCCAAAGATACAGGACAAGACGGACAAACCCCTTCTCTCAGGAAGTTCAAGGATCAGCACGTAACCTTAAGGGCCTGTAGATAGGCGATGATCATTACTATTCTCTTCACTTGCCTGTAAACTTTCTCTGATTTTTCTTTCTTTCCAACTTTATCTTACTATCTGAATCTAGACTATATTTAAAGTGTTACATAACTTATATAGGAAAAAAAGTCAAAATTAACTTATGAAATCAAAAGGGGATAAACTACTATATATCTATAAAGACTGTAATAAATCCACTCATATGCATTCATTAAAATTATAGGAATTCTATGATATTATTTTGTAAGTAAATATTTCTCCCTGAATTTCTACAAATCAAGTATTAGGCTTGCTAAGGTTATATTCCATACTCTCAAGTCCAAAGAAGACAATGATAGCCTTTTCTTAGCCTAGATTTTCCCCATTCCTATACCCACTAAAGAATAAATTCTTTTCGGGCGCCTGGGTGGCTCAGTCGTTAAGCGTCTGCCTTCGGCTCAGATCATGATCCCAGGGTCCTGGGATCGAGCCCCGCATCGGGCTCCCTGCTCCACGGGAGGCCTGCTTCTCCCTCTCCCACTCCCCCTGCTTGTGTTCCCTCTCTCGCTGTGTCTGTCAAATAAATAAAATCTTTAAAAAAATAATAATACTTTTCTCCAGCTTCACTCAGATATGTTGATACATAACATTGTGTAAGTTTAAAATGTATAATAATTTGATGCACCATTACAAAATTATTACCATCATAGCATTAGCTAACACTTCCATTACATCACATAATTTCAGTTTGTTTTTTGTCCTATACCCATCTTAAATGCCAGCATTAGTATTTCAATATTAGCTTTGTCTCTTTCCCAGACACCTACCTGTATAGGGTTTAGGATTAGCTAAGTGCTATCTGGCCTCTAGACGTTGGCTAATACAAAAAACTAGATGATTCCAGATGGAAACAACTAAAATAGCTCAACCAAAACCAGGAAGTGCAATAAAAAAAAATGAAAAACTTAGTCAAAGTTACGAAATCTCAAGTGTCATTCTACAAAGAAAATACTCAGATAAGTCAGAGGTCTAGAGAGTCAGTTATTGTATCACTAAACATTTTTATTTTAACACCATAATTTCATCGCTTCTCGGCCTTTTGGCTAAGATCAAGTGTAGTATCTGTTCTTATCAGTTTAACACCATAATTTCATTTTGGGACTTATTTTGTGATCAAGCTTCTAGAAAAATATTTTAAATGATTTTCTGTTAATACTTTGCTAGACCAATGTTAAATATTTCCTCCTTTTTAAAGTCTGACTTTTATAGGTCTAGGAAATTATATTCCCAGGACTACTCATCTCCGACTTTATAATAAAAAAAAATCACAGGGTAAAAGAGTTTGCTTATAAGTAATCTACTTTTGCAGAATCCATGTGTTCTTTTGAGCAAGGTTACCTGGAACCTATTTTTAAAAGATCATGCACCAAATGTGGCATTGTTCTTACTCATCACATCCAACTTTTCTCTAAGTAGGCTGCTACCATCATTAATATCCCCACAAGATTTTATTTTGTTATGTTAATCACCATATATAACATCATTAGTTTTTGATGTAGTGTTCCATGATTTATTGTTTGCGTATATCACCCAGTGCTCCATTCAATACGTGCCCTCTTTAATACCCATCACCAGGCTAACCCATCCTCCCACCCCTTTCCCCTCTAGAACCCTCAGTTTGTTTCTCAGAGTCCATAGTCTCTCATGGTTCATCTCCCCCTCCGATTTCCACCCCCCCTTCATTTTTCCCTTCCTACTATCTTCTTTTTGTTTGTTTGTTTTTAACATATAATGTATTATTTGTTTCAGGGGTACAGGTCTGTGATTCATCAGTCTTAGACAATTCACAGCGCTTCTATGTGAGATGAACGTCAAAGCCGCCTCCATGCAAGAACAGCTCATCGTGATAAAAGAAAGTCTCCTGACAAGTGAAGGTAAGTAGCACCAAAGCCAGTTAAGATGCATGCAGAATACTGATTTGGGCTGCAACAATCTAATGGCTGCCGAGGCCCTTCTTCAAAAGCATGTTCATAGTCAAATTATTTTCCATAATTAACCATAAATGGACTTTCCTTAGCATTTCAGGCTGTAATATTCACTAATGCCCACCTTCCAAGTAATGGCATATTAAATGCTTATTCCTTTAAATTTTCACACACAGATAACTTCAAGGAAAAAAAAAATCTCAGTTCTCACTGCACAGAGTGAATTTGAAAAACTAGATTAAAATGCAATTTTCAGTACTCAAGAAAATGTAATAAAAAAATAGAAATTTAAGAAGGCACCAATTTTTGTTAGGGAAAAAAAATCTATCATAAGACATTTTTCTTAACTGCAGAAAATTTCAGTAGAGGTTCTTAGACATCCCAATTAAAACGAGCCAAAATCTAATAAGAAAAGTGATACAAGTGCACCTGGGTGGCTCAGTCATTAAGCGTCTGCCTTCGGCTCAGGTCATGATCCCAGGGTCCTGGGATCGAGTCCCGCATCGGGCTCCCTGCTCCACAGGAAGCCTGCTTCTCCCTCTCCCACTCCCCCTGCTTGTGTTCCCTCTCTCGCTGTGTCTCTGTCAATAAATCTTAAAAAAGGAAAAAAAAGTGATACAATCTCATTGCACAAGAAACTTCATTATGATGAAATTAAGTGTTTGGAAAAATAAAGTTATTCCTAAATCTTGCCAGGCAACCCACAAAAAAGTGGGGTTGAGGGAACAGAGATTGGGGGGAAAGGGGTAAAAATCTGGTTTTATTACTTTCTACATAATTAAAAATTAAAGACAATAAATGCTTTCGTAGTAAATCATAATTTTAATAGCAGGTGTCAAATACTATGGTGTTTTACCTGTAAACTATGGAACAGTGGCTGAAAGAAATCTTAAGCTTCAAACAATTCACTCACAATTTAACTGAATTATCAAATGTATCTTCTCATTTTCTCCACAGAGGTACCCACAATGGCAAGAGAAAATAAACCATCTCTGGTGTCCTGGTTGCCTGAAGCTGCTAGTCCACCACACACTTAGAATTTCTTTATCATATGTAAACTTTGCCCTCTAGCCCATTAGATATTGTGCTTAATATAAAAGGTGTTGTAAATTATTTGCCAGTGATTCAAGCCACTCTCCCCTCCATGGCCCGAACCTCCCATAAAGTCTGCTACCACCAATCCAAGTGCCTACTGTGAGGGGCTGGGAGAGCAAAGAGAAACCAAGAGGAAGGGACCAATTATCTCAGTTTGAGATGTAGAAAAGAAAAGAATTGGGGAAGCAGGAGCAGGAACTGGGGGCCACCATGACTGGGAGAATATAAGCCTCAAGACTTCAGAGACTTCTCACAGAGGCATTGGACTTTTTTCGTCCTACAGGATAAAAAAAAGGGAACTAAAGTCAACCTGACTTACTCAAAGGTGAAGAAAACCACCATGAACATTTGGATTCTACTGATACTGTACTTGTAAAAGTGTTCCTTCACACCACTTGTCTGTGTAAAAGTAATGCAAAAATTTGAATAATTAACTAACATTTATACAGGTCTTACTATATGCCAGGCACTATTCTAAGCATAAGTATGTGCATATACACACACATATACACACTGTCACTCACAAAAATCCTTGAGGAAACTATCCCCACTTCACAGAGGAGGAAACAGATGCAGGGAAAGGTTCAACTCTTGCCGGACGTCATACAGCCAATAAGTGGAGAGCAAGGATTCAAACTGAAGCCTATGCTTCATAGTTACTATTCTACCCACCACGTTATGCTTTTAGATGTTCCAATGACAGAGAAGAGGAAATTTTAGGTGACTGGCTCCTTCACTCATTTCTGTACACTTTTGAAAGATTTATAATAAAAATAATCTTTTATCTTATATTTACATTTTATTAGCAATCTCACCTTGATCATGTGTCCTCCTTCCTCAAAAATCAATTATAGATTTTGCATACTTCTGCACAACTGTTACACTTTATATCTTGTCAATATGAATCACACAGGAATACCAAAACGCTTTACTGTTACTGTGTATATGAAGCTCATAGGAATTTACCCATGAAGCAATTAGCAGTGAGACCAGGAAACTGTTGTTGCATCAATGGGTATTTAGTGAGGTGAGACCAAAAAAGTCATTCATCTGCTCCAGTGGGGATCAATTTTCACCTAGGACTCCATGTATAAAGTGACTCTCCCTACTAGAGGGGGTGCCACACACCTCCCCCCAAGGCCATAGATATGCAAGACTGAGTCCACCAGAACAACACAGACATATAACATTCAATCCGGGAAGCCAGAGACCTGCAGAACCACAGGGCCATTTCTGTAAAGTATAAGTAAGGCAACCTGCATTTGGCAGAACATTCTGGACATAAATCAAGTGTTAAGAAACCAATCGACATGGATGGAACTGGAGGGGATTATGCTAAGTGAAATAAGTCAATCAGAGAAATACAATTATCATATGGTTTCACTCATATATGGAACATAAGGAATAGTGCAGAGGACAATAGGGGAAGGGAGGGAAAACTGAAGGGGAAGAAATCAGGGAGACAAACCATATGAGACTCTTGACTCCAGGAAACAAACTGAGGGTTGCAGAAGGGGGGATGGGTGGGGGGATGGGGTAACTGGGTGATGGGCATTAAGGAGGGCATGTGAGGTGATGAGCACTGGGTGTTACATGCAACTAATCAATCACTGAACATTATACCAAAAACTAATGATGTACTATACGTTGGCTATTGAATTTAAATTTAAAAAAATCAATTGATAAAGCTCTCCACTTAGAGACTCAGAATTTACGTGAGGAAGTCCTTAAGAACGGACCCTTTGGAAAAAAGACAAGCATGTAGGATGCCCCAATCTCATCCCCACTCAAGAACTATCCATCTTCCAACATCATTGGGATCACTATTTTCCTCATTCATCAAATTAATTGTATAGCAGCCAATATTAACAATTTGATATCTAAAATGTCAGGTACAGTCTCTTTACTTAGTGTACTACTTTTATTGTTTGACCTTCGTCAATTAAAAAAAAATAGTTATTTAAAACTTTAAGCTGGTTACTCAGATTAGTCCCCCTACAATCTATGTTTACTATAGTAAAGTCCTTTAATTCCTCAACACAAAATCTCCTACCACAAGAAATCTAATCATAACCTAAGCCTAATATATTAGAATGAAGGATAGAGGAGTGTGGGGGAAGATATCTTCTACATGGTGCTTGTGATCCTATTTTTGAAAAGATTATATCCCTGACTATAAGTCAATGCCAATCTCTAAAAAGTGATGGCTATAGGAATGTCAGATTCTGTTTAGAACACCTTTTCAGACCTATAACCCACTGGTTTTTTTATTATATATTAGAGAGGAAACCAGATACATTTGCAACTTAGACCATAATTTAGGCCATATGTGGGACTAAAGTGTTTGACTCCAAACAATGATCAGGTTCTCAAAAAGCCCGTCCCCAGAAATAGACAGGGAAAAAAATTTACTCTGTGTAGGACACTGCTCTGCACTCAAGAGATATAAGGGGAGAGAAAAAACACATTGACCCAAAGAAATCTATAATCTACAATAAGGCTTCAGTCAGTACACAGAGAATCATATTTGACACAAGGAACAGTGACGAGCAAAGACAACTGCCCCAAAGTGCTAAAGACCCAAAGTGACCACCACTGTACTGAGAACTCCCCTGGCGGGAGACACTGGCTGTCTTTGCATCACTGCTGCCTAGAAAGACACGTGATGTGTTGAATAAACAACTTAATAAATGCCTTTGATTACGTCACTGACAACATAAGAGAAGAAAACCGTGTCTTAAAAGATCAACTTTTCTCGGCAGGGAAAACCATAAGAATCAGAAAAACAGAGAAAGGGGGGGAAAAGAAAGCAGAGAAGAGACAGGAGAAGCAAATAGGAAAAGCAACAGAAGAAGGCGGAGCAGCAACCTGAATGGGCAGGAGCAAATGGGAGAACTGAGAAAGCCAGTCCAGCAGGAAGGGGAGAGAATGAGGCAGGAAGGTGCTCACTGCAAGACAACAGGGACCCCATGGTCCCACTAAATCCAGAGGCTTTTCTCCTCCTGGACCAAGATCCATCATCTGGCCTCCTGCACCACATCACATGTGTATGTACTGCACAGTAACTAAGTAGAAGCACGGCGGTTCCTCAGAGCTGCTCCTCTGAGCCCTTGTGGTGGTACTTTCTGAGTGAGTGTCTGGCATTCTGAGATTATACCCTTCTCACATCTGTGTGTTGCAATCAGCCCTCTCCTTTATGAAATGAAGGTGAGAGTAGACATTGAGACATCTTATGTGATTTTATTACTGCCCTCACTTGCTAAAACTATCCAGTACTCTTTTCCCCACACATGAATAAAACCCAAAGTCTCAGAACCACTTTTGTATGCCACATCTTAGACATTTTCTTCATTAAAAATTTTTAGAAATTTGGGGCACCTTGGTGGCTCAGTCGGTTGGGTTCCGACTCTTGGTTTAGGCTCAGGTCATAATCTCAGGTTCGTGGGATAGAGCCCTGCGTCTGGATCCACGCTCAGTGGGGAGTCTGCTTGAGATTCTCTCTCTCTCTCTCTCTCTCCCTCTCTCTCTCTCTGCCCCACCCCCTACACATGTTCACGCTCTCTAAAATGAATACATCTTTTTTAAAAAGAATGTCATAGTTTGAAAAATTGATAAAATCACTGACATTATTAAGTTTAAAGCAGACAAAAACTCATTAACTGTTGTACCTCATTTTGTAAAATATGGATGGGTGGGTGTGAGCATGTGAACACACATATATATAACACATGCATATATACGTGTATACAAGTGTGGAACTATATACAATAAATTCAGTAATGGCTTTGGGTAGTGAGATTTCATCTTATTTCTACTTTTTTCATAAGTAGAAATTACTTTTATAAATAGATATGTCCTTCATCTACAAGTATGAAAAATAAAGCTATTCTAACTTTGAAAAAATAAATATGTGAGAAAAAAATAACATGAGAAAATGATATTTCCCACCATGCCCAGTAGCCTTCTAAGTGAACCATGTTTTTTCTACCCTACACACCAAGCCTGGTAGACAAGAATCTCTACAACTGCACTGTTACTTAACACATCAGTTTACCTGAATAACATAAAGATCACTTTTCCAAAATAAAGCTTTCAACCTCTAGAGTCCCTGCAGAGCAACAGGAAACAACAGATTCCTGGCTTATTATGTTTTATTGCGTTTAACAACTCACATACTTCATAGCACTGGGAGTTCTGTTGGTATTTAAAATACATTTCCTATAAAATACATCTACTTCAGAAAACATATCTTCCATAAAATGTATCAAGTAAAATGTGCACACAATAGATTGTATACTACACGTGAGTATAAATAACCAAATGTTATAGATGTTCCCATAAGGAAACACTCATAAAACATCTTTTAAACTATTCTATACAGTGTAGATCAATTTTTTAAGCCTTTTTAAGTACGGGAATATTCTTCATCCTAACAAAATTAACAGGTCAACATTTCAGTCTGAGATGATCTGACACACTCACGCCATCCACAAACACCCTCTGAGTCCTAAGAAGGCAAAGATGAACTAGACACAACGCCAACCCTCAAGGAGCTTATTATCCACCAGGAAAGCAAACACAAATCAATAGGAGCTCAAGAAGAGAGTTCAAGTGAATGATGGAGAGGATGGAAGTGAGTACATTGTTCTCTGAGGGCACGAACAACAGAATGATTATTCTGCCTAGAAGGGGGGGGGCGCGCGGGGGTCAGAAAAGTTTCCTAGAGAACTTCTTTTCAGTGTAATTATTATTTCCTACAACTGCATTATACAAGCATCTAGTTCTTTCACACAGTACTCAGGAGCACAGGGTAGGGTGTCCAGAGCACAGTCACACAGACATATTAATACAGAGCCTGCAGGTGAGCTGGCAGAGGTAAGCGGTCATTCACTAGTCAGATCATTCACTCCCTATCATTCCTGAGCACTTACTCAATTCAGTGCAAGGCACTGAAAAACAGTGCTCTCACCTCAAGGACCATACCGCCCACTGGAGGAGACAGGAGCAAATCATTCTAGTACAATTTGCTAAGTGCTGTCATCGGGGTGTGTTCATGGCTATGGGAGCATGGCAGATGACAGTTAACTAAAATGGGAGAGCTCAGGGAAAGCTTGACAGATATGGAGCCATGTGTGAGCTCTGAAGGACAGGAGAGAGTTGGCTCCGTGAACTCAGGCAGTAGGATGTATCAGGGCTAAATGAGGTCCCCTGAGGTCCTCTGTGCTATTACTTAATCTTACTGTTGGGATCATTCTATGAAACAGGTATTCCTCCCATTTTCTACATAGGTACATGTGGTTAGACAGGTGAAATAACTTGTCCAAAGCCAAACTAATAATAACAGGTGAAGCTGGGTTTTGAACGCAGATCAAAAGTCTTATTTGGCTCCTTTGGCTTTTCCCAGAATAGGTAACCAGAAAACATGAAGACTTACTTTGATCTGTATCTTGACTGGTCGAAACCTGATCTCTTCAGGAATCTCCTTAGATCTTTCAACAGTTCTTTCTCCATAAAATTTCTATTTCTTCTGTATGTTCATTCATTTTCAGCATGATTATATATCAAGCAGGCATTTGTAACTCACTAAAATGATCTCAAATTCCTCTACTTTTCAAGAAACTCAAACCTGCATTAGACACCTTGCAAAATAAAACTCCACACTTGATATTTTCAATAATTTGAAAGAAACATTTATGGGTAGACATCCATCTGTATGTAACATACAAGCTCTAATATTTAGGCAACCGATTAAAAACTAACAGGGTATGTGAAGACATGGTAGAGTGTACTCACAAGGTCTTCACACACACGAGGTAGGAGTTGGCTGTATGCCCCCACTACTGCATACAAATGTGGTATTTTCCCTACATTCTTCTGAAAAATGTCTGTGTGAGTCACTGGAAGCCATCAGTGCAGTGTCTCAAAGTTGTTTTCAGGCCTTCACTATTAATAGGTAGAGATGAGAAATTGTCTCTTCAACATACACATGAAACGTCACACCTTATAAAGTCTAGATATTGAAGGGGCCCCTACTCTTATCAGACCCACAACCAATCTGTTGTCAAGATAAGTCACTAAAATGTGAGAGCATGATGAGAGCTGATGAGTGCAGTCATGTTACAGAATGATCACTGCCTCTAAACCACAAATGAAGCTGCTAAATTAAGCACGGTATTTTTTTGAAATGGCCCCATAAATGCTCTTCTGAAATAGCTTCCCTATACCATGGTGAAGGTAGCTATCACTCAGTTAACAGAGGTTACAATAAATACCACGTTAGGGACTATATGACCTCTGTGAACTTACAAGACTTGTATCTTGCACACAACTATTTATGTGGCTGTTGTGTGATTAAACTCTCAGGAAAATAGTATATACACAGTCTTCTATTAAGCAATACTTCTTTGCCTCTTAAGTTTTATGTAAATGAAGTTTTTTATAAAGCCATCTGCTCCATAGCAGTGACTTGGTAATAACTATGTCACCCACTTACAAATAAAATCAAACAAGTGGCAATAAATTATATGACGCTGTGCTTAGTAAAGATTACTAGACTGTAAATATAAGTCAGACCATGAAGAGGGGGAAATATGGCTATAAAAGCTGTTGCTAGGACAAGGGAAAGATAATTTATATCGGCTGGGCACCCAGGCATTGTATCTGACAATTTACCTATGTTATCACACAGCAGTAGGAGGCAAGTAATTTCTAGTCTCTCTCCCATCATCTACTTAGTATAAGATTATTGATCTTTGGATTCCCAAGTTATGCACCAAGGTGCCCCAGAACACCACAGCAAACTCACAGGGACACTGCAAGAGACTTTAAATTTTCAAAAAACAAAAAACAAAAAGTCACAAGAATACTCACATCTATCAGGCATTGCATGAACTACTGGCCGAAATTAGTATGCAGTTTCAACACTAGATCATACCACATTCCTTTCAAAGCCATATCTTTGTGAAGCTGGGTATTCGGCAGTTGCTATGATCAAAAAGTAAATACAGTACCTCATTCAATGTGGAAAAGAAAATGCGGGTACAGTGGTGTGTCACCCTGCTCCAAGATCTGAGAAGTTTTGTAGTGCCCATCAGGCATACACATCTCATTAGTAAATAATTGTGGGTATTTGAGCAAGGAAAATAAAGTTTTTCCTTTCAATTTACGTGTATTTTTTCAAACAACTATTAAGGTGTCTATAGCTAACTACTTAAAAACAAAAATGCTAGGGTTTTTCCTTTTGTTGTTATTTTGATTGAGGGGTAAAATGGAAAAAAAAAATCATAGACATTCAATATGCCATAAATTGAAGAAGTTTGAGAACCTCTGTTATAGATGAATTCTAACCTTCCACACCAAAGGACAGGAGGCTGACCTGAGGGTCTCTAAAGGTTTTACCTAGCTTTCTGAGCTAAGTTCCTAAAGTGATTAATAAAAAAGGCCATCTGTGATTAAATGTACAAAATCACTTTACGTGATCATTGTAACGGATGGAAATGTAATTGTCACCATGTACTTCCCACTCTTAAAATAACTTTGCTCGTCTTCCAATCCATGTCATTTGTCGAAATGTGATGATTGTATGATGTTTATTTCATATTTGGGAAGAATAAATTATATCTATTTTTGGTAATATCCCCTCTCCTGCCCTTTCACTACTGCCACATACAGAAGTACTGCTTAGATACTCTTACATAGGGTTTTTTTTTTAGATGAATGGAATTTTCATAGTTTATGGAATTATGGAATACTTATGAAATTATACAAAGTATAATATCACCTGCCATGAGATTATAAATCTTATATATAGAAGGCCAATTAGATACCAATGGAGTTAAAATTTAAAAAAAAAAAAGCAAAAAAACCCAACCTTACTGACATTTGTGGAATCTCCTGAAATAAGGTAACTTGCTTACATACCAGTCATACTCATGTTTGCCATACCAAACAGAGAACTTATTAAAAATTTCCCAGCAATGGATATGATGTTACTGTATTAAGGGGTAAATCCCAATGGCTAACATATCTGGATTATTAAGCCAATTCTTTAAAAAAAAAAAAAAAAAAAAAGATTTGGGAGAGAGAGAGGGAGTGAGCGCAAGCAGGGGGAAAGGCAGAGGGAGAGAGAATCTTAGGCTCCACACAGAGCAGAGCCCAACATGGGGCTCCATCTCACAACCCTGAGATCATGACCAGAGCCAAAATCAAGGGTCCGATGCTCAAACAACTGAACCACCCAGGCGCTGCCTCTTTTTTAAGTATTTATTTATTATTAAGCCACATCTTAGGTCAAAACAGTAAAGAGAATTGAAATGAGATCATCTACCAGTGTGAAATTGTTTTAACTGACTAGGCAGGGCTTGAGGTATATCTCCCCTCCTCCTCAACAAGGTCAGGCAAAATACAAAAAGGGGAAAAAAAAAAAAAATCAAAGTCAAGGCATGGACATGTGCTGCTGAGAAAAAAAGAGGCAGCAGGATATTTGGTTTTAAAAAGAACCTGAACAGTTGATAAGTAAAAGCCCCTTAGATCTTTCAGAAGAAAACCAGAATCTCCAAAAGGATTCCAACAGCAAGAAATGCCTACAGCTGCAACAAAGGTTTAACCAAATAATCTTTGAAGTAATGAACGTCAAACAAAGGCTGTGAAAAACAAGTACCATAGTTGCTTGAGGTATGATGCTCCCAAAGACTCCCTAATCACCCCCCAAGTGACAGCCAAGGAAGCAGAGAGGAACAGGAGTTAAGGATGAGGGCTCTGGAGGCAGACCGACCCTAGTTTTACCTCCAGCTTTATCATTTTATCATTTTTAAACTGTTGGATGCCAGGCAAATAACAAAGTCTCTCTAACCTCAAATAGAAATAACAATGCCAATCTCACAGGGTGGTGTGAAGACTAATGAGGGTAGTCACATAAAAATACTATAGAAGCTAGCACTGAGTACCATTACCATAATCTCATAACTTCAACTAAAAACAGACAAAACTGATTCTTCTCCTCTAAGTTTGTTCAAAAACTATCTAACAAAAATTCCTAACTTTCCCCAGCCATCTCAAACTAAACATGGCTAAAACAAAAGTCATATTTACCCTGAGAACCAACACCTCCATTTGTGTAGGGGGGGGGGGGGGGGAAGCTTCTTCCCGCATCTTTGACCTTGAATCATTCTTGACCCCCTTCCTGTCACTCTCAAGCCAGCTCCAGATGCTGTCAACCCTTTTCAACTGTCTCCCTTTATTCTTCCACTTTCCCTTCTTCCCTCATTACCCTGCAAGCTGAGTACTCTAATGTTTTCATTATTAGGTTGGCTGAGAAGGAGCCAAAAGCAGGGGCTATCTTTCTCAGAACCTGTAGTTAACATGGTTCTCCTACCATACATCACTTTCCTCTTCTACATCAAAAAATGAGTTCCAACAAGAGCTTCTCAAGTTGTCTCCACTCAGAGCCACTGAGTAGACAGTGCTCACACAGCCCCCTTTGTATGAACCAGAACAGGCACCCTTCCTTCCTCAAGATAATTTCCATTTCCTAGAAAACTGAGCTAAGGTGCTGATTTTGTTAAAGAAGGACATATTGCTACTGTACGCAGAGATGTAAGTCTAAATAAATACAAACATATAACATGATTAAATGATTTCCAACAAGTGTGGTGCCCATCGTGAACAATCTAAAAGTGGGGTCTTCGTGTTCTTGGTTCTTTTCCTATACCAACTCCCCTTGCCATCCACACTATCCAACAAACAAAATCAATTACCAATGACTTTCCAATTGCCAAATCTGATTCCTGAAGTTTTAGTACTTTTCTTACTTGATTTTGTACTAGGATCACTATCTTTTTCCATAGTCTTCAGGACCACACTTCCTCCGGGATTTCTTCCTACTCTGACTACTGTGTTACAGTTTCCCCTATTGCCTCCTGCCCTTTTCATTCTGTAAATGTCACTCCTCAGGGTTCCATCTAAAACCCTCTGTTTTTATCAGGCATACACTCTCAGTCATGACTTCAATTGCTCCCAAATAAGCCCAGATGTCCTATCTGTAGTCCCCACTGATACCACCTGTTATAAGTTCCCTCTAATATATCCCAAACTGAAATTGACATTGAAAAACAGATACAATATCTCTCACCATCACACACACACACAAAAAAAACTTCTCATAACCTTAGGTAATGGAGTCACCATTCCTGAAATCTCCTAAGCTAGAAAGCTTCCAACCTCATTCTTGCATTCATCCATTCATTAAAAAAATACCTGAGGGTCTACAGTGTACCAAAGTGATGAGCCAAGCACTCAGGATATACCAATGTAAAAAAATGCATAAAAGAAAAATTTCTTTGTCATCATTAAACTTTAAGTGGGAGGAGGAGAATAATGAACTTATTAAGTATAATGTAATTATTCATTACATTCAACTTTTTTTTTTTTTTTTTTTTAAGAAAGGCAAACTGCCACATTCAGCACCTCATTTGGATGTGTCCGGAGTCTTGGAAGTTTGACTAACCTGCATTCTCCTACAAATGGACCTTGAGAGCTTGTTGGGTTCCAGAAGGGGACCACAGCTGCTCATATACCTTTGACCAAAGAATAGTCCTCCTCCTATCGAGGAAGGTGGTCCTCTTCGACAGTGTGCAGCTTCAGGACGGATGCACACAGAGAAGTGAGGGAGAGGGGACGCCCACCTAGCCAGCCAGATCAACCAAATCAACCCTGACAATCAATGGGGTGACAGATGTCACAGCCGGGTCGCCCTCACATGCTTGTTATAGTCAACATTTATAAATCAATGTTGTATCATGGTAATATGAGGGGGCAGGTAAAGGAAATTTTTAGGTTGGGTGGACAGGGTAAGCATTATCATGAAGGCCATCTGAGTGAAGGCTTGAAGTAGGTGGAAGAGTTGACCACATGGATATCTACGGAGCAAACATTCAAGGCAGAAGAAACAGCCAATACAAAGACCTTAAGAATCTATCCAATATACTCAAGGAACATCAAGAAACCAAAGCAGTTCGAATGTAGACTACTATCTATGTGAAAATTGTCATAAACATACAAATTTGTGATGTCTGTGATGAGACATCTTGATAGAGACTCTTGAAATGTAATGAGTGCCTTTATGCATTACACAGTCTGATATGTCAGCCTTCCCTAGAATTCCTCCTCCTCTCTACTTGTCTTAGGTCAACCCTCATTTCATATATACCATTTCACAATGAAGCATTCCTACCCAAATCATAGCCATCATCAAATTCTCTCAATTGCAGTTAGTTCATAGTTAACCAATGGCATATGCTATCACATGTTTATATACAGTATTTTTCTTTCTAGGTACAGTCTTTGGTTTATCTCTGACTAGACTGAAAAAAAAAAAAAAATCGCTCTAGAACAACAATGCTTCCCCATTACCTACTGAAGTTGTTACATAAAATAGGCCCGTAACAACCGTTTGTTGCAAAGGATCAGTTTATTGAGAATAGTTTTTATAAATGAAACTCTACACTGACATCCAGATTGCAATCCACTGAGTCCATATATTCACCACAGGGATATAGGAAATAATTTAAAAGGCATATTTATAAAGCACATTGATTTTTCAGTTCATTCAATTTTATTGATTTTATGAAATAATCATTCATATTTAATTTCAGATAAAGTTATGCTGCTAGTTTTAACGTTGCTTTCTAAGATACAAAATCTCTAATCTTCCTAATAAAATTAAGCCATTTCTTCTAAAAAAGGGGGGGGGGAGGAATAAAGTATTCCCTTCCTGTAAGGAAATGTTAAAGATACATGTAATAACAAACTAATATATTCAAAGTCAAGCATGGCTACCATGTAAACACTGGACAAAAGCTGGTATTGTAGAGTTGCTCAAATCACAAGTGAAGAGTCTACTGCAGAATGCTGAGATTACCAAAGAGTTGTTTCCTTCATCATAAAAGGAAATCACCTAGGTCAGACATTGCTCATCATTTTCTGATTCCTTGCAGTCCCAGCAACAATGATGAAGTGCTTTCCTAGCAGATCCACTGATGATCCTCCAGAAAAACTGGGAAGGAAACCTGGCAGCAACCCCTGCCCATCACAGCCACATTCAGAAACAGAGGGCTTGTACTGGTGGCTCGGAGCCACAACCAAGCCCAGGCCTCCTAATCACAGATGGCTTCCCCAGGCCTCCTTTCTTGCTGCGGGAAATGGCCAGCAGGACAATGTCATATGTCAAAGTGAGCTCTACAACTGGGGAGTCTTGTCTAAGATGACTGAAGCAGGGACGCCTGAGTGGTTCAGTCAGTTAAGATGACTGAAGCCATGTCTAAATACTTAGCACTTGGCTCAGGACCCTTAATGAATTTGTCTTTAATGACCCCAAAAACAAAGAAGACAGAATGGCAGAGGGATGGAAAGATCCAAGGATGTGACGTGGTGTCTAGAGTCAATGAGAACTGCTTAAAAGCTCTTCTCATTACATTCCTGAGGACAGCCTCAGTGATTATTATAGTAAGAATTACTGTAATCAGAATTTAAAACTGCTATTTAAATGACAAACATCCTACATATCACTGTAACAAAACACAGGAGATATGCATTTAAGGTTTCTTATTTGTGCAAAATCTGGTATCTACCAAAGCCCACATGATAAGCCAGAGACCCCATTCCCTCTAAATAAAACTTTAAAAAATAAAAAAATAAAGGCAACTATCACCACTACCCTCTCTCTCTGGGCAGGCCTACTCAAAACTAACAGCTGCTTATTTTATGGTTAATGCCATTTAAACCAAATACTATCTGAAATATCTGAGTTTACTACTAACAGTCAATTTTAACCATTTCCTAATTTAAAGCCTAAATCAATTTAGCTGTTGTTAAAAAATCATTTTTCTTATTCTACTGCTAGGACAGAGAAGCACTATTAGTTTTTGTACCAGTATTAACCTTTACTACTCAAGGATATTATGTGATTTCTTTCCTCACCTCAAATATCTTCCCCTTGGGGCGCCTGGGTGGCTCAGTCGTTAAGCGTCTGCCTTCGGGTCAGGTCATGACCCCAGGGTCCTGGGATGGAGCCCCGCATCAGGCTCCCTGCTCCGCAGGAAGCCTGTTTCTCCCTCTCTCCCTCCTTGTGTTCCCTCTCTCACTGTGTCTCTCTCTGTCAAATAAACAAAATCTTAGAAAAAAAAAATATATATCTTCCCCTTGACAGCTTATACATTCCTTTTCCTTTCCTAGCACTCAAATTAGCAAATAGCAGGCTGTGATGGTATCAACACCCTCTCATCTCTCTCTCTCTCTCTCTCTCTCTCTCTCTCACACACACACACACACACACACACACACGGCGTGAGGTAAAAATGTCAGTGTAGTTCTCAGGGAACCAAGAAAATTCACTGTTAGAAGATACTGGCATTCTCTATATATAATTAACATGTGTAAAACACTTTTGTGAATTCCGACTTCAAATGTAATTCATAAAAAGGAAAGCTATCATTATCACCCAACCAACTAGAAATTCCCCCAGTAGACCTGCTCTCCTGGAGTCTCTGTCCATCCCCATCCCTCCAAGGCAACAAGTGGAAAACTGAACCCACTTCCTTGGTCCAACACAGTGCAGGGTATAGAATGCACCCCAATAAATGCAGTGAGTACCATGACAGGTCAGCAATCACACCACTACCTACTTAGTTGACTTTTGTTGAGAGCTCCCCATGTGCTTTATGTTGAATTACCTAAATAGATATTCGTAGTAACTATGAGGAAGATCATATTTTTCTCATTTTACAGATAAGGGAACTAAGCAACTGGACCAAGATCGTATAGCTTTAAGAATGACGCTGAGACCTGAAACTTTGTTATCTGATTTGCAGTTTCACTTTCATTGCTGCTTGAAATGTATTAATAAGACAAATTGTAGAGCATAATCTTTAACTTCACAGCACTCTTCCATTTAATCTTGCTCTTAACCACCATATCCTACTCCCTATCTTGCCCTTGAAATACTCAGAGGGTCGTGCTGTAGAAACCAGGGACACAATGCCCAGAGCCAATGAGATGTGCACAGTCCTGTAGAAAACAGCAGGCCTGGGAGGATTGGGGTTGGAAGGGGGGAGGGGGCGGGGGGAGTGTCTCAAAATTATTAAAAGAAAATTTCCAAATTGAAGTTAATAAATTTTTACCTTAAAGGTCATAAATGTTATGGGATGTAATGATAATTACTTAAATTAGCATTCATGAAAGTTTAATTATATTTGAAAACATTTTCTCAGTTAAACTTTTCTTACTCTACAGGGATCCCCAAATATACATAATAATTGTAGAGAATTATAGCCAATTGTAACTTAAGTGTGTTAATTATAGCCAAACTTGAAAGGAAAATTATATTTAAATCCTCCTTTATACTTTTATAACAAATCATATCGCATGTGATACATGGATGGATATTAATGTATATTACTCTGGAAGCTCCATTTCCCAGCTTCCTTGTCAGAAGGTTTTGGGTTAGGCTCTGTTGATAAGAGGTACTCCTTTGAAAGTTAAAAGGCTGGATATAAGCAGCCATAAACTCCTCTGACCGTAGCGGGTACAAGTAGGGTCACATGTTAGACTGACACGTGTGTGGCTTCTGGATGAAGCTCCTAGCTAGCAATCATCCACTTTGGGGTTGCAGGTGGCTGAGCCATGGGGGGCAGCTTCCTGTGACTCCAGCAATTCTCAAATTCCTCAAATTAGTACTGCCAATTTTTACTCCCTGCAAAATCCCTACATTAAACCTCCCCCCCGCTAAAACACAGTGGTTTCTGTTTTCCTGTTTTATCCAAAAAAGGAAACCATGATCTCTAGTAGGTAAGATTTATAAATGACCTTTTTCTTCTTGCTTGTATTTTCTGACTTTTTAATGACATGTGCTGTCTTTGTTAATGTAATCTAAATGGGGGACTCCCCCTCTACCCACCTAAAAAAATACTCTGAAATTATTTAGTATAAGGAAGAACTTCCCAACATACCTCAGCAAAACAAATACTTGTTATACACAAGTATGACAACTGCTATTTGTATAAACTACTCCAGTCATTTTTAAAGTTTAAATTATGCACTGTACACTGTTAAAAAATCAGGAAAAAGCTTTCACAAGTTGATAACATACTAAGAGCTCAAAGAAAAACAATCATTTGCTATCAAAACAATTACAGAATAATTCATATATTGTAGTTATTTTTACTAACTTTTCACTGAGCAACACCTTAAAATTTTTTCATTTGTGGGAGGTTATATTATCCTGTTCACTTTGATTTCCAAGACTTAGCCAAAAGAGCCTGTCCAAGGACATCTAACACATAGAAAACTATTCTCCAGATGGTTAAAAACAAAAAAATGAGTAATTGAGTAATGCTTCACATCCTCTTTCAGCTACTCCAAAGGCAGTTGTCACATAAATAAAACATTATAAGAGCATTTACATCAACAGACTTTGTAACAGCAATTGGTTCATAAGTCCACTAAAAGGTTTTAAATGCAACAGAAGTTAAATAATGGTAAGCAGAAACTGAAAAAAAACTGGTCACAATTTTTTTCAGATCTTAATATTTCCATTATCAAAGATAAATTACATGATCTGTTGGACCCATTGTAAGGACAATGACAAATTCCATATCTATAACATATAGTAAAGTATGGAAATTCACTGAAATTTTTATTTAAAATGTGGCAAATTTCCTGAAAAATCATGGTGTAATCTCACTTTCCTTGCTGCTTTAAACAGATTATCAAGACTATACAATTACAAAACATAGTTCTAACTTCACAGAACTCTTCTAGGTGGTTTGCAACCATTCCTTTCAAAGTCATAATGCAACAGGTGTACCCAGCCACTTTGTCATGTATAGACATTGTCTGATTATACCTTCCTTACAGGAAGGTAAGTCTTTACAATCAGTGGAAAAAATAAAGTATTCCATAACAGTCTTTCAAATATCAAGCTTGATATTTGAAATCAATTGAGGATTATTTAAACAATGAAACTAAGAACTGGCAGGAATTAACATTTACTGATCAATTACTATGTGTAGGCACTATGCAAAACATTACACAGATTATGTAATACAACAACACCACGATGAAAGCATGATTATCCTCATTTCACAGAGGAGGAACCGAGCTTGCAGAAGGTGAGTGGAATGCCCAAGATTACACAGCCATTAAGTGGTGTTAGTGGAATTTATATCCAAAGTCTTACCTACACCCAATCTAAATCTTTGCATATACTGTTAAGAAAAAAGCAGAAATAAATATCCTACCTGGGTCATTAGTTATTAAAACACTGAAAGGGACATAAATCACAAAGCTCCCTCTCCCGGATGATGAGGAAGGCAACCACATACATTTCACGCTAAGAAGGAAGCATTCACACCATCAGTCAGAATTTAGTAAATCAATCTACATAGAATATTGTATGCTATGTGTTTTCTCTAAGCTACATGATTAAAAGCCCCAGATTAGCACTGCTGCAGTGACATCTGACAGCAAGCAAAAAAGCAGAAGGACGATAATTGAAGGTCACAGTACTGACCCGGATTCTGGAAAAAAACTCAAACTCAATTCAATATATTGTCTTTAATCACAATAAATTTAAACATATGCAATACTAAGAATATAAGGTTTACATCTCAAGTTTGACAGTTCTAGCATTTCAGCTTTTCAAGAGTAGGGCTCCAGTACTATGAAATTGTTAGGCAGAATCAGACTACTCGACACCACCAAATACATCGTTCAACTGCTTTTGTCCTGAAAATAAAGCAGATGCTCTTCTCCCCAATTCTCTAACACAACAGTAACACATACAAGTAGTATTCATCAGAATCCATTATAGTTAGAGGCTTTTAACAGATTTTTCTGATTATAAGAGGAATTATGAGCTAAGCATATAAAAATTTGAAAATAGGGGCACCTGGGTGGCTCAGTCAGTTAAGTGTCTGCCTTCGGCTCAGGTCATGATCACAGGGTCCTGGGATGGAGCCCCACAGCAGGGAGCCTGCTTCTCCCTCTCCCCCCTGTTCGTGCACACACTATTAAAATTTTTTTAAAATTTTTGAAAATAAAAAGTATAAAGAACAAAAGTTACCTGTAGTCCTATTAACATTAACATCTCTATCTGTGGATTATATTCCTTAGTTTATCTTTCCTGTGAGCTATATATAACACGTAAGCTTAATGTAAGCAACTTCCAGACAAAGAAATAAGGAGTTCCAAAGCGGGGTGGGGGAGGGAACTCAAGATTACAGTGGATCACCTAGGTCAAAATTCCTAATGGAATAAAAATGCTATGCCTCCCAGGAACACTACTCCGGGCAAACAGATTCTGAACATACTATAGCAGTGGTATTAACCTCTCTGAAAACTGCTTAAATAATTTTAAATCTTCAAACTGGTTACAATAAATAAAATGTAAATCAATAATTTCAGGGTATATTCGGTTTTCTCATTTTGAAGAGAAGATGTTCTATTTCAAGAATCTGGGAACAATAGGCCACCACAGAGGTATCTGCTAGCACAAGAAAAGCGACCCTATTATTATCCAGGTGAGAATTAACTGTTATCAGATCGGCCAAGTGAGAATGAAACAGGTGCCATGATAAACACTCAACCAACAGAGATCCAAGAGCAAGGAAGGAATAAAATAAAACCTTTTATCAGCCTGAGCTTCAACACTCTTACCCACAAATTAAGCATATACAATTGGACAAGTCCTTTAGATTCCTCTGTTCCTCAATTACATTATCTAGAAACAAATGCTATAGATTTACCACAAACAGCACTAGTTTAGGCAAACATGTATGTTGATAAGAAGTCTCAACTGCCATGATACGGTAGTAAGATGAGGCAGCAGGACAGGGACTCAGCAATTTGGGACTTTATAAGAAGATAACTGAAAGTTTTGCTTTCATTGTTTTCTTATGAAGAGTGAAAGCTTTGTGAAATTTGTGGAACATACCAAAAATATACCTAAAACTATCATTTTCTAAAAAAGCAAATGTTCCCCAAAAATCATTTGACACAGAAATAACCTCAAGGACAGACTGATGCTTTCAAAAGAGATGTAATTAAAGAAAGAAATAAAACTATTGCTTTTTTGTTTTCTCATTCCTGGCAAACAATCTGAGGTTTTAAAAATACATAAGACAATACCACCAAGGGCAGTGACTAATATTTAATAATTCATATCACTGATTTTTTTTTTCTTCCAACATACCAGGAACTCCAGGGCTTATCCCCTGATTTTTCAATAGGTCTTAGGAAATAAAATCCCAAGAACATTACGAGGCATGTGTAGAGAAAAAACAGGGCCTCAGGACTCTGGCCTGCTGGCACAAACCGTAGAAAGAACAATCAAGAAATGCTCCTGCCTGAGAACCAGTGTCCCAGCCAGTCTTCCTGAATGTACCACCTCTACTACCTTCTCCCGGTCTCATCTCACATCACTAACATTAAGCACCACAGACTTATGATCCATTTTTCTTATTGTGTAAAAATTTTACCTTTCTAAAATATCTACTAGCTCCTCCAGGGCAAGGACCAGATACCTGGATCCACACCTAAACTGATACCATAAGGTCCCTCCCTAAGGGCCAGGTACGTGCTAGGCAATTGCAAACTTGGTTAACCCCCAGGAACTTAGTCTCTCAAACTCCTTAGTGAAAAGGTGGTCTTGACTACTTGTCTCTAGTTGACATGAAAAACCTCAGCTACACTTTCCAAAGCACCAAAACCACTTGGTACAGGGCGTTATACTTAGAATCAAGTAAGTCAAGTTTTTCTTCTTTCTCTCTGAGGCTAAAATGAAGAGTGCAATCTCATGTTTATTCTACCATTAAGCTAACCTATTACAATTTCTGCTCTTGTAGGTTTTTTTAAACATTATATCCCATCAAGAACACAAACATAAGACTTTTTGTAGAGTTCATACTGCCTACAGAAATCAATGCCTGTTTTTAATGTTTTTCAATTTTAATAGTTTTAAAAAGGTTTCTGACATCTGTACAAATCAAAAAGCAAAGGAAACATCTGAGATGATTTTCACAAGCTAACGTTCTCCTAGAAAAAATCTCAGAAGGCCAGACATAAAATGCTGACACAGGGATGTAGTCAGCTTCAGTGTGAACTGCCCAGTTTCAAGGCCCTTTGGCATTTCCTTGAGAGAGTAGAAAAATTAAATTTCACTGTTTTTCACAGAGCCAACAATAGAAGTCTTAAATACTACAAATTATAATCAACTATTTTTTTCAAAGATTTTTATTTATTTATTTGACAGAGAAACACAGTGAGAGAGGGGAACACAAGCAGGGGGAGTGCAAGAGGGAGAAGCAGGCCCCCCACTGCGCAAGGAGCCTGATGCAATGAGGGGCTCCATCCCAGCATCGGGCTCCTTGCTCAGCAGGGGGCCTGCTGAACAATGTTTTTCCTATTCTGCAGCAAGAACTCAATTTTTTTTTTAAGATTTTATTTATTTATTTGAGAGAGAGAATGAGAGACAGCACAAGAGGGAAGAGGGTCAGAGGGAGAAGCAGACCCCCCGCTGAGCAGGGAGCCCAATGCAGGACTCGATCCCGGGACTCCAGGATCATGACCTGAGCCGAAGGCAGCCGCCTAACCAACTGAGCCACCCAGGCGCCCAGAACTCAATTCTTAAGAAAAGGAAAGCAAAGGAAAAGGGACAGAGACACACAGAGACACAACCAACAGAGAGAAAGAAAATGCATTTGACCTTAAAGATGTTCATAAATTTCCAAGAATAGATTCCAAAGATGATGAGGGCTTTTTACCATTCAAGTACTCTAGGAGTGCAGTGAAGGAGGTCTCATTCTCAGACTAAAGATATGTGAGTTTTCTGGCCCAGTGCTGCCAACATGGTTATCCACCAGCCTATACACAATAACCCTCAACCATGGAAGAATAAAGGAAGTACTAACAAAAAATTTATAATCATCACAACTAGATTTTTTTTCTCTAATTTTTAAGACTCCAGATTGTTTTACACATAACTATAAATGTCTGTTTATGCACATATACAAAGAAGATAATGATTTAGAGGAGGAAGAGGATGGAGAAGGAGGAAAAAGAATAACTAGCTAGATAATTGGTAATGAAATTCTAGCAATAGGAGAAAAAACCTAACTGCACCAGCAGAACCAGGCAGATCAGAAGTGCATGCTTAGAAAGATTCAAAGGGCAGCTGACACCAAAACCTCAATTTTATCTTGCAAAAGTGGCACCCAATAAACATTCTAGGCCCTGCCCTCTAGAGCTTGCAGCCTGGTCACTCCTGCCCCTCCCTGTGTGTACTGGAGTCACGCAAGATGGCTTTGCGTCCTAGCTCCAGCCATCTGCTCCATAGGCAAGTTATTTGAGTCCTAAAACTATCATCCCCCAGTGAGAATTAAATTATCTCTCTCCCATAGATTACTGTGCGGATTAAATGAGCTAATAATGAGCGTGAACTGCTTTGTAACCCTTTACACACAATGCAAACAGGATGTGTCCTTGTTTCAACAGAAAAGACCGTCTCCTCCAGCCACCTTTCTCCAGTTTGCCATGTTTGCCAAGTACTGAGGCTTTCAGATATAATTACAAAGTATAAACTCTGTAATTAAAGTTGGTGAGTGCTTGCTTTGTAGGCAGGGTCATATGCCCAGCACTCTGCTACAGACACTGTGGGATACAAGAGAAAAACAGGATTTGCTCCTTGGGCTCCAAAAATAAAAACCTCACTACAGAAACAAAACCAGTAGACACGGAATAACAGCAAGGCATAGAGGCCAGCACCCGTCTAAGGGGCCAAACTTATAGGGAGGACTTCAAAAACTGAAAGAAGGGAAGGGTTTTTAATTGTAATTGACAAAAAGCTTATGGAAGAGATTTCAGCTGGGAGACAGAGCCTAAACACAGTAAAAAGGTAGGAACATGTGTGGGGGGTCTGATTAGAGATTGTCTTAAAAGTGAGTGGTAACGGGCGCCTGGGTGGCTGAGTCATTAAGTGTCTGCCTTCGGCTTAGGTCATGATCCCGGGGTCCTGGGATGGAGCCCCACATCGGGCTCCCTGCTCAGCAGGGATTCTGCTTCTCCCTTTCCCTTCTGCTTGTGTTCTTTCTCTTGCTGTGTCTCTATCAAATAAAATCTTTAAAAAAAAAAAAAAAGTGAGTGGTAAAAAGGCAGAAATTCTCCAACTATGGGGGACACAAATACCAATAAAAGATTTTTAAACTCAACCCAGTAGGCCTAAAAGGAAGACTAGATAATTCTGAGAGTCACACAAAAATATCACCATGTAAAATGTTGCCAGTAGTAAGAGTCTCAAAGGAAAAAAAGGCAGAGACCAATCAGAAAAGGTTTAATGAGAGGCAAAACCTCAATCAACAGTAGGCTTATTTCCGAATCTTAATTCCTTGCCCCATTTTTTAATGCAAACCCAAAAACACATGAGTCAGAAGAATCCGATGTAATTTCTGATAAGCCAGGGCTGATGTAAGGTGTGACTGCCACTGCCACCAGGCTGGAGCAACACACATTAAAGGAAAAGCACGGGAAGCTCAAACAGAGGCAGGTTCCAACCCTATGTGAACCTGAGTAAGTTACTAGATCTCTGTTTCCCAGTATACTCACCTATAGAGGGAAACAGTACATCTTCGTAGGGTTATTTTGAGGTTTAAGTTCAAAAAAAAATTTTTGGAAACTTTAGGTGGTATGCAAATGTTAAATAAGAATTAAACTTAGCACATTTTGCTAGTTGATGAGTACCCTGAGGACAAGGGCTGTGTTTTGCTCTCCAGGGCAAATCCAGAGCCTAGCTCAGTTCCTAAAGTCTATAGGAATGCAGTGTGTCTTGGCTTATTGAAGGAGTGTCAAATTTAATGCAGTGTACTTTAGTGAGCATCCATTGTGTTCTGTGCACTGATGAGGTCCTGAGGGTCAACAGAAAATAGAAATGGCCCCTGCCCTTATGGAGCTTGTGGTTTAGAGGGGAAGACAGATACAAGTAACTACAGGAAGAACCACAAAACAGGGCTATGGAAGTCTGGATCAATGAGGGGAGCATGTAACCTAGGCTACAAGGTCAGAGAAGCAATTATCTGCTTCAGAACCAAGCAAATAATGGTCATCAATTACTTCTATAATTTCTCAGAGTAACAAAAGCTATAAAGACTGAATGCCTGTTGATTTAATTTTTTTTCAAATACTGATTCAGACATCACATTTAAAGGGGGGTAGGGAGTAAGGGGCAGAGGGTTTGCACAAAAAAAGTTAGAAGAAAAAATCTTCCACTTAAGGTCATGTGACATCAAATGTGTCCTACTTACCACAGGTATAAGTATGGCATTCACCCACAATCAACTTTTTACCAGAAAAAACTTAATTACTATAAGCAATTTTCCTGTGTAGTTATCTTTCTTTACGAAGAACATGTACCAAAACAAAGATGTACAAATCTATTTCAAATATAAAGCTTAAGATTTTAAAGGTGTATTTTTAAAACTCAAGCCATGAATATAACCCTCCAAAAATTAACCAGTATTGAGTTCCTCCTCTGTGTTAAACATCAGATATTAAAGAAAATATTTAAAGCTTTAAAATATCCAACTATCGGAGCGCCTGGGCAGCTCAGTCAGTTAAGCATCTCATGCTTAATTTCAGCTCAGGTCATGATCTCAGGGTCCTGGGACAGAGCCCCGTGTTGGGGGGGAGGGAGGCAGGGGTGTCCATGCTCAGCAGGGAGTCTGCTTGAGATTTCTCTCTCCCTCTCTGCCCCCTCTCCCACACGTGTGCTCTTAATAAATCTTTAAAAAATAAAATATCCAACTATCAAGAAATTTACAATTCATCTGTGGAAAAAATACTATAGGAATTCAATAACTGAATGCAAACTACATAAAGATGTCACAAGACATGATTCCCTGTCAAATCAGATACAAAACTAAGGGCCTGAGAGGTGGAGGCTTTGTGCTTTTCATTCATTGGGCTATCCAGGTGCCTAGTGACTATCTCAGCAAGCAGAGAGTGAATGAGTGAAATTCACAAATTAAGCAGGGAGAACAATGTCACAAGAAGGGGTTCAGCAAAAACTACATGGAGAACAAGAATCAGAGGCATTTAATGGTTAGGAAAAAACTAGACAGAACAGGGAAGAGAGAAGAGTATGAGGTACTAAAGATAGGTTGAGGAGACAGAAAATTTGAAGGTAATGACTGGAAATTCAGCAGAATGGTCTAGGCTAGCAATGTTGGTCAATATCAGATTGTCCAAAAACTTAAGTGTCAAACTGAAGTGTTCAGATTTGACCATGATGGCTACAGAAGTCATCCCATCTTCTTGAGAGAAGGACAACATGATTGAAATCTGCCTCTTGTTGGAGTCTTGCATGGATTAGAGTGCAAAGCAGCAATCCATGCAAGAAATGAGAGCCTGTAACTAGGGCAGGAGCAGCCTGACTGGAAATAATGGGATAGCTCAAAAATACTAAGACATTTTCTCATGACTCACTGGAAATCACAATTGTAGGCTATTTACTGAGTTTTTGCCACATGCCAGATACCACACTAAGAACTTATATGCATATTTTGACATGATCCTCAAGTCCAAGGTGATAGGAATTTTCTGATTAGGAAATTAAGATTGAAAAAAAAAAAAATGAACTACCAGGAGTCAAGCCATGATCTGACTCAGATTACTGATCTGACCACTATTGCTGTAAAGTTATAATGGGGTACCAGAGATTTTAAAAATTCCAAGACAATTTTAAATCTAATTGACTAGAAAAGAGGATACCATCTATAAAGACAGAAGACAAGAAAGACATTGAAACATGTTAAATCAGGTGGACCTACCAGACATTTACATCCAAAAGCAGTGGTATAATCTCAACAGATGCAGAAAAAGCATTTAACAAAATACAATATCCATTCCTGACAAAAACAATAAAGTGGATTTAGAGGAACATACCTCAACATGATAAAAGCTATATATAAAAAGCCCACAGGTAACATCACACTCAATGGTAAAAAACTAAAAGCTTTTCCCCTAAGACCAAGAACAAGACAAGATGTGTACTCTCACCACTTTTATTCAACACAGTACTGGAAGTCCTAGCCACAGTGATCAGACAAGACAAATAAAAGACCTCCAAATTGTTAAAAAAGTAAAACTGTCACTATTTGCAGATGACATGATACTGCATATAAAAAGCAACCCTAAAAACTCCATCAAAAAGCTTTTAGAATAAATGAATTCAGTAAAGTTGCAAGATACAAAAATCAACATACCAAAGTAAATTGTGTTTTTATACACTAATAATGAAGTAGCAGAAATGGAAATTAAGAAAATAAACCCATTTACAGCTGCATCAAAAAGAATAAAGTATGTAGGAATAAATTTAACCAAGGAGGTGAAAGATACTCAACCATAAGACACTGATGAAAGAAACTGAAGAAGACACAAATGGAAAGATATTCCATGCTTGTAGATTGGAAGAATATTGCTAGAATGTCCATACTACTCAGAGCAATCTACAGATTCAGTGCAATCATTATCAAAATTCCAATGGTATTTTTCACAGAAATAGAACAAATAAGCCTAAAACTTGTATGGAACCACAGGAGACCCCTAATAGCCAAAGCAATCCTGAGAAAGAAGAACAAAGCTGGAGACACCATTCCTGATTTAGAAATATATTACAAAGCTATAGTAATCAAGACAGTATGGTATTGGCATTAAAAAAAAAAAAAAAAAAGATTCATAGAGAGCCCAGAAATAAACCCATGCATATATGGCCAATTTGGGATAAAGGGGCCAAGAATATACAGTGGGGAAAGGACAGTCTCCTCAACAAATGGTACCAGGAAAACTGGGCAGCCACATGCAAAAAGAAGGAAATTGGATCACTATCTTACACCATACACAAAAATTAACTCAAAGTGGGTTAAAGACGTGAATGTAAGACCTAAAACCATACAATGCCTGGAAGAAAACATAGGTGGTAAGCCCCTTCACATCAGTCTTGAGGATGACTTTTTAAATTTGACATTAAAAGCCAAGGCAACAAAAGCAAAAATAAACAAGTGGGACTACATCAACTAAAAAGCTTCTACACAGCAAGGGAAACCACCAACAAAATGAAAAGGCAACCTATGGAATGGAAAAAAAATATTTGCAAATCATGTACCTGATAAGGGGTTTATATCTAAAATGTATAAAGAACCCTTATAACTCAATAGAAAACAAATTACCCGACTTAAAAATGGGCAGAGGAACTGAATGGACATTTTTCCAAAAATGACATATAAATGGCCATCAGGTACATTAAAAAGAACTCATCACAGGAAAATACAAATCAAAACCACAGAGATCTCACCTCATACTATCATCAAAAGATAAGAGATGACAAGTATTGGTGAGGATGTGGAGAAAAGAGAACCCTTGGGAACCCTGTAAGAATGCAAGTTGGTGCAGCCAGTATGGAAAACAGTATAGAGGTTCCTCAAAAAATTAAAAACAGAACTACCATAAGTTCCAGCAATTTCACTTCTGGATGTTTATCTGAAGGAAACTAATCACTGTCTCAGAAAGTTATCTGCCCCCATGTTTATTGCAGCATTAGCTACAATAGCCAAGATATGGAAACAACCTACGTGTCCATCACAGATAAAGAAAATGTGGTGTGTATATATACATAAAATGGAATATTATTCAGCTATTTAAAAAAAAATTCTGCCATTTGTGACAACACAGTTGGATCTTGAGGGCATTACACTAAGTGAAATAAATCAGACAGAAAAATACTGTATGATCTCATTTATATGTGGAATCTAAAAATATATATGTAATAAAATATGAAACAAAAAACACAGACACAGAGAACAGATTGGTGGGTACCAGAGGTGGAGGGTTGGGAATGGGTGAAATGGTTGAAGATGGTCAAAACAGAAGGTACAAACTTCCAGTTATAAAATAAATAACCCCTGGTGATATAATATACAGCATGGTGACTATAGTTAACAATACTGTACTGTATATTTGAAAGTTGCTAAAAGGGTAAATCTTAATTATTTTTCTTGTGATGAGAACTTTTAACTATGTGTGGTGGTGATGGATGTTAACTAAACTTATTGTGGTTATGATTTTATAATATATACATCAAATTATTATGTTGTACACCTAAAACTAATAAAATGTTATATCTCAATTAAAAAAATAAATCCAATAAAACCCCACCAGAATGAATAAAAAAAGTGATAGAATGAACAAAAAAAAGAAGAAGAACAACAACAACAACAAATGACACAGTTTCAGACTTGTTATGTTTGGAGTTACAGAACAGCCAAGGAGAATTGTCCAGCAGGCAGTCAGGAATGAAGTTCAAGATCAAAGGTAGAATACGTATTAGGACTAGGATTAACTGAAGTTAACCCAGGTATTAACTGAAAAAAGATAGTAAGACAACATTCAATTATTTAATCAACAAATATTTGGGAAGAACCTTTCCTATGCCCAGCACAAGGCTAACCTGGGGAGGAAAATAAAACAAAGTTTCTGCTCTGGTGTAGCTTACAGACTGGCTAAAAGGGAGCTGATGAGACCTCTACATACAGGGATGGGAAAGACAGCACAGGAAGAAGAGAACACCAGGCTGGAAACTAAAATAGTACAGAGTGAGATGAAAAACCCAAACACCATGATTTCAATAAAGCAATAGAAATAGAAGCCAGAGTGCAAGTAGCAATGATTTTAATAACAGCCCATCTGGTAAATTGGACTATGGAGCTCAGATCTCTTTACAAATCTGAGTGGACAAAGACAAATCCTTAGCTCTCTGTGAATACTATGTTTCAAAAATGTAAACCTAGTTTGTTAAACCAGGATTAATATAAGGATACTGAGAATAAAAGATATATAATGCAGAACAAACAAAGCATATTTTGGCACATCCTATTTCAAAAGTACTTGGGGTGCCTGGGTGGCTCAGTTGGTTAAGCATCTGCCTTTGGCTCAGGTCATGATCCTGGAGTCCTGGGACCAAGTCCCCCATCTCTGCTCAGTGGGGGAGTCTGCTTCTCCCTCTCCCTCTGCCCCTGCTCCTGTACTCTCTTGCTCACTCTGTCTCTCAAATAATCTTTAAAAAAAAAAAAAAAAGTACTTACTAGGTATATCTGAATTAAAGTAATAGGATATTTTGGTAGGAAAAAAGCTACTCCATGAAAACAAACCATAAAGTAAAAAATAGTTTTGAGACATCTTTAAAGTATTTCTAGTTACATGTGCCAAGTGAAGAAACAGTATATCAAACACATACCTCAAATTATTGATATATAGTAATAAGATACAGTTTATCACAGTTACTCTCCTGTGTATACTTTAGTTGTAATTCATAAAAATAAACCATTAGTCATCAGTTATACGTTTATATTTAAGAAAACTAAAAACAAATCAAGGTCTTGAAATGTACTGTATATTTGTCCTAAAAATAAAACTTACATCTACCTTTAGATATTAAAGTTGTATTGAACAGTAACATATTTTTGTAGAGAAAATTTAATACAACTATTGCTTTAATCAAATTTACCATGAATTTATTATTGCACAGCTCAATTTAAACATGTGGTTTCATTCCTAGAGGAAAGAAATATAAAACATATCAAATCTAGACTAATTCTATTACATGGCTCCAGTGAACCTATTTCAATGAAATTGTCATGTAGGATAATCAGTTTTTAGAGTTTATCTTTTAGCCTACTCTTAATATCAGTTGGGAGGTTGTCTATAATCCTAGGAAAATCAGACATCTTGAAGTACAAAAAGCCTAAGAAACAATCTTTTCTAACTCCATGATAAAGATGAGAAACCAATTCTAGGGGAAGTTAAATGGCTTCCCAAGTTGACAGACCTGGATTTTGGATAGATGTATGGATAGGGGGATATAAACCTTTTGCATGTATTTCCTCTAAATATTATAAAATACTTTGTAAGCTTTATATTTCATCACAGTTACACATGTTAAATACTAACATGTTTATTTTTCAAATTTTTATTATGTTCAATTAGCCAGCATAAAGTACATCATTAATTTTTTTTTAAAGATTTATTTATTTGAGAGAGAGAGAATGAGAGAGAGCACATGAGAGGGGGGAGGGTCAGAGGGAGAAGCAGACTCCCTGCCGAGCAGGGAGCCCGATTTGGGACTCGATCCAGGGACTCCAGGATCATGACCTGAGCCGAAGGCAGTCGCTTAACCAACTGAGCCACCCAGGTGCCCGTACATCATTAATTTTTGATGTAGTGTTCAATGCTTCATTAGTTGCGTATAATACCCATGCTCATCACCACATGTAACCTCCTTAAAACCCATCATCCGGCTACCCCATACCCCCAACCCCCTCCCTTCTGTAACCCTCAGTTTGATTCCCAGAGTCCAGAGTCTCTCATGCTTTGTCTCCCTCTGATTTCTATCCATTCAGTTTTCCTTCCCTTCCCCTGTGGTCCTCTGCACTATTCCTTATGTTCCACATATGAGTGAAACCATATGATACTTGTCTTTCTTTGCTTGACTTACTTCACTTAGCATAATCTCCTCCAGTTCCATCCATGTCGCTGCAAATGGCAAGATTTCATATTTTTGATGGCTGCATAATATTCTATTGTATATATATATGTATATATATACATATATATCACATCTTTAACCATTCATCTGTTGAAGGGCACCTTGGCTCTTTCCACAGTTTGGCTATTGTGTTGCTGCTATAAACACTGGGGTGCACGTGTCCCTTTCACTACATCACTATCTATGGGGATAAATACCTAGTAGTGCAATAGAGCTACCCTGGATCATAGGGTAGCTCTATTTTCAACTTTTTGAGGAACCTCCATACTGTTTTCCAGAGTGGCTGCACCAGCTTGCATTCCCACCAACAGTGTAAGAGGGTTCCCCTTTCTCCGCATCCCCGCCAACATCTGTCGTGTCCTGACTTGTTAATTTTAGCCATTCTGACTGGTGTGAGGTGGTATCTCATTGTGGTTTCAATTTGCAAATACTAACATGTTTATACAAAGACACATCGAGTGTTTTTTCCATAAATGTTATACAATTTAACATTTAAACCATCTTATAAAACCACAACAAACCAAGTAGTGCCTTAACAAAAACAAAATTAAGAGAAGCAGAATCAATGTCCCAGAAACACAGCTCAGAAAACTTAAGTATTTGATATATAAAAATAGAAGAAAAAAAAATCAGTGAGGGCAGAAATTATCACTGCTTGCCATCAGTTAAGATAACTTTCTTATTTAAGAATTCCTTGAAGCACTTGAAAAAAAGCTGGGGGTGGGAGGGATCAGTGATAATCTTTCCTTTATTAATACCTGGTCGTCTTTCCATTTATCTCCATATTATAGAAACAGTTGCAATTCTTTAGTTTTAGATTTAAACCAGACAGGAAACAGCCATGCTTTCTCTGCAGAACACTTTGTGTGAAAACTTCAAGATCTGCAACTTGGGGAGAGGGGAAGTAGCAAGATGCTCTGAACTACTAGGCTCAGTGTAAAGCATGTGATAAAATGAGAATAGTATGGTACAATGTTACCATTTAAGGGGTTTATCCAACAAAGGTGCATTTAACAACTGAAAACCTAAATAAAAAGCACAAAAGTTCACTAGCACTACCAACAAGGGTATAAACATGGCCATACATTACCAAAATTTTGGGACAAATAACAGGCACAAAACTCTTCTCCACTAAATGAGTGAAAAAGGATTTTAAAAACAAACAAAATACTGGGGCACCTGGGTGGCTCAGTTGGTTAAATGGCTGCCTTTAGCTCAGGTCATGATCCCAGGAGCCTGGGATCGAGCCCCGCATTGGGCTCCCTGCTCAGCGGGGAGCCTGCTTTTCCCTCTCCCTCTGCCTGCCTCTCTGCCTACTTGTGCTCTCTCTTTATCTGTCAAATAAATAAATAAAATCTTTAAAAACAAACAAAATACCTAAGAGAAATGTCAACTATAAATAATAATTAACACTGACTTGATACCATTTAAGGGTAGTAAACACGTCCACCAACTATTGCCTTGAAGGCAGAGACAGGGCATTTGCTCATTTAAAAAGCTATGATGAGGGGTGTCTGGGTGGCTCAGTCGTTAAGCATCTGCCTTTGGCTCAGGTCATGATCTCAGGGTCCTGGGACTGATCCCCCCATGGGGCTCCCTGCTCAGCGGGAAGCCTGCTTCTCCGACTCCCACTCCCCCTGCTTGTATTCCCTCTCTCAGCTGGGTCTCTGTCAAAATAAATACATTTTTTCTAAAGATTTTATTTATTTGAGACAGACAGAATGAGAGAGACAGAGAGCACATGAGAGGGGGGAGGGTCAGAGGGAGAAGCAGACTCCCCGCCGAGCAGGGAGCCTGATGCGGGACTCGATCCCGGGACTCCAGGATCATGACCTGAGCCGAAGGCAGTCGCTTAACCAACTGAGCCAGCCAGGCACCCCTAAATAAATAAAATCTTCAAAAAAAAAATTAGAAAGCTATGATGATCTTTAAAAATGTATATATATCTGGATAATCTAACATTTTTAAATCAGAAACTTTACCCACTAGAGTTTGAACTCTCCAAACTACTTCTAATAAAGTAGTTCCCCACCTACCCCGTATGTTTTACTGCAAAATTACTTTAAATTTTAAAAAATTAAAAATTACATAGTGAATGCAAAGTAAATACAAACATTTCCCTCCCCTCTAGTCAGAAGGAATCCTCCCTTCACTGAATTTTCCAGCAAATCATCTGTATCTCTTATAGTGATGATCACATGCTCCCTTATGATTTGTGTGTATGTGCGTGAGCACACACACAAGCCATCTCCCTTCCAGCTTTTAAGTTAACTGAGAACAGACAAGAGCTTTATTTACATTTTCACAAAATAGCTTACACTGAATTATGTACATATGAACAAAATGCTTGTCTTTTGATATTGTAATTTGCCCAGATGTCATCATAAAACTTTCAACTGGTTCACATCCCTACTGCAATTCACCTTCACACTGCTCCTTGAATGATTATTCAAGAACAAAACTCCAATTGTATTATTCTGTGCTTAAACTCCTTCCATGGCAACCTATTTCCCAAAATGTCAAGTTTATACACATGTCCTGTGTGGTTATTCCAATCCCATCTGCCACAGAGATGTCCCACAGCCTGGCTTTCACACCATAAATCATTCCTTTATGCCCATGTTCTTTCGCCCTGGTCCACCAGGCACATTCCTACCTATCAACACTCACTTCCAATCTTCAGACTTCATCATGCACGTCCCTTAAACATGCCATAATACTTTGTTTATGCCTGTCCTACAGCACTTCTCATGTTGCAGAGGACAGGGAATTAGGAAGGGTAAATATGACTCATCCCCCCCACCCCACCTCTAAGTTTTAAGAGGGCCATAGGTGATTAAAAAAAAAAAAAAAAACGGAAACCACCTGCAAGAACGTTTGCCTAGGCGGATACAGAGGCTGAGCGGAGGCTGGAGCACCTGAGACAGGCTCAGCAGCGGCTTAGGGAGATTGTCCTGGATGCTCACACAACTCAGTTCAAGAGGCTGAAGGAGATGAAGGAGATAAACGAGAGGGTGAAGAAGGAACTGCAGAAGATTCTGGACAGGAAGCGCCACAACAGTATCTCAGAGGCCAAGACAAGGGAGAAACATAAGGAGGCGGCGGAACTGACAGAGATTAACCGCCGACACATCACCAAGTCGGTCAACTCCATCCGTCGGCTGGAGGCGGCCCAGAAGCAGCGGCAAGAGCTTGCGCCTCGCGGCTGGGCAGCAGCAGGCCCTACAGCAGCTGGTAGAAGAGGAGCCCAAGCTGCTGGCCCAGCTGGCCCGGGAGTGTCAGGAGCAGCGGGCGAGGCTGCCCCAGGAGATCCGCTGGAGCCTGCTGGGCGAGACGCCGGAGGCGCTGGGGGACGGGCATCTGGTGGCCTGTGCCAGCAACGGGCACGCACCTGGGAGCGGTGGGCACCGTCTGGCGCTGACTCGGAGAGCCAAGACGAGAACATCAAGCTCTGAACTGGCTGAGCAAGAGGTGGCCGCCGCAAGGGTGCTGGGAGGGCAGGAAGCTAAGACACTAATGCTTTTTTTTTTTTTTTTAACTTTTTATCTTTAGAAATTTTATTTTTTTAAAACTGGGGCAAGCACCCCACACTAATTCCCTTCTTTCACCCTCCTGGGGCCCCATTCGTCCCCAGCCCCTCCTTCCTGCCTTCAGTCCTAAGGAAGGTGCTGGGTCACTGTGGGCCGCAAGGGTTTCGCCCTCCCATGATACCCGCGCCCCAGAGTGGGAGCTGTCTCCCTCACTTCCCCGGGGAACACTGGCAGAGACTTTGAGCTCTGGGAAGTAGGGGGTCACATGCTTTCTCTATTCTTTGGGATTTTTTTTTTTTACATGAATAAAAGTGGATTTCAGGGGGAAAAAAAAAAAAAAAGAATGTTTGCCTAGGGGTGCCTGGGTGGCTCAGATGGTTAAGCATCTGTCTTCAGCGCAGGTCATGATCTCCAGATCCTGGGATGCAGCCCCGCATCAGGCTCCTGGCTCAGCAGGGAGTCGGCTTCTCCCTCTCCCCACTGTTTGTGCTCTCGAGGGTGCTCTCTCTTTCTCTCTCTCGCTCTCAAATGAATAAAATCTTTTTAAAAACAGAACGTCTGCCTAAAAAACTAAATCCCAGAACTATACGTAAGATCTGGCACCAACAAAGTTCTAGAAGGTGGTACAGAAGTTTATTCTATTCAAACATAGGACCTGACAACTGAGTCATCACACTGTAACCAGTCATCCCTTAGGAATACATTCCCTAATTTCAAAGCACCCAGGTGAAAATAAAAAATCTTAAATGGAAATTATGATGGTAACTGTTCTGTTAACACATAGAATGACCTTTTTAATCCTCCAAATATTTAGTCTCTAAAGTAAAATTATCTAACATTCTAGAAGAATTTGCAAATAGGAAGGCATTGTATATATAGTTTTGATTTTTTAAATCTGAAAACAGTACGAAGGTATTAAAAGTATAAGAAATTAGAAATATTAGCGCTGTTCCTTGCTACAACACTAGCTAGCAGAGGAAAACCATAACCTAGTTACTTCATGTCTTAGCTTTGTGTGTGTAAGCCAGCCTTCCCCTGCCTCACAAATATGACCCCACAGAAGAGACACTAAGTTCTTCTGAGAAGGGTTGTTGGGGGTACCTGGGTGGCTCAGTCGGTTAAGCATCCCACTCGTGGTTTCAGCTCAGGTCATGATCTCATTGCTTGTGGGATCAAGCCCCCATGTGTCGGGCTCTATGCTCAGCATGGAATCTGCTTGAAGAATCTCTCCCCTGACTCTCTCAACTCTCTAATAAATCTTTAAAAAAAAAAGACTGTCAGAAGTTGTATCATAATCCATACTTCTATATCTAACTGCCAAAAAAACACAATTCTATGGGAGTAGAAATTAATGTCTTTCCTTTTTCTCTTAGAATCCAGGGGAAAAAAACATAGCTATTTACCCAGGCAGTAGGACATGAAGAGATATTTTCAGGCAAATTTTACCAAACTAAGAACTGAAAGTGTATTACCTAAAAGAAATCACAATATGCTAAGCACACTCTGAGATTTATGTTGTGTCTTTCACTTTTTAAACATTTATATGGATATATACCTATACAAGTTACCTTGTATATAATTAAATATATTAGCCTAAGTTTTGTTCTTACAGTATGGCCTCGAATATAGTGATTTCCTAAGTGTCACTATCAATTTTATTTTTAAAAGTAAGAAAAAAGGGGCGCCTGGGTGGCTCAGTCGTTGGACATCTGCCTGTGGCTCAGGTCATGATCCCAGGGTCCTGGGATCGAGCCCTGCATCGGGCTCCCTGCTCAGCGAGAAGCCTGCTTCTCCCTCTCCCACTCCCCCTGCTTGTGTTCCCTCTCGCTGTCTGTCAAATAAAATCTTTTTTAAAAAAATAAAAAAAAATAAGAAAAAAAATTTTTATCATTCCTTTTCCAGGACTTAATACCCATAACTAAATAACAAATGAATGGTTAAAAATTCTCACCACATAAAGAATTTTGACTGTTACTAAGTGATATCCAATCAACTTGATAATCAATTTTACCTTCCAGTTAATATTATGACAAAAACTATTAACCTACAAAAATTTTTGAGAAATACTTTCTGATTTTCTGGATGGCTAACAGGCCTCTAATGGCATAAAAGTTCCCATGTCAGCAAAAAGGAAATACTGTTTCCTTGCTCTCTCTCAACTTTTGCCAACTTCCCAGCAAATCATCACCAAAAATATCTATGACCTTTGAATTTCTGATCATGCAAGTACAATATACACTAAAAAAAAAAAATTTAAGAAGCTGTAAAAAGCTACATATATAAGTACCTTCTTCACTTCATTGACAGCAGCTATAAATAGTTCCTTCATACCTATTCAGAAAGTTGAGGCTATGGTGAAACTGCTTGTCTGGCTTCTTCACAGATTCTAAGGGTTGGGTGGAGGGCAGATGGGATAGGACCCATCTTATAAATAACACTGAAGAATGCAAAGAAATTGAGGAGAGTAATTGGAGAATCTGGCAAATGCTAGGTGGGATAATAATACATGTAGAGTTGTAGGACACAGCCATTCCTAATTCTATACCCAACAGAAATGTGTAAGTATGTCCCCCAAAATATATGTACAGGATGTTCAAAGCAGCACTATGCATAACGCCAAAAATTGGAGAAGAATTGTGATCTATTCATAAGATAAAAAAAACAGCACTCCAAGAAACAATGTGGATAAACCTCAGAGCATAATACTGGGCAAAAGATGCCAGACACAAAAGAGTACATTTTGTGTGGTTCCATTTATATAAAGTATAAAATGACAAGCAAAACTCATCTGTAGAGCTAAAGATCAAGACAGGAGTGCCTCTGAGGAATGGGAAAGGGACAAAAGTGGGATTCTGGGGTGCTGGTAATGGCCTATGCTAATTACATACGTGAGTCAGTTCGTGACAGTTCGGTGAGCTATATACTTAGATACAGAAAAGTGCACAAACATTATACTTTAACATTGAGGTTGCACATCCATGTCCATAACAGCACTATTTACAAAAGATAAAGACCAAAAGGTAGAGGCAACCTTGATGCCCACACCCTTGACCATGTCAACCGGTTTCCTCCACCTGCCATTATTTCATATACCAGTGACAACCTTAACTCATCATAACAGCTAACAAAAGGCATGAAAATTGTAGTACTAGACAGACTATGCAAGTGCCAAAATGGATTTCACATGTAACTTCTGGGGGTTCAAGGCAAATGATAGTGTATAGGGGGCAGAAGAGACTGAAGAGATTGATTTGGTGAGCTGGGTAGCAGTCACAGGAGCTGGCAGGAGTCCTCTGTCTGGGAGGAAGGGAGACAGAAAGGAAGGGTATAATTTGCATGGACAGAACCTTTAAAAAGCATGCAGAGCCATATCAGACTTGAGGTGATTTGAAAGGAACAAAACCAGCAACTATGAAGTAGAATCTGGGGAACCCAGCTCCGCAGAGACTACGGCATGAAGCCCTTGTCGAGTATTCTGTGGTGGGGCTGACTAAAGGCACACAAGACACCCACATCCTAATTCCTAGGACCTGTGGACAGGACTGTATGGGGAAAAGACTTTGCAGACAAGATTAGATCAAAGGATCTTGAGATGGTCAGATCATCCTGGATCATTTGGGTGGTCCTCAACGCAATCACAAGTGTCCCTACAGAATGGGAGGTGAAGTGATATCTGAGCACAGAAGCTATGTGAAGACCAAGCAGAGATGGAAGCGATATGCTGGGGAAATGGAGGCAGGGCCCCAGGGCGAAGAATGTGGAGGCCGCTAGAAGCTAAAGAAGGCCAGGCAATGGTCTCTGCCCTCAGGTCTCCAGAAGGAGCTAGCCCTGCCAACACCACCTTGCCTTTAGCCCAGGGAAACGGCTTTTGGACTTCCAGACTCCAGAACAGTAAGGTAACTTGGGTTGTCTGAAGCCACTAAGTGGCTAACAAGTGGTAGTCACTTGTTAGAGCACCAAAGGGAAACGAATACCTACCCTGGTGTTGAGGAACACATCCCTACAAGAATAGAATTTGCCTGTGTGAAAAACCTGTAACAAAATAAAAAGTCTGTGAATGTATCTATGACCTCCTTAATATTTTGAGGCTTAGATGAAAACAGTCTCTTTCAAGATTGTTTAGTTTGGGGGAAGGGAGGGGGGAGGTGTTCCTTGTTGTCTTGTTCCTTTACAGTACCCCTATTTGAGAGAGCTTTAAGAAGTTGCATTTTGTCGGTGGCAGCATGGTGGTGGTTTTTCACTAAAAAAGAACATCTCTGTCCAGAAACTGCTTATACTCCTCTACCTTCATCAGCAAAAGATATCTCGGACCCCACTGTTGTTTAAAATCTGCTCATTTCAAATTATGAAGACAAATGTCCTCAGAGTCGATCAAAATTAATGAGCTCACTTCCAAATTTAAAGATAATAAGAGGAAGGGGGAAAAGTTAAGGCTCATCTACCCTTTTCTTGTAATTGCATTTGCAAATGCTTTAAATTTTAATTGAAACAAAATGTGAATCTCATTAGTTGAAAAATGCAGGAAAAAAAATAAAGCATACAATCTCTAGATAAAGCAATGTTCCTGCAGTCACAAGTAAGAGGAGTGCATACGCTCCATTTTCTTCTTTGGCCTTCAGCAGAAGCTTGGCCCACCAAAGTGATCAGATTAAAATAGGTGAACAGTACCACTGGTCTCAGGACTGCCTTGTGTGAACAATGAATACAAGATGGTTATTGACATTATCCTTATGACCATGCTCAGAAGTCTCTATTTCTTAATTCCAAGCCAAGAAATTTAGATTTATTCAAGAAAATTTGGAAGAGCTTCATATGCTTATCTTGGGACTATAACAGCTCTATGGTTTATTGCATTTTTAAAATATTGATATCCTTTTAAAAGTAGTAAGAATAAACTCTCTAAAGTTATTTTATGAAATGGATAAATATAAATATTGCAGAACTCCAGACTTCCCTGGGTGTCATCTCTAGGACAAGAAACAGATATACCTCTCTTTAGCTTGGAATCATAAATTCTTTAGCTGCTAAGAAAGAACCCTGAAAAATGTGGATCTGGACCACAACTCTTAGAGCAGAATATTTTGCCTTTCTTTCTCCTATAAAAACAAACAAAAATAAACAGATTCTGTGTGCATCTTTCATGTGTGGGATTATATTTTGAGCCACATATGTGGAATTATTTGGCTGAGCCATCTTTCATATGTTAAATTATTTTTGAGCCATAACTACTGAATCATAGTAATGATTCTTTAATCTCTAATTATTCCAGGCAAAGATGTGTCCCCAGGAGGAAGGACTCCTAATTCAAGCATAGTTTTAACCAAAAGGTCAAAAACAGCTCAGTTAAAAGCTGTATCCATTTTGCACATCAAAAAAGTCTCTAGAAATAAAAATTTGTGTCCCAAAAACAAGTTATGGTGAAAACCCCTTCAATTTTAATTACTTTTTTTTTTTTTTAGCATTTCCAAATATCACATTCAGAAAATTTGAATAAGTACGCTCTGGGGGATTTAGTAAGTCACTAGGATGCTATTAAGAGAAAAGCATACGCTGAACAAAATATAGCTGTGCACCAAGGCAAATGAGAAAAAGCACTACAAGAAAAATTCAAAACAAAAATAAAAAATAACTATGAGAAGGGGTGCCTGGGTGGCTCAGTGGGTTAAGCATCTGCCTTCAGCTCATGATCTCAGAGTCCTGGGATCAGATCAGCCCCATGTGGGGCCCTTGCTCAGCGGCGAGTCTGTTTCTCCCTCTCCCTCTGCCCTTCCCTCTTTCCCCCACTCCCAACCACCGCTCATGCTCACACACTCACGCTCTCAATATTAAAAAAAAAAAAAAAAAAGCCATCTAACTATAAGAGTATATATAGCTCTGAATAGACTCTAGGAGGGCAAGAAAAATCTCCCAAGGTATTTAGTTTGTCTAAGAACCCATCACACACTAGTAAGAATAGCCTCTAAATTTCCTCCATCACTTTCCTCCATACAATATATTCACATCTCATGGAGTAAACTAATTGAGGAAGACAGGTCATAGTTAGCAAATATTTGTATCAGCCAATTTGCCAATGAGAATGTTGGTAGGACTGTACTTTCAAGATAAATTCCTAAGGTTTCTCCTTAGGCAATAACAGCCACACAATTCCTGTTCCCTATAGTTTTTGAAGTAATTAAGTCAAACAGGATTTATTCCATTCTATTCAACATACACTGAGCTCCTCTTAAGGGGAAAAAAAAAAAAACAAAAAAAGTAGAACAACAGAGTTTAGGGGCGCCTGGGTGGCTCAGTCATTAAGTGTCTGCCTTTGGCTCAGGTCATGATCCCAGGGTCTTGGAATGGAGCCCTGCATCAGGCTCCCTGATTGGCGGGAAGCCTGCTTCTCCCTCTCCCACTCCCCCGGCTTGTGTTCCCTCTCTCACTGTCTCTCTCTCTGCCAAATAAATATATAAAATCTTTAAAAAAAAAAAAAATAAACAAAAAACAGAGTTTCCACTTAAGGCAGCAACTAAAACTCAGAATAACGAGGTTTATAAAAGAGGTAAACTCATAAGTCTACAGGAGTCAAGAGAAGCAGTAACATCAACCACAATGTAGAGACCACAGTAGTCTCTCCTACAACTCAGGGGCAGCAAAATAGTCCAGGAGAAGCAAAAAAAAGAGAGAGAGAGAGAGAAGGGTCTAACCAATACACAAAGTTGGCCCTCAGTCTGGAAATCAGAAATAAGTTTCCACATCACAACGAGAGCAAGCATTTCATTCATGCATTAACTCCTTCAGTGCAGTTAAAGAAGAAACCATCTACCTGTGCCCTGAAGAAGTTCAGAGTCCAACTATGGACAGGCAGGGACAGTAGGGTGGGGGGGGACCTGCTGTGACAAAGAAGAGATGCTCCATGAACAGCCATGACACAGCAGCCATCAACCAAGGTCATCACCGGTCCTGAGTTCCAAAGACATTTGGGAGTTAACCAACAAATCTGAAGGGGAAGGTGCTCCTGTTATAAGGAACAGCATACACAATGGCAAAGAGATGAAAGAAGACACAGCCTATTCAGTCCATAGCTAATGGAAGAGAGGCAAGTGATGAAGCCAATAATGTGGACAGGGCTTTGAAGAGTTAAATATGTTGGATTTTATCCTGAGGACACTGAAATATTTCTCAAGAAGTATCAAAAAACAAACAAACAAACAAACAAACAAAGCCTTTAGGAAAAAATCCATTCCATCCAGAGTGTGGAAAACCAAGAGGCAGGAACACCATGTGAGAATAAAAAAAATAAGGCTCAGAACTTCAGCAACAGCAGAGAAGTACTGACAGCAAGAAGGTAAAAGTATCCGAACTCCACGGCTTGCTAAACTTGAAGATGAAAAAGATGAAGTGTTTTGTTTTTTAAATATGTGAGAGATGAGGGCATATTTATGCCCTTTTGGAACAGAATTCTATGATGGGGGTGGGGAGGAATTAGTGAAGGGCATAATTAAAGTTCCTAGATTTGAAGAATAATTTTAAAATGTGAATTGCTAAAGTATTCTGAAAGTATACCAATAAAAAAAAAAAAAAAAAACGTGGAAAGTAACTCAGAAAATAACTTGAATAATCAACCAATGCCTTAATCCAACTTCCCTTACAATACTAACTAGAAAACCTCTAGGACTTAAGTGTGAAGAAACTCCATTTGATCAATGAAAAATTCTGTATTTAATATATGAGTAGGTTGTGCATAGGATTAGAACTAGAATAGGATTAGAGTAGAACCAAAAAGGTAAATCAGATTCCTGGTCTGATTTTTAGACTACAAACAAGAGTTCTAAATTCTAACACTAACAAATTTTTCTTACAGTATTTTAAAAACAGGCTCATATGAAAATAAATATAAATTAAAAATAAAAAATTTTAGGGGCGCCTGGGTGGCTCAGTCGGTTGAGCGACTGCCTTCAGCTCAGGTCATGATCCCAGGGTCCTGGGATCGAGTCCCGCATCGGGCTCCCTGCTCTGCGGGGAGCCTGCTTCTCCCTCTCCCACTCCCCCTGCTTGTGTTCCCTCTCTCGCTGTGTCTCTGTCAAATAAAATCTTTAAAAATAAAAAAATAAAAAATTTTAAAAATAGGCCCATCTAGAGAAACAGCAGTGACACTACACGAATCACTATCCTTTCATTAGCTTTACTTTGCAACTTGTGCTTTTGGTTGTTTCATTCATTTGAATAATTGACTGTAAGGAAACCCAAGCTGGCGAAGTGAGTCATGAATGAGTCACAGCTCGCCTCCTGGAGTACCCACAAACCTGACTGTGGCTTATTGCACTAAGCCTGAATTTCAAGTTGGAGAAGAATGCTGGATGAAAGAAAGCCAAGTACTGCCAAGGATGCCAAAGAAATCATTGGGAGAATAAGGACGTCTCGAGAGCAGACTTCCCTGCACTTCCTTTCCAGGTTGGAATTTATGGGCTTACACGCCATCCATACCACAGAGAAGATAAACCTACATCACAGACCGCTCCTTCCCTGGCTGATCTTGTGATTTCATACACGGTCGTTCACTAAAAAGGACACCTGAGTGCACCTTTTTGCTGCCTTCTTAATGCTACCCATCAGATTTCCAAAGACTGTGCACAATGGGAGGACCACGGTGGTTACTCGGATGGCCACACCTTACAAACACATGGGTAAAGGATGCCAAGCAAGGGAGACAGTCTATACACAAGCACCACCTCCACCTGCCCTGGGGAGAAAAGCTCCATCATTCGTACGATCACTGTGTTAATAATGCACATGGAACCCACAAAAAAAAAAAAAAAAAATCACAGTATTTCAGGATTTGAAAGACAGATCACAAAATATATGTGATTATCTACCCAAAAGCACCACTACCACTGAGGTGTTACTTAGAGAAGCAGGGATGAAACCAGCACATGACGAATTGGTTCCTTCCACAATGACTGGGGCACGAATGCCCCGGCCTCTGCACGAGTGTGGCTAGTGACTGCAGCAGCTATAAACATCAGCACAAAAGTTCTTCTTCAAACCAAACTTCCATCTCTGCCTGCCAGATACCAGTATGTCATTTCCTTCCTGCTGTACTCTATGGCTTCGAGGACAAGGACCATGTAATTCTTAAACTTAAATGGGAGAGGATACCAATTGTGTAAGTAAGCAGCATTCAACAAATGTATGTTGAATGCAAAGAGTAGGGAATGCCTACAACTGTTTCTTGGCTGTTTACCTCCCAACCACTATGTTAACACAGTGCTTAAGAAAATATGTCATTACCCTACTTACAAACATTATGGCCAAGAAAGCTCTTAAAGGTCATAAGGTTTTCAGAGGCAGATCCATCAACTTCATAAAATGTTCAAAGACTCTGGATGAGGCTTATAGTCCCAATCATTAATATGATATGGGTATTATATTCTTACCTTTAACCAAAAAAAAAACAAAAAAAAAATTTGAGTGTAATCAAGATTTCTAGTCTTTGGAATTTAGAATACATTTTCCCACATAAACAAGGCTAAGGTGATCAAGCTCTTGGGCTGGCAGCCTTTTTGGTTTTTTGTTTCTTTTTTGAAAGGTGAAATAATTTTGCCTTCACCTTTTCAACATCATAAAATGCACTCTTATCACACCTGAGAATGACTGCAGTCTCCCAGCATGTCTGAGGTGGACCTACGTCCTAACCCTCATGGGAAGCCAGGGAGAGGGCACTTGTGGGCTATAACCATCCTGGACCCCTCAAGTATGAACAGGTTTGAGGAAGATGAACAGGTTTGAGGAGGGGGTAAGGAGAATGCAAATGAGGAAACAATGATTCGAAAGAAAAAGATCCTTGAACCACAAGACCAGCTAACCAACTTGAAATGATGTCTCTCCCCTCTACCCTTCAGGCACAGGGCCCAGGGAACTCCGGCCCAAGGAAGGCTTAGGAGGGAAGGAGCTGCCAGATAGGAACAGAAGGGCCAGAGGCAAGAGGCCCTCAGGGATCTGGATTCTTAGACAGGGGAGCCTAGGAGGACACTGGGGATAGTTGGGGACAGAGGGAATTCCAAGATGGAAATAGCTGTCCCCTGCAGAAGTAGGGGTATGATTAGGAAAGGGAAGGAACAGGAGAAAGAAGAGGAAGTAGGCATGGAGGGAAGAATAATTCTTGCACTTCAAGTGGTGAGTTCCAGCCTGAGGATGTGCCCAGTCCAGAAACAGCTGTTCTTTTCTTCCATGTTTCCTGTTTAGATAAGCCCAGAGCATTTGTGTGCTATTATCTCATAGCAATGAACCCATCATGTGCTCAAATATCTTCACATGTCCCATAGGCTTGTAGCTTTGCTGACCTCAGGAGTGCCCAACACACTGGGTATTCAGTCAGGATGCACAGAACAAGAGAAAAATGAGAAAGGAAGATAGAAGTTTTGTCCCTTGTGTAACAGGAGTTTCCTTTAGCATGCTCTCAGCAAAACTGCAAGTGAAATTGCTATTTTAACACTGAGTAGTCAAAATAAATAAGCTAATTACCACATTAATCAGCTCCCTCTCAAAACAAAACAAAAAACACCACCAACAGGGAGGAGGGAAGTATGGATAGTTTGGCATCCCTTTGTTTTCCTGAATCAATTACACTCACTATATTACATCACATATACATTTTAAATATATATGGGCACATTCATTCTTCCTAAAAGGACTTTCCTCCCCAGACACCAATCACTTCCATTTTTATAATTTCAAAACTTGGCTTAAATGTCCCTACCACAGTGACACCACACGAATGCCCCTTAGCTTTTTAGCCTCAAATGCTCAAACATTGAAAACTTATGGGATCCAATGAATATTACTCCTTTTCTCCATCTGACTTTAAAACCAAATGAGTAGATGTCTAAGTCGGAGATTTTAAAATGTCAGCTTTTTATTCTTAAAAATTTATTAGGAGAAAGGGCTTAGGTGTGTAGCCAAATGAGCTTACTAATACCACTCCTACAATTGAAGAACACCCCCAGGGGGCAGAACCTGCTCCATAACTGACCTTAATGGTAGAGAATAGACCAGAATGTATCTTCTCTGCAGGCATGTAGCTCTGAAAGGCCCATAGAGGGCTGCCACTCAGGCCCAACTCCTGATCCCAAAGAGATTACAAATCAGGTAAATTATTCACCTATTGGAGAAAAATGAATGAAGAAAAGCCAGAGATGTTGCTCAAATGGAAGTCCCTCCTTGTGAAAAGATTAATATTCTCCTTAACATTCCCTTGAATTTTTTTCCTTACTCATTAGACTTCTGGGCTACCAGAGGTGTGGCTGTACCTCAAAGGGGAAAAAGATCAGTCCCCTAGAGCAGCCCCATCCCCACTTCCCAATGCCAACCACTGTCCTTTGGGTAGTCTCTCAGGATCACAGGAGTAGAAGGGGAAGGTTCTAAAAGAGATCAGAAACAACTATCAGATAAAATAATGCTAAGGCCATGCTGAATCCCAAGTTGAAATCCACTCTATTCTGATTCTAAACTATGCCTGGCCATGTTGTTCAACATGGGTTACCTGGGGTTCTGAAATGAGTTTAATTACAATACTAATCTAACTAAAAAATAAAATGCAACAAATAGCGAACTCCCAAATTTAAATATAAACGTCTCAGTCTGAATTTCTAAGTCAGTCCAAAAATTAAATCCCCTTGCAAGTTTAAGTGCACAGATGTTAAATCCCAAAGGAATTAAATTCCGACCTTGAATGATCTTACACACACACACACACAGTCCGGTCTTGGTCTGAGTTTCCCAGGGAAGCAGGTAGGAAACAAAAAGCTTGCATGGAGATATGTAGTTTGGGAAGTGATCTTAGAGCAGGAGTGAGGGAGCAGGGGGATGGAGATGGGGAAGAAGGGAAGGAAAATACAAGGATACATTCCTCAGCTGACCATTATTGAGACCGATGCTCAAGACCGTTCAGCCTCCTAAGGAACCCAATGAAGAATGCCTCTAAGCTGTCCTCTCTGGATGAAAAGGGGGAATTTACCCCACTCTTCCCATCCCCCGTTGGTCAAATGCAGCCAACCCCCTGTTGACTCAACACTTTCCAGTTGCACATACATGTCCAACAAGTTCCAAGGACCCCAGAGTAAGGAGCCCAGAATAAAAAGGCAGAGGTACAGAGTGTCCCCAGGCAAGGTACCCTCCAGGTGCACCTGTGAAGTTCATGGAAGCCTGCACAGAACTGGCCACTGCACCTGTGGCTAGAATAAGAGGCGAGACAGAGGATATAAGAGGTATCCAAATACAAAGTCCAACCGTATTAAAGGCCAAATTCATCTTCCCAGATTTCCCATTCTGTCCACTCCCACCAGGAGGAGTTCTTGATGCCTAGATAATGTGGCAGGGGTTTCCGTTGTTTGGGTTGTTTTGGGGCAGCTTCAAGCTATCAGAGAATGTAGTCCCTTTGGGACCTCTGATACTGATTCAGCTTTATCTGTCTTTTTGATATGCCCCCACTTCTAAGGAGCCACAGGTCACTGGTCCCCCACGTATCAAATTGAAAAGAAAAGTCAATCCTCAGGCCTTGGAGCACTACCTCAAGCAAAAAAGCCCTTCTGAAACTTGGCAAAAATCAAGACCCACGTATATTTTTCCAAAGACACTGGTAGAAACTCCAGGGAGCCTGGGAGAGTAAGTCATCAAGCTTCTGCCTTTGGCTCAGGTCATGATCCCAGGGTCCTGGGATCGATCCCTGCGTGGGGTTCCCTGCTCAGCGGGAAGCCTGCTTCTCCCTCTCCCACTCCCCTTGCTTGTATTCCCTCTCTCTCTCTCCCTCTCAAATAAATAAAATCTTAAAAAAAAAAAAACTCCAGGGCATCTAAGAGATGGAGGGTCAACAAAAAAGAGCATGAACTTTTGCCAGGATGCCCATAATACTATGCCAAGGGGACAACTATCCATTGATAGATGAATGGATAAACAAAATGTGGTATATACACAATGGATTATTACTTAGCCTTAAAAAAGAAGGAAATGCTACAGCATGGATGGATTTTAAGGATATCATGCTAAGTGAAACCAGCCTGTCACAGAAGTACAAACATTGTATGATTCTACTTACATGAGGGACTCAGAATAGTCAAATTCAGAGAGGCAGAAAATAAATGGTAGTTGCCAGGGGCTGGGGGGTTGGGGGGGTTACTCTGTAATGGGTACAGAGGAGTTTCAATCAGGGAAGAAGAAAAAGTTCTGAGGATGGACGGTGGTTATGGTTGCACAACAATGTGAATATGTTCAATACCACAGAACTGTACAGTTAAATGGTAAAAATGGTAAGTTTGATGTCACTTATATTTTGCCACCAAAAAATCAACAATAAAACAAACAAAGAAACACAAACCTCAGCTAGGGGACATCTCCAAGCAGGTTAATTTTGGCCCTGTGCACTTACACGCTAGAGGGACAATCCAACAATGCACAGTGTCTTCTCTCTCAAAGAGTGGCACTGAGGTTTCACGGCCTTCTTCCAGATTTATTAGTTTGCAGTGACGGCAGCCCCAGTCCGCTCATGCCCTAACTAGGGAATCTTTCTTTCCACACCTGCATGTTCAAATCTTCCGATCTTCCAGCTCCTCCCTGAGCCCCGTGTTCCTGGCACTCAGGTGCTGCACGTGCACTCTGCCTAGTAGATTCAGCATTTCCACAATCTTTCAGAAGCAGGAATTTTTAGTCTTGGGCCACACCATGTGTTGCAACCGCCTTTTCTGTGTACTTGCTGCGGGCTGCGAGGACGGCCTTCTAAAGGAAGACTATCCTTTCGTCCTCACATTTGTTCTTTCTGAACAAGCAGATTCCAGATCTGTTCCTGAAGCCCATGTCCCTGGTGGCGTGGGAGGACCTACACCTCTGCATGGACAACTCCAGATACACAATTCCTGTGCGTTTTTAGGACCAGGTCCTCAGTACCTTTCTTTTGCCAGAAGTTGGGCTTAACCCTTCACATTTAATTTGTCTCTGCCAATCCAAATTTCTTTTGAGAAAGACTGAGGCTCCCCTTCCTTCTCTTCCACCTCAGAGCGATCATAGTTGGGTGGAAATGAACAGCTAGCTTCCCGAGTTAGATAATCCCAGCCAGGACGTTATTCCCACCAGGCATCACCTAACCTGGAATGCACCCCATCTTTCCCAGGCCTCCCCTTGCAAGTCTACCTCCATGATGAACCTGGGCCCGAGCTTTCAGGGCACAGGTGATACAGCAATTCATCACCTTGAAACTCCATAAACTCTTCAGTATTTTACGTTGATATCTCAGGGCTTTCCCTCTTAAATGCAAATTTTGTTACTGGTTGGTATTGCCACCCCAGGACCATCACCACAAGCCAGTGGGACAGAAAAACACTTCATACATAGAAGAAGGTGCCACATGTAAACACTTGCCAGGCTCTACAGTGAAAAGAAAGTCCCTTGCATTTCAACCTCTATTGGCCAAAATCTTGATGCATACACATGATGCAAGTTTCCAGCAGTTCCTACTTCAAGCTCTAGCTAAATCTTTAGAGGGGCACTTTGCAATCTCCTGGATTTTTTGGTGAAAAAAGTTCAGCTCTTTTGCTGTATTTCTATAAGCTCATTACCCTTTCTAAATAGTACTACTAGAGTGAATCTCCTTTCCTTTTTATATCTGTCCATCCTGGGTTAAGATCTCCTTTTCCTTTCATAGCTCATGTAGCTGAACCTTTCTCTTGGCTTAGTCTTTTCAGTCTGCTCCTTTTCTGATAAGGCCAATAATTCTCCAAACCACTCTAGTTCCTCCTTGATTTCCTTTAAAGAAAAAAAAAAAAAAAAAACCACCTGATCTCTACTTAGTAATCATCTTAATGTTTGGATTTACAATTATTTCACGGACTCATTTTCCTATCTAAAACCAAGAACACAGTATATACTTCTTAACTAAGGAGGCTCCCATTCCTTTTGATTTTTTCATAATAAAATCTACAACTCTTCTATAGGTGAAGCCACAGTTCTAGGATCCAATGGCCTGAACTTAGAGAAATCAACAGATCCAGAGCAAACATAATTCATGTTTTGGTATGGAGGAACTTCTGTTTAAGTATTAAAGTAATGCTTCTCTCCCCCCCTAGGCTGTATAGCTCTGATCCTTCAGCTGCTTGACCTTGAGACCAAGTCTCTCTGCAGAGAGGATGCTTTCTTGGTCTGCTTGTGGTGGGTCAGTTGAGGTTGGTTGTATGACCGGTGGTCTATAAAAATCTTAGAGAAAGTACACAATTACATAAGATTCATCCCTCCAGGGCCTTCCTTTGGCCTGGAATAAAATTAACTGAATGTGGTAAAGCCAATTTCTCACTTCCTACCTTGGCCTAATTCACACAATTTCAAGGAGGAACCTCACACAACAGCAGTCTCGAAACATTTTCACTTTTGCAATACAAAGTCCTGGCCAGCAGCTTTGGCTAAAACACATAAAAGCAGCAAATGCTAGTCCACCCCAAAGGACTAAAAAGATCAACAGCTTCCTCAGCCTCACCTACAGCACCAATCCAAGTGGAACCCAAAGTTTAAGTGCCTCAGCCCACCCACAAAACCCAGCTAGGATCAGCGCACCCTGCACTTGCTAAGGCCTAAATGCCCATCACCAACAACGGTGCCTGGCTAAGCCACTTGCCTGTGGACTGGACCATATAACCTTCCCAGTCCCCAAAACTCAAAGTAATAAATGCTCCTCTTCCTGAGTGAGGAAGATCTTCAGTGCCTAATCAGAGCTTCGACTACAGTAGAGTTCAACAACTGTTTGAATAGATGAGTAGAAAAATGAACTCACCTTCTGAATGAACAAAGCACAGTTTTGAACTTGCAGAGGCTAACGATGTAACACAAAATAAATGCAAACCAAAATGGCTGGAGTTCTCAAGGGCCAGAAAATGTATCAGGCATAATCTAATCTTTTAGGAATGCTCATCTTCGTCATTAAGTCCTGCTGCAATTTGGGTTAAGATGATTCTCTGCCCAGCCTCCTGGACGGTTCAGGTAATGCTATTATAGGTCTTGGATGAAGAGTGTTGGCAAAGATGAAAGACTACTTGATGCTAAACTCTGCTTGCTACAAATATTTGCCCTCTTCTCTTCAGACTTGTCCTCATTAATATGGAAGATAAGAAAAAAATAGGCAAGATCTAAAAAAAAAAAAAAGTAGGCAAGATCTAAATTACAAAACATATTTAGGTTTTTAAAAAGTCTTTGGAAAACACTTCGATGTTTAAGTTCACAGAGTAATTTGAAATCACAAAGGCTTTTAACAAATTATACCTAAAATTCTTCTTTCTTGTATTTATTGCTATTAAGTTATTATATACCTATTGCTAATAAGTTACTATTTATTTATACATTCCCAAAGATTTATCGAGCACTATGTGCTGGTCCCCAAGAATTCAGCAGTGAATGAATGTAAGTGGGCTCTGCCATCATGAGGCTTAGGTGTAGCAGGAACATCAATCCCTAAAACAAATATTTCTAAGGATGATGGGTTGTATAAATGGAGAATTTAAAAACCAAGAAACAGACAAAATGGCAAGCTCCAAGTCTAGAGGAAAAAGATAGGGTGACAAATTCTGGGAATGGAAAAATATCCAACATGACTGCAGGAGAATGAGCAAGAGAAAAGGGAGTTGAAGCTGCAGAGGACAACAAGGTCAGATCTCAAAAGGCCTTCTTTACCCCCAGAGATGAGGAAGCACTCTAAGTTATAAAAGGGTTCACATGATGGGGGTGGGTAGGTGTATGTTAAGACTGAAGATGCAGCTGGGAGAATGCATTGGCATAAAGTAGAATATACACAATTCGGAGGCACCGGGCCAAGTGATGGGGCGGGGTGGGGGGGAAGCACAGATGCCTTCAAGACAGACAGTGAAGGCTGAGCAGTAAATACTCTGCACCAACTAAGTACTTGACACATACTGTGAGGTGGCTACTTGTATCCCTTGTTAGAGATGAAAAACAAATCTAGTGAATTTGCTCAAAGTCACCCAGTAAACAAGAATCGAACCTAAATGATACCAAAACTTTAGAAATTTGCTCTTACGTCAATTAGAAATACTTTTCTGCAAACCATCAGGCAGCATATTAATAAGAGCTGCAAAATGTTTATAACTTTTGACCTAGAAGATTCACTTTGGAAAATAAAGTTGAAAGCAACAATCCAAAGTTGGGGAATAATATGTACAAGGACATTTATAGTCATGCTATCTATAAAGGAATTGGAAGTAATCCAAGTGACTGACTGAACAGTGAGCATATCAAGTGGACTATATTATTTTCACAGCTGCATACTATTCCATTATCACTTCCTACATGATCCTGAGAAAATTACGGAGTCTTTCCTAAAATTCTTCAGCTATAATAATTATGCCCCCTTGGTGAATCTCTCAAATCTCTAGGGAAACAAGCATTACTAATACTAACCATAATCGTATTTAGTGGAAGGACTGTTATCGCCACTTGCTGATTAAAAGTTTACAATGTGCAAAGCTGAGAGGCTGGAACTTGTCATACATTATCTCATCTAATCCTCATGATGAACTACAGTAGAGACAGTGTTATTCTCAGGAGGCCACTGAGGGATCAGAGAGAGAAGTGAAAGAGCCTACCCTAGATCATACAGCTTATTAGCACATCCAGAATTTTAACTGTAAAGCCTATGTTCTTGTCAGTATACAATGCCAACCCCTGGTGTTCAAGGAGAAAATGAAGGTTCAGAGAAACTAAGCCAAAAGAGGCTCAGAGATCACAAAGCTAAAGAGTGACAGAGCCAGAATTTGAATGTAAGTCTCCCAAATACTGGTAGATTGTTTTCTCTTTTGTTCTATCACAGTTGTCAAATATGAAATCACCAACAGGTAGATAAAACTATATAAGTTAAATCACTTTTAAAGTCATAATATTCTTTAGATTCTATTAGCCTAAATAAAACATTGGCAGAAAAAATACAACAGAAGAGAAAACTTGCCGAAGATCAACAGGATGTTATTCCAAAAGGACTGATGGGAAAAGCCCTATATCATGGAAAGATTAGATGAGTTGGGAGAAGGAAAGTGTCCCAGTTATCACCAAGTGCCTACCATGCCCCCCAGGGCTATGCTAGACATTTTGCCTCTCTGAGCTCACTTGCTCTCCACAACACTATGCAGGAAGAATTATCCCTACTTCACAAGCAAGGAAACTAAGATGCTGAGAGACTAAGGGATTTGCCCGCAAGTGCTCATCTAGTGGGATGGGATTTGAACTCAGGCTGGTCTGGTGCTCAAGTCCACGTTCTTTCAATATACCATGCCGCCTGCTGTTACAAGAAAACTGGCAAAGTATGAATTGTTTTTGCATCCTGTGATTAAGATGAGGAACATAAAATCTGGCATTCTCGTTCAACCAGTATTACAGTTGGTGGTAGGAATTCATTCAATAGTCATTCATTCACAGGAGCTCTCCATCTATGCCAGGTACTAAGATTAAAAACAAAGCTGAAGAACAAACGGTCCACAATTTTATGGAACTCATGATTTTTGGAGAAATAACATAGGTTTTGGTGTTACTTGGGAATCTGAAACACTGTTATCTGACTTAAAACGGCTAAACCTCAGCTATCTTAGGAACCAAGTAATTCTGGGCGGCAAAGTTTCTGGATGGTGGAGGTTTACTCCTTTAAGCAACAGATCTCTCATTTCACAGATGTTTTTATAATTGACCCTTGAACAACACAGGTTTGAACTACATGGGTCCATTTGTATGCAGATTTTTTAAATACATATATGTACAGGACTTTATTTTCCTTCTGATTTTCTTAATTTTTCCTCTAGCTTACTTTAAGAATACAGTATAATGCATATACAAAATATGTTAATCAACTGTTATTAGTAGGGCTTCTGATTAACAGCAGGCTATTAGCAGTTAAGTTTCTGGGAAGTCACAAGTTATACATAGATTTTCAACTGGACAGGGGGTCAGTAGCCCTAAGCCCTACATTGTTCAAGAGTCCACTGTAATCATTTTTCAATGCTTTGTCAATTTTTCCAGGACTTTCTGAGCTCCAAAATCTGACACTTTGTAACCCTATTCCCACAGATTTCCCTATACTACTGTATCCAAGGGATGGATGGATAGAGGGAGGTAGAGAGTAAAGGAGAGAGCTGAAGGCAAGAGAGTAAGGCCTTTATAATAAGTACTTCACAGGAGAAATTCTGAACTCAATTATTTTCCAATCTTCCCAAATATTTTGTTGTTTTTGTTTTTAAGGATTAATATGATTTAAACTTCTCTTAAGGATCTGGGTCTTAAGTATTCTGTCATAAGAAAAGTAATGCACTGTTACTCAGGAAACCAAGTAACCTTGGGCAAATCACTGCATAATGAGGGCTCAGATTGCCCATTTTTAAAACCAAGGAGCTGAGCTAAAATTACCTCTAAGGTAATTTTCCAGCTCCAGAATTGTATAACTCTTTGAACAATACAATTAGTTGCTATACTGGTCCATTCAAAGAGGACGATCCTTCCCTAGAGCCCAGTGCAGTATGTTGGATCAGTTTGGCAGCATTTCTCCACAGTCCAAGATTAATATGGTTTTTGAGCTTTTGAGTCCATGGTTTATAGGGTTTGTTTAACTACTGTCAATTTAACTTTCAGCTGTCCCTCTTTCTCATTTTAACTTGCAACCTGTAATCTCCCTGGATTTAAAAAACAGGCTTAAGAAACACTCAATAAATGAGTATCTACTAAGTGCCAAATACGGAATGTGCATTACTGCAGTTAATTTCATCCCTACAACGTTGCCAACAGATATTTTATAAATGTGGAAACCCAAGATCAGAGTGCCCAAGGTGCCCAAAATTATAAGTGGCACAGCTAGGATCCAAAGCCAGGTTGATGTATTCAAGGCCCAGGTGCTTTCAACTACACAATGTTGCCTCATGAGTTTATGAGAATAGTGTGTAAATGAAATGTCCTTAGGTTTTAAGTCAGAATCTAGGAACTGTCTAATGGCTAGTGTAAATGAAGTTTAGCTTATTGCATTTACACAGAATATAAGAAATCTATTTTACCTCTTCTTTAGAGAGACAAGGGTATTATTTTAGTATTATTAAATGCATTTCTTCATTTAGCTTATTTTACATAAAACACAGCAAGGCAACTGCCAAATGGGCAAGCTTGCCAAATAGCTTAAGGCTAGCTAGGTAGGTGAAATTAATTTATATGCATCACTGAAACTGGTGAACCACTTATTAAACATGGAAGGGAAAAAATCAGATCCTTTACCAAATTTCTCATTACTCTTCGCTAAGGTCACTAAATGGAACTATATATCAAGATTGAGGATTCAATAAGGATTTAACTATCAAAGCCACCACATAAATACTCCCAAGAGTCCAGCTTTTATCATTTTATTTATTTACAGGAATGAAACTGATGTTAACAACAATTGACACATTCTCTCCTTAAATGGGGTCTCTGGAAGCACCCAGATCTTTCATGTTAGTGCTCATTCTGAACTCCAGAGATTTCCTGCTTCCTCCTCACTGAGGATAAATTGCTGTATTCTACTGAACCCCCAAGTACAGTTTATGGGAAAACACAAGGTTCTATTTTCAAGTACACCGTCATCATAAATAATCTCAACTCAAGCATTTCTTGTGTGGCTGACTATGTCCTAAGCTTACTAACTTCCTTTAGCCAACAAATGCTTTTTCATATTTGAAGGTCAAATGCCAGGGAATTTAAAAATTTTCTGCCAAATCTACATTTTGGAGTATCACTCTGAGAATTACCCTTTCTCTGCCAGGCACAGCATACATAATTAAGGAAAAGTTGTCTTAACTGAATGACATTACCCAACCCCCCTCCCCCCCAAAAAAGCTTGCAAAAAACAGATGCTGTAAGCTGGCTGCAAAAGGAGACAGGCAACCTGAAAAAGGTGACTTGAGTTTCTGGTTCATGGGTGGATGTTCACTCAAGCACACCACTGGCCTCTGGAGACCACAAAACCAAAAAGAGTACCTCTAGTGTATAGTGTCCAATTTCCCCAGAATCAAAGTTTTCATAACCCCTGGTCCTCTCTGGGCTTCTAATTAAATGTTCTCTTCAAGACCCAAAACTCTCCCCCAGGAAGGCAGCAAAAATGTGTGCATAAACGTAACTTGGAAAGTTTGGGACAGCTGCTACTCCTAGTAACAGTAACAGGGGTCACCAGTTGGGGGGGTGGTTGGGACAGATGGAGGACAAGACTCAGGAGGACCGGGTGGTAACGATAAAAACCAAGTGAACCTGCAGGGATGGAGGAAAAGTTGGGGACTCAGTGTCTGAGATTTAGACAGCTAGAGTCTGACTAGGGGAATAAGAAGCCAAGAGGGCGACAAGAGGCACAGCCGAGAGGTCATGAGCACCAGGGCCAGCTGCAGTGAAGCTGGGCAGTTCACACAGGCTGGTGAGCAAGCTTCTCCAACAGCCCTCTCGGCTTGGAAGCAAGAGCAGGAAAGCCTGTGAGGAGGGCACGGCAGGGCAGGGGTGACCGGCCCAGCTGATGTCACAGAAGGTGAAGGGAACTGGGGATGAATGTGGAAAGTCTGACCACACATTCGGGCAGGACTCAGGAGTATGCAGCCAAGAAAGAATGGACCAAGGAAGGAAGAGGTATCAGTCAACAAAGAGCACAGGGAGAATAATGAACGGTTAGGTAGGTGTGAGGAAGTGAGTTGGCAAGTCAGGAGGTTAGAGGCAGAAAGAGAGCAGGCTTTGGACACTTCTGCAGATGCCCATTATGTAGCTGAATCTCTCTATACGGTCTCTGCTCCCTCAGCATTTAACATATTCAAGAGAAAGGGCCATCATCTGATATTGCAGGCTATGCACCAAAGTCCTAGAACTTAACATCTTCACACCAAATGCAAATGATGCGGCCATATTCCAGTCTTAATGTTATGGAGGATATTTCATCACTGCTCAGAATAACTGTCCTGCTGGGGACATCACTGAGGGCTGAGCGTCTTTGCACATTCTTCATCTCACACACACTCTCCCCGCCCAGTTTCTTTCTCAAGCCTTCTTCCTCTCCTGTAACCACTCATGTCTCTTTCTGGTCTCATCTCGCTCACCCAGCTGCGTGCACTTTTGCACCTGCCTTGTAGCATCCAATGACTTACTTCCTTTCTGTATTCTTGCAAAAAGCTGACTGAGGTCAAATCTGCTTTCTCCTGGCCCCACAAAAGCAGAAAGTTCCTATAATTTATCTTGAGGACTCCAGTACCCTGCACATAGGAGATTCTAGACAAATGTCTATGGGAAGGACAGAAATACCTTGAGCCAGGCACACACATTCACACATCATACCCTGCACATAAGCAAAATTATCAATGCACCCAAAAATGCATTACCCCCTACCAAACATTTGCCATGCTCATTCACTCTAATTATGGTCTCCTTTCCCCCCTACCTTGGTTTTATAAAGGCATGCCTGAAGTAAAATCCATGCTGTGTAGACTAAAAGCCACACTGGACCAGGGACCGAGTTTTATTTACCTTTAGAATCCTCAGTATCCACTACAAAACCTAATATTTAATAGACAAATTGATGGCTTAATCAATGAACTCATATGCACAAATTCCCGTAAAAACAGAACCAAACAGAAAGCAGAAGAGCTAGGAAATTACCAAAACACAAATAATCCATGAACTAGATCATCAGACTCTCAAGAAGGTGAAAACTAGTTTCATGAGTTTAGACATTTCTAGCTGAAATACAGTAAACTTCAGTGCAAGGTAATACAATGTCACTTTGCACTTGCAGGGCAGGCCTGGTTTCCCGAACATGTTCCCAGGCATTTCCCCACGCAAGTCACCATCTAAGCACTCAGCTTGGTAGCAGGAATGATAAACTTCACAGCATTTGGAATTAGGACAATTGGACTCAAGTCCTGTCTTCACCACTTCCTGTCTGTGTGACCTTGAGCAAAGTCCTTCAGCTAGTGCACACCTCCATTTCCTTCTCTGTGGCGCAGTGATAAGATCTTGTTCTTCCTGGCTCTGAGACTCATGAGGATCAAGGATGTGGGAGAGGAGGAAGGAAATAAAATCTTGCTGAGTACCTACTATGCCCCAAGTGTTTTACAAAAATTATTTAATTCTCATCACAATCCTGCAAAGTAGGTTTTACGATCTCTTGCCTATGAGGAAATGGAGACTCAACAAGTGAAATAATTTTCCCAAAATCATCAAGTTCTGTGCCAGAGCTGGGATTCAAACATCTCTGTCTTGTCCCAAAGCTCTCTTCATGAAACCATAATGCCTTCTTAATGAGCTCTAAATATGCATAAAAAATTTTAGCTGCTATTCAGCATATTACTGCTATGTCAGTGTTTGCTCTTATTGCTGTAAGTGTGGAAGACAGAGACAAAGAGAAGCAGCTATTTGGTAACGTCACATGTCAGAGACAGAGCTGCACCTCACAGGTCCCCGGACTCCTGGCCTGAAGCCTTCTCATTAAACCATATTGCCCCATGCTCCCAGGAAAAGGCTGCTGACATTAGCGGGCACAGAGGCAAGATGCTTGTTTATTCAAGCCAGCTGTTACTGATCTATTTTAAGACAAGTACTTTGAAAATCATGGAAGGTGAGTATCAAGTGTTTCATTGACTATTCCATATTAATTGACCCTTTAGAGAACTCCCATGTGAGCAGCATATCCTGCTGGCTTCCTGTTAAGCAAGCAATTCAAAGGCTGACTACAATTCTCGCAACACGTATTTTGAAAGCACATTCAGATAGCGGCACAAAATTCTAAAATCATTTCCTATGAAAATCAAAAGTATCTACTTCTTTGCTGTTCGTGGTTCTGTCCACTAAATGCTTAAGACCGGGGAAAGGCAAAATGCAAACTTGTGACTGCCCTTCACACAATGCAGGATCTATGTTAATGGGGCGGGGGGTATAATATTCTAATTAACATTCTAAATAATAGGTGTCCATGCATTTACAAGAAGAATTGCTATAATACAGAAAGGGGGAAAAAAAAAAAAGAACCATTTGAAAGCCTGCTATTTACAACAATGATGTTCCTGCTACCCAGAGAAATGTAGGCACTCCTGACCCCACTAGGGAATAGAGCATAAAAAACATGCACTCAGGACCAGGTGTTACCAGGCACAGTATTAAAAGGCCAAAAAGGACCAGCTACTCTTATTCTCTTGCTCTCTCATTAAATTTTCCTCAGTTTTTCTACCTGATTTTATTTCCTTTCCCCATCATAAACCTGTCAGAGGTCTATCTCCCATTTTACACTGCGTAAGATAAATGTGTATAAAATAATCCAGTTGATACATTCAATACCCTGAAACCAAAATTATTACTCAGTAACTAGTATGGAGGATTAGTGATAACCACAAAACCAATCTGAGAACATTCCTCTAAAGCAAAGGCTATAAGAGAACAAATACAATGGGGGAAAAAAATTCACAATTCACATTCAGATGTGCCAAAAGCCTTGCTGAAGAAACTCCGTTTGCTTTAAACATTCTAATTCTAATCTTGGCTCCACCCTGAACTACTTGTTAACACAAATCCTAGACTCTTCTTAGCCTTGGAGAGTAGCTATCACATGAGGATAACTAACAGTGACTGTTTCATGGTAGTGTGACAAGGAAATTTAATGGAAAGTGTTAACCCTCCATCTTGTAGGTTTCTGCAGTAGTAATCATCACAGTAAAAATCATTAACACTTGAGTATTTGTTACGTGCCAATCACAGAGCTAATTCATTCCTTCAGTCCTCACAACCACCCTAAGGGGTAGGTCCTTTTATTATGCCTATTTTAGATAAAAGGAAGAACAACAAACGGTTCTAGACACTTTCTGATAGTCAGTCACTCAGGTGGTTAAGTGGTAAAGTAATATCTATTATTCATAATGCCACCCAATCAACAGATGTTTTTGATTTTTAATGATAGTGCCAAGTACATCTTATTAAAATCCATAGAGATGTTTGAAAAGGTAGTAAACAAAGTCGTCATTTCCCATTCATCCATGAATTTAGTTTCTGATTATGTATGAGTCTTGGTGTCAATTTCTAGAGATGTATATAAATAAACAAGCCTATGGCAGCCTCAAGCAAGTCACAGCCTGGAAGGGACACAAAGTATTGCGAAAACGGTGCAAAGAATGTGCTCTGCCTATGTATACTACACAGTGTGGCACAAGGCAGTAAGTGATCAGCCAGGGTGACTTTTTTTTAACATATTATGTATTATTTGTTTCAGGGGTACAGGTCTGTGATTCATCATTCTTACACAATTCACAGCACTCACCATAGCACAAACCCTCCCCAATGTCCATCCCCCAGCCACCCCATCCCTCCCACCCCCCCACCACTCCAGCAACCCTCAGTTTGTTTCCTGAGGTTAAGAGTCTCTTAGGGTTTGTCTCCCTCTCTGGTTTCATCTTATTTCATTTTTTCCTCTCTTCCCCTATGATTCTTGGCCTTGTTTCTTAAATTCTACATATCAGTGAGATCATATGATAATTGTCTTTCCCTGATTGACTTTTTTCGCTTAGCGTAATACCCTCTAGTTCCATCCACATCATTGCAAATGACAAGATTTCATCTTTTTGATGGCTGTGTAATATTCCACACACACACACACATATATATACACATACCACATCTTCCTTATCCATTCATCTGTCAGTGGACATCTAGGCTCTTTCCATAGTTTCAGCCAGGGTGACTCTTGAAAGGCCTCTTCAATCACACAGATAAAGGCATTTCAAGCACAGAAATGGGCACATGCAATAACATGGACATTTAACAGCACAGTTCATTTGAGAAGCCACAGAAAGTTCAGGAGCACAGAGTGAAAGAAAGCTTTGAGAGGTGGAGCAGACACCCTTAGCCAACTAGACAACAGGTCCTTGTATGCTTACGAAGGAATCTGGATTTTATCCCACTGTCCATAAGGAACCACTGAACAGTTATAAGGAGGTTGACTAGCCACTTGCTCCAGCATTTCAGGTAACCCTTAGGAATCCTCACTCTCCATCACACCCAATGTTCAAGCAAGCCTTTGTGGCTCTACCTTGAAAATATATCCTGAATCAAATGAGGGAACTAACAGCATTTGTGCATTCAAATGGTAAGATCCAGAAGAAAACAGATGATGCAGGAAAGCATGGGGATAGAGTGACAAAGGGACTGGCCTTCACTAGGAGCACTGATAATCCACCCATAGAACAGGAGAGAAAGCATCATCTATGGGCACAGATGCAAGAAGGTGAGAATTTGAGAAAGCTCTCCTTATTGTGTTTTCTCAGCAGAATAGGAAGCAAGGTCAACCAGATGAGAGGAAAGAACGGAGACAAAGGTGAATGAGATTTAACAAGAAAAGGTATCAGGAAGGTGGGAGGATGGGCAAAATGGGTGAAGGGCAGTGGGAGATACGGTCTGGCACTTATGGAATAAGTCACAGGGATGAGATGAAAGGTACAGCATAGGGAATATAATCAATGGCACTGTAATAATGTTGTATAGTGACAGATCATAGCTACATATACATTATACATAGCATAATGTATAGACTTGTCCAATTACTGTTATACACCTGAAACTAATGCAACATTGTGTGTCAACTACAATTTAAAAAAAGATACAAGTAGTCATCTGGGAGAGTCAGAAAGTAAATGGGCAGTTCTCAAACCTTTTGGTCTCAGGATCTTGTTACACTCTTTAAATAATTGAGAAAAAAATAATTATTGAGAACCCCAGCAGCTTATGTTCATGGGGGTTAGATCTATCAACATTTAACATACTAGTAGTCTCAACTGAGAAATCTTTAAAATATCTACAAGCACATAATCCATGGTCCATCACAGCAATGACATCAGCAGGATCATGCAGCCTTTAGAAAACTCCACTACACACTTGTGAGAAAATTAAAGAAAAGGCAAATAATGTCTTAATTATTATATAAAAAAAAGATTTTTGGCCTTATGGAACTCCTACAGGTATCTCTGGACCTCTGCCAGGAGTCCCCAGACCACACTTTGAGAACATCTGGTCTAGAGAAATGCAATCAGATGGCTGGGTAGCCTAGAGTGCCCACTGAGGTTAGGGATCATGAATTTAAAGTGAGAATAGTCTGAGTGTCCTAGGTTTTCCTCCATCAGACCCAGCAGCCAAGTTGCAGGCAGGAGTAAGTGGAGCATTGCACTTTATTCAAATGAGTTTCACAAATCAAGAGGAGCTGAATTATCATGACTGCAGTATTTAAGCTAAGGAGGAAGGAAGTGAAGACATGAAGGCAGTGAAGAGGTGGTAGGACCAAGAGTTCAAAAGATTGTTGGAGTTCAGGTATTAGAATGAGCCAGAAAGAAAATAATAAGCGAACAGGATGCTTGACACTGAGAATATGGAGGGTAATTACTAATAGCTTCAAACTCCACAGCTAAAACTGAAGGTGCTCCCTTTCCCTATAAAATCTGCACCTCCTCTGTATTGCCTCCCCTTCCAAGTGCCCCCATCACCCAAGCCTGAAACACAGGCTCATTCTAGATACTCCTGGCTCTCACTGCATTGAAGAGGCCCCAAAGCCTTGTCCGTTCCAACTCTCCATCACATCCATCTTTTTGTCCTTCTCTACCCTTCCTGTCCCACCCCTTTCTCTGGCATGGCATTCACTGACTGCCTCCTCCCCTGACTGAACTTCAGCAGCAGGTTTGCTCACGCCCAGCTCTGCCCCATCAAGCTCATCCCTCCCTCTGCTTTTGGGCGGGGGGAGGGCTTTGCACAATGAAGTCTGATCATGTGATTTTCACCACTCCATCCGTGAAATGATGGCACCAATAGAGGCGGAGGTGCCAAACAGGCAGGTATAGGCTATCGGCATGAATTTGGGATCCACTGAGGTATGAAAAGCAGGTAACGTTACAGTGACATGAGAAGACACAGGAAAGAGAATACAAACAAAGACAATGAAGGAGGCAATTCAAATTTCTATGGAATGTTTAAAGAGAAATCAGCAAAGGAAACAGGAAGGGATAGTAAAAGCAATGAGAGAATGAGGAATGTGTACTGTAGTAGGAATCAAGGGAGAATTTCAGAAGGAACAGAAAAGGCCATGTCAAATGCCATAGAGAGTTTAAGAAAAATAATTTTGAAAAGGGTCTATTGTATTTGAAAGTTAGGAAATTGGTATCCATACTGAATCAAACCTGTCTGCATTACAAACATGATATAATTTTCCCCCATCAACAAAACACACACACACACACTTTCCCATTTCCCTCACCCTGGCAGCCATGGGACTGCACCTCACCAATAATGTCTCAGCACTTTACCCTTTATCCCAGGCTCTGGTTCCTGGAGAGTCCAGGTTAAGCCATCAAGTATGCCTACAGAACAAGTGCTTAAGATGCCTTAATAGGACTCAACTCCTTTACATGAAAAGATCTCAATTGGTATGAAGTTTAACATTATGCTGACAGATTATCCAAGAGAATAATCTCACAAATGGCTAAGAGGTTACTGACTTCTGAGGGGACTGAATAGTGACATTATTTTGAACTAACTGCACACCACTCTTTTTGGACAACGACTGCCTTTTCACCTCCCTGCAGTATAACCCAGTCATTTTCACACACCACCACCTTGTTTGGGGGGCAGGGAGTGCAGACATGTATTGGAACACCCACCTTAAGGCTAAAACTAATATAATCATAGCTTTTAAAACCATGTAGAGTTATGTATAATGAAAATAAAGTTCTCCCATTTTTTTCAACCTTTTTTTGACAAAGTAGTAACAGCATCAAAGCCCAACTTCGTGTTAGTAGCTTGGAAGGAAATCCTGGGGATAATAGTGATATACTCTTTTAGAACTGCTGCATCACCAACACTTGCTGCTCAGAGTCAAAAACACGGAAATCAATGACAGAGGAAACGGCATCAGAAGAGGGGCAAAGAAGAGGGGCAAAGAAGAGTGAAAAGTTTTAGGAACACATTAAACTTATTTTGTATTTTCTTATACACATACTTGTTTTTTCCACACATACATATACAAGACTGCCATGTGATAAAATTTGTCTAAAACTAAAAGCTCTTTTAATAAGTATAAAATTAAAATTCTATTGGATAAGAAAACAACCCTCTATTGTTGTTGTTGGGAGTATTGTTGCTGTGGTGGTGGTTACTGGAAAAGAAAAGAGAAGGATACTTGTATAGCTCTCGGTATTGATCCTCTCCTCCTACCTGCTCTTCTCCAATGGGGTGTTTGCCCATCACACACCAAATCTGTTTCTGTCAAATCGCCAAAAAATTTCATTTTTGACAGTCCATCCTCCATCCTTGTCTTACTAGATCTATCAGCAGCATCGGACATGTCCGCTCACTGTATCTCCCAGGAACACTTTATTCACTTGGTCTCCTGAAGCCACACTCCGATGATTTCCCTCCTGCCTCATGGCTATCTCCTCTCAGCTCCTTTATAGGTTCTCATCCTTCTACCCTTGGCATGTGGGCAGGCCCAATGGCTCACCCCTTTGACCTTTTCTCTCTACACTACTCCCTACGTGATATCATCCTGTCTCATGATTTTACATACCACCTATACCCTGCGGACTCCAAAATTCACATCTATATCCCCACTTCACCACTGCCTGCTCAGCATCTCCACCTAGATGTCTACAGGGCGTTTCAAACATAACTGGCTCCAGACCTCCCTGCCCCCTTTAGACATCCGCCGAAAGCTAGCCTTGCTCCAGTTTTCCTCATCTCAATGAGGGCAACTCCATCTTTCCAATTTCTCAGGCCAAAATTTTGGAGTCACTCTTGGCTCCTCTCTTCCCATATACCTAATCTGGCTCCATCAATAAACTCCTGCTGACTCTCCCTTCAAAACATATGCAGAACTGAACTATTTCTCACCATCTGCCCTGCTATCGCTCTGGCCAGAACGGCCATCATCTCTTGCTGGGGTGACTGTATTAGCCTGTTTCCATTCTTGCTGTTCTACAGTCTACTCTCGGCACACAGCCAGAGTGACCCTGTTGAGAAGGTAAGTCAGGTCAGGGGACTTCCCATTTCACTCAGAGTGGAAAGTCCAAGTCCTTACAAGGACACATTAGTCTTAAAAATCTGGCTGCCATTTTCTCTCTGACCTCATCATGACCACTCTTGCCCACACTCACTCTCCTCCAGCCACAAAGGCTTTGCTATTCCTCCAGGATACCCATCATTTAATTGGCCTCAGGACCTTTGTACTTGGTACTCCCTCTGCCAGCAATACTCTTTCAAACATCCATATTCCTGCATTCCCTTACCCTCTTCAGGTCCCTGCTCAATTGTCATCTCCTCAGAGAAGCCCTTCTTGACTACCTTCTATGAAATCGAATCACATTTTGCTCTAGTCCCTTACTGGGTTGAAATCTCTTCATAGGACATATACATGTAGTCATTTCTTTATTGTCCATCTCCCCCACTAAAATATAAATTCTTTTAGGGCAGGAATTTTGTTGCCTTTGTTTATTGCTCCAAGCCAGTATCTACAACAGTGCCTGGCACACAGAGCCAGATAGGTGTTGAAAGAACCCTGAAAGCCTGAATTCACTTTAAGACAATTCAAAGTTTACCTATACCATACACAGTGGTCAGTAAATTCATAAGGTGTATTACTCTCATCCCAGGACATAAAGAAAAATTTTCCATTTCCAAATAGTAAGATTAAGATAATCTCATTGATAGATTTACGGTTGGTTATAGGCATTCACGGAGACCTTCTTAACCACTAAAAATGACATCAAGGTTACAACCCATGCCCTTCCACAATGCACCCCCGATACAAGTATCACAGATAAACAGTTCTGGGAGAGAAGAGCCTATGTGCTTTTTATCCTAGCTAGAACACCCTTTCAGATGAAAAATAAATCCAGATGCCAAATTTCTTGGATTTTCATGAGTCATGAAAATGATGAAATGGGTGACTACTGATTAATGTCTACCTCTTTAATTCATTTTAAACAAATTCTAAATCAGGGTTTTAAAAGAAGTACTTCTTTTAAATCTTTTAAAGATTGGATTTATTTGAGAGTGAGCATGGGGGGTTAGAGGTGTGGAGGGGCAGAGGCAGAGGGAGAAGCAGAATCTCTGATACGGGAGCCCCAACATGGGGCTCAATTCCAGGACACTGGAATCATGACCTGAGGCAAAGGCAGACAGAAGCTTAACCGACTGAGCCACCCAAGTGCCCCATAAAAAAAGTACTTACTTCTGAACTGAAGATGATCCTTTTACCAACGTAGCAAGACTAAAAAGAGGCTGATATCCACAGCCAGGAAGAACAATGTGAGACTGGGATCCCATTTGTAATCCTCTTTTGAAGGATAATTAACTTAAAACCTCAAGATTTAAACCTGTAATTTAGCAATTATTTGCAATGTTTTGAGTTTTGGTTTTTTTTAATGCAAACAAGGTGGAAGGTGAACAGTAAGAAAATGGAAGACATCACACTCACTGGAGATAAACACTCTTATTAAAAGAGGCTAGTCATTTTATAGCCTCTTACAGGATAATTAAAAAGCCAATAAACAAAACACCAACAAATTAAAATTTCCTTTGTCAATTTCTGTTCATCACAGTCTCAAATGCCAAAAACTCTGAAGTGAAAACTTCTAGTTATTTCCTGGCCTAGATCATGTGCTATAAGGAAATTCAAATTAATATCTTCCATAGAACCTAAATCAGCTGGACAGAATGACTCTTAGATACTAGAAACAGCAAAAGCCACAAATAGTAGTAATGACATCTCAAAAATCAGAAGAATAAAGTCTGCCGGGATGCATGTCAGGATTTCACTAGGTTACTAGGTTATTCACTATATAATATGAATATTGCTGATGGGGTAGGAGTCTTATAACTAGAAGCAGCTAGAAAGACGGGAGTAGTTAGATGCAGAAATAGAGATGTCAGCCCAAAGGGGTTTACAGACCTTGCGATTATTTCAAAATTTTGACTGCAACCTATTACTCTTAATGACAGCAGGAAAAAAAATGTTTTAATTTTACTAATAGTGAACACCTATTAAGTGCTGGGCACTGTAGGCATGTTAAATAGGTCACCTTAATGAAATCATTAATAAGTGTCATTTAAGGATTTAGTGACAATCTGTATAACTCATCTGTCTAGCACTCAGTTGTTCAGCAACCTTTCTCTGCAATGTGGTCAAGAACCAAGAAAGAAGCAAAGACAGCCATAATCATTCAGGTACTAGCCTTCAGGGGTTCACTTTTGCGAGAAGCCCTCACTCACAGTACATTACAGAGAAAAAAGCATTGAATTTGGAACCAGAAATCTCAGGACTGGACAGGCTTAAGATTCCAAAAGCAAAATAGCCCAAGGAAAGTCATTCAGCTGTTTATCTCCTTATAAGCTAGTGGCTTATCTGATAGCACAGTGTAATAATTCCTTTAGGGTAAGGATCCTGATGTGTTCACTGCAGTACCCCAGCAGGGAATCGAGTTCTTAGAGCATCATATGTGCTCCATTTTCATTAATGATGCTTATAATGATGCTCCTCAGTGATCAAAGACTAAATTACATTGGCTATATTCAACAAAGAGCACAAACACGTTTGAAAAGATTCTCATCCACTGTTAACATTCAAATAAAGGTTAGAAGAATAAGAGAGGAAGATCCTCAGCTGTCCAGAAAAATTGATTATTGAGAACAACTTATTGAACAACCCCTGAGGGTTCCAGGAAACTGAAGTTTCAGGAAGTGCACACAATACCGTATTCCCTGATGGAGGGCCAAAGCATCCTGATCCACACTGCCTCCTGAGGCTATAGGCCAGGTGGAAAATGGTGATCTGTAAACTCACAACCAACTGCAGCTCCCTACAGAACTTTGCTAAGAACAGCAGCTTCCAGCTTAATGGAAATGTCTGTTAAACCCCTTAACAGGGGGCGCCTGGCTGGCTCAGTCAGTTAAGTGTCTGCCTTCAGCTCAGGTCATGATCCCAGGGTTCTGGGATCAAGTCCCACGTCTTCTGGCTCCCCGCTTAGTGGGGAGTCTGCTTCTCCCTCTCCTTCTCCACCTGCTTGTGCTCTGTTTCTCTCTCGCGCAAATAAAATTTCAAAAAAAAAAAAAAAACCCTTAACAGGATATCCAGAATTGAGACAACTCTGAACAGGTCCACAGATTTGGCACTCATCACCCAGGATTATGGGAAAGTATGAAATAATTTACCTCACTTCTAAAATCATATAGTTCTCACCACTTACAAGCCCGTTCCGTCTGGGGGACTGCTGACCAGCTGACTGAAAGCAGATAGGCTAGGCAAGGGATGCAGAATTTGAGGTGCAGAGGGACCCTGGTGAAACACTGACGTGAAGAAGAGATGAATGTGTGTGCTCTAACTTTAATTATTCAATTTTATGAAGTCAGTTCCATTGTAAAAGGCTGCCAAGTAGTTGAGGCTCTATCATTCAGGATTAATGATAAAATATGTCTTGGAGGGGACCCCTCCTCCCTTTTAAGTTGAAAGTGATTTTTTAATATTACAAAGAGAAAATAGATGTGCTGACTGGTGTTTAAGATCTTTCTGAGTGGAAACTTTCTGGCAGGACCACGAAACTACTATGCCTCTGAGCCGTGACTTCTGAGTTGACTCTAGGATGCACACAGCCTTCCAGAATTGCTGGGTTTTTGTTTTTGTAACCCCTCGAGGAGGCACCTCCAGGCAAGGCTACAGGAGCCAAGAGGTCACCACACCACCTGAGCAAGCCCTGAATGAAGGAAAGCACAATCTCTAGCGAAACTTCTTGTTTCCTGTCGCTGCTGACAGAGGTTGGACTCCCTCCTTCTCACATAGCTTAAGAAGAGCTGTAAACACAGCCTAGCTCGGCAGCTGGCCACAAGCTCGAGGGGCTTTCGGGGACAACCGCGGCATGGTGCTCCCTTTTCCTCCCTTTGACCAGTGGCATTCCTGTACAGATAACGGTACCGGAACGCCCTCCACTTCCTAGAGTCATCATTTATGTTACGGTTCCTCTTTCAAGAAAACATGGGGACGAAACGCAAAGCAGAAGAACAGACTAAAAGCAAAATCACCCCATCCGTTTATCCCTCACCATTGTTATTGTAAAAGAGCTGGATCAGATTCCTTTTGTTGCCCTACACACACACACAAACGCACAAAAGTAGGTGAAGGGCACCCTAAGACAGTTTTGGGTTTTGGGTTTTTTTTCCCGCCTCACAGAAAGCCTTTACGAAACCCTCATACCATCTCCGGACGCAGGACTTCAACATTCTGCTAAAGACCTAAACCGCCTAAATCATTTCAAGCCAAGGTATGAAAAGCCGAAGCGGTCCCCAAAGCAGAAGGCTGGGAGGCAGGGCAAGCTGAGCGCACCTAGATGTTTGCATTTACACAAAGAAATTAGCCGGATGATTAATGGGAGATGCCGGCTGGAGGCGGAGGCGCCCGCGCCGGCTCCCTTACCTGGGACATCTGCGGCCTCAGGTTGATCTCCTTCAGGTTGATGGAGTGCGCCCGGAGATTGTTGAGTAGCTGGCAGAGCAGGACTCCATCGCGGAGGGTCTGCGCCAGGTCGAACACCTGCGCCGAGTCCCAGGTCACCCGGTGGTTGGCGGGCAGCACCTTGCAGTGGATGAGCCACTGCGCGCACTGCTTCCACGGCTCCATGCCCGACGGCTCCGGGACGCGGCCCGGCCGGGAAAGGCGCCGAGGATGCGGCTGCCGCCGCCGCCGCCGCCGCCGCGGTTCCTCCACGCCCCGCCGACGCCAGCCGCGGCCGGCCCCTGCCCTGCGGGCGTGCGGGGGAGCGGGCGCCGCGCCGGCGGTTCGGGAGCTCCGCGCGGGGCTCGGGTCCTGTCCCGGCCCGGCTCCTCCGCCGCCGCCCGGCCGCCGCTGCAGCGAGTCCCGCGCGCTCTCCGTGCGCCCCGGCCGGCTCGGCGGCGGCGGCGCACAGGCTTCCGACTCGCGAGCCCGGCGCCCGGCGACTGAGCATGCCCAGCGCGCCGGCCCGTCTCGCTGCCGTCTGCGAGTCCCCAGAGGCGCGGTGGGAGAGCGCCGCCGCCCCGGCCTGGGGTCGGTGCCCGGGGCGGGGGAGCCTAGCGCCCCCGCCCACCTCGAGCCCGCGGGTTTGCGGAGGGTCCACGCCCCCACCCCACCGCGGGCGTCTGGGGATTCTCCCTCGGGACGGTCTCCGCTTTGGGGACAGTGGGGCTGAACGCTGTAATACAGAGGGGCTCCTACTGGGACCCCCCCACCCGGATGGCGACTGCAATTTCTTAAAGGGTCCGAGGGGGAGCGAAAGATTAATTGGGGCAGCGGGACTCCCTGAAGAAGTGAAAAAAGGGCCCAGAGCATCTTGAGAACGCCGTGCTGAAACTTGGAGAGATCGTCACCCCTCACCCCTTCCCGTTCTAGCCCCTAAATTCTCTTCCTGCAGATAATTCCTGTCTCCAAGTTAGTTGCTGGTAAGAATGTTCTGGCACCTTAGAAGTGTGTGTGGAGGGCGCCTGGGTGGCTCAGTTGGTTAAGCGACTGCCTTCGGCTCAGGTCGTGATCCTGGAGTCCCTGGATCGAGTCCCGCATCGGGCTCCCTGCTCGGCGGGGAGTCTGCTTCTCCCTCTGACCCTCCTCCCTCTCATGCTCTCTGTCTCTCATTCTCTCTCTCTCAAATAAAATCTTTAAAAAAAAAAAAAAAAAGTGTGTGTGGAGACGCCTGCGGAAACCTACCCCTAACCCCCAGCCTATTTCGACGCCAGGTGTTTTTCACTTAGAGACGGTTTCCCTCGCAGCCCGGTAACTGTTCATCGCCACCGCAGTCCCGACGCTCTTCATCCGCACTGAAAGCGGCGGGGGGGAAATAGGCCGGCGAGACGCCCTCGGAGCGCAGGCGGCCACCCGCGCATGCGCCGGTGACCCGGGACCAGGTTGGAGAGCAATTAGCGTCGGTCCTCAGCTGCGCGGGTCGGGCCCAGCTCTGGGACCCTTGGAGAAGTTGGAACATAACCCCAGATCTCAGAGCTGACTGAAGCAGCGCATTAACATTTCCTACAACCTCTGGGGCCTCCAGATTGGGCCGCTTTTACTCCCACTGCCCCTCAAAACCAAAAACAATGTTTAAACTATTCGTGGCAAGATACTACCACATTGAACTCCTACTGTTCTGTATAAACGTGGTCGTGGCTCGCCCTTTCCAGATGTATCCTTTTAAATTTTGAAAATAAAAAGTGGAGTTTTAGATTTTTTTATTACACTTCCGTAGCTCAAATTTTCTATTACGAACCATATTTTTGAGAAAGAAGGTGGAAAAAAAATTTTTAAGTATATCTGATCTGTTAAGGACAGGGACTGTGCCTTTTTCCATTAGTCTGTGAAAATCGGAGCACACGGTGTACGCTGAGCGTTAAACAATCAGCCGGATTTCCTTTCCTCACATGCATCCTTCCCAGCAATTTCCCCTTGTGTTCAATCCAGATTACAAGAATTGCACCATGTTTCCTAAACTTTGGCAAATAAATCATACTAAACTTTATATTTTTAGAAACAAAATCCAACACATCTGAATCACCAGGTAATACATGATCCTGCATGAAGAGAAATTAAATTGGAAAAGAAATTGCATTTTAAAAAACATAACTAGAAGTATAAATTCCATTTCAGGTAGCATTAGATCATCCTTGGGTTTTGTAGAACATTTCCAAAACCCAGGTAACATACACTATACCAAGAGGCAGAGCTGGGTTTAGGGCTTGAGCTTGGCTAGTTTCCTAGCAACATGACCTTGAGAAAATTGCATAACGCAATTAACCTTCAGTTTCCACATATGTAAAATGGGAAAAATAATCCGTCGTAGTGTTGTCGTCCGGATCAAATGATACAATACCTTGCTTTTCAAAATGCCGTCTGTGGACCAGCAGCACCACCCAAGAACTTGTTAGAAGTGTAGACTCTCAAGCTCTGCCCCCAGACTGAATGAATCAGAGTCTACCTTTTAACAAGATCCCCAGGTGACATGTATTTATGCTAGTCTGAGAAGCACTGATATGATGCATAAAACGTGGTGCCTAACAGTAAGAGCTCCATAACATTAACCAATAGCTTTTGGTTCACAAAAAGGCAGCAGTGACCAAACAAATTCTTTTTATTTTTTTTTACAATCCATATATATTGTAATATATATACTATTACTTCAAAACATAATACTTCTCAAATACAGTGAAATAGAGAGCGGAGAGAAGGTCAAGAGGAAAAGCTATGGAAGGCCCAGAAGGGGGCTGGTAGAAGTGCAAGGTTCTTCAAGTAAACAAGGAGCTAAGGGGCAAAATGTGAGTCATGTGGAACTCATTAAAGTGTCAGAAATTGGGCAACAACAAAAATGGGCTTTTTTGAGCTGTCAGCAGAAGTTGTTTTCTTTTAAAATCTTACTACCTAGTGACAATGACCAGCTGGGTGATAAGGACCAAATTCTGTCAGTGGCAACGCCTTGCTAGTGCTCAGCGTGTCCCCATGAAGGCCATTCTTGCACGGGGGACTTGGGATTTAGGACTCAGTGGACCCACTGCCCTGAGACCTGTATTAGCTCCTGAGGCACACCCGCACTCTGCCTCTTACCCAACGCCAGGCCCTCTATTGGGCGCTTGACAAACATTAACTGCAAGGTAGATGTTCGCCTTTCCTAACAGATGAAGAAATAATTTCAAAGGCAGTAAGCACCCCCTTCTTCTGGGTTACGAAGCTCTCACAACAGGGTGTGAGTGTGATTGGGCTCCACATCTGTGCTATTTTTATGCAAAGCTGCTCCCCATTATAATAATTACTTTTGCGAGTTTAATTACTGGTTTAAATCTCTCCCCGCTAGACTGAAACACCTTGAAGGCAAGGATGGTAACTTATTCATCTTCAAATTTCCCAGAACCAACCTTGGTGATTGGCACACCATAAGCATTCAATAAATATTAGTTGAGTAAGTGAGTAATGAATGAACAAATGAGCTATGTTGCCTCTTCCTATTCTCTCTGCCCTCTCTTCCTGGTAGTGAAAAGATCAGGAAGCACTCACGGTGTTACTGTCAGGCCACATGAGGAGAAGGGCTGCTCCTTCCTGTGTGTCTTGTGAGCCTTTCAGGGCCCTCCAGCCTATCAGGCACCCTCACTTCTCCCTTGCACTGCTCTGCAGTTTGGAGCTTTGCCTCAGCCCTATGTAGGATAACAATGGGAAACAGTATGGGTGGTATCTGAGCTTCAGGAAACAGGAAAGACAAGAAAGCAGATGATGGGTATCACACACTAGGGCTCTTTCCATGTTCAAAATTACACCATAATCAGAAAATAAGGATTCAAGAATTCACTAGGTTATGCCTCAGTCCTAATGTACCAAAGGACATTAGGAGATGAAAGCCACATAAATTCATTTCTTGCTATACAATCTGTGCCGTCACTCAATCCTCACCAGTTTTTTTCTTTTTATTATTTCAACTGTTAAGGTTACAAAAGCACTAATATCTATCTACCACCAAGAAATTCAGAAACCCAAATTTCTTATTCTGTATTTATTTATTTTATGTCACAGAGGTGAATCACTGATGCTATAAAGCATATCAAAGATAAATCTATTCATGAAAGCATTACAAACACAAAAACATAAATATTGTGGACTGCAAACTGAAATCCAGGCTCTCGGTTAGGTTAATTTTCTTCAACTACAATCAAATGTAGTTTGGTTTCACAACCATTAGGGATACAGGCTTTAAGTTTCCAGTAATTTGATACTGTTTTAAAAATAAATACCAGAGAAACACTGTAAAAGATAGGATGGGGCACCTGGGTGGCTCATTCGTTAAGCGTCTGCCTTCGGCTCGGGTCATGGTCCCAGGGTCCTGGGATCGAGCCCCGCATCGGGCTCCCTGCTCTGTGGGAAGCCTGCTTCTCCCTCTCCCACTCCCCCTGCTTGTGTTCCCTCATTTGCTGTGTCTCTCTCTCTGTCAAATAAATAAATAAAATCTTAAAAAAAAAAAAAGATAGGATGGGTTAGAACGGGATTTCTATAGCAATATTCTTTCAATAGATGTGAACATTATTTATTCAAATCAGTGTGAATCACTGTGAATTTAAATATTTTTAGGTATAACTGAGCAAGATCTCATTAGGACCACAGGCTTTTCTTTTCTCTTCTGACATGTTTAAGCCCTGATAAAAATAATAACAACAACAGCAATGATGATGATGATGGCCCTTATTCAAATTACCACTTAGCATCTAACAAAAGAAATTTACTTGCGATAATTTATGACACAAACAGCCTCCATAGTAGCAGCCTAAAAAGGAGCATAAGAACATGACCCGAAGTCTATGTGTTACAAGGGATGGACTAATAAAATACTAATTAGCTAACTAATGTCCAAATAAATGAAAAGATAAGTGTTCCTACTCTCTCTCCGCTGTGGATACACACACACACACACACACACACAATGAAGCTCCAAAGGTTTAATTCACCAAATTAACCGTACCTCAGCTGGATCTTCTGAGAGTCTGGTTCACATTAAACATGCTGCAGCCCTCAGGCCCTGGTTAGTCATTAGTCTGCTCTCAAACATTAGCAGTAATACATGTACACATTAAGTTTTAAATATGACTGAGAAGGTTGGACTTGCAGGGAAAAGCTAAATAGCTAAATAACTGTGTATTCCTGTAAGCAGCTAAGGGCCTTGATCTAATTTGAGGAACATTTCTATTTTATTTGCATGTTGATATAAATAAATTGTCAAAGAGAGAGCTCTTCATACTGAGATGGTGAATATTAAAATCCAATGTGGGAAGTATGTGGTGTCCCTGTTTCCACAAAATCCTATGCATATCATAATCTTAATACTGATTTCCTTGTAGAATTATTATCTCCCGAAATGTCTGGCATCACAACTACCACCACCTTCCTTCAACTCCACCCTGCCCCTCCCGTGAGCTCCTTGGGAACAGGGACTATATCTAATTCATGTCATATCTCCAATGCCTACCACCTAGTAGGGGATGGACAGATGCACAAATGCATGGGTGGGTGGACGGATGGGTGGGTGGATGGGTGGATGGATGAGTGGATGGATGGATGGGTGGGTGGACATATGGGTGGATGGATGGGCATGTGGATGGATAAATAAAATGAATAGGATGTAAACCACATGACTATAGTAATTCTGAGAAGGGAGAACAACAAGGCTAAAGTTCCATTTACTATTTCTACGTGTCACTCAGATGTATTCGAGCCACCAACAATATCCTTGGGAAAATAATACTGCTGGACTGATTGGCTTTACCCACATGAAGAGACTCCAGGAGTACTAGAGAGTGCCCCTGTTCCCTCATCCCAAAACAAACAAAAAACCTATTTCATTTATTTTTGCTTGAATGTCTTTTGACAACTAAAACCCATTATCACGCCATTAGGAACTACCTGAGAGAGCTAACATATTTGGTTATGCCTGAGATCAGATCACAGCTACTATTTATTGAGTTCTTATGAGCACTGACAGCTAGCTATTGAAGTACGTGCTTTCTGTGCTTTGTTTTATTTGGTTCTCATAATCTCTCTAAGGTATGTACTATTATTTCCCTCATTTTATAGATGAAGAAACGAAGACTCAGAAAGCTCAACTCTCTTGCCTAAATTCAAGCAGCCAGTAAGTGGCAGAACCCACATGGGAGCCCCAACACTGTGATGCCAAGATCCACACATATCACAATGATGCCACTCTGCCGCCCTGGAGATAGAAAATACAGAGAGATTCCCAAGAGCAGACTCCAAAAAGATGGCTTTATACATAGCCAAGTTTGAATCCTCCACACCTATGCAAACTTAGTCATTAAGAACAGTTTCAGTATCTACATAAATGAAATTCCCCTCTATTGCTATTCAAATATCAGGAAAAGAATCGAAATCTGCTTGGTAATGTGAAGTTGTTTTAATTCTTTATTTGTATTTTATAAATATTCCAATTTTAAATGTTTTTTAGTTTCTTAAGTATTCCATTTATTCTTTTCGGAGGTTGGGCTTTTATTGTGCTGTGTTATGTTCCAGAGTGACATGGGGTTTTGAAGTACTGTGCTTTAGAAAACTTGTGGGTATCTTTTTTGATCATCAGACTCATTATGACAACGCAGGAGTGATTTAACAAAAAGGCTCGCCAGCTTTTTGGGGAATTCACATGAGAATGCCAAAAAGCACCAAAATGGAAATCTAATGTGCCTCGTTAATCTCACACATGTGCACCCAGACAGACGTTCTCACATTTATGTATTTTTGCAGAATGTTTACACTCTATTTTGCGATCTTGGCATTAGATTACCTACAATATCATAAACTGGTTTTTACTGCACACACAAACACAAAGGGAGACTCAGTAGAAGAACATCATGTATCTGGCCAGAATGAAAACACAATAACCATTCTGTTTCAAACTGTTTGGTTCGTTGCTGGCTACAACTTTGAAGTTGCTCTTACAGAAATTTCCTAGATTTAGGAAATAACTCTGTGTTCTTCCCTCTTTGATTTCTCAGAAACTAAAATTTGGGACTGTTTAGATCAGAATATAGCCTTAGGGTGTAAGAAGGAAAGGGGTAGGTCTAAGGAGGATTGCTCCGAAAGAACAATAATTCAGATTATTTTAAAGAGAGAAGGGGATGAAATGGTAGACCTGAAAAAAAAAAAAAAAAAAAACAGGATAACTATTCTTATATGTTTTAAATGTCAGTATATATAGGAAGAACAATTATTCTAAAAAATGAAAAATTATTGTCCATTACCAAAAAAACCTGGCAATGTATCAAATCTGATTCACCTACCTCATTTAACAAGTATTTAGCACTTTCTAAGTGTAAAACAGTCTTCTAAAGTTTATGTGGAGTTACAGAGTAAAAGTAAAACAGGGTTCCTTCCATACTAAATCTCTGCGAAAATTTATTTACCATTATAAGACGAGGATCTGAAAGATGGCACAAAGATCCCAGGTGTTTCTATGTGGTGGTGCTTTTTGTTATTGTTGTTTGGTTTTTAAAAGATTTTTATTTATTTATTTGTCAGAGAGAGAGAGCTCCCAAGCAGGGGTGAGGGGCAGAGGGAGAGGGAGAAGCAGATTCCCCGCTGATCAAGAAGCCCGATGAGGGGCTTGATCCCAGGACTCTGGGATCATGACCTGAGCCGAAGGCAGAAGCTTAACTGACTGAGCCACCCAGGTGTCTGATGTTTTTATATTTTATGTTAACTGCTTACAAGAGTTGATACTACATTAAACTTACAAACAGGTACAAAGCTGGAAGGACTGCTAGATAGGCAGAACACAGAAGACTTTTTCTTGAGGTCTGCCCCAGGCCTAGAAGAGCAGCCAGCTACACGAAGTCTATTCTCTTCTAGAATCCTGGTATCTCCACATTCATGGCCCCTTCCCCCCTCTACTTAATCACTGTAAGTGCCAGGGACAGGAATAACCCAGCAGTGTCCCCAGGCCCCCCCAAAGTTAACACTGATGCAACTTAATAAAGCAGGAAGAGTTGAAGGCATTAATTAGAAACTCCACAATGTTGAACATCCTGGCTCACTCCGCCTTCCAATGTCAGCAGGAATCTCCCAGGCGGCCCTGCTTCTGCACTGAGTCGTTCCACGAGTTCTCACAAAATAATGGGAGAAGAGCTGCCGCAGGCTGCTGGGGAAGACAGGTGATCAATACTAGCAGAAGGGCTCTGGGCTCCCAGCCTGTCTCCATCCCACTGCTGGGGAATTGGGTTACTTGAATCAAAGCGAATGAGATTTGGCTGCTGGCTGTCCATCAGTACCTTTCATTTTGATCTGTCTCTTATTTGAAAGTGCCAGGGAGGAGGGGGCCACAGGCTGAAATCTCTCTTTACAGCTGCTTTGCTGTGATCTGTGTGTAGATGGTAGAAACTGTGGCCCTACACCTCCATGGAAGCTACCAGTTTAATTTTTAGTAAAAGTGAAAAGGAGGAGGATGCTGCCAGCCCAAAGCCAGTGGGTCTCAGGCATTGGAATGAGGATCATCAGGAAAGTCACTCCTACATTTGGTTTGGACATTCTGTACCAGATCTCTGCCTAATAATTGCCTTTCTCATGCTTATTACATCTCTCACATTCAGAGATTAAAAGCTCAACTGTTCTTTAATAATGTCTTGTGGAATATATATGAAGGTGGCCACAGTTTCATTATAGATGTAAAAGTATTTCTCGTCTCTAAAGAGCCAGAAACTAGTATCAGTGAAGAAATTCTCATATTTCTTTTAAATAATAAATATTATTTATTATTATATTCTTTTAAATAATAATCTAATTATTTTTGAAGTTGGCTTTAACTACCCTTTTCCACTTCTTTCAAAGGTATGGGTAACGTTTTGTTATTTGGGGAAACTGACCCAAACGAGATATGGGTTTAAAGATATTCTTTGTTTCTAATCTGTCTTTCCCCTCTAGATTTTCTACCCAAAAGTTCTCCACAATGTTCTCATACTCTGCTGATAAAATGGGGAAAATCCAAGCCTTGAATTTCACTTTTCAAAGGATCGTTCAAGAATGAGCTAAGCAATGGTCAATTTGCAGCAGGATTAAAAACCAAATTGCCATTTCATTCCAGTTACACACTGTGGCAAATGAGAGCAGCTGTTAAAAAAATGTTGCCAGTGGACCCAGTTCCTACAACAGCCATGCAAGCCTTGCTATGCTCCATGGCCACAAAATGTGGCTCTAATCTAAGCCAGATCCATAGCCAATGTATATGATGAATGGGTAGGGGGGTTCAGCAAGGGTGGAGCACATCCCTTTACCCATATTAAACTCCTGCAAGCCCAGGTAAAGGGCTGCCTCCTCAGGAAAGCTTTCCCTGATAATGAGTGATAATCTCATCCTTGCCTGACCACCACCACTCAACCTATCCCCACCAGTATCATTTCTACCTCGTCTTATGGTTATTTTTGTTGGTCTTAAGAGCAATCCTTAAGGAAACAGTGTCTGGTTCATCTAGAAATTCCCAAGAACTCACTGAATATTTATTGATGAATGAGTGTTCTCAGACCTATCACTATAGACATGCTATCTCTAGTCTTTTTTTTTTTTTAAGATTTTATTTATTTATCTGAGAGAGAGAGTATGAGCAGGGCAGGGAGGGGCAGAAGGAGAGAGAGAAGCAGGCTCCCCACTGAGCAGAGAGCCTAATGCGGGACTCCATCCCAGAACCATGGGATCATGACCTGAGCTGAAGGCAGACACTTAACCAACTGAGCCACCCAGGTGCCCTGGCTATCTCTAGTCTTAAGCCATAAAAAGTTTTCATATTACTTCCAGCATTCATGTGCATATTTAACTTTTTGTTGCCTAGATTTACCTTATTGAAAGTTTTCTCTAAAAGTTTTGAGAAGAGTGTAAGAAGCAGCCTAGAAGGGGTAAAAAGTGTGGGTGCAGGGTGGTAGTGGTAGCTGGGGACCAATACAACTCAAAAACGGTGTGATCCATCCAATTTAAAAACAAAAACATTCCTGGGGCGCCTGGGTGGCTCAGTCAGTTAATCGTCTGACTCTTGATTTCAGCTCAGGTCATTATCTCAGGGTCATGAGATTGAGCCCTATGCAGGGCTCTGTGCTGAGCGTGGAGCCTGCTTAAGATTCTCTCCCCATCTCCCTCTGCTCCTCCCCTGCTTATGTGTGCGCACTCTCTCTCTCTCTTTAAAAACGAAAACTAAAACAAAAGACATTTCAAAAGTGCTGAAGAAGACAAAGTATCTAGTGCAACTGTAGTGTTAAATGCTATCTATTTAGTATTAATAAGCAATTGCTATGAGCAAATAAAACAAAACAAAAATATGTTTAATAGAAGTCTCAGAATTCTTTTTCAATAATCCTAAATCATACTTCACTTATAGGAGGTGTGTAATCTGTTTGTTTTTCAGAGGGCTTTTCTCTACAAGGTCTGAACTACACATGGTTTGTGTGAGAGAGATAAGTCCTTCCAGCTGTTGAAAATTAGCTTAGTCACCAGTCTAGTGAGAACATCATGAAATGCCCTGCTTATTGGCAATTTGTTATCTCTGAGCTCTTCAAATTAAATATGGTTGCAGTTCATTTCAAGAAGGGGTCAAATCACTCAGCAGGGCACGAAAAGGAGAAAATGTGTCAGTACTACTCTTAATCACATTCTTTCACTTCTTTTATTCTTTTTCATTCTTGGCTTTGGTTGTCTAAATTCATCTTCTGGGTTATAAGTGGTCATTGACCATTTATGAGAACAGGGTCCTTCCTAAAGGGTCCAGGATTATGTTATTTTCAATATATGTTGGGCTTCAGATTATGAGCCAGGAACTGAACTTTAGCTTTTACACAGCTTGTTTTGCTTACAATAGATCCGTGGAGTAGATATTGTGTCCCAATTGTACAGGATAGAAAAAAAGGTTCAGAGAGGTAGAGCAATGTTTATAACAGCATGACCATAAAAAAAACAAGATTCCTAAACCTTACTTCAAAGCACAAAATTAAAATTTATGGGGGATATCTAGGAAACTGTTAAATCGGAATTTCTGCATTTCTCACTAGTGCTCCAGGATGATGATGATGATTGACTTGTATTATGAAAAATGTCAAACCTATATGAAAGTAGAAGGGATAGTTACTAAACCTCTGTACCCATCACCAGTCTCAACAGGTATCAACCAAAGGGGTGAGTATCTTTTCAGTTGTTCAGACTTTGCCCTGTGATGCTATAATTTCTATGTCCCTTGAATGAAAGATCCGGGTGATTCTTTAAAATAATAAAATTTGAAAATCAGTGGGGTTTTGTGATTTACTCATGTCACTTGGCTGTGAAGCAGCAGGGCTCAGAAACAAATCCAAAATATGTAACTCCAGGTAGAAGTTTCTTTCCATTAAACCACAGCTGTATTCATCAAGTCTAGAATATTTATTGAGTTCCTGTGTATTTATACAGCACCAGACTGAGGACAAGAACATGTATAAAGAAGTAAATAATGCATAATGGAGATGATGAAATAGTTAAATCATATTGCTAAATGGCCTGTGAGCAAGGACCAAAAAGAATTATGTAGATAATAAACACATTAATGTGTTGGAAGTGGGAAATCAAAGAAAAATGAAACATTTTAAGTCTTTATAGAAGAGGTAGGATTTGACCTGGGCTTGTAGCAAGGACGGGCTTTCCAAGTGAAGAATGACATGGATAAAAACACAGAATTCAGAACAAAGCTTTTCTGGAGGACTAGGGAATAAGAAACAGTCTGGCTGGACCAGACGGATGATATCAGGAGGCAACACTGGGTTGTTTTGGGGGGCCAGATCATGGAGGTTCTCAAAGGCAAGATAGAATAGGGGTACCAAGAAGCCACTGGGAATTTTTGAAGAGGAGAGAAATATGGTCGAAGTGGGAATTTGGGATGAAAACTCTGACCACGGTATATCTGAAAAAGAATAGTTTTAGGAGGTTGGGTGACCAATTAAGAAGTGACTGCACTGAACAAGGCAGATGAAAAAGACCAAGACTGAGAAATAGCTGTGGAGCATTTTATAGAATCGACTGGACTTGGTGGGGACAATTGGCAGGGATGAGTTCAAAATGACTCTCCTAGGGTAGCTGGGTGGCTCAGTTGGTTGAGCAACCACCTCTTGATTTCAGCTCAGGTTGTGATCTCAGAGTCCTGAGATCAAGCCCTGCATCAGGCTCTGCACTCAGCTCAGAGTCTGCTTAAGATTCTCTCTCCCTCTCCTTTGTCCCTCCCCCTGTGCTATTTCTCTCTCTCTAAAATAATAAATAAATCTTTTTAAAAAAATAACTCTGAGGCTTTGTAACTGTGTAGTTAGAAGAGTTGAGGAATACCAAAATGAGTTTTACTGGAGACTGTGGGAAGCTGTGAGATTTGTGTTTGAGAGAATTAGGGTAGGAACACCGGGGCCAAGAACCATGAGCATAGGGAACAGTTCCAAGAACAGTAGATACACAATCAAGGGAAAGACTCATTGGAAACCAATGACAGCCAGTGTCATTCTGTATTACCTGAACCCAGGTCAGTGTGCACCAGAGGATGGGTTCAATGCTAGTCCCTGTGAGGATGCCCTTTATAACACTGCCCCTGAGGCGGGGGTGGAAACCCCAACTATAGCGCTTCTGAGTGACTTCCAGGTAGTCAGTTAGGGCCAAGCCTGATTCAATATCTGATTTACAGAGCATAAAAATGTCTTGTTAAATTTGGATTGTAGAGGGGGAAAAAAAACTAGTGAAAAATTATTGAAGCAACTCAACAGCAAACCATATATGCTTCATAAAATATTCATTGAGGCCCATTCCATATGTCTCCTACAGGTGTGGTTTTGCTGAACTGTAATTCCTCCTTCCCCAGGGATTAGGAGATCTACTGTGGAAGTAGCTAGAGGCCCATCTCAATTCTGCTTTAGGGGTTTATTTTCCTTATCTGAGTCCATTTGTTCCCTTCTAGGATTCCAAATTGGTCTGTGATAATTAACTCATTTATTAAATAATTATTGATCACCTATTTTTTTCTAATGCTAGAGATTCAGTGATAAATAAGACAGATAAAAAGCTTTACCTTGTCAGAATTTACACTCTCCCTCTGACTTTGCTCAATGACTAATGATTTATAAAAGTATGCATGCAAAATAAAGTATGCTATTCTTAATTGTATAAATTGTATTCATGTGCACATTTGAACTCTGTGTCCCCTCTCAAAGCTATGCTTCTCCTCTACCTACTAAGCATCAGACCTAATGATTTCTTTTTTTTTTTTTAAGATTTTATATATTTTTTTGAGAGAGAGTGTGCAGGAGTGCTGGGGAGGGGCAGAGGGAGAGGGAGAAGCAGACTCCCCGCTGAGCAGGGAGCCCAAGGCAGGGCTCAATCCCAGGACCCCGGGACCATGACCCAAGCTGAAGGCAGACGTTTAACTGTCTGAGCCACCCAGGCGCCCCAGACCTAATGATTTCTAAGGCATCTACATGTAGTTAAACTTCTACCGGGTCAGTGGCATCACACCCCCAGTCCCCTGAGCAGCCTCTCTTTCTGTTAATACCAATGACACCAACTACACCCTGACCCCTCACTACTACTACACCTCAGTGTTCTCTCGCTCCTCCTTTCCCCAGTCCCATGACCCCTGTGGTTGTCTCATGCTGTCACCTGCTGGAACAAATAGTCTCTGAGGCCTTCAGTGGAGTGTTACTGGAGAGAGTAACACCTGCCACCAAGAAAGTCTTCCCTGTTCCATGCCCATTTTCACCTCTCCAAACCCTTCCTGTATCCTGAGCCCATAGGAGAGAATTTAAAATCAAAGTTGCTGACTACAAACAGCACAAAATTTACTTCTTTCTTTCCTCTAATACATGGGTTGTACAGTATCTCAGAAATCAGGAAAGGAGAGGATTTCAACGACTCAGAGAACTCACCTCTACTTTGGCAGGGCTCTCAGGTGTCATCTCACAATTTCCCACCCATGTATTAAAAGCTGCAGACTGGGGCTCCTGGGTAGCTCAGCTAGTTAAGCGTCTGACTCTTGGTTTCAGCTCAGGTCACGATCTCAGGAATGAGTTCGAGCCCCACTACGGGCTCCATGATCAGCGCAAAGTCAATTGAGATTCTCTCTCCCTCTCCCTCTGCCCCTCCCACTCATGCTCTCTCTTTCTCTCTCTCAAATAAATAAATAAATCTTAAAGAAAAAAAAAGAGCTACAGCAAACCATTCCATAGGTTCTTTTTAAAAAACTGAAGAAGTACTGTTACTTTTAATCAATTGGATTCTGTTTAGCCAGGAAAATACACTATTTCCAAAAAAATACAGTACTTAAAAATACAGTACCATCTAGGAGCGTCTGGGTGGCTCAGTTGGTTAAGCATCTGACCAACCATCTTGACTGGTTAACCAATCAAGGTCATGATTTCAGGGTCCTGGGATGAGCACTGCATTGGGCTCCCCTCTCAGCCGGGAGTCTGCTTTTCCCTTTCCTTCTGCCCCTTCCCCACTGCTCATGCTCTCTCTCTCTCAAATTGATAAATAAAATCTGAAAGAAAAAAGGCTGTTTATCCATCGTGCTAATATATTTTTTAAAAGAATGTTTCACTTTAGCGAGGATACATTTTTCAATCTTATACTTTTAGGAATAAGCATTTCTATTTTTTCCTAACCATGTATGGGCTAATATTTTCCCCACTCATTTAGGGAAGCTTCCCTGCTTAAGCTATCTAGATATCTTTTCTTTGCTTTTAACCAACACTGATTTAAAAATCATAGTCTTTCTAATTAATAAATGATGGATCAAATCAATCCTAAAAAATATTTCTGAAAAAAAATCTTATTTTATGCTGCAAAAATAATAGGGCTAAAATCCAAGTCAAATAATTCTCAAATGAATGGTTTTGAAAGGAACAATATTTCCTCCTTTCAAGAAGCACCCTTGAAAAGTAAATGGTTTCCTTCAAAGGCCCCCAAGGGAAAAGGATTGCCCACAGACATTAGGTTTAATATTGGAAATAAATGTTGTTCTAGATGTGAAACTTTGTTCTTTTTTTAATTTTTAAGGAAGCTTTTGAGGAAGCTTTTTGAGAAGATTAATTTTTTAATCAAAACTTTATGTGGCAATTGTTACTATCTTATTTCATTTGCTGTTTTCTTTTTCTCTTATCTTTCTTAAGTTTTCTATGATGAGGAAACAATTTGTCTGCTATTAAAAATTCCTTTTAACAAGAAAGGAATATTACCAACTGCAAGAGGAGGAAATCAAATGGTAGATTTAATTCTAGTGTGGAAAGAAGAGATTTTCCTCAGTGGTGAAGAAAAGTAACATACTTTAAAACATAAAATCAGTTTTGTTGTTCTCGTGGCTTTACAACAGTTAGGCTCCCATCAAGAACATGTTTTATATTAAACTTATAAAGTTCACAACATAAGATAAAAAGGGTTTTTTCCCATACAGAAAAACCAGTGCCCAAGTTCCCACCAACACATGCCAGAAGAAAACTTTCATGTCACCATGGAATGCTTTATCTTGATTTATTTTAGACAAAGAACTTGTAACTTCAATTAAATAAGGAATAAATATTCAATTATGAAGTGTTTTAAACCCTGAGGCTTCTATGTAGAAGAAAAGTAATAAATTAATTTGTAGAACCATTGCTGTCCTCTGACTCTACCTAATTATCTCAGAAGATAAAATGTATCAAAAATTCAACAGAGAGTTATTACAGAATTATCAGAATACACAGAAAATCATTAACATACTCTTCAAATGAAAGTGTATTTGATAGTTTCTAAGTGAATAATTGTCTCAGCAATGCTTAGTAAAATTGCATACATTATATCTAAAGTGCTGAATCTCTAAAATGAAAAGGAAAACACTCTCCCTTAAAGGTAAACTAGTTTCAGTCAGTACTTATCCAAATCTGCTTACTTCTGAGGACAAACTTTAACACAGTTGACATTCCTTTTCTATATTCAAGAAAAACTGTTAAGTGCAAAGTCATTATCTGCACTCCATCCTGCCTCTCCCATGAAAAAATGATCTGGTAAAAAAAAAAAAAAAAAAAATCTGGTAAGTTTTCCCTAAAATGGCTCCTCTTCTCAATTTCCTACTTCAGTCAGTTGGTCATGACTGCAGCAGTACCATCCTGAATACCTCATGGGCCTCACATACAGCCCATCCACATGGCATCCACTTACAACAATGTCGTAAGTTCTAGAGAGTATCTACTAGGCCATAGAAGTTCAGTATCACGGTAACACACTTAAACCACAAGAAAACCAGGGTTCTAACCCTGACTCTCCACATCTGCCTGTGTGTCCTGGGGCAATTTCTTGGGCCTTGGCTTTTCTTGACTAACTAACTGGCTAAGTGAGTTGGACTAGATTTTTTTCTAAAATCCCTGCCAACTCAAAATTCTGATTCTAAAGGCACCCACACTCTCCCAGTCCATCAGACTCAAAACCATGAAAGATTTGACTACATTGTTTTCATCTAAACTATCATCAACTTTTTATTTGTTTTGTTTTTCATCTTACTTGGACCTTATCCCTTTAGGTATGCTCTGTAACCTTGTTAATTCATTCTTCTCGTGGTATCCACTGACCATGTTGCCTAGCTCTGAATCTTCAGTGGTTCCTTGTAGCCTATCTTATTGGAGACTCTTCATAATCAAACATTTTGAGAAATAACTTGGCTCCAAATTGTCAATCCAACTTTATTTTCCACTTCTCCAACACAACAGAGACCATTGGCTCATGTCACCCCCAACCTTTTATTTGCTGTGGCTCATGTCACTCCAGCCTTTTACTTGCTATGGTCTCCCATCTTGAAACTATTCCATTCCCATTCCTACCCCCAGCCTGTCATATAAGTCTCTACATATTTTCCAAATTATTTATTCAAGTACTCAAGACCTAGTGCCTTTAACTAGCATGAGATTGAACAGCACAGTGGTTACAAGGGCTTTTGCTGAAGTCAGATTGCATAGGTTCAACTCCTAGGTCCGTCACTTATTAGTTCTGTATCTTTGGATTTATAATCTCTGTACTTTGGTATGTAGAGTGGGGATAAATAGGTATCTACTGGATTGAGTTGCTGTGAGGTTAATAAATTAATATGTGTAAAATTCCTGGCCCAGTGCCTGGCACACAGTAGACACTCTGAGAGCATTAACAATCACTATGGTAGGGGCTCTCTGCCGCATACGTGGTCAGTAACATATTTTCAGGAATATCTATTTAAACCGTCCTCTGCTGCTCACCTCTGTTTCTCTTGACTAGCTACAAAGAGAAGGGGAGAGCAAGAGTGATGTCATTCTCATTTCCACTCTCTCCATGGGCACACAGAGTACTGTTCACACCCCCAGAGAGAGAAGTATAAAACTGCAGAAGAAAGACAAGATGATTAGGGGTTGAAAGTGGAGACTGCAAGGAAACACTAAAGAATAAGGACTGGTCATCCCAAAACAGAAAAGTTAAAGGTTATTTAAATAAAGGTCTTTAGAATACAAAGAGCCTTTGAAACCCCACTGGGAATTATTTGATGTCCGTTTTCAACTACCATGTCTTTCCTCCTTCCCTTCCCTCCCCTGACTGCTTTTGTGCCATTTTCCACTGTGTTCCTCTTACCTGGCTTCCCTCAACCGTGTACCAGATACTCATATGCATTATGTTCACTCGTAGGCTAGGAGGTGGCTTTTATTAAGCTTTTCAGTAAAGCTTTGGACAACTAAAAAAAAAAAAAAAAAAAAAATGCCCATAGTCACACAATCAAGCCAATAAGTAGCAGAACCAGAACTCAAACCTAGGTCTGCCTGATGCCAAAACCCAAGATCAGCCTATGACACATGCCATCACCCCTATTTCTCCTTATAAATTCTGCCGCCTTTTGCTTCTAGTTTTCCTAACTCCTCCAGCCTTGCATAGTAATAGGAACATAAAATATATTCACTAAGAGCTTATCGCTTCAAAAGAAAGTACTGAGAGTTTTAAATACTGCAATATTCAGGAAGTTGAGAAATCTTTTTTTTTTTAATGATCAACCTTAATAAATCAAATAACTAATTAACTAGTTAATTGGCTCTCCCATGTGTCAGCCAGATTGAGGGTCTGTCATAAGGAGAGCATCTGGCTTGATAATTTTTCAGGTATTTTTTAGAACCAAAGCTTTTATGTTCATAAAAAATCAAAGTTGTAGAAAATACTTTAGCCAATAAAATGCAATGGCTGAAGATGTCACCAAGTTGTAAAATCATATGAACTCTATTAGGGGTTGATAGATATAATTAGTAAAGAAATTTAAAATCTAAGCATTTCATCCTCTTAACAAGAACAACAGAAAACTGATGAACAATCTGTTTATGATAACCACTCATGCAAAGGCTAGTGAGTCTGTGAACTATAGAACTGTCTCAGCAAATCCAATATTTATAACCTTTGTTCAAGTTTCAGGAAAATCTGGGGGCGCCTGGGTGGCTCAGTCATTAAGCGTCTGCCTTCAGCTCAGGTTGTGATCCCAGGGTCCTGGGACTGAGTCCCACATCGGGCTCCCTTCTCCGCAGGAAGCCTGCTTCTCCCTCTCCCACTCCCTCTGCTTGTGTTCCCTCTCTTGCTGTGTCTCTCTCTGTAAAATAAATAAATAAAATCTTAAAAAAAGAAAGTTTCAGGAAAATCTGTGTAATAACTACAAAAAAGCATGCCAATCTGTATGTTTTCTGACATTTTGTTTAATGACCACTAAATAAATAAAATATGATCAAAACTTTGATGCTCTTTAATGATATGTGAAATTCTGAGTCCACTAACTTCTTTATATTTAAAAAAAGGCAGCAAACATCTCAACACAGGAGGTCCAGATAAAGTGAAAAAGCCTCCTTGATTGCATCCATGTGTATTGACTTGATCCTTTGACCTTCTGTAAAGTTGAAATTAAATGAAACATACACTGTATAAACTCAGCAGAAACCTCCCAGGCCCTACAGATCTGGCCCTGTAAAAAAAATTTCCTTGCGTGGCACATAGTCTAACATAGCACAAAACATAATCACGTTATTGCTACATAATCAACAGGGAAAAGAAACCCAACAATGGCTTTTCCTACCCTGGCTTTGGAGTATTTTCCTCCTGTATAATTATTTTAATTCTATTTTATAAAAGTAATATATGATCCATACAGAAGAGTTCAAAAGATATTAAATACAAAATAAGTAGGAATTCAATCCAAAGACCTTTAACATTTTAGTGTGTCTTCTGTCCATTTTTTTCTTATGATAAATATTTTTAAAAATAAAAGTGCCATTTTACTCTACACCCTATTATATAACTTATTTTTCTCAGTACTCTATTAAAAGTTTTCTCATATTTATACAACCTATAATTTATATAAGTATTCATTTGGTAAACTCTCTTGATTCATTTAATAGGATATATATATTAATAATTATATTTCGTATTTTTAATGTATCTTATATGTGAAGGTATCAATGGGTTGTTTAGAAACACAATTAGCTTAGCAGCATCAAGATTCTGTGGTTATTTATAAATACTCCATCTTGCTTTTAAATCCGGGGTAACCTCCTTTAAGCAAACCCACATATCATGAGATGGGAAAAAATTGTTATAGTCTGAACAACTAGAAGAAAAATACATTTTAAGCACAGTGGGCCAGCCTGGGGCAGGAGTACAAATGGAAGCCACACATCATCTATCTAAATATTTAAAGGTTATAAATCAAACTAACTGTTGAATAAAATATGCTTTACATGTCTACCTTGATAAATGTACTTTGTTGATGATCTGGGAGTCCAGGTTAGAATTAAGAACTCTCAGCCTGGAGTTTCTCAACAAAATGTGAAGGCTCAGGGAGATCCAGTCTGGCCCCTGTCCATGGCCTAGAGACTATAGTCCACTTCTCCTTCTCCTCATACCCCTGGCTCCGTTCCACCCCACATCAGCCTCATTCACACACACGTGGACCCCTCAGTTCTGTCCACAAGTCTGCCCACAATAGCTGGCCCTTGACCACCCATCAGTCCTGGGAATGAGAATGTCAGCTGCACATCAGCCCTCAAGAAGACAGAAGAGGTGAACCAAAGAGCCCTGTGCAGGCCTTTGGAAGCAAGCCAGAGGGAGTTCTGGCAGGAAATTTGGGGATCCTAGGTACCTGAAGCACACTGTAAAAAAAAAAAAGAAGGGATGCAGATTCCCTGTGGACACATCCTCCGGCCCTATGACTTCTTGTCCTTGGTGTGTATGCAGGTGATGAGTACAGCTGAAGAAGGACCAGGATGGGCTTGCCAAAGCACAGGGCCTAAGGCGAGAACCTCTTCTGAGCAGTACAGAAGCAAGACCAATCTTTTTTTTTTTAAGATTTTATTTATTTATTTTACAGAGAGAGACACAGCGAGAGAGGGAACACAAGCAGGGGGAGTGGCAGAGGGAGAAGCAGGCTTCCCGCCGAACAGGGAGCCCAATGTGGGGCTCAATCCCAGGACCTTGGGATCATGACCTGAGCCGAAGGCAGACGCTTAATGACTGAGCCACCCAGGCGCCCCAAGCCCCATCTTTTTGAGAAGATTTCTTGATGAGCCCACCTGAAGTAGAAGCCAAGACCTGAAGGATAAAGTCTGGGGAGAAAAGAACTAAAAGAGAGAGAACAATTAAAAGTCTGAGGGCAGAGCCAATAGGATTAGATGATAGATCACAAAATCTTCTGTTACTCCTGACAAACTTGTTAGAAATGGAAATTTTCGCACCACAATGGAAACCCATGAAAGAGTCTGATCCTAGTTGACTTAGGGTTATATCAGATTGACTTAGAGTGGGTCAAGAGGAAATAAACTCTATGGAACTTTCAAGAATCCTAAGGAAATCTCTGGACTCTCAAAGACTGTGAAACAGCGACCTGAAGGAGGGAGCGTGTTGAGCTGATATTATCTAACTTAATGAGGGACAGAGACATGCCAGCTGACATCTTGGTAATATCTATATGAAAATCTGCCTTTGAATAAAGTATGAATGCTTTTTCACTCTGCAAATATAATCATTCTGTGATTATTTTTAAATAGGATGGTTTAGTGCTTTTAAAGTGATTACATTTTAAAATGAGGATGACATGTAGGTTATAATGTAGAAATGTCAGAATCAGAGATAAACAGGACTCTGAATTCCTTTGTGCTGTACTAAATCCAAAACTCCCTCATCCTCTTCTTCTTTTAGGGTACTAACATTTTGCCAGCTGAAGTTATGGTTTTCCAAAAAACTTCAAGAAGCAGTTTTCAAGAGTTAAGTCTAAGATAAAAGCCATCTGCATTTTCACCCAAATGGGCTATCTCTAACAAGTTTTTAGGGGCACTCTTTTCTTTCACAAAGGAGAGTCTTAAACCACAAAGTGAAGGGTTAGCTCCAGCAGCAAAGTGGGAAGCACAATACATTTTTCATTTTCTTTAATAGTACATTGTAATTTTAGCCATCGTGGACATGAGTTTTATAGCACCTGGGACTTACTTCCTTCAGTTTCTCAGCCTACAACCACAACTCCTGCAAAAGAGCTCTTAATAAATACTACTGCTTATTACCAAAAGAAAAAAGAATACAGGAAATATCAAACTCTTTAGAGTCAAGACATCTTCTCAATTCAAATCCTGTTGTAAGTAGCTTTAGGTTCTGACAATTACTTTGGATCTTTTGTGACCTCTACAAATTTATGTTGACTGTGTTTTGCCTAAACTACTTTCCCATTATGATCATTCAGATGGACTAAACACGTGCTACAAGTCCGGGCTCATTGGCCAGTGGAGGAGACAACCCAAAAGCACGATTATGAACAAAGGAATGCCAGAGTAGAGGTAGATTCAGATTGCCACCGAGACACAGAGGGAAGGAGCAGGCAGTCCCCTGGGTGCAGGTGGGTGATGGCAGCAGCAGTGGTGGTTGTGGGTGGGCGAAGAGGTGGGAAGAGAAGGCATGCACTTGGTGGGAAAGTAGATGGATGGGCATTATAAGAATAAAACAGCATATACAAAAACTCGGAGGCCTAGGATACACAAAAACGCCAGAGGTCGGTATGTTCTGTGGAGGGGCAGAAATACAGTGTGTGTGAAGGGAGGGGAAAGGGTGGTGTGAAGCTAACGGGTTGGAGACGAGAGCAGAAGACAGAGCCAGACTGTAAAAAGGTCCGCAGAGGAATCTGGAGCCTCACAAGAAGGCTGTCCTCAGGGGCGCCTGGGTGGCTCAGTCATTAAGCATCTGCCTTCAGCTCAGGTCATGGTCCCAGGGTCCTGGGATCGAGTCTCACATGGGGCTTCTTGCTCAGAGGGGAGCCCGCTTCCCCCTCTCCCACTCCCCCTGCTTGTGTTCCCTCTCTCGCTGTCTCTCTCTCTGTCAAATAAATTAATTAATTAAATTAAAAAAAAAAAAAAAGAAGGCAGCTGTCCTCAAAGCCCATGCCTGACGGTGAAAGTACCTTAGAGTAAGATGCTTTTGACATCTTGCTAATGAGACTTCTTAGGAGAATTCAGAATTTATGCTGAATTCCATTTTCTACTGAACTGTGTCAGAACGAGTTTCCACAGCCCTCTCAGAGGAGCCGGCGGACTGCAGACTGTGTACGAGACCTCACGGTACCTGGCTTCTCAGAGGAAGAAAGCCCAACAAACCAACTGTTAAAAAGACCTTTGTATAACTAACTTGGGGACACAGGGGACCTCAAGATAACAGAGATGGGGAGGCCCATGTCCAAGATCCTGGGAGAGACTCCAGAAAGGGCTGTCCCCTGATAGGTTTTTTTTTTTTTTTAGCATAAGGCCATACTTGCCCAAGGCAAAATTACTAATGCAAACAGTGAGCCTGTGCGTGGGCATTCATGAGAGATGGAGAGGTTCAACTTTAAGCATGTCTGTCTAAACATCTTAAAGCTGTCTAAACTAACAGGATACAAAAAAACCTCTGCGTGCGGCCCCGGAGTGCACAAGTTCTTACACGTCCCTGTTCGGTTATGCTCACAAATGCCACTGTATGGTTGCACGAGCAAGCTTGAAATACTCAAATAGTAAATTTTGAGTTAAAGCCATAATTCATTGGCAACTTTTATTTTTAGAGAAAATCGTTTCTTTTTTTAATACCCGCAAAGCTGAACCCTAAGCTACAAAGAAACTAAAAGTTTTCACAGTAATGTCTAGAGATGCTTTAGAAAGAGATCAAGGTATATCATACCCTTGCCTTTGGTGGACATTTGTTATCTGTGCCTGGGTGGCCGTCACTTCCCCTTCGTCTAAGGACTCCTTTAGGGTATGTCGTATTTCCCATAGCATGTGGTCTTGGTGGATGGTCAACAAAGGTGTCCTACCAAGGGCACGTGGGTTAAGCTGGATTGGTCTCCTTCCTGAAAACCAAATATCCAGTAGAACAACAGAACAGGAATGGCTGGAATTCTCTCCCTCCTTCTCCCTTCCTACTCCCTTTCCCTCTCTCTCCCGAGTCCCTCTCTATAGAGTTTTTATGGTGTTAAGTAAGCCAGGCTTAGTTCCTTTGCTTGCAACCCAACAATTTTAAATAATACACGTTGCAGTTCACGCATCTCTGTAATCTTGTGAATCTGGTTTAATGGTCAGAAGGGCAACCACAAGAGAAAGACAGACGAGGGGGACTTGGACAGGGATACCAAGTTCACAGCTTTATACAAAGTTTGTTTGAATTTCCAAGTTTCTTCGAAATGGTCTGGGGGGAGGAGGAGGCAGATGGTAAGGAGTGGGTGCGGAATGGAAAGTTCTGCAAACAGGTGCTAACAGAGGCTCTTTCGGGTGCTAATCCAGGTTATGAGAAGCCTTTTGGGCAAACCACGGCAGTCATGTGAGTGAGGGCAATACCACGGACCCGCTGAGTCATCACGGAGACCAAGGTAAGGGCGGCAACAGCAACCAGGTGGAGTCCATTCGCCAAAGTGGCATTCTGGAATTACTCAGGGCCCTATCAGATGCATGAGGCAGAGCCCCCTGGAGCAACCAGCCACAGCAACGGGGGGAGGCACGGCGGTATCTGCTGCAGCAAGTGGCCACAGCTAAGGGTTACTTGCTCCGACCATGGCTGGAACCCTCCTGTCATTTCTGACACGGTATCCCCACTGGCAATTTTCCCAGAGAATGGAAGAGTTGCAAGGGAAATGCAGGGGCCTCGGGGGTTCTTCTGCATCACCCTGTTGCCCTCCAGTGGCTAGGAGAGACTCCAACCTCAGGATTCTTCTGGTTCCTCTACAGCACACGTATTCAGGCTTACAAAGAGCAGGATTTCCCTGTACCTCACATTCCAGATTCTTTATTAAGGGAAGTAATACAGCACCATGGGCCTGGAGTTGAAATCCTGCCTCCCCTGTCACCAGGGGAATGCAGGAGGCATCTCCTGGGGTTGTTGTGAAGATAAAGGAGATAGTGCAGCTCAAGCATTTAGCCTAGAGACCCACACACAGTAAGTGCTCGACAATGTTAGGGAAAGTGCCAGCAAAGATGCTCATTGCTGTGACTCAGAGCAGCTCCAGTCCCTTCGTTTTTACCTTCGAAGTCCTGTAACATTCTGCATGAGAGAAAAGCCTGCCTGCACTTGCGACAGTCATGTGGCCCTAGAAGACTTCCACTGCAGGTGGAGGGGTCAGGAGGGGGTTTGGCTCTCGCTTCGAGAAGGGGGAAGGGGAACATCAGGCAGCAAAGTCCCTTGAGGCTAAGTGGCAGCTGATTCACACAAATGGTATTTGGATAGAGGCGAGGGGAATAGGAGAGGAGCCTGCCCCTGCCTCCCGGAAACTGACTCCTCTCCCATCATTTCAGCTGCCATCTTTCATCACCCGGGCCTCCCCCAGATGTGGCGGCCAGCTTGCTCACACAGAATCCCCTCCCACACCAGCAACATGTTGAGACTTTGCTGCCTGCCCAGCACTCTTAGGGGCTGGGCTCCGGTTCCTTGTTGAAGAGGCAGAGAACCACAGCAGAAAAAAGTGGGGGGTGGAGAAGAGGACTAATAATTGCGTTTTGTTTTTGTTTTTTTAATGCATCTGGAGAAAAAAAATACACTTCACATGTAGGCTGTTTGAATATGGTGGCAAGAAAAAATGTCCCTGTTTAGCAGACACTAGGACCCATGTTCACAGAGAAAAATCAGAGGTTGGGACAGCTAACAGTGCAGAAAGGCAAAATCCTTCCACTTACACAACTGCCCCCAGTGAGTCACGTTGGGGCAGTGTTGGCTCCAGCATTAATGAGACCATGATGTTTAGCTGGACACAGTGAGAATTAATTGGTTTCATTCAAAGTCGCAGTGTAACCACAAGGAAAAAAATTCATCTTCATTTAAGTATTTTCACTACATTTTTCAAAATACAGAAACTCCGAAGTTTTTTTCTATGTTCATGTGCAGTTTTTTTTTTTTTTTTTTTTACATCAATAAAACCCCACTTGGAAATGGTCCTGCCATCACACTGCCCTTTTGGAAATGGTCCATGGTAAATTAGTGGTGCTGAATTCCCACCTCACTCTAAAAAGTTTTCTGGAGGAACTTGAGCACTCATTTCCAGTGGCTTCATACCTGGACTCCAATAGCAATGTTCACATTTGGTGCATGGATAAGAAAATAAATGCTATTATTTACTAGGAGTCCCAGACCCCGTGCCAAGCATTAGAGGTATTGCCTAATTTTGCAGATTACAAACATGAAGCTCAGAGAGGTGACATCACAGAGCTGGGATTCAAACCTGCCCTAGTTTTTGCAACTGTGATGTGACCTTGATAGAAGGTCATGTTCCACAGCCCCAGTCTCTATATTACTATATCTATGGCCAGAGTATCCAGCAAATATTAGGTTCTCAATAAATGTTTACTCTTGGTCATTGGATTGACCTCTTTAGGTAGGATGCACCTGAGCTTACCTCCTCCTAGGGTATTCCATCTCAAGCCAACCAAAGTAAATCACCATCTATAGTTCTCTCTAGAATTCTAAGAGTAAGATGAGAGTATAAAATGAGAATTATACAAAAACATAAAATGAACCCTGTGTATTGGTTATTGAGAGAAGTAACAAAGGTTGTTGTGAATTCACATTGCTGCTTGGTTGTCATAGGTTTCTTCACAGCTTTCAGTATTCTCAAAGTCGAGGAGGGAAAAGGGTGAAGGAAGGGAAATACATTGAATCACTAAGGATGAGGAGAACCAAAGGGAGAACTGTTTGGTCTAGATGGTGGCTGGCTGCAAGTGTTGGGACTCAGGTTCCAGCCATCCAGGAATCCATCCATTTAGTTGCTCATTCTCCTTCCAGCTGCCAGCACAGGCATCAGAGACTCTTCCTGCCTCATCCCTGCCCACACCTCATGGCAATGCTAATCCTGTGAGGGTGAAAATATTGTTATCCCCATTCTACAGATGAAATAACTGGCTTAGAGGAGTCAAGTAATTTGTCTAAGATCACAGAGCCATTGAGTGGCAGAGCTGGGTTACAACCAGTTCTCTCTGAGCTCCCAAACTATTAACTAAAACTCTGTTTCAAATAAAATCTTATCAGAGTTACCCTTCAGGAACCTTCCTGACAGATGGGTAAAGACCTGCAGAGATTGCATTTCTGATCCAAATCAAACCTAGGCCGAAGGAGACAAAGCAAGAGCCAAAAACAATCATTCATTGCCTACCTTGTGAAAGATGATGGTAATTCTAGGTCAAAGTCTAATGAATGGATGTCTGCATAGCAATTAGCACTGCCAGGCACCCTGGCTGGCAGTCTTGGCAGAGCGGCCATGGATTGTCATAGAAACTCGACTTCTCTCTCTCCCAAAGAGGAATCCAGTTGGCTGATCCAGGACAGAACAGGCTGCTACCAGGGACTGCCCTTCTCCCCCAAGCTGGAATTCTGCTCCTCTAACATCTCCCCAGAGAGAAGCAACTCAAGAAGGATGGTCACAGTAAGATGGGATAGCTGTGCTGATTAGTAAAAATATACATCACACTTCGTTTCATCCAGTTGCTTTGAAACTTGGGACAACTCACACATGCCCCCAAGGACAATCCGTTAAGCATCCATCTCCTGGTTTTGGCTCATGTTGTGATCTCAGGGTCATGAGATCGAGCCCCACACTGGGCTTCACGCTGGGCAGAGTCTGCTTAAGACTCTCTCTCCCGGGTGCCTGGGTGGCTCAGTTGGTTAAGCGACTGCCTTCGGCTCAGGTCGTGATGCTGGAGTCCCGGGATCGAGTCCCGCGTCGGGCTCCCTGCTCGGCAGGGAGTCTGCTTCTCCCTCTGACCCTCCCCCCTCTCGTGCTCTCTCTCCCATTCTCTCTCTCAAATGAATAAATAAAATCTTTAAAAAAAAAAAAAAAGACTCTCTCTCCCTCTCCCTCTGCAACCCCCGCGCCCAGCATGTGCTCTCTTTCTCTCTAAAATTTAAAAAAAAAAATCTTAAAAAAAATTACTTAAGGAAAATTTAAGTAGAATTGACTTGTTCAATATCTCCCGTTCTGCAAGATTCATCATTTGTAGTCAAGAATGACAACATTAATGGAACTGAAGAAGATATCCTGTTAACACTTTGTCTTTTATTCTATACAAATGTCTGAGTCTTCCTAATCCCTTAAAAAATTATCAAGCAATATGAATCTAACTCTAGTTGAGCCATCAGTTATATACAAAATCAATGTATATTTTTTTACCATTATTTATAGTATATGGCATTACATTATAAATCTACCTTCTATTCTACTAGAAGCTAGGGGGTGGAGGATTTAGGGAAGGAACTAAAATTTACAGAATGCCTAGCATGAAGTGAGCATTTTATTTAATCTGCATGACAACTCCAAGAGATACTTACTATCTCCATTTTATAAGAAAGAAGATGAGATTTTAAAAAGTTAAGTAACTGGTCCTATACCTCACAGACAGTGTAGAGCTGAGATGCAAACCCAGGTCTGTCTGATTCCAAAAACCTCTGCTCTTTCTATCAAATTTCACATGTATTTATTTCACTTCACATGCATCTATATCTGGGATTACTTTGGAACATACAAATTATAGAAAAATTCTAAGATTTAATCTAGTCAGAATCCACTTAATTAGAATTTTGAATTAAATGATTCCTCCTCTCCCATCTCCCAAATCTCTGCTACCACCACATTCTCAATGTGTGGGAATAACAATTAAAGAGTGACAAAACAGGGTGCCTGGGTGGCTCAGTTGGTTAAGCGACTGCCTTCAGCTCAGGTCATGATCCTGGAGTCCCGGGATCGAGTCCCACATCGGGCTCCCTGCTCAGCGGGGGGTCTGCTTCTCCCTCTGACCCTCCCCCTCTCATGCTCTCTCTGTGCCTCATTCTTTCTCTCTCAAATAAATAAATAAAATCTTTAAAAAAAAAAAAAAAGAGTGACAAAACAACCATGGTTGTTTTTAATCCTTAAGGTGTTCCATAAAATAAGATGAAATTTAGGTCATCTTCCTTAACCAATTCTATTACACTGCTGGGCAGGGATTGCTGATATGAGCCCAAAGCATTGTGAGATTCTAAATTATTGAGGAAAGATTCAGTGAAGTTCAGAATATACCACTTAGGCAGGCAATGAATGGACTGATGAATTTCCCAAAGATTTTTGGTAGCAAGCTGAAAGAAAGATAATTTGGGGGAAGCTGGGGGGCTCTCTAGAAAACTCTATTACATAGTTCCTTGACTGTGTCAGTTAGTCTATGTAATTAAATGCATTTTAAAAGAAACCCTTATTTCCTTCCAAAGGCCCAGATTTTGCCATGTGGATGAGCACAAGTGCCATGAGCAATGAAACAAATTGCCTGGGTTTGAATCCCAGCTCCATCACTACTCAGTCTCCAGACCACTGGCAAGGCCTTAACTCTTTGGATATGAGCTTCCCTGCCAATGAAATAATGGTTATAATGAGTTAGAATAATGAAATAATCAGTTAGAATAAGATAATCTCTAAGTCCCCATGCATTCATGCATGCATTCATTCAAAAAATATAAGTATTTTTAAAGACAAAATGATGTTCCAGTGTTTGATGATATCATCTTGACATTACCACTACCATCAACATCACATATTTGTATTTTAAGCACCTGCCATTTTAGGCACAGTGAATACAAAGAAATGACTCAGTCCTGTCCAAGGAGCTCACGAGGGGAAACATGATACATATACAACTGCAGAAGGTGGTCCAAGGAAAGCACCAATGATTGGTGTGTGCAGGAAGCACTACAGGATTTCTTAAGAATTATTTAAATTTTTTTTTCATTATTTCAGTAGTTATGCTGAGACAAAGGTGATGACCTATGGAGCATTCTTTAGCCCCCACATTGGATGTGAGAGTATACTTGATATTTCCTCTGCATTTCCCCCTCATTGTGAAAAGTATGTACATAGGCGAGGAAAGCTAGGAAGACCTATCCTTTCAAGTGGCAGCAATGTGTCCCAGACTCTGTGCCAGGATCTCTGTGGGCCCGAATAAGGAAATCCATATGACTGCAGCAGCAGGTTCTTGAGAAATTTAGTGGAAGTCAAGATTAGAAATAAAAACCAAATTCAAAGAGTTTCCCTCAATATTGAGTAGCAATGAAGAGCATGGGATCTAAAGCCAGACTTTCTGATTGTGAATCCTTACTCCATGTGACCCTGGGAAAGTTACTTAACCTCTCTGTTCTAAATATTAAATGAGTTAATGTGTGGAAGTGCTTAAAACAGTGCTTGGCACTTAGTAAGGGTCATAGAAATATTTGCTACTCAATATACAATGGGGAGCCACGAAAGGTAATGAAATTAGCATGTGAGCTGGTCTATTTATACAGTTATTCTTACTGTGAAGTAACTATATTAAGGAGATGAAAAAGGAGTTTGTGGTTGTAATTGTACTGCAAAGTTTCAAGGAATATATATTTAATCCATACAACCAGTTAATGAGTCTCTCAGTCTTGGCAGCTCTCAGCTTGTCTGGATTCCAAAGACATACCATTGAGGATGGTTCACATTCTCAGGAACTCCTGGGATTTGGAAGAGACATTTCTTTTCATTAAAACAGTCAGGGTAGGTGCATGCCTTAAAATGAATGTTTTTATTAGATTTGCTTAGAAAATATTAGTGTATTGGAAAATGAAAATTATGGCTCATAAGGAAAAGAAGATGTCTAGGCAGATTGGCACATGATTCTTTTACAAGATGCCAAGAGAATTTTCTTCTTAGGGGAACCAGGAGCAACAGGCTTAAGGATGTTCTAGAGATTGTGTATTTAATTATAAAGACACTCTTTATCCGTCTGTTCTACTACTCACAGATGACCAAACTTGAAGGAGAAAGGACATTGTCACAAACAGCAAGAAAAGAGAAGTTAAAATTGTCTTGGAAGGCTCCAAAAATGTAATTTTCTTTCCTTTGAGGGATAGTAAAAATTATAATTCATAAGCGTTATTCTTTAGAAAATTCTGACTCAAAATCCCATTATTCTCATCATCCCATTTTCAGCAAGAATTGACTTTCTGGATATGTAAGTTTTAACTATAAAATCTGCTCAAAGTTCTGCAGTTTGGAAAGAAAGAAGTAGGGCAGCATTTCTATTCCATGTGCTGAAGGAGGCCTGGAAAAGGAAGCAAAAAAAGCCATCACACTCCAGGAACTGCAGCAAGGCAGTATGACCTAGTTGTAGGCCCAGACACCTGGCATTCTATTCCAGTCTCTCTACTCTTTAGGCCACATCATTTACTAACTTCCCTGGCCCTGGTTTCCTCTCTGTGTTGAAATGTATATTAATGCAGGGGATTTACTATTGTGGTTATGCTCTTGTTGCTTTGGAAATCCCAATTAAAGTAGTCAGGTTGGTTCTCTTTCTCTCTCTCTAGTTCCCATTTTGCTTTATAAAGGCTCAGACTAGGCAAATGTTAGATTTCACTATATGTGGGTATACATTTATGATGTAGGTATACATTTACGATGAAAGTGTACATATACAACAATCATATTTATCATTACCATATCATATGTGTATCATATATAATCATTTTGTAGATGTTTAGGAACCATGCTTCCTCTATGTAATGTTATCATCTAAATGTTGAGAAAAGATCATTTTACACCATGGGGATATTGATGGGATGACAGGATCCAGCTCCTTTCATCTGTTGGGTTACTTTCCAAAAAATTCCACTGATGCAGATTAAGGGAGTTCTGCTCCTGCAAAAGTCTGCCTAGGGAGCTACAGCATTTCCGTTGTGTTTCCTGGGCTCCCCCTGCTCCATGAGCTCCTCATCAGCAGTGGTTCTCAAAAAGTAGCCTCTGGACCAATAACATTAGCATCAGCATGACCTGAGAACTTATTAGAAATATATTTCTCATACCTCACTCCAGATCCATGACATTATTTAGCCAGGCATTTCTATAAGATTTCTACTATCATTACAGGAAACGAGATAATCTTGGTGAGGTTTAAAAACTTGCCCAAGTTTAGAACATCTTTTTCTTTCAACTATTTTGAAAGAATTCAAACCTACAGAAAAGCTGAAAGAATGCTACAATTAGAGACTTCACCTAGATTTGCCACTTGTTAACATTCCACCTCTAACTACATCATCATGTACCTTCTTAGACATCCTCTTACATTACCATATCACCATTATCACATCCAAGAAAGCTATTGTTGACACAGTAATATGCCTCATAATCTACAATTGGCTCAAAAATATCCTAGATAGCTGGGTTCCCCCCCCAAATTATGTTCCCATCAAGGATTATGCTTTGTTTTTGGTTATCATATTTCTTTTGTTTCAGTTTCCTTTAATCTAGAATGGTCCCCTCGCTTTCTTTTTCTTAATTTTTCACAACATTGACTTTTTTTAAATTGAAGTATAGTTGACACACAATGGTACATTAGTTTCAGGTGTACAACATAGTGATTCAACATCTCCATACATTATGCTGTGCTCACAAGTGTAGCTCCCATCTGTCCCCGTACAATACTATTACAATACCATTGACTATATTCCCTATGTGTACCTTTAATTCCCATGACTTATTCATTTCGTGACTGGGAGCTTGGACCTCCCACTCCCCTTCACCCATTTTGCCCACTCCACCCACCCCTGGCAACCATCAGTTTGTTCTTTGTATTTATGAGTCTGTTTCTTCTTTTCATTTGTTTGTTTGTTTGTTTTAACAAAAAGTGAATAAGTGAAATCTTATGGTATTTGTCTCTATCTGACTTATTTCACTTAACATAATACCCTCTATGTCCATCCATGTTGTTGCAAATGGCAAAATATCATCCTTATTATGGCAGAGTATGGTGCACGCGCACACCACATCTTCTTTATCCATTCATCTATTGATGGACACTGGGTTGCTTCTGTATCTTGGCTATTGTAAATAATGCTGTAATAAACATAAGGGTCCATATATCTTTCTGAATTAGTGTTTTCCTTTTCTTTGGGTAAATACCCAGTAGTGGAATTACTGGATCGTATGGTATTTCTATTTTTAATGTTTTGAGGAAACTCCATACTGTTTTCCTCAGAGGCCATATCAATTTACATCCCCACCAACAGTGCACATGAGTTCTTTTTTCTCCACATCCTTGCCAACACTTGTTGTTTCTTGTATTTTTGATACTAGCCATCCTGGTGTGAGGTGATATCTCATGGCGGTTTTGATTTGCATTTCCCTGATGATGAGTGATGTTGAGCATCTTTTCATGTGTCTATCAGCCATTTGCACATCTTCTTTGGAAAAGATAACACTGACATGTTTGAAGAGTCTAGGTGAGTTGTTTGGGAGAATGCGCTGCATTTTGGATCTGGCTGATTATTTTCTTATTTTGGCAAGAATTTTATGTAGATAATGTGTATTTCATTTTATATCAAATCAGGTACCTAAAATCAGTTTTGCCCAATACTAGACATACTAATTTTGATCCTGTGGTTCAAGTGGTGTCCAGTAGATATCTCCATTGCGAAAGTAACTTTTCCCCTTGGTAATATTTAAGTAACCAGCGGGATGATCTTTCCAAATACTTCATTCTGTTCTTCAGAAATCTTTTATCCAATGATATTCAGTACCCATTGATAATATTTACCTGAATAATTTATTATATTGTTGGCTGCCAAATAGAGATTTTTCTAGTTCTATCATTTCTTCCAAATAAATTGGTTGTCATTCTTTTATGAAAACACAGCTTTCTCTTTCCACCTCTCACTTCCTCTTTGGAGTATTACATGGACTTGTTTATTCTTTTTTTTTTTTTTTTTTTTCTAATCAATATATTATAGCCCAGTACCATCAGTTTTTTTGTGCTCAAATGTTTCCCAGACTGGGCTTCCCAAAGGGACTCCAAGGCAGTTTCTTACCCTTTGGCCATGTTGTCATGATTCTTTGAGCCCTTCCCTGATTCCTGGCACAGTAAATTATTCCAGGAGCATCTTTCCATGCCCCACACCTGAATCAACCATTTCTCCAAGAAATTCTGGCTCCCTTTAGTAGGCACGGATCTTTAGAAATCAACATCTGGGAGTCATAGCTGGAATTTGAACCCAGAACATGGAACCCTGAAGCTTGGGCTCCAAATACTATATGACTATAGTTAAGAATGGTGCTCTCTGGGTGCCTGGGTGGCTCAGTCAGTTAAGCGTCTGTCTTCAGCTCAGGTCATGATCCTGGGGTCCTGGGATAGAGCCTCGCATTAGGCTCCTTGCCCAGCAGGGAGCCTGCTTCTCCCTCTCCCACTCCCCCTGCTTGTGCTTTCTCTCTCTCTCTCAATCTCCTAAATAAATAAATAAAATCTTAAAAAAAAAAAAAAAGAATGGTGCCCTCTAATGAGTGAGGTACACAAAAGATGCTTTGGGAATATAAAGGAGGATGGGGGTGAAAGGAAGGGGAGGGTTTGGCAGGGAAGATTTGCCTTGCTAACCCACCTTCACTGTTATTTCCATGTTGGTGCCAGAGCTGTTTCATTTAAGCACCTACTCACAGTGGAAGCCAAGTCTCCCTTATCTGGGCCCCAAGTCTATCCCGAATTTTGGTTTTCCTATATTTCACCCTAGTCCCAAAAAGTCTCTGAAAGAGCTTCCCCTTCCTGGGCATTCAGAAATGTGTAAGAGAAGCTGGATTCACTCATTCTCCTGGGACTTCGTTGTTCCCTCCAAGCACATAAAGTTTGTTTTCTAAGTAATTCTCTTTCTCCAGAGTCATCTTTTGGGAGCTTCTAATTCCTTCCCTCCTGATAATAGACCTCTCCAGACCTCACTGTCTTAGCACAAGGGTTAGTACAGAATTTTAACATGCTTAAGAACCAATTCTAGGGACGCCTGGGTGGCTCAGTTGGTTAAGCGTCTGCCTCCAGCTCAGGTCATGATACTGAGGTTCTGGGATAGCACCCCACGTAGGGTTCTCTGCTCAGGAGGAAATCGCTTCTCCTTCTCCCTGCCATTCCCCTTGCTTGTACTCTCTCTCTCTGTCAGATAAATAAATAAAATCTTAAAAAAAGAAAAAAGAACCAATTCTATATTTTCACTTCCTTGCCTTAGGCATGCAGGGGTACCTCTTCAACTACAACTATTTTAGGAGGACAATTTTTATCACTCTAGCTAAGTTTTTATTTGCATAGCGAGGAAGTATAGGAGAAAATGGGCAGCTCAGAGTTAACACCAGGCCAGGTTTCCTTAAAAGGGGCAGCAAAAGCAAGACAGCTGAGAGCTCACTTGGGCTGCATAACTGAAAATACATGGCCTTGGTGGGTTTGGGCACTTCTAGATGGAGCCTCTTTCCAGGTGTCTTTTGTTTGTGTTGTCTTGCACTTCTTTATTACTACGACTGCTGTCATTAATGAAATAAATAACACCATCTTGTGCTCTTCAGCCATCTCAAATTTCTGTCTGTTTTGGCCCATAGTAGAGACAGCCAGCCTGTGACGCGGCGGTTGAGGAGTAATTAAGTGATCTTTCAGTGGCACAAAGGAAAGAATTAAAGGCCTGTTTAAAACCATTGCTTTAGATCTATTTCAGATCGAAATCAATAAAACATCCTTGCTTCGGATCACCAATTGGTCAGGAAAACAGATCCACAACTTAGAATCCTGGCCTGCACTGCACACCAGATCTCTCTCTGTCTGCTGACAAAGTCCAAGAGCCAGGGTAACCCATTACTCACTCCTAACCTGTTTTTTTGCTGTTGCTTGACCCCAGGCCAAGCAAAACGAACATTCATGTGGTGGTCTTGGCAGCCGCCCAGCTCCAGACTGTGTTTTCCACAGGCTGAGAGAGGCTTTGAAGCCTGCCTCCCCTCCACTTTGCCCCAAGCTGGGGAATCACCCTCAGAGGAGCAGAGATCAGCCAACACTGAGTCACGCTGCCCTTCAGGTCAGGCGACATTCAGGAAGCGCCTGGCCTATTGGCCTCATGACTTAGCAGAATGACTCGGCCCATTCCTCGTGCTTCAAAATGGGTCAGACATCCTGCAAGAGCCTTTCTGCTGCATCTCTAGGGTGAAGAGCAGCATTTTATACTCACACTTTAAGAGTGTCCGTCCTTTGCCTGTATGTATTAGGTCAGAAGAGGGCCCCAGTTTAGAAATGTTTTGCAAACTCACGCTCAGTTTACCAGTAATTTATTACAGGATACGGACTCATGTATGGTCAGGATTCAATACAAAGAGCACTGGAGTGAACGGATGGATAATGAACAGATGAAGGTGGAATACCAAATGAGGGAATAGAAAAAAATGAATGGAAATTGAATGAATGTGCAGAAATCTGGATTTTGGTCCTGGCTCTGTCCCTCCCTGGCCTTTCATTAAACCACTTGGACGTCAGCAGCCCCATCTAGAAAATAAAAGGTTTGGGGAAATGATTACTTAATAATGGTTTATTATTTCACTTGTGTGCACACACAGGTCAATAGTTAGGAATCAAACTGGTTTATAATTCATAGCCATTAGTAACATTCAAACAGCCCCTGAATAAGCCAGAATCCAAAACATCCCCAAATTGAATTACACCACTTGATTAACAAATGGTGAATTTGAATTTTGAGGATGTCACAGGGTCAAGTAACTCAATCTCTGTGATACATATCATCACCTGTAAATATTCTGGACACATTTACCCTTAAACTATTTAGAAAGCAGCGAAAAGGTATACTACTTACCCCAGGCTATGGTCCCAAGATGGACACAGATGAGCTCCTCAAAACTGGCTCTTATTTGAAGACTTCTAACCCTGGAGGAAATAATGAGTTTGAGTCACACTAAAGGTCTTCCAGTTAAGGAACAACTAAAGGAGTCCTTCATAAAGTGCCAGTATGCCAGTTAATGTGAATGCTTACAATTACCTAGATCGTGGTCTTTCTACTGCTATTATAGAAATGTCACTACTTCTGGCTATCCTTTTTCCTCTATCCTCATGCTCTGTTAATGTAAATCACTCTAGGAGCTGACATTTCAAAGAAGCTGAAAATAAAAACATCTTTGGGGTACCAAAATAGATCACCAATCTGTAAAATGAACTCTCCCACATCTCCCAAGTGATGTTTCCTTCTGACAAGCCGTCCTACATGTAATTAAACAATGAGGGCAAAAGGGCTGCCTGCATCAAATGTACAACCTTTCTTGGTACATACAATTCCAATGGAAATCCAAGCAATTACTGGGAGGGATTAAGGAATGGATTTTATCATGTCTTCAGGATCAAATAAGAATATTTTAGTGAATAATCGATTGATAAATTTTACCTCCCCTGAAATGTTTCACTTCATTCTTCCACTTTTGACATTAAGTCATAAAAGTCCTGGGGCAGAGTAAAGCAGGCATGCTGAAGGAATTTAGACATCTGCTCTTATGCCCACACAAGGCCATAGTCCTTGTCAGATGTTTTAAATTTCTTTAAGATATCAAGAACCAAACCTGGAAGACCTAGATCATACAGTTTCTCCAAGCCTGGATAGGATTCTTCTCCCCCAAAGTTTAGCCACAAAGCTGCAGTTGGACCAAAGAAGGCCATGGAGTAGAGGAGAAAAAAAGAGAAATCCTTCCCCCTCTGGTGACTGGGGGACTTTGGTTGGATGAAGGAAGGCAGTTGGAGAGAGGATATTTGGACAGTATGGAAAAGATAATAAAACATACATTCTTTGATTCATTCTGTGTTAGAATGACAAGACTGTGGGCACCTGGGTGACTCAGTCAGTTAAGTGTCTGCCTTCAGCTCAGGTCATGTTCTCAGCATCCTGGGATCGAGTCCCACATCGGGCTCCCTGCTCAGTGGGGAGCCTGCTTCTCCCTATGCCCTTCCCCTCTGTTTGTGAACTCTCTCTCTTTCTCTCAAAATAAATAAATAAATAATCTTAAAAAAAAATGACAAGACTGCAGCACAGGTAATAGTGAAACACGATGAGAAAACATAGGAGGGAAGAATCCTTTTGTCACACATGCTTTAAGTTTTCAAGAAAGTGTGCTAGTCGTATTCTCAGAAGCTAACAAATAGGATGCTCTGTAGCACTTAATGCCACGTGCCTATGGGAGCAAACAAAGAGCCCCGTTCAGAGACAAGGCAGATGGGGAAACAATGCGAATCTGAACAAACTATGACCTGTTAGGTTTGTGGAGAAGCAAGAAGCCTCTGGAGATAATCAACTTTTAAGCACAAAGCTTTTGTTTAATCCTCCAGGGATGAACCTTCCATTGCAAAGCACTTGATAACCACAAAGCTTGTAAAACATATTGGGTATAGACGCACATTATAGGAAACAGAAGTTACTCATTTGAAGTGTAAATGTAATCGCCAGCTTGTGTCAAGTGACATGCTACTATGTAAATTGTGTAGAGTCTTTTGTAAATGAGAGAGAATTTTCTCCTGCAGATTGAAGGAAACAAATGTTCCTTCTAGACGTTTCCAACCTTGATACATTGGGAAGCTCTGTTCTCCTTCAATGGTCTGCATGTAGGCCAGATGGAGGATATGGAAGAAACTCAGAGGTGTATTACCTCAAGAGTGGGGTGAGGCCAAGTAGCTGGAATGGACCATAGGGCCCTGAGAGAGGTGAGCAGGAATACCCGTGAGTTCACAAACATTAAACATCGGCACTAGATGCCAGGTGGAGACCATCTCAGCAAAACTCCAGTGTACCCGAGCTATCCTCTCTGCCACCTTAAGTTTACACAAACCACACCATGCCTGCAAATATACCCAGGAGCCACATATTCTTGCACTATGCACCTTCAAAGCGGATGTAGAAGTGAAAATATGACTGAGTAAGCACTTATTCCAAAGAGAAAGACTAAAAATTACCCAAAGGGCTGCTTAAATTATTAATTCAGGCTAATTTTTTTCAGGCTGAATTTGAAATGATTGAGGACTAAAAGTTAATTCAGTTTTTTTCCCTGCTGCATAGTAAGTGGGGATCACCAGGAAGGCCCGATTGGTTAGAGATAAAAGAAAGAAAATATATTTACTTTGCAGTTATCGAGCGAGTGAATTTGCAACCTTACTACATTGTCTATGAAATTAGAGATGCAAAAGAAAAGAAAAGAAATTAGAGATGCAACAACAACAACTCTGATCTGAGGGGCACCCATGAAGCCTCACCTTCCCCCAAAACCTTCTTTATTAACTTGCTACTTATCCTGGCCTGAAAGAATAATCCCCCAAGCTTTTCATACAAGTAACAAAGGTAGATGCTTTGAGTCCAGATAGTGGTGTTGAAAACGAACCTTGGAGGGTGTGAAATAAGCCCAGTCAGTTCGTCTGAAATTAACTCAGGAGAATTATTATCCAGCTAGTCTCTGTGAGCCAGAGGAACAAGATAGGAGAGCAATGAATCATTGAGCACTTCCTATGCACCAAATGCTATCCAGTAGAACTTCCTGTGATGATAGGAATTACATACCCACATCACCCAGTATGTGAGTCTCAGCCACACGTGGCTTTTGAGCACTTGAAAGGTGGCTAACATAACTGAGGAAATAAATTCTTAACTTTAATTAATTTAAATAGCCACATGTAGCTAGTTGCTAGTGCTATTGTATTGGACAATGAAGGTTTATATAAATGTTAAGGTATTCGAGGCTCTAAAGCTTTAAGGGTATTGGGGCAAGAGACTATATTGACAACAATCTCTGGGATTTGAAAAACAAAGCATAAACGAAGTTTAAGTCAGAAATCGTGCCCATTTCCCAATTTGTATAAAGCTAGCTCTGCCCTAAAGTGCCAACACCCTTGGTTTGAGGAACAAATATTTAGGGCAATTATAGGAATCACATTCTGCCACTGAATTCTGGTTATGAACAGAAATGGGCTAAAGTTCTGCTCCTGAAATTGCTTGAAAATGCTTGGGGCAGTAAAATACCACAGGTAGCCAAGAGATGTTTTTGATTCTGAATTTCAAACAGTTTCTCCGTTCTCTTATCCCATCCTACTTCCTCACTCCTATGAGTTGATTTTTTTCTTATTCCTTTGCTTTTGCTTTTCAGAAATCATTGGAAATAAAATAAGAAAAGCTAAGCATATAAGGTTTATCATATAGCTTCATGTAGCTCAAATGATGAGGAAGCATTTTGAATATCACCTACTTAGCCACAATGCTCCCCTACTCTAGAGATTTTTTTTACAGTCTTGGTGACTCTGAAGCTTTACAGTTGTGGTTTGGATTTGGTAAATAAAATAGGCAGTATGAGAATGTTAGCATCATGCATGAGAGGCTAGGATATGAGGAGGGAAATAGTCAACAGGAAGGCTGGCATATTTTTCCCTATATATTTAAACTGAGAACCAAAAATTGAAGTAAAAAAACAAAATAAGAAGTACATTTTAGAAACAATAGTCCATGTACTACCCTGCGTGTAATATTGACCTTTCAATTAAAACAGTCAAAAGAATTTTATTGATCAGCAAGAAGAATTGGGGAACATATAAAACATACATACTAAAAAATAAGGGCTCTGTACATGAATTTGTAGACCAATTAGGTGATGGCTTAAATTAGACAGAAGCACTGTAATGTGGCATTTGATATTTATTCCGTCTGTCAGGTTTCTGGAAAATTTCTTTAAGTGTAGATGGACAAATTATTCTAAATAATAGAAAAAAAGAGCATCTGAAATCCATTTCTTACCATCTGGAGAAGTTGGCCCAGCACAGATTCTAGTATTTCAAATAGGATCATCAGCATGTCCTAGACAGAAATATATCAGGAATCTTAGTAAAGATGGGGAGTTTTCATTGTCTTAAGCAATCCAATCACAGGTTCCATCTATCTGTGAGTTGCTTGTATTCTCCATTGCGGGCAACTACAGCTCATGCAGCCACACTTGCTCAAGATCCATCATTCACTGTGTCATTCCCAATTTTCATAATGCGCCCTTCATCGAGTCTCCATCAAAATGATTCAGGCAGGAGGTGGATTAAAATGGTTCACGTGGTAGAAAACTTCATGGGTTGTGAAGCCTGAGGTGTGGAGAAAAAACACATATACACAAGCACACACATTTTACAAAGGAAATTTAGTAGCCAATTCTTTATTTATAATGCTCATAATACCATGTTGTTCTCAATATGTTCATGTGGCCCTGAAGTTCCAGAATAAAAAAGTTAAGATTTGCTTCAAATTCTTTTCAAAAATGGAAAAGTTCAAAGTACCTACTGAACACTGATCTATTTCGTTACTCCTAGATATTCCATTTAAAGAGTGTAAGCAGAGACCGGATAAAAGACAAATGGTGGGAGTAAAGGGAACCTAACGGCCACATCCATGACCTCTAATGGTGTGCATGTGCTCTTCTGTTTACTTTGATCCATAGCCTATGCTGCCAGCCTAGAGATGTAAATGCAACTGATGGCAGAGTTGACAGATAAATTTAAAAAGGTAACTCTTTGGGGAAAAAAGTGAATAAAATACCTCTAGATAATTTAATTAAGAATAAAGAAATAAGATACATGGATTTAATGACAGATTTCAAGATATTTTAAAGAAATCATGAATAAATATTACATAAAATGCTATACTGACTTTTTTTTTTTTTTTAATTTTATTTTTAAGTAATCTCTACACCCAACATGAGGCTCAAACTTACAACTCTGGGATCAAGAGTTGCATGCTCCTCTGGCAGAGCCAGACAGGCACCCCAAAACTTTTAAAAACCTTAATAAAATTGATGATTTCCTGGAAAAATTGAAATAAAAATGGACCCAAATATATGAATCCAAAGAATAGACACCCCCCACAAAAAGTTCTTGATCCTTAGTCAATAAGAAATAAAGAGAAAGTGTTTAAGATTTATCTTTCAAACAGGCTCAAGGACCATATCAATGAGTTAATAATTACATTTATTAGATCTATTTATTAAACACTTACTATCTGCTTGAGATTGCTTTACATGATTTACATGCCTTATCATTTTAATCTTCAAACAATCTCATAACAGGAATTATTATTTTCCAAGTTCTATAAAAAAACCTGAGGCTTAGAGAGAGCTCATAAAGCTAGTATATGCCTCGCCCTGGATTCAAACATAAGGTACAAAGAATTCCTTAATAGATAAATTATTCTACAACATGGAAGCCTCTGGAAATCTACCTAACTCACTGGATCAAATACAAACACCTGAAAAGAATAGCTTGCTCCTGGAGTCCTCAGGCAGGCTGGCCTGGAGTCTGAGTCAGTGTGTGTGCAGGCTTGTTGTCTGGGTTCACATAGGCCAGCCTGGTGCCTGGGTCTATAGGGTCAGCCTGGTACGGGCCAGGCCAGGAGCTTGGGTCTACATAGGCTGGCCTGGAGCCTGTGTCCATGTGAACTAGGCTGGTGCTGGCAGCAGATACTTTCCTACACCATACACAAAAATAAAATAGACTCAAAATGGATGAAAGACCTAAATGTGAGACAGGAATCCATCAAAATCCTAGAGAAGAACACAGGAAGCAACCTCTTCGACCTCGGCCACAGCAACTTCTTGCTAGACGTGTCTAAAAGCAAGGGAAACAAAAACAAAAAAGAACTATTGGGACTTCATCAAGATAAAAAGCTTCTGCACAGCAAAGGAAACAGTCGACAAAACCAAAAGGCAACCGGGGCGCCTGGGTGGCTCAGTTGGTTAAGTGTCTGCCTTTGGCTCAGGTCATGATCCTGGGGTCCTGGGATTGAGCCCCGCATCGGGCTCTCTGCTCAGCGAGGAGCCTGCTTCTCCCTCTCCCCCTGCATACTGCTCTGCCTACTTGTGCTTTCTCTCTCTCTGTGTGTCCAAAAAAAAAAACGGAATGGGAGAAGATATTTGGAAATGACATAACAGATAAAGGGCTAGTCTCCAAGATATATAAAGAACTTCTCAAACTCAACACCCAAAGAACAAATAATCCAGTCAAGAAATGGGCAGAAGACATGAACAGACATTTCTGCAAAGAAGACATCCAAATGGCCAACAGACACATGAAAAAATGCCCCACATCACTTGGCATCAGAGAAATCCAAATCAAAACCTCAATGAGATACCACCTCACACCAGTCAGAATGGCTAAAATTAACAAGTAAGGAAACGATAGATGTTGGCGAGGCTGTGGAGAAAGGGGAACCCTCTTACACTTTGGTGGGAATGCAAGCTGGTGCAGCCACTCTGGAAAACCGTGTGGAGGTTCCTCAAGAAGTTAAAAATAGAGCTACCCTACAACCCAGCAATTGCACTACTGGGTATTTACCGCAAAGATACAGAAATAATGAAAAGAAGGGCACCTGCACCCCTATATTCATGGCAGCAAGGTCCACAATAGCCAAACTGTGGAAGGAGCAGAGATGTCCTTCAACAGATGAATGGATAAAGAAGATGTGGTATATATATATACACACACATACACACACACACACAATGGAATATCACGCAGCCAACAGAAAGGATGAATACTTACCATTTACACTGATGTGGATAGAACTGGAGGGTATTATGCTAAGTGAAATAAGTCAATTGGAGAAAGACAATTATCATACGGTTTCACTCGTATGTGGAATATAAGAAACAGTGCAGAGGATCATAAGGGAAGGGTGGGAAAACTGAATGGGAAAAAAATCAGAGAGGGAGACAAACCATGAGAGACTCTTAACTCTGGGAAACAAACTGAGGGTTGCTGGAGGGAGGTGGGTGAGGAGATGGGGTAACTGGGTGATGGGCATTAAGGAGGCACGTGATGTGATGAGCACTGAGTGTTATATGCAACTGATAAATTATTAAACATTACATCTGAAACTAATGATGTAGTATATTTTAACTAATTGAATTTAAATAAATAAATAAAATAAAAATTAGGTACAAATGGATTAAATAATTAGGAAATCCAAATGATAGTTTATCTAATATCTGACATGGAATGACTATCCATGTAAAAAAGCAATAAAACAAATCATAAAAGAAGGTGAAAGATTTGAACATGCAAAAATTTAAAATGTCAGCATATCAAAGATTATTGTAAAATGTCATGATGCACCCAACCAACTGAAAAATAAAATGTATGGCAAACTGGCAACTAAAAGGACAGTTTCAGGAGTAGAATATACTGATTCAACAATTCCATACATCACCAGATGCTCATCACAAAAGTGTATGTTTTAATCCCCATCACGTATTTCACCCATCCGCCCACCTACCTCCCCTCTGGTAACCACCAGTGTGTTCTCTATGGTTAAGGGTCCATTCCATGGTTTACCTCTCTCTCTCTTTCCTTTTTTCCCTTTGCTCATTTGTTTTGTTTCTTAAATTCCACATATGAGTGAAATCATATGGTATTTATCTTTCTCTGACTTATTTCACTTAGCATAACACTCTTTAGCTCCATCCAGGTGATTGCAAATGGTAAGATTTCCTTTGCTGAGTAATGAAATGGCTGAGTAATATTCTGTTGTGTATATATACCACACCTTCTTTATCTATTCATCTATTAATGGACACTTGGGCTGTTTCCATTATTTGGCTATTATAGATAATGCTGCTATCCATACCGGGTACATGTATCCTTTTGAATTAGTATTTTTGTATTCTCTGGTTAAATACCTACTCATGCAATTGCTGGATCATAGGGTAGCTCTATTTTTAACTTTTTGAGAAACCTCCATTCCATCTTCCAGAGTGGATGCACCAGTCGACATTCCCACCAACAGTGCAAGAGGGTAAGGGAAAATATTCTTAATATATTACATACTTCATCCAAATTAAAGATAAAAACATAAAACCATTACAGGAAATGGACAAAGAGTATAAATAGACAATTTACAAAAGAGAAATTTTAAATGTCTACTAAATAAATTTTTAAAAATCAAAGAAGTAAAAAACTAAAACATTAAAAAGATACTGTTTTAATTTGTCAAATTATCAAAATAATACTAATCCTGATAAGACTATGATGAAAGAGAAGTTTCGTACACTGGGAATGGAAGTCTGTATTATTTATCCAAAAGCCATTTGGCAATATAGTATGAAGTGTCTTAAAAATGGTTGTACAGAGGGCGGATCAAGATGGCAGAGGAGTAGGAGACCCGGATTTCGTCTGATCTCAGGAATTCAGCTGGATAGGGATCAAACCATTCTGAACACCTACAAACTCAACAGGAGATCAAAGAAAAGAATAGCAACAACTCTCTGAACAGAAAAGCGACCACTTTCTGCAAGGTAGGACGTGTGAAGAAGTGAATCCGAGGCGATATTCGGGAGGACAGACGGTGGGGAAGGGGGCCTCCATCAGCCACTTCTGGCAAGAGATAGAGCCACGGAGTGCAAAATTGGAACTTTCAGAAGTCTGCTCTGCTGAGGGACGTCCCTCCAGTGGCTAAGTGGGGGGTGGAACCCTTGTGGGACAGTGTGGTCTCAGGACCCTCAGGGTCACAGAAAGACCGGGGGTGCCTGAGTGCGGCAGAGCTCCCAGGTATCAGAGCAGGGAAGCCGGCTGCAGAGACGGAGCCCAGGCGTGGGCTCTCAGCTCGGGGTTGCCATAAACCATGATCCGCGGCACAGTCGGGCCACTGCTCCTCCAGCAGGGACCCAACAAGCGGCAGATCCAGGGAGACTCCCCTTCCTCCCCCGGGAGGGGCGGCATGGGAGTGCACCGCAGGGATCTGCTGGGTTCAAAGACTCCACACAGGGTCGAGTGCCAGAGATAGAAACACTCGGTCACAGGCTGGGTGAGCACAGAGTGTGGCCAGAGACCAGGGAGATGGGAGTGACTGACTGTTTTTCTATGGGGACTCACTGAGGAGCGGGGCCCTGAGTTCTTGGCTTCTATGGGGCAGAGATTGGGAGGCCGCCATTTTCACTCTCGTCCTCCAAAGCTGTACAGAAAGCTTGCAGGGAACAAAAGCTCCCGAGAGCAAACCCGAGCAGATTACTTAGCCCGAAACGGGCAAGGGTGGGGCAATTCCGCCTCCAGCAAAGACATTTGGGAACCATGGCAACAGGCCCCTCCCCCAGAAGATCAGCAAGAACAGCCAGCCAAGACCAAGTTTACCGATCAATGAGAACGGCAGAACTCCAGCGCTAGGGAAATACTGCACATAGAATCCATGGCTTTTTTACAATGATTCTTTAGTCTTTCAATTTTTTTTAACTTTTTAAAAAATTTTTCTTCTTCCCTTTTTCAACCAACATCTTATCAATCCCTTTTTTAAAAAACATTTTTATTTTTCATTTTTAGAGTCATATTCTATCCCTTCATAGTAGTTACCCTTATTTTTGGCACATGTACTTTAAAATTTTGAGATACAGTTTCTTCTAACAGATCAAAATATACCCTAAATCTCTAGTGTATGGGTTTGTTCTACTCTCCTGCCTGATCACATTCTCTCCCTTTTTTTTTTCTTTTTTTTTTAAATCCTCTTTTCTTTTTTCAAACAACTTCTTATCAATTCCTTTTATAAAATTTTTCATAATTTTCATCTTTACAGTCATATTCCATCCCTTCATCATATCAACCCTTATTTTTGTACATATATAAGTTTTTCTTTCTTTAAAATTTTGGGAGGCACTTTCTTCCAACAGACCAAAATACACCCAAAATCTAGTGTGTGCCACTGATCTATGCACCAGCCTGATCATATTTGATCATATTCTGTTTTTTTGTTTGTTTGTTTTGTCTGTTTTTGTTTGTTTTTATCTTTTTATTTTTCTTTTTTTTTTTTTTGTCTTTTACTTTTTTCTTTCTTTCCCTTTCTTTCACCCTGGCTTCAGGTCTTTTCTGATTTGTTTAGAGTATATTTTCTGGGGACGTTGTTACCCTGTTAGCATTTTGTTCTCTCATTCATCTATTCTCCTCTAAACAAAATGACAAGATGGAAAAAATCACCTCAACAAAAAGAACAAGAGGTAGTACCAACTGCCAGGGACCTACTCAATACGGACATTAGTACGATGTCAGATCTAGAGTTCAGAATCATCACTTTAAAGATACTAGCTGGGCTTGAAAAAAGCATGGAAGTTATTAGAGAAACCCTTTCTGGAGAAGTAAAAGAACTAAAATCTAACCAAGTCAAAATCAAAAAGGCTATTAATGAGGTGCAATCAAAAAAGGGGGTGCTAACTGCCAGGATAAATGAGGCAGAAGAGAGAATCAGTGATATAGAAGACCAAATGATGGAAAATAAAGAAGCTGAGAAAAAGAGAGATAAACAACTACTGGATCATGAGGGCAGAATTCGAGAGATAAGCGATACCATAAGATGAAACAACATTAGAATAATTGGGATCCCAGAAGAAGAAGAGAGAGGGGCAGAAGGTATATTGGAGCAAATTAGAGCAGAGAACTTCCCTAATTTGGGGAAGGAAACAGGCATCAAAATCCAAGAGGCACAGAGAACCCCTCTCAAAATCGATAAAAATAGGTCAATACCCCGACATCTAATAGTAAAACTTACAAGTCTCAGAGACAAAGAGAAAATCCTGAAAGCAGCTCAGGAGAAGAGATCTGTAACCTACAATGGTAGAAACATTAGATTGGCAACAGACCTATCCACAGAGACCTGGCAGGCCAGAAAGGACTGGCGTGATATATTCAGAGCACTAAATGAGAAAAATATGCAGCCAAGAATACTAGATCCAGCTAGGCTGTCATTGAAAATAGAAGGAGAGATAAAAAGCTTCCAGGACAAACAAAAACTAAAGGAATTTGCAAACACAAAACCAGCCCTACAAGAAATATTGAAAGGGGTCCTCTAAGCAAAGAGAGCCTAAAAGTAACACAGACCAGAAAGGAACACAGACAATATACAGTAACAGTCACCTTACAGGCAATACAATGGCACTAAATTCCTATCTTTCAATAGTTACCCTGAATGTAAATGGGCTAAATGCCCCAATCAAAAGACACAGGCTATCAGACTGGATTAAAAAACAAGACCCATCAATATGCTGTCTGCAAGAGACTCATTTTAGACCCAAAGACACCCCCAAATTGAAAGTGAGGGGGTGGAAAACCATTTACCATGCTAATGGACACCAAAAGAAAGCTGGGGTGGCAATCCTTACATCAGACAAATTAGATTTTAAACCAAAGACTATAATAAGAGATGAGGAAGGACACTATATCCTACTCAAAGGGTCTATCCAAAAGAAGATCTAACAATTGTAAATATCTATGCCCCTAACATGGGAGCAGCCAATTATATAAGGCAATTAATAACAAAAGCAAAGAAACACATCAACAACAATACAATAATAGTGGGGGACTTTAACACCCCCCTCACTGAAATGGATAGATCATCTAAGCAAAAGATCAACAAGGAAATAAAGACTTTAAAAGACACACTGGACCAAATGGACTTCACAGACATATTCAGAACATTCCATCCCAAAGCAACAGAATACACATTCTTCTCTAGTGCCCGTGGAACATTCTCCAGAATAGATCACATCCTAGGTCACAAATCAGGTCTCAACCAGTACCAAAAATTGGGATCATTCCCTGCCTATTTTCAGACCACAATGCTTTGAAACTAGAACTCAATCACAAGAGGAAAGTCGGAAAGAACTCCAATACATGGAGGCTAAAGAGCATCCTACTAAAGAATGAATGGGTCAACCAGGAAATTAAAGAAGAATTTTAAAAATTCATGGAAACCAATGAAAATGAAAACACAACTGTTCAAAATCTTTGGGATACAGCAAAGGCAGTCCTAAGAGCAAAGTATATAGCAATACAAGCCTTTCTCAAGACACAAGAAAGGTCTCAAGTACACAACTTAACCCTACAGGTAAAGGCTGGAGAAAGAACAGCAAATAAAGCCTAAACCCAGCAGGAGAAGAGAAATAATAAAGATCGGAACAGAAATCAATGAAATAGAAACCAAAAGAACAGCAGAACAGATCAATAAAACTAGGAGCTGGTTCTTTGAAAGAATTAACAAGATTGATAAACCCCTGGCCAGACTTATCAAAAAGAGAAGAGAAATGACCCAAATCAACAAAATCATGAATGAAAGAGGAGAGATCATAACCAACACCAAAGAAATACAAACAATTATAAGAACATATTATGAGCAACTCTATGCTAGCAAATTAGATAACCTGGAAGAAATGGATGCATTCCTAGAGATGTATCAACTACCAAAACTGAACCAGGAAGAAATAGAAAACCTGAACAGACCTATAACCACTAAGGAAATTGAAGCAGTCATCAAAAATCTCCCAAAAAACAAAAGCCCAGGGTCAGATGGCTTCCCAGGGGAATTCTACCAAACATTTAAAGAAGAATTAATACCTATGCTTCTGAAACTGTTCCAAAAAGTACAAATGGAAGGAAAACTTCCAAACTCGTTTTATGAGGCCACCATTACCTTGATCAAAACCAGACAAAGACCCCATCAAAAAGGAGAATTACAGACCAATATCCTTGATGAACATGGATGCAAAAATTCTCACCAAAATACTAGTCAATAGGATCCAACAGTACATTAAAAGGATTATTCACCACAACCAAGTGGGATTTATCCCTGGGCTGCAAGGTTGGTTCAACATCCGCAAATCAATCAACGTGATACAATACATTAACAAAAGAAAGATCAAGAATCATATGATCCTCTCAATAGATGCAGAAAAAGCATTTGACAAAGTACAGCATCCTTTCTTGATCAAAACTCTTCAGAGTATAGGGATAGAGGGTACATACCTCAATATCATAAAAGCCATCTATGAAAAGCCCACAGTGAATATCATTCTCAATGGGGAAAAACAGAGCTTTCCCCCTAAGGTCAGGAACACAGCAGGGATGTCCACTATCACCACTGCTATTCAACATAGTATTAGAAGTCCTAGCCACAGCAATCAGACAACAAAAAGAAATCAAAGGCATCCAAACAGGCAAAGAAGCAGTCAAACTCTCACTGTTTGCAGATGATATGATACTTTATGTGGAAAACCCAAAAGACTCCACCCCAAAACTGCTAGAACTCATACAGGAATTCAGCAAAGTGGCAGGATATAAAATCAATGCACAGAAATCAGTGGCATTCCTATACACCAACAACAAGACAGAAGAAAGAGAAATTAAGGAGTCGATCCTATTTACAATTGCACCCAAAACCATAAGATACCTAGGAATGAATCTAACCAAAGAGGCAAAGAATCTGTACTCAGAAAATTATAAAATACTCATGAAAGAAATTGAGGAAGACACAAAGAAATGGAAAAACGTTCCATGCTCATGGATTGGAAGAACAAATATTGTGAAGATGTCAATGCTACCTAGAGCAATCTACACATTCAATGCAATCCCCATCAAAATACCATCCACTTTTTTCAAAGAAATGGAACAAATTATCCTAAAATTTGTATGGAACCAGAAAAGACCCCGAATAGCCAGAGGAATGTTGAAAAAGAAAAGCAAACCTATGGCATCACAATTCCGGACTTCAAGCTCTATTACAAAGCTGTCATCATCAAGACAGTATGGTACTGGCACAAAAACAGACTCATAGATCAATGGAACAGAATAGAGAGCCCAGAAATAGACCCTCAACTCTATGGTCAACTCATCTCTGACAAAGCAGGAAAGAATGTCCAATGGAAAAAAGACAGTCTCTTCAACAAATAGTGTTGGGAAAATTGGACAGTCACATGCAGAAGAATGAAACTGGACCATTTCCTTATACCACACACAAAAATAGACTCAAAATGGTTGAAAGACCTAATGTGAGACAGGAGTCCATCAAAATCCTAAAGGAGAACACAGGCAGCAACCTTTTTGACCTCAGCCGCAGCAACTTCTTCCTAGAAACATCGCCAAATGCAAGGGAAGCAAGGGCAAAAATGAACTATTGAGACTTCATCAAGATAAAATCTTTTGCACAGCAAAACAAACAGTCAACAAAACCAAAAGACAACCGACAGAATGGGAGAAGATATTTGCAAATGACATATCAGATAAAGGGCTAGTATCCAAAATCTATAAAGAACTTATCAAACTCAATACCCAAAGAACAAATAATCCAATCAAGAAATGGGCAGGGGGCGCCTGGGTGGCTCAGTCGTTAAGCGTCTGCCTTCGGCTCAGGTCATGATCACAGGGTCCTGGGATCGAGCCCCGCATCGGGCTCCCTGCTCCATGGGAAGCCTGCTTCTCCCTCTCCAACTCCCCCTGCTTGTGTTCCCTCTCTCACTGTGTCTCTCTCTGTCAAATAAATAAATAAAATCTTTAAAAAAAAAAAAAAAAAGAAAGAAAGAAATGGGCAGAAGACATGAACAGACATTTTTCCAAAGAAGACATCCAAATGGCCAACAGACACATGAAAAAGTGCTCAACATTGCTCGGCATCAGGGAAATCCAAATCAAAACCTCAATGAGATACCACCTCACACCAGTCAGAATGGCTAAAATGAACAAGTCAGGAAATGACAGATGTTGGTGGGGATGCGGAGAAAGGGGAATCCTCCTACACTGTTGGTGGGAATGCAAGCTGGTGCAGCCACTCTGGAAAACAGTATGGAGGTTCCTCAAAAAGTTGAAAATAGAGCTACCATACGATCCAGCAATTGCACTACTGGGTATTTACCCCAAAGATAAAATGTAGGGATCCGAAGGGGTACGTGCACCCCAATGTTTATAGCAGCAATGTCCACAATAGCCAAACTGTGGAAAGAGCCAAGATGGCCATTGACAGATGAATGGATAAAGATGTGGTAGATATATACAATGGAATATTATGCAGCCATCAAAAGGAATGAGATCCTGCCATTTGCAACGACGTGGATGGAACTGGAGGGTGTTATGCTGAGTGAAATAAGTCAATCAGAGAAAGACATGTATCATATGACCTCACTGATATGAGGAATTCTTAATCTCAGGAAACAAACTGAGGGTTGCTGGAGTGGGGGTGGGGGGGAGGGATGGGGTGGATGGGTATGTGCTATGGTGAGCGCTGTGAATTGTGCAAGACTGTTGAATCACAGATCTGTACCTCTGAAACAAATAATGCAATATATATTAAGAAAAAAAAAAAAAGAAGAAGATAGTAGGAGGGGAAGAATGAAGGGGGGGAATCGGAGGGGAAGACGAACCATGAGAGACAATGGACTCTGAAAAACAAACTGAGGGTTCTAGAGGGGAGGGGGTTGGAGGATGGGTTAGCCTGGTGATGGGTATTAAAGAGGGCACATTCTGCATGGAGCACTGGGTGTTATGCACAATGAATCATGGAACACTACATCAAAAACTAATGATGAAATGTATGGTGATTAACATAACAATAGAAAAATAACAAATAAAAATAAAGTATATCGAGAAAAAAAAATGGTTGTACATTTTAACCCAATAATTCCAATCCTGAGTTTATCATAAACAAATAATTTGAAGTGCAGGCAGAACTTCATGTATAAGAATAATACACAGTATTATTTATGATATACATCCATATGATGTGGCTATTAAGAATTATGTTCCAGGAAATATTTACTAACACCAAAAAACTTCACATCATTAAGTTCATGTTCACACTGTAATGTTCATATGATAAATATAAATATATATAAATATATAAGGCTAGAAAGAAATCACCTGAATGTTCATAGGATAAAAATCAATTAAATCATTTTAAATTTTATGAATGATTTTTAATAAAATGAAAAAAGACTCATAATATGTAGGTTTTTTAAATGGAGTATAAAATATATACAAATAAATGTGCAGAAAGATGGTAATCCAATTCAGTCTCTAGCTACACACAGCTCAAGCAGCAATCCAAACAGCTTGGGATTCCGAGTAGCCAAGAAAAGGGGAACCCAGTTATCCATGGGTAGGAACAGGTGAGGAGTTTGAAACCAGGAAGGGAAATAGTAAAGATAGATATGGGACCGCACTGCTTACAAACTGCCTGACGCCAGAGCAAAGGGCATCTGGGCTAGTGGCTCCTAATATATTATTTCCCGTAAGGGCAAGAATCAGGGTCTGTGTGGGGCTAAGTCTGAATGAGCAGCTGTCTGAAGAATGAGAGAACCGATACCGGGTAAGATGCACACAAAAAGAAGAGGTTTAATATTGCAGGTGGTCTCTGACGGATATAGGAAGCAAGCTTGAAATAAAAGGCTTCCACTTTCTACTGAGAAAAGAGAGAATTATTGATACCAAACAGTTCAACGAGGCTTATAGGGCAGCCAAGTAAATCAGCACAGCTCAGGATCAGAATGAATCAGGCCAGGTGTGCCATAAAATCAACACAGCCTGCACTAGACTGACAGAACTGGCTCTGCGAGGCTCCAGGCTCACCAATGTCTTGTTGAATATGGAGGGTGCTGACGCAGGGACTATGGACTGGCTGCTTTTTTAATCAATAGAATAATGTTTTAATGCTCTTTTAGGGCTGTCATTGAATGCCTAGCGAGCATGACAGCTACAGGTCCTTTGGTCCCATCACCTAACAGGTAGGAAAAATCCAGTTATTTTTCCTGCTGAATTACCTTGCATAAGATTCCAACAGTTTACTTCGGAGTCCATCAGAAAGAAATGAGTTTACCTATGTTTTGCTCAACCTTTTGAAAGAAAGGTTGGAAATGAAAATTTCTGTAAGTAAAGAATTGCTGCTTAATGCTTTCTTCATTCCCATAGTAGAGAGACTGAAGTAATTTTTTTCTACCCCACTTCAGTCCTTGCTATACCATAGTCTTTTAAAATGTATCTTTGAGGGATGCCTGGGTGGCTCATTAGGTTAAGCATCTGCCTTCGATTCAGGTTATGATCCCAGGGTCCTGGGATCGAGTCCTGCATCAGGCTCCTTGGTCACAAATCCTGGCCCTCCCAAAGCTTATACTCACCTGCTTCTCCCTCTGCCTGCTGCTCCCCCTGCTTGTGCTCTCTCTCTCTCTCTGACAAATAAATAAAGAAAATTTTTAAAAAATGTATCTTTGACACACTGCATATCCAGGGCATGGAGGAGGAGGTGGGCAGACTGCTTACCCTTTGTGAACTTGTTAAGAGGCTTGCAGTATTATACTTTGGGGGGTTTAATCTCTGTACCCACTGCATACAGTTGCTCTTGATTGCAATCATATCAGATAGTGATTTACTTTTTACAGGACCATTTATATCATTCCTTTCTTCCCCCTCCCCCCTTTACGGGATGATTTTTAACATCCTTGATAAAATGCCGGGCAATGCCTTGCTTTGTTTTTCCAGATCTACATGTGGTACTGAACCAAGACAGCAGACATCTTAGGGTTGGATTACCCCAGGGGATGCTACAACCACCCCCTCCACCCAGAAACTTGTTAGAAGTAAGCAAGTGACTTTAACCTTACAGATGATTGACTCAGAAATACGGAATATACGGTTACACCTAATATAACCTGTCTGTTTAAGACCTGTCTGGGCAGTGGAGAAAAATGTAATAACAGAAAGCTTCAAAGTAAAATTACACTCTAGGACTTACTAAGAGCTCATTGTACACAGAACCAGAGTGGAAGGGGCCTCCCATAGCCACATAATCTCACTTTCTGTGCCAAAGCAGAATTGAAACCGAAATTAAATAAATGTAGGCATTCAACATTTAATAGGGAGTTCTGCCAAAAATTGAAATTAGACCACCCAAAAACCTGCCATGAAGAGAATATTTCTTTAACTAAAAGGCTTAAGTATCCTTAACACCTAAAATTGGATTCTTAGTCTTCTGTGAAATGTAAGTCGCTCCCCTAAAATGAGCATTCATAATGAGCCAACTGTCTACCCTGTATTGATTTATCAGCACCTGCACAAGAACCTGAATCATGTATCCTAATTATGATTAATGCAATAACTCTGTCTTATCTTCTAACCCAATGTAATATCCATAATGTTTCTAGAAATGTCTACAAAGGAGGAAGTTTTATGTTTTCCCTGACCAACAAAAACATATAGGTAACTGTAAACATCCCAGAAGTATTGTCTTTTAAGCTAAAATTTCTACCTTCCCCTTGTTAATTACTAATTCACAATACATAATTCTGAGTTAAGACATATAAAGCACTAGTCTTTATATTATTTTACAGTGATAATACTCATGGGGAAAAGGAAGTACAATAATGGTTTTCCATCTTTCCAAGTCATTTTCTAGAATTTACTCATTCACTCATTCAAGTGTTTATGAAGCCAGGTACTGTTCTAGTTAGTAGAGACAAAATAGTAAACAAAACAGACACAAATCCTGGCCCTCCCAAAGCTTATATTCAGCAGGGGGGGGGGGTGAGGGGGGGGTATGGTTTATTCAATCGATTACAATGTATACCTTTTCCCGAATGCATTTACTACCTAAAGTACAAGTCGAAAATACAAAATTATCATTTCTAGAATTATAAGGGATATATGTGTTTGCCAGATCCTTCCAACACAGAACCAGAACTGTGTTAACAAACGGCATGAATGCTCTCAACTTAGGCATTCTCTTAACATTATATAAAATGGGTTCTTTTAACATGGAACTTTACTTCCCAGAGTCCCTCCTGGAGCCTATACTGGATCTAAAACACCAGAATTTCTGGGTCAAAAATAGGTACATTTTGGGGCACCTGGGCGGCTCAGTCAGTTAAGCGTCTGACTCTTGATTTCAACTCAGGTCATGATCTCAGGGTCATGAGATTGAGCCCCGAGGTGGGCTCCGACTGGTCATGGAGCCTTCTTAAAATTCTCTCTTTATCTCAAAAAAAAAAAAAAAAAAGGTACATTTTCAGGTTTTTAGCACACAGTACAAAAATGTCCCTTTAGAAAGTCTGAGTCAATTTACCCTTCTAACAGCAGTGCAAGAATACCCATTTCAACAACAGATGTAGGGGCGCCTGGGTGGCTCAGTTGGTTAAACGACTGCCTTCGGCTCAGGTCATGATCCTGGAGTCCCGGGATCAAGTCCCGCATCGGGCTCCCTGCTCGGCAGGGAGTCTGCTTCTCCCTCTGACCCTCCCCCCTCTCATGCTCTCTGTCTCTCATTCTCTCTGTATCAAATAAATAAATAAAATCTTTAAAAAAAAAAACAAAAAAAAAACAGATGTGCACTCGCCAGTACTGGGTGTTTTTTACCGCATCTTTTTCACCATGATAGGTGAAAACAGTATCACATGGTTCTCACAGTTTGCGTATAGCATGGACAGTTGTAGACAGACTTAGCTGTTGGAGAAGCAGACAAGTGAGTGAGCTTTGAAAACTTCCATGTGATTTTTCCCTCACCATAATCTTGGGTCTTATAAGCTTTGTTGTCTGAGAACGTGGAGCTCCTTTGATGAGTTACCTCTGGTTCATAATATAAAGAACCCCTAAACATGCCCAGCACTTGGTACTTGAGTTCCCAAACATCCAATCTTGCTCCACTTGCCCTCTAGCCCACCTTGGCAATTAAATTCATCAAGACTCATTTGGTTGCAAGTGAAAGAAACTAGACTCTATGTTATGCAAGGAAACAGAAAGGGGATTGGCTCAAATAACTGGGAAGTCAAGAGGTAGGTCTAGCATGGATTGATTCAGAAGCTCTAACAATGTCAATTCATCCTTTCTCTCTCTCTCACCCCTCCACCCCACCCCCCACCTTTTTTTCCACTTGTCTCCACCATTCTTTATCCTTCATGTTCTCCTAGCAGCCTTCCCTGCCAGCTGCCACAGAGATAGTCCAAAAAGGAGGAGGGCCTGATTTAGGTGTGTGGCTATCCCCAGACCAACACATTTGCCCAAACTGAGCCATCTGCCCACTCCTGTGGACTTTGAAGAGAAAGGTATGAGGTAGCTATGTGGAATTTAAGAAACAAAACAGAAGATCATAGGGGAAGGGAGGGAAAAATAAAACAAGATGGAATCAGAGAGGGAGACAAACCATAAGAGACTCTTAACCATAGGAAACAAATTGAGGGTTGTTGGAGGGGAAGGGGGTGTGGGGGATGGGATAACTGGGTGATGGGCATTAAGGAGGGCACTTGATGTAATGAACACGGATGTTATAAAAAACTGATGAATCACTGACCTCTATCTCTGAAGCTAATATACTATATGTTAATTAATTGAATTTAAATTTTAAAATAATAATAATAGGGATGCCTAGGTGACTCAGTTGGTTAAGCACCTGTCTTCAGCTCCAGTCATGATCCCAGGGTCCTGGGATCGAGTCCCACATAGGGCTCCTTGCTCAGACGGGAGACTGCTTCTCCCTCTGCTGCCGCTCACTCTGCTTGTGCTCTCTCTCTGACAAATAAGTAAGTAAAATCTTTAAATAATAATAATAATAATAATAATAATAATAATAATAATAATAATAAAGAAAGGTATGAGGTAGGGAAGAGATACACTCTGATTAATAGCTTTACTCAGATGATGTGGAATGGAGGAGTTCACCAAAGGAAACAGATGGGAAAGCTCGTTAGACAAACTATAGTTACCAACTTTGTCTCCACATTATGCCGTGTCAGTTACATATAACACAAACCTGACACCCCATTTCCCCTGGCCTTTGATCTTTGCTTTCTGCCTGTCACACTTTGTGTATCCCACTCTGCTTGGGCTGTCCATGGAGTCCAACTGTCAGATGACCCCTTCCAGACAGTTGACTCCTTCCAGATCAATTGTCCCAGCTTAATGACTGGGGCTTATAAATTCTGTCCTCTCTGCCCCAATCAACAACAGCAAATTAGAGTAAGAGATGGATCATCTCGATGAAGCAGCAGTTTCTCAGGTTTCTATATATCCATTCTTCATCAAACATCTGTAGGCATTTTGAGGCAGCAATGTGGGAGAATGCCAGGTGGGAGAGGACTGGGTTTGTTAAGGGCTGTGAGGTGGCTAATTAAGCTATGGAGTCTGGATGGGGTGAGGGTAAGAAGGACAGTGAGCGGAAGGGAAGGAAGATGGAGAGAAATCAGTGGGAGGTGCAATTCCCTGACGGTAGCTCCACTTGCCTTTTCCCTAAAGACCCACCCCAGCAGGAGCCCTGAACGCTCTGCCCTAAGCTGCCCAAACTGAGCCCTCCCTCCAGCTTGGTTCTCTGCTTTCAGTGCCTCCCCTCAGGAATAATCCTTCTCTAGAACTCCAATATGACCACCTTATTGAGCAGGTCATGAAGCAGGTTTCCATCATCTTCATTACAGTAAATAGATCTGACTGGTCCTTGAAAAGAACTCATCATTTAGCAGAATGTGTATTACCATTTTAGTATTTGCTGTATTTGCTTGATTTCATTTATTACTCTTGTGTCTCTTTCTTCTCCATTGTTTTTTATTTTTAAAAAGGTTTTATTTTAATTTCAGTTAGTTAACATATAGTGTTATATTCATCTCAGGTGTACAATATAGTGATTCAACAATTCCATACCTGGTGCTCATCACAAGTGCTCTCCTTAATCCCCATCACCTATTTAACCCATCCTCCCACCCACCTCCCCTCTGGTAACCATCAGTTTGTTCTCTATAGTTACGAGTCTGTTTCTTGGTTTGTCTCTCTCTCTCTCTCTTTTTCCCTTTTGCTCATTTGTTTTGTTTCTTAAATTCCAAATATGAGTGAAATCATATGGTATTTGTCTTTCTCTGATTGACTTATTTCACTTACATAATACTCTAGCTCCATCTAGGTCATTGCAAATGTCAAAATTTCATTCTTTTTTATGGCTGAATCATATTCCACCATATATATCACATCTTTATCCATTCATCAATCAATGGACACTTGGGCTGCTTCCATACCTTAGCTATTGTAAATAATACTGCTATAAACATAGGGGTGCATGCTTCTCCATTATTTTTACCCTTTTTCTTTTAAGTAGGCTCCACGCCCAGCATAGAGCCAAACACGTGGCTTGAACCCATGGCCCTGAGATCAGGACTTGAGCTGAGATCAAGAGTTGGATGCTTAACCGTCTGAACCACCCAGGCACCCCTATTTTATCCTTTTAAATGAGGAACAAGAAAGAGGCACAGCCTGCATTAAGGCCGTACCCCAAAGGAGGGAAGCTGGATGTCCCTTCTCCGGTTTCCTCCTTTCTCAACAGCCACACCTGCCCCCGCAACCCATCTGACACTTCCAGCCAGTCTCTGAAGTGAGCCTTTCAGTACCCTTCAGTCAGTCAGTCACTCAACAAATGCTGTATATCTACCAAGTGCCAGGGCTGGGCTTTCAGATGTAAGCTTACCTCACACTTATGGGGGATTCCCAGTCTAGTCACTTTGACCTTAAAGATCCATCTCTGGAGAGAACCAATGATCATATTATTTGTAATCTTACAAACGTGGAAACTGAGATACAGAGAGGTTAAATAATTTGTCTAAAATAACAAACTCATAGAGTATTTAGATGAGGCATTTTTTCCAAATCCCTTGCTCTTTCTTTCCATTTAACAATGCAATCTCTTTAAATATGCAAATTCACTGGGAATGGGTTGTATTTGGCAGGGGCTAAGATTTTAATTGCATGTTTCTTTCTTTCCAGGTATTCTGTCTGTAATTCTGACACTAGATGAGGCAGTCTGCCAGGTTGGGGGATCACAGAGAACAGCTCTCAAATCCCCCAGGGTTTTATCTAGAAATAAAACAATCCATAGTGATTTTCTAATATTACCCATTAAGTAACACATTGATATGTATGAGTCAAAGATTTAAGTAACACATTGATAAGTGTGAGTCAAAGAAACAATTTAAAGAAATAAAAAAAAAATTTAGATAACGTCAATAGAAAGAGGACTGCAATAGGAATTAATGGATATAGGCTTAATTCTTAGTTCTATCACTGCTGTGTTGGGCAATTTATTTCCACCTCTTGAGGCCTCTGTTGCAAAAAAAAGAGACTTTTAATTAGATTCTCTCTAATACCCCTTCCAGCTCTAAAATTCTATGATTTTGATATACACTTTATGAAATGTAATTTATCTTTCATTTCCCTTTTTTTCCTCTAAGGAGAGACTTTTAACTTTTTCTTACTTAAAGTACCTGGGACACTGAAAAGCCCCAGAGTTTAAGGAACCATTTTCTTCCTCTGGAACTCTGTCAGGTACAGGCTCTAACTGCCCCTGGAAAGATCCTCATCTGCAAGGCCATTCCTTGTCCCATTGTCACACACAGAGGTGTTCCTACCCCAGCAGCAGCCTGCTCCCCTTAAAACATCTGGCAGTAAGATATGGAAGCAACCTCAGTGTCCATAGATAGATGACTGCATGAAGAAGACATGGTATATATACAATGGACTATTACTCAGCCATAAAAAAGAATGAGATCTTGCTACTTGTGACAACATGAATAGACCCAGAGGGTATTGTGCTAAGTGAAATAAGGCAAACAGGGAAAGACAAATACCATATGATCTCATTCATATGTCGAATCTAAAAAAAATTAATAAACACACAAACAAAAAGCAGAATCAAACCTAAAAGTACAGAGAACAAACTGATGGTTGCCGAAGGGGAAGGGGGTGGGGGGAGGAGCAAAATAGATAAAGGAGATCAAGAGGTACAAACATTCAGATATAAAATAAATAAGTCACAAAGATGAAAAGAACAGCATAAGGAATATAATCAGTGGTATCATAATAGCATTGTATGGTGACAGATGGGAGCTACACTTCTTATGGTGCACAATGAATAATGTATAAAATTGTCAAATCAGCATGTTGTATACCTGAAACTAATATAATATTGTATGTTTTTAAAAATCCTGCAGAGCAAGGGCTCTGAGTCAGGGACACACTGCTATGCTCATAGCTGTGAGATCAATGTGTTGTGGAAGAAGTGGGCTCTCCACTCTGTCCCTCCTCCTCTTCCTGGGGAGATTGTGGGGATATTAGAGAGAACACTGAGGAAGTCTGTGAGGACTCTATGTGCCCAACAAGTGGGAGTTTTTCCTTTCCTGACAAAGGGGCCCTAATCTTCAGGTTTAGGGTTCTTCCTTTGATTCAGTCTATCCTAATGACAGTATAATGGAATCAAAAGTTTTTAAAGGACTTTTAAGCCACTCATTTTCTTTCTTTTTTTATTTACCATTGTTGATTTGATGCAAAATGTACTTTAAAGGATATGAATGAACAGAAAGATAAAGAGATACATACAGCAAGGTCTGGAAGGTCCCCAAACCCACGAGTTTCTGTCTCTATGGAGTTGGGGTGAACCACCTTCCCTGCACATGGAGGTGTTCACCAACCTGGAAGCTCTCCGAACCCTGTACCTTTGGGATTTTTATGAAGGCTTCATCATGTAGGCATGATTGATTATTAATTCTATTTCTAGCCCCCTCCTCTCTCTGAAGAATGGGGGTGAGGCTGAAAGTTTCAAGTTTCTAATCATGGCTCGGTCTTTCTAGTGAACAACTCCCATCCAGGAGGCCACCATGAAGAGTCACCTCATTAGAACAAAAGATATTCCTATCACCCAAGAAATTCCAAGGGATTTAGGACTTCTGTAGTAGACACTTCTATCACTTAAGAACTTACAATGTCATATCAGGAACTGGGGTCAAATACCAAATATTAGTAGGAGCCAGGGGCAGAGACAAATACATATATTTCTTATTATTTCACTATATAGTATTCATCAAGTAAGTAACTTTTAAAACTGAATTAGAAAGTAATGTTAAATTGTTTTAAGATGACAAATACAAACGCCCATTCTAAAATGGTTGTCTCATACGTATTTTCTTCACTTCCATGTGTTTTTTAATTGAAGTGTAGTTGACACCCAATGTTACATTAGTTTCAGGTGTACAACATAGTGATTCAAGAACTCTATACCTTATGCTGTGCTCACCACAAGCGCAGCTCCCATCTGTCACCATACAATGCTATTATAATGCCATTGACTATATTCCCTATGCTGTACCTTCTATTCCTGCGACATTCATTCCATAACTGGAAGCCTATACCTCCCACTTGCCTTCATCCACTTTGTCCATCTTTGCCCTCCACTCCTCTCTGGCAACCATCAGCTTGTCCTCCGTATTTATGGCTCTGTTTCTGCTTTTTTCGTTTATTTGTTCATTTGTTTTGTTTTTCAGATTCTACATATAAATGAAATCACATGGCAGTTGTCTTTCTCTGTCTGACTTATTTCACTTAGCATAATACCCTCTAGGCCCATTTATGTTGTTACAAATGAGAAGATCTTGTTCTTTTTTATGGCTGAGTAATATTCCATTGAATAGTTATACTATATCTTCTTTACCCATTCATCTGTCAATGGACACAGGCTGCTTCTATATCTTGGCTATTACAAATAATGCAATAAATGTAAGGGTGCATATATTTCTTGAATTAGTGTTTTGGTTTTCTCTGGGTAAATATTCAGTAGGTAAGCCACTCATTTTCATCTGACATTTCCATGTAAATTAGCATTATACTTTAAATATAATATGTAGCAGTTAAATTATCCCAGACTTGACCAGTTGTATCCAAACATGAGCACACTTATGTACAAATGTACACTCAACTGGAAAAAGAAAGCCACCATTTGCAAAACAAATTTCTTGGCGTCCTTTAACTTGGGTGCTTATCAGAAAATGACCTGATTTTAGGAGTAAAAGAATGGAGATTTAAGAGATGGTTTACCTGGGGTCACAGGAGTCACCTTCAGAGCTCTGAATCAGACCTCCATATGCATGTCAGCTGCAGCCTTTGCCCAAATCCATCAGTTTCTCATCTAGCAAATAACTTTTTTTTTTTTGCAAGTAACTTTCATATGACCTCAGTGCTCCAGAATTTGGACACATAAACCCTCACTTTAACATATCAAAATGGATAGATCTCATAGACAGTCCCCTCAGGACCCTGCGCTCAACTTGGGAAAATGAGCTAATCTGCTAAATCAAGCATGAGGCCACATATAGCGCTAAGGGCTTCTGTTGCCCTCCAGTTCTTTGAGTGCACTTCCATCTGGTCAACTCAGGGCCTTCTACATGCAGTTTACTCTGTCTGGAACAATTCCCATCCCCCCAGCCTGGAAACTCCCCTTTATGCTCTAGGTCTCAGTTTAGAGGTCATTACTTTCTGGAAGCCTGCCCTGACTCCTTCCGCTTAGGTCAGATCCTAATGTACTGGCTACTATCTTTTACAGCACATATTACTCTCTCATACCTGCCTTTGACCTGTCCAGGTTAACACTAATGGAAGTTTCTGCAATGATGGAAATGTTTTAACTTGCACTGTCCAACATGGTAGCCACCAGCCACACGTGGCTATTGGAACACTTGAAATGTGGCCAGTACGGCTGAGTAAACAAACTTTAACTTATTTGAATTTACTTAGTTAAATGTAAATCACCACGTATGGCTAGTGGTTGCCATACTGGAGTACATAGGTTTAGACCTTACATTTCTTAAGTTATGAGAGCTGTGTTTTGTTCACCTTTTTTTTTTAAAGATTTTATTTATTTATTTGAGAAAGAGAGAGACAGCGAGAGATAGCAAGAGTGAGGGGGAGGGGCAGACGGAGAGGGGCTGAACAGGGAGCCCCCCTATGTGGGGCTCAAACCCAAGACCCTGGGACCATGACCTGAGCTGAAAGCAGATGCTTAACTGACTGAGCCACCCAGGCGCCTCTATTTCACCTTTTTTTTTTTTTTAAGATTTTATTTATTTATTTGACGGAGAGAGGGAGAGCACAGGCAGGGGGAGCAGCAGAGAGAGAGGGAGAAGCAGACTCCCCACTGAGCAGGGAGCCTGATGCAGGACTCGATCCCAGGACCCTTAGATCATGACCTGAGCCGAAGTCAGATGCTTAACCAACTGAACCACCAGGTGCCCTTATTTCACCCTAAATACCACAAAGTTAATAAGTGCTGGGTAAATATTTATAGAATGAAAGAATTTAGGGAAAAAAAGAACCCTGAATTTTTTTGTGTATGTGTGTCTCACCAAAAGAGCTTTCATAGTGGGACATCTAGACCAGGTAGAAAGAAAGGTGATGCCTTGACTAACAAGGAGGAAGCTTTTAAAGTGCAAATGAGATTGTTACCCAGGGGCACCTCTAAGCCAAATTCTTTTTTTTTTTTTTTTTTAAGATTTAATTTATTTATTTGTCAGAGAGAGAGCGCTCACAGGCGTGCACAAGCCGGGGTAGCGGCAGGCAGAGGGAAAAAGCAGGCTTCCCCCTGAGTGGGGAGCCCGATGCAGGGCTTGATCCCAGAACCCTGGGATCATGACCTGGGCTGAAGGCAGACGCTTAACCGACTGAGCCACCCAGGTGTCCCTCCTCTAGGCAAAATTCTGAAGAATGAGGGTGCCCTTTTGGTGCCTCCCTCTTACTCTCTCAGTACCCTTTACCCTCCTCTCAAGGTGTCTTACCTTGAGCCTTTGGTCTCCCAGGGCCAGTCCACTGCTTCATACAAATGCATCCCAGTGTCAGGGAGATTATTTGGTTGCCACAAGCAGAAACTAACTCTGGCTCACTTTGTCAAAAACAAACCAAAAAACAACTAGAAGGATATGGGTTAATTCACTTAACTGAAGAAGAGTTGGAGGTTTGGGCTTCAGAATGGGTAGGAACTAGAACAGCTCTAGGAATCTTGGTGGTAGGCTCTAATGAAGAATCTCTGGAGGGTGCTGCTCTTTGGTTGATGGAATCCAGCTGTCTCTTTGCATCTCTCCCAGGATTCAAATCTAGGAAGAGTATATTTGATTGGCCCAGCCTTCGACAGGGAAGGGTGAGCACCTTCACTGAAGGTTGTCAGACATAAATCTAATGAGAGGCAGGGGTTCCCCCAAAGCAAAATCAGAGTGCTCAAACTAGAATAGATATTGGCAGACAAAAATAATAGATGTCCATGGTGACTTCGATTGGGATTAGTGCACCATAGCAATTTGCTTCCAGATCTTTCCTTTCCTGCTCCGTCTTCAGCCCAACCTCCAGCCTGGTCCACCCATGAAGAAGACCCAAACATCCATTATCTCAATTCCCCTTAGTTGATGGTATTGAAAACTTGCCTGTCAAGCCTTTGACAATCCTGTTGTGTTTTTTTAATTGCATACTTATGGTTAAAAAATTAATCAGAGTATACAGTTGATGATATTGTAATAGCATTGTATGGTGACAGATGGTAGCTATACTTGTGAGCCTTTAGAGAAGTTGAATCACTATGTTGTGCACCTGAAACTAATGTAAATGTATGACAATCATACTCAAATAAAAAATCTTTTGAGGATTTTTTTTTCAAAGATTTATTTATTTTACAGAGAGAGTGTGTGCAGGGGAGAGGGAGAGAGAATCTTAAGCAGACTCCACACTGAGCGCAGAACCCTAGGCGGGGCTCGATCCAGTGACCCTGAGATCATGACCTGAGCCAAAAGTCAGATGCTTAACTGAATGCGCCACCCAGGTGCCCCTCAAATAAAATTTTTTTAAAAAATTAATTAGCGTACTACACACACTAAGATTACTTTCATTTTTAAAAATGATCCTCTTTAAAACTCAAAGAGTGATGGAAGAATATCAGCTCCTATGCAGGGCAAGGGGGATAAAGATATGCAGGCAGAGGGGCCCTCAGACCACTCCTTCAAATCAAGTACTTGGCCTACAAATAGGTTTCATCCCGTTTCTTACTTTCTTTTTTTTTTTTTAATATTTTATTTTTTTATTTGAGAGAGAGAGCCCAAGCAGGGGAAACAGCAGGTAGAGGGAGAGGGAGAAGCAGGCTCCCCGCTGAGCAGAGAGCTGACATGGGGCTCAATCCCAGGACCCTGAGATCATGACCTGAACTGAAGGCAGCCACTTAACCGACTGAGCCACCCAGGTGCCCCCCGGTTCTTCCTTTCTTCATCTCTTCACCCTAAGGGGAAGAAAAAAATCATATGCAACTACTTCTTTAGAGAATAGCTGCAAATACCAACTACAATGTTTGATACAGCATGTAGTTTATAAATAAAAGATTCTACACTTGTATTTATTTTTTTTTAAGATTTTATTTATTTATTTGAGAGAGAGAATGAGATAGAGAGAGCGTGAGAGTGGGGAGGGTCAGAGGGAGAAGCAGACTCCCCGCTGAGCAGGGAGCCCGATGTGGGACTCAATCCCAGGACTCGAGGATCATGACCTGAGCCGAAGGCAGTCGCTTAACCAACTGAGCCACCCAGGCGCCCATACACTTATATTTAAATATTGGTAATCCAATGGTGAGAATGATTGGTCAGCTTAGGTGTCCATCACCAGGAGGGAGAAGATTTAAGAAAAAAATCCAAGTAGGAAGTGACATGGGAGAAATCAGAACAACTCTGCCAAGTCCCTGGTCTCTGCTTTATCAGGCAGAAACACTCTACAGATTCTTTGAGGTCTGGAGCCCTCAAAGTTGAGAAATGCCCAAAATAAATAGCTCCCTGAGCCAAAAGATCATTCTTATAGAGGCATCCACCCAGGTCTCTGCTGTAAGTCGGGGGGCCATTCCACGTAGAAAATGGTTCTCTACACTATGACCAAGGTGATGGCCGACAATTAACAACCAATTCAGCTTCTGACCTCACTATCCCAGCCCGGGAATAGGGAGCAGCAGGAAAGGCAAGGCTAGCAGAAGCCGATGATAAAAACTCACCAGACCATCAGATTTCCTTACACATTCCCTGTGCTTAATCTAAACCCAGCTGCTTAATCTCTGGCTGGGTGGCTGGTCTAGCTCTCCTCCCCACGATTGTTCCAGCTGTCAATTATGGCCAGTGAGTCACCACTGCAGAGAGATAAGCATCCTGCTACAGGGACAAACCCAAGTGTCATCCTGGGAATGCTTATCATTTTTTTCTCACACCACAAATGTTCCACTCAGCTTTTTCCATCTGGCATTTCAGCACCTGAAAAGTTTCAAACGTGGAGTACAATCCGCATCGAGCTTCTGAGAGCTTTGAATCTCTTTGGAGGCTTCTGATTTTTATAGTGCTACGGGGAAATCAACCAAGAAGACCAGTGATCACTGCACTATAGTCAACAATGTCTGGTGTGGTTAAAGCCCTGTGTTGTGCTGGGGATGCACACAGTATGGTATCCAGCATTATATGTAGTAGGGAGAGATGAAGAACGTCAATAAAGCTACCCAGCAAATGTGTATTAAGGGAACAATAGGTATCTCATACGCTGTTGAAACTTTAACAACAGACAGGCATCACTCAGAATGAGTTATTAAAGGAAAGAAGAGCAAACAAAAGAAGTAAGAACATGACACACATTGAAACATACTTTGACATGGATGACCTAAAAGTACATCACACTGAGTGGAAGAAGCCAGTAACAAAGAATCACATATTGTATAGTTTCATTTATATGAAATGTTCAGAATAAGCAAATCCACAGAAACAGAAACTAGTGGTTTCTGGGGCCTGAGGAGAGGCGGGAAATGGAGAGTGATTGCTAATGGGTATGGTTCTCTCTTAGGCGGAGAGGAAAGTATTCTAAAATGAGATTGTAGTGATGGTTGTGAATATACCAAAAAAAAAAAATCAACTTGTACACTTTATTTTATTTTTAAAAAGATTTATTTGAGAAAGAGAGAGCACAAGCAGGGAGAGGGGCAGAGGGAGAGAATCTCAAGCAGACTCCCTGAGTGCAGAACCAGACACGGGGCTCAATCTCAGGACCCTGAGATCCTGACCTGAGCCGAAATCAGGAGTCAGATGCTCAACCGATTGAGCCACTCAGGCGCCCCAAATTATACACTTTAAATGGGTGAATTATATGATATGTTAAATACATATCAACAAAGCTGTCTAAAAATATATTCTGGGAAGTTTTTTAGAAGTAAATAATAATTGCTAATTCCAGTTGTTCTCGTACTATTTGTTTCATTATTCTAAAACTCAAATAATTTTTGGAAAAATGGGAAAAGTCTAATCACAATTTTATTTTATATTCTCTATATCCAGAGTGAGGAAAGGCTTTGAGGGCCTGCCCACTGTCTTTGGGCATCCCAGAACCTAGCTGTCAGTGCTGTAAGCCGCCCCTTCTAGCCCACAATATTCATTTTCTTCATTTTCTCACTAACTTATCTAAGAAATTGAGTGCCTATAATGCACTAGGTCCTGAGGAGATAGTGCTGAATGACAGACAAAGTCCCTGGCCATGCAAAACTTTAATCTCAGTAAAAGATAGGTGAAGAGAGGCAAAAAAAAGCATGTCAGACAATCCCTTGGCATCTGAGGTGTGGCCAGCCATGTAGAGAGCATGTCAGGAAAGATTTTAGCATGAAAATATTCGGTAAGCCCATGAGCTGGATTTTGGTCATCCACTGTTGTCTTCTGTTACACACAATGTTTATGGTCCGCCACCCTCACCAAATCCCTGTTGAAACCCTAATTCTCCATAGCATTTGGAGATGGGGCCTTTGGGGAGTAACTAGGTCTTGAGGATGGAGCCCTCATGAATGGGAATCGTGTCTTTGTAAGAAGAGACACAAGAGAGAGCTTGCTTTCTCTCTCTCTCTGCTCTTGGCCATGCGAGAGTACAGCAAGAAGATGGCCATCTGCAAGCCGGAAGACAGTCCTCAGCATAGCCTGCCCATGCTGGCCCCCTGATCTCAGACTTCCAGCTTCCAGAACTGTGAGAAATACATTTCTGTTGTTTAAGCCACTCAGTCTATGGTAATTTGTTAGAGCAGCCTGCGAAGACTAAGATATCCTCCCTGTGCAATATGGAGCTCAAGCATTCCAGGCACTGAGCAGAGTTGCTGGAAAAAACTGTATGGGTGCAGCGCAAAAGCCCAGGTGAAGGGTGCAGGAGTCAACAAAGGGCAGTTATTGGGTCCGTGAGCCTCCTTGAAAGGGGAACCAGGGCTTTCAAACTGGGTGAAAATGTATCAAGGGAATGAGAGACAGGAAAGCCAAGATAGCTGACTAAATCTCCCCAGTAGTCCTGTTAGACCCATGACAGTCCTACCCATGGAATCACTTTCCTCATCAATAAAATAGGTATAATAATAACCCCTTGGGAACACCTTGTTGGGAAGAGTAAATTAAATCAAGCACATGTAGGTACGTACCAGAATTACCTGCAAAAAAAAATGTTTAAAAAATTCAATACATTTTAGGTTTTTTATTTAAAAATATTCTATTATGCATTCTATATTCATTATAAGGTATTATTCAATTACATAATAATGAAGCCAATAGCTTTAACTTTTTTCCCCAAAAAAATGTACAAGTAGACTGCCATTTTTTTACTTTCATTTCCCATCTCCTCGTAAATATGACATTCAATTACTTTTCAAAGTATTGCTTATCATCTCTGTATACTTACTGATATGTAAGTATGCTGTCAAAATAGTATGATAGACTATTATAGAAGCTATTATATAATAGCATGATAAACTACTTACTATGTAGAAGAAACTGAAGAAAGCAAAGACTCTGACCTATCCTGTTAGCACCTCACAGCCCTGAGAGAAAAATGAAGACCATGGGGGAATTCAGGGGTCATTTATGACCACAGGCATTGTTCTAGGCTGAGGATAAATCCTATCCATTCAGAGTAGAGAAGGATGTTCTTTTAGAACATTTAGAACATAAAAGAACATTAGAAAATGTTATTTTAGATAGGTGGTCAGGGAAAGGTCTGAGATGGCAATATTTGAGTTGTGATCTGAATGCTAAGAGGTATTTTGGTTTTAGGGGAAAGCCTTCCAGGCACGGGGAATGTAAAGACCTAAAGCCAACATGAACTTGGGTGGTGGGAGACAGCTGAAATGCCCACATGCCTGGAGCAGGGTGTGGTAACAGAAGAGATCAGAGAAGCAGCCAGAGGTCAGAATTTAAATGCCACGGGTCAGTTCACTGCAGAAACGCTGACTTTAAGGGTAGAGTTGTAGATAAGTTGGTAGAGATGGTGGGAATTTGAAGAATCTCAATAATAATAATAATAATAATAATAATAATAATAATAATATAATAATAATAATAAAATGGCCTGGGGGAAGTGAGAAGGAGCAAAGAGAAGTAGGACTGCAGGGATAAGACATGGGAAAGAGTGGTCTTAGAGGGTAATCTCATGGTCTGATTTTCTATCTCGCCAGAGGTCTCTAACTCCACATTGTTGATCATCTAGCCTGGATCTTGAAATGTGTACATGTATTTCTCTTTAACTTTGAAGTCCCTAAAATTCGAAGGGAACCTTAAGCTACATAAATATACTTTTCTCTTAACTTGATAGAATCTTGCAATCTTTCATATTCTTTTGATAATACATCTCTTACCAATATTTAAAATGATATCTCACTGAATTTTGGACACTTCAGTTGGCTTTGCCTGACTCCTAAAACTTGCGAGGCCATTTTACCAACAAGTAAAAAAAGCAAAGAAATCAAGGGTATGCACAAGTTGAGAGGCACATAGAGTGGTTGAGAGCACAGACTCTAGAAACTGGCTGCCTGGATCTGGATCCAGCTTTGTGTTTTACTAGTTATATGACCTTGGGCAAGTTGCTGAATATCTCCTTGCCTCACTTTTCCCATCCATAAAATGGGTTTAAGAAAATGAATGAGCATGTATGTGTCTCCACCACCTTTAAGTACTCCTCCAAGTCTTTTGCCCCCATTTCCCCACACCCCCGCCTTGCTCCACCTACCTCTCTAGTGAACAATTCCCTCAGGCTTGACCAGCTGCACCGAGGAACAACTGGACAGCCCTTCACTCGGGCACTCCTTATACACCTACTGCTTCCTGTCACATAGATTCTCTGATGTCCGGTGTAGGACACCCACGGGAACGTACTCTGAACTCATATGTGTACAATCTCGAAGTGCAGGGGACTTAAAGTTGTAAGCCCATCCTTGATCTGTGAGGAATAGAAATCTCTGCCTCTTTTTCCTGGGCCGACAGTTCTGAGAAGCATTTTATAAGGTTTCCTGCCAAGGGTCAGTTGTCTACTCAATAAGGCATCCTTGTCGGGGCGCCTGGGTGGCTCAGTCGTTAAGCGTCTGCCCTCGGCTCGGGTCGTGATCCCAGGGTCCTGGGATCAAGCCCCCATCGGGCTCCCTGCTCTGTGGGGAGCCTGCTTCTCCCTCTCCCACTCCCCCTGTTGTGTTCCTGCTCTCGCTCTCTCTCTCTCTGTCAAATAAATAAATAAAATCTTTAAAAAAAAAAATAAGGCATCCTTGTCATGACTTTCCCTCCTTCTGTATTTCATTGGCCTTTGTTCCGCACTCCTATTCCCTGGAATCATTTCCCAAATAAACTACCTATATGTAAGTCTTTGGCTCAGGCTCCACTCTGGGGGAACCCAAGTGAAGACAACATGGAGAGTGCTTGGTGCAGTGCTTGGCACATGGGAAACCCTACATAAGAGCTAGCTATTATTATTTTACAAAGGAGTAACTATGGTAATGGGCCATGAAACTTAAGCTGGATTAGGTGGGAAGTGAAGAAATGATAAAGATGCTAGAAAGTGAAAACATTGTCAGGCCAGTGGATTGGAGGTTGCATAAGGTGCTGGGCTGGGGCATGAATAGGGGTAACAGAGCAAGTGAGCTGAAAGGAGGTGGTCAGACAGTGAGACTCTCGAAATGGAAATTTCATGGTAGTACAGTTACTGACAGTAACATAATCTAGAATATGACCATGGAAATGGGTGGCGGAGGTGAGACAGAAGAAAAGACCTTTAGAGTCAAGGATGTCAGTGGCTGAGAGGCCACGGTATTTTATCTACATATGAATGAGTCAGCTATTAGTGCAACTGCATTATGTAATAAACCATCTCAAAACTTGATGACATGCACCACTACCGAACACTTAGCATCCTGTTCACAGGGCTGCAAAACAGTTGGCTAATGTGGGCTGGGCCTGGCTGAGTAGTTTGTTGGGTTTGGTTCAGGTCTGCGGCAGATGTATTTGTTTCTGTGGCCGAGGCAGAAGGGGTGCTGGCAACCTGGGGCATGTTCATCTCATGCAGCCCCCATGGTGAGAGCTAGGCCAAAGCCTACAGGTATATTCACAATGTCCTCTAACATTACACTGGCCGAGATAAGTCACGTGGTGCCAAAAAACCCAGCACCAATAGTTCAGGGAAAAGAGTGGATATTTGCTGGATGACCGATGGTGCCATCACCAAGGATGATGAATGAGTCATGTGAGGAGGAGGAGAGTAAGCCAGGGCTGAGGTCATCCAAGCACACACTGAATAAGAGGACTTGTAGGGACAATTAAGCACAATTTCCCTTCCCACACAGCCCATTCAAACACATTTTGCGGACCTGGATTTTTCCCTACCTCTTTATGAAATCTTAGGCAATATTTTTCAGTTATCATTAGATAATAAAGTCCTCTATTTGCTTTTAACTGCAAAGTCTGATTTTCAATCATTAATAGGTCCAGTTCCCTGTAATAACCAACACTTCAGATTTCATTCAAAATTCAAGTTTCTCTCCTTCCTGATTTAGACCTGCTGAAGGAGGGAAGGCTGTGATGAGAAGAGGGGGTGGGGTTGGCTCCCTTAGTTCTCTGCCTCTCTTCCTTCTCACATGGATGCTCTTGGCTGGTCCAGGATTGACGTGGTGGCGGGGGGTGAGTACAGAGATGTGCAGGCAAGCAAAACCTCATTTGACAGATGCTGCTGAGACCGGCATTGGCTTCCTCTGACAGTGGTGGGTGTTTAGAGCTGACTGGTATTGACAGATGTTCAAAGTTGCCTCTTTCTGGGACACATTAGTGGTTTCTTCAGAGACATCCCCTCCTCCTCTTATTTCCTGGGATTTCTCACTTTCTGTTCCTTTGGAAGGCTATTCCTCTTTCAGCACTTGCTTACAAGACCCTTCGAGCCTCTAGTTTTATGCCACACAGATTCTCTGTTGGGGTCCCATTGCCTTGCACATTTATGCTTCTTGGTCACAGGTCCAGCATCAACTCAGTGCCCCCAGGGACTCCAGGGGACACAGGTCCAGCTCTCTGAGTGATTTCCTTGAAGCTTTTCTCACCAGGCTTCAAGAGAAGGGACTCATGCCCACCCCTCCTCCATGGGGAAGATTCAGACTTTATAGCACACTAGCAGTTCTCTCCAAAGAAATTCTGCCAATAATCCCCCACTCCTTTCTTGGAGCTGGATGGTCATCTGACAGTTGCAAACCCTGCTCTCAGTTCTCCTTCGTATATCCTGCTTGGGTGACCTAGTACCCTACTCTGTTTGGGGAGCAATTGCATCCACTGGCTTAGAGCCACAGTATAAACCGAGGCAAAAGAGACTCATTTTAATGCCTTGCTTCTCGTGAATGCAGGAGAGTAACGGACAAGTCACCAGTGGAGTGCAGAGTGGCAGCGTGGGTGGAGGTAAGATTTTTCACTCTGCAAAAGCAATTCTCCAGAAGAGAACTGATTCTCCCCTTTGGAATCCTTTTCCCAGATTCCTAGTCATTGGATTCCTGCAGGAGGAGTGAGAACAGAGCTACATGAAGTTACAACTTAAGGGCCCATAGTAGATAATGTAGAAGGCCATATTATTGTTTGCTAGTAGAAGATTTGTTAAGATCTGAGCTTCGGGGGCTCAGAGTAAGAACCATGATGAAAGCTGAGTCCTGAGTTGGGAAAGACAAGCACTCTGTTGGCCGCCATGAAAAGAAAACTTACAGTCTGCAGAGTTTACATACAGGATACCAGAAAATTGATCCCACATGAAGCAAAAATCAGGGCCAGCACCTGGGAAAACTGTAAAGGAAGTCAGTTCTAAGAGTGCACCCATCAGCCTTTCTGAGGTCAACCCTCATTCCCTTGCAATCAGGAAACTCTTCCATTTAGGAAAGTATCTTCCAAGAAGACAGGTGATAGCCCTAAATGTTCTACTCCATTGACAAAGAAAGTGTCCCAGAACCAAAGCAGTCACAGGCATCGATGGAATTTAAGCAAAGTCAAGACATGGTCACATTTACATTTTCAAATGATTATTCTGGTTCCAGTGTGGTAGAATTGGGGAATTATCAAGAGGTAGAGAAAGGGACTTCATAATTCTGACCACATGTAAGTCAGTTTTATATGTTTTGGGAGCAAAATATAAATATCATTATGTAATGACCAAAATGTAAATATCATTATGTTTACAAAGTAACTATAAAACAAGACAAAGCCATGGGATACTTGAATTTTAAATCATTCAGATGACATTTACAAAAGCAGATATGATGTCCGGTTTGTCTTTGAACCTTTAGTACCTAGTACAGTGCCTGACCCACAGTAGCTACTGAAGGATGTTTGTGAAACTGAATTGAATTGAACACATGGTGTGATCCGTATGCCACAAAAAAGTGAAATCTCAAGGTGGGATTTCTTAAAATGTTGCTCCGATGAATTGCTATGTTTGCTCTTTTCTGACAGTGAGAGCTATTGTTTATATAGTTTCCCCCTTTGCCTTAGCTATCAGGGAGCTTAGTGCCAACTAATTATTTTAGCCCTCAAGTTCAGTACATTTGCTTCCTTCTCTCTTTGAAGGGTCTCAGTAGTTCTTTCTATCTTATTAACTTTATAATGTTGCTTTATATAATCTTAGAAAGAAGGCAGGACACAAATTAAGTCATATGCCTGTGTTCTTTGCTCTAGAATGGGGGTGAACATCAAAGTCTGATTGGTGGTCCATTCCTGGAATTGAGGTGGCCACTTTAGGACAAAGGCAGGGCAACAGAAAACAAAGGTGGTTTTATTTCTGGGAGACCTATCTGGTGCTCTGCTGGAAATCTGTCCCTTCTGACCTCAACTCTGGGGCATCCTGAGATACTAATAAATGCTTTTCCTCTTAGGGAAACTCAAAGGCAGAAGAACCACAGGAAGACAAATAGAACATGGGCTAACTAAGGCACAGCAGCCAGTGTGAATGCTGGCTGCCCTAGGATAGAAGAGAGGTGGGGGGAGGGAAGCAAGGGGACAAATAACAAGAGGAGTAGCAGCAGAGTGGCATTAGCCTTTGAAGGGATGGGAGGCTACAAAACAGAAAAGAAGTAAAGGAGAAGGAGAAGGTGGGGGAGGGGTGTGTGTGAATGACCATTTATCCAGTACTATTAATTCCTGGAATAAATGCCTCCTTTGTGCTAGGAACTAAGGCTATGATGATAAACAAGAGAGAAAAAATTCCTGCTCTCATGCAGCTTACATTCTAGCTGGGGGAGGGGGGAAGCTTTAACAAGTTGTTACAGATTAGAGACCTAATCTAACTCAGTGAGTTGAAAGAGAGATGAATAGGTAAGACCAAAGGATGAAGAGGAACTGGGTGGAGGCAGAGTGGGAGAACACACTCCACAGAGTACAGCAGGTACTCAGCAGTGAGAGAGGACTAGCGGGAGGCATGGAGGAGGCAGGAACTGCCCAGGGCCTGGAGGTCAGGGTGAGGATGTCTAACCATACACTAAAACCAACTTGCTTTCCCACCAACACTGTAAGAGGGTTCCCCTTTCTCCACAACCTCTCCAACATTTGTTTCTTGCCTTGTCAATTTTGGCCATTCTAACTGGTGTAAGGTGGTATCTCAATGTGGTTTTGATTTGAATTTCCCTGATGGCTAATGATGATGAACATTTTTTCATGTGTCTCTTAGCCATTTGTATGTCTTCTTTGGAGAAGTGTCTATTCATGTCTTCTGCCCATTTTTTGACTTGATTATTTATTTTTGGGGTGTTGAGTTTGAGAAGTTCTTTATAGATCTTGGATACCAGCCCTTTATCTGTAGTGTCATTTGCAAATATCTTCTCCCATTCTGTGGGTTGTCTCTTTGTTTTGTTGACTGTTTCCTTTGCTGTGCAGAAGCTTTTTATCTTGATGAAGTCCCAAAAGTTCATTTTTGCTTTTGTTTCACTAGCCTTTGGAGATGTATCTTGAAAGAAGTTTGCTGTGGCCGATGTCAAAGAGGTTACTGCCTATGTTCTCCTCTAGGATTTTGATGGATTCCTGTCTCACATTGAGGTCTTTCACCCATTTTGAGTTTATCTTTGTGTATGGTGTTAGAGAATGGTCGAGTTTCATTCTTCTGTGTATAGCTGTCCAATTTTCCCAGCACCACTTATTGAAGAGACTTTTTTCCACTGCATATTTTTTCCTGCTTTGTCAAAGATTATTTGACCATAGAGTTGAGGGTCCATATCTGGACTCTCTATTCTGTTCCATTGGCCTATATGTCTGTTTTTGTGCCAGTACCATGCTGTCTTGGTGATCACTGCTTTGTAATAAAGACTGGAGGAGATTATGCTGAGTGAAATAAGCAGAGAAAGTCAATTATCATATGGTTTCACTTATTTGCAGAACATAAGGAATAGCATGGAGGACACGAGGAGAAGGAAGGGAAAACTGAAGGGGTTGAAATCTGAGGAAGAGACAAACCATGAGAGACTATGGACTCTGAGAAACAAACTGAGGGTTTTAGAGGGGAGGGAGGTGAGGGGATGGGTTAGCCCGGTGATGGGTATTAAAGAGGGCACGTACTGCATGGAGCACTGGGTGTTGTATGAAAACAATGGATCGTGGATCACTACATCAAAAACTAATGATGTATTGTATGGTGACTAACATAACATAATAAAATAAAATTTTTTAAAAATAAAAATAAAGGGCGCCTAGGTGGCTCAGTTGGTTAAGCGACTGCCTTCGGCTCAGGTCATGATCCTGGAGTCCCTGGATCGAGTCCCGCATCGGGCTCCCTGCTTGGCGGGGAGCCTGCTTCTCCCTCTGACCCTCCCCCCTCTCATGTGCTCTCTCTCTCTCTCTCATTCTCTCTGTCTCAAATAAATAAATAAAATCTTTAAAAAAAATAAAAATAAAAATAAAAGCAATGGGAGGTCATCAAAGGGTTTGAGGAAAGTAATGACCTGGTCAAATTTCCGACATCAAAGGATCACTCCAGCCCTGATGTGGAGGATGAACTGAAGTGGGTGTGCATGGAGGCAGGGAGAAGGGAGCTTATCACGCTTATCTAGCTTAGTGGATCAGAGGAGGGTGGTGGCCATGGGGAAGGGAGTAGTCAGATTCAAGGTAGACTGGATAAGGATAGGTTACTTGTTGCCTGTGGGAGAGGGGGGGTGTAGGAGAGGGGGAGGCCAGAATGAGTCTCTGGGTGAAGGGTGAGGTCATTTTCTTAGAAAGGGAAATCTGGAAGAGAAAGAGGTTAGAGTGAAGAGACAGGGATAGGTCATGAGTTCTGTTTCATATAAGCTGAGTTTGAGGATCCTGTGAAACAGTCAAGTGGACACAGAATATAAAATTGGATGTATGGGGGTGCCTGGATCAGTCGGTTAAGTGATTTCAGCTCAAGTCATGATCTCAGGGTTGTGAGATCAAGCCCTGCGTTGGGATTCCCTCTCTCCCTCTCCCTCTGCCCCACTCTCATCTTCCACTCTTGCTCCCGATCTCTCTCAAAAAAATAGAAAAAAAAAATGGATGTATGAGTTTGATCTCAAAGGAGATTCTGGGCTTGAGACACAGTAGTTTGGGGAGTTGTTGGGCCATAAAAAATAAATGAAAAAATTAGGATTGATTAAATTCACTTAGGGAGTGTCCTTGAAAAGGATCTAGAACAAAACCCTGAGAGTCTCTGCCTTTAGTGGTCAGGGAAAGGTGGTAAAGGATACTGAAAAGTAGTTACCAGAAAGTTTTCAGTTGGTGTTTGGTTGGGAAAACAGGCATGACTTTAGATATGTAGGAAGGTATCGATACCGGAAGTTAGGTGCTCAAAACCTCTCAGAACTTAGAGAAAGCAGAATGGAAACACTGTTCTCAGGTTTACTGCTGTCAGAAAATTAGGAAGTTGAAAGAAATAACAAAAATTCTTGAGGTGATGCCATCTACCTGCTGCATGGAGATGCTGATTTGCAAGAGAATGTCGGAGGCGGCTACAAAACTCCAAGGTGCCTTCCATTGTTGGAGGAAAAATAACTTCTGTTTCTCCCTGCCTTCCAAATCTCATGCAAACAGCTCTCTTTGGTAGGACCTATGGCAGAACCCTGTTGGCAAGGAATGCTGGAAATTGAGTTGCCCAGACTTAGAGTCCCTTGTAATACAGGGAGAGCATAAAATGGAGTGGGGTTGGATGCTGAATGCCAAACAAAAATCAGAACAAGGGCAACAACAGTAGCAGGGGCACCAACAAAAATAACAATAATAGTAACAGTATCCAGCCTAGGTAGGAAAGTATAGTGTCTCCAAAGCTCCGGAAGGAGTATTTCAAAGAGTGGACTTTGCTCCTCTGGCCTTTCTAAATGTTTCCTAAGTATCCAGTCTCCTGCCTTAAACTCCTTACTCTTTGAAATACCCAGGGTGATTTCTATTTTCCTGACAAAAACTCCCTCTCTGACAACTGCATCTCCTTTGCTGTTCACCCTTCTTTACACACAACATGGTCATTCCTGTTTCGCAGAAGAAAGGAAGGAGGGGAGCAATGAAACAATTTGCCTAGGATTAGAAAGCTAGTCCTAGCAAAGTTAACATTTTAATCCAGACTAATCTCCATCTAAATACCAAGCTTTTTCTATCACAGGAATCTTTTGTACACAGAGTGTGGAAAACAAAGACTATGAGAGAGAGAAAGAGGTGGGGGAAGAGGGAGGGAGGGAAGAAAGGGAGGAGGGGGAAGGGGGAGGGAAGGAGGGCGGAGGAGGGAGGGGTATAAAAGAAAAGCAAAAGACACAACTGCATCAGGAAATGAGAAAGTAAGGAAGAAGGAAAGATAGCAGTCCTTTCTGTTCTCAGCCCATCCCAAAGTTGCTTCTTCTTTTCATTCTCCTTCATCAGCACCAGGATCACCCTGCATTCCCATTCCAAGCTTTCTCCTCCACCCTCAACCCCGCCCCCCCAAACTCCACCCTCCTTTCCCTATTGCCCTCACTTGAGTTCAGGTCTTCATTTCTTGTCTGAATGACTGCCACTTCTTGCCTTTCCAGCCTTGCCCCTATCCAATTCATCCTTCACATCGCTGCCAGAGTGATCTCCCAAAGCAGAAAATTGACCTCATCTATTATCGTCCAAAAGGGCCTCATCATCTTTTGTAAGAAGTTAAAATTTCTTGGCATGGCCTGGTCTTGTCCCAGCTGGCCTTTCCATCTTCATGGCATCCATTCCCTTGCCTGTGTGCCATGGGCCACCTACACCAGTTTACTCACTGTTCATGCCCAAGTCATGATTCCTTTGACTCCAAACATCTGCTGAGGCTGTTCTCTCTGCCTGGAATGTCCTTCCCTTCCCTTGCCAGTCTGACTCACTCCTGTTTCCTTCAGTGCTTTGCTCAGGAAGCTTTTGCTGACTTCTGGAGCTGTGCTAAGTGTCTCTCTTCTCTCCACTGGCACCTTTTCCTAACCTCTACTAGAACACTCACCACACTCCGTGGTAACTACTGGGTAGTTTTTCTGTTTTTCCACAAACTGTGAGCTCTTTAAGGCAAGGAATCCTCTGTTTCCAACAATAGGTATTTTCTATCTCTTTGATATTTCAATAGTGGCTGACTGGGTGGATGAATGAATGAAGCTGTCTATAAGGACTGTGCAAGATGGAGAGAGTATCTGTTGCCACAGTAACCCATTTAGGTGAATAAAATTGTCTTCATGAGATGATGGTCAATTCAGTGAAATGAAATCAATGAGGATAACATGGCTTATAAAGAGAAGTTGACCAAAGGCCAAGAGGCCAAAGAATTGGACTGAAACAAACTTATTACTCTTGGCCATCAATCAGCTGCCAGCTCCCAAGTAAGGAGGAATTGGCGAAAGCTCAGCTTACATTCTCGCTCTCTTTTCATGGTAACATAAGAATATAATGAGCTACATATGTTTGTTTTGATTGCTCAGTAAATCTGTTTATGATTTTGTCCATGTTGTATAAATTGAATTATTGTGAAGTAATCCAATTTGTCAAAATTCTGAAGTTTAAATCCCTAACTAGGCATCGAAATTAGAAACCACTGACTCCAGATGCATCCTATCAACCATCTAGTGGGGACATCATAGGCAAGAATAGACTGTTCTAAAGGCAGCCCCTTGTCTCACTACCTAGTGGCTAGAGAAGCAGGTAGGGAGGAAGTAACATTTGTATCTGAATTTATTTATTGAGGACTTTCTAGATGCCAGTGGGCTAAATCCTTTCTATTCATTATCTCACTAAAGCTTCATACCGATTCTATGGGATCTGTGTTACTATGCCACTTTACTGAGGGGGGTAAGAGAGGCTTTGAAGGGTTAAGCACATTTCCTAAAGTTGGGGAGACGTAAGCAGCAGAGCTATGATTCCAGTCTTTCTGACTCTTAGGGCTGTGCTTTCCACCACTGAGTGGCTGCACTTGGCCGCCTCTCTGAAATGACTCAGTGAGGGGTCTCGATAATGGGCAGCAGAGCTGTTTGGCTAAGAGAAAAAGAAAGCATGATACCATGACTTACCGAAGTGCCATTGACTACTACCACGGTAGAGTCACCTAATGAGAGCAGGATTTTGTTTGGCCTGGCAAACTGAAATTCATTGTTTACCATTCAGTTCAAATGCACCCCCTCCACCGTGGGTGGGGCCTTCCTCAGTCCTCTCACCTAAAGCCGACCGCTCCCTCCTCTGTCCATACTTCTACATATCTCTAGAAGGAGGCTTTTTTTTTTTTAATCTTCTATTGTTAATCATCTGTGTGCCTGCTCCTTAATGAAACTGTAAGCTTCTGGAAGAATGGAATGATGCCTCATTCACCTCCCATCCCCAGCTTCTGTCATGGTGCCCAGTACATGCAAAACAAGCAAATGCTTGTAGAATGATTAAATGAGTGAGTTATATAAACAATGAAGGCTGTAGCACCATCTGAGATAAGGGGAAAAAAACGAGAATGAGCATCTGCCAAGTTGTGCACACAGGATGTGACCTAGACTTCCTCTGCTTGAAAAGTAATGCTCATATTTTGAGTTGTTGCAGGAACAAAGGAAAGAGAATGGAAGAGACATCATTGGAAGGCAGAAGCAGGAGTTTTCCTGTTCCTGGGGCTCTCCGTGGGGGTGCTGGTGGCCTGGCTGGGATTAGATTAGCACCTTCCACCTCTGGGACACTATTGCTACACAGAGGGGCTTGTAGTCACCTTCTAGTTACAAAACACAACAGAGAGATTCTGATAACAGGCCTCTAAGCAAAACAACACACACATACTAACTCATAAAATCCAAAACAAACTTAGCACAACTCGAATTGCAAGCTAATTCATTATTTCCATGTTGGCTTGCTCTGTCTGTAAATACCTCACAGGCAGATGACGTAGCAGGCTTGGAGTCGACTATCTTTTCAAAGCCACACATCATGCCAATCTGGAAAGCCTGTAGTCACCCAAAATGACAAAAACTCTTAAATTAGTCAAGACCTAATTTTAAAAGACAAGGAGAGGCCTTCTGGACCCCATGCCTCATGGGTGTGTACTAGAAAAGCCCTTCTGTCACAGGACTTGGCACAGAGACTTGCACTTTAACTGTTTAATGTTACAACTACAGTTTTCAGTCCCATAGACTAAACTCTGGAGAGGAAAATGAATGCTCAGTACCTGCTGTCAGCTCTGGCACTTGGAGCTGGAAATGAGCCTCCTTCCCATGAGAAGTGGAAATAAAAACAAACCATTCAGACAGTTGTGGCCTTTATGTGGACTTATGAGCATAATTTCCCTCTCTCTCTCTCTCTCTCTCTCTCTCTCACACACACACACACACACTCCACGTCATGATCCCTAAGTGGAACAGGTTCTTATTAAGGAAAAGTAGTCTTGAACATCTGATCAAAGCAGAGAAGGAGACCATCCCAGTCTCTAGGACTTTGCCATACCCAACATCATGTTTATTTCATGTGCTTTGACCAGCACTCATTTTGATCCAGCAAGAAGTACAAATATACACAATGCCATGACAGCACTCTTTGTGAAGTCCTTTCCTTCCAGTTGAAGAGGAAATAGGGCCAAGTTTTTTCTCAAATAAGTGAAATCATCTAGTTATTACTGCATGAAACTGTTCAGTCTTTTAAGGTCTTTGCTGTGCGGATCAATAAAAAATATAATTTTCTCTGTAAAGGCTAGTGCCTGGCACAGAGCAAACATTCCATAAATGTTCATGAATGACTGAATAAACAAACAGATGAGAGGGAATAGTCAACTATAAAGATAAAGATGACAGATTTCATTAAAATGCAGTAATGTTATTATGGTCTTTTATCGGCTGGAACGCAGACAAGGGAGCCATCTAAACAGGATCATAATTACAGACCTGCCACAAATTTTCTAGGTTTTATGGAAAATGTTATTTGGCTCTACCAAGACTTTCTCTAATGTGGGCAAAGTATTTATCTCTCTTTTCTTCACAAGGGTGTCATAATTCATCATGTAAGTTGGTGTGTTTTTTATTTCAATCTGTAGCTTAAAACTGCCACAAGCTAAAAATTCAGCTCACAGGTAACAGCAATCCTAGTGGGGCCCTTTATATATTGGACACCAGTTCAAAAAGCCCACTGTGGATTCTGTCTCCATAGGTCTCCAGGACCTCCTGGGACTCAATAAGAAAATCCAGCTCAGTTCAGAGCCCCAGGACTCTCCCTGAAAGTCCGAATAGTCTCAGAAATGACCTGTCCTTGGGCCAGGGAGGCCAACCCTTCCTAATGTACCATTGCAAGGGCAATTCTAAGGCACACTCTAGATGAGAGCTCTGCCAAATTTAATGAGCATCATCTGGGCTTATCAGGGAATCTAGTTACAATGCAGATTTGGATTTCAGAGGTCTAGGATAGGGCCTGAAATTTCCCTCCTAATAAACTCCCAGGCAATGGTGATGCCACTGGTCCACGGATGGGCCACCCCATGGTAACAAGAATCAGGAGTTTCTTGCAGCCACAAGAGTGCCTCCTAACTGTGCCCCAAGAGAGCAGTCACAGAGGTGGTGTGTGGGCTCAGATCAGAGAGAGTACCGGCCACAGGTTCCTGCCTCAGTACCAGCCCTTTGCAGCGCCGTCTCTGGAGTCAAACAGACGTGAACAGAAATCCTGATGTTGCCACCCTCAGGAGCTTTGTGACTTTGGGCCAATCGTCCTTTGGGGCGTCCGTCTCTCCATCTGTGAAATGGGGATGATAATACTTACTTCTGAGAACTGCTGCGAAAACTAGTAGTCAAACAGACTTAAATGTGAAATCTACCTCTCCCCTTCACACCTGCTGATAGCAAGATTTTAGGGAAATCACCCAACCTCACCAAACCTCAGTTTTTTCATCTGAAAAAAGAAAGATATTAACGCCTAACTTGCGAGGTTGTTTTGAAGATTCTGTGAAATAAGGCAGTATCTCAGACATGGGCCCCATTCCTCAGGTTCACATTTATTTTTTAAAGTTATTGAATATAGAAGTCCAGAAGAAATAAGTCATAAAGCTAAACTATTCAGAGAAAGTTCCGGAGAAAGCAGAATTTTATCTGAGTCTTAAAAGAATATAAGGACGGGACGCCTGGGTGGCTCAGTCCATTAAGCGGCTGCCCTTGGCCCGTGTCATGATCCCAGGGTCCTGGGATCGAGTTCCACATCGGGCTCCTTGCTCAGCAGGGAGCCTGCTTCTCCCTCTCTCCCTCTGCTTGTGCTCTCTCTGTCAAATAAATAAAATCTTCAAAAAAAATATATATATATAAGGACCTACAGGGTGGGCGAGAACATTGCCATTTTATAAGCAAGTCAGAGCACAGAATGTAATTCTCACCCTCTTCACCTGACTAATTCTTACTCTCCCCTTAGGCCTCAGTTTAGATACCACAATCTCAGGGAAAGCCTTCCTCCACAGGCCAAGCTAGCCCCTCTACTGTACATTATTACAATATCCGGTCCCTGCCACCATAATTAGGTAATCGGCCTCCCACACTAGTCACTAAGGTCCGTAATGTTGGGACTGTGTCTGCTTTGCTCACAGTTGTATCCCTTGACCTAATACAGTGTCAAAGTATATATTGGCCATTCTGTTCATATTGTTTGCATAATTTCATGAAATTCGATTCAGGACTCAAATGGTCAGGTTTCAAAATGTATTTGAAGTGAGATGTAACTTCCTTCTAAAAATCATACACTAGATGTCAGAATTCCCACTCAACAACAGGAATTACAGAGGGCCAACAGCTCTTTAGAGCTCACAGGAAATAGAAGACCCCGGGCATGGGGAAGTCACAGGCTCACTCTCAGGCTATCGGCATGATTACTGCATCAGCCTCAGCGGGATGAGCATTATTACTGAGGTGTATAGGAGGGATTACTGGAGCACAGATAAAGCAGCAATTTCTTCGTCAGGGAAGGAGTGGGAAGGAAAGCAGGCAGAGCTGCGGAGAAGAGGACAGGTGAGCTGATCGTGAAGAATGAGCAGGAATTAGCTTAGTGAACATCTAACTGGAAGAACATGGATTTCATCCTCGGCAGGATGCGTCAGGAGCACAAATTCTGAAGCGCAACCCTGCCACTTGCTATCTGCGGAATCAGGCAAGTTCCTTACCCTCTTTGGGCCTCAGTTTCCTCATCTGAAAAGGGGATAATAATAGAATGCACTTCACTGGATCTTTCATGTGGGTTCAATAAATTAATATATGTCAAGTGCTTAGGGCAGTGCCTGGCTCTTAGGGAGGGTCATAGAAAAGTGAGTTGCTGCCGCTGCCATTGTTGTTATGGTTCTATGTAGTTGTAGCCAAAAATTATTTTCACCTGCGAATCAAAGTTTGGCTTTATACCCGTAATGGGTTCAAGTCCATTGTGTGTCTGGGCACAGCAATTGGAAACGACCCCATCCAAAGAGAGGGGAGGACACACAGAGGCCATCAGAGGCAGGCAGGTGAGATATGAGTGGACTGGAGTAATCCAGATGGACCGTGGTGTCTTCTCACACACTGCAAACAGAGCAGTCGCCTGGGCCAGGGCATCAGGGTGTTACACTGGAGAGAGCTGGGTTAGTGCCACTTAGGAGAAGAGAGGCCCGAGACCTGTCCTGTGTATTTAAGTGCAAGTGCCAATCAAGAGAGGAGTCCTGCTAAGAATGGCTTCTTCTAATGGCTATTTTTTCCCTCACAATCTTGAAGGCAGGAAGATGGCTTAACACATCAAAGAAGCATCATTCATTCTGTATGTGTTGCTCTGAAGTAATCTTCTCTATCAATATTTCATGACACAGACTCCCCAGAATGAGCAAGCAGACTGAAGGTCAAGAGAGGGTTATTTGCCACAGACGCTGGGAGGCTCGACTAAAACCCACTGATGTCACATTCAGAGGCTGTCTACAATTGAGACAAAGGATACTACATCCTAGAGCAGAGGTTGAAGCAAAGAATTCTAGAGACATCTATTTTAGAAACAAACAAAAAGCTCTGCCGTGTCTTACATTTATTACATGATCCAGTTCCTCACTCCAAATGGTGGTGTTCCTCTTATTACTCAGCTCTTGGTTTTTCTTATCTCTGCTCAATTAATTGTCAGATGATTCTTAGTCATAAGGCGATTTTGTCACACGATAAGATGGTCTGTGATTGCTGCACACTTCCTCCTTCCGGCCCAGAATTTCGCCAATGAGACAAAATAATTTTGGTGAAAATCTCAGAATTTATGACAACTTCAATCTCAGCTACAGTTCTGTTTTCTGAGTCTTTTCTGGAATAAAAACAGGAGAAGGTCCACTAGATAAACTGAAGGATGGTCAGTTATCCATTGCAGCCTTTCCCAAGACATCATCATGAACTTCCAAGAGCAAGGAGCCATGTCCAATTAAATGCTTCCTTTGCATAAGCATTTAACACCGTGCCTCATGCATTCTTCTATTTTTTATATTATTTGATGATGAGTGCAATCCTTGGTTCAGAATTTTTTTAGAAAACCTTTATCGAATCTCAAATACCTGAATAAATACCTCTTGTTTTAATTTTGCTTTGTTAATAAATTAGGTCCTCTCCAGGCAAAGAAGCCTTCCCCAAAGCAATAGTTCTCAAATGTGATTCTGGACTTAGCAGCATCAGTATCACCTGGGAACTTCTTAGATATGCAAATTCTCCAACCCTACCCAGCCCTACTGAATCAGAAATTCTGGGGGTAGGTTCCAGTAATCCATCTTCTAACAAGCCCTCTGGATACATACCAACATTTGAGAACCACCACACTACAAGTATAAAAATTAATTTTCAAACAAGTTATACTGAGTCCCAAAGGGTTAATATCAATATGCCCATCTTGTTGAATCTTCCTCTACACATCAAACTATCAGCTTAAAATCCTCTGGACAACCAGACCCTTTTCTGGTGCAATATGATCACATAGCTCTTCTTAATCAGCCAGAGCTACCTGACCATGGTACATCCCCTGGTACCTACATGATAAAACACAAATTGCTTAGCTTGACCTACAAAGATCTTTACAAGTCTCCCCTTCCTACCCTATCCAGCCTTACCTCCCTACCACATACAGCATGCTTCAGACCACTGTGCGCATTCTTCACTCCATGTGATACATGCTCTAGAACTTCTCCCTAGAACACTCTTCCCCTCTCCTCTGCTTGGCAGACCCCTCTCCTCCTCGAAGACAAAGCTCTAATATCACCCCCTTCTCAACTCCCCCAAGTAAAATTAGATGCTGTGTCCTCAGTGTTTCCATACCTTCTTGTTCATATATCTCTATGGGTAATCTATTAAATAATTTTGTAACTTATCTTCCCATGGTCATGTCCCCTGGGATAAACAATAAGCAACTTAAGAACAAAGGCTACATCTTCTTGGTCTTTGTAGTCCCAGAGCTGAGTTCAGGGCCTGACTCTATCAGATGTTCAACATGCTGGTTGAATAAGTGCTTGATGCCATAGTCAGAGGAAGAAAATCCATTTACATATTCTATACTAAGACAAATACAACCAAGGTCAAGAAAAGAGCTCATATCATTAAATTCTTATTACCCGGGGCTGAAAGCCTGTGTGAATAGAGATCTAACAGTAGGAAAGCAAGTGCTTCCAAATCAGAAAACATGGGTTTCGATTCTATCTCTTGCAGTAGTTCAACCTTGAGCAAACGAATCCCTGAGTCTCAGTTTCCTCTTATGTAGAATGGGATGGATGGTACTTGCCCTGTTTACCTTCCTGGTTGTTGTGGTAACATGAGCTATTGTATGTCGTGAAAGATACCATTAATGTATCAAGTTCTATCCATACGTAGTTTGATCTTATTATTAAACATCACATTAACTGAAACATTAAAGCACATTAAAGGACGAAGACTTCAATGCATTCACTAAACATGAGGTGCTGTGCTAAGAGGAAGAAGGAAAGGAAAAAAGTTCACCAGTTGAAAAACACTCCTTTGAACTTAGCCTAGCAGAGATGTCTCAACCCAGGAAAACTTCCTGCGAATATTTGCTCTACAGAGTAATAATGGGTTTTGTTGTTGCTTTTTTTTTTTTTCTACCAATCTCCATGCTCCCACCCTTCAAATATCCTCCAACTTCTCATTTCTGAAGGTGAAAGCAACAAGAGTAGCTTTTATTTTTTTTAAAGATTTTATTTATTTATTTGACAGAGAGAGACAGCCAGAGAGAGAACACAAGCAGGGTAAGTGGGAGAGAGAGAAGAAGGCTTCCCGCTGAGCAGGGAGCCCGATGCAGGGCTCGATCCTAGGACCCTGGGATCATGACCTGAGCCGAAGGCAGACGCTTAACGACTGAGCTACCTAGGCACCCCGACAAGAGTAGCTACTACTTGTGGTATCCCCCACCTCGCTTCCATATTTTCTCTATTCCCATTTTCCGCCTCTGGAAAGCAGGGGCAGTCTGCTAATGAGATTTATCGTCCTTCTCCCACGAGCCTCATGTTATACCTTATGCAAAGCTTCATACTGCCTACAGTCAGGTTATCAGGCTGTTTTCAACTCCATGCTTTCAGGCTGATATAAGGCATCTGGTGGTACCAGGCAGGGCCTTGAACTCCCAGCCTGCTTGCCAAGTACAGCTAATGCTCAAGTCAAGAGTAAAGGAATTTGAAATGAAGTCTAGCTTTGGAAATTCTGTTTTGGGATGTTAGCAGTTTATAAAATTTAGTCATGTTTTAAATTAAGTTTACTGCTTTTTTTGGTGCTAGTCTATAATCTCCTTTCATTGGCAATATGTTCAGCCTGTTTTGATAGCCCTATTCATACTCTATTAATCATATGCTGTGATGACTTTCCTACCTCTCAATGTTTAAGATTCTTGGAGGAAAGTCTGTCTCCCCAAACACTTCGGTGCTACATTGTAAGCCATTTTTGATATAAGAGAGTTGTAAGATCAAATATGGGCTTAACTGTGCTGATAATGAACACAGATGTGGGCCAGGCAGGCTTGACCTCTTGCAATAAGGATGGTGAGCAAACAGCCTAAGCAAAATTGAGAGGAAATGAAGCAAAAAGAGGAAACAAAAAGGTGAGAAAATAGAAGGGCGGGGGGCAGGCAGGCAATTCATGAGGCCACCACAAAAGAAATGTGTTAAGTGACCAAAGCAAGACCTCTAGAAAGGGTTCATGGGCATAGATAGAGAACACACAGGGCTCTTCTTAAAGTAAGAAAGAGGTACGTGCTGACGAAAGAGAACAACTTGTTCTGAGAGATTTCTTGACTGAGGAAGAGTCCAGGAAATTTGCTAAAGTTTAAATAGCTATGAGACCAGTTTCAACGTGGAACCAAACAGCAGACCCAAGGTCCCTACAAATTTTATGCTTCTTCCTTGACAAGAATGGATTAAAATAACTTAGAGTAGGGATAGGAATAGGGAGAAATTGCAGTCTTGAAGAGCCAATTAGCCTACTAACTTATGCTACCTAAAATAAATAATGTAAGCTACTGTAATTATATCCCCATATGTAGTTTCTTCCATGAATTCTCTCCCACCTGCTATTGTTTTTATCCTCTAATAGGCTGATGATGGATCTGTTCTGCCATAGAGGACACTAGAGAGGAGGGGATCTCTAACACAAGCGAGGGGAAGCCCCCCTTTCCATTGGATGATGATGGCAAAGATATACATAAATACAGTTTGTCAACTAGTGTCCCCCTAATAAATACACAAGGTTTATTCAATTCCCTGTTCCACTAATTGGGAAATTTCCATGGCCTCCCAACATTTCTGAATTGCTAGGACCAAGGAAGTTGAAGCTCTTGTCGTCACTTCCAGCTCTGAGCTCCCACTGGCCCTGAAATGTTCATTTCAAGGATCATCATAGATCATCTCACCTGTGTGGTCCCAATTCCTCCTCATACTGACCCAGATATTGAATTCAACCCCTTTGCTTAATTTTCATCACCCCCAATCAACAAACCAACAAAATAAATAAAACCATCAGAGAGGTATTGGTGAGTATAGAAGACTTGTAAAAGACGGGGGCAATGGCAGGACATACATGACAGGCAACTTAAAATTCCTGGATTGATATCTCTATTCCTAGGAGTCTCTTCACCCCTTCTCAGAATGGACTGCTTTACCCTCATCTCTCTTCTCTCTCAGTCCCATAATCCAAAAATTCTTTTCATTTATAATGCAGAGAAGGTCAATTATCTTTTCTTACTCTGGTTCTTACCAATCCACTTTATTATGGGCTCATCTTCCACTACAAGAAGCAAGGTGTTGCCTTGTTATATGGAGGCTTAGATCTCATACATAAGCTATTCTATATTCCCAGCAAAAATGTCATTTTAAAGTTAATTGAAGAACTATTTGTTTAATGCCTCCTGTGTGCCACAAGTTTAAATGCATAAAGTTGTTCATACGACATCTCTAACAATGCCAAACTAGAGAAACTTCAATTCCAACCAGAAAGGAATGGGTAAATTCACTATGATTCAGTCACTCAATGAAGTAGTATATTCAGTAGGGATCACAAAATATAAATCTCATTTCAACCCGTATATGCAAGAAGCTGTAGTCATCATCTATTTAACCTCTAATTCCTCTGGTTTTACTCCACTGATCAGTGGTGGGGGGGGGAGATTAATTCACTGATGTGATTTAAAGTTTAGGCTGCATTGATAATTTAGGTGGTATTCAGCCTCCTTGGTTAAAAGGTTAAAGCTCTCACATAGTTCTGCTTCCCTTGCTTCTCTCATTAAGATGGTATCTGACTATATGGGGGCATCCTATCTGTGCTTTTGGCAGCAAAAATGAAAAGGTGTCCTCAAGCACAGTGTTGCTTCCTCCTCTGGTCTCTGGAGCAGACCCAAGGCTGCTCTGTGGCTTGCCAACACTCACTGATGGAGACTGCTGCTAGTTTAGCTCAACCTCATCTCTTGGCTTTGCCAAGGCCCTATGTGCACCTTGGCTGATTAGGCCTTGCCTTGGCTTCTGATGGCTGAACACCCCTAAGCAGCTGTCACAGACCCCATCTAGCCCCTGGCCCACAGCCCACCCCCAGGCATTGCTGCTGGGTTACCTTGTTCCACCACAACAATCCACACAGGCTCACTGGCTTTCAACTCAGTATGGATACCTCTGGGAATAGAGGGGTGTTCCAGAAAGTGGCAACTGGACCCTTTTCTGGGTGCAATATGACCACGCAGCTCTTCTTCTTAATCAGCCAGAGCAACCGTATCACACACAGAAGTCTCCTCCTAAAATCTTAAAGATAAGTGACAGGAGGTGGGAGGTGGGGGACAGGGTAGGTTTCCTGGAGCTTCTTTGCTTCTTCCAGTTATAAAATGCACAGTAAACTGAGACCCACACTTAATTCTTTCACTTTTTTCCCTTCCCCTCTCCTCTCTCTCCCTTACCTGCATCTGGGACGGAAAGAGAGAAAACTTTTACTTTGCTTCCTTTGTCTTAAACATAGCCTGGCATCCACTGGGCAACAAGCTTCATGCTTTGCTGTTGAGGCCCAAAGGAGCATATTCTCTATGCCACAGGAGAACTCTATGGTCTGGGTCATCCAGGCTTGATTGTAACTTTCCAGAAAGGGCTTTGGCCAAAGGAATAGCAAATCCTTTCTCCTGTAGCCTAATCCTATTTGCATGTCAAAGGCTAATATTACCTCAGTCTTGCTCCTGACATCACTCCCACACCGAGCAGGAAGTACCTTGGCCAATGTGAAAAGAAGACAGAAGAGAATGTGAATAATTAAAAATGTATCTCCTTTATAGAGTAACCATTTCAAAATATGCTTATGAAGTTCTTAGCAAACTGAATAAAAATGTATATGTTAGAATGCTATCAGAAAGAAAGCAGGATAAAAACTTATGGGAGAAATGAAATCACAGCTACATTAAAATATATATAGAGGAAAAGTTGACAGGAAAGATACCAAAATGTTAATGGTGGTAGTCTCTGAGCAACTGGACTATGATTCTTTTTTTTTTTTTTTTAAGATTTTATTTATTTATTTGACAGAGAGAGAGAAAGAGCTCAAGCAGGGGGAGCGGGAGGCAGAGGGAGAGGGAGAAGTAGGCTCCCCGATGAGCAGGGAGCCCGTTGTGGGGCTCGATCCCAGGACCCCGGGATCATGACCTGAGCCGAAGGCAGACGCTTAACCGACTGAGCCACCCAGGGACCCCTGGACTATGATTCTTAACATCTCTATTTTCCTGATTTTTTCCAAATATCATAATGAGGATATATTGCTGCTATAATAGAAACAATTTGTAAAAATTTGTTGGTTGTTGGGCGCCTGGGTGGCTCAGTCGGTTAAGCGACTGCCTTCGGCTCAGGTCATGATCCTGGAGTCCCGGGATCGAGTCCCGCATCGGGCTCCCTACTTGGCAGGGAGTCTGCTTCTCCCTCTGACCCTCCTCCCTCTCATGTTCTCTGTCTCTCATTCTCTCTCTCGCAAATAAATAAAATCTTAAAAAAAAAAAAAATTGTTGGTTGTTAATAAAAGTTTTTTTTAAGTAAATTTAAACAAATATTTTTCCTGCAATTTATTCACTCCTTTACCAAATATTTATTGAATACCTGTCACATTCCAGCGACTGTTCTGAGTGATGTGGGTTTTGGGTACAAATGAGACAAAGTCCCTGTTTTTGTGGAGTTTTACATTCTAATCGGAAAGGAGGGAGATGATAGTGGTGTCACAATGAGACCAGTCCAAGGTTAAATGAATTATGGAACATGGATACAAAGAACTACTACGCAGAGTCTAGTATATACTACAGCATACTGCATACTATACACTATAATGTACTATATTATACACTATTATACTATATAGTACCTAATGATAGCATAGTCTATCTACACATACAGATATATCAAAAATATATACTATAGATAAATATATAATATACAAAATCTTCTGCAGCTTTACATATACTTAAGCAATGATCCAGAAACATTTTCAAAATATAATCTTTAGAAGAGTGTGCAGAGCATGCTGCACACACACATGCTTGTTTAGGTATATCTCTTTCTGGAGAAATCCATAAGAAGCTGTTAACAGCGGTTGCCCCTGGGGAGGCTCTCTAGGGAATTAGAGGACCGAAGTGGCAGGCAGGATTGTTTGGTATATTTGAATTATTTAAGATGTGCTTGTATTGCCTATTTTAAAAAACAATAACTTAACCATATTCTTAAAAATCCTACCTGGCCATATGAACCATGCAGTTTGCTCCATCTTTTGGGAACATATAAAAATAATTTTGACTATCCTATCACTCAATTCTATTGAAGTTATTTCTATGAAAAGAGTGTCAATTTACACAGAACGCTATATTTAGAGAATGCTGCATATTCATTTAGTCTCCCAATACAAAAAACAAAAACAAAAAACTTTTCAAACTCTTAAATTATCTCTGCATATTTTCATTCACCTTTCTTCTTAGTAAGCCAAAACGTTCTGGGGGCAGGGGGGAGTCATCTTGAAGGGCTTGAAAAACAGAGACTGAGTAGAAGAGGACTCTGCAGGGCATGAAGTCCAAACCTCAAAGTAAGAACCCCCTTAACCTGTGGTCTTCTGCTCTTTATACAAATACCACAGAAGTGTACTCTCTCATGAGACAACTCATCCTGTGTGGAGAGAGCTCAATTTACCATGAAGGCAGTCATGTATTAGGTTAAAACCTAAGGTTGCCAAGTGAGTTTGTTTCTATACCTGGAACATCCACCCTGACACCCCGTTTTCAGAAGCCTACCAGTTTTTCTGAATGCATGAGGTTTATCACTGATAATCACATCCCCATTAGACCCCAGGCCCCTGAGGGCAAATCTGTGTCTCCTTCTCTGAAGCTCCTGCAACGAGAGACAGTCGGTGCCTGAATGGGAGCTCACTACGTCCAGGTGCCTTCTGGTCTCGGAAATGATGTCTTCAGCAAACTGCTCGGCAGTGCCGTGAAGAAGGGAGCCAGGAGGCAGTGGGACCCATCCCAAGCACAAGGACCCAGTGGGTGTGACGGCCAGGAACACGGTGAGAGTTTGTGTTCCTGGTGCAGCCCGGCCACTCGCCGCTGCATCTTTAGCAGGCTGGGCACAGGGGCCACTTTGCTGCAGGGGCGGGCCCACCGCGTGCCGTACTTAATGTCCTTCAGCTGTGCAACGGGACCGTCTGCTGTGACCCTGCTTCATCCTTCCTGAATCGTTGTCTGGGGCATTAAGCTGCCTTCGGCTGAACCAGTTGGCAACTGCAACAACACCGCAGGAAAGGACGCGGCCCCCTCTTAGGATGAAGCGCGTTGCACTCAGAACCCGCCCGTCTGTAGCTCTGATCAAGAGCTTCTGTAACTTATGTGAGGCTCACCCCTCCCCCCACTCTTGGGGGCGTGGAACTACACCCACTCACTGGAGGCAATTGCTCTTTGAAGTTGCCTGTGCTGCGCTAAAGCGCCATTAGGATTTTAGGTAAAGTTGGTGAGCCTTTTTCACTTGGCAACGTGAAATGCAGACAACTCATTGTTTAACGTCAGGGCCAAGTTTTCCTGGGCTGTAAGTATTAACGATCCTGGTTTTACTGCAAACAGTGGCTGCCTGTTTGTGGGGTCAGCCTCCCTCCATGGAGAGACGCGGAACCCTTTGGCAGCCCCGAGGCATCTCGAACGTGTTTTTGCTTGAGAGGGCAATTGCCGCGCGCCTCTCTTCATCCTCGCCCTCTTCTGCACGTGCTCTGCTTTGCTGCCGGCACATATTTGTGCCTTCTGGCAGCAGCTACTCAAAGCAGGAGGATTCCAGCAGGTGAGGAATGCATATTATGCAAACCGTGGCAACCAGAAACACCAACATCTCCTGTACCTCCCGGAAAATAAACGGCACAGCTTTTGCCAGAAAGCGTGTGTATTAGAACAGTCTGCATCCTAGGAAGGAGCCATGAGCCTTGATGCAGAGAGGCAGTGTGGTGAAGCGGCTAGTAACACTGGTGCGGGAGCCAGCCTGGGTTTGGACCCTGGTCCCAAGACTCACTAATTGTTTTACCTTGAGCAAGTATGGAAACACTCTGCTGCCTCGGTTTCTTCATCTGTAAAATAGGGGAAATATTTCAAAGGGCAGTTATGGAGATTAGATGAGTTAATACAGGTAAAGTGCTTAGAATTGTGCCCGGCACAGAATAAACCCTCCTTACACATTAGCTTGTCTGAAAGACAATCTTATCTATGCCCAAGTAGTTACTATTGATAAGCCCATGATGCCCAAAGCTCTAACTCCAGAGTGGACCTCTCCTGAGTGGCTAATGGAACTTCTCCTCTTGGCTGTCACCCAGACTCCTCAAACTCAGCATATCCAGCACCAAATTCATGATCGGTCCCCATCCAGTACGAGCTCTCTCTAGTTCCCTCTGCCTCTGAGAACAGTACCACCATTCACCCCAGGTGCAAGCAGAGACCCTGCTTCTCCTTCAGTCTCCGCGCTCACCTAATCCAAGCTATCACCCAGGCTCTGATTTAGGCCATGCCAGTCCCCTCCAGCTGGGCTCCCCTCATCTTCTCTTTCGACCCTCTCCAATCTGTTCTCCATGCAGTAGCCAGAGCGATCTGCTAAATCATAAAGCTATGACACAGACACACATGCACTGCCTAAAATCCTTCATTGTCTCCCCATTGGCTTTTACCTAAGAACTAAAATCCTGCCAAGGTCTTGCATGGTCTGGCCTCACCTTCCTCCCCAGCCTCATCTTGTACTTTCTTTTTGCTCTTTGGGCTTCTTTCATGGCCTTGGACAACATATGCCATCCTACCCCAGGGCCTTTGTACCTGCTGTTCCCCCAATTACTTTACATTTAAATTTTTTTTTTAAGATTTTATTTATTTATTTCAGAGAGAGAGAATGAGAGAGAGCACATGAGAGGGGGGAGGGGCAGAGGGAGAAGCAGACTCCCTGCCGAGCAGGGAGCCTGATGCGGGACTCAATCCCAGGACTCCAGGATCATGACCTGAGCCGAAGGCAGTCGCTTAACCAACTGAGCCACCCAGGCGCCCTACTTTACATTTAATTTTTAATTAACTCCTGCTCATCCTTCAAATTACAGCCCAGGCACTTTCCTGAACCCCTGGTTAAAGTCAGGCTTCTTTTTCATATGTTCTCAAAGAACCGTGTACCTTTCAAGCCATGCTTATTTCTAGATATACGTTAGTGTTATTATTTGAATAATGTCTATCTTCACAATAGACAGAAAATTCCACAAGAGAAGGAACTTAGGACAGTAACCAGCCCATGGGAGGTGCTCAGTATTTTGAGAATTAGCCAGTAGAAAACTTACATTTATTTAGTGATTCTCCTCCATATATTACCCCCTGTTCAGCCTCATGCAGACCTTTGAAGTTCATAAGTATGATTGTCTCATTTTAACAGATGAGGACCCTGAGGCTGAAAAACTAGATGATTTGTTCAAGATCATGCAGAAAGTAAATGGAAGAGCTTCAGGGGAAAAAAAAAAAAAAGCCACTTTCCACAAATGCTTTGACAGCTTGTCTTCAATAGTCCTTTTTCATAGAACAGAACCTTTGGTTAGGGAGCTATTCATATCTGCACTGAGATGCTGGACTGGTCTAAACCAGAGGCCCCATGTAGCTCAAATCACTGCCATCCCTCCGGCAGCTCCACCTTGTTGCACATTCTGGCCCAGAGAGGGAGGGACAAGGAGACAAGGTGGGGCCTCTGCTAATTCTCACATCATTGCCCAAAGCAAACAGGTTCCCCCAAGTGCCCCCACCCCAATCTCCAGCCTCTAGAAACTGGAAGAGGAAAGGAAACGGGATCTCCCCTAGAGCTTCCGGAAGTAAGGCAGCCCTGCCAACTCCTTGATTTTAGTCCAGTAAGGCTTATTTCAGACTTCTGGCCTCCAGAACTGTAAGATACTAAACTTGTATTGTTTATATCACAAGTTTGTGGTAACTCTTACTGAGGCAGTGCACTTGGCTTCTCCCTTTTCCCACCCTTCAGTCTTCCCACTAGCTGAATTCAACAGGGAGCCAAGTGACAGAGAAGCCAGGGAAACAGTCTGCCAGGGAAGGACAAGGAAAGGATCTTGGGGGAGCAGGCCGAGGACCACTGCAATCACTTTACTGCTCCTTTGGGCTGCGCGTACTTCATGGCACATCTGAAACTCATTCTTCCAAGTCCCATTTTAACATACTGTGTGTATAAATCATCCTGTCGAGTCTGTTCTAATCTAAGTGGGGAAAAGACTGACATATTGAAAACTGTGCAGGGACAGAAGCATGTATATCACAAAGACAAGGCTTATTCTCTCCTGATCTGTTCAAATTCATCATCAATCGTTAGAACCAAGGAAAAACATTTGGTCAAGGAGTAATTTTCATGAGACGGTCTGGTAATTTTATGGACTCCTTTTGATTTTTCCGATTTTATCAGCATGCAAATCAAAACAGATGACATCACTTTATCTTTCTCAACTGCACCAATAGCAGACTACAATCTATAAGATGAAAGTATTCCATAAAAACCACGCATAGCCGGGTTATCATGTGCGTAGGGTTCTGCCCACAGCTCCCGTCTCTGAGTCAGTCCCCCAGTGTGACTTGGCAGCCCATCTTCATCAGCTCTGTGGTTGAAAAAAAATGGGTCATTGCACTGTGACAAAAGAACATTCACTGAAAATACAGCAATTAAGAAAAGTTTGAGCTCCAATGGTCTCAAACGCCCAAAGGAAGCTTGTACTTGCTGTGTGTGGATGCCAAAAGCAGACAGACTGACAAAGCAACACAACTCCACCAGCAGCCCACCAGGGACACGTTTAAGAATTCAATCAGACAGAAGGAAGTGGCCGAAAGCCACTGATGGAGGGGACATGAGGCCTTGGAAAAAGGCTGTTTTCTACATTACGAGCATTTAATTGAAACATTCTGGAACCGCTGATGCCAGGACCTAAAAATAGGGCATCCCTACAAAAGACTCGGTAGTAAAGTTTTCACTTATGGAATTTTATTTTTGCCTAACTGAGATGGAAATACATAGAGCTCACATTATGTAAGGCAAAGTTTCACTCTCACACACAAACACCCAAAACTGGAAGAAGTTCATAAATGAAAGTAGCAAAAAACGGACAGCAGTTGAAGCTGGATGCTGGTGACACACGTGTTCATTGTATTCATCTTTGCCTAGTCATTAGGAGTGCTTTAAAATTTCTGCAAATAAAGGGGAAAAGGCAGTTCTGATTTCATCGGATGGCAGGAGATTTTTCATAGTTAGTTTTCCTTCACACGGCTCATTTCATACAAATTTTCACCAAGTTTTGCCATGTCGCTAGGCCGTGGGACCCAGAGATATTGCCAGGAGCGCGCTGATTCTCTCCATGCCCGTGTGGAAAGCAGAAGCCTGCTCTGGCAGAGGGCATGGGAAAAGAGTGGGCAGCAGGCTGAAGGGAGGTGGGGAGAAGCAGGGCAGGGGCAGCCCCTCCACTGAAATGCGCTGGGAAGATCCACACTCTGGGACCAGCTCAGCTGTACTAGAGGGCCACCAGCAGCCCAACAGACACTTAGATACTAATTCAAGTTCAATTCACAAAGCATTTACTGAACCCTCATCATGAGCCAGGTCTGGGTGCTAAGTATGGAGCAGAACACCATGCATAAGCGCCACCATCTGCAATAGCTATAGCTTCATTGTCCTTAAAAGTTGAAGAGTGTTGACTGAATTGCCTGCAAAGTCAGTCACCTTAGCAGCATTAAACTTAAAGAAGAAAAAATTTTAAAACACAAATTCTCCGCATGTTGCGGCTCAGCACCAGCTCCATCTATGTGCAGGGCAGGTGAGTTGAAGATGTGCTAGGAGCCTCCCTTGTTAGCATCAATTTTCCAAAAAGCAAGGCCAAACTTTGCTGTTCTAGAGAGTACCAAGATGGGCAAGACATACGTCATGGATGGGCTGACTGTACATAACAACAAAGTGGAACACGGTGCCAATCCCATTTTGAAACAAAGGTCTGAAAAATCACAAGAGTTATTATCTCTGGTCTTGCTCAGTTCTGTCACAGTAGGGAATGGGAAATGAAGCAGTGAGGAAATAAGCCAGGATTGATAAAGGACAGTGCAGTGCCTTATCCATCTAAAGCAACGTTCCCTTCCCCCTTTCTTTTCCTTCTTAACAGCTGGCCCAAAGGACCTAAACTTAGCAAGGGCGAGGTGTAGGAAACTAGATAGTGCATTCTGCAGTTGGATAGGAAATACTGGGCTCAATGTGTTTAAGGTTAAGATTAATTCCTCACTTCCTCCAAATCTATTTTAGAAACAGAGCAAAGGATCCATATGCTTTCTTCTAACAAAATGACAGATGATCAAAGGATAAACATGATCCGTATGTCAAACCCTCCTACTGACGTGGCCCTTTGCCTACAGAATTACAAAAAAAAAAAGAAAAGTATTTTACCATTGTGGTTAAAATGTGGTTGCCTGTGTTTATTCAGAAAATTCAGTATGGCAACAGACAGAAAAATAGTGACTCGTGATTGGCTGGACTGACACAAGACTGTAGAACAAAGGAAAAATTTAGTGGTATTCTTCTTAAACATCATCTTCACGGCAATAAACAAAGACCACAAGGCCTCTCTCTCTCAAGTCTGAGACTTGGTGTCTGAAAGAAGAAATCTGCCCACTGTCGAGGTAGAGAATCATTTTTTCTGATTTGCTGTAACAATCCTAATTAATGCTGGTTTGTTATTGTTCCCTGTGTTCTGTAAATAAGAGCCCTCTTTCTGCATAGCCACTCATTAGGGCTGATTTAATTGAATTTCAGAAGGAAGGGATAGCTGCCTTGGGAAGCAAAGGACTGAAGGCTCTGAAAGAGCAATGTTTCACAAGCGACTCACAATTCACACTGCATCAGAAACATGCAGAGGGAGAATGAGCTCAGACCCCCTCCCCTCCCCTTTTCTCTGCCAAGTGGCTCATAACTAATGATTTTCACCACGGTCTGCCTTTGCCTTGCTCCTCCGAGTTTGTCATTTCTTTTTTTTTTAAGATTTTATTTATTTATTTGAGAGGGAAAATGAGAGAGAGAGAGAGAGAGAGAGCACATGAGGGGGGGAGGGTCAGAGGGAGAAGCAGACTCCCCGCTGAGCAGGGACCCCGATGTGGGACTCGATCCTGGGACTCCAGGATCATGACCCGAGGTGAAGGCAGTCGCTCAACCAGCTGAGCCACACAGGCACCCCAAGTTTGTCATTTCTTATGTCCCTTGAGCTATGGCCCCCTGTGAGCTTTTCAAGATCCCATATGTCCAGGAGAAATGCCATTTAATCCATGATCCTTTCTTTTTCTTTTTAAATTTTATTTTGCTTTATTTACATTCAATTAATTAACATAGAGTGTATCATTAGTTTCAGAGGTAGAGTTCAGTGATTCATCAGTTGCATATAACACCCAGTGCTCATTACATCATGTGCCCTCCTTAATGCCCATCATCCAGTTATCCCATCCCCTCACCCCTCTCCCCTCCAGCAGCCCTCAGTTCGTTTCCTATGGTTAAGAGTCTCTCATGGTTTGTCTCCCTAATTTCGTCTTATTTTACTTTTCCCTCCCTTCCCCTATGATCCTCTGTTTTTTCCCTTAAATTCCACATATGAGTGAGATCATATGATAATTGTCTTTCTCTGACTGACTTATTTTGCTTAGCGTAATACCTTCTAGTTCCATCCATGTCATTGCAAATGGCAAGATTTCATTTTTTTTTTTGATGGCTTAGTAGTATTCCATTGTATATATATACCACATCTTCTTCATCCATGCATCTGTCCATGGACATCTGGGCTCTTTCCATAGTTTGGCAATTGTGGACATTGCTGTTATAAACATTGGGGTGCAGGTGCCCCTTCGGATCACTACATTTATATCCTTTGGGTAAATACCCAGTGGTGCAATTGCTGGGTCATACGGTAGCTCTAATTTCAACTTGTTGAGGAACCTCCATACTGTTTTCCAGAGTGGATGCACCAGTCTACATTCCCACCAACAGTGTGAGAGGGTTCCCCTTTCTCCTCATCCTCGCCAACATCTGTCATTTCCTGACTTGTTCATTTTAGCCATTCTGACCGGTGTGAGGTGGTATCTCATTGTGATTTTGATTTGCATTTCCCTGATGACAAGTGATGTGGAGCATTTTTTCATGTGTCTGTGGGCCATTTCAATGTCTTCTTTGCAGAAATGTCTGTTCATGTCTTCTGCCCATTTCTTGACTGGATTATTTATTCTTTGGGTATTGAGTTTGATAAGTTCTTTATAGATTTTGGATACTAACCTTTTATCTAATAAAACATTTGCAAATATCTTCTCCCATTCTGTCGGTTGTCTTTCGGTTTTGTTGGCTGTTTCCTTTGCTGTGCAAAAACTTTTTATCTTGATGAAGTCCCAATAGTTCATTTTTGCCCTTGTTTCCCTTGCCTTTGGAGATGTGTCTAGCAAGAAGTTGCTCTAGCTGAGATCACAGAGGTTGCTGCCTGTGTTCTCTTCTAGGAATTTTTTTTTTCTTCTAAGACTTTGATGGATTCCTGTCTCATATTTAGGTCTTTCATCCATGTTCTGAGTTTATTTTTGTGTATGGTGTAAGAAAATGGTCCAGTGTCATTCTTCTGCATGTGGCTGTCCAATTTTCCCAACACCATTTGTTGAAGAGATTGTCTTTTTTCCATTGGACATTCTTTCCTGCTTTGTCAGAGATTACTTGACCATAGAGCTGAGGGTCCATTTCTGGGCTCTCTATTCTCTTCCATTGATCTATGTGTCTGTTTTTGTGCCAGTACCATACTGTCTTGATGATTACAGCTTTGTAATATAGCTTGAAGTCAAGAATTGTGATGCCACCAGCTTTGGTTTTCTTTTTCAACTTTCCTTTGGCTATTCAGAGTCTTTTCTTGTCCCACACAAATTTTCAGATTATTTGTTCTGGCTCTGTGAAAAATGTTGATGGTAGTTTGATAGGGGTTGCTTTGAATATATAGATTGCTCTGGAAAGCATAGACATTTTAACAGTATTTGTTTTTCCAACCATGATTCTTTCAGTATAAAGAAAAATCAGAAATTGGCAGGCCCTAAGATTCTATTGCTTCCAGGTTCCATCATTAATGTTCCAACTAAAATGCTTTTTCAATCAAAGTACTTTCTAACTATGGATGGAAACTGATCTTTCTTTGAATAGGGTGTAATTATGAAGACCATTCATTCCATCATTCATTCACTTGTTCTGCAAATAGTTCTTGAGCTCCTAATATGGGTTGGGCTCAGCTCTGGGGGTTAGTACTGAACGAAACACAAAAGGTGCCTTCTCTAAGGGAGATTATACCCCAGGGCAGGAAGGCAGACAGTAAGCATGAAATCAAATAAATGAACAGAAGGATGGTGCTGCGAAGAAAATAGAGCAAGATGATGCGATTATAAGTGCCAGGTGAGTCACTGAGATTGGGGGGCCAGGGAAGACTCTCTGGGGGAGGTGCCATCTGATTGAGGTACAGGCAAGAACAAGCACAGGAAGCTCAAAAAGCAGCAAGCAGGCCAGTGGGGCTGGAGCACAGGAAGTGTGGTGAAGGGAGGGCTGTCACAGAGGGGGCAATGTCAAATCCTGCAGGGTCTTCCTTCCAGACCATGGCAAGGAGTTTGGGTTTGGGTTTTATCCTCAGTGCAATGGGAGAACAGTGGTGGAGGTAGGGCCTTAAACAGGAGCATGACATGATCAGGTTTGAATTTTTAACTTTCTGGCTGCTTTGTGGAGAATGTGTTGGAGAAAGAGGAAGAGTGGAGGTAATGAGACCAGTTAGGAAGCTATTATAACACACCTGAGAAATAATATAAAGATAATAATGTAGGGCGCCTGGGTGGCTCAGTCGTTAGGCGTCTGCCTTCCGCTCAGGTTGTGATCCCAGGGTCCTGGGATCAAGTCCCACATCGGGCTCCCTGCTCAGCGGGATGCCTGCTTCTCCCTCTCCCACTCCCACTGCTTGTATTCCTGCTCTCGCTGTCTCTCTCTGTCAAATAAATAAATAAAATCTTTAAAAAAAAAAAAAGATAATAATGTAAGAACAGCAATTAGTATGTATTCAGCATATGCCAGGCATTGTGCTCAGCCCTTTGTATGAGCTACCTCATTTATTTCTCTTAAAACTCCTATGAGAAGTTAAGAGACATTAAGTGACTTGTCCAAAATCACTAGTGGTGGATCTGGATTCCAACCCAGGCAATATGACTCCCACTTTCACCTGCTTTGGAAATTCAGCAATGAACACTACAGGAACCCTGAAAAGATCCATTTAAGACAAAGATACTTACCCCCTTTTTTATATCTGATGAAATCCTGAAATTAGAAAATACTGGCTCTGACAGTTCTGGCTTAATTATTATTACATTGTGTGTCTGGTTTAACTATTATTATATTGTGTGCCATATCCACAAAGACACGCAATAAATAATTTGCACACTTTTCCTGCCTAGGGATAGCCTTAGCTTTGAGTATTTCCTCAAGTGACTTGATTTGAGCCTCTGATGGAACAATCACGGTTGGAAATCTCAGCCTTTTTTTAGCCCAAGCAATCATTGGCTTAATAGTCTCCAGCTGAGGAGCACCAAGACCGCAGGGCCCACTTTGGAGTGTGCCCCGAGTATTCCTGGGGCTCTCTGAGGACAGAGCACCCTCCGTAATCCCTGCAGGGACTCACTGGTCACCTTTCCTAGACATGTGCACTGTCTGGCACTCTCAGCTCTCCTTCTGCTCTCTCCCTTGTCTGGACCCATTCCCCCCCCACACACACAGCCATGGGGACCTCAACCCCATCTGAGGGCACCTGGCTCCTATCTGGATTTTCCCAAGAATAATTACTCTAAAATTACGTGACAATTGTGTGACAGAAAATAAGTAGGTGGGCTCCTCTGTGACTGACCTGCTTCTTTGATAGCTAGAAAATGTTGGCATCTTTAAATACGTTCCTCTCTTTAAAAACCACTTCAAATTCCCTCTTAGCAAGCACTGTGCCTCATTTACAACAGAAAAAATTAAAAAATACTGCCCAGTTAGCAAAGATTGCAAAACAAATTAGGGTATACACCTTTATAGGAAAATATTAGTCAACCATTTAAAAAATTGTCACAGACGAATATATAATGACACAGGAAGATGTTTATGACATGCTGGAAAGTATAAAAAGCAAGGTACAAAAAAGCAATATATACCCTTTCATATATGTATGACTCCTGGTCACTTATTAATATTTTATGATCTGCATTTTCTAATATAATGAAAATGCTTTACTTTATAGTCTATTTTAAAAATCAATAAAGTTTTTTTTTAATCCATAAAAAAAGCCTCAGCCAGCACATCAAAATCACCAAGGAGCTTAATGAAGACTTATAGGCCAGAGTGTGATATCCACATAGGACTTGGCAGTGCTTAGACCAGTGTTAGTCAATAGAAATATAATGACAGAAGGCACAAACAGGGGCCATTTCGGTAATTTAAAATTTTTCAGTAGTCACATTTATGAAACAAAAAGAAACAAGTAAAATTAATTTTAATAATTTATTTTACCCAATATCTCCAAAGTAGTCTCATGTTTCAATATGTAACCAATAGACATATATTGAGACATTTTATATTCTCTTTTACTAAGACTTGGAAAACATCCACACTTAGAGCACATTTGGTTGGCACATGTGCCCAGTGAGGACTGGGGAGGGTGTGACAGGGACTACAAGAGCCTCAGAGAAAGAGGGGGTTTCCCAAGCAAGTACCAGAGAAAAGACACGAAGTAGCAGAGGGGGGCTGAGAGGATGCTCCTGCTGCATTTCAATTCTTTGGTCCTTGGGGTGGGGCGGGGGGGTGGAGAAGAGCGAGCTCTCTTTGCAACCCCTGCCTTTGGGGGGGAGCTGGGTTTGGGTGAAGGTGAGGAAGTGGAGGGAACATTCTGTGACAAACAAGTGTGTGAGGGGGCGGGGGCTCTACAGCTGAATGGGGATTGCAGAGGACACGCTGGGAAGGCCGTTGGAAGGCACAGCAGTGGGAGGATGAGTCAGGGGCTAAAATGCACAAAACAACCCAGGAATAAGCACATGCAAGCCTGTCCAGGAGGGCTTACATTTTGGGTGGTGGCCAGGTCTCACACAGATGAGAGGCAGGAAGCTAACAGGGCTTATGGTTCCAAACAGAACTTTGGCCAGTGGGTCTGGCCCTGTCCTGTTGCAGGAGGGCTCAAGGCTCATGGAAGCCTCTGTAGCCTCTGAGTCTTGTCGCTTACCTGCCACACGATGCTCACATTAAGGTGACACATATAACTTACCCCCTTGAAATGGTCAGATGTCCCAAAGAGCTCTGTATATATAATCTAAAAATTTTGAAGTTGAGTTTTTAGGGCTAATCCCTCTCAAAGCATTCTAGGTCTTCCTCCTCTCCGTAGAGGGCTGTATCGACCAACAATTCCATCAAAGGGCATGAACCTAAACTTAAATTGGAAGATATTGCCAACTACACATGATAACCAAGAGCAATGGCATAAAATGGGGCCAAACATATTTTCTGTTTTTCTAAAATATAGATCTATATAATCGCCATCTTAAATTACCAATTTTCCCAATAAATTCAAGAACTCATGTAGTAACCTAAGGTAATCCTAGTATATATCAAGTGCTCAATACATAGTTGAAAAAGGAATAAAGGAAACTTGTATACGTTTCATGTCTGATTGCATCAAATGACTACGTTGGTGTTATTACAGGCTACTGCCATTTTATTCAGGCACGTTATAGGGGGAAAAAAGTCCAAGTCAAGTAAGCAGCACTTTTGTATTTGTTAACAAACTCCAGTAGAGAACAATGTTCATTGTATGGTTCCATTTTCCTTAAAAGATCCTGCAGAGAATTGTTAAGGAATTGACTCCCCCAAATCTAGAACTTTCTGGTGGGACTGGTATTCTTCTTCCTTCATGATCAGAAAAACCTCCAAGTGAAGGACACGATGAAATGTTTAAGTGAATTGCTGCACAGTGGAAGGTGCACATGAGTCGCCCTGCAGAGGACTGACCACGAGGCCCGGGGTGCCAGGCACCAGCCCAGTGACCGTAAGCAGTTCCCTCACCTTCTCGAAGTTTCAGCTTTCTCATCCACAAACTAGCTGTATAGTCTCTCCCTCACAAAATGTTGAAGCTTAAATTAAGTAACATATGTGAAAATAAGTAGTAGACAGAGCTACTTCTCCCAGTACCCTTCTCGTTCTATTCCAGCCATTTGTCTACCCTGATTATACCTCAGAACCAAATTCTATAGCCCTGCTCCAGATCTACTGAACCCAGATCCAAGGGTTGTGGCTTAGGCATGTGGACTTTTCATATATTTTCCTAAAACCACCACCAGGATTCAGTGTGTGCCCAGGAAAGGGGGCCACTTAGAAGCCTCTTAATACACATTGTATAGCCCAAAACCCCATAGCAAAATGAATAATGGCTGCTCTTTGGCTCTCTTCAGGACTTCCAGGGAAATGGCATCTTCTATTCCAATCTCCCTCTTGGGGAAGCAAGGGTCCTGAAAGCTGTAGCCCAGCAGAGGTGTTAAGACCAAGCCCCCACCACTAAGTATCATCGCCCCAAGAAGGACTCCCTGATGGCCCCCTGTGCCCGCCCATTCCATGTACACTAGGTGCCCCTTCTAAGTTCACCTGCACCCCGTGCAAGGTTCTGTCCTCGTACCCCCCAAACCTCACATTCTTTCTCCCTACACCTCCCTTCCCAGATGGTGAGCTCCTTCAGCTTGGAAGGTGTCTTAACTCATCTTAGGATCCCTAACACATGTATTACAGGTGTTCAGCATATGATAAAGAGTCATCCCCCTCCTTCTATTTTTTCATTTCTTATTATCTTGTCTGAGATTACTGGTTATATTCTTCCTGATCTTCTGGAGTCATGGTAAGGGATGCTCCAAAATAGAGGATGAGGTCATTTTTGCTGAGAATTTTGGGAAATGGCAATTAGGAAGAGAGCCAAATGAGGGAAGGAAACGAACATGCACTGAGTGTGCTCTACATGCCAAGAAACATAGTAGGCAGCCTCGCCAGAGTTTCTCATGTATTTCTTCCAGCCTTTCAGTCCTCAAAGCTTGTCCTCTCATTAAAGCATTTACACATTAACCCACACAATGACTTCAAGTCAAAAACTTGACCAAACTTGAGCAAATTACATGAGCAAATTAATTACATGTTACAGGGATACCAAAATAGGTTTTTAAAACAGAATGACACTCACGCTGCTGATCCCTAATCTCAAGAAAGCAAATCTAACATCAGAAGTCAAGAGCCCATTATTTGTATCTGGATCATCCACCCCTGGGCAATAGGTCAAAGAAATGAGATAATTATATGCTTTCTGGTTAATTATCTGAGATGAAACATCCTACAGATATGTAAAATGTCAGTGGATCCTGCATTTGGGGGCATAGGAATCTTTGACAAATTTCCCTGCTGCTCAGCAAGTCAAGCAGACCACATATCAGGGTACGTAGGACTAGAGAATTCCGAGACTCTGCCTGCAGCCCTTCTCCTACTACCATTAGTTTCAGCCTCCCTCTCAACCTCCCCCTGGGCCTCTACCCATTCATTATTTCAGTGTGGGTCCCTGTCCCTTGCTCTTTTTTTTTTTTTTTTTGAGAGAGAGAGCATGCATGTGCTCAAGCAGGGGATGGGGTAGGGGTAGAGGGAGAGGGGGAGAGAGAATCCTAAGCAGGATCCACGCCCAGCACGGAGCCCAACACAGGGCTCCATCTCACAACCCTGAGATCATGACCTGAGCTGAAATCAAGAGTTGGATGCTTAAACAACTGAGCCACCCAGGCGTCCTTCCTTGTCCCTTGCTCTTACATCACACCGTCTATAGGCTCAATTTCACCTTTACCAGTGGCTATCCAGGGTCCCTGAAAATTAAGGATAGTGGGCTAAAAGCATGAAGGGAGGGGCACCCCTATGTATGCACTTGTGAACAAAATACCTTCTATGCCTTCCCTTCCAAGTAGATCTGTTGTCAAATTTTTGGCCAGAACAGATGAGGCAGACATTACTGACTGCCTTCTCAATGTGTTCAGACCACCCTCTACTTTGCTAACAGAATGTCCATGAATCCATGGACTCAGGGATATAACCTAGTACTAACCTCTAAGAGGAAGTCGGCTGGAGGCTTCAAGGAAGGATTTCCTCCATAAAAAGAAGAGGGTAAGTGGAGACGAAGGATCCTTTCTGCCTTTGGACATTGTCATGTGAGGACACCATGCCTGTAGCTGCTGTAGCTGTTCTGTTCCCAGGAAGGGAAAGCCAAGAAATCTGAAAGAAGCTGACCTGGAGCCCAATTAACCAGTTTTAACACTACGGGAGAAAATTAATTCTTTATTGGTTAAGCCACTTTTAGTTGGGTATTCAGCCAAAAGCATCTGCCTCTGTTCAATGGAAAAGCCTAGAATGTCTAGTCCGTTATTCATACTCATGGCCTAGATAGAGAACAAGACGTGAGCAACAGGAATACATCTCTACTTCTGGCATTTCTGGTTTCATGGCAGGTATGAGAGTTGTTTGAGGGAGAAAACCATCCTTAGACCAGGTCCCTCCAGTGAGCTTGGGGAAATGGCCCCCAAAAATCCTGAGATGTATGTTAAGATGTATATTGACCATGACCAGCTTCTGTCTGACAAACCCAGCACCTTAGAATCCTGTGCAATATGGAAAAAAAAAAAAAGGTTCATGTGACTTACAACATATTTTTCAGTTGGGAACGAATTCTATCTCATAAGGACCAATATATTTGAACCTATTGCTCTGGGGTATAGAAATCATGACAGAGACTACAGAGTCCTATAATTTCAAAGTTAGAAAAAAGTTGGAGATCATCCATACCAAACATTTTATTTTGAGAAAACAGATTGCCTGACCTATTTCCTACAAACAATTACTGAGATCATTAAAACTAACAAAATTCTCACTTTTTAATATGAGGGAGAATTTCTTCAATAACTTTCAGACCAGCTATTTCAAACAAGACAGTTTATTTTCACTAGGTGCTTGGCACGTAGGATTCTGTTTTAAAGTGTCTGTTGAATAGCATGGAAAGAATGAACTCATGCAAAAGGAAAATAATCTGGCTACTACTGTATGTTCTCAAGATGTCATATGAAAGCGACCCTGGGTTGCTGTCCCAGGCTGCCATGTTTGTGAATGAGTGTGTCAGGATAAATTATTCCTTCAAATGATTAAACCAGAATGAGTAAACTAAATTTGCATTTGTGCATAGTTTACTCCTTCCTTTCCTTCTAGTATTTTACAAACAGGTGAGTGTATATTTGTTAAACAGTGTGTAGAATGTTGTCTTTCTACATCTGTTTTACCAAATACTTATATCTCCACTCACTGGGGAGGCTTTGTGCCCCTCTCCCCTCCCAATTCTAAAATGAAATGATTCTGTCTTAAAGTCTTTAAGTCAAACTCAGTTACCTTTCTCGCCCTGGGAAACTATTAAGAGACAGCCCCACCCCAACTCTGATTCTTGCTTCCTCCTCTGTGCTGGTCACAATAAGCTGCCTGCCCTCAGGAATCACAGGTTTCAATAGCCAAAAGGAAGGTAAGACCTAAATAAAATGTTCAGAGTTTATAATAAGCAACATGGATAATGTCCCTATCAAAGGAATGACATTTGTACTTTGTCAAGGTATATACATACTAAAAAACTGGAATGAATTTGATAAATTTTACAACCCTACAATTGATACATTCAGAAACAATTTAACTTTTAAAGCGAAAAAATTTAAAAGTATCACTTACACTTCAGTGAGCACAAAACTTACACTTGGAAAGCCATCACCCTGGGGTGACTTCAAGAGTATAAGTAAGTGAAAAAAATAACACCTGAGGGCAAATATCTTAGGAAGAAGTAACAGGGTGATTTAAATGCACAGATTGGGGCACCTGGGCGTCTCAGTCAGTTAAGCATCCGCCTCTTTATTTCAGCTCAGGTCATGATCTGGCGGTCGTGAGATGGAGCCTCCCCACCCCCCACCCCCCAGCTCTGTGCTCAGTGGGGGGTCTGCTTGAGATTCTCTCTCCCTCTGCCCCTCCCTGCCTCTAAAATAAATAAATAAATCTTTAAAAAATGCATACTCAGCTCAAATACGAGTAACACTATGCCTGAAACCTTGTTTGGATAGTGGGGTCCAAAGAAAGCTTGGGTTGGGAGAAAGAATGCATAGACACCAAGAAATGAAGAAATCAACAGCAGAAAGAGGATCTGAAATAAAGGAAGTCTCCCTTCAGCTCCCTCCCAGATTTTGCCTATGAACAGAATTAAACATGATGCTTCTCAGGGGCTTCAGAATATGAGTTAGAGGAGAAGACAGTGTGTTCCGTCCAAAAAGGTGGCCTGCCCCCCCTCTCTCTAGGCAGCAGAACAAAAGCACTTGTTTGCATCCATCTCTATGACAGTTTTTAACCAAAACCTAGAGGAGTTTCTCTAAAGGAGATGTGCAAATGGAATATGTAAAGATACTGTGGTATAATAAAGAATATATCTGGCCTTTTTCCCTAGTTCCTAACACAGAGTTTCAAAAACTCTTTGAACTTCCTGAGTGTTATAGGCTGAATTGTGTCACCCCAAAATTCATGGTCTTCAACAGTCCTACCCCCGCATTCCTTCAGAATGTGACTGCATTTGGAGACAGGGTCTTTAAAGAGGTAAGTTAAACGAGGTTCTAGGGTGGGATCTACTCTGATATGACTGGTGTCCTTATAAGAATAGGAGGTGAGTACATGGACACACACGGAGAGGGGAGACTCTGTGAAGACACAGGGAGAAAATGGTCATCTAAAAGCCAAGGAGAGAAACCTCAGAAGAAATTAACATTGCCGGCCCTTTGATCTTGGACTTCTAGCCTCCAGAATTGTGAGAACATAAACTTCTATTGTTTAAGCCACCCAGCCTCTGGTACTTGGTTATGGCACACTAACACACTGATGATAGAAGTGTAATGAGGTGGGCGCCTGGGTGGCTCAGTTGGTTAAGCGACTGCCTTCGGCTCAGGTCATGATCCTGGAGTCCCGGGATCGAGTCCCGCATCGGGCTCCCTGCTCGGCAGGGAGTCTGCTTCTCCCTCTGACCCTCTTCCCTCTCATGCTCTCTGTCTCTCATTCTCTCTGTCTCAAATAAATAAATAAAATCTTTAAAAAAAAAAAAAAAAGAAGTGTAATTAGGTGACTCCTGGTGGGTGCCTAGAGAACTTTAGGGTGAGAGCTAGCCACCAGAAAGACCAATCATATGATTAGAGGGTTGGAACTTTGGGCAGCTGGACCTCCAGGGAAGGTGAGGGTGCTGGAGATTGAGTTCAATCATGTGGTCAATAATTTAAGCAATCATGCCTAAGTAATGAAACCCCAGGAAAAACTCTGGACCCAAGCTTGGAGGAGCTTCTTGGCTAATGAACATATTGATGGGCTGGGTGGCTCATACACCAGGATTCCATGAGGAGAGGACACAAAGAAGCTCTGCAGCCCCTTCCCCACACTTTGCCCTATGTGTGTCTTCCATTTAGCCATTTCTGAACTGCATGCATCCTTTATAATGAAACTGTAATGGTAAATGTAACACTTTTAGTGAGTCTGGTGAGCTATTCTAGCAAATTATTGAAGCTGAGGGGGTCATAAGAACCCCAGCATTTATGGCTGGTCTTCAGAAGTGGGGGTGGCCCCTGAGATTTGTAGCTGGTGTCTGAAGGGGGGGGCATGCCATCCTATGGAAGATTGAGGCTTTAAACCTGTGGGGTCTGGATGGTTAGTATCAGAATTAAATTGGAGGACACCCAGTGGGTATCAGAGAATTGAAGTCAGAACAATAATAGTTTGAGAACTCTGTCATTTGAACTCTTTTCACAACGTATTTTTTCTATTGTTCTAAATGTAAAGCATTCCTTTCTTAGAAGGAACATTCCTTTGAAGTTATTTAAGGTCCTTCAGACTGTACAAAGTGAAGCTGAGTAGACATTAAATGCACTTAACTAGATGATTTTTGTGGTCTCAAATGAAATCAAATACTGAAAATAAAATACCAATTCTGGATGATTTTGAAAATTCTTTAAACACTAGTAGTTTAATATGAATAGAAGTCATATTTACTAACATATTAAAATTTACTTATAATATCAGAGTGGAATGGTCTTATGACACGTAACTCTCAGATAAACATTTCACACAGACTATAGTCTTTTTTTGATACTACCTAAAGTTTCATGATAGTACTTATATCATTTCTTTCCTAGATTTGGCTTCTGATCAACATGGAGGGAAACAATAGATTCTAACTCTGATTTTTTTAAAAAGATTTTTATTTATTTATTTGACAGAGAGAGACACAGCAAGAGAGGGAACACAAGCAGGGGGAGTGGCAGAGGGAGAAGCAGACTCCCTGCCGAGCAGAGAGCTCAATGTGGGGCTCGATCCCAGGACCCTGAGATTATGACCTGAGCTGAAGGCAGACGCTTAACGACTGAGCCACCCAGGTGCCCCTAATGTTTATTTTTTTTAAGATAAAATAAGAACACTTAAAAACAAAACAAAAAAAGGGTGGTTTTAAACTAATTAAAGCCAGAAATTATGGTAAAAAGAATTACCTGAGACAATAAAAGATCTAAATTACTTTGTAAAGTATGTGAAATAATGCTATTAAAAATTTCCTAATAATCATTGGTTAAACAGAAGTTTAAAGTCTCATTGAAATGGAAGGAGGGAATAGAGTTTGAGAATTTCTTTGATAAAGCATAGAAAAGGATTTACATTTAAAAAGACAAACCATTTTATTTGAATGACCATGACGTCTCACCTAGGCAGGGGGTAAAGTATTCTGTGAATCTTCATCCTAACCAGAAGTAGAGAAAAATAGGAAAAGAGAGAGAGAATACTAACTAGTTCTACCTCCCAAATATTTTCATAAGCAACATGCTTTGCTCATCCAAACAACCCAAAATACTGGTAAAAGCAACAGTCTGACTTAGGAATAGCCAACGTACCTAACTTTAAGATTTTTGCTGAACTTAAATTTTCAAGTGAAAGATGTGTAAGTTTGAGAAATAATTTGTTGCTATCCAAGAAGGGAGAATTAGAGTAAAAATTCCAATGCTTTCCTTCCTTGAAAGCTACATTTTCATCATTTTTAAGGTTGACACTGGGTAGTTCTAATATTGCCAAAAATTCTTGGAGATAGTCAAAAAGAGCAGCCATGATTCCCTTAGCAGAAGCAAGAGCAAAAGAATTGCGTAAGTAGATTTTAAGTAAAATTATGTCCAAATTATTTTCTTCTGGGAAAGAAACAAAGCAGCCAAAACCTGGTATAGAGGGGCACAAACTTGAAAGAATAAAAAACGTCAAGATCAAAGCCATTAGTTTAGTCTCCTAGCCTGCAAACATGGCTGAAGCAAGTTGAAATGAGATTTGACCCCAAATAAAATGGGAATTAAGTGATTTTTTCTCTAGGAAACTAGTTAAGAAATTAAGAGGAACGTGGAGGCTATGGCTATTAAAATAAAATCTACTTGAAGTCAATCATGTGTTCAGAAGATAACAGCAATTGTTTACAGATGTTCTAGTGAGTGAGAAGAAAGCCCACAATCTACAGTGACCTGAAGCACATCAGATATTTAACAAGGAAAATCTACAATATAATGAGATATCCTCCAACTCCAATCATAATTTGATGAGTCTCATGAAACAGAGAAAATGTACATAACTTGTCACTTTTATGGCGTTGAATCAAAATCAATTATTTGTAATTTACCTTAAAATGGGTTGGACCCCCCTCCCCCCACCCCCCGCCCAAATCAGGTATGTATGCATATGTTGCTCAATCTAGATTGTAGCTAAATGAGTAGTCACTGAATGATTCATTCTACTTTTCTGTGTTGAAATATTTTTATGATAGAAAGTCTCAAAATCAGTTAATCAAACAAGGATTTGAAAACAAACTATACAACGAACAGCTAAATAAGTCAAACATCCCATTAGCTGGTGCCAAAAAGAACCAAATATCATTAAGACTCTTCCTAAAACTTGGTTAAAAAGCACTAATGAAGACTGCTTTCTATCTTAGGCTTATTATAAGAGCTAACATATTTTTTTTCTTCTAAGATTTTATTTAAATTCAAGTTAGTTAACATATAGTGTAGTATTAGTTTCAGGAATAGAGCTTAGTGATTCATCACTTACCTAGAACACCCGTACTCATCACAACAATTGCCCTCCTTAATGCCAATCACCCATTTAGCCCACCCCCTACCCACCTCCCCTCCAGCAACCCTCAGTTTGTTCTCTATAGTTAAGAGTCTCTTACGGTTCGCCTCCCTCTCTGTTTTTATCTTATTTTATTTATTTATTTTTAAGATTTTATTTATTTATTTGACAGAGAGAGAAACAGCGAGAGAGGGAACACAGCAGGGGGAGTGGGAGAGGGAGAAGCAGGCTTCACGCCAAGCAGGGAGTACTATGCGGGGCTCGATCCCAGGATCCTGGGACCATGACCTGAGCCCAAGGCAGATGCTTAATGACTGAGCCACCCAGGCGTCCTATCTAATTTTATTTTTCCTTCCCTTCCCCTATGTTCATCTGTTTTGTTTCTTAAATTCCACATATGAGTGAAATCATATGGTATTTGCCTTTCTCTGACTGACTTGGTTCACTTAGCATAATATACTCTAGTTCCATCCACGTCATTGCAAATGGCAAGAAGAGCTTACATATTTTTATTGCATGTTGAGAACTGAGACCCCTGGGAAATGAGGAGAGTGAATAAATTTTCACTGTAGTCAGTTAAACATAAAGATGTTTTGGTGTTTGTGTTTATACCAAAGACACATACAGTATTTGTCAATGAAGAGAATGAAATTCTAAGACCAATAGGTATATGCCCAGCTCTGCAGATGATATATGCCCCAGAGGATTTATGCATGGACAAGCAAATGAGATTTTACACAAAATAATTAGAAATAATATAAAATATAGAGCTAAATTAAATATAATTTTGGATTAAAATGTATTACAGATACACAAATATAGGGCCTATCTGGTAGACAGAATAACAGTCCCCAAAAGATAGTCATGTCTTAATCTCTGAGAATATGCTACCTTCCATGGCAAAAGAGAATTTGTAGGTACAATTAAATTAAGGATGTTGAGATGGAGAGATTACCTGAGATTATTCTGGTGGGACTACGGCAATCACAAAGGTCCCTAGAAGAGGGCAGCAGGAGAGTCCGAGACGTGACAAAAGAAGCAGAGATTAGAATGATGTGAAACAACAAGGCAAAGAATGTGAGCAGCCTCTAGAAACTAGAAAAGGCAAAGAAACAGATTCTTCCCTAGAATCTCCATCAGGAATACAACATTGCCAACTCCTTTTAGATTTCTAACTTCCAGAAGTATAAAATAATAGATTTCTGTTGTCTTTAAGCCCCTAAATTTGTGGTAATTTGTTTAGTAGCAACAGAAAGCCAATACATCATATTATAAATGGGACGGTTGTTGCAGTCAGGAAGGAGAGAGATTAAGATTTATTAAAATAGGGAGAGCTTCATGAGGGAGATGAGTTCCATGAAAGCATTTGAAGACTATGTCTGTTGGGGATCGCCTTTGTTTGCATGTCAAAGAAAGCTATCATAATGTTGTAAACATATACAGCCACTTATTTTTTTATACCACAAGGAGTCTGAAAGAGGGCAAGCTAGACTGGTAAGTGATTCTATGATGTCAAATCTTCAGGCTCCTTTTAACTTTTGGTTCCTCCATCCTTAGCATATGGCTTTCAGCTTTATGGTTGCCTCATAGCCACAAGGTGGCTGCTCCTTCTCCAGCCTAACGTCTTTATCCCAGATAGGAAGAAGAAAGCAAAAAGAGGAAAAAGTGGTACCTATATCATGAAAGCAAAAATTTCCTGACCATCTCCAGCAGATAAATTGGAACTGTGTTATATAACCCTCCCTAGCTCCCCAAAAGCTGGCAAAATATAAATGCCCCAAACAAAACTCAGATTCTGTTAGTAATGAAAAAGAGGAGAATGTACATTAGGTAGGCAACTAGTAGTATCTGAAACAAAGGACTTACAAGTTTTGAATAGTTGCAAAAGCCAAGATGGCATTCTAAACAAGGCACAAACTCAGGGGGAAGTAAACTTTGAAGGGGGGAAGAGAGAAGACCAATATCATTGGCCTCCAATACATGATTCTCCTTCTTATCTTGGCACTGTTATGCCCATCAATTTCCTATAAGTATCTTTACTTTTTATGATATTGTCAACAAGAAAGCATCCCTCTTTCTATTTCCCCACCATGTCAAAACTCCCTGAGCTAGAGAAATTTCCAAGATCCTCTTCCCTCTTCCATTTTCTGCCAGGTCATCTTCTTCCCAAAAAAAGAGGGTATGCTGATATGGACAGGTAAAGAGCAGGGACATTTATAGGCAACCATTTTAGGAGTATGATCAGTCTCTCTCTCTCTCAACCTCCTCCACCTCCCAACATCCCCCTCTGTCTCTTGTTCTCTCTCTCTCCTGATTCCATCATAAAGAAATATTTTTTTTCCTGGTGATTTCCTTTAGAGATAACTGGAGTGGATAGCTTTAACCAGATCTGTTTTAAGTCAACAGGAACCTCTCCTTTACCTTTCCTCAGCCTGCTTGTTAAGATGATGTCAGAAGAGATAGTAAAAGAATTTGTGCATTGGAGCTTGCCATTTCTTGCTGCTGGGAACCACTTGGCCACCATATGAACAGCCCAGGCCACACTCTGGAGGAAGAAAGACAATGTAGGAAGGAGCTCAAGCTATTCCCCACCACCCTGGCTGAATCCCCTGACATGTGAGCAAGGCTATTCTAAACCATCCACTCCAGTTGAGCCAGACTAGACCAAAAGAACTGTCCAGCCATCCCACAGAATCCTAAGGAATAAGAAATATTTGTTGCTTTAAGTCACTAAGTGTTGGAATTATTTGTTATGTAGCAAAAACTAACTGATACACTGCTTCTCCTTAGATTCAACTTTCCCCATTAGCAGAATAGTAAGATGCTTAGGGGACAAGAGTTTGGTATGGACATAGAGGGAGAGAGTCCAGGGAGGCCACTCACAGACTATGTGCATCTAAGACTGCCTGTGCAAAGGGGCTTCTGCACAGTCTGTTCTTCCTCTAGAAAGCAGTTTGCAGTTTGAGTCTGAAGCTCAGAACATTGAAGAGTGTCATTTCCCTGGCCTTGTACTACGGTTTTGAATTAAGGAAGAGGATTGTAGCAGCAAAGGATTTAGGTATTTGGATCCCAGACCAAATACCACCACCCCACCCATAAAATTACAAATATGAGTAGGGATTAATAGGAGATAAGATTAGATAAGTAAGGGGTGCCTGGGTGGCTCACTCAGTTAAGCATCCAACTCTTGATTTCGGCTCAGGTCATGATCTTACTGTGTGAGATGGAGCCCTGAGTCAGGCTCCATGCTGGGCATGGGGCCTGCTTAAGACTCTTTCTTTCCCTCTGCTTACCTCCCCCACTACCCCTATCTCTCTCCCTCTCTAAAAAAAAAAAAAAAAAATAGATAAGATGGATCCAAATTACAGAGAAGTTATGAAGAGCTGACATGAGGAAAGACAAGAAAAGGACATGATGGAAACAGGAATTTAAGAAGATACATCTATTGGGGCTCTTTAGGGTGTATTGTTAGAAATATAAACTGAAAACAAGGAAGCCACTGTGATGTTGTCACATGATTCAGGCATGAAGGGGAACATAAAAGGTCACTAGAAAATCACTTTAAAGCAAAATGGAGAACTCTCAACAAATATTTTATATAACTATATAAATTAAACAAAGCAGAGACTGGTTGCTATTTACCAATTCTGTTTCTCTTTCCTCCTGGGCCCATAGCTAGTCTACATCTCCCAGACTCCCTTGCAGTTAAGAATAGCCATGCGACTGGTTCTCATTACTGGCCATGCCATGAGGGCAAACGTAATGTATTCCACTTCCAGATCTAACCCATAAAAACTTCCTGTGGGATTCTCTACCTTCTCTCTGTCTTTCCTTATCTACTGGCTGAATGGACCAAGATTCCAAGAATATAGAAAAGGGAAGAGCTGCAAGATGAAGGAGACTAGGTCTGCAAGCAAACACATGGAAGCCTACCCACTAAGCAGAAACATCTGCTTTGAACTCTGTGGGAGCAAGAATTAAAGCTTTATTATATTAAGCCACCGAGATTTGGTGGTTTGTTTGACATAACAGCTAGCATTTCTTACCCGACATAACACAACTATATAACTTCAAACCTAATGATTTATAATATTTTAACAAAAAAAAAAGTAGAGGGGAGGAGGTGCCATATTTCAAAGTACAGGGAACAGAGAGCAGGCCAACTTAACAGGAAATTTTAATGGAGTACAGTAAACACAATCTGAGACTTGTAAAGATGGAACTTAAAACCCAATATTGGAAGGGCTTATCTCATTAATAGAAAGCAGATACACAAGAAAGGAGGCAGAGAAATGGCAACACTCCAGAGTAAATCACTCCAGAGTAAAGCCCTGTCTGGGAATCCAGCATTCTGATAATACATGCAAATTAGAAAGTATTTAGTTGGGGATAAAAAGAGAAAGAAGACAAATTAAATGGCTATTGCCATGTTCCATAGAACACCAAGCTAGATGAAAGTCATTACTTTCCTAATAGAGATTAAAAATTCAGGATAGAGTGCAATTGTGCTGATGACATCAACAGCTTCTAAAAGTCCCCTTCTGCTGTATCAGATTCAGTATCAGACTCAGTCTTTACTTGCCCTCCCTGTAATTTCATCTCATGGAAGACACAGAAAGCCACAAAGGGAACTCATGTTCCAGACCTAATTCTGAGAAATAAGGGAAATGTGGTTGGCGATTGAGTATAACAGGAAGTAACTTGTCACTTGGAGTTTTTAATAGGGAAGGAAAGGAAAGATGCAAAATGTTGGACATAAGCTTGAGAAAATAGGATATTTGATTATTTTAGAGAAAAGATAGACATGACCGGAGGTCCTGAAGAGGAATTTAGCACAAGAGTGTTCCAATATTTTCAAAGTATGAAATTCTAGGTATATAGTCCTCAAAATCCTGTCCTGGTGGGAAAAGAGTGGAGAGACATTTAAAGAAATCAATGAGATTGCATAAAAGCTTTCTGATTAGCTCAGATTTAAAACTAAACATTGCAGAGAGGTGTGAAGGGATAGACATATAGACATAAAACCTGAAATAAATAGCTACAGGTATAGACTTTGTGCAGGTAGAAATGATACCTGTTGTCCTTAATTCTCTATCTGTAAAAATTATATCACAAAATCTAAAAACCTCCATATGTAGATCACAAACCCTAAGGACAACTACCATTTTGGTGTAATCTCAAGAGATGGTAGAAAGAAGACATCTTGACTTTTGCTTCCATATTTTCCATCAAAAAGAATGATCTTCAAATATTTAAATTGGGATAAGCAAGTTAAATATTGTAATAAAGGGGAATGGCTGTTAAAGGAAATGAAAAGATAGGAGGAAGTCATCCAGATGCTTTTCAATGTGTTTAATTCAAAAGAGTTTGAGAGGACAAACTGGGCATGTGTTTGACTTCCTCTCCACTAGATCCCATTGGAATAGAATAAAAATATACAAATGTAACCCAAGTAAATGTCTGGGTTCCTAGCTACAGACTCAACATGGTGCCTTCTTCAAAGAAAAAAATTCTGACATGTAAGTAAGACAGTAAGGAGTGCAGTCTTAATTAGCAGCAAACATCTCTAATGCCTCTTTTTCTCTCACTTCTCTATCTTCTCCACCTAAGCAGCATCTATCCCTACACCTCTCAATGTCCCACCTCTCTTTCCCCTTTTTCTCCACATCTGTGTGTGTGTGTGTGTGTGTGTGTGTGTGTGTGTGAACTTTCCCAAATACCTACTCCTGCAGCTCCCTCGGGTTCTTGTTTTTCCTCCCCCTCCCTCACCCTGCTGTAATATCTCACCACTCTGCATTTGGAATGTCTGTCCTTCCCTGTGAACTGCATCAGATAGCTTCAGAATTTCTGGAAGACCAGGTGTCTCCACTTTTCTCCTCAAAGAAAGAGATGTGTGGAGTTCCCTGGCAAGTATAATTTTCTCATACTAACACATTTTCAAATCGTTATGTAGAATTTGTGATGAACAAAATCCTCATTACCCCAAAATTCTAAATCTATAAATATGAAGTAAGACAAGGTGGCATCAGACAAATGTTTTTGACAGTTTTTGATGGAAAGTGAGTTGAATCATACTGACAGCCAGAGTTGGAGTAAAATTAATGAACAAACAAACTAAGATCCCAGAAGCCTAGAATACCAGAGGCAGCAGACTTATTCTTCTTTACAGAAACAAGAGAGGTCCAACTCAAGGATGGCAAGTAGAGAATGCCGCATTAGATCTGGGGCAGCAGTCAGGTAAGAAGACAGTGAGATGCACTGCTGTCCCTGTCAGGTAAAAGCAAACTGCTCTGCGGATCTTTGCTACTACAAAGTTTAGAGAAACAAGGTATTTTCCAGATCAATAGCTGCATACCAGATGTGAGAAGCTATGTTGGTTGATTCCAGAAAGAAAATATTAGGAACAATTGATGAAATTAAATTTACCACCTGATTAAGTTTATGATATTCTACTCTCATCATCCAGGATCCATCTGTCTTCTGCACAGACCAAACAGACAAGATAATTGAAGAAGTAATAGGAATCACCATCCATGCATCTTTCAAGTCCTTGATGGTAGCATTAATCTCTGCAGTTCCCCTAGAGATTCAATATTGCTTTTGATTTACAAATTTGTCCTTTCTATTAAAATAAATTTTAAACTACACATCAGAGTGAATATTTTGCTAGTTTCTTAATATGTCTATTCCAACTATACATTCAGGTCCTGTGGAAATAACCACAAGACAGATCTGTGGATCCATTGGGCCCACTGTGATAGAGACTCGGGGCAAAACTCCATTTAACACCTGCATTGGTCAAGATTGTCTATGTTATGCAGTAATGACAAATAGCCCCAAATATTGGTGCCTTACAAAAACAAAGCATAATTCCTTATTCGTGTTACATGCCATCATTGATTGGGCATGGCTCTGTCCTACACTGTCTTCATTCCAGGACTCGGGCTAATAGCTGCTGCTGCTATCTGAAGCATGGCCTATCTTGTGATAGAAGGAAAAGAAACACGACAAAACATTTTAAAAATGTGCCTTAAAACTTTTGTCCAGAAGTGACATATGTCACTCCTGCCTTCTTTCCACCAGTCAAAGCAAATCACATGGCCAACATGGCATAGTATAATCCTGCCATCTTGAAGGCACTTCAGGGAGAGAAAATGGAGAATTTGGAAAATAGTAATAAAATCCACCATATCATCTGACCTGTATGGACTTCCACCCTGACTGGTGGATCACAGTGGCATTTTGGAACCCTAAGAGCTGTGTCAGCTCAGAGGCAGGGGACAGTAATCCCAGAAAAGTCTGGGATTTTTTCAGTGGAAGACATATAATATACAGTTATAACAAGGGCCATAGGAGTCTTCCTCCATGAGACAGACCTTACCTTCTAATCAAGGGTCTAAATTTGAGAACCAGCTCAGGTCTAGAAATAGTAAATAACATTAGCTCTCCATTGTGATTAAAATTAAGCCTCTACTCACAAACCTAGAACTTTTCTATTTTATAGATGAAGTAAAACCTTGTCACATAAAAGTAAAGTTGCCCATCTATATCAGTCTTAGGGATCGATTTTTCATGTCTTCATCATCAAGTTCTAGGATAACAGCTGTGTTAACTGTCTATAGAGCAGCCAATCCAGGTTAGAACAAGAGTATATAGAATTTTAAGAAAGGACTCCAAGGAAAACACACGAAACTGATAGAATAGTTTGACTCTATTCATAGGATTTTTACAGCACTGTTGGAGAGATAAGGAAGAATTAGGTCTAGGTATAGGTACATAAAAATCTAAACAAATTAACAAAGCAAGGCAATAATTAACTCCAGCAAAAAATCCTAAAAGTACACTACTTGTTTTAACAAATAATGTTTATAGGGCGCCTGGGTGGCTCAGTTGGTTAAGCGACTGCCTTCGGCTTGGGTCATGATCCTGGAGTCCCGGGATCGAGTCCCACATCGGGCTCCCTGCTCAGCGGGGAGTCTGCTTCTCCCTCTGACCCTCCTCTCTCTCCTGCTCTCTGTCTCTCATTCTCTCTCTCTCAAATAAATAAATAAAATCTTAAAAAAAAATAAAAAAAACAAATAATGTTTATAGTCATAACACTATAAACACTAAATATTAGTTTAATCAGAATTGTATTATAATTATGTTGGATGGAGAGGAAGGAAGGAAAGTCAAGGTGGTTGTGTAAAAAAGTCAGTTTTTTACCTTCTGTGATAGGAAGCACAGGTTAGTTCTAAAATAGACAAATCTATAAGTAATAATGTGATCCTATTAATTTTCGAGTTAGAGGTAACTATTAGAAGAAATGGCTGAAAAATCTAAAAGTGGTTGATTCTAGGAAGTGATTAGTGGCAATGGAGAGGGACAGAAAAGGGGTCTGCCATTTTTTGTTAGGAACCTTGTAAAATTATTTGACTATTAAAACTATATACACACATTAGTTAGTTATAAAATACAATTAAGTCCTTTTAAAAGACTGAATGGGAGATAAAGGAATGGAGCACAAGTGGTAGCCTTGTGCTCCTCAAACTGCATCTACACACAAAGTATCTGGGGCTCTTGCTTCAGTAGATCTGGGTGGGATCTAAGAGTCTACATTTCTTTCAAGCTCCTGGTCCATGGACCATACTTTGAGTAACAAAATTATATACTATTCTTTGTCTTAGGGAAAGAGTGCGCAAGAGAGACATCATTAGAGAGATACCAAGGATAAAAGTGAGGTTTTAGTTGGGAGAGGTTCTATTGTACCCCTGTTACCTTCTCCCCCCTCTACCTTTTCTGCCTGAAAATCTGATTCTTTAAGACCTAATTCATATATCAGCTTGTCTATGAAACTTCCCTGATCTTTTGCCCCCTCCCAGGTGCAAGCAAAATTAATTATTTCCCAGTGTGGGGACTTCCAGAAAAATCTACACCCATAGGAGCATTTGTCTCACTGGATTGCTATAGTTGGTACTTGTCATTTTTCTCCCACTAAGGCGTGGGAAATAAATCATGACTCCCCCCCACCAAAATCTGTATAATCCTTGAATTCAGAATAGGTATGAGAAATACTGAAGTTTAAACAAATGCTTGGAAGAAACAAATCATGATGGATGAACATAGCAACAAGCTATAGTCACTAGAAATGTTTGGAAGACAGGTGCATGCTCATTGGCAACATCCTGGTAGAGATTTCTTTATTCCATAGGAAGATGATGATCCTATAAATCCCCTCCAGGATTCCATAATTTTATGCCCTGGATGTTATGAAATAATAATAATATGAATATATGAAATAATATTTCCAAAGGAGATACGTTATCACACTTTCATTAATTTATTTGGCAGAATATTTTAAGCTTTTAACATATCTGGTTACAGTTGATGACCTAAGTTAATAGGAAAAAATATCCTCTAATACGGTAGAAATAGACTTAACACAAAGTTTTAGCTGTCAAGATCACTTTGGTAAGATTCAGATCCCACAAACAAAACTGACCTCAACTTGGCAGCTTCTGCAGCCTAAATTATAGGACTAAAAAGAAAGTCAACACTCCTTCTAATTAGGGTGATAACCAGCTGTTAGCAATGAGCAAATGGCCTAGAGAGGGTAGACTGCCAGAGCAATTTTTAAATAGCAGGAAGTTCATTAAAATGATTAGGAAAGAGCAGTAAGAGACTGACATATTGTTCCAGCTAGTCCTGGGAGGTGGGAAGTGCAGGCCCCAGCTGGACATATCATTCCAGATCCTGGATTTAAGGCTACAGATGTCTGCTGATGCAGGAGCTAATTATCATAATTAGAAAAAAAAATTAACAACAAAAATAAAGTGTCACAAGATAACAGCTAACGGCCTGTCATCTGCCAAAATTTAGGCTTCAATTTATACCCCAAGGTCTAGAAGGGAACTTACAGATCAGTTACTACTCAGTGGTTCTCATACCTGGATGCACGTTAGAATCACCAGGATGGTTCAAAAAAATTACTGATGCTCAAACCCACAACCAGAGATTGTCACTTATTTGGTCCCTGCTGGGGCCTAATCTCAGGGTCATTAATGTACTCAAGGTCACCCAGTTTTTAGTAAATTGCAGACTAGAGATGATCATTGTTGGTATCCAGGTCTGCGCATGCTTTCCTCTACCCAGCTTCTGTTGTAACTAGCCCCTGATAGGCCACAGATGTAATGGATAAATGGCCTCGCTCAGCATTTCATCTTTCAAACTGAAAACCATGTGTGGCTCAGTCCAACTGGAGAGACCATGTCAAAAGAGCCTTTTTTCTATCAGGTAGAATATTCCTCTTTTACTCATATCACAAGCCAATCTTGCAGAAGCCAGGAAGTTCTGAGTAAGGTCTGGGCAAAGAAATAAAAATTCTATAATTCCCAATTGGCCTGCTTCATCCTGTAACCAAACAGCTGTTGTCTGTTGAGTGTGCATGCCCACACAAACACAAACACTCACTTGGACTGTAACTCACATTCAGCTATAACCAAACAGTTCTCTCATGCCTCTAAAATCCAGAAAGATTTTAGCATTGATATATTGGCACTTCCCCCCAAATACTAATACTTAATTCCATCTAACCCTGATAAACACCTTCACATCTATATTATAGATAAATCTAGTTAGCCAATAATTTTAAAATATATTCCAAATGGACAAAAACACATCATGGGAACCATGACCCATCATGTTACCCATTACTGTGATGCAGAACCTGCTCTCCCTCTCCAGGTGGTGGTACCACGCCCTTCCCTGCACCCCAGGCCTGAGAACTCCCAGGCTGTCAGCTGGGGTCATCCCAGGGCTCACCTCAGTTCTTTTCCCATTCCTCAGGGATCACCGTTCCTTGTTGACAGATGTTTCAGCATCTTGAAAACTGTTATTTCATATATTTTGTTCCTTTTTTTTAGTTGTTTTCAGGCAAGGGTTAAATATAGTCCATCTTATCTTGACCCTAAAGCAAAAGCCTTGGAGGCAATTTTAATTTTAAAAGAGCAAATATTAAATGTATCATGTTTAGAATTTGATGAAGAGAAAATAAAATTGCTTTGTAAGTGGCCTCACTAGATTCACAGGCTCTGAAATGATTCAGAGGCTGTTCTTTTCACCTTCCATAGATGTTCTGACTGCCAGATTTTCTCAGTTCTTAAGGTGGGTCACCTGTAAGACACATTAATTTAAAAGTAATTTGAGAGGGTTTGGTGAGAAACACCACATTGAATGTATACACCAATTGTAAGGTGTATCGTTTTTTCAGAAATATTAACTTGTGGGAAAGTATTCACCTTAAAATTGAGGAAATGTGAGTTCCTTATTTTTTTTTAAGATTTTATTTATTTATTTGAGAGCAAGCACAAGTACGGGGAGTGGAAGAGGGAGAAGCAGTCTCCCTGCTGAGCAAGGAGGCCGACCAGGGACTCGATCCGAGGACCCTGGGATCACGACCCCAGCTGAAGGCAGACGCTCAACCAATTCAGCCACCCAGGCATCCCTGATTTCCTTTTAACCTTGAATTTTTGTTACCTCTGACAGCCCTTCCCTCATTGAAAATACACCTCTGGAAGGCCGTGGCACCACTGATGTGGCAAATTGACATGACAGGACCCTGGGATCCCAAACGTTCTAAATGGTGACTAGATTGTATGAGTATTTCAGTCACGTTGTGGATAAAAGAATCTGCTGTGGACCTTCCTAAGATCCTAACCAGCATATGTAACATTGTTTGAATGGGAAAATGGTTTCTGGACAAAGAGACAATCACGTTCTTCCCCCATCCTCATGAACACTCTTGGTTGCTTAGAGGGCAGGAAGGGAATTAGTGGTACTAAGAGCCTTTTTCCCCCCACCTCCTGGATTAGTGGTTCTCAAACTTCAGTGTGGGTCAGAATTATCTGGAAGGAATGTTATCACACACACTGTTGGACCCCACTCCAGAATCTCAGACATGGTAAGTCTGAGGTGGGGCCCCAATATTTGCATTTCTAACAAGTTCCCAGGTGATGCTGATGCAGCTGGTCCTGGAAGCACACTTTAAGAATTAATGCTCTGGGGGCGCCTGGGTGGCTCAGTCGTTAAGCGTCTGCCCTCGGCTCGGGTCGTGGTCTCAGGGTCCAGGGATCGAGCCCCACATCGGGCTCTCTGCTCGGCGGGAAGCCTGCTTCTCCCTCTCCCACTCCCCCTGCTTGTGTTCCTGCCCTCGCTATCTCTCTCTCTGTCAAATAAATAAATAAAATCTTTTAATAAATAAATAAATAAAATCTTTTAATAAATAAAAATTTAAAAAACAAAAAAGAGTTAATGCTCTGGAGCATTGCAAGCATATAAGGGGAAGATAATCCACTGTCCTAGGGAACACTATTCCCTCTTCTAGATTTAGTAATAAGCACAGGTTGAGCTTTGTACATATGTGGCATTTATAAGTCAGATGTTGCCACTTTGAGGAATCCCCATCCTTAGAGGCCCAAGCTTGTTTATCCTACAATTTTGTCACATTTTACCTATTTTACTTTTTTTTTAAAGATTTTATTTATTTATTTATTTGAGAGGGGGGGGGTAGGCAGAGGGAGATGCAGGCTCCCTGCTGAGCCAGGAGCCCGACGTGGGATTCGATTCCAGGACTCTGGGATCATGACCTGGGCCGAAGGCAGACGCTTAACCGACTGAGCCACCCAGGCGCCCCCTATTTTACTTTTTAAGGAAAGAAAAAGAATGCATTTAAGATTACCATTTCCCATTACAATACTGCAGGGGGAAATATATAGGTTGCTTTTACCCAAGAGAAGAGAAGATGCCAGGCCAATTATTCCTTCTAATCTCTTCCAATTTTGTTATCCTGTCTTTCAGTAATCAACAGCCAACAGTGAACATGGAAATTGTCAACTCTCGGAAGTCAGGAGTATCTTTATTATTACATGTTGCTGATGACAATTTGAATGCAAATCTCATATGGTAACAAACAGTCCCACCAGCTGTCTCTAGCCCCTAAATTGTGGAAGGCTCAAAACCTTCACGTCTCTCCCCACCTCCTCTCTGCGGAGCTGTCATCAGCTTCGCCTTCCAGAATCAGACAGCTTCTTGCACCTGATGAACCCAGCTGAAGAGACAGATGTTTTTTAAAAATGCAAGATTCACTAAGATCTTACGTTTGCTTTTTAGCATATTAAAAAATATATGCTGACCCAGTAAAGGGCCTGGAATTCAAGCCTTCTCCTGGCTTTGGAGCATTTTGATGATATAAGTAGTCTTTATACTTGGACATATATCGGAATCAGCGAGAGTGGGAGCTGGGAATGTGTATTTTTTGAATTGGTGTTTTTATTAATAGCCTTTATTTTTTAGAACAGTTTTAGATTTACAGAAAATGAAGGCAGTAATATAGGGAGCTACCAGTGTTCCCTATACACAGTTTCCCCTATTAACATCTTTCATTACTATGGGGCATTTGTTAATATTAAGGAACCAATACTGATACACTATTATTAACTAAGGCTGCAAAGTTTATTTAGATTTCCTTAGGTTTTTTTTTTTTTAAGATTTATTTATTTATTTATTTGAGAGAGAGAGAATGAGAAAGAGAGAGCACATGAGAGGGGGGAGGGTCAGAGGGAGAAGCAGACTCCCCGCCGAGCAGGGAGCCCGATGCGGGACTCGATCCCGGGACTCCAGGATCATGACCTGAGCCAAAGGCAGTCACTTAACCAACTGAGCCACCCAGGTGCCCAAGATTTCCTTAGTTTTTACCTAATGCTCTTCTTCTGTTCCAGGAGATCATATTATAATATGGTTGTCATGTATCCTTAGGCTCCTCTTAGCTGTGACAGTTTCTCAGACTTTTTTTTTTTTTAAGATTTTATTTATTTATCTGTCAGAGAGAGAGACAGAGAGCACAAGCAGGGGGAGTGGCAGGGAGAGGGAGAAGCAGGCTCCCTGCTGAACAGGGAGCCCCCATTGTGGGATTCGATTCCAGGATCCTGGGATCATGACCTGAGCCGAAGGCAGACACTTAGCCAACTGAGCCACCCAGGCGTCCCTCTCAGACTTGTATTTGATGCCCTTGGCAGTTTTAAAAAGTACTGGTCAGCTATTTTGTAGGAAGGCCCTCTTTTGGAATTCGTCCAATATTTTGCTCATGATGAGACTGTGGATTATGAGTTTTGGGGAGGAGAATCACAGAGGTAAATTTCCATTTTCATCTCAGCATGTCAAGGGTACATACTATCAACATGATTTATGACTGTTGTTGACCTTGATCATCTGGCTTAAATAGTGTTTGTCAGGTTTCTCTACTGTAAAGTTACTCCTCTTTGGAAGAAAGTCACTATGTGCAGCCCACAAATGAGGAGTGGGAAGGTATGCTCTCCCTCCTGTAGGATGGAGGATCTATATAATTAATTTGAAGTTTTTCTGAATGGAATATTTGTCTCTTCTCCCCAGTTTATTAATTTACTCAATAATTTATTTATATCAGTATGTACTCGTGGATATTTATTTTATACTTTGGGTTATAATTTAAAGCTACTGTATTTTGTTGCTCAAAACATTCTGACTTTGGCCATTGGGAGCTTTCAGTTGGCCCGTGCACCTTTGCATACCCCTTCTGTGTGTATGTATATGTATCTATAAATACTTCTATGTTAACCATCTTGATCAATAGTGCCATGAAATTTTACTGAAGCCACCAATTCTAACCCATTACCACATGGGTCATTCCCTCCCTTCTCTAAAAACTCCCAATCCAATAGTCAGAAACTTGGCAACAAGCAGCTGCCATTCATTTACTTTATTGTTCAATCCCAACATACATGTACATGTATAGCGGTATCAGAATCGTTAACGCTTACTTCGGTGAGAAACAACTTTCTGACTGGAGGCCAGTACTTACGTGCACTCCCTTTTGCCGTTGGCCTTACAGACTCCACTCGCTTCCAAAGCCACTAGGTCATACCCCAGTGAGGGTGTTTTATGCATCTGTAACACACTTACATTGTCTTGTCACAGTCTGCCTTCTTCCCTGGAACCCCCTAACCTCCTGAATGATTTTTTCAAATTTGCATACATTAAGGTTCACTCTTGTGTTTTAAAGCTCTAACAGGCTTTCACAAATGCATAACAGCATGTATAAATCATTACAGTATCATATAGAATACCTTCACCACCCTAAAAATCCCGTGTTCTGCCTACTCATCCTTTTCCCCCTGCCCCTCAAGGCCCTGGCAACCACTGACTTAGACTGGCTTCTTTCACTTAGCAATGTACATTAAAGGTTCTTCAATGTCTTTTCATGGCTTCACAGCTCATTTCTTTTTATTGCCAAATAATATTCCATTGTATGGATGTACCACAGTTTATTTATCCATCCACTTAAAAAAATTGGGGTGATTATAATTCGGGCTGCTATAAGCATTTCTGTGCAAGTTTTCATGTGGACATAAGTTTTTGACTCAGTTGGGTAAATACCTCCTCAGCTGAGTTGAAGCGTGTGATTACTGAATCATATGGTAAGTAATCAAACGAACTGTTAAACTGTCTTCTAAAGTGGCATTTTGCATTCCTGCCAGGATGAATGAGAGTCCCTGTTGCTCCACATCCTCACAGCATTTGTGTTGGTTGAGTTTTTTTAATTCTAACAATTCTAAAAGGTATGTGATGATCTCTCATTGTTGTTTTAATTTGCAATTCTTTAAAAGATAAATGACACTGAGCATCTTTCACCTGCTTCTTTGCCATCTGTATGTCTTCTTTGGTAGTGTCTGGGAATGTGTATTTTTTAACAAGCCTTCTAAGTGATTCTGATGAACACCAAAGTTTGAGGGCCATCATTCCATACCTGTCATTTGCCCCTGTCATCTCTACGTCCCTGCTCGTCCCTCATTACAGTCATCCTAGATGACAGAGACATTTTCCCTCGACTGACTTCAGAGCTAAACATTTTTTGTCTTTGAAAATTCACCACTTGCCTGTTCATTAACAGCCTATTTAAATAGAAAAGTGATCAGCACCTGAAGGCCTGAGATGGAGGTACAAGTGAGGATGCCTATACCTGAGGATGGGCTCTTTGCTTACACTGTAGCTTAGAGACACACTAGTTTCTATAGTTTGATGAATCTGTACCCAGAGAAGTATGATTCCATGGGCAATGGTCACCTGGCCACCAGTCCAGGATCTCCCTACATGGATATTTCTGGTGCGATAGCTTATAGTTCACAATTTAGGACATGTGCTTTTTCTGCGCAAATATAGCTCTTTAATACAATAGAGCCTGTATGTCTATTTGTGAAGAGCATGACACGCAATTTAGAATAAGGCTTAAAACTTAAGTAAAAACAAATAGCTTCTCACACTATAAACATCAATTTTTAAACAATGGCCACTGAATCTAACACTGTTTCTCTTTTTTATTTTAAGAAGAACTTTCTACTTTCTCTTATGCTCTGATGTCTAAAGTCAAGGCCTATGTAACTCAGACTTTCCGGGGACTCATTTCACACACTGTTCTCAGGAGCTTCAGAGGGTATTATGGTCTTCATAGAGGAGGGGCTTTCACCTCTTTATGTTTTCTTTTTTTTTTAGGATTTTATTTATTCATTTGAGAGAGAGAGAAAAGGAGAAGAGAGCATGAGCAGGGGGAGGGGGAGGGGCAGAGGGAGAAGCAGAAACAGACTCCCCGCTGAGCAGGGAGCCCGACAAGTTGGGAGGCAGGGCTCAATCCCAGGACCCTGGGATCATGACCTATTCTCAGTTATCAGCCCCCATGTCTTGCAGCTCTGGGCAGCTATGAATGTTTTTGTATCGAATTCCTTAAAATTATCTGGTAATTAGCCCTACCACCTCCTCCTAAAACACCTCTTTTGGGGCGCCTGGGTGGCTCAGTCGTTAAGCGTCTGCCTTCCAGCTCAGGTCATGATCCCGGGGTCCTGGAATCGAGCCCCGCATAGGGCTCCCTGCTCAGCAGGAAGCCTGCTTCTCCCTCTCCCATCTCCCTGCTTGTGTTCCCTCTCTTACTGTGTCTCTCTCTGTCAAATAAATAAATAAATAAATAAATAAAATCTTCAAAAAAAAAAAAAAAAACCACCTCTTTTGACCTCTTATTCCTTAGAACCTTTTTTTTAATCTCTCCAAAAAAAGTGGTTTTTTTAATCTCTCCAAAAATTTTAACATGTTAGGGTAGAGCCATTCTGAAAGGGTTATGATGTGGTTTCTTCACAAGGACTAGCCGTGGAAAACAAGGTCGTATCTACTGCCTTTCCCTAAGGAACACAGTCCACCTTCTTTCTGTATTAATTGTCATCTGCCTTGGTTTATGTGGAAATCCACTTGAACGGGGACTATATTTATCTATATGCTCTGTTTATGTATTCAGTCTGGGCTCACTGTTAGACATGTATACCTGTCAAATTATGGCAATTGGTTATTCTTGGCTGCAATGCTGACTTCAGCCATGACCTTCCTCAAGTCACATAGATTTCTATTTTTCAAGTTTCTCCTCTGGTGAAAATACTGACCTACTTAAATAGAAACACTCTGAGGTTTAACCAATAGATTGTTCTGAAAATGTCAGGATCTATAAATGTTATTATTAATGTGTTAAGCTATAAATAGATATATATATATCAGAGGAAGTTCTTGATTTTTAATTTAAAAAAAAACCTGTCAGCTTGAATAGTTTATTGTTGTTACCTATACTTCCCAAGAATAATGCTAGATTTAAAAAAAAAAAAAAACTATAACTTTTTTTTTCCCAAGACAATGGCCAATATATGCCAAGGATTTTTTTAGTTGTCTTTCTTTCTTTCTTCTTTCTTTCTTTCTTTCTTTCTTTCTTTCTTTCTTTCTTTCTTTCTTTCTTTCTTTCTTCCTTTCTTTTTTTCCTTTTTTTTATTGACATATAATGTATTATTTGTTTCAGGGATACAGGTCTGTAATTCCTCAGTCTTACACAATTCACAGTGCTCACCATAGCACATACCCTCCCCAATGTCTATCACCCAGCCACCACATCCCTCCCACCCCCCTTCACTCCAGCAACCCTCAGTTTGTTTCCTGAGATTAAGAGTCTCTTAGGGTTTGTCTCCCTCTCGGGTTTCATCTTATTTCCTTTTTCCCTCCCTTCCCCTATGATCTTGTCTTCTTTCTCAAATTCCTCATATCAGTGAGATCATATGATACTTGTCTTTCTCTGATTAACTTACTTCGCTTAGCATAATACCCTCTAGTTCCATCCATGTCGTTGCGAATGGCAAGATTTCATTTTTTGATGGCTGCATAATATTCCATTGTATATATATACCATATCTTCTTTATCCATTCATCTGTGGATGGACATCTAGGCTCTTTCCATAGTTTGGCTATTGTGGACATTGCTGCCATAAACATTGGGGTGCAGGTGCCCCTTTGGATCACTACATTTGTATCTTTGGGGTAAATACCTAGTAGTGCAATTGCTGGGCCATAGGGTAGCTCTATTTTCAACTTTTTGAGGAAACTCCATACTGTTTTCCAGAGTGGCTGCACCAGCTTGCATTTGCACCAGCAGTGTAGGAGGGTTCCCCCTTCTCTGCATCCTTGCCAACATCTGTCATTTCCTGACTTTAATTTTAGCCATCCTGACTGGTGTGAGGTGATATCTCATCGAAGTTTTGATTTGTATTTCCCTGATGCCGAGTGATGTTGAGCACTTTTTCATGTGTCTGTTGGCCATTTGGATGTCTTCTTTACAGAAATGTCTGTTCTTGTCTTCTGCCCATTTCTTGATTAGAGATTATTTGTTCTTTGGGTATTGAGTTTGGTAAGTTCTTTATAGATTTTGGATACTAGCTCTTTATCTGATATGTCATTTGCAAATATCTTCTCCCATTCTGTCGGTTGTCTTTTGGTTTTGCTGACTGTTTCCTTTGCTGTGCAAAAGCTTTTTATCTTGATGAAGTCCCAATAGTTCATTTTTGCCCTTGCTTCCCTTGCCTTTGGCGATATGTTTAGGAAGAAGTTGCTGTGGCTGGGGTCGAAGAGATTGCTGCCTGCGTTCTCTTCAAGGATTTTGATGGATTTCTATCTCACATTTAGGTCTCTCATCAGTTTTGAGTCTATTTTTGTGTGTGGTATAAGGAAATGGTCCAGTTTCATTCTTCTGCATGTGGCTGTCCAATTTTCCCAACACCATTTGTTGAAGAGTCTGTCTTTCTGTTTTTCTTATTTCTTTCTTTTTTTAGAGAGTGGAAAGAGGGAGACGCAGAGGGAGAGGAAGAGAGAGAGGGAATCTCAAGCAGGCTCCACCCCCAGCACGAGAAGCCAGACATGGGACTCGATCTCACGACCCTGAGATCATGACCTGAGCTGAAATCAAGAGTCAGATGCTTAACCAACTGAGCCACCGAGGCACCCCTGTCATTCATTTTTTAATGATCTTTAATGTTCATGTCGAATAGTTTCCTAGAATCTAAGACTATGAAGAGATAATAATGATCATGACATCAAGCCTCCTACCCAAAGTAGGGCTATAATGTTACTAAACCATTTAAAGATCTGGTCATCCAACCTCTTGAAAAACTCTAAACAATTGTCCTATTTCATATGGTGACCTCTCAAGTGTGGTGGACACTAAGTGTTAGAAATGTCTTCCTTCACACCGAGATGAATTCTTCTTCCTTTGAATTCCTACTCTCTGGTCTGCCTTCTGGAGCTAAATGCAGTAAACCTCATCACTCTTCTACAGGACAGACAGCCTTTCAGTGGGACAGTTGTCAGAACCACTCAAAAGCTTTTCTTCTCCCAGTTCCCATTTCCTTCTTTCATTCCTAATGTGACATGGTGTCCTGAATCCAGCCTCCTTTCTCTTTACTCTCTCAAGACAGGCCCAATTTCTCATGCTACTTTTCAAATGTAGCACCAAGGACTGATGACAGAACTCTACAAGTAGCCTCCCTCCCGGTGGGACATAAAGCTGGGGCCACCCCCTTTCCTGTCCTTCCCCGGCACCAGCGTCCAGCTGCAGGCAGTGACAAGCTGCTCTGCACCTGAGTCGTGCTTCATGTCCACCTGCCGGCCACGGGCTTCAGCTACAGACCATCAGGCTCCCCAGATGCGGAGGCCCCACTATGCATCCTGCGCGCTGGGTGCCAAATGCAGGTGCCACTCAGCACTCACCCCCACCTCCAGGTTCTAGAGGCCCATGTCAGCTTTAGCAACGAAGCCCTTTTATGCCCAAGGACTCCTTGCTCATCAGTGATCCGTCTTTACAAAACAGTGCTGCGGTGCTCTGCAGATCATGCTATCAGACACTCGGACAGAATTGGACTGGCATAGGACTTGGCCCAGTGCATTTTCAAAGCCTCCCGGGTGTTCTAATGGGCAGCCAGGGTTAAAAACCACTGAGGAAATCTGGATCCTTCCTAAGCCCACTCCTTCCCATGTGAAGATGTTTTACCTCCCTCACCCCACTTGTCATTGAGTCAGTAGGTGGCTCCCCCAGTAATGCTCCGCTTATACCCCTGGTCATGATCATAGGCGCTTAATATTGAGCCTTAAGTGAACAACCCCTTGTTCCTTTGAGACCCATACAGTCCAAGAGTGACAAGCTCTTCTCTTCTTCTCCCCTGCAGTTTTCCCATCTCTAGTCCACTCCCGCATGTTCATCACAAACTTCAGGTTGTCATCTTTCTCACCATCTTGCCATGGTCTGCTTGAGAATCAATAGACTGTGTTTCCACATACGGGCCTACACTTCCTTGACCTCAACTCCAGTGACTTCATCTTGTACCCCTCAGTCATCCACTCCCAAGTCCTCACACAGACCTTGGCGTCACTCAAAAAAACGCCCTCAGAGATTTTAAACCCCACTGTCCTATTCTGACTATTCCCTGTTCAGTTCCCATACTCTTTCTCACTCCTATCCCAACTTTCTCTTTTCTTGCACAGCCAAGCTTTTAAAAAAGCACAGTTTTCACTCACCAACACCCATTTCCCTACCTCTCAACTACTCCCAATCCACCTCACCCTGGCTTCTCAGCCCAAGGTGTCACAGAAAGTGCTCTTCCTAGGAACACTTCTAAGTTTTCATTCACTTCAATACTTCACAACGGATGGTGCTTCTCTTAAAACCATTTCTTCCCTCAGTTTCTAGAACCACACTCTCCTGGTTCACCTGTTACTTCAACTGACCACTGTCTTAAGTCTCCTTTCAGGCTCCCCTTCTCCTGCCAGACTCTTAAACATTGCTGGTCCCTACCATCTCCTAATAACCTTTAAACTCATTTAAGCGTGCCCATTGCCTCAACGACTGCTCTTAACACAGGTCACTCCCAAAACTAAATCCCCAGCCTAAATCCCTTACCTGATGTATGAATTGAATTTCAGTTTTCTACATATCCCCAAAAGAACATCCCACAGTCTCCTCAAATTCTGTATATTCAAAGTAGAATTCATTATCTTCTCCCCACTGTCATAGGATTCTAAGGCCAAAAGGAACTGCAAAGTCTGTCTGGTTCAACCTCTAATCCCACAGCTTCGAGAATCTCTACAAATACAAGCATTACTGCACAAGAGCTGCCTTGCGGTTCATTCAACTCAATATCATCCTGGGAAGACCCTGGAAAGTACACCCCAAATTGGTCCCCTCCCAGATTCCCTATCTTAGAATATGACACCAAATTCACCCAGTTACAAAAGGCAAAAAAATATGAGGTCTGCTAGTTGTACCCCTCTCTCTTAATTCCACATTCAGGCGATCACCAAGTCCTATTAATTCTGCCTCTCAAAGTTCTCTTAATATTCACCCTCTTCAGTTGTTTCATTTAAAAATATTTCTTGAACATCTATTATGTTCCAGGCACTATTCTAGACCCTGGGGACACGGTGGTAAATAAGAAAGTCACAGTCTTGGGGGCGCCTGGGTGGCTCAGTTGGTTAAGTGACTGCCTTCGGCTCAGGTCATGATCCTGGAGTCCCTGGATCGAGTCCCGCATCGGGCTCCCTGCTCGGCGGGGAGTCTGCTTCTCCCTATGACCCTCCCCCATCTCATGCTCTCTCTCTCTCTCTCATTCTCTCTCTCAAATAAATAAATAAACAAAATCTTAAAAAAAAAAAAAAGAAAGTCACAGTCTTGCCCTGACCATCTTCATACTCAGTATCAGTCAGAGTTCGGTCAGAAAAGAGAACCACTCAGAGTGAGGAGACCTATTCTAGGGATTTGACTGAGTGCAATTTTGGGGAGCTGGTTAAGGAGTTTATGTACAGCTGTTGCTTCTTCATTTGTTGTTGGCCTGAAGTCAGCAGGGCAGGCAGCTGGTAAGGAAAGGTAGACAGGGAGTGGGGGAGAGGAAGGACAAATTGGAACCCACAAGGGTGGGTTGGAGCCCAAGAAACTCTGGGCTAGAGTTTCTAGCTGAAACTCTCCTCATCTCCCAGCACCTCTAAGCTTTCATCCTTTATCCAGAATCTAAACCACAGCTGGCCCAGAGACAGAGAAGCTGAAAGAGGAGATCAATGATAGTTGGACTAGATGCAGGCCCAGCTGCTGCCTGGAGCCAAGAATGTGAACCAGCAGATTCCCAACTATGCATGAGCTGCAACAGCACCCAACCCTACATCCACTTTTCATTTAAACATTGCTGCTGCTTGCCTCTTCCCCTTCCGAATCCTGTGAAATTTCTCTTGAGGCCAGTCCTAACCAACAGGGAAGGGAAGTTTAAGTCCAGTGTAGCTCGTTTGACCCAGTACAAAGCCACTGCATCATCATCGAGTGGCCCTACCCACCCCTCACGTGTCCCACTCTAATCCATCCTTCACAGTGTCCTCAGGAGATGGTTGTCTTACGCGACTCTGGCGATGATGCTGTCCTAAATTGCGGCAATTCCCCATCAAATTTCCCACTACCTCTCCATCAGCAGTAGCACAAAATCTAAACTCCTTTGCATAATGTATTAGTTAGGATTAAGTATGTTTGCAAGAGACAGAAAACTCAAAGTAATAGTTGTTTAAACAAAATAGAAATGTATTTCTCTCTCTCAGGTAGAAATCTGCGTAGGTGGTCTGGAGCTGTAAGGCTACCCATGGCATCAATGACCCAGGCTTTCTATCTTTATCTGTATGGTTGACATTATTTGCTTTCCAGAATCTAGACGGAGAAAGCGACAAAGACAAAACAAACAAAAAGGATGCTCTCATGCTCACTATCTTTAAGGGCCTAAGGGCAGACTCCCTGGACCTGCCTTGCAATCTTCTATTTATGGAACTTAGCCACCGGGCCACACCTAGCTTCAAGGAAGTTTGGAAAATGTGCCCAGCTAGCATGTCTATGGCTAACTGAAGAAGGGAGGAAACAAATATTGGAGGAAAATTAATAGTCTCTCCCACATGTGACATATGAGACCCCTCACCACCTGCCCCTGACTACTCCTCTAACCTCATTTCCTGCCCATCCACTTTCATATTTTAATAACAAAACTAGAATACTCGATGTTTCACCCAACACTTCATGAACTATCACAATTTCATGACTTTGCACATGCTGTTCCTTTGCCTGGAATCTCCTCATTCCCTCATCTGCTGGGCAAACACTTATTTATCCTCCAAGATAAGCTCATTGGCTCTTTGTCTGAGGTGTTCCATCTCCTTTAACACCTCCTGCCCTTTGAACAAATATCCGTTAAATAATTATAGCATCATATGATAACTACTTGCTGCCATATTTGCCTTCCTTATGTCTGAATTCCTTAAGTGTGGGGACTGTCTTTTCAGCCTTGAATCTCAACATTTGGCCAGGTGTCCAGTGCATACTGCATAGGAAATGTCTGCAGATCGAAGAATTGCAGAGTATAAAGGGATTGGCATTTTATTCTGTCCATATGCTGCATTTCTATTAATGCATTCTAAAGTTGCTGGGGTAGCAGCCAGCCACAGGCTTCTATGGTGGTGGAATTGCTACATTGTCTCTACTATTTACTAAGGAGAGATCAAAGCAGAGGCTTCCTGACAGAAAATGAGCTTGCCTGAGGAGAAAAGTAATTGTTTATCTCTTAAACACAGTATTGAGGGCAAGCACAGATGATTCCCTAACTCTCCCTGTGCCTTCAGAGAAAAAGACAAAAACATCACAAGTCTAGAACCAACATGCTACAGGGTGCATAAGAAGGTTAGAAGAAGGTCCCAGGGGACAAGCTAATAGCCAGAATGACAAACATCACACATTATTAGGACATAGTATTCTTCTTAATGCTACAATCTGATGGGGGAGGTAGCCAGCTCCATCCCCACCATGAAATACTTCCTGGCCTCTCTAGGCATCTCCCCAAGAACAGGAAAGCCTTTGAGATGCAACTTTGTCCCCACCCTCACCCCACCATATTTGCTGTTCTTTTGGAAGGATATTAAAGGCTCTTCTTTTGACACACAAATACTTAGAGCATTAGGGAAAACACTTCCTGGCAATTATTAGTCTTACAGCTGTCATTATGTTTTGCTGAAAAGCAAATATTAAAGATATATTCAATAAAAGATATTTTGAGAGAGAGCAGTTAACTGTACTATCTAGTTTGTTATTCAGGAACTTGGAAGTAGCTGTTGCATGTGAACAATTCTAAGCTTTGATTGCATTCTCTTATGGACCATTTAAAAGAAAAGCCCTAAGAGAATGTCTTCTGAATTATTTCCTATGACTACTGACAGCCCTTTGCAAAGCCCCATATGCTTCTGGTGTTGGAGTACACTGGAGTGCCCTTTTACTCAGCAAATTCCACTTCTAGGAAATTATCCCAAGGAAATAATCAGTGGTGTACCCAAAGGTGTTTGTAAAAGGATATTTATCTCATCACTATTCAAGATAGTGAAAAAACTGGAAATATATGTCTCAAATTGTTATAGCAAGATGTTCATGAAGTTAAGTAAAAACATGAAGGTCATAAAAGAGAATATTTGGTGTGATCCAAATTTTGTTTTTAAATCAAATTATTATGGCATATATTACAAGGTACTTTGGCTGGACATGTTTTGGCCCAGACTCAGGACGATGGCAGATTTGCATAATGCCCCTCCTAATATATCCATTTGTGTTAAAGCTTAACAATTACTGAGAGTCTGACCACAATCTTTATGTACCCATAAATTAATAGAGAGAGTAAAGACTTCTGGAAGACCCCAAATCCTTCCCTTTGAGATTCAAAGTTTTTGTAAATTGTCTGATGGGTTAGAAATGAGAGGGTCTGAGTTTGAACTTTAAGGAAGAATAGTGAGAATCCTAAAAGGAACTTACCATGTAGGTGGGAGGAATCAAGAGCAGTGGGCTGGTCTTGGCACCAAGGGCTAAGGATTAGGATAGTAGTATCTGTTTCAGAACTGCCCCCAACTCAGCTACCTTGGAGGTGGACTTGTATTAGAAGAGTTTTAACCCTTGGGGCCCAGGCATATTTCTGTGGGACACAAAAGGTAAGGCAGAGAGAAGACAAGTTGTCCCTCATCCAGGGAGATACCACTGCAGTCATCTGTCCTACTGGTGGATGGATAACAGAGGTGGGCAATGAGGACAGCAGGAGTGGGAGTCCAGTTAGCCAGACCCATACAGGTCTGCCAGGGTCTCCACAAAACTGGCAGTGACCACCCAACCTGTCCCAATGGTAGGGTTAAGAGCTATAGAAACAAGATGCCTTGGGGCATAAACAACCTTGCTTAGAGGCTCCCCTCCACCACCACCTGATTCTCATTTAATTGAGCCTATCATAAAAACTTTCCCTATGACAGTGAAATTTGGATCTCTCTATTAGTAGGCAACACCAACATTTCCATCCTGCCAACTTCAGAGCAAGCTATTCTCAGTTGGTGGTGGACTCTCTGGAGAACCAGCCCCATGGCCAACAGTAGCCTCAAGGTCGCATCCAAGTTCCTATACTAACTGTAAGTAGTAGAAGGATCAGGACAATTTTTAGGAACAAATTAGCCCCCACAGTAATTCCAGAAATACCAGGGAAGCCAATGGGATCTGGGAGTCATTACCACTTGAGGTATCAGTGTAAGGATGACTGTGGGGAAAGGGGACAGGGCACTGTCCAGAATGATAATGGACCTTTGCCCAGTATATACCTACCCCACAGACTAATTATCTAGAACAAGAATTATGTGATGTTGGGAAAAATTGTATGTACTTTTAAGTGTGCAGGAAAGAGTATAGACTCTCAGAGGTGACCGGTAGACGCCAGTGAAAAGGAAATTTAAGGAATATTACTGACTTTCAAAGGTTTACTTATAAGAGGTTCAAGGAAAAACAAGGATGAAAGTTAGCCCTATTAGAAAACTAGAGGGGATTTGGTACTCTAGAGGGCTCAGTTGCAACAAATGACCATAATTTTGAAATCATCCTGATGACCACCTAAGCCCTTCCTGTTGCAAGCATTGTATGGATTAGGACTCCATGGCCAAGTCCAAATACCTACTTCAGGTGTGTGAAGTGGAATCTCCTGAAGAAGGGGTGAGGATAAAAGGAATATGGTTACATGTCTGGATTGGGGATGGGATGGTTCACCAACAAAGTACAACCCCAGCCCATCTGAAGTGCTTGCTCAGTACAATAGGTGAGAGACTGGGGAGCTTCTGAATATTCTCATTCTTGTCTTAAGTGCAAATTCTGCCAAAAGACAGAAACCACTTCTTTTCCTGAAGCTTTCACAACTGAGACACCTTGTTTAAATCTTGAAAACTTTTGATTTAAAGACTCTTCAATCCCCAGACTGGGGGAGAAAAGACAGGAGGAAGATACAAATAAGGAGTAAGGTTATGTCCTTCCTGAGTGTAATAGAATCTGCGCTCAGAGTAACAGCATAAAATAGAGATATAAGAAACTTGACCCTGAAAATAACACCGTAAAAAGAGTGCTCTGCCTTAAGTTAACATCTGGTTAGAGCCAGCAATTAATGACATCATCTCAAGGGTAACCATACTTTATTATCTAAATAAGAATAACTTAAGCATGAAAGGGGACCCTATTAATGTTTACACCCAAATAATAGGCATAAAACCAGGGCTGTCTTAGACCAACCAGAATGTATGGTCATCTAATTGTTTCTAAGTCCTATCGTCCATATGTTTCTATTGGGTTATTACAGAATATCAAGGCAAAATTTGAGATAAATATGAACTACTGCATTCTGAATGCACCAAAATAGATCTGTGTACCAAAGCCACAAGACCAGAAAACTCTGGACAAAATGTTAGGAAGCCAGGGGCACCTGGGTGGCTCAGATGGTTGGGCGTCTGCCTTCAGCTCAGGTCATGATCCCAGGGTCCTGGGATCGAGTCCCGCATCGGGCTCCCTGTTCAGCGGGGAGCCTGCTTCTCCCTCTGTCTCTCTCTCTCTCTCTCTCTCTCTCTCTCTCTCTCTCTGTCTCTTATGAATAAATAAACAAAATCTTAAAAAAAATGCTAGGAAGCCAGTTGTTTTCAAAAATTGTTTGAAGAACTAAGTATTATCAAATGCATAGGACTAACCAGGATAAAGAAAAGATAGTATTCTTCTGTCCCTTAAGAGTCCAATTTAAAATGATGGCCCAAGGGATCTTGGAATAACTGTTATTTTCTAGAAATTGATGGTAAAATGATTAGTGACATAAATTATATGAAAGTTTGTTTGTATGACCTAATTTTATTTAGCAAAACCTTGGAGGATCATGAACATAATCACTCTCCATCTGGGAGACACAGGCTTACAGTTATACCTTGACAAATACCAACCCTCCTGGGTCCTTAGTTTAAAAATATGTAAGACATATAGAATTGCAGCAGTGATAAAAATATCTCTGCCATCACTGTCAGCCTAGGTCCATCAATGATAGAAAAGGAAAAGCCTTCTTCAAGTTCAAGGGTCTGAGTCAAAGTGATAGATCAGAACCATGGCACTATTGCAGAAAGGTGGGCAAAAGCGACACAGCCCAAGGCATTTCTAGAAGCATACTTACTGCCCTAGTCTCCTGGAAGAAGCACTGTGGGGAAAGATCTGTGAGCATGCATTCAAGGCTGTGGCCAACTTCTAAATCTGAGTACATCTTTTATTTTACACCCTCATACTACCTCTGAGGTTTAGGAGCTGTATTTTGTCCAGATAATTCAAAGGAAAAGAAGCCCAAGGTTTCTGTCAACAAGTCTTTCCAAGACTGAAACTCAATACGCTCATCACAGATTAACCTTCCTGCTGCCAAAGTGCACGTACAGCTCAGAGTCGGGAATGTGTTAATGGAGTGCTTCTCTGGACGTGGAATGATAATAGTCCCCTACTTATTACCAGTGTCAAACTAGATATTACTGCAAGATGGCAGAACACACTCCAGGTAAAAGGTGAAGAAGCTGTTTTCATAAACACAAAGGGAAAGTAGAGTCTGAAAACTGCTTCAGGACTCAGCTAAGAATGTATGATGCCACGGTGAGGGAAGGGATTCTCTCCGCTTCACATTAGACTAGATGGACTGTTGCCTCATGGACACATGAAGGGCCTTAGCACAATAAGGCTTAGGCGTGAGAAGCAAGACGACAGCGGGAGACAGTAGCACAGCAGGAGGCAAGTACCTGCCCAAGGCTTGCTGCTCACCTGCAGCCCAGGCAGCAGATCCAGACCCTTCCCAGACCCTGGGAAGCCAGATCCAAAGCAGAAGAAGAAAATGGCCTAAGGGATTCTATAGATTAAATGTTGTCCTCCCCAAATTCATACATTGAAACCCAATCCCCATTGTGATGGAATTTGAGGGTGGGGCCTTTGGGAGGTGATTAGGTCACTTTAAAGGGTATATCCTCATGAATGGGATTGGTGCCCCTATAAAAGAGACCCCAGGGGCACCTGGGTGGCTCAGTCCATTAAGCGTCTGACTCCTGATCTCAGCTCAGGTCTTGATCTCAGGGTTGTGAGTTCAAGCCCCACCTTGGGCTACACACTAGGTATGGAGCCTACTTTAAAAAAAGAGAGAGAGAGAGAGACCCCAGAGAGCTCTCTTGTCCCTACTGCCACGTTAAAACACTGCAAAAAGACAACTATCTATGAACCAGGAAGTGGGTTCTCACCAAACACCAAGTTGGGCAGCACCTTGATCTTGGACTTCCAAGCCTCCAGAACTCTGAGAAACAGAATTTTGTTTATAAGCCATCCAGTCTGTGGTTAAGTTGTTACAGCAGTTCAAACAGACTAAGACAGGGGACATGGCTGCTGAGCTTGCTGGGTTCCCAAACAGCTATGAGATGTCCCAAGGACTCCATAAACAGATGTAACCTTCTTTCAAACAATGGAAATTCTGAAAGAGCAAGAGGGGTAAGTTTTAAAATGTTGTGCTGATGTGGCTTGCTAAATATATGTTCCACAAATAAGACACTCTGTTTTCTTTCATTTTTTTCAACTTGTGTGATTTTATGAATGATGTTTTTAGTTACAGTTAGATTCAAAAGAATTCTGTTTTCATTATGGTGCTTGTTATTTTACCTCCTATTGCCAAAACAAAGACAGAATACAAAACAATATGTGCACTGTTATTACAACTGTCTAAAAATACGCAAGTATAAGGGCAAAGACCAAAAGGTAAGACACAGAGAAAGAAAAAATTGCTTTTTAAAACTTAGAGACATGATAATAAAACCAAAATTTTTTGTCAATATATATATTTCTAGTTGTAATAATTCTTAGTTACTGATATTTCAGAACAAGTTTTATTCAAAAACCTCTTATCAAAACAGTTTAGAAATAAATAAGATCACTTTTGCCATAAAAATGTCAGATTTGGCAATTAATTATATACTAATATTTCAGTGAGTCCTCCCCATTTTCTAAGTGTTGGATGCTAGCTTAAAATGTGTTAGGAAATAAGATATGCATCTGAGTGAAGAAGCAGTGGTTCTTAGAGGAAAAGATGAGGCGCCTGGCTGGCTCAGTCAGTAGAGTGTGTGACTCTTGATTTCAAGGTTGTGAATTCAAGCCCCACATTGGGTGTAGAGATTACTTAAAAATGAAATCTTTTAGGGGTGCCTGAGTGGTGCAGTTGGTTAAGCATCCGACTCTTGGTTTCGGCTTAGGTCACAATCCCAGGGTGGTAGGATCAAGCCCTGCATTGGCCTCCTCACTCAGCAGGGAGTCTGCTTGAGATTCTCTCTCTCTTCCTCTGCCCCTCCTGTGCTCGCTCGCTCTCTTTCTCTCTCTCTCTAAAATAAATAAATCTTTAAAAAAAATGAAATCTTTAAAAAAATTTTTAATAAAGGAAAAAGAAGCCTCTCTCTTAGAATGTTATCAGCTTCATATTGATAGTTAGAAAAGTTGTCTTTAGAAATTGGTTTTAAAAATGTGACTCCAAGTCCATTGATTATTAAGTGAAAGGGCAAAGCTATAACTCTGGCCTCCTATCTCCTTGCCCAGCATCATTCCAAACCCCTTCACTGCTTTGAAACATAGCTAAACTCCCTATTCTTGTGCTATCAGAGCAGAAACATCCTTATTTCAAAGGATGTATACATTCCTCATTGGATCGTGCCAAACTTGATAGCCAAATAGTACACAGGAAGTTCTTGTGCCTTCAACAATGAGAGGCTTCTAGAAACAAAACATATCCATTCAACTCTAGAGACTAACTCCGATGAGAATGGATGGACAATTTTGGATATTAGCATATTTAGATGTATAGGAATTCTCCAGAGATGGTGAAATGGCAAAAAGACTTTTCTAGGAAATACATCTGCTTATAACATTAGGAATCCAGGGCACTGACCTCATGAGAAGCACCTTATACCACTTCTCACTTTAGCAAAGAGCAAGGCCCAAAGGTTGGGTCAACAAGTGGGACTCCAAGGAATTATTTTACATCAATGCAAGGTCAAGGCCTGAAGACAGCAAGCAGCAGCTGGATGTTGCACTTGGAAGTGTAGTATGTAAGCCAGCATGAGTCCCAATTCCCTTGCCAGATAATACTACATGCTCCTTCCCTGATAGTCTGGGTTCCTCTGTATCTGTTTGAATATCCGATTCAGGAAATTCCCTAAAAAATCAAAAATTTAAGACAAAATAATAGGTAAATGAACTGTATTTCATTGTGTTTAATGAACAAACACAAAACCTTAAAGAAATAAGAAAGCATTCCTACAGGAAGGGAATGCAAAACTGGAATCAAAATTATTTTCAGGGATAGTGAGTGTCAAGGCCCACCCTCCCTTCATTAGATAAGTGAGCAATGACCCAGAAAGGCAGCTGGAAGGATGGGGGAGTGAAAATATTTTTATGTTTATGTATAAATTAATCCTAAACCTCCTCTCTATCTGAATTCCCTCTCTTTTTCTTTCACCATCCACCAATATAAAAAGAGACAGTGGAAGGAAGTTAAGAAGTAATCTTTATTATACACGTATTAAGTGCCAGAAATTCTAATAACTGCTCCATTCATTCACTCAAAAATATTATGAAGTATGTTCTGAATGTGAAGCATGATACTAAGGACACAACCATGAATGAGACACAACCAATGGCCTCAAGAAGATTACATTGGAAATCGGTTAGGAAGTAAATAGGCAATTACCATACAATTAATGGTTGCTCTTTTGGAGGTATATACAAACCATGGTGGAAGCATAGGGAAGGAGTACCTGAACTCTAATAATAATTAAAAGCAAAATTGATTATAAAACACCTAGAAATAAATTTTAAAAGATAGGAGCATAATGTTTATTAGAAAATAAAAACATAAAATTTTGCTAAAATATATAAAGGAAGACCCAAATAAATGGAGATTCAAGCCATGCTCTTGGTTAGAGAGCTGTGATATCATAACAATATCAATTCTCCCCAAATTCATCTATAAATTTAATGTAATTCCATCAAAATCCCAGTGGGATAAAAGGGGATGTGTAGAGACACTAGTTTTCTACCCCACCACATGTTTTTTAAGGTCTTTTTCTTAGTAAAAGGCTGAGCCAGGCTGAGCACCTGGCCATACAGAACAAAGAATAAATTTCCAAGCTTTGCGACCATTAGGTACAGCTATGGGGCCAAGTTTTGCCAATAAGATATAAATATAAACGCCATATCGCAGCTACTAGGAAACCCCTACAAAGGCAGTTAGCATGCCCCTTTGCCTCTTCATCCTCACTTGCCTCTTCCCCCACATGTTGTGGTAGGAACTTGAGCACTCATTTTAGAACATGAGGTCAAAGCCAAATATTGAGGATAGTGAAACAACAGGATGGAAAATACTGATATCCCATTAATCATGTAACCACCATAGTGTCCCTAGACCAAGTTTTGTTTGATAGAGAAATACACTTTCATCTAGTTTAAACCACTGTTGGTTTTAAGTTTTCAGCTAAATCTGGTCCTAATCAGTAGCATGACCAAGAGTGAATGAACAAGAACAGCCAAAAAAAACTTTGACAAAGATGAATGAAAGACTTGTCATCTCAGATGTAAAATATACTCCAAAGCTCTAGTAATTAGACAGGGTGGCATTGGTACAGGAATAGACAAAAGCTCAATGGGACAGATTTTAGAACCCAGAAATGGACCTGTGTGTGTGTGTGCGTGTGTGTGTGTGTATGACAAAGTAAACGTCTCCAAACAGTGGGGGAGAAAAAATAATCCAATTCAAAAATAATAAATAAATAAATAAATAAATAAATAAATAAATAATCACTAAATCCCCATCTCACATCATACAAAAAAATCTACTCCTGATGGTTGAAAAAAAAATCCCTAAGTATAAAAATAAATGATTATAAGAAAATATAGAACATTTTAAATTGTGAGACAGAAAAGGGCTCTTTCAACAAAACCTTAAACTCAGAAGTCATAAAAAATAAAGTATCACAGTATAATTTTTTAAATTCTATATGGCAAAAGATGCTATAAACAAAGTTACTAGACAAATGACAGACTGGACGTAAGGATTTGGCATATGTTTAATAGAGAGTTCATATCTACACTATATAAGAGTTTCTGTAAGGTAATAAGGAATGGTTCAATAGAAAAGTATACACAGTATTTAAAAAGGAAATTTATGCTAAATAATGGTGGCCAATAAATCTTTGAAATGATAATCACTCTTACTAATGAGACGACTTTATAACTGAATGTGATATTTTTTGCCCTTCATGTCAGCAAATATTTTTTAAAGATTGACAGTAATCTGGAGAAATTAGTGCTTACACACTATCGGTAGTAGTGTAAATTGATAACCTTTTTTTGGTTTTTCCTTTTAAAATGTTCGTATTTTACTCCTATGAATTTATGTGTCAGAAATACTCCCACAACTGCCCAAAAATATACACTTAAAACTCTTCTTTACACCACTATTTATAATTACAAAATTTGGAAGCCATGCTAATATTCATCAGTATGGAAATGATTAAATACACTTGAGCTCACCCACACCATGAGCCATGTGTTCTAATGTAGAAAGATGCCTGGGAAATATTACTTAATTTAAAGAAGCAAGCTACAGAAAAATATATACATAGCATAATTATTATAATATGTATAGAAAATATGTATAGAAATTATATGTATAGAAAATAATTGGAGGAATGTAGGCTAAAATGTTGACCATGGTTATTTCTGGGGTTGGATTTGTTGAGATTTACTTGGCTATTTTGCTAATGTTCAAATATTGCCTATGTACTGTATTTGTAATTAGAGAAAAAACAAATGTCACAGCTTAGGAAACTCTTCATGATCTGGAAACTTTCTATCTCTCCGATTATCTTCTTCTCCCTACCTGTCAATTTATGCTCTAGGTCACACGGAATTATATACAACTTGTTTCTTACCTCCTTGCCTTAGTTGATGCAATAATTCCCACTCCCTGAGCCACAAAAGACCCAGACACAAAAACATACCCAGTTCTTATTCATCACTTCATACTCAGCTGAGCTATCTCCATCTCCAGAAACCCTCCCTTTGACCTCCACTCTCCAGTCTGGCCGGCTTGGGTGCTCCTCGTCAAAGATATCACAGCACATACTTCTTTCTTATAGTCAACACTGTATTGTAATTATCACTTAACATGTCAATCTCCCCCATTAGACTGGGAGATCTTGACGGTAGGGATTTACTCAGTGCTCAGGGCTCTTAGGTTATAAATTCTATGAAGGCATGGGACATGGCACCATTATTCACTAACCCAGTATCTGATAGATAGTGGGCACATTAACAAATGAATAATGAATCATGAATGAATTAACCGTCCACCTACCTGACTGTACCTTTGTAGTCATCTCTTCAGTTGGCCTGAGTCAATGCCCAGCCCCTATTCAAGAACTTGAGTTTCAGGAATTTATGTCATAGACTTAATTCAGCAGAGGTGAAAAAAATGGATGCACAGTTGTTCACAGCAATACTTTAAATAGAGAGGGAAGTGCAGGTAACCAGACAACCAAAGTGTCTAACTTTAAACATGGGTCTTAACCAAGGAAACATTAACCAAGTATCTACTCTCTAGTAAAAGAAAAATGAGATTTAGTCCCTGCTATGGGTTGAATTATATTCTCTAAAAAGATATGTTGAAGTTCTAAACCCCAGTACCTCAGAATGTGACCTTATTTTGTATGAGGGTGGTTGCAGATGTAATTAGTTAAGATGAGGTCATATTGGAGTAGGGAGGATCCTTAATCCCGTATGATTGGTGTCCTTAGAAGAAGAGAGAGACACACACACAGAGAAGGCCATGTAATCCCAGAGGCAGAGATTGGAGTGCGACAGCTGCGAACCCAGAACACCAAGGACTGGAAGCCACCAGAAATGAGGAAGAAGCAAGGAAGGATTGCCCTACAGGTCTCAGAGGGAACATGGTTCTGCTGACACCTGGATTTCAGACTGCTTCCTCCAGAACTGCAAGACAATCCATTTCTGTTCTTTTCAAGCCACCCAGTTTGTAGTACCTTTTTATTGCAGCCCTAGGAAACCAATACAGTCTCTATCTTCAGAAACCATAATAAGAGACACACAGACAAGGAAATATTTACACCATAGAGTGATAAGACAAAAAAAAAATATGTACAACATTCAAATGTAGTAACAAGTAGTGGTCAACTCTGGAAGCCTTCACAGACACAGTGATGTGGATTTGGGGTGTGGATAATGGCTACAGGAAAGCAAGGTGGGGATAGGGAATGGGAGGGTGTTCTTCCAGACATAGGGACCACCTGTGCAAAGCCTATGAAGTGTGAAAAGCCTATGAAGTGTGAAATGGCATTGTGGGTCCAAGAATTGCAAGTAATTCATTACTGCTATAGTGCAAGTAGAATGACAAAAGAAAATACTGACCAAAGAAAAAATTGCAAGAAGCAAGGACAGATCATGCATCACCTCGTATGCCTCATCAAGGAAACTGAAATTTATCCATTCCATGATGGGAAGCACTGAAATTTTGAAGGGAAAAACAGGGTGAGATTAGAAAGGTCACTCCATGGAGCAAAATGAAGAAGGAATTGGGCAGAATATGGAAAGTCACAAGCCCGACAGAAAGACAAATTGGAAGGGGACTTTTTTTCTATCCCTCATGATGCCCTCTCTTTCCCCCCACAGCTTCCATCCCTTACCCACTGACAGTCCTGAGTGACCATCATACAACAGGTTTTAAAGTGGAAAGGAGATTACTCATTTTTCTCAGTGGCTCCAGGTCACAATGAAGACTAATTGGTGTACGTGTAACAAAATATAAAAATATAAATTTTTACAAAATTACAAAATACAAATTTACAAAAATACAAATTTCTCTCATTATAAAGAGCTTTATAATTAGTGCAGCATTTTCCAAACATGTTTTCAGATCACTTCTATGAAGAGGTAGAAGTTCCATGGCCAAATGTGGGGAAAATTTTGGTTTAAACAAAATAGTGTTCTCCCCTCCTGATCTTTGCAGAGCTCCTGTTACTCTAATTTATAAGATGGCTCTCCAACAGGAGGCAATTTTGTAAAATGTTTTCCTAATAATGCATTTGACCTCAGAACCTTTTTATGCAAATTATCACTTTCCAAAATGGAACACATTTTGAGAAATGTTGAGTTAGAATTTTCTAATGAGGTGGCAGTCCCTGCTTGGCTACATTTTTTTATGAGAGCTCAGCCCTCTTAAGGATGATGTAAAAGGAGATTTCTCCACTGAGTGGAACGTTAGATTAAACTACTTCTGAAGTCACTTTCAACTCAACATGCCATTATTCTGTGGCTATATCTGATGATTTCCTCATGCCTGAAATCTGATTTGTTCTATCCTCAAGACTTCATTGTATTATTGATTTTTTTAAAAGGGGAGGAAATTTCACCCATTAATTAAATGGTAAACATAACTGGGCAATGAAGATTGGATTTTTTTCCCTGCATAAGGTCACTTACTCCCAGGATCAGACCATAAGAGCTTCCTTAGTGAAGAAACCCAATGCTTTCCGCCCCAGAGAGCCACCCAGCTCCAACACCATGCCCAATTGTGTGGCTTCCTTTCAGACATGCACCTCCAAGATTCCTAGTAACTTAAGCTATTTTTGATTTTTTCCCAGGGAAAATGAGATTTAAATACTTGACTGCTTCAAAGGAATGTTGTCATCAATAATGTGAGGAGAGCTGAAAAGAAACAAAGAGAGTCACTGTCTAAGGGCATGCTGGCAGGACTTACCTGCTGCCACCAGAATAAACAGACAGGCTGTGTGGAATGGAACTGAGGATGACAGGCAGGAAGAAGGGAATGAAGAAATCAAGGAGGAAAAATAATTTCTTTGCTGACTGAAGAAGCTGCTGCTCTATCACAATCCCGGTCAGCCCAGGGGAGGTTTCAGACACTGACCCTTTTCCCACTTAACTCAGTTCTAAGTTACAAGTGCATCCGATTGGCAAAACCTAAATTACAACCAGAACCTTAAAGAAGCCTTAAAAATGTGATTTCTAGGGGTGCCTGGGTGGCTCAGTCGTTGAGCGTCTGCCTTCGGCTCAGGTCATGATCCCAGGGTCCTGGGATCGAGCCCCGCATCGGGCTCCCTGCTCGGCGGGAAGCCTGCTTCTCCCTCTCCCACTCCCCCTGCTTGTGTTCCCTCTCTCTTTCTGTGTCTCTCTCTGTCAAATGAATAAATAAAATCTTTAAAAAAAAATGTGATTTCTAGCTTTGTAGCCTCTGATGTACAGGAGGACATGCTAGAAAGACATTAAGATGGACAGGGAGAAGGCCACAGAAACCACGGTATGTGCCACACAATAGATAGATGTAACAATACTCAGAGAAAGCAGGTATTTTTGAAAGAGAACAAAACACAAAATAGAAAGAGTCAGGTGAGATTCGACGATGAGTCATAATCTACTTCAGGAAGCTCCTGGTGATCCACTTACCCTGCCAGTCACTAATAGCCAGTCACATGGAAGTTGAGTCTGAGTGAGGATGGAACATGTATAGCAAACATCCTTCCACTTCCCCTTTCTAATCCTGTGGCAGACATTAATAATCAATCGAATCACTTTTGTGGTAAATCTAGACTCAATTTCAGATTCCTTTTCAGAGCAATGCATTAGGCAGCTGGTAACATCAATCAGAACAGACAACTTGGAAATGGTCATCCTTCATTCAGAGTCTTCACAATATTTTACCTTTAAAAATGGTCTGTCTGCTGATCTGTCAGCTATTGCCACAAAAATTACATGCAAAAATGAAACAAAACAAACAAATATAAAACAACTCTCCAAAATTCAGCAGTTTTATTATTGCTAATGCATCTGCCATGTTGGCTGACCTAGATTAGGCATGGCTCCACCTGTCCCTCATCCTTCCTGGACCAATGGGCTAGTCCAGGCATGTTCTTCTCATGAGATGACCAATGCACAAGAGGGGCTATAGAAATGCACAGCTCAGGTTTGGAACGGGTGCACTGCCATTTCTATGCACAGGTCACTATCAAGAACAAATCACAAAGCTGGGCCCAAAGTTAAGGTCAAGGAGATAGAGTTCAGCCTCTATGAGGCCCCAGCAAGGGTGCAGAAGCAAGGGGCAACAGGGAATTGGGTACAATAAAGCAATCTACCACAGGCCCTTGTCAAAAGTCATTGTCAGCTCACAAAAAATTGAGTGTAATCTCTAAGTTTCATTGCCAACAACCTTGAGAAATTCTGCCCTACTTTGTAAGACATCAGATCTTGTCAACTAAGAAAGCTGATCCATATCAGAGGCCCATGGCAACAGCACTGTCATCTAAAGGCATCAACTTGCTTCCATTACTCAGTGCTATTTATGAAGAAGGTTAATACATTTAAATTTGTGATTTTGATAGTCTCAGAAAACAAATACAGCCTGATGGTAATAATAAGTCCTAGAGTATATAGGGTGCTATAAATTTTTGGTTTATTGATGCCGTGACTAAACGAATTGCTAACAAAATATGTTTTAACTATAATATTATGAAAACATGCCATTTAACTATAAATCTTCACGACATGAAAAGCAACTATGTAATTTGGTGTTACATATTCCATTCATAATCACTTTTTTGGCACCAGGTAGAAGAAAACTATGAATACATTTACTGAATCCACCAATGCTATAAATGCCTTTGGATAATTTTTCTACCAAGAAAGCTACATTTCAGAACCCTTGGAGTTCCTGATTCCTTTTAACACAGCTTAGTCTTAGTACTTGCATTAAAGATTTTCTTTCCTCTTTCTCCCTTTATGCTCAAATCTATAATCATCAATGATCATGCAAGGTGGGCAAAAGGGAAGGGAAAGATGTTGGTTTAGAAAACTAAGTGAGAGGACACTTTTAAGAGAAAATTATCTTTCATTTATAACATCTTGATTGGCCTGTTGTTGTAGAAAGATATCCCTTAAGATTATGCAGGATGGTCCAGGAGTGAAGAAAAGAGAATTAAATTGTTCTATGCAATAAGTAAGAAGTTTTTGTGGAAGTGGGGTGGGGGGAGGTGGTGTCTGAGAACATAGTAAAAACTGGGGGAAGAGATAAAAGAGGTTGAAGAGAGAAAAAGAGGTTCATGGCAGGAGATGAGAGAACAGATGGCTATGCAGAAATCCGAAGTTGTGGGCATAGCTATTGATCTTAAAGAAAAGGGGTAGCTAATATTCTATTTTAAATTGCCTGCTGGGCTCTGCTGCAATATCACACAAACCTGACATCAACCTCCAAGTCACTGGTAAAAGTCTACAGTATATTTCATAGAGATCAGAAAAAAGAACTCTTCCCTTCAGGTTAACCAAAAGCAGAGAGAAGGGAATATCCACAAAAGATGAAACAAAGAAGCAGAATTTGGTGGAAGTAGAAAACGTGAGCAAGAGGTGACCAGACGAGGGGCGCCTGGGTGGCTCAGTCGTTAAGCGTCTGCCTTCAGCTCTGGTCATGATCCCGGGGTCGTGGGATCGAGCCCCGCATCGGGCTCCCTGCTCGGCGGGAAGCCTGCTTCTCCCTCTCCCACTTCCCCTGCTTGTGTTCCCTCTCTCACTGTGTCTCTCTCTGTCAAATAAATAAATTAAAAAATCTTAAAAAAAAAGAGGTGACCAGACGAAATGAGAGCAGGGTTGCCAGATAAAGGACACCCACTTAAATTTTAATTTATGATAACAAAATTTTTTGCAAAAAGTATCTCAAATATTGCTGGGACATACTAATACTTAAAACAGTTAGTATTATTATTTACTAAATCTAGCACCCCTGAATGAAAGCCTCTTCCGCTGAAAAATCCTTAGCAAGCTTGTGTTTCTCTTTTTAACTTGTGATGGGGTTTCAGATCAGTTTTATTTAAATTCATTAAACATAATTCCCCACCTTCCAGCAGACAGGAGGACCTGAGGAATTTCAGACAAGTGAACAATACTAAACTTATCAATTTACCTTGTTACTAGCTATTAATCTGTATTAACCTAGTCATCTATTTCCCATGTCTTTTTGGTATGGTCATAGCACTTTGAAATAGTGCTACGACCCAGTGAATTTTGCCTCTCATGCTACAGAAAGAATAAAAAATAAACACCAGAAGTAGGCTGCTTTTTCTGGCATTATAGACAATTAGATACTCTGAACAACCCTCACAACTGAATCAACTGAAACACAGGATAAAATGTTTCTTAAAATATTTTAAATGCATCACTGAGCTGTCACAAAGGAATGTTACAGAATCCAAAAATGAAATGAGAGCAGGAACTCTAGGTGGTAAGCAAATATGAAACTCTGCATGGAGAGTCTGTACTAAATCCTAGAGACACATTTAATAAACCTGCAGAGTGCATGGCTGGTGGGGGGGAGGTGGGGAGCGTGTAAATCCTAGCTACTACCCAAAGCAGGGCATCAAATGGAAGACCCTGCACAAAGCTGAGATCACACAGGCCAACATTCTCAGAAAAAGTAATAAAAACAAACCTCTCCATGCTGAAAGCGACAGTCCACCTCTACCTTGACACTGGGTGGAAAAGGAAAAAATATTCTCCTTGAAATCTCATAACCAGAGTGTTCTCTCAGGTTCACAGTGTAAATTCACACCAACACTGTGGTCCAAACACCCAAGCAGAGAATTTAAAGTGACCCCAGCGGACTTCTGAAAAAGAACAATGACAGCAGCATGAAATTGCTGAATCTCCCCCAAACTCATCCTGAAACCTAACCAAACAAACGAAAAAGCCTGGCAAAGGCTCACCACCAAAAGAAGACCCATCCAAGTAGAAATCTGGGGGGCAGGTGTGAGGGCCACCTGGTGAAGCTGAGAGGAGCCCTCCCAGGCTTCAAGTCTCGGTGCAAGAACTATCCGTGGGGATGGGAGAGGACCAACGCTGCTACAGTGGTCTCAGCCATCTCAGATTCCTTTCAGAATCTCAGAAATACTCCGTTCTTCCTCCCCCGCCCCCCAGTGCCTTCCACGGGCACACCCGTGAGCAGCCAGCTGACATGGGAAGCTGTGTCAGCTTCCTACACTACAGAGCAAAGCAGGGAGGGATGAAGAATGGGGCCACGGGCCACCAGGCAAGCCACCCCTTCCCCTGCTGCTGTGGGGCAACACTTGTCAGAGTGACTGTGAGGGGCAGAGCCTCCGACGACTACGTTGAACTCATCAGGTTTGAGGTCATTTGGTACGGCCGCACAGCCTTGGCAGGCACAGAAATTGGTATGAGAAGGGGGACTCTGCTAATAAGAAAAATACCCTCAGTGGGTACCCTGGCTTTGTGCTCAGTTGGTCAGCAGCAGAGGCTAGAATGGCAAATCCGTTTTATACAGAAGGGAGCCTTTGGTGGAACTGTCACTACAGGAACCCGGAAGGCAGCTCGTGTATCTAGTGAATTTAGAACCCTAGCAGAAAAGTTCAGAAGAAAAAAAAATGGTAGCTCTATGTTTTCGTTACGGTTGGCTGCATTCAATAAGGTGCCACAGGGAAGAAAGGAGCTCGGAGAAGATTTGGTTGGCTTTCAGAAAAGGATGAAAGAGAACAGAGTCCGCAAATTCAGGGATTTGTACAGTACCAGAGGCAACCGCCTCTCAACCCCAAAGAGTAAAATGTAACATTGAGCAAGTTTTGGCATAACAAAGGCCTATTAAAACTCAGCTTTGGGGCAAAGATCTGGTCAAGTTATGGACATCTAAATTCAGAGATCAAATCCTTCAAAATGATAATGGTGGCAGGGAGTAGAGGTTGAATTCACAGGGCGGTAATCAATAAACACTTCATTGGAACATTGGCTCAGGGAAAAGATATTGTGCCTATCTGGGATTTGGGGTTGTTTTTTTAAACACAGATACTAAGATTAGAAAATTTTTTGTAAATTTGAAAACCAGATGAGACATATCAATCCCTAGGGGGGGGGACGTCCTTACCAACAATAACTGAAGAAATAGAAAATCTGAATATTCCTATAACCATTATATAAACTTAATTAATATTTTAAAACCTTCCCCAAAAGAAAAGTAGGCCCTGAGAGCTTCAGAGACAAATTCTACCAAATATTCAAGTAAAAAATAACTCTAATCTTACATAAACTCTTCCAGAAAACATAAAAAGAAGAAATGTTACCCAGTTCATATTCTAAAGCTGCCATAATTCCATACCCAACCCAGACAAAGATAGCACAAGAAAGAAATCAATCACCCAGGTCGGGGTAAACTCATGAACAAAAATGTAAATATCCTAAGGAAAATATTATAACTCTGAATCCCAAAATGTGTAAAATGATCATGTAACATGACCAAGTTGGTTTTCCTTCTCAGGAATGAAAGGCTATCTTAAAATTAAACATCAAGTAATCTAAATGATCATTCCAATAGATATAAGAAAAGCATTCAATAAAATTCAACATCCACTCATGATTTTAAAAAGAAAACCTAAAGAAACTGGAAGTTGAAAGTCTCTAACTTATCAAAGGATATCTAAAAATAACTGACAGCAAAGCATATTGGGACTCTCTCTGCCCCTCCCCACTGTTTGTGTACTCTCTCTCTCTCTAAAATAAATTAAAGAAATAAATCTTTTAAGAAAAGTCTAATTATAAAGGCAGGCATTAGAATAAAATATATTAAAAACTATAATTTTTAAAATAATAGCCTCCACATTGAAAATTTATATAAATATAACATTCATATGTACATTTTGCTTGGTATCTCAGCCTCCCCTTCCCCCCCCTTCTCAGGGACTCTGCTAAATGTAGTGCTTTCCAGCATTTTACTGTCATGCACCCTCTGGTACAAGACATGGATGTCTATTTAATACTGCGTCTATTTACATTGTACTAGAGATTTTAGCCTGTATAGTAAGACAAGAAAAATCTACCAAAAACAGATTTGAAAGGAATAAATATGTCAGTATTTGCATCTCCTATGATTGTCTACATAGAAATCCAAAACAGCAGCAAATTATTAGTAACAGAGTTTAACAGTTCCTTTTAACGAAGCCCACATGAAAATGCCAGTTGCATTGCTCTACACCCTCATCAATCAGTCAAGAAATCATAATTTTTTAAGATACTTTTTTTTTTAAAAAGATGCATTTAGCTAGGGAAAATAACTAACAAAAGATGTAAAGTGTTTTACTGAAAAAAAATATCAAACTTTACTTCAAGGCTGTGAGAGACCTAAACGAATGGAGAGATAGGCAAGATTCTTGGATAGAAAGATTTAATATCATAATGAAGTTAATTCTCACCAAAATGATCTTTAGATTCACTTATATACTTTTCAGAGCCCCAAAATATTGTTTCAGAGAAACATGCAAAAGGAAAACAACTAGGAAAAGGAAAGTTAACACAAATGTCAGGGTAGTTTCCTTTGGGTGGGGCTGAGAATTAAATTCAGATGGGGTTCATAGGAGGTTTCTGAGATCTTAGTTTCTGTTCCTTAAACCAAGACACAGCTACGCAGGTCTTTGTTTTATTATTTTTCATTAAACTTTACATTTGCATTTTATACACTTTTGACTGTATGTTTCCAAATTGAGATTTTAAAAATAATATTAGTAAATAATTTGCCCAAATTGTCTACCAGCCTATAGTTCCCCCCAAAATTCCTGGTAATGTTAACCTATTAGACTTGGTAAATACCAAGAGGGTCAACACTTCTTGTTCTTCATCTTATTTTCCATTGTCTAGTACAGTACCTGGGATGGAAAAATAGCTCCATAAATATTTTTTTAATGAGTGAATAAACAAAGCCTCATTAATCCTCTATACTGGCATGCATCCATGCCAACGCCAATTATTCTCATCCTTAGAACTATGCTTCGTATTCATGTATCTCTAAGCCCTGCTGGTGTTCCTATTATTTCCTGCCCACTGTCTACTGGATTTCCTCTCTGCTGAAATGCTTGACTCACTTCCTCATATATGTTTAATGAAGCTGTCAGCAAAGCACTTTTTCATCAGACAGCCAGGCTTAAGTTTTACTTAAGCATGCTTTATTAGCATGCCTAATTCTACCTCCAGAAAACACAGTTAATTAAACTACCAAATCTGTGAGTGTGGCCTGGCATCACTTTTGGCATTTAGTAGCACTTACACGCCAAGGGAAATTGAGGAACCCAACCCCTCTGCTGGGACTTGAGTAGCATGGCAAGAGCTGGGGCTTGTCCATGAAGAAGGAGCTGGGGCAGTAGTTGGACCGCTGTAGGAGCTTGTGCCCAGACACCAGCAGCAAAAGTGACTGGAGCCCATTCACTGTAGCCCCTGGCAACAAACACCTGAGGCTCTGAGCTCTGGGCTCAGTCCCCACGAAAAGCTACCATTGCACTGTGTTTCTCCCTAGGAAGTTAGTGCATTTTTTAAAAAGGGAGTCACGGTACCCTCCATACTTCCCAGGGGCTCATGTTCATGAGTGGCGTTGGGATGGGGTGTCCTCTGATAACCTTGACAGAGTACATCAAGCAACTTGGGGATTTCTAGGTCTTTTGGGGAGAAACTGGGAGTCTGGGGCAGATGTGGCAAAGTTGACACATATCCAGACTAGCCCATTCTCAGACAGCCACAGATATCTGAGTCTATGAGGTTTCTCCTCCTACCATTCCTCCCCAAGCTTCCCTCCAGGTTCCAAGGCTACATATGTAAATTGAGTTTCTGCAGTAGGGCCCAAAACTCCCCAAGGAAGATATGCAGATTAATCTCTAAATGTAGTTCTGGGCTAATTAGATACAGAAACACAACAAATTCAGAGTAGGAAAGTAAACTTCAAAGAATTCTAGTTCTTGGGTCTCAATTGCTTCCCAAGGTGGTTTACACCCGAATCATGATGTTGAGGCCCCTTCTTGCCTCCAACAAAATGTCTTCCAAACAGCACCAGCAGTTTATGACCCTGGTGATGGAATTCAGGTGGCACCACTTTGCCTGACAATCCAAGCTGCTCTTGCCCCTAAAGATGTATAGCTTTGAGTATGGTCATGCAACCCCTCTTAGCCTCCCTTTTCTCATTTGTAAAGTGGGGATCACACGGCCCTCCTTGTAGGGTTGTTGAGAGGGTTAAGGATATGACATATATGAGATGAGTTGCACAGAGTAGGTACCCAATAAACGGAAGGTATCTCTATTAATATTATCATTATTATTCCATTACCCTTTCACATTGCCTTCTGGCCTTGCAGAGATGATCTCTCCCTTCCTTCCCATAGTGCTCAATGAGACTTAAGCATTGACTTGACTCTGAAGTCAGAATATTCTGGGTTCCAATTATGATTCTGCCAATTAATAGGGCTGTGACCTTAAGCAAATCTTCTTGAAATCCATTGGAATAATAATAGTCCCAGCCTCAAAAAATCCTTATCAGCTAATTCATGGAATCAGTTTGCTAGATTTTCTGAAAACAATAATTATTATTATTACTCCCTTAATTCCTAACTCAAATTCCTAGTATCCCAATGCAGATATTTATACTAAGAAACAAATTATTAACAGATTGAACCCTAAGAATAGGTTATTTGTAAACCAAGAGAAAGTTCTTGTTAGTGGGAACACCGGAAAGATACTTTTGAACAGGAGGCTCTCCCGGCCTCATGGGTCCCTCTCTCCATATCCACATGCTTGAGCATAGCTTCGGAACTGCTTCTGATGTCCAGGAGGAGCCTGACGCCTGCTCTGAACACTTAGAGACCAAAAAGACTGTTCCTGCTCATATTCTTAGACAAGTACAACAGGGGTTATTAAGCAATTATTTCCTTGATATGATCCTCTCTTCAACTTTTTTTTTTTTTGGCAGTTGTTCCCTCTTCTCTTAATTTGGCAATTTAACATCTCTAATTAAAGATACTATGTATCCCAGAACCACTCTGAGTGTATCTTGCATATCTACCCTGGGGACACATAGGGTATTGCCAAGGCTCACTTTGCGCAGTGCCCCTGTGCCTTGTGAGAGAGATGTTGCAGGGGGCTTGGGGGGTGTCTTTGAGGCCGTTTGAGGGCAGGTTGATCTGCCTGAGCAACAACATGGACTCCTTTTTTTTTTTTTTAAAGATTTTATTTATTTATTTATTTATTTATTTGACAGAGAGAGAGAGAGCACAAGTAGGCAGAGTGGCAGGCAGAGGGAGAGGGAGAAGCAGGCTAAGCAGGGAGCCCAATGCTGGGCTCCATCCCAGAACTCTGGGATCATGACCTGAGCAGGAGGCAGATGCTTAACCGACAGAGCCACCCAGGCGCCCCAACAACAGTGACTCTTACAGCACTTTTATTTCACAGTAAAATTCCTTAACATTTGTAATAAACTAATTTGGGGACCATCTATTTATTGACTATACACACACACACACACACACACTGGATATCACCTCCATGACGCTGGATTTAGTCACCACAACATGCCCAGCACCTAGCACCATACTGCCCACCAAGTATGTACTTAATAAATATCTACTGAATAAATGAGCAAACCAAGTTTTCAATGGAAGGAGATTCTTTATGTCCCTCTTTCTTTATGTTTTCTCTTTCCTCTTTTAGGATTTTAAGGGCCAATAATTCAGAACTATTGAGAGAGAGGAAAAGAAAAGGAATCAGGCAGCTTTATTACTTACATAACTGGAGTGAAGCATGTGGCCTAGATGTATAACTACAATGCCTTACCCGCACCCACCCCTCATCAGAGGCCTCCCTGACTGGGTCAGGGAAAATGGTATATAGCAGAAAGCAGATCAAAATAAGTCTGTTCTAGGGCGCCTGGGTGGCTCAGTTGGTTGAGCGACTGCCTTCAGCTCAGGTCATGATCCTGGAGTCCCGGGATCGAGTCCCGCATCAGGCTCCCTGCTCGGCGGGGGGTCTGCTTCCCCCTCTGCCCTCTGCCCTCTTCCCTCTCCTGCTCTGTCTCTCATTCTCTCTCTCTCTCAAATAAATAAATAAAATCTTTAAAAAAAAAAAAAAATCGGGCGCCTGGGTGGCTCAGTTGGTTAAGCGACTGCCTTCGCCTCAGGTCATGATCCTGGAGTCCCGGGATCGAGTCCCACATCCGGCTCCCTGCTCGGCGGGGAGTCTGCTTCTCCCTCTGACCCTCCCCCCTCTCATGTGCTCTCTCTCTCTCATTCTCTCTCTCTCAAATAAATAAATAAAATCTTTAAAAAAAATAAATAAATAAGTCTGTTCTATAAACAGGTGGTTGGTTCCAAAACAGATTGAAAAGTGGAGGGTGGCTGGCCGAGCCACAAGTATTGAGTGCCTCCCAAAGGCAATCAATAATTACCTCCTCCCACCCCACCCCACCCCCCATGCCTGGGGAGAAATGAGTGGAGTGATAGATTAAGAACAACGCCAGATGCATCATTTCAAACTGGAAAGACCTGCCTCCATCAGATCAGCAAGCTGTCAGCATGGGTCCAGTGAGCCCCAGGCTGTGGTCATGATGCTGAGCCTACAAAGGGCCAGCGAACTCATTGTGACAGGTTACCAAGAGAGGATGTCCAAAAGAGGATGGGACCTGGGCTGTCCCATCAGAGGACAGGGAGGATGAGGCTTTCATGCTGTGAGCCCTCAGTCCGTCAGAGACAGAAACACACACACACACACACACAGCACTATCACTTTTCCTAGAACCCTGCCTAGCCAGCTTGGAAAGTGTCCCCAGGTTTCCATGTAAATAGCACTGGAGCAGTTGAGAGAATGGTCCCATCCTGAAGGTCAAATGACAGCTTAGGCTTATCTGGGAATGGGACTCTTATCAAACATCCCTGAGGGGTGGGGAGGGGGCAGGGCAGGTCCTACATACTGTCCAGAAGCTTTCCTCAGCCCCTGTTCCCTGTACCTCTCTCTCATTTCCCTCCCTCCCTTGGCACGAGGTCCCCCCCACAAAGTTCCCAGTGCTCTCACATTTTCTCTAGCTTCCCAGAGCGCACTCAGATCTGCTCTCCCTGAAATGTCCCCCAAATCACAAAATTAACTCTCCCTTTTTCCCATCATTATTCTCATCCCCAAAACTCAGTCTCCCTCAGGACAGCTAAACTGGGTATTGGGATGAAAACCTCTCATTGAATTAATTCACACAAAAGATCCCCCTTTTTTTTTTGTCCAAAACACAACTGAGTAGAATTTCGCCAAAGGTGTGTCCCTCTTTTGGCTCTGCACGTAGTCACCTCTGAACATAATTCCTGGAATGCTGTCGCAAGTAGCAATCTCATGGGAAACTAGCCTTGGCGGATGCTGAAACTAGCCTTGGGCTGAAGCTGATAAGAAGACAGCAGAAAAGAAGATGAAAGGAATCTGGGTCCTGGAGGACACAACTGAGCTGATGATTGTAACATGCCTGGAGCCTGCCCTTTTCTTCCTATAGATGTCTCCTTCTGTAATATAGGAATTTCTTATTGTTTAAAGGTCAGGATTAGGAGAAAGTGAGTAAACCAAGCAGGTGCAAGATCAAATTCTGTTTTCATTTAAAATTTTGATATTTTGTTCATCATGGATTTTTTTTTCATTAAAGCTGATATTTTAAAACACTACATTAAGGGGCGCCTGGGTGGCTCAGTCGTTAAGCGTCTGCCTTCGGCTCAGGTCATGATCCCAGGGTCCTGCGATCGAGCCCCGCATCGGGCTCCCTGCTCGGCGGGAAGCCTGCTTCTCCCTCTGCCACTCCCCCTGCTTGTGTTCCCTCTCTTGCCGTGTCTCTCTCTTCAAATAAATAAGTAAAATCTTTAAAAATAAAATAAAATAAAAATAAAACACTACATTAAAATGGTATAAATCTTGTATTACTGTTTTTTGGTGCCCCCCTCCCAAATGTGCACCCAAGGCAAGTCCCTCAGTTGCCCCCCTCAAGTCCGGACCCTGTTACTTTAAACTGTAATTTTTGTTACTGGCAGCCAAAATCACCTTCAAAGTGGAAAAAAAAAAATGAAGAGTTTGATAAAAAGCTGTCAGGGAAATTGGTTATCCATATGGGATAAATGTTTGAGTAAGATGTTACCTTCAGGCAGACCCCAGGAAAAGCCCATATGCCAGCACTGCATTGTGGGAGAGAGGGAGAGCAAATGCATGGAGGGGAGTTACTGAGCTGGCCACAGCTTGGCAACCAACACAGCTCATTGCTGGGTCTCACAGGATGTTCCAAAAAGGCCATATGAAACCACTGGATCTGGAACACCATGGGAGGAGGACAGGCAAGCAAACTAAAGGCTGCCTTTCCTCTTCCCCTCTTCTCTTTCTTGACAGAAGTCTACCTGCTAGGGCTTTGACTCTCTTACACTTCCTGGTTATGCCCCCTCCGGGCAGCCACTGGAGAAATCTGAGCCTCCACAGGTCCCATCTAAGCAGGGTGCAGGTATGACAGACTCTCTTTGTCAGTTGGTGCTGCACAAGGGGCTCCTCAGGCTATGGCATCAGTGGCCGTGGCTTCATACCCATGAGAGCAAAGTGAGCCATTGCCAAGGTCCCACTGGCCAGGAGGCAGGGCAGGTGGCCAGCACCCTGGCTGAGCCCGGCAGATCTAGGATGCACAGAAACTGGCTCTGCTACAGATCCCCACCTCCCCTTATACACAAAAATAATTTCTAGGGCATTAAAGACCTAATTACTTTTTAAAGAACAATAGACTATAAAAGTACTAGAAGAAAATAAAAGCATGCTTTTAATATTTGGGGGGATAAGACAGGCTCCCTTAAACAAGACACAAAAAAACAAAATCATAAGAAAAAGCCTTATTGATATAATTGTACTAAGAATTAAGCTTTGTGTAAACAGTAGTTCTTGACTGGGGACAATTTTGCTCCCTAAGGAACATCCGGCAATACTTGGAGACATTTTTGCCTACCAAAACTGTGGAGGGGAGCTTGGATATTACTGACATCTAATGTACTTAAGCCAGGGTGGCTGCTAAACATCCCACAGTACACAGGATGACCCCCACACCAAAGAATTATCTAGCCCAGTATTTCAACAGTGCAGAGGTTGAGAAAGCCAATCATAAACAAGGTTAACAGACAAGTTAAAGGCCGAGAAAAGTTGTTTGACATTTATATCCCCAATAAAAGTTTAGAGTTTAATATGGAGAAAAAATTACAAATCAATCCCAAAAAAATTCAACAGAAAAAAAGTGAGATTTTTTCTCATCCTTTCAATTGGTAAAAATTTTCTTAAATCCAGTAATATCAAGTGATAATGAGAATATAGGAATGGAAGACTCTCATATACTGCCGGCAACCATGTAAATAAGTACAACTGCCCAGTACTTATTGGTATTCAACAGAATTTTTTAAAATTTGGAATGCTCCTATCCCACCAGTTGAACATCAGCAAAAGTGAGGTGTGCCCCTTTAGGTCTTTTCCTCACAGCACCAGTCACCTCTGAACATAATTCCTGGAATGCTGTCGCAAGTAGCAATCTCATGGGAAACTAGGTGAGAGGTCCTCCACGCATTTCCTCTCTTCCTGATGATGGAATTTAGAGCTACCTTTGACCTAGCTTCAAGCATGCCTAGAGGGCTAAAACAGCAGGAAGGTCTGTGTTGGCTGCGTGGACAAAGGCATCTTTCTACATGAACTGTCCACCTTGGGACCTTTATGTGCGAGAACATACACGTCAACTTTCTGTAGTCAACTACATTTGGGGGCCCCTTTGCGGAAATAGCTTGCTTTACTCTCATGAATACATTGTAGGTGTGTGCAAAAGCACAGGAAAGATCTGTAAGACTACACACAAAACTCGGGAGTTTCCTCTTGGCTGGGAGACCGGTTTGGGAATCAGCAGCCAAAGAACTCTTTCTGTGATGTTTTTCTTTTAAATAAGAGATGATGGTCACACACATTTTTATAGTCACACAGGCATTTTTAAAAAACTGTGTTTTTAAAACAATTGACCGAGATTATGTTGCCAAAGCCCATTCAACAAACGGTAACAACTAGTAGTAAGAGGCAGATGCAAGATAATAAAAGCATATGATTGCACTCAGAAGACCCAGGTCTGCAGCTATGTTCCAGACCTTGGTCAAGCTGCTTCGTCTCTGAAGCTAAGCCCTTTCACATATAACATAAAGACAATAATACCTCCCCCACATGACTGTTGTAAGGAAAAAAGAGAATCATGTATGTAAAATTCTTAGAATGCTGCCTAGTCTTTGGAAAACACTTGATAACTGAAACATTTGTTGTTGTTATTATTATTAGGAAATGTGTGAAAAACAAAAGAAAAGTTCTCTATTCTGCTAGAAACATATATGTGAAAATAAAAATAAAAGGGTATATAGCTGGTAAGGAAGGAAAGAATGAAACAAAATTCAGCCCCATTTAATATGCATACATTGAGCACCTATTATGTGCTAAACATTGGGATGGGGATGTACAGGCAAGCGGGGGCCATGTGCAAATAGAGGAAACAGGGAACCACATCCCATTCATAGAATCTAGACATGAAAGTAGGAGGGGTGAGAGGCCAAAAAAGGAGGGGCCTTGAATGCCCTGTTGGAGAATCTGGCGACATTGTGGAGGGTGGATGTGAAGGGGCATGGCTGGGAAGCAGGAGAAACAGGAGAGGCGATTGGTTTTGTTTTTTGTTTTGGGGGTTTTTTTTAGATTTTTATTTATTTATTTGACAGAGAGAGACACAGTGAGAGAGGGAACACAAGCAGGGAGATGGGAGAGGGAGAAGCAGGCTTCCCGCAGAGCAGGGAGCCCGACGCGGGGCTCGATCCCAGGACCCTGGAATCATGACCTGAGCCGAAGGCAGACGCTTAACGACTGAGCCACCCAGGCGCCCCGAGGCGATTGTTAAAGTTACATCAATGAGCATAGTAAGAGCAAAGGGGACCCAGAAGAAAGTCTCTTCAGGTGCCAAAACCCAAAGTAAGAGATGATGCACGAGACAGGGGGGAGGAGAAAAGGAGGCTGCTGGGTTTCTAGCCGGGGTGACTGGTTGTGTCTCTGAACTACAGAGATCAGGAGGCGGCCGCCTTCCCCAGCTGGAGGAGGATCTATTCACAAAGCCAGCCAATTCCTGTGCTGCCAGGTCTGAGGGTGTGAATGCTTGGGTGGCACGGCCAGATCCTGTGGAGGGACACTTACAGGCAGGATCAGGAATACGTTAGAGGAGGAGAAAGACAGCTGCTGGCCTCTGCCCTCCACAGACCCCTGGAAAATGGCATCCGTCATATGGCCAGTGATCTAGTGCTTCCATATACCCTAGAATGGCCCAACTCCACGTCCCAGGTCAGGCCCGTCTTTCATGGGCATTTCTAGCTCCATTTAAGCCTTACAGGTTGCAAGGGCTAGAGGGACAAAAGATGGAAATGTGTTATCCTGTATTAGAGTCCCTGGTATCTGTGTGCTTAATCTTTCATATTTTCAATTAAATCATGAGGAAATAATTATGCAAACCAGAATTTCACCATCCATAGGGAAATGATTAGTTTATTATCCTTGAGAGGTTTGTACCAGGGCATCTAAATCTTTAGATAAGGAGCTAATTTAATTTTGGTCCCCCTTCTGCTAAGATTTCATATTCTGGGGTAATATATCAAAAAAGAGAGAGAGAGAGAGAGAGAGAAAACATGTGAGATCTCTGGGTCAAGAAAATTAGCATGATTATTAATAAATAGAAAGTTGGCCATTTTACCTCAAGAGTCTACAAAGTTCTTACATACATTTACTCTTAAAGAACACACATTTATTCTTAAAGATCATATAAAGCAAAAGCTCCAAAAACCAAACACCTAAGTTATACTTGAGGCCAACTGTTTTAGGAAAGGTCTTTATTTTTATATGTTTCTATTACCAAATTTATAACACCTTGATCATAGAGTTTTCAGGCTGAAAGAGACCATAGCACAGAACTTCACTCATTTCAGAGGTGAAATGAAAGCTCCACACACACATTGGTGAAGCTCACTCAGCTGCTTAGCAGCCCAGCCGGGGCGAGAACCTGGGTTTTCTATTTCAATCCAGCATTCTCTCCTCTACACTATACTGTCTCCATTCCTGACATCTGGTCATTTGTTTAAAAATTAAATTTTAATTAAAATTTAGACTCTAGGGGTGCCTGGGTGGCTCAGTTGGTTAAGTGTCCGACTCCTGATCTTAGCTTAGGTCGTGATCTCAGAGTGAGTTCGAGCCCCACACTGGGCTCCACACTGGAAAAGGAGCCTACTTAAAAAAAAAAAAATTTGATTCTAGCACTTCTCACGTAAATGGAAAATTTTTTTTTAAGATGTTATTTATTTATTTGTCAGAGAGAGCACAAGCAGGGGAAGCGGCAGGCAGAGGGAGAAGCAGGCTCCCCACTGAGCAGGGAGCCCGATTCGGGACTCGATCCCAGGACCCTGAGATCATGACCTGAGCCGAAGGCAGACACTTAACTGACTGAGCTACCCAGGCGTCCCATGTTATATGGAAATTTTTGTGTTCTTTTTTTCATGTCTGTCTTTCTAACAGACTGTGAGCTCTGAGAAGTACATATTATTTATTTTTTATATATGCCTAATGCCTAGCAAAGGCTCTGTGATGTAGTTAGCACACAACAACAAAAACTTGCTGAACTGATTACTCAGTTCTCAGTGGTACCATGAATACTTGCTGCTGGTGCTTCCCATCAACATCTAGTATGTTCTGGGTTGATTTTATGTCTTTACAATTGTCTACATCTTACTACTTCTTTTTGTTCTATTTATGTACTTCAAGAGGAAAAGGCAAAACCTGACCTCTTTTTTTATCCCCCAGGCTCCTCTTCTTTATTAAGCTGAAATCAAAAATATTAAACCACAAAAAGACTTTTGGTTCACGCCCCTCCTCCTGTAGATAGCAATGAGGACAGATGTTCTTTCACTGGATTTGATTAATTCTTTCATAATGGAATAAAAATTAACTTCACAGAAACAGTACATACAGCCAGAGGTAATTCAATGCCTAATGAATGAAATATTACATAATCAAACAGCTTAAGTGGCTCTTCTTGATTCAAAAGGCACAGCCTATTTTACAACATTTAATTTCCTTTCATTCTTTCTAATTTTGTCATTGTGTAGTAATTACTACTCTTTGAAACCATGCCTTCCGCTCATCCCATTCCCGCCCTTGTAAACGAACCATGCCCACCCACACCACACTTCGTTAGGCTTGATTTGAAAAGTCATGGCACAAAAAAGCAGGTCATCACTCTGTCTCCAGGATGCTCCCAGGCCCTCTCCTGCTTGCCCATCCCATGATTTCTCCCACTCTGTTTCCAGGTTCTTCCACACCCTGCCATTTGAGGTTGGTGCCATGGCCTCATACTTTCTTAGTAACGTGGACGGATGATTCAGTTTGGACTTGTTGTCCCTCCAGGATGGAATTTCTCAGCTCTGCCTTCTTGCTCCCCTCTGTGACAGCCAGAAAGCAGAACTCTGCCTCTGGCCACAGCACCCCTGGGAACACAAGCTCCAAAGAGCCCCCACCTGACAGGGGAGGGAGACTGGCAGGCGTCAACACTGCTCACATTCCTACTTCCACTCACCATCCTCCCGTATCTTAAATTCTCCCCCTCATCAGCTTCCCTAAAGCCTTAGCCTATAAAGCTCTGTAGCTCTGTAGCTTCACACCCCGCCTCTCCCATCCTCCCCTCTCCTTGGAGAGCCTACCTCTCCCATGAGGACACCCCTGGCCCTCTGCAGGGTAGGGGGTGGATATGGGTGCTCCTCACTCATCTCTTCAACTTCGAGACCATTGTCCACATGCACCCTCTCATTAAAGGCCTGCTCCACCAAGGTCCTGCCTTTGACCACTTATTCCCTTTGTCTTCAACATTTTTTCCTACTTCCTGGTTACTCCCTCTCATTCATTGAAGACTTTAAGTAGCTAGATCACTAGAAATTGTTCTCACCCCACACTGTTACTCTGTCAGAGTTATAACTCAAAATCTCAATCTGGCCCAAGCTCTCTCCTCCCAGGTTATCTGCAATCATTCCTACTACCTCTGTTCTTCAGATCCTTTAGGACCTGTGGGCCATCAACCCACACCCTTCTCTATGCAACAGTCTCCCCTCCCGTTATGTTACTTTGATTCCAAAGTCCTAAGGGATCACCACCTTCCCTTGCTCTCTGTGCCCTCATACCCGTTGCCTGTTGAACCCTAGGTGAATCGCCGAGCTATCTGATGTTAAACACTGCTGGAGAAAATCTGGTGTGGTGTGGTAGGATTTGCTCTGCTGTCACGCACCTCTCTTCCTCTCCTTCCTCTGGCCACCTCCGTGGAGTGAAAGCCAAGGGGTCCGTTCTCAGTCTTCACCTTACCTAATGTGACCTCCAAAGCACCCCACGTTCTGGCTTTCCTCCTAACTCACCACTGCTGCCTCCTCATCACTCTGACCTCTCACTGGAAGCTGCACCAGGCCTTGGTCTTCAGCCCGTTATCTCCTCCCCCTTACCTACACTTACTGCTTAGGTAACCATCTGATCTCTTGGCTTTAAATGCCATCTCCATGCTGAAGACTCCCAGATGTGTGTGTCAAGCCTGGATTCCAGAACTGCCTTCTTGAATTTTTGCCTAGGCTACCTCATAGGCATCTCAAATTTCATATGTCCCAAACCCAGTTCTCCACCTCCCCAATTGGCCCCATCTTTTTTGGGATTCATGCAGTCTCCCCATTTCAATAAAAGGCAGCTTCGTCATTCTCTCTCTCGGTTCAGAAACGTGACTCAACAATTTCTGTTAAACCTCTAACTCATCTGTCAGCTAATCCTGTCAGCTCTCCTTCCCAGTCTCCTCTCCGTTGGAGGGCACTGGAGAGCATCACCCTCTTGATATCCTTTCATCTCAACCATTCATAAGATCATTTATATGCTGTGGTCAGGAGGCAACCAGTTTGCAGTGGTTCTCAGCCTTTGCTGCACATTGGAATCATCTGGGTTGACAGCGCCTTTAAAAATTCTGGTGTCCGGGCACCTGGGTGGCTCAGCTGGTTAAGCGACTGCCTTCGGCTCAGGTCATGATCCTGGAGTCCCAGGATCGAGTCCCGCATCGGGCTCCCTGCTCGGCGGGGAGTCTGCTTCTCCCTCTGACCCTCCTCCCTCTCGTGCTCTCTGTCTCTCATTCTCTCTCTCTCAAATAAATAAATAAAATCTTTAAAAAAAAAAAAATTCTGGTGTCCACATCCCACCCCCAGAGATTCTTATTTAAATGATCTGGAGTATGGCCTGAGACTTTTAAAAGCCACTCCTGGGAGAAGGCAGGGGGATGGGCTAAATGGGTGGTGGGTATTAAGGAGGTCACTTGTTGTGATGAGCACTGGGAAAAAAACAATGTGTAAGGGAAAAAAACCAATATTACACTATATGTTAACTATCTAGAATTTAAATAAAAACTTGGGGGGAAAAACCCATAAAAAATCAATAAATAAAATCCACTCCTGGCCCCCACCCAGGTGGTTCTAATGTGCTGCTAAGTTTTCTAGCCACTGTGTTAGGGCTTTAAAAAGAGAGACCTGGTGAAAACCATTAGTATTAACCAGTGTTTATCAAGTAGATTTCAGAATCGGTATCACACGCTAAAAATTTCCCCAAATCAAAATAAACAATAATAAGACTTAAAACTGGGAAGCTATATCACTATGCTCTATTCTTGTGAACAAGCCTTATAATCTCAATCTTTACTTTCATTTTCTTTCTCATTTTTATAGAATCTCTTTTATTCGTTTTAAATAGTGATCATTTGGTGAGAAAATCTTACCACTGGCTAAAAAATTGGCCAGAATATCACCAGGTCTCAGCTCTGGATCCTCTGTGTTTTCTTTTCGAGCGCAGACATTTTTCTGTGAATTTTGAGGGAAATGAGCTAAGAAGCTCATCACAGTTTCAGGCCGGCTTGAAGAAGTTTAACAATGTAACAAGGTCGGTTTCATCACCTTGGACTTTCTTTTTCAATTTTTGCTCCCTTTTCTTGCAAAGGTATGCAGGCTGTGGTGTATAGCCTTCTCATGGGTGACCCGTCTGCAGTTTTTTAATGCTAAGTTAACAAGAGGAAAGAGATAATTGGGAAGTAAAGAAGCATTGCTTAAAAACACTCGAGGAGTGGTGTGGGGGAGGAAGGAGAAAGGAAGAAGCAAAGGAGGCCAGGGCCTGGCACTTTTTCTCAGTTCCCATTATGCGGTGGGGTGGGGGGAGCAGGTAAACATCTGGTAGACCCTGTCAGGGGGGTGTCCCCACATCACAACTGAATCTAACAGTTCTCTTCCCCACCCTAATTTCTATTTTCCTCTGATCGAAATTTGTAAATATTTCCACCTGTTTAATGGAATTCATGAATACTCCAGATTAACCCAAAAATACAGATTGAGTTGCCTGATTTTCTTATTAAATTCTTCTTCTGATGCTCATTGTTCCAGGGATACAACAGAGCATGTTTATCTCAATCTCCATCTGAAACCTAAATTGTAGGTCTTTCAAAACATGTCAACCAGAGAACCACACGAATCAATGAAAACAACTTCTTTAAAAAAAAAAAAAAAAAAAACCTAAAAGAGAATGGAGCAAATTCAATTTTGTGGTGCATTTTGCTTGTTTGTTTTATTTTATTTTTACACTTATTTTACTGCCCTTGCACTTCAAGCTGGAATTATGAGTACACTTCTCAAATTATTTTAAGCAAATGAAAAAAGATTCAACACCCTATGAAAACAAATATCTCAAAATATCTCCTATGGTCGCAACGTTCATATCTGAACATTTAACTATAATCCTACATAGGACCGGTAATACTTGTGGGGTTTTTTTTTTTTCCCAATCGTTTGTAATTTGACTTGAAAAACATGGAATTTTTCAATTTTTGAAAAATTGTCTAAAAAAATAAGAACAAGTCTTTCTCTCCTGTGCTACATATAAAGGACCTTCTTTGTCACCTCTCCTGGAATCCCAACAGACTGACCCTACCTTCACTCCTCTAACCAAGGTAATGATGGTTTGTGCTGGAAATCTAAATCTGGCCCCAGGCAGCCCAGTGATTTTCCAGGTGGACGCAAAGGGAGAAAGCAGCGCGAAGAGAGCCGGCGGCCGGCAGAACTGGGAGAAGTCCGCCACCTAGTGGAGGATATAGGCCAAGGCTGGTTACTTGAAATAGTTTTGTGCCAGGGCCTCGTGGCTGTCGAGAACCGCTTCTGTAAATGGAGTCCTGGAGCCATAACGTCCATTCGGGACATGGTGTACTATCCATAGACTACCCAGCCCCAGCTACAAACAATATGCCAAACCCCAGACACAAAACGTTCCTTCCTATAAATGAAAACTACACAGTGGCGCCCTACATAAAACCCCTTCATCAAGTAGTGCCTCATGAAGTACACGGAGTGTTTTTACTTAACAAATCCCCTCCCATTGCCACAGTGATTACCAATTGTATTCTGTGTGTCTTTTCCTACACGGTGAAAACACAAGGTGCGAAGTATACTTATCCCCCATTATTATGATTAAAGTTGTACTTGTGAATTTTCTGCACAGAGAGCATTTTTCAGCTCTTCATACCCATGCAATAACTTATCCCAGTTTATGGCTGCCACTCAAAAATGATTGACATGTTCAAATAAAGTTAAGGGATTGGGAGCTGGATCCCAGGCCAGGCTATGCAGATATGTTTGTGCTCTCTTCTTTTGATTCCATTTGTCACACTATTCTAGTTCGCTTTATGTTTTAAATGCTTGTTTTAAATTTATATTAAAGTAGCACATGTCTGCAACCAATTAAGCCAAGTGTGCTCTTTCTCCATGGGGGCCCCGTGTGCCATGGCTGCAAACAGGAGCCTCCTTGGTAGTGTATGCAGCCTGTTGATTGTATGGGTTGCCCAAAGGGACCTTGGAGACAGCTCTTCCAGTGGACACTGAGGTCTGACCTCATGCTATCTCCAATCTAGGCTGCAGACAGGTACGCGGGGTGCCTTTGGAAAGCCCCAGGGCACAGTGGCCAGCGTCCACATTGGCCAAGTCATCATGTCCATCCGTACCAAGCCACAGAACAAGAAGCATGTGATTGAGGCCCTGCACAGGGCCAAGTTCAAGTTCCCTGGCCACCAGAAGATCCATATCTCCAAGAAGTGGGGCTTTACTAAATTTAATGCAGACGAATTTGAAGCGGCTCATCCCAGATGGCTATGGGGTCAAATACATCCCTAGGGTGCCTGGGTGGCTCAGTCGGTTAAGCATCTGCCTTCGGCTCAGGTCATGATCCTGGAGTCCCTGGATCGAGTCCCGCATCGGGCTCCCTGCTCGGCAGGGAGTCTGCTTTGCCCTCTGACCCTATCCCCTCTCATGTGTTCTCATCTCATTCTCTCTCTCTCAAATAAATAAATAATCTTTAAAAAAAAAAAAATACATCCCTAATCCTGGCCCCTTGGACAAATGGAGGGCTCTGCACTCATGAGAACCTCGGCACTGCTCCCTCCCTATTCACGCCCACCAATAAATCCTACTTCCTGTCAAAAAATAAAGTAGCACATGGACAGGTACCTATTTGAAGACATCAGTCCTCTGTTCTACCCCTTCCTACTCTAGTCCTGTTCCCTAGAAGTAACTACTTGTCAGTCTGTTAGATGCTTCTTCTGCTATGTTCCTCCATAATCTCGAAATAAAACGTGTTTGCTGCTGTGTCCGGATCTACTGGTGGTGGACTGTTTCGGTTTGGGTTCCCTCCAAAGCAGACCACGAGGTAAGGGTTCCTGGGCAGGATGGGGAAGTTAAGATGAGACAGGGAAGGAAGCCAGGAAAGGGTACGGCATCAAACCAGCTGCAGCTGCGGGCACCTAGAGAAGCTATCACACTACAAAACACTATTGGGAGAAATTTTTTAAATTAATACATGGAAAGGTATACCTTCTTCATGGGTCAAAAAAAATGTCATTTCTCCCCAAATTAATAGATTCCATATAACCCCCAATCAAATTTCCCACAGGCTTTATTATAGACATTGAGAAGCTAATTCCAAAATTTATATGGTAATGCAAAGGACCTAAAATAGCCAAATCAACCTTGAAAAAGAAGAACAAAGTTGGATGATTTACCGTACTTGATTTCAAGATTTACAAAGCCACAGTAATAAAGACAGTGTCATGCTGATTTAAAATAGACAGGTAGGGGAGCCTGAGTGGCTCAGTCGGTTAAGCACCTGCCTTCGGCTCAGGTCATGATCCCAGGGTCCTGGGATCGAGCCCTGCATCGGGCTCCCTGCTCAGCGGGAAGCCTGCTTCTCCCTCTCCCACTCCCCCCTGCTTGTGTTCCCTCTCTCACTGTCTCTTTCTCTCTCTCTCTGTCAATTAAATAAATAAAATCTTTAAAAAAATAAAAATAAATAAATAAATAAAATACACGAGTAGATCAACAGAACAGAGTCCAACAACAGAAGCACATATCTATAGACAAATAATTTTCAACAAGGTACAAAGTCTATTCAGTAAAGAAAAAATAGTTCTTTCAACAAATGGTATGAGAACAATTGAATATCCATTTGCAAAAGCACGAACTTCAATCCACACCTTGCACCATATTCAAAAATTAACTCAAAAACAGATCACAGACCTAAATTTAAAGGCCTTTAAACTACAAAGCTTCTAGGAGCAAACACAGTAGAAAATTTTTGTGACTTTAAGCAAAGGTTTCTTAGATACAATACTATCATTCATAAAGAACAAATTAATAAATTGGATTACATCAAAATTTAAAACTTAACAAATTGATAACCTGGACTACATCAAAATTAGAAACTGTTCTCCAAAGACACAGCTATGAAAATGAAAAGACAAGCATCAGACTGGGAGAAAATACTTGCAAACATATATATCTGATAAAGGACTTCTACGCAGAATATATAAGGAACTCTCACTATTCAATAATAAGCAAACAATTTAAAAAAAAATGGTCAAAAGACCTGAAGAAATAGCTCAAAAAAATGAAACATAGTTTCTTAATCTTGACTTAGGTATACACCCATAAATATAGTGGCAAAAAACTAGTGGCAAAAAAAAAAAAAAGCACATAAGAAAGAAAATGCTCAACATCATTAGTCATTAGGGAAATATCAATTAAAACCACAAGAAGACGGCACTACTATTAGAATGGTTAAAATTTTAAAAGACTGGCCACAAGTCAAGAATGTGGAGTAACGGGGCTCCTGGGGGGCTCAGCTGGTTAAGTGTCTGCCTTTGGCTCAGATCATGATCCCAGGGTCCTGGGATCCACCCCAACGTCCTGCTCCCTGCTCAGCAGGGAGTCTGCTTCTCCCTCTCCTCCCTCATGCTCCTCGCTCATGCTCTCTCACTCTCTCTCTCTCAAATAAATAAATAAAATCTTAAAGAAAAAAAAAAGAATGTGGAGTAACTAGGACTCTCACTGATGGGAATATAAAATAGTATGAAAACTTTGGTAAACAGTTTGGCAATTTATAAAAAGTTAAACATACGCTACCAGATGATCCAGCCATGCCACCCCTAGGCATTTACCCAAGAGAAATAAAAACATATGTCCATACAAAGCTTGTACATGAATGTTCATAGCAGCTTTATTTGTAATAGCTGGAAACCACTCTAACAACCATCAACAGGTCAGTGTCCATAAACAAACTGTAGAATAGCCCTACAATGGAATACTGCTCAGCAAGAAAAAGGAAGGGACTATTAGTACATGCAGCAACACAGAGGAAGCAGTCTGCAGTCAAAGAAGCCAGACATTTATGTGAAATTTATAAAATGCAAGCTAATCTACAGTGATAGCAGGAAAGAAGATCAGTGGTTTCCTAGCGGAGGAGGAAATTTTTAAGGCTGATGGTATGCTCATCACCTTGATTGTGTTCATAGGGATACACATATGTCAAAACTCATCAAATTATACACTTTAAATATGTGCAGTTTATTGTATCTCAATTATACACCAATCAGGCTGTGTAAAAAAATATTACTTACAAAGACTCAATGAGTCTAAGACCTGCTTAAGAAGTTACAATGTCTAAATGTGATTCTTATAAATATTAGTTCACTTTTTTTCTTCCAAGCAATTAAATACGTAACGTCCTCATTAATCTGCATTACAATAGATCCCTCTTGTCCACAGGGGTTATGTTCCAAGACCCTCAGTGGATGCTGGGATCGTACCAAACCCTATTTATACTGTTTTTTCTTTTCTATATGTACGTACATGTGGTAAAGTTTAATTTATAAATTAGGCACAATAAGGCATTAACAATAACCAATAATAAAATAGGACAATTATAACAATATACTGTAACACAAGTTATGTGAATGTGGTCTCTTTATAAAAATATCTCATTGGACTATACTCACCCTTCTTGTGATGATGTGAGAGAATAAAAACCCTGCTGCTGAGATGAAGTGAGGTGAATGACGTAGGCATTGTGACGTCGAGTTAGACTACTTATTGACCTTCTTACGATTTGTCAGAAAAAGGATCATCTACTCCGGGACCACGGCCAACCGCGCAACTGAAACTGCGGAAAGCGAAACCACAGATAGATAAGGGGACACTTGCTGTGCATATATTCCATATGTAATCAGCATGATTTACATAATTCTTGGCTCACTTTGGAAGTCCAGGAGGTTCAATAAAAATACCTGCCTTTGCTCTCAACGGAAATATGCACTGCAGTGGATGACTCCGGACAGTGGGGGGAGCCTGGACAGTGCATCCTAACACTAGATTGGCAATTATGTGCATCCATTTAATTTAGCCAACCAAAGCTGTCAGTATCCCTGTGAGAGCCGCAGTCAACAAGGATGCAGAGACATCCCCATCCTCCAATTAGAGGCACCATTCTATTGTCTGGGGAAAAAAAAAAAAATAACATCTCTCAGAAGGAGCATATAGTATTTGGATTAAAATTTATGTGAGTCAGGAGTATAATCTTTGGACCCAACAGGCTGAGGTAAACTTGGCCCTACCTCAGTTTGTATATCATCATAATCCGGATCAACTGAAATTTAACAATCTTATCTGGGACTATGTGAAAAATTAATACAAGATAGACCATGGTGTTGAAAATTAAACAAAAAATTGGGTTTAAACAATTTATACTTTTTTAAAAGATTTTATTTGTTTATTTATCTGACAGGAAGAGAGAGAGAACACAAGCAGGGGTAGAGGCAGAGGGAGAAGCAGGCTCCATGCTGAGCAGGGAGCCCAATGTGGGGCTCAATCCCACTGGGATCACGACCGGAGCGGAAGGCAGACGCTCAACAGACTGAGCCACTCAGGCGCCCCAGTTTATGCCTTTTAAATGGTGGTCACGAGACTGCTGTAGAAAAAATTCCCATGACCAGCACCTTCAAAGCCTTGCTGTTGTAAGCCTGGTGTCATTATTTTACTGGTCCTGTGTTATTGTCACAACAGGCAAAAAAACAGTCTTCCTATTTCATTTTGCATTGGATGATAGAAACTAGAGTTTTGTAAGTCTTCTGTTTGCAGTCAGTAAAGCAAAGGGTAGACTCTGGCAAGAAATCCTTGGAAAATACGACATCTGGGCTGAGGCTCTTGGCCATTTGTCATGTGACTATCCATCCATCCAGGAAGAGATTGATTGTATTAGTGTTCCCAAAGCCGGTGCTATTTATTTCCAAAGAGATAATTTATATAGTTCAACAAAGGAAGGCATGAGATGGGCTGCAAAAGTCATAAATCTATCTTCTCTCTCCCCTCTCTCTCTCTCTCTCGGAAATTATGCATGCTTGATAGTTGCAACGCCTGTATTAGAGAACCATACTTATGGTCTTTGGCGCTCCAAATAGGCAAATCTATAATTGAATAACATCATGAGCAATTATCAGTTATGAACAAGGATGTCAGTTCACTTCTTAGCCTAAGGGCCCGTCCACAGAGTTGTACCGAATCAACCTCTCATGCGTCTTCTGCCCAGGGCTCCTGACCCAGGGGAACTCCACTGTGGGGAATTCTGAAAAGGGGAGGGAATACCTCACCAGCAGTTACCACCTGATCGTACCATGAAAAAAAAAAAAATAGGGGGCACCTGGGTGGCTCAGTTGGTTAAGCGCCTGCCTTTGGCTCAGGTCATGATTCCAGGGTCCTGGGATTGAGCCGCACATCTGGCTCCCTGCTCAGTTAGGAGTCTGCTTCTCTCTCTGCCCCTCGCCCTGCTCATGCTTGCTCTCTCTCAAATAAATATGTAAAATCCTTAAAAAAAAAAAAATAGGAAAAACTTTGCTGAATAACCCTTTTGACTAATGTATGTCTCTTAATGTTCTGAATCTTTCTGCTCATCATGCCTTATATGAAGAAGAAGTGAATTATTAAGACTTGGCATAGAGAGGAAAGTCTCCCATAATCTCTGTTCAAAATTCTCTAAAATAATAGTCATACATTTTTATTAGTCAAATGTGCATAAATAGGCAAAATCTCCAAACTACAACAAAATTTTTCAATTGTCTACTGACTCCTTCCTCTCCTTAACATAGTTTATTACCTTACAGAAGCTTTTCTCATTTCTCTCCAGGAGGAACATCTTAACAAATAGTAAAGTGGAAAGAGAACAATATCAGAAGAACAAAGATCACAAGTGGATAGACTTTAAAAATTCTTCACCTTTAGTTTTCTTCCAGATTCTTCTACTGTAAAACTCTCAAGCACCTGACTCATTAATACTACCTATAGTTCTACACTTGCCCCTTATCATCCGTATTCCCTATATTATCCAAAACAGAAGATTCAGAAACAATTCTAGACTCCAAGTTATTCTTTTCCACATTTCAACTAATTTTTCCCTCTATTTCCTACCTCCTCCCAAGCCCTTGGAAAGTGTTCACTCTTGATGACATTGCTGACTTTTCCATTTAGACATTGTTTACTGAACTGCCTAGCTATGTAGCTACATTGCTGTACATTAATAAAGCTTTAGGGATTTAGAGATTCAGTAGGGGAAACAATGTGGTGTTTCAGAGCCCCCTGCTTCATAGCACAATGAGGCTTACTCCTGAGACAGAGCGCCAACGGACAGGAGGCAGCTTGAGAGCCTGTAACAGGATAACTTAGTGAAATACTAATTTGTTTTTATTCCCCTATATGTTCCCTTTCATCTCACTTCAGGCAAGGCGGTAAGCCTTTAGCATTTCCTTCCCTGAGTGATTTTATTTTAATTTTGTTAAAGATTTTATTTATTAAAGAGAGAGCACGCCTGCATGTGAGCAGAAGGGAGGAGGGAGAGAGACAGGCAGACACTGCACTGAGTGCAGAGCGCAACACGGGGCTCCATTCCACAACCCCGAGATCACAACCCTGAGATCACAACCTGAGCCAAACCAAGAGTCAGACGCCCAACTGACTGAGCCCCCCAGGCGCCCCTCTCTGAGTGAGTTTTAAAAGCAGAAAACAGAAGTCACTTTCAATTAGTCTCTTCTCTCGTTTGCAAACATCTAAGTTACCTACAGAAAGGATGCCAGGGTCCCTAGGGGGAGGAAAAGATGAATGCTTCTAAGAGCAAAGAGAAAAAGAGGCAAACCCAGAGTTTGGGAGGGAGATAAAGGTTGGTGGGTCCCAGGGTTAAGAGAGATTTACATTCGGCTTTTCACCCCTTCAGAATGGAAAGGCCAGACCCCAAGTACAGATGGCCCACGTGTTCCCACCTACTCCCATGCCAAGCATGGCACAGCTGAATACCATGACCGGCATCCAGAGGTGCCAAGACCCCAGATCATTGGCACAACACTGAGTGGTAAAGGAGTTTCCAGCTGGATTTAAGCTGATACAAAGAAAATTAGGGAATGTCACATTTTTTGCACAACCCTGTTGGTGTTCTAAGATTCATGTGTGCACCTCCTATGCGGGATGACTGATGCATACCTACAGCCCACACTGATTATAGGGGCTGGAATTTGCGCTAACTCATCCTGAGCTCACGGTCATGACTGCGTTGTAGAACTTGTATAAAGAGATGAGTATAAACTCTTGGAAAACATGGCTGATGAGCGAATACCAAGGGTGTGTGGTAAGTTAAAGTTTGAAGAGTACTTCAGAATGGTTTTAAAATCCCTGGCCAGATCAGCTCCTCTTTCAGGAGTAACAAAATACAGATCACTCCTTTGTTACTGTTACCTTGAGTTTGTGGAAGTGAATCCAAACCAGGACAGTATCAACCAACAAAAAATAAATAAAAGGACTGTTTCCAATATTGTACAACTTGTATAAATTATAAACAAACCAACCAACCCTGGGCAGATATAGGGTGGTCAGAGAAGGATGTGAAGAGAATTACAGCCTTGCTGGTTTGCTGAGATTGAGGTTCTCTGTTATTCTCAGGAAAATATCTAGAAAGATTTTAAGGTCTCTAGTTTTTTTTTAATTCAAATTCTCAAAAAAAAAAAAAAAAGTAAAATTCTCCCTGGAGAGGGAGAGATATACAGCAGCCAGCAGACATGTTACCTGGGGAAGGGGCCAGTGTGCTGGGACTGCGGTGGGGACAACTGTGCGGATGGACGTGAAGGTTACCAGAAACGGCAGGTGTCTTCCAACATTTCCAAGAAGAAAGCCCCACGCCCAGAGGAGAGACATTTACCTTGTCCTGGAGTCCTGGAGACTGAGAAACGGAGGAAGGCTCAGCTGATACGCTTCCTGGGGTTGCACTGCTCACACCCTCCCCGCCCTTGCCGGCCCCGCTCCACTCCAGCCAAACACGGGGCCTGTACCTGCACCTCCTCTGCCTGAAATGCCCTCTCCAGACATTAGTATGGCCCATTCCCGTACCTCCTTTGGGTCTTTACTCAAATAGCACCTTCCCAGCACTGCCTTCTGCACTTACCGCCATTTACAGTATCACGTATTTTACTCATTGTGTGTCTTGTCTGTCTCTTCCCTCTAAGGAATCTCCATGAGGAAAGGTACTGTGTCTTTTGTTCAATGCTGTCCTCAGTCCCTAAATGTGTCTGACACCAAGTAGGTGTTTATTTTTTTTTTATTTTTTTTAAAGATTTTATTTATTTATTTGAGAGAGAGAGAATGAGAGAGAGCACATGAGAGGGGGGAGGGCCAGAGGGAGAAGCAGACTCCCTGCCGAGCAGGGAGCCCGATGCGGGACTCGATCCAGGGACTCCAGGATCATGACCTGAGCCGAAGGCAGTCGCTGAACCAACTGAGCCACCCAGGCGCCCCCAAGTAGGTGTTTAATAAATACTTTACCGAAATGAAAAATGAGCACATATGTTCTTATGGAATAAATGGGTACTTCTGTTTTCACAGCAAACAGGGTTGCAGTGGCTGTGGCCGAGCAGCTGAGTATATGGCCAGGGGGCCCACTGACAACCAGGGAACATGCACATTTGGTAAAAAAATAAAAATAAAAAAACCCACAAAAAACAAAACTCACAAAGAACAAAAAACCATGTCCAACACCAGCCACAGGACTGTGAACGGGCATCTTCAATCACACTGGGGCCGGAAGGCAGCAGTGGGTCCAGGCTGGGACAGCTTGGACTTCAGCTCAGCTCTGTCCTGCACGGGAGGGAGAAAGCAGGTGGAACATGGCAGGGCACGCTCTCCCCGACAGCAGTCTAAACGAGCTCAGCCCACTCCATGCTTCTCCCAACAAGGGGATACGGCAAAGCAGGGACAGGAGGGTTGCTGCTTGCTCCTCTCCACAAATACCCATCCTCCTGTGGTGCACATCTCAACCACCACAACAGATTCCACGATAACAAAAGGGCTGATAACAGGGGCGCCTGGGTGGCTCAGATGGTTAAGCGTCTGCCTTCGGCTCAGGTCATGATCCCAGGGTCCTGGGATCGAGTCCCGCATCGGGCTCCCTGCTCAGTGCAGAGCCTGCTTCTCTCCCTCTGCCTCTGCCTCTCTCTCTCTCTGACTTTCATGAATAAATTAAAAAAAATTAAAAAAAAATTTTTTTTAAAAAAGGGCTGATAACATTCCTATCCGGGGAGAGGGAAACCACGCCACACTTTTATACACGTGCCCTGATATACAGCTCAAAGAACAAAATAGCATAGTATACGATCCCTGTTTGCATGAAGATTATTCTCTTGGTGTGGATACAAGACTGAGAAATAAACCCAGCAGCATATTGCTAACAAAGGGCCCCGGACAGCATGGTGATTATGTTTCTTCCTGGCATCGGGCTGGCATTTGAGTTGGAACGCAGAAATTTCTTTGCAGTCTTACTTTTATTATTTTTATTTTTTTAAACCAGATTTTGTATTTAATTGTAATCTGCATTGTAAAAAAAAAAAAAATTGTCCAATCACTTAACAAGAAACTTACTTAGCTTTGCTTCCCACAGCTTCTAGACGAACCGATACTCCACCAAGTTGTGTCAAGAAATCCCTGGATTTGAATTCTCCCTGACACTGTGAACCCCCGGGGGTGTAAACCTAACTAGTAAATGTGGAATTTGGACATCAGGAAAAACATTATTTTATGCCAAAATGTATGACAGAGACAACTGCTGTCGTTGTTCAGGAGTCAGATGTGAAAATGATTATTCAAACTGCTGACAAGGATAGAAGCTATATGATACAGTTTTTTGGGGGGGTTTTCTTGTGTGTGTGTGTGGCCTATTTTTTTTCAAATGAGGAAACAAGTCATTTTTAAAACAAATATATAGCTTTTTTAATATAAATGGAAAGTACATATGCAGTAATACTGGAAATAAACATCTTCAACTCTGGGCTCTTTTTGAAAGACACAAGATGATTTTTTCAAAAGATACAAGATGCATGGATAAATCACATTCATACCTTATAATGTTAAAGAGCAAACAATTTAAATTCATAATGAACAGTGACTGCTTTTCAGTAGCTTGAAACTCTAGTCATTTATCCCATAATTCTTACGGGTAAGAAAAGAAAAAGCTAATCATGTACCTTAATATTGTCATTTCTGGATTACTCAAAAGTATAAACAACCCTGAAGAAAAAAATAGAGTCCCATGTTTATCACAGGTATTATAAAAATACCAAGACATTTATCAGGCATAACTAATGTATTAAAAACTATATTTTAGAATAATGTTTCACAAACACAACTCCAACATTTCTCTTTAGTTCAGAAAATATAAGAGGTAGGTTCAAATAAAGTAAGTGCCTATTACATCACTGGATTTTCACTAAAATGTTGGCAATTTATAACAGAAATCACTAGAAATCAAATGTGAGTTTAGGAATGAAATTAAAAAGCTACAGAACAACTTCAACTAATAAATATCTGTCTAAGTCCTAATCACACAAATCAAAACAAGATGGTTGACTACAAAAATGTTTTAGTAAAATAAAAAATATGCCAACAATATTATAAATTTTCTGTATTGTAACATGTTCCTAAAACTTGGGGCAAGGGAGAATATGAATGTATATGTTTATGACTTAGGCCCTTCATTTAAACGTAGGTACCTAATACATAATATTAATACATACTGCTATTAAAATGCACTAATCTCCTAGGTTTGTGCTGTCCAAATTGAGAACTGCAGGTTCAAACAAATTCAACAATGTGGGGGAAATGAAAATGTCATTCACCCATGATCAACCTACTTCATGTAATTAAGAAATGTCAGATTACCAAGATTGCTCCCTAGAAGCTTTCCTGATTAAAACAGAATCTGATCCAAGTAGGAAACAAAGGACAAAGACAAGAGAGACGCTTTGAAGAAGCTGATATAAGTAAGAGGGTTTTGTTTCTTGGTGCTTTTCAAAGCGATGACAGAATAAATAGAAGCTTTCAAATAAGTTGCCTTGTGTTGATAATTTAACAGCAATATACTGACAATCGGTGTGCCATTCCAGGAGCCAAATAACAGTGCAAGGAAAATGGAAAAAGGCCCACTGAAACAAATATTATTTCATCACTCCTCCTTATACAAAAATACAAATGGACTAGAGTATTTGCATGCCCTGGAATTCTGCCACTTAAGTTCATTCTCATTCAGCTTCAAGAAAGATAAGGGTAGAAGCCATATACTTACTTGGCTGCTGGAAGATATGTTTTCATGCAATGATTTTCCATTAATGGTTCTACAAGGAAATTTTAACAAGTCTATAAAAACATTCAAAATACATAAAACAACTCAAGTTTCAAGTTTTTCTGATCATTTTCTTTTGTAGAAAAAGACATTTAAGTATTAAGGAACTGGCGTAAACTTGAACCAACCAAAATAAAGATTAATGATTTATAATTACCACACAAAACATATTTAATTCGAGCAATACATTTTTTCAGATTTAGGACTCAGGGCATAGATGTGTAGAAAGGTACTAATAAGAAAAGATAAAATACAATTTTTGCGGCCTTTTCAAAATTGTATGAGTTTATCAAAACTATGATTTTTGACATTTCTGTATATATAAAATTGAGCCCAAATGTTTGAAGTAATCATTGATATGCTCTTCCTTTTTTTGTGAGAAATATAGGACTTCTTTTGCCACAGGCTTGTAATTCTAGGAGAAAAAGTCACTCCGGAGATTGTTGAAAATTTCAATAATCATGCTAAAGCAAAAAATTGAACATCATTTCTGATATACTCCTAAAGTTTGCTTCATATTTTCATAAACCACATAACTGATGCCCACAGCGGGGAGCACCTTCATGAAGTTTGGAGTGATGCCTCTGTAAAGTCCTGGGATTCCTTCTTTAGAAATTATCTGTCGAAAGAGGCCAACCATGTTCATCTGTTTATTTCCTTCTATCATGGCTAGAGAAAAAAAAAAAAGAAACCAAGCTAATTTTTTTTTTTTAAGATTTTATTTATTTATTTGATAGAGGGACACAGCGAGAGAGGGAACACAAACAGGGGGAGTGGGAGAGGGAGAAGCAGGCTTCCCACCAAGCAGGGAGGCCGATGCGGTACTCAATCCCAGGACCCCGGGATCATGACCTGAGCTGAAGGCAGACGCTTAACGACTGAGCCACCCAGGTGCCCCCAAACCAGGCTAATTTAATATTCAAGAATGTTTTGTTATTACTACCATATACAATTATGATTCTGAATGATATTCGAGAATATAATGAAAGGATAATATTTATTCCAAGGGGCCCAAGAAAGTACCCCTTTATGTAATTCTCCTTGCATGGCACTTGATAGTGAGTTCCATAATTATAATAACAATGATAACAACAGTTATTTGTTGAGTGATTACTATGTTAGATACTGGGCTAATTACTTTATCCACCAATCCTGCGAGGTAAGTATTATACCCATTTTGTAAATGAGGAATTGGAAGCTTAGAGAGATGGAGAAACTTGGCCTGGTACACTTAGCCTGCAAGGAGGAGACCTGAGAGCAGACAAGTGTGTTACAAGTGTGAACTCCAAAGTTCACACACTTTCTACCGCCCCGCCTCCTCATTAACTATGCACGGAAAAGAGAGTATATAGTTCAATCCTGCGAATTAAGGGGGGCAGGGGGAACACTTTGGGGAACTTGGGGAAATGTAGGGTCCCGGGGCAGTGCAAATGACCTGAAGAGGCAAGAAAGGGGGAATAGGGAAGCCCATGTTGCTGGCACAACAAAGACAGGGGCGGGAACATGTGTGTGCTAGGGGACGCAGCTGACTACCCATGTGGTCATTACACAGAGGGGCACCCAGCGGCGGGAGGCAGAGAAATAAAGCGGGGCCAGATTACTACAGGCTTTGAAATTCCCACGAAGAACTTGAGAGTTTATTCTGAAGACACTGAGAGTCACAAAGATTTCTGAACAAGCATAAGATGATCAAGCCTTAGCTTTAAAAAAAACAGCTCTATGGGCCACGGGAGGACGGAAATGGAGTGGGCAGAAGGGAAGGGAGGGCTTGCCAGGTGATGCTGTCAATCAGAAGGCCTGGGTTTGAAGTCTAGCTCCACTATTTGCCAAATGAGCAACCAGTGCTTACTTAATCTCTTTTTTGCCCCAGTTACTCATCTGTAAAATGCAGATATTAGTATCAATCCCGAAGATGGCTGTGATGGATAATGAGAGAATACTTATGAAATATTTAGTTACTAACTTTGCATTTTTCTCTCCAGCCACATGATCTCTCAGTGCCTCAAACAGTCCCCATTTCTCCTGCCTCAGTGCCTTCACATACACTTTTCCTCAGCTAGAATGCTCTTTATTTTCCACCCCGCCCATCTTTGTCCAGCTAACTCCCACCTGTCTTTCCAGGTTGAGCTTAAATGACAATGTTCTCAGGCTCCCAAAGTAAGGTTAGAGCTCCTTGCTCTGTGCTCCCCTAACAAAGGGGAGATGGTTTAACAAGACTGTTTACTTGTTGACCGTGTGTCTTCTCCACTCAGCAATGGCAGGGACCACATCTGACTTGTGGACCACTCTAACCCTAGCGTCTGGCAGAGTTTCCAGCACCTGACCATTGGGGCTCTGGAAGTATTCGTTAATTAATGAGTGACAGCTTGGCTGGGGGTGGGGCGGTGGTCGGTACTTGGAAGAGACACTGGAGATAGAGCTGTAGATACCCAGGGGGCACTATTTAAAGAAATGACAGTGGGTGAGTGAGACTGGCCAGCCAAAGAGCCAAAAAGAAAAGAAAGGCACAAGCTACATACTTTAAATAGCAATAAAAGCCAGCAAATCTTAAGAAAA